>NC_141673.1:35804670-40604670 GCF_028749965.1 Puma concolor | reverse complement strand
GACATTAATAATATAACTATGTAGGGAAAGAACTTTAATCACTTACAAGAAAGGGCTCAAAAAGTCAAAGTGATTTACTGAAGCTCCTCAAATTTTCATGTATATACAGATCACCTGAGGATTATGTGAAAATGCGTGTTATGATTTAGTAGATCTGGGGATCACCAGAGTCTACATTTCTTATAAAATACCAGATAATGCTGTTGCAGGTCTGTGGATCAAAATTTGAGAGACAAGGAATAATATTTCAGTAGTATGCAAGACTAAAAGTTAGCCACAAGGCTAAGACCTAGCCACAAATTTAGGTCTCTCATTTTCTGATTAGTAGAATAGAGTCTAATATATTGTTTAAAAATATCTTTGGGTCCAGTAGTAGCTACTCATAGTTGCTGGATCTTAACCCTTGGGAATAAACAAACTCTAGTAGGAAGAGCCAGCAGTCCCAGGAAACCTGGCCTGTGGATCCATATTCCTAAATTCTGGAGAAAAATGGAGTGAATAAGAAATTTGGCATCACAATTTGCTTTGCAGTTGTCTGATTGCAGAGCCCCCCAAAAATGGGTCTAGCTGAATATCTCTACAATTTAGCAGAAGGTCTGGTCCTTATTTATTTCTCAGTAAATGTTGAATGAACAAAATTGTGCAGTAACCTCAAATTGTTAAAAGATGTTGACAACTGATGCCCTACATAAGTTTGATTAAGTTCATCTTCCTGTTAGACATATTCTCCCCTACATGACTATTAAATGAAAGATGTGCTCTTCCCTTGATAGTCTGAATGGGTTTGCTGAAAGGCCCTCACTATACAAACGTATTAGTAATCATGTCTGTTCAGAAAATAATTCAACAAAGAAATCACCCAGTAGAAGGTGGAGAGGATAACTCAATTAGTGATAAGAAATTAACACATAGGAGAAGGCACTGTAGAGACTGAGACAATAAGAAAGAAATTCCGGCTAAATTAAAAACTAGGCAAAAAGCATTGTGTCTGACATGCATTAAAGAGTAAGTGAAGGAACAAACAGTTATTATCCTTCTCCAAAATAGTTGATCTATGTTTGTAGGGGGAAAAAACTCATTTGTTCTACAATAGAGAAGGCAAAGAATTTTAACCATAGGAATAATATATATAGTGTAGTGTTTGTCGTCTCAGTGCTGGAAATGAGAAAGGCAGCCACAGGTAGTATGAAAGAAAGATATTTTGCACACAGCTGCATTTGTCCAGGGCTTCAGTAAAAACTGTGTGTTTCATCATGACAGGTTCAATCAGCTGAAGCTGATAAAGGACAATGAACTTTGAGAGGCTCTGGGACACTAGATCCTTACTAAAACTAAATGAAGCCTTTCCTGAACAATCAACAATGGGACCAGTTTTAATTAACTGTTTTCAAACATATAAACTCATGCAAGTCATAACTGGAATGCAAATTTTTACTCCTTAATTGGCATAACCACCATGAACTCACTCCTTCTAACACTTAAAAGCTCCTGAAACTTCCCTTTATCCAGAAAGTTAATAGACTATTGCCATAGACCAAATGTTTGCTCCCCCTAAATTCACATGTCGAAATCCTAACCTCGGGGTACCTGGGTGGCTCTCCATTAAGTGTTGGACTTTGGCTCAGGTCATGGTCCCACAGTTTGTGAGATCAATCCCTCACCATGCTCTGTGCTGACATTATGAAGCCTGCTTGGGGTTCTCGCTCTGTGTGTGTGTGTGTGTGTGTGTGTGTGTGTGTGTGTGTGTCACCCTCTCTGCCCCTCCCCCACTCTTTCTCTCAAAATGAATAAACTTGAAAGAAGAAAGAAAGAAAGAAAGAAAGAAAGAAAGAAATCGTAACCTTTAACTTGATGGTATTAGGAGGTAGGGCCTTTGGTAGGTATTTAGGTCATGAGAATGGAATCCTAATGAATGGAATTAGTTGTCTTGTAAAAGAGATGACTGGAGAGCTCCCTCACTCCTTCCACCATGTAAAGACACAGAGAGAAGTCCGCAATCTGCAAGCAGGAGAAGCCTTTCACCACCACCTGCCTATGCTGGTCCTCTGATCTCGGCCCTATCAGACTGTGAGGAACAAGTTTCTGTTGTATGTAAGCCACACAGTCCAATGTATTCTGTTATAGAAGCCTGGACAGACTAAGATACTAGCACTAACTAGTAGTAACTAGTAGCACTAGTATTCATGGTGCCAGATAATGTGGTTACATATTTTGGATAAGATAGATTTGTCTCAACTATGTTATATCTATCTCTATATAAATATATATGCTTTCAGATAAAACTGAAACATCTTACACCATGGGAGATGTTAGATAAGGTATTTTCATTCATTCAACAAAGTTATCGAATGCCTAATGTGTGTGTGTGTATAAAGAGACATTTATAAGGATAAGTAAATTATACCGTACTACACAGTTTAATATATTAAATAGAGTCTGGAGAAAATTTTCATCAGAAAAGGGGGATGAGAAGTGCTGGGAATGTGGGTTGGGGCAAATTGCAATAACCAATCAGGTACTTAAAGAAGGTCTGGTTGAGAAGGAGCCATTGGAATAAAAACTGAAGGTGAGGGAATGAGCCATGTACAAACCCAAGATCAGAAGTCCAAGTAAGTGAAACCTTAAGGACTTAGGGGAAGGATGCCTGGGGTCTTGCTAAAGGGTAGCGTGGTAGCAGAGTGAGCTATGGGAGAACTGATAGGGGATGGGATTAGAAAATAAGGTTGGAGGATGAGCAGCAGATCCTGAAGAAAAATAAATCAGAGAAGGGAGGTGGGGAGTGCTGCACGTGTCTATGTGTATGTGCATAGGGAGGTGCATTATAAATTAGGTGGTGATTGTATGTAATTTAAAAATCTTTGGTCTTAAATTTGAGTAAGATGGGAAGTTTTGAGAGGCATGTGAGCAGTAGAAAAACATGACCTCATGTCTTGTTGATACCACAGAATCAATTTAGCCATTGTGTTAGGAACAAACTGAAATGGAGTGCTATGAAAACAGGGGCCAGAGTACTATTAAAATATCTGGGTAGAAGGGGAGCTGGGTGGCTCTGTCTGTTGAATCTCCAACTCTTGATTTCAGCTCAGGTCTTCTCATGGTTCGTGAGTTTGAGACCCACGCCAGGCTCCGCACTGACAGCACAGAGACAGCTTGAGATTTTCCCTCTCCTTCTCTCTCTTCCCCTCCCCTGCTCTCTCTCTCTCAAAAATAAATAAGTAAACTTAAAAAAGTCTGGGAGAGAGAAAACTGTGACTTAAACTAAGGGCATGACAATGGAGATGGTGAGATGTAATTGGATTCTGGATATGTTTTGAAGTCAGAAGTGGAAATATTTGCTGATGAATCCAATGTGGGATACGAAAACAATGAGAGAAGTCGATTGTGACTCCAAGATTTTGGGGCTTAGCAAACGGAAGGTCTAGGATGGAGATATAAATGTGGAGGTCATCAGCTTTCAGAGAGTATTTAAAGGCAGGAGACTGGATAAGCTAATCTTTTTTTCAATCTTGACATAAAACAGAAGAGGCTCAAACAATGAGTCTTGTGATAGTTCAATATCAAGAAGTCGGGGATATATGAGCAGGAACCAGCAAAGGAAGCTGAGAGGGACCAGTTAGTAATGTAGAAGAGAGAATAATTTTAGTAATTTTCAGAGATAAATTACTTCCAGTCATACGCAGGAGAAATCTGTAGTAATTCAAAAGTGAAAATAAGTGAGAAGAAAGGAAAGAATGTTTCCCGAACTCTATGTATCACTGTACAGACTAGGACAGGGCTACTTAGAAATGTGAAGGAATATCATCATTATTATTAACAATGAAAGAGAAAACAAATGTCATTTAAGTTACACATTTTATTTCATCTTCACAAAAATGGCAATATTGTTATTCACATTTTTATGGAAAATGAAGAGGGGAAAAGGTAAGTAACATTATCAAGGTCATTCAGGTACAAAAGAATTGAAGAGATGGGAGTTAAAACTGGAATTTAGACACCAAATGGAATATGAGGATATAACTTTGAATTTAGAACATGCACTTGTTTTATTTTTAAAAATAGTTTAAAGTTTATTTATTTTGAGAGAGAGAGAGAGTGAGCAAGCATGCACAAGACAGGTGGGGGTGGGGGAGGTGGCAAGAGAGACAGAGACAGAGAATCCCAAGCAGGCTCCACTCTGTCAGCGCAGAGCCCAACCCAGGGCTTAACCCCATGACTGTGAGATCATGGCCTGAGCCGAAATTGCATCCAACACTTAACCCACTGAGCCACCCAGGCGTCCTTAGAACATACGTTTTAATGAATTTAAAATTGTTAGTATAGCATACATTCAGCAGAGTGTGTTACATATAAGTACAGTTTAAAGAATTATTAAAAAGCAAATATTAGGATAATTACCACCAAGGACATGAAATTGAATATCATGAACTCTAGAAACTTTCCAAGTGCCTCTTTTAGGTCAATACCTTCCAATTCATCCTAGAGGTAACCACTACCCTGGTTTCTTTGTTGTTGTAATTAACTCTTTATTGCTCTAAATAATTGTGCTATCTATGTAAGAGCCCTTAAGCTATAATTATTTTGTTTCCTTTTGAATATTACAGAAACAATG
Organism: Puma concolor; assembly: GCF_028749965.1. NCBI lineage: Eukaryota > Metazoa > Chordata > Mammalia > Carnivora > Felidae > Puma > Puma concolor. The sequence continues at coordinate 40,600,061 of NC_141673.1, read as the reverse complement.
TCATATTCTTTTAGTGTTTGGGGATGAGCACTACAACTGGATAAAACATAGCTATTAGTTCTAAGACAAAATGTTATCAATGTGACTTAGTTGTTTGTTCCAGTAAATCTTTAATCAGAAAAATAGAACTATAAACCAATGAATAACACCATTGCTTGCTTCAGAAATTTTATGCAAAAAAAAAAATCTGTGAAATAACTGCTCAAGACAATTATGGATTTTCACTTGGCTACATTTATTAAGCTGGAAATATGTATCACAGACTTTACAAAATCCAGTTAATTCCCTGACACAAAAGCCTCACCTTAAACTACTTGTTTCAAAACGTCAAGATCTTATAAATATCCCTCTTTCCGACTCCCACCTTCTGAATCACTGTTAAGATGTTACTAAGATAGTTTGGCTATTGTTGAAAGTGCTGCTATAAACATTGAGGTACAAGTACCCCTATGCATCAGCACTCCTGTATCCCTTGGGTAAATTCCTAGCTGTGCTATTGCTGGGTCAATGAAATATGGCCTTTTGTAGCAACATGGAAGGAACTGGAGAGTGTTATGCTAAGTGAAATAAGTCATACAGAGAAAGACACATACCATATGTTTTCACTCTTATGTGGATTCCTGAGAAATTTAACAGAAGACCATGGGGGAGGGGAAGGGGAAAAAAAAAGTTAGAGAGTGAGGGAGCCAAACCATAAGAGACTCTTAAAAACTGAGAACAATCTGAGGGTTGATGGTGGGTGGGTGATGGGTATTGAGGAGGGCACCTGTTGGGATGAGCACTGGGTGTTGGATGGAAACCAATTTGACAATAAATTTCATATTAAAAAAAAAAAAAAAAAGAAGTTACTAAGGTGGTGTTTTCCCTTATTGCAGTGATTCTAGGCAATTTAGCTTTTCTTTATTAATGAACGGTCTCATGATGTTTTGGAGAATTCACCAAACTTGGGGAATTTTTGGGGAGTCCCACTGAGATCCACTCAAGACTTCCTCATCATCATTGTCGGAAAGGCTTAACTCAGAGATTGTGTGCTCCACAGAGGTCCTCTGAGCCTCTCAGCGGTCTATGGAATTAGTCTCTCAGTGGGTCTCAGCACTGATTTCTCTGAGTTCCAAATATTGTTTATTTTGTTTTTCAGAAAGTAAGGGATTTTAGGGGATGTTTTTGTTTTCTGATCAAATTTGAAATCTCTTATTTTTGGTGGAAATCTATTTTGTGCTACAAACACTACTTTCTGTGTAAACTCGCCTGTGAAATTTACATTGTAAATCTGTAGAAAAGATTTCCTAAGGAGAAAATGAGCATAAGCTCTGCTTCAATAAGTATGCCTTTCTTATTGAGTAACTTTCCTCAATTATGAGGACCTTCCTCAATTGATTTTATTAACTAATCTGTTTAGTTCTATCTGTCTTGATTTGAGAAATTTGTTGGGCTCTTGACTGGTAGGGAATCTGTTGGCTAATTTCTGAGGACACTTTTGTTTTTGTATGGGCATCACACTTAATGACTGTTGCAATTCTCATGGGCCATTTACATGTAGGTCTTGAATCCACAGGGAACTAGTTTTTATGTAAAGTGTGATGTAAATATTTAATTTCATTCTTCTTCCATATGTATGAATAATTTTCCCGGAACATTTATAGAAAAGTCTGTCTTTTCCCACTGATAAGCAATGTCATTTCTGTCATATATTATGTCTCTACATGTGTGGATCAGTTTCCTGTCTTCCTATTAAGTTCCTTTTAAGTCTTAAGCCTAAGACTATCATCACACTGTTGCAATTTTATTTTTATAACGAGCCTTGATACATGCTAGTGCAATTAATACCAATTTGTTCTTCTTTATGAATGTCTTGGCCATTTAGACCTTTTCACTATTTTAGACAATAAAGAATAAGCCTGTCAAGTTCAACCAAAAAGTAAGGATTTTGTTTAGGATGGCATTGAACCCATAACATAATATGGAGAAAAGTGACATTTTTCAATAGTCCAGGTTTTCTTGTCACGGGCATGGTATATATCCCTATTTAAGTCTTCTTTAAAGCCTCTCAATTAAATTTTATAATTATATTTTATTTACAAAAGCATTATCTATATAGATATATCATAGGAATTTTGCATTTCTGATTACATTATACATGGTATATATTTTTTTTAATTTCAGATTCTAACTAGCTGTTGGTGGTTTGTAGAAAAACAATAGGTGTTTATATTTTTATTTTCCTCTGGTCCTCCTGCTAATCTCTTATTAATTCTAACAATTTACTTGTATATTCTTTTGATAATACAGATCACAATTATGAAATACAGATACCATCCCTAAACATAAGAGTTTTGTCTTTTCCATACAATCTTGAGTCTATTTTTTTTTTGCTCTGCTGTATGATGAAGGCCTCCTAGCTAAATGTTGAGTGGAAATGTTGATGATAGAATTAATTTCTAGTCCTTTTATAAAGGAAAAGCTCTCAGTATCTCACTAACTTGCTCTAATTTTCATGAGGATACCTTTTAGCAGGTAAAGGGAGGTCCTTTCTATTCAAGTTTTCTAAGAGTATTATTTTTAAAATCATGAATGTAAGCTTTTATCCACTTGTCTGTTCATAACTCCACAAAGAAACTTGGTATCATCCTCCCTGCTCTTTTTCTCAGATTCCTACCATTATTCTATCTCTTGTTCTCTATCTTCAAAATATCCATAATTTACCTACTTCTCATGATCCCTTATGCCACTACCATTGTTGAAGTCATCATTGTACGTCACCTGGTCATTCACAAAGTCTCCATTCTAACAGTGCTCTCTGCCTCACCTTGTGCACCCTTGTGCACCCTTGTGGGTCAATTTTTTTGTTATGTAAATTAATCAGACCACAAGACTTGTCAAAACCTTCTAATTGCTGTCCCCCTCACTCAGGGTAGTAGTTCTTAATTAACATAACTGTTAATTAAGACTCTTTAGGAATTCCTTTTCCCCTCCCTGTCCCATGTGTAAGTTCTCATATTTATTTTCTTACATTCTTCCTTGGCTCTCTAGATGCCAGCACAAAAGGGTTTGTTCTGTTCCATGGATCTACCAGGCTTGTTCTTAGGTCGGCGCTGTGCACTCATTGATCTACTATTTCGAACGCTGTTTCATCTATCTGCATGCCTGATGTTCTCATTTCCTTACATTTTATTAGTTATTTAATCCACTGCACATCAACAATAACATTTATAATTATTTTTAATACTGCTTTATTTTGGATTATATTAAATTACTTTAACTAATATAAATCATGTTGTAATGGACATCAACGAATATCAATTTTTTCCATATTTAAATTATTTCCTGAAGACAATCTCAAAAAAGAGTTATTATCCCACTATATGCATATATTTGTTGTTTTGGTATATCATCCCAAATATAAATTCAAAGAGATTATGCCCGTGTATGATGAAGGCTCTGCCCAGCTAAATTTTATAATTTTTAATTATTGCTGAGAGATTTTCTGTTGTTATTTTGATTTGTGTCTGATTAGTTCTATGAATGAGCATTTTCCCACAGGTCTGTTTATTGTTTGTATTTGTGCTTTTGGAAAGTGTGTTCATTTGCCCATTTGTCTTTTGAGATACATTTTCTCCTATTAATTTTAAGAACCTTTCTGTATAATAAAGAGATTGACCTTTGATCTATCGTGTTTGCTACCACTATTTTTCCTACTCCTTTTGGCTTTTAATCCCAGTTTTTGTTTTTACCTGCAAAACTGTGTAGATACTTTCCTCTGAGATTTTTCCTCTTGCTTCAAGATTAAGAAAATTTTTACCCAAAAAATATTTAATAGGCAGTATCTTTTTTTTTTTTTTTATTTTTTTTTTTAATATTTTTTTTTCCACGTTTTTATTTATTTTTGGGACAGAGAGAGACAGAGCATGAACGGGGGAGGGGCAGAGAGAGAGGGAGACACAGAATCAGAAACAGGCTCCAGGCTCTGAGCCATCAGCCCAGAGCCCGACGCGGGGCAGTATCTTTTTATAGCTTGACTAAAGTTTAGTGTTTACATTTAAGTACTTAGTTAAAATTCAATCTGTTTCATATACACTATTATAAGAACCACTCTGAAGCTTTTCTATATTGCTAACTATATAATTCCAAATCCATTTATTAACTGCCTTTCCATTGATCAGAGTTGCCTTTTTTTTATATTTATTAACTTATTAACTGTGTTAAGATCTTAAATGTGATTGTAATTTTTTTCTTCAAGGTAAGCGAATATATTTATGGTCTCTAGACTATCTTTATAATAAGGCATATTATACTTTGAGATATGACTCCTTCCCTATTAAATAACAAATTCATAGTAAGCAAATTTTGAGGTTATTAGTATGTACTTTTGTTCTGAAGGATAGATATCCTCATTCATTAATAGTTGCTGAATGGAAAAGAGATCAAATCACTTAGTTTGTCTTTGAAACTATAGTAAGTTAGATTGAAACATAAAGACCTCTCTCACAATTAGAGCTTTTGAAATGGAATTAACCATCTCAGGAAGCATTGAGATCACCTTCACCAGATGTTGTTAAAGAAAGTAGTTAAATAAGAACTCATTACCATTTGGACAATTTTCATAAAGCTATACTAGAGGACTCCAAGGTCCATTTCAAACTTAAGAATCCATTTTTCTTTTATCTACCTATGAGAATGCTTTTTGTTCACAATGTAAGACTTAGAGTGTAGGAATATTTTGGTTAACTTTTGTGTAGCTCCTAAACTATAGAACAAATCAATTGTTTCATTTAATTCTATTTGAATGACCAAATTTGCATAGATTCTCATCAAGCTTAATGTCTATACTAACTCAACTCTTTCTCAGTAGACAACAAAGTCCTAGGGAATCAATCCATACCTAAGAGAAACACAGATTTCTTTAGAGGTTCCCAAGGTAGTTTTAGAAGTTGACTAAAACAATTAGCTGGACTTATCCAATAGGGGCTTCATAAACTTACTGAGAGAGTGTATATATGCACTTTAAGGAGGATAATAATGATGAATCCATAAAGCCATACATAAGTTGCATTGAAAGCAAAATTATGTCTCATCTATTTAGATAAGTGAGAAAAAAATCTAATATTGAATTATAGAATATTTTAAGTAAACATTTATAAAGCAATAAATAAAACAATAAAATATGATTCTGATGAAGAAAAAGTACATTTTCTACAAGATAAATTGCCTCAACAAATAGATTATCATAAATTATAATTAACGTAGGTATTACATTTTAGTGGATGCATTTAGGATTAAAATGTTTGATTTCCCTCATAGCTTGAAAAATATTGATGGGACTATAAGCTACTAATATGCCTATTAGTCTATTTTCTGTGATAGCCTAAACATTAGTCTGAGCCCTAAATAATTAAAAAAAAAAAATAAGTAGGTGTTTCTCATTGATGAAATTGTAACACACCATTACCTTTCCTATAAAGCAAAAAGAATGCAATAGAAACACACATCACTTGGGGCGCCTGGGTGGCGCAGTCGGTTAAGCGTCCGACTTCAGCCAGGTCACGATCTCGCGGTCCGGGAGCTCAAGCCCCGCGTCAGGCTCTGGGCTGATGGCTCAGAGCCTGGAGCCTGTTTCCGATTCTGTGTCTCCCTCTCTCTCTGCCCCTCCCCTGTTCATGCTCTGTCTCTCTCTGTCGCAAAAATAAATAAATGTTGAAAAAAAATTTTTTTAAGAAACACACATCACAGAAAAGGTAAGAATCTTTGGTTTTTAAGATGATTCTGAGAAGAGGTTCAACCATGAAATTCCTGCATCCCTGACTCCAAGAAACTTTGTAGACAGGTCACAAGAAATTGCACATTTGGGTACCTACTATTCTGCTATATGTCTGCAGACATACATCATCTGCACCAATGATATGGTACAGATGGTTCACAGTACCTACAACAAACACAGAGGAATTCGTAATGTGTGATCATCATTTCAAAAATTTTGCATTTATTTCCTTCTCTGGAGGAATCGTTTAGTATGATGTGTCTAGTAAAGATTATTTTCACTGTAAAACACACAAACATATCCACAAATGTAGAATGGTTCCACACATTTGAAAAAATAATCCTTATTTTCAAATAAATTGGCATCAAAATGTAGGTTAAAAATAATAAATAGTGTTTTAACATGAAGATTTTCCTGTTTTGCAGTGTATCCAGCTATTTCATGATAATGATAATAAACCCACGCTGGTGGATATTTAAAAAGTTAATAAGGATATAGCATAAATGCTGTTAAATTGCAGTTCACATGTTTATTATTGTTCCTTAGAGTATAACGAAATGAGATACACTTATGTTCAATTTGACACATGTATAGACTTGTGGTAGGCAGCATAGAGAGGGTGTGATGCTATTGCTGACATGGAAGAGACGGATGTCAGGTTAACCAGTCATCAGATTGGCTGTGACGATGGAACAGATGGGTAGAGGAGACACATTCTGGGCTGGAGGCAGGACATGGTTGAGAAAGAGTGGTGGAAGGGGGTGGGGAGACAGGTTTAAGCAGTAATCCATGTTGCAGGTTCCCCAAGACCAAATTTATTCCTTATACACATATCCAAAACTTCCCCATTGCATTCTTTTAAGTAGCCCAATATTCTACCACGTAGAGACATCCTCACTTGAGTTCAGGAGCTTTTAGAACATATTCATTTTCCAACTGTCTTCTAAATATGTTGTGCCCTATATCTAGGCCTTTGAAAATGCACTTCTCTCTGCCTGGAATGCACATGTTCTCGCCCTTTCGTGCACAGTATAGACTTTATCTGACAGCTTGTACTCACCCTGCAAACCCACCTGAAAATAATTTCTTCTGTGGCGTCTTCCTCAAATCCTCCAGTATGGTGAGCTGCTCTTCTCTTGGGAGTTTTCACAATGCTTCGTTTTGTGTTTCGTAATGCACTTACCTGACCATATATCATAATTTGTCTATACTGCCTAAAACACTGTGGAGCTACCTAGAAATAAGGACTGTATCTTACCCATGTTGGATTTCCTAAAATCTTGCATGTATGGTATTTCTAACAGTCGTTTTTGCCTGAGGTGATGGATATAACAGTTTTTGTATCATAACTTGCTAAAAATAACTTGGGGACAGAATCATAGCTGAAGGAGTAAGAAGGGGCAGTCAGAGGTAATGAGAAATCTTTGGCAATGTCAGTTCTAGAAAGACACCTGGAAGCAAGACTCCAGGAGCCTCCAAATGAGAGGACAGGTTTCCATGTGGTGGAAGTGGTTACAGACTTGGGGCAAATTGAAAAAAAACAAACAGCTTCTTTCTCAGTTCTGCCCAGGTCAAGTTCTGAGAAGAAGGCCCTCAAATTCAAATTGTTGTGTTTTTTTTCTTTGTAAGTTGCACCCCCCCCCAAAAAAGCCATCAAGACACATGATTGCAGATGTTATTGATTTCTGTTATTTCTGTATTCTTACTGTTTTTACTCTCCAGGAGTTTAATTAATGTGCTAAGTTTAGTTTTTAAGTTTGCATGCTTCTTACACTGCATTTTCCTTTTCCAAGGAAATTCTACAGAAAAAAAAATTCTGTACAAATTTTAAAGCAAAATCTTACTTATCTCACCACTAATTTGAAATAAAAAAGAGTATTTTTATCAAATCTGAACTGTGTAGCAGATCAGTCCTAAGCTGTATCTGACTGAGGAGGGAAAAATCATACAAAGATGTCAAAACATAGGGTCTGCTCCTAAGGAGCTCTCAGGGGCATGGGAAAGTAATGCATTTATAGCGTTTTATAGGTAAAAGGATAATTTCCTATTTCGAGTCTACCTCACTTTCTTTCTGCAACTTATTTCTTATCATTATCATTTACTTTTTCACAGATGAGGAAACTAAAGGTAAGGGTTTAAATGGCAGTTGTGGTCACAGCTATTAAGTGGAAGAACATGGGCTTCAAGAAACAGGTTTCCGACTATAGTTCACATATCCTTTGAACAGCACCCTACTTTGTTCTTTTGCAAGACCTCTAATCAGACTGATTAAGCCTGATCTCGTGAAGCCCAATTTATCATTGGAGACAGGTGCATTTCCAATGTTTTTATAGAACTCCTGGTATGTATGTATGCACAAAATCAAGTAAGAACCAACAGGTTTAAGTGATAATATTGGGAAGTGAGATGAGAAGGTGACTTTATAAAGGAATCAATTCTTCAGCTGAATTTTGAAGAACAAGTAAATGCTAGTTTAAGAAGGACTGGGGAGATTACCCCCATGCAGAGAGGACAAAGCATATATGTGCACAGAGGTAGGAAGAGCCAGGATGCATTTGGGAAATTTAGAACTGCAAAAAAGGCTGAAATAGAAAATGAAGAAGTGGAAGGAGCTGAGCCATTGGAAGACAGACATTAGCTCCTAAGGAGGTTGATAGAATCTGAAAATAAATCTGGCCTTTTGTTTAGGAAGTGGGAACCCTACAGAAATGTGATATGACTGAATTTGTGTTTTGAGAAGTTTGTTTAGCCAGCACAATAGATTGTTTGGAGGGACGACAGGGATTGTTTAAAGACACAGACACAAGGAAGCCATCACAGTCACCCAGGGGAAAAGGAAAGAAAGTTTCAAACACAGCATGGCAGTACAAATGGAAGGAGGGGGATATGAAAGATTTAGACACGTAAATATCTATAAAACTTAATTGGTTGAGATGGGAAAGAAAGCAGAATCTATGAAAATTATCAGAATTGTGGTTTGGGGAACCAAAATAGGTGATGCTGCTACTTACTGAGAGAAAAATTTTGAAATCTGAAGAAAAGACACAGTGAGTTTAGGCTGGCATATGTTGGATGTATTGTATCTCTGAGCACTGAACAGTATAACCCAGGATTAAGGATCACATCTGTGAAGCTAACATGACTTGCCTTTCAAGCCCTGCTCACCACCTATCACCTGCATGACCTTAAGCAAATTATGTATTTAATGTCTTAAAATATTATGTTCATGACCAGTAAAAATGGATTTAAAATAACTGCCTTAAAGTTTGTTTTGAAGATTAAGTATGATCACACATGTAATTATTTAGGGTCTATCTGACCAACTGAACTGACTCCTATTTGAGAAGAGGGGTTATGTCTCTTTTGTTTAATTCTGTATCTCAGTACTTAGAACTGTGTCTGGAACACAGTAGGTACTCAATAAATACCAAGTCAGTTGAACGGCCAAATGCAGAGAGACTCTGGTATAGTAGGTGCTCAGTAAATTGTTGGCATAGGTATCATATGTGAGATTGGAGTTTAGCAAAGAGGTTTGGGAAATAAAATGTATTTGTGTAATTTATTCTAGCTATGGGTTGAAAGTGGGCCACGCTAGAGTATATACCCACCATTTCCCTGAGGAGTGGAAATTTTAAGGAACCACTGAAGAAAAAGCAATTCATGCCGCCATGACTCTCAACTTTGCTCAGCTATTTTTTTTTTTTTTTTAAGTTCAGCAATCTAATACTCTTAATATCAGAACTGGTTCCTGCAGGCACCCCCTCATCTGTAACACAAGATTAAGTTTGGTGACTTCTCCAATGGTGTGCATTGGTCAGTCAAGTGTAGGATCAAATTAACACTAGAGATCTTCCTTTGGACAGCCTTCCTTTGTCCATTCATCTTCTGTGTTGGGGAGTTCCGGCACATTCAAGAGGGCCATTGACTTTGGTGGTGGCATTTAGAACATGGATGGGAGCGGCTGCTCCTTCTATGCATTCCTGTATATAGCAAGCTGTAGGTGTTCACTTTGTCTGGATACATTTCACAACTAACTTCTATGCTGCCGCTATTAAAACACGAAAAAACTGTGGCATCTTTAGATGGGAAAATCTAATTTGTTTCATTCTATTCTGGATTTAAGTTTCTAATTAGACTCGGAGAGGTGACAACATTGTGGGTGTGTGAAGTTGCCTTCCTGCCAGCTGAGTGTTTCTCCTTTTTTGCTTGTGTGGCAGAGAAGGTTGTACTTTGCTTTGTTAATACTGTGTGACAGATGCTTTCTCAGGCTTTTTGTCAACAACAGGCCATTTGATGTACACTCAACTGTTCTTCAATCAGATGACAGAAATGTCTTAGGGGGGTTCTCTGATCACAACCAAAATAGCTTTTCTGTGTATCTGAGAGATAGCAAAAATAACAATAATTTTCCAAATGTATAACATTTTAGGACATGAAGAAGGCAAGGAGGGTTAAAACGGAAGCCTGTTAAGGTGTCCTTTGTTGTGATTGAGTAAGTTAATAGCACCTAAAGTTGAAGAAACACCTGCAAGATGCAAGATGTTAGGTCCATCACCACAAGGTGATGGTGGCCTGAACTAAATGGGGACAGTGGGATTAGGGGAGCTATTCATTACCTGACTTGGTGCTAGATTGGGGGTAATCAACAAGAGGGAGAATCAGTGATGGCCACTTCTAATAATTTTAAGTGCCTCATTTGTATGCTGTATGTACTTTATCCTTTGTAACAGTCTTAATATCTGTTATTTCTTCTTAAAATGTATTCTTCGCTATTGGATTGGAACTGAACGAAGGCAGGGGCAACATCTGTCTTGCGTGTCAGGGTATCTTTACCAGCTGGTGGAATGAATAAATGTCATTTTCTAAGACATGAGCCACAGAGAAAGGAGCATATTGAAGTTGGGTGAAGAAATGGTAGTTATGGGCACATGTGAAATATTCAGATGGAGCTGAGCTGAGTTTGGGACAGCACTCTAGACTCTGGAGAGAGTTCTCTGGTGAACATTTAGATTAGGGAACTATCAACGCTTACACAGGAATTGCAACTATTAGAGGATTTGCAATCTATGGAGAATTTGTAGGGAGTGAGAGGGCACGACAGTACTCTGGGAACAAAAACACTAAGACTTGAGAGAGAACAGTCCACTTCTCTTGAAAGGCATTAAGTAAACTGAAGAATTGAAAGCAACCTTTGGGTTAAGTACCAAAGATCTCATTGATTACCTTGCTAAGAGCAGATTCCATGGGATTTTGGCAATTAAAATAAGTTTGTAACAGATAATCTGGCTTCTGCCACTGTCTATTTTGAAATGGCTATTTTCTTTTGTGCTAATTGAGAATATTTGTCTTTCTCTCTCCAAAATGGCTTAGAGTTTACCCTTTTGGGACAAAGCTGTGACTGTGTTTTTCTCCTGCTCTGTATGTTCCCTTTATATAGGTTCACTTGAGCTTGTTTGAGGCACTTCAATGGTGAGACACATTTTCTCCAAGTTTCCAGTAAATTTGGTAGAAAGAGAAAAGTGTCTACGCTGACCTGGAAATGAGTTTTGTGGCTGTTGTGAAACTTGGGGTTACAATATTGTAGATAGCCTTGACTTCAGAAGCTCAGTGTTTTTCTGTCTAAATTTTCATGCTGCCATAGGTGAAAGCCCTATAAATCTTTCCCAAATTGTGTAGGCAAGAGACAGAGGAGTGGGCAGAAGTAATAATCCACCACCATGCCAGTCACATCTGAACTAAAATAAAACACTTCTTAGTAACCCTGGCCTTTAAAACACCCATCATCTCCACAACTATGTTCAAAATAAATCTACCACCAAATGTCCTGTATATGTAGCTGGAGAAACTGATGCAGGGAATAATGAAGTCCATATGAAAGAACTAACAAAACGTGGTGAGAGAGTCAAGGCAAAGATTTTACTGGAAAAGATCTCTGAAGGGCAATTATCTTTGCCTTCATATGCAGCAGGTCGCGCATTGGACAGGAATTGGGTCATCTTCTGATGCCAGCAAAGGGCCTAGTCCCTACACTGCAGTGTGAGAGCACTGAGTTCCCTTTGCTTCCTGGGATATTGCTGAATTGAATGCTGGCTGCCATTGTAGCAGATAGAACCTGAATTATTTGTAGGACTTCAATTATCATGTGCATACCATGGAGCTTGAGCAAGAGATTATTTGACTCCTAATGTTGTAAATTTGATTTTTTTTTTTTTCTGAACACCTGCTAAAGGACTAACTAAATCATTTGACAGTGTGAAATACAGGCATACCTCTGAGATATTGTGGGTTCAATTCCAGACTACTGCAATAAAGTGAGTTGAATGAGTTTTTTGGTTTCCCAGTGCATATAAAAGTTATGTTTACATTCTACTGTACTCTATTAAGTGTGCAATATAATTATGTCTTAAAGAGTACACATCTTAAGTAAAAAACAAAAAAATGCTAGTCATCATCTGAGCTTTCAGTGAGTTATAATCCCTGGTCACAGATCACCATAACAAATATAATAATAATGAAAAAGATGAAATCTTGTGAGAATTAACAAACTGCGGCACAGAGACATTAAGTGAGCAAATGCTGTTGGAAAATGCTCAACACAGGGTTGCCACAAGATTTCAATTTGTAAGAAGTGTGATAAAGCAAGGCACAGCAAAACAAGGTATCCTGTATATCACACTGAAAGTTGATAGTGGCTATATTTATTCTCCTGAAGCCCTGTTCCCCAAGAAGTCTGCTTCAGTCTGTAGAGGCAGAAATAAATTTTTTTAAGTTTTTATTTGTAATTTCAGTTACTTAACATACAGTAATATTAGTTTCAGATGTACAATATATAGTGAGTTAACACATTCATACAACACCCAGTGCTCATCACAACAAATACACTCCTTAATTCTTGTCACCTATTATATCCATCCCCCAAAACCTCCCCTCTGGTAACCATCAATTTGTTCTCTATAGTTAAGAGTCTTTACCTTGGTTTGCCCCTGTCTCTGTTTTTTCCCCTTTTGATTATTTTTTTCCCTTAAATTCTACATATGAATGAAATCATATGGTATCAGTCTTTCTCTGACTTATTTCCCTTAGCATTACACTCTCTAGATCCATCCATGTTGTTGCAAATAGCAAGATTTCATATCTATCTATCTATCTATCTATCTATCTATCTATCTATCTCGCCATCTTCTTTATCCATTAATCAGTTAATGGGTATTTGGGCTGTTTCCATAACTTGACTATTGTAAGTAATGCTGCTATAAACACTGGGGTGTATGTATACCTTTGAGTTAGTATTTTTGTATCCTTTTAGTAAATTATCTAGTAGTGCAATTGCTGGGTTATAGGGTAGTTCTGGTTTTAACTTTTTGAGGAATGTCCATAATGTTTTCCACAGTGGCTGCTCCAATTTGCATTCCCACCAACAGTGTAAGAAGGTTCCTCTTTCTCCACGTCCTCGCCCACACCTGTTGTTTCCTATGTTGTTGATTTTAGCCACAGAAATGAATTTCTTAATGAAGGTTTTACAACAGTTGACTTTTTCCAGGCTAAAGGATGAGTATTTGTAGGTTACACATACTAATCAGAGTATTGATTACAATGTTAAAGGATTTTAGATTTTTTAATGGTACATTTGTCTCACATTTTAAGGCTCTTAGTGGTGAAATTGTTATATGCAATCATCACGCTTTTACCCAGAGAAGTCCCGACTGCATTTTCTCTAACAGTCTCACAGACTATCTCCACAAACAAGTCAAATAATTAATATGTAGGAAAACCAAACTGTCCTCCTACTACAAAAAGTAGGACAGAATTAGGGCAGACAGTTTTGGGAGGGAACTTAAGAACTTTATCTTGCCTTTTGAAAGAAAAGTAAAATCTCTATATATAACATCTTCTTGATCCTTTCCTAAAGTAAAAAAAAAAAAAAAAAAAAGAGCTACTCAGGTTAAAATTAGGGAAATAAATTAATAACATGTGCATTAATTAATATGTGCCTTATTTCTGTGGATCTTTTAAAGCACTAGCAAAGCAAAAAATAGATTTCATACCTCTGGTATCAACAGTATCAATGAACTTGGGAAGAAAATGTAATTTATAATGGAATACCCATGATATATAAAAATGAATATAAATTTGATGTGTACAGTATGAAGATAATGAATACAAATTTATTATTCTATCATCACCAGTGTTTACTTCACTTATTTACTTTGAGATATTGTAGATTCTGGGTCTGGAGGTCTCTGTTGTCCAGCAAGAGAGCAGGATGCAGGATTGAAAATGCAAGAGAGGCTACTGTCCGGGAGGAGACAGGAGCCCAGAGTAAGTGTCCTTGCTCTGTTTTTATTAGGATCAGAAGGCTTACAAGCATGACGGACATGCACAAAGAGACAATGAAACCATGAACCTTAACTCATGTACATGGAGAAAAGGGGGTTTTGAAGAAGTGTAGTATTAGGGGTTTGGGTCAATACAAAACAAGATTCCAGTGCTGGCTGGGAGGTTGTTGACAGCAAACATGAGGCCCCACCTCTGTTTACCTAAACTGGCCTAAGGGACAAGAAACACAAAACATGCTACTCACGGTCAACAAAGCATCTTTCTTTTGTTAATTAGTTCTGCTCTAGGCAACTCTGCCCCACTGTGGTCTGTAGCCCTATTTCCCTGTTTGCCTAATTCATTCCAAAAGCAGCTTTCTGCTCTTGTCCTACACCTTTGTCCTATACTGGGGGCCTTTGCTCTATTTGCCTAATCTTATTTACCTAACCTTGGATGTTTTCATTCAGAGGTTTCCTATTCCTATATCTTTGTCCTATACTGGAGGCCTTTGCTCCATTTGCCTAATCTTATTTACCTAACCTTGGATGTTTTCATTCAGAGGTTTCCTATTCCTATATCTTTGTCCTATACTGGGGGCCTTTGCCCCATGTACCTAATCTTATTTACCTAATCTTGTTTACCCAAACTTGGGTGTGTACATCCTATGGCTTTCTGATTCTTTATGCCTTGTTAACCCGTTGGTGCAAGCTCAGGGAATTTCTAAGCTTATTCCCCACAGGATATAGGATAATAAAATCATAGGTTTGGCGGAAAAAAGGAAATATATTTCTAAGTGAAAATGATTTTGGGGGTGCCTGGGTGGCTCAGTCGATTAAGTGTCCAGCTTGATTTTGGCTCAGGTCATAGATCTCATGGTTCATGGAATTGAGCCCTGGGTAGAGCATTTTGCTGACAGCATGGATCCTGCTTGGGATTCTCTCTCTCTCTCTCTCTCTCTCTCTCTCTCTCTTCTTCTCTCTCTCTCTCTGCTCCTCCCCTGCTTGTGTTCTCTCTCTTGCTATCTCCCTCAAAATAAATATATATATTTTTTTAAATAAAGTGATCTTTTTTTTTTTTTTTAAATTTTTTTTTTCAACGTTTATTTATTTTTGGGACAGAGAGAGACAGAGCATGAACGGGGGAGGGGCAGAGAGAGAGGGAGACACAGAATCGGAAACAGGCTCCAGGCTCCGAGCCATCAGCCCAGAGCCCTACGCGGGGCTCGAACTCACGGACCGCGAGATCGTGACCTGGCTGAAGTCGGACGCTTAACCGACTGCGCCACCCAGGTGCCCCAATAAAGTGATCTTTAAAGTAATCTTTAAAATGATCTTTAGGAATATAGGAAGTTTGGTAAGTTCCTCTTTAGAAATGCCTTCAGAATCAGACTCACTCATGAAATTCAGAATTTATATGTAGTAATATATTTTGCTTCGTACATTCCATAATTTCTCTTATGATCTTTATTTACTTGTTGCATTAATTATGTGCATGTCTATGTTTACAAGTAGATTTTAAGCTCCTTTAAGGGTACAAACCACATTTCACTGAAATTTACATCTTCCACATAATCTGGGGAAATGTTTTCTATTTGATCATTTCTATTTTTTAACTTTTTTTAATGTTTATTTTTTTGAGAGAGAGACAGACAGACAGAGCACAAGTATAGGAGGGACAGAGAGAGACAGAGACACAGAATCCAAAGAAGCCTCCAGGATCTGAGCTGTCAGAACAGTGCCCAACGCAGGGCTTGAACCCATGAACTGTGAGATCATGACCTGAGCCGAAGTTGGACACTTAACCGACTGAGCCATCAAGGTGCCCTGATCATTTTTATTTTTAAAATACTTGGGACAGGGGTGTCTGGGTGGCTCAGTCGGTTGAGCATCCAACTTCAGCTCAGGTCATGATCTCATGGCTCGTGAGTTCAAGCCCCCCGTTGGGCTGTGTGCTGACAGCTCAGAGCCTGGAGCCTGCTTCAAATTCTGTGTCTCCCTCTCTCTCTGCCCCTCCCCCACTCATGCTCGCTCGCTCTCTCTCTCTCTCTCTCTCTCTCTCTGTCAAAAATAAATAAACATTAAAAAAAATTACAAAAATAAAAAATAAAATAAAAATACTTAGGACATATGAAAACTCATGTGGATATAAGGACAAAGCACACAAAGAAAGAGAAATGTGGGAAGGTTGGGTCACACTCTATAGTTCCAAACAGGCTGTTTTCCTAGGCAACCCAAATAAGCAACAGTTGTTTTCCTGAAAGGGTTATGTTGCTTATAGTTGCTACTATGAGTTCAACAAGGAGAGGGAACTCCTAGTTAATTAATTGTTAATTATTGTAACAGATTATTTAAAATGTTCACACAGAGCAGGAAATAGAAACACTTTCTAGAAGGTTTAAGTGACATTGACACTGAACTACAACAGGTCTTCAGTTTTCAGGTGGAGAAAGAGGCAGGAAACAAACAGGAAACAAGAGAAGAGGAAGGAAAGAAAGAAAGAAAAAGACAACACCTTTAGAAATAGTTGGCAAAGAAGTGCTAGACTTTTGTCATTGCAGTTTGTCACCAAACTCCTTAAAAGAATCAGAGTAGTTAGTGGGTATCAATGTTTATTTTTAATTTTAATTTTTTTAAATTAAACAAATTAATTTGTTCTGTTTTCAAAACCATTAAACTTGTTTATTTTTAAAGAAGAAAGAAAATATCTGGGCTTGTATCAGTTTGCTTAGCTCTGTTATAGCAGATTGAAAATGGATTATGAACTTGTCCATTCATGAACAACCAAATATCCTATTCTTGGCTGAAATGACAGCTTTGGTTAATTCTGTTGCAGGCATTTACACTTCTGTGGGCAGTGCACCATGGCCCAAGGTGTTCATGAGAGAAGCTTCCAGAATGTCCTACTCTTAATACTCACAGTATTATAAGGACTTGTGCTATTAAAAACTATAGGTTTCTTTTCACTAAGGATCATTTCCTCTCTTGCTTACGTCTCTTAACATTTTGCTGATGTAAACCGAAAAGACCAGTAGTCCACACCACGAATACTGAATGAATGGTTTTGCCTGGAAATGTCATTGTTTCCAATTTCCAACATCTCTCAGAATTCTTCACCCTCTACCCTTGAAATGTTCTCTTGCTTTCACTTTATATGTCAACAGCTCAACCTCCCTAATCAATCTCTCTTGTCTCTGCCACTGCAGAAACTGCAATGGTAGGAGTGGTGGATATAAGATTGGAGCTTTAATTTTCAATTCCATATGCTCTTTGACCGTGTCCTGTGGAAGCTGTGAGATTTCAGTGTCCCATTTTTTAAGCAAGCATTTGTTGTCAATAAGTCTGGCAGATGGCCACAACACCTGGGGCAATTAAACCCCAGGGATGGATGAGTAGTTTCTAAGGTGAGCAGAATTTTCCATCTGCTCAAATGGCACTTTAGGGGTTTGAGCAAGCCAGTGCTGGTTGTCTGGGGTATGTGCCTCATACAAGCCCACCTTTTGATCCCCCAGATTCTTCCTGGCTATCCCTCTAAAAAATAGGAAAAGCTAGAAAATAAATATTTAGTCTATTTTACATCTGCTGGAAGTGGATCACTTTGCTCCTTTGGGTTTGTCTTTAAGAAGCAAGATCAAACGGTTTCCATGAAATTCCACTTACATTTTAAATGCATGACTTATTTTGGCTTATTCTGTTGTAGAATATTTCAAACTCAAAATTAAATGCTAAAGAATAAATTAGCCCATTTAAAAGATATTAGTGTGCCACATAACAGATGTGGCTACCAAGATTCTAAGTCAGGCCTTCCCCTCCAAATTTCCCACTATCCCTTTCACCTGTGCAACCCTCTAATTAACATTGTATGATTAAATCATCCCAAATCAGTATTTAGGAAGATAGTAATTGGAACCTAGGTTATTGTTTTGAAAGTTTGTTTCTTAGAATAAAGCCACAGAAATCTTTTGTGAATTGGGCAGTTTGTTTGTTTGTTTTCTGTTTGAGGGTGTGCAATAAGTTGGCTTATCCAAGGAAGCTCTTACATCCCTGCAAACTTTAGTCACATTGCCATGTAAAGTCATTGCCAAGTTTTCAAAAACGAGTCTGGACTGCTATTCCAATTCACCAGTGTTCCGCCTCCGTGGCAGATGGTGTTCGCTTATGGAGGGGACACAGCTGAAATTGCACAGTGGAGGTGTCATTCCATTGCTAGGGTTTTAGATTGTGTTGCTCTGAAGAACTCATATGCCAGAGACTTACAGCTCCTCGGTCTTCTTTGCTTTGTATCACTGGCTGGTGTCCACCTTTCTCCCCATTTCCTCTAGACCTGAGCATGATTTCTGGACCACAGATCTTCCCTTTCTGAACTTTTTTTTTTTTTTTTTTTTTTTTGTAAGCACATTGAGTTCTATGATTTGCTGGTAATTCCCGAATATTCAGTTTGGCCCTGAATCTCAGTGCCTTTCTGAAGGAAATATCTGGACAACCTTGTGGCAGTAGTTGGAGAATCCTTTAAATGCTGAGACCCAACCTGTCAAAAAGTTGAAGTGGCATGAAGGACAAAAAGAGCATGGCTCTCGAGTTCAGACAGACCAGATTTGAACTTGGCTATGCCACTTGTTGTCAGTGTAGCTTCAGGGCATATACTTGACCTATGTTATTTATAAAATGGAAATAATAATTCTATAGAAACCTCACAGGATTTGGAGGATTAAATGAAATTCAATCTTTATGTTTGATACAATAAGTGATAACAATTTGTGTTTTTCTTCCTGCTAATTTGTTAATAGTTGTAAACTTCCAACATTGGAATTATCTTTGATTTTTCACCTCTTTACCTTCTAAATCAAATGTATTGCCATGTTTTATTAATTATTGTGCCTCTCTTTTTCTGTGTCCATGGCTGCATTTGTTATTAATTCAGACCATCATTGGTTACCAGGAATACTGCTATATTTTATGTTCAGAATTCTTTACCTTTCCCTATCCCATCTAATATAACTAAAATTTCTTTCCATTTAGTAAACATTATTTTGAATCTACTACTTGCCATAGAGATTGTTAGGCTATATCCTAAGTGGGGTTGCTAGACTCTTTTGGAAGGCACCATTAGTTAAGACTTGGGCTCTGGAGCCAGATTGCTTGGATTCAAATGCCAGCTCAACCATTTATTAGCTATTTAACTTTGGGCAATATCTCTTTTTAGTATCTCGTATCTTGGCTTCCTCATTTCTAATAAGAATATAATAATAGTATCTCATTTCATAATGATGGCTATAAGAAATAAAGGAGATAATGAATAAAAACTTCCTAATATGTAGGAAGCACTCATAATTTTTATTTTTTTTATTAATAATCTTCATATATTTGTTTCAGCCTTGGCCTCCCATTTTGAACACCTACAATGACCACCTCTTCACGTTATATGAAATTGATGCGTGTGTATTTGAGTTCTCCATTAACTTCCTTTTAATCAATTGATACCAAGTTCTTTGATGCCTGCCTAAATAAAGTACATTCAGCCTGCATACATGCTCATTTGTCTTCTTTCCTCTGTTATTCCTAGACTTCCAATCACCAACATGATTGGTCCACAATAGAGATTCTCTCACTCAAACCATTATGCATATTCATGGATCTTCATTTTGGCCTGATGTATAGAATATGATGACTGATTCGTACATTTACCTCATTCCTACTTTTCTACTTTTTAATTTTTGCTAATGTCACACATTCTGCTTAGCACTTGCTTTTCAAGAACCTTGTCCTTACTCAATGCTCCTAAACTGACCACTCTTGTATTCCCTCTGCCTTTAGAACAATTATGTTCTGTTTGTACTATGTTGAATCTATTACTCCATATGCCTGCTTAAATCTTTCTGCTCCAACCACATTGGTCTCCTGCTGTTCCTGAAGCATGTCAAGCATTAATCCTTCTTAGGGCCATTGCACTTGCTTTCCTTCCCCTTTAACTGAAAATAATGCTTTTCTCTAGGTAGCTGCATGGTTTATGCTCTTACCTTACTCAGGGCTCTGCTCAAATATCACCACCACAGAGAACTCCTCATCACTTTTACATGGTTTTATTTTTCATTGTAGCATTTCTTTCTTTTTTTAAAATTATTTTTAACGTTTATTTATTTTTGAGAGAGAGAGTCAGAGCATGAGGGGGAGAAAGACAGAGAAAGAGGAAGACACAGAATCCAAAGCGGGCTCCAGGCTCCGAACTGTCAGCACAGAGCCCGACATGGGGCTCAAACTCATGAGCCATGAGATCATGACCTGAGCCGAAGTTGGACGCTCAACCAACTGAGCCACCCAGGTGCCCCTTATTTTTCATTGTAGCATTTGATAGAGGTAGCTCTGATGTTTATTTGCTTATTGTTCTTTTCCCCCACTAGGGGGAAGGGCCACTGACTGTTTTGTTCACTGTTCTATGCCCAGCTCCTAGCATAGTGCCCTTTATATAGTAGACTCTTAATTAAAATTTTTGATGGAGGAATGAATAAATTGTAACCAGGTATCCCCTACCAAAAATAAAATCCTAAGTGCTTAAAATGTTAAGACAATATCTTCGATTTTGTAACATACCACCATGTACTGTGATATAGAGGAAACCATACTAGTTTTTGGATAAAACTGGCCTAAATCCCCAAATTCTCAAATATTAACTGAGTGGATCATAGTAAATATCTCTCTGAGCTTCAACATATTTATGTGTAAAATATAATAATACCCACTGTGATAATTAACTTTATGTCAACTTGCCAAGGACATAGTGCCTAGTTGTTTGGTCAAACATCAATCCAGATGCTGCTAGGAAAGCATGTTTTAGATGCGATTAACATTTAGATAAGTAGACTTTGAGGAAAGCAGATTACCTTCTGTAATGTGGACAGGCCTCATCCAATCTGTTGAAGGCCTTAAGAGAAATGACTATTGTTTCCTGAAGGAGAAACAATTTAGCCTCAAGACTGCAACATAAAAACCCCACCTCAGCTTCCAGTGGGGAAATTTTGCTCTCAACATTGCAACATCAACCCTTCCCTAGATCTTCAGCCTGCTGGCTGGCTCTGAAAATTTCGGATTTAGCCCTAATTGTATGAGCCAGTTCCTTAAAATCTCATCCTCTCCTCTCTTTCTGTCTCTACCTCATATCCCAGGTGTGCGATGTGTAGGCAATGTGTGTGCCTGTGTGTGCACACTTATATACCTATATACTACATTGTATTGGTTCTTTTTCTCAGGAGAATACTGACTGATAAACCTACCTTGCCTGACTGAAGTTAGGATTAAATGAGGTATGTGTTTAAAAGTCTTTAATGTGTTTACAAGAGCAGCAATCATTATGTGGTCAGTAAATTCTTTTGACGGGTTAACATGTCAGTCACATAGTAGGTGGTCAGTAAATATATGATGAATGAATGAATGAACAAATTAATGCCAGAAATTGGATGACCTCTGAACAAATATTATTCTAGATAGTTGTAAAAGCTCATGTGATTTGGTCACCATTAATCATTCCTGAACAGTCTTTGAGGCTGAATGCATAGCACATTGCATTCTCTGTGAAGATGTAAGGAAGCTTATCCATATGCAACATCATTCACTGAGAGTGAGTATTTCTTTTATAATGGCAAAAGTACTATTTGAGATTGAAAGGAAGGTGGATGCCAAATCATTCCATGAATCTGCCATGGCTTTGAGATAAACCTCATTTTATATCCAAAAACACTCTGTAAGAGTGTTTTGAACACTAGTTGGCTAATTGGGGCAATATTCTTTGAGGAAAAAATATATATACATATATATATACACATGTATATATATATATATATATATATATATATATATATATATATATACACATACATATGATATATACATATCATAAAAATGTTAAGTATTTTGTGTTAGATGGAAATGGGAGGTGGTAAGGGATTTTTAAAATGTTTAAGCATCTGGAAATTAGGTACACAAAATTTAAGAATATGTTAATTCAGATGATGTTCTAATGAAAACATATTATGCTCTAAGAATTTAGAAGATTGAAATAGTCACTGTTGAAATTTAGCAGATTCCCATGTATTGTAAAGGTATTTAGCAGTATGTGGACTTAGAGGCTTATCAGATGCCTTCATACTTGGGGTCTCATAGAAGGTATCAACTACAAGTCTAAGAGGTAGGCCACAGGTCAAGCAAGGATGACAGAGCTAACCCCAGGACAGTGGTAGGAGTCTTTGGTTCAACCAAGCACACTCACCAAAGCCTGTGCTCTAGAGAGACATTTAGGGAGTAGATGAGAGGAAGAGGAGATGATTCAAAGATCCAAAATGAGATGCTGGAAAGCAAGTTGTCAACCCTCGACTTTGCATTGATTCTCATCTAGAGTCCTTCAAAAGAAAATGGTGTTTTCAAACTCCATGGACACTCTTACTGTGGTGGAAATATCCTGAAAGTTGGCAGTAATTATAGTCATCGTCAAGCCTTAAATTAGGACAATTTTATAACCTACTAACTCTACCTTTCCAATCTCCCCGATTTGATAGCTGGGGATAAAAGCCCAAATGAGACTGTTTTGGTTAATTAAGATAGGAAAGTGTCTAAAATAAGAAAACATCCTTGCCACTTTTAAATATGCTTGCATTATAAATCTACTCACTGAAATAACAAGCTTCTCAAACATTATTAAATACTTACTTAAAAATTCATTTTTAGTACTTACATATTATATTGTGTTTTGTTTATTTCAGCAGATGCTAAAGTAAGCCTGCCAGTTCCATGGGAATTTTAGCAACAAGACAGAGGAGATATCTAGTTCTTTTCTAAGTATTTGAATTCAGGCCAACTATAGGGTATTAGCAGCTAGATGTGTTTAAGCTGTCAGATTTTTTTCCTTTTTTTTTAATGGAAGTTCTACAGATTGGAACATCAATGCATTAGAGATATTTGGGGGGAAGAAAAAACACATTAAAGAAATCATAGGCAATTTATACACTTGCCCATCAAATCCTAGGTTCCCTGAGGGACATAAAATGTCTTATGGCTATAAAGTGTGGCTAAGTAAAGTGACATATCGGACATTAATTGAATTCCCTGTCTTAAAGAAGAGAGATCTGTGCTAGAGCAATGGAACTTGTGAAAACAAAACATTATTAAGCTGAACTATATTTAAAATTCACACTAAAGTTTGTGCCCTATGCCATAAGCATTCAGGAGTTGTCCCCAACATTGTCTCTTGGTGTCATAGGTGTTCCTTTGACTTGTGGTGGGCATGTGGCTGGGAAGCCAGCATAAGTTAAGAGCACACATCACCTGGAAGTAGATGGATAATAACAAGAGTGCACGTGAAGGGGGAGGGCACAGAAGGAGGGCTGAGACAGTCATCCACTGAGATTTGCTGCTATATAGGGAAGAGCTCAAGGACCAGCAGAGTGACTTAGAAAAAGCCACTGAGGGACCGGTTCTAATCCAAGGGATCTATAATCTGAGGGATCCGGCTTCCATGCTTGCCCTACTATATCATCATTTTTCACTAAGCAAAATGAAATTTGTTACAAATGACTGTTCTGTTGATGTATACAGGTCTGAAGTGTCTTCAATCTGATAATACTATTAAATAAGCTGTGAGACACCACTCAGAATGTGTATCTTTTACTAGAAATTCAAATAGTTGCCACCAAAGCAGAGGGGAGGAAACTTTCCCTCACTTAGTTTCTATCTCTAAGTTACACTGTTCTGTGCATGGTGGCCTCTTGAGCCTTTTTATAAAGCCTTGTCACCAAAGCTAAAAATATCTGCCAAATTGGATTTAAAGAAGAACAGTGCATGTGCGTACTGATTTTTTGCTTGTTTGTTTTCAATTTTGCTAAATTGCAGATACATAATTCTCTGCACAGCTGAGCACTGTGCTCTTTCATATATTTTTCCTCTATCAGAAATTTAAAAATATACATATATATTTTCCAAATTAGCTTTCACCAAAACATAATTTTATTAACATATTTTTAAGTTTAAGGTGATGGAAACCTACCTTCAAAAATCTGTCACTAAAGATTACAGACATTATGTTAGACAGGCAGCCAACATGTTGGCCACAGGTTTTATTGTCCAAATCTGCTCAATGAAACCCCACACCAACCTTGGTCATTATGAAATAAGGCTGCAGATATTTTCAGAGAATCTAGAGGCCACAAAATCTGCATGTCATATGCATACATTTGCACGTGAAACTAAAGAGGACTTAACTTCAAGTGGGAAAACTAAGTGACTTCCTGAACTTAATGCTTTTGTTTCATCTCAGTGGTCATGTCTTAACATAAGAAATTTACAACTGGTTGTGCCATGATGCTTGGGAAAAGTGGGGTAGAAGTAATCATAGCAACTAGCAGGAAATCAAGCTTCAGATGATGGACAAATGGACAGCAAAGTTCTCTGTTGTTCTGTTTGTCTCCTTTTTCTACAGGGTTAATAAGGTTAAATTTTTTTAAGTTTTATTTATTTATTTTTGATAGAGAGGGAGAGAGAGGAAGAATAAGTGAGGGAGGGACACAGAGAGAGAGACAAAGAGAGAGAGAGAGAATCCCAAGCAGGTTCTGTGCTATCAGCACAAAGTCCAATGCAGGGACTTGAACCTATAAACTGTGAGATCATGACTTGACCTCAAATCAAGAGTCAGAGGCTTAACTGGTGGAGTTACCGAGGTGCCCCTAAATTTGTAATTATATACTCTAATTAATCTGGTAGCCATAGTTCAATACTAGCTAGTGGTAAAGAAAGAACTGAACAGATCTTTTTGACTCCTATTATTTTGATATTTCTTTTCTATCATACTGTCTTAACATGATAACCTTAGCTACAATAAAGTATAGAATTTGAAGACAATCCACATCATTTTGTAAGTACTGAATAGATCTTCCCCTTTCTAACCCAACAAAAGGCATCTGAGTGATGTTTGTGGAAGCTGAAAATAGCTAATATCGTATTCATAAAATTTGATTTCTGAGGAAAATACATCAGGAAAAGATTAGCTTTTCCAGGATGCAAACCCAATCATATCAGTTCAACATACAAAAACAATTAAATAAAACTCTTACTTCCCTTGGGCCCAAGGTCATTTCTATATCTATTATTCTTGTAATATTATTGATTTTCAGTTATTTTTAGCTTAGCCAAACCAAGTAATATTGACATATACTAAATATAATTCTTTTTTAATGTTTATATATTTTGAGAGAGAGAGAGTGAGAGAGAGAGAGTGCAAATGGGCTAGGGACAAAAAGAGAAGGAGAGAGAGAATCCCAAGCAGGCTCCAAGCTGTCAGCACAGAGCCCAACATGGGGTCGATCCCATGAACTGTGAAATCATGACCTGAGCCAAAATCAAGAGTCACATGCTTATCCAACTGAGCCACCCAGGCGCCCCACTAAATATACTTCTTAATCATTACAATGATTAAAAATAACACATCAACAGGTTTTCCAAACAGTGCTTTACACTCCTTCTTTATAATCGTATAATTTTCAACTATTAATTTAACATACATTTATTGAGAATAAGCTACGCTCTAGGCATTGCAAAAAGCTTTGAGTGTACAAAAATAGCAGAATCCCCTCCCTGAGTAGCTCAAATATCTTAGTGCTTAAAAGGAATTGTAGAAGAGCTTTTAATTCAGTTTGTCACAATATTCTTCACAGCTGCTGTCACCCATTTCATGGAAAGGCTGGTGGCAAAACCCCTATAGGGGAATTGGAGGGCCTGAGTTAGAAGCTGCATGCTGAATAACCTTGGGTTAGTCAGTGACCAGTGAAATTCTTAAGCTTGTTTATTAATTTATAAGATAGGACGGTAATAACACCTATCACTTAGGGTTATTTTAAGAATGAAATGAATTGATACCATGTCAAGTGGCTAATAGAGTGGCTTGCATGGAGTCCATATCACAAATAGTAGCTATTTTCAAGGAATTAACATTTAAATAAGCAACTCATTCTGCTTTCAACAGTTCTAATGTCACAAAGTTCTGAAATCTGCCTCCTTGCAAATTCCAGCCATTGGAACTCATTATGCTCACTGGAGCAGATAAGTTTAATTCTTTCTTACACATGAGCACCCTTAAGATATTGAAACAGTTTCTACCCATCTTCATTTTTTCCCAGTTGAACATCTGCAGTGAACTTTTATTGTTACTTAACTATTTTTTCTTAAGTGTAACGAATATATTAGAACCTTCCAAACCATTTATGCTAGAGTGGGAATCAGCATAGGATAGAACATTTTGTACCTAATTTAAATCTGTTTAGTAATTAAAATCAGAAAATAACCTCTCCTAGTTTTTCTTATAAGATAAACTCCCTTAAGCTTTCACTGGGGCAGTAGTCTCCTAGCCTGTCATCTCTATTGTTGCCATTCCAGTTTCCATCCTATCCTCTCTCACTTGGGTTATTCCATAGTTTCTAGTCTCCCTTACCAGCAATTAACTACATCCTTATTCCAGAGAGATCTTCACAAAATACCAATATGACTAAAACCACTGTTAGCTTTGTGTGACACACAAAATGAACTCAAAACTCGTTTTGCATATTTTGTAGAGTCTTTATCCTCTTACCTCTTTATTTCTTGCTAAACTGACTTCTCAGTTCATTCCCTCTGCCCTACCCCACCTCGTTATACACCTGCTATGTTGAGCAACTTGGAGCTCCTGGAATGTGCTCTATCTATATTTTAAGGCTCAATTTTTTTCCATCCCTTGTATATCTTTTTGAAAATTGGCACTAAGCTTTCCAGACTCAGTTCTTTTCTGCTCTGATGTCATTCTGCTATGACTTTCTCCTCTCCTGAGTTTATTTAAGCTCTGTATTTTATAATGATTTATGTCACAGCCTGTAGCACTTTGTTATCTCTATAAGTGTTTATATCTTTCTTTCTTCACACACTAAGACATATTTACAGAACTACCAGTCATGAACTCTTCCAAGGAAAACAGTTTTCCCTTCATCCCTGCTATATAAAGATCTGTGAGTTGGACCACAATTCTGTTCTTCTGGTAAGGACTTCCATCCAGGAATGTTTAGCCAATATGAAGGCAGTTAGTCTAAAGAATACAAAGGATCCAAAATGACCTATGACTTATGACCAATGGCATACCAGCTATGAACATTTGAGTGACTGATCAGGTTCTCTGGGCAAACCTAGTTACAAAGAGCTGAGTCCTAAATTGGAGGTGAAAGAATTTCTGGGAGTACTTTCGCAAGTCCATATCTCCATGTCTGATTACCTGTCTACATCTGTATACCCACATACTCTGCCTCCCCATCTTTACTACAGATGTACCTGCTGACAGTGCTTGTGTAAGGGCAACCCTCCCCTGGTACACTCCATCCTACCTCTCTCATGTATTCAAGAATATCAGTCTCATGATTCTCTCCTTTTTTTCTTACCTTATCACTCTCCACTCTAATAAATCATTCTCATCAACTACAAATATCCTATAACTTCTTCTATCGGAAAACACATGTATATGTTTTTTCTTGACTCTATCTCTCCTTCTTGCTACTGACCTGTTTCTCTTCTCCCTTCAATGGCAAAATTTCTGGGATAAAGTCATCTCTAATAGATGTAATAACAGTGTTCTCTAATTCCCTGAGCCCACTCAAATCAAGCTTTTACTCTACTACTGCAGAGGTACCCTTTGGTCCTTCTTTTGCTTGATGACTCAGAGGTTTTATTCTACTGGTCAACCCCTCTCCCATGAAACACTTTGTCCACCTGTCCTTCAGGAGATCACACTTGTCCAGGTTTCCCTCTACCTCACTGACTCTCCTTGGGAGCCAGCCTCTCCAGCTGTTTTTCTCATTGTTTCCATGCATTAAGTCAATTCTCTTTTTCTGTCTAGACTCTTCTTATTAGTATTTTCATTCAGCTAGGTAGTTTTATATAACATCTATACACTGATAGTTCACACATTTTAATCTCCAGTTCATACTACTTCCCTTAACTGTAGATTCCAAATGTCTCTTAGACATATACCACTTACGTCTCCCAACATCTGCATTTACCCCTCCATGATACACTTTTATTAATGCAGTAGCCAGAGCAATGCTCTTATAACATTAGTCACAGGATGTTCCCCTTCCTCTGTGACCCTCTCGCACAATACACAAGTCAGAATCCTTGCTATGACCTAAAGGTCACTACGTACTCTGGTCTCCCTCCTCCCTGTTATCTCCCTGACTTCATTTTCTATTGTCCTCCTTGGTCACAGGGCTCCCATCAAACATGCTCCTGACCAGAGGTTTTACACAGGTTCTTACCTCTGTCTGTAATTCTCTTCCCTTAAATTTTCCTTGACTTAACTTTATTCCCCTCACAACTTTGCTCAAAGGTTACTTTATTCATGAGGACACCCATGACCCCGTATTTAAGACTGAACTACCTCCTCACCCACTGTGGTCAATGCCTTCTTCCCTGCTTTGTTTCCTACTACAATGCTTAATCAGATATATCCTTTTATTTATTTACTCAAACTCTTTTTTATCAATATAGTCTCCTAAACTTTAAGCTTCAAGAGGACAGGGATTAGTATCTAATTTTCTGCCTGCTATATCTGACCAATACAGTCTTAATAGTCCCCTCAGCTTGACTAAACTTTAGACAAGTTAATTTCTGACTATAAGCCTCTGACCTCCTTTTTCTTAGAGCATTTGCTTTAGAAAACTTGCAATAGTAAATTTTTTCTCTGCTTCTTTGTGATGTAAATTTTCTTCCAGCCAGTTTTACAACCCACGCACAGGATGTCTTTCTCACAGACCTGAGAGACATCCCTTTCAAATGTAATCATCAAGAAAAATTGAACTCCAATCTCCCCAGCTCTGTGGGAGGGTGGGAGCCTAAGGTCAGTAAGCACCAATTAGCAAACATTGGTGACCTAGTCACATTGACTGAAGTCCCCCTTAACTTTCTCTAGTATTTTTCTACCAGCTCACTCCAAGTGCTTAAAAACTCTCCTGTCTTTTGTTTCGATGGGGGTGAGTGCAGCTCTGTGTTGAAGTCCTCTACCCCACAGCAGTAACTTGAATAACTGTCGTGCCATATTCAATGAATCCAGTGTAACTTCTTCACATCTCTCTTATTTCTCTTTAACATTCCATATACTGTGCCTGCACATAGTATATAGTTAGGAACTGTTTGTCAAGTAAATAAATGGATGCAAATCCTCATAAAAACAAAACCTTTGAAATGGTAGGAGGGAAACATAAAAGATAGACTCTCATAGGCAGAGAGAAAAGGAAGGAGAATATGCTTAGGAAACAGAAAAAGAGAAGGAAGGAGGTGGGGAGAGAGCAAAGCACAGGTGACCTCTGGGCTGTTTCTGTCAGTTTCAGGTTCACACATATAAAATATATTACAAATGTACTAAAGACATTATTAGAAATTATTATATATTATGTGTATACAATTATATTTACAATATACTGAAAGGATATATTGCATATAATGATATAAAAATAAATATGTCCTTACATAAACCTGCTTTTTTTTAAGTTTAATTGAGTGAATTTCCTGAGTCTCTGATACTAGCTGTTAGATGGGACCAATTAGAACTCTCCATTAGATTGTGATCTCTTATAAAAAAACCCATCTTTGAATTTGGTGTCCCTGGCATTGTACCTACTATGTATCAGGTATTCACTGGCCAATTTTAAAACAAAAATGTAAGCATATCAATATCTTACTGTTCCATCATCCTCATAAGTAGGTCTTCCGACAGTTTATGATGACATTTTAGGCAAAATATATTTTATGTGGTCAAGATTGGAAAGAAAGTTAGTTATATGACTATCTTACCTTTGGATAACAATAATAACTTTCAATACCAGTGGAAACGAATAAAATTCTTTTGGAGTTTAATAATTGTTAATTGAGGCCCTCACCAATTTCTGGTTGTTAGTAATCAGACTTAAGGCAATGTAGAAAAACATCTAGGCCCACTAATATGTGTAAAACATTCAGATTCCACGTTCTGGTTTTATTATCACTTTGCCAACATAGGATGGCTGATTTTGCTGGAAAACCCAATCAGAGAGCTCTCTGAAAGGAAGCAGCCAATAAATGTATAGTAAAGAGATGCATTTCCCCTTTGTTTGAATGACCCCTCTACCCCGTGGTTCTTCCTAGTTCTAATCTTCAGACCAGACACTTTCTCACAGCTGGCTGAAACATCTTAATTTACTATTATTGTCTTCATAGAGCAGGAGATCTTGTTCCCGTCTCAAATATATTTTTGACTTAGGAGGCAGAAAGTTGTTGTGCATAGCTTCATAGTTCAGTCTTTTGCCAGTTAACTTTGATGAACTCTGTGTCAATTCACAACAAAACAGGATTTTTCCCATCTCTCAGAATACGAAAGTCTCTCCTGACCTTTAAAGCAAAAACATAAAGTATCTAAAGGATTCTTAAGTCCCCCATGCTAATTATCTTAGCAATTTGGTTGAACAGGAAGATAGATTTTATACTTCTGTGTATCGATCTATTTCATCTGAACAACCTTTTGTGTGAAATAATTCTTTTTGTAAGCAGTCAATTGAGATACGAGGAAAACATCTATCTTTGACTTTAATTCAGGGGTTTTTTGGGGGACCAGGCTAAAGGGATGTGTATCGAATGATTCATGATAAGACCAAAGACATGGAATTTGCTTCTTTTTCTAAGGTACAAATGTCAAAGTCAAATGGAGATTGTTAAGGCAGTCTTCAGCCATAGGGCTCTAAAAAACAGTGATCTCTCCAATTCTCAACAGGTTAGACCTGCCCTAGCTAAATGCTAACTACAAGCCAACCACAGACTACATGAAGAGGAGCCTGAGGGGATATGTTGTTCTGTAAAGGGGTCAAATGCATGGTTCAAATCAGTCTCACAGCATCTTCATTTCTTAGAAGAGGGAATTATCTGTATTGAATGCTAGAGATGGTCCAATGGGACTACAACGTGCTTTATTCTGCTCCTATTACGTAAAAGGATTTAGGGAAGTTTGGAAACAAAATACATATAAACCACTCACATGGGTGCGTGCATACACATTCGTTAAATCATCTAATGATCTGCTTTCATTTGACAAAGGCAAACTCTTCAGTGCTAAAGATTGAATGACCTCTCAAGAGACCATCTTTGGAACATTATTTATTAATGTTACAGTGAGATGCTCAAATATTTCATGTTTTTCTTACTCTATGGGAAATGCGATCAAATGGTAGCAATAAAAAATGGAATTTTACTGATCCTCACTCCAGGCTCATATTGTTCCTACTTGTTTTGCTTTAGCTCTTAATTATATTTAGCACTTTTTATTGCATATTCACATTTAGCTAGGGCCTACAACCTGCTGAGATATGTTACATCTTCCTTCTCCTAGGAGGCTTCCTTCTGACATTTCACATGAACTATTTAGATGTCTTTTTAAAATACTTTTCAATCTGGGGGGAAATTATGAGGAGGTCAATTCATAGTGGCTTGCTTTAAGATCTCAATAAACAAATATCCTAGAAAATATTGCTTTTAAAAGAAGTTTAAAATGTCTTATTTATTGCAGTTACTCTTAGGGGGAATTGGATTGACCTGAAATAACTACTATTTAAAAATTATTTAACAATTATTATTATTATAACGTACTACTGAGGAAAATGTGGTGATAGGCTTAGAATATTATTTGTGGTTCTGATTAGTATTTTGGAAATTACTAAGTAGATTTGAACAAGGAATGAGGCTTCAGAGGCCAATCTGCAGACATTTTTAGGACCATAGAGGACCACATTGACCAAATATTGTCGATAATTTAAATACTTCTATACTAAACACATACATAAAAATACATAAAGAGAAACTCTGATGGAGTGTAACATTGGTGCAGAAAGTGAAGTCTGATAAATTCCTTACTAAAATTATTTTCCTTTACAATAAACCAGGGGATGGTGGCGATAACACGACATTTATCTGGTAGTTTATTTGATCATTTGTTCACTGAACAAAGGTCTAATATAGATCCTTCTATATGCCAACCACCATATCAGACCTTGGTATTTAAAAATAAATAAGACTGCTTAAGGAAGTTCAGGCTTGCTAAGAAAGGTGGAATGTGTTGTGGGAAATATACAGCAATGTTATTAGTACTGAAATAAGTAAACAGCCTGGTCATAGAAATGAGAGCTCTCTCAAAAATGTTCAAGGACTCCCCATTGCGTTTAGCATAGTTAAAACTGCCCAGCATGGCCTTTCTACCAAACTACTTCCTATACTTTTCCTCCTGGACACTTTGCTCCAACTGCCTGGGTCTTTCAGGCTCTTGATCATTTCAGGACTTTTCTTAACTTAAGGCTTCTGTCTAGTCTCCTGCCTCCACCTGGGCTGCTCCGGTACTGCTCTCTTCATGACTGTACTCTCATCCTTCAGTAAGGAGTGAGACTCATAGCACATTGTGGTTTCCTCCCCATCCCTGACTGCCTTATGTAAGCAGGCTTCCCTGATCAATTTCTACTCTTTTTCTTTGGGTATAAGCTTTATTAACACAATTCATAATAGCATACTATGCTATTTACTTATTTGCTTATTTATTTGTATTCATACCCTCTCCATCCTAAGTTGTAAACCTGATGAAAGCCACTTTATGAAAAGTTTTAGCAGTCACGGGAGCTCAATAAGATATTTTAAGAATAACTGTGAAAGGAACAAATTGGGAAATTTTTCAGATATGATAATATTTTTCTTCTTTATCAATTCCAAGATTTCAGACTTTTCAAATATTTCTTTGTTTTTTTCTTTTCATCCTTGAGAAAGTTCTTCCAACCAAATGAAATGGAGCTAAAACCTGGGCTAGCACCAAAATACTAAGAAAGTTCTCAGAAAGATCTGTCTGTCGATCTACCTGTATCTCCACTGAGGGCACACTCGGAAGGATATTAAGCCATAATCATCTCTTTCTAAGCATTGTTGAACAACAAATGATTGTCAAAGGACTCCCTGCCACACTGCAAGTGAGAAAGTGCCACAGAGGAGAGAAAGATGGTTAGCGTGAATCCCTCCAGTCACTTTGAAATAAGTGAGAACAGACCACTTCTATCTGATCATTATTTACCTTTGATCCTTCACCTCTTGAAAATTCCAACCATCACAATTGCAATCTTTCCCAGAGTAGGAAATATGATCCACCAGATTTATATTTCTCTCTTTCCATGTGGAATAAGGGAAGGAAGGAGTGCTGAGAAGTCATATTCTTTTCACAGTATGTCTAGCAACATTTTGCACTTGATGAAATGCCAATGAAAGCTAATTGTGCTACATTGTGCATCTATTTGTGCATTCTATTTTCAAATCCACCTGTCCTTCCATCGCAATACAGCTATGTCTGGTATTACTGTGAAAAATCTGGATTTGATATAAATACATACAGAAATTTCCAACATCAAAATATTTAAAATAATCTATGTGAAATTTTCTAGGAAGAAGGTACGGTGATTACTGCAAAGATTTTTCAGGCTAGGTTAGAACAGAGAAAAGCACAAAACTGCATTTAGTATTCGCAACAAATCCTTAGTGACTAATGTGTGAGAATTTGGCAGGTAAGGAAGGTCATCTCTCAGACTAGTAAATCCACAGACTAGACAGAAATAAATATGAAGTGTGCCAAATCACACTGTCTCCTGTTTTAGACCCCTGACCTCAAAGGGCAGGTCTTTTCCATGTACAGATATTCCATCCCTGATGATAATTGGAAACTTCAGTTTATTTGTCATTGTGTAACAAAACATCTAGAGTATTGATTTGAAAAAAAAAATTAGATATTTAGGCATTATTTTGTCTAAATCTCTATTTAAACTGTACGGAAATAGTGTTTTGGAATTTTTTTCTGATGAAATAGATATTTATAAATTCCCAATATCTTTCTACCTGTTAAAACCTGTATGAAATTTCAGAAAACATTAAAAATTATGAAGTTTGTATGTCCTAATTAAATAGGTTATGCTCTTGGCATTTTGTGGTGTAAGTTTAGTCTGTTACTTCACCGTCCTTTATATTTTATTATATGAACCTAAAGTGCAATTTCCTTATGCTCTTACTTTTCTCTCTTTTATGGTAAGTAGCTTCATAGTTCTTTATAAAAATCCAATCATCTCACTTGTCCATATAAACCATTTTCTCAGAAGAGGCTATTTGCTTTGAGAGCTCACATCATTCTTGAAAGATCCTGCTTGTTTGTCCCTTGTGGTTAGAAATAAACTGTTGTACTTCTTAGAAAACAAAACTACTGAAATTCTAGCTTGTAAATCAATCAGTAGAACACAATGACTTTCCAACCTGAGTGGTAATTTCAGCATAGCTTATTAGATGAGGTATGTAGCATCTGGATAACTGAAATGAAACCCCAAATAACAAAGCAGTTGAAGTTCAGTAAAATTTTAGAGAAAATTGTGTAAGTTGTCTTAGAAGGAACAGAATGCATTTCTGCCCTTAAGCACTCCATTTTTACATCAGCATAGCAGAGTAGAGCCAGCTAGTGAACTAAAAATCAAAAATGGGTCATGGTGCTAGTTTTAAAAATCAGCATGTTATTGGAATATAAAAACAGTTGTATAAATTCTAGAAGCCACTGAATATTTGTTTCAAGAAATAAAAAGAACTCCTTGGCCACTGAACTGTCTTTTCTGAAAGCAAAATGTGGATACATTTACGAATCTCTTTTCTTATGTTTGTTTGAAAACATGATGCTACAAATGTACAATTTTTCTAAAGAGACTTAAAAATAAAAAGAAATAGATTCTGTTAGAGAAGTATGAGTTGGATGATACTAAGATTTCAGGCCCAAAATGGGGGGAGTGAAATGCACAATACAGATTATCTGCTGAAAATGAGAGACCTGGTATCAAGGACTTTGCTAAAAGTGGTTGGTTGCCATGGAAACAAGAAGTAAACGTAGATACTAATGGGGAAGAAAATACCATGTAGTGGTATCAGATAGGATCAGAGGGGCAGGAATTTTATTTTCCTTCTCATTTAGAAGGGGAAAAGAAATGAAGAGCGAAGTTGTCTAGGACAGATCAGAATCCAACTGAAACAGATTGAGCAGTCAGTGTATTACTTTAGGCTTATGGGTGAGGGTAGCCTACCCCAAGTGACTAGTGATGGGCTCTCAAAGCCACCCTCCAGAGGGAGGGGAAGAAACAAGGTTGAACAGTTGGATCCCAGGTTTGCCATGACTCTGGATTTAATACAGATAACCAAATATGTAGGTTTTGGATCTAATGGAAACAGTAATCAAATACATATATTTGTAATCAAATACATATATGTGTCTTAAATTTTTTTCAAAAGGAGTTATATATTTTTTGATTCTAGGATACCAGTGGATGAAAGATACATCAAATTAATCACTTTTTAAGAAACTAAATGTACATTTTACTCTTAATGCATCACATACACATCTTATTTAAGAAACTATAAAATGTGAAAATCTAGGATTTATTTGATGCTTGACAGAAGTTCTTTATACACACATAATACAAACTAAAGCAAAATATAACCTGTAATCTGGACTAACATCAGTAAGTTTCACATACTGGGGTGCCTGAGTGGCTCAGTCAGTGGGGTGTTGGACTCTTGATTTCCGCTCAGGTCATGATCCCAGGGTTGTGGGATCGAGGCCCACCTCGGGCTCTGTGCTGAGGAGCGTGGAGCCTGTTTCAATTCCAGCTCACAGTTTTCTTGCAAAAGCATGAACCCTGTCTCAGGGGGTTGTCATCCAAGAGGGAGTATGTGGGCGTTTTTCAGCAGCAGCAGTAGAAACAATAAAATGATAATCATAACTATTATTCATTTCGCATTTGTCATACACCTTTCTTTGTATTTTATCTGAATGATCTCATCTCATTTAAAAACGTTTATTCATTTTTGAGAGAGAAAGAGAGCACAAGTGGGTGAGGGGCAGAGAAGGGGGAGGACAGAGGATGTGAACCAGGCTCTGCCCTGACAGCGGAGAGCCCAATGCAGGGCTGGAGCTCATGAGCTGTGAGATCATGACCTGAGCCAAAGGTAGACACTCAATTGACTGAGCCACACAGGCGACCCTCATCTCGTTTAATTCTTAAAAATAAACTTGTGAGATCTGTGCTTTGAATCTTCGCATTTCAGAGGAGGTTTAGAAAAATCAAGTACCTCATCCAAGGACAAATGTCTAGTTAGCAGAAGAAACAGGACTCCCTTTCTGGTCTGGCTGATGTCAGTGTCAAGGCTCCTAATGCTTTGCTGTCTTGATGCTTCCAAGTGACACAACGCGAACTCCTAAGAAACTTGGCCTTCAAAACTGCCAGTGACTGAAGTTCTAGAAGAGCTTCCTAGTTCTAGAAATCAGTGGATGTCAGCCTGAGAGATGGGCCCTGTGAAGAATGGAATAAAATCATACACATGAAAACATACATATGTATTTCTATACAAAATTAATGACAGAGGAAGATTACATATTTATCTAGATAAATGCCTCCCAAAATGATTAGCCAAATTCAACACTCACTCTAACTATCCCCCCCACACAAACATAAAACAAAAACTAGTACAAACATGAAAGATTGTTGAGCTGGAAATAAAATAAAGCAATATGTGTGTCTGTTTCCGAACACTCTTTTTTCCTCTGAACTGTAGACCTTTATCTATATCTTTATCTCTTTATCTCAGTAATACATGGTCTTGACTATTGTGTCTTTTGTTGTCTTGAAATCAGTTAGCACAAGCGCTCCAATTTTGTCCTGCCCTTTAAAGTTGTTTTGACACTTCTAGATCCTTTAAATTTCCAGGTAACATTTAGAATCAGCTTGTCAATTTCTATAAAAAACTCCTGGAACTTCTGTTGAGAGTGCAGTATTTATTCATACATATGTGAGCATATATATGAATTTATTTATTTACTTAATGTAGAAAATAAATTTGGGGAGAACCCATATCTTAAATATTATGTCTTCTAATCCATAACCATGATAAGTATCTTCACTTATTTAATTTCTCTGACCGGTCTTTTGTAGCTTTCAAGATACAACTTATGCACATTTTGTTAATTCATGCCAGGCATTTCATATTTATTAGAACTTGTTGCTTGTTGTTTATTAAAAATCATAAATGGCACTTTTAATATTTTGTTAGTAGGTGGAAATACAATTTAATTTTTGTATACTGCCTTATATTCTGTGTTCTCACTAATTTACTTGTTTCTAGTAACTTTCTTACAGATGTCCTAGGGTTTTCTTCAAATTTGATAACATTCCTTGCAAATTAAAGCTATTTTACTTTATTTCATTACTTTCTTTTGCTTTATTTCACTAGCTAGAACCCACAAAACAATGTTCAATAGAAATGGTGAGAAGAAACTCCTTGTCTTATTCCTGATCTTGGGGGAATAGCATTCAATATTTTGCATTTAAATATGATGTCAGCACGAGGTTTTCATAGA
The DNA here is from genome assembly GCF_028749965.1 of Puma concolor. Taxonomy (NCBI): domain Eukaryota; kingdom Metazoa; phylum Chordata; class Mammalia; order Carnivora; family Felidae; genus Puma; species Puma concolor. The sequence goes on along the minus strand of NC_141673.1, from coordinate 40,562,512 downwards.
TATCCCCCATTAGATTGAAGAAGTTTCTTACATTCCTGGTTTACTAAGAAATTTATCCTAAGCAGTTATTAAATTTTATCAAATTATTTTTTAGTATATGATCATTTTTAGAAGGTCATATGACTTTTAGTTTTTTGAAGTTCTTATATGGTCTTGAATCCCTGTAAGAAATCTATTTGGATAAAATCTCTTTTTTGTATTTTTCTGAGTTTAGCTTGCCAATAATTTTTAAAGAGTTTTGCATTAAGTTCAGGAGGATATATTTGTCTCTTGCCTTCTTTTCTTATAAAAGTTGTTAGATTTTTGTATCATGATAATGCTGACCTCATAAAATGAATCAGAACATACATATCCTTTCCTCTTCTCTTTTCTGGAAGTTTGTGTAGAATTGGTATTATTTCTTCCTAATGTTTCGTGAAAGTCACCATTGAAGGCAGATAAGCCTGGACTTTTTCATTGTGGGTAGGTTGTTTTGTTTTTGTTTTTGTTTTTTTAACTCTGAATCTAATTTATTTAAGAGATATAGGGTCGTAGAGGTGACCTATTTAGTCTTGAACGAACATTGATAGTTGTGTCTTTCAAAGATTTTATTCTTTTCACTTAAGTTGTCAATCTGATTGCCACAAAGTAGATGACAATATTTTCTATTATCTTTTTTAAATGTCTATAGGATTTTTAGGGATCATCACCCTTTCATTTCTGGTATCATAATTTATACCTTTTCCTTTTTTTTTTATTAATCTGGCTAGAGGGACATTGATTTTATTACTCTTTCAAATAAATAACTTTTGGGGGCACCTGGGTGGCTCAGTCAGTTAAGCGTCTAACTCTTGGTTTCAGCTCAGGTCATGATCTCATGGTTCGTGGGTTCGAACCCCGCGTCAGGCTCCATGCTGACAGTGCAGAACCTGCTTCAAATTCTCTCTCCCTCTCTCTCAAAAATCTCTTTCTCCCCCACTCATTTTCTCTCTCTCTCCCTCTCTCAAAATAAATAAATAAACTTAAAAAAAAACATAAAGAAACAACTTCTGGCTTTATTTTGTTGTTGTTTTGTGTTTTCTATTTTATTTCTTCTTCTTGCTTTAAATTTAATTTTTTATTCTCTTTCTATATTGTAAATGTGGAAAGTTAGATTACGAGTCTTAGACCTTTCATATTTCTCATACAAGTGTTTATTGATGTATGTTTTTCACTGCTATTTTAGCTGAATTGAATAAATGTTGATATCTGTGTTCTAAATCACCCAGTTCAACATAACTTCTGATTTACCTTATGATTTTTTTCTTTGATCCACATTTTATTTATGTCTTTTGTTTAGTTTCCAGGTACTTGGAAATTTTACAGAAATGTTTCAGTTTTTGATTCCCAGCTTAATTCCATGTGGTGAGAGAATGGCTTCTAAGGTAATAACTACCTGAGGACTCTCCCTGATGTCTTGGGTGTTATATATCTCTCCACTGTGACTGGGGGAAAAGCAAACCATTCCCAATCTTGTAAGAGTTCTAGAAAATGTTCAGCTTATTGCTTTTCAGTTGGCCTTTCCTGATCAGAAGTAGTTTCTTTCAGGCATGTACCAGTCATTACTCATCAAGGCTTAATAGGAATCTCTGCAGAATTCCAGAATTCTCTATTTGTGGGGCACCTCTCCTGCCCCTCATGTCTGGCCTCTTAAATTTCTAATGGCCTATCCTTTAACTCATATTTCTAAGCTCAATTCAGCAAGACTAATGGGTCCTTATGGGGGTACCCATATATATCAGTTTTCTATTTCTTCAGTAACATTTCCACAAAATGGATTGAAACAGCCAAAATATATTTTCTTACAGTTATGGAAGTCAGAAGTCCAAAATGGATCTCACCAGGCTATAATCAAGGTAGCAGCAGGGCTTAAGTCCTTTCTGGAAGCTGTACAGTTGCACACCAAGAAACATTTTATGAAATATTTTGCCGTTTAAAGATAAAGAAACACAGTCAGCTACATTTCAGAAAAGTCACATAGTTAAAGGAATATAAATGAGGCTTTCAAATTTATTTTCTGTAATAATGAAGGTCAAAGATGTAAGTGTCCAGAGATGTGTGTGTGTGTGTGTGTGTGTGTGTGTGTGTGTGTGTCTTTGGTTAGGGACGGGGAGTGCAATCTACAAATCTTTTCTCATCCAAATAATTTCTGAAGATCAAATGAAAGCCAAAAGTATGCCATAAATATACTATTGGTGAAAAGTTCTTTTAGGTTTTTTTAGGAATCTGAATGAAGAACAAAAAATAAGAATTAATAGGAATATTGACATAAAATATGGCTTGAGGGTCTTTCCTAACTTAGTTTTACCATTTAAATAAGAATAGCACTAATTAGCAAAGAGTAGAAAGTTTCTGGATGATTTTTATCTACTTCAACTTTTGGAGGTATATTTCACAAAGTTTAGATGATAATATGTATTACTCTTATAATATTCCTATGGACTGAATGTATCCCCATAAAATTCATGTATTGACACAATTTCTTCCATTATGATGGTACTAGGAAATGGTATTAGAAGGTTAGATCTTTGGAAGGTAATTAGGTTGAGATGAGGTTATGAGGTTGGATCCCCCACAATGAAATTAGTGCTCTTATAGGAAGAGGAAGAAACAGCAGAGCAGTGAGAAGGCAGCCATTTGTAATCCAGAAAAAGGGCTTTCACCGGGAATCAGATCAGTTGGCACCTTGGTCTTCCTGCCAGAACTGTGAGAAATAAATGTCTGTGGTTGGAACTACCCATTCTATTGTATTCTATTCTAGCAGCTCAAGCTGATGAAGAGAAATATGAAAATAGAAATTTAAAAATAAATATGTGCAACTGTGGTATGAAAAATCACAGTTATGATTAAAATAGGCACATAAAATAATTAAAAGGATAGTCACTAAAATATTATCTTGGGACAATTTATCCCTAGGTGTTTCTTTTTCTTTTATTTCCCAAGTTTTCCCTCTTACCCAGGCTTACTTTTGTAACAGAAAATGTTTTTTAAAGTGTAATTTAAAATTTCAAAACTAATTAACCAGTTTTGAAACATATGCAATAAACATTGAAAAACAAATATTATTATCTATAGGATATAAAGCATGTGCTGTGGGTGACAGCATAAATTATGTAAGCTCTGGGAATTAAAAAAAACAGTAAAATCTGGATATTTCATAAAGTCAATGTAAAGATCAAGTAATAATGTTGTATAGTCATAGCATATATGAAAATAATTTTCAGTATTATCATTTTAAAGGCCTAAAATGTACAATGCTGAAAAGTAAAATTTACATGAAAAACATGAGCTATAGCAATAATTTGGTCTATAAATGTCACATGACAAAACCTAGGGAAATAGAAAGGAGAAAAAAAACTAAAAAGTTCAGAGTTTTGTTACATCAGGAACTAGAATATGAAGTAGCATTTGTAGATTGCTTTGGAATTCAGAGCAAATGGATATTTGGTCAATTATGGAGGAACTTTAGATATCTTTTTATATCATTGAAAAATTCTTGAAAAGGAAATTATATATGTTAAATCTCTTTGAAAATCATGAATTATTATTTTTGAATTAGGACCTGTTAGTATCAGGCTTTTCAAAACAGATTTGGCTGTATGTAAGAAAGAAATATCTGTTAGTATATGATGTCCAGAAATTGAATAGATTGCTGCCTAGGAAGTCAGTTCTCTCAGTTCCTGAAAGTGTTTAAAACTAAACTTGGACTACATTGGGTGGGAATGTTGTAGAAGAGACTTAGCTTTGATTGACAAAGTAAAGCAGATAATCTTGATAACTGTCAGATTACCAAGTGTGAAATTTCAGAGTGGTATATTCTAACCACTGGTATGTTGGACTTGGCTTGCATCAATTCCTGAGGGCTTGCTGTTAGCAGCTATCCCTGACCCAACTCTGTATTCAGTGGCATCATGTTGGCATCTTGAAATCAGCCATAGTGGAATTAAAAATCAATAAATATTATCCAATCAGGGCTTTCCCTCTGACTACAGATCCAGTGGCTAAACTTTTAAACCACAGCTTTCAACAAAATTTAAGCTTGTATAATATTTCCATTTGTATATCTACCTAATATTTGGGGATTAGGATAAAATGTGATTCTTTTCTATAAAAAAATAAACAGTATTTTCCCAAGGCCAGGTTAAGTCACTTATAAGCCCTAAATCCTGAAAAGATTGCAGCATCCAACAGTACCAAATTATAAAAGTATGTGCAAGGAAATCCAACTAAGGTCTGTCTCATGTCCATGAACAAGAAAGAATTTGACACTTTAAAAAAAATATCCCATTAAAAAAACTTTCTGTAACTTTATTAGTGACCAAAATATCTGATTGGGTTGTCTATTAAGTAATCTAGTATAGGTCTCCCCTTTATGTGTTCATTCTATTAAATGCTATCCTTTATTGTACACTAGGAATTAAAGAGATATTTGGAAAGAGAAGACTGACCTAGCATTCGTTTTCCATTTTATGATATGGATGATTAGATGCATGGATGGATGGATGGATGGATAGATAGATAGATAGATAGATAGATAGATAGATAGATGGCATGGATGATTGGAATAGGTGGATGGATGGATAGATGGATGGATGGATGGATGGATGGATGGATGGATGCATACATGCAATAGATCATAGATAAATAGATATTGTGTCCTTTAATTTCATTCTACAAATAACACTGTAAGAAAGGTATTATTTTCCCCATTTTTATATTTAAAGAGACTCAAAGAGTCTCTTTAAGTAAAGTCTTAAGTAAATTATCCTTGTATTTAGAGCTTTGATTGTATTTCATTTGATTAAATGCAACTCTTCTTGTATATATTGCATAAAGACACACTGCACTGAGTGTGGCCCTTTATACCTTATGCCTAGGGGCATGTGGTGACTGGCTAATACACAGAAGAAGGTAGAGCTGAACTGGCAAATTGATGTGATAACACGTTTAATTTTCCATGCCATTTTATGTACACATATGACACAGAAGGCCTTGAAGGGAGGCTCTCCCCTTTACTTATTATTATTTGGTCCATGCTCATTCCTACTTCTAGTCCCATTTATGATAGCTAGAAATACCCAGAATGCACTTTTAAATGAATGAATGAGTGATTAATAATTTTCTGATGAGATTGCTTTATAACACTGTTCTGTATTTATTATGTAGCTAGATGAAGTAGATCCACATACATTACCCCATTTACTCTGACAACTGAATAGAGTTTATTCAACTTATGGATGGAGGAAAAATGCTTTGCTTAAATTTATTCAAATGGGAAATGGCAGGGACAGAATTATAGAGCAAGACAACTTCTCTGTCATGCTCTGCACACACACTTTTATTTTGGTAAACCATGAACAAGTTCCTTTGAAATTTTGTTAAAACTCGATTATATAATTTTACATCAAAATTATTACTTCAGCAATGAATAAAATGACTAGAATCTTATTATCTCTTCATTTTAATGAACTCAGGTATGTCTGTATGCTCAGTTTCCTCAATTAATGTGATAATATTTTAAAAGTTAAGTGCAGATGAGCACAGAATTTAAAATGGGGGAAAAGAAGGACTTAAACACATTTTGGCACCTTCTGAGAAACTGATAGACTTCAAAAATCCAAATAGCTATTTGAATTTTTTGAAGTGGATTCTAGGCTGATATTCTTTTTTTTTTCCTCCATTTTATATCAGTCTTATTTTGAATTGGGCCATAAGGTTTTTGAGTTGAAGTCTGATTGCAGTCAATTCTGGTTTATCTGCAAATGTTTTATTTACTTTTAAAATTTCATATAGTTCCTTTCCTTTCACTCCGAGGCTGGTCCAGTCTTGATGAGAGAAGGTCTCCCTTGGGAGATCAAGACAAGGGGAAAAAGAATTCAAACATGAGTACCTGCGCAAATGTTTTACTAAATCAGTATCTCAAAATCGTTTAAAAACTAACATGCTTCTATTATTCTATAAAATTAGGAGTATGCGAGTTTATTGATTAAATGATGGGGTGTTTACAACATAGACTATTACATAGCTGTCTAAAAGAATGAAGCGGACTCAGATGACCTGGCATGATTTGCAGTTTTCACAAGCTATTGCTGAGTAAAGATCACACACACAGAAGTGTGATAATTATTTTGAATATACTCTTATAAATAAGGTAAAATAGCCTATGCAAACTCATCTGTGTGTATATCGCTGGCTCTAAGCACATGGAAAATGCAGATTTTTACACTCAGGTGATTTAGACACATTACCTAGGACTTCTGGTTACAGTTGTGGTGAAGAGATCTGGAGGGATGGAACGGAGAGAAGCAGTAAGGAGGAGGAGGAGGAGGCAAGTACATACAAGAAAATAGCACCAAATTGTATCTATGATCACATTTATGTAAAATTACATGCGTGTGCATAAATATGTATGTGCATTAGAGATAGTAGTGGTACAAACAAAAGTTAGTTTTATATTTACTGACTACAAAGGAAAAAAAGTGTGAGAATATTAGCACATGAAAATATTTATCAATGGTTTTCTCACACTTCTGTGGGGATGCAAATAAGGAGTATATGTGTGACATAGTATTTAGTTTTGCCTTTATGTCATGTCATGTGTATTATTTAAGCCATGAGTTTTAAATATAGCAGCAGGTGAAGCAGTCAAAGCTAAAAAGAAAAAAATTAATTCGTATATACATCATTCTTATGATCAAAAGAGCAGTGAGAAATAATTATTTTTCTAGGCAGGTTTTCATGCATAGAGTTCATAAGTATAGAACTGACTGCATTTTGACATAATATGATTTTTGCAGTCAAAAGAAATCTACTTATATCATAAAGGAATATGCATTAATACGTGAACATTTTCTGTATCTCCTATAACTTTTTTCAGTTGTTTGATAGTTTCTTTTCAGTTGGATGTACTTTTCAAAGAAACTAATTGGTAACATATCCTTTACCAAGCTTTGAAATGATCATCAAATGCAAGAACATGAATATGAGTCATAAAATATTAGTTTTATATTATTGAATGCACTCTAATTATCTCTGTGTTCGCTTCTTTGCTGGAAGCATGTTTTTCTCCTTTCACAGTCATTAATTTTCACAAGTATGAATTTAAACCATCTCAAAATTATTTTCTTTTGGTATTCCATGCTTCCCACCAGTAGGGTAAGTCCAATTCAGTGATGTTGGAGAAAAAAATGGATTAATTAGTTTTTGGATAAATACAGTAACATTATATTTAATTTTCAAAGCAATAAATAAGACAGATATCTGTAGTGACAATGAAAACATATTCTATCTATAGTACTATTTTTCTTTCTGTGAGTACTTATTTAAGGCCTGTAGATATCATCACACCAAAATAAATATGCACTGGCTAATTTCTATCATGGAAAGCAAAATATGAACTATAGCTTCTCTTGCAAGTAAGAGTGTACAAATTTGTGGGACATTCGTAGCATAGAATATTTATATCTTCATAACTAAAAATGTATTGTTCCATTTTGTAAAAGAATGTGAACTTGAGGCTCCAGTTCTACCAAATAATATGTATCCATATTAGTTCCTAAGAAGAACATAACTCATTAAAATAAAATAAAAGATTTAAGTGAAAGAATATTAAAAATAAAAATGTTCAGGAGTTTAGATACGTTGTATCACGTTAGGATGCATGATACTACAAAACTAGTTTCTATTTTGATCCACTGATTCTATCAAGTAGCAAGCACTTGTTTCCATAAATTGATATAATTTTTTTTTTTTTTAATTTCAGAGTCCCAAACTATCATGAACAATAAATATAAGCAGTGCTTTGTTCCTGGTACTGTATTAGGAAGGAATCTTTTTTTTTTTTCAATTCTTTAACGTTTGTATTCATTTTTTTGAGAGACAGAGAGAGACAGGGTATGAGTGGAGTAGGGGCAGAGAGAGAGGGAGACACAGAATCGGAAGCAGGCTCCAGGCTCTGAGCTGTCAGCGCAGAGCCTGATGCGGGGCTCGAACTCATGAACCGTGAAATCAAGACCTGAGCTGAAATGGAATGCTCAACCAAATGAGCCACCCAGGTGCCCCAAGAGAGAATCTTAAATAGGGGTGCCTGAGTCAGTCCTGGAAATTAAACATATACCTCAATAATAATGTAAATATTGAACTTATGATTAGATAAGTGTCCCTTATATACTGGGGGTCCCTGGTGCCTCATCACAGGGATAAGAACCCCTTCCTATCTTCTCACAGGGAAAGACTCCCTGGTGTAGCAAGTGAGTACAGGCTTGGAAATCAAAGGGTCTGACAGTAAATCCTTGTTAACACTAATTCAAGGACAAGACTTGGGAAAGTGTCATAATCTGCTTCAGTCTCTCTCTCTGTCTCTCTCTCTCTTTTCTTCCCAGTGACATAGGAGAAAATACCATCTACCCACCTGGTTGCTAGGATTATTAAACAATGTAATGTATCTGCAAATAAACATGTTATTTTTTTCATCTTAACTAAACCCTTTCTCTACTCCATTTTCATGTCTACAACTTTGTTCTTTCTCTGTTCCCCTTTAGAGCAATGCCCTTTGAAAGAGATTGCTATAGTTAGAATACTCTATTACTCTCCATTAAAAAAAAAAAAAAAACAAAACTCACTGCACTAAACCTTGCACCCCTCCACAGAAACCACTCTTGTCATATCTGCAGTGATATCCACATTGCTAAATCCAAAAGTCAATGCTCAATCTTGCCACAGTTGATTTCTTTTTCTCATGGAAATACTTTTATGTAGCTGTCATGACACCAAGTTCTCATGACTTCTTTCTATTGTCACAGGCTGCTTCTTAGTATCTTGTGATGTTCCTTCTCATCTCCCCAAATTCTTAATTTTAGAGTGCCTCCAAGCTCACCTTTTGGGACTCTTGCTCCATCCACCTAAGCTCTTCATGACCACACCTAATGACATGGTTTTAAATAGTTTATATGCTGATGATTGCCAAGTGCTTCCTTTCTAGTCTATACTCCTTCCTGAACTCTGTGGACTTATATATTCAACTGCCCTCTGGACATCTCTAGTTGGGTATTTAATATAAATTTTAAAATCAACTAGGCCAAAATGGAACTCCTAATCTCCCCCATGATGCTTCATTTATCCAGAGTATTCCCCATCTCAGTTCATGACCACAGCATCCATCCAGCCCTTTACACCCCAAACCTTGAAGTCATCATTGATACTTCTGATGAATTGGAAATCCTTTCAGTTCCCACTTTAAAAATGGTCGGGGCACCTGGGTGGCTCTGTTGGTTAAGCATCCAACTTTGGGTCAGGTCAAGATCTCACTGCTCTATGAGTTTGAGCCCCATGTCAGGCTCTGTGCTGACAGCTCAGAGTCTGGAGCCTCCTGTGGATTCTGTGTCTTCCTCTCTCTCAACCCTTCCCCCACTCACACTCTGTCTCTCTCCCTCTCTCAAAAATAATAAAACAAACATTTTTTAAAAATATCCAAAACAGACATATCCTCACTTCTGCTGCTATCACTCTAGTCCAAGCCACCATTTTTCTCTCCTGGATTATTGCTATATCCTCCTGAGTGGTCTCTGTTCCTACTCATGCCCTCCTATGTTTCCTTCAATCCGGAAATACAGTAATATTTTTGAAACTATATAAGTCACATCATGTTTTTGATCTGCTGTGATCCCTTCCATGACTCCCCTATCACTCAAAGTAAAAAGCAAAATTCTTAAAATGATCCTCAAATCCCACCTAAATCTGGTCTGACAGTAATTTTTAAACCTTCTTTGTAAATATTCATCCCTTTCCTTATTTATCTCCAGCTACTGGCTTCTTTGCAGTTTAGAGAATATCTTTAGCATGTTGCTACATAAGACCTCTGTAATCTTGGTTTCATTTCCTAGAATACTTTTTCTTTAGGTATCAGCATAGCTTGCTCCTTTTTCTCCTTTACATCTTTGTTCCCTGACCTCATTCTTTAAAATGCAAATCTCAGCACTTCTTATCTCTTTCCTCTACTTGATTTATTTTGGTTGCATTCATTACCATGTTATACACTGCATCATTACTTCCGCAAGGAGAATGAGAATATAAGCTCCATCAGGATAAGGATCCTGGTCTGTTGTGTTCACTGCTATATCCCCAGAACAATGTCTGTTGTATAAGGGATCAATAAATATTTATTCATGGAATGAATTAATGAATAAGAAAGCACTTTGTGAAATATAAAGCACAATAAAAACAAAGCTTATCATATTTTTCCTAGTATTACAGGAAACACCATTAAAATGACTAAGCATCCATCTGAGTTGAACAATCAGCTCTGGAACTTATAAACATTGCTTTGGAGAGTACACAGGTATCAGAGACATAACTACCCTATCTGCTACATACACATTCAATTGTTATATACAATATGCATATTATTTATCTTATGTACTATGTTTATACTCAGTTGTTAACAGTCTGCCCTGCTTTTAGGTTATAAGCATTTTGAGAGTGAAGACCATAAAAAATAGGCCAGGTCAATGTCATATGACAATGCAGGTAGGTGTTTATTTGTCTCTTGTGTCCCACTGAGTAGAAATATATTAACAGAAAACATTATGAACTGAAAACAATAATTAGAAGAATTAAATTAAAGCTTACAGCAGCCTTAGATGAAGATACAGGTGAGTTTCCTGCAAAGCCTATGTTATGCTGCTTACTTTATGAAAATGAAAACTAACCATCCTTGACAAGAAACAGCACTGGTAATGACAGAGACTTTGTGTAGTGATAGTACTCTGAGTGATAATGGCAGTACCCAGCAGCCAAATCCATATTTGTATTGACTGATTCTTATCCACTGTTACATGACTCTACGCTTTTTTCAGGCATTATGTACTGAATCTTAAATACCTTGGACGAGTCAAGAGGTAAGTTTTGAGCGACAGGCTTCCTCTTATATCCTATATTTACATTGGAAAGCTAGAACAGAAAACTTTCTTGGCCGAAGATGAGCTATCACACAATATTCTGAAATACAGGGTGATAAAATAACTGTTTTAAGAATGTGGCAAGAAAAATAGATGCACACTATTTTTTTCTGTACCATTGTAATGACAGCAACCTTAACGGTGACTTTGTATTGGATGCCTTTCATAAACCACTTAGGCTGTACATGAGAAAAAAGAAGGGGGGCAGAAATTAAACATGGTGACATCCCCTCTCTCCATCTCAACATTGGTGTCTCAGTTCTGGACTCATATTTCCAAGGGTAGTGTCACTGTCTCCTTGTTGTTTTCCCTGATTCTGGGTGCAATTCTTCCCATCCTCCATGATGCCATGACAGCGATTTTCCTAAAACATGAAACTGGTTTCGTTTTCCTCTGCTTTAAGTCTTTAAACATCTCTACATATACAGCAGCATTTATTGAAAGGGTCATATGGTTCTTATCCTTTGTTTTATTGTTGTGTTGTATCACATTGATTGATCTGCAAATATTGAACCACCCTTGCAGCCCAGGAGTAAATCCTACTTGATCGTGGTGAATGATTCTTTTAATAGACTGCTGGATTCGATTAGCTAGTATTTTATTGAGAAGTTTTACATCCATGTTCATCAGGGGTATTGACCTGTAGTTCTCTTTTTTAGTGGAGTCTTTGGTATTGGTGTCAGGTGATGCTGGCCTTGTAGAATGAACTTGGAAGTTTTCCTTGATTTCTGTTTTTTTTGGAACAGTTTGACAAAAATAGGCATTAACTCTTCTTTAAATGTTTGGTAGAATTTTCCTGTGAAGTCACCTGATTTTGGTATTTTGTTTGCTAGGAGCTTCTTGATTACTGATTCATTTTCCCCACTGGTTATCAGTCTATTCAAGTTCTCTATTTCTTCTTGTTTCAGTTTTGGTAGTTTATATGTTTCTAGGAATCTACACATTTCTTGTAGGTTGACCAATTTGTTGGCATATAGTTTTTCATGATATTTTCTTGTAATTATTTGTCTCTTTCTGCTGTTGATTCATATATGGTCAGTATAAGGCTTCTAGAAGCCTACCTCTCCATCTGAAGGTATGGATATGGTCAGTATAAGGCTTCTAGAAGCTTACCTCTCCATCTGAAGGTAAGGAGGAGGAGGACCTTATTTACCTAGATGCTAGGAAGATATTTTATATGCCTGTTTACTCTTCACAAAATCCCTATAAATTATTCGTCTCTTTTTCTAACAAATGAGGCTCAGATAAGTTATTTGGTATGTTCAAAATCACTCAGCTACTTAGTGGTGGGTCAGAGCTGTGAGCTTGTTTGACTTCAAAGTTCATGTTCTTCCCTCTATGATCATACCTTACAGCTGAGCCTAGATGAATCTGCTTGGAGGTCCCTAGCTGCTTCTTGAGATTTATATGCCCCTATGACTTAATGCAGTTTGCTCTCACTGTCTGAAGTGCTGTCTCCCCTTGATCACTTGAAAGTCATTATTCATCCCTCGAACAGCTAACACACTGCTTTTTCTCTGAAGCCCTCCCCGCTATCTTTCCTGCCTAGAGGCGTTTAGGTAATAAACTCCCTCTACAGCCTTCAGTGGATCGTATATATAACTCTATTGCAACATCTTAAATTATCACATTAATGATTAAAGTTTGTATATCTGACCCGATTTTTTGAACTATAATTTCACTTAGGGCAAGTATCATGAATTGTTCTTTATACATTTTATGCACTCTATGAAAGTAATTTTAAGTAATCTAAGACATTATAATTAAAGGTTAAGAAACATACTTTAGAAACAGTTACACTTTGTATGTTTTGTGCATTGCACCACCTGCTGTTGAGAGATATTTATCTCTACTTCGTCATGGAAACCCCTCTGTCATTTTTTGTTTGTTTGTTTGTTTGTTTGTTTGTTTTTTAACCAACTCACTTGGCATCTCTGAATTGAATTCTTTGAGGATCCATTTTCCTGCTGTTCTATGCTAACCAGTATTTCCCTTATATTGTTCCGTGTGGCTACTTTTTGCTTATGGGGCTAATGACAGGCCTGAGATTTGTTGGTCTTTCTGTGGTGCTAAGGCTCGCTGTTAAGGCTGGGTTCACAAGAGAATAAGGGATGGTGCTATTTCAGTTAACACAGGAATTTCTATAAAAATGGGGAGAATAAGTAACCATTACTGAAGGTTTCCTGTTGTTCATGTGAATGACATCTTTGAGATGGTCAAGACAGAAATGTTTAATGTCCCTGGTTGGTTATATTCTGTTATCTGTTGCTTGGCCGAAAGGATGATGATTTTAGAAGGAACATCCTGGTTCTGTTTTTTTCTAACCTCTTTGGCCTCTCTTGGTCTAGCTTACCCTAAATCTATATATATCCATTATCTTTTTTTTTTTTTTTTCATAAAAAGGAATCTTTAATTTCCTAATACCTAGGCAAAAGAAATGAACAGATTCTCCTGCCCCTGTGATGTAGAGCAAGAAGGAATAGTGTTATGAGAAAGACCACCCCCTATGAATAGTAAACTTAGATTGTGATCTTTTTTTTTTAAGTTTTTAATGTTTATTTACTTTTGGGAGAGAGAGAGACAGAGACAGAGACAGAGAGACACAGAGCATGAGCAGGGGAGAGAAGAGCATGAGCAGAAAGAGAAGGAGACACAGAATCCGAAGCAGCTCCAGGCTCTGAGCTGTCAGCCCTGAGCCCGATGTGGGGCTTGAACCCACCACGAACCCGTGAGATCATGACCTGAGCCCAAGTCACATGCTTAAGCCACTGAGGCATCCTGGTGATCTCTCTCTCTCTCTCTCTCTCTTTTTTTTTGTACCTCATGTTTAAAAACTCACTCTATAGCTGCTGATAAAAGGATAACATATTTAACGCAAAAATGAAATTTACATTCTAATTTCTGCTATATAAAAGGAAAAGAAACTATTTAAGGATCACATAGACATATTTGTAGTTTGGAGTATAATGCATGCATCTAAGAAATAATCTATAATAGTGTATGAGTACTTGCTATAAGCCTGACATTATGGCAGGTATTTTAATTACTAAAATAAATATGATTAATTTCTTCCCTCAACAATCTGGATTGTGGCTGATGAAACAGACATATACATAGATAATTATAACACAGTGTAGAGAGAATTGAAGAACACTATCATGTTGTAATGCAGATCAACACTCCCAGAATAATTTAAAAAACAACTAACCCAGGGGCACCTGAGTGGCTCCGTGGGTTAAGCACCTGACTTTAGCTCAGGTCATGATTCACGGTCCATGAGTTCAAGCCCCGCATCAGGCTTTGTGCTGACAGCTCAGAGGCTGAACCCCACTTTGGATTTTGTGTCTCCCTCGTTCTCTGTCTTCTCTCTCTCTCAAAAATAAACTTTAAAAAATTTAAAAAAAAAAACCAACTAACTCTATTATACTCCAACTTTAAACCCTTGCATATTTTTCTATTGTATAATGGATAAAAGTCATCATTATGAGATCTTCTGTGATATAGTTCCTGAATAATTTTCTAAAATTTTTCTTTTTAAAAAGTTTTTATTTACATGCCAGTTAGTTAACATATACATAGTTTCAGATGTCCAACAGAGTGATTCAACACTTCCATACATCACCCAGTGCTCATCACAAGTGCCCTCAATACCCATCATCTATTTAACCTATCCCCCAAACACCTCTTTCTGGTAACCATTAGTTCGTTCTCTATAGTTGAGTCTTTTGCTTGGTTTGCCTTTCTCTCTCATTTTTTTCCCTTTGCTTGTTTCTTAAATTACACATGAGTGAAATTATATGGTATTTGTTTTAGTGATTGACTTATTTCGCTTAGTGTAATACTCTCTAGCTCCATCCACATCATTGCAAATGGCAAGGTTTACCCTTCTTTATGGTTGAATAATATTCCATTATATAAATATTCTATTATATATAATATATAAGTTATAAAATATTCTATTATGTAAATATTCTTTATCCATTTATCAATTGATAGACATTTAAGCTGCTTTAATGTCTAAGTTATTGCAAGTAATGCCGCAGTAAACATCAGGGTGCATGCATCTTTTTAAATTGCTGCTTTTATACTCTTTGGGTAAATACTTATAGTGCCATTGCTAGACTGCAGTGTAGTTCTAGTGTTAAATTTTTGAGGAAATTTCATAATGTTTTCCACAGGGGCTGCACCAGTTTGCATTCCCACCAACATTGCAAGAGGGTTCCCCTTTTTTCCAAGTCCTTGCCAACCCCTGTTGTTTCTTGTGTTGTTGATTTTAGCCATTCTGACAAGTGTGAGGTGATATCTTATTGTAGTTTTATTTGCATTTCCCTCTTGTTCAGTGATGTTGAGCACCTTTTCACGTGTCTGTTGGTCATCTGTATGTCTTTTTTGGGAAAAAATCTGTCTTCTACCCATTTTTAATTAGATTATTTGCTTTGGCATGTTGAGTTGTATAAGTTCTTTATATATTTTGGATACTAACCCTTTATCAGGCGTATTATTGCAAATATCTTCTTCTATTCTGTAGGTTGCCTTTTACTTTTGTTGATGATTTTTTTTTTTATTTTATTTTATTTTTTTTTTTTTTTGCTGTGCAGAAGCTTTTTATTGTTGTGTAGTCTTAATACTTTATTTTTGCTTTTGTTTCCGTTGCCTCAGGAGACCTATCTAGGAAAAGTTGCTATAGCCAATGTCAGAAAAATTATGGCCTGTTCTTTCTTCAAGGACTTGTATTAATTTAGTTCCCTTACATAGACCTTTAATCATTTTGAGTTTATTTTTACGTATGGTGAAATAGAGCCATCCATTTTAATTCTTCTCCATGATGTTTCGCAGTTTTCCCAACACCGTTTGTTGAAGAGACAGTCCTTTTCCCATTGGATATCCTTTCCTGCTCTGGAAAGATTAATTGACCATATAATTGTGGGTTCATTTTTCAGTTTTATATTCTGTTCCATGGATCTATGTGTCTACTTTTGTGCCAGTACTATACTGTTTTGACTGCTACAGTTTTGTAATATAACTTGAAATCTGTAATTTTGATGCCTCCGGCTTTGCTTTTCCTTTTCATGATTGCTTTGGCTATTTGAGGTCTTGTGTGGTTCTATACAAATTTTAGGATTGTTTGTTCTATGAAAACTGCTGTTGGTATTTTGATAGGGATTGCATTAAATGTGTATATTGCTTTGGGTGGTATTGGCATTTTAATAATATTTGTTCTTCCAATCCATGAGCATGGAATGTCTTTCCACTTTTTTGTGTCATCTTCAATTTCTTTTATTAGTGTTTTATAGTTTTCAGAGTACAGGTCTTTTACCTCTTTGGTTAAGTTTATTCCAATGTATCTTATTGTTTTGGTGCAATTACAAATGGGATTGATTCTTTAGTCTCTTTCTGCTGTTTCGTTATTGGTGTGTAGAAATGCAACAGATTTGTATACGCTGACTTTGTATACTACGGCTTCACTGAGTTCCTTGATCAGTTCTAGCAGTGTTTTGGTGGAGTCTTTCAGGCTTTCTATATAGTGTATCATGTCATTTGCAAATAGCGAAAGTTAGGGGCACCTTGGTGACTCGGTTAAGTATCTGACTCTTGGTTTTGGCTTAGGTCATGATCTCACAGTTCGTGCATTGGAGCCCTGTGTTGGGCTCTGCACTGACAGCACAGAGCCTTCTTAGGATTTCTCTCTCCCTCAGTCTCTGTCCCTCCCCACCTTGCTCTCTCTCTCTCTCTCTCTCTCTCAAAAAAAAAATAAGTAAATAAACGTAAAAATTAAATTTAATTCCTCAACCAACTAGCCAACTTCTATGTTCTTGCTATCTATATGTGACTAGTGGGTAAAGTACTAAAAAGTGCAAAACATTTCTGTCATTGGAGAAATTTCTTTTGGGCAGTGCTGACATATAGCACACTATCAGTATTGCTCTTAAATGCTGATACTTCCCAAAACTTTTAGAAACCTTCAGATGTTTTAAAAGTATGCAACATTAGAGTTTTAAGAATTGTTATAACAGAACTTTGTATAGAAAAGAAGCTCAGCGTGTGGTGAAGTAACCATATATTTGTGGTTACCTTCTCTTTTCATTGCCGAAAGCCATGTTTTTTTTTTTTTTTAATTTTTTTTTTTTTTTCCTCAACGTTTTTATTTATTTTTGGGACAGATAGAGACAGAGCATGAACGGGGGAGGGGCAGAGAGAGAGGGAGACACAGAATCGGAAACAGGCGCCAGGCTCTGAGCCATCAGCCCAGAGCCTGACGCGGGGCTCGAACTCACAGACCGTGAGACCGTGACCTGGCTGAAGTCGGACGCTTAACCGACTGCGCCACCCAGGCGCCCCGAAAGCCATGTTTTAATAACACAGACCTGCTATCTAGTCATATATATGCCTATTGATGTGCATACTGCTTTGATTGGCAAAATGAGACGTGATGCCCAAGGAGTATGTTAGTTGATATTAATCATTTATAACCATTTATTGTTTAAGAGATACTTGGCTGTATAAAATTTAATGTGTTTTAAACATAAATTTAATGTTAGGGTAACAGGTTACTGACATACATAACAAGTTTCATATTCATTCTGCTAAATGGATTAAAATGAATATTTAACCCATCAGAATAATCTGTAAACAAAGTGTGTTTAAGATACCAAGATAATTGCGATTGTAAGTAGAGAAAAGAGATAGACTATTAAACCTTAAGCGAATCTTGAAAAACCATTTATATACTTTGAGGCAGGTATTCACTAAGCAAGTATTTTTATTTCATGATGTACTTAAAGCTAATACCATGTCTAAGTGTGGGCGTGCGTCTATAAAAATAAAAACGGGATGCCTGGGTGGCTCAGTCAGTAAGCAACCAACCTTGATTTGAGCTCAGGTCACGATCTCATGGGTTCGTGGGTTCAGGCCTACATTGGGCTCTGCACCGACTGCAGAGCCTGCCTGGGATTCTGTCTCCCTCTCTCTCTGCCTCTCCCCCACTCAATCTCGATCTCTCTCTCAAAATAAACAAATATTTATTTACTTTTTAATTTAAAAAAAAATTTTTTTAACGTTTATTTATTTTTGAGACAGAGAGAGACAGA
Source organism: Puma concolor (assembly GCF_028749965.1). Lineage (NCBI taxonomy): Eukaryota > Metazoa > Chordata > Mammalia > Carnivora > Felidae > Puma > Puma concolor. The sequence goes on along the minus strand of NC_141673.1, from coordinate 40,544,451 downwards.
GCATGAACGGGGGAGGGTCAGAGAGAGGGAGACACAGAATCTGAAACAGGCTCCAGGCTCTGAGCTGTCAGCACAGAGCCTGACGCGGGGCTCGAACTCACGGACCGCGAGATCATGACACGAGCCGAATTCGACCGCTTAACCTACTGAGCCACCCAGGCGCCCCTACTTTTTAATTTTTTTTTAATGTTTATTTTTGAGAGAGAGAGAGAGAGAGAGAGAGAATGTGAACAGAAGAGGGGCAGAAAGAGAGGAGACACAGAATCCCAAGCAGGCTCCAGGCTCTTGAGCTGTCAGCACATAGCCTGATATGGGGCTCGAACCCATGAACGCAAGATCATGACCTGAGTCGAAGTTGGACGCTTAACCGACTGAGCCACCCAGGTGCCCCAAAATGAATATTTAAAAAACAAAGAAACAAAAAGCAGGGAAAGGAGGTAAATTTTGATAAAAATGACTCAAATTTTGGATCATAGCAAATGTCTGAACATCCCCAAGGGGTTCTTATTTACCGAGAAAATAAGATTTGAAAATATGTTAATAAACTGTTCACATTCAGACCATTAGGTGTTTGAAACACTCATTCTTCTTTGTAAGGTGTTGTTATAGATCAAGTTAAAGCAATATTTGTCCTAAGTTATTTATATGAATATCATTTGAAGGATCCCTAGTAGAAAAGTGATGACAGAGTTGAGTGTCCTTTTGTTATGAAACAAAGAAGGTAAAACAAAATAGAGTACTTTGAAGCATTGAAACTTAATTTTAAGAATATAGTCCTTCTTGCTCTGGTAGTTTTTAAATCTGAAGTAGCTGTTAATAAGATCATCCTAAACCTGATACAAACTTTAATGTTGAATGTAGCACTTATAATTTGCTTGTACTCTTATTACACATTAGAAAAACCAAAAGGGTACACTTGTATATATTTTAAACATCCAGGTTGACTCTCTAGAATTTTTAAGTGACTTTTATTTTGTTTTTATTCAAAGAGAATGTATTCTATGGTAACATTTAAAGAAAATCATGATGGGTATTTATTGAGCCATTGTATAATTTTTATTCTATTTTTTAAGCATTCATAATAATCTAGTCTCCTGTACCTATTCCCTGTCTCTGAATTAGGAGCAATAGTGAACCTATTTTTTTCCTTCCTCTGTTTTTCTTCTTTTTTTTTACATGAAGCTTAATGAACACCTACTCTGTGCCATAAATGTGGTAGATGTAGGGTCATTGGAAGTAAATCAAATGGAGATGTTCTTTACCTTGTTAGAATTTATAGCATGTAAGCTACAAATTAAAAATGTATGATGTGGTACAGATGTAATTCTCACTTCATATTATAATATAGAGGCAAATTAAGATCATAACTAATATAAGTTACAACTGCCAGAGTAATCCACTAATACTCTCTAACTTGGATTCTCCACTATATCATTTAGTTTGCTATTATCTGCAACTAAGAAAACAACAACAAGCCAACTTGCTTTAAAAAATACAGGGTAAAATTACCTGCATAATAAAAAGTTCAAAGGATGGGTGTGGTTCCATCAAGACTGTTACCTCTGCTTCACCCCTGCTGGCGTCCTTCATGCTCCTGGCCTCAGAGCTGCACGTCACACAACCAGAGAAGAGAGAAACTGTCTCAGAAACCCTGATCAGTCTTTATAATTGTCAGCAATCTAAATTGGATCAAATATGCACCAGTTATGGTGTCAATCCCAACAAAATTCAGGGCACAACAGCAAAGCAGGGAGTTTGACAAGGGTACTCTGTTAACTAGAAGTTAACAAGGGTACTCTGGCAGAAGAAAGAGGCAATGGAAGGTGGGGGAGAAAATGAGATCCGTTCTTTTAGGCATATCTGGTGCTACGCTGAACGTCAAATAATACAGGCTATACTATCTCTAAAGGTGGAGAAATAAAGGGCAGTACTTTTATAAAAGTCTTGGTTTTATGGTCCTTCTTTTATAGGGGAAAAAAAAAAGTGTTTATAAAATGTTCTATTACCTTCTATCCAGAAAATCGTTCACCCTTTTTTCAACTTACTTATTTTTCCTCCTTACTTCCCAGGTGAGCATTGCATGTAGAGAAATTCTGGCATGGAGCTGTTAAAATATTAACCCAAATTCAAAACCAGCTGATCCTAGTGCCTTTAATGATTGCATATGTTGTGATATATGGTTCAACATGCCACTCCCATTATCTCTATGCAGACCCAAAATGAAGATATACAGACAGTGCCTCACGTATGGTAAGTAAACAATTTACACCGGCTGCTTTTGATACTGCTGTTGTTGCCCTTGTTTGGTCATTTAGTGACTGCTTGACTTTGACTAACATACTTAATAACTATGTGGCTCAGTTCCTTCACCTCAAAAATTAGACGTTTGAGGCCCTGTTATGTAATTCAAAAATATCGCAATGGGCATAAATTGGGATAATGTATATAAATTACATGGATAAATAATACACAAATACGATGTAGTCATATTATCTATTGATTAACAGAGCTATACAATTAACACACATTAGTAAACATGTTTTGGATATATCAAAGATTATATATTAGAAAGTAGCATAAGTGGTTAAAAAATAATTGCCTCACATATCACTCTGATGAGGGAATGATCTATTCCCTTCAATCAGACTCAAAAAGTATTCACGTGGTAGCTCTAGATGGTTAACGTTGGGTGAAATTCAGTATATTTCCAATGTAAAATATTCCAGTCAGGGAGCACAAAAGCACTTTTTATTACACATCAGCAAGAGCAGTAGGAGGTCAGTGCTCAGTGACGGACTGGGGCAGGGAGAATTATTCTAGCTGACAATTTGTTCCTAGGTCAGATGCCATATGGGCCTACTGACATTTGAAAATGTAGCTGTTTTTTTCCCCCCCACATAGCTTTTTCTTTTTTGGCATTGAAGTGTTATATTCATTTCCCTAAAGAAGCAACAAGGAAATGAACTGTAACAGATACCGTTTATTTCTGGAATGAACCCCCTCAAGTCCTAAAGAACGGCCTGGGGTTAGAGGAATCACTGATATTCTTAAGAGATCTCATCTCTCTGCTGAGGGAAGGAGCAGACATCATGATGGCTGTTGTAAATAACAATTATGATTTTAATATCAAACTGCTCTGTTGAAGTGGTTTGAGTTCTTTGCAGAGATAACACACAGATTTTGACTAAATAAATCCATAGAGATAAATGTAGTTCTAAAAAATATTAAATGAAAGACCTGAGAAAAGGCTAATTTCATGTTCCTCAGATGACAGCCTTAGATCAGATGGTTAATGTGTTTAATTGATCTTTGATGAGAACCCTGAGGCATAAATCCAATTAAGACTTACATGGATATATGCACAAAAGTCAAATAAATCTACTGTATATTTTATCAACATGAGGAACTCTTCTGGAATTTTAAAATTGGAATGTTGAGACTTGAATATCTTTAGGTTACCTAATTATGAATTGATTAAAATAATTTTATAATAATGCCACTGCTTGTCACATATACAGAATGCTAGTCTATCTGGTTATAAAAGGTACAGTTATAATTAAAAGTATTCTACAAAAATTCATCAGGAAGGTGATACATCCAAATTGGTCCCCTTTTTCTTCATATTTTTTTCATGACAATTGAATTACTTTCCTTTATTTTCCCTCACGTATGAATATAATACCATTAATTTATTGTTAAGGAAGTGATGTCTTTAACAGAGAGAGATGAAGGGATTTAAGATTCAAAGTTGAAATACTGGACCTAATACCCACCAGGTATTCAAGCCCTCCGTTTTCTCTTCTACTACATGTTACCATGCATAGAATGAGCCTAGAAATAATTTAAATCAGCTTTCTACTCAATATATGAATCCAGATTACAGTAGCTCAAAAAAAAAAAAGACCATTTCTTCTCTGATTAAATAGAAATTAGCACACTGTCACCCATTTCATTTTTAGATAGTTCTAAATTGTTAAGTTCTTTCTAATATTAAGTTGACAGTTGCCTTTGGACAACTTTCATTCATTGCTTCTGCATTTATGATCAAGTACAGAAAAGAACACATCTTTCTTTCAAAAGATAAGTCAGCTCTTATAACACCTCCACCCCCCTCAACCTGATGTCTTCTTTTTCAAGTCAAAACAGTTCCATCAATCATTCTTTATGCATTGAATGCAGTGGGTCCTCAAGGCTCACCTGTTGAAATGAATTTAAATGAATGGAATTATTTATAAAGTTGTCACCCTGATTTCTTAAGTGGAATTCTTTAATTACCCACCTGAGATTTTGCACCTGGTGCAACAGCAAACAAAAACGAAATAAAACAAAAAAATCTCCCCTCCCCCATACATACACAGAAACATAAATCTAATACAGTTTGACTATAGTTTATCCTAAAATAATGAGGTTCTAAATGACCTTGGTTCTTGGTTTATTACTAAGGTGTATAAATGTTGTTCTTGCCTGATATCTTTGTGACCATGAATGTACATTAGCCAGATGACTTCTATTTATAGAGATGGTGTTTTGACATGAAACAGAAAGGATCCAGCTATGAAGTGAACCCAGGATCATGTCTCCCTTCAATTCACCAGCTATATTACGTTTGATACCTTTTAATATTCACTACATAAAAATGCCCTACAGTTAAAGACCATTGTAAGAGGCATATCCCACAAGGGTTTCCTGGTCTCTATTTTGCTTCTGGAAACCCAGGTTCTTATCTGACACGAACTAATAATAGAACCTAGCCAGCTTGCTTGCTTCCAGTTTAATCCCCAATTTATCCTTCATATTGAAAATAGAGTTATCTTCAGAATATGTACACCTTCTTATATTTTTGTGATAAGTAGAACTTGTATTAGGCTTACTTAAAAATAAATTGGTGAGTTTACCTAGGGCATCCACCAGGCCAAAGACTAAAGGGATCGTATAGCTAATGGAAAGTTGTTAAAAGTTTTAGAGCAGGAACAAAAAACACAAAAATTTTGACCTCAGGAGATAATTCCAGTAGTGCCTGACAGAAAAAAAAAATTTACTAAAGGTAAACTGGAAGTCAATGAAATAGAAAATTTTCACTTTGTTCTTTCTATTTCTGTAGACTGGGGCAAATAATATGAAAAAGTTAATCCTCTATTTGTTAGCCTACGAAAGAGGAGTGATTCCACTATCTTACAAAATAAAAAACATATGAATTCATGTGCAATTCAAAAAATGTGTTATACCTTCAAAGAAAATATACAGTAAAAAAATTATGATGAAAATATAACAAAATACTAATTCTTAATATCATATAAAGATAACACAGGTGGTAATTTCAACACCATGCCTTCTCAAATACTCTTTAGAATTAAAAATAATGAAAATGTAAGAATGATGTCCATATTAGTACATTGATTAAGGCATGTGATGTTTAACATGCATAACCCATAATAGGCAGTGATAGGCAGATGGGAAGTTATAGGGTCTGTACATGAATGTAATAGAAAATAACCAAGATAATGAAACATCAGCTATACAGCTTTTATAATTGCTATTCATTTATTAATCCCATCAGTTTAATTTAAAGCAACACACAACACTATAAGAAAACCAATTCATAGTTACCATGGTAAATTCAAACACAGAGAGAAAGCCAGCTGTGAATCACTATTCCAAACATTCAGTTATTAACTCAATCGGCTTCAGTTAAAGGACCAACTACTGTATTACACAGGCTATTAATAATTACAGTGAAATAGCTAAGTGTTTCGCACACTTTTTCATTATTATGTGTCAGGAAATACTTTGATAGTATTATCCACATAACATCACCCACCACAGGGTCACCAGAACTGCAAATAATTTCTTATTGCTAGAATAATGAAATATATGAATTTATAATATAAATAAAAGTAAGAATTACAAACTATTAACCTATTATATCATTAAATATATTTTCTATATAGGGATACAGCAACTGACAAAAATAATGTCTATTCTCTTACCTCTCTTAGTCAGTGAATACTATTACATATAAACGAACCCATTATTGAAGGTGAAAAACAGCAGTAATTCAAATTTTATGACTAGATTAAGGAAGAAAAACATAAACTTGTATTAATCAGTATAAATTCATTGATTTTCTTTACTTAAAGGTGCCAATATCAACATGACCCAGAGTTATCTGCACACTCCATGCAGTGGATGCATACATATGTGTGCGTGTGTGTGTGTGTGTGTGTGTGTGTGTGTGTGTGCGTATGTTGTCTATAAACTCAGGGAGCAGAAGAGATGAGGCAGATATTGAACATCATTAGAAGATAAACACCTTGAAGACAGGTGTTTCTGTCCATTTTTATCACTGTTTTATCCCCAGTGAGACACAAAGTAGATTCATGTAAGATAGATCTGTTTAACAAATGAAAAGAAAATGGTACCCAATCAAAAAAATATATTCCTGGAGTAGGAGTGCTGCTTCCATTTGGGGTTTGGACTTCATCAGTGAAAATAATTTTATTTTATTTATTAAATTTTTAAAAAATATTTATTTTTGAGAGAGAGACAGACAGAGCCTAAGTGGGAGAGGGGCAGAAAGAGCAGAGACACAGAACCTGAAGCAGGTTCAAGATGAATTAGATCTCATGATCCAGTTGGAGTAGGTAGACTATTAGCTGCCTTGGGGGGCACACTAGGTTCCTGATCTGAGAGAGTTGTGACGTAAGAACATGGGTCTAAAAGGGATGGTGAAGCCTGCAAAACTTGAGACTGTAAAGCTAGCCACGCATAGATCATTTTAAAAACCTGTTTTATTTAAACACTTTTAACAGTCTATGGTGGGGGCAGAAACAGTATGAGAATTGATTTGATGAATGAAAAGTTTGCTTTGGTGACACTGTGGATAACAAGAGAAAAGAGACTGAGGCAATCTGAAAAATTAGAAGCAAATATTTTCAGAAGCATAGATAAGCGTTTTTGATAGATAAGCCAAAAAATGTTGAAAGCTTGACTTCAGTAGAAGAAGTGGAAATGCAGGAAAGATGATAACCAAGAGAGTTAATAAGCAGATATAATCAATAGTACTTGGTCATCATTGGAGGTTGGTGACAAGGAAGAGTCTGGAAGGAATAATAGTATTCACAGAATCGGGGTGAACAATAGGGGCGGTAACAGAAGAGATTAAGTTTCGGAGAAAAAATGATATTCACTTTTGGACACTAGATATAAGTTGCTAAATTGCAAGTAAAAATTTCCATAAATCAGGTAAATGTATAGCTTTGGAACTAAAAAAAAAAAAGTCTAGGCTAGAGATAACATTTGAAAATGATCACCGTAAATAATAACCAAAGCTATGGGAGAGATGAAGCTATACTGGAAGAGAGATGGGATGTAGAAAAATTGTTAAGAGATATTTGTTCACAAAGTGGCATGCAATTGACTTGTCCCTTCCTTCAGATTCCCTTCTTACTGTAGGATATCCTGAACAACAGGATCCTTACTACAGGAGGATATCCTTCCCTCACTATGGATTCAAATTGGAAATGGATTTGAAAAGTCAAAATGTTTGAAATGATCACTGAATTCATTTTTTTAAATATTTGTTTAATATGAGATTCCCCGTTCTCCACACAGAGTATATGAGTTAAACAGTTATGACTACAATAAAGAGAAAGTCAAAACCAAAGTAGTTTAAACAATAAAGAAATGTATCAATTCACATCACCAAAAGACTAGTTGTAGAAAAGGCTTTCTGATGCTGTGACTAGTGTTGTCATCAATGACAAGGTGTTTTCCATTAATAGGCTTTGTTTGACCCTGGCTTCATCCTGACACTGGCTTCCCAAATGGCTCCTCATGGTGGAAGGTGGCTGCCAGTAGCAAACAAGGTATCTGCTTCCAGGCTCTCATGAGAGAGGTAAAAAGAGAAGCTTTCTCTACCTCTTTCTTATGAGTGAGTGGGTCTGTATCTCTCTCAGAAGCCTCCAACTAACCTCTGAGGAGAGGTTACTATCATTGGCCAGCATTATACTACTTGATGGAAATTACTGCTGCACAGATCAGAACCACTGCTAGAGGTGAGGCATGAAGTCCAGTTCCCTTGGCCATATGGATATTGTGCTCATTTCATTGCATACAAAACTGAAGATCTGTTAGGAAAAGTACAAAGCAGGGTAGTTGTTTAGGGGGTCAGTATCAGTAATGCCTGCTGCAAGGTGCTTCAGTTCTACACTATAAATATTCATAATATTAATAGTTTCAGAGAAATATATCAAGAAAAGTATGAGGCACTTTATATAAATGATCACATTTAATTGTCACAACACGGTTCCAGTGACATTTTACAATTGAAGAAATGGAAGTTCTTAGACATTATATAATTTACTTGTAGTCTAACAAAAGCAGGTCTTGATTCCAGCTGTCTGTCTTCCAAGATATTTGTCGTGACATTTCACTCAGTCTCAAGGAAAATTCTTTGTCTTTCTGCCTCATTTCCCTTTTGTTGATAAAGATATTGTTTCTTTCCAAACAATTGACCAAGTGCCGCTTCGTGACCTCAGATCTTTAGGTGTCTGAAGAGTGTCGCTCATATAAGAAAACTCTTCTTATTGTGACCTCCCTATCCTTGAGTTCCAGGAAAGAACCATAAAGTCACATACTCAAAAACAATGTAGATTCCTAGAGTCTATTGTATACAACAGGATGTATGCACCAGTTATGCTGAGAAGCAGGAATGCGGATAATTCTCTCACAGTTCCTGCTTTATAGAGGTGCTCAGAAAGAGGGACAAGGCTGAAGCTTTCTGCTGGCAATCTATTAGTATCACAAATTAGAACCAACAAGGTAAATGAAAATTTTAACTTAGGCTGCCTCATGGAAGCAAGTCTAGGTTAGCAAGGCTGCTTGGGGAGTCCAGCCTTTAAAAGTCATAAGGTAGCCCTCAAGTGTTATTTTTCTTCATTGGCTCTGTATTAGGCAAAGTGAAGAAAATCTCTTTATATCTGGCCTGGAAAATATGAGTATAGAGCTTCTTTTATGAATCATGTCTCTTCATCAAAACTTTTTCATACTAGATCAAAGAGATCTAAGAAATGAACAGATATGCGATCAAAGCCTTTATTTGAAGATGCTTATTATATACTAATTTAATAAATGCTTCATTTCATTCTTTATATTACTTGATCAAAAGTCTATATATCAAAACTATGGGTTAAAAATAATTTTGGTTTTGGTTACAATTTTAATCAGGGTTATTGGGTAATATAGGAAGTGATGATGGGAACATTTCAATCATTAAGAATGTATGTGGCTGGGAAGGAAGTAAAATGCAAGGTAAACCAAAGTTAGGAAGATGATTAACCATTTTCTCTTTGAATAAACTATTTTAATATAATCTATTTTCTAACAGAAATTATGTTTACTCATTTACCTTAAAATATATTTAGTACATGCAAGGAACTATCCACAGAAGGAGAAGTGAATCCAGCCATAAAGTGGCTGAGAGCGGAACAGGGAAATAAGATTTGTATTTAAATAACTGAAATGCCATATATGTGCCATATAGAAGGTGCCATCCAAAGTGGTAGTATTGACAAGGGAAAAATATTACATGCGATTGAATAATCAGGGAAGATTTGGTGAGCAGGTAGCCCTTGGGCTGAATTTGAGGATTTAGGCTTGCAGATAAGAAAATGACAGATCTTTGCAGAGAGAAAGGACAGCACAATAATCAAAATACAAAAGCACAGGTATGAAAAACTCCAGACTGGTAGATCAGTTTGACGAGGGGAGACTCCTGCAGATCAGTGCCTGGGTCTTCATTTCTTCTTGGAGGATGACACTGGCCTTATCTAAGATTAAAATGTTACTAGTTTGGGGCTTAAAAGGTGGTGAGTATGTTCCCAATCCTTAGTGTTCCCTCCCCCAGACACATGCATAAAATCAACCCAGGCTTTTGATCTGAAGCATGAAAGATCTGTCCAGATTGGCACCGAGTCTGTCCAGATTGGCAGTGAGGCTTGGCTGGGACTAGTTGAAAGTGAGAGAGTCTGGTGGGAGGGGGTAGGTGATCTGGCCATGGTGTCTCTGAAAGTGTGCTTTATCTTTCTTTTACTGGATTCTATGTGCTCTATCCAGTATTTTTAAATGTGGCATTTGAACATAAAGATTAGTTGAAAGGACAAAAATTGCACAGCTTCATGGAGGGACCTTGAATATCCTAAGAAAGAATTGGGATTAAGAAGAAATTTGTAGGTCTATAATGTTTTTGGGAAAGGGAATGAATACAACGAGATTTCTGAAAAGGAAAGGTTTATGACTCATTTGCCTCTCATTCTTTAGTATCGAAGTACAGCCTTGCAGAAACCAGATGCTTACTAAGACTTTTCATTTTTAATTGTTAGACATATCGATGAACAAGATGAAGTGAATGAGGAAAGACCGATGACTAAAAAAATTTTTAAATGTTTATTTTTTTTGAGAGTGAGAGAAAGAGAGAAAGGGGGGTGGAGGGGCAGATAGATAAGGAGACACAGAATCCTTAGCAGGCTCCCGACTCTGGGCTGTCAGCACAGATTGCAACGCCAGGCTCGAATTCATGGACTGCAAGACCATGACCTGAGCTGAAGTTGGACGTTCAACCGACTGAGCCACCCAGACACCCAACTGAAAACATTATTTAAAGGGTGGAAAGGGACCAGCAGTGAACCTAACTGGGCCATGACTAGGGCGGTGACCTTGGCAATAGGAAGGGGCTATGACTAGTAAATGTTTTGAAGATAGAACTGACAAGAATTGAAAACTGATACTACGTGGCAATGAGAAAGAATGAAATATGGCCCTTTGTAGCAACATGGATGGAACTGGAGAGTGTTATGCTAAGTGAAATAAGCCATACAGAGAAAGACAGATACCATATGGTTTCACTCTTATGTGGATCCTGAGAAACTTAACAGAAACCCATGGGGGAGGGGAAGGAAAAAAAAAAAGAGGATAGAGTGGAAGAGAGCCAAAGCATAAGAGACTCTTAAAAACTGAGAACAAACTGAGGGTTGATGGGGGGTGGGAGGGAGGGGAGGGTGGCTGATGGGCATTGAGGAGGGCACCTGTTGGGATGAGCACTGGGTGTTGTATGGAAACCAATTTGACAATAAACTTCATATATTGAAAAAAAAAACTGATAGGGGATTAGAGTCAACGAAGAGATCAACGATGATTCCTAATTGTAAACCTGAAGTTTGTGAATTTGATGGTAAAAAGAATACATAGATAAGGAAGGCAAAAGGAATACTTTGAAGATGAAAAGTTTAGTTTTGAACATGTGTTTACAGTGACATGTATTGTATATATTTGAGAATAAGTAGTTGTACAGGTAAGCCTGACTTTTGCAGGAGGCAAAGACCAGAGATAAATAATACTAGGGAGACATCTGAGTTAAGGTAATTGAGAAAGGAGAGATTAAATAGAAGATGAGAGCCCAAGACATATTTTGAGGAATCTTTATTTAGGGGAATTTGAAGAAAATCTGGAGTTTTTATAGATTTGATATCAAGAAGCTATTTTGTCCAATGACAACATTAGACATTAATGAGATAATAGGAAGCAGAAGTATAGCGACCGTCCTTGAACTCCTTCAGGTCAAAGAAAAAGAAATTGAAATTCAACTTTAAATACCAAAATGCAAGTCCACAAAAGTGCCATGTTTGGCTCGCTTACCACTCTATTCAGGATCTTGGACCCTGTAGTTGCTCCATAAATATATAAAGATATTTTAATTAAATGGATTAAATAGCTTAAAAGTCCATAATTTATGGTGGAATGGTTATTTTCTCTGTTCTTTTTTTAATTTTCTTTTTAAAACTATAGGTATAGTTTGGGGCACCTGGGTGGCTCAGTTGGTTGAGTGTCTGACTTTGGCTCAGGTCATGATCTCACGGTTCTTGAGTTCCAGCCTCACGTCAGGCTCAGTGCTGACAATTCAGAGCCTGGAGCCTGCTTCAGATTCTGTCTCCTTCTCTCTCTCTCTCTCTCTCTCTCTCTCTCTCTGCTCCCTCCCTCACTTGTACTCTGTCTCTCTCTCTCTCTCAAAAATAAATAAACATTACAAATTTTTTTACTTAGAGGTATAATATATGCTTATAAAAATTTCAAACCAAAAAGTATAAAGTAGATAGGAAATTACTATGAATATTTTAGATGTATATTTTAGACATTTTTATATGCTATATATGTGTGTGTGTATGTGTGTGTGTGTGTGTGTGTTCATAATGGAATTTGCTCTTTATCCTTCACAATGTATTATGGGAAATTTATCATATTAGTACATGTACATCTACCTTATTTTTAATAGCTAAGTATAATGTTTCGTAATATGATGTGTAATTATTACTTTTGCCACACCACTACTAACAGGCACTTAAGTAATATGCATTTTCCCCCATATTTAGCAATGATGATGCATTGCATTTTCTTATGTAAATGTATGTGCACAGGTGTGAAAAAATTTGTAAGATGGATTCCTTTTAGTTCAAGAGTGTATTAATTTCAAACTTGTTAGTTATTGCCAAGTTTCCTTCAAACAGGCAGTACCAATATAACCTCTTTACAAATGTGCAAGCAAACATATAAAGCAATTCAACCATAACTTGTTTGCTCATTGCTGTATTGACAATAAAGACTTAAGTTCTTAAGCATAATTTTTACTTTAAATATTAAAAAGAATACTTCCTGTGTGAAATCTATAGCAACGAACAAGTATTTCCTGTAGTGAAAACATGCGACTCTTTTTCTCCTTTGGTCCCCATATCATGATTCCACTAAATACACATGTTCATTGGAAGAATTGGGCTGACTGCAGGTGAGTTATGTAGTACAGGTGTGAGAACTCTACCAGGAACAACAAACCCACTTGGTCTAGGGGACAGCCACGTAATAAAAATATGTGAAATTGGCATGTGTGACACAATTAGAATTCTGAACAGGAAGAATCATATACCTAATATAGCAAGGATATCCAAATTTAATTTACTCTGATAATTTAATGTAATAGTATGGTAATTCTCATATAAATATATGTTTTAAAACTATGTCATAGACGTATTCTAATTTAATGTTACTTAATATACATTTTTAAAATATGCCCATCAAGAAAACACATCTGTGGGGCAGATTTTACCAAGCCCAATCTTAGTTTTGATTTAGTTCCTCATGCTGATGCTTGTGCCCAAATTGGGTCTGACTGAATAATTCACACCTTATCCCATTATCTGGAAGACCTTCACCACCAGAGAGGAGGGAGGTTCTATAAAACTTACATGTCTATAAAAGCGTAATGGGAACACCTGAAAACCTAATGCTTGTCCTATATATTATGTATCTATGAAACAGTTTTATTACAAAACATATATGTTTATTACTCTACTTAAATGAATTTCATAACCTCCCTGTAAGTTATTATCAAAATTTTATAGATCAGAAACTGAAGAGGCCCAGATAAGCAACTTGCTCCAAGTTTACATGCAAGTATGGCTTGGTAAGCCTCCACCTTAAACTGAACTGTAGATCTAGTGGCTCTAAGATACCACACAGTTATTCTGTAAGTACCCGAGCTGGTTTCTAGAGTGAAATTCTCTGGGGAAATCTCAGACCATACCTCAAGCTCCTCTGTGATGCATGTTTAGGCATCGGGAAATCAAAAGGGCCTAAGTGGTTCAGGCCGTGTCACTCTGGGACATAGATGGTTGACATATAACCTTTCAGGGTAATTTGTTGCCTCAGTAGGAGCGTTGGAGTGTTATTCAATGCTACCAGCTAGGAAAAACAAGCTGCAAATAGCAAGGACTCAACATTTAAACTGCGTATTCCTGTGGAAAGTGAGAAATAACAACCAACTCACTGGGAACACAAAAGCGACAATGTAGATCTGAGAATGTCACGGTTCTTTGGAAGGGCAGTTTTAGAATCGTGTAGCTGTGACGAGAGATTAGCATTTTTCATGGACATAAAAATCAAAGAAATTAGAACCAGCTCAGTTAAGATGCCCAACACTTACATTGTAGAAAATAACATTTAAATAACTTTAAGCATATGTCTAATGTCTTATTTATATCATCTCAACAACTGTGCCACTTCTGTTTATTCCAGCTTTACAAGTAACTTCAAGCCATTAATTCCCCAACATCTAGAAAATCAGCGTTGTTTCACATAGGAGGGTCTCACCTCACTCATACTCTCCTTTCCATCCACGTGGACTTCATACCTTGCCATGTCACCAAAATAAGAGGAAACAGCAAATACCTGAAGTAAATTTAAAAAGTAGAATCAAAATTCATTTCATTGGTCTTAGACTTGTTAAGTAATTATCTTTAGGGCCAACCTCTTTTATTTTTAAACATAATATATACTCCTTTAAAATCTGACACACAACAGAGGTATATTTAGTCACCATATGGTAACTGCTATAACAAGTCGTTCCAAAATCTCAATGGCTTAATACAATAAGGTTGTATTATCCTTCTTATATCACAGCCTATGGTGAATTAGTTGGGAGAGAAAAGGCTGTGCTTCATGTAGTTAGGGACCTGGGCTCTTTGTGTCTCTGTCCATATCATCCGTGGAGGCTTTTGAGTCCTCCAGTAGGTACATTATATGCAGGCAACTGACCAGCTGACCAGCTGACCAGCATGGAGGTCAGCTTAGGAGATGTCTGTGCTCCAGGCCTGAAGATGGCGTACATTGCTTTTACCTGTGGCAAACCACCGGCCACAAAACCAAATCATGTGCCCTCATATAAAATTTCAAGAACAGTTAGAAATAGTTTTAAAGTATGCCAAGGAAGAAACTAGAACTTAGACCTCAGTTTGTGTTAGCCATCTCCATCACATGTAACTACTTGACTAGTATTTCTCAAAACTCTATCTCAATATGCTTTACTTTCAACTAGCACTAATAAACATAAAAACAAAAAATTATTGAGTAAAAAGAAGGGACTCTACTCAAAAATGTACAGCTATTTTTTCTATGTCTATTGTAAAATATCTGCTAGGTTCTCTATGAAAAGCAACCTCCTTTGTATCCTTTGTTGCTCATTATTTTAATAAATAAGATAAAATACAAACTGAAAATATTTTTAAATAACTAAAGGATGGTTATGTAAATTGTGATTTATCCAAATCAAATATGATTTGATCATAATCAAATTAGCATATAGTAATATGTTATGCAAGATATTTGGGAAAAGAATAAGATCGGGAAATTATCCTGATATATTTTTGATTAGTTGATTGAGATATAACTGATATACACCACATATATTTGAAGTGTATGGATTGATTAATGTTGACATAATATGTATGCATGAAACTATCACTATAATTAAAACAACAGATAAATCCATTAGCCTCAAAAATTTTCTCTTGCTCATTTATAATCCCTACCCACTGCTCCCCATCTCCAAGTAGCCACTCATCTGCTATCTTTGTAGCTTTCATTTTACATAAATAGAATTATACAGATGTGTATTTTTTGTCTGCTTTATGTCACTTAGCATAATCTGAGATTCATCCATATTTTAGTAGGCATCATTACTTTTTTTGTTGTTGCTAAAGAGTATTGGTATGGATATACCACAGTTTATTTTTTCACCTATTAGTGGACATCTGGGTTGTTTCCCATTCTGGGTTATTACAATAAACTGCTATCAACATTCACGTGAAAGTCCTCATGCAAATTTATGCTTTTTTTCTCTTGAGGAAATACCTAGAAGTAGAAGGTCTGGATCATATGCTAGGTGTTATGTATAACTTTTTAAATGAAAATTGCCAAATGGCTTTTCAATGTACATAATTGTAGCATTTTATATTCTCACGAGCAGGTTATGAGTTTCCAGTTTACTCACATCCTCACCAACTTTTGGTGTAACCATTCTTTTTAGTTTCAGCCGTGCCAGTAAGTTTGTAGTGGTATTTCACTTTGGTTAGATTTGCATTTCCTTAATAACTAATAATTTTGGGTATCTTTCCATGTTCATATTGGCCATGCAAATGTCTTCTTAGGTGGTGTCTCTATTCAAACATCGTGCCTATTTTTCCATTGAGTTTTGAGAGGTAGCCCTTTCCTCTCAGCTTTTGGTGCCAACTCCAACCTCTGTAATAAAGGAGGTGGCCTATTACCTGGGACCTTCACCCTCTGGGCCTATGTTGGCAGCAGCAGCCCTGTGGGCCTCTGAGTCACCCTAGAAATTATTATTTCTTTTTGTCAAAGGATAACACATGTCCATAGCCAAGTAGCTCTGTTGGCCCATTTCCTGCCTGTAGGGTCCCGGAATTCTGGCAGCCTTCTTTATTTCATTCCATCTCTGTCCCCTTCCATCCAAGCTGGCAGTATTTCTGATTAAGTGGTTGATTGGATATATGAGTTGCATGTCTAATCTCTACAGCAAAAGTTTGTACAGCCACTGGGGCCCAATTTCAGAGCCCACTATCTGGATAGGCTGAGAATCTTCCAAGTCATCAAGTTCTCGTTCCATTTTGCTTAACACTTCCTCTTTTAACTTATTTCTTTTCTACCACATTGGCCATAAGCAGGAAGGAGAAACCAGGCTGCGTCTTCGAAACTTGTTCCTCAGCTGATTTTACCACTTGATCACTTAAAGTTCTACTTTCTATCCAATGGCAGAAAATAATGCAGCCAAAATTTTTGCTACTTCACAAAATAATATATGTCTATCTGTGCATTTAAATATATATAGTAGATAAGTGCTATAATTCTGTCTTATTCTTTCCCTTCCTAATACATTTCAAACACTGTCCTGTTTTGACTCACATATACACACATAAGCACATGCATGTATATAATTCTTTTTAATGTTTGCGTGTTAGTTTTATAATATGTAGGTTTACATTCTTCTCCATCCCTTAATAGTTCTGTGCTCTTAGAACAAGTTACTTAGTTTTTCCCTACCCCAATTTCCCTATCTAAAAACACTGATGCTGGTAAAATATCTACCTCATAGGTTGCTTATAAGAATTGAATTATAATCCTATGGAGCCATTAACACAATATTTGGCAGAGAGTGAGCACTAAATAATTGTTACCTATCAATATTTCCAAGGTTTTATGCCAGTGCTTATGCCCTAACCCTGTGACCAGAAATCCTGGACAAGAGCAATTCCTTTTGGCTGTTAAGAATGAGATATTTCTTGCACATACTCTCTAGGCTCCTGTTAAGTCCTCATATACGTGGCACTTTAGCCACTCAGGTGATCATAAAATTTACCATGGACGATGTGGAAAAGCAATCACATTCTGGATTACAAGGCTGTCACTTCTCACTGTCCTTGCTGTTTCCCGCTCTATCCATTGTCTGATCAGCCCCCTTCCACATGGCACCTCTGAAACTGACAGCCTCTGACACATGGCCCAGAAACATCTTGCTGTGAAATAGCTATGCCACTTCTCAGTGGCCCTGATATTCAGGGCCTGTAATATGACATCCTTAAAGGTTTCCACCCTCAAGGCAGGAAAAAAAAATCTTCAATTCAAAATGAAATTGTATTTAATTCAGTTAATTTTATTTTTGGCGAAGGAGATAAAGATTGACAGGAGATCAGAGTGTAAGATTTGTACAATCCCAGAAGGTGGTAAACCATTGCTTTGAAGAGCAGGTTAGGGAGAAACTTATTCTCATTTAAAATTTATTACTAAAAATTTGATTAGTCATTAGATTTATCAATTTGATTCATCAATTTTCAGCCAAGTAAATTGTCAGTGAAGTGGAACTATAT
Source organism: Puma concolor (assembly GCF_028749965.1). NCBI lineage: Eukaryota > Metazoa > Chordata > Mammalia > Carnivora > Felidae > Puma > Puma concolor. The sequence continues at coordinate 40,526,692 of NC_141673.1, read as the reverse complement.
AGTGTGTGAACCCTAATCTGATAATTTAATCTATAATCAAGATGTGCATTTCTTAAACTGTCTCCAGTTCAAATTCTCTAGTGAGATTCTTTTGGGCAGGCATGGAAAATAACTTCATGTCAGTTAATTTTCAGTTTCCATGTATCAAATCACAATGGTGTTTAAGTTTGCAACATCAATTTTGAGAAAACAGAATTCAAGGATTCCACATCATTGTATTTGTTATGCTTACACAACTGGCACTTATTTTTGAGAAATAAAATGAGATTTTGCTCTATTTTTGAAACTGGGTACAAGCCAATGTAAGCTTAAAGATGTAGCATGTTCCTTGGCTTTTCAGCCATTTTTTTTAGAGAAGTTTGCTTTTGGTGGCTCCATGAACGTGTCTCCCTTTGCTCCACAGCGGCAGTTAAAAATCCATTCGAAGGTTTTAAGCAAAGTTCACTTGATTGTAGGTCAGTACCCGGTGGATAAATCACAAAATTGCTTCAAATAACGTACGTGATTTGCTTTTTCCCTGCTGAGGAGAAGCTCTAAACTGAGAGAGCATGAAGTGAGGATTGTTTCCTCACCCCTAAGGTTAATGCCCCTGTCACAGCTGAAGTCCCTGTCAAGGAAACACAGAGAAGTAGCTTAAAAATGCAACTGTTTTCATCAATCTGCCACAGGCAGCAGAAAACAAATGATTGTGGTTCCTATCTTCGCCAGTGGCAGAGCATTTGTTAAAGTACAAAGATAAGAGAAGAGAAAGAGACAAGAAATCCCTTGGCAGAGAGCATGAATGAAATATGCCACCAAAAGTGCAGGGCCTTTCAAAAATAATCTCCTGTAATCACTGAGGCCTGTTACGGTGGCAAAGTGGAATGTTTTGGTGAATGTGTTAGGTGAAAATTCCCTTCATAGTATTAGGCTATTGACCCCCTGCTTCGAGAATAATCTTTCTCAAGCACCATTTTCATCATGTCATCCCTACTCAAGGACCCTTATGGAAGAGCGCCCTGGTTTCTACCATCTTAAATCCAAACTCTTCGCCCTGGCATCCCCAGTGGCTCTCTCCAACTGATTCTTGCCTCTATTGTACCAGCAAACAGGCCCTCTCCAGTCCATTCAAATATATTGGCTTGCTTTCCTTTGCATATTTTTTTCCCAGAAACTAGCTTTTTTTTTTCTCCTCATTCTTTTCCAGCCTTGAATGTTCTCTTTATTCTCAATGTGCATATTCCAAATACACTCGTGCATATACTTCCATTCCATGCCTGTTGAATTCTCTAAGATTAGCTTAGAAATTGGCTTCCCTCAGGATGTCTTCTCTGGCCATACTCCTATTTATTTTCATCCTGTATCCCTCTCAACTCATATTTTGCACTACTTTTATTTTTAAGTCTGTTTACTTATTTTGAGATAGAGAGCACAAGAAGGGGAGGGGCTGAGAGAGAGGTAGAGAGAATCCCAAGCAGGCTCTATGTTGTCAGTACAGAGACTGATGTGGGGCTCAAATCGATGAAATGTGAAATCATGACCTGAGCCCAAACTAAGAGATGCTTAATCAACTGAGCCACCTGGGCTTGGACTTTTATATAAATATATAAATATTTTTTAAATACATAAATATATATATATTTAAATACATAAATATATATTTTAAATATATATTCTGAACTGTGAATTCCACTTCTACAAATTTGGTGCCCCAAACTGGAGTCAAAATATAACAATGGTAGCCTGTTTCATGTTTATTTTACCAACAACTTGATCATCATTCATTTTTTTATTTATTCAATAAATCTTTATACTTATTATGTGTCAAGAATATTGCTGAATTCTGAATCCAAAGATAGTTAATTTAAGACCAGTATGTTGTACAAGTGCAGAAGTTCAGGTAAAACTTTCTGAAAAAAAGCAGCCTCATCTTAACCTATATGTGACTATATTTGGGACAAACTATGAATTTCTGGGAAAGAGGAAGCAAGATCAAGAATATCATTAATATAAAGTAATAAAAAATTTTATGGGATGTCAGAATAGAAATGTGATTCTTAAAAAACTCAACCCTAACCTTTTGCTAGCACAATCATTTTTTTTTTTCCTCATGGGCAGGTTTGCTGAATGCAAGTTTATTTTTAAAATTTGATTCCTATAAATAAATGCCATGCCAGGTATTGCATGTTATAGAATTATTTAGAATTTACCTGGTGGTCTCAGAAACTAAAGGTTATTACCTTCCATGGGTCATAGAATTTAGACATGCAGTCACTTACTCAATAACCTTTTCTCATTATCTTCAACCTTTCACTAACATTTCAGGCTCTTAATCACTTCCTGTTCATTAAACTCTCTCTAGCATCAAAGTACAATATTCCAAGATTCATCTCTTACCTCCCTGATAATTTAGTATCTTTTTTTCCTCGTCATTCCTTGTAAATACAGAGAATTTCCATGTTTTAGTACTTGCTCATTGCTTTTCTCTCTGTATTTTCACCCATGTATGTTCTGTGAAGACGGTACTATTCCTTTTCCTAGATCATCCTCAAGAGAAGAGAAAGCGCTCAATGAAACTGATGAGAATTTGAGACATCAAATGGGTCACAGTTATGGGATGAGGTCACCCCATTGCAGCTTTCCCTTTTGCTCAGCTCTACTGCCAGCCTTCATGGGATGAGGAGCACTGGGTAAAGTCTAGATGTTTGGAGGCAGATGTCATCCTTGTACTATTCTACCTCTGCCTACTCTGAGAATGTAAAGAGATGGATAAGTTAATCCAACATTCACTCTTTAGGTGCCGCCATCTTGCTTTCAAGTGCTTCTGTGACTCTGTATCTTGTTCATTACCTGGATCTTTGCTGATGCTGTTCCTGAAGCGCCAAGGCTAATTTATCTTCACTTGGAGGAGGCCTTTTCCTCTCTTGTTTCTCTTCTTTTGCATAGCAAACTGTCTAGGCAATCTGTGGACCAGATTCATAGACCACCATTATATATATTATATAATATATAATGTAATACAAAAGTGCAGCTGATATTATAGTATTGAGAAATAAATACTTTAGAACAAAAAAAAAGGCTTAACATGTGACAAGTCAGAGTTTCAATGTATAGACTTTTTAGTCTGTATGGATGGATCCAATTATTTTTATTAACATGTCTTAATCCTTTATTTTGTTCCCTTTTAATTTGTTTTTCTATCTTCAGGCCAACTTCAAAAATAGTTAAGTCTTGTATGAGCCACAGAACATAACTATATTAAGTTTGGGGCTTAAATGTTAGTTTTATATATTTAAGGTGATAACTCTATTTTGGAAGCTATGTTGGTCAGAGTTCTCCAGAGAAACAGAACCAACAGATGTGTGTGTGTGTGTGTGTGTGTGTGTGTGTGCAGAGAGAGAGAAAGAGACAGAGAGAGAGAGAGAGAGAGAGAGAGAGAGATTGATGGATTGATTTTAAGGCATTGGTTTGTGTGATTAAGGAGACTGACAGGTCAGAAATCTATAGGAAGTTCAAGTAAGCTGAAGACTCAGGGAAAATCCATTTTGCAGTTCAAGTCCAAGGCAGTCTGCTGGCAAAATTTCTTCTTCTATGTTCTATTACAGTCTTCCACCTTACAGAGGGCAAGCTTCTTTACTCATATTTAAATGTTAATCTCTACCAAAAAACATCCTCCCAGAAACATTCAGAATGTTTTACCACTCATTGGAGCATCAAGGTCCATCCAAGCTGACACATAAAATTAAAGTCAAAAGTCAAAAGACAGAAGTCAAAAGTTCATCTTTGCCTTACTTTAGACCTTCTTAAAACTTAAGGAGGGAAGTGAGTCAAAGGCTAATTTTTTTAATTCATGTGACTTGACTAGACTGGTGAATCACCATCCCCACTACTGCCAGCCCATCACAACCACCACGTACTCTAATATTGGCTCTGCATTATTCACTAAAATGTTCCTAATTCTGTTTATTTTTGAGAGGGAGGGAGGGAGGGAGGGAGGGACAGAGAGAGAGAGAGAAACAGAGTGCGAGTGGGGAGGAGCAGAGAGGGAGGAAGACACAGAATCTGAAACAGGCTCCAGGGTCTGAGCTATCAGCACAGAGCCTGACCTGGGACTTGAACTCATGAATCATGAGATCATGACCTGAGCTGAAGTTGGATTCTTAAATGACTGAGCCACCCAATCACCCCTAATTCTGAATATTCAGCAAATACTAAAACCTAAGTGTCCATTGGCAAATGAATGGATAAATAAAACATGCCCCCCCACACACATACATACACACACACAAATATTATTCAACCATAAAAAAGAAAGAAACCCTGCCTTTTGTGACAACTTAGGTGGATCTTGAGGGCATTATAGTAAGTGAAATAAGTCAGATAGGAAGACCATATTATCTCCCTTATATGTGAAATCTAAAAAGAGAAAAAAAAGAAAAAAAAAGATTGCTGGTTATCAGAGGTGAGGGGTGGGTATGTGTGAAATGGGTAAAGGAGGTACAAATGCTCAATTATAAAATAAGTAAGTCCTAGGGATATAATGTACAGCATAATGGCTACAGTTAATACTGCTTTATATATTTGAATATTGCTAATAGAGTAAGTTCTCATCACAAGATGAGTACAAATGCTCAATTATAAAATAAGTAAGTCCTAGGGATATAATGTACAGAATAATGGCTACAGTTAATACTGCTTCATATATTTGAATATTGCTAATAGAGTAAGTTCTCATCACAAGATAAGAAAATTATAACTATCTGTGGTGATGGATGTTAACTAAACTTACTGTGGTAATCATTTTGCAATACATATGTGTAGGAAATCATTGTGTTGTACACCTAAAATAAATATAATGTATCTCAGTAAACAGCAACAACAAATATATACTGACTATTTATTGGGTTCTTTGCATTGGTCCTGGCCATAGCACAGCAGCCTGTTTGTAGACCTTGCATCCTATTAAGGGCCATAGACAACAGTAATTAAATAAATGAACATTAACATATACTATATTATATATTACCTTTATAAAAACCACTATGAAGAAAAGTTAAGCAGGGTTTTGAGTAGAGAATAGTAGAGAAATTATTTTAGACAGTGTGGTGAGGGACGTCTCTGTGAAGGTGATACTTCTGCTTCAAGCATGAACCTAAAGAAGTGTTGGGACGAACGAGGCAGGTATATGGGAAAAATATGTTCTGTTCAGAGAAACTAGCAATTGAGAAGTCCTGAAATGGTTTAAACTTTTTATATTCTAGGAATAACAGAGGCCCATGTGACCAGAACAGAGTGAAAGATAGAGAAGAGGTAAGAAATGAGGTCAGAGGTAGTTAGCAACAGGTTGTGGTTGGGGATTTCAGGGATCTGAGACGTACATACAAACAGGTTGCTAAGATGATTTTATTAATGGACAGAGAGAAAAGGAATTTTGGACCTTACTTTATAAGCCAAAGTTTTCAAATGTAAATTCATGCCTGGACTTGTCAGATAAGGAAAATGTGTGAGGCACGTTGATGGAAACTTTGGTGACCTGGAGAATAAAGGCCTTGTCATAGGTGGGCTTCTGGTACCAAGTTCTAACTAGTTATCATCATACAGGGAATTCAGCTCACAAGTTGCATGTTTGACACTTCTGATAAAAGGGCTTGGTATGCTAATCATTAGGAACATGTGTTTATTAAATCTCTTTTCTGTGCCAGGCATTGTAGAAGTAGCTTTCATGCATGTTATCTCATTAAATCCTATTATATTATATCATGGGTATTTTGATATGCACTTTCAAAGAACATAGCCATGATGAAGGCAGTGCCTAACTTATAAAATCTTCAGCAACCATGGCAATCAATTGGAGGTCTGGATTGACCAATGCCTTGTCATACAGTTAAGTCAGTAAGATGTGTATAAACGGGACTCATCTAGTTTGTCTGAGCCACCATGGTTTGATAGCTATCAGGTAACAGAGATATATCTTTTAGCATAAATTTCAAAGTTGCTTTCCAAGAACTAACTATATACTTTCAACTTCTCATATATGCCAAGGTTATTAAATAACTGGGAGCAAGAGGGTTGTTTCCAGATGGATTTCCTTCTTGCAAGCTATGCTATGAGCTCTACTCCTAGAAGGTAAAGGGCTAGGGATATTGATCCATCACCAAAAGCCTAGGAGGAAAGAATGGTTTCTACAGGATTAACCAAGAAAACATTTGTCTCCTGAACCTGAATCCCATTCAGAAAATCTCACAAGTCAGAGATGGCTGATTTGATGGCAGGAGGTAAGCAGAAGCTGCTACTGAAGTATTATCTGATTATAGAAAAGAATGCAGGGACCAATTGTATCTGTATAAATGAGTGCAGCATCATGGATTATTCTTGATCTTGTACGAACAGGAAGAAAATTAATATTGCTAGATATCTACTGACTAAAGAAGCACTAAAAATCGAGCTGATACTACATCATTTGTGTCAAGGGAAATGCAAGTAAAGGGGTCCCAGCAAAGGCAGATTTCGGAAGAACAAATATTCCAGGAGAGAGTCAGTTTAATCATTGGCCAGGGTCATAGAACTTGAAACTAGTTTATGACATTAGCAATCAAGTAAGAATTTCACAACTCCCTTATAGTTCTCCCCTTGTGTTCCCCAACTTAGGAAAGTGTCAGCTTCCCTCATGACAATGATGATGTATAGGACACACAAATGAGTGTTGATTATCAACAATAACATAAAGAAATATTAATGGTTAATCATCTTTAAATCAAACCACTACAGTTTAACTCATATATAACTTGTCTTTGCCTGAAATAAAAAAATCTCCCAGACTTCCACAGACATTCTTTAAACCCAGGAATTGGGAAACTTTTTGTGTAAAAGGCTAACTAGTAACTGCTTTACACTTTTCAAGCCAGATGGTCTCTGTCCCAACTTTTCAACTCTGCCATTTTCAGTATGAATGTCTCAAAAGACAATGCATAAGTGAAGGAGAGTAGCTATGTTCCAAGAAACATTTATTTAAAAAAATAGGCAATGGGCTGAATTTGTTCTGTGGGCCATGATTTGCCAATGTTTGCCCTAAGTGGTGGAAGCAACCATATTCTTGTTATATGTGAGTTGTCTCATTATGATATCCTGTAAATAGTGAGTAGTCTGATTGCTGAGTAACCAAAAGTCATAGCTACTTAGTTTAGCAGTAACTAAAACCTTTACTTGTCCAAACTGTGCTTTTTCCCCCTCATTTCAAGTGCAAGAATTCAAACTTTTTATTACCACTCGATTAATTTTACCTTTTCTCCATAATATTTGGTGACACGTACTACTTTCTGTGATTTCATTTACTTGACTTTTCCACTAACTAAACCTGATGTTGTTCTCTTATCCAATAAGATAAATTGCCATTTGAATCAATAATATACCTATAGATCAGTGTACCTTTAGATTCCTTATATAAACAATCCTAGTGGATCAGTTGATAGTCAAACATCCATTGAAGCTTTATAATCTGGTAAGTAGGTTAAGGGACAGAAAGGATCATTGTATCCAATAAAATCCTGTCATGCCTTAAGATTTCAAGTTTCATTTCAAGGACTTTGTTATTAGATTTTCTAAAAACAAAGACATAAACAACAGTTGCACTTGAGGTAAAAAATTAAGCATAAGAAATAAATATAATCCCTATCATTGGTAACATTGCCTGTCCTAACTTTATTAGTTTATTAGGCATTAGGTATGAGAATCTTATGAGGCATTTGTTTGTTTTTTTTTAATGATTTTTTTAAACTTTATTTATTTTGAGGGAGAGAGAGGGAGAGCACAGACGGGGGAGGAAGAAACAGAAGGGGAGAGAGAGAGAATCCCAAGCAGGCTCCTCACTGTCAGCCCAGAGCCCAATGAGGGGCTTAAACTCACAAAACAAGAAATCATGCATGACCTGAGCCAAAATCAAGAGCCGGTCGCTTAACCCACTAATGGGTTAAGGCACCCCACTAATGAGGTATTTCATTAATTGATTTTCAGGATGTGACTCAAAGTATAACTGTGTATTACACATCTTGATGGATGTAAGAGTAAAATGACTTTGGAAGTACACCAAACAGATAACAGCAATTATGGAATCAATCATTGACAGAATATTTAAGTAAATTATTGGAATAGAAGATTATTTGATCAGAAAGTAAATTTATAATATGATGTTATTCTTGATTGCAGAGAGATAAAAATAGATAATAAAGCAAATATAATGAAGGTTAAGTTAATTATTTAAGGGGGGAATCTATAAGTTTGGAAGTTTTGTACTTTTTGTTGTTATTGTTTTGATATTACTAATATTTGAGTTAGAGTGAAAATGCCTTCATTTCATTCTCATAAATAGGGGTTAGGTATAAAGCCCACATTCTGGAACTTCAAACGAGCAGGTTTTTTCCTCCAGTACTATGGAAGATTAAAAAAGAATAGTCTTCTCTCCATAAAATTTTCAGAAATATTCTGTAAAATACAACATTTCAGATGCACACCTAAATTCACATGAAATTAATGGAAAATACTCAGTCTCCAAAATCAAAGAAGTTAGAAAACCAGAGTTCTCAATTGAAACTGAGGCTGTATCTGCCCCAAGAGTCTCTACAGATCTCAGAAATCTAGAATTTAGGACTGTAAAAGCCACTCAGAGTAGAACAAAAGAAGAAGAAAGAAAAGAAGAAAAAAAAGAAAGAAAAAAGGAGAGCCATTAACATGGTAGAGAAGTAGGGTGACCTAAGTTTGCCTCCTCCCTCAACATAGCTAGATAAATATCAAATCATTGTGAACACCAAGGAAATTGATATGAGGACTGAAAGAACAAAGCTGCACATCTACACATAGAAACCCGACCACCTAATGGAAGGTAGGAGCTGCAGAGAGTTGATTTGGGGGAGAAAACAGCCATGGGTACTGAAGAGGGGAGGGAGTCCTGACCAGAGAGAGGAACAAGAGTGAAAGGGTGAAAAATTGTAAAAACACCCACAGAGGATTGCACAAGAAAACTCTTCCCCAAAACCATTGATGGAGAAAGGAGTGGGGTTTAATGCCACGAGTTTTTTATAAGCAGCAGAGTGCAAAGTCTGAAGTTTTAGAGGTAGAGTAGAAAGAAACAGAGAACATCACCAGAAACACCAACCCAACAGGTAACACGATGGCACTAAATTTATATCTATCAATAATCACTCCGACGTAAATGGACTAATGCTCCAATCAAATGACATAGGGCATCAGAATGGATAAAAAAAAACAAGACCCATCTATATGCTGCCTACAAGAGATTCATTTTAGACCTAAAGACACCTGCAAATTGAAAGTAAGTGGATGGAGAACCATCTATCATGCTCATGGATGTCAAAAGAAAGTTGGAGTAGCCATACTTAAACAGAAAAACTAGATTTTAAATCAAAGACTGTAAAAAGAGATGAAGAAGGGCATTGCATTATAATTAAAGGGCCTATAAATCAAGGAGTTCTAACAATTGTACATATTTATGCCCCCAACTTGGAGACCCCAAATATATAAATCAATTGATAGCAAACATAAAGAAACTCATTGACAATTACACAATAATAGTAGGTGAATTTAACACCCCACTTACAACAATGGATGGATCATCTAAGCAGAAAATCAACAAGGAAACAATGATTTTGAATGACACAGTGTACTATATGAAATTAACAGACATATTCAGGGGGCACCCTGGGTGGCTCAGGTGGTTATGCGTCCAACTTCAGCTCAGGCCATGATTTCACAGTTCATGAGCTCAAGACCCATATTGGGCTCTGTGCTGACAATTCAGAGCCAGGAGCCTGCTTTAGATTCTGTGTCTCTCTCTCTCTCTCTGCCCCTTTCCTGCTCTCTGTTTCTAACTCTCTCAAAAATAAATAAAGGTTAAAAAAATTTTAAAAACATATATTCACAACATTTCATCCTAAAGCAGCAGAATACACATTCTTTTTAAGTGCACGTGGAACATTTTCTAGAATCACACACTGGGTCACAAATCAGACCTCAACAAGTACAAAAAGACTGAGATTATACCATGAATATTTTCAGACCACAACACTATGAAACTCAAACCACAAGAAAAAGTTTGGAAAGACTACAAATACATGAAAGTTAAAGAACATCTTGCTAAAGAATAAATGGGTTAACCAAGAAATTAAAGAAGAAATAAAAAATTATATGGAAGCAAATGAAAATGAAAACACAACAATTCAAAACCTTTGGGATACAGCAAAGGCAGTCCTAAGAGAGAAGTATAATGCAAAACAGGTCTACCTCAAGAAGCAAGAAAAGTCTCAAATACACAACCTAACCTTACCCATAAAGGATCTAAAAAAATAATAACAAATAAAGTTTGAAGCTAGCAGAATAAGGAAAATAATGATTAGAGAAGAAATAAACAATTTAGAAACGAACACCACCACCACCAACAACAACAACAAAAACAGTAGAACAGATCAATAAAATTAAGAGCTGGTTCTTTTAAAGAATTAATAAAATTTTTAACCCCCTAGACAAAAAGAAAAGAGAAGGACCCAAATAAATAAAAGCATGAAAGAAAGAGGAGAGATCACAACCAACACCACAGAAATACAAACAATTATAAGAGGATCTTATGAAAAAAAAATATATACCATCAAACTGGGCAATCTGGAAGAAATGGACAAATTACTAGAAACATATAAACCACTCAAAGTGAAACAGGAAGAAATAGGTAATTTGAACAGACCCACAACCAGCAAAGAATTTGAAACAGTAATCAAAAATCTCCCAACAAACTGAAGCCCAGGACAAGATGCATTTCCAGGGAAATTCTACCAGACGTTTAAAGAAGAGTTGATACCTATTCTTCTCAAATTATTCCAAAAAATAGAAATGAAAGTAAAACTTCCAAACTCATTCTATGAGGCCAGTATTACCTTGATTCCAAAACCAGACAAACATCCTACCAAAAAGCAGAATTACAGGCCAATATCCCTGATGAACACAGATGTCAAAATTCTCAAGAAGATACTGGCAAATCAAATCCAACAGTACATTAAGATAATTATTCATCATGATCAAATGGGATTTATTTCTGGGATGCAGGGGTGGTTCAATATTTGCAAATCAACCAATGTGATATGTCACATTAACAATAGGAAAGATAAGAGCCATATGATCCTCTCCAATAGATGCAGAAAAAGTATTTGACAAAATACAGCTTCCATTCTTGATAAAAATTCTCAACAAAGTAGGTATAGGTGGAACATACCTCAACATCATAAAGGACATATATGAAAGACCCACAGCTAATATCCTCAAAGAGGAAAAAATGAGAGCTTTTACTTTATGCTCAGGAACAGGACAGGGATGTCCACTCTCATTTTTACTATTTAACATAGTACTGGTGTCTTAGCCTTAGCAATCAGACAACAAAAATAAATAAAAGGCATCCAAATCTGCAAGGAAGAATCCAATTTTTACTATTTGCAGATGACATGATACTCTGTGTAGAAAACCTGAACCTGAAAGCCTCCACCAAAAAATTGCTGGAACTAAGACATGAATTCAGCAAAGTGGCAGTATATAAAATCAACATACAGAAATCTGTTGCATTTCTATACACCAATAATGAAGCAGCAGAAAGAAAAATGAGCAAATTGATCCCGTAAACAATTATCCCACAAACCATGATACCTAGGAATAAACTTAGCCAACTAGGTAAAAGATAGGTACCCTGGAACCTACAGAAAGTGGATGAAAGACCTAAATGTAAAACAGGAAGCCATCAAAATCCTAGAAGAGAACACAGGCAGCGACCTCTTTGACCTGAGCTGGAACAACTTCTTACTATATACATCTCCAGAGACGAGAAAAACAAAGGCAAAAATAAACTTTTGGGACTTTATTATGACAACAAACCTCTGTACAGCAAAGGAAACAATCAACAAACTAAAAGGCAGCCTATGGAATGGGAGAAGGTATTTGCAAATGACATATTTGACAAAGGGTTAGTATCTAAAATCTATAAAGAACTTATCACACTCAACACCCAAAAAACAAATAATCCAGTTAAGAAATGGGCAGAAAAAATGAATAGACACTTTTCCAGAGAAGACATCCAGATGACTAACAGACACGTGAAAAGATGCTCAATATCACTCATCATCAGTGAAATACAAACCAAAATCATGGTGAGATACCATCTCATACCAGTCAGAATGGCTAAAATTAACAACACAAGAAGCAACAGATGTTGGTGAGGATGCAGAGAAAGGGGAACTCTCTCGAACTGTTGATGGGAATGCAAACTGGTACATCCACTCTGGAGAACGGTATGGAGGTTCCTCAAAAAGTTAAAAATAGAACTAATCCTATAATCCAGCAATTGCACTACTAGGTATTTACCAAAAGGATGCAAAAATATAGATTCAAAGGGGTACATGCACCCTCCTGTTTGTAGCAACATTATCAACAATAGCCAAACCATGGAGAGAGCCCAAATGTCCACTGATTGATGAATGGATAAAGATGTGGATTACTCAGCCATCAAAAAGAATGAAGCCTTGTCATTTGCAGTGACACGGATGGAGCATATATTATGCTAAGCCAAATACGTTAGAGAAAGACAAATACTATATGATTTCACTCATATGTGTAAATAAAAAAAAAAAACCCAAAACAGATAAACCTATGGGAAGAGGGGAAAAGAGAGAGGGAAACAAACCATAAGAGACTCTTAATAATAGAGAATAAACTGAGGGTTGATGGAGGGAAGTGGGTGGGGGATGGGATAAATGGGTGATGGACATTAAGGAGGGCACTTGTTATGATGAGTACTGGGTGTTGTATGTAAGTGATGAATCACTGAATTCTACTCCTGAACCCAATATTGCACTGTATGTTAACTAACTACAATTTTTTTTAAATTTAGAGAGACTGAAAAGACTTAGGCCCAGGATAAATAATTGAGGATCCACACAAACCTGGGACCCTTAAAAGACTACATACAGCCAGTGAAAAGGAAGTCTGAAAATAAATCTACTTATTGCGCTAAGGAGATAATGAGGAAATAAGTCTGTGGTGATCTTCAACATGGAATAAAGTAAGTTCCTGAGAATTAAAATTCATAATACTGCTCTTCTACAAGTTTGAGGTCTGCATTTATATTATATGTAAGGTTCAGAAAATAAGATAAATAAATAAATTGCAGTGGTCTTAAGTTCATAGCTCCCAGAGTTATGTGACAGAAGTAAAAGCCATTTTTTTTTTTTTTGAGAGACATACCTTCCTGCTGGGTCTCAAGGAATTTATACAGTTAAAGCCACATGAAACATGGATTCACAAACCAAATTACAGAGCACATAAGGAAATAAACCAGCTTGAGTGAAAGTCATCAGAAGCAACAGTCAGTATAATTAAACTTGTAAGAATATATTTTCATTGGAAATCTCAGAAAAAGAGTATAAAACATGTATTAGATATAAACAGAAAAAGAAACTACAAATTAAGCAAGTTGTATCTGAAAAGAACAAAAGAGAATTTGTAGCAGTGAAAGCTATAATTTTTTAAATTAAAACTCAATGCATAATGAAAGTATAGGCAAACTAGCTGAAAATAGAATTAGTGAACTGGAAAATTAATTTGAAAAACTAACATAGAATATAACAAAATAAAACATACACCAATTAAGAAAATAAATTATTCTCAAGTATACATAAAACAGTATGCTCTCTAAAATAATTGCTCTCTCAATAAACCCCTTTAGATACAAATAACAACAACAACAAAAGTTTAAAAAGAGCAACTGGAAATTTTAAAATACACTACAAAGAAGCAGTATTAAAAAATTTAAAAATAATTTGAATTATACTAACATTATATATCAAACCTATGAAAAAATAGCTGAAGTGAGGTATGGAAGAAACACACCTTAACCATTTGCATTGGATAAAATTATCAGGCTAAACATCTAGCTAAAGACCTTAGAGAGAAAACAATAAAATACATCTAAATAAAGCATAATAACTGAAAAAATAAAGATAAAAGCAAATATTAGGAAATATCAATAAACCATAACTTTGTTTAAAAATAAAAGAGACTGACAGACAATATTTAACAAGAGTAATCAAGGAAAAAATGAAAAGACGTGAATAAATATTACTAATTTTTTAAAAAATATAATTACAGGGGCCTGGGTGGCTCAGTTGGTTAAGCGTCCGATTTCGGCTCATGATCTCACGGTTTGTGGGTTCAAGCCCGGCATCTGGCTCTGTGCTGACAGCTCAGAGCCTGGAGCTGTTTCGATTCTGTGTCTCCCTCTCTCTCTGTTCCTCCCCCACTCGCACTCTGTCTCCCACTGTCTCAAAAATAAACATTAAAAATATTGAAAAAAATATAATTACAGATAAGCTGGAAAATAAAATCAAACATTAGAGAAAACTCTACATCCTTAAATTTGAAAATACATAAAACAATAAATTTCCTAAAACAAAGTATTTTTTTAAAGTATTATTATTTAATAATGACTCCAAAAGAAATAGAAAATCTGGATAAATTGTAGATCAAGAAAATTTAATCAGATTAATGTGTAGCTATAAATATGCCAATCAAATACTTTAACTATTAAACTACTGGTCTTATATTATTTTACAGACAAATTCTAAAAACTACCCCAAATACAGAAAGTCCTAATGGTGTAAATTGGATAAAAAGGAGTAATATTCCCAAATTCTCCTTTGAGACTAGTGTGATCTTTTTTTAAAAAAAAAAAAATTTTAATGTTTATTTATTTTTGAGACAGAGACAGAGCATGAATGGGGGAGGGGCAGAGAGAGAGGGAGACACAGAATCGGAAGCAGGCTCCAGGCTCTGAGCCATCAGCCCAGAGCCTGACGCAGGGCTCGAACTCACGAACCGTGAGATCATGACCTGAGCTGAAGTCGGACGCTTAACCGATTGAGCCACCCAGGCGCCCCAGACTAGTGTGATCTTGATGATGTTTAAATAGTCAAGGACATAAGAGAAGAAAATTATAAGTATATCTAATTTGAAAAGACATACAAAAATCCAAAATGAGAATGATTAAATCCTTTCTAACTAATATGAGACTAATGTATCAAACAAAGTACTTAAGCCAGCAATGAAAGAATTATTTTATTTTTATTTTTTTTTAAATTTTTTTTTTCAACGTTTATTTATTTTTGGGACAGAGAGAGACAGAGCATGAACGGGGGAGGGGCAGAGAGAGGGAGACACAGAATCTGAAATAGGCTCCAGGCTCTGAGCTGTCAGCACAGAGCCTGACGCGGGGCTCGAACTCACGGACCGCGAGATCGTGACCTGGTTGAAGTCGGACACTTAACCGACTGCGCCACCCAGGCGCCCCTAAAGAATTATTTTAAATTAGATAATTTGTTAATGTAATTCTCCACTCTGATCGAAGGAAATAACAATATAGCCATCTCAACAGACTCAAGAAAAACATTTGATGAATTTTAACATTCATTAATAGTAATCATTAATGATAAATAATCATAAACTTCTATTAAACTGGGAAGAGATTATAAGTCCCTTACTCTGATAAAGACAGACTACTTATAATTACAAAGCCTCATTGGCAAAATTTATAAACATTTCCTTTAGATTCAGGAGTAGGCCGATGAGTTCCATTGTCACCATTTTAATTCTACCTGGGACTGAAATTTCTGGTGATCATGAAAATAAGAGAGGAGTAGTAAAGGAGAACAAAGATTATAAATGATAAAAATATATATAATCATTCATGGATTATTTGTTATCCACATAAAAGTCTCAAAAGAACCTAAAAAAAAATATAGAAAAATAGGGATATAGCAAGATGGCCTGACACAAGTTTGGTAAAGAATCAATGGCTTTTCTATGCAGTTTTCAAAAATACATAATTTTAAAATTTCACTTGTATTAGGAACAAGAATGTAAAATCCTAGTTATAAATGCAAATTATGCTTGAGATCTCTATGGAAAAAGTAACACTTTATTTAAATTAATTAAAATTGTCTAAAAGAATAGTAGAGAGATATATCACATTAATGGCAGTCCTCATTATCTTAGAAATGACAGTTTCTTCACTACAATCCAAATCAAAATTCTGATTGGGTTTTTCATGAGCTTGACAAGCTAAATTAAATGTGTGCGTGTGTGTGTGTGTGTGTGTGTGTGTGTATGTGGAAGAGCGGATGGGCCAAAAATAGACAACTCAATCTTGAAAAAGAATAAAAGGAGATGAGAGTTTCCAGATTCCAAGATTTATTATCATATACTTATAAGATACCAAGACTTATGAGTAAATCATAAGCATGCATCTATGAAAATTTGATTTATGACAGCAGAAGCGTTACAGATTGAGAAGAAAGGGTGAACTATTTAGTAAAAAGTGGTGGTTAGTCAATTAGTTAATCAGATGGAAAATGAAGCACAGTTATTTTCCCCACCTTGCAACACACACACACACACACACACACACACACACACACACACACTCCAATTACAGATTGATTAAAAATATAAATATGAAAGAATGTGTAGAAAAATCCTACAATGGCTTTTGTTGGAAAAGGATATGTCAGGACAAAAAAAAAAAAAAAAAGAAAGAAAAAAAAAAAAAACAAACCAAACCAAACAAAAACCAGTAACCATGAAAAAAAAAAAAAGACAGTGAAACTTATTGCATTAAGATTAAAAACTTCTTGATATGTGATGGTTACAAGGCCGGCACAGGGAAAATATGTTGCAATGCCTGTAAGTGACAGAGGATTGGTGCACAGACTATATGAGAACCATTTCCAGGTTAATAATAAGAAGACACAATCTAGTGGAAACATGGCAAAAATGGGTCTTGATGGAAGAGATAAACGCCAAAACACAAAATATTATAGGAAGATTGTCAATTGCACTAAAGAGAATTCAAGCTGAAACCGTAATTGTATATAATGTTATACCACATTGGCCAAAACATAATTTAATGATTCAAAAAGATAAATACATGAAAACTGTACTACTAACACAAATGTATTTGGTACAGCCTCCTCTGAGAGAAAGTGGACTGTACATTAGATGGTAAAAAAAACTGAAAATAGCCTATGATATTCCACTTCCAGGTATATAGAGAAACTCGTCACACAAGGAGACATGCATAGTAGCTATGTTATAACAGCCATAAAGAAGCATAGTATGTTCATTTAATACTATATAGAAGGGCAAGTAAATGACCCAGAGCAACGTATGTTCACATTGATGAATTTCACAAACTATATTGAATAAAAATATTATTTCATAAAGATAGTAAAAATAAAGGGATAGTAAGAATAAAGTGTGCCTGAGAAAACAGGTAAACTATTTTGGTTAATGTTTCCTTCCAAAGGAAGAGAGAGTGAAATAAGAGAGGGTTACGTTGTATACTTAGGCTGGTGCATTCACTATCTTGTTCATGTATTTTCTCTTGTCTGAAATTGTCCAGAGTAAAAAGTAAAAAAAAAAAAAAAGAAGATACAATGCTTAAATATTTTAATCCTTTTTTTTCCTTTACACTCATATGACCCATCAGTCTATGCCACCATTTTTTGATTTTCATCTCCAGAAAAATCTTGACTGAATTCCTTCTGGAGTACTTACTCCACTACATAGATGTTCAGTCTGTATATCTCTATCCTTCCTTTCTAATTCTTCTCTTGTTCCTGATTCACAACACTTCTTGAGCAATTAGTGTGAAGGAGAAAGTGTCGTCTTTGCTATACCATAAACACTAAAGAGCACTGTAAGATTTTTCTCATTTATTTCCGTAAGTTTCAGAGGCTGTTTGGTATCAAGAATGGATCCAGCCTTACAGTTCTGGAAGCTGTTTGGCTCTTCAGAGAAATACGCTGCAGCCCAAAAGCTATTCCGTGAAAACATAATTAGGGAAGTCCTGTTCAATCATTCACTGTCATTAAGTGAATTAAAGCTTGTATGAACAGTACATCCTGCCCTATTTAATTGAGGAGAGTAAGTATATTCACTGACGTAAGCAACAAATGAAATTTGCATGGCGCAGGGATTTAGATGTGATATGGTTTCCTTTCAAACTATGTATGTAGGGGCACCTGGATGGCTCAGTCAATTGAGCATTTTGATTTTGGCTCAAGTCATGATCACTTGGTTGTGAGACTGAGCCCTGCGTTGGGCTCCATGCTGAGTGTGGAGCCTGCTTGGAATTCTCTCTCCCCCCTCCCTCTCTCTCTGCATCTCTCTGTCTGTCTCTCTCACACACAAAATAAATAATAAAAAATAAACAATGTAAAAAAGATAACAAAATAAAAGATGTGTGTAAAGAGAGAAGCAATTACAAATCATGGAAGTGAAAATAGGACATAAATAGGCTAAACAGGGTGATTTGGCATTTGTATTTTTACTAGTAATCTAAAAAGGCATTAATGTGGCTACATAGGAACATTACCTAAACTACAAAGAAGAAACCTTAAACAAGCATCTGTGAGAGAGTAGGGACACTAAACTAAGGATATAATGAAGGGGAGATTATCCATCATGCGTGACTCTTAAAAGATGCCAAAAAAAACCTCTCCTTTGAAATGACGCTTTTAAAAGAATTATAAAACTTGTGTATAATACAATGACAGCACAGGGCCCAACATGGGCTTAGAGAATACTGTCATTGTATAATCATAGTAGTACTTGGTACAACTCAGCTATGTAGTGTGTATGTAGTGGTTAGGTTGTCATAAAATTATTAAACAGCTGTTACATATGAGAAAATAATACACTTTCATGCTTGAGAAGCAGAAGCAAAAAAGGATAAAGCATGCTGTGGCACCAGGTAGAATGACGTGGCCCAGTAGGGTAGCTAAAGGAAGCAAACCTACCGGTTTGCTGCTAACAATACAAAAATAAGTAGATCACACTATGGGCAAAGAGGCAAAGTTACGCAGGGTGGTAGGTCCTGTAAACCAGATGTGTCTGTGACCAAAAGTGCACTCTTAATGGCAGAACATTGGAAAAGAATATTCCCTATACATTTTAATGATTTTTTTTTGCTTTTGTTTTTGTTTTTGTTTTTTGTTTGTTTGTTTGTTTGTTGAGAGAGAGACAGAGAACAAGTTGGGGAGGAGCAAAGAGAGAGGGAGACACAGAATCAGAAGCAGGCTCCAAGCTCTGAGCTGTCAGCACAGAGTCTGACGCAGGTCTCGAACTTGTGAACTGCGAGATCATGACCTGAGCCAAAGTCAGATGCTTAACCTACTGCACCACTCAGGCGCCTCTCCTTAGGCATTTTAACTTGAGGACCAGAAATTATTTTTCACATCTAATATGTGCATATAAAGTGTGTGTGTGTATATATATATATATATATATATATATATATACACACACACACACACACACATATGTATATATATACACACATATATATGTATGTATATATATGTACACATATATATACATACACACACACATATATATGTATATGTGTATACACACAAACACACATATATATATAAACTCAGATTAATAACCATGACAGAAGAAAGAAAGTATGTAATTAAATTATACTTGAATTGAAGTAGTTACAAATAAGCACCTCTCATTATAGATTTTTTTGTAGAGTATAAGAGAAATAGTTACCTTTAACTCCCAAATATGGATGCCCTTGAGATCTGTGTAAATTCCCTGCGAAAGAAAAACATTTATAGAGTCATCCTAAAACACTGTAACAGAAAACATTTAAAAATATATTTATTGAGAAGTTAAGAATATATTAATATATGTGCATTAATCGTGGTGGTCTGTGAACACATTGCAAGATTTTGGAAAGTGGATTTGAATGGAAAGTGTCTTCTGTATAAGAACAGTCCCCATGTAAAAGCATAAAGACAAGAATGAGCGTAGGGTTTACAGGCAACTCTCAAGAAAGCAGCCTGAGAACAAAAAAGTATTTTGTAGTCTTAGGAAATGGTGTTGGATAACTGAGTTAGATTGAGATTCCTGAGAGCTTTGAATTCCTGGATGAGGAATTTCAGTGTTATCAGACAGAAGAGAGGAAGACATCCAATTATATGAATTGACCTGATTAGAATGGTGTTTTAGGAAGCTTAACCTCTCTCTAAGTGTGTAAGGGCTATTTGAAATGGAAAATTGGAAACTCGAGAGAAATAGGAGGTATTTGCATTAACCTATATAAGAAGTGATTAGGGCCTGAGCTGCAGGTGGTAATGGGAAATGGCTAATTCTACTCACATACACAGTTATTTTTAAATTTATTCACTCATTAAGTTACTATATATTGATTGTTTACAATGGGCCAAGTTCTGTGCTAGGCACAAGAGATACAGCAATGACAAAGGAAGTCAACATCCCTATTCTGGAAAAATTTACAGCCAAAGACTAGGGAAGAACAAAAAATAAGTAACTTTGTATAGTGTTAAGAACTGTGAAATAATGAAGTAGGATGATAGGATCGGAAGTAATGGAGATACTGGTTAGTTGCGATTGGATGTGTGGTTAGAAAAGGCCTCAGAAGAGGTTACATTTGAGTTGGGTCCTGAATAAAGTAAGGAAATGATCCTGAGCAAAGAACATCCTAGATAAAGGAATATGAAGATGCTGAGCCAGAAGCATTCCTGGTAGGGAGATTCACTACATACAAACAGCATATTAGCCCCAAAGAATCTTTTTTAAAATTTGTTACCAACCACTTTGCCAGTTTGTTTGATTCCAAACTGTACTTATTATTGGGGCTGTTTTTCCTTAAACACCTATTGGTGTGTTAGACACTTTACATCAAAGTCCCAATCATTTTGCAAGTTCTGTCTCTTTTTTGTGTGCATAAGATAAAACATGTGAATACAAGTAAAAATGTCATTGTCTGGCATATACACTGACTCATAATAGTGAATTTGCATTAAGTAAATGAAATGCCAGGTGTTATTCTGAGAGTTCCTTGAGACTGGCTCAGTGATACATCTGCTCAGTTCCACTGGCATTGCCACTACACTCTGTCAATCATTCTCACCTCATCATGCAAAACCTCCCCAATCAGTCTCACTGTTTTCTGCCGCCTTCTGGGTTCATCTCATTTCACAACCCCTACTGGAGTAATCACCTTGAAAAGCAGTTTTGTCTGGTTGCTTCTCTGATCAATAACTGATTCTACATTGGTTACGGAATAAAGTTAACACTTTCTTGTGTGCGATTCAAGGCTCTTTTTCCAGTTGCACCCCAATCTACTTTTTGAAATTCTTATCTCCCCATTAGCCCAGCTTGAAATTTCCTACCCATTATCTGTGCCCTGTGTCCTATACCATCTAAAATAATACTTCCCTCCCCCTAGTGTAAATCTAACTGATGTTACTCATATTTCAAAGCCTATGTTGTTTTAATGGTTTTTCACTGACACCACACAGCTCACAATTCTCTCTTCCTTCCCGATTTCTATAACATCTGTTGTGTGTGCTACTAATGTGAGATACCTTGAACTATCTATTGCCTATCTATCTATCTATCTATCTATCTATCTATCCCATAATGTGATATATATTACATTATACGTAGGTATTTGTTTATATTATAATTTTCTAGTTAGAATATATGCATGTATGTCAATTATATTGTGAGCTTCTAAAGGCAAGTACAATTTACTTCTTTTATTTCTATTGACAGCAGAAGAATTGTCAGCTCATAAGAAATATTCAACATGTATGTTGACTGATTAAACAGCTACATGTACATTACAAACAAGCACAATTCATGAATTTGCTAATAGATTTATTTTTACTCCAAATAGTCAGGTTTGACTTGTTCCATAATATGTTTCCATTTTCCCCTCTTATCCCACACATATTTCATAAAATGTGCTTTGCATGCATTCTCTCTCTCTCTCTGTATGTACATATATATGTGCACATACACATAAGCATCTGTAAGTACATATATACATACCACATATGCAGATTCTCTTTATATATAACATATATAGGATGTGAAATACATATGACACAATGTTGGCTTGACAACATAAAGTCACATTTACTACTGTTGCATAGGTGATCATTAGGGTTTTTTTTTTTTCATTTTTAAAATGTATTTTTATACTCTATTGCTGTATGCTAAATACATATATGTTTAGAATATAACATCTTTCTGATAATTAAACTGTCATTATATAGGAAATCTTTTTATCTCAAGTCATGGTTTAGGTTAATAGTCTATTTTTTCTTTTTTTAAATTGAAGTATAGTTGACACCATTGTTAACCTTCATTCCTGAGAATTAAATAAACCAAGAGCTGCCAAATAGGACCCATTACCTATTTTTGTAAATGAAGTTTTATTGCAACACAGCCACACCCATTTATTTATATATTGTCTATAGTTGCTTTCCTCCTAAGAAGAGAAGTTGGCTAGATGCGTTACGGAGTATGTGGCACACAGAGCAAAAAATATTTACCATGGCCCTTTACAGGAAGAGTTTGCAGACACTTGTTACAAAATAAAAGAAGATGCATGCTTTTGGTTTGCATCGTTCTTGAGACGCAGGTGTCAAAGATCAGTCGATATTCTTCTGTTTGGCTTTATTTGCATTTTGTACTAAGACACATTCACTCAAAGGGACATTATTTGCCAATCATTCTTTTGTTGTTCAAGGCACTCAATTTAAGATACAGTGATCTTGAAAATGTGAAAGCTATTACAAGGACATGTCAGAAGGTGTAGAAGTTGAGCTTAATTCAGTATTATTTTCTTTCAAAGTTCCTTTGATTATGCAAGGCCTAATTAGCAAGCTAAATCATAACACGAAGAATGTGTTTGCTTTGCAAAATCAAATCAATTGCACAATTTATGTTCTCTGCAGCTGCTACTTCCCATTTTTATAGAAGCAGATCCATTCCAGCTGTGGATGTGAGCAGAGCTGCCTCCAACTCATTGATAGTGGAAATATTTCATACTCATCAGTGTGACGTGATTCCAACGACCAAAGCTTGTAAGCAAATGTCTTTAAAAAAATTTACAAGCCCAGTATTTTGGAACTGAAAAATAACTAAATTGTAATATATCGTAGGTGTTTAGTAAGCCTGAGGAAATAGAGTAATATAGAGTAATATTCTATTATGTATTAATTTCATATTACATATTACAATGTACACATTACACATCAATATCAACGTTCAGTCTATTAATTTGAGGGTTTGAGTTCTATGAATCTTTTTATGCATCTCAAACTGACACATTAAATTATTGATTTATGACAAATTCTAAAAATATAACATTGAAAATATTTTTATTCCTTTACTTAAACAACTAAGGAGATATATACCTCATTGTAAAGAGACAACCAGAGTCTTGTTAATGAGTTAACAAGTGAACTCATTTGACATTCTCAATAAATTTCATTGACCTTATCACATTCAAGCATATATCTGTGCAATGTCTAAGGTATGGTTTTGGCTCAATGTTTACTTACCAATATCTGGTTTGCTTAATAAATCTCCGACAATTAGTCATATTCTTATTTTTCTACTTCTATCGATAATTTTATTGTTATTCCCATTATTTTGGGAATAGAGCACAGTGATTATTAAACAATCCCAGAATTGTAAGAAAGTAAATTCTTGCCACAGAAAAGTAATACATAAGAACTACATGTGGTGAAATGTAAATGGAATCGCACAGTAGCTTGGATAATAAATGTAATGTATCCCTGTGCACAGACCAAGATTCTGAAGTCACTTCCATTAACTTTTCCTATGTGTTGAGAAGCTAGACGAAAGCTGAGATTTTAACCAAAGTTATTTTTCATACAATAGCACGAACACATTCTGCATTCTTATGGTTAAACCCTTGGTAATTTGCATTTCATGTTTCTAAATTTTTACTTTTACTGTAGTAAGGGTAGAATTGATTTTGAAAAGGACAAAGGGATAAAAGAAGAACATACTGTCACTGTAATAACATATAATACTATTTAAAAGTCTAATAGATTTGGAATTTGTACATTAGCATGACATTTTTATTTGTTCATGTGGCAGTTACTTTTGAGCCAACATATTCATTTAAAACTTAATTTAGGAAAGAATATTCATGTGGCATGTCTTGTAATGCCATTAGCACCAGTTGAGGAAATGCTCCTGAACTTCTCTCAGGATCTGAGTCATGCAGGAAGAGTTGTGTATATGAATAAGGGAAACATTTGATGAGGGTGTCTAGGAGTAGGAAAGATCCAATGGTTTTGATTTATATTTCATAAAGTGTATTTTTATAGTTACATCATAAAAGATAAAAACAATAAGTTTCCGGGGTGCCTGCGTGGCTCAGTTGGTTGTGTGTCCAACTTCGGCTCAGGTCATGATCTCATAGTTTGTGGGTTCAAGCCCTGCGTTGGGCTCTGTGCTGACAGCTCAGAGCCTGGAGCCTGCTTCGGATCTGTCTCCTTCTCTCTCTGCCCCTCCCTACTTGTGTTCTGTCTCTCTGTCTCTCAAAAATAAATAAATGTAAAAAAAATTTTTTTAAATAATAAGTTTCCATGGTTGAATAATTTTTGAAAACCATTACATATTATTTTCCTTGAAAATTTAGCATTCATTTCTGCATTAGAGGCTCTGAAAAATCCTAATTCAGGGTTCCTACATTTTTTTTGCTTTGTTTTGTTTTACTTTACCCTTCATTCTCTTTTTTTTTTTTTTAATGACAAAATGCTTTCTTAAACTAACAGCTGTTGCCATTCTATGGAAAAAAAAGTGCTCCAGAAAACATTTTGGGAAAGATGGAAATAGGTCTTAAAAAAAAAAAAAAAAAAAAAAAAAAAAACAGATGAAAACACACATGGAGATATGAAAACCTCATAGGGAACCAGCCAGTCTCTCGCCAGATTCATTGGCACAGTAGGTGCCAATTCTAGGTTCCCTCAGGTGTTCTCTGGTTAAAAAGTGACCCTGCAAAAGAAGACTTTCAGAAGAAGCTGAGTGCATAACAGTGGTTCTCAAGCTTCTTAAGATGGGTACTTTACGACTGGCAGGCACCTTTCAAGGAGTACCTAGCTGTCCTCTACAATTCTCTTTGGGAATTTCTATCTGCCAAGAGTTACATGTTTCCCAAATGCCATATCCCTTGTTAAGCCATAACCCATAATCACAGCATTTAACAAGGAAAATACTATAAAACACAATTCTTTCCAAACCAGGGGGTATTCGGCTCTTTGGCAATTACATTGAAAAAATATGGAGACCGATACATGTGTCTAATCCTGTGTTAAGGATGGAGATTAAAAAAATGATAAAGTAAAAGTCTCAAAGGAGTAACAGGTTAGTGTAAGGTATAGTCATATATGCAAATAACCACAACAAAGTATGATACTGTGGTAGTGGAAAGAGTAAAGAGTCATAGGATGCCAGGGGTGAGAGGGAGAATACATTCCGCTTGCGGAAGATATGTAGAAGGTGGCCACAATTTCAAAGAATGGGTGACATTTAATCAGAAATAATTTAATAATGAAAAATAATATAATGGAAATAATTCACCCCATGGGGAAAAATGCACAAGAAAGCTGTTGCCTGGTCTCGAACCAAATCTTAAGCTGGGTCACAAACCACCAGAAACAACCATATCAGGTCACTTTGCTACATATCTCTAGCTACGACCCTGAGTAGTAATAGCTACTGGTATGACCATTTAACAAACATTTTTGAGAGTTTCCTATGTGCAATGCATACTTAGTAAGTAGCAGGGATACACCCGTGAGCAAGACACAAACCTCAGGTTTAAGATTCCAACAGTAATCAGGAACACGACAGGGATGTCCACTCTCACCGCTGTTGTTTAACATACTATTTCTGGTTCTAGCATCAACAATCAGACAACAAAAGGCAATCAAAGGCATCAAAATTGGCAAAGATGAAGTTACGCTTTCACTTTTTGCAGATGACATGATATTATACATGGAAAATCCGATAGACTCCACCAAAAGTCTGCTAGAACTGATACATGAATTCAGCAAAGTCGCAGGATACAAAATCAATGTACAGAAATCAGCTGCATTCTTATACACTAATAATGAAGCAACAGAAAGACAAATAAAGAAACTGATCCCGTTCACAGTTGCACCAAGAAGCATAAAATACCTAGGAATAAACCTAACCAAAGATGTAAAAGATCTGTATGCTGAAAACTATAGAAAGCTTATAAAGGAAATTGAAGAAGATATAAAGAAATGGAAAAACATTCCATGTTCATGGATTGGAAGAATAAATATTGTTAAAATGTCAATACTACCCAAAGCTATCTACACATTCAATGCAATCCCAATCAAAATTGCACCAGCATTCTTCTCGAAACTAGAACAAGCAATCCTAAAATTCATATGGAACCACAAAAGGCCCTGAATAGCTAAAGTAATTTTGAAGAAGAAGACCAAAGCAGGAGGCATCACAATCCCAGACTTTAGCCTCTACTACAAAGCTGTCATCATCAAGACAGCATGGTATTGGCACAAAAACAAACACATAGACCAATGGAATAGAATAGAAACCCCAGAACTAAACCCACAAAAGTATGGCCAACTAATCTTTGACAAAGCAGGAAAGAACATCCAATGGAAAATAGACAGTCTCTTTAACAAATGGTGCTGGGAAAACAGGACAGCAACATGCAGAAGGATGAAACTAGACCACTTTCTTACACCATTCACAAAAATGAACTCAAAATGGATTAAGGACCTGAATGTGAGACAGGAAACCATCAAAACCCTAGAGGAGAAAGCAGGAAAAAACCTCCCTGACCTCAGCCGCAGCAATTTCTTACTTGACACATCCCCAAAGGCAAGGGAATTAAAAGCAAAAATGAGGGGCGCCTGGGTGGCACAGTCGGTTAAGCGTCCGACTTCAGCCAGGTCACGATCTCGCGGTCCGTGAGTTCGAGCCCCGCGTCGGGCTCTGGGCTGATGGCTGAGAGCCTGGAGCCTGTTTCCGATTCTGTGTCTCCCTCTCTCTCTGCCCCTCCCCCGTTCATGCTGTGTCTCTCTCTGTCCCAAAAATAAATAAAAAACGTTGAAAAAAATTTAAAAAAAAAAAAAGCAAAAATGAACTATTGGGACCTTATGAAGATAAAAAGCTTATGAACAGCAAAGAAACAATCAACAAAACTAAAAGGCAACCAACGGAATGGGAAAAGATATTTGCAAATGACACATCAGACAAAGGGCTAGTATCCAAAATCTATAAAGAGCTCACCAAACTCCACACCCGAAAAACAAATAATCCAGTGAAGAAATGGGCAGAAGACATGAATAGACACTTCTCTAAAGAAGACATCCAGGGGCGCCTGGGTGGCGCAGTCGGTTAAGCGTCCGACTTCAGCCAGGTCACGATCTCGCGGTCCGTGAGTTCGAGCCCCACATCAGGCTCTGGGCTGATGGCTCAGAGCCTGGAGCCTGTTTCTGATTCTGTGTCTCCCTCTCTCTCTGCTCCTCCCCCGTTCATGCTCTGTCTCTCTCTGTCCCAAAAATAAATAAACGTTGAAAAAAAAAATTTAAAAAAAAAAAAAAAAAAAGAAGACATCCAGATGGCCAAGAGTCACATGAAAAGATGCTCAACGTCACTCCTCATCAGGAAGTACAAATCAAAACCACTCTCAGATATCACCTCACGCCAGTCAGAGTGGCCAAAATGAACAAATCAGGAGACTATAGATGCTGGAGAGGATGTGGAGAAACGGGAACCCTCTTGCACTGTTGGTGGGAATGCAAATTGGTGCAGCCGCTCTGGAAAGCAGTGCAGAGGTTCCTCAGAAAATTAAAAATAGATTTACCCTATGACCCAGCAATAGCACTGCTAGGAATTTATCCAAGGGACACAGGAGCACTGATGCATAGGGGCACTTGTACCCCAATGTTCATAGCAGCACTCTCAACAATAGCCAAATTATGGAAAGAGCCTAAATGTCCACCAACTGATGAATGGATAAAGAAATTGTGCTTTATATACACAATGGAATACTATGTGGCAATGAGAAAGAATGAAATATGGCCTTTTGTAGCAACGTGGATGGAACTGGAGAGTGTTATGCTAAGTGAAATAAGTCATACAGAGAAAGACAGTTACCATATGTTTTCACTCTTATGTGGATCCTCAGAAGCTTAACAGAAGTCCATGGGGGAGGGGAAGAAAAAAATGGGTTAGAGAGGGAGAGAGCCAAAGCATAAGAGACTTAAAAACTGAGAACAAACTGAGGGTTGATGGGGGGTGGGAGGAAGAGGAGGGTGGGTGATGTGCACTGAGGAGGGCACCTTTTGGGATGAGCACTGGGTGTTGAATGGAAACCAATTTGACAATAAATTTCATATTAAAAATAAATAAATAAATAAATAAATAAATAAATAAATAAATAAAAATTAAAGAGCTGGGGAATAAAAAAAACAAAGATTCCAACAGTATAATGGAAAAACATGCAAAATAGGCAATTAAAGCAAGTATTTAAAAATAAATGTTTGCAAAACACTGCCTAGGTTGGTAAATCAATTGTAAATAAATTGTATTTATGAAGAATTTATGCTGAAATAGAGTGGCAAACAAAACTTTCTGATCATTGCCCTCAGGAATTTATAGTGTAAACTTTGATAAGGCTCTGATTCTAGTCATGTATGTATATGTGTGTATGTATGTTTATATATATACATATATATACATATATATATATATATATGATGTACAAATGCAAAGTTACCTCCTTTGTAAAGTAATCCCATAGCAAGCCTCAAATGCTATATAAGCAATGGTACAGGTTTAAGACTTCAAAAATGGAGCATTGTAAATATTCAATGCATATTGTGCACATGAATCCATATACTTCTGCATTACATGTAAAGCTCTAGTTCAATCACCATTGGAGAATTTTTCTCAATGTGCCATTTATGTTTTGTATATTTTCTGGTATTACTAGATTCCTTTATTAAGAATTAGGGATTAGACAGGTAGGTAGAGAGAATTTCTTTATGTTATTGTCTGTTCCCTTTAAACTTTTGTACATGTTTAAATGTTAATAATGCATTCTCTTTTCTGTTTCTTTCATGAGTAAAATCTGGACTCATGTCATGGCTTAAATGCAGCCTATGCTGGCAAGCTATACATATTAAGGTAACGTAACATTTAAAATTGAGCATTTATCTTTAAACTCAGTAATATATACATGTGGATAATTCTGGAAAAAAATGAAAAACACGCACACTCAAATACACCATCTTTCTTCAGAGGAGCACTTGTTTCCCCTAGAAGCACAAACTGTTCAAAATGAATCTGTTACGGTTGAGTTCATCTTTGTAAAAATTCAATTTATAAACAATGACTCATTTATTCCTTTGATTCTTAACATGATAAAACTTCCCTGAGAGTTTTATTGTCACTGCGTAATTGAGACATGATATCTGTGTTGTTGGAAATCTTACTCTTCAAGTTATAGAAACAACATGTGATATGTCACGATGCATACTCTCAGGTAGCAGGAGCATTCCATGTAGATGTTAACAAGTGCGGAAGATAGTACATCATCCATGCCAAGTTCTTAGCAGTAAATGTAGCTGCCTTCCAAGCTGGCTAGACTGCCCTCCCCCCAACACATACACACACTTCTATTCAACAGAAATCAGAGATGATTTCTGAAAAAAATTTTTATATCATTTCTTTAAAAAAATAATGTCAATTTCTTCATAATCATCTACCTGTTAGTAAAGGAGTAAGATGTGTCACTCAAAAACTACTACAATACTAAGAAGAGAGTATGTGGTACATCTTAATTTATTTTGCTTGTACTTTGAATCTTCAAAAGACCGTGAAAACAATAAAGACAACTTTTTCCTGGATTCCAGTGAG
Organism: Puma concolor; assembly: GCF_028749965.1. Lineage (NCBI taxonomy): Eukaryota > Metazoa > Chordata > Mammalia > Carnivora > Felidae > Puma > Puma concolor. The sequence goes on along the minus strand of NC_141673.1, from coordinate 40,496,830 downwards.
AAAACGGAGATGAAATGATAGTTTATTACCAGATGGAATCATTGAAAATATAGGAAGAGAATTTGTTAAAAATTTTCATGACACTACATACTAACAAAAAGTTCTAGGTCCCAGTACTCTATACACTGCACACATATTACACACATTTGTTCAGATGCCTCTGTTAATTACTGAAATGTAAATGTAGTCATATCTGAAGAGTCGAAGACAGCTTTTTCAGTACCGAAAACTTCATCCTTTCAAAAAGTATGCTTCCTTACCTTTGTGATTTTTTTTCACATTAGTTTGTTATTTTTTTTTCACACTACTTTGTTATTTGATTTACCAAGCAGTGACCATCCTCTCTAGCGCCTTTCATCACATTCTTTCAGACAGTGATTTTTATAAGATACAAGGATTCATGCTGAACATCAGAGACATAGCTCTAGAGCAGCTGTTGCCTCTTAAATCTCCTCTTGTTTTCTGAATGTGAAAATTCAAAGTTAAAAGTAGCCCATTGCATCTCTAAGCAATATTCTAGTAACGCGTTCACAAACACACAGAATTATAGACTTCTATTTCCGTCAGGCTTCTAACTGATCTACTTTAGTACTCACTGTGATCCTGCAAGCACCTAGACTAGTACCTGGCCCATAGTTCATGCTATTATTTGTTGAACAAGGGAATTTGTGAAATGTGTAAGTGACTTTTAGATCAAGAACAAAGATGATATAAGTGCATTAATTAGGGAAGGTGATATAAAGTTAACTGATAACAGAAAGCATGACTGTTTATCTTTACACTTATCTTCTATAACTAGAATGTTCTCAAAATGGAAAGGAAAGAACAAATATTAAAAAGGAAATTAATCTTTGCACATGTCAGGATAGATCAGTCTATTCTGGAGTGAAATTAGAGCCTATAATTCTGCAGTCCAGTGTAGGTCTGGGACTCTCTTTGGCAGGAAACAGCTTTACAGGCTCTTTTCGTCTTGTGTTGCTGATATTTTAATTACATGGTGCCTAAGTTTACTATGGTAAGGAAGGGTGGCAAATTATATAGGGATTTTATAGTCAGAGTTATAAGATAAAAGCAAATACATGGATGAATAGATGATAGATAAATGGTTCAAGAGATAGGTGGATAGATAGATGATAGATGGATGGATAGATAGATAGATAGATAGATAATGTCTCTCCACATCAGTCACATGGTTTACACAGAGCCTCGAGGGAGGCTGGGGAATTTGTCAAACAGTATGCCTAGGAAGAGGAAATGGTGTGGTAAGCACTTTGGACTGTTTTCGACACGGTGCTCAAGGTAGATAGCCACATTAACTGAAATCAAATCCCTAGTCCAAATTAATGGAACATTGTATTATATAAGGAATTGACATGTTTAATTGTGGAATCATTATGAGTAATCACATTTACATTTTGGGAAAAAAAGAAGTGATGCTGAAAGAATTGAGGTGGGAAAAGTTTCCTCATATTTTGTTTTTAACAATTAAAAAAAATTCAAAGTGGCAAACATAAATTTTCTGTAAAGTTCTAGATGAGATGATTAAACATAGTTTATGAACCTCCCAACAGTAAGAGGTGGTTGCTGGCAGGCCCACCTGAGCTCACTAAGAAATCAGCATAGGTGGTGGCATAATTATGTTTGCAAATGTGACCTGAGAAGGCTGACATGGACAGGGATGGAGTGGATAAAATATTTAAGGTTAGAGAACTGAACAGGGAGACAAAACCACTGTCCAACGTTCATATGAAAAGAAAACAGGGGTGTTGGTAGACTTTAAACTCAAGGTAAGTCAACAATGTGAAAGCAGAATAAAGTGGTTAATTTGTTTTAGACTATACAGATAGATAAAATTTGGTAATAGGTAAAAAGGTAATAGATAAAATTAAAGAGTAATTAGTTGTTTAGTAGCTACTATCAGGTCAAAATGTGATTCTACTTAATTTTTGACACTTGGCAAAGAGGAAAAGGGCATAATCAGTATGCCCTTTGATTATATTTCCTGACTCCTGCTTTCCACATTTTGTTTTCTTCTGTGGTGCGACAGTCTCTTAGGTAGGCTTGTTACTTCCAGCGCCAACTCTTTCCAACCTAAGCTCCACACTGGGAGCGATAGTTCTAAAGTATATAATCTGATTAGGTTATTCCCTTATTTAGAGTCCTTCACTTGTTCTACTTTTCTTTTTGTAGGATACATTTTAAATTCCTTAGAAAGATGTGCAAATTATGGCACAGTGCACTATTATTTAAACAGTAGACTATGGTTACTTAGTGGTTCCAAAATAAATTTCCTCTTTTGTGATGAACATTTCTAAAGAAACAATTTAAAAAGAATGTACTAGAATCAAAATAGCCAAATAAATCACACATAGTATAAATACGTATAATTTTGTGGAACGTGATACACACACACACACACACACAAATTTATCACGTAAATATATTTCTCACTACTCACTGCGGTAAAAAAAAAAAAAAAAAAAAAAAAAAAAAAAAAAAAAAAAACACAAAAAACAATTACTTTGAATGCCACTGGCATAGTGGTTCAAAGCATGAACTCTGGGGCAAGATAAACTGAGCTCCAAATTCAGTTCTGCAATGTACTAATTGTGTAACTTTGGGCAAATTACTTAATATCACTGTGCTTCAGTTTTCACATTGTAACTAGGCAAAGAATAATATTTACCTTTGTGATTATTTTGAACATTAATAAGTATATATATTGTATGAAAAAGTACCTGATTCAAAGTATGTATTCAGTCAATGTTAACCCTTTTGTTTGGACATTACGAGGCTACATTGTTTTAGTTAGTTTTGTTTTGCTTTTAAATCTGGCTCCTACTCTAGTCTATGGCTTTACCTTACTTGCCCTTCCCTACTCACATACTTTACTGCAGCCTATTTGAATTACTTAACGTTACTTAACGTAGAATCTCACAAGATTTTCTCTGAAGAAACTGGGGAAGAGAGAAATAACATGCTTTGCCCAGATTCATGGAGGCAATTACTCTGGTGTCCTCGAGGCCAACATTCATGCATCTAAACACAATGTCGCATAGCCCATATTGCCTTCACTTTAATCATAATTCCAGCTATCTAAACAGCCATCATTCTTCCTTGTCTGTGTTGTGCATCTCTGACTAAAATTCCCAACTATTTCATTGTATATCTGTCTTTCACATTGGATTGTCCTTCCTATACTTGAAATGTTTTTCTCTCAAAAATTGTTTTGGAAAAGTTCTACGCAGCATTCTAGACTCTGCTCACAAGCATCCCTCTCTAAATGCAACTTCTAAATGCAGACACAATTAGTTACTATTTCCTATTAGTTACTTGTACTCCAAAAGTACTTTGTGATTTCCTTTAACAGTGTTTCAATTCCTGTTATGAGATGTCAAGGAACAGGTCACTACCGTCAAGTTTGGGGAATGCTACACACTATGACTTCTAATCCTTCGGAAAATCACAAAATATATTAACAATTTAAAGTTCACAGAAGACTTGAAGGAAAGATGTCAATTTTTCTTTTGTTTTCCAGATTTGAAAAGTAAACTTTGAACCATTATTTTGGTGTAATGCTTATTAAGGAACCTCTTTTGAAGATGCTGCACAGTTAGTATTTATTCCCCTAAATTGGGATTCTGTTCAATGCCTACATTGAGTGTTGTAGTGGATCTTTGCTATTTTGGGTATCCAATGTTGGAATACATTTCCTGTTTTGGAATAACCCTTAAATATTTGGGAAACAGGATTTTGCTCACCACCATGAAAACAAAAGGAGCTCTGTCATCTATTGAGATCTGATGTCTTATTACCTATTTTTATCTGGGAATTTGATACCTGAGGGAAAATTAGAAAGGTACAGGATATTTATTGCTGCTTTTGGCAAATTCTGTGACTGCCAGTGTCCAGTAGCATTGGAGCCATTGTTTTCCTGTTTTACGTAGCTTTTCCTGCACCAGAAAATAGCCACAAACATCTCAGTGGCATAAAACCAAAGCATTTGCCTCTTACTTGTGAGTTACGTGTTAATTGGGGCTCTGCTGGTCTAGACTGTACATGGCTGCACTTGGCTCCAAGCCATGCCTAGTGTTTAGAATTTCTCCCTATCACTTACATTCTTCTGAGACAGTGGGATACCTGGCACATGCATGTTGGAGGCACATTCCAAGTGTTTGCTATTATCATGCCCACTGACATCCCATTGGCCACAGGAAGCCACATGGCTAAGCCCAAAATCAAGAGACTAGGGAAATACATTTTTTCTACCAAGAGACCACAGCAAGGATGTGAGTGTATAATGTTATCATAATGGAATGGAGAATTGAGAGCATAATGTAATCTGCCACATGTTCTATGCATATGTTTACATGGCTGACACTTAGTTGAGCCTTAAGTTCTTTGGTTCCTGCTGTAGAGTGTTTCTCCGGTCTTCCTATTAATTTGGTGAGCATCTTGATACCCTTTACCAAACGGTGACATTTCAAATTATGTGGCATCATATGGGCATGTGTGAGAGAGTCTTTGGCCAAAAAGATGAAATCCTCAGGTGATGTCAGGAGGCAATGCCCCACCCTGTACCTTAGTAAATCCAAATCCTGATTTATGAATCTTCTCCATGATACTTACATTCTCCCATCAAACATTTATTATAGGAAACCTTGATCATTACATAGGATATAATTTTTTAGGAATATAATTTAAAAATAATGAATGTCTTTATTAGGATGTAACTATTTCAGGTTTTTATTCCAAATTCCTTCTGTGTACTATCTTTTCAACCAATATTGTCACCAAAATACTCACTTTCATAATTATGGTTGAAAGTAATGATATGTATGATTTTTTTCCCTTGTAGGGACCAAATTTGGCAGAGGTGGGGGTCTCCAAATAATTACATTGGTAAGTATGAAATAGTTGAATTTTAGCTAGCAGTAACGATTTTTTCCACAGATGTAATATTCTTCCAGATCGCTAAATGTAACTGGTACCTAGTTTGTTAATTAATATTAATTTTTAATATATAAGAGCATACTTCCACTTGAGGGCAGACAATACATATTAGATATCAAAAGAATGCTAGTCAACAACAGAATAACACACCCAAGACCTGGAATGAAGAAAATTTCCAGTATATGTGGGAAAAACAAGCAAGCCTGATGATTAGTCAGTATGAATTTTTCTCAGTGTTCTCCCTTTTCGTTAGAAATTTGAGCATGCAGGGTAATGCACCTGCACATCTGTGACTGCTAGAGAGAATTAAGTGAAAGCACTACTGTCTATCCAAAAAGAAAATAGCATTTTAAACTACCTTGTAATGCAAGATAATGAGCTGATATGATTACAGGCTAATAGACTCCATTATAGCACACAATGCCACTCTGGGGTCAGTCTGATATTCCTCTTCTCTCACTCCAGAGGCCACTCTGCTACTATCTTGTCTCCCTGTTTTTACTTTTAGTGTGTAGATTTACTGCTATGTTGTGTGTTTAACTTTGTTAGAAGAAAAAAAAAAAAAAAAACGCTTGGTAAATTCTGGTCTAAGCTGGTATTGGATGTCTGAAAAGTAAGTATAAAATCAATGCTTTGTAAGCTCCAGGAAAGAATATCGACTAGTAAGGAGATGCATCACTGAGACACACAGTCAGTGGCCTACACTCATCACCAGCTGCCACAAAACAGTACTGCTTCTTCAAATTCCAGTTCTTTTTCCTGAAAGGAGTAATTTCCGTGGCAGATTCGATGTGCCATGGAAGCTGAATCAGTTAAGGTTTGGGCTTATTGAATGTAACTAAAAACCTAAATATAGCAGATGAAACAAAGTAAAGTTTATTTTTCTGTCAGGAAAGATGATTTGGAGAGTAGACCTTAATTTTCGCTTATATCTCATCATCCAGAGATTAGACACCTGACCAATGCTCCCTGAAGGTATCAATTTTTTAATTGGAAATATTGCCACATTCAACTAAATAGTAAAGGCAAAAGGACAAATGGGTATAAGAGCACACTTAGTCACATATCAAGTCCAATAACAACAGTTCTGGAAGCGAATGCTAAGAGAATACCTCATGTTAAGACAGACAAACATAACCAGCAATTGGAATACAATCTCATTTAATAAGAAGAGTAGAGTACTCCAGGTGACTGTAGAGCAGAGTACTTTGAACTGTCAAAGAATAATTATACCATACAGAGTTAAACAGGCAAAGAGGACGTTATTTAAGAGGATTGCAAGAGGTCAAAGAGATGGAACTAAACTCCATTGGAACAGAAGGTGGGAAACTTTCAAGCACTCTGGTGAGCTAAGGGGAAAGTACTGAAAGGCCTTGGTTTGAGGGAAGCTCAATCAGTTTGATCAGGCCATCTGTGTTTGCCAACTGGTGCTTATGGAAGTCAGGCTTCTACCCTCCACAGAGACCGGGAGACAGCAAGCTATCTTGAGTACATTTTGAAGGGATGATTCCCCCTTCCTTCCTTCCTTCCTTCCTTCCTTCCTTCCTTCCTTCCTTCCTTCCTTCCTTCCTTCCTCTTTTCTTTCTTTCTCTTTCTTCCTTCCCTCTTTCCTTCCTTCCTTCCTTCCTTCCTTCCTTCCTTCCTTCCTTCCTTCCTTCATTCCTTCCTTTTAGAGAGAGAGTATACAAGCAAGCAGAGCAGAGGGGCAGGGAGCAGAGAGAGAACCTTAAGCAGGTCCCACACCCAACATGGAGACCAACACGGGGCTCCTGCACGACCCTGGGATTATGACCCGAGCAGAAATCAAGAGTCCTGTGCTCAACTGACTGAGCCATCCAGGCACCCCTGATTCCCAGTTTCTTGAAAAAGAATTCCTAGCTTATAAAAATGGCAACAGGCTGGGAGATTTATATCTCAAAGGGTAGATACTATAAGAAAAAGAAGTATGGTGGCTTATTATAGTCGGGAAGAAACTGGTCTAAAGTTTAGTCAAGCTAAGAGGAATGGGAATGTTAAGGACCTCTTGGTTAATCTCATTAATGTTGTTCAGGAACTCTAGACTATGAGGATGACAAAAAGTAGAGTAAACTTAAGTCAGTTTTTAAAAGTTTTTCTTAAATTCTCTAGTCAATATACCCCCTTGTTGCCTGCACCTCAGGGCAGACTACTCCCACATCCCTCTTTCTCCCCAGGCTTTGCTGCGTCACTACAGGTGAAATTAATTTTGTGGCCCAGGCAATAAGAACTTAGAATACATGTGTTTAATGTTCTGAAAGACACATTTGAAGTCATGGTATATATTAAAATGAACAAGAAATTAGGAAACAAAAGTTGGCAGAAATGAAATAAGAAAAATGTAGATGAAGAAAAAGCACTTAGGCACATTGGAAATCAAAATTATATTCACTGAATTAAATATCTGATCATGCTCAATTGTAGAGAATTAGTGAACTGAAGAGAATAGTACCAGATATTCAGCACGTATGGACAGAAAAGTTAAGTGATTTGAAAGATAGCTTGAAAAGCTCAAACAATTTGAGCTTTTTGAATACAAGAATGGGGGGAGATAGTAAAGAAGCAATATTTAAGTGGCAAATGCTGCACATGTTCCAAAATTAAAGACAAAGTTTCTCAGATTAAACGTTTATTGTAGGCAAGGACCAATAAACATCATAAAATCACATCTAAATATATTACATTGGAACCCGAGAACATTGGAGATACAGAGAAAAATTTTGGAAAGTTAACAAAGTAAATTTAGGTTAACGGCAAATGAAACACCTTAGATGATCAATAAATGTAAAGAAATTAGTTTAAAAGGATGAGGGACAATAAATGTAAAACTAAAATATTGTAGCTTGATAAACTATAAATTATGAGCATGAGCAAACTAAAGGTATTTTGTAGTCATACCAGATTTAAGAAAGTTTACTTAAAAAAAAGTACTTAAGGATTTTTTTTGAAAAGCAAGTAAAACCAGCAAGCAAGAATGTTGAACATATACATTAATACAATATTCTGTATATGAATTATAAAATAATGATAGTTTTGTACTTAAGTATAGCTGAAGTTTTCTACTACAATTGCAAAGCTAATTTTGTTCTTTTACACTATAAAATGTAAAATAACTTTAAATGCATTACCACTTATAATTTACAATTAAACAGGAATGTTTCAAAAGGATAACAAAAAATCAGAAACACAATATGTAGCTCCAAAAGCAGCAGATGAAAAGCGGGATGGAGGAGGGTGACAAAATTTTATGAAGTCACCAAAAGGCAGAACGGGTAAATACAAAATTAATCATAATATAAGTGAGTCTTAAACTCATGTATTAGAAAATTGGTAGAAATGATTAGATTAAAAATTCAATGCCATTTTACTTGTGTTCATAGAAAAATTAAGCGAATTTATGTAAACAATTAAAACTACAGGAAAATTAAGCAAAATATTTTTAGATAAAAAACTTAAAATATAAAATTTAATAATTATTCTCTATACTTATCCTTAAAATATTAAAAATACTCTTCATACAAACTTAAGTTACATTGAAATAAATATAGCAATGTATGCAAGATTGTATACGTTTTAAAACATTGAGAAACATAAAACAATACTGCACTAAATGTAAATTACAAAATGCTTATGGACAGAAAGACTCAATACCTTGAACATATCAAATTGTCCTCAAAAATGTATAAATTCAATGCAACTCCAATCAAAATTCCAGTAAAGATTTTCAAAGAACAGAACAAGCTGACCCAAAAAAGCATAGATATATACAAAAGACAAAGAACAGCTAAGGTAATTTTGAAAAATAACAAAGTGTCATGATTTTCTTCCTGTAAAATATCAAAATATACTATTATAATGTCATAGTAATTAAGACAAGTTAGTATAGACAAATATAGTGAAGGAACAGAATAGTTAGCTCAGAAACAGACTCTCATTATATGGAAAGGTGAAAGAATGAATCACTGAAAAATAATGCCAAGGTAAATTGGTCATCCAAATGAAAAAGAAAAAAAAAACATTAAAGTAGATTCTGATCATGTTATATACATATGCATATGCACACACACACACACACACACACACACACACACCACAATTTCTAACTGAACTTAAATCTTTGAGAAAATCTTGAAAGTTTTAGGAAAAAAAGAGAATATATTCATGATTTCAAGATAAGCTTTCATTTCTTTTAGAAAATGCCCCAATAATACACATCATTTTAAAAGCTGAATATTTTAATTAAAATGAAAGACTTTTATATCACAAAGAACACCCTGAATGAAAAGAGAGGCCATAAGTAGGAGAAGATATTTGAAATGCACAAAACCAGTAAAATAATAGTATCCAGAATGAATATAAATATTGTCAAGTTATAAACATGCATGCTCCCAAAATAATAACATTGGGAAAGAGACAACTAAAAAATCCTGACAATCTGTAGAGCAAAAACCAATTGACCAAGAAACTGTAAAAGTATAAAAAGAAGCTAAACCAAAAAGTAAACCATTGCAGTCATCCAATTGACTATGTTCAAAATGCTATGAAAAACAAGTACTAATTAGGAAATATTCATGAGAAAGACCCTCATTGTGGATGGGTGTATCCATTGGTAAGCAATTTCAAAGAGTAAATTGATAAATTGGGAAATTGAAGAAACACGTATCTTTCTACTCAGCAATTCCATTTATAGGTATATTCCTGTGAGAAATTCTTGAATGTATGCATATGTAATTACAGCATGTTTATAGTAACAAAAACTGGAAACATCCAAAATATCCATTACTGGAAGACTGAATAAGTCAATTTTTTTTAGTATGTTTATATATAGGGATATCAAACAGCATTTGATATGAATGAATTAGAGTTAAATATGTCAATATGAATACATTTCAAAAACATAAGATTGAACAAAAGAAACAAATTACAAAGTGGTAAGTATAATGTAATATTTATATAAAGATTGAGAATATGCCAAGCAAATGTATGTCTCACTTATGGATTAATTGATATGTAAAATAGTATAAAATACGGGAGAAGTTTCTAAAATTCCTTTGAGAGGAAAACACCAGTTAAGAAGGATTATACAAAAAGCTTTAAGCATATTTATCATTATTGTGGGTTGTGCTTTGTTCCCCCAAAATCCATACTTTAAAATCCTAACTTCTAGTACCTCAGAATGTGACCTTATAAGGAAATAGTAGAAATAGGGTTGCTGCAAATGTAATTACTTAAGAGGAGTTCATACTGAATAGGGTGGTCCTCTAATGCAATATATCTAGCATCCTTATATTGGGAAAATTCGGACACACACACACACACACACACACACACACACACACACACACACAATACCATGTGAAGACTGGCTGCCATTACCTAAGGAACTACCAGAGCTAGAAGAGGGACCTGAACAGATCCTTCCCTAGTGCCTTCACAGGGAGCATGGCCCTTCCAGCACCTTGATTGCAGATTTCTGGCCTCTGGAACTGTGAGGTAACAAATTTCTGTTGTTGAAGTGACTCAGTTTGTGGTACCTTGTTAGGCAGCCCTAAAAACTAATATAGTCACTTTTTTTTATTTCTTGAAATTTATCTACAGCACGTACTACAAACATTTAAAAATTGATAAAAGTAAGTGATAATTATAAAGGCATGCCATATTATTCTCTATCCTCTTCTAGGAACTTGAAAATGACATGAGTTTAATAAATAAAAGTAGATTGCAATCCTCAAAAACATAATTACTAAAATAGAAAAGGTGGGGCATCTGGGTGGCTCAGTCGGTTAAGCATCAGACTCTTCATTTCAGCTCAGTTCATGATCTCATGGTGGTGAGATTGAGCCCCGAGTTGGGCTCTGTGCAGAGCCTACTGGGATTCTCTCTCTCTCTCTCTCTCTGTCCCTCTCTTTCTGCCCCTCCCTGCTTGTGCTTTCTCTGTCTCAAAACAAACAAATAAATAAACTTATTAAAAAGGCATTTAACTGAGGAAGCTATAACATGAATATTAAGAAGTCAGTTTTATGGACAGCAAGAAATAAGTCCTAAACAGTAGTAAATACTGGAATTAGTACACCAAAAATCATCACAATTAAGAAAATTATTCTTTAACTTTAAAAAGCAAAACTCTGAAGGGGCGCCTGGGTGGCTCAGTCGGCTGGGCGTCCGACTTCAGCTCAGGCCATGATCTCATGGTTCATGAGTTTGGGCCCCGCGTCGGGCTCTGTGCTGACAGCTCGGAGACTGGAACCTGCTTCAGATTCTGTGTCTCCCTCTCTCTCTGCCCCTCCCCTGCTCATGCTCTGTCTCTCTTTGTCTCAAAAAGAAATAAAAAACATTAAAAAAAAAAGCAAGACTCTGAAAAATCCAATTAATAAAAAGCTTTATAAGCAGAAAACATGTTAAGAAGACATTGATATTGTCAAAATATACAGAGATGATTTTTTAAAGATTGATGATACAGTTATCAAAGTCATATACTAATATATTTAAATATATTTGGAAGGAGAATCTTTTAAAAATTAAAAGTCACCTGATATATATCCAAGAGAAAAATCCTAAAATCCTAATGTACACATGTGGAAAATATATATCATATAACTCATAAAGGAGGAAGTATACAATTTGAAAAATGATCGAAGTTCCACATCACATAAATACAAATTAAAATCATGAAATGTATTGTCACGTACCACTCTACTTCAAAGAAATCCAAACATCCAGGCATAGCAAGTGCAGGTGCTGTAATTGCATGGACCACTGCAAGAAAATGAAAGATGATAGAGGCTTTTGACATTTCCAAAGTAGAAACATCACTCTGAGCAAGTCCTCAGCACATTGTTCTGTATATGCTCCTTTACCTTTCTCTCCTACTAGACTGAGAACATCTTGAAAGCAACAATTTTGTTTTCAATTTGATATTCTTCAGCACTTAAAAAAAGAAAAAATAAAAAATACATATGGAAATGCATAATGGTGGCAATATTATAGGTAAAAATTAAGTCTATTACATGGTTAGGAAGGAAATAATTTTGCAATATTTATCAAAATCCTTCCAAACATTCTCTTCTGCAATAAATGCATTTCTTGAAAACCAGTCTAAAGAAATAATCAGACACTTTTCCAAAGAAGACATCCAGATAGCAAACATCACATGAAAAGATGCTCAACACTGCTTGTCATCAGGGAAATACAAATCAATACCACAATGAGATACCACCTCACACTGGTCAGAGTGGTTAAAATTAACAACTCAGGAAACAGCAGATGTTGGCAAGGATGTGGAGAAAAGGAAACCCTCTTGCATTGTTGGTGGGAATGCAAACTGGTGCAGCCACCCTGGAAAACAGTGTGGAGTTTCCTCAAAAACTTCAAAGTAGAATTACCCTATGACCCAGCAAGTGCCCTCCTAGGAATTTATCCAAAGGATACAGGAGTGCTGATTCATAGGAGCACATGCACCCCAATGTTTATGACAGCACTATCAACAATAGCCAAATTATGGAAAGAGTCCAAATGTCATCAGCTGATGAGTGGATTAAGAAGGTGTCGTGTGGTGTGGTGTGTGTGTGTGTGTGTGTGTGTGTGTGTGTGTGTGTGTGTAAATACATATATATATATATATACAAATATATATACAAATATATATATACAAATATATATATATACACATATATATATATATATATATATATATATATATATATATACAAGCAATGGAATACTACTTGGCGATCAAAAAGAATGAAATCTTACCATTTGCAACAAAGTGGATGGAACTGGAAGGTACTATGTTAAGCGAAATTAGTCAGAGAAAGACAGATACCACATGATTTCACTTATATGTGGAACTTGAGATACTTAACAGATGCTCATGGGGAAGGGTAGGAAAAATAAAAACAGAGAGGGAAGCAAACCATAAGAGACTCATAAATACAGAGAACAAACTGAGAGTTGATGGGGGTGGTGAAAATGGGTTATGGGCATTAATAAGGAGGGCATTTGTTTGGATGAGCACTGGGTGTTATATGTAAGTGATGAATCACTGGATTCCATTCCCAAAGCCAAGACTACACTGTATGTTAACTAACTTGTGAATAAATAATAATAATAATAATAATAATAATAATAATAATAATAATAATGAATAATCAGAAAACATAGGATTTTATCAAATATGCTCACTTGTAATAGTAAAAAACTAGAAATCGCCTAAATGTTCAGCAACTAGAGGATTATGTAAATTATATCAGACATGTTATTCAATCCTTTAAATAAACCTGATCAAGAGATTTAATAAGGTAGAAAAATCACAGCACATCATGACTAAGTTTCCCCAATTTTATAAAGAGAATAATAACTATGCAAACAAAAATCAGAGAAGGGGAACACATACCAAAATATGAAGAATGCATATCTTAAAGTGGTGGACTAATGGTCCATTTTAATTCTCTTATTGATATCGTTATGCATTTTCCAATTTTTTTTTAAATCGTGCATTGTATTACAATCATGAAGCACACTTTTAAGATTTTTTTTCCTTTTCGTTACTGTTAACCTTTGTCTTGTTGCAAACTGGTTTCATTCAACAAGTATTATTAGAAAACCTACATTGCACTTGGCAAAAAAAAAAAAAAAATGTTAAGGAAAATCAATATGACAGGAACCCATGAGACAACATGCTTGCAATGTAGTTAACATAAAGGCAAAAAGGTATCAAAAGTAATTTTAAGGGCTTATCATCTCTTGCCTGATCTATTATAACAGATTCATACTACATCTCTTGCCTCCTGCTATACTGCTCTTCAGTTTATCTTCTGCACTGTTGCCAGAATGCTCTGTCAGAAACACAGATTTCATCCTGCCCTTGTCTTCCTAAACTTATTTGGTTCCCCTTTGCCTGAAGCACTCGTTCTCAACCATGACTGCGCATTAGAATCACCCTGGTAAGCTTTAAAAAATGGCCAGTGTCTGGGGCGCCTGGGTGGCGCAGTCAGTTAGGCGTCCGACTTCAGCCAGGTCACGATCTTGCGGTCCGGGAGTTCGAGCCCCGCGTCAGGCTCTGGGCTGATGGCTCGGAGCTTGGAGCCTGTTTCCGATTCTGTGTCTCCCTCTCTCTCTGCCCCTCCCCCGTTCATGCTCTGTCTCTCTCTGTCCCAAAAATAAATAAACGTTGAAAAAAAAAATTAAAAAATGTCCGGTGCCAGCCTTTCCTCCCCACTGTGATGCTGAGTTTCTGATTTAATTATTCTTGAGTGGGGCCCAGGCAGCAACATTTTTTAAAGCTCCCTAAGATTAAGTACCTTATGATGGCATATAATGATTGTGGCTATCTTTCTAGACCCATTTCTTACCCGTTCTCTAAGCAGACTCGGGATTGTAGGCTGTCTCTTGAATATGACATACTATTTCACAACTGTGTGTTTATCTATGATTCTCCTTCTCCCTGGAATGAACTTTCTTTCCTTATGAAGTGGAATTCCCCTAGTCACCCTTGTCACTCTTTAAAATTCTACTGAAACAGTCCCTTGCTAAGTAAACCTTCTCTGATACCCTAAGGCAGTTAGATGCCCCTACCCACTTTGTTTTAAAGAAGCCCAAACACAGCCAGACCTGGAGAGATTAGGTGCTGCTGCAGGGTGACTCATTAAAGAAATAGAATGTGACAGGATTTTGACATTTTAAATGTAGAACCATCACGTGATAGAGACCTTGGTACACTATTTGGTGAATGTCCCTTTAGGCTGTCTCCTCACACTAGAGGGAAAGCTTCTTAAAGGTGAGGATTTTATCATGTTCCTCTTTTTATTTCTTAGCACTTAGTTCAATGTCAGGCAGTTTCTAGATATTCAAACAATGTTGTTGCATGTAAACATAAGAAATAACTAATCTGGTGTATGATAAATGCCAAATATATGGCACAGAACAAATATGGTAGGGATTCAAAACAGAGCAAGTTTCCTGAACCAACTCTTCACTGCATCACAGTGCATGGGAAGCTTTGGGTTCATGCAGACCAGAGTGCCTCTTGCTAGCTGTGTGTGTGAACAACTCACCTAACCTTTCTAAGCCTCCACTTCTCCAAGTGTAAGGAAAATCATCTCTGTCTCATTGGGTTGTCTATAGCCCATAATATGCCTGAGAGATACAAGTGGTGAAGGAATATTGGTTCCTACCCCTCTCCTTCATTGTTTACACTGTTACAATCGATACTTTCTCAAGAAGATATTTGCTCCTAGGAAGCAGAGAGGACTTTGGTGCTATTTCATAGATAGAACAGTGCTGAGTGCAAACCATGTTCTCAATAGATCGTTTTTTAATTAAAGGAGAAATTATATAAAGCTAAAGGCTGGGTTGCATTGCATATATGAAAATGTAGAAAGATGGTGAGAAGCCTACTGAAAATAAAAGAGGTGAAGCATTAACAAAGTAGAAAGTAGAGTTATTAAGGCAGGGGTGCTAGAAGTCAACTCAGTGAAGTAGATGTCTCAGGTAAGGAATTCAACAGAAGAGGGACTAGAAAGTGAGCTTCAGTTTTGAAATTTTATATAATGGGGAGGCATAGAAGCATTGGAGAAGAGCATGACACGTTCTTCAGCTCAAGATTCAGAATTGTTCCCCAGATTTGAACAGAGTGAAATAGAAAAGTTGTTTGAGAATAGAAGTTGATTTTAAGCATTTTGTGATTTTATTTTTTTTATTTCTATTTTCTAAATGTCTTTAAATTCAAGTTAGCTACTATACTAGTATTGCTTCAGGAATAGAACCCAGTGATTCATCACTTACATATAACACCCAGTGCTCATCCCAACAAGTGCCCTCCTTAATGCCCATCACCCATTTAGCCCATCCTTCTACCCAACACCCTTCCAGCAACCCTCCACTTGTTCTTTAAGAGTCTCTTATGATTTGCCTCCCTCTCTGTTCTTATCTAATTTTTCCTACCATTACCCTTTGTTTATCTGTTTTGTTTCTCAAATTCCATATGTGAATGAAATCATATATTGGTCTTTCTCTGGCTGACTTATTTTGCTTAGCATAACATACTCCAATTCTATCCATGTTGTTGCAAATGGCAAGATTTTATTCTTTTTGATCACTGAGTAATATTCTATTGTAGATATATGTCACATCTTCTTTATTCATCAGCCGATAGACATTTGGGCTCTTTTCATAATTTGGCTATTGTTGATAGCACTGCTATAAACATTGGGATGTACAATACACCTTTGAATCAGCATTTTTGTATCCTTTGGGTAAATACCTACCCTTTCATGCTTAGTAAATAATAAATATTATTATTGCTAATCACAGATGTGAAATAGTCCTGAAGTAGAGTAACATCAAAAGAAATAAACATGAAGCGTGGTATGCAATTATTATTACATGACAAATCAATAGCTAATTATAGAGAAAGACATAAAGAGCATGCATATTAAGAAATACAATACAATCGAAAATGAAATGAAAAATTGAGAACCTGAGAATTCAGAAATTTTATATTCAGCATTAGACAGGTGGTCATGGTATGTCCAAATATAAAAGCCCAGTAGGCATTTGGAGAGGTGGGACCGGATGGACTCATAATTATACAATTGTTGCAGACATGATAGGTTACAAGATTAGAGCAGATGAAGACATTCTGGCTCAAAATATGAAAAGGCACTGAAAAGGCAAGGCAAGGAGAAAAAGAACAAAGAAAAAGAAGACCAAAGTTGCCTCCTTCAGAACAAGCTTGTGTTAGCAGCCCAAGAAAAAACATACAATCTTGTATGTGAAACAATCTTGTATGTTACGTATAACTTTAATGTTTTGCTTTGTTTTGTTAACAAGGAACGAGATTCAAGGAAAAGTTAAGTCCTCTTTGGATCTATTTAAGGCAATCACTTTATTTTTTTTCTTCTGTTAAAATAATTTTATTGA
Organism: Puma concolor; assembly: GCF_028749965.1. NCBI lineage: Eukaryota > Metazoa > Chordata > Mammalia > Carnivora > Felidae > Puma > Puma concolor. The sequence continues at coordinate 40,479,943 of NC_141673.1, read as the reverse complement.
GACCTAATTCATATAGTTCACTCTTTTAAAGTATACAATTCAGTGGTTTTATTATATTCACAAAATTGCATATTAATCACTGATATCTAATTCTGGAACATTTTTATCACCCCTAAATAAACTATACCCAATAGAATCATACCCTATGTCCCTTTTCCTCAGCTCCTACTTTGTCTCTATAGATTTGCCTATTCTAGACATTTCATATCAATAGGATCATATAGTATTTAGTCTTTTGTGGCTTCTTTGACTTAGCATGATGTTATCAAGTTTTATCCATGTTGTAGCATGTATCAGAACATTATTCCTTTTTCATGGTTGAATAATATTCTATTGTATTGATATACATATATATATATATATACATATATACACACACACACACATTTTCTTTATCCATTCATCAGTTTGTGGACATTTCAATTTTTTGGTTATTATGAAGAATGCTGTTATGAACATTCCTGTACAAATTTTTCTGTGGATGTATGTATTCATTCACCTGGGTTATATACCAAGGAGTGTAATAATTGGAGTATTTGGTAATCTTATGCTTAACATTTTGAGTAAATGCCAAACTTTTTTTTAAAAATGTTCATTCAGGGGCGCCTGGGTGGCGCAGTCGGTTAGGCGTCCGACTTCAGCCAGGTCACGATCTCGCGGTCCGGGAGTTCGAGCCCCGCGTCGGGCTCTGGGCTGATGGCTCGGAGCCTGGAGCCTGTTTCCGATTCTGTGTCTCCCTCTCTCTCTGCCCCTCCCCCGTTCATGCTCTGTCTCTCTCTGTCCCAAAAATAAATAAACGTTGAAAAAAAAATTTTTTAAAAAAATAAAAATGTTCATTCATTTTTGAGAGAGAAAGAGAGACAGAGCATGAGTGGGGGGAGGGGCAGAAAGAGAGACGCAGAATCCAAAGCAGGCTCCAGGCTCTGAACTGTCAGCACAGAGCCTGACGTGGGGCTCAAACTCATGAACACGAGATCATGACCTGAGCCAAAGTTGGACGCTTAACCAATTGAGCCATTCAGGCACCCGCAAACTGGTTTTCAAAGTAGCTGCACTGTCTTACATTTCCACCAGCAATATTGGAGCATTCCAATTTCTTCACATTCTCACCAAAACTTGTGTCTTTTTGATTGTGGCCATCTCCTAGTGAACATCTCCTTGTGGATTTTATTAGCATTTCCCTAATTACTAATGATGTTGAGCACCTTTGTATGTGCTCAGCGGCCACTTGTATATCTTCTTTGAAGAAGTATCTATTCAAATCCTTTGCCCATTTTGAAATCAAGCTATCTCTTTATTGTCGAATTCTAAGAGTTCTTTATATATTCTTCATACTAGACCCTTATCAGATATATGGTTTGCCAATATTTTCTCCCACTCTGTAGGTTGTGTTTTCATTTTCTTGATGGTGTCCTTTGAAGCCCAAAGCTTTAAATTTTGATTAAGTCCACTTTATTTTTTCGTTGATTGCTTATGCATTTGGTACCATATCTAAGAAATATTTGTCTAGTCCAAATTTATGAAGGATTACACCCAAGCGTTCACCCAAGAGCTTTATAGCTTTCATTCCTACACGTAGCCAGGGGTGTGTTTGCCTCTGAAGTGGATGCAGCATTTAGAATGTAAATATTCACTCACTTCATTTGTTAGTATGGTACTCCTACATTTAACTGTGCCTGACTTTCCCCCATCTGAAGAGTATCTGTTCTACAGTCTTTGGAGAACAAATCTTCCCCCTTCGGCCAGGATTGGAGAGGGAAAGACATCCAGCTGCAGGGAGTAGGGGCGGAATTGAGGCACTACCAACTTGAGCAAACTGTTAATGAATGCTTCTCTTCGTAGCCCCTCTTCCACCATTGCCTCACAGGCACCAGGTGTGAGGTGTTACTCATTAAGATTTTCAGGTGTTAACTTCTTTAGTATAAATTGGGCTGTTTTCGCGTTTTCTCTGTAATTGCTTTGGGATCCAGCGCTCTGAGGACTGGTGAGTAAGTTGGTTCTTTTCTATTTACTTTTCAACTTTAAAAAATCATGCTGTTTTATTGTTTGGAAGCAAGGAATACCATTCTTTCACTGGGAGAAGTGTCTTTATTAATTTGTCTCTTTCTTGTGTCAAAACCTCAGAAAAAGCCAAATTTGAATCATCAAATCAATAGTATTTAGTAAGTTTATTGTGCATATAAGAACAGTTCATGAACTGGAAGCTTCCAAAAATAAAAACTGATGTAAAGCTTAGGGGCATGAAGTTACAGGATGGATTATAAAGTGAAAATGAGGAAGTTGTTTTAATCTTTACATGATTATCAGTGGGGGTTTCTAGATGGCAAGGGATTGGTTAAAAGTGATTATCTCCTACCATTGTTAGGAAGATGGTTTAAATTTTTTTTATGATGGTTAGAAGTATTTACAAGAAATAACTTGAGTTTTGCTTATGTTCATGAAGTGAGCTCAATTTAGTTTTTACTTATAAGTGTGGCTTAAATATTTTGGTCTGCTCAGGGAATTCTCAAGTCTGGTCTCCATTTTGTACTTAACACTTGAAGCAAAGTCAAGCTGTGCTACGTGATCCCCCCCCCCCACTTTAGTTCTGTCTGCTTAATAATTGGTGTCAGTTTCTCTACCATTTTGTTACTATATTTTCTGACATGTGGTTTCCAAAGTGGTGGTGAATCATTTAAAAAAAATTGTCTTTATGGAAATCTTAGTGATAGAGGTTGTCTTAGAAACTCCTAGTCAGAGACCGTTTTGAACCAGAAACTATTGATTTTGTTTAGAAAATTGTGTGAGCTGATGGGATGAAAAAAAAAAAAAAAAACTGAAGTCGGGGACGCTGGTTTTGGATATTCTTTTCCTGAAGAGAAAAAGCCTTTCACCACATTAAAAAATTTTTTTTTATTGTTCATTTATTTATGAGAGACAGAGCATGAGCAGGGAAGGGGCAGAGAGAGAGAGGGAGACACAGAATCTGAAGCAGGCTTCAGGCTCTGAGCTGTCAGCACAGAGCCCGACGTCGGGCTCAAACTCATGAACCGTGAGATCATGACCTGAGCCGAAGTTGGATGCTTAACCGACCGAGCCACCTGGGTGCCCCTCACCACATTTTTTAAAAGTGACTTTTCCCATCACCTGAGGCTTATTTCAATATATCCAGGTAAGCACACCAAACAGGTGTTTAATGAATGTGCTTAGGCAGCTACTTTTCTGAGTGCTTGTCTTACAGCAAAACTCCTTAAAAGAAATGTCTACACGGTTTACCGTGCTCACTCCCCGGGGAATAGCACTCAACTCTATGTGTCTAAAATAGGATCAATAAGATGATGGATCCAAAACTTATAATTCTTCTTTAAGTTTGCACGTATTTAACCAACTACCACTTGGAAGCCTAGTGGGTCTGAAAAAAAAAAAAATCTTAATTAAATCCGCCTACTTCATCTTTTCCAGACAGAAAATGTTGTTTCTGTCTCCACAAATGACTCCCATTTGCCTTGCTTCTCAGATCCAAGTCCTAAGAGCCTTTCGTTTTTTATTGAAGTATTTTAGACATAATACCATAATAGTTTCAGGTGTACAACATAATTTCATATTTGCATATATTGGGAAATAATTAACATAATAAGTCTAGTTAACATACAACACCATATATAGCAAATGAACCCCTCTCATGTAAAACCTGGGCACTTTCTAATGGCTGCTTCTGCCCTGGGCCCTGGGGTGAGTGTGTGCCATTGAGTCTGTGTGCTACCTTTAAGAGGTGTGCCTCCATTTCCCACAGCCCCACGGATCTCATGAGCGTAACGCCCACTGGATTTCAAGCTATACGTTGTGGGCGCTCAGCTCTCAGGTGCAGGTTTTAAAAGTTGGGGTGCTTGATGTGGGATATGAAAACTTAGCTCTTCAGAGAGAAGATCCGGCTTTTAAGTTCCTTCCTAATTATGGGTCAATGTGCTGGGTGGAGGCAATGGGGGGGGTGAGTTTATAGCAAAACTGTGTCTCAGCCCTTTCTATCCACCTTGACGTGGTTTTATTTTCAGTTGCCCAATAGGAAGGAGTTGCTCCACTAGTTTTCAGGGGTTTTTGTTGGTCTGTGTGCAGAGGAAATCGTTGGTATGTGTCTGTGGGAGATGAATTCAGGACCTTCATACACTGCCATTTTGAACCAGAACCTAAGGCAATGATTTTAGAAGATAATTTGTTAAAATGGTTTCCCATCATGGGTGTTTGCTGCTTGAGCATGAGACTTTGTAAGATGATTTCTGTTCCACTTCCCAAAACCACATACCAATTGTGTGTATTCGTATGGGTAAAAGAATGACATTTCTTAAGTTTATCTCTGATAAAAAAGTTATAATTACATAGACGTTTTACCGAATAATTTATAGATACTATGTGGTAAATTTCATGTTGTATACATGAAATTAAATGGCAGCAGTGTTGCTTTAATCTAAAGTAAGCCTATTTTAACAGCATCGTTTTTCAGCATTCTTCCATCTGTGCCTTTGATGTGGATGAACTGATGAGCATTCTATCCCTTACAAATTAATGTCCAATTAAAAGCTGCTCCTGGAAATATGGATGTTGATCATTTTCATCAGGAACCATGAAATAGCAAATTTCTTTTAGTACTTGAATGTGATAGAAATTCATAGATTTCCAAACTTAGAGAATTTTTTAAATAACATTCAAAGCCAACAAAACAACTAGATAAATTATTTTTATGGTAACTTAAACAGAAATCTTTTCTGTGCACATTTTCGTGCCAACCCTGAAAATGAAATGCCTAGACCTTTCCTAGAGGAAGAGATACTCTAGTCTATTGTTTCCTTTCTTTTTTTTCCAGAAGGCTGTATCCTTTTAAAAATGAAATACATTGTAAACACCCCAATATTACACATTGTTTTTTAAGCTAACAAAGAAGGGCAATGGAAAATTCCAAGCCTGCAGATTACACAACTCAGACTGTGTCCAAAAATTTCTTAAATAATAGAAAATGAAAAGATAGAGGTAGCAAGATAATTTTTTTTTTTCGAATTGTGCAGTGTGTGCAGACCCCGTTGCGTGAAAAATGGGCTGGAAGCTACTTTTGACAAACACAAGGACTCGTGCTTAAATGCCAGAAGACTCTGCTGGTCTCCCTACAGTAATGCAGTTAGCTGACAGATGTTAAACAAAGCTCTCTTACTCGGGGACTTCTTACTGATAGGCTTCATAAATACATTTTCCCCCCAAAACAAAAGAGAAAAACATGGAAGATTGTTTTGCAATTGATAGGTGATAATGCTGCCAGTCCTAATCCCAGATCCTTGAGAGTGTTGGTCCTTCAACTATCAAAGTTGAATCCTAGGACTTTAACATACGTGCAAGTCACTGGTGAATCAGTTAACTAGATAACTGCCTAAATTTTGAGACTGAAGACTCCTGTAGCAAGATCCCATTGTAAGATGTTGGAGAATTAAGGCAAAATAAATCCTAATGATTTTAATTAAACCTCTATTTATTTTCATTATTAAGTGAACAGATAGATGCCTGCAGGCAGTAACTTTTTTTTTTAATTGAGGTATAATTGACATTAGTTTAAGGTATACAACATAATGATTCAATATAGTATATGTTGTGAAAGGACAATTAGTCTAGTTAACACCCATCACCGTACATAGTTGCGCTTTTTTTCTTGTGATAAGAACTTTTAAGATGTAATCTCTTTCAAATGAGCAATATGTTATCATTAACTGTAGTTGCCATGATATATATTACATACCCATGACTTATGGTTTAACTGGAAGTCTGTACCTCTTGAACCCCTTCACCCATTTTGCTCACCCTTCTATCTCCTGCCTCTTGCATCATCCCCAATCTGCTTTTTAAAGATTGTACATATAAGTGAGATGATATATGTCTTTCTAGGACTTATTTCACTCAGCATAATCCTTTCAAGATCCATCCATGTTGTTACATATGGCAAGATTTTATTCCATTTTATGGATGAGTAATATTCCATTATATGTATATACTACAACTTGTGTATCCATTCTTGCATTGATGGACACTTAGGTGGTTTCCATGTCTTGGCTCTTGTAAAATAATGCTGCAATGAATATGAGGGTGCATATATCTTTATGAATTATTTTTGTTTTATTTGGATAAATAACCAGAACTACAAGATCATGTGATAATTCTATTTTCAGTTTTTTGAGGAATCTCAATACTGTTTATCAGAATTGTTGCATCCATTTACATTTCTAGAAATGGTGCACAAGGGTTCTCTTTTCCATATCCCCACTAACACTTGTTATGTATTGCTTTCTATAATAACCATTCTAACAGGCATGAGGTGATACTTTATTTTGGTTTGATGTGCATTTCCCTGTGTGCAATATTGAACATCTTTTCGTGGGCCTGTTGGCCATCCGTGTGTCTTCTTTGGGAAAAGGTTTACTCAGATCTCATTTTTTGACTACGATTGTTTGGGATTTTTGTTCTTGAGTTGTATGAGTGCTTTACATATCACAAAGTATTCTTCTAAGTTCCATAGCTATGAGATTTCTGAGAGATTCCCATCAACCCTCTCTGTGTTGGTACCTTCCAGTTTTACGACACATGGTCCTCTTATATATGTCCAAATTAATGTCAGTGTTTAATGGGCTCCTACTTTCAAAGTGCTGTCACAGGGATCCAAAACCTGTCTCCCTCACACCTTTCCCAGAGAAGGTAATGTCATAGAGTAAGTTCTACTTTTAGCCAAGTGAAAAGGAACAATGATTTCCTCTTTCTTAAGAAAGAAGCCATCTGGATGGAGGATGGAAGGAGTGATGAGGAAAGCTGTCCTCGCTTCTTCATGGCTTTTGGAGCCCACTGCACTGAGGCCTGTAAGAGGAGCCCTGATGTGTCACTTGCCTCCCACACATCTCCAAATGGTTTTCTTAAATTTGCAAAGCAGACATCTTTCATTTAATTTTCCAAGAAATGAAGTTTGAAGTCAGCTATAAGCAGTCTTGGGTGGCTGCTTTTTGTTTGAAGAAAAACAATCTAGAATTTTTGTCTTTGAAAATATAGTCTGTTATTTTTAAGTCTTTTACTCCTTTCTCAAGAAACTGGACCCCTGAGCAAACCTAAAGTGAATTGAGGCTGAACTAGTTAAATATTAGAATGTGTGGAAACACTTCTTCTTTATTTTACGTTGCTGATTTTATTAGCAAATGCCGTAAATTTCCAATAGAGAAAAAATAGCAATAGGAGAAAGAGTCTATAGTAAAACTTGTACAATTCTGTAAATTTAGTGTTTGGCAAAAGGCTTGCTGGTACAATTCCTATTTGAAAAATCTGAGAGAAGACAATCAGGCTTGGAAAAATAAACAAAATATCTCAGAGTCAGAGTCTGCTAGCCTTGATTACATAATGTGGAAGCAAGAGTAAGAGCACACACTGGAGTCGAGGTTGAAATAATTGATCTATATCCTCAAGTTACCACTGTTGAATATTTACTAAAGGTCTTAACATCCCCAAACGCCATATTGATTTTTTTCCAGAAAATTTCCAATTGTCTTATTTCCAAGAAGACTGAAGTGACAAGGTAGCAATAATGCAAAGACAAGACTGTTTTCCCTTCATTAACGACCCCTAAATCTTAAGTGAGATTTAAGAGTAGTAACTCCCTGCTTAGCCTCACACTCTCCTTGTAACTTTGTAACCTGAACTCATTCCCACTAAGGACTATAAAGACACTGCTTTTACTGCTTCCCTACATGGCCCATCCAGAGTCTCACACTAGAAAAAGAAAAACTTCAAAGAATCATAGCAGTTTTGAGTACCCACCCCCCCCCAAAAAAAAAACACAAGGTAAAGGGGAAGTAGAGAATCTAATTTGGGTAAAGCAAGCTGAGAGGGACAGTCCTTCCTATCCTATCCCTGAAGAAAGATAGTAGCTACTATGGGGCACCTGGGTGGCTCAGTCAGTTAAGGACCTGACTTCAGCTAAGGTCATGATCTCATGGCTCATGAGTTTCAGCCCTGCATAGGGCTCTGTGGTGACAGCTCAGAGCCTGGAGCCTGTTTTGGATTCTGTGTCTCCCTCTCTTTCTGCCCCTCCTCCCTCCCTCCCCACCCCTCGGAAAAATAAACAAACATAAAAAAAAAAGATAGTAGCTACTATGAACCAAGATCTTCAAATTCTATTGTAGACTATGCTTATTAGTTGAGCTTTGTGAGCAAAGGGTTTAAAAAGTCCAGTATACATGAGGATGATCTCTGGTCTCTTCTCTGGTGGCAATTTCTGAAAAGATGATGGAGAAATCCAATAGGGATAGAGAAGGTTTTTTGCTTTGAGAAGCCAAGCTCTTTTGTCTGTCTTTCCTCTTCTACCTTTTCTTCCTATCCCCCCAACTTCTCTTCCTTGATTCCCATACTGCCTCCAAAATAGAATGGCTCTTGAAGTTTGTCTCTAGGCCTTGGGGAGGAATGCTCTGGTTAGTTTTCACTCCCCTCTGTTTATTTTTTAAGGGGAAGGCAAACAAGTTCATTCGGGCAAGTCTGTTTCACTAAGGAATTGCTTTAAGATTTGAAGATAGAGCCTCAGCTTGGAATAAAAACCCTTATGTGCATACTTTACCCATGATTGTTTTTTACTTGGGAACCTCATGTAGAAGTGGGGTTGATCTGGAACAAGCGTAAATAGCATAACTCAACTTTAGCTTCCACCTGATGACATTTGTACCTGACTCTTGTTTTGAGCTATCTCTAATTTGCCTTTGTTTATTAACATTATTCCAATTTACTAACCTTATTTGGCTCATTCATATGACCAAAATAATGGATTGAATTGAGAGAATATAAAATAATCCTACTTATGATGAAATTGTAACCTAGTTGAGAAGATTGAACATACAGATATATATATATATATATATATACATATATATATGTGTATACATATATATATATATATATATATATATATATATATATATATAAAGCAATAGTATTAATAAGTAGCATGAAAGTAGAAAACAAAACATAAAAACTTAGTCACTCTAAGAATTTTTTTCCACTTAGGGTTATTAAAGAAGTTTATATAGAAAGGGTGGGTTTTGAGCAGTCTTGATAAATGAGTAGAAGGCCAGTAGTGGCTTACACTAACAGTTATTCCTTGTATGAGAATGATAAAGAAAAGCAGGAAATGCTTAAATCCTGGCCATTCTCAAGAATGGGAGAATAGTTAAGTTTGAGAATACTTAAATGGTGAGAATTAGAACTCAAAACTTGGAATAGGATCAGATTGTGAAGAGCTTAAATTCTAATCGGAGCTCTTTACAGTTTAATCTGAAGGAAGGGAGGGTCTACTTAAGGTTTTGGAATAGGGATTCAAATTAATAATACAGAATGGCTTATTTGGTAATGATAGGCTTGCGACTTCTTCCAAAGCCAGACCTACATCCCCTCTGTCCATTAAAAGAGCCCCTTTATTTGCCTCAAATCTGTCAATTCTACCAGAATGATCTCAGCGTAACACAAAGTGGACCTTGCCCTGTCCAAACCTTTCAATGGCTCCTTAATGGTTATGGGATACAGGAAACATGATTTCATATGACTTTGCAGACCTTTCATGCCTGGAAGCCTGCTTCTGCTTCAGGGTAATATCCAGTCATTGTGCATATGAAGAGTTAATGACTATTTGGATGAGAAACTGAAGAGAATTTTAAAATGTGAAACTGGCTTAAATAAATTGTAATATAAGGAAGGGAATTTGAAGTTGACTTTATCTTGAGTGACTTAGAAAATGTTGATAATCGTTACAAAACTAAACCAGAAGAAAGACAGCTGGGTTAGTTAGGAAAGAGATAATCATTTTGCATTTCAACTTACTGAGTGAGAAACCTGCAAAACTATCAGGTTAAAAACTTGGCACATGCAATTGATAGATGGGACTCAGAACTCAGCTGGGGGTAAAAGTAGAGCTAGAAATTCAATTTTGAGAATTTTAGGCATAATGGTGAAAGTAGAAGCCACACAAATTATTAAAATTGACAAGAAAATTATGTAGAAATAAAGAGAAACTAAAAATGCATTGAACATTTTATAATGTGCACAATTAGTAAGTGGGTGTAAGAGACTCCCAGAAAAAGAGACTCCTTATCAGGAAAGGTTCCTTTGAGTCTTTCGAATACTACACAGGTGTGCGCGCGCACACACACACACACACACACACACACACACACACACCACACACACACACGCCTCCATGCATGCACTCACTAGCACATACATACTACTCCACTTTTCATCTCCATATTCTGCTTTTTCTTCCTAGGACTTTTCACCATCACTGATTTATCCTTAATGTATGTAATAAATATCTCCCCTCATGATAGCAAGACTTTGTTTCATTCCCACTGTATATTTCCTCCTTGAACAGTGTTCATCACATGGAAAAATTTTAATAGCTCTTTGTTAAAATAGCTGAATAAAAAATGAAGGCATAAATTCACATAATTCTGGGCCATTTTCTATCACTTCTTACCATTTCTTAGCATTTGGGAATGGAGAAAATAAGTGATTCACTCAGGATTTGAAACGAAGGAGTTCTGGGAGCTATCAGACACATTGTTGAAGAGATGGATCAAGGAACCCAACTAAGAAAGAAGCAAGTAAGGCAAGAATGGGATTATAGGCTTAGAAAGTATACACTAGCATTTGCAGGCATATAGAAGCCAGAGGAGACATTGTGGACATTGTGGTAAGGATAAGAAATGTTAAATTCTAGATCCTGACTTAGCTCATGCTTCCTTCCTTCAGGGATTTATTTTTTATCCACTTCTATGACTTCAATTGTCATCTAAATGAAGTATATTGAGTGGCTCTAAAATAAGAATTCAATGAAAGTAAGCTATTTTCTTTTATGTATTTGTTTATATGCAGAGGTCTCCCACTCAGGTTTTCTGACATTCCTAGATAGCTCCAGATTTATCATTGTAATTCTGACCTCCAGTATCTCAGGTATAACTTGTTCAAAATAGAATTTATCAATCCTTTTCAAAGAAAAGCTTTTGTTTCCCTATGCCACAGTAAATTCCATCATATACCCAGTCTTGCAAGTTAAAGCCTTTAGAATCCTCAATCACCCTCCCTTTCAGACAGAGCGCCATCTACTCACTATATCCTGCCAAATCCTGTTCAAAGATCTAACACTGCAACCCTTCTAGTTTAGAGACCTACCATTACACTCCTAACCTGTTTTGTTCCACTTAACAGCTGTTGATAAAACTACACCATCCTCCACGTTGTTGGTATTGCTATTTTTCTAAAACCACAACTAAGTCAACAACATTCAATATATCTGATGGCTCCTAACTGACCACAAAATGAAACCATTGATTGACTATGGGTGCATTGTGCCAGATGCCTGGGGTACAGTGATGAACAAAGCATTTCTGATCTGCCTTTCCTATCCTGGCTCCCCTTAATTCTTCAAGCTCATCTACAAGCATGATGTTATTACCATCCAAGAGTATTTCAAGACTTTTCATAGTTTACTGTCTTTGCACGTGCTGATTCCACTGTCTAGGAAATACTACCTATTGAAGTTCAGATGAAAAACTTTTCAAATGCTATTTCTTTTGTAAAATATGCATGCCCAAGGCCAAGTAATTTTCTCTTACCTGTCCTAGGACTTTGCTGTTTTTCTATTTTAGTAGTGAATAGTTGATCTTTCTTTTCCCTTTATTGCAACTTCTTATAGAAATGTATATACCAAAGTATAATACAATTCTTGACATATCATACACACCGAATGAATGGGAAGCAGTACTGGGAAACATTTGAGCACTCTGGAGATTGGGTACAGTCAGTGGAAGTTACAAGCACAGAGTTTGTAGGGAAACATACGTAATTTGAATTCTTAAGTCATTACTTTTTTTAGAACTTGAGCAAGTAATTTAATCTTTTTCTTTTTAAAATTGTTATAGTAGAACACTTCAAGCATATACAGAGCCAAAGAGAATAATAGTATTATGAATTTTCCTCCTGTATTCCTTGCCTACTGTCAGTTATTATTAATACACGTCAAATCTTATTTTATCCATACTCCATACTTCCTCCTTCTTTCTGAACTACTTTGAAGCAAATTTCAAACTTGATCAACTTTAATCCATACTTTATCCTGTATCAGTAAAAGACAAAAATTTCCTAAGATCAGCAAATATCTAGTCAGTTCAAAAATTTCCCCATTATCTCAAAATAGCACATGTGTTTTCTAAACAGCTGGTGTGTGTAAACTGGTATCCTAATTTCCACATTGCACGTGTTGATATATCTTTTAAATATGTTTTAATATGTTTGCTCTTTTTATCTCCTCTCTGATATTTAGCCATTGAAGTAACCAATTTCTTGTTTGCCTGTAGAGCAGTGCTTCCCGAATATTAATGTACCTATGAATCACCTGAGAATCTTACTAAAATGCAGATTCTGAGTCAGTAGATGTGGGTTGAAGCCTAAGAGTCTGCATTTCTTTTTTTTTCTTTTAATTTTTTTTAATGTTTATTTTTAAGAGACAGAGATAGAGAATGAGCAGAGGAAGAACAGAGAGCGAGGGAGACAAAGAATCTGAAGCACGCTCCAGTCTCTGAGCTGTCAGCACAGAGCCGAACATGGGCCATGAACCGAACTGATGAAAGGCAAGATAGATCATGACCTGAGCTGCTGTCAGTTGCTTAACCGAGTCACCCGGGCACCCCCTAAGAGTCTGCATTTTTAACAAGCACAATGTAAGGCCAGCTGCTGGCCCGTGGGACACACTTGAGAAACAAGACCATAGAGTATCTCCCACTGGGGACTTCGCTAATTTCATCTTCATGATGAAGATGACCTTCGGTTCAGGTCATGATCTCGGGGTTCATGGGTTCATGCCCCGTGTGCCCCACATCAGGCTCTGTGCTGACAGCTCAGAGCCTGGAACCTGTTTCAGATTCTGTGTCTCCCTTTGTCTCTGTTCCTCCCCTGCTCATTCTGTCTCTCTCTCTCAAAAATAAATAAACATCAAAAAAAAATTAAAAAACAAGAAATGCAGACTCTTAGGCTTCAACCCACATCTACTGACTCAGAATCTGCATTTTAGTAAGATTCTCAGGTAAGATTCATAGGTACATTAATATTCCGGAAGCACTGCTCTACAGGCAAACAAGAAATTGGTTTCTTCAATGGCTAAGTATCAGGGAGGAAATAAAAAGCAAACTTATTAAAACATATTTAAAAGATGTATCAACATGTGCAATGTGTAAATTAGGATACCAGTTTGCACACACCAGCTATTTAGAAAACACATGTGCTATTTACAGATAATGGGGAAATTTGCCATGTTAATTAGCCATGTTCTTTACTTTGTGGTATCTTGTAAATTGGTAGTTACATCTAGAATCATGGTCATCAATCTTGGCCACACAAGGCATTACCATGGACCTTTGCAAAGTTTTCATGTCTAAGCCATACATACTCCAGACAAGATATTTAGGATGAAAATCCTCAATTATTCTTACCAATTTTTAGAACAAGGAGTTATTTCCCTACATCTTCCGAAAGATTTTATTTAGATGTACTTATTTGAATACATTAGACAAATAGATAAAATATATTAATATACATATATATATAAAATAGCCAGAATTCTTTTTTTAATGTTTATTTTTTTGAGCAAGAACAGGGGAGGGGCAGAAAAGAGGGAGAGAGAAAATCAAAAGCAGGCTCCACGGTATCAGTGAACTGTGAGATCATGACTAGAGCAGAAATCAAGAGTTGGTTATTTAAGCAACTGAGCCACCCAGTTGCCCCTAACTGGAATTCTTAATAGAGAAAGAATATTGTATTTTGCATCATAAGTATTGATGAACCATTTAAATGTAAAATAGTTGCTCTTTGTGGTGGTTTTGAGGGTAGTTCTTTCCCTTTTTATCTTGGTGTTCTGTATCTGTTTGGAATGTGTAAAAACACAAGAGCATGGGGCACGTGGATGGCTCAGTTAATTGAGTGTCAGTCTCTTGATTTCTGCTCCAGTCATGATCTCAAGGTTCTTGTGATCAAGCCTGGCATTGGGCTCTGAGCTGATAGTGCAGAGCCTGCTTGGGATTCTTTCTCTACCTCTCTCTGCTGCTCCCCCATTCTCACTAGTGCGCTCTCTCTCTCTCTCTCTCTCTCTCTCTCTCTCTCTCTCTCTCTCAGAATAAATGTTAAAAACAAAAAACTCGCAAGAGTATCCATGAAGATGTGCTGTTGTCAAAAAATGTGCCTTTGTCAGTAATAAGTGTCACCTTGACACTTAGCACTGAGTTCTCTGCCCATGGTCTTCCTCATGCCTGGGTTCTGCCTCAGGCTGCAAAGACCTTGTCCCCTTTGCAAATGGAGGGGCCCCTGAGCAGTGCCAGAGTGGGTGTTGTTCTCTGCAGCAGCTCACAAGATGAGGAAGTTATTTTCTGTGTCCCCTAAAGCTCCCTTCACTTCTCTCAGTGAATGTTATGAGACACCAGAAGATTCTTTGTCTTCTGAAACAATGCTATCTTCAGCTCAGCAAAATTCCTGAGGCCAGAAAATAGTGGGCCTTGCTCACTACTGGCTAGCAATAGAAGAGGGGAAAATATGGAGAACAAATTAAACCAACCAAAATATTTTTCTGTTAGAGTTACCACTGACAGGAATCTCTGATCTAATTTCTCACTTTTCTCATGTAGCGTTAAAGAACACATGTACATTAAAATCTAGCACTAAACTTTACCTAGTAGAGACACAATTAGAGATTTTATGGATATGGATGGATAAAGCTATATGTGGGCTGCTGGAAATTTTCAGTTAATCTGAAAACTTTTAGAAACTATTTTCTTGTATGCATTTGTCCATAGTACCTTTAAAGATTCTAATCTGAAATCTGTCTAGTAATCAGAAAGTTATTATTTTAGCAGTGTGCTTCAAATGAGAAGAATCCCTTTAAATAATCAATTTCAAGTGGGTTTTTTGTTGTTACAGTTTACAGTGGGATTCAAAACAAAACAAAACAAAACCCTATACCAGGCCAGGAAACTTGGAAACATTTGTGTAAACTAGTCCGATTTTTTTTCAAACCCAGAGGCTTAAAATAGGGTGAAAGCTAAAAGTGCTGCCAGAAAACAAACTGTACTTTAGGGTTGGCTGGTGGCTAATTGGTTCCAACTGCTGTTACTGATTTATATCCATTTTTCCTTCACCATGGTATCATGGAATATATTGAGGTGTGGGTTACTTAAAAGTATGGTGGTATTATAGTTACTATGATTAACAGAATACTTCATAAATTACAAAATACAGTGAATGTATATATGTTGCATACCAGCTCAAAAACTTACTCGATCCTTACAATACTCCTGTGAGACAGGTACTACTATAATACTCCTACTGAGACTGAAACTGAGGTTCAAAAAACAAAGACTCCTAGAAGAAAATCAATCAATTGGAAAGTAGAACTGAAGCTGTGTGTTTGTGTGTGTGTGTGTGTGTGTGTGTGTGTGTGTGTGTGTGTGTGTGTGTGTGTGTGTATTTTAATCCATAGACTAAATCCAGATGGAATTTGGTCTGGAAGGCATAATTATGATTAGGACTAATCATATCTATGATTAAATACTCAAGAAAAATGATTTGCTAATGATGTATAATAGACTAAATAACTGCATTTAGATATCACACTGAAATTTTAAAGCACCTTTACTCCTTTAATCTCCTTTCAGCTTCCCAAGAAATCTGTAAGTTAATACTTCAGTGCCCAAATGACAGATGAATAAACGGAGGTCCAGTGAAATTGCAGAACTCCTCTAAAATTGCTAGTTAACGTTGTGATAAAGTCGGAAAAATATTCCATATTTCTGATTCCCCAGAATGATCCTTGCCACTAGAACCACTTCATACATAAATATTTATGTAGTATAAATTTGACCAACAAAACCCTATTTCGTGACCTATATCCATCTCAGGACTACAAAGCTACTTAAACCTCCAGGGGGGGAAATAAGCATAGGAGAAAATAAATTTTCTTTTAAAAACAACAACAAAAAACCCAGTTATGTTTGCAATTTAGAATCAAATCTGCTCCCGTGTTTTATATAGACCACTACGACCTTTGTCTCGCTCATTGGTTTCATCCTTTGGCCCACTATTTAGCCATAAAGCAAATTACAAAATAAACATTTGGTGCAGATGAAAATGGATGTATTGTTTGCAAAGGTAAAGATCTTGACCTGCTTACAAACTACCTTGAGAAACATCCTACATCATTAAGATTTTGGCTGTTATCAATGTTATGCTTTCAGAGTTGTCTGTCTCTCAGATACATTTTGCACAGATACAATGAACATATTGTGCAGTTGAGTCCCTGGGGCCTCCAGAGCCACACAGCTGTGAAAAGCTCCTCTCTTGAATTGAGTTGGGCTCAAGTAGGAAGGTTTATTGAGGCCCTTATTGGAGATGATTCAGGAGGGAAGTAGTTTTCAGCCCAATTACCACCAACTGAGTTGGGAAATCCGTCTTGATACCTTTTATCCAAGGGAAGATGATTTGGATATCTGATGCTCCTTGGAAGTTGGCAAGAAGGGCTCAGATAGTGAAAAAGCAAACTATTTAACTAGGTCTCACCCTAAAATTTGAGGCATTTTTGATGGAAGAAGAAAGTAACCACATTGCTTACAGTGACACCAAAGACTCAATGTGAATCAAATATGTTTTGATGATTCTGAAAGTCTGCTGGATGCTTCAGACAGCCTATCAGCAAGCTAGCCATATGACGAACCAGGGGTGACTTGAGAACTGCCAGTTTCCCAACCAGGGAAGACTTCCAAAGAGCCATAAGCCACTGGAAATGTGTCTGTCACAATTTAGCAGCTGAATGTAATGCTGGCTTTCCAGCTTAGGAAAAAAAAAAAAAAAAAACAAACGAGTAAAATGCTTCAACATTGCACTGGAGTTCTCCCTATATTCAATTAAATTGTTACATTATTTAGTGGCTAGAAGTTAGAATCACTGGGTATGAATATAAAAAAGTACAAGTCACAAAGAAACAAGGATCCTAAACTTGAGACGCAAATGATGTCATTGAAATACAGCAGTGTTAGGGTACTTAAGACTGCCCTAAACCTTCTCAGTCCCTCCAAGGTCTTAGTTCCTGAATAATGAAACTCAGGCAGAAGAAAGGTACTGAAAATATCATGCATACAGGCACGACATAAATATGTCTATGCTCCCAGGGCTGTTTGCATGTTAACAGAGACTAAAATACCTTAAGTCAAAATAATGACACTCAAGGGAATTACCTTCAGGCACCAGTGAGCAGGAGAAGGAAGTATATTTCACTGGTCCCTATTCAGCATCTCAGAAATCATATAAGGTGAACAGATGATTTACTCAGCTTCATGTAAGTTTGGTCCCAAAATTAGGGCTATATTGATCTGCTCACCTATATTGCAATAACTTCTTTCATGCCAATAATAATAAAGTGATAACAATAAAATTATTAACACTGTATTTGCTGCTACATTATTTTATTCTCAATAACCTTGAGTTATGCAAAACACGTATGTTGACTGCCCCCAGCCTCCCACTGGCCTTTTTAGAAAAGGCAGACTCTGGGAATCTGTATTCCTAATAAGTCTTAGGAATTAGAGGGGACTTTGGCGCTCTAGATGCAAAGTACTCCTTGGTTATGGTAGGGGATTCCAGAAACATGCATGACCTAGCCAAAAAAACACACATTTTTATTGAATGGAAAGGGAGAATAGTAGCCATTGCTGCACTGGCAAGTGCTATGAGTGTGGCATGTGGAGGAAAGCAAGTACAGACAATAACAAACGGGGTAAAATGAAAGGAATTAATACAACTAAAAGATGTAATAAAATGAAGGAAAGTTAAAAAGGGTGAAACTGTCCCCAATTATTGCAGTAGCACGTTTCTATTGTTAGAAAAGGGGAGAAAAATGGCTTATGATTGTTGTTACTTATGCTGGTTTCCTGACCCAAGCTCACGGAGACACAGACTTTACCTTGTGAAAATGAGAGTTT
The DNA here is from genome assembly GCF_028749965.1 of Puma concolor. Lineage (NCBI taxonomy): Eukaryota > Metazoa > Chordata > Mammalia > Carnivora > Felidae > Puma > Puma concolor. The sequence continues at coordinate 40,461,893 of NC_141673.1, read as the reverse complement.
TCCAAAAAGAAACACATTCTTGACCAAAGTACCTTGTAAGCTGCTGCCAAATGACAGGAGAGGCGGAGTCCACAAAGTGATTTCTCCAGACTCACATCAAGTGTTTGCCTAGGAAACTATCGATTTGATTGTTGACTTGATTATTAACTCCATTTTATAATAAACTCTGCTACTGTCCACCAAAAAGGTAGATCTGCGTATCTAAGTAAAATTGAGGAAAAGGAGGAATTTTCAGAATAGCTAGAGGAAGCACTAGAAGTAAGGATTAGAAATAAAATGCTGAGCAGAATGAATAGTTGGGAGTACTCAGAGGTCTTTCTATATTTTTTTGATACCACGCTTTGTAATTTTCTACCATATTCTTAACAAATAGAAAATATTAGAATGAGTCACATTTTTAAATCTTGATAAGATCGTGGAAGAGATTAAAATAATGGAGGCTCTGATTCCATTTTTCCAATGTGCTTTTAGGAGGGCTAGAGTATTTGGATAGCATCATTAGGAACTGTAGCAATATGTTGCATACAGATTGAACAAAATTTAGGTATGAGGAAGAAGATCCATTAGGAAATAGTGTCACATGAGCTAAGATGTGATCTTCTAGTTTTACCTCCACACATATCTCAAATTTAGGGTAAACTTTAGACCTCCATTAAATGACGGCCTAATTGGTTAACACAATTATTGATATTGCTCATGTTCTGTTACTCATGCCAGACTCTTAAGGGAATGATATTAGTTTAAGACAGAATAATAAAAGGAGTTCTGAAGGTTAATGGAACCAAGGGTAGCAAAGAAGGAAGATGTTAGTTCTGGCACACCAGCTGCGTATTTCAAGCACATGAGCATCTGTCTCCTATCTGTAGGCCTATTACTATTAAATTTGTCAAGACAACAGCGCCTAATAGAGCTTTTTTTTTCCTCCAGGAGAAGGGCATTTCTGACAAAGTTGAAAGAAAGTTCTTGAGTTCATGGGAAACTCCTACTTTGAAACCTAGTTTCCTTTATAGACCTTAGACATTTCCTTTGTTTTCAAGTCTAACTGCAAAACCTCAACAAATCTGAATATAGCTACCCAGACAAAGCCAGTAAGAATATCCTCTAGAAGGGATTGCTCAATTAGAGAAGGGGCAGAAGACCAGTATGAACAGGCTTTAAGTTGCTGAGGGCTGATGAAAGACAGCATAGCTAGAGAGCAAATCTCAAATACAGTCAGTGAGGAAGTCAAATACTATAGTCATTGGTAAAACTGGGAATCAGGACCCAGGTCCCTGAGCTGTCTGTAAGATAGAGAAACCAGCCCCCACCAACCCTGAAATCCATCACATTCCCTTCAGCCCTGGTAATGGAATACTAGGATAGATCAGTTGCCTTTGTAATTATTCCCCTCCATTACTGACTTGGTGATTAAAAATCCCCATATAATCTGTATACTGTTAGAAGAAACTACTCCCCTACTAACTGATAAATCGTGAAATATTAGAGGCCTGATCTAATAGTTGTGCTGGAATTAGCTATTGTCAAGCAACAATGTTGACTATACTTCCTTAGAGTTGAGCTATTGCTGGGAAGAAACTGTCCAGGCAAGAGTTTTATTTTACAGCCCTGTGGAATCGAGGGATAGGTTACTGAGCTCCAATCAATGGAATGTAGGTAGTAGTGACATATTCTACTTGTCCTGTCCCTTAAAAAGAAGATGAACAACCTATCTCACATATGTGATCTTTACTCTAATTTCCTTCCTCAACAAAATTGTCATTGTCCAGGGAAAATGGAAACTATGTATAGAAGACAGCAAACTGCTTTCAGCTGGATTTCTGATTGAATAGAAAATCCCCCACTTCAGCCCCCTACAATTTTAGGAAATTTGCAAATGGGCCAATTCTTGATCTGTCTTTCATCTAATGCTTGCTAAATGCAGCCTATGGCAACTCGTAACACTCTATTTCTGTCCTCATTCCTAAGAGACAAAGGCATGGGGTCTTCTGCCCTGCCTTCCAAATTATTGTGTGACAATGTAACCCAATGTTTTGTCATTATGTAACATGAATCAGCTTTTCAGACACCAATATCCATTTCCTTGTTACCCATTATCCAATTACTGAGTCAATGCTACATAGTTTTGTTTAGTCTTATGACACCAAACCACTTACAGCAATTTCTCTAAGTACAAGAAAACACTTACAAGTATAACAGAGAAATCCTGGAGTCTTAGGTTGAACACAATTACATGGTTTCTCAACCAGGTAGAAATCAAGTGATAGCAGGAAAGGAGGGAATACTACTTTATATAGTCTTTCTGAGAACCAGGATGACAGAGGTTTTGCTATCCTCCTGTGGTCACCCTGGGAATCAATATGGAAACCCAGAGATCAGGAGTCATAAGAGTAAGTGGTAGGTATCCAGAATGTTTCAATGGCACAGGTCTGAAAGCATCACATGAGCAGCCCCACGTAGATGCAAGGGACTTGCGTGGAAGAGATGACTGGGAAACCTACTTCCAAGCTGTGCAGCTACTGTTCAAAAACCAGCTATGCCATAGTTAGTACCTAGTCATCCCTGCCATATTTTGTGGCCATCCCCATAAAAAAATGTCAATGATAGCAAGAAACACAACAATCAAAATAATAAAAGTAATTACTTATTGAACATGTATTACATGTCAGGCTCTTAAAAAGATCTGTGCTGATCATCAAACTAATCTGGATATAACAAATATCCCTATTTTGTCACAAAGGACTCAAAACTCAGAGTGTTTTGTATTTTGGCCAAGCTCCTTTGATACTATCACACTCCTATTTTGCACTCAGATTTTCATAAGTCAAAGTGGTGCTCTTTCAGCTCAATATCTCTCTATACCTTATCTAACAATAATTTGCAAGTTCCGTGGCAAATAGATGGTTAAAACTGGAAATAGAAATTAGTGTAACTCTTAGAAATTAAGAAGGAAAAATCTTTTTATGCAATGTTTTCTTATGCTATTTTTCTATTTTACATCAACAAAATTCAACAGCTTTCATATATAGTTAGAAAAAATTGCAGTCTCCTATTTTACTGATCCGAATTTAAGTGAAAATATTTTGGAAAGCAATTCTTTTGACCCAAAAACTTATTCTTATGCATTTATTCTAAGCCAAAAAACATTAAGTATAGAAAAGGCATTAAGCAAATGGTTTTTTCTAGCTTTATTTATACAAATTAAAGATAGGAGGCAATGTAAACATTTAACAATACCAAATGGATAAACCTCCTCTGGATGCAGTCTTACACACTGTAAAAATTGCTGTTAATATCCATTGAGAATCCTATAATATAGAAAGTACTTGTCGCTATGACAAATTAAAAAATGGTATACTAAATTGTTTATATAATAGGCACATAATTCTTTGTTTTGTCTTTTATTGACTTTATGTAATATATAGAAAACCAGAAACGCCAAGAATTAACTGTAGATATTTTTATATGATGGGAAAATGATTGTGTTTGTCTTTATTTCTTTACTTGGGTATTCTTTTTTTTTTTTCCTCACAGTCTCTTGCATGAATGATTTTTATAATGGAAAATATCTGACCTTTTATTTCAACGAGTGCAGCAGAGAATTACATTTATAAAAGTAAGAGTGATTAATGCAATTATCATCTGTAATCAGCACTCTGGATATAACACCTTCCATGACCTACTCAATAAATGCACAATCATAAATGTCTATAATATGCTAAGTAGCTTCTTAAACCCCATCAAATTATGTAGACCTATATATTTCATTTTAAACTAGTGATGTTACTTTTTCTCCAGAGAAAATTAAAGTTCTGAGCTTTTAAATTATGATAGTAGGGCATTATTATTTGTCTCATCCTTATTATCCTCTCACTTGAGATTTTTAACACGGGTACTCAGAAAATGTATATACTTTGTTCCACCCTAGCCCTCTAACAAAGCCAAATACTTCTTTCTGATAGGATTTCATATTTGATGACCTATAGTAGATAGTTTTTGTTTAGCAGTCTCTGATGCAGATAATTTCTGGCCAATTTATTCTAAAGGGAGGGCAGAATTCCATGTTTTATAGGAAAAGATGTGCCTAATTGAAGTACTCCAACACCATTACCCATTCTAAGAATCTTTATCCCATGAACCACTATGCATTTACATTTGATTTTGTTACTTTATAACTATCAACTACCACCTCCATCATGGAGAAAGCATTGATAAGAGAAGTTAATTTCAAAGTATGTTAGGAGATCCTGACCATTTGGACCTAATATTTTCCATTTCCACTATCTCTTTAAATTGTAGATCAAGTTCCTAATTCACATTTGATTTTAGTCAAACTTTTTTTCAATCCTGCTACCATAAAAAGAACAAGCCAAATTCTCTTTAATAATGGAATATTATTTAATATACCAAAAGTGGAACTATGATCCTTCCTGCAATTAATATACAATGGTTCAATTCAATCCACTAAAAATTGACATTTCTGTTGTTGTTGTTTTTTCCCCAAACCCAAACATCTCAGGGGCTACCTCCTTCTAGAAGTCTTTCCTGACTCCGCAGCTTAGGTCAGCTGCCTCTCTTTTGGGGGTTCTCCCAGTCAGGAAGAAGCCCCACCTAAATGGTAAATTAGCATAGGACTAAAATGCAGGCCGCTCAACATGGCTTCCACTGTAACCATTATTGATACAGACATAAGTCACATACCAAGGAAAATGGCCGTTATATTAGATTCATGAAAATCCCAGCATCTATGATCATGTCTGTCTATATGATCCTCTGAAAAGTGTTACTGGGACTAAAATCACATAAGCAATTTGTCATGCCTGTTCTCATTGAGAAAACAATCAATCCTGAGGCCTTTAAGCTTTAAATGTGTGGTACCCAATAATGTATTCCTATTATTTCCTCATCAGGCTTGTCACACATGACTAATCACCTGTACACATGGAAACGATATAGTCCTAACCTCAGGCCATATAAATTATACATATAAAATATACAAACTGCAGAATCCTAGAAGAGGAGACAACTGGGATATCTGGTGGACTAAAAGAGTTTAAGACTCAAAGATAAGTTTGATCGGTCCTTTTGTTGTTGAGTTTAATCTCTGCATGTCTTTATTCCTTTTCCTGTTGAAAAGAGATCTTAGAGAGGCACACAGGGTCAAGGGCCCTGAAATTAGGCTAAACTCTGGCTTCAGATCCATGAAAACATTAAGTACTCTAGGGGATGCGATGGCGGATGAGAAGAGGTTGGATAAATATCATCTAATCAGACTCTTGCATTCTCTAAAAACATTAACAAGGTAATGATCACGATTGAGAGGTGCATTGTCTGGGCTTGTTTACCAAAATTATTAACGAGCTAACTCTGAAAATCTCCCCTTTTGGCACAGAAGGGGTAAAGTTTTTTAAATATGAAATATGTCTGAGGAGAGAAAGCCCACCAAGTCATCCAGGAGCTCTGAGGAGTTTTTCAGTGTGCTCTAATACTTCTCTCTCAGGGAGCTAGCCAGAGCACTGTATTTTCTTCAGAATCTCTAACCCACTTAAGACTCTGTTTTCTGGGCCTGGCCTTTTGTTTGTTTGCCTTAAGCCTGGACCTGATTTAGTTAGACAAGCAACCCCAGCCAGATTTTTGTCATTCATAATCACTTCCTGACTCTTTTGTTTTTATTAATATTATTAGACTCTTCCTGACACCCTGGGAAGATACTGTCAATTACTGTCTTCCTCCTAGATAAACATTTAGATCCCAAGATACTTCAAGTTGGAATATTCATAGTATTTAAATACATTTAAAGCTCACACCACAAGTTTGCAATGTAAAAGAAATATATGGAGAGTCCTCTTACAAAGCACAAAGGCTAAAAGAAAACAATAAGTATTAGGCAGTGCACTGAGAGAGCCAGATCTAGGTCCTAACTCTCACAAAGGCTTATTGTGTAATCACAGGTGAGTAAATCATCTAACCTTTCAACTTTAATTTCTTGTACTATCCAGATGGGGTGTTGGATCAGATGATCTCATTAGCTTTAAAATTGTACTAAACTGTCTTAAAGTACCACCTGAATTATGAGCACCTAGCCTCAATACAAATGACCCACTACATAAAGCAGTCTCTAATTCTACTGTGAACTAACTATGCCACCCACACAAAAAGATGTAGGCTCTTGCTCCGAACGCAGACCATTGTAGTTCAGTGTTAATGAGACATTGGTTAATTTTCTAATCTTTTTATGCACATTAATTTTGTACCTTTAAAAGGTGTGATAATTGTTCCTTTTTTCACAGAGTTCTTTAAAGATTCAAAAGATAATACCTAGTCTGGTGCTAGTATATCTGAAGAAGAAGAGGACAAATAAGACTTTTGACATTTAGATAGAATTCAAATTGCCTCTAGGCCATTGACTATTCTGGTCCCAAACCATGAGAGACATTGAACAAGTCAAATTGGTCATTAGGCAAATAATCTATTTTCCCTCTACTTGCCACGGTCTTTAGCAAGGCTATAAATTAATCTCTAGCAGAGCCCATGCTCACAATTGAATTCACTGGAGTATCTGGTGTTTGGTCCAGTATTTAGCACATAACATGGTTTGATGTTTCATGGAAGCCATGTGGATTTGGCAATACTTAAGAAAGAATACATTAAGAAAATCCTATAGGCCAGTTAGAAGGCTATGATAGAAATAGAATAGAAATGTTTATAACTTGAAACATATTATTAGCAGTGAAGATAGAATGATGTGGATGTACCTGAGAGACATTTATAAGGTAGAAATACTAGATGATTAAGTAGATGTGAGTGGAAGGGGGAGAGAGTCTACCAGGTTTTTAGTTTGAATTCGGTAGAAGACGGTGTCATTTACAGAGTGAGTAGAGGTTTTGTACATATTAAATCGGAGATGGCTGTGAGCTATCCAAATGTCAAACAGATGGTTGAATATGAGAATCTTGAAATCAGAAGCAATGTGAAAGCTCTAGAAATACAGCATTCAGATGACAACTGAAGTCCTAGAAGTGCCTAGTATTCCATAGATGAAAGGATACCGAATGAGAAGAGTCTAGAAGACCCTGGTAGTTGCTAACACTTAACGGTAAAGTTCAGAAGGAAAGGCCAATAATGAGACCAATAAATAACAGAGATACAGGAACGAAATTTGGAAAGGTGGTATCATGAAGGTCAAGGGTAGAAAGTATTTCTGATAGAAGGGAGTAATCAGCTGTACCAAATGCCACTGAGTCATGAAGATAATGAGATTTGGAGACCTCCATTAGATTTAGTGACATGGAGCTCACTGGCAAATTCAGTAAGAGCAGTTCCCATGGAATGGAAAGAGGGGGAGCTGAATTGGAACCTACTGAAAAGTAAGAAGGGAAGATGTTGAGACACTGAGCACAAACAACTTTGTTTTTCTTTTTATTTTCTTTTTCTTTTTTTTTTTTTTGTTAAGTTTGATAATGAGAAAATAGAGTAGTGAGTGGAAAAGACCACAGTGATAAATGAGGGAATTTTTTGGTCTATTTGCTTTTAAATGGAGGTGAAACGTGATCATGTTAAAATGCAAATTGGAAGGAGTTGGTAGAAAAGTCAGGTTTGAAAATACCAAAAGAAAGAGATAAGGGCAACTGTGACATTTTTGAGAAGAGTAAGCAGATGGGATTCTAAACACAAAAGAGTTGTCTCATTTCTCCCATTGTAATTAGAAAGAAAGAGGGAAAACGGGAGCCATAGGTAAAAAGTTCAATGAGCATTAGTTGAGGTAGTTCTCATTCGATGGAAGTAGCTAAGTGAGGATGAAAAGAAGAATTCAGAGATTTGAGGTGAGTAAATACATATATATATATACACACACACACACACACACACACACACACACACACACAAATACACAAGAGAGAGAGAGAAACCATTAAAGAGAATGAGAACTCTACAGAAGAAAAGGAAAACCAAAGACCTTCCATGAAGAAAACAAAAAACAGAAACAAAACAAAAGTGGCGATCATTGAGTGGGGGAAAAAAAACAAACCATCATTAAAATAAATAAGGCTGGTCAGTAGAAGCAGATGCATATCCCATTTCGTCACAAGTTGCACCATAAACAGATTGTTTCATCCCAGTGTTGTTTTCTACAATTCCCACTACCTTATCTTTTCTAACTTCTCCATTTAACTCCAGAAAATACTGGACTCTGTCTCCTTTGCCTAGAGGGTTTCTCCTTTCTTTGTTCCATTTGTGAACCTAAGTTTTACTCTAGTCATGGTTCATGAGCTGTAGTGTCCTGCTAGTAAAAATACCTGCTTCAAAATATATTTTGCAATGAAATAGGCATTATCAATCAGGACTGTTCCAAGCAGATTATAAACCCAATTCTTTATCTCTTTTACTGGAGTTTGCTTTAGCTTCGGCTCCAATGAGTCAGAATTTTAAAACCTTTTCAATGCTCATACCATTTTCTTATGTATCTGAAGATGAATCTTTTAGCAGATTTACATTTTGCAAATATTTTCTCTCATTCTATACATACCAGCACTCACATGTTCATTGCAGCACTATTCATAATAGTCAAGGAAACAACCTAAATGTCCATTGACAGATAAGTGGAATCCTATCAGCCTTTAAAAAGAACGAAATTTTCAGAATGTAACCATATAAGTGAACCTCAAGGACGTTATGCTAAGTGAAAAAGCCAGTCACAGAAAGACAAATAGTGGATGATTCCACTTATATGAGTTACCTAAAATAGTCAAATTCATAGAACCAAAGAGCAGAATGGTGATTGCCAGGAGCCTAGAGGTTGGGGTTATTGGGGAATTACCAAACAGCATAAAGATTCAGTTCAGAAAGTTGAATATTGGATATCTGCTGTACAATATCGTGCCTACAGGCAACAATATTGTATTGTGCACTTAAGAATTTAAGAACGTGGGGGCACCTGGGTGGCTCAGTTGGTTGAGCATCTGACTTCAGGTCAAGATCTCTTGGCTCGTGAGTTCGAGCCCCACATTGGGCTCACCACTGTCAGCACAGAGCCTGCTTCAGATCTCCTGTTCCCCACTCTCTGCCCCTCCCCTGTTTGCACTCTCTCAAAAATAAGAAAACATTAAAAAAAATTAACATTGAGGAGGGCACCTGTTGGGATGAGCACTGGGTGTACGGAAACCAATTTGACAATAAATTTCATATTAAAAATATTTTTTTAAAAATTTAAGAGGGTGTATCTTAAGTATTCTTAGCACGAATACATTCTAACAAAAAAAAAATTTTAAACTATTTATACCATTTCCATATTAACAGTATTGTAGATGATTTGCAAACTACAGAGAACAAAGAAACCCCACTTATCTCCTCACTTTAAAATAATCTCAAATAACTTGATACTTAGCCTAATGGTGCTTTTTGGCATGCACATGCCTGGTATTTCAAATGGACCATAGCAATATGGTCCATTTTATGTTTTTTTAAACAACATGTTACTACAGCTATATTTGATATTACAATTAAGTCAGTCATTGTAAGTCTTATTTTAGAGGCACTTTAGGATATCAAGACATAACTATAATGTACAAATTGATAAGGTATGAATAAAATGAGAGGAATGAACAATAATGGAAAAATAAATTATTCAGAAAAAAAAAAAAAGAGAGGAAGTACCCTTCGAATAGGGTTATAAGAATTTTCAGTCCTATGAAAGAAGCTTCATTATTTCCCTAGTTTTATCAGTAAGAAAAGTGAGCTACAGATGATTACTAATTTTTCTGGAGTCACACAGCTAATGTGTGATCTGGCCAAGATTTAAATCCTGGCAATCTGGAGGCAGGCCCATGTTCTTAGAATCGCCATGGTGATACTTTTCCCTTTCGCCAACCTGACTTTATCGAGCAGAAGGTGTGCACAAAAGCAAGGCAATAAAAATTCCTGATCTACTTAAGGAAGAGCCAGATGTATTCTCTAGTAGAAATAGAGGGTCAGTGCGGGGGTGGGGGGGGTGGGTAATGGAAGAGGAGAGACTGCAAGTGCGGGTTGCAGATAGATTATAAAAAGCCTTAATACCATATTAAGGCAGACAATAGGGAGCTACTGAAGAATTTTAAGCAGAAAGAAGACATGGTTTTCTGTGTGCACCTCCAGTTTGTAGTATTGGCATCCCCAATTTTAAAGTTAGAAACTGCTTTTTAATTTTTTCTTCGTGTCTTTATATTTTTAGTTTGTTTTTAGAGAGGACAAAATATCGACAGGAACATGAACAGTAATTACAGCTTAGATGGAACAGGAAAGTCTGAATCTAACTTCATGGGAAAATTGGAAAACTGTCAGACAGGTGGTGTGCAGCTTTGTCTGAATGGAAATGGCTTCACAGCTTTTGCCCCCACCTGGCAGAGCCTTCTCCTTCCTGTTACTTGTGTTGCCCAGGTAGCCGTGGTCACCCTGTAGAAACCCAAGAAGGTGGAGGCCAATAAGACATGAGATTTGAAGTCTAAGTGAATACAGTCGATAACGTGAAATGTAAATTTACTATGGGAGACAATAGCTCTGATTAGTGAATACCTTTTCTGGTTACTTGGCCATGGTCATTTTTTACTGCTTTATGACTACATCACACATATTCTTTGCTTTCATCTTCACTCCTTGAGAAATAAACAATGATTTTACCAAAACAGTAACAGAATTTGAAATCAAGCATATAATTTAAGGGGTCTCTTCACAGCCCTTCCCCTCCCTCCAAATACTGCTTATCCTCCTGGGAGTCTGTCTTTTGGCTTTCCATGATACTAGATATCATATAGAGCAAGTGTTTTGGAACTAGGTCTTTATTTTCAATCAATATTTGTGATTTTTTCCTACCTCTCTCCAAAAAACCCCCAAAACTAAACAATAGCAACAAAAAACAACCCACATTTTCCTGGAGCTACTAAGTGTTAAATAGACCTGGTTGGACCTTGATTTTTTTGTTTTTGTTTTCTTTTTTTTTTTTTGCTTTTTCCAAGTAGGAGTGCCAGGGAAAATCAGAATGATGAAAATCTGTGAAAAAAGGACTAAAAGGATAGTGCTGAATCATTTTCAGAACACTGGTAATAGGACTGGTTCATGTGCTATTTTAGCAAATACACACTGAAGGGACAGATCATGTTTTCTCACTGGCAAATTAGACCATTTCCTTTCTTAGTTAACTATAAACAACCAGCCAAACTTGGAGCTGCCTTTATGTTGCAGCTGAAATTTGCAAAGCTATGGACTCTGCTATTCTGCTTCTTAGGGACCAAAGGTAATTAGTCACGGTTTACCAAAATGTCTCACAAACAGAATATTAAGGTGAATAAATATGCCCCCACACTTAGGAACCTTAAACAGAACAAACAAAAAGATGAAGCTTTGCTCTGTTGGGTAGATTAGCAGCTAGAATCGAGGCTTGATTTCTAGGGCTGAGGTCCGCCACTCCCATTTAATCTGTTTCTAAGAAACTCTGTTTAAACCAGAAAGGCCCTAAGCAAACATGTCTATCTGTTCACTTAGTCCCTCTCTTGAATCTCTTTGTTCTACACATTACCCACTTCATCACCAGCTGCCTCTATTTTGCTTTTTTTTAAAAAATCTAATTCACATAAAGGTAAGAGTAAGTTGATTTTGGAGGATGATAGCTTATTCCCAAAAAACAGTTCTCTAATGATGAACTTTAGTTACCGTTTCAAGGTCCACGAATCTCGACAGTTCTTTCATGTCTCCCTGAATGATCATTCTGCAGCAAGACTTGAATCTTGAGAGTTGAGTCATTGGATCTAAAGTGCCTAGATTGAATCCCAGGTCCGCTGCATGCATTTGCTCAGACGCAGTTAAGAAAACCGGCTTGGGCACCATACTTCCTATGGGTGGTTTTAGTTTCCTCATCTCTGCAGGTGAGATGATAGTAACAATGCTTACCTTAAAGGATGGATGGAGAATTAAAGGAGTTAATAAATGTAAAGTGCTTAAAACCATTTGGTCATAGCAAGCACTCAGTTGTTAACTATTGTTCATGCACCTCTACACGTTTTTCTCAGTTTTTCTAAAGGAAGAAAAGATGGTTGGTGTCAATTTTGGTATTTGTTCTTAAGGATCATTATTACAAAGTAAGAATATATGTTAAAGTTTGGATTTATGATTTGTGGCTCCAAGTAGTTGCAATTCCCTCTACCAAACTTAATGTTTTTACCGAGCCACCCTTCTTACGAAGGTGGGGGAAGAGGCAGGAGAGTTGTTGTCCTGAAATAGTAGAAATAGGCTTCAGTTTGTGAAACGTATTTCAAATACTGGCTCTGCCACTTAAAATCTAGGCTGTTTGCTAAATTCTTATTAGACCTCTGTGAGGTGAAAGTACCAGTTGTCCGTTTTGTTGGGCCATGGTAGTATACGGAGGAAAACACTCCTCCTTAATCGAATGCCATATTAAAGGGGAAAAAGGAGGCTTGTGTGGGGCACGGGTTTAGCCTTGGTAGGAATTACATTCGTCTTCATTTCTACTTCCTGTTAAATATCCGATGCTACCAAGTGATCCATTAAGTGTTGATCTTAGTTGAATGGTGGGCACAGGATTAATATCCCTTTGGAAGGGGTACTTTGGTGGCCCAGCTGGCTGAAAATCCAACTTAATTTTGGCTCGGGTCATGATCTCACAGTTTGTGAGTTTGATTCCCGTGTTGGGCTCTGTACTGACCATATGGAACTTGCTTGGGATATTCTCTCTCTCTCTCTCTCTCTCTCTCTCTCTCTCTCTCTCTAAAAAATAAACATTTAAAAAATTTAATATCCCTTGAAGGCTAATCAGGCAATGTGCGGCACTAACTTTCTCTGCAGATATCTCCCTTGGCTTCTGTAAGATTTCTGATTTTCCTCCACTCTTTCTAGAATGCTTATTATAGGCTTCTATCTTTTTAACAATTCCATTTGAAATCCAAATTACTCAGTGTTCTTTGCTTGCTCCAATGCTATTTGTACTCTACATTTCTTTTGGATGAGATTAATAGCTTCAACCAGCACTTGTAAGGGGGTTACTCCCAACACACAACTGTCAAGTTCAGCTTTGTCTCCTGTACTTTCAACCAACTAGCTACTTGTTGTAAACCTTCATGTGATGTCTCACAATCATCTGAAACTTGATCATCCCGTACTGAACCTAAAACATATCCAAAGAAAAGAATGTTTTCTTCTATTCTGTTTTCAAAAATGACACTACTATCTACCTGGTTGTTCAAGCCAAAAGCCTAAGAAACATCTTAGAAAAGTGTGTTGTACGTAGCTTCCATTATCACCTCTTATGTATTCTTTAATAGTATGTCTCAAACCCATTCCCATGTTATGTTGTTTTATTTTTTTAAGTTTATTTATTCATTTTGAGGAGATAGAGAATATCCCAAGCAGGCTTCACACTGTCAACACAGAGCCTGACATGAGGTTCCAACCACGAACCTTCAGATCCTGACCTGTGTCAAACCCAAGAGTTGGAGGCTTAACCAACTGAACCACTCAGGCACACATCCTCCCCTATTTTAATTTAGTCCCTTAGAGTTTCTTGATTGAGTGTAACAGCCTTAAAGTATTCTATGGTGAATATCTCACCCCCTAGTCTTTACTCACATTGTGATGATAGTCCTCTCTTTAAAGAGTCTTTAAGAGGGGCGCCTGGGTGGCTTAGTCAGTTGGGTGTCCGACTTCGGCTCAGGTCACGATCTCGCAGTCCATGAGTTCGAGCCCCGCGTTGGGCTCTGGGCTGATGGCTCAGAGCCTGGAGCCTGCTTCCTATTCTGTGTCTCCCTCTCTCTCTCTGCCCCTCCCCAGTTCATGCTCTGTCTCTCTCTGTCTCAAAAATAAGTAAAATTTTAAAAAAATTCTTTAAGATTGAACTTGGCTTTCTCCTGCTTAAGAACTGTAATGCCTTGACCCTCCCCTCACTGCACACAGAGTTGTAATGGCTTCCCACAACTTTTAGAAATACATTTGAAAATATATAGACTAGTCCATGGGCACTTCACACTCTGCCTCTGCCTCTTAGTTTTTTCACTGGAGTGTGCATGCAGTATCCACATTTATCACTCTGAGGTCAGAGGGCAGTTTGTGACAGATCTTTTACCCATCAAGAATTCTTTCTGTTCAAAGAATTACACTTGAAATGCTCCTTCTATTGCATCAAATTATTTCCAGACACAAAGGAATGAGGCAGAGATAGCTATCCACTATTTCGGAGCTATTTGCTATGAATCCAGAAGGTTTGGTGACTTGCTGTTTAAATAACAAGTTAAATAATTAGTTGGAATCTATAAGCTGGTTCAAGCTGTGTGGAGTAGAGGGTACCTGAGTTAATTAATCTTTTCAGACCTTAAACACTCAGAGTATAGGAATCCTATCTTACAGATTATGTATCCCTAGTGCTTAATACAATGCCCGTCCATATTAGGCACTAATTATCATTTAGAGAATAAGAAAATGCAATGGGGCAAGACATGATGCGTAGGTGCTTGACCCTGGACTGACTTCCTACATTCCTGCTTTATGATTGAATTAAGTGTGGTAGATGAGAAGAGGAAAGGAGTTTTAAACATTTTGTATTGAGATGGAATTTATACATAGTAAATAGTTATTAAATGGACAATATGATGTGTTTTGGCAAATGTATATACCAGTGTAAATACCACTCCAATCGAGATAGAGAAAATTACCATCTCTGTTTTTGTTTTTGTTTTTTCCCACACTCCCTTTCAGGCAACCCCCCACCCAAAAGCCAACTTTGTTTATTTCGAACACCATAAATGAATTTGCTTGTTCTTGGGTTTCATAGAAGTATAACCATGCAATGTATACATTTTTGTGTTTGGTTTCTTTTAGTCATTTTAAATAGTAAAATCACGTTAAAGATGCATCCATGACATTGAAAGAATCAACAGTAAGTTATTTGTTGATTAATAACTTCTCATTGCATGCATATAAATAGACCAAAATTTACTTATAATTGACCTATTGATGGACATTTCTAACTCTTGTAGAGGTCTTAAATATTTTTCACTAAATATATTCCCTTTTTGGATGATATTATGAATGGTTTTGGTTTCTAAATTTGATAATCCCACTGTTCCTCATTTATAAAACTACAATTGAAATTTATACGTTGTCCTTGTGAAATACAACCTGGATAATTTGCTTGATGTAGCATTTCTCTTTTGGTAGATTTGTGTGAATTTATAACGAACACAAAATTATGTTGTCTATGAAAAAACACATTTTTCCTTTCAATCTTATTTTTCTTTTACCCATCTTACTACACTGGATGGAAATTCCATTGTAATATTGTTAAAAGTGGTGAGGGAGAGACCAGCTTGTTGGTTCCTTTAGAAAGTAAAGTATTTAATTAATAGGATGCTTACTGTAGTCTTCTCTCATAAGTAATCTTTATCAGACTGAAGAATTTCCCTTTTGTTCCTATTTTGCTGAGAATTTTTACCACGAGTGGGCATGGAATTTGATCAAATACTGTTTTTGCACCTATTGAAGTGACAATATAATTGTTTAATGTTTCCTAGAATTTACCATTGAAGTCATTTGTGCCTAATGTTTTATTTGTGGGAAAGTTTTACATTTTGAATTCAAGTTATTAAGAGTAGTACTGTTCAAGATCTTTGCTATTTGCTTCATTTTGGTAACCTGTGTCTTTTAAGGAACTTCTCCATTCCATCAGAGCAGTCACATTGATTGGCATATAATCGTTTGTAATATTCCTTTATTCTTTGAATGCTTGTAGAATTTATAGTAATTATTCCTCTCTATTCCTAAGATTGACAATTGATAATTTATTTTTTGTTCATTGTGGTTGCAATGTCCTCAATTTTGTTTCTCTTTTCCAAACACTGGGTTTTGGTTCCATGGATCGTCTTCTCTACTTTCTATTTCATAATTTTCTATTGTTAATCTTAATTTCTTTCTTACTTTGGGCTTAATTTCATTATTTTCTAAAGATTGTCAAGGTGGAAACTTGGATCAAAGATTTTAGAACTTGTAAGTCTGTACATTTTCTCTAAGAACCATATAGAAGCTGCATTAGGCTTTGTTCAACTATGAAGGCTGATTTCTGCCTTGAATTTGGTATATCAAGGTTTCTTTGCATTTAGAACCATATAGAAGCTGCATTAGGCTTTGTTCAACTATGAAGGCTGATTTCTGCCTTGAATTTGGTATATCAAGGTTTCTTTGCAAATGCTGCTGTTTCTAATCCCACAGAGAAATATGATTTACATTTTGTCTTTATTATTGTCATTTTTACCATGGGGAAAAAAGGTCTGTCAAACCCTGTACATCATACCTGGTAGAAGTCTATTTACTGTCATTTTTGTTTTTGTTTCAGAGTAGATGCTCAGAATAGACTGAGGTTCTGCTGATATCCAGTTTAAAAACATTCATATTCTTAGTATCATTCCCCATTTCCCCAAATTACCCCTTTTTAAAATGTTGATAAACTAATCCTGAAAGATCTCAGAAAAAATTACCTTAAAAGTGGTAAATACAAGAGATTTAGCTCTTCCAGAAAAGAAAAAAAAGAGCTAACCATTTTAATTATTTTATCTATAAAAGTTGCTAATGTGTTAAATTCCAAGGTAGGGTGATACAGGGTATTTCTTTGACATCTTTTTATTTGAGCTTTAAAAAATATGTCTGAAATAATAATAAAATGTGCTGGACAGTGATTGTGTAAAAGTATAAGTGTAAAATACCTTAAAAGAAGAAGGCTGGAGAATGAGGGAACATTTTATTCCATCATAAGATTCATTTATCAGAGAGTACATCCTTTTAGGTAATTTTTAAAAATCTTTTCATGAATGACAGCTATTACTTCAATTCTAGAACATGTATACTTCAATATCAAATTGTCATGGACCCCCAAAGGGCCACCTTTTATTATTAGAGATTAATCGTGTCAGATCACCCTACTGTGAGAGGCTAAAGCCATGCCCACTTGATGATTTTATTTCAATAGATCTCATTTTCTTTTTCTGACTGCTACTTGACTCTCTGGCTGCATTAGAAAAAGACATGGTTAAAGGAGTCCCATTATGGAGAGAAACCAGGAAAAAGCTTTGCTACAAAGCAAGAACTAATTCACTATTCTGTAGGGGCTGATATTCATCTATCCTTCAATAAAAGCTAATGGCTCAATAGGCCCAATGCACTCAGCTAATCTCAGTAGAAGTTGATGCTTGGGAACTGGGATTCAATCAAGGATCATGCATAAGTGCTATTACTGCAAATAAAAATACACTAATATCTACTTGATATCAAATAGGACTAAATTTTTAAAAATCTAACCAATTGGCTTTAGCCTCATCAATATTTAATAGACATTTGAAATGTTACAGTTTTCAGATGAGGTACCACTGAATATCAACCTAGGTATTATAGCAAGGTATGATATCTACTAATTAGAAAATAAATAAGTAAATCTCTGGCCTGGAAATCAGCCTTGTTTTTCCAAGGTCCTTTAAAGGATTAGAAATGTTTAAGTAATGCCAGTGAAAAACAACTCAATGACTGCTGTTTACTGTATAGTATTCAGACATACTGATAAGCTTTCCCATGAAAGTATTTTTGTGAAACATCCCCAGAGTAAGTGAAATTTCCCCTGAGTAGTGTATTGGCTAACAGCGCTGCCACGCTATACATATCAAGTCCTACAAACAAAGAGAAAATCATAGAAAGGAAAGAAAGCAAGTGGAAGAAATAAGCAGCATAAAATTTGGAGACAATTAAAGTTGTTGAAGAGCAACTGTTACTGGTTGGGAATAGTATGCCCCTAGGGTGAGTATGTGTGATGAGTGCAAAAAAAAAAAAAAAAAAAAAAAGAAAGAAAGAAAAAGAAAAAAAAGGCCCTTTATGAAATACCTTCTCTCCACTCAATTCCTATTTCTTTAATGGTTCATTTTGGTAAGTGAAAAACACAAGAAATCATGTTGAATTGCCTGCAATTGCATGAGGATACAGCAGTTGAAAATTTTTGATTTACCAAATGCTCTTAATATAAAAATCGTATGGTACGGTTTATATCATTTCAAACACAGTATCTGCCTTTAGTTTTAATTGGGATGATGATCTGCATCTAAAGGTTGACTTGTAAAAGTGATGCCTGTGCTTAGGATAGGTTACATGTAACCCTGTTTATGCATAGGCATGTGCGGTTTTATATAAAACATATGCATTCAACTTATACTTGCTTGCCATCCTCACAGATGTTTGAGTATTCTCTGCCATTGGAGTATTGTTAGGTATGTCGAATTTTTGACAGTCTTATGATGAAACAATTGGAGTTTTGGTCTAAGCAAATAGAAAGTGTACCCACCACTACAAGTTATTTCTCAATATAATAGGATATAGATCAAACCCTAAGCGTTGTATTACATATCGGATACCCATTATGAAAACACTCAATTAGGACTTCAGTTCGCTTATCACAAAAATGAGTGTGACCTATACGAACTTTTATACCTCTAATAGTTTTAATATTCTATGAATGTGTGACTGTAGACATTGTTCATTATAAAGGCTAGAAGTAGGCATGCTTTCTTTACCCAAGGAAGTGCTATCCAAAAGTTCTCAGATTACTGGTTTCGTCACTAGGCAGTCGTGACCTTTGAGAGATTTAGAAACATCAGGAACAATTGACCTTTTATTTTTTAAGGTTAAAATGCATGCTCATTCCCTGTAAAGAATGGATTTTGACATTCTGTACAGCTTTGTTTATTTGAAAAGGGGATATAAAACTGGGGTGGTTCATTTGCAACTACGTGGATGGAACTGGAGGGTATTATGCTAAGTGAAATTAGAGAAAGACAAAAATCATATGACTTCACTCATATGAGGACTTTAAGAGACAAAACAGATGAACATAAGGCAAGGGAAACAAAAATAAAAACAAGGGAGGGGGAAAAAAACAGAAGAGACCCATAAATATGGAGAACTAAGGGTTACTGGAGGGGATGTGAGAGGGGGGATGGGCTAAATGGGTAAGGGGCACTAAGGAATCTCCTGAAATCATTGTTGCACTATATGCTAACTAATTTGTATGTAAATTAAAAAAAAATTCAATAAAAAAATTAAAATTAAAAAAATTATGCAGAAAAGTAAAAAAAACAAAACAAACAAACAAAAAAAAACAAACAAACTGGTGTGGTTTGAAAATGGTAGCTATTTCGTTTAGAGGCACATCTTTACTTATTTGTGAATCCTAAAATAAAGCTAAGCAATTTCACAGTAGTTGATTAACAGTATCTAATATTTATAGAACATTAAATACGTGGCAATAAATGCTCTAACATATGAACTTCTGTAATCCCAACAACAATTTTTTGAGATCACTATTGTATTATGTTTGTTTGACAAATGATTCACAGAGATTAAGTAATTTGCACAAGGTATATCAAGTCGAGGATTCAACCCAGGTGTTCTGGCTCTGCAGGCTGCACTTGAAATCAATACGCTACAGTCTATGTATGAAAAAAAAAATTTGAACACTGTCAACAATAGTCCCAGGTCTTTTGTTTTATTTTTTTATCACAAAATTGGATAACATGGATCATGTTAGCGGTCTGTGGCAGCTGAGTTTTCCTGCTTAGAGGGAAGATCCCCACGCCAAAGCTATCAGGGTCTTTCCTTTCCAGGCCTTGATTTATTTATGTACTTGTTCAACTATTGACCAGTGATGTAGTTGGCTTGAGCTACTAAAACAAAATGCCACAGGGGTGGCTTAAACTACATTTTCTCACTGTTCCAGAGGCTAGAAGTCTGAGACCAGGATACCTGCGTGCTTGTGTCTGGTAAGAGCCCTCTTTCTGACCTGGGGACAGTTGCCTTCTCAGTGTATCCTCATGTGGCAGACGGAGGAAGCTCTGGTTATACCTTCCTTTCTGAAAAGGGTATTAATACCATCAGTTGGTTTCACCCTTATGACCTCATCTAAACCTAATTACTTCCCAAAGTTTCTACCCTCTAATAAATCACTTGGGGGGGGGAGGGGTAGGCTTCCACCTGTGAATCTGCGGGGACACACATTCTGTCCATTACAAGTAAACCTTGCTCTAGGCACTGAGGATACAGAAGTAAACAAAGCAGACAAAAAGCCTTGGCCACATTGGGGCACCTGGTTGACTCAGTCGGTTAAGCATCTGACTTCGGCTCAGGTCATGATCTCACGGTCTCTGAGTTCGAGCCCCACATCAGGCTCTGTGCTGACAGCTCAGAGCCCGGAGCCTGCTTCAGATTCTGGGTCTCCCTCTCTCTCTGTCCTTCCCGGGTTCATGCTCTGTCTCTCTCTGTCTCAAAAATAAATAAACATTAAAAAAAAGTCCACATGAAACTTAAAGTCCCATGGGGAAGCTGGATAATAATCAAGGTAAAAAGGGGCGCCTCGTTGGCTCAATTAGTTAAGCGTCCAACTTCGACCTTAGGTCATGATCCTGCAGTTTGTGAGTTGCAGCCCTATGCCGGGCCCTGTACTGACAGCGCGGAGCCTGAAGCCTGCTTCAGATTCTGTGTCTCCCTCTCTCTCTGCCCCTCCCCTGCTCACGCTCAGTCTCTGTCAAAAAATAAACATTAAAAATATTTTTTAAAATGAAAAGATTAACAAAAGTGCTAAGTGAGATAAAAGGCAGGCAGGAAGGCTAAGATGTCAAGGGTGTTGCAGTTTTGGATACGGTGGTTAAAGTCTTCTGAGAAGGTGACTCAGTCTGAATGAGCCAAGCTGGGGGAAGAGCCAATGCAAAAACTTGCAATGAGGGAAAGCAGAGCTGGGTTATAAAAAAAAAAAAAAAAGTGATAAAGCAGTGATTGGGATTGGTATGATTCAGGGAGAAAGTGTAAGAGATTAGGTTAGAGATGGAAAGGGGCCCTGACCATTTAGGTCCTTGTAATTCATAGCAAAAACTTCAGATTTTATTCTGAATGAGATGGGAAGTGTTGTAGGAATTTGAGTGGAAGAGGGACATGATCTAACTTCCATCTTAACATGATCATCCTGGCTGCACTGCTGAAAATAAACTGGAGAGGGGAACGAGAGCTGAGGCAGTGAGACCAGTTAGAAGCTTATTACCTGTCAAATTATTAAAAGAGATTAGGCAAATGGGTGCTAATCACGTCTCATCTGAATTGAGCAAATGTTTTGTTGTGGCACAGAGAAAATTTGAATGTTATTTTAATGTTAATTTGGGAAGACTTCCAAGAAAGCTGGCAAAGTGTGCAAAGCCTTGATCTCTTTCAAAGAAGAAAAACAACCTTAAGCTGGATGTAAACTATATAGATACTAAAACAGTGGCAACAAAGCCATGCTTAAAGTTCTAAAGGCTCTGCTAGCTGATACACAATCTATAGATGAAGTCCTCAACAATTCAACAAAGAGTACCCATACTCTTGAATGTGACGAAGAATTTAGAAGGTGTACAGTCCTACTAAATTCTCTAGTTTGGGGGTTAATAGTTGTGTATTCATTCTTATTCTGTAGAATGGGGAGGGTCGTAAGGCTGAGCAAGAGATCTACTGATCACACAAAAATAATCTTGGTAACTTACTTAAAAAGAAAGGGAAGAGATTGCAGCTATTAATGGGTCAAAGGAAAAACTAGGAAACAGTAGTGTGGGGACATTTGGGGTCTACAAAGATATTCTGTGAATAGATTCAATAGCAAAACCCTCTGAGACATTGAGATTCACATTAGAAGAAACTTTTTCCAAGGTGGTATTCACTCCTGAAAGCCCAGACATGGAGATCTCATTCTGACCTCACATTTCGTTTGACTATATATGCAAATAGGAGATGGAATTCAATAGATTTGTAGGAAAAGTTGACAAGAAGTTGGCTGCCTAATGTCTTTTCCCCTCAGTACCCCTTTCTCCCAATAGCTGAATGAGCTGAACTATTGGACGAAGAAAAAAAAATAACGTCAAGCCCTCCCATTTAAGATACCGAAGTGATGCCATGATTAGTGGTTACACAGTCAAAGAAAATCTCTGCACACTATGTAGGGGCAAATATTGGCCTCAGTCGGATTATTTATATTAAAAACAAAAATAAAGAAGCATTAAATCAACTCAAAAGTTCTCACAACCAAATGAAAAAATAAACATGTACAAAGCATAGGTAAACTCAGATTTTTGGAATTTTAGGAAAGAATTGCTTTGTCCTTTTAGGTAAATTAGTTCAATGGTAAGCTATAAAATCTCAAATTATCAATTGGACAGGGCTCCTCGCCAGCCCAGTTGGGGGAGCATGTGACTCTTGATCTTAGGGTCATGAGTCTGAGCCCCACATTGGGGGTAGAATTTACTTAAAATATTTTTTTATCAATTGGAAAAGAAGCTACCAGGACTAATGAATTAGATAATCCAAAAAAATTGAAAAAGAACAAAACTGTATTATTAGTGTTCATTCTATAGCATGCCTGAGAGACTTGAGTATAGATAGATACTGCAAGCCAGGGAAAAGAAATTGAAAATACGATCAGTGGAAAAATTGTACTAGACAAAATAGGTAAGGAGGGTTTTACTCAAAGTCATTGCAATAGGGGAGAAAGATCAGAATGTAGTCTGAACTCAACTCTGCTGATAAAAGAGGCAGGAGAATTTTTAAGTGCAGAGCGTGGGGATCATAGCCATCTTTTTGTATCTTTATGACAAGAGATGGTTTTACAATTTAGAGCAAGTCAAGGTAGGCTCCTACCCTTTCACAGAAGCTGGGAGATATGGAGGTCTTCTCTCTCCTGACAATTAGGGATGACTGCCAGGTCTTTAAGAAAAACAGTAGGAGGTTATAAAACCAGCAAGACGCTTCTAAAAAGAGGTAAATCTGAAAGAAAATGAGGAAAATTTATAATGAAAAGATTTCTAATATTAATGCTCTAAGAAGAGAGGAGAGGGGAGAAACCTTTGTGGTTAGGCCATTTAGATTCTGTGAGGCAGATGCGAGATCAGAGACAGGAAGAAGCCGGTCTGAAGATGAGTCAAGGTGAGGGAAACATGAAGGTTGTCTTGGTCAATATAGGTGAGAAAATAGTTGATATGGAAGGCCAGACAAAGAAGATTGAATCCATAAAAAAGTACAGAAAATACTTTCAAAGTCTAGTAAAAGAATAATTCTTGAAATCGAAGAACATGTGAACCACTATATGTGGTTCATGTTCTAGGGAAATTTAACGCCACAGCTTATCTTGATAAAAATAACTAAGTGTTGAAGACAAGAAAAGAAAATCCCACAAGTTCCAGGGGGGAAAAGCATACTAAAGTTTCAAAGTGGGAGAAATACTTAGCCAGGCCACCTTTAGATGTCAGATATCAGCAAGTATGGTTCAATGTCATTCAAGTATTTTCAGAGATTGGTCAGATTGCAGAGGGCAACAAATTCCAAGCTAAGAAATACTATCATTTTTTCCCCATATGTAGTTTTTTTTTTTATAGCTTCGTTGAAGTATAAATGATTTTTAATAAACTGTACACACTAAAATGTGATAAATTTTAACATACGTGTACACCTATGAAACCATTACCACAGTTAAAATAACCATTCCACAAACTCCTAAAGTTTCCCCGTGCTCTTCTGTAGTCCAGATTTTCCACTACCCCCATCTCCAAATAACCACTGATCTGCCTTCTGTCATTAAGTTATTTTGCATTTTCTAGGATCTTACATAAACGGAACCATACATTATACCATCCTGTGCATGAGTGTACAATGTATGTTCATCTGAGAGAAGGGAATGTGGCTTCTTTCACTTGGCAGATTAGTTTGGAGAAACTCATTAGGAGTCTCAGTTCTTTTTAATTACTGAAAAGTATTCCATTGTGTGATTATACCACATTTTGATTCACCTATTGGTTGTCACTTGGATCGTTTCTAGCTTTTAGTTAAAAGCTTCTAGATTTTCATAAAGAATTCCCAACAAATCCCTGTGAACATTGGTGCACAAGTCTGTGTGAAAATAGGCTTCAATTTCTTTAGAGTGGAAATGCTTTAACGTAAGGTAGTTGTCTGTTTAATGTTGTGAGAATCTGTTCCCACCAGCAGCCTAAGAGAGTTCGAGTTGCTCTTGATACTTGCAAACACTTGTTATGGACAGTCTTTTTAATTTTAGCAATACAAGTGGGTGTTTTATGATATCACGTTGTGGTTTCAATTTGTACTTCACTGATGACTAACGATCTTGAAAATCTTTTCTTATGTTTACTTTCCGTTAGTAAATCTTTTTTGGTGGAATGTTTGTCGAAATCTTTTGTCTGAATCTTTCGTTTACAATAGGATGTGAGTTTTTATTCAGTTGTAGAAATTATATATTCTGGACTTAAGTTCTTCATCAGTTATGTATTTGCCACTGTTGTCTCCTCCTCCAGGGCTTGACTTTTCACTGCCTTAACTGGGTATTGGAGAGTAGAAGTGTGTAATTTTGATTAAAGTTATCAGTTTTTTTGTAGCTCATATTTTAGTTGTTTTTTTCTCCTAAGGAAACTTTCCTACCATCATCACAAAATTTCTTGCCACTGTTTTCTAATAGAATGTTTGTAGTATTAGTTTTAGACCTTATATTTAGATCGATGGTCTTTTTCAAGTACATTATTGTATATGTCTTTTTTTTTAACGTTTATTTATTTTGAGACAGAGAGAGCCAGAGCATGAACGGGGGAGGGTCAGAGAGAGAGGGAGACACAGAATCTGAAACAGGCTCCAGGCTCTGAGCTGTCAGCACAGAGCCCGACGCAGGGCTCGAACTCAGACCATGAGATCATGACCTGAGCGGAAGCCGGACGCTTAACCGACTGAGCCACCCAGGCGCCCCCATTATTGTATATGTCTTAAAGTAAGGGCCCAGATTTATTACATTGTATATGGATACCTAATTGGTCCAGCACAATTTTTTGAAAAGATTATTCTTC
Organism: Puma concolor; assembly: GCF_028749965.1. Lineage (NCBI taxonomy): Eukaryota > Metazoa > Chordata > Mammalia > Carnivora > Felidae > Puma > Puma concolor. The sequence continues at coordinate 40,436,973 of NC_141673.1, read as the reverse complement.
CTGACTGAAAATAGCTTTTGCACCTTCGTTAAAAATCAATTTGGCAATATATACATGGATCTTTGTCTAGACTCTCCATTCTCATTTCGTTATTCTATACATCTGTTTTTCAACCATATTACACTGTTCAGGTTATTGTGGTTTAATAAGTCCTGAAATCTAGTACTGTAACTCCCCCAACTTTCTTCTTTTCCAAATAGTTTGTATGCTATAGAACATGAGCATTTTCACGTAAATTTTAGAATCATCTGGGCAAGTTCTACCCAAAAAAGAAGCCTTCTGGGACATTGATTGTGATTGTGTTGAATTATGTATCAAGTTGTGGAAAATCAACTCTTAACACCAATCAGTCTTTGCATCTATGATCATGGCATATCTCCTTTTTGTAATATGTATATCCTTTTAAATTTCTCTTGGCAATGCTTTGTGTTTTCCCTGTGAAAGAATTGGAAATGGCTTTAAAATAGGAATTTTTATAAAATATCAGTTACATTTTAATTCCATTCATTTTGAAATTTTAACCATCAGTTGTTAATAGTATACAGAAATAGATTTTTTTATATTGACCTTATATCCTCCAACTTTGCTTTCTTTGTGGATTCCTTATGCATTTTTTCCTCTGCTTAATTATAGTTGACAATTGAAGGTTGTATATATTTAAGGTGTACAACCTGAGGATTTGATATATGTATACATGTGAAATAGTCACCACACTCTATTTTATGTCAACTATCCCTAGCTGGATGTTCTAGAATTAAGCATACTACATTCTCTCTCTCTCCCACTTTGAAGATTCATCTCATACATTAGCACATTAAGATCTTAAGTTCCACACAAACATGGAGATATTTTTAAAACTACATTTTCTAAATATATTTGACTACAAAAACTTTTTGAAGAACGACTTTTAATATTGTCCAAACTATAGTAACATTCCCTAAAATGGCTGCCTTAGGTCATTTCATCAAAAAATTGGCATTAACAAATGAGTGTTTAGGGGAGATTAACACAGTGGCTGTGAACAGAATGGATTGGAAGCCAGGAGAGTTTATGACAAGAAGGCCATTGAGATGGCCATTGCAATAAGCCAGGCAGGAAGAGATGAGAGCCTAGAGAGTGATAAAGAAAGAATTGATAAAATGTCTTGCCTACTTCCCTTTGCCTGAAATGCCCTGTTCTCTCTTTTTCCAACATGGATCTTAACTGTTTTTAACTATAACAAGGAAGAGAGGGTGGTAGTATTGACTATTTCACAAATTATAATCACTGTTTTTCCCTTATTTCTGCAATATTTTCACCTTCTTTATTTGAATTGACATGCAGCTTGTTACCGACAGATTGGCTAGTTAAAATGGATATAATAATTTTTTTAACTTTATTCTTGAAAGAGAGAGAAAGCACTAATGGGGGAGGGGCAGGGAGTGGGAGGGAGAGAGAGAGAGAATCCCAAGCAGGCTCCACATTGTCAGTGCAGAGCCCGATGTGGGGCTTGAACCCACAAACTGAGACTATGACCTGAGTGGAAGTTGGACGTGCTTAACTGAGCCACCCAGGTGCCTCTGGATATAATAATTTTTTAAGCTTTAAAAAAAAATGTTTATATAGAGAGGGAGAGCATGCACACACATACAGGTGGGAGTTGGGGAGAGGCATAGAGAGGGAGAGAGAGAGAATCCCAAGCAGGCTCCATATTATCAGTGCAGAAGCCTACACAGGATTTGGTCTCACTAACCATGAGATCATGACCTGAGCAGAAATCAAGAGCCAGACATTTAACCACTGAGTCACCCAGGTGCCCAGGATATAATAATTTTTTTAATGCTTATTTATTTTTGACAGAGAGACAGAATGAGTGAGGGAGAGGTAGAGAGAGAGAGAGAGGCAAGAGTGTGAGCGGGGGAGGAGCAGAGACAGAGGGACACAGAACCCAAAGCAGGATCCAGGCTCTGAGCGGTTAGCACAGAGCCCAGCATGGGGCTCGAACTCGGGAACCATGAGATCGTGACCTGAGCCAATGTTGGACGCTTAACCGACTGAGCCACCCAAGTGCCCCATCAGACTCCCTAATATTAAGAATCATTGTTGGTAGGCTCAGCCTCCATATGCCACCCCTAAAAATTAATGTTTTATAACCTGGGAGAAACCCCACTTCTTCACAAAGAATTCCTAGACCTTGCTCTCCTATATTAACTCTCTCATCTCTGAATTACCTTGGCATTTATTTGCTATATTATTGTAATATATTCTGCCTTGCTATTTTTTCTTTTATATATTCTTCCTACATATTTCAATTATAGTCCAAGGAAGGAATCGTTCCTTAGATAATTGGTAGCCCTCCTCACAGCACCATCTATGGACCTATTACTTCGTTGGTTACAAGATAAGCAATAACTGATTATATTTAAATATTCTACTTTCCTTAATTTTCTGTTTGATAAATAAGTTGTGAATATTTTTTTTTAATTTTAAATGGTTATTTTTGAGAGAGAGCTTGAGAGGGGAAGGGCAGAAAGAAAGGGGGACACAGAATCTGAAGCAGGCTCCAAGCTCAGAGGTGTCAGCACAGAGCCCAACAGAGGCTCGAACCCACAAACCATGTGATCGTGTCCTGAGCCGAAGTCAGATACTTAACCGACTGAGCCACACAGGTGCCCCAGAAACTGTGAATTTTAATGATCTGTGTACATTGGAGAGAAATGGGATGGAATAGGGTACTTTCTCATGGGATGGTAAGTTTTTAGCTTTTAAATATAAACTTTAAAGGGAACATATACACAATTACATTAGTAGGAAATTATTCTTGTGAACTTGCCATTAAATTTGTTATGTCTCAATATTAAGCAGGATAACGAAGAATCCGTAGCCAAATCAATTCAGCATTGGAGCTTGTATGGAAAGGAAACATACATATAATTCATTTTCTTTTGGGTAGGCAAAAATGAATTCATACCAAGCATTTAAGTTGCCTACCTATTCTTTTTTTTCCAAGTAAACTTTTAAGTAAAACTTACAGGTAACGATAGCATTTTATTAGACTCTTGCTTAGAAAGAATTGTAGGTTAAAATAAAAATATACATGAGAATAATCCCTGGAGTCCATGGAGTTAATGAAATTTGGTTTGAATCACAGCTTCTGTTGTGTTAGCTAAGTGATCTTGGGCAAATCACTCTATAACTGTCCATCAATATCTTCATATGTTGAAAATAATAGCACTTTCTATAGAAAATTACTATGAGGCCCATAATATAAAAGTTGTAAATAGATGATAGTAATAGTTGTAAGTAGATAATACTTGTAAACCATAAAGCAAATATGTTCTATTTTTTTTATAATTCATTATAAGGTAACAGGATATGTAAGCAAAATAACTTTTGATGAACAGAAATGAAACATCTGAATTTTACAACAATTAGTTTTAAAGATATTTAGGACAATAAGAATTCAATTTCACTAAATTTACTCCACATGGAGAGGAAATACAATAGACCTCATTATGTTTTAAATTTTCAGGAAAAAAAAAGTTTGAATAACCTATTATCACAAAGTTTTGTTCCAGTGGGTTTTCTAGAAATTTTACAGTTGTGGGTTTTACATGGTAGTTTATGTTCCATTTTGAGTTAGCCTTTTATGTGAGGCAAGGTGCCTGTTGAAGTTCATTTTCTTACGTATGGATATTCAGAGAGTTGAAACAACTATCTTCTCTCCACTGAATTGCTTTTGCACCTTTGTTGACAACTAGTAGTTCATATATGTGTGGGACTATTATGACTTTCCATTTTGTTCCATTGATCTCTGCTTATCTTTATACCAGTGTTGCACTGTTTTGTTTATTGTAGCTTCATAAACAATTTAGGGAATGTGAGTCCTTGAATTCTTTCAAACTTACTGGCTATCCTAGATTCTTTGCATTTCTGTATAATCTTTAGAATTAATTTGCCAATCTCTACAAAATCCATCTCTTCCATTTTTATTAGAATTGAGGTAAATTTATAGGTCAGTCAGGGGAGACCTGGCATCTTAAAAATTCTGCATCTTCTAACCCGCTTAGAAGGCATATCTATCTATCTAGATCTTTAATTTCTCTCAGCAGTCCTTTAAGGTTTTCAGATCTCTTACAGTTTTTGCCAGGTTTATTCTTAGGCATTCATGTTCTGATGCTATTGTAAACAGTATTGATCTTTAAATTTCAACCATTTTGGAAACTGGTTGTATATAGTTTCTTAAAAAATTAAACATACTTCTGACATAGGATCTATTTAGCTCTTTCCTTTCTAGGTGTTTACTCAAGAGAAATGAAAGCCTATATCCTAAAATGATGAGACACAAATATTCACAGAAGCTTTATATGTAAGAGTCAAAAGCTAGAGACAACTCAAATAATCATCATAAGGTTAATGAATAAACAAGCTGTGGTACATATGTACAATAAAATAGTACTTAACAACTAAAAGGAATGAACTATTGAGGCATAGCTAGAACATGAGTGAATCTAGAGTTAAATGGAAGAACTCAAAAGTGAAGTCTACATTATTTCATTTATATAAGATGGGGTAAAATACTAACTAACCTGTAGTGAAATGGAACAAATCAGTGACTTTCAGATGGCTGCCTTCTTATTGTACTTGTAAGCGCTTTACTCTGTGCCTACAAACATTCCAGGGATCTCAGTCATTTTGAATTAGAGCCTCACTTTATGACCTAATCTAACTTTAACTCCCTCCTTAAAGGCTCTAACTCCAAACAGTCACCTTGGGTGTTAGGTCATCAACATATGAATTTTGGGGAGACACGATTCAGTCCATAACATTCCACCTTCTGCATCCCCCAACTTATTTCCCTCTCTCATGCAAAATATATTCACCCCCTCCCAACAGTCACCAAATTACTAACCCATTCCATTCCAGCATCACTGTAAGTCTAAAGCCTAAATATCTAAATCAGATATGAGTGAGACTGTTTGATACTGAGGCAAAATTTCTCTCTGTGTATGTGCTTCCAAAATACAATGGTGGGACTGGGATGGAATAGGCCTTCCATTCCAAAAGAGAGAAACTGAAAAGTTTCTGGGCCCAGTGGGGAGGCTGCATCAACCACATGGTCCTAGGCTGAAGTTCCACCCCCACAATTCTGGGCAGCAGCTTTATCTCTGGGGCACTGGGAGGTGGCAGCTTGGCCTGCTGAAACCAAGTGGGAGACAGCTTCAGCCTTAGAGCAGGAAATAGCCTTGTCCCTCTCCCACCCCAGACCTGTGCATTCTAGATCTCAGGTAGGAGTGGCAGACCTGCTGATTTCTGAGTCCCCTTCGAGGTCATTCTTCCCTTTTCTTGAAGGAGAATGCACTTTCACAGCCAAATATTTACTGTCGCACCCTGTAGAATCCAAAATGTCCAATAGCTTTCCATTTTGCTCATCTTTGTTCCCTTTAGTCCCGTTGTCAGTGTTTCCACTGGTATAGTGACATCTCTATACCTGGTTTCTGCTGAGATGGTCCATAAGCCATACCCATGATCTCTTCATCAAATGATTTTCCATTGTATCCTTGCCTTTCTCTCCAGAACCTACTTTGACCTGGGAATTTCTCCAGTCTTCAAGTTCTGGTTTATTTTTACTTAAGGGTTCCTTAAATTTAGGTTTCACATTTTACCATATGTGTTAAGGAGAAACCAGACAACACCTTCAACACTTTGCTTGGAAATATCCTTAACTTGGGGCACCTGGTGGCTCGGTCAGTTAAGCCTCAGAGTTGATTTCGGCTTCAGGTCACGATTTCATGGTTAGGTTCATGGGATCAAGCCCCACATCAGGATCCATGCTGATAGCACAGAGCCTGCTTGGGATTCTCTTTCTCCCTCTCTCTCCACTCACCCCTACCCATTCTCTCTCTCTGTCTCTCTCTCTCTCAAAATAAACTTAAAAAAAAAGAAATATCCTCAAATAAATATCCAAGAAATTAAAAGTATATAAGGTATATCACTTCTAACTTCTACTTTCCACAGAACACTAGAGCACAATCCAGCCAAGTAATTTGCCACTTTATAACAGGATTGGCTTTCCTCCAGTTGCCAATAACTTGTTCCTCATTTCCATCCGAGACCTCACCAGCATCACCCTTAATATCCATATTCCTACCAAAAATATCTTCAAGTCAATCTTGGCTTTTTTCAAAATAAACCTCAAAATCCTGAGAAACTTAACAGAGGACATGGGGGAGGGGAAGAGGAAAAAAAGAGTTGGAGGGAGGCAAACCATAAGAGACTCTTAAATACTGAGAACAAACTGAGGGTTGATGGGGGATGGTAGAGAGGGAAAAGTGGGTGATGGGCATTGAAGAGCACCTGTTGGAATGAGCACTGGGTGTTGTATGGAAACCAATTTGACAATAAATTATATTTTAAAAAATTCTTCAGCTTCTACCCATTACCCACCTCCAAAATCACTTTGACATTTTTAGGTATTGTTACAGCAGTACCCCACTTCTTGTTACCAAAATCTATGTTAGGGTTTCTCCAGAGAGGACCAATAGGATGTGTATATATACACACAGATTTATTATTTTTTTAAAAAGATGGTTGCATGGATTCTAGAGTCTGGAAGGTACAAAATGTGTATTTTAGGCCCTAAGACTCAAGACCCAGAAGGGACGATGGTACAGATGGAGACTGAAGGCTGTCCATTAAATTTCTTCTTGCTTGGGAGGCTGATTTATTTGTTCTATTAGGTCCTTCACCTGATTGGATGAGTCCCATCCACATTATACAGATAAATCTGCTTTACCTGAAATTCACCAATTTAAATGCTAATTTCATTCAAAAACACTACCCTCCAAGTTGATGCGCAAAATTACCATCTCAAGGTTATATTATGTTCATTTTCTTGATTGTGGTGGTAGTTTTAAGGGTGCATATGAATGTTATAAGTTAGCCAACTGTATACTTGAAATATTTGTAGTTTTTATATGTCAAATATACTTCAATCAAGCTATTAAAATATTAGAAACAAATGATAAGACTATTATACATGCATGTATGAAATCATAGTTTATTGATCAAGACCTATTAGGTGATTTTTTTTAAGAAGGAATCAATGAAGTGCCTTGTTGGCAAGCAAAGTTAATTAGAAACAAGTGTTTAATAAAAACCTCTACAAGAAAAGTAAGTTTGCATCTAACTTTGTATTTACTTTTTATCAAATGATAGATCTTATTAAAATAAACATCCAAAATTCAATGAAATAAGAAAAGGTAAAATATTACTGGCTCATCACTATGGGTCTATTTTAATTAAATGTGTGTGTTCCTGTACTATGTTAACCTAAAGCTTTGAAAAATTGTGTTTTAGGTCTGTGGCTAACTGAACTATTTCTATTCAGTTTGCACAACTGGTAGTTTTCCATGATAATTTTTTAACAAAAGATAGCAAGGTTGATAGAGAATCTAACATCCGGCACCACAGATCAACACGAATGCAAGGTAGATTTGGTGAACATCTTTGAGAATTAAGTTGTTAAATGTTGATATTTTAAAAACTCGCAACTTGTTGTTTCTCCCAAGTTGTTTTACATAGGAGTTTAACCTGCTGTTTATCACTTCATATAGCAATACACCACCCAACTGTTAGTCTTTAATTGGTATGAAGTAATTACTTAGCCAAATGGCAGGTCTGAATTGTATAGTGTAATAACTAATGAATATGCCTTGATGTAGTCTGAAGAATTCAATTAGTAAATAAAATTAATTTGGGAAAAAAATCCATGGTTTGGGGAGCCATCTGCATCTGACTTCAAACAATAAACATGATTTCTTATACATACTCTAATTTTCCCTTTGAATGGTCTTTTTATAGTTCTAACATATTACTTGTATACTTCTTATTATTTAAGTCACCCACCTACCTAGAAATGGAATAACCACTCTTTATAAACAGAAGGTATTCATATAGAAGAACAAATTATGTGAATGAGGTATATGTATGTTATTAATAAATGGAGCACAAGACACCCTCTTCTTCTGTAGGTACTACCTACTTTGCTTTTTAAATGTCATCCATATTTATCAGACCGCATGGTTCTTGACATTTAGATTTTTTTTTATCAAATTGTAACTGAAGCTTTGACAACAAGAGCTAATTATCAAGAGTCTGAAAGTAACTTCATTTTTTTTTTTCAAGCAGCAGGCTACAGTAAATGTGTGAATTATCAATCATTTGTGATACTCTGTAGTTTGAGAAATGTTACTATCATAATGTATTTAAAGTACTTATCAGTTCTTAGAAGTTTCTGTGGCAAGTTTCAGTAGTTAAGTTGAATTTATTAGATGAGTTATTCTGTCTGTCTTTCCAAGTAATCTATGTACATTATACTGAGAAATTGTTTTGAAAATCTTCCACGAAACAAAAAGTCTACTTTGAAAGATGAATTTAATAGAGATATTTATTTCCCCATGGAAAAGTGCATTAAAACAAATGTTATAATGTCTATTGATTATTCAAATTAATCTTTAAAAGTCACATTTCTAAATGGATTAATGATTAGTCAACATTATATAAACTTTAATATATCTACTAGATATATTAACACATTATTTATCAGCAGTAGTAAAATTGTCCTGCTGTTACACCACTTAGGATAATATGTATCAACCAACCTATGTTAATAAATCTCAGGGACCATTGTGTGTGTAGAGAAAATATTTACTAGGAAATTTTGAATAAAAACGGTGAATTTATCATGAATTGTGAACGATCTTAAGTTTTTACCCTCCATTAAGGTAACAAGTTAGCCTGCCATAGTTTTAAAAGTGCTACTATAAGACCTAAGACTTCTGGACCAATGACTAATAACAGTTTATTTCTCAATAGCAGTAGACAGAGTATCAGTTTGCTTTGGTTTTCTGAGCCTCAATTCTCACAGGGAAATATACAGGGGGCCAGTTGACACTTGAATACACAGTAGGTTGCATTATAGGATAAGAACCCTAAGCTTGGGGAACCCAAATACTGTATAATGGGCAGTAAATGTACTGACCTTTGTTCTGGAAAGAGACAGTATCTTTTAATATTCTTTGCTGCTATGGGAAATATATTCAGGAAAAAAAGACAGTGCCTCTGATCTCAAGACATGCAAACACATCAAAAACCTATGAAGAATTATCTCCCAATGGTATTCTCTTGTGTTTGTATCTTTAAGTAGTAAACTTCTCTAATGGATATTGATCATGTGACTGATGCAAAAAAAAAAAAAAAAAGGCTTAGTATATTGAAACCTCGGGGATTAAACTAATTCATCAATTCACTTAATATAATTTAGGCATTATATGTAAAGATCATCATATTTCTTTTTTTTTTTTTTTCAACGTTTATTTATTTTTTTTGGGACAGAGAGACACAGAGCATGAACGGGGGAGGGGCAGAGAGAGAGGGAGACACAGAATCGGAAACAGGCTCCAGGCTCTGAGCCATCAGCCCAGAGCCCGACGCGGGGCTCGAACTCACGGACCGCGAGATCGTGACCTGGCTGAAGTCGGACGCTTAACCGACTGCGCCACCCAGGCGCCCCAAGATCATCATATTTCTATATCAAGCGCAAGTTTATTGTTCCTTAGTAGTTGTACTACTAGTACTAGAACAACAATAGTAGTTGTTCCTTAATTTAATAATTCTGGTTTCTGTCACAGATTTCCTTGTTGGGGAGCCTGGATGGCTCAGTCAGTTAAAAGTCTGACTTCAGCTCAGATCATGTTCTCAGGGTTTATGGGTTCAAGCCCCACATTGGGCTCTGTGCTAACAGCTCAGAGCTTGGAGCCAGCTTCAGATTCTGTGTCTCCCTCTTTCTCTACCCCTCCCTGCTTGTACTCTGTCTCTCTCTGTTTCAAAAATAAACATTAAAAATATTTTTAAGCCAGTTAATTTTTCTTATTGAAGTTGTTATTAACACAAATTTTTGTGTTAATACTGAAACTTGAGGGTTGAAAGTGGTAGCTATATTTAAAACAATGGATAAAACACAATTGAAACATCCACAACCATCTGTCTCTCTGTTAATGAACAACGCTTCTTAAAGGGTCTGCTAAAAACCTTTAAGCTGATTAAAGTATCTTAAATGCGAATCTTTGGAGGAACATTTTATTAACTTTAAAATAATTCTGAGCAGCAACTATGCACTAAGAAAAATGTAGCTGCAAAGGAATTATACTAAAACCAAGCATATGTTAATATAAATAAGATGTGAAGAAAAGCTCAGGTAGACAATGGAATGAAAATCAGAGCCTGAAAATGACCAATATTTGGTATTTTGGGGACACTCCTTGAGTATGATTTAATATTGTGCTATGGATGGGACAGTTAGGTCTTTTAGACAGTCCAGAATCTTCTCTTTCTAAACTAAAGACATGGTGGTGGTCCTAAATTTTTGCCCTAACATTCAGTATTCTCCTGCTTTATTCTTGTGTGTAAAATAGGGGACCTACCAGTAGGAACCATCAGGAATATCAGCACTGAGATAGAAAGCCATCTTTAGGGAGTTGTGTTCAAGCCAAGCACACTGCTGAATGTGCTGGATATCAAGGAGAACAACTCACCATGGGATGCTTGGTCAAAGTCATTGCCCAATAAGTGCAGTCTTTTTCTAATGGACTTAACTCAGTTGGATACACTCTTGTAATGCTCAGTGAGCTATGCACAAAGATTTAAATAGAAAACTCTTGATTCTTTTCCCCGGTGTATATTCTTGCCTCCCTTGTCATAGATTAAAAATAGAAGTGCAGATTTACTTCCATGCCTCTGTTCTAATCATCTACATGTCTGTTTTTCTGCCAGTACCATACTGTTTTGATTACCACAGTTTTATAGAGTATATCATGAAATCTGGGATTGTGATGCTTGTAGCTTTGCTCTTAAGAGATGATTGATTCTGAGGGTAATGAACATGATATGGTCATTTGAGTTATTTCTTAACCTGAGTCAAATTGTGCCTTTTTATTTCTATTTTCCTTGAGGCTAATGCACATTAAAGTCATGGAAACTATGAATAGGCTCCAGTGACCACTGCTGAGATGGCTTCCCACACATGCTCACTTCTCCCTATCCTAATAGAATACACTCTCATTACCTAACATACTGAGTGTAGATCATCTCCTCAAGGAAAAAGAGTTTCCCTGATACACAAGCATAGGATTATTATGACTTATGTATATAGTTTACTTTATGGTTAATGTAATGATAAGTACATACAATATTGCATGTGCTATATAACATAACATCTGTTGTAATTTCTAAAACCTCCTTTGTAGGAATTATTGGAAATGTTACTTGTGGCTGAAGTAAATTATGTCCATGTCAAACTTCTAGCATTCAAGGGCTCTTCTACATCAATATCTTTTCTCCAGAGACACACCTAATGTTAGTTGGAGAGGATTCTGTCTCTAGATCTGAAATTATTCAAAATGTTATTTTAAGTAGGGAAGCCTTGGAGACTGAATTTATATAACTCTGGGTAACTATTTTCAATTGTGTGTTTAATTGCCCCAAAAGTAACTAGTTTTCCCTTTTCAATATAATTTTCAAAATGTCCTTTCCAATCTCCCTTCCCCCATCCACCACATAAAAAGTTTTGTTGGACATTCCATACAACACTATAACTTTTTTTTTTCCTATCGGAATACTTTCCCTATATTTAAAAAAAAAAAATCACTGCAGGAGACCTCCTTTTCTCTAAATCTGTAACCTATTTATGCAGCTGCAATCCACAGGGGCAGAGGTAGGGTGGAGGGTAGGTTTTTTTGTTTTTGTTTTTGTTTTGTTTTGTTTTGTTTTAATCTCTTCTCTGAACATTTTTAAGGAGGGATTATCTCATGGAGGTCCAACTTAAATTCTTACTATGTGCATAAAAGTGTGATTTCCTGTGAATCACTCCATTTTACATTTCTTCTGGTTTTAGCACTATCTCCTGACCCTCATAGCACTGTTTTTATTTAATTATTTGAGGATCTTTGGTACTTAGGTCCTAATTTTTTTAGGTTAGTACATTAAAGTAACATTTTGCTGTACAACTTTTTTGTAGATGTCAAGGAAAATAGGGAAAATAACTCTACCAATGATAAAAATTACTTGGCTATTTAAGATGAAATTGAAGGTGTAATTTTAACATTAGCACTCTATGCACTTGATAAGTTCTCAACCTAAGACCAGCTAATGCAAATTCCTTACATGTTTTTACCTTTGACCTAATTTGGTAATTTTTAATATTTTTGTCTAATCATCTGTTAAAATTAAAAAGGGAGTAATATATCTTAATGGAAACATAGGCTCAGGAATTAGACAAATTGAACTCAAAGCTTGATTCTCACATCATTATGTGTGCAAACTTGGGGAAATTGTCATGTCTTCCAAGCCTCAGTTTCAGTATCTGTAAATTAGGACAATAATACCCAGTTTGGATAGATTTTGAGATTTGTGTCATTATGGGAAACAATACAAAGTACATTCTTTGCTCTCAGTAAATACTTAAGAAACGAAATTTGATATGAAAATGGATTTTTCCCATTCCCTTGCATATTGCATATTCTTTCTTTTGACATTTGGTAATCAGTCCCTTAAGAATCCAAGTTATCTTTAATATAAAGGGATATGTCATTATTTCACCCAGGCTTTTTTTTTCTGTCATATTAATATTATCCATGGTTTAAGTTTCCTTTCTTTTCCGTTGAATCTCCGTGTGTGTGTGTGTGTGTGTGTGTGTGTGTGTGCGCGTGCGCGTGCACATGTAAGCATTCACGCACACACAAATAAAATAAAACATCTGGATAAAAGACATAGCAAATGAAAAGTCATTTTCTCTGGGAAATAGGGCAGCTGGGGGGCAGTTACTGTAACCATATGTAATTCTGCACAGTATATAGTTTTATAATATGACAATGCATAATAGTATGTCATACTTTACTATTAAAGTGATATTTAAGCTAAGAGGAAATGCTGGCTTTGTTTTCCTGTAACTCTTTGGCTTTGAAAATGTTGAATTTCTTAACAATATTAACTACCTTTAAATTGATGCAGTGACTATCTTTGCTCTCCCTATAGCCTTTGCACCATCTATCAATCTTTTAAATCAGGAGACAAAATCGTGTTACTTTATTATATTCTGCCTCTTGATGTCCCAGTTGAAACACTAATTTTAAACTTCTCACCAGGAAGACCGTTACTTAAAAAGAAAAAAAACATGATATTCTATAGTGGAAACTGAAGTTTATCATAGTAATAACAAGTATTCTACAGCAATAATTTCCTTTATTTAGATTGCATGTGGTCATAAACAAGGAATTGATTCTACACAAGCCTACTTATCGTTCCTATGGGTCCAGGGAAGCGTTGTAAAGTAGGTACTATAGTAAAAAAAAATTTCCTATGCCGTGTGTGTCTCATAAGATATTGCAGTTTTGTAATCTCCAAGGAGCCTTTAAAAAATAGATTTTCGGGGCGCCTGGGTGGCGCAGTCGGTTAAGCGTCCGACTTCAGCCAGGTCACGATCTCGCGGTCTGTGAGTTCGAGCCTGTGAGTTCGAGCCCCGCGTCGGGCTCTGGGCTGATGGCTCAGAGCCTGGAGCCTGTTTCCGATTCTGTGTCTCCCTCTCTCTCTGCCCCTCCCCCGTTCATGCTCTGTCTCTCTCTGTCCCAAAAATAAATAAACGTTGAAAAAAAAAAAATTAAAAAAAAAAAATTTAAAAAAAAAAAAAATAGATTTTCTTTATGGCAGGCTTACTATGCAATTCTTTTTTGATTAGAGTTGCCTTTTCTTCCCCCAATCTTTCAAAGGTAGCAACACCTGAGTTCACAAAAAAGTGTCATGGTTATTCTTCATTATGTAATGTTTATAGACAATAAGCTTTTTATTCTCATTTTATGACTAAATGATAGATGTTCAAAGCAAGACTGCTATGTAGCCCATATGCACAGTTTTAAATCATGCCAGATGTTCCAAATATTAGAATTTATGACAATTTTTGAGCTAGAAGAAAAAGAACCACAGCCATTAGCTCCTGCTCCAGCATTCTGTCCATCTGATAAAGTAACATTTGAGCAGTATAGACCTTCTGGATTCTTCATGTGCTTCTGTTGATAGGTATCACAGTCCTTTTTAAACATTTTAAATATCAAGGTATTTTGATAGGAAGTTAAATATACATTACACCTTGATTTTTTTAGAATTTTTTAATTAGAAAGTATACAGAAAAATTTAAGAAAACCTTTGCATGCAAGTGAAAAAACTGCATGTAATGTAGATCCACATGTCCGTTTTGATAGGTATAAAGTAGGAGAAGAAATACCCACAAATTGCCAAAACTACCTTAGATTAATATCATGTAAAGGTTTCATATTTGATATTGAACAATTCTGTTTTTAAAGTTGTGTTTATTCACCTGATTCTTTTTTTACATGTCATTTTTTATTGGAATATACTTAACCATACATTATATTAGTCTCAGGTATACAACACAATGATTCAACAATTCTATACAGTATTCACCACGGTAAGTGTAGTCCTCATCTGTCACCAATGGTATTACAAACTTATTGACTATATTTGCTATGCTGTACTTTTCATCTCTCTGACTCATTTATTTTATAACTAGAAGTCTGTACCTCTTGATTCCGTTTACCTATTTCACCTCTTCTCCCACCCACCTCTTCTCTGGCAACCACCAGTTTGTTTTCTATATTCAAGGGTCTGGTTTTTGTCTCTGTTCATTTGTTTTATTTTTTAGATTCCACATATGACTGAAAACATACGATATTTTTCCTTCTCTGTCTGACTTATTTCACTTAACGTTGTATTCTCTAGATCCATCCATGTTGTTGCAGATGGCATGATCTCATTCTTTTTTATGGATAAGTAATAACGAAACCACAATGAGATATCAGATTATATCTGTAAGAATGACTAAACTCAATGAAAAAGTGTTGGTAAGGATGTAGGAAAAAGGGACCCCCCTCTGCACATTGGTGGGAATGGGAATTGGTACAGCCACTGGGAAAGCAGTATTGAGGTTCCTCAAAAAATTAAAATTAGAAATACCATACGATTCAGTAATTCCACTACTGTGTATTTACCCAAAGGGGGGGGGGGAACACTAATTCAAGAAGATGTACACATCCCTATGTTTACTGCAGCATTACTTAAAATAGTAAAGATATGGAACGAATCCCATTGTTCATTGGTAGATAAATGGATAAAAAATATATAGTGTATATATACAATGGAATGATATACCTGATTCTTACCTGGCATGTTAAGGTCTCTAAATCTACAGTTATTCATATACTTTACTTCCCATATTCTTTCTTGTCTTAATTCCATAATTCTCCTTTACTTCCACATTTCTGAGCACCTAATAGTGCCCTATTCTAGTTGATGCTCTATTCCATCCCTGGACTAATCTTGACAACCCGGGGATTTCTGTTGATGCTGAAAATAATTCCTCTCTCTGTGATAAATATGTAATTTAATGAGAAGCAAGAGAATAAGTCCAAAGCGAAAAGATTTGAGTGTCATGGTCAAAATGATTTTTTTTTCTTTTTCTGATTCTGAGGCTCTCTTAGTTTGTTTGGTTGAAAAAGAAATCTGGAGACAATACAAGAAGAGATCCAGTTTGTTATATAAATGACTCCATCATTTAAGTTGATTTTTATTTTACTTTCAAACATTAAATAATTAAACCAGAATGCAAAGTTTAAGCGGATCCACTAATGCTCTATATTCCCTACAATGATCATCATTATATATCTTTACTGTGGGTATAAAATTAGATGATTTCTTCTCTAGCTTAATGTGAATATTTAGTATATAGTTTACGAGTGATCATTACTCATGGAAAAAGTCTACTTGGTGAAACTGAGCAGCTTCCAAAGTGGTACTATTAATGGTTGCTTCAGACCAACTCATTTCAAAAAAAAAAAAAAAAAAAAAAAAAAAGCTGACTGATCTGTAACTGTAATTTTCCCAACAAAATTAACTGGTGGTAGCCACTTAAATTTCTGGAGAGTTTTGCTTTTTGAAGGTAAAACATTCTCTCAGCCGCCAAAGTTCAGCTTTATGCCAAGACAGTAAAGTACTAAATTAAATGCCATTCTCATTTTAAACAATGGAGAAGAAAAGCCAGCTCTTACTGAGTAAATTAAACAAAAGACTTTGACATCAGAGGATCACTGAGGAAAATGCCCAAACAAAAGCATGTTCAATGTAACTCAGTAAATCCGTGAAAAGCCCCGACCAAAGACAAAAACATATTGTAGTATTTTAATATACTGTGGGATTTTTTCAATTTACATAAACTGGATTAAAAAGGGTTGGAAGTGTAGGAGTTTTTATGCAATAGCTTATCTGCGAAAGCAACCAATAGAAGAGTTACACATCTTTGTAAAACTTACCTTTCCACAAACCTTCGTGATTGTACAGATCCAGGCTACTCAAGGAGATTGTAGTTCACAGAAACCCTTGATTTGACTTGACTCTGCAGAACAAAGGAGATGCTGCCATAGCCTAGCTGGTGATCAAACAGTCCTCTTTGCCCTGACTCACAACCAGGTGTCCATGGCAATGCAATTAGCACAGCATCCTTTGAGATAAAGGAATGAAGAAGTAGGCTATGTAGCTTCAACATTTTTGCCATATGCAGTCAGTCTCTCTCTCTCTCTCTCTCTCTCTCTCTCTCTCTCTCTCTCTGTCATCTCCTATCTGAGAATCAATGAGTAGAACTAAATTAGCAGATAGATCACCTCAAAAAATGTACAATTATCCTGGAACCATTAATCAGTCTTGACACGAGCCTTAACCTTGCACTGAATTTCAGAACCAAAGAATGGGATTTGAGGGAAATGGACTAAAGACATGCTATCATCTATTCCCTGAATTCTCAAAAGATTTAACCTCCTATTAAATAAAGTCATCAAGTAGTAATTTATTTTGTTCCAGGGAGAATATAATAATTACCTATCATAAAAGTTTTCCATCTCTTACATCATTTGCAGATCACCTTTTCTCTCTTTCTAGAACATGGTCTATAAATTTTTTTAACGGTACTTAGAGACAACACTGAATAGCAGAAATTTCAGTGAAATGCAGAATGAGAAGTCTAGATACCTGTTCTGGCTCTGATACTCAAAAGCGCTATAACCCTTTTTACAAGGCACTTCATCCCTTTTGGCCTCTGTTTTCTCAATTGAAACAGAAGCAGGTCAAACCAGGTAGCTTCTACTACTTTTCCTAGTTTCAAATCTTCATAATTTTTTTTATTCATATTATCTCTGATATAGGGGGATAGCATTTGTCTGTCATTTACCTATTGTTTCTTGGCTCCAACCCTACCACTAAAAACTCTTGCTCTCTGATGCTCAGAGCCTGGGCTCTGCAAGACCCATTTTTTCTTTTCCCATCTGGTTTCCTGATAGATTGTCTCAAGAGAAGGAACTGGAGGAAGACTGTGAGGCTGAAGGAAGGATATGGGACTTGGTTTTTCTGTTTGTTTTTTGTTCATGAGCGAGGTCTGGCAATCCTACTTTGCCTTAGCATTGATTCCAATTTCCAACCTCTTTTAAAACTCCTTCTTTTTCAGACCTCTATGTTTAGCCGTATATTTCCCTGTATTGAATCCCTCATTGTGCTTTCTGATGTTCTGTCTGGAGCTAGACTGGTACTTAGAGCATGGTACAATGGATAGAGCCATAGGTATCAAGAGGACAGGAGACATGTCTATCTTCATCTCATTCAGTACTGCATTCATGGTCTGAAACATAGTAAGCTCTCAATACATTCGGAGTAAAGATAGACTTTTAAAGACAGGTGACCTTGATTCAAACCCTAGCCTTACCACTTAAAAGTTCTGTCATCCTGGGAAAATTTCCTAACATTTTTGACCCTAAATTACATAATCTGAAGAACAGAAAAATACAAATTGTGTTAGTAATTCCTGATTACTTCAAAAACTGACTTAAAGGATTGGGTTTTTCTTGCAAACCTTAGTATCCCCAACATCCAACAGGTTATCTGGCTCATGGTTGACATTTGATAAATTTGTGCTGAATGAAAGGGTGAAATTTGCATGTAATCAAAAAAAAAGTTACAATTAGCCAGAATAGGGTAGATACTTTAAAAGTTTTGTCTATACCATCTTAATATTTTTTTTAAGAGTAGGTATTTCCCAAAGAATAAAAGGTATGTGGGCAAGGACCATATTTTCCCCAGTACTGTGTTTTTCATGCATATCATTGCACCCGGGCGCATCAGTGTTTACGAAGTTGAATGAAGACTGTTGCTAATAGAGCTCAACCACAGTAAGTGCCACATCTTCATCCTGGGTGCAATCATCTCCTTTTTTTTTATTACTCTAGCTGCTCCCTGTATGACATGGCAAACTTGTATGTAAGAGATTTGCTGCCTGTGTTCAAAACCAATTTCCACAAATTACTAGCTGTTAACCGCTCAGTTCCACAGCTTTCTCATATGTGAAAGGTACTATTACAACTTCCAATCTCATAGAGTTGTTTTGAGGATTAAATAAATTACTACATCAAAAGCTTTTAGAGCATTGCCTAATATTTAGTAATCACTAAACAATACCAGCTATTGTTCTAGAGCTAATTCAGAGCTGCTAAAGTCTGACACTTGTAATAGGTAAAGTATAGATTATAAACGAGCCAATTACTGAGTTAAGTATACTCTAGAAAAATAGTTGTTGAGAGCATTCTTTTGATCTTAATAAGATTCTAAGTTTTTATGAATAAAAACTCATTTATCAAAGTGTGGTGAAAGGATAAAACATAACCTTAGCAATATCAGGTTCAAATGAAACCCTGGAGAATAGGACATAGTGTGCAAATCCAAGAAGAAAAAATAGGAAATTAAAATTCTCATTTTGCTATATTTTAGACAAATGATATCATTCTTGGGGACTACTATCAATGCTGTCCCTGAACCCTGTAACTATTTCACAGATACACTCTCAAAATTATTTTTGAGCGCTCACTAGAGTCCTTAATTTTGCTAGTGAACACACCAAGTTGTGTCATAATCCAACAGAAATCCACACTGGAAACCTGGCAGCCTTTTTTGTTCTCACCTTGTATACCTAACTGGTCCCTAAGGGTTAAACAAATGAACCAAAGATGCTGTCTGTGCACTGGCCCCTAGATTCTTTATTTCTTCACTGCAGGCTGAGACCTGTTAGTTCAAAAGCCTGCTAGCACCAAACTCAAATTTTCACACATCTGATTATTTTTAAAATAGCCCAACCAAGCAGTTTTTAGTCATTTAGAGCCTAGTGCTCTACATACCCCACAGACCTCACCCTACATCGGCTGGCCACTGATGTAGTTCAAAGACCCCAAGCTGCTAAAGTCCTTCAGAATTCTCTAAATCAGACTCTACGACTGAGCTGGTGAGAGACCTCACCCATACACATAAGACCCCTCTCAGATTTCCGTCTTACTTGAGAGGTTGCTTGCTCTGAGTCTCATCTCATCTCATCTGAGTCTTACGAGCTTCTGGGTGGTCTTGTGCTGGGAAGAATTTCCCCTCTCATGTGACTCCGCCCACATGTCTTGTTGCGTGTTACTACATCTCACCATCATCTTTTTCCTTAATCGGCTCTCAGATCTCAATCTCTCCCTCTCTCTCCCTCCTCTCTCTCTTTAACATTTCTAGGACGCCCCCTTTAGTTTTTACCCTGGTCACAAGTGCTATTATTTAAGACTTAACACCTTTAGCCTCATCTTTTAAAATACTCTCAGAACTGGTTTCTCCACTTCGGTTTCATCCTCATATTATCGTCAGAATGACCTTCGCAAACATAAACCTGATCATTTTCGGTACTATTTAAAGTCTTTCATTAGCTGACTAAATACCGTGGCTTTGTTGAACTGAAATGGGCAATACAAATGTCTATTTCTAAACTTCTAAAGTCAATAACATCTGCATATAAATATACATGATAACTAAAACTATAAAATACAAAAGTTATAAATGATGTGAAAACATGCAGAATGACCATTTTAAAGGAGACAAATTATTGTTAGTCTGTGATATGTAAAAAGACCTTCAAAGAAATATTCAAAGATGCTACTAAAATAACATATTAGATTTAAAATTATGTGAAGTATATTACAGTGATTTTCAAATAGGTGTCTGTTATATCAGTGTTCATGAAGAGAATTGTCACTCATTTATAAAAGGGTTCAAAAGGCACAGGATTCTAAAAGGTAGCAGAAAAAAAATGGAAGTCTATCTTCCAAATGTGCAAATTTACATGCTCATTGTAGCGAAAGTTATGAGTTAGGTTGAATTCATTTGTCAGGTTGGATTCATTTGTCATTTAAGAATTCATAAATCAATCGTGAAAATGTAGACAAATTATCTTGTGAAATTATTAATTCTCTTTTACCAGATAATTCTCTAATATCTGGAATGTTATGTATGTTACAAAGGTCAAATTCCAAAGCTGTCCTTCAATGTTCACCCATCTCTTTTAACATCCAATTGCTGATTTTGTATTCTTTACCAAGCTCTGTTGTTGTTGATAGAAAAACAAATAGAGGGGTGCCTGGTGGCTTAGTTGGTTAAGCGTCCAACTTCAGCTCAGGTCATGATCTCACAGTTGTGAGTTCGAGCCCCGCGTCGGGCTCTGTGCTGACGGCTCAGAGCCTGGAGCCTGCTTTGGATTCTGTGTCTCCCTCTGTCTCTGCTCCCCACCCCCACTGATGCTCTGTCTCTCTCTATCAAAAAATGAATAAATGTTAAATTTTTTAAAAGAAAAACAAATAGAAAAGATCCCTGATCTACAGCAGTTTATATTCTTTTACAGGGGGAAAAAACATATCAACAAATAATTCTGTGGCTAAGTGAAAATGACTATAGAGAGTTTTGTTTATACAACACACAGGTATGGTTTAAAGGAGTCAACCCCCTTTGGATAATCAACCCCCTTCTAGTGACTGGAGAGAAAGGTTGTAAAGAAGAAAATTTTGGCCCAAATCTTACAGGGAAATTCATTAAGACAATTTGATTGCAAAGCTGCTGCCAACTAGAGATTAGCCTGTCCCTTGGCCTTAATTAGTAAATAACTTGACATAGAGTGAAAAGTATTATCTCTAATAGGTGTATGCCATTTTAATTCTCCATAAAACAGTATGTAAAATTCTCACAATTTATAATTTAAAGGAGAAAAATATATGCACTGAAGGGATTAAATATGATAGAAATCAACTGTGCCTCCATTTCCTCATTTGTAAAATAGGAATGCAAAGCCATATATAACATAAGGTTATGGAAAGGATTATTACCAATGCAAAGGGCTTAAGAGAGTGCCTGCCACACAGTAAACTCTAGTTAAAATCATTTGTTATAATTATCATTAACATCCTCCTCATGGTTCCAGTATTCGGAATGCTCACACATATTTTGGAATGACTCTTTAAAGGAGACAAAAGAGACTGACAGTATTTTTTGTGTTCTGTTACTTCTATTATATTTCTTGTTACCTTAGTATAGAAGTAATAGTAATTCACTATAGGATATATGATAAAATGATTTCATTTGCAACACATTACTTAAAGGTTAAGTTAAGGTGGTCTGAGATGGTTTGTATCCAACTTACAACATCCTGAATGAAGGGGCTAAGATGGCATCCGGAAATAAGTCGCTCCTATGACTTCTAGACCTAGTAGGTAGAGTGAGAAGAAAAAAATGGTTTGAAAGGTATTAAGCTAGGGTCACCTGGCTGTGTCGATTGGTAGAGCATTTGGCTCTTGATCTTGGCTGAGGTCATGAGTTCCAGCCCTACACTGGGCATAGAGTTTACTTTAAAAAAAAAAAAAAAAAAAAAAAAAAAAGTACTGAGCCAGAAGCTACTCTGTGAAAAGTCCTTCCAAACTTAGAGCTCATATGTGAGAGAAACCTGACAAATGCTTTTCCAAGTTAGATGAAGATTCTAAAAATCTATGTAATATTCACAACAATGGGTTGCAAATCTAAAACATTTCTAAACTATCAATAAAAAAATTCAATCTACTCTGATAGTTTTTTTTCGCTTTCTTTTAATCTCTCTATAGAAAACGATTTACAGAATTGTTTTCATAAGAAGATGCAATCAAGAAGCTTGCAGCCAAAATTTGTAGAGAATCAGTATTATAAAGGTAGTGTTATTTAATGAATGTAAATACTGCTTTATGTCCTCATTTTGGGGATATTTGCAGTCCTAATCAGCTTTTAACAAGTTGTACTTTATTTCAATTCCTTTTCTCTCTCTCAA
Organism: Puma concolor; assembly: GCF_028749965.1. Taxonomy (NCBI): domain Eukaryota; kingdom Metazoa; phylum Chordata; class Mammalia; order Carnivora; family Felidae; genus Puma; species Puma concolor. Next base: position 40,414,685 of record NC_141673.1, on the reverse strand, counting down.
TAAGTAACCGTGTTGTGCCAATTTTTACTCACAATTTTGTATTATTTTTTAAATATAAAAGGGCCCTCAAATTGTCTTAGTCCGGGGCGCCTGGGTGGCTCAATTGGTTGAGCGACCGACTTCGGCTCAGGTCATGATCTCACAGCTTGTGAGTTCAAGCCCTGCATCGGGCTCTGTGCTGACAGCTCGGAGCCTGGAGCCTGCTTCGGATTCTGTGTCTCCCCCTCTCTCTGCCCCTCCCCCACTTGCACTCTGTCTCTCTCTCTCTCTCTCTCGCTCTCAAAAATAAATAAACCTTAAAAATAAATAAATAAATTGTCTTAGTCCTGGGCCTCTCTGCTGAATGCTATTTTTACAGCTGATTTATAGAAGAGGAAACTGAGGCACAGAGCCAAGAGTCACATGGTTAGCAAGTGACAAGGCAGGATTACTGCTATGAAGGGATAAATGTGATGAGAAATATAAGAATAACAACTGGGAATAAGGAACCCAGGGAACACAGATCCAATGTCCAATAATGGAAAAAAAGAAAAGAACAAATAATTCAATTATATGAATTCAAGGCCAGAGAATCATGTCTTTGCGTCCTGAGCAGGTTGATAGAGGGAGCAGAGAGCCGCAGAAGTTGGCAGACTGAGCGAGGAGGTGCTCTGAGGACACTTTGGGAGGAGGTGGAGGTGCAAAGCAAAGCCAGGAAAGGGAGGCAAAGAGAGGGAATAAGAGCAAGATGAGGATGAAAGGAAAAAGAGAGAAAATAAAGCTTTTGGTTTGACCGAACAATCTGCTAGGGTTCTGCCTCCAAAGAATAGACGCCTACTTGCAAGTTTGTTTTTGAGTAATATTGTGTGAGGAACATATGTGAAGCATCTAGTGAAAATTTAATATTTGGCTGTCTTAATGTTATTTCACAGTTAAAAATATATATAAAATAAACTTGAATACAAGAGAGATGAAATGAAAAGAGTAGTTGTTCCAGGTCTAAGTAAAAATCACATAAGGTTATTCAAAATTTTGTAATATGTTATAGAATAAGATCATCATAGCCTAATTGGAGTTTTAAGTTAAAGCTCAGAACTTTTGAGGGACCTTTACATTAAGATAGTAAGAAATAGATTTAAATAATGAAGGGTCCGCTAATTAAGTAATTATATGGCCACAGAGCACCACCAGGACAAAGAAAATCTGATGACATGAAATCTTTTATCTAGATCAGTTAAGTATGTGTTCCACTATTTCCATTTTTTTTTACTATCCTAAATCAGCTGATACAGGATATCTTAATCGAAGGCTGAGCCATTAACCAGAAAGCTGTTTGTAATATTGGCAATTTTTCCCTCATTTATTCACTCATTCATTCAAAAAACATTCAGTACCACTTGCGCTACACAAACAATGGGTAGCAAAACCAGGCACAATTTTTGCCCTCAAGGAATTTACATAGTAATAGACGTTAAATGGTTACATAAATGAAATGAATGTATGACTGCATTGTGAAATCAATGTTCTAAGGGAAAGTAACTGAAGGAGTAAGGTGTGTCTATCTAAAGCAAATGATGGAGAGAGAATATTCTAGTAGAGTGAGCCAATCACTTTAAGGTCATTGTGCCTTAGCCTAATAACAAAGTAATTTAAAGGTGAAGAATGGATTGAAAAGGAAAAAAAAAAGTAGATGTGATGAAGAAAAAGTAGCTGCAGGGCGCCTGGGTGGCTCAGTCGGTTAACCGGCCGACTTCAGCTCATGTCATGATCTCACAGTCCTTGAGTTCGAGCCCCGCGTCCGGCTCTGTGCTGACAGCTCAGAGCCTGGAGCCTGTTTCAGATTCTGTGTCTACCTCTCTCTCTGACCCTCCCCTGTTCACGCTCTGTCTCTCTCTGTCTCAAAAATAAAAAAAGAAAATAAAGAAAAAGAAAAAGTAGCTGCAGGTGGTAAGTGAGGTAGGACAGAAGAGAAAGGGCGGCAGCTTGGGTTAGGTGGTAATGTTGGAGATTGAGAGACATGGAAATATTCAAGAAATATTTAAAAGATGAAATATTTTAAAAATTATGGATAAATTGGAGGCGACAGTGGTGTTGAAAAGAAGAGCAGTGTCAGAAATGACTTTCAGATTTTCAGTTCACGCTTCTGGCTAGATGTTTCACGTACTAAGATGGAAACACACCAGAAAGGTAGGGTGAAAGGATGGTGGAGATAAGGAAGGATTATTTTAGCGGATTACTCTGGACTATGCCAAAGATCTCCTGCTAATACAACATTACTCTAGGACTCAAGGCTCTACACTAAGCCGGTTACCTCTAATGATAAATGACCATATAGGCATAAATCACTTAGTAGTAAGGTGTATTTCATCATCTTCACAGATAATTCTATAACAGGACCAAGGGAAGTGTAACAGCACAGATTACATTCTGTTCTTTAATTGGATGGTTTCTTCTGGCTCATATAATTGTTAATTTGGTAGCAGAATGGAAACAGAATATGGAAACATATATGCAAGAACAAAGTTGGCCTTTTAAAAATCTATGCTAAATGTGTTTTTCTTTACATTATTCCTAGGTAGACTTCCTGGAAGATGTAGTCAGTTTACTGTAATCAGTTTATTGATCTCCTTTCCAACATAATTTAAATAGAGTAAGACATTTCCACTTAACAAAAAAACCAAAATCTAGTTATTTTTCATACTTGGCTACAAAGTTGTTTATTTGTAAAGAGAGCCACGAGAAGAAAAATATCCTTACATATTACAAAACTACATTTTTACGCAAGCCTCACTTTTTCGATGCTTAATGGCATATAAAACATGAGAATTATTTATTTCTGTTTAATATTCAATAGAATTCAGCTTCTGTCAAAAGACAATGTATTTGTTAACATGTTCTGAATATAATTCCAGCTATTATAGCATCATGACTTTGCAAATTTATTTTAGTTCTATAAGTGTGCGTTCTAAGAACAGATTCTGAATACACGTCAGATTCTGATTGAATAACTTTATTTCCTACAGTGTTAAAAACTCAATGGCTCATGGTGTTTTAACAATGAGAGCTAATTTCAGATGAGATCATCAAGGCCCAGAGAAATGAAGCAAGCCTTGTACAGCCACATAGGAAGTTCCTGACCCGATCAGGTCACTGATTGTTCTATGTACTATGCACTGCTTCTCCACTAACATTGGCTCCTGAAGCCATTTTATTTAACACTCACTAGATGTTACGTAAATTCCTTGATAGAATCCCCAATGTTCAATCTCCTCTAATCATCCCACTTTTATAAAGGATGGGGCTAAGCCATAAAGAGATTAATCCTTTACCCCAATAAACTATATTCCAACCTAGGAGGTCTGACATGTGCATCAGCACAGTTGACCAATACACTCACCTGATTTTTTAGAGATGCTCCTGAAAAAACTAAACCTGAAAATGCTGCCTCTTTTCTAGTAATTGATTTTATATAAAATGTGAAAATATGAGTACTCCATTCCATTAACGTGAATAATTAAAACATGTTCGAGAATATTTTTCATTATTAAAATATCAGAAACTCCCACAAAACCTCAGCCAATAATCTCCTAAACTTAACATACTTACCTCTTCATAAATTAACATTTTTGATATTCTTTAGAGGAATTCTTACTACTATGACTATTGAGCCAAGTGTAAAGTCAGCATTGAACTTCCTAATAGCCTTTAGAGTAGAAGAATTAAATTCATCAAAGGTTCCAGTCTGGTTAGTTTCCTTCTTTTTCATAGTCGGAAAGTGGTAAAGTAGAAAAGAAAATCCAAAAAGGCTTACAAGCTTATCATAATGTACTTATTTGATTTGCATTCTACTTCACTTTTTCTTGTAAAGACTTTGGTTTAGACATCATTTTTATTGTTGCAGGTATGTATAGAAGAAAACATTTTGAATGAACCAAATTAAAAACCCTTGATGTTTCTTGATTTTTCCACCATAATATTCTCTACAGACCTTGAACCTCTGTTAGAACCATAGAAAGGATGTGGTAAAAGAGAAGAATAACTGTTGAACTAGGTGCTAGGTATTTTCACATAAGTTATCTCAATTTTTCCCACAGCTCTAAGACATGCATGTGTTTTCTTCATTTTACCAATAAGGAAACTAAGGCACAAAGAGGGGAAAATATAACACACAGCCAATTATAAGCAAATGGAGGATCCAGAACCTGGAATGTGCATATAACTAAAGCTTTCCCTACTACTTGGAGCCACATAGTCTGCAGATGTATAGATAGTTTCTAAAATTTTCCAGGAAAAGAAAAGTCAGGAAATTTTAGATTAAGGGATCAAGAGCGTTTTGCAAGAAAGTATGTGGAAGGGAGAGATGTGGAGGCATCATGGGTATAAGAGAACAGCTGGGGAAAGAGACAGACAGAGACACATCACACTGTGGGTAATGGGGAGTGTGAAAAGGATAGCCAAGAGGGAACCAAAAGGAGAGGGAAGAGAAAAACATTTTCTAGGAGTTACTCTGTGGCATAGGTGAGAGATAGGGAATATCTAATGATAAGATGTTAAAAATTACCTTCACAATTCATTGACTATATTTAAAGCCTGAGCCAAGATTTAATTTTTTTCTGATAGAATGGTGTTACTAATTTTAATGTAATTTTGCCTACACTACGGACCATGTGGGCCATCAGTTTTATTAGCGTCACATATTAATGATCTATACTGATAATAAACTTATTCATAGACATTCCCCCATTTACCTCCCGTCTTTTCTTTCCCCTTTCTGTGTCCCATAGGGAAAGAGAGAGAAGAAGACAAAGGCTACCCTAGACTTAGAAACATATGTATAGTATTTTCTTACACTATAGAAATTGGTGGAAATACAACAGATGAGCATTTTGGCGAAACTGAAGAAAGTTGACTTTTCATATAGTTTGAATTGTTTAAGTATTACTAAAAGTAAAGTTATTAGCTACTACCATATGGATCTGACTGGGTATGGAAAATATGCTTCTCTCCTTCCCAAAAATTCTTTTCAGACACTCATCTTTCTACTACTATTTCCTTTTCCTCAACTTTCCATGCCCATTACCTATTCATCTGTGTATCTTTTGTTGGTCAGTTTCTTGATGTTATTCATCTATCCACTTAACAAAAAGGAATAAGTAACTACTACGTGCCAAATTGCACGTGAAGAATTCCCTCCTACTCCTAGACCATTTCTATGCTGCTCTATGAACTGGCTATCTCGTATTTACCAACAGAGTAACTATAGAGTGAATTTTAGAGTCCCTTCCTTCCCCTAATGCTGAACTATCTACTATCTCATCATAGAGAGATGGTTAAACAGCTTTGGCCCAAGAAGATAGGTTGTATTTTTAAGCAGAAAATATAAAGTGGCTTTTAGGAAGTTACTCGTTTTCAAATCAAACAGCTTCCCTAGACTAAGACTTAAAATTGGCCTAGAAATTTGAAGAGAGCTTTTCAGTTTAAAAGAAAAATGAAGAGGGGCGCCTGGGTGGCGCAGTCGGTTAGGTGTCCGACTTCAGCCAGGTCACGATCTCGCGGTCCGTGAGTTCGAGCCCCGCGTCAGGCTCTGGGCTGATGGCTCAGAGCCTGGAGCCTGTTTCCGATTCTGTGTCTCCCTCTCTCTCTGCCCCTCCCCCGTTCATGCTCTGTCTCTCTCTGTCCCAAAAATAAACGTTGAAAAAAAAAAATAAATAAAACAGATTTTTCTTTAAAAAAAAAAAAAAAAAAAAAAGAAAAATGAAGAAGATTGAGGAACCCTTCTCAAATTGTGGATTGCACGGGGGAATAAAAATATTTGTGTTAAATGAATTCTCCAAATGCCCTTATTCTCAGCCACATCTGATTTAGTGTGCTGGAGATCAGAATACATAGCCTGCCCCACCATCCTTGTAAGATACGTCACAGTACTAACAACAATCCATTCTTTTTTTTTTAATTTTTTTTTCAACATTTATTTATTTTTGCGACAGAGAGAGACAGAGCATGAACGGGGGAGGGGCAGAGAGAGAGGGAGACACAGAATCGGAAACAGGCTCCAGGCTCTGAGCCATCAGCCCAGAGCCCGACGCGGGGCTCGAACTCACGGACCGCGAGATGGTGACCTGGCTGAAGTCGGACGCCTAACCGACTGCGCCACCCAGGCGCCCCAACAATCCATTCTTAAAGAGAAAGTGTGTTTGCTTACATATAGCAGCAGACGATTGTAGATACCTTAGGAAAAAATCTGAAAGAATAATAAAGCCTTTAAATGAGATAAGCAGGACTTTGATTTACAATTTTGAAAATATATCTGCAAATATTTAACATTGTACTTATGGAGACTTTATGTAATCTTTTCAAGTGTTCATAGAGCATTTTAAAAATATTAACCCAACAGTTAAAAAATAAGAGCTTATACTAAGGTAGAAAAAACCATTAAGAAAATTTCCCAAGGTAGAAATTTGACTAGCTGCATTCTCTGACCATAGTAACATAACACTAAAGTATAATTTCTAAATTTTGCTGGCAAATAATTACAAAAACTTAAAAATTGTCTTAATTCTCAGTAGCAGAAAAAGGAATTCAAATTACACCAACACATTATTCATAGTTTAGTTTTAAAACATTGCGTGTGAAAATTTGGACAATAGTGAAGGTCAAGTTAATAGTGAAATTTGTTAAAAACGCTGTTCAATTGAATTTTATGCAGTCATGGAAATGTTTTCTTCACTGTTCTGTATGGTGGCCACTAACCAGATGTCACCATTTATCGCTTGAAATATGACTGGTGTATCTAAAGAACTGAATTTTATGAGGAAAATTCACAGTAAAAAATGCCTATGGAAATTAAACATGAATAGAAACAAGCTAAGACTGAACTCCAAAAGTTTTTTTAAGAAAATTAAATTTAGGGGCGCCTGGGTGGCGCAGTCGGTTGAGCGTCCGACTTTAGCCAGGTCACGATCTCGCGGTCCGTGAGTTCGAGCCCCGGGTCGGGCTCTGGGCTGATGGCTCAGAGCCTGGAGCCTGTTTCCGGTTCTGTGTCTCCCTCTCTCTCTGCCCCTCCCCCGTTCATGCTCTGTCTCTCTCTGTCCCAAAAAATAAATAAATAAACGTTGAAAAAAAAATTTTTTAAATGAATAACACTGATTTTAAAAAAAAATTAAATTTAAAATTGATTACTTGAATTAGATGTGCATTGGAATTTATAAGCAAATCCAAACTCAGGTGGGGTATTTATATTTTTTTTAGTGTTTATTTTTTTTGAGAAAGAGACCATATGAGTGGGAAAGGGGCGGGGGGGGGGGGGGGGGGGGGGTTGTAGAATCCGGAGCTGGCTCCAGGCTCTGAGCTGTCAGCACAGAGCCCGACACGGGGCTCAAACTCAGGGAGTATGAGATCATGACCTGAGATAAAGTCGGATGCTAAACCAACTGAGCCACCCAGGTGCCCCTCAGGTGGCATATTTAAAACAAGAGAAGCCACTAGTGTCACACATCAGGAATGTAAAACACATTGTAACCAAAATGAAAAAAAAATTCTTTTAAAAGGAAACAAAGAATCTCTTCTAACATACTGGGAAAATCTCAACAAATGTAGCAATTGTCTCAAAGTACAAAAATTATTTGAAAATGTGTTTACATCATTTAACCATTAAAACAAGTACCTAAAATGTGTACCAGACCACATTTTTTTAAATAGGTAGTTATTGGATATGTTCCAGAGAATTGACAAAGATTAACTCCTCCCAGGATTATTTTTGAAAGCTACAACTGTTTTGATATATATATATACTTAAAATGTTATACAAAGGAGAAACTATATTTTGATATGATGAATAAAAGAAAAATTCCTTTTAAAAAGTCTTAGAGAATTTCAAAACAGCAGAAATGCCACAAACAAGTTGTATTTGTCCAGGAAAGCAAGGATGACAAGGCTTTAAAAAATATCTTTGTTAAATCCATCATACAAAGCAGTTTAAGACACTTTAAAAAAAATAAAAACTATAATTATCTCACTTCACTTGATGAAATTTAACATCTATTTCCTATTCTCAAAAGCACTTAGAAGCCAGTGTTTCCTAAAACATCTCAGAACATGAGTGAAAATTAAACATTTGGGCCAACAATAGGCATCAGTTTTGACCATGGAATTCTATAGAAGTGCTGTCCAGTACAACTTAGAGCAATGGTAGCAATGTCCTCTGTACTGTCCAGTATTGTAGGCACTAGTCAAATGTGCCTATTGACAAATTGAAATATGACTAATGATATTACAGAGTTGAATTTTTAATTTTATTTAATTTTAACCAATTTAAATATAAATTTAAAAACCACATGTAGTACTGGTTACTATGTTTAAAAGTGCAATCCCAGACACAAACCACTTAAACCAGAAATGTATTTATGGAGTGCCAACCAAGTACCCTGAACTATGCTCAAACGATAGAAGAGTGGTTGAATAGACCTCAGTCTTTCCATCATGACCTTAACTTTCAATTTACTTAATGTAAGCAACATTATCATTAAGAATACTCACAGATCTCATTTTGCCATGTTGACATTCTGAAAAAACTATGCAGAATTTAAGGAAAAAATGTAATAGAAATGCACTTTTACTTTTGTATAAATATAATTCCACCAGTGTGAAAGCTCCTCGAAGTCTGGGACTTTCTTTTGTTCGCTACTGTATATCCTTGCTTAGAATGGACTATGGGAATTAAATCTTTGAGAGAAAGAGATAAAGAAGGGAAAAAAAGGACAGAGAGGAAGGACAAGTATATACCTTTTCTATCAAATCTTACAATGTTAGATTATGGCATTGATAGTAAATTATGTAATTGCATTAATAAGATAAATAATGTAAGAACAGATAAAAGGGGATTTCCTTACCTCTGAGCTATGTATAAGACTCTAACAGTTTCACACAAGATTGCTCCAAACATTTGATAAGATGTGCTGGAGATGTTGAAGAATCTTTTAACATTTTTATAAAGGCAAATATAGTTCAAGATTTCCTATGGCTGGGACACTTGAGTGTCTCAGTTGGTTAAGCATTTGGCTCTTGATTTCAGCTCAGGTCATGATCCCAGGGTCATAGGATCCAGCCCCACAGCAGGCTCTGTGCTGACCGTGCAGAGCCTGCTTGGGATTCATTCATTCATTCATTCATTCATTCATTCTCTCTCTCTCTCTCTCAAAATAAATATATAAACTTTAAAAAAAGACTTTCTATTGTTATTAATGCAATTTTATGTTATTCTGGCCAATTCATTTACAAATCAAAGGCAAAGATAATATGTTAAATATTGTTGATAGAATTTAAAGAGTTTTATATTCAACAAAGTTACTAAATAATGAATTGGGGAAAAGAATGGAAGTCAAAATACATAAGTCACTTGAGAGGGTTGGCAATCCAGGTAGACAAAATGGTCTAGAAACCATGAAGATCAAAGTGAATGCAAATCCATTATCCTGAAATCATAGTATAAGGAAAAAGGATGTGCTTTAGAGTTAGACTGGTCTGAATTCCAGTCCTTTCTGTGCCAAGTACTGACTTTATGACCTTTAGATTCACTATGTATACATTTTCATGATGATACTTCACTAAAATGGTATAGCTCTTAAAATATTAACATAAAGCACCAGCATTGAGTCTGATCCATAGTTAGTATTTAATAAATGAAAATTCCAACACCGATACTCTCTTTCCCTGCTTAGTATCTCCCTACCCTTTGTGTGTGTGTGTGTAAAATGATTTACCTCGTATAGAGATGGCATTTTTGCATTACTGCACCAGAACAGTTTTTTCACATGTTTCACATTTTACTAATAGCACACTGAAAACAGATTTTGCTAACGTATTAGCTGTATTTGCTGACATAGTAGGCATTTCAGTTCCCTAGAATCTCTTCTTGATGAAAGTTGCTTTCTTGAAATTGTAGGCAATAAAGTGGGAATCTTTCTTGCTCTTTAAAGACCAGTTGTGAATAAATTACAAACAAGATCATATTTTGTTTGATAGAATTTTCAGCTAATTCAAAGGAAGTTTTTCCATGTAACCTACCTCCTCCAACCTTCTGTGAAATGATTATATTAATTCATATGTGTTGTTTCTCAGCAAGTTTCTATCTATACTGAATCCTTTTGAAGAATTTCCATTTTGACCTTCACTGACTCTAGCGTTATTCCCACACAGTCCTTGATTGATCACAGGGAAAAGTAGGTTGGGATGGAAAAATGAAAGATGAGGTAGGACAAAGAGAACATTTCGGCCCAATTTTTACTTATACTCATGTGCCAAAAATGGAATGAAAAATTTAAAGTACCAAAGATTCATTTTTAAAGTAGATTTTAATGGGATGAGAGGAATTGTATGTAAAGATGTAAAGAAAGTAAAGCTGAATGTTAAAAGTGACACTGGGTAGTCCCTTATAAGCTCCTTTCTGAGGATGACAGGAGGAAAAAAAAATATCTCTCATTTTCAATTTGGAGATGCTCTGTTTTATTTCACTCTAGATTGAGTTTTGTTTTAAGAATGACAATATGGCCTAGCTTCATGGTGCATTTCTTCCAAAAATGATGCACTAAAACAACATTGCAGTATTGATTCATTCTACATGGTTGATGCTGTGATTGTATAATTAGAAGAACTGTGAAGAAAGCTTTCACACCTCTGCCCTGATTGAAGAAATAAACAGCTCCATGGGATGAGTCTTTAAAACATTAGATGATTTAAAAAATAAGTGTTGTGTTGATGAATCATACAGCCCATAATAATTCGGGTTACATTTGTCCTTTGGTTACACAGAATGATACTTGAGTGAACACTTTCTTAGAGAAAGGAAGGCTTAGATATTTCTTACCATAGTTAAGAGCAGAAGTTAATGAATGTTAAAAATAGTTCTCAAGGTTTAGTGTGTATATAAATCAACTGGGGTCTTAGAAAATTTATGCTCCCAGGGTCCACACCATGATGTTGGTTTTAATAGGCAAGATTTGGGTTTAGGAATCTGCATTCTGAATAAACCCCCAGGTTGTGGTCTCAAGACCACATTTTGTGAAACACTGGAGTAGAACACAGCCTTCTTATGAATCAATTCAAGAAAGGGGTATGCATCTGTAATTCACCTATAACAGGCATAAATCTTTGTCTTTACATATCCAGACACAACTTTTAAGTCCCCCCTCCCAGATTTAAAGATACTACAATAAGACACAGTAAACAACCCAAAATAATGGTGTTTTTTATTATTTGTTGTTGTTTTTTTTTTTTTAAGTACTGGAGAACAATCTGATGACACATAGACCATTGAGGACATAGAATTATTCAATCAAAACAATCCTGAGAATTGAGTCCTTATTCAGAAATCCAGGAAACCTGAAATAAGGAACTAATAAGAGAAGCTATCAGCTTCTGCTGTACCAGAATGGAAATCATACAAATACAAAAAAAAAAAACAAAACAGAATATCATAGTCTGGAGGGGATTGTTTCAGTTCCAACAGGTAAAGAGCTTGGAAGTTCTCACTCTTGTCCATACAACAAAAAAATGTTGACACACAGAAAATCAGGGACTTTGCTTGAATTCATTAGAGACATAGGTTGTAGATCAAGCTAACACTCTCAAATCTGGGAAGACATCTGCATATTGAGGGTCCTCTTCTATACTTATTTGGAGCAGAAGAAAGGAATCCTAAACTAACTCGTAGAACACTTAAAGTGTAATTTTGGCAAATTGCTAGAGGCTGAGTGTGGACTAGCATAAGAATAAGAAACTCCTAGAACTGCAATCCTTAGGGGGATCTTGACTCTCTTGTGGGATTTACCACCAAGAATGCCAGTAGGTTTGGCATATTGAAAATCTGAGGAAGATCCCTTCCTGGATCTGGTGGGGGAAGGGAAGAGTCATCATGATGAAATATACTTAATATCTACTCCATAGCAAAGGTCTGCTCTCCAGGAAACAATAATTTGTAAGCCTTATCTCCTCTGGAAGAAGGGCAAATGGAAAGAGTACTCCACATGCAAGAACAGATAGGTTATGTAAACAGAGATGAAAGCTTCTAAAAAACAATAAAAAGGAAATGCTACCTTCAACACTACAGAAACTGAAATGCAGGATACCCTTGATAGACACATGGGTATGTTAGAATGGCCAAGGAGGGGCATCTGGGTAACTCAGTTGGTTAAACATCTCATTTTGGCTCAGATCATGATCTCACAATTTTTGAGTTCCAGCCCCATATTGGGCTCTGTGCTAACAGCTAAGAACCTGGGTCTGCTTCATATTCTGTCTCCTGCTCTCTCTGCCCCTCCCTTTCTCTCTCTCTCTCTCAAAAATAAACAAACAAAAAAAAAAATGGCCAAGGAAAACACTCAGTGAGCTTGAAAAAGAAGTCAGTAGAAACTTAACAAACTGATCTATAAAGACAAACAACAAAAATACAGACCAGAACATTCAAAGACTATGGAACAATTTCAAAAAATCTAATATACATATTATTGGAATATAAGGAGAAGAAAGAGAAGGGTTATAAGAAATAATTGACTCAATATTTCCAAGAACTTTTCAAAATTAATGAGCAATTCCAAGCCACAGATCTAGGAAACTCAAAGAAAAACAAGCAGGACAAAAATAAAAGCACAAATAAAAACCCATCAGTGCATGTAATTTTGAAATTGCAGAAACCCAAAGCCACAGAAGAAAAAAAATACTTTACCTATAGATAAAAATGAGAATTACAGTGGACTTCTTGTCAAGCAAGAAAAGAATAGAGTGAAATATGTAAACGATGAAAAAAAATTACCCACAAACCTAGAATCTTATACACAGCAAAATTATCCTTCAAAGGTGAAAGAGAAATAGACTTCCTCATGCAAACTAAAACAGGGAAATCAGCACTAACAGAAATTTCCCTGCAAGAAGTGTTGAAAATTGTTGTTCAGGCAAAAGGAAAATGATATAGGTCAGAATATTGGATGCATATGTTAAAAATAGCACAAAAAAGAATAAAGGTTTAAAAATATTTCTTTTTCTTATCTAAAATAAAACAGGTGAATTAAATTAACAAGAATGACAATGTTTTGGGTGATTTTAACATATGGGTAAGTAGCAGTACTCCAAGAGATGGGAAAGAAGTATTGGGAATATGTTATTCTAAGTTGCCTGTACTATATGTGAAGAGTATAGAGTTTTTTGAAAAGAGTTTAGCTAAAAAAGTATATTTTTCTAGGGCAGCTACTAAAAATTTTTTTAAGTATAATATGTTAAGAAATGAAATGGATTAAAAAAGTGCTAAATTAAGGAGGCAGAAAAAGAGGGAGCAAAAGAAAGCTGTTACAAACATAATAGATATTAATCCAACTAAAGCAATAATCACTTAAATTATGAAAGATGTAAATGTAATAATGTAAAGACAGGGAATTTCCAAATGGATAAAAATGCGTGACCTAATTATATGTTGTCTATCGGAAACCTTTAAATGTAGAGACCCAGGTTAAAAGTAAAGAAGAAAGATATGCCATATCAACACTAAGCAAAAAAAAAGCTGAAGTAGCTATATAACAATTTCACTAAGAAGACTTCAAATCAAAGAGAATTATGAGGGATAAAGATTGGCATTACATAATGATAAAGAGGTCAGTTGTCCAAGAAGGCATAGTAATTCTTAAATGTATATTCACTTAGAGCATCAAAATTTGTTAGACAAAAACTGATTGAACTTGAGATCAGTGGAAATAGTGAAGTAGGGACCTCTGAAAAATCTCACCTTAATAAAAGTACAACCACCTCCTAAAAATTGTAAAGTTTGTCAGTACCAACTTTTCCAGGACTTTGGAAACTAACTAAAAGCCTGACGAAACCCAGGAAGCATTTATTCCGGAAAAAATAGTTAAATCTTGTAAAAACTGAGCTTTGTGTCACTTTAACTTGCCCCAATCCCATCTTTCTCTCCAACTAGACAGAAGTCTTTAAAACATAACAACCAAAATAAATTCCCAGTACAGTCTGGAAGCCACCTGTGGGAACAGGATGTGCTAGAACTCAGGACATCTGGGTTGCTCCTTTGGTTAAGCATCTGATTTTGGCTCAGGTCATGATCCTATCATTCATGAGTCTGAGCCCCACGTTGAATTCCGTGCTGACAGCTCAGAGCCTGGAGCTCGTTTCAAATTCATCATTCATTCATTCATTCATTCATTCTCTCTCTCTCCCTCTCCCCCTCTCTCTCGCTCTCAAATAAAAAACATTAAAAAAAAAAAAGAATGTAGCTAGAGTTCTTTGAAGTCTTATTTCAAAAGAGTTGTCATTATTTAACCTCTCTGGTGTTTCCTGGGAAGACCCCATTTGCAAGGCTATTTATATTTGACTGACAAGATACATACCCAGAACCAGAAACTTCTTCCCCCAGAGCAGTGTGTTGAAAATAATTACATCAAGCATTGTAACTTCCTAGCTGAGGGGGGTAGATAACAGTGAGAGCAAACAATAGAATAACGGCAATGTGAAAAGTAAATTGTGGGGAAAAATGATATACACATAAGTGCCTTTAAAAGCTCCAGCATAGTCCTAGGAATCTAGAAAGTCACATGCTTGCTGTGGACATGCTCAGGAAAGACCTGTGTAGGTGATAAGGTCTCCACTCCAGGTGACATTAAATCTCTGGGAAAGCATAAAGAGAAGGCCAAGAAAGAGATGTCTACTGCTTTACGGAGTATGGAAGGCATGCCTCAATATGCACCAAGAACCTTGGCAAAGGCTGGAAGGTTTACTGGTTTTAGACATTTAAGAAAGTCTGTTTAATATTAACTGACCAAGGACTAGTGAGATAGAGACAGAGTGGCCACAGACCATAAAGAATACAGACATTATATAATTAGTTTAGAAATATCACAAAACAAATACATTGAGAAGCAACAACAGCAAACCCTGGAGAAAGGAGAGAAAATGATTTCCAGACTAGCCATATGATTTTTGGATGTCAGGGTTTCAATATGAAATGATGAGATAATGCATAGCAGCAGGAAAGTACGGCTCATTAAATACTAAAAATAAAAAAAAAAAATCAACAGGAACTGCTCCTGAGGAAGCCCAGACGGTGAAATTGCCAAAGATTTGAATTCAGCTATTTTAAATATGTTCAAAGAGCTAAAGGAAATCATGTCTAAATTGCTAAGTATGATAATGGGAGTACCTATGTATATATAATTTGACATATCAACAAAAATACAGGATCTGTATGTATAATAGCAAAAGGTGAATATTTGTAACTAATGATGTTAGAACAATTGGGTATCCATATGCAATAAGTAAGGTGAACCTAGACAAAAACCTCACATCTTTTACAAATATAGCCCAAAATTATTCTTAGGCTCTAAAATGCCAAACTATACACATTCTAGAGGAATGTGATCATTTGTTCTAGCAGCTGCAGTAAACTAATGAATGCTATTAAGAGAATGCAAAGATTTGTAAAGTATATCTCCAGAATATATATGAAAAATATTTAGCCATTCTAACTGGTGTGAGGTGATATCTCATTGTGGTTTTGATTTGCATTTCCATGATGGCTATGATGTTTGTCTTCTTTGGAAAAATGTCTATTCACATCTTCTGCCCATTTTTTAAACTGGATTATTTGCTCTTTGGTCATTGAGTTTTATAAGTTCTTTATATATTTTTGGGTACTAACCCTTTATTAGATATATCATTTGCAAAAACAAAAAAAACAAAACAAAACAAAAAAACACTCCAAAACTTAGGGAACTCAAGAGTAGGAAAACAGACTGCCCACTTTAAAAATAAGCAAAAGATTTGAACCAGATACCTTACCAAAGACAACATAAATGTGGCAAATAGCAGATGAAAAGATGTTCAATGTTATACAATTTTGGTGAAATGCAAATTAAAATAATAAAATATTATATATCTATTAGAATGGCTAAAATTCTTTTTTAAAAAAAATTCTAATTGCTGGTAAGGATGTAGAGCAACAATTCTCAGTCATTACCGGGGTGGGGGGGGGGGCAAAATGGCTCACTCACTTTGAAAGAGAGTTTGGCAGTTTGGAGTTTTAACCTGTGTGTCTCAGTAGGTTAAGCGTCTGACAGCCCATGATCTCGCGCTTTGTGGGTTTGAGCCCTGTGTCGGGCTCTGTGCTGACAGCTTGGAGCCTGCTTCAGATTCTGTCTCTGTCTCTGTCTGTCTCTCTGCCCCTCTCCTGCTTGCACTCTGTCTCTCTGTCTCCCAAAAATAAATAAATATTTAATTTTTTTTTTTTTTTTTAAGATGTGAAACAGCTTTAGTGATTGGAGCAGGGAAAAAAGGTATGGCTTGTGTAACAGCAAACAGCTTTTTGCCTAAACATTCTACTCTGGTTGATAAAGTTGGCTCCCACAGGCTTATGGGTTAACAGTTGTGAACCCACAGTATATTATAATTGAACAATTAAGTAAATGGAAGGAGATGGTGGGAGTCTGTTTTCTCATTGTTGCAGTGGAGGTTACTTGGAAACAAGGAGAAAAGGTAGAATGACTCATGTGGTTATGGATTTGAGCAGAGACCTCAGTATCAACTCATATCATGCTTAATGTCAATACAGATATTTGCATGTAGAGATACTTATAGATAGGTGATAATACACAGATGAGTATACACACATATTTTCTTGCTCTTTCAGCTAAAAGTGCCTTTCTACGAATAGTAGAAATTAAGATTTCTAAAGTTGCTTTCAAAATTCAAGACCTCTTTGTTTGCCATCTTGATCTGTACCTGATTATTTTCTGATATCCACACTCAATGAAAAATCTTACAGTGGAGTCTATTCATTCATTTGTTCATTTACTCATCAAGTTTTTACTACCTATCCACTGAGCCAAGAATATTCTTGTCGTAAAATAATGTCATTGACGTCATAGACTAATGAGGGAAAAATTCAATAAATATGTTTACTATACAGCTTTGTCTTCAATATGATATATACATCTAAAATAAGTAGAATTATTATTATTGTTATTACCATTATTATTATATTACCGTGCAACAGAATTGCAGAACAAAAAAAAAAAAAGTAGTTCTGACCTGGTGTTTGACAGCTGCCTATAGTAGGGAACATCTAGTCTGATCATTGCAGTGATTCATTAATCCAATTATATACTCAATTCAACAAATACTTTTTGGCCCCTAATATGCAATAAATATATATAGCCTGTCAAGGCTTAGAAATATCCATTCATTCCCTTATTCAACATTTATTGAGGGGCAACTACACAACTATCTTTGGAAATTTCCAAGATGAATTACACCTATTTCCTGTCTTGAAATAGGTGAGTATAATGGGAAAGAAGTACAATTAAAAAACAATTTAAATATGCTGTGGCAGAATGTGCACAAAGCATTATGGAGCTATAGGGCATATCCCTTAACTTAGCCTGAAGGCCAAGGAGGATTCTTTTACATGCCTTTTCTGAGCTGCAAAACTAAAAGTTTTGGCTCCAGAAGCAGACAGTAAGAATATAAGAATATACTGCAGAAAGAGTACGAACAAGGGGAAAAGAAACAAAATAGAATATGCAGGGAGCTATAAGCTCTTTAGTGTGGCCCTTACTTCAGGGACAGGGCAGGAATTGTTGGTGATGAGGCTGGAGAAAGAAGAAGCAAGATCATAGAGATGCTTAAGTCACGTTGTAGATACTTTAATTTTATACTATGGGGATAGTACATGGGTTTTAAACTGAAATGATTTGGTCAGATGTAGAAGTAAATTATGTATTCCTCTCCTTGAAAATCTTATGGTCTCAGAAATCAAATTTCTCTTTAAAGGATTGCCCTCGGTTCTTGAAGAAATCCAGGGTATAGGGATAAAGAAACAAATGCTTGACATCATACCAATGCTAAGGAGATACCACAGGCTAAGGAAGAAAAATTGCATGAGAATTATCTTAGTATTCTTTCTCTCTCTCTTTCTCTCTCTTTTTCTTTCTCTCTTTCGCTCTCTTACTGTCTCTTAAAACAGGAAACTTGGGACTGTGAATTCTTGAGTTCTGAGGCTGATCTTTAGAAATATCTATTTTAAGGACTGAAACATTTAAAGAGCAGGACATCTCTATAACAGGTTGGCATGTGTAGGAGGAGTATATTTTGTATACTCTGAACAATCTGAGCAGGATCACTCAAGTGGTCACAAGCAAAGGATGATCATAATTGAAATTAACCTTTTGGTTTCTTCTTAAGGATGTGCCTTTTGGTTGGCATTATAAAATGTTTAACACATGAAAGCACCTTCTTTTGATGTTGCTACAGTGATCACAGAAAAATATAACTCTCCTTGCGGTGAACTAAATGAAGCAAATTACAGTGAGGGCTACAAAGAAGAAAATTACATGTTGTCATCCGTCGAGGCAATAGAGTAATAATTTTAATAAAAACTTTCCCTATTTTGTCAGTCACTTTCCTTCTGTGCTGGATGACTAACCATCCCAAGGGTCTAGATGGGCTCACATTAAAAGTTTTGTTCTCAGACAAAAGTTTACTGAGAGCTATCATTGAATTTAACATTCCCACTCATTTGTCAAAAAGTATAATGAAAGTGACACATAATAAACTGGAAGCTGTTGAGAAGATAGAGAAGATAATTTGGAAAAATCTGACCATTCGCTAGATCTCAGATTTCATGTGCCACAGAATAAACTATGAAGATGATTTAACAAAAGCTCCAGTCTCCATCTTGGTCAGTCTCAAGAGGGAAAGTACCATCTACATTTTTAATGGCCTCAACAGACATTTCTGGTGCACCCAAAAGTTTGAGAGTCAGAATGAAAAAAATTACCTGTATCAATTGGGAAAACTGATTTTAAAATTTTAGAGTGTGAACAAGAATGTTTCTTTGGTGCATGGTTGAACATATACATTTCTAGCATGCTAAATTCTCTTTACAGTATGTGTTTCACCTAGAATTTACGAAGATGAACAGAGAGTAACTAATGTGTTTAAACACTCAATACAATAAGAAAGAAGCTAATAAAAAGTGAAAATTACTGTAGTCTTGTCTGAGAATGCCAAACGCAAATCAGGCAGGCTTTTTGGGACAGAAATGAGATGTGGCTTTGCAAATACTTTGAAAATAGTAAGTTAAATGGGGAAAAAAATGAAGTACTTATATATTGAAGTAATCTATTTTCCAAGTATGTAGAAAGAAAACGTACAAAAAGTTATTTTTTATTTTGTTTAATGTTTATTTACTTTTGAGAGACAGTGTGAACGGGGGAGGAGTACAGAGACAGGGATATATAAAATATGAAGCAGGCTCCAGGCTCTGAGCTGTCAGCACAGAGTCTGATGCGGAGCTCAAACTTAGGAACCGCAAGATCATGACCTGTGCTGAAGTTGGATGCTTAACCAACTGAGCCACCCAGGTGTCCTCAAAAGGTGCAAAAATTTATGTTCATTGGGAAAAAATTCAGAAGAGTAATTGCCTCTAAAACCAGATTTTGATAATCTGCAACCATTGGTAGTCTTTTTGTTTTTGTTTTTCTTTAAACCTATAAAATATGGAAAAAATTTAAAAAGCTATACTCTAAACAAAAACATGATTCAAGGTTTTAGTTGTTGGCTCAAAGAAAGCTGACTGTCTATGTGCAGTACAGACATTTAACACTGATTATATATGTCATTCAGTGTTTTTGGAAACCATTCTTTCCCAGTATTTAAACTTTTCTAAGTAACACTGTGAAATTTCCACCTGTCTCCTCAGAAATAGTCCATAGCATTAAATAACTCAGAGAACTTAAGGAAAGTATGCATTAACCTGTGACATCTGGTTTGTTTAATGACCCCATAAATGCCATGAGCCTATCACCTTAAACTGATGAGGTTTACATAACCCTACATGAGCTATCAGGGCATTGCAAAAGGGACCAGGGGGACTAGAAGGCACACATTTTCACAGTTAACTCCCGCTCAGCTCAAAAAGTCAGTGTCCTGACAGATTTTTTTAGATATATGCTTCCCTGGGGCTATTGCAAACTTCTTGCCTCTGCTCTTCTGATTCAGTGGCTCATCTCTCAAATACAGTGGATAACTTTTTGAGTGCACAGAAACAAAATACGGAGTTCAAAACTTTGCTAAAATCGTGGACTGTCAGAATGATTTCCCTCACCAGGCCAGCAAAGTCGATCATTTTGTGTTGAAGTGAAATGCAGCCAGCCCTGTGTTTCTACTAGAGTAACCAGTAGGAAGATACACTGGACACCATATTTACTACTGCTAAGGTAAAAAGCAGAGTGGATCAAAGCATCAGTTTAATGTTAGAACTGGGTTCAAATTCTGACTCTAATATGCATTCTCCATGTAACCTTAGCTATGGTGTCTAAGACTTTTTCCTCATCCAAAAATGTTGACTTATGTATCTTGATGAATTTTTGTGATGATTAAGTGTTATAATTCAAATAATACCTGTGAGTAAAAAATCTGTAGCCAGAATCATTTATTCCAGATATATTTACTAATTACCTCCTTGGTATATTAGGGATGGCAGGTCTTATCAGAGTTGCTTCTGAGCACCTGTGAAATTTTGAGGATCCCTTTACAAGGCCCTGAGGATCATATAGTTTATATTTAAGTACAAGCAATCTTTAAAGAATGGGGAAGGGAAAAGGAGTCAAACTGTGTCACATGCAAAGATTTCCAGGAAGTTATGAGAGACAATAAATATATAGTAGCAAAAGATGACACAAGTAGGTCACCTTTTGAACAATACTGAAACCCACAGAAAAAAAAGCAGAGAAGAGGGAATGTTAGAATTTTTCAGAATTAGAGTAGTGTTTCTTGTTTTGCCTTTCCAGGCAGCTATAAGATCCAAAAAGAAGTGAGGCCATTGATGGTGTTGTAAGAAAGCAATTCAAGTCACACAAAAGAAATATTGAAAGTGGAATATTAGAGTTTAAAATGTTGAATTAGAACAGTTGAGAAAAATGATCAGTTTCTAGTATTTGACCATGGGTATGGATGATTTGAGTAAACAAGAGTTGCTGGTTCTTGAGTTAAGGAGATCAAGACATTTTAAGGGAAATCAAGAAGACTAGGTGTTTATTCACATAGATGTCAAAGTCACTTAAGTTTGAGGTTAGAGATGTATAGACACTCTGAGTCAGTCCACTGCATCCTTCAATGGCTATAGATTTTACCAGGTTGGTAAATAAGAGTATTGAGGAGCGACAGCAAGATTATATATATTCTAATGAGTATCGCAAATCTCAAAAGAAAAGGTATAACTTGATAATGAGGAACAGAAGCTAAGTGAATGCTGACACCACCACTGTCAACATGACCATCAACACCATGTTGATCAGTGATGGGACGAACTGAGCTGAATGGACCCAATAATACAGGAGAAAATTGACAGCCAAGGAAAACTAGTGGAATAAGCAAATGGTGAAATAGTTGAGCATGTAGGAAAGTTTGTTTACCACGAAAGGGCCATTTCATAGGCCAGAGAGAAGAGTTAGAAGGGAAAGAACAATTTTTTTTAAATGGATTAAAAAAGAAGATCTATAGAATGTACAGGAAAAGGTTACAAGAGAATATAGGTATCAGGAAAGGAGGCATTTGAGATGGTATCTCAGGATGTGGTATGTAGAAGAATGGCTTAATTTCTAGGATCCCAAAAGAATACTGTTTTTTTTTCAGTTTCTGAAGTCCGGGTGGTTCCGGTGGCTTGCTTATTTGCAGACAGTGTATTATATTAGATCTCCCAGTGCCTACTAGCCATGCAACTTCATTAAAGTTCCTTGATCTTCTTAGGTCTTGGTTTAATAATCTGTAAGACGATCAATGCCACAGGTCCATCCTACAGCTGTAGGATTGAATGACACAATGTGTAAAGTATTGCGATTTAGACATAGCACAAAATAAACTAAATGTGTATGGCTCTATTTTTGTCTGTAAAAGAATGTGATGGTGTAGACTGGCCACCTTTGCAAAGGAAAGCAAGGTAGTGATAGAGAGGGAAAGGGTACAAAGATTATTTTCCAAGACTGCTGCCTTTATAGATACAAAACAAACCACCCTGAATTTAGTGACATTAATAAAAACAATAAAAAAATTTTTTTCTCTCCTAATTCTAAGGTTTATTGCCCTCAGGGAGGCTTCTCTCTCTTAGACTACCTCATGTAACTAAAGTCAGGTAGTGACTATAAAATTCATTTTTTGTTTCCTAAGTTTTATATATACAAAATTATCACAAAGATCTTAGAAAGTTCCCATATACCCCACACCCAATTTCCACTACTATTAACCTCTTACATTAGTATGGTACATTTCTCAAAACTAATGAATTGATAATTGTACATTATTATTAACTAAAGTGCATAATTAATTTAAATATTCTCAGTTTGAGAAGTAGGGGAAGATGGCGGCGTAGGAGGACGCTGGGCTCACCGCGTGTCCTGCTGATCACTTAGATTCCACCTACACCTGCCTAAATAACCCAGAAAACCGCCAGAGGATTAGCAGAACGGAGTCGCCGGAGCCAAGCGCAGACCAGAGGCCCACGGAAGAGGGTAGGAAGGGCGGCGAGGCAGTGCGCGCTCCACGGACTGGCGGGAGGGAGCCGGGGCGGAGGGGCGGCTCGCCGGCCAAGCAGAGCCCCCGAGTCTGGCTTGCAAAAAGTGGAGGGGCCTGACGGACTGTGTTCCGACAGCAAGCGCGACTTAGCGTCTGGGAGGTCATAAGTTAACAGCTCTGCTCAGAAAGCGGGAAGGCTGGAGGACAAAGGGAAGGAGAGCCGCTGAGCCCCCTGACGACAGAGCTCAGTTTGGTGGGGAACAAAGGCGCTCGCCAGCGCCATCTCCCCCGCCCATCCCCCAGCCAAAATCCAAAAGAGAACCAGTTCCTGCCAGGGAACTTGCTCGCTGCGCGCAAACACCCAACTATGCGCTTCTGCGGAGCCAAACCTCTGGCAGCAGATCTGACTCCCTCCTGCTGCCACAGGGCCCCTCCTGAAGTGGATCACCTAAGGAGAAGCAAGCTAAGCCTGCCCCTCCTGCCCCCGTGCACCTTGCCTACCCACCCCAGCTAAGACGCCAGATCCCCAGCATCACAAGCCTGGCAGTGTGCAAGTAGCCCAGACAGGCCACCCCACCCCACAGTGAATCCCGCCCCTAGGAGAGGGGAAGAGAAGGCACACACCAGTCTGACTGTGGACACAGCGGTGGGCTGGGGGCAGACATCAGGTCTGACTGTGGCTCCGCCCACCAACTCCAGTTATACACCACAGCACAGGGGAAGTGCCCTGCAGGTCCTCACCACGCCAGGGACTATCCAAAATGACCAAGCGGAAGAATTCCCCTCAGAAGAATCTCCAGGAAATAACAACAGCTAATGAGCTGATCAAAAAGGATTTAAATAATATAACAGAAAGTGAATTTAGAATAATAGACATAAAATTAATCGCTGGGCTTGAAAACAGTATAGCTGACAGCAGAGAATCTCTTGCAACAGAGATCAAGGGACTAAGGAACAGTCACGAGGAGCTGAAAAACGCTTTAAACGAAATGTATAACAAAATGGAAACCACCACGGCTCGGATTGAAGAGGCAGAGGAGAGAATAGGTGAACTAGAAGATAAAGTTATGGAAAAAGAGGAAGCTGAGAAAAAGATAAAAAAAATCCAGGAGTATGAGGGGAAAATTAGAGAACTAAGTGATACACTAAAAAGAAATAATATACGCATGATAGTTATCCCAGAGGAGGAAGAGAGAGGGAAAGGTGCTGAAGGGGTACTTGAAGAAATAATAGCTGAGAACTTCCCTGAAGTGGGGAAGGAAAAAGGCATTGAAATCCAAGAGGCACAGAGAACTCCCTTCAGACGGAACTTGAATCGATCTTCTGCACGACATATCATAGTGAAACTGGCAAAATACAAGGATAAAGAGAAAATTCTGAAAGCAGCAAGGGGTAAATGTGCCCTCACATATAAAGGGAGACCTATAAGACTCGTGACTGATCTCTCTTTTGAAACTTGGCAGGCCAGAAAGAATTGGCACGAGATTTTCAGTGTGCTAGACAGAAAAAATATGCAGCCGAGAATCCTTTATCCAGCAAGTCTGTCATTTAGAATAGAAGGAGAGATAAAGGTCTTCCCAAACAAACAAAAACTGAAGGAATTTGTCACCACTAAACCAGCCCTACAAGAGATCCTAAGGGGGACCCTGTGAGACAAAGTACCAGAGACATCACTACAAGCATAAAACATACAGACATCACAATGACTCTAAACCCATATCTTTCTATAATAACACTGAATGTAAATGGATTAAATGCGCCAACCAAAAGACATAGGGTATCAGAATGGATAAAAAAACAAGACCCATCTATTTGCTGTCTACAAGAGACTCATTTTAGACCTGAGGACACCTTTAGATTGAGAGTGAGGGGATGGAGAACTATTTATCATGCTACTGGAAGCCAAAAGAAAGCTGGAGTAGCCATACTTACATCAGACAAACTAGACTTTAAAGGCTGTAACAAGAGATGAAGAAGGACATTATATAATAGTGACAGGGTCTATCCATCAGGAAGAGCTAACAATTATAAATGTCTATGCGCCGAATACCGGAGCGCCCAAATATATAAAACAATTACTCATAAACATAAGCAACCTTATTGAGAAGAATGTGGTAATTGCAGGGGACTTTAACACCCCACTTACAGAAATGGATAGATCATCTAGACACACGGTCAATAAAGAAACAAGGGCCCTGAATGAGACATTGGATCAGATGGACTTGACAGATATATTTAGAACTCTGCATCCCAAAGCAACAGAATATACTTTCTTCTCGAGTGCACATGGAACATTCTCCAAGATAGATCATATACTGGGTCACAAAACAGCCCTTCATAAGTTTACAAGAATTGAAATCATACCATGCATACTTTCAGACCACAATGCTATGAAGCTTGAAATTAACCACAGAAAAAAGTCTGGAAAACCTCCAAAAGCATGGAGGTTAAAGAACACCCTACTAACGAATGAGTGGGTCAACCAGGCAATTAGAGAAGAAATTAAAAAATATATGGAAACAAACGAAAATGAAAATACAACAATCCAAACGCTTTGGGACGCAGCGAAGGCAGTCCTGAGAGGAAAATACATTGCAATCCAGGCCTATCTCAAGAAACAAGAAAAATCCCAAATACAAAATCTAACAGCACACCTAAAGGAAATAGAAGCAGAACAGCAAAGGCAGCCTAAACCCAGCAGAAGAAGAGAAATAATAAAGATCAGAGCAGAAATAAACAATATAGAATCTAAAAAAACTGTAGAGCAGATCAACGAAACCAAGAGTTGGTTTTTTGAAAAAATAAACAAAATTGACAAACCTCTAGCCAGGCTTCTCAAAAAGAAAAGGGAGATGACCCAAATAGATAAAATCATGAATGAAAATGGAATTATTACAACCAATCCCTCAGAGATACAAACAATTATCAGGGAGTACTATGAAAAATTATATGCCAACAAATTGGACAACCTGGAAGAAATGGACAAATTCCTGAACACCCACACTCTTCCAAAACTCAATCAGGAGGAAATAGAAAGCTTGAACAGACCCATCACCAGCGAAGAAATTGAATCGGTTATCAAAAATCTCCCAACAAATAAGAGTCCAGGACCAGATGGCTTCCCAGGGGAGTTCTACCAGACGTTTAAAGCAGAGATAATACCTATCCTTCTCAAGCTATTCCAAGAAATAGAAAGGGAAGGAAAACTTCCAGACTCATTCTATGAAGCCAGTATTACTTTGATTCCTAAACCAGACAGAGACCCAGAAAAAAAAGAGAACTACAGGCCAATATCCCTGATGAATATGGATGCCAAAATTCTCAATAAGATACTAGCAAATCGAATTCAACGGCATATAAAAAGAATGATTCACCATGATCAAGTGGGATTCATTCCTGGGATGCAGGGCTGGTTCAACATTCGCAAATCAATCAACGTGATACATCACATTAACAAAAAAAAAGAGAAAAACCATATGATCCTGTCAATCGATGCAGAAAAGGCCTTTGACAAAATCCAGCACCCTTTCTTAATAAAAACCCTTGAGAAAGTTGGGATAGAAGGAACATACTTAAAGATCATAAAAGCCATTTATGAAAAGCCCACAGCTAACATCATCCTCAACGGGGAAAAACTGAGAGCTTTTTCCCTGAGATCAGGAACACGACAGGGATGCCCACTCTCACCGCTGTTGTTTAACATAGTGCTGGAAGTTCTAGCATCAGCAATCAGACAACAAAAGGAAATCAAAGGCATCAAAATTGGCAAAGATGAAGTCAAGCTTTCGCTTTTTGCAAATGACATGATGTTATACATGGAATATCCAATAGACTCCACCAAAAGTCTGCTAGAACTGATCCATGAATTCAGCAAAGTTGCAGGATACAAAATCAATGTACAGAAATCAGTTGCATTCTTATACACTAACAATGAAGCAACAGACAAATAAACTGATCCCATTCACAATTGCACCAAGAAGCATAAAATACCTAGGAATAAATCTAACCAAAGATGTAAAGGATCTGTATGCTGAAAACTATAGAAAGCTTATGAAGGTCATTGAAGAAGATTTAAAGAAATGGAAAGACATTCCCTGCTCATGGATTGGAAGAATAAATATTGTCAAAATGTCAATACTACCCAAAGCTATCTACACATTCAATGCAATCCCAATCAAAATTGCACCAGCATTCTTCTCGAAACTAGAACAAGCAATCCTAAAATTCATATGGAACCACAAAAGGCCCCGAATAGCCAAAGTAATTTTGAAGAAGAAGACCAAAGAGGAGGCATCACAATCCCAGACTTTAGCCTCTACTACAAAGCTGTCATCATCAGGACAGCATGGTATTGGCACAAAAACAGACACATAGACCAATGGAATAGAATAGAAACCCCAGAACTAGACCCACAAACGTATGGCCAACTCATCTTTGACAAAGCAGGAAAGAACATCCAATGGAAAAAAGACAGTCTTTTTAACAAATGGTGCTGGGAGAACTGGACAGCAACATGCAGAAGGTTGAAACTAGACCACTTTCTCACACCATTCACAAAAATAAACTCAAAATGGATAAAGGACCTGAATGTGAGACAGGAAACCATCAAAACCTTAGAGGAGAAAGCAGGAAAAGACCTCTCTGACCTCAGCCGTAGCCATCTCTTACTCGACACATCCCCAAAGGCAAGGGAATTAAAAGCAAAAGTGAATTACTGGGACCTTATGAAGATCAAAAGCTTCTGCACAGCAAAGGAAACAACCAACAAAACTAAAAGGCAACCAACGGAATGGGAAAAGATATTTGCAAATGACATATCGGACAAAGGGCTAGTATCCAAAATCTATAAAGAGCTCACCAAACTCCACACCCGAAAAGCAAACAACCCAGTGAAGAAATGGGCAGAAAACATGAATAGACACTTCTCTAAAGAAGACATCCGGATGGCCAACAGGCACATGAAAAGATGTTCAGCGTCGCTCCTTATCAGGGAAATATAAATCAAAACCACACTCAGGTATCACCTCACGCCAGTCAGAGTGGCCAAAATGAACAAATCAGGAGACTATAGATGCTGGAGAGGATGTGGAGAAACGGGAACCCTCTTGCACTGTTGGTGGGAATGCAAATTGGTGCAGCCGCTCTGGAAAGCAGTGTGGAGGTTCCTCAGAAAATTAAAAATAGACCTACCCTATGACCCAGCAATAGCACTGCTAGGAATTTATCCAAGGGACACAGGAATACTGATGCATAGGGGCACTTGTACCCCAATGTTCATAGCAGCACTCTCAACAATAGCCAAATTATGGAAAGAGCCTAAATGTCCATCAACTGATGAATGGATAAAGAAATTGTGGTTTATATACACAATGGAATACTACGTGGCAATGAGAAAAAATGAAATATGGCCTTTTGTAGCAACGTGGATGGAACTGCAGAGTGTGATGCTAAGTGAAATAAGCCATACAGAGAAAGACAGATACCATATGGTTTCACTCTTATGTGGATCCTGAGAAACTTAACAGGAACCCTTGGGGGAGGGGAAGGAAAAAAAAAAAAAAAGAGGTTAGAGTGGGAGAGAGCCAAAGCATAAGAGACTGTTGAGAACTGAAAACAAACTAAGGGTTGATGGGGGGTGGGAGGGAGGAGAGGGTGGGTGATGGGTATTGAGGAGGGCACCTTTTGGGATGAGCACTGGGTGTTGTATGGAAACCAATTTGACAATATATTTCATATATAAATAAAAAATAAATAAATAAATAAATATAGTCAGTTTTTCTCTAAGGTCCTTTTGTTCCAGGATCGCATCCCAGATACCACATTACATTAGGCATAATGGTTACATCCCCTTAAACTCTTCTTGGCCGGAAAAGTTTCTCAGACATTCTTTGCTTTTGATGACTGTGTCAGTTTTAAGGATTGTTGATCAGGTATTTTGTATAATGGTCCTTAGTTGGGGTTTATCCAAGGTCTTTCTTACTCTTGATGTTACCTGTATTCATTTCTATTACTGCCACAATAAATTACCATAAACTTAGAAGCTTAAACAACCAAAAGTTATTTTTACATTTCTATAAGTTATAAATCCAACCTGGGTCTCACTAAGCTAAAATCAAAATATTAGAGGAGCTGCATTCTTTTCCAGAGTCCCTAGCATAGTGCAGCTTGTCTTGCCTTTCCAAGTTCTGGAAAGGTTCTACAGGCTGCTGGCATTCCTGGTCTCTGGGCTCCCTCCATCCACCCGACAGGCAGCATACTGTATCTCTCCATACCTTAGTTTCATACTCGCATGTCCCTCAGACATTCCTCTTCTCCTTCTTTCATATTTAAGTACCCTTGTACTTAGTACATGAAATACTTTCATATTTAAGTACCCTTGTACATTAGGCTCATCTGAATGATAAAGGATAGTCTTCCTATCTTCCTATCTTAATGTCAACTGATTAGCAACTCTAATTTCATCTGCAAACCTTAATTTGTCCCCTTGTTATAAACTATAACATATTCACATGTTCTGGGGTATAGAACAGACATTTTTGAGATCATTCTGTCTAGCATATTAATCTTGATTAATGAGGTGGTATTTTTTTTTCTCCTTTTCCATAATCTACTCTCTGAAAGAAAGTCACAAGGCACAATCCACTCAGTATAAGGAGTGGGGAAATGATTCTATACCTCCACAAGGGCAGAGAATCTACATAAAATATTTGGAAACTTTTATCTATTTTCTCCCTTTAAAGTGTTAAACATTATTCATCATTATGACATCATGGATATTTATTTTATACTTTGGATTATCATCCAATTCTGTTTAGTTTGCTTTGTTTCTCAAGTTTTTCCAGCTAGGGTTTTGGAAGCTCTTTAAGGGTGACACTTGCTTCCCCTTGGCATACCCTCATAATTATGGAGGGGTTTTTGTTGTTTTTTATTTGTTGGGTTTTGTTTTGTTATTGCCTGTTTTCAGCACATTCTTACTTACAAGTTGCTCTAGGTTTGTTTTGTATGCTTCCGGCTCCATTCCAAGAATTGGTCATTTTTCTAAGGAGCTCCCGCTCCTCTTATTGAAGCCCAGACTCTGGGTGCCAGGAGTGTTTGTTGCTATTAGGGTGCCATTGCTTCTAGGAGCTCTGAGCTGGAGCATGGTGCATGAAGAGCAATGTGTGTGCACTAACCTATGCATATGAAGATATTTATAAGTATTTTTAGAATTACCTGTATGTATATTAAGCTATGAGTTGATACTGACATCTTCAAGTCTAGTTACGTGGATCTTCTAACATCCTCCCTTTGCTTATCTGTAGCTTCCCACTTTAATATTGAGAAGCTTTACTCCACCACCCCCTTTTATTCCCTTAATTGTTCAATTTCATCATACATATAAAGTGCAGTTGGAATTGTCAGCCCATGGGAATAAACTTGAACAATTAGAGTACATTTCTTAAAGCACAGCTCCTTTTGCCTCTAGTCTAATATACTCCACTAATTTCCAAAGTTACTTAAGTTATCAACTTGTGCTCTCACCCCATTCAGTGAGGTTGTGTCATATTTGTAATACAGGTAGATTTTTTTGTCACATTAAGCATTTCATCCTGCGATTCCCCTAAACCCTGGAATTACAAACATTTGCCTACATTGAGGTTTACTGTTTGTGCTATAAAGTTCTGTGAGTTTCAGCAAATGCTCAGTGTCCTATATTTACCATTAGAATATCAATCACATCAATTTGACCACCCTAAAAACGGACCTGTTTTTCACTCAACTCTTAACCCTTGAACTCCTCACAATGAATGATATGTCTACCCTTTCTGGTTTTTCCTTCCCAGAATGTTATCTAATTGGTAATATATAGTATGTAACTTTCTAAGACTGGTTTATATTACTAGCAACATGAATTTAAGATTTATATTACTGAGTGGCTCAATAGCTCATTTCTTTTCTTGCTAAGTGTTATTTCATCATATGGATATACCACAATTTATCCATTCACCTACTGTAGGAATTTTGGCTGCTTCCAGTTTTGGTGATTATGAATAAATTTACTATAAAGATTCATCTGCAGGTTTTGTGTAGGCATAGGTTTTCATATCAATTGGGTAAATAGATAGGAACACAACTGCAGCATTGTATGGTAAGGCTATGTTCACCTTTGTAAGAAACTCTCAAACTATCTTCTAAATTCATGATACCATTTTGAAAGTTCCTGCTGTTCTGTGTCTTTACAAATATAAGTATTGACAATGTTTTTAGATCTGGGCCAGTCTATTAGATATGTAGTATTCTTTCATGGTTGTTTTAATTTGTAGTTCCTTAATGGCAAATGATGTTGAGACTTTCTTTACATGCTTACATTGAGATTTTTATATCTTCTTTGATGAGGTGTCTTTTCAGACCTCTTGCTCATTTTTTATTGAGTCATCTGTTTTCTTATTGCTGAGTATTAATAATTCTTTGTTATTTTGGAAGTGAGTTGTTTCATTTTGTTTTTTGTGAGTTTTTTTTCAGACCTATGTTCTGCAAATATTTTCTCCCAGTCTTTGGCTTGTCTTTTCATTCTCTTAATAGTGTTCATATGCAGAGAATAAATTTATTTTTATTTTAATGAAGTACTACTTTGCAATTTTTATCCCATGAATTATGCTATTGGTATTATACTTTAAAACTCCTTGCCAACCCAAGGCCATGTAGATTTGTTCTAGGTTTCCATCAGAAATGTCATTGTTTTCAATTTCACATCTAGGTCTATGATTCACTTTGAGTTAAATTTGTATGAGGTATAAGGTAACGTCTGGGGCGCCTGGGTGGCTCAGTCGGTTAAACATCCAACTTCAGCTCGGGTCATGATCTCCCACTCTGTGAGTTCGAGCCCCATGTCGGGCTATGCTGACAGCTCAGAGCCTGGAGCCTGCTTAGGATTCTGTGTCTCCCCCTCTCTCTGTCCCTCCCCTGTCTGTGCTCTCTGTCTCTCAAAAAATGAATAAATGTTAAAAAAAAAAAAAAAACTTTTTTTAAGGTAACGTTTTTTGCATATGGACTTCCAATTGCTTCAGCACCTTTTGTTTAAAAGACCATTATTAGTCCTTTGAATGACACTAATGCCTGTTGTCAAAGATCAGTTCACTATATCTGTATCTATTTTTAGGTTCTCTATCTGTTCCATTGATGTATATGTCTTTTTCTTCAATTATCAAACCATATTGATTATGCTAACCTTATAATAATAGTTCTTGAAATCAAGTAGTATGAGTCCTCCAACTTTATCCATCATCAGTATTATTTCAGGTATTCTATGTCCTTTTCCTTTCTGTATAAACTTTAGAAGAATTTTGCTTCTAAGAAATAACTTTCTGGGAACTTAATGGAGATTACATTGAATCTACATATCAAGTTGTGAATACGTGAAGTTTTAACAATCTATATTACCCAGTAATTCTAGTAATTCAGGGGTGGGAGAGGACATCTTTCTGATCTTAAGGAAAAAATGTTGAGTTTCTTAAAAATAATCATGATGTTAGTTGTAGGGTTTTTATATCAATTCTTTATGTGAGGAATATAAAGAAGTTCAATTCATAGCTTGTCAAAGTCATCTTGTTTTCATTGTCTACTGGTTGATACTTGTGGATTGGGATCTCAGCCAGGGGTTGTCACAGGAACACATACGTGTAACCTCTCCAAGTGGCCTGGGCTTCCTCACATCTCAGTAGCTGATTGCTAAGGAGAGCCAGATGGAGGCTATCTCAACTTGAATGGCCTACCCTTAGAGGGCATGTAATGTCATGCCTTGTATTTATTATAAGCAAGTCACTAAAGTTAGTCAATAACCAAGGAAAAAGGGACTAAACTCCATCTGTTAGTGGAAGATTATCAAAGAAATTGTGGAAACATTTAAAAACTCTCCACAATGACTCACATCTCAAAGTTGGAAACATTAGCATGAGTCCTTTCTGTGAAATAAAAATACTGGCTAATAGACTGACTAGTCATGTCTGATTTTAGTTGAGTTTCTGGGGCCTCTCAGCACAGGTGTCTATGTTTGTCTCTGTCCATACTTTTCAAGTCAGATGAGCACTAGGAAAGCAAACAAGAACAGGGCTTAGCCCTTAGAATTGATGGCACTGTACACAAATACAAGAGAAAGAGAGGTAATGGAAGAAAAATTCAAGGACCAAGGAAGACTCCTTGGGAGTTTCAAATTCTGGTATCATCTATGTGTTTCCTTCTCCTAAAGAAATACTAATGTATGATTCATACTAATTTTTTAAATTGGAAGTGAATTAGTCTCTCAACTGTGTGACTGTTGGACACAGTTGTTATTTAATTGATGTTTCTGATTGCATCAAGTTGATACAATCAAGGTACAGTCTAATAGGCTGAAAATGAATATCTAAAATAACTAATCTTTCATATTTCAAATGTATTCTTGTACCTATTTTGTCCTAAATTTTTTATGATTTATCCTCTGTTATGACAACTTAGCACTGGTTGATACAGCTAGATTTAATGTTGCTTTGTTTTAACTAGTGATTTATTTTCTGCTTAAAACAGTATTCTTTAAAATAGAAGTATCACAAAATTTGGAACATAGAAAATGAAAGTCCCACATAGATCTTCTGCTGGAGAAAACTAATATTAACTCATTGGTGTACAATCTATGTGTTTTAATGCACATAGAAATAGTTATAAAGACCCCACTTTTACAATCCAAAAAAACCCTCTACATACTTACTTCATTGTAGGAAAATTTGTATATGTGCAAAATAGGAGTCTTAAAAACATAATCCTATTTGATTAATGTACAAAGAACCATACAATAAATAGAATATATAGAATATTTCCATCATACCAGTATCCAAGTAAATTTTTGTCCCCATATTCTGATTTTTACTAATATACAAAAGATTGCCTATTCTTGAATTCATATAAAAGATAGCAAACAATATGCATATTTTATTTTCTTTCTCTCAAATAATGTTTTTGAAATGCATGTCTGTTGTGTGTATCAGTAGCTCAGATTTTCTTACTGTTGAGAAGCATTCTATTTCATGAATATAAAATAATTTTTATCCATCATTCTAATAACGGATATATGAGTTGTTTCCAAGTTTTGGCTATTATAAGTAATAGCAAAAATTGCTGTCAAGCATTTTCCAAAGTGATGATACCATTTTACCCTTTACCTGCAATATATGAGTGTTCTCTTGTCCTATATCCATGGCAACTTTTTATATTGGCAGTCTTTATTTCAACTGTGGTAAAGTACATATAACATAAAATTTACCATAAGTGACCTTGAGTACATTCACAGTGTTGTGCAACCACCACCGCTCTATTTCCAGAATGTTTTCACCACTTGAAATCCCAGTCCCATTAAGCAGTTACTTCCAATCTTTGTCTACCCCCCAAACCCTTTATAATTTCTGTCCCAATCTCCCTCCATTCTCTTTCCTGAACTCCAAGTATGTAAAGATAGACTCCTAATAGCGCCTGATAAACTACTGAGGCTGTATTCCTGTTTTTTTTTTTTAATTTTTTTTTTCAACGTTTTTATTTATTTTTGGGACAGAGAGAGACAGAGCATGAACGGGGGAGGGGCAGAGAGAGAGGGAGACACAGAATCGGAAACAGGCTCCAGGCTCCAAGCCATCAGCCCAGAGCCTGACGCGGGGCTCGAACTCACGGACCGCGAGATCGTGACCTGGCTGAAGTCGGACGCTTAACCGACTGCGCCACCCAGGCGCCCCTGTATTCCTGTTTTTTAATCTTTTTTTGCAGGGAGGTATTCTGATGGAATTTTTTTTTTATTAATTTGTCTTTAAGACCCTTGATTATTTGGCCTCCATTCTGCTAAGTCCACTACTTAAATTTTTCAGATACAATATTCAGTGCCAGGATTTTTATTTGATTCTTATTTATATTTCTCATTCCTCTGCTGAGAGGTTTATCTATTTACTCATGATATCCATTTTTTATTTAAGTCCTTCAATGTTTATAATAATTACATTAACATCTTTGCCTGCTAATTGGAACATGTGGGTCATTTTGAGCATCTGTTTCTATTACCTGCTTTTGTTTTATCTTGTGCCATCTATTCTTCCCTACACTTCTAAAAAATTTTTTAATGTTTCTATTTTATTTTTGAGAGAAATAGAATGGGAGCAGGGGGTGGGAGTCAGAGAGAGGTAGACACAGAATCTGAAGCAGGCTCCAGGCTCAGCTGTCAGCACAGAGCCCAATGTGGGGTTTGAACTCAAGAACCTCGAGATCAGGACATGAGACGAAGTCGGACACTTAACCGACTTAGCCACGCAGGTGCCCCCTAAAAATATTTTTAAATGATGTTCTGAACATTGTGGTTGATATTATAGAAAATCTGAATGCTGTCTTCCTTAAACAGTATCAGATTTAGTTTAGTCAGGCAGATCAATAACTACCAAATAATTCATTTTAACTTGTCAGAATGTTGTGTGAGTGTTTTGTTTTATTTTTTCTCATTTGTTTGTAAGTTCTACAGCTCACAGCCAAGGACAAATGGACAACCACTAAGCAGAGTTCTTTGCCCCCTTCTTTGTGCAGTTTTTTTCTCTTTTGTGCCTTGCCGAGACAATTCCAGTGACATCAGCAGCTTCTCAGATATCTGCCCCTCAGCTTAGCCAGGCTTCTGTACTCTGTTTTGTCTCCCTCTCCTTGTGGCGTAGTTGAGAAAGGTACCACAGACAGAAAGCAAGGAGACCTGGTATGTCTCCTTTCTCTGGACAGTCAGACCTACATATAGCCTGTGTCTGATGTGTGTAAGCAGTTGTCTTAAAATTCTGTCCAGTTTTGTAGTTTTTGCCAGAGAAAAAGCAAGTCTAGTGTTAATTACTACATAATGGGTAAGAGAAGTCTTGACTTAAGGACCTTTTATTATTTAACAACTACACTGTATTATAAAATGATAATAATTGATATTTATAAAAACATTTTCCCTACCCTTACAATATTTTTGTTCCAGGGTGATAAGTATTTTTAAAGCTTTGTTGTATATTTTTTCATAATATTTCTATGAAAGATATTGTTGGTTAAGTATAAATTTAGGAAAGTAATTAGAACCTCCTTGAAGGGCAGTAATTATATTCTGCAGCAGTAAAATGGTAGAAAGAGTTATTAAATATTGGAGTGGTATGTTAAAATGATTAGGATGATAACAGGGGAAGTAGTGTTATAGAAGACAATATAAAAAAATATATTGAAGGAGACCTTACAGTGAGGAAGTTTACTGCAAGCTCTAAGTAACATTATGGTGTGGGAATTGAGAAAATTTGAAGGTAATAGATGAGATGGCCCTAGTGGCTCAGTGTGTGTGTGTCTGTGTCTCTGTGTGTGTGTGTGTGTGTGTGTGTGTGCGTGTGTGCACGCGCACACGTATAATGTGTGAATTTATTTACCACACTTCATTTTGAAAACTTGTTTTACCTAAAGGTTATAGAGATGCGGATAATATCATGGAA
Organism: Puma concolor; assembly: GCF_028749965.1. Lineage (NCBI taxonomy): Eukaryota > Metazoa > Chordata > Mammalia > Carnivora > Felidae > Puma > Puma concolor. Next base: position 40,378,662 of record NC_141673.1, on the reverse strand, counting down.
TACAAACAGATTACTAAATCAAGAGTAAGGAAGAATTTAGGTCAAAACATTAAAATTCACAAATTTGGCTATGAGATTCCTAGTAAGCAAAGGAAAGAAGAAAAGTGAGGGGCATCTGGGTGGCTCAGTTGATTAAGCATCCAACTTCAGCCTAGGTCATGATCTTGCTGTTCTGAGTTTGAGCCCTGCATCGGGCTCTGTGCTGACAGCTCAGGGCCTGGAGCCTGTTTCAGATCCTGTGTCTCCCCCTCTCCGACCTTCCCCACTCACTGTCCGTCTCTTTCTCTCTCAAAAATAAACTCTAAAAAAACTGAAAAAAGAAACAAAAAGGGAACACAATATCCATAATGCTGAAAGAAAATGTACATGTTCAGGAGGCCACTGCTAGTGTTTTGGTTCTAAAGCAAAAGGCAAGTTTTATAATGGGCTCTTGCAGAGGTACCACATTTAAGCATTGATATTAAAGAGAAGGGTACAATTTGTTCAAATAATATAAGTACATCTTCTGACACTCAGGGATACTGTTCTTTCCTTTACATTGTTCATCTATTGCATCGAAAATACATTGGTAAATATATGATTTATTATAAAAATATTGGGTAGTATGGTGTCCTTGATCTTGATCTGTAATAATGGTCCTTAATATTACTTGCAAATATACTTCAGCTTTTTTTTTCATATTCAGCTGTATTCATTCTCTTCTATTTGTAAATCTGTATATCATGTCAATGAAGGGATGGATGGATGTATAGATTAGGAGGATGAAAAGCATTCAAATCCTAAATAATGACTTCTGTGTTCGAAACAAAAAATGTATTTCTTGCAATGACAAATGTCATTTACCAGTATGCCATTTGACCAAATGGGAGATTTAGGAACAGTAATCTTCCATGAAGATACTGGACGAAAGCTTATAATTGACCTTTTTGATATTTATTATAGTTCAGTCTTTCTGCTTCCTAGCTTTCTTTAAACTCTGAAATGTTGGGACTATGCTAATCTCAACAGGAACTTTATAGCTTTGCCTTCCCAATATAAGAACATATTTGCATAGCATGAACTTTATATTGACTCTTATGATTCCTCAATAAATGTCTTTGATATATTTAAAAATGAATAAAATCCATCTCACACAAAACTGAGATGGAAAATTAAAGACAAATTTTGATTTTTGTTAATTCTAACCTTAAAAGGCACCATCTTAGTAGAACTAAAAAAAGTTTTAAAACTTCCAGCTTCCACATTTCTTGCTCATGATCTCTAAGTGAGTAATCTTACACTGGGAAGTAGTGATGAACATTGATTTTAATTATTTTGTTCACATATGTCTTTTATTACCCATCACACATGAAGATGAGTTAGTTCAGTTTATGGAGAAAATTAAATGACAGCTGAAGTTCAAAACACCACAAAGAGATTAAGTAAAAAAGGAAATGGCAGATATTATTAATCGCAGACAAGTTTTCACCAACCTTCTTATGTGCAAGTTTCTATTTTAAAAATGTGCTTCAAATGACCTCATTCTCATAATTGTAGAAACTAACTGAAAAAGCAAACTATAAAGCAGTTTATGTCATGAAAAACTGACTAGACAAGACACATGGGAGAGACACAGGAGTTATGATGTAAGACTGCAGTTGACGCTGTTCCTGGTTAGACTAAATAAATGTGATTTTTGAACTATTTTTTTCTCAAACTCTGATAGAATGATTCTATGAATACGTTTCATACAACATAAGCAATAATTGAATGTATGGCAAATTACTCTGTTGAGAATTTTTTTAACTCTATTGGTGGATATTTTATTTGACTTGGATATCTCTAGAGTGATAAGTATATTTTGGCCCCTTGATTAACTAGGTTGTAAGCAAGATTGATAAAATTATGAAACAACTCATATTTTCCATTTTCTGGAATATTATATGGACTTTTCATTTAAAATAATTGTAAAATTTATTTGTTAAATGATTTATGGACATTGCTTGCCTGATTATAATTCTTTAGTAAATTCTTTGTTTAGACATGAACTTGGTGGGGGGACATTAATTCATAAATTGGGTTTTATATTCAGTTTTGGTCATTTATGTTTTCCTAGAAAATTACCAATTTAATAAACCTTTAAAATGTGTGTCGGCATAGAATAGTATTTTTTAATGTTTATTTATTTTTGAGATAGGGAGGCAGAGAGAGAGGAAGAGAGAGAATCCTAGGCAGGCTCTGCACGGTCTGCACAGACCCTGACAGAGGGCTCATACTCACAGACCTGTGAGAGTATGACCTGAGCCAAAACCAAGAGTCAGATACTTAAGCAACTGAGTCATGCAGGTGTCCCTAGAATAGTACTTCTAAAAAAAAAAAAAAAAAAAGAAAGAAAGAAAAAGAAAAACAGAAAGAAAAAAGAAAAAGAAAAGAAAAAAATCAAAGATACTGGATTCAGGAATTATTAACAAATGTACCAGGAAGGGCACCTGGGTGGCTCAGTTGGTTGAGTATCCGACTTAGGCTCAGGTCATGATCTCACGACTTGTGAGTTCAAGCCCCACATCAGGCTCTGGGCTGACAGCACAGAGCCTGGAGCCTGCTTCAGATTTTCTGTCTCCCTCTCTCCCTCTCTCTGCCCTTCCTCGCTTGTGCTGTCTCTATCTCTGTCTCTAAAAAATAAACAAACATGAAAAAAATTTAAAAAACCAGGATGTACCAAGAAATAGATATTTTTAATAAATTTGCATATTAGTCTAATTAGAAATCAGCAATATGTCTTAACCTTTATTTTATTCTGAAAAATCCCATAGTCAGAGTGTCTCCTTACTTTTGTTTAATCTTGTATTTCCCAAACATTCTTGAACATTGACACTTCTTCCACCATACAAAAGCATTCTTATACACATACTACAAAGCAAAGCTTTGTGGCACAGGGGCTTAGAAACACTAGCATACAGATATGAAAAGTTATCTCCCATAGTTATCTCTTATGCATTGCTTTTATAATTGTAAAACATTAAATATTTCAAACTATATACAAACATAAATGTGCATAAATTTAGTGAAAATCTTGATTTCTCACCCTCCATTTATGCTTCGTTTTTACAGAATTCTAAATAAATGATTATTTGCTTTTCTTTCTTAAATAGTAATATATTAAACATATAAATTCCTAGCTGTGGATTTTAATATATAATTTACATCATCTTATTTACAGTTTTTCCAAATTCTCTGTTGTAGTTCCTGATTTGAATAATTGAGACTGTTTCTTTTCTTAGCTGTGCATGAATATGTCTTACATAAACTTTTTAAAATTAATATCCAGTTTGTTACACTATAATTAGAGATTACACCTGTATACATGTGACTTAAAAAAATTGAGTACAGTAACACACAAAGTTACATTGGTTTCAGGTGTACAGCTTAGTGATTTGACAAGTTTACATTGTGCTATGTTCACCAAAAGTATAGCTGACATGTGTCCCATTACATCACTATTACAGTATCATTGACTGTATTCCTTATGTTCTATGTTTATTCCTGTGACTTCTGCCATAACTGGAGGCCTATATCTCCCTCTCCCCTTCACCTCTTTTAATCAGCCTCCCACCCTTCTCCCCTCTGGCAATCATTAAATCTCTGTATTTATAGTACTGATTCTTCTTTTTTTATTATTCACTTTTTAAGATTCCATTTGTAAGTAGAATCTCATACTATTTGTCTTCTCAGACTGACTTATTTCACTTAGCATAATACCTTCAATTCCCTCAGAGCATGATCGCATTCTTTTTAATGGCAGTGTAATATTCCACTGTGTATACTTTAGTTTCCTTATCCATCCGTCTACTGATGGACATCTTATGTTGATTCCATGTCTTGGCTATAGTAAGTATACTGGAATATACATAGAGACACATATATATTTTCAAGTTAGTGTTTTTGGCTTCCCTGGGTAAATACCCAAAAGTGGAATTGGCAAATCATATGGTATTTCTACTTTTAACTTTTTGAGGAAACTCCATAGTATTTTCCACAGCGGCTATGCCAGTTTATGTTTCCATCAACAGTTCACAAAGTTCCTTTTTCTCCACATCCTTACCAGCACTTGTTGTTTCTTGTCTTCTTGGATTTTAGCTGTTCTAATGGGTGTGAAGTGATATCTCATTGTGGTTTTTGTTTGTATTTCCCTGATGATGAGTGGATGCTGAACATCTTTTCTTGGTCTCTTGGCCATCTTTCTTGGTCTTCTTTGGAAAAATGTCTACTCAAGTCCTCTACCCATTTTTTTAATAGGACTGTTTGGTTTTGATGTTGAGTTACAGAAGTTCTTTATCTATTTTGGGTACTGTCTCTTTATAGGATGTGCTATTTGCCAATATTTTCTTCCATTCAGTAGGTTGTCTTCTTTTCTTCATGATTTCCTTTGCTGTGTAAAGCTTTTTATTTTGATGTGTTCCCAATAGTTTATTTTTGCTTTTACTTCCCTTGCTTTAAAAGACATATCTAAAATAGTTTGTATGGCTGATGTCATAAGATAAATTACTGCCTGTGTTTTCTTCTGGGATTTTTATGGTTTCATGTCTCAGATTTAGGTCTTTAATCCATATCACATTTATTTTTGTGTATGGCATTAGAAAGTAGTTGAGTTCCATTCTTTTGTATTTAGCTGTCCAGTTTTGTCAGCACCATTTGTTGAAAAGACTGTCTTTTCCCCCATTACATATTCTTGCCTTCTTTGCTATAGATTAATTGATGATACAAATGGGAGTTTATTTCTGGGCTTTCTATTCTGTTCTGCTGATCTATGTGTCTCTTTATGCCAGTACCATACTGTTTTAATTACTACAGCTTGTAGTAAACCTTGAAATCTGGAATTACAGTACCTCCAGCTTTGATACTCATTCTCAGGATTACTTTGGCTATTCAGGATCTTCTGTGTTTCCTTATAAATGTTAGTATTATTTGCTCTAGTTCTGTGAAAAATGTTATTGGTATTTTGGTAGGGATTGTATTGAATCTGTAGATTGCTTTGGGTAGTAAGGACATGTTGACAATATTAATTCTTCCCAGCCATGAGCATGGAAGATCTTTCCATTTGTTTTATCTTGAGTCTCTTTTATTAGCGTTTTATAGTTTTCAGAGGACCAGTCTTCCACCTCTTTGATTAAGTTTATTCCTAGGATATTCTTTTCAGTACACTTATAAATGGTGTTTTTTTTTTTCTTTCTATGACTTTGTGGTTAGTTATGGAAAACTACCAATTTTGGGATATTAATTTGGTATCATACCATTTTATAAATTCATTTTTTTACTGCTAGTAGTTTTGGTAGTGTCTTTAGGATTTCTATGTATAGTATGTTGTATTGTCTGTTAGTGACAATTTAACTTTTTTTTAACCCATATGAATGTCTCTTACTTCTTTTCTTGAAGTTGCTAGGACTTCTAGTACTAGCTTAATAGAAGTGGCTAGAATGGGTCTTGTTCCTGACCTTACAGGGAATGCTGTCAGTTTTTCACCATTGAGGAGGATGTCATCTGCAGATGTTTTATATATGGCCTTTATTATGTTGGGGTATGTTCTCTCTAGCCCCATTTTGTTGAGATTTTTCACCATGAATGGATGCTGAATCTACTCAGATGCTTTTAGTACATCTATTGAGATGATCATATGATTTTTATCTTTTTATTGATGTAGTCATTGATTGATTTGCAAATATTGAACTCTCTTTGCATTCCGGGAAGAAATCACACCTATTCATGGTGAATGACCTTTTAAATGTATTCTTGTATGCAATTTGATACTATTTTGTTGATGATTTTTGCATCTATTTTTATTGGGGATATTGGCCTATAGTTTTCTTTTTTGGTCTGATCGTGGTATCAGGGTGATGCTGGACTTGAGGAATGTATTTAGAAGCTTTCCTTCATCTTCAATTTTTTGGAATAGTTTGAGGAGAATAGGTATAAACTCTTCTTTAAATGTATGGTAGAATTGACTTGTGGATCCATCTGGTCCTTGACTTTTATTATTTGGTGTTTTTGGATTGCCAATTGAATTTTATAATTTGTAGTCTGTCTGTTCAGATTTTCTGTTTTTCCTGGCTCAGTTTTGGAAAATTATGTATTTTTAGGAAATTATCCATTTCTTCCAGGTTATCCAATTTGGTCGCATATAATTTTTTAGAGTGTTCTCATATAATACTTTGTATGATGTCAATTGTTATTTCTCCTCTCTCATTTGTGATTTTATTGTGTCCTTTCTCTTTTCTTCTTGATGAATCCAAGGTTTTTTAATTTTGTGTATCTTTTCAAAGAATCAGCTCTTGGTTTCATTTTTTTTTAGTATAAATCACTTATTTTTGTTCTGATCTTTATTATATCCTTTCTTCTTGTATTGGGCTTTGTTCTTTTTCTAGTTTCTTTAGGTAAAAGGTTAGATTGTTTGTGCTGTTTTTTTTTTTTTTTTCCTCTTTCTTGATGTAGGCCTGTGTTGCTATATACTTTCCTCTTAGAACTGTTTTCATGGTATCCCAGAGATTTTTGGATGTTGTGTTTTCATTTTCATATGTCTTCATTAATTTGTTTCTTCTTTGATTGTTTCATGGCTCATTTGTTGTTTAGTATCATATTGTTTAGTGTTCGTGTGTTTATATTCTTTCAGTTTTTTTCTTGTGCTTTATTTCTACGTTCATACCATTGTGGTCAGAAATGATGCATGGTATGTTTTCAATCTCCTTAAATTGACTGAGGCTTGTTTTATGGCCTAATATGTGATTATTCTAGAGACTGTTCCATATGCACTTGAAAAGAATGTGTATTCTGTTTGGGGATGGAATGTTTTGTATATATCTGTTTTGTCCATCTGGCCCAATGTGTCATTCAAAGACATTGTTTCCTTATTAATTTTTGTCTGGATAATCTATCCAGCAATGTAAGTGGAGTGTTAACATCTCCTACTATTATTGTATTACCATCAGTTTATCACTTTATGTCAGTTACTATTTGCTTTATGTATTTAGGTTTTTCAGTGTTAGGTATGTAGATATTTGTCATTGTTATATCTTTGTGTTGGACTGATCCTTTTAGCATTATGTAATCCCCTTCTTTGCCTCTTGCTATGGTCTTTGTTTTAGTCTATTTTGTTTGATATAACTTGTTATCCTGGCTTTTTTGCCCTTCCCTTTGCATGGTGAGTGTTTTCCCAACCCTTTAATTTCAGTCTGTATGTGTCTTTAAGTCTGAGGTGCATATCTTGTAGGCAGCATATAGATGGTTCTTGTTTTTGTAATCCATTCAGCCACTCTGTGCCTTTTGGAGAATTTCAGTCATCTACCCTTAAAGTAATTATCAATAGATATGTACTTGTTGCCATTTTAAAAATTTGTTTTTCAGTTGTTTTTGTAGTCCTTCTTCCTTTCTTCTTCTGTTGCTCTCTTTGTGATTGATTATTGTGGTGTTTTACTTTTATTTGCCTTCCTCCTTATTTCTTACATATCAATCATAGGTTTTGGGTTTGTGATAACCAGGAGATTCATATATCACATTTTAAGTAAATAGGAATCTATATTAATATGATGGTCTTTTAAGTTGAAATACATTCTTAGAAAAGAAAATACGGTCTTTTTCTTTTCCCTCTTCTCTTCCCTTTTTAACCTTCTTCACATTTTATATATATGTTCTCATACTTTACATCTTTTTATTCATATTTTTATTATGTCTAATTATTCCATTACTTTCCACTTAAAGGAGTCCCTTTAACATTCCTTATAAGACTGATTTAATTGTGATGAACTCCTTTATCTTTTGTTTGTCTGGGAAACTCTTTATCTCTCTTTCAATGCTGAAGGATAGTGGTGCCTGATGTAGTACTCTCAATTTCAGGTTTTTTCCTTGCAGCACTTTGAATACAGCATGCCACATCCTTCTAGCTTGCAAAGTTTCTGATGAAAAACCAGCTGATATCCTTAAAGTTTTTCCATTGTAGGTAACTTTTTATTTCTCTTGTTCCTTTTAGGATTCTCTTTTTATCTTTAAACTTTGACATTTTGATGATTATGTGCCATGATGTGGGCCTCTTTGGGTTCATCTTCTTTGTAACTCTCTGTGCTTTTGGACTTGGATATCTATTTTTTCCCCTAGGTCAAAGAAGTTTTCAGTTACTATTTTTTCTAATAAGTTATCTACACCTTTGTCTCTCTTCTTATTCTTCTCCTTCTTCTCCTCCTTCTTCTTCCCCTATACTGGGAATATTCACTTGATATAGTCCAAGAGATCTCTTAATCTATCTTAATTTTTAAAAATTATTTTCTCTTTTTGTTGTTCAGCTTGTGTGCTTTCCACTACCCTGTCTTCCAGATCAGTGATAGTTCTTTGCATCCTTTAATCTGTTGATTCCCTCTAGTATGTTTTTTTTTTCTATTTTAATTATTGTGTTCTTCAACTCTTTTTTTTTTTTTTTAATATTTCCTCTTTATTGAAAGTCCCAATGAGTTTTTCCACTCTTTTTCTCCAGCCTGGTGACTATCTTTACAATCATCACTTGAAATTCTTTATGGGACATATTGCTTATCTCTGTTTCATTTAGCTCTTTTTCCAGGTTTTTTTCTTGTTCTCTCTTTTGGAAGTATTCCTCTGTCTCCCCATTTTTGCTTGACTTTCAGTGTTTGTTTCTATGGATTAATTGAAATGGCCACTTGCCCTAAAGTTGAAGGAGTGATTGGGTATGGTGTTTCCTATGCAGACTGTGTGTAGTTGGTGACTTTTCCTGGGTGGCTGGAGTTGTGGCTATGTATGCTAGTTACTTTTCTAAACCATGGCACGTGTCTCTCTTGCTCTTTTCTTGACATTGTCTCTATCTTTGGCTGTTAAGTAGCCAGCCCTCCATTCCTCAGGAGGGATTGTTCTATAGATAGGTGTAATTTAGGAGGTGAATTCAGATTCTTCCTACATTGCGGTCTTGCACTAGAACCATAAATCTGACTTAGAGATACTTATTGGAGTATTCTGTTTAGCCTGGTATATAATAAAGTTTGTAAATGTTTGCAAAAGTATATAGTCTTTTTTTGTAAATTAGAATACTTAATATGAATCAGTTTATTATATTAATAATGTATTCATTAAATAGTATTCATGCAGCATTCATTCACAAAAGCACATGAAAATGCCAATTTTGTGGCTGTTCCAGGTAAAAACACTAAAAAAAAGGCATGAAAGAATTAAAAGTAATTGTAAAGAAATATTATCATTAATAATAATCACATTAAACTTCCACCTGATGGATTTATCTATTTTGCCCAATGGGTCTGCCTAAATTTTGAATTTTATTTTGACCAATTCAACTAGTCAAATTCTCTCTAATTTTTGTTGAATTTATGAGTTTTTTATTTAGATTGAGTGAGTCACTTAGGCATTCAGCATATATTCCAGACATTTTTCTGGGTACTATGGATACATTAATTGATTAAAAAAAAAAAATCCAGAAGTCCCAGCTCTCACTGAGCTCATGATCCTATCTTTGATGCTCTAATATTTCCAACTAAAATATATTGAAATGTATTAGTAATATACCTATTCAGTATAAGATGTTAACTTTTAATATTTGCCCCTTTGCTTCCTTAAATTTGTACTTGCCTGGTAAAATCTTACCTATACTTCAAACATTTTTTTACTTATTTCTCCCATTTCTTTGTCGATTATCTGTTATGTAAAGAATTTACCATTCTTTTATAACTTAGTATTTTCTGTTCTGGGTTTTGTTTTCTGTTTATTTCTGTGCTCAATTTATTGGTATACAGCCTGGAGCAGGCAGCTTTCTGATCTCTGGGGATAAGGCAACGTGAATTATATTCAAGTTTCCCATTTCTCTGGAATTTACCTTCATGTAGGGAGAGACAGATCATATTTTAGAAATTAGTAAGTGCTGTAAAGATAATAAAACAGTTGAATGAAATGGGATCAGTGGAGGTCTCTGTCAGGAGGTGGCATTTGCTACTATCTGAATGAAGATCCAGTTAAGCAGAGATTTAAGAAAATAGTGTTCTAGAGAAAGGGAAGAGCAGGTGCAAAAGACGTAGGAATTTAAAGAAAGCCATTGTAGCTGACTTTCATGGAACAGGTAAGAGCGAGGTTAGAGGGTGTATAGAAGCTAGATAACTAAAGCCTTTGGAGTTGTGCAGAGGGTTAAGTATGTCACATAATATTAAAATAAGACTGTTCCCACCATGAAGCCTGTCCTCAAAATTGAGAATAATTAGCAGAAAGTAACCTGTCATTCTAGGTACAGAACTTGTATGCAGAACATGCAAAAGAAGCATCCCAAATTGGTTCTGTTCATGTTAATCCATCTACCACCACAATATTGTATAATAAAAAGCTAAGAATTCTTTCGAGAAAGCAATTGCTGTGAAGAGAGTAAGGAATTCTGTGAAAAGAGCTCTGGTTTCCTCCTCCCTCCCCAAAGGCAAAGACGTTTCCATTTCCTCCCGGCTAAGAAAGAAAGTTTACAAGAGCAAGTTCAGAAAGACTGCCTGACAAGAGTCCTGGGATTGGAAAGGCACTGCCACTGGTGCCCATAACATACCTGAAAAATACCTGATGGCCAGAGTTTGGCTGGGGAGATCTGGCCTGACAGAGATGAGGGAGATATGCTGGAGACAGACTGAGGTTCAGAGTTGAGCAAGTAAGGATGCTATGGGTCTTCCCGTGGAGCATTTCTGAGGAAGATAGCTGGGTCAGTCAGACTGACAGGAACTGACAACCTCAGTTAACTGCATTGGTGTGTGCTTTCTTACTGAAAGCACAACAGAGAGAAGGCCAAAACTGGTCACCAGAGGAAGCACTTCTCACATCAGGATGTGAGATTCCATGACAGGGAGTCCAAAAAGCCCACACAAGTGCTGCACAAGCAGAAAGAACAAAGGAAATGATATTTCCATACCTGATACAAATATGGTTCCAGGTTGCTGGACTACAATAGTATCTGCCACATGAGGTTGTGCGTTCCTGTAATTTCTTACTCTTGTTGAGGCCTGAGAGAAAGGGGAGGGAGGGAAAGAGAACACTTGCAATTTAGCCCCTTTCTATTTGGTAGTTTGTGTCAGGCATCAGTGAGGGAAGAAGGAAAGAATCTTTGAAAGGACAAAATAAATCAACAGATCAAAGGGGAATTTATGGATTAGAAAAATGAAGCTTTTAGTTAGCATCTAAGTGACTGTACAAAATCTAGATGGTATTCAGGAGCCGGGAGTATGAAAAAAATGTATTTTAATAATTCTATTCCTACAAGTTTACTTTGTTCAGTAAATTGCGAGCACTTCAATTTTCATACAAGTATTTTAAAATCTAGGTCCATTTACTTTCATAAGTGACAAGTTTAGTCTTATTTGCTGCATATATTTAGTCTCTTGTTGACGTTATCTAAGAAATATATTAATATTTTAAATTATTTATTTTCCTATTAAGAATAATGTTTAATCTTTACATTATTTTTGACCATAGGAATTTTTAGACTAATCCTTCTGTGTCTCAACATAAATCCTTTTAAAATCATAATATCTTTGTTCTTCCATTCTTTTTTTTTTTTTAACGTTTATTTATTTTTGAGATAGAGAGAGACAGAGCATGAATGGGGGAGGGTCAGAGAGAGGGAGACACAGAATCCGAAACAGGCTCCAGGCTCTGAGCTGTCAGCACAGAGCCCCACGCGGGGCTCGAACTCACGGACCGCGAGATCATGACCTGAGCCGAAGTCGGCCGCCCGACGGACTGAGCCACCCAGGCGCCCCTGTTCTTCCATTCTTAACGTCATTTATCTCTCAGTTGATTGAAATACCTCTTTAAATTTTTTTTTAAGTAGATTAGCCTCTTAATGTCTGAGAATGACTTCGTATTTCCCCTGTAGAGAATTGACAATTTGGTTGGATAAGTATTTTCCAAATGTGCAACCTTTTTTTTTTTTTTTTTTTTTTTACTTTAAATCACTTTTTTTTTTCTTTCCCTGTTCATTATTGCACAGATGTCTGCTGAAAATCTGATTGGGGTTCTAAGGGTATTTGTAGAGTTTTGTTTTTCCCTCATCCTTGTTATTAGCAGACTGTGTCTAAAATTAGGTCTCGTTTTCTTAGTTAAAATTGCTATGGAAAGAAGTTTAAATACTTCAGTTGGGTCAAAAATATTTTCTTCTTGAATTTATTTGATCTCTACTTCAAATCCATCTACCCTGTTTATCATTCTGAGTGGTGTATTCTATATAAGTTTAAAATACGTCTTGAATGAGCTGGTCTCAAGAACACACATCCCCTGATTCGAATGTGCAGTGGAAAGGATGTCATGAGTATCTTCCACCTTGTTCTTCCAGCATTTAGATCCTCATAGAAGAAGCTCATTCTGTGTGCATACAAACATAAAATCACTGAAGCTTCTAAAGACTGACTCTTTCCAGCATTGATACAGATTTTCTTCTTTTGTTTCTTCGTTTTGGCTGTTTCTGTGAGAATCTGGGAGAGTTGCATCTATCGTATTCTGATAACAAGCAACAAGCTTATCCAGACCTCAAAAAGCACTTATTTGAAATAAAAACAAACAAAACAACAGAAAACCCTAAAGCACTTATTTGAAACAATGTTATATGTTACTCTTAGAGAAATGTCTCTATCCGTCTTATGGAATGTAATGCCTAAGATAAATTTATGTAAGTAAAATTATTGGCTCAAACTTATTAACATTGAAATCTTTTGTTTTTTCTAATTCCAGTATTAGTTAACGTAAGGTGTTATATTAGTTCCAGGTGTACAATAATGATGAACAATTCTATACTGAGTGCTCATCTTGATAAATGTGCTCCTAATCTCCTTCGCTCATCTCCCTGCCCTCCTCCCTCCCCCCGTGCCCTTAACATTGAAATATTTTGATGCATATTATCAACATATATTTCAGAAATGTAATCTCAAATTAAAAGTCCTCTATTAGTAGATAGTATGTTTTTGTGTGTTTGTTTTGATAGTCTAAAAATTGTATCTCAATAGTCCAGCCAATTCAAATTTTGTTCCTTCAGGTCTTTGATCTTTTTAAAGAAGTTTTCAATAAGTCACTTATAAAGTGCAATCAGTTCTTTGTATATTAAGTATGCTAATGTCACATTATATTATTTACAGTAGGTTCACCACTACAGCAAATAGACCCTTAAAATAATATCATTTATTGATATGCAAATTTTACTTTACATAGTTGCAATTATTCTACATATGATTTTAACAGTGGTCAACACATAAAAATCTTTAAATGTTCCATCTTGGGGCGCCTGGGTGGCTCAGTTGGTTAAGCAGCCGACTTCGGATCAGGTCATGATCTCGCGGTCCGTGAGCTCAAGCCCCGCGCCGGGCTCTGTGCTGACCGCTCAGAGCCTGGAGCCTGTTTCGGATTCTGTGTCTCCCTCTCTCTGACCCTCCCCCGTTCATGCTCTGTCTCTCTCTGTCTCAAAAATAAATAAACGTTAAAAAAAATTAAAAAAAAATGTTCCATCTTTGTCAAGAATTCCCTTTTTGGAGAGGGCAAATATTTTGTTCAGTTTTTCTTTGAACCAAAGAATTTTAAGTCATTTAAAAAAAAAGAAATTTCATGTGAATTGTAGGATTAAGGATGTGCTAAAAAAAAATCACATTTTCCATTAGACTAAAATTCAGAACCAAAATTTACCCGATCCATATAAGAAAAACTGAACAAATAAAATGAATTTCCAAAATCAAGAACCAAACTCAAATAAAACGTAAAAAGTTCTTTTATACTACATTATACTACATTATTTATTTTAAGTTGATTTTTTTTCTCTGTAAATCTCCATGAAAACAGGGTCCACTTCTGTTTTATCACCAAATTATCCTAAATCTTGGCATAGTATCTGCCATGTTAAAATATTTGTTGGGACGCCTGGGTGACTCAGTCAGTTAAGCGTCCAGCTTTGGCTCAAGTCATGATCTCATGGTTTGTGAATTTGAGCACCAATTTGGGCTTTGTGCTGACAGCTCAGAGCCTGGAGCCTGCTTCGATTTTGTTTCCCTCTCCATGTTTTCTTTCTCTCTCTCAAAAATAAAATAAACATTAAAAAATAATCAAATATTTGTTAAATGTAACAAGAAATCTTAAAGTTGTATCTGTGTGGTGTGCGCATGTATGCGTGCATTAATAATGCATTCAAAAAGTGCATAGGTGACATGTTCCCTGAGAACTGTATTAACATGGATAAAAACTTGATTTTCTATGAAATTCTTTTTTTTTAACTTTTTCCTTATTTATTTAGAATAATAATTGTTTTTTAATAGGAAATTTATTGTCAAATCGGTTTCCATACAACACCCAGTGCTCATCCCAACAGGTGCCCCCCCCAATGCCCATCATCCACTTTCCCCTCCCTCCCATCCCCCATCAACCCTCAGTTTATTCTCAGTTTTTAAGAGTCTCTTATGGTTTGCCTCCCTCCCTTTTCTTCCCCTTCCCCTCCCCCATGGTCTTCTGTTAAGTTTCTCAGGCTCCACCTAAGAGTGAAAACATATGGTATCTGTCTTTCTCTGTAGGACTTATTTCACCTAGCATAACACTCTCCAGTTCCAACCACATTGCTACAAAAGGCCACATTTCATTCTTTGTCAATGTCAAATAGTATTCCATTGTGTATATAAACCACAACTTCTTTATCCATTCATCAATTGATGGACATTTAGGCTCTTTCCATAATTTGGCTATTGTTGAGAGTGCTGCTATAAACATTGGGGTACAAGTGCCCCTATGCATCAGTACTCCTGTATCCCTTGGGTAAATTCCTAGCAGTGCTATTGCTGGGTCATAGGGTAGATATATTTTTAATTTTTTGAGGAACCTCCACACTGTTTTCCAGAGTAGCTACACCAGTTTGCATTCCCACCAACAGTGCAAGAGGGTTCCCATTTCTCCAGCATCTATAGACTCCTGATTTGTTCATTTTAGCCACTCTGACTGGCGTGAAGTGGTATCTGAGTGTGGTTTTGATTTGTATTTCCCTGATGAGGAGCGACGCTGAACATCTTTTCATGGGCCTGTTGGCCATCTGGATGTCTTCTTTAGAGAAGTGTCTATTCATGCACTTCACTGCATTTCTTCACTGGATTATTTGTTTTTTTGGGTGTGGAGTTTGGTGAGTTCTTTATAGATTTTGGATACTAGCTCTTTGCCTGATATGTAATTTGCAAATATCTTTTCCCATTCCATTGGTTGCCTTTTAGTTTCGTTGATCGTTTCCTTTGCAGTGCAGAAGCTTTTTATCTTGATGAGGTCCCAATAGTTCATTTTTTATTTTAATTCCCTTGCCTTTGGATATGTGTAAGGTAAGAAATTGCTGCGACTGAGGTCAGAGAGGATTTTTCCTGCTTTCTCCTCTAGGGTTTCGATGGTTTCCTGTCTCACATTCAGGTCCTTTATCCGTTTTGAGTTTATTTTTTGTGAATGGTGTAACAAAGACGTCTAGTTTCATTCTTCTGCATGTTGCTGTCCAGTTATCCCAGCACCATTTGTTAAAGAGACTATCATTTTTCCATTGGATATTCTTTCCTGCTTTGCCAGAGATTAGCTGGCCATACTTTTGTGGGTCTAATTCTGGAGTCTCTACTCTATTCCATTGGTCTATGTTTCTGTTTTTGTGCCAATACCATGCTGTCTTGATGATTACAGCTTTGTAGTAGAGGCTAAAGTCTGGGATTATGATGCCTCCTGCTTTGGTCTTCTTCTTCAATATTACTTTGGCTATTCGGGGTCTTTTGTGGTTCCATAAAAATTTTGGATTGCTTGTTCTAGCTTCAAGAAGAATGCTGGTGCAATTTTGATTGGGATTGCATTGAATGTGTAGTTTGCTTTGGGTAATACTGAGATTTTTAACAATATTTATTCTTCTAATCCATGAGCATGGAATGTTTTTCCATTTCTTTATATCTTCTTCAATTTCCTTCATAAGCTTTCTAAGTTTTCAGCATACAGATCTTTTTACATCGTTGGTTAGGTTTATTCCTAGGCATTTAATGATTCTTGGTGCAGTTGTGAATGGGATCAGTTTCTTTGTCTTTCTGTTGCTTCATTATTAGTGGATAAGAATGCAACTGATTTCTGTACGTTAATTATGTATCTGCGACTTTGCTGAATATATGCATTAGTTCTAGCTGACTTTTGGTGCAGTCTATCAGGTTTTCCATGTGTAATATCATGTCATCTGCAAAAGGTGAAAGCTTGACTTGATCTTTGCCAATTTGGATGCCTTTGATTTCCTTTTGTTTTCTGATTGCTGATGCTAGCACTTCCAACACTATGTTAAACAACAGCGGTGATAGTGGGCATCCCTGTCCACACAGGACATCCCTGTTTTCTTGGGGGAAAAGCTCTCAGTTTTTCCCCATTGAGGATGAGATTAGCTGTGGGCTTTTCATAAATGGCTTTTATGATATTTAAGTATGTTCCTTCTATCCCGACTTTCTTAAGGGTTTTTATTAAGAAAGAATGCTGAATTTTGTCAAATGCTTTTTCTGCATCGATTGACAGTTTCATATAGTTCTAATATTTTCTTTTGTTAATGTGATGTATCACATTGATTGATTTGCGAATGTTGAACCAGCCCTGTGGCCCAGGAATGAATCCCACTTGATCATAGTGAATAATTCTTTTTATATGCTGTTGAATTTGATTTGCTAGTATCTTGTTTAGAATTTTGCATCCATATTCATCAGGGATATTGGCCTGTAGGTTTTTGTTGTTGTTGTTGTTGTTGTTGTTGTTGTTGTTTTTGCTGGGTCTCTGGTTTGGGAATCAAAGTAATACTGGCTTCATAGAATGAGTCTGGAAGTTTTTCTTCCCTTTCTATTTTTTGGAACAGCTTGAGAAGGATAGGTATTATCTCTGCTTTAAATGTCTGGTAGAATATTCCCAGGGAAGCCATCTGGTCCTGGACTCTTATTTGTTGGGAGATTTTTGATAACTGATTCAATTTCTTTTCTGGTTATGGGTCTGTTCAAGTTTTCTATTTCTTCCTGTTTGAGTTTTGGAAGTGTGTGGGTGCTTAGGAATTTGTCCATTTCTTCCAGGTTGCCCAGTTTGTTGGCATATAATTTTTTATAGTATTCCCTGATAATTGCTTGTATCTCTGAGGGATTGGTTGTAATAATTCCATTTTCATTCATGATTTTATCTATTTGGGTCATCTCCCTTTTTTTTTTTTTTTTTTTTTTTTTTTTTTTTTTGAGAAGCCTGGCTAGAGGTTTATCAATTTTGTTTATTTTTTCAAGAAGAAAACCACAATTCTTGGTTTCATTGATCTGCTCCACAGTTTTTTCTAGATTCTATATTGTTTATTTCTGCTCTTATCTTTATTATTTCTCTTCTTCTGCTGGGTTTGGGATGTCTTTGCTCTTCTGCTTCTATTTCCTTTAGGTGTGTTATGAGATTTTGTATTTGGGATTTTTCTTGTTTCTTGAGATAGACCTGGATTGCAATGTATTTTCCTGTCAGGACTGCCTTCACTGCATCCCAAAGCATTTGGATTGTTGTATTTTCATTTTCATTTGTTTCCATATATTTTTTAATTTCTTCTCTAATTGCCTGGTTGACCCATTCATTCTTTAGTAGGATGTTCTTTAACCTCCATGCTTTCAGAGGTTTTCTAGACTTTTCCCTGTGGTTGATTTCATGCTTCATAGCATTGTGGTCTGAAAGTGTGCATGGTATGATCTCAATTATTTTATACTTACGAAGTGCTGTTTTGTGACCCGGTATGTGATCTATCTTGGAGAATGTTCCATGTGCACTTGAGAAGAAAGTATATTCTGTGGCTTTGGGATGCAGAGTTCTAAATATATCTGTCAAGTCCATCTGATCCAATGTATCATTCAGGGCCCTTGTTTCTTTATTGATCCGTTGTCTGGATGATCTATCCATTGTTGTAAGTGGGGTACTAAAGTTCCCTGCAATTACCACATTCTTATTAATAAGGTTGCTTTTGTTTGTGATTAATTGTTTTATATATTTGGGGGCTTCCATATTCGGTGTACAGAACTTTATAATTGTTAGCTCTTCCTGATGGATAGGCCCTGTAATTATTATATAATACCCTTCTTCATCTCTTGTTACCACCTTTAATTTAAAGTCTAATTTGTCTGATATAAGTATGGCTACTCCAGCTTTCTTTTGACTTCCAATAGCATGATAGATAGTTCTCCATCCCCTCACTTTCAATCTGAAGGTGTCCTCAGGTCTAAAATGAGTCTCTTGTAGACAGCAAATTGATGGGTCTTGTTTTTTTATCCATTCTGATACCCTATGTCTTTTGGTTGTATCAAAGACTGAATACCATTTACATTCAGTATTATTATGGAAAGATATGGGTTTAGAGTCATTGTGATGTCTGTAGGTTTCATGCTTGTAGTGATGTCTCTGGCACTTTGTGGTCCTTGCAACATTTCACTCACAGAATCCTCTTTCAGATCTCTGGTAGGGCTGGTTTAGTGGTGATGAATTCCTTCGGTATTTGTTTGGCAAAACCTTTATCTCTCCTATTCTGAATGACAGACTTGCTGGATAAAGGATTCTTGACTGCATATTTTTTTCTGTTCATCACATTGAAGATTTTCTGCCATTCCTTTCTGGCCTGCCAAGTTTCAGTAGATAGGTCTGTCACTACTCTCATGTGTCTACCTTTGTAAGTAAGAGCCTGTTTATCCCTAGCTGCTTTCAGAATTGCATCTTTATCCTTGTATTTTGCCAGTTTCACTAAGATATGTCGTGCGGAAGATCGATTCAAGTTACATCTGAAGGGAGTTCTCTGTGAATCTTGGACTTCTATGCCTTTTTCCTTCCCCAGACCAGGGAAGTTCTCAGCTATGATTTATTCAAGTACACCTTCAGCACCTTTCTCTCTTCTTCTTCATCTGGAATTCCTATGATTCAGATATTTTTTTTGTTTGATTGCATCACTTAGTTCTCTAATATTCCCCTCATACTCCTGGATTTTTTTTTCTCTCTTGTTCTCAGCTTCCTCTTTTTCCATAATTTTACCTTCTAATTCACCTATTCTCTCTTCTGCCTCTTCAATCCATGCTATGGCCGCCTCCATTTTATTTTGCACCTCATTTATAGCATTTTTTAGTTCCTTGTGATTATTTCTTAGTCCCTTGATTTCTGTAGCAATAGATTCTCTGCTGTCCTCTATGGTTTTTTCAAGCCCAGCGATTAATTTTATGACTATTATTCTAAATTCTTGTTCCATTATATTGCTTAAATCGGTTTTGATCAATTCGTTAGCTGTCGCTACTTCCTGGAGTTTCTTTCGAGGAGAATTCTTCCATTTCGTCATTTTAGGTAGTCCCTGCAGTAGCTCCAAACTGCAGGGCACTTCCCCTGTGCTGTCTGGAGTAACGTGTGTTGGTGGGCAGGACCGCAGTTAGACCCAATGTCTGCCCCCAGCCCACCACTGGGGCCACAGTCAGACTGGTGTGTACCTTATCTTCCCTCTCCCAGGGGCAGGACTCACTGTGGAGCGGTGTGGCCCCTGTCCGGGCTGCTTGCATACTGCCAGGTTTGTGGTGCTGCTTTGATGGGATCTGGCCAAGGGCGTATTAGATGGGGTGGATCTGCAAGGTGCACAGGGATGGGAGGGGCAGACTTAGCTAGCTTTGCAGTTGGTGGTGCCCTGCGGGAGGGGCCCTGCAGCACCTGGAGGGAGACAGGCTCGTCGAAGGGATGTATCCACAGAAGCACAGCATTGGGCATTTGTGTGGTGCAAGCAAGTTCGGTGACGGCAACTTGTTCCCTTTGGAATTTTAGCTAGGGTTTGGGAGAGGGAAATGGCACTTGCCAGCGCCTTTGTTCCCCTGCTCGAGCTGAGCTCTGTCCTTCCAGGGCTCAATAACTCTCCCTCCCGGTGTCCTGTTGCCCTCCCCACTCTCCGAGAGCAGAGCTGTTGACTTCTAACATTCTGGATGTTAAGTCCTACTGGCTGTCAGAACTCATGGGGTCCAGCCCCTCCACTTTTGCAAGCCAGACTTTGGGGGCTCTGTCTTGCCTGAGGGCTGCCCCTCCACCACCCCAGCTCCCTCCCACCAGTCCGTGTAGCACGCACTGCCTCTCTGCCCTTTCTACGTTTTCTGTGGGCCTCTTGTCGATGCCTGGCTCCGGAGAGTCTGTTCTGCTGGTCTCCTGGAAGTTTTCTGGGTTATTTAGGCAGATGTGGGTGGAATCTAAGCAATCAGCAGGATGAGGTGAGCCCAGCGTCCTCCTATGCTGCCATCTTCGATTTAATCTAATAATTGTTTTTAAAGTACACTACATGTTAAATGTTCTTAAAATATTTTTTTCGGTCTATATGAAAACAAGAGTGGACTGCAATCATTCCAAATTCCCAGCTAATTGTCATTCCATACCCTCACAATGTTCCTTGAAGGTAATGCCCTTGCTTGAACTGAGGCTAAGGGAAGGTGAGACCCTCAGGCGTCCCCAGTCCCTGAGCTCCGCCCAGATCCATACACCCTGCCCAAGGCAGATAGTCCAGCAGGGGCAAACTGGGGCAGAGTTTTCACCTTGAGCTGAGGTCCTAAGAGCCCGGGGGGTTGGCTCCCTTTCTATCTGCGAGGGTGGGTGAAGATAGGCAGGTGGGGAAGGGCTGTGGGACTCCCCAGTCCCTCCCTTGGGCCAGAGGCCTCAGGGTCTCAGACCTGCTCACCCCGGATGCCTTGCGGTGGCGGGGAATGGGCCGGTTTCTCCTTCAGTGGTGGCCTCAGCCTCTCGGAGTGGCGGTTGGCAGCCGAAGGGGTCGAGACAGTGGCACCCAGATGATTTTCTATAAAATTCTTGAGTTGTGAACTAGTTTGTTCAAAACTTTTACCTGTTATTCCACTGCCTTTTTGCAATTTTTATATACAGTATAAATTGAAAGCTATTATCTGTTTGACCAAAGTTTATAGGCTTTGATCCTCCTCTATTTTTGAAATCCAAAACTTTTACAAAGACCTGTCTGATATGGATCTTATTTGACTCATTCTGGGGGGAGCATAGTGGTTCGCTTTTATCCATAGACCTAGTTCCTATTTTAATTAAAACAAATTTTCTTATTTCTATTTTTAATATTGTTTCTGTTCTTATTTATTCCTCACTCAAGTTTAGAATTTTTAGTTTACTTTCCATTTTCATTACTTCTTTTTCGTTTACTTTCCACTTTCATATTCATTACCTCTGTCTCTATCATTTCCATTTCTTAGATTTTAAATTAATAATTATGATTATAAAAGGAAAGAAAATGTAGGAGAAGCAGCACTAAGTCTTTGTCACTGGAAAATAAAAAGTCTTTAAAAATCACTTCTTATGCCAAGGAGAAATAAAAATTAAATTGCAAAACTTCTCAATAACAATTATTTATCAGTGTCTATGCGATGTTCCTAAAGTAGTACTGAGAATAAAATTCATAGCATTGAATGCCTATATCAATAAAGATGAAAAAAAATGAATTAAAATTTTATTCAAAAAATAAGAAAATAGGAGTGCTTGGGTGGCTCAGTTGGTTAAGCATCCAACTCTTGATTTCATAGGTTTGTGAGTTCGAGCCCTATGCCGGGCTCTGTACTGACTGTGTGGATCCTGCTTGGGATTCTCTCTCTTTCCCTCTCTCTCTCTCTGCCTCTCCCCTGCTTTCTCTCTCTCTCTCTTTTTCTCAAAATAAACTTTAAAAAAAGTCAGAAGGTAGGCTAATACGATAAATGAAAAAAGTAAAATAAAGGAATTAATACAGGTAAGAGCATAAAAGAATAAAAACAGAAACAAAAAGTGGTGGAATATTGAAACAAATATGTATTTTTCAATGAGCAAAAAAACACATCTAACAGTATTAAAAAAAAAAAAAAGATGGAAGAGTTAGTGTGACTTCAGACCACAATCCTGACAAGAACCAACTTGTGGTTTACAAATTATGAAGGGAGAATTCTCCCCTTGACCTAGTGCAGAGATAGACACATTGACTTGACTCCTTTTGCATGGTGGGGTTTATTAAAAAAAGAAAGAAAGAAAGAAAAAAAATACTGCAACATGAAATTTAGCGATACTCATAGCAGCTAACTATTAATAAGAAATTCTGAAAGCATAGAGATGAAACATAACTTTCTTAAAAACCATAATTATCAAAATGACACCAGTAGAGAGCAACAAATTGAAGCACCACACTGTCACAGGAAAAATTGACCTGATATTGACTGCACAAATTAAAAAATCTTGTTTATGAATACTCATGGGAAAAAATCTTAAAGTGCTAAGAAATAGCACATTAATAAAATAATAAAGTGTGGTTCGTTTAAAGGAGGCACAATTTGTTCCTTGGTAGGGACCCGTTAATATAATTAATTATATTAGTATATTGTGTTACTAGTTGTAACAAAATTGCATGTGTTTGGGTTTTTTCTGTGTATATGTCCCAAAAAGTAACTGGACAAAATTCAACCTCCATTCTTGATTAAAATTTTGGTTCAATAAAATAGGAAATGATGGATATATTTTTAGCATAGCATACACTTTTGTCTTTTGGTTTTTGTTTGAAATAATCATTTTCTTCCCTGAGCAAGATTTGCCTGTGGGTTGAGTGTGCTTCTCTGTTCTGCTGATTTTGGACTTGACTATACAGCTGGCTTTGACCAATAAAACAAGGTAAAAGTACTGGTCTTCCATTATCAGCAGATACTTGAAAAAAAGACATGTTTATACTCATTTCTTGAACTCCTGAGCTTCTTACAAAAACAGTACGTTTCAAAGTAGTGCACATTCATTTCCTTAATTCCCATTTCTTTCACATGGTTCTTAGTATGAGAAAACAAGTAAAGTAAACTTGAACCTACAGCCTGGAGCTAAGCCAACCTGTGATCAGAGGAGGCAGTCAAAGCCATAGTCAGCCCATCAATCCGAGAAGGAGAAATTAGTGCTTACCAGGAGGATCATTTAATTTTAGTTTCTTTTTTCAAAATGTTGACTAATATATTGATCACATGTTAAAGGCATTTCTTCAAAGTCTGAAACAAGTATGCCACTATTATCATTTAATGGGGTACTAAGCTGTTAGCCAATGACTTTAGATAAAAGAATGCATTTAGAGGAATAGGAATAAAAATTTAAGAATCTTATGGATAATGTGAATATATTCCCAAAAACTAAAGAGGGATAGTGGCAAACCACAAATAGTAAGAGAATATAATAAAATGAAAAGATGAATATACAGAAATGAATTAATAAATAACCAATTAAAATATGTGACACAGAAAATCCTATTTTCCATTGTAACAATAAGAACAACAACAAAAAGCAAGAAAATACCTGGGTACAAACTTTTTAATATTGTGCAAAAATTGTATGAAGAAAAATTTTAAACTCCAAAAAGACAGAATAGATTAAAACAAGAACAAAAAAACCTATTTTTATTGTTCTTAGATATGAAAACTCATCGTCATAAAAATGCCATTTCTTCCCAAGTTATAAATTTGCATGACTTCTATAAAAATATCTATAGGCATATTTTTATGTTGTAAAATCCATATATAAAGTACACAAGAATTACAAGGAAACCCCACAAAAAAAGAGGAATATTAGGGTATATAGCCCTACCAGAAATTAAAACATTTCCAAATACGTGGGAAAATAGGGACTTTTTACTAAGTATTGTTGTGAACAGTCATTTAATAAGAGATAAAAGGAGATCTGTATCTCACACCATACCACAAAATAAGTTGCAGGGATAAAAATGTGGAAACTTAAACTTCCATGTGCTCAAAGAAGTCATTGGTAAGTTGTTTTATTACCAGAGAAAAGGAAAAATTTTGATTATGACTCAAAACATTACTAGATTTGAGTACATTAAAACTTTCATTCTAGGAAATACTAAAAATATACAAATTATAATTACATACTGGGAAATACTTGAGACTTATACACAAAAAGCTAATTTTTCTAATTTATGAACAAACTGTTCAGAAAGGAAGAAATAAAAATGGTCCTAAACATGTGAATAGATGGTCAAGTTTATATATAATAATAAAAATAAATATTAAAATTATATTTCTTAGCTCTTTGGCCAAAATCCATAAATTTGACAATAAACTGTTATATGAAAACAATAATACTTAAACATTTGCCAAAGAGAATGCAAAATGACAACATTTCTAGTGAAGAATGTGTCAAGTTCTAGAAAAATTGTAGGCATTTGCCAATTCACTCAATAGTCCCCTTCTAGGAGTCTATTCCTAATATAGATCAGCAAAATCATGAAATCACTTATGCACAAAGTTATTCTTTGTGGTGTTATTTGTAGTGGCAAATTATTGGAAATGACTCAAATGTCTATCAGTCTGGCATTGATTGGATAAATTATGGTTTGTCTACACAATCAATACAATGCAGCTACAAAATGGAATGAGGAATATTTCTATAAATTGAAATGAAACAATCTCCAAAATAAAATGTGAAATGAAAAAAGCAAAATGTGAAACAATATAGTAGACTCTCTTTTGTGTAAGAAATATATAAATGTATATGTGCATATTTTCTTATATTTACCAAGAAAACAATTACTAGATCAGTAAACTAAAGACACAATAAAAATAGATACCTGTAGAAGAACTGAAGAGATTGAATAAACTCTTTTGTGGAAAAAAAACACACAATATAGTTGCTATATTATTTTTGTTACATTATGTTATGATACTGTTTTTGTTACAATCTTCCACTTCTGAACTAAGCATGAGATGACTGGATAAAATAAAAGGCATGTCTCTTTCATTTAGGTGAAGTTTTGGCATCCTTTCTAAGTCATAGTGCCATTCTTTTTAAGTTTGTTTATTTTGAGAGATAGAGCACAGGAACTGGGGAGGGACAGAGAGAGTGGAGGAGAGAGAGAATCGCAAGCAGGCTCTTACCGTCAATGCAGAGCCGGATGCAAAGACTGAAACTCAGGAATTTGAGTTGAGTCCAAACCAAAAGTCAGACGCTTTACCAACTAAGCCACTGGGCACCCCTGCCAGTTTGTTTTTAATTGAAATTTCGTTGGCTTTGTGATTATTGGAAACTTTTAACAGGATCTAACAGTGAATTAACTATTAGTCTTATTTTTTCCACATAGTATTTTTTTTAATCTTTTCATAGGCATCTTTAAAAAATGGAAAGTTTGCATTATACTACACACAAATGAAATTCTAATTATTTTATTTTGATGGTACATTTTAATATGTGACATGATACTCTCAGTGCCTTTTTAAAATGGCTTAGCTAATCTTATTTATCTAGTTTAGTTAATATTCCAGGTAATACATGCAAAAATAAAATTTCCTCATATGAGATTTTGCTTCAAATTGCTTAAGCCCCTAATCATTGGAAAAGACTTTGGAGATTTATATTATTTGTTTATTACTATAGAGGCTCATGACAGGCCTATTCATTTTGGATTTCTCTTATAATGTTTATATTTTTCATCATTTTTACAATATAGTTTCATATATCTCTTGTTAAAACTTTTCTGAATATTTAATGTTTTCTGCACCATTTTGTACAAACTGGCTGTATAGTTGTAGTATAGGACAGCTATTTATTTTGGTACGATTATTTTGTACCTAAGCACTTTGCTTACTCATTAGTTCTCACAGATAGAAAAAACATGTTTGCTGTAATTATTTGACTATGATGTCAGGTTTCCAAACGTTATAGCCAACATAGCTGATTTATGGCTTATGATTTAAAAGTCATACTATAGTGAGAATTCTTTCAGAGTTGCATTTAAATATGCTGATATGCTGATTATTCTTCATAGTAAGAGAAAACATATCCTTTACTGCCAAGGATTTTCTACGATATCCTATTTTTAGTTCCCACATGAAAAAGTAGAAGTTGCAACAGATCTCTTAGTAACACATTCCAGTAATAAATAACTCTCATTATTAGGAAATGTCTTTTACCTCGCTTAAGTTTCTAGTGTTTCAATTCAAAGCAACGACTTACACTATGCTGTCTCTAGTGAATTGAAATAGTTCATCATCAACATTT
This sequence comes from Puma concolor, assembly GCF_028749965.1. Classification (NCBI taxonomy): domain Eukaryota; kingdom Metazoa; phylum Chordata; class Mammalia; order Carnivora; family Felidae; genus Puma; species Puma concolor. The sequence goes on along the minus strand of NC_141673.1, from coordinate 40,352,616 downwards.
TGCTATATCTCTGTGTTCATTTCTTCATGTGAACATTATTTCTCCTTTTTAAGTCATTCTCATATGCTTCAGAACTATTCAATAAATTACACTCATCTTTATAAATACATCATGGACTAAATTTCAATTATTGTTATTACTTCCCATCCCCTTATAAAACCACACATATCATGCCTGCTAAGGTTTCAAGTGTCTTTTGGCCTGAGGCTTTAAAATATTTAGTAATAATTTTTACCTTTATCATATTAAAAATGCTAACCAAAAAAGATTACTCTAATTTTACTTTAAGTAATCATTAGGTGAAAGAAAATTCTTGGGAAATGAGATTTCTGATGAAAAACAAATATACATAGAAAACTACTTTAGCCACATAAAATTATTTTTTTAAAGCATTCTGCACAGGGAGGTTTTATTTTCCAGCTCTGCATATTTAAATGAGTTTAGATAACTAATGACAGATGATTAGTCAAAGGTAAATATGAATACTGTAAAATATTTATGAAATACAATGGACTTTGTTAAATGCATAATATCAGTAGTTAAATACATAGTAAGGCAATAAAAATACTAAATATGTGAAATATTTTTCAATTTACATCCAAAACTTCATGGCTTGACATTTTTACTTTAGATAAGAGGAAAGGATATTTTTTTTTTTAATTTTTTTTTCAACGTTTTTTATTTATTTTTGGGACAGAGAGAGACACAGCATGAACGGGGGAGGGGCAGAGAGAGAGGGAGACACAGAATCGGAAACAGGCTCCAGGCTCCGAGCCATCAGCCCAGAGCCTGACGCGGGGCTCGAACTCACGGACCGCGAGATCGTGACCTGGCTGAAGTCGGACGCTTAACCGACTGCGCCACCCAGGCGCCCCGGAAAGGATATTTTTATTTGAAAAATTTTTTCTAGAGGCGCCTGGGTGGCTCAGTCGGTTAAGCGTCCGACTTTGGCTCAGGTCACGATCTCGCGGTCCGTGAGTTCGAGCCCCGCGTCAGGCTCTGGGCTGATGGCTCAGAGCCTGGAGCCTGTTTCCGATTCTGTGTCTCCCTCTCTCTCTGCCCCTCCCCCGTTCATGCTGTGTCTCTCTCTGTCCCAAAAATAAATAAACGTTGAAAAAAAAATTTTTTTTTAAATCAGCTATATATTTTTTTCATGTTTATTTATTTGAGAGAGACCGCACAAGTAGGAGAGGGGCAGAGAGATAGGGAGACAGAATCTGAAGCAAAGCCCGATGTAAGGCTCTAACTCACAAACCATGAGATCATGACCCCAGCTGAAGTGCATGCTCAACTGCCTGAGCCACCCAGGCACCCCTCAGCTTAGTATATTTTTAATGAGAGAAGATTCTGAAACTGTCAATGAAAGTCCTAGTTTCATATTAATTTTTTTATTTCAAAATTAATTTGTAAAAAGCTAGAAATTATGAATGCCTAGGTCATATAATCTAATTTTCAATTTAAATCAATGGAAATAAAAATGGCTTTTTCTCTTGATAGTTGTCTAGATACATCGATTTTGCTTCAAGGGCTGTCTTTATCGGTAGAAACATAAAATGATTATAAATTCTTATACTGATCCTGTATAATACAGATTACTCAAGTCTGTGTCTGTGATGGACAACTATTCCTTCTTCACTGATTGTCAATGACCTAAGCCAAAAACACATAAATCAAGAATTATGTTTTGAATTTCTAAATACTGTTTACTGTGATTGCCCACCATAATCAAAACCAGAAATCTTTCAAGTGTCACTAAACAGGGCTTTTGTTTTGTAAAATCCAGTGGACCACTCAGAATGGCTGAACCAATTTTTCTCCCTTATGAGGGGACCACTGGTCTGATTCAGTCATTACAAAACAGTTCTTCCTCTATTTCTATGGCCTAAGCAAAAGTGAGTTGAAATATTAGATGGAAAAAAAATGGATATCACTGGTAGAAACCAGAAAGAGATATTTAACTCATTAGCTCTGATTTTTATTTTCCTGATTAACTTGGACTTTTCAATGAATGCATAGTGTGTTTGTTATTCAATGCTATGGAGAAGAACAACTGATGGTTGACTCTACTGTGAGGCTTAAAAGCTCTTTCACAAAGAGCATGCCATTCCATTTTTGAAACAAGCAAGAAAGTAAAAAATTGGTAAATGAAATAAAATCTGATAGAGGAAATAAATTCAACATTGTTTTGCTCATTCCCACATAAGAGAGCTTTATTCTCTGAGCCTTACCTACTGTGACAATAGAAGGAAAGAAAGAAGGAAATGGTGTTTATCTGTGACGTGGTATTTTATGTGGTCACTGTATATTCATTTGTTCAATATAAATTTATTGAGTTCCTAATAGGTGACAATTACTGATTATAGACATTTGGGATACAGTGATAACAACACAGATAAGCTCTTTGCTTCCATGAGGTTTACAATCTAGAAAGAGAAGACAAAATATAAATTTATAAATTAGAAAATGTGCCATGTAAATGAACTAATAATTTTGCTAAGGTACGGTAGCTTATAACAGATGAATATCCATCAGAACCAAAAGAGAAGCCTGATTTAAAAAAAAAAAGTTTAAAGTATTATAAGCTTTAGAGCACTACTGAGTAGTTAGACGACACAATCTCTGAGAAACAGTGTTGTTAGAGTAAGCAAACCAATATTTTATAGTTAACTTATTTCCATCAGATTCTACACAAAGGACAGGAGACTCGTGATCACAGAATGGATCCAGGGAAAAGGCCTCTACTAATACTTAGAGAAGGACCATAGCTTTTGGAAGCTATATGAGGATAGAAAATAATAATAATAATAATAATAATAATAATAACAACAACAACAACAACAATAACAACAACAGACCATGATTTCAATAAAATGGATTACACAGAGAACTAATATCAATACTATGTCAGTTTTCATTGAAGATATTTGACAAATTTTAAAGCTACATAAGGCAAAAGATTAAGAAAGCAAGGAAAAACTCTGCACAAAGAAAAATTTTGAGTAGTCTGAACATGTAAAAAAATACCAGGATTAGGGTTTAGAACTCACCAGTAAACACACCACGTGTGTTTGGAGGGCCACATATCAAGGAGCTTACCACCTATATGTTTTATTTTAGTAGATTTATGGTTTCAGGTCTTACATTCAGTCATTAATCTACTTTGAGTTAACTTTTATGTGTGTTCAAGTTTCATTCTGTTGCATATGGCTGTCCATTTTTCTTAGCACCATTTATAGAATACCCTGTAATTTCCCTATTGTACATTCTTGGCTTCTTTATTGTAAATTAATTGACCATATAGGCATAGGTTTATTTCTGGATTCTTTCAATTCCACTGATCTTTGTCTCTGTTTTTATGCCAGTACCATCCTGTTTTGATTATGATAGCTTTGTAATAGAGTTTGAAATCCAGGACCATAAGATCTCCAGCTTTGTTGTTGCTGTTGTTCTTTGTTCTCCTTTCTTTTTCTTTCTTTCCCTCCTCCTCCTCCTCCTCCTCCTCCTCCTCCTCCTCCTCCTCCTCCATCTTTCTTCTTCTTCTTCTCCAGCCGCCGCCTTCTTCTTCTTCTTCTTCTTCTTCTTCTTCTTCTTCTTCTTCTTCTTCTTCTTCTTCAGATTGACTTGGTTAGTTGAAGTCTTTTCAGGTTCTATACAAATTTTGATTGACTTTGTCTTTGAAAAATTCCATTGCATATTTTTTTGAGTATAGTTGATACACAATGTTGTATTAGTTTCACATATACAACTTAGTGATTTGACCACTTTATATATTATACTATGTCCACCAAAAATATAGCTACCACCTGTCCCATTATATCACTATTACAATATCACTGACTACATTTCTTATGGTCTGATTTTTATTCCTATGACTTACTCCATAAGTGGAGGCCTGGATCTCCCTCTGCCTTCACACATTTTGCCCAACCTCCCTTCTGGCAACCATCAGTTTGTTCTCTGTATTTATATTTCTGATTCTGCTTTTTTGTTCATTCTTATTATATTCCATTTATGAGTGGAATAATGTGGTAATTGTCCTTCTCAGTCTGACTTATTTCCCTTAGCATGGTACCTTCAATTCCCTCAAAGTCACAGTCTCATCCTTTTATATGGCTATGTAATATTCCATTGTGTATATATACCCCAGTTTCCTTATCCATTCATCTACTGATGGACACTTAGGTTGCTTGCTTCCATGTCTTGGCTATAGTAAATAATACTGTAATAAACATAGGGGGACATATATATTTTCAAATTAGTATTTGTGGTTTCCCTGGGTAAATACTCAAAAGTGGAATTAGTGGATCATATAGTATTTCTTTTTTTAATTTTTTGAGGAAACTCCATACTGTTTTCCACAGTGGCTATACCAGTTTATGTTTCCACCAGCAGTGCACAAGGGTTCCTTTTTGCTACATCCTCACCAGCACTTGTTGTTTCTTGTTTTCTTAGATTTTAGCCATTCTAATAGATGTGAGTTGATATTTTTTGTGGTTTTGATCTGAATTTCCCTCATGATGAGTTCTGTTGATCATCTTTTCATGGTCTCTTGGCCATCTCTCTTGGTCTTCTTTGGAAAATTGTCTACTCAGGTCCTCTATCCATTTAAAACAAAAATTCTTTAATGTTTATTTTTGAGAGAGACAGTGCATGAGCAAGGGAGGGGCAGAGAGAAAGAGGGAGACACAGAATCTGAAGCAGGCTCCAGGCTCTGAGCTCCAAGCTGTCAGCCCAGAGCCCGATGCAGGTCTTAAACTTCGGAACCATGAAATCATGACCTGAGCCAAAGTTGGACGCTTAACCAACTGAGCCACCCAGGAGTGCTGCTGCCCATTTTTTTATAGGATTGCTTGGTTTCTTGGTGTTGAGTTGTATAAGTTCTTTAAATAGTTTGGATACTAACCCTTTATAGGAAATGTCATTTGTCAATATTTTCTCCCATTCAGTAGCTTGTCTTTTATTTTCTTTATGATTTCCTTCACTGTGCAAAAAGCTTTTTATTTTGAGATAATAGTTTATTTTTACTTTTATTTTCCTTGCTTTAGGAGACCTACCTAGAAAATGTTGCTATGGCTGATGTCATAAAATAAATTACTGTCTATGTTCTCTTCTATGATTCTTATGGTTTCAGTTTTCACATTTAGTTCTTTAATCCATTTTGGTTTATTTTTGTATAGGGTTATGGTAGTCCAGTCTCATTCTTTTGCATGTAGCTATCCAGTTTTCCCAGCATCATTTGTTGAAAACACTGTCTTTTCCCCATTACATATTCTTTTTTTTAAATTTTTAACGTTTATTTATTTTATTTTTGAGAGACAGACACAGAGTGCAAGATGGGAAGGGGCAGAGAGAGAGGGAGACACAGAATCTGAAGTAGATTCCAGCCTCCAAGCTGTCAGCACAGAGCCTGACTTGGGGCTCTAACTCACAAACCGTGAGATGATTAGGTGAGCTGAAGTCGGCCACTTAACCAACTGAGCCATACAGGCGCCCCTCCCCCCATTATATATGCTTGCCTCCTTTGCCATAGATTAATTGGTCATACACATGTGGGTTTAGCTCTGGGTTCTCTATTCTGTTCCATTGATCTTTGTGTCTATTTTTGTGCCAGTACCATACTATTTTAATTACTACAGCTTTGTAGTATACTTTGAAATCTGGAATTGTGGTACTTCCAACTTTGATCTTCATTCTCAGGATTAATTTGGCTATTCAAGATTTTCTATGTTTCCATACAAATGTTAGTATTATTTGTTCTAGTTCTGTGAAAAATGCTGTTGGTGTTTTGATAGGGATTGCACTGAATCTGTAGATTGCTTTGGGTAATCAGGACATTTTGACAGTATTAATTCTTCTAAGCCATGTGCATAGCATATCTTTCCATTTGTGTCATCTTCAATTTTTTTATTAATGTTTTATAGTTCTCAGAGTACCAGTCTATCACCTTTTTTGGTTAAATTTATTCCTGGGGACTCTATTGTTTTTGGTGCAGTTCTAAATGGTGGGTTTTTCTTTTAATTTCTCTTTTTATATCTTTGTGGTTAATATATAGAAACACTGCCAATTTCTGGGTATTCGTTTGGTATTATACTACTTTCTGAATTCATTTTTTACTTCTAGTAGCTTTTTTGGTGGAGCCTTTAAGATTTCTATGTATGGTATCATGTTGTCTGCAAATAGTAACAATTTAACTTTTTTTTTACCTATATGGATGCCTCTTATTTATTTTCTTGTCTGATCACTGTTGTTAGGACTTCTAGTACGAGGTTTAATAAAAAACGGCAAGATTGAACCTTGTTCCTGACCTTTGAGAGAAAGCCTCAGTTTTCACTATTGAGGATGATGTTACTTTGGGGTGTTTCATATATTATTACCAGGGCTGATGAGTGCTTGAGGACCATGGGTTTTCTGAGGTTGCATGTTTCCTGTGATGACTCACCATTTATATCTGGATTCACCAGTTACACTGTAAGGATCCTCCTGTTATGGCATCTAAACCCATCCCTTATGGCATCCAGACCCTGCTCCAGTTTGGGCTTTTAAGGTGGAAAGGAAGAGGGTTCTCAGCCCTCTTAAACTGTGGCTTTTTTTTTTTTTAACCCTAGTATGAGTAGCTCTGGTGTAGGCATGTGGACACTGGGATCACTAATGTTGCAAGTTCAGAGACAACTGGACTCACTAGTTTTGGTGTCCAGACCCTGTTCATTCTAGGCTTTTAAGGTAAGGTGGAAACATGAACCATGTTGTTCTCTAGTCTCTCCAGGAGAGCTTTCCTGCAGTTCCCCTGCCACTTGGCAGACTTGTAGTGCTGTCTCTTTTTTACGCTTATATCTCTTTAAACCATGGCTTGTTTTCCTTGCCCAAGACAGAGAGCGATCTGTCCTGGTCACTTAGTGCTATCCTCCCCACTGCTGTTTGCATACTGGGGATGAGAATTCCCCTTTTTTTACTGTGTCCCTCTCTTTCTTGCTATTCTCTTGCCATTCTATCTTCCGTTAGTCATTTAGCTGTTTATTTAGCCCTCGGTTCTTCTTCAAGAGTATTTGTTCTGTTAATAGGTGTAATTTTCTGTGTTCTGTGGGGTGGATGAGTTCAGTGTATTTCTGCACCATCGTCTTTAATGGGAACTCCATGCCACTGGAATTTTGTTAGAAATTGCATTGAATCATTAGACTGCTATGGGTAGTAGGGACATTTTAACAATATTAATTCTTGTAATTTATAAACATGAAATATCATCCCATTTGTGTTTTCAATTTCTTTCATTAATGGCTGTTTTCAGTGCACAGATCTTTGACTTAGTTAAATTTATTTCTAGGTATTTTATTTTTTGATGAAATTGAACATGAGATTGTTTTCTTCATTTCTTTCTGACACTTCATTATTAGCATATAGAAATGTAACAGGTTTTTGTATATTGATTTGGTACCTTGCAACTTTACTGAATTTGTTGATTAGTTATAACAGTGTTTTGAAGGAGTGTTTAGGGTGTTCTTTTTATGTCATCTGAAGATAATGACAGTTTTCTTTCTTTCCAATTTGGATACCATTTCTTCTCCTCTTTGTTTTTCTTTCAACTGCTGTAGCTAAGACTTTGAATAGTTGGTTGAATAAAAGTGGCAAGAGTAGGCCTTGTCTTGTTCTTAATTTAGAGGAAAAGCTTTCAGGTTTTCAACTTTGAAGATGATGTTGGCTGTGGGCTTACCGCCTTTGTTATATTGAGGTATGTTCCCTCTGCACTCATCTTATTATTTTGGGGTATGTTTCCTCTATACTCACTTTGTTGAGAGTTTTTAAATCATAAATCATGATAAATTTTGTCAAATTCTTTTTCTGCATCTATTGAGAGGATCATATGATTTTTTTATCCTTCATTTAGTTAATGTGGTATCTCATGATGACTGATTTGCCAATGTAGAACCACACTTAGATCTTTGGAATAAACTCCACTTGAGCATGGTGTATGATATTATTGATGTAATATTGAATTCACTTTGCTAATATTTTTGACAGTTTTTGCATCTATATTCATCAGGAATATTCACCTGTAATTTTCTTGTGGATTCCTTGCCTTGTTTTGTTATCAGGGTGATATTGGCTTCATAATAGAAGTTTGGAATGATTTGCTCTCAGTTTGGAAGTTTGCAAAGGAGTGGTACTAATTCTTCTTTGAATGTTGAGTAGAATTCACCAGCGAACCCATCTGGTCTTAGGCTTTTGTTTGTTGAAAGGGTTTTGATTTCTGATCGAATCTCCTTACTAGTAATCCATCTATTCGTATTTTCTATTTTGTCTTGATTCAATCTTGGTAGGTTGTATGTTTCTAGGAACTTATCCATTTTTTTTCTTGGTTGTCCAATTTGTTGGCATATAATTTTCTTAACAGTCTCATGATGCTTTGTTTTTCCTGTAGTATCAATTGTAACATTTCCTCTTTATTTTATAATTTTATTTATTTGAGGTCTCTCGCTTTTTTTTCTTGGTGAGTCTAAAGGTTTGTTAATTGTTTTTATCTTTCAAAAACCAGTTCTTGGATGTATATATTATATTGTCTTTTAAGTCTCTATTTCATTTATTTCTGCTGTGGTCTTGTTATTTTCTTTATTGTGCTATCTTTTGGGCTTTGCTTGTACTTCTTTCTTCCTAGTCCCTAGAGGTGTTTTTGTTTTTGTTTTCAAGATTATTGTCCTTTCTCAAGGTTAGCATTTACACAATGAACTTCTCTCTTAGAACTGCTTTTGTTGTCTCCAAGGAGTTTTTAACATGTTATATTTCCATGTTCATTGTTTCAAGGTATTTTTTCTCTTTTGATTTATCCTTTGACCCATTGTTGCTCAGTAGCACGTTGCTTAATTTCAACATGTATAATAATTTTCCAGTTTTCTTCTTGTAATGGATTTCTAGTTTCATACCATGGTGATCAGAAAAGAATCTTGATATGAGTTCAATTTTAAATGTATTAATACTCAATCCATGGCCTAATACATGATTTACCTGGAGAATATTCCATGCACACTTGAGAATAATGTGTATTCTATTGCTTTCAGATGGAATATTTTGTATATACAGTAAACCATTGGATTGTGAGTAACTTGTGCGAGTGTTACCCACTCTATATCTTTTGATTGAAAACTTAGTCTATTTACATTTAAAGTAATTATTGATAGGTATGCACTTATTGCCAATTTAAAAATCGTTTTCTGACTGTTTTATACTTCCTCCTTGTTCCTTCTCTTGCTTTCTTTAGTGGTTTGATGATTTTCTTTAGTTGTATGCTTAGATTCCTTTCTCTTCATCTTTTGTGTACCTACTATAGGTTTTTGATTTGTGGTTGCCATGAGGCTATGTATAACAACATATATTTGTAGCAGTCTATTTTAAGTTGACAATAACAAGTTTGAAGGTATTCTAAAACTCTACATTTTTAGTATCCCCAACTCCTGCATTTTACTATCATTTGTTCTTTTAACAGTTTCTTTCTTTCTGTTGTTTTGTGGACTGAATGCATAAAATAGCTATGTTCATATAAACTGAAAATTATGGTAGTTATGTACATATGTATCTTTGAAGGTAAAATGGAGCTCTCAGTTGACCTGAAATGTGAATACAGCAGGAGTGAAAAATAAACCTTTGTTGTCTTATGTCTCTGAGTCATGTTCCTGTGAGTTACTGACATGAGACCTGACCTTATCTGTTATATTTCCCAAAGTGACCTAACCATATTTCTACTCTTCACCCTGTATACTGCTTCAGACATGCTAGCCTTCTTGATGTTCTGAAACAAGCCAGGTCCACTTCCAACTTCAGACCTTTAAATTGGAAATCCCAAAGTTGAAATTCACTCCCATCTGACATCTGTGTGGATCAATCCCTCACATCTTCCACATCTATGTCAAAAGCGGTCTCCTCAATAAGACCTCTCCTTACTGACTGACCCATTTAACACTTCAACTTCTACATAACCCGTCTCCTTCTACCTGGCTTAGTTAACTACATATAATTTATCACCATCTAATATATATTTGCTCATTTTTTTTAATTTTGTTTCACTAGAACATGAGAGCAAGCCTTTTTCTTTAGTTTTTGTTGTTGTTGTTTTGTTTTTTTTAGAGTGTAGTTTTAGGTTCACAATAAAATTAGTAGAAGGGTAAGAGATTTCCCAAATACATTCCATCCCCACACATGCCCAGACTTTTTCATTATCAACATCCCTCACCAGAATGGCACATTTGTTAAAATTGATGAAATTACATTGACACATCAAAATCACCGAAGTCCTTAATTTATATTACAGTTCACACATCAAAATCACCCAAGTCCATAGTTTACATTACAGTTCACTCTTGGGGTGTACATTCTGTGGATTTCAACAAAGGTGTAATAACGTGTATCCATTATGGTATCATATAGAGTATTTTAACTGCCCTAAAAGTCTTCTGTGTTCTGCCTATTGATCTCTCCCAACCCCAACCTCTGGAACCACTGTTCTTTTTATTATGTCCATAGTTTTACATTTGTCAGAATGTCATATATTTGGAATTAGACACTTCGGAGTCTTTCAGATTGGTTTCTTTGACTTAGTTCTATGTACTTAAATTTCCTGTGTGTTTTTTCATGGCTTGATAGTTTTTTGTTTTTCTTAGCACTGAACAATATTCCATTGTCTAGATGTACCATGGTTTATTTAGCCATCCACCTGCTAAAGGATATCTTCATTGTTTCCAAGTTTTGGCAATGATAAATCTGCCATAAACATTTTAGTGCAGGTTTTTGTGTGAACATAAATATTAAACTCCTTTGGGTAAATATTAAGAAGTGTGATTGCTAAATCGTATGGTAATAATATAGTCAGTTTTTAAAGAACTACCAAAATTCCTTCCAAAGTGGCTGTACGATTTTACATTCTTACCAGCAATGAGTGAGAGTTCCTGTTGCTCTGTATCCTCGCCAGTATTTGGTATTGTCCGTGTTATGAATTTTGGCCATTCTAATAAGTTTTTAGTGGTATCTCATCATTTTAATTTGATATATGATGTGGAGCATATGCTTGTTGGCGATGTTGCTGTATCTTTTTCAGTGAGTTATTTGTTAAGATGTTTGGCCCCATTATTTAACTGGGTTGTGTACTGAGTTGTAAGTGTTCTTTATATATTTAGGATAACAGTCCTTCATCAGATGTTTCTTCTACAAATAGTTTCTTCTAGTTTGTAGCTTGTCTTTTCATTATCTTAACGGTATCTTTCAAAAAGTAGAATGTTAAAATTTTAATGAAGTCCATTTTATTCATCAGTTTTTTTTTTCATGGATCATACTTTCTGGTGTTGTGTTTAAAAAGTCATTGCCAAACCCGAGGTCATCTGGACTTTTTAGGTGTTATTTTCTACGGATTTTATAGTTTTGTATTTTACATCTATGTCTGTGATCTATTTTGAGTTAATTTTTGTGAAGGATTTAAGATCTATATTTACATTTGTATTTTTTGAATATAGATGTCCAGATATTCCTGCTGGGCTTTTTGTCTGTTTTTAAGCTGATAAATCCCCATTGCCTAGAAAAGTTCTTAGTGCATAGTAGGCTCTCAAAAATTTTTTAAACAAAAGAATGTACCTTATGTGTGTATATCACAACAATTAAAATAAAACTTCATTTGGATTAAGAAATATTTTCTTTTCAAATATGATTATTTATGAGAAGATTATTTAGTGCCAGGAATTTATTTACTCATGGATTAATTTCTTGAGTTTGTTTTTATCTAATTGAAACCAGCAACTTTGAAGGGGTAAGAGATTCAATTAATAAATGAGAATGAAAATAATTGGAAGAGGGAAAGAAAGGAGAATGAAAGCCAGTGTGTCCGGATTAATTAGAAATCAAATACTTGAGTCCTGAAGGTCTTTGCGGCCAATATATACCGAAGACTAACTGCTATCCCTGTCTTCTAGAAAATAAATGTGACTTTGAGAATCTCATCAAACTCTGATCAATGCGTTAGATCTTAGAACCAGATTCTATTTGTTTTAGACAGACAACATAATATAGCATTCATTTGCCTTAACTGTTTTAGAGCAAATTCTTTTTCATTAGGGAAACACTGAACTCTTACTATTTCCAGAAAAACTGCTTAACATTTTGGCTTTAATTATGGCATTTAATCTCCGTCGAAATCTTATAAGAGACAGCGCCAAGTTAGACATCAGCTCGGTTTTGACTATGAAGCACAGATAGTTTTGTCACATAGCTTATATCCACAATAGGACATTAGGTGGATCCCCAATAGGACATTGAGGACTACTTTGGTTACTAGGGAAAGGAGTGGAAGAAACCTTGTTAAGTGCCAAAATGTATGCCTAAAAACGTATAAACCTATTGTTACTCCGATTTTTTGCATAGGGAATAGGCCAATCTGTAGTTGGCCAATGTCATAAAGGGAGAACCAAAATTCATATCTAGATTTTTCTGTCTTCTCGTGTAGTATATTGTAAACATTAAGGTGCATAAGATTCACTTGGTCATATTGTTGAAACTCAAGCTTTTATTCCAGAGGTCTAAGATGTGTCTGGGATTCTTTGTTTCTAACAGACTTCCAAGTGATGCAGCTGCTGCTGCTTATGTTCCACGTTTCGAGCAGCAATATCCTAAAGAGAGTTGAATGTGAGATAATGAAAGGGTGATAAATGCAAGATTAGACTGTTGAAACATTTGGAATAATTATAGAAAGAGTAACTGAGGTCTCATTTTTTTCTACTACAAGGTGTCAAATCCCAGGGCGAAGCAAGTACTTCTATCATACGTTTACTAACACAAACCATCACCAGGTGAACAAAAATAAGGGGATAATGAAAATAATCATAGCATGTCATACTCCAGTCGGGCAGTAGGGGGCGTGGTGGGAAAGCCCTTGAGTTTTAGGTAGGTTTTTGCATATGGTCTCTGTATCAGTTAAAATTGGATTTATTTGGCCATGCCTTTCCCCACTAGACGAAGGTGGTTACTGAGGAGAAAGGTAAAATACAAAGAAATATAAATTTCCTTATTTTTTGCAGAAATTAATCATGATTGGGTGAGATTGCTTAAATCATGTTGAAAGTTTGAACGATTTTATGTATTTGGCTAGATATCCCCTCCACCACACACATACACTCCTGCCTGGTAACTCCCTAGGAAATATCAAGTAGGTGCTCAGGAGATCAAATACAGATCAAATACAAATCAGATCAAATACAGATCAAGCAAATAATCTCCCCCTCCATACCGGGGCTATACTGTGAGTTCAATTTTGCAACTTTAGTATATAAACGTTTGGAATATAACCTATTCATGACCTACTGTAAATGCTTTTAAAATTTTTGTTATTTTCTTTCTTAATTAGAACGATATCTGTTTGATAATAGTGACAGTGTTTTAGAGTATTATTTAGAGTAATTTACTAATTTTATGAGCAATTTTACATTCATTGGTACTTCAGCGAAACTGGCTTTAAAAATTTTGTGTTTAGTTGCCTTTAATGGTTACTTAATAATCATAATTTTTAAGAAGCATATATAATAATACTTATATATGTAATAATAATATAATTATATAAGTATATATAAGTATAAATATATATAATAATATAATACTTAATAATAAGCATAAGCTTTTTAGGAAGCATATATAAATTTGGGGCACCTGGGTGGCTCATTCACTTAAGTGTTTGACTCTTGGTTTTGGCTCAGGTCATGATCTCGTGGGTTTGTGGGTTCAAGCCCCACATCCAGCTCCATGCTGACAGTTCAGAGTTTACTTGGGATTATTTCTTTCCCTCCCTCCCTCCCTTTCTCTCTCTCTTTCTCTCTCTCTCTCTCTCTCTCAAAAAATAAATAAATAAATAAATAAGTAAACAAACAAACTTTTTTAAAAAAGCAGCATATATAAAATTTTGGAAAAAATGGAAAAAATAAACCATACAAATAGCGAAATCGTGTTTGGATTGTTTTTAAACAATCCAAGTCCAAATAAGGACTTTATTTATAGCTGCTATAATTGAGTTATAAAACTGAAAAAAATTATTTTCCTCTACTGGTTTTTATAGTCAAATCCACCAAGCCATTATTTTTATTTTTAATTATGGTCTTTTCAGGTTTTTGCATTCCATCCTTTTGAAGTGTATATAGTTCACTGTGTCAGTTTTCTTTTTTTTTCTAAAAAATTTTTTTAACGTTTTTTATTTATTTTTGAGACAGGGAGAGACAGAGCATGAACAGGGAAGGGTCAGAGAGAGGGAGACACAGAATCCAAAACAGGCTCCAGGCTCTGAGCTGTCAGCACAGAGCCCGACGCGGGGCTTAAACTCACGGACCGCGAGATCATGACCTGAGCCAAAGTCGGCCGCTTAACCGACTGAGCCACCCAGGCACCCCGTAGTTCACTGTGTCAGTTTTCACCCCAGGGTGAGTCTCATTTTCTAGAACTTCTGAAAACTCATAAACTTCTTCACGAGTTCTTAAAATACTATTTTCTTTTGACTTGCCATATGAAAATTGTGAAACTTAGTAATACTAATAAGCCTATTTCTATGGAAATGGTCTAGATATTATCAAATCAGTCTTGCTAGATGCTGAACAATTCATGAACTGCTTGTTGAAATTCAATAAGCAGTTTATGAATACTTGAATTGAGAGATTCTATTTAAAAAAAAATCAGAAACCGGTAAGTTCCACTGGTGACCAATGGTAACAATCCAAATTCAAACTGGTTATGAAACATCTCAGTTTTTAAACTCCTCTTGAGTGGGTTCGTGGCAGTGAGAATAGACAACGTGTGACTACCAGGTAATGAAACTCATTTTCTGGGCTGGTTTGTAAAACAGGCTCTCTGAACAATTTCACACGAGGAGTTCCAAAAGTGTTTCAAGCTGTGGTAGCATCCCTATAATTAATGTACAGTCTCCCAGGGCGATTTCTTAGAAGGTCAGAACTCATTCTGGTGTTTGTTAGCAATCGTCCTTGTTATTTTCCTATCACACCTTTTAGGCTGGCGGAAGGCACTTTGCACCTGGAAGAATGCCTTTCAAAGGCCCTTGGAAAGGATGGCGCAGGGAGCCTCGTCCACATCAGAAGTGTAGGAAAAGAAAATACAGTCACATCCTTTGTACCATCAGTGTGCATCCTTACTCTGCCACGGATACATTTTTAATTGCTGTCCTTAAAACCTTGATCCAAAAGTCTTAGAAGTAAACAGCTCTCTACCATTATCCTATTACAAGTGAACAGTCTCAATCCTGACCTAATTTTTAGAAAGGAAAAAAAAGCATTTAAAAACCATTCTGAAATGTAGTTTCTACCAACGTTTTCCTGTGGGTGATCTTACTAGCCCGTGAAACATTTGTAATCACAGAACTTAAAATATGGAACTGCAAGTATGTCAGCACAGTGTGTAATGTGCACGCTTGCACGATATCTAGCACTCTCGGTGAGCTGATTTCTAGAACTGTAGCTGCACCAGCTGTCCGGGGAGCTGAAGCTGCCAGTCCACCCTCCTACCTCCCTTGGAGGAGACTAGGTGGTAGCAACAATCCATGTGGGCGGAAACTGAGGAAATGGAAGAATAAAGTAGAGGAGGAGGGAAGGTGGCTCACGCACGGCTGTGATGGAATAAATGACACAGCTTGAATTCGACAGTGCTTCTGTTCCTGTTTTTAGACCGATGATGTGCAAAGCCCCCTTTTTTTTTCCCCTCCTCCTTTTTAAATTAGCAAAGATAATCCTTACTAAGCACCTGGCTGCCTTGCTCCTAGACCGCATCGGTGTCTGTCTCCTTTCATCTGTCATTTTAATGCAAAATATGAATGCAGTTTCACTGCTTTAAGAGATTCACTGGGAGCCTACTGATATTTTTCCAAGGACAAGAACACTTAAAAATACATCTTTTATCAGAGCCTCAAGTGTTAGAATAATAGAGGAGTGACGACAGGAATAAGCAAATGGCTTAGGGGAAAATCATAATCTACTTTCTAAAAGTAGCAGTTTTTAAGAATCCTATTGCTAACACGAGCCATAATTAAATAGTTACATAATTAAAATGAAATAATAGAGTATGATAACTAAGCGTTAGGCTTTCAGTTTTTCTCTCTGTTTCCAAAGGGGTGAAGGATACAGGAAGTCACATGACTGGGCTGAAATGAATAGTCCAATCACACAAACATATTTTTTGGATAAATATTGAAAAGTTTGTTACATCAACATATCAGCATGACCTTTTCTTCAACAACACAAATGTTTAACTCCCCTTTGGCTGATCATGTGAATTCAGCCCAACCACCCGGCTTGTACCTGGCTGCATGCAATTAGCTGTAAACACACAATTCCCAAGATAGACTGCTTCAGGTTGGGTGGAAAATCTGCCGTTAGTGTTTCTTAAAGGCAGTCAGATTGGTTATTGCTGTATCAAGGCCTGAGAGTCCTCCCAGACAGGAATGTGTCTAGCAGTGTTAATTTCTGAATCTAGCTACTTCATAGG
Organism: Puma concolor; assembly: GCF_028749965.1. Lineage (NCBI taxonomy): Eukaryota > Metazoa > Chordata > Mammalia > Carnivora > Felidae > Puma > Puma concolor. Next base: position 40,336,119 of record NC_141673.1, on the reverse strand, counting down.
ATAACCTTTTACCAGACACTATTTTGGTGGAGTATGTACACAAAGTAAGATGAGACGATGCGAAAGCTTTAAAAGCTCCAGTTCTTTTGGGGCCTGAAGACAGTCATCAAAGTGGAAATTGGGCCAAGTCTACACCCACGGCCTGTACCAGGGATCAGAAGCACCAGTGATTTCACGTGCCCACTTTTCTTTAGTGTATGTGAACACTTACATACAAAAAGAGAGACAATAGGGCACCTGGGTGGCTCGGTCGGTTAAGCAGCTGACTGCAGCTCAGGTCATGATCTCCCCGTTGGTCGGTTCCAGCCCCGCAACATGACGGGCTCTGTGCTGACAGCTGAGAGCCTGGAGCCTGCCTTGGATTCTGTGTCTTCCTCTCTCTCTGCCCCTCCCCACTCACGCTCTGTCCCCCTCTCTCTCTCTCTGAAAAATATTTAAAAAAATTTTTTTAAAGAGGTGCAATAGATATACAGAAAAGAGGACAGGTAAATATAAACGTAGCAAAGATGTCAAGTTGCACACACACCTAATTCTTCTAGGACCCTTTGTTACGGAAAAGACAATCAGAGTGTAAAGTTGATGGAATTAAGAAATAATTATGCATGGGAGAAAATGTCCAACTATGTGGACATTTCAGAATGCTTGTGGGAGTTCTCCATTCAAGTGTAGGTGTAGACACCACCTTATTTCATTTTTGATACGTGTTTTTACAAGTACTACATTTAAAGCATGCTCTAAAGTCTGTGCTACAGAGCTAATGTGAAAATAGCCTAAATCTAAAATTATATTCCTGTTACTGTTTCTGCATACATCTACTTCTGAAAATACTTAGACTGCTTAATATCCTAAAAATTTATATTGAGAAATCTCATGAATAAAATATTCACTGGGATTTCTATTTGACAATGTGTGAAATAATGGATCCCAGTATCATATTTGTTATAAAATTGTAGCTTCACCTTTGACAAAGAATTTTACAAATACAGAATAAAGTTCTTTGATATACATTATCACTTTAGCTATACTGGACACTGTCAGATTATCATAAATTCTGACAAAAGTTAACTTCATTGAAGATCTGATTCTTCATATAAAGGATTATAGTTAAAGTGTTAAACTCTGGATGGATTATCTCAGATTCATAGAAAATACATTTCCATTTTCAGAGAAGTCAACTATTTCAAAGACTACCTAAATACTTTCACCACTTTTAGTAAGATTGTGTGTGTGTGTGTGTGAAGTAGTATATACTATGGATTAAGATCTTTGGACTTTGAATTCTGGCTGACCTGGTTTTCATTATATGGTCTATCACTTTCTAGGCCTAGACAAATTATAAAGTCAAAGTCTTGTCTTTCAGATTTATTAAAAAGAGATGGCAATTTATCTCATAGAACTTTTTGTGGGGATTTAAATTTTTTTTTTTCAACGTTTATTTATTTTTGGGACAGAGAGAGACAGAGCATGAACGGGGGAGGGGCAGAGAGAGAGGGAGACACAGAATCGGAAACAGGCTCCAGGCTCTGAGCCATCAGCCCAGAGCCTGACGCGGGGCTCGAACTCACGGACCGCGAGATCGTGACCTGGCTGAAGTCGGACGCTTAACCGACTGCGCCACCCAGGCGCCCCTGTGGGGATTTAAATGATACGAATAAGTTGTTTAGGACAGAACCTGGTCTATATGAGATGCTGCTTTTATTATAAATCAAAAATAAAGTTCAAATTACAATGGATTAAATTGCAATCTCAGTAGATAACATCAGATTGATTGTGACTGTCGTACAGAATATCATTGTACTATGTTGGGAAATTAACATGCCTCTTAATAACCTGTGCCAAAATTTTCAGGGTGACCAGGTACCAGTATTATTAAACATTGAAGGAATATATTTACCTGACAAATACACGACTTGAACTAGCTGACCTCCAGTATCAACACAGGTATTGACCTAAAATCAGGAGGTTTAACCAGTTCACATTCAAAAAGAAACTAAGGTAATGTCAGATGTAAGGAAAACAGCGCCAAAAAGAAAAACCATCTCATTTCAATGGAATAAACATGCCCGAGGTATTTAAGATGAGGTCTTATCCTCCACCAATAAAGAATGTAAAGAGATGGAGTGAAAAGGAGAGGTTAGGCATTACATAATTCAGCAATTCATATTGAAAGTTTTCATCTTCAGGTCAGTAGATCAAATATGATCTCAGGCAGTACAGAAGATTCTAAATATACCGATTGTTCCTGCTGTGGAAAAGGCTATATAATTAAGCTCTCATCCCACCCAGGTCCACACCAGACTCAGCTCACCCAGGAATGAGTCACTGCTCTGATGGGCTGATTGCTCTGGGCAGAGCCAAAGTAGTGATTAAATAGCTCAGAGCTTTGGAGCTTCAGGGAACCTCTGCTTTAATTCTCCTTCAAGCTTAAATTAAGACTGATTCTGGAGGATATCCAGTGATTGCTAGGGATTTAAGAGGATGGTCTTCTGCAAACCATCCACAGGAACTGATGCCAACAGGCTCTTCACTGAACAGATGAAGTGCGGGTTGGGGAGCTCTTGGGCTAATTTGTTTCTCATATATGATGAATGTTTTCAAATATAAATTATTAACTGTGCTTTCAAACTGACTGCATAAAATGAGTTTTCAGTTAACCTACACTCCAAATGGTCTGCAACAAATAAACTACAGGCATGAAAACATTTCTTTACTCAACATATGACTAAGTGTAAAACATTACTTCCCCTCCCCGCCCCCACCCCTCACCCCGGCTCTACATTACCCTACTTTTATTTTGTCACATGAGAAGACGTTATTATAAGGATCCAAAAAGACCCTTTATAAACTGCTCAAAATAATCTATTTTAATTAGCCCAGAAGGTTATAGCAGATACTGATTAGTTTCACTGGTTGAACATGCTGCTGCTGCTAAGATCCGTGGCTTAAGTTTTGCACATCTAGGTTATCCATAGATTATTCATGCATCGTGTATCCAAGTTATCCGTGGATATTTGTGCTTTGCCTAGCCAACTGTGCATGGAGAATAATTTAGTTCCACGCCCACATATGTGCACATTCGCTGTGATAGGAATTTTAAAACATCTACCTATTTAATACGTGAGAAGGATTGTATTCAACCCCTCGCCACTCTTCATTGCTCCAAATGAATATATTTAGGGAAGCTATGAGGATAAAATGCATTTATGTATGAAGAGACTCCTGTATAGATTTGATTCTGGACTTCTAGAGGCTTCTCATCAAAGATAAAAGGGCTAAACTTACAGAGTATATATTATTATCATGGTAAATAAGTTCCTTAAAAAACGTATTTGAACAAGCTGGATCTCATTTTCAGTTATAAGTAACTGGAAATACTTTTCCTCTGCTGGAAAGAAGAATATGATAAAAAAAATAGTTCATCATGCTTAAAATTTCCCATTCTGAGGCTGTACTCTCTCACACATTCATAGTTGCTATTTTTCAACTATGATTCAAGAGGCCTTAAACAGTAAAGTCAATAATGAAAGTCTTAGAGTTGAATTCAGATCATGATTCATACTCTGAACTTCACATCCCAGCTCTTTCGTTTGGGACAAATATTCAACTCCTCTCAGCCTTGTTTTTTGTCTGTTTTTGTTTTTGTTTGTAATTGGGTCAAATAGTTTGTAAACTGATAAGTTTACATGGTAATTTTAAAAAGAAATTAGAAGTATTCCCTCAATTCCCTCATTATGCCTAGCAAGGTCTTAGACACTCAGTAGGTGAGTACTGTTTATAAAACCACATGGTCTCTCTCTTTTTTTTTGAACAATTGAGATTAACTGACATGAAAACATGTTTCAGGTGTACACCATAGTGATTTAATATTTGTATATGTTGCAAAATGATCACTGCAAGTCCAGTTAATATCTGTTACCATACATAGTTAGAATTTTCTTGTGATGAGGACTTCTAAGAACTACTCTCTGAGCAACTTTCAAATATAAAATACACTGTTATTAACTATAGTCACCATGCTGTACTTATTTTTTTATAATTCATTTTTAACCTTTGACCCCTTTCATCCATTTTGCTCCCCACTCTTTGAGCCTCTGGCAACCACCAGTCTGCTCTCTGTATCCATAAGCTTTTGTTTTGTTTTGATTCCACATGTAAGTGAGATCATATGGTATATATCTTTCTCTGACTTACTTCACTGAGCATAATGTCCTCAAGGTCCATCCATGTTGCAAATAGCAAGATTTCATTCTTTTTTTAAGGCTTAATAATGTTCCAACTCGGCAATCAAAAAGAATGAAGTCTTTCCATTTGCATTGTGAACAGAACTAGAGTGTATTATGCTAAGCAAAATCAGTGAAAGAAAGTCAAATACATGATTTCACTGATAAGCGGAATTTAAGAAACCAAACAGGTGAACAGAGGGAAAAGGAAGGAAAATAAGATAAAAAGATGGAGGCAAACCATAAAAGACTCTTAAATACACGAAGAACAAACTGAGGGTTGATGGTGGGGGGGGCATAGGGCAGGCAGGGGAAAGGGAAAAATGGGTAATGGGCATTAAGGAGGGCACTTGTTGGGATGATCACTGGGTGTTATATGTAAGTGATGAATCACTAAATTCTACCCCTGAAACCAATACTACACTATACGTTAACTTGGATTTAAATTAAAAAAAAAAAAAAAGAAACCTTAAAAAATGAAAATTAAATAAAATTTTAAAAGGCTGCATAATATTCCATTGCATTATATGTATACATACATAATACACATACCACCACCACTATATATATATATATATATATATATATGAATGTATGTATATACATACACCATATGTATATATGTATGTATGTATGTATGTATATACATAAACTATATATATGACATCATCTTTATCCATTCATCCACTAATGGATACTTAAGTTGTTTCTGTATCTTAGCTGTTACAAGTAATGCTACACTGGATATACGGATGCATATATCTTTTCTAGTTAGTGTTTTCATTTTTCTTTGAATAAATACTCAGATCGGGAACTGCTAGATCAATGACGGTTTTATATATTTTTTAAGTACCTCACTACTGTTTTCCATAGTGACTGCACCAATTTATATTCCCATCAACAGTGTACAAGGGCTCCTACATCCTCACTGGATAGTTTTGTAACTTGTCTATTTAATAATAGCCTTTCTAACAGGTTTGAGGTTTTACCTTGTGGTTTGATTTGCATTTCCCTGATGATTAGGGATGTTGAGCATCTTTTCATGTACCTCCTGTCCATTTATATGTCTTCTTTGGGTAAATGTCTATTCAGAACTTATGCCCATTAATGCAATTGTTTGTTTTTTTGCTATTGTATTGTACGAGTTCTTTATAAATTTTGAATACTAACCCCATATCAAATATTTTCTCCCATTCAGTATGATGTTTTTTTCATTTTGTTGATGGTTTCTTTTGTGGGCAGAAGGTTTTCAATTTTATATAGTTTCTTGTTTCTTTTTGCTTTTGTTTCTGTTGCTTTTGTTGCCAGATTCAAACAATGATCACAAGACCAATGTCAAGAAGTTTACCATCTATGTTTTCTCCTAGGAGTTTTCTGGCTTCAGGTCTTCCATTTAGGTCTTTAATCAATTTTGAGTTAAGTTTTGTGTATGGTGTGAGATAGAGGTCCAGTTTCATTGTTTCGCAGGTGGCTGTCAAGTTTTCCAAGTACCATTTATTGAAGAAACTGTTCTTCCCCGTTATATACTTTTGGCTTTTTTTCTAAAAAAATTAGTTGCCCACATATGTGTAGATTTATTTCTGAATTCTCTGTTGTGTTTCTTTGATCTATGTGTCTGTTTTCATGCTTCTGCCATACTGTTTGATTACTTTAGATTTGTAATACAGTTGAAGATTAGGGGACTTGAAGTTTCCTGCTTTATTATTTTTAAGAGACAGAGTGCTTTTTAAAAAATATTTCTGTGAAAAATGCCATTGGAATTTTCATAAGGATTGCATTGAATCTGCAGATTGCTTTGGGTAGTATGGACATTTTAACAGCATTAATTCTTTCAGTTGGTGACCACGTATCTTTTTATTTGCGTCATCTTCAATTTCTTTCATCTAAATTTTATAGTTTTCAGTGTACAAGTCTTTCACCTCTTTATTTAAATTTATTCCTAATTTTTAAATTGAAATTATAAATGAGACTGGGTTCTTAATTTTTCGGACAGTTCATTATTAGAAATGTATAGAGGGCACCTGGGTGGCTCAGTCAGTTGAGCATCCGACTCTTGATTTTGGCTCATGTCATGATCTCACGATTGTTGAGATCGAGCCCAGCATCAGGCTCCATGTGGAGCCTGCTTAAGATTCTCTTTTGGGGCACGTGGGTGGCTCAGGGGATTAAGATTCTGACTTTGGCTCAGGTCATGATCTTGTGGTTTGTGAGTTTGAGCCCCGTGTCAGGCTCTGTGCTGACAGCTCAGAGCCTGGAACCAGTTTCGGATTCTGTCTCTCCTTCTCTCTCTGCCCCTCCCTCCCTCAAGCTCGCTCTTGCTCTCTCTCTCCCTCTCTTTCTCTCTCTCAAAAATGAATAATTGTTAAAAAAAATTAAAAATATTATCTCCCTCTCTGCTCCTTTCCCACTCGTGAGCTCTCTCTCTCTCTCTCTCTCAAAATAAACATTAAAGAAATAAATGTATAGGAAAATAACAAATTTTTGTATATTGATTTTGTGTCCTGAAACTTTCCTGAATTTGTAGATTAGTTATAACAGTTTAAGTGAAGTCTTTAGTGTTCTCTATATATCAAATCATACTATCTGAAAATAGTAACAGTCTTTTTCCTTTCCAGTGTCAATGTCTTTTATTGTGTTTTATTTCTTTTTCTTGCCTAATCGTTGTGGCTAAGACTTAGAATACTTTCTTTAATAAAAATGACAGAAGTTGGCATTTTTGTTGTTTCTCAGAGGAAAGATTTTAGCTTTTCACCATTGAATGTGATGCTAGTTGTAGGATTGTGTCATATATGACCTTTGTTATGTTGAGGTTTATTCCTTCTCTATCCACTTTGCTGAGTTATTACCATAAATACATACAGAATTTCATCAAATGCTTTTTCTGCATCTACTGAGATGATCATATGATTTTTGTGTTTCATTTTGTTAATGTTATGTATCACATTGATTGATTTGAGGATGTTGAATCATCCTTACATCCCTGGCATAAATCTGCTTGATTGTGGTGTATGAACTTTTTAATGTATTGTTAAATTTGATTTGAAGATGTTGAATCATCCTTGCATCTTTGACATAAATCTGCTTGGTCATGGTGAATGAACTTTGTAATGTATTGTTGAATTTAGATTGCTGATGTTTCGTGGAGAATTTTTGTATCTATGTTCACCAGGGATATTGACCTGTGATTGTTTTTGTTTTGTTTTGGTTTGGTTTTCTTTTTCTCTCCTGGTGTCCTCATCTGGTTTTAGGATTAGGGTATACTGGCCTCCTAAAGGTAGTTTGTAAGCATTCCCTTTATTTTTTTGGAAAGGTTTGAGAAGGACTGGTATTAATTCTTGGAATGTTTAATAGAATTCACCAGTGAAGTTGTCTGCTCCTGGACCTTTGTTTATTGGAAAGTATTTGATTACTGATCCAATCTCCTTACTAGTAATTTACCTGTTCATATTGTGCATTTCTTAATGATTCAGTCTTGGTGGGTTACATGTTTCTAGGAATTTACCTATTTCTTCTAGATTGTTCAATTTGTGGCATGTATTTGTTTATATTAGTCCCATAATCCCTTGTATTTGTGGTACCATTTCCTCTTTCATCTGATTTTTCTCTTTGGGTGCCCCCTCGCTCTCTCTCTCTCTTTCTTGAACCTAGATGAAGGTTTGTCAACTTTATCATTTCAAAGAACCAGTTCTTAGTTTCACCGATCTTGGGGTTTTCTTTCTTTGTTTGTTTAGTCTCTATTTCATTCATTTCTACTTTGATCTTTGTTATTTATTTCCTTCTCCTAACTTTGAGTTTGGCTTGTTTTAGTTCTTTGAGGTTTAAATGTATATTGTTGACATTCTTTTTGTTTCTTGAGATAGGCATTTATCACTATGAATTTCCCTCTTAGAACTGTTTTTGCTGTATCTCATAAATTTTGGTATGCTGAATTTGTATTTTCATTTGTCTCAAAGTATTTTGTTGTTTTGTTTTATTTCTTCATTTACCCATTGACGTTCAGGAACCCATGTGGTTGATTTCCACGTATTTGTGACTTTTCTAGTTTTCTTCTTATATACCATTGTGGTGAGCAAGATACTTCCCATAATTTCAATCTTAAATTTATTAAGACTTTATTGTGGCTTAACCTGTGATCTATCCTGGAGAGTGTTCCATGTGCATTTGAAAAGAAGGTATATTCTTTTACCTTTGGATGGAATGTTCTATATACAGAATCTGTTAAATCCACCTGGTGTACTGTGTGATTTAAAGCCAGTGTTTTCTTATTAATACTCTGTTTGGATTATCTATTCATTGATATAAGTAGGTTTATTTATCTTTCTAAGCTACATGTTTAAATTTACTAATCACCTCTTAAACTCATCCTTACTTTCAATAACAATCAAAGTAGATGCATATAACCAGCTACCATAAAGAATACAAGATAAAATAATTTTGGTAAGAAAGCTAAAGGAAAAATTGTGTCACTGGTTAATGACAGTTATGCATTGATCTCCTTTATCTCCTGTATTTATATAAAGCCTTTAAAATTTTATAACTAATAGCTCACTTTTTGAGGTCCAATGCATGACAGCCCCCCAAAAAGCTAAAAAATAAAAACCAACATCCAATGAACTTTCCATTAAAACTCAAGAACAAATTTTCTACTCTCCTCATCTCAGTCAATACCAGATTAATTTCTTTTTTATCACATACAACAGTATTACAAATCAATTTTATGAGTGAACTTGCATGATCAATTATTGTTTCTGTCCCCTTATGTTATTTAAATAAAAGGATAATCTTAATTGGTACAAATTTATTTATTAAAAGGATTTATTAAAATTTTTTCCTAAAATTTTTACCCCTCTTAGAGCTACAAAATGAAAAAGAACATAGTGATTATTTTTCTGTTCATGTCTAATCAGATCATATAATGTGGAAATAATGTTAATGTGTGTATCACATCTGGAGTGCAATACAAAATGCATAACCATATAGAGGATTTATCATTTATTAAAATACACAAATAAATTGAAATGTAGCTGTGTATATATGGCTTAAATTTAGTAAGTTATTCAGTTCATAACAAAAAATACAAAATATCAACTTTACCCAATTAAGTAAAATAATGCAATATGGGTACATTAATTTCTTTAATTTGGGACTTTAAGCTTTATTTCTTTGTAATCTTTATTGATTTATGTTTTTTTCATATCATTTTTCTTCTTTATTTATTCTCTTCTGTAACTTGTTCAGATATCTGACTCTCCAGCAAAAACCCTATCTTCCTCAACTGGTATTCCCATTTAGCCACTATATTATATTTTAACTAGTACAGAAGAATAATGTTTATTATAACAAACAATTATATAAATAATGGTACAAATGTAAAGTATTATGTAAATATTAAGGTTCTTTGAAAGAATAGTAACATAGGAAATATTTTTTAAAACAAACTAAAAGGACCAAAGCATGATTTAAAATTTATCGAACCATAAATAGAATTCCCATTTTATATAGGAATACATACATATGGAAATACTGAAGATTAATACACCAAAATTGTATTCTATATGCTGAGGCTTGAGAGCTAGAAAGTGAGATTCGAGATAATATTGCTTTCTTCTTTATAGTTTTCCCCAAATTTTCTATACTGAATATGTGTTATTTTTACAATTAATATGTGTTAGATCATGTTTTAAAATATATTTTGAATATTTTTTTCAACTAACAGAATTTAATGTAAACTTTTTAAAAGCCATTGCCCTTACTTCATTCATATCCCATCTGATCTTCCCAGAGACAATCATGTACCTTTCATTACTCTACCAGGAATGGAAAAGTATAGCTATGATACTTGTTTACTATTACAAGTTAAGGAAAATTAATTACTCCATCTTCTTCTAATTGTCTCCAATTTAAGATTACATATATTAAGCAGGAGAAACTAAAGTAAAAAGAAATCTAGTCTGACAACTTCAGAGCATTTCAATATGAAGATAACATTAATAAAATTTTGTTCGTGGAAGAGTTACTGGTCTCCAGCTTTACACCAAAACAAAACAAAACAAAGCAAAACAAAAAACACCAAACTTTTTCTTTTTTTTTTTAACAGAGTTGATAGAGCACAATATACAATTATATTTTCATGTTACCTTTTAAACTTTAGTATGAGCTTTAAATCAGTGTGCAGAACTTTTTCAATTTTTATATATTCTTTCCTTTCTGAAAGTAATAAATGTTGAAAGTTTCTGTAAAATATAAGTACTGCTTGATACGTTGATAAAACAAAGCTACAAAGAGCATATCCCACAGACCAGACCCAATTGAGCATGAGCTTTAGCTGTAATCTTAGCTGACATTTATCTAAGATGGTCTTCTACTTTGTCATTACACTATTAGAGGTACAAGTTTGGCCCATAAATCAGAGGTTCTCTAATTCTGTCTGAAAAATCAAGGTTGATTTATTTAAATTTATCTGGAATCCAAGGCCATTCATTAGAGGATGGATTATTAAATAGAGATGTATGGCTCTCTGCAAGGTAGCCGACATTGCACTTTGGTCTTTAAAAGCTCTATACTTGATCCAGTCTTTTAACTTACCCAGGTTCTCTATTTCAGAAGAGAAGGTATTTTAAAAAAAAAAGTCTTAACTATTGAAAAGCCTCAACCGATCCTGTTTTACTCCTAGAACAGTTCTCTTAAACTGACCTGGGATAACTTTCTCAGAGATTACTATTTTTAAAATGAAATCTTCCATACAAGGATTCTACCCAGGATGTTTAGAGATGGTTTTATGTCTGTTTTGTACATAAAGATTCTGAATAATTAGGTAAATTTGCTAGTCCATTGTATGGCTCGCTGCCAGATTGCTGTCTCCCAATTTACCATTCTAATAGTACTTTCTCATTCAGCATGTCTGGATAGGAGGACAATGACATATATGCATATATATTAAATTACTGCCATCCTTTATTAAATTTACATCTCTAAGTATTTGATTCTCAAAACAAAAATTGGGGTCCTTTCAATAGCATCAGAAACAGACCAAGGATGACAAAACTCTAACTTTATCTTAAAAAACCATAAACAAATCTGAGATTGAGTAACTGTTTGGTTATATATTTTTATGCTTGATATATTCTCATTTGAAATTTTAATCCAAATTTAAAATCTCTCATTACACAAAATTTTATATAAAGAGTAATCATAGTTTCTCTGCACATCATTTAGTGCTTTAGTAAAACAAACTTTATTAACTTCCAAGTCTCCAGAAAGTATTTTTTTTAACCTCTAATTGTATGTTTAAAAATTCAGTGCATAATTTTCTCTTTTGAAGTAAAATCCATTTAAAACTTACTTGCCAAGGTTACCGACTAAAGCAAATATTTTGGCAAAATAAATATCTTTTTTAATCTAACATTATCTAAAGGATAAAAATTCCAGAACTTACAAGGATAACCTCTATCATGAATTTCTTTTATTAAAATCTTAATAAATAATAAAGGTTAATAAAAATTTCAGAATTATGGCAGTTGCACAAGTCTTTCATAAATGTTACAGAAACTTGATGTCTATACTTTGTAAAGCGCCATTTTAGGACCTACACTTTGATCCCCTCCAATGTGAGGTGATAAAATGAACACACCCATGGATGAAGAAAAACACACAAAGCTTCTAGGCTTCTGTTTTGAACTAGTGTTTGCTTGTGTCCAGGATGGGTGGGGAGGAAGGACAAGAAATAAAATTTGGGGCTTTGGTCATGGCAATGCTGCAGAAAGATCAAGTAGAAAAAGAACATGTTCTTGTTTCTCCCTGTCTCTGTCCTGGGGCAATAGTGCCTGCTGACACTGGTCAGAGATTTGCTACGAGTACAGTTTGAAGTCCTATGTATTTAAGAATTTGATTAAAACAGATAAAAATAATGAATTTAAGCAATGCTTCCCTACCTCTCCTTTTCTAATTTGACTGGACTGATTAATTAAAATCTAAAGAGGGTCATCTTCTAATGTTTTATTTGGGGAGAGGATAAAACTAAAGCTTTTTCTGACTCTAGGTAGTAAAGAGTGAATTGACCCTGGTTTCCTGGACTCCAGATATTGATCCTAGAACTCATTTGCTCTTTATTCCTTCAGCTTTTTCGAGCTGTCATGGCCTTTCTACTTTGTCTGACAAATAGTTGATACATTAAGGGCAAATGAGCTCACTGGGTAATATAAAGTAAAAAATCAACCTCTCACAGCACACCATTTATTAAATGAACTGTCCTTCACTCTGAAGGTAATCTTGAACTAATAGATGAAATCACCCAAACTCATTTATGCCCCATCCACAAAATAATCTGTTATCACTAGTCCAGAAAAATATTAAAGGGCTTATCAACAACAGCAAAAAGAAGCCATCGTCCACAAAAAATTGGTGTGAGAAAAAAAAGATAAAGTAAAAATCAGAATTTTTTGGCTGAAGAAATACTCCAAACCTTGAAGCAGAGGACAACTGGTACATAACATCAAATACAAATTAAACCTAATTGAATAATCATTGCAGATAAGGTTCACCACAATGAACTGGACATTCAAAAACTGAAAATAGAAGTGGAACACTATTCATTAAATTAAAGAAAAACAGAAAGTCAACTCAAATAAATGTTAAGATAAAAAGTGCCTAAGCAAGGTAAATATGACTGAAAGTACGGTGATAGATATAGAGAATGTAAAGTCAAAAAGGAAACAAATAAATTCTAAAAGAAATAAAATATTTTTAAAAAGATAGAGAACATAGGCATAGGAGATCCAACATACATACAATTAGAATTGAAAGACCTAAAAACAAAACAATGATAGAACTAAATATTTTAATTTTTCTGAAATAAAAGTAGACTTGATCTCTCCACTAAAACAATCCCTCTTTGTACCTAGAAAAGTTAACCAGGTGGCGTCAAGGCCAAAGTATATCAAAGTAAAATTATTAGGGAAAAAACTGTGTTTCCAGACCAAAAAAAGTCACTTCTGAAAGAAATTGGTATAAATCAAACTTGTTTTGAGAAATGTCCGTTCAAAACCTTTCCTATTGTTGAAACTAGGTTAGTTCTCTTATTATTGAGTTATGAGTTTTTTAGAAAGTCTATTATTAAAAAAAATGTTATCATACACGTTTTCAAATATTTTCTCCTAGTTTATAGCTTGCATTTTCACATATAGTTGTTAAACATTTGAAATGTGGCCAGTACGACTAGGGAAACGAAATTTTTTTTTTAATTTAGTTAATTTAAATACAAAGATAAAACAAGATAGAGGAATGCCTAATGAGCACTTAAAAACATGTTTAGTACCATTAATCATTTGAGAAATGCAAAATAAACTATGAGATACCACTGTGGTATCTCACTAGAATAGCTAGAATAGCTTACATGGAAGAAGCAGGCAATATCAGGTGTCTCTGCAAATGTAGAACAACTGGAAATCTCACATATTGCTGGTATAAATTCCCCATTAGAACATACCTTGGCAGTTTCATGTAAAGGTAAACACACCCTTACGAGATGATCCAGCAATCCTACTCCTAGCTACATAACCAAGAGAAATGAAAATTGATGTCCCCTCAAAGACTTGTGAGTGTGGGAAAGATTTGTTCATAATGTCCACAAACTAAAATAACCCAAATATCCATCAACTGGTGAATGGATAAACACGTTGTGGCAAATCTATATAAAAGAAGCGAACTGATTATTCACAACAATAAGGATGAATGTTAACAGCATATACTAAGTAAAAGAAGCCTGAAACAAAAAATCATATATAACTCCAACTGTATAAAATTTCATAAAAGACAAATTTAATAACAATTGTTAGGGTTGGGATGGATATGTGGAGGGGATTTACTGTAAAAGAGCATGATGTAACTTGGGGTGATGGAAATATTCTATATCTTGATTGTGATAGCAGTTATTTGAGGACATACATTTGTCTCAAGACTTACCATGCAATTCACTTAAAGTTGATAAATTTTATTCTATGTAAAGTGTATCTCAAGCTGATTATAATACTAGAAACAAATGACTGTAAAAATAGTACTTATAAAAACCTATAGAATTCAGCAAAACTGCTGCTTTGCAGAAATCTTATAGCTTAAATATTTATATTGGGAAGGTAGGAAGCACCAAAATGAGTGTGCTCAACGTCTAAATTTTTTTTAATTGTTATAAAATACACCTGAAAGAAATGAAACAAAAGATAACAAAAGAGAAATTTAAATCATGCTATGTATAAAAACAAATGTAATGAGGAGGACATTACAACAGCTAAGAACAAAAGCATAGGCAAATTTGGCAAGATCAATTAGGTTTTCAGTGGTGAGTTTACTGGGGCTTATTGCATTATTAAATTTGTTAAAATTAATGACCAAACAAAAGTGTGCTAAGTACTGACAATGATGAGTATGTTCAATGAACCAGAGGTTATTTTTCATCTAATTCTGTGCATCTGAAGTATAATGGAGAAAAACACTGTTTTGGAAAAGCTTGATGCTTTTCTTTACAAACTCAAATACAAATAACCTAATAAATTGATTCTGGAACAATGTTGAGGCTCGAGGCACGAACCCCTTGAACAATTGAAAATCCAGGCGTAACTTTTGAATCCCCCCAAACTTGACTACTAAGAGTCTACTGTTAACTAGAAGCCTTACTGATAACATAAAGTCAGTGAACACATATTTTGTACATTATATGTATTAATACTGAATTCTTATAAAGCTAGAGAAAAATGTGAAGAAAATAATAAGACAGAGAAAATATATTTACAGTACTATACTGTATTTATTTTTTTTTAATCTTTTAAATGTTTATTTTTGAGAGACAGAAAGAACGCTAGCAGGGGACGGACAGAGAGAGAGGGAGGCACAGAATCCAAAGCAGGCTCCGGGCTCTGAACTGAGAGCACAGAGCCCAACTCAGGGCTTGACCCCACAAACCGTGAGATCATGACCTGAGCCAGAGTCAGACCCTTGACCGACGGAGCCACCAAAGTGACCCTATACTGTATTTATTTTTTAAAAATATCTGTAAGTGACCCAGGTAGTTCAAACCTGTGCTGTTCAAGGCTCAACTGCATTACTTTTTAGATACGTATGTGTATTAAGATATTACATTTGAGTTTTCTATTTTTAAACTTTCCAAATTTCAAGAGAATATATTTTTAAAGGAATATCAAGATTACTAACCATATTAATTTTTAACCGTTTCATTAAATTTTTGAAATAGGACAAACAGGATGCCTGTTTGTATGTGATTACAAATAAGTACTGTAAAATATTTCTGCCTGGGAAAGTGCGCTGTAGCATGCATATATATATATCTATATATGTATATATATGTGTATATATATATATCTATATATGTATATGTGTATATATATATACACACACACATACCTATATATTCACACACATATATATGCATATACATATATATATACAATGTATTGTATATGCTATTTTATAATATATTGCATATACGAAGTACATAAATATTTTTGCACCTTAACTGTTCATTATAATAGTAGGAAATATTTTTTTAACGATTGCTGATATAAGTACTCCTCTATACCACTGCAGAAAAATGTGGCATATAGAGAAGAAAGGTTTATGAAGAAAGATAAACTATTTATGAAGAAAAACCATTGGAGAATATCAGTATTAGCCAATTTGCTTTTTCAGTTCATGGGATAACAGAAACATAATCTGATTGCATCCCTTATATTTTTGAGAAATGTAATTTAACCATTCGTGTATTGGCCACCTTCAACAGTTTCATAAGAGTTTGCAGGAGTCAAATTAAAAAAAGTTTTATAGACCTGCACTGGCACTTATATATAAATATGGCTTTAAAACTTCCTAGTTATCATTTAATCATTAAATAATAGATATATCTGAATAGAACTATCCCCGTGTCTCCCTACTTAAAATTATACTTCTATCCTCCTTTTTATATGAAAATAAGTTTCCTCTATTCTATAGCCTCTCCATGCAAAAAGCACCAGCATGAATTTCCATTGGAAATAGTCACTTTGTGTGCTTAAATATTGCTATTCTAAGAAGCCAATAAGAATCCCAAATGAGCTGTAATGCAACGCTGTAGATACAACCCTATATACAAAACCTTAGGGACTAAAGCTCAAGAGAAGTTTAATTCTTGTTCACTTACCAGTTCAAGGGGTGAGTCCTGAACTTCAGACAGTTTTTCTGTTAAGCAGTTATTACGGGACCATGGATTCATTCATCTATGGTCTTACTGTAATGTGGATTCTGGTTATTATTTGTATCCAGGTATTGGAGGGGGAAACAGTGTGGGGAGTTGGCCCACACGTTTTTAAAGCCTTGTCCCAGATAAGGCACATAGCCCTTAAACTTTATCCCATTGGCTACATCTCCACGGTATGTCCACAACTAACTGCAAGGCTGGGCGGGGGGTCGGGGTGGGGGTGGTGGTGGAGGGGTGGTGTGTGTAGCCAATTTGTGTGCTATGAATGAAGCACACAATGTGAAGCACATTGTGAAGCACACAATGAAGAAAAGCAAATAGATTTCTATAAGAAATTAATTTGATGCTGTATTTTAACACCTGAATGATGAAAAGTGGAAAAGCTAAGTTCCAGGGATGGAAAATATACATACAATGGTGTCATAACAAGAAGATGAATGAAGAATGATTATACCTGGGCGCTATGCTATCTCTACCTTTAACTGAGTAAATAGGCAAATCATTTTGTGAAATTCCACTTTGAGCTTTGTGACTGGATTATCTCTAAGATTAGCTACAGTTCTAAAATACTATAATTATACTTTTGACAGTTTCAGAGCAGTTGAGTGAGACTTAAATGTACAAAGTTCCAGCAAATTGAAAAAAGGTGAAAAATAATTTCTGAGATGAATATTAAGGTTCATATGGCTGATTTTTATTACATATCAGAGTTAAGCTATTCTTTTTATAAGAATTAAAGTAAAAGTCAGTGAGTAATTATATACCAATTGATTTTAATCACAGTTTTTCAAAAATTACATATATTTTTTTTACCATTGTGTGCTGACACCATCATTTCTGGCACATTGTGAGTACTGAATAAACATATGCTAAATGAATGCATGACTAAATGGATAAAATAAATTAAAATGAAATTTAACTCTGACAGCCTAAATTTGTGTCAAAAATATCCCTTATAATCTATCTCCATGGTTAATAAAAAGAATGTACAAACAGAATATACATGAGGAAAATGGCTCCTATAGAACTCCTGTAGCTCCTGTAAACACAGTGCTCTCTCTTTTTTGGAGCATGTTGTAAACAAAATTTATATTGGTCTAATAACTAAATGAACTCTAGCAAAAATCTAAAAAGTGTAATTTCACAACTGAGAGTGGTAAGTGTATAGACACAATGTAGTTCATGTGAAAAAGACTGCATTTTCAATAACCTATTACTTACAAGAATTTATATTTATGGAAGAATTTCCTAGGGGAAGGAACTAGAGAAGAAATGTAATATGTAAATGTAGAGAGGATTTAGATAGTGAAGCTGGCAGAAAGCTTCAAAGGCTATAGGATAGACACATTTGGTCCTTTCATACTTTTTTTAATGTTTGTTCATTTTTTTGAGAGAGGGAGTAAGAGAGACAGAGTTCGAGTAGGGGAGGGGCAGAGAGAGAGGTAGACACAGAATCTGAAGCAGGCTCCAGGCTCTGAGCTGTCAGCACAGAGTCTGATGCGGCTCGAACCCATGAACCATGAGACCATGACCTGAGCCGAAGTTGGATGCCCAACCGACTGAGCCACCCAGGCGCCCCAAGTCCTTTCGTATTCTTGAATATAACTGTCATCCATTCCCCTACCAACTTAGAGGAGAGTTTCCCTTTCTCCAGTGCTTATGGGAGAGAACATTTTACTTGCTTTCAGGTAAATGTAAGGCAAATTCCCTCCACATTTGTATAATCCTTGCATTTGTCCATTTCTTCAACAAATATTTTTGATTATATTTTCTTACAGTTTTCTTTTTTTAAAGATATAATTGGCATATAACATACTAGTTTCATGTATACTGGATGGTTGTATATATGAAATGACCACCATGATTAATCAAGTTCACATCCACCACTATACATGGTTACAGATTTTTTTCTTGTGATGAAAGCTTTTAAGATCTACTGTCAGTGAGTTTCAATTACACAACAGGATTATGAACTATAGTCGCCATGCTATATATTATATCCTCATGACTTATTTTATAACTGGAGGTTTGTAGTTTTCGATCCCCTTTACACATTCTTCCCAACTCCCCATGACCCCCACCTCTGGCAACTACCAGTCTATTCTCTGTGTTCATAAACTCAGATATTTTGTGTGTGTTTGTTTTCTGTAATCCACATAAATGATAATATGGTATTTGTCTTTTTGTCTTTCTGAGTTATTTCAGTTAGCATAAAGCCCTCAAGTTCCACCTATGTTGTCACAGATGGTAAGATTTCATTCCTTTTCATGGCTGAATAACATCCATTGTGTGCGTGTGTGTGTGTGCGCGCGTGCATCACATTTTCTTTATCCATTCATTCATGGACACTTAGGTTGTTACTATGTTTTGGCTATTGTAAATAATGTTGCAGTGAACAGGGGTACAGATATTTTTTTTGGTAGTGCTTTTGTTTTATTTGGATAAATACCCAGAAGTGGAAGTGTTGAATCACAGGATAATTCTTTTTTAAATTTTCTGAGGAACCTCCATATTGTTTTCCATAGTGGCTGAACCATTTTAAACTCCTACGAAAAGTGTACATCCTCACTGTTACTTGTTATTTCTTGTTATTTTGACAAGTCATTCTAACAGGCGTGAAGTGATATCTCATGTGGTTATAATTTGCATTTCCCTAATGATTACTGATACTGAGCACTGTTTCATGTACCTGTTGGCTATCTGTATGTCATTTTTGGAAAAATGTCTCTTTAGATCTTTTCATTTTTTATTTATTTTTTATTTTACTTTTTAAAAATTTATATCCAAGGTAGTTAGCATATAGTGCAACAATGATTTCAGGAGTAGAATCTTTAATGCCTCTTACCCATTTAGCCCATCCCTCCTTCCACAACCCCTCCAGTAACCCTCTGTTCGTTCTCCATATTTAAGAGTCTCTTATGTTTTGTCCCCCTCCCTGTTTTTATATTATTTTTATTTCCCTTCCCTTATGTTCATCTGTTCTGTGTCTTAAAGTCCTCATATGAGTGAAGTCATATAATATTTGTCTTTCTCTGACTAATTTCACTTAGCATAATATCCTCTAGTTCCATCCACGTAGTTGCAAATGGCAAGATTTCAATCTTTTTGATTGCTGAGTAATACTCCATTGTGTGTGTGTGTGTGTGTGTGTGTGTGTGTGTGTGTGTGTGTGTGTGTATATATATATGCCACATCCTCTTTATCCATTCATCCATTGATGGACATTTGGGCTCTTTCCATACTTTGGCTGTTGTTGATAATGTTGCTATAAACATGGGGGTGCATGTGCCCCTTCAAAACAGCATACCTGTATCCCTTGCATAAATACCTAGTAGTGCAATTGCTGGGTCATAGGGTAGTTCTATTTTTAATTTTTTGAGGGACCTCAATACTGTTTTCCAGAGTGGCTGCACCAGCTTGCATTCCCACCAGCAGTACAAAAGAGATCCTTTTCTCTGCATCCTCGCCAATGTCTGTTGTTGCCTGAGTTGTTAAAGTTAGCCATTCTGAGGTGTGAGGTGTGAGGTGGTATCTCATTGTGGTTTTGATTTGTAATCCTTGATGATGAGTGATGTGGAGCATTTTTTCATGTGTCACTTGGCCATCTGGATGTCTTCTTTGGAGGAGTGTCTCTTCATGTCTTTTGTCCATTTCTTCACTGGATTATTTTCTTGGGGGTGTTGAGTTTGATAAGTTCTTTATAGATTTTGGATACTAACCCTTTATCTGGTGTGTCATTTGCAAATATCTTCTCCCATTCTGTCGGTTGCTTTTTAGTTTTGCTGATTGTTTCCTTCACTGTGCAGAAGCTTTTTATTTTGATGAGGTCTCAATAGTTCATTTTTGTTTTTGTTTCCCTTGCCTCTGGGGACATGTTGAGTAAGAAGTTGCTGCTGCCAAAGTCAAAGAGGTTTTTGCCTGCTTTCTCCTTGAGGATTTTGATGGCTTCCTGTCTTACATTTAGGTCTTTAATCCATTTCCAGTTTATTTTTGTGTATGGTGTAAGAAAGTGGTCCAGGTTCATTTTTTTGCATGTTGCTGTCCAGTTCTCCCAGCACCATTTGTTAAAGAGACTGTCTTTATTCCATTGGATGTTCTTTCCTGCTTTGCCAAAGATTAGTTGGCCATACGTTTGTGGGTCCATTTCTGGGTTCTCTATTTTGTTCCATTGATGTGAGTGTCTGTTTTTGTGCCAGATCTTCTCATTTCTTAATTGTATTGTTTGATGGGTTTTTTTGTTTGTTTGTTTGCTATTGAGTTGCATGAGTTCCTTATAATTTTTGGATATTAACCTCTTATCAGATACGTGGTATGCAAATATTTTCTCCCCTTTGGTAGGTTGCATTTTTATTTTGGTGATGTCTTCTTTGCTGTGCAGAAGTTTTTTAGGTTATGCCACCCCACTTGTATATTCTTAGCTTTTTTTCTCATGGATTAATTGACTGTATATGCATGGGATGATTTATGGGCTCCTTATTTTCTTCCATTTGTGTGTCTAATTTTATGCCAATACCATACTGTTTTGATTACTGGAGCTCTGTAATATGATGCCTCCAGCTTTGTTATACTTTTTGAATACTGCTTTGGTTATTTAGGGTTTTTTTTTTATGGGGCCATCTTCACTGACTATTTATCAAACATTTTCTGTGAGCAAAGCACAGCTCTAGTTCTGAGTACATACTAGTGAGATAAAGAATCATACCTCCACACTCTAAGTGTGGTAAAGAAAAAAAAAAAAAAAAAAAAAAGAATCATACCTGCTCTTGTGCAATGTATAATCCCCAACGATAAATCCCACATTATAGTATTAGATTGAGTAAAAGGAGTAAATAACTTGGCATTCGTCAATTATAATAAAGCAAAACATTAGAAAACTAAAATAAAAAGATTAGTTTCATGTAAAGGTTTAAAGAAGTGAGGTAATGGAGGATTAAACCCTTTTCCTCTGCTTTTCAGTATCCATAAAGGTGTAGAATTTCTAGGAAAAATATTACAGATCTAAAATAGAGACTTACTTGGAAGATAGGTATTGTGAATTCTATTCATTCATTTATTCAGTCTGAAAATATTGAGTTTTTACTATGTGCCACACGCACAAAGATTAATATGGTAGTCTCTAGGTCAGAAACATAATTTGAATACAATGTAACAATTATAATAAGAGAAACACAGTGTTATAAACTGGAAGGGCCACTTAATACAAGCAAGCATATGTTTTAATTTAAAAAACCTTGGACACAGAAGAAAAAATTCCAAGGAGGATCGCTGTATAAAATATATATGGTACAGAAAAGAGGCTATATTTGAACTAGAGATTCAAATCTCAGAGCTCGCTATAAACTTGGATACATGACATTAACTTTCTGAGCCTCAATTTCCTCATACGTATCAAGGAATTATACCTACTGCAAAGAGTTGTTGCAAGGATTTAAAATATAGGCCAAGGATCTGATGCATAGTAGATCTTCTATAAATGGTCACCAGTCTTAGGATTAAATGTGGAGTCTTATAAACTCAAGTAAGAGTAGTCAAGGATATTCCAGATTTAAAAAAAAAAAAAAAACACACAAACAGCAAAGCTCTAATAATAGAATGACTTTGTATTAGGCTTCTAGGGAACGATTGAGAAAGTGGTAGGAGGTGGGATGAATAGAGAAAAGATTAGTAGAGAATGACTCTAGAGAGGTAAAGTGTATGAAGGACTAGTATGATATGATACAGAATCAGATTTTTTGTTATAGGAAATAACTCTGGTGGCAACTTGAGTGTGAACTGGAGATGGAGCAAAATGGCAGATCACATGCAAAACACAGGAGCCACCTGGGTGGCTCAGTCAGCTAAGCGTCCAACTCTTGGTTTCAGCTCAGGTCATGATCTCATTGTTTGTGGGATCGAGCCCCACGTTAGGCTCTGTGCTGACAGAGCAGAGCCTGCTTGGGATTCTCTCTTCCTCTCTCTCAGCCTCTCCCCCACTTGCACACACGCGTGCACTCTCCCTCTCTCTTCAAAATAAATGAACATTTTTTTAAAAAAAATTCGTGCAGAAAACATTTGGAGACATGTATCCATCCATTCCACCTATGTACCAGGCACAACAATAGGTGATATTAATACACAAATGAAGAAATATCTACCTTCAAGTCCAGAAGAGAAATTATGAGGATTGACATAGTGGAAGCAAAGGGAATGAAGTGTGAACAATAGATTTGGGAGAACTTTGGAGTTAATTCAAAGAAATCCATAACCCCATGGATGTGAGATATGAGGGACAGAGAATGATCAGTATGATTCTCAACTTTCTGATTGAATCACCTGGGGAGGCTAGAGGCAGGCTAGCACTAAGTGAAGAACAGAGTCTCTAGAAGGAAAGACTGCTTGGGTTCAAATCCCGCCTTCATCATTTTGTAACTGACATAACGTGGGCAAGTGACTTCTCCACTTACTAGCAATATGCCTGCAATAGAACAGGGGAGACTTGAAGCTCAGTAAGGTGGAAAATTTTTCTAGTTAAAGCTTGTTATAATAAATATAAAACTTGAGGCAAAAATATAAACAACGTATGTGGGGAGGTTTGGCTGCTGTCCTGCCCGATGCAGGAGCCACTAGCTACATGTGGCTAATAGAGCTTAACTTAAAATTTAAAAATTTAGCTCTTTAGTCACACAAGTTGTACTTTGAGTGCTCATAGTTACATGTGCCTAGAGGCTACCATATTAGACAACAATTACACAAAATATTTACATCATGACAGAAAGATCAATTGGACAGTGCGGGTTTCCTCAGGAAATGAAAACAAGATTAGAATATTTTAAAGAGAGGCTGGAGGAAGAGGGATGTTCCTGGACTTTTTAGAGTGACTTTAGTGTGCAGACATATTTTTGTTCTCTGGGAATGCTTACTAAATCCCCACTCCACTGAAGAGAAACTTAAAGTTGCCATAGCATTCAGTTTTATTCTAGCCTCTTGACAGTTTGTCCAATGGGTCACTAAACAAAGTGGTTATTTGATAGCAAGGAACAATATTCATCAGCTCAAAAATCACAGTCTTTGATTAAGTCATTGCTGATACTGCTATACCACACACAAGAACCCAATTTTCCAGTAAGACCACCACCTGCAACTCAGTAACCTACCACAAAGGGTGCAGCCAATTAGATACCTGAAATGAAGCCTATGGCATTGTACAACTTTTATAATGGCACATGGAAGACACATATATTCTAGATCTAGATGTGTTTTCTCTGCTCATCATCTTATACCAGCACAAATATTCACAGACTTGGGACAAGCCTTATTCACTCTTCTGGTATGAGGATACCATTGCTTTAAGGAAACTGTGTTATGGAAAATTAAATTCAAAATTGTGATTCATGGACTTTATCAGTTAACTAATCATCACAAAGCAGCTGGTATTATACAATCATGAAATTTCTGTTAAAAAAAATCTGCAGCATAGGGATTCAAATCTTTTTTAGGTTGGGATTCTATCTTATGCCTACAGGATGTGTTAAATGGTCTGTACGCATGTTGTCTTTCTCTCATAGCCAGAACTCATGTGTTAGGCCTCCTCTCATTGAGTTTGCCAATGGTGTCTGCCCCTAGGAAGATAAATGATCCGTTTGTTTGTTTGTTTGTTTTATGTAACTGAAACATTATCTCTACCAATTAAAAGCTGATACTGCTATTTGGGCACTTGAGGTTCTGTATGTCACTTGGTGAGCTGACTGAAACTGAAGGTTACAGAGTTGCCTTGGGCAATGGATCTGCTTTAAGGAAAACTGGGTTACAATTCCCCCACTACAGGAATTTCAGGCTCTATATGCTTCTCTATATATCCTCTTTCATACTTATTACACTTTAACATTATATAAAATTTACTTATTAATATTTAGTGTTTATTATACATCACTTCATTCTTGAATGTAAGTGACTTAGGGATAGAGAGATTTGTATCTCCAAAGTATCACACTGTGTAGAACAGTGAGTAAAATATATAAGTTATTAAACAAATGTATATTGAGTGAATTGAATCATGAGTGGAACCAGAGGCTCCCCTAATGTCACCTGTTCAGTGATACTAAGCAATGGAAGACTATTGTAATCCATTACAAATAGGATCACTGTGAGGCTCAGATCTCACAAAAACATTCTGCATCATCCTTACAAGTTGAAACATAAAAACATAGGCCAGGTTCTGGCTAAAGGCAAAAGTAATAATAAATTGGTAATGGGGTTAAAAAGCCATAAATATCAACCATGGCCCCAAGGAAGAAGATGACTGTGCCTACAAAAAAAAAGAGGGTATTGTCTGTGCTTGCATGTTCCCTTTTATCCCTTTCTTCCACTAGTGTTTGTAGATCATTTTTATTGAGATAGGATAGTAAATGACTTAAGGAAATAAAAGGTGTCACCTAGAAGTCTTGGACTTAGATACCTAGACTCTGGGAGCTGTCTGCAGTAACTGATGAGATTTTGGATTATTTGCATTTCTGGAGGGAATTGGATGTGCTTGCAATTTTAGGTTAAGCTACCATCAGCACTGAACCCTCCTTCCACTGGTAAAAGAGGAAACAACATATATTTGTTCCATTTCTCATTATGGAAACAGAGAAATGACACCTAGCAGAAGGAAAGGTACATGGAGGTACCTAAGTTCAGCCTTCACTGTTGTATCTGCAATGAATGCTATAAAGATAATAAGATGATTGATATTTGTTACAGTTAGCTCTGACTATGCCCATACATAGGAATATCCTATTTTTTTATTTAGTAAGCACACACATATAGGTCTAATTATGGGCCAAGTCCACCTCTCAGTGTTTTATAAATATTAACTCATTTAGGAACTTTTAGTAATCATTGGTGCTCTTTGTTGAATATTCTGGACTCAGTAAGATTGTACTTCCTGACATCTTCTGGTAACCAAGTAACCAGTTTTGGCTAGTGAGTTCTAAGTAGAAATGATATGTGTCACTTTCAGGCCTTACCCACTAGTTGCCAATATCATACCCTCCAGCCTTCTTTTAATGGCCATTTACAATGCTCTAGAGATTATCTCCTCCCTCAGTCTGGATATAGAAGTCAGGATGACAAAAACATGGAGCTGTAACCTAGCCAACCCATAATAAACATGTTCCATGAGCATAAAATGAATTCTTTGTTTTAAGTTAGTGAGATTTGGAGGAGTTATTACTGGATCGTAGCTTTCCCTAACCTAGTACCAACCCCTGTGAGGTATAGGTATGGTTTATTCCCATTTACAGAGAAAACCAACCCACTTAAACAAGCTCACACAGTAGGAAGCAGCAGACCCAGAATTCAGGCTCAGTTAAGCTAGCTTCAGAATCTATACTCTTAACTGAAAGGCTATGCTGCCTCTATAGACTGTCCTTTATAAAGGATAATTTTTGTTCTTTCTGACTTGTATTTTTAGATTTGCTTTGTTCCCATATGTCTTCCAGGATTCTCCATTAGCTACCCATTATTAGTGTAGGCCCTGCAATAAGTTTAACTTTTCTCTCTTAAAATAGCCAGAGTTGTTTTGGTGCTTATAAGGAAGAACCCTGAAAGAAATGTATGTGTGTTTGTTTGTATGATGTTGTTGTTGTTGTTGTTGTTGTTTTAATCTTAAAAGCAACAGGTATTTACTGAAGGAATTTAAGCAGAGGAATACTAGATAGATAGATAGATAGATAGATAGATAGATAGATAGATAGATCATTAAAAATATATTACAACAAATTGATTAAAAATGTTGATAGAATATCTCAAAGTTTCCAAAAAATTGAGTCCTAGTCTCAGAGAATTTTAAATATTAGAAAAATACATTATAGTAATACTCTGTTCTCATTGTAATGTTAACTTCAGATAAATCCCAGCTCAGACACAGTATACTCTTTCCAATCCTTAGAAATGGTTTCTCTAGTGGTATGACTAAGGGAATATATTCTGAAAATCCCACAGAGTTCTATCCCTATTCACTATTGATTTTAAAGTGTTTTCAAAAGTTCTGGTTAAACATTTGGAACTCTATTTTAAAGGTAACAAAAGAAGGTCTGAAAAACTAAGACTGGATTTAACATTTAATAAAGCTGCCAATTGCTTTTCAATTTGGTAGCTGAGAAAATATTTAGACAGTAAATTGAAAGTTTTTATACCTATCATTGAAAAGTGGTGTTTATCTCCAGAATGTCTAAGGTAGAAATATGTCATCACGCAGAGGCCTAAGAAAATGTTTATTTACTGGCTCACATTCAATACCTGTCTCCTAGAAGTTAGAAAATACATGTTGCCAACTTTTGTCTTTCATTGTTTCCATAATTTCCAGACTCCTTAAATCAGATTTTAAAAATCTGAAAATAATCAAAGCTAAGTAACAATTTCACCCATTATGCTTGAAAACTACAGAGAAAGTTTTTTATTATTTGTATCTATTGAGCTCTTCCTAGAGAATGTAGGTCTAATATTACCACACAAAACAAACAATAATGTTTAGTTTTTAGGGTTCCTAAGACGTTAAGACCAATAGAGTACAAAGAACACAATTTTCATTTAGGCCAGATAAAAGACAGAAGCTATCTTTTTTCACTTTTTTATAAAAGAGTTGGATATAGCTATGTGTGTATGTTTATTTCGATTTGCTATTGTTTTTTAATACAATTATTCCAGTTGCAATGACTTCTCCTTTCTATGTGAATAGAGAATATTAATAAATTTAAGGTCATTGTTCCTAAGTAAGGTTTGCCAGAGGTCAATGCATTTGTCTCATAAAACTACATTTTCACTTGGGAAGAATGCTTGCACTTAGGGGAATGGAGTAATGAATTAACATATGCAAATCCTATGGCTATTTTTTTTTTTTGGTACATCTTGCCGCATGACCCTATTGTCTTAATCTACTTAAAACGAGCTTTGTCCATTTGTTTAAGGTCTAATAAGATTGCTAAGCAAGGACCTTTGCCTAGCAAGTGCTGTTGGGGATAAAAACCAGGGATGTAGTGAATAAATTTTTGTCATTAACATTGCCTAGTCATGGTATAAATTTTTATCATAAGCTTTTTCCAGTGATTGAGCAGAATGTTCTGGAATTTGCCTGCTGAGATAAAACTGCAGGCTAGAGATGACCTTGGTTTCCCAGGCACGAACGGGTCTGGCAGCTTGGCTACCCAGGACCACTAAGAACTTGAAACTATCAGCTATTAGAAAGGGGACTGGAAGTAGTCACGAAACAATATGGTCTATATCATACTCTTGGAATATAGGTGGGCGTGGCCTGACTCAGAGAGCAGAGTCCCGTCAAGTCTGGAGACCCCAAAAGAATGAATTGACAGTGTCCGTTTAGAATCCAGTACAAAACACCTAACATAGGATCTAAGATGAATTTAGTATTTGTGTACTATATTTTCTCCAACAGTGTGAAAAAACTGGGTTTTATGTTTGTGCTGGGACTTTTACCATTATTAATCTCAGCATCTGTCTAAATACTTACTAGGTGATTATTACATGGACAAGAATTTCACAATGAAAAGAATAAACATTAGTGTCAAATTAATGTTATCTCTGAAGTCTGTCACTTATACGTTTTCTTAGTCCTTTAAATGAGGAAAGAATAGTCCTTATAATTATATTATTTATTTACCTGAAAGGAACAGGAAGAGCTAAACATATGGTTTAGAATCACAATTAGATGGTTCCTTGCAGTGAGCTCAGTAATCCATGATAATTTGATACAAACTGACATTTGGCTAAAACTGTGACAAGGAAAAAAGCCAATTTTCTTTGGAAAATAAGTGAATAATCTCCTAGAATCCCGAAACTGGGGAAAAAAGGAAATACAGGCTAAAATTTCAATTTGTGGCTGAATAAAAACTTGTAGGTATTATAGCACTTTCCTTCCTCCAGATTTTCAGCAGGCCTACAATTTACAGTAGCCCCTTAGAACCCTTTCTTTTTGCCTTATACACTTGTTTATTTTTCTTGAAAATTTCCCCAGTGACTGCAGACATTTTTCTTAACAGGTGATTTTTCAATGAAATGTCATTTTGGCTTTGTGAGTATCCTTAGTGGCATGTACCAAATGACTCATTTCATTTGTGACCAGAGCCAAATTCAAATTTAATTTTCCAGAGGGGACAAGTTAATGTATAACCTATTGTGCCACCTGGCATCCTAAATTAAATTTCCTGAGCTGTTTTTACTGAAAGCAGAATCAGGTATATGTTTTGTAAAGGCATTTTCAACTGTCAGCTGGGACTTCAGTCACTTTTATAGTTCTATAATTAATCCATTTTTTATAATTAATAAATAATAAATACCCAGGATTATTAATTTTGAAAATGACAAATGGGTTCTTTAGTTCTATGGAACTGAAATGGCATATGCTCTGAACATTACAGAAATATGAAAACTTCTCACCTGAACTGTCATTCTAAGTCATATACTAGCTATTGTGCCTGCCTCATGAATGCTATCATAGAGTGAAGTGTTCATTTGAGATTCAAACTCAAACCAGTTTAATTTCAAAACTCATGTTCTTTCTACCGCATAATGGTAGAGTTATATGTGTTCTGTTGAATCTTAGGAAAAGGGAGAACATTACAGAGCCTAATATAGAAAAGAGAGTTTTTCAGACTACTTCAAAATGGCATCTAGACACAAAGCCCTAATAACATTATGTATTAAAAAAAAAAAAAAAAAACAAAAACAACTGAGGCTGTGTATATACAGAATGCTGAGTTATTAAGGCCACTTGCTGTCCGGAGTAGCCTGTCATGTCACTAAAACACTATAATTATACCACAATATGTGCCCTATAACATTCTACATTCTAGCAGAGATTTTCTCATTCATATCCAAGTATTCAAGATTGTTTTATATGTTTGACTAAACCCAAATGAGTCCTTTTAAATAGTAAACAAAACATTTTACACGGATTTGTTTTTTTGAAGATAAATAAGATATAAATTCACAAATGAAATATTTTCTTCTTATTTCAGAAGCAATTACTACCATTCTTATTCTTAATCAGAGGTTAAGACTACAGACCCTGAATCACATTCAAATCACCGCTTCTTATTTGGACAACTTTGGGGAGTAGTATGATCTCTCTGGGCATCTACAGTGGGAATAACAATGATGATAATAACAACTATCACACTGACCTCATTTAGTAATTATGAGAACAGAACAATTTTATTTATGTAAAGAACTTCAGGCTCTCTGCTCCTCCCTGTTTGACAGACAGTTGCATCTTCTGGTACAGTGCCAGCCATGTCCCCAAGACATGATGGTGAAGGTCAGAGTAAATGGATTCAGCTGTATCGGGCACCTGGTCACCAGGGCTGCTTTTCGCTCTGGCAAATGGATATTGTCACCATCAGTGACGTCTTCCTTGACCTCAACTACATGATCAACATGTTCCAATATGATGCCACCCACAACAAATTGAACAGCACAATCAAGGCTGAGAATGGGAAATTTGTCATCAATGGAAAAACCCATCTCCATCTTGGAGGAGGGTGATCCCACCAACATCAAAAGGCATGATGCTGGTGTTCAGTATGTTGTGGAGTCCACTGGAGTCTTCACCACATGGAAAAGTCTGGGTCTCACTTGAAGGGTGGGGTCAAGAGAGTTGTCATCTCTGCCCCTTCTGCTGGTGCCATATTTGTGATGGGAGTGAATCATGAGAAGTATGGCCACTACCTCAAGATTGTTGACAATGCCTCTTGTACCACAACTGCTTGGCCCCTCTGATTAAGGTCATCAGTGACAAATTTGGCGTTGTGGAGGGATACATGACTACAGTCCAGATCATCCCTGCCACCCAGAAAACTGGACAGCCCCTCTGGAAAGCTGTGGCATGATGGCAAAGTTGCTGCTCAGAACATAATCCCTGATTCTACTTGCACTGCCAAGGCTGTAGGCAAGGTCATTCCTGAGTTGAATGGGAAGCTCATTGGCATGACCTTCCAAGCCCCCAACCCCAGTGTATCAGTTGTAGATCTGACGTGCATCCTGGAGAAAGCTGCCAAATATGATGACATCTAGAAGGTGGAGAAGCAGGCATCAGAGGCCTCCTCAAGGGCATCCTGGACTACATGGAGAATCAGTTTTTCTCCTATAACTTTAACAGTGACACTCATTCTTCTACCTTCGACACTGGGGCTAGCCTAGCTCTCAGTGACCTCTTTGCCAAGCTCATTTCCTGGTATGACAGTGAATTTGGCTATAGCAACCAAGTGGTGGACATTATGGTCCATGTAGCCTCTAAGGAGTAATAGCCCCCTGGACCACCAGTCCCAGTAAGAGAAAGGAAGAGAAAGATTCTCAGCTGCTGGGGAATCTTTACCCCAACTCAACCCCTAACATACTGAGAATCTCATGACCTCTACACAGTTTCCATCCCAGATCCCCTAAAGAAGGGAGGGACTTGGGGAACCCTACTGTGTCATGTACCATCAGTAAAGTATACTGTACCAAAAACAAACAAACATCAAACAATACTTACAGTTAGTGAGTACTCCAAAAACATCGTGTACTACTCTTTGTTGCTAAAGTCTTCATACTTATAGTACCTTAGCATGATAGCTTATTTATCTCTAATACTCAAATCTCAATCACTACTATATTTTTCTCCTTTTCTTCCTTTTTGCCTCATTTCTTCTTACCATAGTCTCTAAATAATAATTGCAAAATATTTAAAAATAAAACCCATGATGTCTGCATCTAAGCACACATACTATAAATATTTTGGAACTTTTTTTCTCAGTTCCTCCCGTAAATAGGTTATACCTATTTACACTGTAATTATGTTACATACACAATTCTAGGACTTTCTTTATTTACATAATGTTACAAAAAATCTCTTCACAACAAAAATGTTTTGTTATAAAAATATACTAGGTGTTAACGATATAAGTTAAGAATTTATACTAAGTTAATCAACAGTCTTGCCATTGTGAATCATTTACTTTCCTTTTATCTCTTTTTCTTTCTTTCTTCTTTTTTTTTAATCATGATAGTGAATGCTATGATTCATTCATTCACCAAGTTAGAATCTTTCCTGGCTCAACAAGACAGTAGAGAACAAAAGGAGGCAAAAGCCCTATCTTTGTAGAGCTAATGTTCTAGCTGAGGAAGGACAACTACACAGATAACCTCTGTATGTGTATAAAGGAATGGCATGTGCTATAACCAACATTAAGGTAAGATATGGGTATAAATAGTAATGGGTAGGATCTCTTTTAGAAAAGCTGAATTTGGAAAGCCTCTCTGAGGAAAAGATATTTGAATAAACACCTGAATAAAATAATTAAGTCATAAAAATTTTAGTGCATAAAACTTATTACAAATATTTTTGAATGTTTGTATTTTTATATGTGGATGCAAATCAATAAATGCAAGAAATCTATGTAATTTCTTGTCCTATCCAAAAGTTACTCCCTAGCAGAATTTAGCATAAAAAAAATCAATAATATTCTACTTTGTTAATGATAGTAATAGAGACACACTCAACTCACTGGTTGACATATGAGAGGTTGAAAATAAAGCTCACAGAGTTCCATGAGTACTCAGGCCAATTTCCTTATCTCATAGGTTAGAGGTCATAGATCTGAAAACTGACTTTGGTTTCCTATTTGCCAGCAAAATTCTCATCTGTTTCTAAAATAAAATGTGAACAATATCCACGAATATGATCTGAACAGGTTCATCTCTTTGGATTCAAGTTATTGGCAACAACATACCTATTATCTTTATACTTACAAAACAACCCAAAATTTCCTGTGGAATCCCAGTACATAGAAACCTGTTATATTCAGCAATATGTAACCTGCAAAGGATTTCTGACCGTCAGGGTGCATAATGGAAATTGCCTTTGCTTAGAAGTTTACATAATCACTTACAGTCAGCCTTCCTAGAGAAGTTCCCACGTTCAGCACTACAGCCCTTTGATCATAATGCAATAGGACAAATGTCAGGAAATACATTCCCGTAAAGTGAATAAATCTTGTTCTTTAACCCAGAAATGACTATAAACATTACCTTCATGGAAATTTCTCTCATATGCATATTTTCAGCTTCTGAGAGGGGAACACTGAATGGCAATTAGGTAATGGTGTTTTTAATTGAGGACAAGATTAAACCTTACTGATCAGATTCTCACATAGTGCAAACTGATCATTTTGGTCTGTATGCTATAGTAAAGACATGACACGTTGACCTCAGAGCATTCAAAATTGTTTAATTTTCTTTGACTGAAAGAAAAAATGAAATGGATTTTGGTAAAGTTGTCTTGAGAAAACATTATACAATATTTATGTATCCTTTTGTAGTATGCTTCTATATTTAGCAATTGCATTTTTCCTTTAGTTTCTTTTTGTAATATAACACTGTAGATACATAGATGGGACGTTACAGAGCTTAAAAGAACCTAAACGAAGACTTACGTTCATGTCTAAGCCTCAAATTAGATTCAAGAAGAGGAAAAAGTGATTAAGAAAGAGAAACCATGAAATGAGAATGGACCCAGAAAATATAGAGGAGAATTATGTTAACATCGGGCAGCTAAGGGTCAGAAGTACCACGACAGGAGAAGGCAGAGAGAGAAGTAGAAAGAGAGACCTCAATCGTGGATAGAAATTAAGAGGCAAGAGGGAGAGGAAGAGAAGATAAATGTCAGTAGAGAGGATTATGTCAGACCTCAAATCATTTTTAAAAAATGATGTCAGAGAGGGCAGAGAGGGGAAAGTAAAAGAAGATCTAGGGAAGAAGCAGAAGACCCAAAGTCTGGATTATTTTGACTGAAAATGACACAATCACACTACAAACGTGTTGCACTTAAGAAGAAAATATCTCAAGGATACATAAGTATCTTAGAGAACATAAGACCTAAAAGTTCAACCAGGTCTTTCCAAGGACTACTCCAGGAATGAGAAAGCTGATTGTGGAAGCTCACAGAGCCTGGCTTGCCAAGATTTAAACGAGGAATGTTTGCAGCCTGGGAAATGGCTGGTTGAGAAGCCCCAAAGCAGACCAGGAACACCGGGTCTCCTATGCAATGTCAAGGCTCAATACAGTCTGTCCTTGCCTGTGGATCAACATGTTTTCCACTCTGTAAACGATTTAAAGTAGTAAAACAACCCCCTTCCTATGACGTATACACTACCCCTGTAATGTATGCCTGCACGTCACTAACCTGATTGTACTGTTCCCCCAATAATCTGAGTATGCTTTGTTCCTGCTTTTGAAACTACACATTCCTTTCCCCTGCACTCCTTGAAAGGTGCTGGTAAGATTCTCAATAAAAACTGGAGAAGAGCTCTCTTCAGGGCCATCGCCACCAGAGCGCTTGGCCTCCTCACCCTCTCCTTTCTGACTGAGGAGTCTGGATTAATCTGCCATCTGCAGCCCCAAGGTGTGCTGGTCAAATCTGGCAGCTGGTAGTGTCCAGGATTCTTTTTCTTCCACTCGTCACTTTTTCCTCCATTCTTCCCTTTTTTGCAGACTGGCTTCTGGTTAGAAGTCTGGGTTTTCTAATGTCCTTCTTTCATTGCTAGTTTTTTTCTTCTTTTCTCTTTTCTTTTCTTTTCTTTTCTTTTCTTTTCTTTTCTTTTCTTTTCTTTTCTCTTTTCTTTTCTCTTTTCTTTTCTCTTTTCTTTTCTTTCTATTTAGTATAGTCCACATCAGAAACTGCTTAGATTTCTGAATTTTTAATCTCAAATTATCAAAGAAAAATCATTCAATACAGTTGGGTCAAGGATCCACCCCTGGTATATTGCTTTAATCGTCTTTCATGAGGGAGTAATAATTAAATTGAGATGAGTTAGTCTTCCAGCTGTGGGACAGTTGTCAGGGAAGGAAGTCATGGAATACGTAGGAAAACTTGAAGATATCAACTTCTTAGAACTAAAGCATATTAAAGAAAGGAGTAATGGGAGAAGAATGTCTGGAGTCAGTAAAGTAAAAGGGGTTTTGGAGAAAAACAAACAGTAAGAGAGAATGGGAGAGACAGACCGTTAAAGAGGAATCAGCCCAACTGTAACCAC
The DNA here is from genome assembly GCF_028749965.1 of Puma concolor. Classification (NCBI taxonomy): domain Eukaryota; kingdom Metazoa; phylum Chordata; class Mammalia; order Carnivora; family Felidae; genus Puma; species Puma concolor. The sequence continues at coordinate 40,301,611 of NC_141673.1, read as the reverse complement.
AGTGCTTCCCACTGACATCTATGTTTGTGAAAACTCCCTAATGCCACAAAACTTGTTACCTAGCTCTACATTTTTAGGGAGAATGGAATGCCTACTTACAAATCACATAATTTAATCTTCCACAACTGATATCTTTTAAGCACAAGGATTGACTCTTTTTCTGATTGTGGTAAGAAAACGAATAAGAGATCTCTCCTCTTAACAGATGTTTACATGTACAAAACTGTACAATTAACTATAAGCAAAATGTTTAGCAGTTCTCTAGGACTTAATATTTTTTGAATTTACACGTCTTAAATAAAGAACTGTATACCCCTTGATTAGCAAACCACCCCTCCCCCAATTATTCCACCCCTCAGCCACTAGCAACCATTCTTGTCTCTGCTTCTATGAGTTTGACTATTTGAGACATCTGATATGAGTGGAATCATTTAGTGTTTGTCTTTTTTGTGACTGGCTTATTTCACTTAGCCTAATGTCCTCAACATTCATCCATGTTGTTGTATATTTTGGGATTTCTTTCTTTTTAAGGTTGGATGATAATTCATTAAATGTATATATCACATTATCTTTATCCATTTATCTGTTGAAGGACATTTAGGTTGTTTCCACATGTTGACTACTATAAATAGTGCTGCAGTGAACTTGAGAGTACTAACTAATATATCTTTAAGATCTTGATTTCAATTATTTTAGTTAAATACTCAGAAGTGGGGTTGGTGGATCATATGGTGGTTCCATTTTTAATTATTTTAGGAATTTTCATACTGTTTTCTATAGAAGCTGTACCATTTTGAATTCTCAACAACAGTGTAGAAGGACTCCAATTTCTTCACATCCTCACCAATACTTTTTGGTCTCTCTCTCTCTCTCTCTCTCTCTCTCTCTGATAATAGGCATCCTAATGGGTATGAGGTAAGACTTCATTGTGGTTTTGATTTGCAGTTCGTGGATAGCGATGTTGAACATCTTTTCATATATAAGTTGGTTGTTTGTATATCTTCTTTGGAGAAATGTCTAGTCAAGTCCTTAGTCTTTTTACATAAGTGGATTATGGGAGGAGGGTGTTTCACTTGATTTGTAGGAATTCATTATATATTTTATAAATTAATCCCTTACTAGATACCTGATTTGCAAATATTTGTCCCATTCCATAGATTGCCTTTTGGTTTAGTTGATTATTTTCTGCTTTGCAGAAGGCTTCTAGTTTGGTTTAGCCTCACTTATTTATTTTTGTATTTGTTGTTTATACTTTTGGTGTCATATCAAAAAATTATTGCCAAGATCATTATAATTTTTTTCTATGATTTCTCCTAAGAGTTCTACAGTTTCAGGTCTTACATTTAAGTCTTTAATTAATTTTGAGTTGATTTTTGTATGTGGTATAAGACATGGGTCCAATTTTATTCTTGTGCATGTGGCTGTCCAGTTTTCCCAACACCATTTATTGAAGAGACAATCTTTTCTTCATTTTGTATTTTTGTCACTCTTGTTTGAAGATCAGTTAACCGTATATGTGTGCTTTTATTTCTATGATCTCTATTTTGTTCCATGGATCTATATATCTGTTCTTTCGTCAGTGCCATAGTGTTTGACTACTGTAGCTCTGTAATATAATTTAAAATCAGAAAGTGAGATACCTTCACCTTCGTTCTTTTTTCTCAAGTTTGTTTGGGACCCTTGGATTCCTTTGTGGTTTCACATGAATTTAAGAATTTAAGAATTGCAAAAATGAACTATTGGGACCTCATCAAGATAAAAAGCTTCTGCACTGCAAAGGAAACAATCAACAAAACTAAAAGGCAACCGATGGAATGGGAAAAGATATTTGCAAATGACATGTTGGACAAAGGGCTAGTATCCAAAATCTATAAAGAACTCACCAAACTCCACACCTGAAAAACAAATTATCCAGTGAAGAATTGGGCAGAAAATATGAATAGACACTTCTCTAAAGAAGAAATGCAGATGGCCAACAGGCACACGAAAAGATGCTCAACGTTGCTCCTCATCAGGGAAATACAAATCAAAACCATACTGAGATATCACCTCATGCCAGTCAGAGTGGCTAGAATGAACAAATCAGGAGACTATAGATGCTGGAGAGGATGTGGAGAAACGGGAACTTTCTTGCACTGTTGGTGGGAATGCAAACTGGTGCAGCCACTCTGGAAACAGTGTGGAGGTTCCTCAGAAAGTTAAAAATAGTTCTACCCTATGACCCAGGAATAGTACTGCTAGCAATTTACAAGGGATACAGGAGTGCTGATGCATAGGGGCACTTGTACCCCAATGTTTATAGCAGCACTCTCAACAATAGCCAAATTATGGAAAGAGCCTAAATGTCCATCAACTGATGAATGGATAAAGAAGTTGTGGTTTACATACACGATGGAATACTACTTGGCAATGAGAAAGAAAGAAACATGGCCTTTTGTGGCAATGTGGATGGAACTAGAGAGTGTTATGCTAGGTGAAATAAGTCCTACAGAGAAAGACAGCTACCATATGTTTTCACTTTTATGTGGGTCCTGAGAAACTTAACACAAGACCCTGGGGGAGGGGAAGGGGAAAAACAAACAAAAAATTACAGAGAGGGAAAGAGGAAAACCATAAGAGACTCTTAAAAACTGACAATAAACTGAGGGTTGATGGGGGTGGGAGGGAGGGGAAAGTGGGAAATGGGCATTGAGGAGGGATGAGCAGTGAGTGCTGGGATGAGCATTGTTGGGATGAACACTGGGTGTTGTATGCAAACCAATTTGACAATAAATTTCCTATTTAAAAAAAAAGAATTGCCTTTTCTATTTCTGTAAAAAAATCTCATTGGGGTTTTTATAGTTATTGCATTGCATCTGTAGATCACTTTGATTAGTATGGACATTTTAATAGAAATAAGGCTTCCAATCCATGAACATGTCTTTCTTTTTGCTTATATTTTCTTTAATTTCTTTCATCAGTGTTTTGTAGTTTTCAGTGTACAAGTCTTTCACCTCCTTAGTCTATTTCTAAGTATTTTTAAAATTTCTGATGCTATTGTAAATGATACTGTTTTTCTCATTTCTTGCTTAAATTGTTGTTAGTGGAATAGCTACTGTGGAAACCCCACTTATTTTTGTGTGTAGATTTTGTATGCTGCAGTTCTACTGAATGTATTTATTAGTTGTAACCAGTTTTGTTTGTTTTTTTGTTTTGGAAAGTGCTTAGGTTTTTCTATGTACAAGATTATGTCATTTGCAAACCGGTGCAATTTTACTTAGTTCTTTCTGATTTGGATACCTCTTATTTCCTCCTTTTACCTAACTGTTCTGGATAGAACTTCTGGTACTATGTTGAATAGAAGTAGCTAGAGTGGCCACCCTTGTCTTAGAGTGAAAAAATAAACTTTTTCACCATTGAGTATGCTATTGACTGTTGCCTTTTCATACCTAGGCTTTATAATATCAATGTAATTTCCTTCTGTTCCCAGTCTGTCAAGAGTGTTCATGGTGAAAGAGTGTTGAATTTTATAATTCATTTTATAGTTCCATCTATGGAAAATATCATATGACATTGATTCTGCCATTAAAATTGACATTTATATGTTGAACTATTCTTGTATCCCAGGGATAAATCCCACTTGGGCATGGTGTACGAAACTTTTAATGTGCTGTTGAGTTGGGTTTGCCGCAATTTTATTGAAGATTTTTTGCCTCTATATTTATCAGAGATATTGGCTTATAGCTTCCATTTCTTGCAGTGTCTTTATCTGGCTTTGATATCAAGATAATGCTGGCCTCATAGTAAGAGTTTGGAAGCGTTCACCCCTCTTCAATTTTTTGGAAGCATTTGAGAAAGATTAGCATTAATTCTTCTTTAAATGGAATTCATCTGATCCTGGGCTTTTCTTGTTGGGAAATTTCTGATAACTGATTCAATCTCTTTACTGTTTATAGATCTGCTTCTATTTCTACATGATTAAGTCTTGGTAAGTTGTATTTTTCTAGGTATTTATCCATTTCTTCCGATGTATCCAGTTTGCTGCTGTGTAATTATTTATAGTAGTCTCTTATCCTTTTTATTTCTGTGACATCAGTTGTAATGTCTCCTCTCTCATTTATAGTTTTTATTTTGAGTCCTCTTTTTTCCTTAGGTAATCTAACTAAAGTTTGTCAATTTTATCTTTTCAAAAAATCAGCTCTTCTATTGATTTTTTTTCTACTTTGTTTCTATTCTCTATTTTGTTTATTTGTACTCTAATCTTTATTAATTCCTTCCTTCTGCTAATTTTGGCCTTAGTTGGGTCTTTTTTTTCCTAATTCCCTAAGGTGTAAATTTAGATTGTTTATTGAAGATCTTTGTTATTGTTTCATTTTTTCCTTCTTTTCTTTTAAAAAATTTTTTTTCAACGTTTATTTATTTTTGGGACAGAGAGAGACAGAGCATGAACAGGGGAGGGGCAGAGAGAGAGGGAGACACAGAATCGGAAACAGGCTCCAGGCTCCGAGCCATCAGCCCAGAGCCCGACGCGGGGCTCGAACTCACGGACCGCGAGATCGTGACCTGGCTGAAGTCGGACGCTTAACCGACTGTGCCACCCAGGCGCCCCTTTTCCTTCTTTTCTTAATGTTTATCACTAAACTTTCCTTTTAGCACTACTTTTGCTGTGTCCCATAAGTTTTGGCATGCTAGGTTTTAATTTCCGTTTTCTCGAGATATTTTCTAATTTATTTATGATTTTTTTCCTTTGATCCATTGGTTCAAAATGTTTTATTTTCACATTTTTGAATTTTCCATTTTTCCGTCTGCTTTTGATTTCTGGTTTCATTCCATTGCATTTGGAAAAGGTACCTGGTATGATTTCAATTTTTTTAAAAAATTGATAAGACTTGTTTTTTGGTAGACATGCAATCTACCCTGGAGAATATTCCATGTGTGCTTGAGATTATTTTTCTGCTGTTTGTTCTGTATGTCTGTGAAGCCATTTGGTCCACAGTGTTCAAATATGCAGTTTCTTTATTGATGTTTTATCTGGTTCTTGGATCCATTACTGAAACTGTGGAATTGATTTCTCCTACTATTACTCTATTGCTGTCTATTTCTCCCTTCGATTCAGTCAATATGTTTTCAAGTCTATATGTTTCTTTATATATTTAGATGTTCTGATAGTGGGTGCATACATATGTATAATTGTTATATCTTCCTGTTGAATTGACTCTTAACATTATTTAATATACTTCTTTGTCTCTTATGACAATTAAAATTTTTTTAATGTTTATTTATTTTGAAGACAGAGAGAGAAATGGAGCGCAAGTCAGGGAAGGGCAGAGAGAGAGGGGACACAGAATCCAAAGCAGGCTCCAGGCTCTGAGCTGTCAGCACAGAGCCCAACGTCGGGCTCGAACCCACAATCCATGAGATCGTGACCTGAGCCAAAGTCGAATGCTGAACCGACTGAGCCATCCAGGCACCCCTCTTAAGACACTTTTTTACTAAAAGTCTATTGTATGTGATATAAATGTAGCTAGCTAACTCTGCTTCCTTTTATATTCATAAAAAGTTGTTTTCCACCCTTTCATTTTCAGCTCATGTGTGTCCATACACCTCAAGTGAGACTCTTGTAGCCAGCACATAGTTGCATGTTGTAATCCATTCAGCCACTCTGTGTCCTGTGATTGGACAGTTTAATCCACGTACATTCAGAGTAATTATTGATACGAAAACAAATTGATTTAAAATCACAGTTTTGTTAGTTGTTCTATTTGTCCTGTAGTTCATTTGTCATTCTATTCCTCTCTTGCTGTCTTCCTTTGTGTTTCATTCTTTTTTATTTGTTTCTGTATTGATATGCTTTGTTTCTTTTCTCTTTTTCTCTTGCGTAACTTCTATAGATATTTTGTGGTACCCATGGAACTCACATAACATTTAACAGTCTAGTGTAAGCTGAGAACAATTGAAATCTCATAGAAAAATCCTACACCTTTATTTCTCCCCACATATACTTTGTTATTGATGTTGCAGTTTACATGTTTTTAGTTTGTATCCACTAACATATTTTTTAGATATCATTATTTTAATGTTACTAGAATTAAGTGATTTTATACTAGAGTTTTACTAATTTTATACTAGAATTAAGTGATTTACCTACTTCTGTTATAGTAATATAGTATGAGTTTTATAGTTAGTTATCATGTTACTATTTAGCTTTTTTTGTTTATTTCAACTTGAAGAACTCTTTATAGCAACTCTTGTAAGACAGATCAAGTAGACACTAACTCCCTCAGCTTTTGTTTATCTGATGAAGTCTTTATCTCTCCTTCATTTTTAATGGACCAATTGGCCTGCATAGTATTTTTGGTTGGCATCTTTTTTTCCCTTTAATGCTTTGAATAAATCATCCCACTCCATTCAGGCCAAAACGTTTCTATTTTAAAATCTGTGTGCAATCTTACAGGGAGTCCATATTCATAACAAGTCTTGTTTCCTTGTTGCTTTCAAATTCTCTCATTGTTTTTGACTTTTGACAAGATGATTATAATTTGTCTCCATATAGATTTCTCTGGATTCAACTTATCTGAGATCCTTTGGGTTTCCTGGATCTAGTTGTCCATTTTCTTTTCCGCATTTGGAAAGTTTTCGGTCATTATTTCTTGGAATAAGCTTGGTTGTCACTCTTCTTCTGTGACTCACATAGGACATATGTTAGTCTTCTTATTGACATCCCATAAATGCTTAAAATTTCCTCATTTTTTTTTCTTTTTTGCTCTTCTGAATAGTGTCAAATATCTTTAAATTTGCTAATTCTTTCTTCCACTCAGTCTTGTCTGACATTGAATTCTTCTATTAAGTTTTTCAATTCACATATATTTTTTAACTCAAAAATTAATATTTAGTTCTTTTGAAACATTTTTCTCTTTGTTGAAATTCTTACTTTCATGCATTATTTGTAGCATATTGAGCCTCATGAGCATTTTGATAATGGTTAATTTTAATCTTCTTTCAGGTAATTAATATATCTCCATTTCATTAGGGATATTTTCTGGAGTTTTATCTTGTGCCTTTTTTTTTTTTTTTTTGGATCATGTTTCTGTATATTTTTTTTATTTTTCTTGACACTTTGTGTTATTGTCTGTATATTAGGCAGAAGTGCTACCTCTCTCAGCCTTTACAGATTGGCGTCATACAAGAGATGATGTTTATCAATCAAGCCAGCCAAAGCTTCTGTAGGCCTCTCAAATATTTGTGTTAGTCCAAACCACCATTTTTGTTCTTAGCCCTTAGAAGAAACAAACAAATCCCTGGGGTAGTAACTGGAGAAATCAGCACATCACATGTACTCTCCAACTCTTTCTTTCCCCAGGGAAAAGCTGGGAGCTGGAGTCTTTAACCTGCTCACTCTGTGTTGTACTAGTGTTTATGGGGGGGAGGAGGGGGTCAGGGATGGGGTGAGTATTTGTGTCATAGTTCAAATGATGTGCTGAAATCTAGAAAAGTCCATGTTCTATCAATTTTCTGATTTATGTAACAGAGAAGTCAATCCCTTGGGCAACTTCTGGAAATGTTGAAACTTGAAACTTTTGACATGCAGTCCAATTCTATCCCTACCCAAAGAAAAGCTGGGAGCTGGCTTGCTTGTTTGGTTCGTTGGTTGGTTGTTGTTATTTTTACCTGATTGTTCCATGTTGAGCTGGAAGAAGAGCTGTAGTAAATGCCGATAAGCTAGTTTAATTGATTGACTTGTTCTCTGATGACCCCAGAGGTCTAACATATGCTGTGTCCCATTAGTGCTGTGATCCAGGCAAGACAAAAGTTAATCCCTAGGTAGTACGCAGAAAAGTTGGAATGTTGAATTTGTGATCCAACGTTTTCCCTCCCCAGGAAAAAACTAGGGGCTAGTTTTATTTCTATTTTTGCTTTGGCTTCCACCTCCTTATTCAGTGCTGAGCCAGAAGGAGCTGTGGTGAGTGCTCACACACTAGTTCAAATCACCACCTTTGTTCTCTGTATCCATAAGGGTCTAGTGTATGCCAGGTCCTGTCAGTGCTTCAAGACAGGTAATTAAAACTAATTCCTTAGATGGCACCCAAAAAAAGTTGTAACTTTGGATGTATAGTTCAAACCTTATCCTCCCCAGAAAGAAGCTGGGAGTTGCGGGGTGGGTGGGTTGGTTGGTTTCCCCCCACGCACTTGTTTTGTGTTGAGCTTGAGAAGGATCTGTGGTGGGTGGATGTGTTCAGGTCAAATTACTGTCTTTTTTCTCTATAGTTCCAGGGTTCTAGTTGATTTTATCAACACTCTGAGACACGTAAGATAGAAGCCATATCTTGGGCAGCCCTCCAAAAAGTTGGAATGTTGTCTGTGCGGTCTAATTCTCTCTTCAGGGATAAACTGGGATCTGGAGGATTCCTCCTAATTATATGGCAATGTGTTAGGGATGGGGATTAAGGCAAGAGGATGCATCCAATTTTCCTATCTGTTTTGTGGCTGGCTTCATACTTGACCAGGCTGCAAGAGCCTCTCATCTCAACTAATTTCTGTATTTCACACAATAGTTGATTTGTGTATTGCTGTTGAATCAACGTGTCCATTGGAGAAAAAAAAGTCCAGGGCTTCCTATTCTGCCACCCTACTGACATGAGTCTCACTTGTTTTATGCCAACATTTTGCAAAATACCAGGCACTTAATGCTTATAAATTAAGGACAGAAAGTAACATACTTTTGAGACTTTTGTGCTATTGATTTATTGAATCGTACATTCATTTTAAAAATGAGCTCCTTGTTTACTAAGTACCTTTTTCCTAAATATGAAAGATTCTCCATAGGAAAGACACAGATAAAATGGCCAACTCGATACACCTAGTGCACAAATTCCTCTAGGCTAGGTTCCTTGAGGAAGTCAAATAAAGAGTGTCCTTGTTTTTTGCTTGGATCCTGTACAAAATGAGAGGCAAGATAAAAGGCCAGCAGATGGAGAATCAACATATGTCCTTTACTGTTGATAAAGGTTACGAAGAAGGACATAATGGAAGAATCAAAATTGCTTTGCTTACTGGATCCACAGAAATAGACTTATTTACCAACTAGGCAGCTTTTCACTGGGTCAGTCACCCTAACAAGAGAGCCTGCCACCCGAGAGAGATAAGGAAATGTGCTATCTGTGAGCAATCCTAGAAGGCAGGAACACAGGAATGGTTTACCCCCATGGCACTCCAAATGGGTGTACACAACTCTCAATTACAATGAGTGAGACACATTAATACTGAAACCGAAATATCAGTGAGTTATTTTTAAAAATGAGAAGTTTTACTAAATTTTGTCTTAAAGATTTAATTTCACTCATTAATGATATAATTGATTTCTGCTAGTAATTAATACACCATTACAGTTTTTATTTCTTAATGACAAGGCTTTGGTTATAATTCCCCTACATTAATTTAGTGGAAGCTATCCACTGGCAATCTATTAGATTTTCCTAGTTAAATTAGCATGATGGACTTTTAATGGATCTTTTAATAAACATTATGATGATCAAGAATATTGTGAAATCAGAATCACTCTCAATGACATTTTTGACTTTCTGTAGTAACAGTCCTCAGTCATTGATTCTGGTCCTCAGAGTAATAACTCAAAATGTATTACTAATAGATTTCTCTACCATTAGCAGTGACAAAGTGAACGTGGAGTAGGGCAAATATAACAAGATTTTTTTTTAAATATTCAATTAGCTAATCTAAGGTTTCCATTTCATGTTATTGTGGTCCTCCAATTCTGTGATCTGTCCCAATAAAATACAAACAGAAGAGATGATATTTGATTTGGAATTGAAACAGTAATAGACCATCTATTGCATTTGTACACTTTATGTCAAAGGGTCTTGTGTTGAGATCACTGGCAAAGGCAAATCTTGAGTTTAACTTAACCTAAGTATAAAACCATATTTTCTCTGGAATCTGAATTCTTTTTTTTTAATAATATACATTTCTCTTTATTAAAGTATATGGGACTTTATAAAGTATATATACTTTATATATATCTCTTTATAAAGTATATATAAAGTATATAACACTGTGCAAATTCAAGGTATACAGTAGGTTAATTTGATACATTTGTGCACAATATATGATTGTCTGGAATATGAATTCTTAAGATTTTTATGTTCAGTAGGTGGCTGTTTCTCTTTGCTCTGTGAAAACACACATCTAGACTCCTTGACTTAGTGAAAGCAGGAGAACCTCAGTAACTGAACCCGGTTTGTGTCTTAAGAGAAGGCTACTAAGCTGCAAGCTGAAATTCTCCTAGGACATATTTGAAAGAAATTTCTGCAGGTGGTTGAGAGTTGTCCTTTATGCAGCTGTGGTAATGGAATGAAAATTGCTTACTCTGGGAACATTGACTGTATCATCCTTAAATTATCTGTGTACTACTTAAATAGTTTACATTGCTGTAGGGATAGGAAGGCTCAGTTATGTTTCCATTCTGCCATCACTGCCTATAAACACTGAGTATTCAATGCAAACAAAGCAAATTGTACCACATTTTTTTTTATTTTAAACTTTTATTACACTTTTATTGCTGTGTGACATATTGTGACTAAGAAAAGATAGACCTTACATACAAAGACAAAAAGGAATTTAGGAAAAATTTTCCTGTAATCTATCATTTAAATATAAGCACTGTTAATATTTTAGTTGATAACCATTCAATATGTTTATATAAGTATATGCATTTTTCTTTATTTTCCCTCAAACTGTCATGTATTAAGGAATCATGTAACACTAACGTATTAAGAATCTCCTGGGGTGCCTGGCTAGCTCATCAGTAGAGCATGCAACTCTTGATCTCAGGGTTGTGAGTTCAAGCTCCACCTGGGGCCTAGCATTTACTTAATAAAAAGAATATTCATTATGCATGAATCTTATATTTTCTAATTGAATAAAAACACTATAGAAAATTAGAAAAATGGATGGAAAATATAATGGGGATTGCTATAAATCCTTGTCAGATATAATGACTGGAAATATATTAAGATACAGCTATATATTTCATTTTTCCAGTTTGTATTCTGAATTGCTATATTTAAATAATAAGAACATATTCCATGTCAATAAATGTAGAGAGACATCAGTAGCATAGTGATCAAAAGAGTAGTTTCTAGAGTCAGATTAGCTGCTTTTCTGATCTAAGACTGCCACTTGTGCAACACCGGACAAATTGCATAACTCTATGGAACTCCATCTTTATATTGGGATGTAAAAGTGCTACCTCCCTGATCTAGCTACTCTAAAGCAACGAGTATATAGTATTTTATAATACATAACATAAAATCTTAAAATCTTACTTATGCTCTTCCTAAATAGTTTATCAAGTGAGTAGCTATACCAGAGACCACTTAGCCAAATTCTCTTTTGATAGATTTTCATAGCATTTTCAATGATTCACTATTAAAAAGAATGTAATGAAAGTCCTTATACATTCATCCTCAGACATTTGCCAAATTGTTTTCTTAGAATGCTTTGCACTAAATGGGAGGCCAAAAATTATTCTTTTGAAAGAACTTTTGGAAATATAGAAATGTTTAAAAATTATTATTGGAGTGTAGTTGCCAATGTTATTAGTTTCCAGTGTACAACACAGTGATTGGACAGTTCTGCACGTGACACAGCGTGCACCACAATAAGAATAGTTACCATCTGTCACCATACAATGTTATTACATTATTGATTATATCCTCTATGCTGTATTTTTCATCCCTGCGATGTATTTGCTTTATAATTGAAGTTTGTGACTCTTACTCCACTTCACCTATTTTGCCCATCTCTCCATGCCCTTACCCTCCTGCAAACCACCAGTTTGTTCTCTGTATTTATATCACGTAAACCCTGAAACATAAAGGGATTTATGTGAAATGTTCAGTGAAGAAATGAAATAAAGTCTTATCAATTTTTTTAAGTTTATTTATTTTTAGGAGACTGGGGAAGCATGGGGTGGGGTGGGGCAGAGAGAGAGGGAGAATCCCAAACAGGCTCTACACTGTCAGCACAGAGCCCGACCTGGGGCTTGAACCCACGAAACTATGAGATCATGACCTGAGCCAAAATCAAGAGTCGATGATTAACTGACTAAGCCACGCAGGCGCCCCTTATTAATGCTTTTAACAAGAGGTTTTCTGATGTACCAAAAAGGACTCTTTAAAGAGCATGCAAGATCTTACAGTAGAAAATGCTTTCATAATTGTTTTTAATCAGAAAACTTCCCCCAATCCATTGGAATGAAAACAAAAGAAGTGAACTCCTGCAGTGTTCTATGTCTGAGAGCAATGAAATCTCTTCAGTACAAGCATTAATAGGCATTTTGAAAAACTATAGAAAAGTGCACTGTTGGCATGCATTAAAAATGAAAGGGGAATATTGGTGGCTCCATCTTCTCCTGAATCTCAATAAATGCAAAATACCCCATCTCTACAGTCCTGTAAGGCTGAAACTTGTAAAGCCAAAGGATTTGCAATTAAGTTAAAAATCACATTGATTTCATTTTAAGTAGGCTTCACACCCAGTGCAGAGCCCAGTGCAGTGCTTGAACTCATGACCCAGAGATCAAGACTTGAGCTGAGATCAAGAGGCAGATGTTTAACTGACTGAGCCACCCAGGAACCCCCAAAATAACTTTTAAATAGCCCAGAAGCAAATGGTCTAAATTCTGACTTGGATATTAGAGTTATCTGTAGTCAGAGCTTGCACATGTGATGGATGCTGCAATTTTGAAAGCACATAGAAAGTTTAAGGTACTCAGGGTGATTAAGTGATTATAAGAGGAGGGTAAAGGAACAGGGTTATAATGTTAAAAAAAGAAGAACTTGTAGTTCTTCCTGAGACTTAATTTGTCTAATATTGTGGAGACTGAGGGAATACACCCCTCTTTCATCAGGTAGGTCATTTGTACTATGATGTCCTGAAAATGAGTCAGATTTAACTAGGGCATCAGAGTAATTAGATTCGGTATACAAATATTTCAGTATATTTCTTACATAGATGTAAAACTGCATGCAGCTCCCTTAAAGAAAAACTTCATCATCTGATCAACATCCAATTAAAATACATATTCCAAGGGTCTTAGAACTATTCCCTTGATCTCTCTTAACCATAATACACAGGGCCATCAAAAGTGATATTCTTAACACTTAAAACATGTAATGTTCTCCTGTCCCACTTGCTTCTTCTGGGCACATGGGATCATCTTTTATTTCTTCTTGATTTTTTTATTGTAGTAAAATATATATAATATATAACATAAAATTCACCATCTTAACCATTTTCAAGTGTACAATTCAGTGTCATTTAGTGCCTTCACTATACTGTTCAATTGTCTCCACACTCTAATTTCAGAATAATTTCATCATAACAAAAAAGAAACCCTATACCTTTAAGCAGTAACTCTCTGTTCATCTCTCTCCTCAGCCCCTGGTAACAACTAATGTGCTTTGTGTCTCTATGGGTTTAACTATTCTGCTTATTTCATATAAATGGAATCATATAACACATGGGCTTTGTGTCTGTCTTGTTTCACTTAGCGTAATGTTTTCAAGGTTTATCCATGCTGTAGCATCCATGTGTCAGTACTTTAGTACTTGTTATGGATAACAGTATTCCATTGTTTGTATGACCTATCTTGTGGATGCATGTATCAGTTGATAGATACTTGGGTTGTATCCACACTTTGGCTATTGGGAATAGTGCTATGAATGTGTACAGTTTTTTTGTTTGAATATATGTGTTCAACTATTCTGAGTGTGTACCTAGAAGGTGAATTGCTGCATCAATGATAACTCTATTTTGTTTATTGAGAAACTGCCAGACTGTTTTCCATAGCAGCTGCACCATTTGACATTCCCACCAGCAGTGTATGAAGGTTAAAATTTCTCTATATCGTTACCAACACTTATTTTCCGTGTTTTAATTCTAGCCATCCTAGTGGGTGTGAAGTGGTATGTCGTTGTGGTTTGTATCTTAATTTCCCAAATGACTAACGATATTGAGCACTTTTCAAGTGTTTTTGGCAATTTTTATAACTTCTTTGGGAAAATGTTCATTGAATTCTCTTGCCTATATTTCAACAGGGTTGTTTGTCTTTTTGTTGGTGAGTTGGAAATGTTTATGTATTTTGAATGCTAAGTACCCTAATCAGATGTAATATGCAAATACTTGCTACAAATTTGTGGGTGGTCTTTAGCTCTCTTGATAGTGTCCTTTGCACAAAAGCCTTAATTCTGATAAAGTTTCATTTGTCTATTATCTTCCGTTGCTCATACTCTTTGGGTTGTATCTATGAAATCATTGTCAAATCCAAGGTCATGGTTTACCTGTTTTATTATAATATTTTTAGCTCTTTAGACCTTTGATCCATTTTGAGTTAATTTTTAAATACAGTGTGAGGCAAGGGTAAAAATCTATCCTTTTGTACACTGCTATACAATTGTCTCAATACCATTTATTGAAAACACTGTTCTTTGCTCCAGTAAATGGTCCTGGCACTCTTGTCAAAAATCAATTGGCTACATATTTGCTGTGATGTGGATGGAGCTAGAGTGTATTATGCTAAGCAAAATAAGTCAGAGAAAGACTAACACAATATGATTTCACTCATATGTGGAAATTAGGAAACGAAACAGATGAACATATGGGAAGGAGGAAAAAGAGAGGTAAACAAACCATAAGAAACTCTTTACAATAGAGAACAAACTGACGCATGATGGAGGGAAGTGGGTGAGAGATGGGCTAAATGGGTGATGGGGATTAAGGAGGGCTCTTCTCATGTTGAGCACTGGGTGTTATACGTAAGTGATGAATCACTAAATTCTACTCCTGAAAAAAATACTGCACTGCATGTTATTAACTAGAATTTAAAGAAAAATTTGAAGAAAAACATCAATTGGTCATAGATGCTTGATTTATTTCTGTACCCTCAAGTCTATTTCATTGGTTTTTTGCTCACCCTTCTGCTAGTGCCACACTATTTTGATTACTGTAGCTTTGTGTTAGCTTTGTAAGCCAGAAATGTGAGTCCTCCAGTTTTGTTTTCCTTTTTCAATATTGTTTGGGCCATTCAGAGGGTCTTGAAATCCCATATTAATTTTAGGATCAGATTTTCATTTCTGCGAAACGGTCATTGGACTTTGCTAGAGATTTCATTAACTCTGTAAGATTGTTTTGGGGGAGTACTTCCATTTTAACAAAATTAAGCCTTCCAGTCCCTGCACATGAGATGTCTTTCCATTTATTTAAGTCTTTTAAAATTTCTTTCATCAATATTTTGTGGGTTTTGGTGTACAAGTTTTATACTTTCTTTGTTAAACTTAATCTTAAGTATTTTATTATTTTTGATGCTATTATAAATGGAATTGTTTTCTAAATCTTCTTTTTTGGATTACTTATCAATAATGTATAGAAATCCAAATAGTATTTGTGCATTGATGTTTTATCCTGAAACTTTCCTCCAATTTGTTTATTCTTCTAATAGTTGCATTATGGATTCTTTAAGATTTTACATATATAAGATACTGTCATCTGAAAATAAAGGTAGTTTTACTTCTTCTAATTTAGATGCCTTTTATTTATTTTTCTTGCCTAAATGATTAGGTTATAAATTCTAATAATGTTGAATAGAAGTGCAAAAGTGGAATACTTGCCTTTTTCCTGATTGTAAGGAAAAAATTTCAGTATTTCACCTTTGATAATTATGTTAGATGTGAGTTATTTATAAATAAACTTTATCTTGTTGAGCAAATTCCCTTTAATTCCTAATTTGTTGAATGGTAGTATCATGAAATGGTGTTGGATTTTGTGAAGTGGTTTTTCTGTGTCAATTGAAATGATCATTGTTTTTTTGTTCTTGTTTTTGTTTTTGCTGTTTTTGCCCTTTTTTAAATTAATGGGGTATGTTATATTAATTTTTGTATGTTCAACTACTCTTGCATTTCTGGAATGAATCCCACTTGGTCATAGTGTACGATCCTTTTAAGTAGGCTACCAGATTGTTTGCTAGTATATTTTCCAGGATTATTGAATTTTTGCTCAAAAAAGATACTGGTTGGTAGTTTTCTTGTGATGTCTTTGGCTTTTTATGAGACTAGCCTCATAGAATATATGAAGAAAGTTTATTCTTCTAACTTTTGAAAGAGGTAAAGAAAGAGTTGAGTTAATTCTTCTGAAAAGTTTGGTGTAATTAACCAGTAATCGGCTCTTGCACTTTTCTGTGGTAGGAGGTTTCATAAGGGTATTTCATGTGGCTTTAATTTGCAATTTTCTTATCACTAATGATTTGAGTACTTTTTCATGTACTTAATAGTCATTTTTCTTATGTGAAGTATCTGTTGAACTCTGTCCCCATTTTCAAGTTGTTAGCTGTCTTTTTATTGTTCATTTGTAGGAATTGTTAATATATACTAGACACAAATCAGATATATATTTGTGAATATGTTTTCATAGTATGTGGCTTGTCTATTAAATTTATTGTTTCCTTGAAAGGGATTTTTAATATTGATGAATTTTAATTTGTCAGTATTTTCCTTTAACAGTTATTAGTTTGTTCTAAGAAGTTAGGAACTCTTTATTGTTCTGTATTTAAGTCCTTTGACAGATGTATGAATTATAAATGACTTTTCTTAATTTGTGATCTGACTTTTCCCTCTTTTAATAATGTTTTTTGATGATCAGAAGTTCTTAATTTAATGAAGTCCACTTTGTCAGTCTCCCCATTACTGATTAGCATTTTCTATATTCCATTTGAGAATTCTTTGCCTACCTCAAGGTGATGAAGATATTCTCCTATGCTTCATTCCAGAAGTTTTGCTGTTTTTCCTTTCACATTTAGGTCTATCATCTATTTCCAGTTATCCAATTAGTTAAGTATCTAATTGATTTCACATCATTTGTTGAAAATAAATCCTTCCCTCCCTGAATTAATGATGTGTCTTTGTTACAAATTAGGTGATTCTCTCTATATACATATGAGTGTTTCTGGACTCTACTTTCAGTTCTGTTAGACTATTCTAACTAAAAAAATGTACTAAAAAGTGAAATTATGAATATTATAAATATGAAGTTTTATAAGTTTCATACTGAGTCGTATAAGCCTTCCAACTCTGTTGAACTTGCAGAATTTCACAGAAACTAGAGTTGCATATAAATTTTTAATTAGCTTGCCAATTTACATTAGAATTAGTATTGAATTGGATCTATAAATCAATATGGGACAAATCAAAATCTTAATATTTACTCCTCCAGTACAAGAGTATGGTACACTTTTTTCCATTTATTTAGATTTCATTAAATTTTTCTCAGCAATGTAGAATCAATGTAGAGATTATACACATATTTTATTAGATTTATTTTTAGGTGTTTAATATCCCTGGATGATATCATAAATGATATCATATTAAATACAACTTCTAATTATTTTTTTAAAAATTTTTAAATGTTTATTTTGAGAGTGAGAACAAGTAGGGGACAGCAGAGAGAGAGAGACAGAGAGAGAGAATCCTGAGCAGGGTCCTCAAGGCCAACTCAGAGCCCAATGTGGGGTTTGATCCCCAAATCATGAGGTCATGACCTGAGCCAATATCAGGAGTCGGATGCTTTAACCAACTGCACCCAGGTGCCCCTAATTGTGTTTTTTGAATTAATTGTTTCTTATATGTAGAAATTTTTTATATTGACCATTTATCTAGAAAACTAAATAATAGGTTTTATTCTAAGACTGTTGGCATATAGAAACATACAAATTGCAAATAATGACATTAATTTCTGTATTTTATATATAACTTGGACACAGTCCTGTGTCACTATGTCAAGGTGCAAACTCTGTTTTCCCGAAACTTGCATGTATGATACCAAAACAGAGTTGGTACAGAGGTATTGTGTGACATAGGAAAGACAGACATGAAGCTGTATTATTCACTGAAGGTTCATATGCTCAGATATGGTATCAGACAAAATCTGACAGATGCATAACAGAAATATCCTGTTTTTAGTTTGTCCTTGCATGTCTAGTTTTTTCCCCCCATAACACTCATAGACCCATAACCAGACCATTGGTACTGAACCTACAGAAATAAGTAAACAGGCAACAACATTCCATAAGCTTCAATGGTTAAATCCCTGTTAAACCTTAAGCTTGTAATTATAAAGGATAAACAACTTAAACCTCTAACAACGTTGCAAAGAGCAAACAAACAACAACAAAATATTGTAAGGCATTCAGAAGAAAGATACTTTTAGTGAAAGGATATGAAATAAATTTGTACATTATGATGGGTTCCCTGGAAAATATCAGAATTGAGGCTTGAGGTAGTATGTAAGGAAATATTTGTTTTAGGTAATTATTGAAGGAAAAAACAGTATAATTAAACTGTAAACATATTTAAAAATTAAATGTCAGCTTCTGGGGATATTAACAATATGGATTGATTTGTCATTTTTTTTTTTATTTTAGCACTATTCACTATGTGGGTTGCAAACAGATACAATTCTACAAAACTTTAAAGTACAATATAAAAAACAAAAGTTTGCATGTTAAGTTTGAGATTAAATACATCTATTTTAATTGAGATTGAGCAAAAAATCCAGTTCATTTTTTCAATGTTTTGAAAACTCATCAGTTTAACTGAAGGTATAAACACATGAATTGTTGAGAAACCCATACTTAAGCAGGAAAATCAAGACATTTTGAAAAGAATAAAACAATTATAAGCAATAATCATTGAATAGATGGTATGACGTTCTTAATTCCTTCAGCGTGAATGTTTATATTAGACCTGTCAAAATGTTCAGCCTTATTTTGATAAAAGGCCTAAGAATGTTACATCTTGTAGACACATCATTTAAGAAATCAAATCATGGAAATGTCACTTGTATATACTTGAGTTTTTACTACACTCTCTTACAAACAAATAACTAATCTATAGCCTTAGGAAAAGGCAGCACAGCAAAGTTAATTTCCCAAACTGTAGGTCAATTGAAGCTTGCTTGAATTACCATTATTTACTGGCGTATTGGTACCTGGTTTCTGAATTTCTCATTGACTTCCAAATCAATTCCAAAGTCCTCTGATCTGTTAGACACGCACAGAATCTGCTCTCCATCTCCTCAATACCACAGATGTCAAATTCTTATTCCAATCTATTCCACCATAGGTCTTTCATCTCATGGAAAAAAAATTTTCTGATCATTGAATTAAAATGGCTACCTTTGCCTGGTTGCTCCAAACTCAGTTCATTCTTACTGGCATACCCTGAACCTAGTTCCAGGGTATAATCCATTCTAGATTTGCCTGACATCAGTGCATGCTCTCACATTACCAACACAGATAATTCAGAGGGAGAACAGGTGAAGAAATAGACACAGCATCTACAGAAACAGGTTACATTCTCTATTACCCTTAATTGCCCTGTAATGGTTAGCAGGCCTTTTAACAATCTGGCCCTCAATTTTATTGTCTGTTAAGAGGAAACAATGGAATGATCTCTGAGGGCTATGAGATTAGGTAATATGATATGGGTAAAAATACTACAGAAACATAAAAGTATTGGCATTATAAAATAGGCTGATTTTGAAAGTATCTTTCTAATATTCTGAGATAGAGCTGATTTCCTTTAGAAACAATATTAAAAGTGGTGATGAGGAACACTCAATATGGCATGATTCTTACTAAACTTTGAGTGTAAAATAGATTATATAGAATCTTGTGAATTCCCCAGAGGAATATTTGGACAGTGTTTACATTTAAAATATATATTTTATCTATATCTATATCTCTATAGATATCTATATATCTATATATCTATATCTATATCTATATATCTATTATCTATAGATATATACTGAATTCTAAACAACTGCATTGCAAACAAACTTTTCGTTGATTGCTTATAAGTAAAGATATCTCTTCATGGTATTCTTGATATGAAATTAAGATCTAAGGAATTTTTTAAGCAGGGTTAATTGTTGAGATATCAGTGTTCTTGCTTATTCCCTTGTTAAACATTTTATGCTAGAGTAATGGTACAAATGGCAAGAGACTTTTTCTTTCTTATTCCTCTATACGAATCCGATCACAAATAACTATCTCTATAGTTGTGGGTAGGTGATTTAATCTCTTTGGACAAACTTTTTTTCACGTAAGTTGAGTGAACCAGTTGAGCTATGATTTGCTATATGTTTAGTTAAATAGAAATCCTCCCTCTGATTTCAAAGGGAATTAATATAAAATTAATGTTGCTCTTTTAGCAACTTGTTTTCACCACACTATATTCCTTATATAATAGACTATTTGAAAAATATATCATTTGTTTTCTTTCTAAGACCTTTAGCTAACATCAGCTCAAACTGCTTTTATTTTGCCCTTGAGATAGATTCACGTAAATAATATTTTCCTTGCTAACCTCAATAGCCTGACACAGTATATTACTTTTTGAGTCACTGTCCTCCTTTTCATTTCCAATATTTTCTTAGCCATAACTTTAAGAAAAGGCTTTTGTAAAGCCACATTGAATACTGCTAGCTCTTTATTTTCTCTTCTTTGGAAATTGTGAAGTATTATAGTTCAATTATGGGGCTCTTACTCTCTGCCCCAGAGACTTGGTTCCCATCTACATTCATCATTTTCCCTTGCTCGATTGTAGATCCTCTTTATGTAACATTGCGGGTGTCCAGTTTAAAAATGCATGTGGTTAATTTCTCTTTATCTAATTCGGGTACAGAGAGCCCTGAGGTTTTTTCCTTACCAGTCGGCTATCAAACTATTAGCAGTGCTGCCAGGCCAAATAATCCTGAGAAAAAGGAGCGGAAGGGAAACCAGGATGGAGAGCCTCTCGATCTTTAAGTGCCACTAAAACAAGCGTATGGGGGCGCCAGGGTAAGGGTGGCTCAGTCAGTTAAGTGTCCAACTTTGGCTCAGGTCATGATCTCACTGTTTGAGGGTTTGAGACCTGCATCTGGCTCTGTATTGACAGCACAAAGCCTGCTTCGGATCCTGTTTCTCTCTCTCTCTCTCTCTCTCTCTCTCTCTCTCTCTGCCCCTCCCCTGCTTGCATGGTCTCTCTCTGTCTCCCCAAAATAAATATTAAAAAATAAAAAGAAGTGGATGGCTTCACTTGGTTGCTCGAAAACAATAACACAACGAGTTTGTTAGCACTAGAATTAATTCTTCTTAATTTTAAAAAGATAAATTAATTTTTAATGAAAAAACAGTACTTAGGTACACATTCTCTAAAAATTATTCACTTCCTAAAAGATTGTACATAAAACATCAATAATTATCTGGCATATGTTAGACTATAAACAGGTTCTTATAACATGGATTAATTTTCCTCTAACTTAATTGTTCACAGATGAAGAGTGTACTCACTATTGGCTTAAATGAACTGTATGATGGGAGGAAACCCAATCTAGAAATTAGTAATCTAAAAAAAAAAAAAAAAAAAAAAAAAAAAGGAACAGTAGCAGCAGTGATAATAATAACAATAATAATGGCTAATATCATTAAGTCCTTGATATGTGCTTGGAACTAGCATTTTATGTGCACTTTAATTTATTCCCACAAAAAACTTAAGGATATATGTTGTATCATTCTGTATCAATTATAGATGAGAAAAGGGAAGGCTGGGAGGGGTTTTGTACATTTTCAAGATCATACAATTAGTGGTAAAGCTGGAACTCCATCCAAATTCTTGCCCCAGAAAACATATTTAATCAATTCTCTATTTTAGGAAGAAGGGAAAACAAAAGATCTGTATCTTGAAAGGCAATGGCAGAAAATGTATAGGTATAACATAATAAAAAAATTAGAAATCTGTAAAACAATAGGCAACATTTAGAAATTTATTTTTCCATTCTCTCACAATCAAAATGATACTTATGAATAGATTTTACCAGACAACTAATGTGGTTATTAAAGGTAATGTTTGATGATATGTGAAAATTTGACAGAACTGGTAGTACCACGGACCAACTAGTACACGTAAGCCTTTCCACCAACCTGGAGAATTTTCTTGGTACCTCTCTTGCATATCATTTCTGTGGTCTACAGAAAGCCTTGGCTAGGTTTCCACTTAATGAATTTCTAGTTTCTAAAGTCTCTAATTCCCACTCTTGCCATAAGACACACTTTTCTCCTCAGTGCCCTGATCCAATTTAGTTTCTATTCTGATCCAGTAGCCTCAAATAGATGGCAAAGGGAACATTAAAGTAGTAAATAAATGAATCCATTGAAAAAGGATAAAGAAAATGATGACAATGAGATCTTAATCAGAACAAAAAAGGTGAGGGAAAAAATGAGCAACGTATTTTTTTAAAACAAAGAATGGAGAAGCAAAACATTAAGCAAAATGGATTGAAACACTTCTGAGAATAGCAAATATTTTTTAATACCATACATAGAGGCGGGGTGCCTGGGTGGCTTAGTGGGTTAAGGGTCCGAGTTCAGCTCAGGTCATGATCTTGCAGTCTGTGAGTTCGAGCCCCGTGTCAGGCTCTGTGCTGACAGCTCAGAGCCTAAAGCCTGAGCTTTACATTCTGTGTGTCCCTCTCTCTCTGCCCCTCCCCTGCTCATGCTCTGTCTCTCTCTGTCTCAAAAATAAATAAAAACATAAAAAAAATACTATACATAGAGGGGATAAATTAAATTTCAGTAGCGTAGATACTCTAGATTAAAAAGTACCTGAGAAATGAAATAAAGAGAGAAGAAAGACAAATGACCTGATCTTACTTTTAATGGAGGTAGGTTTGCTATAAAGGGTAAAGAGGTGATATCCACTGATAGGTAAACCCAGTAGCACCCAGTGGAGGTCTCCAGCCTATTCCCAGACTTTTAGGAGAACATACGGAGACAGGATACAAATCTTAGTCTTGCAAAAACTAGATTTACTTACATACAGTATGTAAATAGAATCTTCTTTATACTCACAAATAGAAATGCTATTAATTGTAAATTTGAAATATGAGTAAAACCCATTTCTTGTTAGCCAACAGTCCCCTTCAAGGAACTTGGGTTACAAACATCTAACGCCATTTACCACTGAGAGAGAAAGTTTGTTGGGTAGCACGTGAGGTAAAGAGGAAGACAGGACGAGAAATTGGCTAAAATGTTGATAGGGCCAAAGCCTGGAACAGGAATATGTAATCTGGACTCATAGTCTGCTTACTAATTTCTTCTCACATTAGTTTACTTGTTTCTCCATGCAGCTATTAAAATCATATAGTTTTAGGGGCGCCTGGGTGGCGCAGTCGGTTAAGCGTCCGACTTCAGCCAGGTCACGATCTCGCGGTCCGGGAGTTCGAGCCCCGCGTCAGGCTCTGGGCTGATGGCTCAGAGCCTGGAGCCTGTTTCCGATTCTGTGTCTCCCTCTCTCTCTGCCCCTCCCCCGTTCATGCTCTGTCTCTCTCTGTCGCAAAAATAAATAAACGTTGAAAAAAAAATTAAAAAAAAAATCATATAGTTTTAAATAATTGAGATCTAGAAATTGTGCTGGGAGTATTTTTAAAATAAAGATTTCTTTTAACTGGATATTAGGATCCTCTCATACAAAGGACATTCATTGGAAAACAATATTAAAGAGATAATTGATTTTTTTTCTTTCTCCTCCTCCCCTCTTCTCTCCATTTTCACTTTCATCAAACTCTTAAAATTGATTTTAAATTAACATATATCCTCCAACTATGAAACTATTCTAAAATATGACTTGAGAAATAGTTTAGCAAAATGGAAGACAAATATTTCCATAATGTTGTAACTTTGCCATATACACAAGTATCTGTCATTAAAAGGAATCGTAACAGGGTTGTCTTCTCTTCCCCTACACTTAGAATAAGGATCTTAATCTTAAACATCACATAAATAGGAGAGATTTAATTAAAACCTCAAGAAATGTGTTACTGTTAATTGAATTCTTGCTACAGTTACCTTTGCAAACCCATGTTAATGAAACTCCAGTTCAAAGTGGATGGGTTTGGGGAATTCAGATAGCTCTTTATTTCCTTACCTGAGATGCCATGATAATCTCGTCAGCCAAATACCCAGTTAGGAGAGTTCTCCTTTGTAGCTATTGATCAAGTTTACACAAACTGTTAGGATTTCTAAACAAAACGAATCAGAGGTTCAAAGGCCATAAAGCAAGGTCAGTGAGTGAGAAAGAGAAACACTTCTTTGCATTTTGCAAGCCTTTCACCTGTAGAGCAGAGAATGGACTGGCTCCTACCTGAAGCTAGGGTCCGCTCCGCCCCTCACCTAGCTCCCCCTCCCTTGTCCCTTCCCCCACCGGCGGAACGTCCCCGTCCCCCGTTCGGTATCTCTCGGTATTACCAAGCTATAAATTGCTTTAGAGCTTAGAGACAATCAGGTCAGCACTGCTCTCACAAGGGAAAAGCTTCTTACTTCCGAGCAGAACCGTTCAGGGGAACAAGAGGAAGGAGGGAGGGAACCGGTGCCTTCGTCGTCACTGGGCTGGCGAAGGGTGGAGAGAGAGATGGGGGAGGGGACGGACGGAAACTGCATCCGCAGCGGGGTCGCACTTGAGCCCAGTCTACAAACTTCGAGGTGGCTGCATTGGAAACTCCTGGTGCGCTCTCCACTGCCTGGCAGCTGCCGGGTGGAGTCGCGCTCCCCGGCCCCACCTATGGGACGGAGCTTCCCCAGCAGCGCGGGGCGCCGCACCCCTCAGGAAAAGTCTCCAGGCATCTAGCAAGACTCGGGGCATTCTACCCACCACTTCCACCCCAGAAAACCCCCGCAGGATACTCTCATTAGCCTCCGAGAGCCCAGAGGACCGCCTCCCTGTGGCTCAGTTTGAGGACACTGTGCAGATCCTTTCCTATCCCCGCCCTGCTCTGCTTTCACAACTCTGCTGGGTCAAATGGCCAAAGACAAACTTCTGCCTCTCCTTCCCCGCTCCCACCTTAAAAAACAAAACAAACAAAAAAAAAAAAAAAACAAAAAAACAAAAGAAAAAAAAAACCCCACAGTCTGCGAACCCACACGCGTCGGAACTCCTAGCGTGCTGTTGCAATCTGGGCATGCTCAGTATCAGGGCAGGTTTTGATTGAAAGTTAAAAAAAAGAAAGAAAGGGAAAAAGCTTTGTATTATGCCGTCTCCTTCTCTTGTGCATAGGGCTGGCTGAACAGGTTGCAGGGCATCCCTGCGCCTCCCCAAGGGGCTTATCGGGTGCCCTTGATTGAGTCTCCTTGGGATCTATCCCTCTCTTAGTTCACCCCCTCCCCCAGCGCTCCCGAACCTCCCTCTCCCGGTCCCTGTCCGCTGTGGGGATGGAGAGACACTAACAGAACTGGGATGGGCAATGTTGGCTGAGCGGATCCACCTATTATTAGTGGGCCCGGATTGGCTCCTTGCAGCAGCGTACCGAGGTGGAACCAATCAGGCGGTCGGGGCTGGGAGGTGATGGGCGGCCGCCTCCTCACTGGAGGGATTCCTGGAGAAGCTGCAGTGTGGGGATGCTCTAGACCAAGTACTGCCCTCCGTGTCTTTCTACCTCCTCCTCCTGCAGCGGCGGCAGCCCAGCACTTAGCGGCGGCAACTTGAGGCTGCACTCGGGGCGAGCCCCCCAGGGTGGTGCTCCACTGAGAGGGGGGCTCAGCGCCCCGAAGGGGTGTGTGTAGGGTGGGGTGGCCAGCTGGGACCAGCTGGTGGCCCTGAAAAACCTCCCACACACCCACACCCACACACCCCTTTTGTGTTGCAGGCTGCCCCTCCAAGAGCAGAGGCAGCGAGAGGACGCGTGTGTCTTGCACAGGTCCACGCGGGGAGAGCGGTGGGGACGGAGACCGGCACCACCTTCTGGTCCTCCCTCCAGGTAAGACAGCGAGGCTGGCAGCGTGGCCACCTCGGAGGTGCCCGTTGGCTTGAATTCGCCCACAAGATTTTGCTCTCGGTACACTTGGGTTTTGGTCGTGGGAGGCTGCGACCTGGGGAGGGAGCCCCGGGTGGCCTATTGTGAGAAATATAATGAGCCACATGTACATCTCCTGGAAAAGCACTTTGCCCAGCGCCCGTGATTCAGAGCCCGGAGTTGATGTTGGGCATCCCCCATCTTCTTGCTGCCTCTTTCCTTCCCATTCTTTCTTCTCCGTCCCCCACCCCCAATCTCCATCTCTCACCTCCCCCGCCCCTTGCTCAACCCCTCTCTCTCTCTCTCCTCTCTCTCTCTCTCTCTCTCTCTCTCTCTCTCTCTCTCTCTCTCTCATCTTCAACCTCCTCCCATCCTAAGAACGCACAGGGTTTCTTTCTCTTCCTGGAAACGATTGTCTTTTCTCAGAAGAAAGAGGGGGTTGAAGAAAGGAAAGGAGAAAGATTTCTTTTGCCCGCGGGGGGGGGGGGGGGAGGAAAACAAGATAGAATACAATCTCTGCAAAAATTAGAGTACAGAAAGCAATTAAACTGAATAAAGGGAGGAGACAAGCCATCCAGCCCGGGCTGTCAGAGAAGGGAAGCTTCAAGTTTGACTTGATCTCCTCTTTACAAGAGGCTGTGTCTCTTATTTGATTCCTTCAAATGAAACAAAAATAAACCACTGCTTTAACCCACTTTCAATTGCTTAATTGCTGTTGCTTTTAACCATGTGCTAACCAAGTGCGAACCATCTGACTTTTCCTGTTCCCATCCGTCCTGTGGGGCTATTTCGTTATTGCCCATCAGCAGTAATATCTGAACTTTGAGGGGTTTCTCGTATGAAGAAACAAATTTTTTTTTAAACAGAGTCTTACCTTCCTGAGGTTCTCTGGTATGGCCTTTATGTTGGGGAGGGCAAAAAAAAAAGTAAAGTTTCAAGACATTTTTGTAAGTAACACCAGTGTTATCAGGAGGTTTGGATTTCTCTTTTGAGAAAGCTAATCTTCTAGTTAGTTTTGTGTACATGTTAGTTTTCACTTTATTAAATATTAACCCTTTGGTGAAATCAACCATTTCAGTTTGGTGTTAAAGCTAATTTTGTGTATGAATTGCCAGTTCATCCTACCATTCACTATGCTATGCATTTGATTGCCTAGATATCGTACTCATGCCTTGCCTTATTTTTTTTTTAATGAGAATATTTAGTGAATGTAAACATGGCTGGTGTTCATGCAATTTCAGTACCCCATTTGGAAGGCACACGGACGCTCAGCTGGCCAAGAATCCTCTCGTACTGGAACAAAGTTTAGAAAGTAATGGTAGGGAGATAGGCTGGAATTTTAAAAACCTTAAGGGGAAAATTGTTTTTGTTGTCATGTCCTATTATGAGAAAGAGAAGGACAGCAAAACAACTATGTTCCCTGCTGCCTGCACAATAGGTCAAGTAAAAGGTACTTGTTGGACAGAGCCTTGACAGCAGCTTCAGCAATTTCTAATTCCCTCATCAATGATATAAGCTTTCCTTTCCTTTTATTCATCAGAGACAGCTAAGTGATTATTGTCAGATGGGAGGAGGTAGAGAGAAGTGCCTAGCTGAATGTAATGGGGAAAGCATTCCAAGTGGGTCCTACATGAACGCAGAGAAGCCAGCAGATGTTAGTATCCAGATGACTCCTTTCCTTTGATTTATCAGGGGAAATGCCAACTCTCATGTTTTGTTGTATTTGCACACTTGGGGTAAAAAAAGGCAATCTTCTTTCTAACTCTGTCTGGTCTTCCACACTAATTTCTGGACCCCAGAAAGTATTTTTTTTAAACCACATATCTTTAGTGTATAAGTTTATACACTGACTTAGAAAGGAGCTGGTTTCATTTACTATCAATGTAATGCATATTTTCTAAACCATTTTCCATTTGAGGCACTTATCTTTCCTATCTAAGTAGAATTAGCTAGAGTCACAAAAACAAGATCTTCTGTCTAGAGCTTTCGGCATTTAAATGCCTTGTTGTTGTTGTTGTTGTTTTTAGTGTGGTATCTCTGTTGAAAGCTAACTGATTTTTAGAGGTGCCACCTTTTAGGTACAAGGACAAAAGGATAGTCGCTTAATTGCCTTATATGTGTACAACTGAATTAACAAGTTTATACATGAAAAGATGTACAAAACAGAAGTCCAATTACTGCCCATGCAAGCAAATTAAGATTTTGTTTGTTTATTTCTCCACTGTCTTAGGGAAGGTAAAAGTTTGTGCTTGATTTGTGAAATTTATTTTCATGTATCTTTACAAATGTTAATTATAGCAATTACCTGTAGGAGAGATGCATATGAGTAGTTTTTCACATACTTCTGAAAAATTAAGTCTTTATATTCTAGAAGTCAAAACTAATTCCAATATGTAGTGAGTGGATTGAGAGGAGACTTTAAATGATACATTTTAGGAAAGTATTCCCACAAAATGTTCTAATGTGACAATTTCATATAATCTTCACATTTCCTCCTTTAAAAAGAATATCTTAGTAAATCCTCATCATGTTTTAGAGCAAACATGGCAATTAGATTTTAAGGTATTCTTATCAGAACTGAGGACTGCTACTATACACAGGAATCCTAAAATACTAATTCCATAAAATACCATTCAATCTTAGTAGTTGCAGAGTACTTTTATGCTTCATTTCATAATGGAGAATATTATTCTATTTGGTCCAATTATCAGATAGCTCTAATGAAGAAATACGAAAATGGATAACATGGTATTTACATGGTAAGATTTTCAGGTTAGGCTTGATGCTAACTGAAAATAAAACTAGAATATAGTAGCTTGTTTTAAATGATAGTTGCAAGATGAAATGGAAGTTTAATAAATAAAATGCAGAATGTGTTAGATAGCTGAAAGTTAATTTGAACTTCCCGTTAACCTAACAATAGCATGGACATGATACCAATTCATATCTTTTGACGCTAGTTTATTAAATCAATTTAAAGAAATTCCCCAAACAGGTTTTTAGAATCATCTAATCTAAAGAACTCGACTCAAGATGGACAATTTTATGAGCCTGAAATACTTATAGCTCTTATGATTTCCAGTTTGTGCAACAGCCGGGAAGAGATATCATTAATGCCAAATTGGAACATAACATTCCTTTTTCTAATGGTAGTGATTAGACGATTTAGGGGAGGGAAAACAGAAATAAAACATTTTCATTACATAATGGAGTAAATTTAGTCTGATATTACAAAAAGCCAAGACCAAAGTTTGACTTTCTGCCATAAAATAATGTAGGTATGGGTCCTGCAAGTGTTTTGCTAAACAATAATGCTTTCTAAAATTACATGTCTGCTGTACTTGTGGATTTTTAAATTTTTTCAATGATTTGCTTGTCACAAATACATCCGTATCAAAAGTTTAGTGGATCAGAGATGCTTTTTAGCTGAATTTGTTTTCCATTGAAATTGGCTAAAGCTATTTAAACTGGAACAAAGTATATGGCAGTCTAAATTCATAAGTAATTAGCATTTAGGGATGTGTGTGTGTGTGTGTGTGTGTGTGTATGTGTGTATACACACACAGATGTATACACACACATGTGTATACTTTTTAAATTATGTAACTTTTTCTAAAAGGATTAGAGATTAATGGACAGTATCAAATAATCTGCTGAAGCTAGGGACTACTGTAAAAAGGACCCTTCAAAGAAAAATAACAGTGACTTGGGGATGCTTTTAATGGTTCTTTGGCTGAAAGCCTATTATACCCAGAGGCAAAATTAATGGGGGTCTAGATCTTTCCCTTTAGACAGCTTTTCTATGGCTTTGGGAAGAAGTTATTGTTCATATGAGTCATGGATTAAAAAAAAAAAATCAGTACAGGAAGATGCACTTCTATATACAGGTGACAAACCAAAATCATATTTTCATATAATGTAGGGATAGGGATAGACTTTCTGTTTTTCTAAAGCTTGTATCAGGTGTTTTTTTCAACATTTGCATAAAGCTAAACTTGTTCTGAATCTTTTACATAACTGTATGACATGGTTATTGCTTTTTTCAGGTAAGGGGGAGTGGACTCAAGGAATGATCAATATTTTTTCATAATATTTTTGAACTTGATTTAAACATCTCCATTAAGTGTGGCCATTTTTTTTTAGAGCAGGCATTTATTTTCTCTAAGGAGAAGAAAACAGCATGTTTCCTTTAACTTCCTTGTCACTTTAAGAGTTCTTGAAGAGCTGCTTTTATATTGACTGTAAGATAAACTATGCTAGCAGGGCATATGGACGTCTCTCTACTCACATGGGTTAGTAATAGGAAAATAAACTTATTTTAAATTATACTGCAAATATGTTAACGCTATCTATTGCAAGTAAGAAAGTATGCTGTCCTTTCTTGCACCTATGAATAAAACGTGAGCCTTTAACTGTTTTATTTTAAAAAACCTATTATTTTTAAAGTGTACAATGAGAAATCTATGTTGTCAAGAGTAAGCACTGGAGATGCTCTTTGTACAGTTTTAAATATAAATGTAGAGGTCCTGTTGCAAAGAAGCCCTCCTTTAAAATATGTTCCTTAATTTAAAAGCAATATTTAAGAACGTTCTAAAACAAATTAAAGCCCAGTTTAGAAAAAAAGTAGCACATTTGTGATAATATTAGAGATGAATTTTCTGCCACATCTTTGAAAAATGAGAAGCAGATTAAAAATTATTTCTCTAATTTCTCTAATTTTTATATTTGGTTTTATTGTAAATTTTAATTGTGTGGAACTAGTTTTTGTTCTCTCTGTGTTTGTTTTGTCTCTACAATGCTCAGTGCTTAGAAGGCTATGTGGCATGCTGGTTCCCATAATTTACCAGTAATATAAACGAGGGGAGGTTAGAGTTCATCTTTTTTCGGTTATTGCTATTGTGGAAATAGAAAGAAAAAAATACTGGTCATTCCTATACTGGTCTCACATGTAGTATGTTGAGCATACTAATTATACACATAGGGAATAATTTTGTTAAAGAGGAGCTCCGGAACATTGTAAGGCAGATGAAGATAACAAATGCCTTTTATTTCTTAGCTGTTTGTACAAAATGGGAGCTAGAAAATTTCCATGCAAAGAATGGCCCTTTTCAGCTAGTATAAGAATCTGGTAAAACTCTTTTCCTAACAGCCTGTAAGACGACATTTGATCACACATACCAGACAAGAACTCTGCCGGAACATCCCCAAATACTGTGCGTAAGACATTTAGCCAAGTGCCTCAGTCAGGAATTTATTTTTGGTTGAAATATCCAATTAATCAAATCCAGGGTTGGTACTGAAATGTGGGTCTTATCTCATCCCCGTGCACCTATTGTGAAATGCAGCTTTGCTTCTCATCCTAAACAGCATAGAGTTCATATAATTATGATGTTTTGCCAAAGGATATCCTGAGTAAAAGGAGTTGTGTGGTTTTTTCTTCAATTAGTAAATGTTGTCTTTTTTTTCATAAACAATTCAACTAGTTAAGGATAACATGCACATAGGCACTTAAACACAAATAGAATCACAGAGTTATTTAAATGTAGAACATTCTTATGCTACAATTGCTTAAATAAGACACACTGTCTCTTGTCCTCCTCTCACATCCCCTCTGACTACAAGCATCTTTTCACATTAGGAATTAGACAAGCCCAACCCACACCTCTGATGAGAATTCCCTGGGTGTGGCCTCCAGAGGGCAGCCTCTTGTTTTTACGGAGGTCCATTTCCTCTCTGGGCCAGCCTTGCCGCCCAGACCTCACTCTTGCTGGGAAGCAGGTAATTGGATTTACTAATTGCTACTTAGAGATTTGTGGGCATATTTTCATCAACCTGAAGGCAAAAACACATGGAATACTCAGACGAAACATACACAGCCATACCAAAGTTAGCACTAACACTTTTAAAATGTGATGTTGGTCCATGTTTTTATAATTGTTTTTTTTTAAAGGCTTTATTTCATGGAATTTGTTCTGATTACTCACAGATGATGAGATTGTTAGACATTGAGTGAATCAATGTAACTTTTTGTACTTATTAATACCCGTGGATAAAGCTGAAATAATTGGTAAAAAGAATTTCAGATCCTTGGGTTGGCTTGGGTACTTCCAAAATACACCTGTGTCTTGTTATGGAACCCTTAAAAATTTACATAACTCATCTTTGTTGTCACTGAAAATTGAGGACTCGTTTGCTTTTCTATGGACTCTTTGGATATTACTGTGAACACCACAAAGGGTTGCTTTTAAGACAGATTATTAATAATCTGTTTTCTGACCTAATTTTATGTGAGAGGTACTGTAAGTATGAACAACAGTATAGCATCACGGCAACAGACTAGACTCCCAAAAATGTCAATTTCTAACTGTGTGCTTGTGCTCTCTCCTTCAGAAGGAGAAAGCCAATTGAGTGTATTTTTTTTTTCCTCATGATGTACTGCACCCCAGTATTCTAGCAATATAAACAGTGGGTAGGACCTTGTTCACCACCTGTAAAACAGGGACACTGTGTAATTTTGAGGACAAAAATCATCAAAAAAATTTTCTTAGACAAACAACTTAATGGCCTTTGAAACAAGGAGAAGTGATATAACACAGGTTACCAAGGCCTAATTTAGCTTCTCTCCCAATCAGGGTTTAGGTAGCAGGGTTATTAAGAACAGTTGACACAGTTTCTCAGGATAAAGACAAGGTAGCAAAGCATTGAATCTCTTTCTGACTTGGACTGTCTGCCAGATCCTGGTTTACAAGGCTGGCTTTCTGCCTAATCCCCAGCATTTTCATCAGATTTGAGGACTGAATAAAGTGAACCATTGGGTATTAGAGCATATTTCTAGAGCACCAGAATCTCTTCTATAAATAGAATAACATCACCATCCTATTTTAACCAATGTCCAAAATCCAAGAACACACACACGAAAATTTATATATATTTCATACTTGAATATATGTAAATCAGACCACTGTATGCCTAAAAATACTTTTATTTATCTGGCTACAGAAATTCTCATGCTGCAAGGGTAGGTAACAACTTGATAGTACATGTATCTATTTTTAGTATTTTTATTAAATTTAAAAAGCCAAGCAATCACCTTGAGATATATCTAATAATTCAAGAAAGTGACATTTCAACAGAAAGCCACCATACTCATAAATTGACCAAAACTGCTCTGCTTTTAAATTGTGAAAACAACACAAGAAGACAAAAAGTACCCTATATGCATGTTTCCTTTTTTTTTTTTAAATCAGGAATCATAGATACTTTCTGACACCACAAATGAATATTGATGATAGCAGAGAGCCGACTCCTTCAGGAAAAAGTAGAGTAGACAAGTTCTGTTATGGCTTTGAGTATCTGTTTCATGGTTTATATATTGAACACATAGCGACAGTTTTATATCTCTTGACTTCTGGACCTTTAGACCTGTATGCATTGAAGCATTTTACCACTCACTGCCAGAGTAGAAGAGATTTGCTCTGCTGTCCAGCTAAGAGTAATATAGTAACTCCCTTGCCTTACCTTGGTTTTCTTCCTTTGCCACCTCTCACCTTCCTACCCTCTCCTTATTCTTCCTTTTCTTCTTTCTATCTTAATGAATTATCTTCCTATAAAATCACTAAGTGGGAGCTTTGTTCTCTAAAGTGCATGATAATCTCTACCACCTGGACTTCCTTTTGTGTCAACAAGCAGGAAATTTAATTCTTAATTTATAGACATTTTAAGTTAGCTTTACAAAACAGCTGTATACATAAATAAGGGAGCAGACTCTTCATTTGTTTATGAAATATGCCATGATTTGTGTGTTTGTTTTTAAGACCTTACATGTGAAGTCTAGCCTATTGGTAATTTCTAGAAAAAATGTGATTACAAAAAGATAGAACAATAGTGTTTGAAAGTCCAAACAAATGGCATATCCTTTTAGGCATTTTTTTTCTTTTTTTTTTCTTTTTCCTATTTTGTTCTTCTAATGATAACAATTAATAAATGTTTTTATGACAGGGATGTAGCCCTGAATTCTTAAAAAATTACAGTGCCTTATTTGGTTTTGATGATGGAGAGATTCTCCATTTTACAGATGCAATAAAGCAGACTCAGGAGTTAAGTTACCTGCTTGCAATTACACACTCGGGAAGCCTTTATAACTCTCTCCTACCAAATCTTGCTGCCTCAGCATTTAATAAAGAAAAAAAAAGTACATTTTAAAAATTCTCTCAATATATAAGAAGTAGTTTGTCATTCCTTATCAAAATTAAAAACACAAATCTAACATCACTAAATTTGGATATACTCTTTTCATATTTAAAAGGTAGGGAAAGTGTAATATGCAGTCATTAGCTGTGTGACTAAAACTCTGAAATAAGTTGTATTTGTAATTGAAAATGATTCAAGGGACTGTTTTCTAAAATGTAAGAGAAGTCACTAAGCCTGAGTCACTAGGCTCGGTTGGCCCTTAGTCATTGCTATATCACTGCGATAGGAGATGTCATTTCACTGGTTTCCTTATTTGTAAACTATGTAGTCCGAAGCCACCTCCTGGAGGGGCACAGAGATGTGACTGAGATAATGAGTGTTGTAGCTTTACTGCCTATGAGTTCTCCTTACTCCTCTCTCATTACTTCCCTCATTCGCACTCACCCACACAACCTGTGACTGCTTCCTGAGCATAATATTGATGGAAGTCGTTGAATCTGTAGATTCTTTTCTATTCCAAGATGGAGAGCTAAGCAGGGGACTTATGCAAGGCCCAATTATTACTCAGTCCTAGTGTGAAGTCTGTCAAATAGCAATTCTTGGTATGAAGAAATAAATACATTTGGACGTGATTAATACACATTGCAATGTGGGCTAACTTAATTGACTGTCTAGCGGATCTGATACAAAGAAAGGAATTTTAATTGGGAAAGACCTATAGAAACAATGCAAAGTTAATTAGAGCATAGGAGAGGTATTTATGGGGAGTTTTGGACAAATGCAGGGTAATCATATTCTTATGTTTTTACTAAGTGTCAGGCACTTTTCTGTGTACTTTCCATGCTTCATTCCATTTAACGTTGCCAACAATCTTAAGAGGTTGATACTAATGTATAAATTTTAAATGAGAAAATTGGGGGAAACGTAACTTGTTAGGGTCATATAACTGTTATATAGTAGGATATGGATTCAAACCCAAGCAGTCTATTCATGGAACCTGTACTCAACCATAAGCAATCATATAGTCATTGAGATCCTCAGTGGAAGAAGGGGAACAAATCGTGACCAGGAAGTAGGGGTGTCTCAAAGAGATGGACGAATCATAGGCAAACTTTGTCCACTTCATAGTTGGAGCCAATATGACCACCACGGTGACATGATAAAAGCATGAAACATCGAAGTCTTATAGACCTGAGTACAAATAACTACTCTGTCATGGTGAGCTTCAATGCGATTATTTCACTGATAGAGGTTTCATTTCACCAGGAAAGGAACTGTAATAACATTTGCAAATTGTCTCATACTCAGTGGATGGCAGATCTGACCACCCTGGCCACCCATTTTTATGATTCAGGGACTCTTTTATTTAGAAAAATTCCACCTAACTCAAAATGGTTTAGGAAAGAAAAGGGATTTTAAAGTTCTCATTACCATACATCATCATGTTCAGGATATTCCAGATTTGGTCATAGCTGGAGATGGAAAATCAAACCATATGATTAGGACCAGATCTGTTATCCCTTACTCCCTCCCAGCCTTCCATCTTAGTCCTGCTCTCCTCTTCCATTGCTTTATTTAGAGTCAGCCTCTTAGTTTACAGTGGTAGGAATATACCCAATGACTATAGAGTCATTTAAGAAATCTCCATGTAAAGAGAACATCTTTTTTTGCCAAAAAATTTCAGGATAAGCATGACTGGAACAACTTGGGTCACTTGCCCTGAACCCATGAAATATGTTATTTATCTAGGCTGAGCATTGTGTCATCCCTGGATTTAAAAGTTGGGCACAGCATTACTTAACTAAATAGAAAGAGAGTTTTGCTGTTACAAGAAGGAAAATGACTAGATTTAGGGCAGGCAAAAGCAGCCAACATCCAGTTCCCAAGGTCCAGGCCTTGACCTCAGAAAAGATGCCAACTGGCCTTAATGCTGGTGCAGGCTCTTGGAGGACCCCTGCTGTTCCAGGCACTAGTTGGTGGGTCAGGGGAAGATCCAGGGAATTCTAGGGAAAGATCCATTGTAGTTGAGGATGTGGAGAGGAATGACACTGAGGGGCTTAAAGCAATGGCCATTTACCCTTATGGAAACATTCAGTAATTTGACAACAGGTATGACTTTTTTCAGGGTGGAAATGCTGAATATCAGAGGTTAAGGGCTGAGTTGAGTTTCATTTAATTCTATTTGGGTCCTTACTTCCTCTTTTTTAATACAGTAGTCAGGTACTTCTAGAACTTGAGGATTCTTAGACTCTAAATTCAGTAGAGCTGAAAGCAGCTGCCCGAAAGTATGTGCAGGGCCAGTTGTGCATAGGTCAATACTTCAAATTGTTGTTTTGTGTGTGCGGGGGGGAGGTTATTTCAAATTTCCAACCACCCTGTTACCCCAACTCCCTATATATTGCTACAGATGCAACAGAATGAACAAAAATACGATACGTTTTCCTCCCTGCTGTAACCCAAAATGAACAGGAATTTTTTAGGAATAATGTATTTCTTCAGTAAGTACCAACATGTTGCTATTATAAGCCAAGTACTGTTTTAGATGCTGGGAATGCAGAAGCAATCACAGCAGACAAGCTCCCTGCGTTTAAGGCAGTTTGCATTCTAGGAAGGATACAGACAATGAAAAGCAACAGCAACAGCAAAACACAACTAAGATAGTTTCAAAAAGTGAGAAATGCTGTTAAATAATAAAACAGGCAAGTAAATGAAACAAAGCAACACTGGGGACTCTGGTGAAGCAAAAAAAATATTTAAGTCGAGGCATAAAAACAGAGGGAGCCAGCTATGTAAAAGTTAGAGGAAGAGCATCACAGCTTCCCTCCACGGAGGGAATAAGTTTCTGCTCCTGGAAGAAACTGAAGGCAAATGCAGCCGAAGTGGAAAGGTACTGGTTTCAATGAGTTGAACCCTGCTTTCATATTCTAATTAAAACAATCTTTAAATACTATTAAGGAAAAATTTCAAAACAATGTGATATGATCACAATAACCTCAACATAGTTTAAACACACATGAAATGTCCTATCTGGGTAATACATTTTCAGTCTGTGTTCATATGCTTATATTGTTTTATGGTTATGGTATCATGGAATACATGCGCTTTCCACCCTGACTTTCAAAATGCGTTCTTAGGTGTCTTGCAGGTGTGTATTTTCATTCTCCATTTTCATCTTTAGAAGTGTAACTCCTTTTCTTTTGTGGCATGTATTCCTTAGACACTTTCTATATATCTTTTGTTGAATCTTAATAACCTTTCTCGTTTTGCCCTCTTTTCTAAGGGAATCGCACATGTGGCCTACCCCCTAATTTTATTATTTCTCTGAATTTGAGTGAACACCTTGGCTTTTTATCACAGTAATGATTTTTTCAATGTAATTTCCTTTTGAGTATATATTCGATGATATCCTCCAAAACTCTAATTTAGATTTTTGAAACAAAAGTAAATAAACACTGGAAACATAATGAAACAAATCAGTTTGTGTCGATTGTCATTTAGACAACACAAGTCTCAGAGCATTAACCGGAAATTATTTCTCCTTTATCTAGTTTCATATCCTGGTTTCGAGAACTCAATAACCCAAGTCTACCTAGGTCATCTTGTGATAGTAAACTGGGTGCTTACAGAGGCATATTAACTTCTGTGAGATTACAGTACTACTCGATATGCTGCAGTGGTAATGAAGTAATAATTAAGGCGTCAATCTTAAATGGCCTTCTATTTTCCCTTAAGATTCCTCTGGACATTATACTCTGATAATAGTATATTTTGAAAATGGAATTTTCTTTGCTGAAATGGCACAAACCCACCTATGTGTGAATACAGCAAGGGTGTTATAATAAACTATTCTGGTCAATAAGTGATAGGCTCTGTTTTCCTTATCTGTAGAAACGAGGCTCTTTAGTATCCTAAATATCTTCTGTTTTAGTACATATATACAGGTATACTTGCAAATGTTTGGATTTTACAAATATTGCTGATTGCCCCACTAACTGCAAGTGTTTCAGGATTTTGCGGTGGTATTTTTTTTTTTTTATCATCTCTGACTTGCCAATGCTTGAGAGACAATAGAAAAGGAGTGTTCTAGAGAATTGTGTGTGAGTGAATGAATCCACTAAATCTATATTTTCTAATGTTTTCAAATGACAGCCAAACTCAATACACAAGTTCAATAAAAAAACTCAAACAGAAGTTCAATAAAATATTTTAATGGTGTTGTGTTCTAATACTTCCTTTTCAGGTCTCTTTTTTCCTAATTCATTAAATAACACTTTTCAGTTCTCTTTTTTCCTAATTCATTAAATAACACTACTGGTCATGGCCAAGTAAGTTAATTTAACAACCTACTAATAGGTAACAATCTGTAGTTTTAAAAATACTTCTTTAGAAGGGGTGCCTGGGTGGCGCAGTCGGTTGGGCGTCCGACTTCAGCCAGGTCACGATCTCGCGGTTGGTGAGTTCCAGCCGTGCGTCAGGCTCTGGGCTGATGGCTCGGAGCCTGGAGCCTGTTTCCGATTCTGTGTCTCCCTCTCTCTCTGCCCCTCCCCCGTTCATGCTCTGTCTCTCTCTGTCCCAAAAATAAATAAAAACGTTGAAAAAAAAATTTAAAAATACTTCTTTAGAAGTATTACCACTTTTCAAAGAATTAGAGTACATTTAAGATCCCATTCTGGGGCGCCTGGGTGGCGCAGTCGGTTAAGCGTCCGACTTCAGCCAGGTCACGATCTCGCGGTCCGTGAGTTCGAGCCCCGCGTCGGGCTCTGGGCTGATGGCTCAGAGCCTGGAGCCTGTTTCGGATTCTGTGTCTCCCTCTCTCTCTGCCCCTCCCCCATTCATGCTCTGTCTCTCTCTGTCCCAAAAATAAATAAACGTTGATAAAAAAAAAAAAGATCCCATTAAGTGTATGTAAGTACAATTGATACTCAGAAATTTGCAGTGGGTTATTTTGAATACAAGGGATCATCATTCTGTAAATGTGTGAAATTTAATAGAATTCCCATACCAGAATTATAGTGTTCTTGCTATATTCACATAAGGGTAATTTTGTGTAAATTTGCACTGGGTTATTTTTTTAATTTATTTTTTGGTTTTTACTTAAATTCCAGTTAGATAACATTAGTGTCATATTAGTTTCAGGTGTACAATTTAGTGATTAAACAATTCTATACAACACCTGGTTCTCTTCACGGCAAATGCACTCCTCAATCCCCACCACCCGCTTCATACGTTGCCCCCATCCAACTCCACTCTGGTAACCATCAGTTTGTTCTTTATAGTCTGTTTGTGGTTTTCCTCTCTCTCTTTTTCCCCCCCATGATGGTTTTGGTGGTTAAATTCCACATATGAGTGAAATACGGTATTTGTCTTTCTCTGACTGACTGACTTCCCTTAGCATAATACCTTCTAGCCCCATTCACGTTGTTGCAAATGGCAAGATTTCACTCTTTTTTATGGCCGAGTAATATTTCTATGGAATTTTATATATGTATATAATGGAATTACATATATATATGAAATATATATGTATACATACACATAAACATGAGAGTGCAAGTATCCCTTAAAACTAGTATTTTTGTATTCTTTGGGTAAATACCTACACTGTTTTCCAGAGTGCACTGTAGTAACCTTTTTTAAGCCCACAACGAATCTGGCACTAATATTGTTATTGGTCATTCTCACTCGAGCAGATCCATGTTAGTCTGCTACGTTCTGAGAAATTCAGTTAATAGCTACTGGTTATAATAGCTATCAGTTAAAAACTATTATTCTTTCTTTTTGCTGAAACTGGGTCAGTGTGTTGTACTCCTTTTTGGTATGGATAAATTTTCTCATAGAGAGAGACACACAGATACACAGTGGTTAGAAATTGTTTCTCTTCCTTTAAAGTAGTGAGCAGAGAACTAGCCTATGGAACCAACACACAATAAATACTGCGCATAGGGTATTTAGAATTTTGTGTTCAAATTTAAAAACAAGCAAATACTATAAACCCCCTCAGTCTGTCACTAAGTTAGTGATGTGATTTTATTAGATGATCTCTCTGATACCTTTCATTATTAACATATTTTAGAGTTATATGTTCAAATTTAAAAAACAGTGTGAAAACCCTCAATCTGCCATTAACTTCATGATGTGGGGATTTTACTAGGGGGTATTTCTGAAACCTGGCTGGCTCAGTTGGTCGAGCATGTGATTCTTAGTTTTGTGGTTTTGAGTTCGAGCCCCATGTTGGGTGTAGAGTACTTAAAATCTTAAAAAAAAAGGAAACTGCCAGCACTCCCGGCAAATTTGGAGGGTAAGCTAAATCACGTGTGTTTTATAGGAGTCCTGACATGAGAACAACTGCTATTTTAACAGATGTTTGGATCTCTTAAAGAGCCCTCCAAGTTACCACATCCAAACCTGAACTCAATCTTTTTACTAATAAATCTAGTCCTTCTCCGATGTCTTTGATCCTAATGAATGATTCCACCATCTAACGAGTTGTGTTATTTGGAAACTCATTGTCATACGTCTCTCATCCTTACCCCCAAATCCAAAATAAATGAAGTCTTAATCATTTTTGGCTCACAAATATCTTTAATCTCTACCTCTATTGCCACAGCATAGTCAAATCAACCTGGTCTTCTTAATCCTACTGTTCTTGACTTTCAAGTCCATGTATTATCTGCACTCTACTATTCACCAACCTAATTTCTCATATTACTCCTCTCATCTTCATGCTCTGGGCACATTGTCCTTCTTTCAAATTTTTAGTATTCCAGTCTCTTCCTGCCTCAGGACCTTAGCACATGCTGCTCCCTCTGCTTCAAGTACTGTGGAATGTATCTGCTATGGGCAGACAATAACATTGTAAAATCAGAAATATAATATGGCTGGTTGTTTAGAAATAAATGTTTATTATGTCTGAGAACAAATGTTTAGTTTTTACATATTACAAGAGTTTGGATGTCTCACTTTTAAAAATTAACTACAGAACTGTCAAACTGTGATAGAGAGGGATTTGAACAATAATTGAAAAAAAATTTGTTTTTTTTTTTACATTTTAGGAAACTCTAGAGTTTAAGTTTGAATATGTTAAATACTTAACCGCTTTTAAAGAGGAAATGTATTTATAAATTAATATGTTACAGGTGAGGATACCCATGAGACTAAGTAAAAGAAATCTTGAGTGGGTTGTAAAGAAGTGCTTTAAATACACATCACTGAAATTTTAACCTTGGGATTTTTTTTCCAATTATTTTTGTAATGTGTTTTCTTAAAATCATGGCATCACATATTTTTTTTCTTATTTGTTTCTTTTCTTTTTAATGGGAACACTCTGTGATCTAACATCCTCTGGGTGTGAAAACACATCTCCAGAAAATATCTGACAAAAAATGCAGTGAAAAATAAATCTTCCTAAATATAAAATAGTGAGACTGTAACAAATACAGGCTGATATGATCTTTAAAATTCTTTGATTCATGATTACTCTTTAAAAAAAATCCGAGATACGTTTTCATTTCTGTACTTCTCTTCAAACAATGCATTATAATATTATAATAATGAAGAATTAATGTTTATCATCACAGTGCAAAAATTCAGGTTGAACTTGAGTGCTCTCTGACTGCAGGACCCATTTTTATGTTGTTTCCAGTTATATCCTCATTGTTGACCTACCTAGCAGTGCTTAGCACTTACTAAGTAAGCACTTAAAAATCTTTGGTGAATATTACTGGTTAAATTATCCTTGCTGATTTTGTTTTCATTTATTTCTCTCTCATTCCTAGTTTTCTTCAAACTAATATAGTAGCTTAATGTCTGATCTTGGTGATAGGAATCTACATGAGCTGGAATTATAGTTGACTTTCATTTTTAGTCCAGGCAAAATATGACTTCTTTGTTTTTATTAGTCTTTACTTCCCCAAATAAATTGGCCAGAGAGCTCACTATTAAGTTCAAAATGAATGTGTTTTAAGTGTTTACTTTATGATAATTAAGAGTGTAAACATAATGAAGAATATATTTCAATTCTACTTTAGTGGGACCACTATTTTAGATTTTGGGGGTCAATGCGAACTATTTTAAAATACATAATCATTCTTTTGCTTTACCTAATCCCTTTACCCTCCTCTTCATATTTTCTTAGTACTGTTCTTAACCTTTTCCTCAATTAAATCCTACGTCTGTATTACATTCAAAGCACGAAGAGTTCTATTACTAAAAAACAAAGACACTCATTCTGTATAGATTTTCTCAATATGTTTAATTCTCTACTTTGGAAACTTTTTAAGTTTAGTTTGTTGCCAGTAAAGAACAGTGCTTTTAAGGAAATATCTTAGCTTTTAAGTGAAGAAGTATTCTATAAAATACTTAAAATATTCAAATAATCACAAAATGTATAAATTGAAAAAATAATCTTTCAGATTCCTTGTTACTTTCCAGATGTAATCACTGTAAAAAGTCTCTTGTATCTACTGACAGAAATATGTGCATATGCAAACATACATTACATTTAAAATCATTCTATTAAATATAATGTACTACACATTTTAAATTATTAGATGATTCTATGTTGGGTAATATTTTACACAAAGTATCATTTTGTAATGTACATACATTTTTAATTTTTTTAATGTTTATTTTTGAGCGAGAGAGAGAGAGAGAGAGAGAGAGACAGCATGAGCGGGAAGGGTCAGAGAGAAAGAGAGACACAGAATCTGAATAGGCTTCTGGCTCCGAGCTGTCAGCACATAGCCTGAGGCGGGGCTCGAACTCAAGACTGGGGAGGTCATGACCTGAGCCAAAGTCAGTTGCTTAACTGACTGAGCCACCCAGGTGCCCCATGTAATGTATATTTTTTATATTAGAAAGTTATATAAGTCAT
Organism: Puma concolor; assembly: GCF_028749965.1. NCBI lineage: Eukaryota > Metazoa > Chordata > Mammalia > Carnivora > Felidae > Puma > Puma concolor. Next base: position 40,258,677 of record NC_141673.1, on the reverse strand, counting down.
TTTGGTTAATGTAACATAAAATAATTCTATAAAATATGTTAAATATGGGGCACCTGGGTAGCTCAGTCAGTTAAGTGTTCAACTTCGGCTCAGGTAATGATCTCACGGTTTGCTGAGTTCAAGCCCTGCATCGGGCTCTGTGCTGACTGCTCAGAGCCTGGAACCTGCTTCTGATTCTGTGTCTGCCTCTCTCTGCCCTTTCCCTGCTCACTCTCTGTCTCTCTCTCTCTCTGTCTCTCTCTCTCTGAAAAAATAAAATAAGCATTAAAAAAAATGAAAAAAATGTTAAATTCAAGTGATCCAAGTTACTTTAAGCCAATTCAGTTTTATATTTTTAACTGTTTTTTGGCATAATTTGTGATGATTGTGTCAATACACGTAAGATGTTAAATGATTTTATAGATTTGATTATGTTTAAGGATTAAAAAAAAAATGTTTGTTTATTTTGAAAGAGAGAGTGCAGGCACAGGAACGGGGGAGGGGGAGACAGGCCCTGTTAGTGCAGGGCCTGATGCAGGGTTTGGTCCCACAAACCACAAGACCCTGACCTGTGCTGAAATCAAGAGTCAGAAGCTTAACTGACTGAGCCATCCAGGTGTCCCATATTTAAGGATTTTTTTAAAGTTCCTCTTTTATTGGGGCGCCTGGGTGGCTCAGTTGGTTGAGCTTCCGACCTCGGCTCAGGTCATGATCTCACGGTCCGTGAGTTCAAGCCCTGCATCGGGCTCTGCTGACAGCCCAGAACCCAGAGCCTGCTTCAGATTCTGTGTCTCCCTCTCTCTGACCGTCTCCCGTTCATGCTCTGTCTTTCCCTGTCTCAAAAATAAATAAACATTAAAGTTCCTCTTTTATCATGTTACAAAGTATTCTTGGGTAACAGATATTGGAATGTCTTGTTTAAAATTAATATTTTTATCAATAATGTTGTTATAGATCATAATCTATGTGGTTTTAATGTTTGAGTTCCTTTATATGTTCAGACACTATTACAAATAAAGATTTTATAATCACATCTAATATATATTTGGTTGGGGGTTGCAGTAGGCTAACCTTAAGGATTTTAAAGTATCTCAAATGTAAAATGTTTTAAGAATTATCTTGCACATTTTAGCTATGCGACAAATATTTTAAAACAAAAACAAAGAATATGGAAGTTGTTTCAAGAAATAGGAAGTTTTTGGGGCGCCTGGGTGGCGCAGTCCGTTAAGCGTCCGACTTCAGCCAGGTCACGATCTCGCGGTCCGTGAGTTCGAGCCCCGCGTCGGGCTCTGGGCTGATGGCTCAGAGCCTGGAGCCTGTTTCGGATTCTGTGTCTCCCTCTCTCTCTGCCCCTCCCCCGTTCATGCTCTGTCTCTCTCTGTCCCAAAAATAAATAAACGTTGAAAAAAAAAAATTAAAAAAAAAAAAAAAAAAAAAAAAAGAAATAGGAAGTTTTTAGGAGTCCTTAGAAAGTTCATTAACTTTAATAATAATAGTTTGCATGTAGAGAGCTTTAATTACATGCCGTGTGCCTTTCTAAGAATTTTTGTGCATTACTCATTTAATCGTACTTCAAACCATTTGTGAGGTTTGTACTATTATGCCCATTTTGGAAATGAGAAAATGAAAGGTCACAGAAATGATGCTGTTTGCTTCCAGCCGCTCCACTGGTAAGTGTTACAGCTGGGATTCAGTGAGGAAGGTTTGCCTTTATTGTTGATAGGATCTAGGTCACTGAGCATTAGCTTAAGAGTACTCAGTGTCAACAACCTGTAGTCCACAAAGAAGAGCTTGCCTTTTGGGGGGACAGATAAGAAGTGGAAAAAAATGAAAGAAAAAAGGGGAGAGGGAGGGAAGGAGGAAGAAGCAGGAAGGAAGGAAATGATTCTGGGTGGAGTATGTTTTATTTTGGTAAGTGCTGTCAAAGAAGTAAAAACAAACAACAACAACCAAAAACAAAACAAAACAAACAACAACAACAAAAAATAACAAGGAAAGAAAGTAGAGAGTGCCAGGTTTCCAGGAAGAAGGTGGAATGCATTTTATTATTTCTTTTTGTGCTGAAACTACCTTTTAAGTATCTTTTTTTTTTTTTTTGCAATTTAAAGTTGAAATTTATTTCAATTACAATTCTTTTGTTATGCGTTAAAGCTGTTTTAACCTTTAGAGGCATACGATTATTTCAGAATAGGTCTTTTTAATGATTCATTGTGTATGAAGACATTGGACGATGCGATTAGCTTTTTAAAAATTGAATTATAATTAATATACAATGTCCTATTAGTTTCAGATGTACAATAACGTTCCACAAGCCTATACATTTCTCAGTGCTCATCATGATAAGCATGCTGTTAATCCCCTTTATTTCACCCTTTCCCCCCACCCACATCCTTCTAGCAACCACCAGTTTTTCTCCGTATTTAAGAGTCATTTGTCTCTGTGTGTGTGTGTGTGTGTGTGTGTGTGTGTGTGTGTGGTTTGTTCACTTGTTTTGTTTGTTAAATTTCACATATGAGTGAAATCATAGGATATTCTCTGACTTATTTTACTTAGCATTATACCATTAGCATTAGATGCATCCATGTTGCCCATCCTCCTCTTTTACGAATGATACCCCATTGTATATATATGCCACATCTTCATTCTCCATTCAGCTATTGATGGACCCTGGGTTGCTTCCATATCTCACCTTTTGTAAACAATGCAGCAACAAACATAGGGGCACATATATCTCTTTGAATTAATGTTTTTTGTTTTCTTTGGGTGAATACCCAGCAGTAGAATTACTAGATGATACAGTAATTCTATCTTGAATGTTTTGAGGAAACTCCATACTGTTTCCCGCCATGACTACCCCAATTTGCATTCCCACCAACAGTGCACAGGGGTTCCTTTTTCTCCACATCCTTGCCAATACTTCTTATTTCTTGTCTATTTTGAATTTAATCATTCTGACAGGTGTAAGATGATATCTTATTGTGGTTTTGATTTGCATTTCCCTGATGATGAGTGATGCAGAACATCTTTTCATGTGTCTGTTGGCCATTTGTATATCCTTTCCGGAAAAATGTCTATTCAGGCCCTCTGTCCATTTTTAATCAGATTATTTGTGTTTGGTTTTGTTTTGTTGGTGTTGAGTTGTATAAATTTTTATAAATTTTAGATATCAACCCTTATTGGATATATCATTTGCAAATATCTTCTCTCATTGAATAGGTTGCTTTGTCATTTTGTTGACAGTTTCCTTCACTTTGCAAAGGCTTTTTAATTTGGTGTAGTCCCACTAGTTTTGCTTTTTTTCCCCTTACCTGAGGTGATGTATCTAGAAAAATGCTTCTACAGCTGATGTTAGAGATTACTGCCTCTGTTTTCATCTAGGAGTATTTTGGTTTCATATCTCACACTTAAGTCTTTAATCCATTTCAAGTTTATTTTTGTATATTGTATAAGAAAGTGCTCCAGTTTTATTCTTTTGCTCATAGCTATCCAATTTGTCTAACACCATTTGTTGAAGAGACTTTTATCCCCCACTGTATGTTCTCGCTGCCTATGTCATAGATTTACCATCTAAGTATAGGTTTATTTGTGAGGTCTCTATTCAGTTCCATTCATCTACGTCTGTTTTGTTGCCACTATCATCATATGGTTTTGATTATTACAGCTTTGTAGTATGTCTTGAAATCTGGGATTCTGATACCTCCAGCTTTGTTCTTTCTCAAATTACTTTAGCTAATTGGGGTTCTTCTGTGGTTCCATACAAAGTTTAATATTATTTCTTCTAGTTCTGGTATTTTGATAGGGATTTCATTAAATCCATGGATTACTTTGGTTAGTATGGACATTTTAACAGTATTCATTCTTTGAATCCATGAGCATGAAATATCTTTCCATTTGTTGGTGTCATCTCCAATTTCTTTCATCATCAATGTTTTATAGTTTTCAGAGTACAAGTCTTTCACCTCCTTGGTTAAGTTTATTCCTATTTTATTTTGGGGGGTATAATTGTAAATTGGAATGTTTTCATAATTTCTTTCTGCTACTTCATTATTAGTATATAGAAATACAACACATTTCTGTTAATTAATTTTGCATCCTGGAATTTTACTGAATTCATTTATCAATTTTAGTAGTTTTTGGTGGAGTCTTTAGAGTCTTTATATATAGTATTATGTCATCTACAAATAGTGAAAGTTTTACTTCTTTCTTACCAATTTGGATGCCTTTTATTTCTTATCTGATTACTGTGGCTTGGACTTCCAGTACTAGGTTGAATAAAAGGGGTGAGAATGGACATTCTTACCTTGTTCTTGGTCTTAGAGGAAAAGCTCTCAGTTTTTCATTGAGTATGACGTTAGCTATGGGTTTTTCATATATGGACTTTACTATGTTGAAGTACGTTCTCTCTAAACCTATTTTGTTCAGAGTTTCTATCACCAATGCATTTATCAGAATAGGGTGGTAGCTGAAGGTCACATTTGAGCACATAGATCTGACCTGAGAAACTGAGCTTTGGTAAGATGTGGGACCATGCGTGGTGACTTGACAACAGAGGCCCTTGTGCTTTAGGTAAAGTAGTGAAGAAAGTACCCCAAGTTTCAGTTGAGGTAGCATGGGGGCAGATGGCGTGGGGTACTGGGTTGACTTGGCTTCTATTCTGAATGAGATGGGAAACTGTGGTAGAGATCCTCCCCCAAGGAACGTCGTGAAAAACCCAAGACTGGAAAGCAACCTGGCCATGTGTGCAAGTCGCCCATTCAGACCATATGTTACCATGTATGGGAGACAAAGAAGCAAAAATTGTACAAAAGGCAACCCCCTTCTGCACTCGGGACTCAGCCTTTTGGGATCCTAGCCCGCGGAGCCCATGTGAGCACGAAGAAAGTTGCTTGCTGGAAAGAAAAGCCTCAGTTTCCCAGCTCTGTGTGTGTGTGTGTGTGTGTGTGTGTGTGTCCCCATTACAAAATCATTGAAATGTTTTGAACAGAAGGGTAACATGTTCCTACTGAGATTTTTTTTAAGAGTCATTTTGAATAAAATGTTTTTGCTAGATTGATTGAGTAGGGCAAGGGCACAGAGGAAATTTGCTCTTTTGTAGGCTATTATAGTTGAGGCAAAATTGCGCTATATCTTCTCTCTGTGTGTTTTCCTAGATTTTGTGGCCTTTAAATACATTAAAAGACCAAGAGAAAGTTCGGAAATATGTTACTATAGGATGTTTATTTAAAAATGGGTTCAACTTCCACCATGTGAGTCAGAGCCCATAATAACACTGATTTTATTTTATTCTTTTTTAGCATTTTATACATGCATTTCCCAGCCACCTTGCCATCTAATTCATTGTCTTGGGGCAAGTAGATACAAGTTGGGTTATCGTTAAAGCATCTGGGAAAGTGGCAGAGAAAATTTTTTCCCCTATGCTTGAAAGACTTACTAATGCACTTTCAAAGTCAGAGGAAGAGAAACATTAAGGGTTCATGAATATAAAGTGAGTGCAATTGGTTCTAAAAGCCATCCTCCGTAAAATACCTGGATTGGCATTGATATTCAAGAAAATTGTTTTTAGACAAAATGCTTTTGCTTTTCAATATTTTACATTTAATTCCATTTTACACAAGAATATATCAATGTCAACATTTAAATGATACCCGCTGTGCTGAAGACTGATTTTGAAAATTGTCAGACATTTGATGTTATTCTCTAAAAGTAACCATCACCTAAATGTTGCTTATAGTTAAATATATATCAACAAATTAACAATTAATAGGTATTTATAATCCTTATAACTGTGATGAACTATATTTCAGTCAGTATGTACTCCTGGTGCGTTAGGTACATGGCAAATAATTTCTCATTGTTTACTATGAGATGAGCATTCAGCCACATTTTCCAGATTTTTTTTTTCTAAAGGCTTTGTTTTTTCAAGGAGCATATAAGATAGTTAGAGTGAAGAAAGATCCAAAAATGCTTTCACTGAAAGTATAAGACAGTCTATTATCTATTGGTAAAGTTAAAAATAAAAAAAGGATAAATAGACAAATACAAGTTACTTTAGGTTAAAGCGTTTACTAAGGTTTCATGTCCTCTTAAGTCTATTTAGTCATGAGAACTGGGAGCCTCACAAGTCAGGAAGATAGAATTCCAGTTGGTAAAATTGAGAAAATAACCTCCTAGGATATTTCAACTTTCTACCTTAGAATATAGTATACGTTATTTACTTTTTCTATTATAACATGAGCTCCTGGAGAATAGGGAGAATGTCTACATTGTCTCTGTATCCCAAACAATATCTTATACATAGTTGATACTGAGTAAATACTTACTGATTGAATGAGGTATGTGTATTCTTCTAAGATGGTAATACATAACCTTTTATTAGGAGAAATGGGATATTATTGCTTGTTTGACAACACGGATTATGTTTCTCAAATGTGATATTTTTGGCTTACTAAAAACATCTTTACCGTTCCTAGGTGGAAATATTTTTTTTTTAATTTTTTTTTCAATGTTTATTTATTTTTGGGACAGAGAGAGACAGAGCATGAACGGGGGAGGGGCAGAGAGAGAGGGAGACACAGAATCGGAAACAGGCTCCAGGCTCTGAGCCATCAGCCCAGGCCCGACGCAGGGCTCGAACTCTGGGACCGTGAGATCGTGACCTGGCTGAAGTCGGACGCTTAACTGACTGCGCCACCCAGGCGCCCCTAGGTGGAAATATTTAAAACTAACAAAATTTTATCTCTAAAGAGGATTTCTCAAGTTTTGTACTTCAAAACTATTATTAGTTTCAGTCAATTTTATGATATGAGAAAAGCAACATGTTAATTACTAACAGTAGTAGCAGAAATAAAAAGCAAAATTGTATTTTTTATGCTTTTTAGACATAAAAGTAGTTTTTTAATCACGTAAAAAAATAAACTTTTGTGTGTGTGTGTGATTTGGGAAGATTTGTATTGCCCTTGTATGTAGAGGACTACACAACTGTGTAATGTACGCATAAGCAAATTGCTTGTATTTCAACTCATTTCCCATTTTACTTCCACTTTCTTATTATCATTGTGTACAATGCCCTAGTTAGATGGATAAACCCATTTTCATTTGTAAGCTTTAATGAAATATATTCAAGCTGCTGCCATAATAAAATAGATTCAACCTACTGAGAAATAATGCATGCAAAGTGATTAGTATGATGCTTGACACAGACAAATGCTCAATAAATGATCATTTTATCTACAATGCCTATTATTATTCTTCCTAATCTTCTTGGAGTTGTTCACTTTCTGAAATGCTTCAGAGATCACTTCTACCAACTACCTTCTGAACCCCACATGGTTCCACATACCTCCGCCTGGTGATTGGTTAATATCTTCGGTAGCTTCTGAGTCATGCTTCATCAGGAAACCAAGGGTGTGATTTGCATCCTAGCATATCCTCCTTCCTCCTGCTCACTGTCACTTCTATTTTTGCTTTAGAGCACAGGGTTCTTAAAGGCATCTTATTCCAAGGCTTCCTATATACAGATTTTCTACCTGCTTCTCTATGAGAAATGTGTATTTGGTAACAAATGTTTACTAGAAAAAGGCAGCTATAGCTAGGTTAACACTTAAGGCCAAAGCTTTTCATTTCTTCCAAATCCTCTAGTAGTTCCCCTCTGTAGACTACTACCAATTTTCTGCCCCAGTTCTCCCAGGGTTCCTGGTCCAGTTAATTTACTTAAACCGATCAAAAATGATTTGAGTACCTATAGTTAATCCATTGACAAGCACACATTGAATTCTTACTTTATCCAGGGATATTTGTTCAACACTAATTCCGGATGCCTTATCCTGGCATCCACGTTGCCTCAAGAGTTTCAAAATATTCAGAATTGTATGCAAAATGTGGTGTGCATGTTTGCATATGCAATTTCCTAGTCCCCGGGAATGAACTCACAGTTTCTCTCGGATTGTCAAAGGGTGAAGACTCTAAAGAGGTTTAAGATTTACTCTAGAGAGGCAAAAATGGATAAAACATATTTTTCTGGTTGAGGAGTTTGCAATAGAAGTGAAATTGACATAGTAAATGGAAGTATCAAAATAGGGGTGAATGGTATAGTATATAATATTTACGAACAGAAAAATCACTTAGTGATAAATTGGAGGGAAGAACTTTATCTGGCCTAAAAATAAGTTACTTGTTAAAGTTTCATGGGATTTCCATCCTGTGAGGAAAAGAGTATGAGCAAGGCCTTGGGATTAGTATTGATTAGAGTGTTTGGGAAGATAATAAAGAGGCTAGGTCTTGAATAATACTGGATTATAAGAAAAAGTTATTGAGTACATGAGATCTTAATAATTCCCATGATATAAAATGCTAAATAGTAAAAAGATACATGGCAGATTATCTTTTCGCTAATCTTCCTTAGATTTAAAAACATTTAGGTTCTGAAACTCGTAAATAATCTTGAAAAATTGTTTTGTAAAATAATTCTTAATAACAGCATAATACATCATTCAGAAATGTGCTGTGGCACTAAGTACAGTTCTTTAACAGCATATTATAATAGCTTACACTGACCTAGACTGTTTATATTTTACTTTCCTTAAATATATCCAATGCACTTTGTTTCTGGGCTTGTATTTTATATAGTTGGAAAGGAGAAAATGTTCAAATGTCATGGATTTAGAGAGGTGCTCGAGTCTACAGGATACTGGACATTAGGCTATTCATAAGATTGCCCTTTTCTTGTAATTCACTAAGATATTTGTAAACTGATGGAGACCCAATTCTTGTATGACTGTGATCACTATCAGTTAACCATTTGTTTTCTTTGCTTTGTTCTTGGGCAGCTGGGAGTGCCTGAAGAATAGCACACATATCCCTCCTAGCAACTTGTACTTTGCCCTCAGCCTGCCTTAATGCTCCCTCATCAATCTCACAGGTTCATGAGTTCGAGCCCCACAACAGGCTCAGTGCTGTCAGCACAGAGCCTGCTTCAGATCCTCTCTCCCCCCACCCTGCCCCTCCATTGCTAGTGCTGTCTCAAAAATAAACAAACATTAAAAAAAAAAAAGAGCGTAGATATCTTCACTTGAAAATCACAGTAGTATCTCAACATTAATATTTAAAAAAAATTTAATGTTTATTTTTGAGAAAGACAGTGAGAGAGAGAGGTCATGAGCAGGGGAGGGGCAGAGAGAGAGGGAGACACAGAATCCCAAGCAGGCTCCAGGCTCTGAGCTGTGAGCACAGAGCCCAAAGTGGGGCTCGAACCCATAAACAGCAAGATCATGACCTGAGCCCAAGTCAGACATTTAACCGACTGAGCCACCCAGGCGCCCCTCAAAATTAATATGACTTAGACTGGACTGTTGACACCTCTCTTGTGCCTTCTCACATCATCTTGCATCTTCTCTTCAGAGCTTTACAGTTTCTGTCAGTTGCAATCAATCTTTCATTCTCCAATTCACCCTTTCTAAAATTGACCCCTTCTTCCCGGATATCTCTTCCATAGAGCATATTGTTTATCTACACCCCTCACTCTACTTGCATTTCCATTACCTCTGATCTCCTATCCTGAGTCCAACCCTTCTTTGCATTGATTTAAATATTGCTCTACCTTCAAGGTTTAGTTGAAAAACCTCAGCTAGAGTGTTTCTAAATAACTGTGCAGAAGTAACCATGTTCCTAACATGAATACTTATGGTCTTTGGAAATGTAGGTAGTACCCTATTTTACACTCTTTTTGTTATGGGTTTATTTAAGAGTTAATCCTATTGACTTCCCATGAATACTTAAGTTACTTTTCTTCTGAACTGTTATCTCCTTGTTGGCAGGATCACGTCTCTCCTTGTTGTTTTTGTTTCCTTTGGTTTGTTTTTATCCATCAGATCATTAAGCACAAAATGGGCTCGTGATGGGTAGTTTTTGGCTAAAACACTGGTAAGATTTTAGGAGGCAGATGACACATAATCAATACTAATATACATTGCAACTTACGGTGTACAAAGCATCTGCACATGCTTTTTCTCATTTATTAATCATAACAATACTATTCTATATTATTATCTTTATTTTGCAGATAAGGAAACAGACTTGGTCAAGAATAGGAAACAAGTAAATGGCTGGGCTGGGCATAAAACTCAGCTCTGTCTCCATACCCAGCTTTCCATGTTATCATAGCTGCCTTCTAAGATTGCATTTTATAAAAGAAAGTTAAAGACTGCCTAGTTTCTAATACCCATGGATCAAAGGGAAATATATCTGAAACAAATTTATCAAGATAGATGGCAGAAATCCTAGACATTACTGAATTTTCAAGTATCCACCATCAAATGACAGTTAGGTGATATTTATTTATATGTGGAAGAATAAATTAATAGCACCTTTTTAAGGTGTAAAACTAAAAGGTACTCAGACCATGTAGGATGAAAGGAAGCTTGGTCAGAAATGTCCCTAGAAATCTTTCGCAATTTGAATTGTGCTCAGAAGGAAGGTCATAAATCACTCACTGCTTTAGTGATATCTGTTAAGCAGTCTTTCTGGTCTTTGAAAGCTAAATAGCAGGTACCAAAATAAACAAAGCTCACAATGAGATATGTCTCATCTCATTCATATCTTCTTAGATCCACAAAGTCAGCACTGTTAAACTTAAGTGCTAAGAATTATTCAAATAAATTCTCTCAAATCTGACAAATATTCAAAAGATAATAAGTCTAGGAAAACTGAATAAGTCAATAGCTCTATCATAATTGTATATTAGCAATTTTCCATTCTGTCCATCTTGACGTAATGTTATTTTTGTCTTTGTGCTTATGAATCAACAGTCGAGGTCTGTCTGGTTTCCTACCACACCTTCCATCATCTCCCTGAGCTCTAGGGCTGGTGAATCCTCACTGAGCCTTGAACTATGCTACATAGTTTAAATGGAATAGTACTTCCCATGGTTTGAAAAAAAAAAAAAAAAAACAGATGGATTCCTTAACTTCTCACATGCTAAAATGGAAAACTCTTTTTCTGTTTTTAACATGAAAACAACCTACCTAACGCCTATCATTAATTTTAGTAAATAATAATTTTATCATTTCTCAAATTATAATATATTTTGAGTTCTGCACATAAAAGTCCTCAGAAATTGACTTAATTACATGCAACCAGGGATCAATAACTGCTATTTAAAAGTGTAAAAAAAAAAACACACACACACACAAAAAAACAAAGCAAAGATTTTCAACTGTGCTTCAATATAAAAATAGAGAAAATAGTTTAGAAATACAAAAAAATCATCAGCATTGGATCCCAAATAACTGGCCTACATCCTCCGTTCCAACCTCCCTGCACACATATTTTAATTACATTAGGGGGAAAAGTTATTTTTCAGAATTCTGCAGTCCTTTTGAGACAACTAAATATGAATTCTATAATGAGTTTATTTTATAAATTTATTTATTTATTTTGAGAGAAAGAATGAGTGACTAGGGGAGGGGCAGAGAGAGAGGGAGAAAGAGAATCCCAAGCAGGTTCTGCGCAGTCAGCACAGAGCCGGATGTGAAGCTCGAACTCAGGAACTATGAGATCATGACATGAGCTAAAGTGGGATGCTTAACCAACTGAGCCACCCAGGTGCACCCTAAATAGGAATTCTAATTTGAAAAGAGTCCCTTTGACAGAGAAAATAAAGACAAACATAAGTCAAATTCTAAAATTAAAAAGTAGCATGTGTAAGTATTATTATATTCTCGTTATGATTTGTGTTCACTAGAAACTAAATTGCCCAACTACATTGATCTGTTATTTGCCAGCCAGTGTTAACTAAGATCTACTAGGATTGTGCAGACAAATGGATGACTGCCATTATTGTAACCAATATGAATGTCCTTAGCATGAGCCTACAAGTAAAAACAATTCCAGATTATTAGGCAATTGCAATATCAAAAGGAAGAGTAATTAATAGTAAATGACAGCTTGCCTTTTCTTTTTTTTTTTTTTTTTTAATTTTTTTTTTCTTTTCAACGTTTATTTATTTTTGGGACAGAGAGAGACAGAGCATGAACGGGGGAGGAGCAGAGAGAGAGGGAGACACAGAATCGGAAACAGGCCCCAGGCTCTGAGCCATCAGCCCAGAGCCTGATGCGGGGCTCGAACTCATGGACCGCGAGATCGTGACCTAGCTGAAGTCGGACGCTTAACCGACTGCGCCACCCAGGCGCCCCGACAGCTTGCCTTTTCAAATCTAATAATAATTCTTGCCTTAATTTGGGGGGGGGGGCGTCTTTCCATTGGCTGATTTATCAGAATATATAAACACTGACAGTAAAATTATTGAGCGTCTAGACCAGCAATATCATTTCTGAATATAATAATGTACATATTTATCGGTTAAACTTTTTTCTAGTGTGCAAGATTTGCAGGATTCCAAAGCCAGCTTATTTAGGTATATATATTTCTTTCCATCTGTGTTAAAGTGGAGGAAAGCTTAAGTACCAACATTAACTGAATATGCAAAAAACAAAAAGCCTGAAACTTAGACACTCATGAAATACAGGCTGGAAGGGGATTTTATAGAAAAGCTGAGTCAAAGATATTAAGCTTCCTATCTGAATAAAATTTAATATACTATGATTTCTGCTAAAATGAGGCCAGTAGGGGATAACATGTTACTAAAAACAAACTTCTCTTACATGAAACTGAAACCCAAGTCTAAAGGTAGGTTATAGACTGGATTTATGTCATGTTATATAGACAACCGAAATAAACAAACAAACAAAAACCGTGGTACATTAAGTTAATACATTAGAAACGAGTTCAGCGCATAGTGTTTAGACCTATGTTCCTGTCATAACCAATAATACAAAAAACCTAGTCAAGTGACTTCTTTCTCCTCGAGATCTCAATTTTCAGGGTTCCTCATGCACGTAGACCCTTCCCAGGTCACGGGGGAATAGGCAGGTTAGCAGTGGATACGATTTTTGGTAAAGTTTGCAAAAACAAGATATCTTAACGATAATTAGTGGGACGACTGTGTTCTTTCCACCTAATTTTGCAGTCATATTGCTGTTACTGCCTTTTCTTGTGATGGTCCCTCATCATGTGTCAGGAAACTCTACATGTCAGGAAATTCAACATGTGTCAGGAAACTCAGAATCTGGAACCACTCCTATATGCTTTCCCTTCGCCCTGATCTTTCTTTTCTCTTACAAATACTTCTTCTGTGCAAGTGTTCTGATTTGTTAATAGCACTTTGATCGTATCTGTTCTTAGTGTTAATCTGACTCAGTCTTAATCGATGGCATATGGTATTTTTTGTTTTGTCACTATCATTATCTAGAACACCTGGCTCCAAACCACCAGTTAGATTTACAAAGACTCACTCCCAAGCCTCATGAATTCATGGTTGTGTGACCCGGCAAGTCACTTACTCTCTTATTCACTTCATGACCATCAAGTGAGGATCAGAATAATGGTTTTCCTTCATAGACTTGTGATCAGGGGTAAATGAGATGATACATATCAAGTGCTTATTGCAAAGCTTGGATAATAGTAAAAACTTATTAATTAGTTCTTAACATTATGACTGCTGAAGTCATAATGTTAACTCATACTCTCCCTTTAGGTTTCTGTAGGATCCTGTAAGATACCTTGAAAACAAATAAATATACACTGAAATAAATGTTTCATAAGAGAATTGATTATTTCTAGACATAAAATCAATTTGAAATACAAAATGAGAAGAAACAAAGTGTTAGTCTCATAAAGCTAATTTATGATATTTAGGATTATAGGCTTAAGTAATCACATAGTAAATAAGGCAATCAAAAATTCTTTGGTACAAAATTCTGTTAAATGCTTAATGTAAAACAATATTTATTTTAGCAATTACTAAAGATTCAGCATTTGTGTGTTTCCCACATACTAAACAAACTCTAAAAACACAGTTGGTGGCTTGAACTATGGCATTGTCATTTGAAAAATAAAATGTTTTACTGAAGAAACATTTTCATTTCTCCGTGATTGACATTTTAAGAATATTTTTAAAGTTATTCTATAAAAACAATTGTTTCTGAAGTTATTCTATAAAAAACATGCTCTTTGTTAGATCCAGCATATTTTACTGGGACCATATATTTGAAGCCATAAGGCACAATAGTGAATGATTGCAATATGTACACAGTGTTTTAATAACACAAGCTGATTCTAGACGCCCTAGGACCACAAAAAATGCAAGAGTAACAGTAACCGTGTCAAATACTTTAAGTTTATTCTATATTGAATTTATGGACTAAATTGTAGTTTAGAGTTTTTTTTAACCAGTCGGGATCCCAACCTAGAGAAATCAGGCCTCCCACTATACTGAGGATCTTACCGAAAAAAGCAGTCAATGGTGTAGGAGAAACAAAATGGACAAAGGAAACCTAAGGACAGGAGGCAAGTTCAGCCATGCAGGTGCTGTGCAATGGGCAGTGACTTCATCCAGAATGATTATACCAGCTTTAAAGGTAGATTGTACGTACATAAAGCAGTATGATCAGTTTCTAGCATATGGTCCGTGACGACGCAAATGAGTTTGTGTCTTGAGATCCAACTCTATATCACAAAAGCTCTTTAATGCCCTCCATTTCTTAATCATTTAGTATAAAGTTAGAGCTTCATTTATTCTTTTCTTTTTTTTTTAATTTTTTTTTCAACGTTTATTTATTTTTGGGACAGAGAGAGACAGAGCATGAACGGGGGAGGGGCAGAGAGAGAGGGAGACACAGAATCGGAAACAGGCTCCAGGCTCTGAGCCATCAGCCCAGAGCCTGACGCGGGGCTCGAACTCACGGACCGCGAGATCGTGACCTGGCTGAAGTCGGACGCTTAACCGACTGCGCCACCCAGGCGCCCCAATTTATTCTTTTCTACTAAAATTGCCACTTGCTCTGTTTGAATAAAGAACTGGCTATTTCTTCAGTTGTGCGAAAAAGTGAATGCGTAGTGTCTTTACAAGAATTACAGGAAAAAAACGTTGGCAAATGTACTTGAAAAGAGATAGGAAAATATGTGAAAAGAATTAACTAGGAAAATGCCTTAGGGTAAATTATGAAGGAGAAAATTTTAGCTATCCTTTTCTGTTGAACAAACAAGAAAATGTAGTGAATGAAATGAATATAAATCTCTTGGAAAAAAGAAATTTATCTGAGACCCCTGAAAATTTTATTTGAAACTTGTTCTGAATATAGAAAAGAACATATTCTGAATCATACACAAGGTGAGCTTAATTTAAAATGAATACCAACAACCCTCCCCAAGGCAGAAATATCCCCAAATTATATCTCCTCATGTAAATGGAGGCTTTGCAGTATTTACGATGCAGTGAAATTTCTAATAATTGCTTATAATGTAGATACCAAATCACTTAATTGGTTTTGTTTAAAACAGTATAAAGTATTGAAATACTTAACATGAGAAAAGAAGATATCTTTTTTGTAAGTTTATTCATTTTAGGAGAGACAGAGTGAGCGGGGGGCGGGGGGTGTGGAGGTGCGGGGGGGCAGAGAGAGAGGGAGAGCAAGAATCTCAGGCGGGCTCTGCACTGTCAGCACAGAGTCTGATGCAGGGCTCCAACTCACAAAACGTGAGATCATGACCTGAGCCGAAATCAAGAGTTGGATGCTTAAATGACTGAGTCACCCAGATGCCCCAAAAGAAGATATCTTTGAATTAGCTTCATTTCTCCTTGATAAATAAAAAAAGAAAGTAGTACTTTTATGTACTTTACAACAGATAATGGAAATTTTTAATTTCAATGTTAAAAAATTTTCTACCAAAAAATGAGATGAGTTTCAATTAATGGAAACCTATAATTAGAAAATTTACCTTCCTTAAATCTCATAGCCTCACAGTAATGTGTCTAAGTGCTTTTGACCTATATGCAATATCTAAGTAGATTTGTGACTGTCAGTAGTGAAAGACAGCATGCTTAAAACTTTATTTTAAACTTATTTTTTAACATGCCGACTACAGAAGTAGCAGATCATGCATTTAAATATGTAACACATTTGATTAAACTATAATGTGCCGTAGAGTAGCTTTTGTACTTTCTTTGAAATATCATTTGAAAAAATATTAAGTCTAACTTATTTTTATCAAAATGCTAAACATCAGGATGTTATTAATGATTTCTGAGCTTAAGGGAAAAGCTATTTTCCTTTCTCACTCATGATCTCAATGATCTCACTCACTATCTCAATGATATCAATATAGAAATATTCCTTAATAAACTCTCCTTAGAGCGCTCTGGGTAGGATTAAATGTTTGGTGACCAGGAGTTAGTGTTGTTGTTGTTGTTGTTGTTGTTGTTGTTGTTTTAACCAGACCAGGTTTGGGATGCTGTCCAAACCTTGGAGGTGGATCCTCATCATTGCATAAAACTCTGTGAGCTTGAAAAATGACAGTCCAAGACTGCTGTGTAGAGGCAAATGCATCAGGTTGTCCTGATGCTTTAAAAGGAGCAGACTGATGATGCTTTGACACTGGTTCACATTAGATCCCATCAACTGATTTGCTCCATACAATGAATAAGGATCTGTATAATTTATTAAGTGCTACAGGGAGACTCTTTGCTAGGGCTTTACGTGTATCTTCTCACAAAGATCGTAACTAACCTATTACTAAGTGTGTACTGTAAATTAAAATTTGGGTAGAGGGGAGGTATCCCTTCCCAATGGTTTTGGAATATTGTGTTGATCAGGGAATGCGATGCTGGTGTCTGGTGTTCTCACTGGTTTTTATTTTGTGGAGATAGTCCACACAACACTCTGGGCTAAAATTCCCAAGTTAGGGAATGAACTAAATATAAAGGCCAATTAAGACCTTGTGCATAGACAGCATTCCTTTTCTTCAGCTTCCTAAGGGGTGAAATACCTCAGACTGAACTATCCTATTAACCCAAACTCCTAAACTTACTAACCAAAAATTTCTTAAAGCATTGACGAGTGCTTGAATATTAGCGATTCTGGTGTAGAGCAACATAGATCATATCTTTTGTTCTGCTTGTATGGTTGAAAACGCGTTGTCTGCAATAAGATTCTTAAGCTAACACTGTACTCGATAACTCTACAAACTTGAGCAAATTACTTAACTCTGTTGTCTCATATTTCTTACCCATAAAATTGGAATAAGAATAGTACTACCTCATAAAGTTGTTTGGAGGATTGAAGTCTTAATAAATGCCAATGTTCTTGGAACAATGCCTGGAAAGAGGTAACAATACATGTTAATTATCATTATTGTTACTGTTTTCCTTATTTGCTCAGATATAGGTTGTCCGTATACCTTACCGAGGCAGCTCAGTCGACCTGAGGGGGGGGAGAAGCATCAGTCCACACAACCAGTTGGCACAGGAATGTTTACTTCCAGTTTGGTTATTTTCTCATTGTGTCAAAGAATAACAAACAGCATAATCTCTATTCTCTTAACTTCCTCAGGCCTCTGATCTTCCCATAGTCACAGCAAAGTAGGATCTGAATGGCTTTCATCTAGTTTGTCTTGGTAATAGACCCACAGTCCATCAAGAAACAAATGCCATTCTATGGCCCTAGTTAAACAGAATTCATGATTGTTTTTTCCCCCAGGACTGCATTGCAACCACAGATGAGAATGGCAGACTGCCAGCGGGCCCTGCCAGCTGGCTTTCTACTGCACTCTGGGTTTTGGAGAACAGGAGCACAGATATTTTTGATTCTGCAGGCCAATTCAAGCACAATTTACAATGGGGAAGAAAACCTTTAACAGCAATTTCACACGCACTGAAGTTATGTCTTTAACACTAAAAAATGCCTTTTCTTTACATACATCGTTTCAAAACGGATACTAGTAAATTAGCAGCTAAAACTGGACATGTATAAAAGAGCATGTTTTCCAGCAGTTAATTGCAGACCCTGTAATGATACAAAATGATGTGACCATTGATGGGGAATTGTTCCATTCATTCCTTCTTTTACTCATCTCTTCAGTACATATTTTGTGAGTGCCTACTCCATGCCCGGTACTTAGCATAAGACTGCATTTACTTCATTATTGATGGCTTTGAGTTGACAGAATCTGTGATACTATTACTTATACTACATTAACACTAGAAAATGTTGCTCACTAAATATCACCATTTTCAAATAAAATTTGAGATTACAATTTGGCATTTCACAATTAATATTTGAGGTTATTGATGGTTTTCTCATGATTATCTCTAGTGTAGGACTTTGCCTTGTCTTCCAGTATATTCTTAGAGCTACAGCACTGCCCAGCACAAGTTAAAAGCGCAATACAAAAAACAACTGAATGAATAATTATGACAATCTAATCTAATGATGAAAAGCTATAAACCCTGGAAAATGTGTTTTGATTTCATAATCTAGGTGGTAGTCTACAGATACAATTTTTCTTCAGATTTAAAAATGTATTTTATATATTAAACATATTAATGTATTATATGGTAAAAGATGTGTGTCTATAAGTGTGGGTAAAGATGTGTACTACCTATACCATTTAAAAGTTTTAAAAATATACTTATGAAATGATATTTTTCCTATAAAAAAGTTTTTTTCATTTTTGCTTCCTTCCTATCCAACATTTTTTCTCTTTGAAACTTAATGTAGCTCTTAAAAATGTTCTGTTCTCTGTTTAATCTGCAGACTTAATATAATTGAATTTTTTGAACCTGGCTCTTAAAACACTGTGTGAAAAATATTTCTCTAATATTCTTAGTTCAATATGCTTTATATTTTATCAATGCTTTTTAATGAAACTCCCAAAATAATTTTATATCTAGATTACTTTATAGGTAAAACAGAATATTTTCCCAATATAAAGACCTTTTGAAGGAAGTCATTAATTTTGTATAATTGAATTTAGCTCTTAGTTTTTTTTTTATCAAAGTTACCTTTAGAAACACAAATTAAGAAAATCATGTGAATAGACTCCTATCTAAATTAAAAATATCATTATCTTATTAATTGTAATTGTAGTTCAGTAAGACCAAACACAAATGTGACAAAACAAGTTGAATAAATGGTCTTTGGAAGTTGCTAATAGATCCACTGGTTATGATTGAGAAGCAATGGATAAGGATAGCTATATTTCCATAGTTTTCTGGCAAAAGAAATGTTCTGATGGGGAAAAGATACTGAAAATATGTTTATTTACTCTTCCTTTAGTCAACAAATCTCAATTTGGCCACTACTGTAACTAGGGCTAGATTGGTGAGCCAGCTAGACAACATACTACTCTCGTGGAATTTACATTCAAGAAGAGACGGCAGACATTAATAAGTACATAAGTAAACATGGTGAAATCAAGTGGATTTGAGTGTGAGAAGAAAATAACAAGGGCTGCAGAATGACTGTAGAGAGATACGGCCAATTTTGGTTGAATAGTCAAGAAACTTTCATTTGACCTGGGACCAAAATGACAAGATGCCAGCCATTGGGAGATCTGTGTCAGACGCTCTAGGCAGAAGAAAGAGCTAATGTCCAGGGGAGAGGCTTGAGTGTGGTGTGTGAGGGATGGAAAGAAGGCATGTTTGGAGAATGTGGAACTAGGGAAAGGATGGGAGAGGAGGTTAGCAATAATAAGTAACACCTTGTAAGACCTTGAAAGCCATGGCAGAGTTGAGATACATTCATGATTCTTAATGTAAATACTCAACACTGTCAAAACACACATAATTTTTAATGTGGTTTATCAGAACATGGGAAGGCAGTTAAAATCACTTGACCTATTTTCTTTCTCATCCATTTGCACAGATTACATTTTTCAGTTCTTTTATAGTAAAATCACTTAATTAGACATGCAATTTACTTGTTTATGTGTTTATTTACTGACTTACTATGCTGTGCCTTTTATTCCCATGATTTATTTATTCCATACCTGGAATAAGGTAGCTTGTATCTGGAAGCTTGTATCTCCTGTTCCTCTTCACCCATGTTTGCCCATCCTCCTGTTCCACTCCCTTTTGGTAACCATCTGTCTGTTCTCTGTAGTTCTGATTCTGGTTTGTTGGTTGATATTTTAGATTGCACATATGACTGAAATCCTATGGTATTTGTCTTTCTCAGTCTGATTTATTTCACTTAGCATAATACCTTCTAGGTCCATCCATGTTCACAAAGGGCATGATCTCATCCCTTTTTATGGCTGAGTGATACTATATATATATATATATATATATATATATATATATATATATGTGTGTGTGTGTGTATATATGTATGTATATATATATGTGTATATATATACACACACACATATACATGTATATATACATATATATGTATAATTACATATATATGTATACATATATACATATATGTATACATATAAACATTTATAATTGTATATACAATTATACATATATACATATATACATTGTATATACAATTATACAATTGTATACATATACATATACATTGTATATACAATTATACATATATATATGTATACATACACACACACATATATAGCATCACACACATATCATATCTTCTTTATGCATTTGTCTATTGATGGACAGATGGACAGATGGATGCTTAGGTTGTTTTCGCATCCTGGGTATTATAAACAATGCTGCAATAAACATAGGGGTGAATATATCTTTGCTAAAATCAGTGCTTTTAATTTTGCTAAAATCAGTGCTTTTGTATTTTTTTAGGTAAATAGTCAGAAGTAGAATTATTGAATCATATAGTATTTCTATTTTTAATTTTTTGAGGAACCTCCATACCATTTTCTACATCAACTATACCAATCTACATTCCTACTGACAGTGTATGCTGGTTCCTTTTCTTCCATATCCTAACACTTGTTGTTTCTTGTCTTTTTAATTTTAGCCATTCTGACAGGTGTAAGATGATATTTCATTGTGATTTTGATTTGCATATCCCTGATATTTTGTGATGTTGAATGTCTCTTCATGTGACTGTTGGCTATCTGTATATCTTTTTTGACAAATGTCTATTCAGTTCCTCTGCCCATTTTTAATTGGATAATTTGTTGGTCTTTTTTTTTTTTTTTTTTTTTTTTGGTGATGAGTTGTGTAAATTATTCATGTATTTGGATGTTAACCCCTTATAAATGGGTATATCATTTACAAATATTTTCTCCACCTAGTAGGTTGCCTTTCTGTTTTGTTGATGGTTTCCTTCATTGTGCTGAAGTTTGTTTTTTTTGTTTGTTTGTTTGTTTTTTTATGTAGTCCCAATAGTTTATTTTTGCTTTTGTTTCCCTTGAATTGGGAGACATATCTAGAAAGATGTTGCTCTGGCCAATTTCAGAGAAATCACTAACTATGTTCTCTTCTAGGAATATATGGTTTCAGATTTCTTAGGTCTTTAATCCATTTTAAGTGTATTTTTATGTACAGTGTAAGAAAGTGGTCCAGTTTCATTCTTTTTAACTGTAGCCGCCCAGTTTGTCCACATCTCCAATGCATTTGTTTAACTATATCCTTCCCATATAAGAACTTTACACACTATTTTTAAAGGTGTATGTATGTCTATCTGACTGACTTGATACTAATCCTTTGCTTCTAACTAGAAAGAATGGTCATGAACAATGTTTTCCAATTCAATTTAACTATCAACACTTTTCATGGTGATAAAATTTTATATCTTCCAATACCAGCAACTTTGAATTGATTTAGATCTCTTCAAATAATTTTTCCTAAAAACAGATAGACCTCTTACTCAACTGATGAAAATTAAAGTTGGTTACCAAGTTTTTGAGATATTATTTTGGCCTAGTCTTTTCCTTTTATTTTCCAGACATGAATATCTGCCAAGGAAACACTATATTTAAACCCCTGAGAAGTTCAAAAGGGATTGGAGACAGCAAAGGGAGTTCTTTTATATTTCAGTATCCTCTGTAATTAACATTTATGTCTCAGCATTAATGGAACTAAGCTTTTGCCCGCTTTTTATTTTTAGTGTAGTGGTGAGGCGATTATTATTTGTGAGAAAGGACAGTCTAGCTGTTAAAAGTAACACAAGTGTAAATTGGAGGGTAATTGGAAGAGATAATTTGCTGTTAGGAAAACATGTCCAAATATTTGTTTGTGTAGTTGTTGACAAAATGGTGATCATCAGGCCAAACACATTCTCCTTCACAGCCACCAATCGGTTGTTGTTGAATGTTGCCTTCACAATACTCGTGTGATCACATTCCATCATACATGCTTGGAACTGAATTTTAAAATGGAGAATATTCTTAATGAAAGAAATGTGGGTGCTGCTTCTTTACCTCTACATCCTAAAAATTAGTCTAGCTGTGTGCTTTAATCAATCCTTATTAACTCTGATCATATAATGATATTTAGTCTTAACATTACGTGTGTAACTATGCCCATTGATTGTTGGAAAAGAAAAATCTGTGTAAGAACATATATTTTCCAGGACCCAAGTGAAGGCAAGATCAACATGCAACAGTAGTGAAAACATAAAGGGTAATTTAGGAAAATCTCTGAAGCCACTACATCAGGGCAATAGTTTGCAACACTTTATATACATCCACTTCCTAAAGTGTTATTGATTTATAAACTATGAAGTGAAATGGCACAGGTAATATAAACTAACAGACCAACTAAAATTACTGAACAGTAAAAGCAATACGTTATCATTTGTAATGCCAGTCACTGAAATTTAGAAAAATTATTAACAAATATTGACATTATTGACTTTTCCCTCAGAAATAATCCATTTTTCTAGAAAGTTGAAGAGCAAGAGCTGGTTAAAAACAAAATAAACATCACTAACTATCAAGTAAAGATACATAAGAAATTTAAATATATTTTCCATCTATGTAGGCACATTAATCCTAAAATGATACGTAAGGTAATAGTTGAATATTTCGCTGGTAACGATACATAAGGTAATAGTTGAATGTTTCACTGGTAACTATTTGTTTTGCGTGAATTGTATTGCATGTTTTGCGTAATTATATATTTTCCCCTTCAGGGGAATCATATTTTATCTTCTGATGCTCAAGGAATTTGTAGCCTGCACCAAAAGAGCATGTCTTATCTTAAGAAATTATCAATAATTTGAAGTCTCAAGTAAGTGCTGATGTATCCAGTATACAATATTTGGTGTATTCAGGTTTTTAAAAGTAATTTGTGGGATTGTATCATAAAACAGACACTTTGAAACTCAGATTTTACTATCTAAACCCTAGAAACATAAATACTAGGAGCTGAATTGGGGTTAAAATATTCAAGCAACTGGATTTGGACACAATTGTACAGAATCAATTCTCAACTCAGAGAATTGAAAATAGCATTCAGTATTAAAGTAGTATGGTAGTTCAAAGCTGAAAGTAAGTGATAAAATTGCTGAATCTCAAGTCAGTCTTTCAAAGTAAATTTGGATACATCTTTTGCATTTTATATCAAAAAAGTAGGAAAAAGAATCAAAAATGTAATTATTTTGCAATAAATTATGTATAGAAAATAATAGGTGTCTGTTTTTGCATTAGTTAAGTCTTTTTGTTTATTGGTTAAAGTGATACATAAATATAACAATTTGAAAAATTGCTGAGTGAAAGTGATATTTAGGATATTCTTAAGTTACAGGTATCGGTTTATATATACATGTATATTAAAAATTCTCATAACCCTGAATGGCAAATAGCGCTTCACATGTTATAATTTAACTGAAAAATATTTAACATAAATAGTAATACATAAATGTATATATAAACATGACAAGATTTTTATAATCTCAGCATAGTTTTTTAAAAAAATCTTTGTGTCCTTTAAGCTAGGAGGCAATAATGATACTCCACTCGTTTTCTTTTTCTAGTTAAAGAATCACCAAATGTGTTACAAGTATACTTATTTTATTGCACTTCACTTTATTGTGCTTCACACATACTGTGTTGTTTTGTTTTGTTTTTACAAATCGAAGGTTTGTGGCAACCCTGTGATAAGCAGGTCTATCAGTGCCATTTTTCCCACAGTATGTGTTCACTTTGTGTCTTTGTGTCACATTCTGGTAATTTTTGCAATATTTTCACGATTATATTTGTTATGGCACTCTGTGATCAATGACCTTTGATGTTACTACCATGATTATTTTGGGGCCTCACAGACGGCACGCATGTAAGATGGCACATCTTCTTGATAAACGTTGTGTGTGTTCTGACTGCTCCACCAACCAGCTGTTCTCCCCATCTCTTTCTCTCATTTTCCTCCATATTAGCTGAGACACAGCAATGTTTAAACTTAGCCAATTAATAATGCTACAAAGGCCTCTAGGTGTTTCAAGTGAAAGGAAGAGTTGCAAGTCTCTTACTTCAAATCGAAAGTTAGAAATGATGGAGCTTAGTGAGGAAGCAAGTTGAAAGCCAAGATCATGGGAAACCTGGGCCTCTTGCTCCAAAGAGTTAGCCATGTGGTGAACACAAAGGAACAGGTCTTAAAGGAAATTAAAAGTGCTGTTCCATTGAACACATAAGAAAGTAAAAAACAACAACAACAAAACAAATAGTTTTATTGTGGATATGGAGAAAATTAGAATGTTCTGGATAGAAGATCAACATTTCTACAACATTTCCTTAGGCCAAAGCCTAATCCAAAGCAAGGTCCTAACTCTCTTCAGTTGTATGATTGCTGAGAGAGGTGAGGAAGCAGCAGATGGAAAGTTTGAAGCTAGCAGAGCTTCGTTCATAAGGTTTAAAGAAGCCATCTCTAGAACATAAAAGAGCAAGGGGAAGCAGCAAATGCTGATGTAGAAGATGCAGCAAGTTATACAGAAGATGTCACTAAGACAATGAAGGTGGCTACACTAAACAACAGGTTTTCAATGCAGATAAAACAGCCCTATATTGGAAGAAGATGCTATCTAGGACTTTAACAGCCAGAGAGGAGAAGTCACTGGCTTCAAAGGACAGGCTGACTCTCATGTTAGGGGTTAATGCAGCTGGTGACTTTAAGTGGAAGTCAGTACTCTTGTACCATTCCAAAAACCCTAGGGCCCTTAAAAATTATGCTAATTCTACTCTGCCTATGTTCTGTAAATGGAACAACACAGCCTGGATGACAGCACATCTGTTTACAACATTTACTGAATATTTGAAGCCCGCTGTTGAGACATAATGCTCAGAAAAGAAGCTGTTATCGAGAGTGATTCCTCTGATGAATCTGGGGAAGGTAAATTGAAAACCTCCTGAAAAGGATTCACCATTCTAAATACCATTAAGAACATTTATGATTCATGAGGAGAGGTCAAAGTATCAACATTAATAGGAATTTGGAATAAGTTGGTTACCACCAATGTCATGGATAACTTGAGAGAGGTTCAAGGCTTCAGTGGAGGAAGTAACTGCACATGTGGTGGAAATAGCAAAGAACCAGAAGTAGAGCCTGAAGATGGGACTAAATTGCTGCAATCTCATGATAAAACTTTAAAAGATGAGGAGTTGCTTCTTATGGATGAACAAAAAAAGTGGTTTCTTGAGACCGAATTTACTCTTGGTGAAGATGCCGTGAAGACCATTGAAATGACAACAAAGGATTTAGAATATTACATAAACTGTAAAAGTTCATAAAGCAACAGTGTGGTTTGAGAAAATTGACTTCAGTTTTTAAGTTGACTTTCAATTTCAATTGACTTTCAGTTTTTCTACTGTGAGTAAAATGCTATCAAACAACATGGCTTGATACACAGAAATAATTCATGAAGAGTCAACTGATGTGGCCAACTTCACTGCTGTCTTATTTTAAGAAGTTGCCACAGTCATTCCCACTTTCAGCAACCGCTATGCTGATCATACAGCGGCCATCAACATCAAGGCAAGATGCTTCACCAGCAAAAAAGACTATGATTTGCTGAAAGCTCAGCTGATGGTTAACAGTTTATAGCAATGAAGTAGTTTTTCAATTATGGTATATACATTGTTTTTTAGATGCAATGCTATTTCATGTTTAATAGACTACATTGTAGTATAAACATAACTTTTATATGCACTCAATAATCAGAAACTATATTTGATTCATCGTAATATTTGCTTTTCTGCAGAATCAAACCCACAGTATCTCTGAGATATGCCTATATATCACCTGATATATGAACGTGATCTGTCTGATCAGTGGAGCTAAATAATAAGTAAAAAATAATTTAAATAGTTATGCATAAAAGTTTCACAATCTCAATTAATTAAAATTTAGTTAAAAATCAAATTTATCGGGGCGCCTGGGTGGCGCAGTCGGTTAAGCGTCCGACTTCAGCCAGGTCACGATCTCGCGGTCCGGGAGTTCGAGCCCCGCGTCAGGCTCTGGGCTGATGGCTCAGAGCCTGGAGCCTGTTTCCGATTCTGTGTCTCCCTCTCTCTCTGCCCCTCCCCCGTTCATGCTCTGTCTCTCTCTGTCCCAAAAATAAATAAACGTTGAAAAAAAAATTAAAAAAAAAATAATAAAAAAAAATAAAAAAAAAATCAAATTTATCAATCTTTTTTTTTAATTAAGTGTTACAATTTGAAAAGCAAACTGCCAATACTGGTGTGTATTAAATTTTAATCTTTTCCTAGAGGAGTTGGCCTATAAAGTAAAAATTCAATTCAGTTGTTATCATCTTGTGACTGGGACCTTAAAACAATTGTATGTTAGCATATGTGATTCATCCATTAGGAAGCTAATACAAAGTTGAGATTGTGTTGTAGATGGCCACCATTACCCCATAAAAAATATAAAAATTTAATTGTTCATACATAAATAATGCACACCTATTCTGAGCAAATTAATATATTGGATCTATGGTAAAGAAAATCAGTGGATGTAAATGTTGGCATGCTCCATTTCGTTAATTATTCTCAAAAATTGTGACAAAAAGAAGGTAGTAGATGTGCGCAACACTATGATAAGCAAATAAAAATCCTCAATTTTAATTCTTCATATTAAAAGCATACAGAATTCCACAAATTACCAGGGGATGTTAACAGAAGAAAAAGAGAGTTCTAGTTTAAAAAAATTTTTTTTTTCAACGTTTATTTATTTTTTGGGACAGAGAGAGACAGAGCATGAATGGGGGAAGGGCAGAGAGAGAGGGAGACACAGAATCGGAAACAGGCTCCAGGCTCCGAGCCATCAGCCCAGAGCCTGACGCGGGGCTCGAACTCACGGACCGTGAGATCGTGACCTGGCTGAAGTCGGACGCTTAACCGACTGCGCCACCCAGGCGCCCCGAGAGTTCTAGTTTAAATGAGACTGTATTTATTTTTAAAATTTGTTTTCACTTAAAATAATAAAGATAATGATATTAGTATGTATAATTGATCACTGAGCACTTTGTATGAGCCAGGTGTTCCAGGTGTTGCTCTAAACTCATTATTGCTCAGAACACTTAAAAGACAGGTATGTGTGTGAATTTACATTAGGCAAATAAAGCATGCAGAGGTTAAGTACAGTTGAAGCAGTTCTCAAAATTGCTCATTGTTCATATGTTACAATTAGAACAATTTATGTTAATCTAAAGAAAAATATTTTATTTCCCCAAATTGGCTAATTTTTTATAATTTGTTAATAACATTTGAAAATCATTTACATTTTTTGACTCGAAAGAATAAGTCACTTTTCATCTTTCTGTGAAGCCCCTTAAATACTAATGAAATCTTGCAAAAATAGAGTATATCAAGAGATTACAGATTATTCAGATTTTGTTTACATTATTAAATGAGAGAATCAATGGATCGCCATTTTTCCGTTCTAAAAACGCTTTGTACCTAATGGCATATTGCATAATGTAATATACAGTAAGTAATATAGCAAAATAAGGTCAGAAATCATAGAAAAAGAATGGCAATTGTATTATTTCCCTGAAAAGTGAATACTGCACTTTAAGAACTGTAATAGAGAAAGCAGTTGCTCTCTATTTTCAATGTAAAAGCAGACTACATAAACACTGTTAACTATAAGAATACTAAAATAATTGGGGCGCCTGGGTGGCGCAGTCGGTTAAGCGTCCGACTTCAGCCAGGTCACGATCTTGCGGTCCGTGAGTTCGAGCCCCGCATCAGGCTCTGGGCTGATGGCTCAGAGTCTGGAGCCTGTTTCCGATTCTGTGTCTCCCTCTCTCTCTGCCCCTCCCCCGTTCATGCTCTGTCTCTCTCTGTCCCAAAAATAAATAAACGTTGAAAAAAAAAATTAAAAAAAAGAATACTAAAATAATTAAAACTATATTTAATTCTTAAAGGTAACATAATAAAATGAGGGTTTTCAAAGAAATTTTATATCACTCACAGTGGCTTAGATTCAGTGTGACATTGGATCTATTAGGTAGGCATTAAATGTCTTTATGTCTTATAAATTCCATGACAGCTTTAAGCCTTAGTGCATGTAAAACATGTACAGCCGTTTTTTCGAAAACTGTTATTCTTTAGGTACCCCAAATAGTTGTTCAGCTTCTCTTAGGGAAATAGAATCATCCTTCAAGGTCTCCTACTTCAGACAAAAAAAAAAAAAAAAAAAAAAAAAGGTAAATTTAGCTGGTAAAAATAAGAGTGCCGGATACTTTGACGGTTTCTTAATATGAAGTAAATACACAGGCAACTTTTTCATAGAAGTGTATAAACTCTGTTGCCATTCATATGGCCTCTGAGAACAGGCTTGTTCAACAGAGCATCAAGTTCTTTGAAAGCTTACTTACTTGAAGTTCTAATTATCATGAAAGTAAATTCTATCTGTGGTTAATTTTTATTAATAAAGAAAAGTCAAGGGATGCCTGGGTGGCTCAGGCTAAGGTTAAGCATCTAATTTCGGCTCAGGTCATGATCTTACGGTTCTTGAGTTCAAACTCCACATTGGCTCTCTGCTGTCCGCACAGAGCTCATTTTGGATCCTGTGTCCTCCTCTCTTTCTACTGCTCCCCGGACTTTCATGTGCTCTCTCTCAAATAAAAAAAAATATTAAAAAAAGAAAGAAAATTCAAGATCTATTATATTTGCTTAAAAATATGCCTTTTTAGATTTTAAAGGATAAATCCTGTATGTAGTTTTTATTTACGTATGCTTACTTCCACAAGTAGCATTCTTATCTGGCAGGGCCTGAATGAACTCTAAAGTTAACATGCCTGTTAGCTTTATAAAACCTACCATACGGTTTCACACAAAAGTTGCTTAATTCAAAAGCAAAATCTGAGTTGCCATCATGTTGGAGTAGATGCTTCACTGTAGAAGAAATGGCTTAAAATGATAATAGGACTAGGAAGGGGAAATTTTCTAGATGGAAAATTATTTATAGTGGGGTCCCTGCGTGAAATGATTGTGCTCACAGAGAGATAGATGTGTTACTAAGTGAACTTCTAAAAATTAGTTCAGTTTTCTTCTTCCTTTTTTCCTTTCTTTTCTTTTTTTTTCTTTTCTTTTCTTTTCTTTTCTTTTCTTTTCTTTTCTTTTCTTTTCTTTTCTTTTCTTTTCTTTTTTTTTTAGAAAGCCGATTTCTCCAATGCTGAGAGTTTAGATAAAATGGTGACTGATATAAAATATTATCAGTTGGGAAGCTTCAACAATGAGGGATCCATCCTGGAGACATAAAGGCTGAAAAGATATATAATGAATATTTAGAAAATGATTAAGCCCATGAAAGTGGATAGAGACATCATTTACTTCCATATCCAATATTGAGAGGTGGCTGAAAGAGTATTGGCACAAATCAAGATAGTAAATGAAATTCTATATTACATAAGTTAAATGCATAAGTTATGAGACTGTGCTAAGAGACAAAAAGGTGAAAAGTGTGCTTTGGATTCCACAGTTTTGTATTTAAAATGGGCAAATAAACTATAGGTATCATGTTGTATATTACATCCCCGTAGGTTACTTATCTCATACCTGGAAGTTTGTACCTTTTGACCTAAACCCAATTCCTCCTTTCCCACCGCACCTGTGGCAACCACCAATCTGTTATGTTTATAAGAGTTCAAGTTGTTTCTTTTTTGTTTTTTGTTTTGGATTCCAGACATAGGCAAGGTCATACTGTTTGCCTTTCTTTGACTTCACTTAACATAATACCCTCAGATTCCATCCATGTTGTAGATGGCAAGATTTCATTCTTTTTATGAGTGAAATCATACATACACACACATATATGTATATATACCACCTTTTCTTTATCTGTTCAACTAAGGTTTTTCCATGTCTTGGCTATAGTAAATAATGCTGCAATGAACATGAGGGTGAAGATATGTTTTCAAGTTAATGTTTTAATTATTTTGGGGTAAATACTTAGAAGTGGGGTTTCTGGATCATATGGTAGTCTATTTTTAATTTTTTGAAGAACTTCCATATTGCTTTCCATAGTGGCTAAACCAATTCACACTCTCACCAACGGTGTACATGGGTTTCTTTTTCCATATCCGCAACAACACTTGTTATCGCTGGTCTTTTTGATGACTGCTGTTTTAACAGGTATGAGATGATATTTCTTTGTGATTTTTGATTTGTATTTCCCTGAGGATTAGTAACGTTGCACATCTTTTCACGGACCTATTGGTGAAATAGGTCTTTGGGAAAATGTCAGTTTGCGCATTTTTTGAATTATTATTTTCTTGCTATTGAGTTGTGTGTTTTTTATATATTTTGGCTGCTAATCCCTAATCAGATATGTGATCAGCAAGTATTTTCTCCCATTCTGTAGGTTGCCTGTTCATTTTGTTGATAGTTTCCTTTGCTGTGCAGAAGCTTTGTTGTTTGATGTAGCTACACTACGTCTGTCTGTTTTTGTTTTTATTGCCTTTGCTTTTGGTTTCAAATATGAAAAATCATTGCTAGGATCAGTGTCAAGGAGCTTACTCTCTGTGTTTTCCTCTAGGAATTGCAATATAGTGATTGTAGTTCATAGTACTGTATTCCACATTTGAAAGTTGCTAAGAGAGAGTAGATTTTTAAGGTTTTTTGTCACAAGAAAAACATTTTGTAACTATGCAAGAAGATGGATGCTAAGAAAACATATTATTATAATCATTTTGCCAGGTATACATATATCATTATGTTTTGCACCTTAAATAATATAGTATTATGTGTTGTTATAGGTCAGTAAACTTGGTAAATATTTGAATAAGTTAAAAAATAAATAAAATGGTCTATTAGAGAAAAGTAAGGATATCCTTATCCATATCTATTTTCTGTGTTAGATGATTATGATGCTCTTCTACTTAATATATTGCCAAATATATTTGTCCCAAATTTGGGACAAATACATCAAAAGTAAGCCACTGCATAATATTTTCTAGAAGTTTTTTTTCCTGTACTTTTTTCTACTTGAACTCTCTCCTATCACTTTCATTGGTATATTTCCTTTAAAACATATGCAAGTCAAAATATTTTTTTCTTTTATTTAATTTCTTCCTGGACTCAGTCAAAACCCATAATGAGTTTAGCAATGAAACTGCTTTCTGAAGACACAGTAGGGAACAAATGGACTCAGAGGCCTCAGGGAGCTTCCATTCTAGGCAGTAGGACAGATCACCAACCACCTTCCACTTAAGAGCCTATAGCTATGGCTTGTTGAGTGCCAACTTTAATTAAGTATTGCTGGTTCACAAACATTCTATCTAATCCAAAGAATTGTTTTAGCAACATTTTACTATCTCCATTTTTTTTAATGTGAGGGAACCTGGATATTTTTATATTGTTTTGTTGTAAACATTTTTTTTTTTGATGGGAAGGCAAATGTTTTGGGTACAAGTCCTGTGAAAGAGACAAGATGTTTATTTCATGGCTACTGAGTAGCTTTTGTCCAATCTCTTGGCACAACTTAGACCCTGTCCAATAAAAGCAGAAGCACAATTTCTACAGTAAAATCTTGAAAAGTAAAGAATAAAAAAGATAAAACATAAGAAGAAAAAATTGTCTGGGGCACCTGGGTGGCTCAGTCGGTTAAGCATCTGACTTTGGCTCAGGTCATGATCTCACAGTTCGTGGTTTCAAGCCCCGCGTCAGGCTCTGTGCTGACAGCTGGGAGCCTGGAGCCTGTTTCAGATTCTGTGTCTCCCTCTCTCTCTGCCCCTCCCCCGCTCACGCACAAGCACACACTCAAGCGCGTGCTCTCTCTCAAAAATAAAACATTAAAAAATTTAAAAAACATTGTAAATAAGTTTGCAGTTGTCCTTTCCAAGCATAAGTCTTAATATGCTTGGCACTAAATATTTTTGGTATTAGTTTTATTTGGTAAGTACATTCATAGAAGTTTTATTTGGTAAGTACATTCATAGAAGTTTAAAGCTCTCAGGTATTTTTATAGAGCTTTAAGTTGACTTGTTAAATAGAAATGTTTGAAAATTTATGATAAAATTTCCTAGGCTTCATATGATAAACTTGAGCATAAAATGCCTCAAACCCTTTACTTATATTTTCTAAACAAACTGTAAATGGTATTGTTACCAATTATTGAAACCTCTTTCTAGAATGATTTGTGCATTAAAAATTCCAAACAATTTGGAAAAGGGTAAACCATTCATTTTTATACCTCTATCCTTTTATTATATATCATCTATAATACATTAGAGTTTGCTTTGCTTACTCTTAGTTATTTTAATTTCAGTTTAGTAAAATATAAATACCTAAACATAGGAATACTATCTATTTGAGATATATTTGACCTATAACACTAATTTCAGATGTACAATATAACGATTCATTATTTGTGTAGATTGCAAAATGGCCACAAATCTAGTTAACATTCATCACCACACATAGTTAAAAAAAAAACTTGTTTTTCATGTGATGAGGACTTCTAAGACCTTTTAGCAAATTTCAAATATGCAACACAATATTAAGAGCTATAGTCACCATGCTATACATTACATCCTATGACTTATTTATTTATAATTGAAAGTTTATACCATTTAACCCTCTTGATGTATTTCACCCACTCTCCACTGCCTCTGGCAACCATCACTTTGCTCTCTTGATAAGCGTCTTTCCTTTCTTCTTTTAAACATGCTTATTTATTTTGAGAGACAGTGTGGGTGAGCAGGGAAGGGGCACAGAGAAAGGGAGAGAGAGAATCCCAAGCAGGTTTGGCACTATCAGCACAGAGCCTGAGGAAGGGCTTGATCTCACAAACCCTGAGACCATGACCTGAGCCTAAATCAAGAGTCAGATGCTGAACTGACTGAGCCACGCAGGCTCCCCTCTTCTCTTGTTTTTATTTAAGATGCCACATATAAGTGAGATGGTATGGTATTTGTCTTTCTCTGTTTCCTTTATATCCCTTAGCACAACGCCCTCAAGGTCCATCCATGTGGTTGCAAATGGCAAAAACTTTCATTCCTTTTTATGGATGAATAATATCCCAATGTATATATGCTACATTTTAAAATTCATTCCTTCATGATGGACACTTAGGTTGCTTTTATATCTTGACTACTGTGAATAATGCTGCAGTGAACATAGGGGTGCATATATCATTTTAAATTAGTATTTTCACTTTCTTTGGTTAAATACCCAGAAGTAGAATTGCCAGATCATAAGGTACCTCTATTTTTAAATTTTTTGAGGAAAGTCCATGCTGTTTTCCATAGTGGCTGTACCAATTGACATTTCCCGTCAACAGTGCACAAGTGTTCCCTTTTCTCCACATTTTTGCCAACATTTGATTTTCTTCTCTTCTTGATAATAAATAACCCTTCTAACAGGTACGAAGTGAGGAATACTCTTCTTTTTAAGAGAAATGACCTTGGAAAAGGAAAGGTCGATTACTTGGCCTATTTAAACAATTAAAAACTGACAGCACGTTACAGTCCTTTTAAAAATGTTGTAAATAATGTAAAACCTGAAATCTCTAACACGAAGAGAAAATAATTCTAATCATATGTGCTAGAGCATCAGGGAAGGTTTTTTTGTTCCAGAGCAGTTTCTCATATTGCATAAACAGTGATGAGTTTTCCCTTCCCCGAGGTAAGATAAAAATATTTGTAATTTAGGAGTACTGCTCCTTGTCATGTATTTCAAGGAATCCAAAGAAATCCAAGCACTATTTTTAGCATAGTATGCAGTACTGGAGAGTATGCTAAAAATAGTGCCAGTGAATAAAGATACGAATTAAATAAATTTGTGTATTTAGAAAGTACAAGTATAGATGTTTCTTTTTTTTTCTTTTTCCTTGACGTATAATTAATGCACAAAGTTACATGAGTTTCAGGTGTACCACATAGTGATTCAACAACTTTATACATTAGGCGGTGTTCAGAAATGTAGCTGCCGTCTTTCACCATACAGTGGTATAAAAATACCATTCCCTATGCTGTACCTTACATCCCCAAAGATGTTTCTTTCAGTAAAAGAAGGGGAAGATTCAATTGTTTTCTTTATTTTTTTTTTATTTATTTAAAAAAAAAATTTTTTTTTCAACGTTTATTTATTTTTGGGACAGAGAGAGACAGAGCATGAATGGGGGAGGGGCAGAGAGAGAGGGAGACACAGAATCGGAAACAGGCTCCAGGCTCTGAGCCATCAGCCCAGAGCCTGACGCGGGGCTCGAACTCCCGGACCGCGAGATCGTGACCTGGCTGAAGTCGGACGCTTAGCCGACTGCGCCACCCAGGCGCCCGATTCAATTGTTTTCAATAATAGTACGAAAAATCTTTAAAAACCTAGGAAATTACAGTAAAATATTATTCCTAATACCTGCTGATGACTAATTTTATTCTAGGTATTTAACCTAGGCACATAACCAAAAGACTAGGAAGACGTTGGAATGTAAAACTGCACTTCCTGAGGATAAGTAGAAGTACTTTGAAACATTCCACAAATAGTTAGGAGTACTTGCCCAGTGCCAGACCCTGAGCGCTGAAGAGACAGCAGTCAACAGAACAGAAATGGCTGCCCTCATTGGGGGGAGGCAGACAGATACACCAGAAGGTAAAGTATTGAGCATGTCACATGACACAAGTGCTGCGGAGAAAGAAAAATGGAAAAAGGCCCCCCTGCTGCTTTAAGAGTGTGGGTGGTCCCTGGACCCCCTGCTCATGCGATTAGCAGTTGACTGACTCGGGTGATTAGAAAAGTAACCTGGAAGTGGAATTAGAACCGAGACGTCTGCCTGTCTGGATGCAGTCCTGATCAAACTGCCATCAGAACTGAGGAGACAAAACAGGGTCTGGGGCTTCATCTTTTCTCTGCCTGAGCATGTAGTACCTGTAGGTCGTATTGATCATTCTGTCATTTTATTTCGTCTCAAAATATCAATTTTAGTGCCTATTAGGCCAGGCATTCTGCTATTGTGAATACAAAGATGATTAATACTTCACAACTGTACATGAAAAGCTTAAATTCTGGTACCTTAATAATACCTACTGGTATAACTCTTTGATATAAATTATTTAAAGATCACATTTTCATGTTTTGATCCATCCAAGCATACACTTAAGTTAAATTGTTGTTGGAAGGGGAATTTAACATTTATTGAGGACGTTCTCTTGTTCGAGTTCTGAGGAGAATATTTCACGTACATTACTTCAGAAAAATCGCTAAAATATTCCAATATCATGATTCTCACTTTAAGGTAAGGAAATATAAAGGTGTCCAAGTTTGTGGAGTAAGCAAGTGGCAGAGCAGACCACTGAGTTCACAGTCTTCATTTCTTTAAATTAAAGTTTATTTCTTGTGAGAGAGGGAGAGCACAAGCAGGGGAGGGGCAGAGAGAGAGGGAGACAAAGAGAATTCCGAGCAGATTCTCTGAGAGCAAGGAGCCTGATGTGGGGCTCAAATTCACAAACTTCAAGGTCATGAGTTTAGCCAAAACCAAGAGTCAGATGCTTAACCAACTGAGCCACCCAAGTGCCCCGAAAGTCTTCATTTATTTCTGGAAAAATATGTGTACAGAAACCATCACTCCATGAAAGAGATTCATTTTGTCACTTGATGATATCATCATGATTGCATACAATATGGACAAATTAAACTTTTGCGAAAATGAGTTAAAAGAGAATTCGGTACAAATATATACATATTACACATACATATACACAACATACATAGATACACATACATATATACATAACATATATACAGAAATATATATACATACACATATATATATTATACACACACACACACACACACACACACACACACACTTCCCTAATGGAGGACTAAGAGATCAAACTCCCCCAAGCAAAATAATCAACTTTAAGTGATGATGCTTAGAGATTTATTTCCTCAAAGTGTTTGTCCTTTCCAAAAGTTGCATACTTATTAGAGCATTAACTGCTAAATTCTCCTTTTATGTACTGATGGAAGTCTCAACAGACAAGCTGTCTGTAGCCAAAATAAAAAAATGCCCTATGAAGTTAGGTCAAACCCTCTGATCTGCCTCCCAGTTATTACTGTCACGAAGCCACTTTTTATTTTGTCAAATGAAATAAAAATGTGGGTTTGCTTATGCTTTACAACCAGAAAAACACCATCAAAACCACACGTTCTTGGGATTTAACAGAAGCAAAATGATCAAGATGGCTGCTTATAGAGAACATTGGTCCAATTCTCTGCCTTATATTTTGAAGGGAACAAGTAATTTTAATTACCTCTCAGATATAGAAGGGAGAAAGACTTTTCTCCAGCCATTTCCCTAGAGTCTGCAATATTTGGAATTGCTCATCCAGCAGTCATGTTGCTGCATAGAAAATCATGCAAATTTCGTTTTATGCCCAAAAGGTGAAAATAATTGGTTTTATTCGAAATAGAGATATTCAGACTATACCACAGTCTTATTTTTTTGTTTTTTCTTATCTCCTTGTTTACCCATAGACACACATACTTTTGTATAAATCACTCTCTCATATATATATGATATACATAGGAAGTCATTGTGCCCCTGGCAAATAATAGAAAGCCAGAGTTTTAAAGAGACTCAAGGAAAAGAACCTGTCAGAATCTCTGGACTTATCAGCTAACTTTCACTAGCTGGCAGCCTGAGGCAAATCACTTCACCTTCCTTAGCCTCAGTTTCCTCATATCCACAATCTCCAAATTCTGTAAAAATTCTATTTACTCACCAATTAATACAGAGTTTATAATTTCCAGACTCAGGGGATCTTTATTATTGCATTATTTTAGTTAAAATACTGGATTTATACTTACAGAATCTAAAGATTGATGAGGGTTTTGTGTACTGGTTACACTATTTCTAAATGTAACATTATCTTAAAGGTAATTGGTGCTCCTTCAGAGATACCAGAAGCTTGGGCCACAGTCTTTTCCAGTTTTGATCATTACATATCTGAACAATATAAAACTGAAATTCAGAGAGCAGCAGTTAATTGTTAGATCAGAATCTGTGTCAATCATTCTGCTCTACTGATCAGAATTTAAAGTCATCATTTTCTTCCTTAATCACTAAAATAGTCATTTCATGTTCTACTAGTTCTTTGATATTGTTTCTAGTTTACCCTGTGTTATAACACTCCTTCTTTCTGTAAATAAGCATTTTTGAGAAAATGGGTGAAGAAAAACTCATGGATAGGTTGAGGGCAGAGCCCTTGGATTTTTGTTTTTGTTTTTGGCCCTTGCAAGAATCTCTAGATGTCCATGTTGAATCTCCTACCTGGCATTCCAGGAAATCAATTTTATTATATTACTTAGGATTGATCAGGTTCTGTGACACTGTTTTATATTATACATTTTCTCAAAGAACTGATCTAAATATCAGAACATGATTCATTAATGTATAATGAAGGACATTTCTAATGATTTTATTTTGCTGTTTTATTTTATTATGTTATTTTTTAATGTTTATTTTGGAGGAAGAGCATGAATGCGGGAAGGGCAGAGAGGAGGGAGTCAGGGACAGAGGATCTGAAGTCAGTTCTGTGCTGACAGCAGAGAGCTCAATGTGGGGCTCAAATTCACCAACTGTGAGATCATGACCTGAGCTGAAGTCAGATTCCTAACAGACCTGAGATACCCAGGTGCCCCAATTTTTATTTATTTGTTTATTTGAGAGAGAGAGAGAGAGAGAGAGAGAGAGAGAGAGAGAGAGAGAACCTTAAGCAGGATCTATGTTGAGCACAGAGCCTGACACGGGGCTACATCTCATGACTGTAAGTTCATGACCTGGGCCGAAATCAAGAGTCAGAGGCTCAACCAACTGAGCCACCCAGGTGTGCACCCCGAAGGACATTTTGATCAACCAAAAGATTCATAATCTCTGCAAGGCAAAGAGGACTTGGGAGCTGAATTTTATGGCACATTCCCTGCTCCTCCTCCCTAATGATATGGAATGATTATCCAAAATGTTTACTTTATGGGTATAGCACTCAATAAATACATTATATTTCTCCCTTTTTTTTCTAACCCCCATATAAATCCCATGCTCCCATTCACATTTTTATTAACCCATGTAAAATATTCCCAAAGTGAGTGCTTATTTTATATAAATGTGTGATTGGTTAAGTGACTTTCTGGGATTAGAGTGTGCCATTTCTTATCACAAGCAATCTAAATTGTTTTGCTTCATAAATTTGTCTCCTTATTTTTCAAGTGGAAAAGATGGATTTCTTTCTGATCTTGCCTTAAGTTTTTTCAGGACACATAATTGCTTTCTACATGTTTCCAACAAATCTACATGTAGATTCCAACAAAAATCATGAATACAAGCTTAGGCTTCACACATAAGTAAAAAAAATTCCAAGGACATATATACTTCATCTTTGTATTCCCAGAGAATTGTTACAAAAATAACATTTATTTGCTCCCATATTTTTCTTACAGTTAAACCTTGTCGTTGTTGTTGTTATTGTTTGTTTGTTTTTTGTAATTTAAGCCAGTAGAGATATAGGTTTGTTCTTCATTGTCTTCCATGGGGAAAAAAATACACGACTATAAATCAATATAACATGTTTTCTTTTTTAAAAATTTTTAAGTTTATTAATTTATTTTTGAGAAAGAGAAGAGAAAGTGACCAGGAGATGGGCAGAGAGAGAGGGCAAGAGAGAATCCCAAGCAGGCTCCCCACTTAGCACAGAGCCTGATGTAGGGCTTGAACCTACAAACCATGAGATCATGACCTGAGCTGAAACCAAGAGTCAGACACTTAACTGAATGAGCCACCCATATGCCCTCATCTATTTGTTTTATGTAATACTGTCAGCACCATACTGGCAATACAATCCATTATACTTTTGATTCTTCTGCAATCTGATAGGGCATCATTCTAGTTTAGTCTTCAAAGTGTTGAATACCACATGGTTATTTTAATGTTTAATAAATGTGTTCTCTCTTCAAACAGTAGCCATTTATAACACTGTTAAGTATTACTGATGCTCTAGGATCATCTCCAATGTTGTCTGGTTGAGCCTCTCCTTCCTCTTCTGTTCTCATATCCATCTAGGCATTATGAGCCTTAACTATTACCATTTTCTGTTTTGCCATGTGCCTCCCAGAATCATTGCAGTTCAGACCTAGAAATAGATTAAAAGCTCTTTACCACTGGGTAGGCCTCAGAGCCATTTAACTACTACATTGAAAGTTTCCTAATGGCAAGCTTCTTACCTTTGTAGCCATAATGCTTAGCATAGCTTACAATGCATAGTAGACATTTAATCATTTTTTTAAGTAAATGAATAACCAAATAAAGGATTAAGCCTAAACCTTGACCTTCCTTCCTAGTACTTGCTAGTTTCTTTACCACATATTCAGGATCCCAATTCTCAATCATTTAAAATCTAAAGTCTTATATTAAGCCTAAATAAACTTTCTTAAGCTATAGATGTCAAATGGTAAAACTTCTTAGGGATTTTTTTCTGCCCTTCTTATTCATTAATCAACCCAGCTTAAACCTCTGGAGTAAACTCCTATCCAGTTCAGACTACAACATTAATTTATTCATTCACTTAATTAGTGATTATTGATTTCCTACTATGTGCTGGGCATTTTGGATACAAAGAGGAGCAAAAACTAATACAGCCTTGCCTTCTTGAAAATAACAGTCTAGCAAAGGAAACAAGAGTAATTAGATACTTGTAAAAATATACAGTTACAACTGTGAAAAATGCTACAAAAAATAAGATATACAATATTCTGAGAGCTCATAATAAAGAAATTTCACCTTATTGGGTAAGCTACACTTGAATAAGGAAAATGTGAGCTTCTATCTAAAGGACAAACTAGAAATTAACTAGTTGATAAGTATGGCAGAGAAAATCAAAGAAAATTTTTGAGAGAGAAAACAGACAAAGGAGAGACAGGGCCACTATGCTAAAGTACAAGGAATGAAGAAAAGTCTGCTAAGGGGAAAAAAATTAAGAAAGTAGATATAGTCAGATTACATAGGGTTTTAGGTCATGTCAGGATTTGTCTAAGAGGGATGGGAGACCACTGAAAAGAGTTGAACAAGGTAGGGAAGTGATCAGATTTTCATTTTTAAATGATCACACCCAAGTTTCAGTGTTGTGAGTGAACTAAAGGGGCTCTAAGGTGGA
This sequence comes from Puma concolor, assembly GCF_028749965.1. NCBI lineage: Eukaryota > Metazoa > Chordata > Mammalia > Carnivora > Felidae > Puma > Puma concolor. The sequence goes on along the minus strand of NC_141673.1, from coordinate 40,218,286 downwards.
GACGGATAGATTAATTTGTCATCAAGATGAATTTTCTGACTTGTACAACTAGATGGATGTGGGTGTTTTTTATCAAGATAGAAAACTCAGTGTGTGGGAAGATCATGAATTGGATTTTGGACATGAATGTGTGTTTGGAAATAAGTCCTATGAGAGATGTCTTATAGGAAATAGAATGTATTGACTTAGAGGTCAGAAGAAATCATTTGTGTTTAGGTAGTAATTGAAGCTGTGGATGTGGAAGAAATATAGAATAAAAGGAGAGAAAGCTTAAATCTAAATTTTGAGGTACTCCACCACTTAATATCTTTGTAAATAAGGAGGAGCCTGCAGGCAACAAAGAAAGAACTGACCCAGAAGGAGTGAAATATGACAAATGTGTGACAGAACACCAGGGAAAAATATATTTTGAAAGGGTGGGATGACATCATTTGTATCAAAAGTGATTATAGTATCAAAAATCTGAAAAATGTTTGTGAGATTCAGTAACATGGCAATCACTGGGACTCTCTCAGCAAGACCTGTTTCAGTGACTCATGAGATTAGAAGCCAGAATGACGGGTGAGGAGTTGAGTGAAAGTCAAAATGGAGAGAAGTATAGACAACGCTAGCCTTACTAAGACTTTGTGATTATGACGTTGGTGACACCCAGTGGAAGTGAGGTGACTTAATACCTTGGAAACTCTTTTGCCATTGCCTTACTTCTTGCTCTCTCTTTACTCTAAATGAGCTACAATGGAGTCCTAGGGTTCTTCCCAATTGAGACTAGCCACTTTATTAAATTTCAAAACATGATGAATATGTGCTTCCTATACTGCATAATTATATTAATAGATTAATAAAGTATTCTTTATTAAGGCTCAAAGTAACACAATTGATAATATCTGTGTCTGCATTCCTATTTCCATGACTTCCTGGGTGAGTTTCTGATACACAAGTTTCCTTTGTATCACTCAAGAAATACAATTTAGACTTAGGGTATGTAACAAAGGTAATATCAGGTTGACATATTAGGTATGAGTCAACTGTGATTTCTCAGAAAGTGAAAATGGATTATTACTTTATTTTTTATTTTACTTTACTTCTTATTACTTTATTCCATTTCCTCCTCCTCCTCCTCTTCCTCCTCCTCCTCCTCCTCCTCCTCCTCCTCCTCCTCCTCCTCCTCCTCCTCCTCCTTCTTCTTCTTCTTCTTCTTCTTCTTCTTCTTCTTCTTCTTCTTCTTCCCTTTAAGAAATAAATACTGGGGCGCCTGGGTGGCGCAGTCGGTTAAGCGTCCGACTTCAGCCAGGTCACGATCTCGCGGTCCGGGAGTTCGAGCCCCGCGTCAGGCTCTGGGCTGATGGCTCAGAGCCTGGAGCCTGTTTCCGATTCTGTGTCTCCCTCTCTCTCTGCCCCTCCCCCGTTCATGCTCTGTCTCTCTCTGTCCCAAAAATAAATAAATGTTGAAAGCAAGATGGAGATGCAGAGATGAATAAAGAACTATTAAGAAAACAAGTTTGGGAGCACCTGGGTGGCTCAGTTGGTTAAACATCTGACTCCTGATTTTGGCGCAGGTCATGATCCCAAGGTTCATAGGATTTTGCTCCACCTTGGGCTCTGCACTGACAGCGCAGAACCTGCTTGAGATTCTCTCTCTTTTCCTCTCTCCCTACCCCTTCCCTGCTAGTGTTGTCTGTCTGTCTCTCTCGCTCTCAAAATAAATAAACTTAACAACTAATTCAACAGAGATTATCCCAGAAGCTCTGCACAGGCCTAAAACTAAAGAGATAGTGGTTATTGCAATACTCTAGATAACAATTTTGGAGAGTAAATAGAAACAAGAGGCATTATGTAATGGAAGTATTCTCAAGACTTAGTAATTATTGGGAACATGTCAAAGGGAAAGGCAGTCAGTTTGGAGTCAAAAGGAGCTTCACATACAAGATACTTTATTTTTTTTTTAATATATTCATTTATTTTGAGAAAGGGGGGAGGGAAGAGAGAGAGAGAGAGAGAAAGAGAGAATGAGAGAGAGAATCCCAAGCAGGCTCAGTACTGTCAGCACTAAACCTGACTTGGGGCTCAGGAGATCATGACCTGAGCCGAAACCAAGTCAGTCACTTAACCAACTGCCACCCAGGCATCACTACATGCAAGATACTTTAAAAGGGAGATATGTTTAATAGATTAAAATGCAATTTTTGGCTTCTTAGCCATCATGTGTTGGTAGGACATGCAAGTGTGCAGAAGAAAATATAAACCCACTTAGAGCTACTATACAGCGATCTAAACATTTCCTGAAATGCTCCCTGGGAAGGCCCACTCAGTAACCATCATTTTCTATCATATCCTCTAGATTGAGAAAGAAAAGTGAGAAAGTCAATTAATAGAAAATATGATAAAATTTATTGGATTATATGTACTTACATCAGACTGGGAAGTTAAATTTTACTTTTAATTGTAAGTAAAATCACACTAATTGTATTAATTTCTAGTACGTATTGTGAGTCTGCTCTTCAATGGCATTAACTTTGTCTTAAGAAAATGTACCCAGTACTCTTGATTTCTCATATAAAGTTCTTCTACAGAAGGTTTATTTTTTAAGGAACCAAATTCTAAATTTTATTTATCCTTTAAACATATGTTGGGGTGCCTGGGTGGCTCAGTTGGTTAGACATCCAACTTCAGCTCAGCTCATGATCTCACCATTCATGAGTTCCAGCCCCATGTCGGGCTCTGTGCTGACAGCTCAGAGCCTGGAGCCTGCTTCAGATTCTTTGTCTCCCTCTCTCTCTGCCCCTCCCCTGCTCACACTCTCTCTCAAAAATAAGTAAACATTAAAAAAAAAACATTTAAAAAAAGAAAAACTTATGTTTGCTTTATTTACTGTAATATATATAAGTGGCAGCGCTTCAGTCTCATATTTCTACAGTACACACATATTTTAATATTTATGTGTTTATTTTGAGAGAAAGAGCATGAGCAGGGAAAGGGCAAAGAGAGAGGGAGAGACTCCCAAGCAGGTCCTGTGCTGTCAGCACAGAGCCGGACATGGGGCTTGATCCCATGAATCATGGGATCATGACCTGAGCCAAAATCAAGAGCCAGATGCTTAACTGACTGAGCCTACTGATATTTAAGGAACTTTACATATTTTTCACTAGATCTTCTCATGATGTAAAATGCATACATGCTTAGAAATTTACACATTTTGTTCTCATTTTCCAGGCTGTTTATGTGACAAATTTTCTCAGATGATGGCAGTTATGATTTTTATAAAATGCAGAATTCTTTCATTCCTTTCCCTGAACAAGTCTTTAAGTAGATTTTCCCAATATGCGAGTTGCTAGGCTTATTATTTTTTTTTTGTTTTTTTGTGTTTGTTATTTTGCTTTGCTTGATCATTAATCAAATATTTTGCAATATTTTCTTGATTTAGTAAAATATATGATTTACTTGGCTCAATGATGTATACAGATAATGATTAAACTCACAGTAATTGGAGTCTAATTATTAACCAGTGATCTAGATAATGAACAAATGAGCCGTAGGCATCACTGTTCACATACTTGGGGAGATTGAAAAGACGCAGTGATATGTTTCTATCTGAAATCTCGATTATGTATCTAGGAGTCTCCTAAAAACTTGAATATCTTTAAGAAAATTATGTATGTTGAAAAGGGAACTAAATTTGGATATACCTTGGGAAAATCAGTCTTATTTAGTTTTAGTGTTTTTTTTTTTATTTGCGAAGTACGGATCATAATTTTTGCCACACAGATTGTTCTGACTCTTAAGTAAGATAACATATGTGACTTTTTCAAACTAGAAAGGTGGCATTAATCTTCACTTATTCTTTTGATCCCTATTAAAATGCATCCCTTAGCAAAATTCCAAGGAAATATATGTAAGTAAGCTCTCAAAAGGGTTTTGGGAAATGATTGTGGGGCTCTGACCCTGGAGAAATGGAGACTGTAGCAATGATACCCTGGAGACTCTATCTGTGGGTGGTAGGAAGAGGGAGTTTGTGCTAATATTGAAGAGTAAGATGCATAACTGGGGACCAGAACTACAGTGAAAAAAAATTTTTATTTCCTGGTTTTGTTTCTGGAATATATTCTGTTAATAGCCTCTGCCCTTCTACACCAGTTTTTATATGATTTAGCCACCCAGCAGTTTAATGAGTTAGGCCTATTTTAACAGCAACAAATTATAGTGTAATTTGTTTTCCTTTATTGATGTACATGTTATATATATATATATATATATATATATATATATATATATTTCCACTGTACTGCCTCATTTGCATAAGTTTAACTAGGCATATGAATTACAGTTCTGAGGCTGCTGCACGTCAGTTTATGGGTCCCTACACCTTCTGATGTCTGCTTAATGACACATACAGCTCAAATGCTGTGTTAGAAACATTTCTTATTTTTCTCACAAAACCTCTGAATTTAACTGAGTCAAGAATGCTGTTTTGTTTTCTTTTTTCATGCATTAATTAACACAAATCATTATCTATTTTGTGAAATATGTATGCAGTATACAGCTTGATAATCCATTGTCCCTACTCCTCAATTACATGCAATATAATGCAAAAAACAAAGGTGGACAGATATTTACAATGCAAAACTCAAAGTTATAACCACCACATGGATATTACAGAATGTTACGGGGGTTCTAAATAGAAGTGGTGACTTTTATCATAGGTAAAAAGAGTAGGCATCTTGGAGAAGGTGCCTTTTGATCTGTACCTTGAAAGATGACTGGTCATCTTCCTAAAAAAAGATGGACTGGAGATCATTATGAGTTATACTGAAAGTTTTAGAATAGGAAGATGGTATTAGAGACTTTAGGAAGATGCAGTAGTGGCTTGACCCAGATGGATTAGAGATAGGGGATGATTCTGCAAGTACAAATGCAATTAGGGAAATATTTTAATAATAGATTGGTAGTTCACAAGCACTGACCCCCTGCCACAGAAGCATCTGCAAAGATTGTTTTCCCCATTTTACTGAGATGTAATTGACATATAACATTGCATTAGTTTAAGGTATACAACATTGTAATATGTATCTATTATGAAATGATTACCATAATAAATTTAGTTTATATCCATCACCTCACATAGTCACATTTTTTTTGTGATGAGAACCTTTAAAATCTACCCTCTTAGCAAGTTTCAAATACATAGTACAGCATTTGTTAACTACAGTCGTTGTGAAGTGCATTACATTCTTAGAACTTATAACAAGAGGCTTGAACCTTTTAACCACTTTTAGCCAATCCTCCCCACCCCCCATCTCTGGCACCCACCAATCTGGTCTCTGTACCCATGAATGTGGGTTTTTTAGATTCTATATATAAGTGAGGTCATACAGTATTTGTCTTTCTCTCTCTGACTTATTTTACTTAGCATAAAACCCTCAAAGTCCATCCATCTTGTCAAAAATGTCAAGATTCTTTTTTTTTTTTTTGGATGAATAATTTTCCATTATATACATTTTTCCTTTATCAGTTCATCCATCAATGGACCCCTTAGGTTGTTTTCATGTCTTGGCTGTTGTAAGTGACGCTGCAATTAATGTTTGAGCACAGATATCTCTTAGAGATAATGATTTTCTTTTCCTTTGGAAGTATACCCAGAAGTAGAGTTGCTCAATCATGTGACATTTCTACTTTTAATTTTTTTTTATTTTTTATTTTTGAGACAGAGAGAGACAGACCATGAGCAGGGGAGGGGCAGAGAGAGGGAGACACAGAATCCAAAGCAGACTCCAGGCTCTGAGCTGTCAGCACAGAGCCTGATGCAGGGCTCGAACTCATGGACTGTGAGATCATGACCTGAGCTGAAGTCAGACGCTTAACTGACTGAGCCACCCAGGCGCCCCTCTACGTTTAATTTTTTGAGGAACCTCCATACTGTGCTCCATAGTGGCTGGACTGATTTACATTCCCACCAACAGTGAACAAAGCTTCCCTTTTCTCCACATCTTTGTCAACATTTGTCATTTGTTACCTTTTTGGTGACATTCTAACAGGTGTGAGGTGACACCTCATTGTGGTTTTGATTTGCATTTCCCTGATGATTAGTGATATTGAGCATCTTTTTATGTACCTGTTTGCTGTTTGTATGTCTTCTTTAGGAATATGTCTTTTCCGTTTTTCTGCCCATTTTTTAATCAGATTTTTTTTTCTGTAGATCTAGATGAGGTCTTTATGTATTTTGGGTATTAACGCCTTACTGGATACATTTTTTAAACAGAAAATTTCCAGGTCCCTCATGGGACTTTGATTCAATGAGTCTTAGGTAGGGCTACAGAAACAATACTGCAAACCTGTCTAGTGACTTGGATAAACAGGCAAGTTTAGGAACCACAGCTTGCAATGATAAAGTTTCTGGCCTTGTTAGGGAATGGAATTAGGATAAGATAATGAGAGCAAAAAAGAAAGAAACATAGGAATGACATAGAAGTTACTTTACTGCTATTAATTGCCAACATTCAAAATGATGATTTTCTACTATTTGTGTTTTGCAAAATGCACTTGCAAAACGTTTTCTTCTTGTTTTATTACTATATTTATAAGTGCACTTAATGTCTATTTCTACCATTTTTTCTCTTGACATCACAACAAATTTTGTCAAAATATATTTCAAAAGTGTTTCTTCCTTCTATTTATGCTGACTATAATTCTGAAGTTATTTAAAGATTTTAAATCTTTTTATAATTACATTGAATTTTTAAAATTACTTGCTATCATATGCATTTTTAGAAAGAAAAGTATCAGCTGATTAAGAAAATGTATTATATTTCCAACAGTTTTCCAGGCTTTGTTACCTAATTTGCATCCTCAGTTGTCTCTTTTTATTAAGATTCTCAAATGCATAAGAATAGAAACAGATTTATTTTTAAATGTATATTTATCATATTGATATTTAATTATGGTATGTTTATAGGGATATTTTATTCTAGATTTTAATCAGATGTTTCTAGGTCTAAATGAAATACAGTCTTACTTTAATTAAACGCTGGACTATGCTAAAAATAATTAGGAAAAACTAAAAGAAAAAAACCCTAATGCAAGATTCAGGTTTTAGTTGTTGATTTTGTATATGTAAAGTATATCAGCTTTCCAGCTGAGCCAGCAAGTTTTGAAATTATGTATGGGACCCATCTGTTAAGCAGGATTTTCTTTTATTTAATTTCATTGAAATGTCTGAATATATAACCTAGCCAAAATGTATTGTATTCTGTTAAATCAGAATTCTGGCAAAACCAACATTGTTATGGGAAGTAAATGATAATAAAGGTTATTGCACGCAAGGTCATTAAAACATTTTTAGTAAGGAATACCCAGATTGTTTATCGAAACTAACATTCACTTGATGACATTTCTCCTTTTAATTTTTTTTTAACATTTATTTATTATTGAGAGACCGAGAGAGACAGAGTACAAGCTGGGGAGGGGCAGAGAGAGAGGGAGACACAGAATCTGAAGCAGGCTCCAGAGTCTGAGCTGTCAGCACAGAGTCTGACACGGGACTTGAACCCACAAACTGTGAGATCATGACCTGAGCCGAAGTCAGATGCCTAACTGACTGAGCCACCCAGGCACCCTGACATTTCTCCTTTTAATTCCAAAATGCAATCTAGCTAAATCCATTTATTTCCCTTTTTGTTTATTCAATACTAAATATATTTAGTATTGCTTATTTGTTGATCTGTTCTCTTGAATTACAGTTTTCCTTCTCTACTGATATACATAGAAAATGAGCAAAGTATTTTTTATTTATTAGTGGCACCTTGTTTTGTTGTAACCACTGGAACCATGAAGACCCGTTTTTAATTCCATCTAGAACTTTATTATCTGTCCAAGTCGCTGGGTTTAATATTTATGAAAGCATAGTGTTTAGTGCTGTTTTGCTAGCTCATTTCTTTTCAAGAAATATGCACTTGAATACTTTTCTGTTCAGGCTCAGTATAAATTCTCACAGCAGTTACAACTGACCCTGTGCTTTATTAGAAAGATCTTTCCTATATTGAGCTGAATTTTTTTTTTTAATATCTCCACCTATAGCTCAATCCCTGTGGCTATGCAGAACAAATCTTATTCCACACAACAGCCTTGCAAGTATTTGAGGATGGTTATATTCATACTCTTACATGATTGCTCTAGGCAGTTTTTCATGACTCATGTCTTTGGTTTCTTTACCATCTTGTCTTCAAATGTGTCCCAATTGGTGTATGTACCTAGAATTGAGTGTAGGACACTGGCATTAGTCTGAACATAACAAAATAAAGTAGGACCCACACTAACCTTGTTTTTGAGAATACATTTCCATTAATAGCCCTCACCACCCACCCATGCATGAGCATACTCACCTGAGCAGACTGGCTCTTAAGATAGTTTCATAGTGTTGTCTCATATTCAATTTAAAGTCAAATAGAATTTTGGGCATGAGATAAAACTTGAGTATTAGTTGTTGGATAGAATAAGAACAATAATATTTAGTTAGATCTTAAAAACTCATATATTATACTGAACAAACTTTTTAGAAAGTTTTAAAACCATACATTGACAAGAGACTTTTAGTCTTTTCATTAAGGTTTTAAGTACTCATATCAAATCCTATATAAAACAATTTAGCTCAAATGTTCAGGTAATAGTAACGTAGATTTTTTTTTCCTAAATAAGACTGCATCATACATGGTCTAAGTGGGCTTAATTCATCAAGGGAAGAGGACCAGGAAAGCATTGATGCGAGAGAAGTCAATGTCTTGCTAGTTTCCATGTCAGGCAGGTTGCCTGACATGTCCTCATCCTACCCGTACAAATGCCAGCATCAGGTCATGCAGCATGCATGTGTAATTTGCTTTTCTGGAAAGCTATAGCAGGGCAGGGTTGACTGATTAAGAGAATTGAGAGCTACAGACTCAGATGAAAGGGCTGCCCTGAGGACACGGGAACTGCGTACATGTTGGTCCTTTTTCAAGCTAGGGAGATATGACTCTTGGTAAGTAGAGAAAAGGCTATATTGGCTAGACTGACTGTGCTCTCCTGAACAGTGCAAATGATCCTCATTGCAGATGCATTTTTCACTTAGTATTATTTATCAGAGTACCAACTAGACACAAACAAAGCAATAGAGAGACAGAGCAGCTAGGCCCAAATTTATACCAAAGATAGTCTTCATAGAATTATTTATAATTGGGAGAAAAAAAAGTGTCCAGCAATTACAATATTAATAAATAATACCTCCATAAAAGGAAATGTTATGCATCCATCTATGGTGAATACTAAAGAAAAATCTTCAATATTTCCATAAAATACTCATGATACTAAAACAAAAATTTCAGAGTAGTAGGATTTGTGGCATCTTACTGCTTAAATACATAAATGATGTATTTGGAAAGAGAGATAATAATCGAGACTGAGATGCAGAGATAGAAGGAAAAATAAAAGATTATCAAACATAATTTTAAAGGATTTATTGCTTGATGGTGGAGTTACTGGTGACATACTACTTTAATTTATGTATTTGTGTTTATATATGTTATGTTAACATCGGAATAAAGTTACAGCCTTTATAATAAAAGTATATCATCAAAAAGTTAAATGATTATGACAGGTGTAAAGTAAAATTGGGAAAGATGCCAATGGAGGCAGGTTACTAAGGGAGGCAGGTTACCAAGGGAAGCCAGGAGACCCAAATACAGAGCTGAATCAGGCAAAATAAGGGACTAGTCTGCTTAGAACTCTTTCACCGGTACCTTTGCCAATGTACAGTCACTTGACACTTCTCCCCTCCCTGGAATAATCGTTAAGTCCCCTTACATCTTTACCCCACTTTAAGATACAAAAGTCCAAGGTGGGATGTTGTATATTATTGGCCCATAACACAAAGCATATATCTATGCCCAAGTTTCCAGGGCCCTGCGTTGACTATTCTCTGCTGCTTTTGGCTTCAGGTGGAGACATATCTTCTATTTTGAAATTTTTATTAGCTCCATTCACAGAAAGAGTATTGAAGGCTAAGTAATGACAAATGTTTTATACATCAAAATTTGTAATAGGATAGTGAAATATTATCTTAATCCTTCTCCAGAGATTCTTCAAATCCTTCAATAAGATCTTTAAAATAGATTTTTAACTGTACGAGAAATTCTAATTGTGTTTGCCACAATTCTTATGACTCTGGAACATTTCAATAATGTGTATTTTGTATTTATGTGTTTCAGTTATAATAGAAATGCATTCTCCTGAAGACCAATACATAAACTGATTTATGCATACACTGCCAACGTTGGACACCAGATATTAGTATCAATATATTGTAGAGTATCATCTGGATGGTTACTGCTCAAGAGAGCTATGACATTTAGGTTTCTTTTATTTACTACTAAGGGAAAATGAATTACTAAACTGACAACATTCAAATTAAAAAATATATAAATATTTTTATTTTTGAATGATATGTAGGAGTCTGCCTTTTTTTTTAATTAATAGACTTAAAAATGTAAGCTACATTACAGTCATGGAAATCCACGTTTAGGCTAGTAATGTAGTGACAACTTCTTACTAGTGAGACCATAGTATCTCTATACTTGTATAAGATGTTTCAACAAGGTCGCAGAGAAAGTTATAGAAGCAGTACCTGGCACTGAGTAGTTTTATGAGCTAAAAGATGACATTCAACAAATGGACATGAAAAGACAGGGTACATATCATAGATAACTTCATGACTGTGTCATAGATAAATGTATGCTAAGAGATATTGGATGGCTTTAAAACACTGAGATTACTCCAATGCAAATTCAAGAAGCAATTGAGTGTTCAGTTCACCTAAAAACCTCCCATAACCACATTGAGAATATTTTTTAAATTGAAATATAATTAACTTACAGTGTTCTATGAGTTTCAAGTATACAGTATAATGATTCAACAATTCTGTACATTACTCAGTGCTTATCAAGATAAGTGTACTCTTAATCCCTTTTTATCTTTTTCAGCCATCTTCCATGGACCTCCTGTCTGGCAACCATGAGTTTGTTTTCTGTATTCAAGAGTCTGTTTTTTTGTTTCGTGTGTGTGTGTGTGTGTGTGTGTGTGTGTGTTGTTCATTTGTTTTATTTATTTTCTTTATTTTAAAATGTTTATTTATTTTGAGAGATAAAATGTGAGTGGGGGAGGGGCAGAGAGAGAGGAAGAGAGAGAATCCCAAGCAGGCTCCACACTTTCAGTGCAGAGCCCGATACAGGGCTTGATCTTAGAACCATGAGATCATGACATGAGCTGACATCAAGAGTCAGACTCTTAACAGACTGAACCACCCAGGTACCCCTTTTGTTTTATTTCTTAAATTCCACATGTTAATGAAATCATATGATAATTTATTTTCTCATTCTGACTTATTTTACTTAGCATTATACCCTCTAGCTCCATTCATGCTGTTGCAAATGGCAAGACCTCATTTTTTTTTATGGCTGAGTAATATTCCATGGTATATGTATGCTACATTTTCTTATTCATCCATCGATGGATACTTTGGTTACTTTCATATCTTATTGGCTTGTGGCTATTGTAAACAACCATACTGAGAATAACATTTTTAATTGAGGGAGAGGGGAAAGAGCCTTTTGCTAGTTGTTATTATTATGTATATAAATTAAGTCTCAATTGGCTTTTCAAATCCTTCTGTGATCTGTTCGGTGGAAATTAATTCCTTTCCTTTCCTTTCCCTCCCTGTTTTCCCTGAACTTTGTTTTACCTGTATTGTCTCATTAAAGTTTGTATATGATGATGGTGATACTAATAATGAAGCTTTAGTGATTCAAATATTGAAACTTAGATTAGCTAATTTGTTCGATGTCATGCAGTTTATAAAGTATTAAGATCCAGTCTTGAGCAATCTGATCCTAGAATCTCTCTCTCTATATCTGTATATATATTTTATTGAAGTATAGTTAACACACAATGTTACATTAGTTTCAGGTGCACAACAGTGACTCAACAACTCTATATGTTATGCTGTGCTCATAAGTGTAGCTATTGGCTGTCACCATACAATGCTATTAGAATTCCATCGACTATATTCCCTATGGTGTACCTTTCATCCCCATGACTTACTTGTTCTATTACTGGAAGCCTGTATCTCCTACTTCCCTTCATGTCCTTTTGTCCATTCCCCCACCCTCATCCCTCTGGCAACCATCAGCTTATTCTCTGTTTTTATGGGTCTGTTTATACTTTTGTGTGTGTGTTGATTTTTTGTTTTGTTTTTTAGAGTCCACATTTAAGTGAAATCATATGGCATTTGTTGTTTTCTGTCTGACTTAAGATTGTATACTTTCAATTCCTGCACCATGAATACATAATACAAGTTTGTTTTATTTTTTCCCCTGTGATTCATCCATTTGGGGAGGTTAAGACATTCATTTTATTTAGTAATATAACTTCCATAATATGTAAGTCCATGATGACCACCAAATAAATAAGATTAAAAGGAAATAAACCAAAATATCCAATAGAGTTATTATACAGTGTGATTATAATTTTATCCTTTATAACACTAATATATTTTCCTAATATTCTGTAATGAATAGAAGTCAGCATGGGGGATAGTTAAAAAGTGGAAAATCTGGTCAAACATACCTGTTTTCAAATTACCTGTCCCTAACTTTGTAACAGGTTATCTGTGGCTTCAGTTGTCTCATCCATAAAATGGAAATAGTTTAATAGCCTATTTGTTTACATGGAACCACTGAAATTATTAACAATGTCATTTACAAATCTTATTTGGTATTTGTACTGTACGTTTTGAATAACAAGATGTTGCAGAGACATAGGTCAAGAAAGATAAAAGATGGTGAGAATGAGGTATACAATTTAATAAATAATGCATGAATTTTGTAAATAAGCAAAGAAAACCTTTTTGGGTTTTTTTACATGTCTTTGTACTGAATGAAACAGCTATTTCGGTCTAAGAGAAAATAATAGATAATGTTTTCAAATCAAAATATCCTTTACCACCACTATAGAAATTTCATTATATCTTATCTTGATCGAAAAGTTACACCTAAGTATTTCTCTTTTTTTAAATTAATGTTTGTTTATTTTTAAGAAAGTGAGAACAAGTACGGGGGGTGGGGCAGAGAGAAAGGGGGACAGAGGATCTAAAGCAGGCTCTATGCTGACAACAGAGAGCCCGCTGTGGAGCTTGACCTCACGAACTGTAAGATATTGACCTGAGCTGAAATCAAGAGTCAGACGCTTAGCCAACTGAGCCACCCAGGCGCCCCACACCTAAATATTTACACAAACCCAGGTACAGGTTTACTTGACTTTTTTTTCCTCTATGCAATTCCAAATCAAATAAGATTCTCTGCACTATGTATGAACTTCTGTGATCAGTTTCAAGATCTTGAACTCAGCCTGTCCCTCATACTGAACACAGGAGACCGTTCTCCGTATTCAGCACCATTGTTCCAGGATCCACCAGCATGTCCATACATTATCCAAATTTATAGTTCATGCATAACTAATGGGATGATACAGCGTAAAGGACCTGGAATTACAAGACCTGTCTTCAGCCCAAGGCTTTACCACTTGCAGATTCCTTAGCTTTGGGCAAGTAATTCACATTTTGGAATGTAAGCATATTTATTTGTGAAATTGAAAAAAATAATTTTCTTGGACCATGCTGAGAGATATATGTGAACAGCCTTTAAAAATGATAAATAATCACTTTGAAGCTCTAAGTCAGAATGACTATGGTCTTAATTTCATGGAATCAGTCTCTGTATTGAGAGAGACATTAAAAGTCATTAAGTTCAACCATATCTCTTGTGCTTGATTATCTTTCTAAATAAGATGCTAATTTTATTTTATACAGAAGAAATCATTAACTCTGCCCCCAATATGTCTTAAAACACTTCCTTTGAGTTATAGAGGAGTGTTATTTTCTGTTCTTCACTGAACTCTTTTAATCTTCACACAACTCCATTAGGTAGGTGCTATTACTATCTCTATTTTCTAGACGAGGAAATCTGAAAAAAAATAATTGTAAAGTCATTTGCCAAGGATTCACAGCTAGTAAGTTGTGGAGCCTGGACTTGATCCCAGACAGGCAGGGTGCAGACAGTCTCCAGAATTTTAAATAGCCATAACCAGCACAGCATACTGTCCCCTGGTAAAATGGAATGTGGGAATCTCCTCTGCTCCCTGCATGTAATTGTGGATGGATATAAGAAGCATCCTTTTAAATATCATAATAGTCTAGAGTCTAGACCATCACAGTCCAATAGACCTTTATGAGATAAAGGACTCATTCTATATCTGTACTATCCAATACAGTGCCAGTAGGCACATTTCACTTTGAGCGCTTGATAAGTGCTCGTGTGATTGAAGAAGCAGATTTTTAATTTTAGCAATTTGAGTTTAAATAAAATAGCTACATGTGGCTGGCAGTCACATAGTGAGAACTTATTGAACAATGCAGTTTTAGGTCTTAGATCATTCCTTCTCATGTTTTTTTCTTCTTTGGCATATATGAAAACAGCACTTATGTGTGACACTCTCCCTATAGAACAAAGTGCCTAAGAATTTAGAACAGTACAAATAATTCCTATGTACACTTCACTTGTAACCTCCAAAGGTTAATTTCCTCTGTTTGTGTGTGTGTGTGTGTGTCTGTGTGTGTGTGTTTGCATGTGTGTGTGTTTATGTGTATGATTATTTCCCTGATCCATTTAAGACTACACTGCAGGCATGATTCCCCCTTCCTTTACAAAATACGTAAGTGTATACTTCCTAAAAATAAAGATATTATCTTCCATAAATCAGAAAATTAACATTTTCTAGTCATAATACCATTATCTCATCTACAGACCTTATTCAGATTTCAGCACTTGTCCCAATAATGTCTTTTATATCCAAGCAAATACCATTTTATGTTTTGCATTTAATTTTCGTGTCTCTTTAGTCTCCTTTATTCTGAAACAGTTCTTTAGTCTTGATTTGCATTTCATGACATACACATTTCTAAATGACATCGGCCAGTTTGCAGGCTTCCTCTCAATTTAGTTTTGTTCAATGTTTCCTTATGATTAGATTTACTTTGTGCACTTTCATTAGGAAAGTGAAGGAACAACAAAAGTGATGGTAGTAACAACAGAGTGATGATGTGTCCTTTGTGGTACATGATATCAAGAGGTACATGATGTCCATTTGTCCCATTAGGGTGATGTTAACTTTGTCACTTTGTTAAGATACTGTCTACTAGAAAGATATTTGCTAGTTAAGCTTATAATCCTTTATTTATTTTGATGCTCAAATTATCCAGATTTAAACAGAGAGAGCCTTGCAAGCTGGCCCCTCTATCTTTCTGAAATGACTCCATGGTTATTTGAGTACATTCCTAATTTCTGGCACGAGAGGAGTTTCAGACTCATTTTTTACTTTCCCTGACTAGCCTTGGAATCAGGAATTTCCTCAAAGTGCCTAGATTTCTTTTTGTTCCTTTAGATTTCTTTTTGAAAGGAATGTATTTTGAAATCAGGATCTTGGGTCCAGGTATGCTTCTTGTTGCTACTGGATGTCATTGTGTTTAGGCCTTCTAAGCAGATAGAACTAGGAAATACACATACCCTCATAATGTATATGCGGTGCATATACCCATATCTCCGTGTATTTTATATATTGTAATTATGTTTCTATATATTTTTGTATCTTAAAGCCATAAGTTCAAACCAATATCTCCAATTCCAACCAATACCATGGAGTTGATGCTCTCTTCCCCCTTTCCCGTGTTTGTAACGCTCTTCTCTGATAGTGTAAAACCTAGCTCCTATTATCCACAACATATTTCTTTGTTCATGCCTAGATAACAAAGAAAATAGTTTCAAAATTATTAACCTATGGATCTGAGGAAAGATGCCTACTACGTCGAGTTCAGTATCTGTTTAGAATTCTTTGTGTCTTCAGACTGAGGATACATAGTCCACATAGTATAAAAGTTACCTGAAATGTCCCATCTGCCCCCACACCCAGTGTGGCTATTATTCACTGAAAATGTATTTCTTTTTGTTTTTTAAAAAAATTTCTACATTTGCTTTTCTTTAACCCCCAGTCTGGTCTTTTTTTGTTTGTTTGTTTTAAATAAATGAAACATGACAAATTTCCCAAAGTCAAAACCGTACCAGACATTTGACTCAGAAGTGTTAGTCCTTCCACCCTTTCTGCATAGAACTGTTCAGAGGAGTCAATAAGATTATAAATGTTTAGACTTTGCATACTACTTTTAGGTCTCTCAAAGTCTGATCTAGTTACTCATTTAATAATAGTGATTTACCTATATTAATGCTTCATACCATTTCCTCTCATCTATGGAACCAAATTGGAATGCAAATATGTGAATAACATGCTTCTCAATCTTGGGTATTTGAAACCTTATTAGTAATAAGTTATTTGTACCCTTTTCACAATTGATCACAAAAGACTATTCGGAAACTTTAGTTTCCTAATTAAGAAGTACTGGCCTGTTTTTATTGCTTAGAAAGTAGAACATGGTTATTGCATATGGGATAAGCCTAAAGTTATTGCAGGAGTAATGTACAAAACATTGCAGAGTCAGACCTCATTTCAGTGGTGCCTTAAATGTGAAGAAACTAGCTGTAATGCTGTATGAAGGTTATAATTGTTAGAGTGAAACAAAGAGTCCTGAGGCATGTCTGAAGAAATGAGCGGATTACATGCTTAACTAATTATGAGTGATAAGGTTCCTAGATGAGGTCATGCTCTACATAAGAATGGGAGGAAGAAGCATTACGTCATTAGAATCACTTTAATGCATTTCTTTTAAGAAAAAGCTTTGTTTCTGGAAGCATCTAATATTGCTGCATTTTCCTCATGAATTCTGTGCATATTTTAAAATAGTCATGCTGTTATGTATACTTTGCTAATAAGATTTGATAAATATTATGCAGAACAGATTTTTTTCTCATGGGTAAAACATTTGCAATAACAATTCTGGATCAAATTTGAGGTATTTCTTCCATTGGGAGCAATATATATATTTTTATGATCACATAAAAGTTAAATTTCGTAAAAAAATTTAAAACAAAGTTAATTTTACTGTGACTTTATCACTAAGCAATGGAAGAAACAAGGAAACTTATTTATAGGGAATTCACAAATGACAAAAATAACTGAATCTTAAACATTTCTGGGAAGTAGAGATGCTAGATCAAGACCAAAGATGTAATAACCATGTAGGCATCAGCAACATGACAGTCTCCCTAAGATGGTTAGTTTCAAACATACTTTCTATATGCTTGATAGTGTACAAAAACATATTTTCTTGTCCATATCTTAATAGCAGTGGGAACTTAGGGTTGTTAAATTAAATTACAAGTTGCACGCACCAAAAATGTTAGTTCTAATACATTTTTGGTAAATGTCATATCTCAGTTTGAAGGGAAAATTTAACATACTCTCCTGTAGCACAGATAGATGAATAAGCATTTTCCAACATATCTCCAGTTTCACTAGGAATTTTTTAAAGCAATACACAGTTGTGTCCTGTTTGCCTACCCAGTTTCCATATTGCAGGTCTTATCTTCCAAATGAGGTACAAACACCGGCCCTTCAGGACCCAAGTCTTCTCCATGCCATGGCTGGGGTTTCCAAGGCCCAGCACCAACACCCCTCCTGAAGATTTCTTTCTTTTCCAACTGCTCTTGCAACCTTTTATGTCCACCTCTGTCCTTGCTGCTAGAGAGGAACTTCTAACTATTATCACCAGGATGTCTTTGGGGTCCAGCTGCCTACTGCACCCAAGGATTTCATTGAGATGCTTTTGGAAACCCAATTTTTATGTAAGGTTATTTCCATGAGAAATTGGGTTCAATGTTCTAAGAAATTTAGTTGTAAATTTTAGTTTAAGACTAGTGCAGATCATAATTTTTAAATTTTTTTAATCTCTCATCTATTGGGATATGTCCCATTCTTCAAGTATGACCATGGGATCATGCCTAAATTTTCTTAGTTCTTTTGAAATACCTTTCCAAATATCTAGAGGAGGTTTCTAACCAGCTAATGTTTATCCCTTCCTGCTTGGTCTGAATTAAGTATTGAAGAGAAGTTATCCTAATAACTTTCTTTTCCTTCTACAAATGAAATTGTTAGCATGGCAAAGAAAAACATTTATTAGCTTTTCCACTTTCATTGCAGTAAGATTTCCAATAGATACCGGGAAACTCATCAGGCCCCTATTTGCTACAAACCCTTGCTTTTCTCTCACCTGATTTTGTAATTATCATTAGGAAAAAAGCACCCATAGCCTCCAGCCAAGCAATCTGTAGCGCAGCATACCCCTTTAACAGGATGCTTCTGTTTGCATTTTTATTGATTTCTCCCAATGCTCATTTGTATGCTTCTATTAAAAATATATAGAATTCCTTGATACCTTATTTTTCAGTATTTCTCTCCACTTTTCCATAGTGAGACTTAAAAGTGTGCGCTTGAAGTAAATAACACTAATTGACAGGTTGTTTTTTTTTAATCTGCTATTATAAGATGGGCTAATGTATAGCTTAGAAAGAGCAAATTTATAAACAGCAATAAAAGAGTTTTGGACATTTTCTCTCTGCTGATCTCATTAGTAACTACTGTAAGAGTCATTTGACACTTCATTTTAAATTATAAATATTTGGCTCATGCTCAGCTAGGAATAAATTACATAGGCTATATCATACGATGGTTTATCTTTGGGCATAATTCATTACAGCTGCATTTAATCATTTCTAAAATGTGGTACCATTGAAAAATATAGATGTTTTTATATTTATTTCTACGCTTATTTGTCCTTGGATGAATTAAATAGTAATCCACTACTCAATGCAGCTTAAAAAAATAAAGGTCAAAGAAACATGATGACCTTGGAAAGGTTGTGACTTCATTTTTTTTTTAAAAAAGCAAAAAACAAGAAACATAAAAAAATCAGAATTTGGGAGATAGAACTGTTACAACAACCAGGGTATCTCAGGAAATCTGAGAGTGTCCTATGTCAGGTCATGTTGTCATTGATGATTCTACAATACATAGTAATTCTCATACATTCTGAATCTTGAATCTATTCTTATTTGGGTTATCTAACAAGGATTATCTTAATCTAGCATATGCGTCCATTTTGAGAACAAAGAATATAAAGGCTTCTAATTTTTCTTGTGATTATCTGGAAATATGGTGAATAGTTTTAATCTAAAATTTCCTGTATAAGAAGAGGGGCACCTGCGTGGCTCAGTCAGTTAAGCCTCCAACTTCAGCTCAGGTCATGATCTCACAATTTGTGAGTTCAAGCTCCACGTCAGCTCTGTGCTGACGGTGCAGAGCCTGCTTGGGATTCTCTCTCTCTCTCTCTCTCTCTCTCTCTGCTCCTTCCAAGTTCTCTCTCTCTCCCTCAAAAATAAAAATCCTGTATAAGAATGTTGATAAAGCTAAATAAAGGTCAGATACTACTAGCAATAATGAGGAACTCAATATAAAACCAAGACTTAAAGATATTAGAAACCCTTAGAGCTGAAAGTTGATATTATGTCCTGTATTTCAGGAAATATAATCAAACCAAATGTTATCAGTTGGATTCTGTCAAAAAATCTGGTGTTATTTTACCATAATAGTTCTAGTTGATCATTCCATGATCTGAACATTGTAGCTTGAATGTGACACTACCTTCTATGCCCACAAAGGGGGCCGATGAGAGAGTGACCATTTGGTACCATATCCCAACCTGTCTCTAATCCAGTTCTATTCTAAATATAATTCAAGTAAGTATCTGCTCATCACAGGGTAGTTTTAAGGTGGAACTCAAGGCTGTTAACTAAAAACAAAACAAAACAAAAACATAGCATTGCACAAAATTACATATATTTTGTTCCATATCTAAAGTAATAATAAGGGAAAACTTAATACACAAAAAGTTACTAATAGCAATTATTTGGGAGAAGGTAGAATTTTTATTCAGTAATTTACTTTCTTCTTTAATAATTCTGTAGTGTTGGAATTATTAACAATTAGCAGTTATCACTTATCTGATTAAGAAAGATAATTTGTCAAAAGATAAATTTTATAGAAATATAAGGTAATGGAATAAAACCATAGAATTTATAGTCAAAACATGGGACTGTGTGGCCACCTGACTTTATATATGTCATGTATTTCTTCTGAGCCTCAGTATTCTTGTCTGTAAATTTATGATCGATAACAAAATTACCAAGCTAAACTGTTGCAATGTATGAATAAATGCTTTACAAGCTGCAAATAGCAAGATACATTTGGTATTTATATATGTACACTTTTTTTATTGGAATTAACATACAATGTTATATTAGTTTCAGGTGTATAACATATTGACTCAACTATTCTGTATATTACTCAGTGCTCACCAAGATAAGTGTACTTTTAATCCCCTTTGTTCTCTGTAATTAAGAGGTTTCTTTTTTGTTTCGTCATATGTTTTCTTTCTTAGATTCCACATATACATAAAATTATATAATATTTGTATTTCTCTGACTTATTTCATTTAGTATAATGCACTCAGTCCATTCATGTGATCGCGAATGGCAAGATCTCATGCTTTATGGCTGAGTAATACTCCATGTTATGTATATATACCATGTCTTTATCCATTTATTTATCCATGGACACTTGGGTTGCTTCCATATTTTGGCTCTTGTAAATAATGATGCAACAAATATACTGGTGCATAGATTTTTTTTTTTATTTGGTGGGTTTGTTTTCTTTGGGTAAATACCCAATAGTGGAATTACTGATTGTATGTTATTTCTATTTGTAGTTTTTTCAGGAACCTCCATACTGTTTCCTACAGTGGTTGTATCAATTTATATTCCTGCCAATAGTGTCCAAGGGTGTTTTTTTCCCCTTACATCCTCACCAACCATTATTATTTCTTGTTTTTTTTTTTTTATTCTAGCCATTCTGAAAGGTGTAGGGTCATATTAGAGTTTGAATTTGCATCTTGTTGACATTAGTGATGAGCATCTTTTCATGGTCTGTTGGCCATGAGTATGTCTTCTTTGGAAAAATGTCTGTTCTGCCCATTTTAATCAGATTCTTTGGTTTTTTGAGTCGAGTTTTATAAGTTCCTTATATATTTCAGATAATAGCCCCTTATTGGATATATCACTTGCAAATAAACTCTCCCATTCAGTAGGTTGCCTTTTCATTTTGCTGATGGCTTCCTTCACTGTGCAGAACTTTTTTATTTTTGCTTTTATTTACCATGTCTGAGGAGACATATGTAGACAAATGTTGCTAAGGCCAATGTGAAAGAAATTACTGCCTATTTTTTTTTCTAGTTTGATGCTTTCATGTCTTAATCCATTTTGAGTTTATTTTCATTTATGGTATAAGAAAGTGGTCTAGTTTTGTTCTTTGCATGTAGCCATCCAGTTTTTCCAGAAGTTTTTTAATTAAAATTTGTCTTTTCCCCATTGTATACTCTTTCCTACTTTATCATAAATTAATTGACCATATAAGCTTGGGTTTATTTCTGGGCTTTCTCTTCTGTTCTATTGATCTGTGTGTTTATTTTTGCTCCAGGACCATAGTGTTTTTATTACTATAGCTTTGTAGTATATGTGGAAATCTGAGATTGTGATACCTCCATCTTTGTTCTTCTTTCTCAACATTGCTTTGTCCTTTAGGTCTTTTGTGGTTTCATACAGATTTTAGGATTATTTGTTCTAATTCTATGAAAATGTTGCTGGTATTTTGATAGAGATTGCATTGAATCTGTAGATTACTTTGGGTAACATGAGACATTTTAATGATGTTAATTCTTCCAATCTACAAGCATGGAATATCTTTCCATTTGCTTGTGTCATCTTTAATTTTTCATCAATGTTTTATAGTTTTCAGAATATATGCCTTTCACCTCTTTGGTTGTGTTTATTCCTAGTTTGTGTTTGTGTGTGTGTGTGTGTGTGTGTGTGTGTGTGCACATGCGTGTACACACAATTATAAATGGAATTGTTTTATTTCTCTTTCTGCTACTTCATTATTAGTGTATAAAAATGCAACAGATTTCTGTATATGAATTTTGTATCCTGCAACATTACTGAATTCATTTATCAGTTCTAGTATTTTTTTGGTGGAGTCTTTAGAATTTTCTATATAAGTATCATGGCATCTGCAAATCGTCAAAGGTTTACTTCCTTCTTGCTAATTTGGTTGTGTTTTTTTTTTCTCTTGTCTGACTGTTATGGGTGGGACTTTAATACTATGTTGAATAAAAGTGGTGACAGTGGACATCCTTATCTTATTCCCGATTTTATATGAAAAGCTCTCAGTTTTTCACTGCTGAGTATGATGTTAGCTGTGAGTTTTTCATATATGTCCTTTATTATGTTGAGGAATGTTCCCTCTAACCCTACTTTGTTGAGAGTTTTTATCATGAATGAATGTTGTATTTTGTCAGATGCCTTTTCTGCATCTATGAGATTATATTGTTTTTATCCATTCCCTTGTTAATGTGATGTATCACATTGATTGATGTGCAATTATTGAACTACTCTCATACCTCTGAAGTAAATCCTCCTTGATCATAGTGAATTATTCTTTTAATGTATTCTTGGATTTGATTTGCGAATATTCTGTTGTGGATTTTTGTATCTATGTTCATAAGAGATGTTTCCATGCAGTTTTGTACTATCTTTGTCTTTTTGTTTTCTTTGTAGTGTCTTTATATGGTTTTGGTATTAGGGTAATGCTGGCCTAATAGAATAAATTTGGAAGTTCTCCTTTTCTACTTTTTGTGATTATTTGGGAAAAATAGGTATTAACTCTTCTTTATTTTTTAAAAATGTTTATTTATTTATTTTGAGGGTGGAGGGGCAGAGAGAGGGAGAGAGAGAATCCCAAACAGCCTCCATGCTGTCAGCATAGAGCCCAATGCAGGGCCCAATCTCATCTCACAAACCATAAGATCATGACCTGAACCAAAATGAAGAGTAGGATGCCTACCAGACTGAGCCATCCAGGCATCCCTAACTCTTCTTTGCTAGAATTCACCTGTGAAGCCATCTGTCATGATCTGTTGTTTGTTGGGAGTTCGTTGGTTACTGATTCAATTTCATTACTGGCAATTCATCTGTTCAAATTTTCTGTTTTTTCCTGATTTGGTTTTGGAAGGTTATATGTTTTTACAAATTTATTCATTTCTTCTAGGTTGTACAATTTATTAGCATATAATTTTTCATAATAATCTTACAATCCTTTCTAAGTCTGTAGTGTCAGTTATTATTTCTCTTCATTGGTTTCTGATTTTATTTGAGTGTTCTCTCCTTTTTCTTGGCAGTCTCACTAAAGGTTTATCAATTTTCTTTGTCTTTTCAAAAAACCAGCTTCTGGTTTCCTTAATTTTTTTTTTTTTTTTTTTTTTTTTTTTAGTTTCTATTATTTCCTTCCTTATATTAACTGTAGGTTTTGTTTTATTTTTCTAGTTCTTTCAGATGTAAGGTCAGGTTGAGATTCTTTTGTTTGTTTCTTGAGGCAGGCCTGTAGTGCTATAAACTTCCCTCTCACAACAATTTTTGCTGCATCCCAAAGATTTTGGACTTGTTTCCATGTATTTTTAAATTTCCTCTTTGATTTCTCAGTTGACTCATTCATTGTGTAGCAGTAGGTTTTTAGCCTCCACATATTTGTGTTGTTTTCAGATTTTTTCTTGTTAACTGATCTTTAGTTTCATACTATTGTTGTTAGAAAGGAGGCTTGATAGGATTTTAATCTTAAATTTATTGGGACTTGTTTTGTGGCCTAACACTGATCTATCCTGAAGAATGTTCCATATACACTTGAAAATAATGTGTTATCTGTTTCTGAATGTAATGTTCTCTATATATCTGTTAGATCCATCTGCTCTAATGTGTTGTTCAAAGCCACTGTTTCTTTTTTGATATTTTTTATCTGGATGACCTAACCATTGAAGTAAATGCAGTGTTAAAATCCCCTACTATTATTGCATTACTGTTAATTTCTCCCTTATGTCTGTTAATAATTGTTATGTTTAACTATGTAGGCACTCCTTTGGGTGTATATAGATACCTAAATTTTTACATATTTATAATTTTAAATATTTATAATATTTACACAGATATCCTCATGTTGGGTCATTCCCCTTATTATGTAATGCCCCTTTGGCTCTTGCTACGGTCTTTATTTTAAAGTCTATTTTGTCTGATAAAGTACGGCTAGTTTTATGTAGCTAGAGGTTTGACAGTGGTCAAAGCTTAAACATAATTGAATGATATCACTAAAATTTGATTTATTGAAAACACTTTGTCTCTTCAAAGACTGAAGGTAAAATTAGCAACAGATGAAGCCAGGGCATAGGTTTTAGAGTGAGACAGATTGAAGCTCATATTCCATTTCTACCACTTTCATAGCTATGTAATCTTGTGTATATTACTTGTTTTCTTTGAGAAAGTAAAAATAATAACTACCTCATGATGTTGTTTGGGGTAAAAATAATGTGTTGTAATGCTTGAGACTGAATAGGTGCTCACTAAATGGTCAAGAAATTAGGTATGCAGAGAGCTTGCTTCTGCCCTTGGCACTGTGAATCTCATTCCACACACATCTTTAAGGGGCAAAAGATTTATACGATTTGAAGAGAAACCAGAGTATCCACACACATCTTTAGAATTAAGATTGATTACTGAGAAATGGGTATGTGGGGATGAGGTAGATGTATGTATTTTTCTCTTAGGAGTTATTTGAACAAGAGAATTTTAATAGACTTTCTGTAGGTAGCTTTCCTACCAGCTGCATTTATTCTGTCCCTCTTGCTGGCAACTAGTTTTTGTAAATAGAGATGGGCCAATTTATTTGATGCCGCTTCTGTGGGAAAGAGAGGTCCTTTGGGGGCAAAGTGTGGCTATCATGCAGAAGATTTTCCTAATCAAATGACTTAGAGAACCAAGCAGTCAGGAGGAGAAGCAGTGTTGGTAGAAACAGAGTCTATTTTCTGTACCCACCTCTCCTATCTTAGTATAAGAACCACTTGGAGAGGACTCTCATAGACACTATCATGTCTGAGTATGTACCTGGGTGAGTCTTTCCATGTGTTTGGGCAGCCACTTTCCCTCACTGCAAGGTTTGTTTCCTTCCTATCCTTAGTGGTAGCTCAGTTTATGAAATCTACTCTTCTCTATGAAATTGTGAGGCTAAATTTGTTTCCTCTAAACCTATGACATCCTCAAAATATGAAGATCCAAATTTGGGTTTTGGTTTCATTTTATCTTATATTTATTTATTTTTAAATTTAGTACCATAATGGCTCCCCTAATGAGAAAGTAAGTGTAACTTGTACACTAGCATGTTCGTGGCAACTGTGAGAATGTATGCTTGCTGCCTTTATGCTTTCTGTACCTCAGTTTCCTTGTATGGATTAGGATTTTTTTTTACTTCTCTCATAGGGTTCATTGTCAATTGTTTGTCTGAATCACCTACAAAGTATTGGTGCCTCCAAAGTTATCCAATCTTGCAAAAAATACTGATTACAAAGGGATCCCTGTGGTAAGGAGATTCATAGTTAAACTGTCAGTTTAAAATATTTTGCTTTTCATTTTATTTAAAAAGCAAAATCCACTTCAAGTTAAGTTTGCCATGTGAAATTTTAAAAATTTGTATGAATAGTAACATCACAAAAACATCATAGAAATCTCATTTTGTTCAATTTTATAGCCATCATTTATTTAATGATCCTTATAACTTTCTTTGCAGCTATCTTTTAGGGAACATATGAGAAGTCTTCTAGAGCTAACTACTATCAATTCTTACAAACACAAATAAAACATTATATGAAAGTGTACAAACATTTTATTTCACTTGGATAAGAGTTCATTCAATTCAGCTAAACTGGTTCTTATATTAAAACAAGTATTTATTTCATCACTTCAGTTATAGGCTAATAAATTGTTACAGCCTTCTGAAACACAAAATCTCAAAGACTTATGTAAACCCCCCCCCACACACACACACACACTTTAAAGTTCTATAGGTTATTAAACATCATTCTTAGTATCCTCGGAACTTGTTTATTTTTAAGGAAAGCCTCTAAGGTATGCCTCTGGAAGAAATATCTAGGTCATAGCTAATATACTCATCTCTCTTACACCATCTTGTATACTCTCTGTGTTGGGATGCATACGTTTAGATGAGTCTGTGTAACTAATATTAGAGTAATCTTGACCCTGCCAGTGTACCAACTTCTATGAGCCTACCTGTTTAAAAAAAAATTGTTGTTGTTGGCTGAGGTATAGGTCTCCTAAGATACACTAACTTGAAGAAAAAAGGCTACAGTACATATTTTATCAAGTATTATCAAAAGTAGCCCAAGAACACCATCCTTGAGGCTTCTGAGTCCTTCAATCTAACAATACAAAAATATTGCATTTAAATGTCTTGCTTCTTGATGTACCATTTCTTTCTAACTTAAATTACTTGTCAAGTTCAGTCCATGGGATAGAGTATTAGTATGTTTTCTAATACAGCCTCTTAAATCCATCCCATTTGAAAGAGTAGAGAAGTGGGAATAGTCAAATATCCTCAACTTTGTATGTTGGAACCCCTTGGAGATTATCCATTTTAGGAATAGTTTAATGCTTTCTGAATATTTATCATAAGCTTCTATACAGATCTTAGCAAGAAATCTACAGGGTAAATTTTTATAGTATATCATTTTACCTTTTTAAGAGAAAGAATAAAAATGACATGGAATCCCACCAGATTTAGATATTTAAAAAAATGCCTGGTATATGTATTTAGTTCTTTTTAGAAATGGGAAATTCATTAGAAGAATTTGAGGATAATCTATATTTAAGAAATGCAGTTTATATATCTTATTGGTCATGGTCTCCCTAATGAAAGAACGTTTGTTCAATCTCTTTACTCAATAAAGATATATTAAAATTTACAATATATAAAACACTTTGTTTGATCCTCACCACAATCCTCTAGGGTGAGTAAAAGCAACATTAATATGTTTCTTTTTTGGTGGTGTTGCTAATTTGCCTTCCTGACCCAGAGTCAGTGCCAATCCATTCCACTTGTGAAAGACCTAAGAGTCATCTAAAAAAGCATGAACTGAGATATTAAAACCATTAGTTATATCTCACATCTAGAATTGAGAAGGCCTGTCAACCAGTCAAACAGATTAATTGCCCATGTGCTATCAAACTAAATGTTGAAGTGAACAATCTTAAGATCTAAATATATAGATAAAAATAAATATGAGCTTTTCTTTGGAAACATATACTGAAATTTACTACAGAAAGAACCCAACACTCTTTCTGATAAAGATAGCACACAACCCTCTCTCTAGAGACTCGAAGCACAGGGAGCAGGTGCATGACCCTCAGATTCCCTGAAGGTAAACAGTATCTCGAATTGATGGATTAGTACAGATCATATGAAAATATTACATGTTGTTAACTAAAGTTTGAAAGGACAAAGCACCATACTCTAGCTAGTACTCCATAGAAATCATGTCTTGCCTCATAAGTTTAGATTTGGTTGTGTCCATTTCCAGTGAAAGATGGATAGGAGCTTAATAAAAGTTAAAATTAGGTTCTAAGAATAGTACATTCTAAGCCTACATAATTTGCATTCTGTCTTTGAACAGAGGGACAACCATGGTGAGCAATTAGGCTTCTAGTGATGACATCAAGGACAGCTTATCCCTAGTGGCACAGGTTGCATCTCCCAAGAAGGTTAGTCTAAAGTCTGCGGCAGATTCTCTGCTGAAAAGATTCTGAGAGGCAAAATTTGGGTCTCAACTGATTTATGACTCATTTATTCAATTAATAAATTTTTAAGCTCCTGCCATTAGGCAGTTGGTAGCTACAACATAGTTATGGCTCAAGTTCTGTGCAACTTAAACTTTATTACGTTAGTAAAAATAACATCAATCACGGGAAGGGAGGCTAAATATTATATGAAGGAACAGAAGTAGGACCCATTCATAAGAGGAGGCAAATGACACAAGAATGGACGTTGAAGTGTGGGTTCAGGGTGGCAAATAATAATTTGAGATTAATTGCTGTTTACTTATGTTGACCATTAAAGTGGTTGGGAGGAAGAAATCTCCCATGATGTTATTCCTAGGATTAACATACTTTTATGTATTGGTTTCAATTAGTCATTTGCCGTTAAGAGCTTTTTAGATACCAGTTAAGAGAAATCTGTGTAAGTTAAGACAAAAGAGGCAATCCTTCCTAGTATAACAAATTGTTAGAGCTAAGAGCATACATAAGAAATTTGCTGTAAGGTCATTTGAAAGGACATACTGTAGTCAGCTTGCTAGTTATCTATCTATATGGAGTAAGGTCTATACTGATCATGGCATCTAAAAACCTGTATTTTGGTAGCCTCAAAAAATATTCAACGTATAAAGACTCAGATTGTCTTTGACATAAATAGTAACTAAGCAAGGCTTTGAATATAAGATAGGAAAAAGTTGTAAGAAAAATCAATTATTGAATTCCACTGCATTTAAGTCACTTATTTTTAAGTCACTTCTTTTAGAATGGCAAAATTAGTAGTAGAGTCGTAAAGTTAGTGGTAAAGAAAATTTAAGCTTTGTCTTCAAAACATGTATAGTTTGAAAGGAAAATTTCAATGTAGAAAGGTGAGCTGATGAATATAACATGTTCTATTTGGAAATATTTACTTAGAGAACATCCTGTTCATACTTCTTTAAGTTTGCTAGTTACCTGAACACTATGATTTTGAACTTAAACCCTAAGGAGTCAAGTTCAAATGATGACTTGTACGCTCATTATTATAGGATTGGAAAATTAGACCTTGCCTTTTTAAGGTGTCTTAAATTATTACATGTATGTTACATATTTAAAACAGCTTTCAGTATAATTCTTATGAATTGGCTTTGCAGATATGCCTGTTTTTTTTTTCTTTCTCTCTCTTTAAATAGAGTATTTAGGGTTGCCTAGTTGGCTTAGTCGGTTAAGCATCCGACTTCAACTCAGGTCATGATCTCGTGGTCCGTGGCTCTGTACTGACAGCTCAGAGCCTGGAGCCTGCTTCTGATTCTGTGTCTCCCACTCTCTCTGCCCATCCCCCACTCATACTCCATCTCTCTCACTCTCAAAAATGAATAAATGTTCAAAAGAATTTTAAATAGAGTATTTACAGTAGCATTTGGAAATATATTTAATGACAATTTTTCCCTATAAAGAAGCCAAACTTCGATGTTCACTAAATAATAAAAAATTTAAATTCTTTATTTATTAGTATATGTGAACAATAATTTTCTCTGAATGTAACCCAGTGCTGCAACTTTGCATAAACAAGTAAGGAAGCCTTGATTCAAGGCTATTATAATAGGAGAGGCCAGAACTCAATCTGAACTCTATTCCACTGAAACAAAGGGCAAGAGAATTTTAAGTGATTAGGTGGAGGGTTGTGTTTGCTAATTGGCTTTACCTATGGGAAAATGAAACTTTCTCAAGACAATGTAAAAACAGTTTTATAGCTTGGACCAACGCATCCAAAGATAGGGGCATTATCTTCCTTGATGAGTACATTTCAAAGGGATGGCTTCCAGGTTTTTGAGGAAGAAAATTGTGGGTTGTAGAACTGGTAAGAAGCTTTAAAAAAGATTTACATCTCAAAGGAGTAGAGAATGATTTTACAATTACAAGTTTCCCAAAATGCTCTAAAAGAGACCTCAAAAGCCTAAAGTTAGGAAGAAGCCTGTCTAGTCAAGCTTAAGGAGGGCATCTGCATCAATATATCATGTTGTAATTCTGTTACAATTTGGACTTCTTTCTAAGGTTCATTGACTACAGACCTCTGGGTGTGACTTTTTTGGATATGGAAAAGGGGAGGAAAAAATAGTGATGATGCTTTTGGTACTTTACTCTCTATTACCCACTTTTTATTTCTTGAGAGGCTGCCTTTGTAACCTTTAAATGTTATAATTTGAGAAGAAATTAGATTTTATATTAGTAACAAACAAAACTGAAAATCATATCTTAAATTATTAGAATTTCCCAGAAAAGAATTATTCTAGAAATATAATTAGTAGTATTTTTTAGTGCTTTCACAATTTTCAGTATTTCATAACCATCATGATGCATAGGAAAAGAGATATGGTTATAATATAAGAAAAACAAATTAAGGTTAAGTCATGCTGAACAATTATTTAAAGAGAATAGCCATATTCGTATACCACCAGCAGCTTATTTTAAAACTGAAACTAAAGAGCATTTATATGCTATCTTGTTAAGAAGACAGCAATAATTATAAATTCTCTTATTCCTTCAGAATCTTTTAAACAAAAAGCCTTAGTTTGGAAGACTTTATAAGGCTCGAAAGCTGAAACAGTGTTTGGAAAAAAATAGTTCATAAAAATGTTGATAAGAAAAGCTACCTAATTCTTAATTCTCTGAACGCTAGAATGCTCCAATATTGGTTTTTTTTTTTTTAATGCTGTTTAAGATAATTAGGTATGGTTTTCCAGTTACTTGGGGAAGAGTTAAGTGTGACTGATATTCCTGAGATCATAATTTTTATGCTGTTAAATGTGATGCTGACCATACGAGGGAATGTGAAGGTGTGAGGCAGTTAACAGTAGAAGTAAAAATTTAGAACTGTGAGTCTTTGAATTATATTTTAAAGAATTGTAGCAAAAGCTAAACCTCATCTTATTCTTGCTTTCCTTTCTCTTCCTTGTTTCCTTCTGCCATCCCCATAGAGCTGAATTCTTAGGGTCTTTCTCATCTCTCTTCCTTTCCAATCTTTTCCGTTTCTTTTTTCCTTTGACACTGATCTTTGCTAGGAAAATAGGACACTGAGAGAATATATAACTTCCCACAGCTATCAGGGAGTAAGTCCTAATCATGTCAGTACTCAGTAAGCCATGTCTGAAGATGCAACCTTTCCTCTGGGTTTAATAGGATAAAGCTAGTAGTGGAATAGAAATTGAGAAATGTGGCCCAATTGATAAGGAAACCTCACCATAAAGTATGAATTAGCAGCAGTTTGCCAGATTTACTTCTGGAGTGTTTCATCGTTATTATAGTACCTATTTTATCCTTTGACTTCTGTGGACATATCACCCAAGATAATGATCCTCCAGCTATTTGCACAGGTGCAAAAAGGCAGGGGCGGGGGGGGGGGACTCAAACGTGCACACGGACTCGCACACACATAAGCATGCCAGGCCCAAGCCTCCCTGATTATAGAAACGAATAATTCATTAATAAGGTAAATATTATAAAGTCCTGTGGCTTCTCATTCATGATTTACTCATTTCCAAATTACTTTTTAATTTGTTTTAGAAGTTGACAGATTTGACCAGAGGCATAAATCTAAGCTGTCCAGGAAGTGTAACTGTCTGCAGTAGCATCCTGAGAACAGCTGCCGTCTTTGTGTGGCTTATGCATCGGTTGCTTTTGTAGACCCTAATGAAGCCAAAACCAATTAGCAGATTAGAAATTGCCAGAAATCAGAGATACCTCGCTTAAGAATCACTAAAAATGAAAAGTACTCTGCTACTCCTCTTCTTTGTTCCTCTACGGATTTTTAGAATAAGAGGGTTTTGTGTGTAACCATCTGCTGCTTCAGGAAAGCATCCCTCGTGCAGTTGCCAGGTGACATATAGGGCACTTTGTGAATCTGGAAAGACCTTAAATCTGTGGCACTGCTGAATTTCCTGCCACAGATTAAAACTTTTAATCAGTATTTTAAAATCTGGTTCATAAAATGACCTGTTGAATAGTTTAACGTAAAATAAAGCATTTCAAAGGGTATTTCATATAAATGTAAATGTGGACTATGAGATAGTCAAGAGAATGTGGCTTTCATAGTCTTGTTTTTCTAGACACTTGGGGTCAAAGTCACGTTTTGAACGTGCAAAGTAAGCTTATAAACTTAAATCTTACTGCTTAGATTTAAGTTCTTTATTTTCATTATTAAAAGATGAATGCTACCTAAGCTTTATCTGTAGCATTAATTTTCCCATAAAGACAGGGGAACTGAATTAACAGGGGAAAGGGTAGGACCCTGGAACATTTAGGTCATGGCTTTGGAGTCAGAGCTCTCAGCAGTTTCATGCTTTGTGGATAATTAAAATCGATACAAAATAATTACACAGCTAGAAGGATCTCCAGATACTTAATCCAGTCCCTTGCCTCTAGGAGAAACTAGCTGTCCTCTAAACTAACCTCCACATAGGCATTCAGATTGTATGAGAGAAATGGGAATCCTCGAGTCACTTTCTGCACTAAGAACAATGCAAATGTGGCTAAGTAGCAAAAGATTGTTTTTATAAGTGTGATGTCAGTATCATACCACAGTCTTCTGTGGTCCCCAAATTAGCCATGGAAGGTTATGATGGCCAAAATGATACCTCTTTTTTATAATGACAATGACAGAGATTTTAGGATTTCTGACTATGTCCCATCTGCTAAATGGTTTTGCCATTTTCAATGTCTCTTATGTGATATCTTAAAAGTACAGATTAAGTGCACATTCCTCCAAGCAACCTTACTAATCTCTACCATTTGTTATTTTATTCGTGGCTCTTTAATAAGGATTTAAGATATAGATATAAAACATAAATATAGATAACCACATAAAGTAGCATTTGCCATCTCTCCACCTTAATCATAAGTCCTCTAGTTCCCAGAGCCAATCACAATGATCTCTTCCCCAGCAAATGCTGGTTCATAATATTTTTTTGAAATCTGGGTGAAGCCAGCTCTCCTTAGGGTCTGTCCTCAGGGCAGATGAGGTCAATCATGAAAAGTGTTGAGTTTCTTGGCTGATTTCAATTCTCCATTCCAACATTGTGTTTCTCTTTATGCCATTCTTAAGGATCCTATCTTATGGAGGCAAGATATCATAAGATCAAGGTAAAACAAATATTTCCAAGTTCCATTAATGTTCCACTTTCTTCAAGTAAAATTTAATGTGACAAAGTTAGAGTACAACAAAAGATTTTGGATAGTCTTTTGGAATTTAGTTTTATTTTTAGGTACACTTTCTCTGAAAGAAAAGGGCAATGGTTCTTCAAGTTTTTTGTAAATCACTAGAATTCAAACTCCCTAAAGTAATGTGTCAAGTTCGATTAGTGGGTTAGTCCAAGACAGCTGATAGTTTTAGAGAAACTTAATATCTTAACTACATGTTCTGAAAAAAAATGGAGAATTTTTAATTAATATTGAACTTGAGCCACATATGGACCTGCATCCTATTTAGACCCATAATATCTCCTTTAATCCTGCCATCTTTGACTACTGATCAGAACTCAAGATTTTATTAAATATTTTCCATTGATTGTTATGTCTGCAACTAACTGCCTTCACAATCTCTTTATTTTATTACCTATATCCTACATTTCTTTACAGAATGTTCCCTTTTTTTCCCCCTTGAGATAATAAACACACAGTTACTTCACTCAGGAAGAAACAGAGGCAACCCAGGTAGAAGCTGTTCATTCCCTTACACCTGGAGTTGGGGGAGGGGAGGACTGCAAGTGGGATGATCACCGCTATGCTCTCATTCAAAACCCTTCCTCTACACTGAGGATGCTGGAATCCAGCTCACTACCTTTCTTTGGCCAAAAATCCAACCACCCTTTTGTACGACCTCAGTGACTTAATTGAGGCCTCATCCCTTTATTCTAACACCTCAACTAACACTCCATCGACACACATCTTCAAAGCTTAGACCTAAAGAAAATAATTTTCATTTGAGTCCTTGTTAGACTCTGTTAAGCTCCATGCCCTTCAACCCTGTAACTACCAATTTAACCTTCGCCCAAACACATGAATCCACGCAGTTACCCGTTTCCATTGCCACCTGTTCGGTTGTCTTATTCTGCTACTTAAAGACCATCAGATTTGGCCCTTGGTCTTCGTCTCTACACATGTTTTTACTTGTACAAGATTATAATTAGTCCAACAGTTTTCCAAGTGTGCCTAACTTTCTAAACTCCAAGATATTCTCATGGCCTCTCTCCATCCTACCATATTAAAAAAAAAAAAAAAAAAAAAAAAACTTTAGCATCCAAATTACCAGGTTTTCTATGTCTTTGCTATAGGAAAGTGTCTATATCCATCTCAGAAGTTCTACAGAATTGTGCCTCACTATTTGAAAGCATTTATTTCTTCATTTTATGGTTAACTTTGTGTTTATCTAAGACTATTTAACTACTTAAAAGGTAGAACCAGCTTACTGTGTTTGGTAAAATAGGCTTCAGTGGCTGCCTCTAATTAGCTCTTTCTGACATCACTTCGTTCCTCCGTACAGTTTTATAATATGTAATACAAGGATGTCAGTTAAAACAGTGTCTTAAATTTTGCATGTATTCTATGAATTCAGAAAAATTGACCAGGGTTTTCTGTGTATGTGTGTGTGTGTGTGTGTGTGTGTGTTTCTCTGTATCATTCTATGTGTCGTAGCCTGTTAATAGTTGATAATTAATAGATATTCATTGAATAAGAAGGTGGTATTTCCTCAATTATTTTTTACAGAGTACAATAATTGTTAAGGAGTTAATAATCCACTTCAGGATATAGTTCCCAGTCAACTATTAAAACTAGTATAAATACATGGCATGCCAGGTTTGGAAAAAGACTTTTAAGTTTTAGTGACATGCTGTACAATGCTACCATGACACCAGTTTTTGGGAAGAGACTTTGCAAAACCTCTCAATTATACCTCATTGTTATGGTTCTTATGCTTTCCTGGATAGTTCTCTAATAAAACTGCGTAAAATTGACTTTGTTGTTCACCATTGACAAAGGCCCATTACATGGTTTATTTTGTTTGAACCTCCTAATAAATCCTAAGCTATAACTTCTTCCTCATGTATAGGTTGCCTATAATTGTAAATTTTGCATAATAGATTTTTTCAAAAGATAATATCTTATAAACATGGCAAGATACATCTTCCAGAAGCTCATGTCCTTTTGGATTTATGCATTGCTAAACAACATTGAAAAAAATTAGATTGTTTTTTATACAAAGACTTCAGAATTTTAATAATCTTGGAAAAGGGATATATGCCAACAGATGCTTAATTTTCATTGTAGCCCAAATATATCCTATGCCCAGAGGACACTTTTTCTTTTTACAATATTTAAATAACAGTATCACAACAAATGCCATCCTTCCCCTCACCCCCACCTTCTATGTGTAGTACAGGGATGATTTTGTTAGCTATTACAGAGATGAATTTCATTTGCCTTTGCCCTACAGATAAAGAGTAAGCACAAGATAGAAATATTTTTAACAAAATAGTTACCCACAAACAGAAGTTTTGATTTAAAAAATGAACATAAGCTACCAGCTCAGTCTCAGGACTTTAATTTGATTTGTGTGCCATCTAATATTTGTTAGGAAACTTGACTTTAGAATGCAAGTATAAAAACAAAATTCCAGAAAAAATTTCAGCTGATCTAAACCCCTTTAAAGAATTGTTCAAAAGATAGGTTATTTTCTTTACTGCAGTAAATAAAAGATTACTGTGAACAAAATGTGAGTGAAATGAGGTTAATTTGTGATTGATTTAACGGAAAAGAAATAAAATCAGTAAGTTTAAAACAGAACTTTACCTTACTTAAAATTAGCTTACCTTGTTTATCTCTGTATTTGATTATTCCTTTAAATGTAATTTTGGAAAACTTGTGCTTCTTTGGCTAAAATTTTAGTTTAATAAATACATACACGTAGACAGTGTAATCCTCCATAATAATACTTTGTGATGATTAATATCAATATGCAAAAGTGTTTTATTCCTTTAGATTTGAAACATGATTCAGCATTCAAAACTTTATATTCAAGTTCAAAATAAAATTTTCAGAGCAGGGGCACCTGGGTGGCTCTGTTGGTTGAGCATCTGACTTCAGCTCAGGTCATGATCTCACAGTTTGTGAGTCCGAGCCCTGGGTTGGCCTCTGTGCTGACAGCTCAGAGCCTGTAGCCTACTTTGGATTCTGAGTCTCCCCTCCCCAGCTCATGATCTGTCTCTCTCTCTTTCTCTTGAAAAAGAACATTAAAAAAATTAAAAAGGAAAAATTTAAGAGCACTTTCTGTTTTTATATACCAAAGTTGGAAACACATGCGTGAAAAATGACAATTTAAGTCATATGACCACCACATTAGTTCTCATTTTTTGACAACTTCTTAGTAAAGCAATTTAAAGAAATGAGTGGTCACCGATATGTATGGACCAGAAAGGAATTTAGAAATAATACAGCAATTGAGCTGTTGGATTTGAGAATAAAGAAAGGACTATCTTATAAAATATGCATATATCATTCATATGTGTATATGCATACATATCTCACATGTATATTGTGTGTGTGTGTGTGTGTGTATTTGTTCTCTGTAAGATCGCACAATTTCTGGTCATTCAATGATGTTCTTGGGAAAATGTTACCAAGTCAGACCTCTGTTCTCTGTTCAGGAAATGAGGTCAGCAGTGCTTTTATGAAGCACTCATGGAATCATCAGTCTTTGGTGTTAATTTGGTTATATTAGTGTTGTGCAACACTAATAATGTGGGTTTTGACTGTATTAGTCACAGACACAATTCTAACGATATTAATGAGAAACCACTTCTGTTTTGTATCAAGAGAGTAAAGGATAGATAATTGTGCTAAGTCCGCCCTCATTCAGTCTCCTGCCCACTCCCCCAGAGCCATTATCCTTCCCATGTCCTACCTAACACTGAAGGCAGCCCTTCTTGGCTGTATTACTTTTCTAAAGTTTCTTATCCTTTTAGGAGAAAAGTCTTAGGAAGGAATAAAAAAAGGTACAGTTAAAAATATGTGGTTTCCTCTCTAATGTCACCACTGTGCTTAATATTGTTGAAAGAAAGACTCAACCTTTCTTAATGTTACAGCAGACTTCCTATACGAGAACACTTCATGTATGAGGCATCTTAACATAGAGCCCTTTTGTCTTTATTTCAGTAAAATGTTCTTTTAAAAGTACTTAAAATCTGAATAAAACCTGAAAGATTTTTCCCAAAAGATCATCTCTCTTACAAGAAGGGAACTGATCCATTTCATAAGAATTTGGGAGGCATCTGGTATAAGCTAGCCATCTCTTAACTGGACATACAGCAGAACACAAGAAGAGCAAAGTTTGTGCCCCCAAGGAAGTTACCTTCTAGTAACACTTAATGGATAAAAGTATTTATAAATACTTATAAAGCTCTTGTATATATACAACCAGAGCTACTCTTCTTTTTTTAATCTTATTTATTTATTTTGAGAGAGGAATATTGAGAATCCCAAACAGGGATTGGCAGCTCCGAGCCTGACGTGGGGCTCAAATCCATGAATCGTGAAATCATGACCTGGGCAAAAACCAAAAGTCAGATGCTTAATTGACTGCCATCACAGCTACTCTTAAAACCGCTTCACTCAGTAACTTTATAGTGCTCATAACATCTTACACTGAATGCGTATTAGTGCTTGTTTGGTTATATATTAACTCATCAAATTGGAAGGCTAGTGAGAAATACATTTTTGGCTAAAATATCTGAGCTTCAAAGTGACCAAACAAAAGCACTGGTTTTGATCAAATGCAGCACAGAATTAGTATTGACTATTGTTATGAGTCTGCCTCTTAGTATAAAGGATATAATAATTATAACTCTTCTCAAAAATAGCTTTACAAGTTTTGTTTTCCAAAATGTGTAATGACATTAATTACCAATGGTTTCTTGATCGAGTACCACGTTTTCTGGTAGTTGCTGTTGTTGTTTTGTTTCATTTTTTAAAACTATTCCTAAAAGATTTGCATCTACTCCCTCCCCCCGCCCAGCTTGCTTCTTTATATTTTCCCCTGACAAGTAGTGGGGATGTTATGGATTTAGGAGTTAACCCCCAAGAAAATGCTTTAGGTGATGACATCCTTGTGTGCTGCCCAATTCTGTAGTCTCTCTTTCGGGCACAACGTGGCAATGTGCAAAGATAGAGAGGAAAGAGGAGGGTGTTTCTGCACTGGCAATTTATCATTGGTAAGCCCTTTTCTTGCAAGAAACATCATGCATATTTAGGGCAAATTATACATCATGACCAGGAATTGGAAACCCAGTGCCTGGTGAGTTGGGACTCTTCTGTGAGACAAGCCAAACAATGCTAGTTAGAGTCATGGACTCTTCATACAGGTTGTCACATTCAATGAAATGAAACAGTGCCTGACAAAAGTAGTCAAGTAGTGTTTTTGAAATGCGAGCTATAAATTGCCAAGTTCATTTTCTTTCATAGCTTTTAAGGGAGCATAGAAATACCGTATATAAAAAATAATTAACAGTAGTCCAAGAGAATGACATATAATACATGAAGTGCCCTGTAGATTATTTTAACCATTTAATTAGGAGGAAAGACACCACTGTTTCTCAGATGATTTTTTTTAAGTCACTATTACTATAACTCATTATATTAAAGGCTCTCAAAATGAGGGAATTAGTCACGGAATAACATTTTCTACAATTAATGACATATTTAATTTTCTTATTTAGTCATATTGCTATCTTTACTCCTAATCAAAATATAATTTAGAAAATGTATTATTTCATCTAGAAATTAACAGCTGGCTTGCAAGAAACACTTATGTCAGGTTAATTACTGCCTTTTAATTTTTTATAATATACTGTGACAGAAAATTAATGATGTTCGCAGTATTTAGCATAGTTCATAACCCGTATTTTAATGAAAATATACTGTCCTTAATGATACACATTCTACAGATTTAGTATATACCAATTGCTGGTCATTTCATGTTTCTTCTGTGCAAGTCTATAAAATGAAGCCATATTTATTCTGTTTACTAATTTAGGCTTCATGGGGTAAATTTGCATGCATTATATTCATGTGTATATAGGATTATATGAATTTAATCAACCCAAGGCACGGCAAGTGGTATTTGACTGACAGTTTCCTCAAGATTCCAATCTGGTCAAGAATTCATTTTCCTTTCATCTTATCACAGATATATGAGCATCTTAAATTAGACTGAACATTTTAGCATTTTAAGTAGTATCCATTTCCTTCATGCTCACTCTGTCAAAATAGAGATAAATACTTGCTAGTGTCCACAGAGAGAGGCTTCCATAGCATGCACTGATATTAAATGCATGATATCTCCAGTTCTAGTTTCTTAAATGTAAATTCCTTACATAGCTTATGTTAAAATCCCTTTTCCTGTAGTAAAAAGCAGAGTCCCTTACATTATAGTACATCCACTGTAAAATTCCAGGTTCTTAAGTAGAGCCGCCTGTTTCTTTCTCCAAATCAAGGACTTAGAGTAATAGGAAAGACATACTACAAGTGAATACAGAAAACAGTCGTTTTTAGAACCAGAGACCCACAAAAATTAGAATGTCTTAATCATTTTACTTTAGAAGTTACTTTGGAAATAAGGAATTGCTACAGAATACTTGAAGAAATATTGAAAACTCTATGTTATGGATAGTCAGGATATGTACATTAATAATAAATGTGAAATGTTTATTTTCATAAACTAGCCAATATCTACAGAGCTATGATAATGAGTAAAATGTGCCCAGTGGTTTCAAGATAGTTCCAAGTGAGTTTAGAAGGCATGAATTGTTACAAAATAGTATAGTTTTTTGTTTGTTTGTTTTAGTTTTAAAAACCTTAAATGATACCCGGTTTGAGAGACTTCAGTCACAATACCATTTCATTTATAATTCATTTCTAAGTGTCTGTATTCTATAGATTGACTGACAATGGCAGGTGTTTCCGAGAACATATTGAAGATGGAAAATAGCAGAAATAAGTTTCCCTAAAAGGAGCCAAGTAGAAAAATTCATTTCTGAGTGAGAAAATGCAACACACTTCGAAATCTCTTTTTTGGCACATGCCTCACATTGAAAAAGAAGCATAGGAAAAAAACAGAGGAGCTAGAAAGAGCAGTAGTGTGGTTCCCTCTCATTAGCCAGAAAGCAGAAACGGAACAAAGGTCATCGTAAATTACATTGAACTATCTGAACTATGAAAACCTTTGGGAGGTGAATTTCCCTCTAATTTAATAGGAACAGAGTAGATGTAAATGAATATCATAAGCAACGTTTGTACAGAGCAGCAGAATACGATTTTTTTTCAAAAGTTACAAATGTTTTAGCATTTTTCAGTTAAATCGTAATTCTTGAAAATACTTTCAAAACCAAAACGAGTAAAGCTTCCTTAGAATTATACCCCCTAAAAGTAGTTGTCAATTTGGTGTGAATCCTTTCAGATTTTTTAATTTATACACACATACCCACACACGTGTGTAATATGTCTTAATACACATGAACCTACTTTATTTCATTAAATGGATGTACCATAACTCATTAAAGCAATTCCTTTCTAAGTATATTCTTATTATGATGATATAAGCAATACACATATCGCTAGTGAAATTAACATTTTGACACAATTTCTTTAAAATTTTTTTTTTCAACGTTTATTTATTTTTGGGACAGAGAGAGACAGAGCATGAACGGGGGAGGGGCAGAGAGAGAGGGAGACACAGAATTGGAAACAGGCTCCAGGCTCTGAGCCATCAGCCCAGAGCCCGACGCGGGGCTCGAACTCATGGAGCACGAGATCGTGACCTGGCTGAAGTCGGACGCTCAACCGACTGTGCCACCCAGGTGCCCCTTTTTTGACACAATTTCTATTAAGCCCCAGTGATCAGTAGGGACTAGGTTCAATGGACTTTATACAAGGTGCCAGGCACTTTTTCACATCCTAGTTCATGTAATCACGACAACCCTTGGATGTCCAAGTCATGAGCATCATTTTACAGGACATGGCAATATGTTTCAGAGAGTATAAAAGGTTTATTGAAAGACACATACCTGGTAAATGGCAAAGTTAATATTAAAAACCAGTTAGGTTTGAAATAGTTCTTGTTCCTGCCATGCCTATAAACTGAAAGAGTTACTTCAAGTGCCTACATTATTTAATCATGTCTTTTTAGCCAAATGACTTGACTCTCAAATTATTTTCCTTAACTACCACCCCTGATTTTATTTTTAAGGAATTACTGAACAAAAAGTGTGCCATTCTGTTTTTCTCATAACATCCATAATGGGAAAGCTGGCTTCTCAAACCAAAACGGAGTATCCATCACACTGTCACCAAAGTACCAAATAGTTTCATGATGAAGGAGGAGTTTCTACATTAAAAATGTTTCAACTCTAAAGCAATATCATCTATGGACATCAAAAGAGAAAGTTCTACCTCCGATACATTTTTATCTTATTTTGGAGATGGTTAGTTTGAATGGGAAATGAGGTCATCCTTTATGTAAATATGCAATGTATCCCTTCAGAATAAAATTTAAGTCTAGACTCTCAGTATATGAATTAACTCTTTGCCCTAGGGCAGTATAACCTTCCTCCTTTTTCCTTCATAATAATGCCTCACACAACTTTTTACAAAACAAAGATTTTTTTTCTTTTGGATAGAAGTTCTCATCTGTTCATTATCTATCTTTCATTCTATTGAAGAACGAGGAGCTTCATTCATTTGCTTGTTAATCAAGAACTTCTTAAACAATTATTATTTACTGGATTTTTACTGAAGTCTAGCAATACAAAAATAAATTAGAAATAAAAAGAGCTGCCAATGTTATAGAATTATGTAAGAAAGCCATTGATACAAATATAAGGTAAAATGAAAACCCAGTGATAATTCTGGGCCCTAATACACAACACATTGAAGTTTTCAGGACAACAATAATGCGAGATATAATAATATATAAATTATAAAGTAATTAGGATTCTCCAAGGCCGCAGGGGGAGGGGTGGATTCCTAGCTTAAGCTGTATCATTTACCATGTGATGTCAGTTTATACTATATGAACAAATAAAATTTCTGGTCAACATTAAAATAAGGCTCTCTTTATATTAGCACAGTGAACAAGTTAGTCAACCTGCTCTTCAGCATCATGTTAAAGCCAGATAAATGGCCAGATTTTTTGTTCACACGAGTGGACGTTTTGCCCTCGTCCAGGCAATACCAGCTCCTAGTGATTTGGCTACAAGAACACTTGCTGGAGTTTCTGTGTCACTCGGAATGTCTCTAGCCTGTGCACTTGTGCCTGTTCTCATGACCACACTCAGCAAGCACCAGCTTTCGAAGGAGACTCCACTAATTAGCTTAGTTGATAGAGCATCTGGTAACTGGTTGGTGGGATAAACAAAAAAGACTCCTGAAGTGAAGGATGGAAAAATAAATTCTCCAGGCCATGAAGACCAAAATGAAATTACGAACCTACAACCCAAAGCCATGAGCAGCTTGATCATTTACATTAGCCGTGTCTTTAACATTGCTTGGCAGTAAATCCTGGGCCAAAATGTAGATAATTGGAATTACACAATGCTCAGCACTTTAATTTGGCATCAGTTTCATAATATAATAAAACTTATCATTTGTAAGCCTGTCTGCTTTTTGGGGGGAAAAAACCCGAGAACAATTTGATCTGTCCTGCTACAGCAGACACTGATGCAGGTGGTTTAAAAACAAAGCATTTAATCAGGCAGGGTTTTACTTAAACTACTTGATGATTCATCATCCAGCCTCTGCTCATTGTCAATTGTGCCTCTCTGAGCTATTATTTATAGAATATTTAAAGAGCCTGGACTACATGTGCCTCTGTCTTGGGTTCTATTGTACTATAAATTACAGCTCCAATTTGTTTCAAATTCGGCATGGACTGTCAGGATGCCATGACTCATACTTTGTTCAGATGAATACTGTATAGTAGTTATACTGAAAAGCACTGTTGTCACTATTAATTTATTGGTAACTCTGAAATATTTCTAGACTACAGTTTTGTCAAGTTTTGGCCCCATAAAATCATTCTACATTTCCTTGGGTCCTTTTTTTTTTTTTTTTTTTAAGAAGGCAAAATTCAATCAATGCCTTAAGGAACACTGTGTAGATTCTGGTCTCCCATCATGGCCATTGCTGTACGAGATTGCTCAGGGTGACACAACCCTTCTCCATGAGAAAAGACCAACATTTGTGGTATTCCCTAAGTAGAGACTACATAGATTTGTTACATCACATTATAGATCCTGAGCTATTTTTTTTTCATAATATAACAAAAACAAAGGAAATTAGAACGAAAGGAAAGGAAAGGTTAATCTTAAATGACAAAACCATGAACAGGATTTTTTACTTGACATGCTTAGCACTAACTGCAATTAAATTGTTAATTAATTTAATTCCCCCTATAAGATCCCTGAAAGAACAGTCTTGTCCTCACCCCCTGTACCCTCAGCCTTTAACTACAGTGAAGGGGCACAAATAATACATGTCAGGAATCACACGAACGAATGGTTCTAAAAGATAGGTTATGGGGCTATATCATTGGGAGGCTGAGTAAAGTTAAAAAGAAAAAAGTCAATTATGAAAATGGGGCTGAACACTATAGAGAAGAGCTGAAAAAGATACATATGTATTTTATATAGACAGATATAGGCAGATATAAAATCAGCCTCAGATTCTACCTCCATCTTAGTCCATTGGGCTATTACAACGAATTACTGGATGGACAGCCTTCTTGCTGTGTCCTACGTGGTGGATAGGGCCAGA
Organism: Puma concolor; assembly: GCF_028749965.1. Lineage (NCBI taxonomy): Eukaryota > Metazoa > Chordata > Mammalia > Carnivora > Felidae > Puma > Puma concolor. Next base: position 40,174,619 of record NC_141673.1, on the reverse strand, counting down.
GTGCTCTCTGGGGTCTGTTTTATAAGGGCACTAAGTCAATTCATGAAGGATCCACCCCCATGACCTACTTACCTATTCAAAGGCTCTACATCCTACTATCACATTAATGGCTAAGAATTCAAAATAGGAATTTTGGGGAAACATTGATTCTATAGAGCAACCTCAGAATGAACATCTTCTCAAAGCACAGATTGCTCATGTGCTGTTATTACACCCAGTAGATTTATTTGTTTTGACTCTAGAGGTACTTAGATGGCATTCGTTTGTCTTTTCATTTCCAGCACAGAATATGGCACATTAATAAATACTCGGAGCATTTATGGAGGGACTGAACCAGTACGTACACAATATCATCATCATTGAATTCTAAAGTCTTGCCCTGTTTAAAGAGAGTTGAGGTGTTGTGTTGAGAGATTATACAAACTGCATAATCCACCAGAACCAATGCCTGAAAGAATTTAGGCATCCAGCAAACACAAATTTCAATGAAATTTGAAAATTCGTACCACAGTATGAAGTTAAGAAAACACAAATATGCTTTGCCAGAGTGAAAAGGTTTTTGAAAGTTTTCATTGAAAACATCAAGAAGAAAAGAAGTTAGGGTATGGAGAGGGAGAGTAGGAAGTAGAGATATACAGGAGGGACCAGAAGACAGGGTATCAGATTTTTCATTAGGTCTAGCCTACTTTGCTTTGGGCTCCTAGCCAGGGCTGATTATCAAAGCTATTCAAATTCAAAAACAATCCTTGGTGATGTTGTAAAGTCCACTAATATTTTAGTTACATTTTAGGGTCTGTGATCTGCAGGACAATTATTCAGATTTACATGACAAAGACATTTAATAGAATTCTTGGACTGCGTACAGAATCAGAGAAATGTTTTCTCTAGCTACTTCATTTGTAGCCTTAGAGAAATAAATGCATTAATCTGCAATTAGATCATGCCATCTTTCAGGATGTTTAGCTAAGGTGAAATGTGTAATTAGACATTTTAAATTGCATGTCACCTCCACCCACAGGGTTGACACATGTTGTTTTCTCTTTGGTTCAGTTCTGTGTAAGGATTCACTCAGTGTATCCAGAAGTCACCTTGACCATGAAAATAGGCTGTAGCAAATTACAGTTTCAGAATTCAATCAAACATTATCTTCCATTATTTGTGTACTCCAACTTAAATGAGCATTCATTTGATAAGTTTTTCACTTATTAACAAATTTTACATTTGAAGCCATAATTAAATTATCAAAGTAGTTAAAAGATAATGACAGCATTAATGAGAGCATTAAAAATGCTCTTCTAGGTGCCCTGTATACCTTTCATTATGGCAGGAACATACCTGGAAAGATATATAGATGTATCCATAGAGATAAATATATATAGAGAGAATATATGTAAATATCTTCTTAATATTGAACCCAATTCAGTTTCATCGGTTTGCTATACACATGACAATCAAACTAGAACATTGTAAAATAATGGCATGTTTGTTACTATGAGTAGCAAATAGGTTTCATGTAGGATTTTTTAAAATATTAACATGTAAAGGACAAAAGAAAGATGTAACTCATCTATGTGGGTATAAAAATGAATGCTAATGTTAAAAGCCTATTTACGAACATGTGCTTAAACTAATGCAGCACTGCCTGCATTGTACTTCTGTACTCTTTTTTTGCAGTGTTAATCAGGAATTTAAATTCTATTTTGGGGCATGGTATCCTGAGTACTATGTGAAAAGGCAGTGATGATGGAATTTTTATTTTAGTGTTAACATCAGTTTTCAAGGGAGCTAATTAAAATCTTTATCTGAGCCTTGAATATGGGAAAACTGTGTGTAGGCATGTGCTGAGTTCATATGCCTTTGAGATTTTCTTTTCAATTTTATAATTTTCCATTTCTAGCTTTTTCATCCTTTCTCCTATAAAAGCAGTATTTTTTGATATCATCAAATGCTGTTTCAATTTAAAGTGACATTTAAACAGAGTTTCTGAGATACTTTGAAATACCTTAAAGGGGAAAATATAATTATTCAAGGGTCTAACAATTTACAAATCCCATTTAGTCTCGCCCAGATGCTATACAGTATGTTATATTGAGATGGTGTTTAGCTCATCAGTAGGATCAAAATCCAGAAGACGAGAAAAAATGTTGGTTAATTTTCAAACACACCATTCGGGGTTTGTCAGTATTTTTAATGGGATCATAATGGTTGGACCTCAAGGAGCATTACATGCTTATTTGTCATGAAGAAGTTTAGTTGGTATCATGGTAGCCTTAGTGTCACTGAATTGCACCTTTATAATGACCAGGAAGAATACAATCATTCTTGTCCTTTACCTAACAGTTTTAGGGGACTATGAATTCTATTTTCTGCCAAGGTATTACATATACACACATATGTATTACATCTACACACACACACACACACACACACACACACACACACACACACATATAATATGTAAGTAGATAGATAGGGAGTGCATGTGTACATATGAGAGAAACACTCAAATATAGTGTCTCTTTCCTTTATGGTTATCAACTGCTTTTTTTGTGTATTTTGAAGTTTTAAGATCTAATTCATAGTTTCAGATTAATACTTTCCTTTGGCTGAAATGTGGGGTAAATGTAGAATGGGGTAGTATAAGAGGCCAGGACATGTGGGTAAACATAGAAACTTCTACACTAGGAACAATTATGACCAAATGAAGTTGCTTTGCTCTATGTTCAATTTAGGTCTTATTTTTCTGAATGAAAACACAGAGTATATTTGGGAGGGAGTACCTTAGTAACAATGGAGTACTAACATTGATGAAGTGGCTAGTAGTGTGTATTTAATAAAAATTTCCACACAAGTGAAATAACATTCTGAGAAATATTTGGAACAGTTCAACATACTGTATTAATATAAAGTATACAGTCAAAGAGACTGGAGGCACACTGACCGAGTTTGAATCCTGGCTCCTCTACTTGTAATTTCTATGATGGGCAATTAATCCAATCTCTCTGAGCCTCCATTTTCTTATCTGTAAAACTGGGATAATAATAGCATCTACCTCATCAAATTGCCTTGAGGATTAACTGAGCTAATGTCCCTCTCCCTCCCTTTGCTAGAAGGGAAACTCCAGGAGACTTGGATGTTTTTAAAGGACAGATCTCAAATATCTGACACAATGGTGGCAATCATTTTCAATTTAAAATACTCATCAAAAGTAAAGTTTATTATTAAAGTGAATGACTGGTGATGACATTTGCCCATAGATTCTATATTTTAAGAGCAGTTTGTTGTAAGATTATGATGTTTATTGAGACGTGACCTTGTAGAGTCGGTAGATTAATTAGTAAAGAATAATTATGGTATTCTGAGAATATACAGATTATCATCTTAATCAAATTTTCCTATTATGATGGGTTCCCTTTAGATTTTCATGGAGAAAATAATGATTCTATAAGGTGGAGGTGGAACGTTATCTCAGCATCACAGTTTACTAAGAAAGTTGGAGGCTTTTTTGGTTCTCTTTTTTAATGACAGATACCTTCAAAGATTTTGTTGTTCAGGATCATAAAGGCCATGAGAGTCAAAAGCTAATCAGTTTCTTGAATATTTTTTTTTGCTAAATACTAATAATGGTTAAATAAGCTAGATAAACAACATTAGAAGCCATTGTACTAGTGCTAATAGTAAGTCTGTTTTGTACTTTGTAATCAATTATGTTTCCTTAATCAAACTCCGCCTTTGCTCTGCTGAGTGTCATCTGCCTACTGTATGTGGCCCAGCAGCACATCTCTCTGCAGAGCTGCACCCACATAACAAGCACAGTGCCTGGCTCCTGTCAAGTGGTGGTTGAATGGTATTGAATGACATGTGTCATTCCATTTTATTTCTATTTTATGGTGATTAATTTTAAGGGCTAATAATATTGATATTAAGGCTCTTGCAGTGAAGGTACAGTTGTGGGAAACCCAGGAGTTGAGACGAGGTTGAAGAGTGACATGGTCCGAGAGGACAGTCATCACCTGGACGTATGATCTATGGAAACTGGCAGCTGTTATAGAGCTGCATGCATTATCCACATGGGCTGACGCATGTTAAATACGATTTCAGTATCACTGATCAGGGCTTTGCCTTACTAAAACACTGCTGATCTACTACTTCGTTAATAATTAAAATAGAAAACCAAACGTATAAGTAGAACAAGTGGTGAAAAACCCCTCACCTTTTGTAGCAGGCTCTGTATAAGATAATTTTCTTTTGAAATACTACTATATTTCACTGATAAGCAAAAATCTTCTGCTGATGACTTGGTGGTATTCAGATATAAGAATCCTGGAATTATGAAATTATTTTGGAATTCATCCTGCGTATCAATTCTTAACGCTTCATAATTGTGTTCCTTCTCTTATCTGTAGGGACTGCTTCTATTCTCAGCATTTTTGATGGTTTTCTGCTTAAATGTGTTAACAGGCCTCCTTTCTTTGGAACACTTGCTTAACTGGTTTTTAAAAACTCATGAAAACCCATCTGGACCCCAGAGCCTTTCCTGACTAAAAAGAGAAAAAACAAGTAGGAATCTCAGATCAGTGATTTTCAATGAAAATGTCCAACAGAGTGACCATGAACTCTACCCTCAGGTCATTGTATCAGAGGACCAGGGACATAATGTCACTGAAAGATTTACTGCCAAAGGTTAGATATGCTCAGTCCTACCAGGTGTCCAGTGATTGAGGGAAACCAATGGACAAACATTCTGCATAGTTTACCTATCACTTGTCAACTTAATGGAGAATATGACAGTAAACCTTGATTATGGGGAAGAATAACAGGTATTTGTAGGGTTTTCTTTTCTATTTAAATGAAAAATTTCCTACTTTCTTATACTACTACTTGCTGAAACACTTACTATATTTCAAGCATTGAGGTTAATATAAACGTTGTGAGGTTGATTTTATTATTGTATTTTGTTACTATGTAATGATTAAGTCACACAGCCAGTAAGTGGGTAGAGCCAGAATTGGATCCTCATCTTTCTAAATAAAAAGCCTATGTTCTTTGCTTTTCTTGGGAGTCAAAATACACTGAACTGACTCGAATGTACTACATGTTTTCTTTGACTCAGATGAATTTGCAAGATTGTATGTATGCTCAAAACAAAACAAAACAAAAGATCTTTGTCTTATAAGTTATTTTAAAAAATATTCCCCAAATATATAAATACAGAGATCCTGCAAAATATGAAAAAGCAGTAACATTATACTGTATTTAGTTACAAAATCATATAAGACTTTAATTTATTCAACCTGTGTTTTATGTATATTCTAGCATTCAGATAATTTTCAAACATCATGAGAAACAACTTCGACATTTCTTTTCCCTCAATTTCCTCTCTTATCCCCTAAATCCTTACATAGCTTCATTTGAGATCACAGCCTCTTCGAATTCTGTTCAAATTGTAATTTCCAAGGAAAAGAAAAGCCACTTTTGAGTGTACCTTTCATCTTTCCTTGGGAAGAAAGTTACAGTTAGAGATAAAGGTTTATCTCCCTTCTCCAAGTACCCTTCAATAAATGGATTATGCTTCTGAGGCCCAGGTAACTCCAAACCACAACAAAATCACTGCACACAAGAGCTGTCACTTGGAAACCAAGGAATCAATAGGTACTTCAAATTCTTCTTTATTTCACAAATCTAAACACAGCAGAAGTTTATCAGTCATTTCCTTGACATTTGTTCTGTTTCTATATTCTCATGGTACAATTCTTACCTAGTCCCTACCGGGCAAGTTCAGGCACACAGCAAAGATCATTCAGGATAGCATGAATTATTGTTTCTAGTGATTGAGTCTTATTACTCACAGCTATCATTTAAACAAAAGAAAGAACACTATGCTATAATCTCATTTTCTGTCATTTGTGCAAGTGTGAAAACATTCAAGATCCATTTCTTATCAATTGAGGAAAATATTTTTAGGACCAAAGGGTCCATTGTACATAATATACGTGAAATTATTTTATATTTAAATATTTATCCTTATAATATGCTAATTTTAAACTTTATTCTCTCAGGTTTTTTTTTTCAGCAAATTATTCAGTTAATTTGTTTTTTTACAAGCTGATAGAAAGCTGTGTGTGTTATCTAATAGAAGCTCCATTTTTTTGGAATTTTTAGGGAATGTTCTAGAAGTATTGAATCAGCCAGAAGAAAGATTTTCTTATTAAACATATAGATTATAAATGTATTTATAGTACAATTATATGTAACTGCAAATAAATATTTTTAAATGTTTAGAGTTATTGAAATAGTAATCTTACTTAAGAGTAACTATAATTTGGGGTGCCTGGGTGGCTCAGTCGGTTGAGTGACTGACTTTGGCTCAGGTCTGGATCTTGAGGTTTGTGAGTTCAAGCCCCGCGTTGGGCTCTGTGCTGAAGGCTGGGAGCCTGCTTCAGATTCTGTGTCTCCCTCTCTCTCTGCCCCTCCCCCTCTCACGCTCTGTCTCTCAAAAATGAATAAACGTTAAAAAAATTTTAAAAAGAGTGACTATAATTAAAAAGCTTCCTTACATAAAAATACCGATTTTGTTGTGTCTCAAATGTCCCTTAATCCTTCTGCACCCATCTGTTATTACAAACATGCCGCTTATGAATTGATGCTGCTACCTTAAAATGTAAATGAGGCTATACTCCACTAAAGAGATTATTTTACATGAATACAAACGAGAGAGGTTAAGAGATGCAATAATTCTGTGGATAGTTGTTACAAGAGGCTCCTAAAAAGAAGTAATCAAACATACAGACTCTATTCTTATTACAGAACAACAGATGTCAAGGCTTTATTTTTTTATTTTTTTAATTTGAGAGCAAGCAGGGGAGGGGCAGAGAGAGAGGGAGAGAGAATCCCAAGCAGGGGCTCGAACTCACGAACCGTGAGATCATGACCTGAGTCAAAATCAAGAGTTGGACATTTAACCCACGGGCCACCCAGGTGCTCATGTGTCAGGGCTTCCTTAGAAAGCATGTGCCCCTCACAGAATGCCACTGGGTTCTACCCTGTTTCAGACTAATAGATGGCTGTGTTGCAACCGCATTAAGCTTGGGAGGGACTCAGTGGAGAGGTGAGGTAGCAGTTGAAAATGCTTCCATGTCCTTTGGAAATGTAAGTGCATTTGAATGTTCTATCATGATCAGGGAGCCACATGAAGTTGTTCTCTTTCTGAGGAATGTAGTTCTAAAAAGTGTGTGAGCTAGGTGTAACGAACAGATGTATTAACATGCTCCCTGCCTCTGGGACATCACACTCTACTGGAAAAGACCAGCAAGTAAAGATGCCAGTGCGGAACAGTGGCATGAGTATCACATTAGGAGAGGGTCATGGGATGCTCTGAAGTATATAGAAGTGACTCTCACTTAGATCAGTAAGGTTAGGGATGGTTTCGGTGAGATGTGGAATGAGGCACACTTCTGAAGAATTTCAAATGAGGAAAAGTAGGCTAGATAAAATTTTTAAAGAATAACCTGCTATGTCTTTCCCTGTAGAACTAAATATATTAGTTTATACTTGATTTGCAAAAATTTCTGTTAGCCCAGTGGTCTGTGTCTGTGTCCACATACTGGCTAAGGAACAGGTAGTGGAGGCAGAAAGCGGTACAAACCAATGGAATTCTAATTTTTGTAGCCCCATATAAATTTGTCATCTACTAACTATCTGAAGTTCTCTTCCAAGATTCTTCTGTTTTCATTCTACCTCTCTGGAGTTCTGTGTTTCTATACTCGAAATGCCCATTGTGTGGAATTTCAGTATTTGCTGTTGTCTCAAGGTTGCTATTTCAAGCTCTAAACAATTGTCAGTCCCTTAAATTCTAGTGATTCAAGATTGCTGCGATCAAGTTCATGTTGACCCAGTCGACTGCCTTTGTGTCTTTATAGATGTTGATTGTATCCCCTTTGTTTTCCTAAGTGGAGATGTTAATTTTACAACCATGTGTCCCAAAGTAGTCTGCTCTCTGGATCACAGGCAGTATGTCATGTAAGAAAAATGAGAAGGTAGGCGAAGGCTGCATTACTTTAATGAGCACTTCTTAATGTATCACTAATGGTAACTTGAAAACTATTTTGGCAGAAGGACACCTAGCACCAGATAAAACAGTCATTTTTCCAGAAGATGTAAGTTCTATAATTGAACGAGAATAATAGTGAGGCAATGAATGCATCTTTTCTGCTTGGCATGCCATATTTAGTAAATTATCACATCCCCTCAACCAAGTCCCTGATGCCATACTTGAGTAACTTCATAGTAAAACCTTTTGACTCTTATATTCCTCAGAACCAGAGACAAAACGTAATATTGTTACATTCCTATAGTTTTGTTAGAGGAAATTATTGACATTTTTAAAAAGTTTATTGAGATCAAAGTATCAGATTGTGGTTTTTTTGTTGTTTTATAGAATTTCTCTCCCTTTGCGGGAGGGAATTTTGAGATTTATTAATTTGGTTTTGCTTACTTCATACATTTGGACTGTGCTGATATGAATTGTCCATGCAAAAATTTGAGTCACATAATTTAGGCAGTCTCAAGGAGGTTAGTTATATACTAGATCATGCATACATAGGAATCAGAGAATTTTTACAAAGATTAAATAACAATACAAGGTAAAGTGTTGAGAACACTGCTTGGCACACAGTAATGACTCAAGAGCATTCTTTTTTGGTATTATAATTAGTATCATAATCACTCCAGAAGTGAATTACGTTTACTTTCCTCCATGCAAGCCTATCCTGTGTAGCCTATAAATGATTGATAAAAATTGAGCGTCACTACCAGAAAACTAGCTTAAAGTTTAAGACCTAACTACTACATCGAGCCAATAGGTCAGCTTTGCAAAGAGATTATAAAAATGTAATGAATGGATATATGTGAGTGGCGGGGGGGGGGGGGGAGGAAGGGGAGAAGCTGGCCTATGTATATTCTCAGTCCTAATCTATATAGGATATTCTAAAGGCAAGCTGTCCTTAAAACTTTAAAAAATAATAACTGGCTTATAAGAACAGTGGATATGGTTCGTTTGGAAGTAAGCAATGTATAACTTCTCTATTGTTTTTTTTTTTTTTTTCTGAAATCTATTCACCATGCCATAGCAGTGTTTTGAAAATTCTACTCTGATCAAGTTACTCCCCCCCGACCAAAGTTTTTTGATCATTTTATAAAGTACAAGAAAAAAGTCTAAAATCATTGCTATGACATACGTATTCTCATTACCTTTCCAACTTTATGGCTCCCCTCTCTCCCTTTGCTCTCTGTGGTTCAACTACCTTGGTTATAAGCACAGTCACTTCAGGACCTTTGCACATGCTGAACCATCACCCTGGAAGACTTTCCCTTCCAAACCTTGCCTAACTAATGTTTAATTATAATTTAGATCCCAACGTATAGTAAGTGCCCATAAATATATGTAGTATGAATGAAAAAAAAATGAATCATTAATTAAATGTATATTTTCTCAGAAGCTCTGTGCTAAAGGATAATTTGAACTGTTTTCATTAGTTTCCTCTCTATATGAATTAGTTGTGCATTAAAATAAAGTACAAACTCAATTTCTTTTTAATTCAAATTCATGTATATGAATTTTTAAAAATAGAGAGGAAAAACAGGTCCTTTGTCTGCTACTATGTTCTTTTTCAGGTTTAGAGTTAATTTACAATAAAAGGATAGGAAGTTCATATATCCTCTCTAAAATTTCTGGGAGATTTTGAGATAATGTTCAAAACTTAGCTATCCAAAAACGAACGGCGTGCACTTATCAAATCTATATGAATGTTCACAACAGTAAGCATGCTGTACTGTGCTATGAAGATGATGTTGTGAAACTATGGTCATACCTATATGTATGCTTTACAATATTAATCTTCTGCAATTGCCTGAGTCCCCTCTCACAACAGCTTAAGTTGCTTACAATGAGGAGCTGTGAGAAAAAAAAGAATTCCTTTGGAAAAAAAATGTTTGGGCCCCAAAGCTGATGAGTTTTCTTCTTTTTTTTTTTTTTTTTTTTCAACGTTTATTTATTTTTGGGACAGAGAGAGACAGAGCATGAACGGGGGAGGGGCAGAGAGAGAGGGAGACACAGAATCGGAAACAGGCTCCAGGCTCTGAGCCATCAGCCCAGAGCCCGACGCAGGGCTCGAACTCCCGGACCGCGAGATCGTGACCTGGCTGAAGTCGGACGCTTAACCGACTGCGCCACCCAGGCGCCCCTGATGAGTTTTCTTCTGTTCTTAAGGTGGAAGAAAGAAAGATATAGCCACTGGACTTTCTATGTAACAGGGTCGTTGTTACCAAATGAAGAATTTAGAATTCTATACACTTCTGACATAACGATGAGATTTTATTATTAATTACTAGTAATGCCCATAAATTCTGATATTCTGTGGAGGGGAATTCTTTCACCTGCACTAGATAAAAGGGAAATGAGACCCAATCTTAAATGACAAATTTTTCCTAATCTTGTATCTAAACTTTAAAATATTGTTCATAATTTCAAATCCTTCAAGAATTTACTATTCACTTTTACCTCCTTCTATATTTTAGCTACCCACCATCTTGAAAAAAACATATTGTCTGACTTACTTCTTAGAAACTAGGAATTAAACACTGGGATTTTTTTAAGTCGGTAAGAGATGTCTTATTTTAGTTCCTGAAAATGCTAGTTGATCTATATGCTACATGTCCCACACTACTAATGTCCTCTGAGTAACAATTAGCAGCACACACAGAAAAGTATTGCTCTGCCTGTTCTCTGTGTCATGATATACCAGTACATTCTCTTCCATTCCCCATTCGGTGTCCTCTCTCATTCTGCCTCTGAAATACCTCTCCAAGAGATATATTTTGAATCTCTAACTTATTGACACACACTCTACTTCCAGAAGTTTCTCCTCCTTTGTCCTCCAACACAGTCATCTTCCTTTGATTAAACGTTAGTGTTCCTTAAGGATACTCAGCCATTTTCTCTTCTTTCTCTTTATAGATCCTTCGGAGATTTCAGCTATCCCCTCTGATTCTGTTGTTTTCACTTATGTATGAACAATCTCAAATCTCTACCCTTAGCTCCCCAATCTGTTCTTTGTTCCTTAGTTTTGCAGATTAGGGAGAATAGTTGAGAGCATGGGCTTTGTAGTCAAAATGCTTGGGTGCAAATGTCAGCTTTATTTATTGGTTGTGTGACCTTGAAGTAGTTATTTAATATGTTTGTGCCTCATTTTCTTGTCAGAAAAGATGGCACCTACTCCATAGTATGATTATACGAGCTAAATGAACTACATATGTAAAATCCTTGGAACAGATTCTGGCACATGGTAAGTGTTGTGTTACTTTTGTGGTCATTGTTCTTATTACTGATTGATCAGTATTCTGAGCACAGGGGAATATAATAGTGAGCAAACCGGACATGACCACTACTTTCCTAGTCTATAATCCTCTATTCCTGCCTCCTACTAGATATTTGTGCTTGGTTAACCTGCTGGTATTTCAAATAGAGGCTACTTAAGTTGAAATCGAGTACATTTCCCCCTCAAATCTATATCTAGTACTAATGCTACTTAACATCTAAAATGATTATCACAGGTGAGAAATGAGATCAGCCACTAACCAGTGATCACATATAGTAAGGGCTCTAGTGTCAGCTCTAGGTCTTAACCATATTATACTCTATTGTTTAAGACACCATGTTGCCTGGAATCTAGTAGATCATCAAAAAATATTCTTGGAAAAAATGAATATAATGAACACTTTATTAATTCAGAGGTCATATTTTTTTACTTTGTCTGTTTACTGTTCTGTTGAAAGACAAGATACTGAAAAGGAACCAGCATGTGCTGAGCACTAAACATTTATATATCTTAATTATTTGGCATATTTATCTATTCTATTCCTATAACTCTAAGACTGGTGCCATTATCACTATTTTAAAAATGAGAAAACTTGGGGCGCCTGGGTGGCGCAGTCGGTTAAGCGTCCGACTTCAGCCAGGTCACGATCTCGCGGTCCGTGGGTTCGAGCCCCGCGTCGGGCTCTGGGCTGATGGCTCGGAGCCTGGAGCCTGTTTCCGATTCTGTGTCTCCCTCTCTCTCTGCCCCTCCCCCGTTCATGCTCTGTCTCTCTCTGTCCCAAAAATAAATAAACGTTGAAAAAAAAAAAATTAAAAAAAAAAAAAATGAGAAAACTCAAGAGTTTAAATTTTTTCTCAAGACTTCTGAGCTAGTACATGTTAAAGTCACAATTCAACTCTAAGTCTGTCTAATTCTAAGGATCCACAGTCTTTATATTACATCATCTTGCTGATTTATTTTCTGAGAAATCTATAGAGAATAGTTTGCTTTTACAACACATTTTTAGCTTTTACAACATATATGGCAAATCCGTCCATCATATTACTTGTTTCAGATAAGTCAGAATAAAAACGTTGACAAGGTAAGTCACCTACCTATTTATAGAGCCTTAGCTAGAAACCAGAAGTATGATCACAATTCAAGCATATGAATTAATTCCTTTTTATAGCTTTTGGATATGATACTGGAAAAGGACAATTCCTCCTGTTTTCTTTTTACACAAATAAAAAACTCAAGAAGGTTAGTGTTCTTAAAAGCATTGTCTTATACAGAGGTATTGAGATAAATTTAAGTGAAATAATCATTGATTTTTGTATTTCATGAATACTAAGTCAATATATGCTTCTACTCTCTTTAATTCTTCCAGTATGCTACTGAACAATTATTCTAAAACTTAAATACCAAAGATAATAAATAAAATATTAGCCAATATTGAGCATAGACTATTAGGAACAATGATATGGTGTTATTTTCTTATGTCCCAGTAGAGAATAGCATTTCAGCAAGCCTTGTATAGTGATGACATATTCACTGAATTGTTTTTTCTCACATATCTTATCTCAATATAACAAACATTTATTAAGTGCATACTGTGGGCAAGGTGACACTATGGAGGATATAAAAGGGGCTAAGATACCACTTCTGCCCTTGAGGAATTAATAATCTGATGGCAAAAACAGACGTGAATGCAATCAACTGCAGTATTTGGAAAAATAAAGTCTTTTAATAGCAGTACAAAGTGCTCTGATAAGTGTAGCGAGAGCAAGGCTAGAGGGCAGAGAGATGTGGAGCTTGTACTGAAGTGGCAGGATATTAAAGGGAAGACATCAGTTATGAAGCTAAAGCACATATAAGCAATAACATGATAAGGGCCTGTATTAGCTAGTGGGCTGATAGAATAGAAGGGAAAGAATACCAGGGACGTTTCAGGGGAACAATTCATAACATGTGACACTTAATCAGATGTAGGAGTAGAAATTAGGTGGAGTCAAATATAAATTTAAATTTTCTTATCAAATACTGGGTTAGGGAACACAAAATAAGAAAAGCTGTGGGGAAGTACTCAACATTTCACTTACAGCTAGGGGGTTTCATAATGCCAGGGGGACATTTATAAGTAGATAGCCATCAGGAGGAAATTTGGGTCTAGGGTATAGTAAAGAAGCCAACGCTAAATATTTAATGCTAGGGATAGTCTGCAAAGCAGCCATATTTGAAAATACTGGAGTATATGCTAGAATATAGAAGCACTGGAGAGCTGAAGAGAAAACCTTGGAATTAAACATGGATATGCTAAAGGAAGAGTAAGCAGAAACAGACGTAAATAAAACACTGAACTACACACACACACACACACACACACACACACACACACAGTGTGTACACTAATTCAGAATCAAAGCTTTAATATCCTGAAAATGGTCCTCACCAATCTCAATGATGTGGAGAAGTCAAAAATGGAGAACTGGTGTTGGATTTGACAGTCATGAGGTTCATGACTAGTAGAATGAATGGGGAAGCCAGATTGCTAAAGATTTAAAAGCTATATGGAAGTAAATGCAGAAAAGTTTACTATTAAAGCATTACAGTGGAGAGGAGAAAGCTGAGCATATGATTAAAAGGATAGTTAAGGTGGAATTAAAATTTTGGTGTAGTATTAAGAACATTAAACTGGTTTGTAAACTGGTAGAAAATAGATAAAGAGTAGGATTTTTAACTCAAGGTCCACAGAAGAGTAGTCTATTTGGGGCTCTTAGACTAAACTGAGGGAATAAGCCATGCAAATATCCAGGGAAAGATTTAGAGAATGGCCCATGTGTCTAGAGAAGACCGAGGACGACAGAATGGTAGATAAGGCCAGGAAGTCCAGCGAGACCATAGTAAAGAATTGGAAAAGGAAGCTGTCCCATGAAAATTAAAGGAAACGGGTTGACTTGTTCTAGAAGTTCAATTTGACCAGGACATAACAACTGAGGGGAAGCATGGGGAAACGAGGTTGGAGAAGTTGGCAGGGTCCAAGAGATAGTCTTTTAAGCATAAGGAACTAAGACATAGCCTCAGAGAAAAAGTGAGCCTTGAAGATTTTGAATGGGGAAGTAACATAATTCATCAGTTTTGCATTTTTAGCTTTGCATTTTCACTGGATACTTTATGAAGAATGTGTGGGCAGGGGATCAAGATTATCTTCAGGGAGAAAACTTCTAAGTTTCCCTTGACTCCATGTCTTTTGCTCTTTAAACTGGTACCTTCTCTGCTGATAATGGTTGTTGTATATTCAAGTATTTGGGAAAATTAATCTGATATTGCTGTGTAGGAATAGATTGTAGGTAGCAGATTATTCCAGAGGTGGTGGTGTAATCCAGTGATAAAGACCTGAGTTGGTTTCAATCTATTAATGGTCAAAAGGGAGAGAAAAAGGCAAGTTGCTACTAGAAACATGAAGAAGAAAGAATTGATAGACTTGTGGCTGGTTACAGAAAGAGGGAAGGGTATTTGTGTTTAACCCATTGTATGTCAACAAATTCTACCTAAGTGAATAAATGAATGAACACGTGACCAAATGAGAAATGGAGGAAACAAGACTGAGGGAGCTGGTTTTAGTTTGGGGCATATTGTGTTGGAAAATAAAGTATAAAACTCTGCCTAGATTAACATAAATCACCCACATACTATGCCCATCCTGTACTATTTCAGCTGTATCATAAAACATGAGCCAATTTAGGTAGGTACTCCTATCTTTTGGCCATACATTGAGAAATATAGCAGTGTCATATCATTGAGCATTAGCCTAAAAGCCTGATAGATGGAGTTTAAATCTCAACTCCACCTCTCACTAGTATGACTTTGATCAAGTTATATAATATTCTATTTCTGAGTTTTCTCATCTGTAAAACGGGAACGATAGTGTTATCTTCCTTGTAGGATAGTAAGGACTTCATAAACAATCCACTAGCCTTCAACCACATGTTAGAAACCTGAGGCTTGAAGATCAAAGACATCACTAGATAAACTTAACTATCCAAGATTCTCAGCCAAGAGATATTATCTCTTTGTACATGACACTGTATTGATTACAAAGCTTTAGACTGAAATAGATATGTTCTACTATAGTAAGTTTAGGTAATTATTCACATCTTACATTGTATTTCCTAAAGTTCTAAGATGTTTCATAATAAACCTATTTCACTGATTTATATGTATATATTTTAAAAATCATGAAAGTAAAGTAGCTCTTTAGTGTTAGTCTTTCTAAAATTTTATCTGTATTATGAACAAATGGTTCAGTCATTAATTGAGCTTTTAAAAAATCTTTATACAAAGAATAAATAGAAGATAGATCATTTAAAAATAGGCAATTTACGAAGTTTAGAATCAAAGTTTGTGGTTATTATTACATGAACAAGTTATTTCAATAGAGACTTCCTTATTCTATTGCATTATACTTGCTGTGTCTGGGTTTTCTCATATATGGATCCTTCTGACACTGATAATAGGACATAAAAATGGAGGATGTGCTAAATATTTTGTTCAGAATAAACTATTATACTATAGAATACACTTTAAAAATTCTTAAAATTTAATTTATTGTTAAAATCTTTTTTCATCAAAGTATACAGCCCTTTCCATAAATTTAAAAACTTTTATTGTGGCTCCACTATAAACTTTTCTAATCTAATTTATTTAGTGCTTACTTACATGAAAAAAAGCTAAAATTTACCAGAAGATAATATATAGCCATTCTACCAACAGTATACCCACCTTCATTACTGTAGTTAATTTTTCATGATTTTGTTGCTTTGTTATGAAAGTTTACATCTTTTGCAATCACTTGCATTGAAATACATTTTCTAAAATATTATGTCTTTACTTTTGTATTTGGTGCTCCTAACATTGGCATCGATACTGAATTTAGCAAAGAGCAACAGAGTTTTAATTGAATTTTACAAGAACTTAAGCAACATGAAGGCAGAGGTTTTATCTGTCTTGCTTGCCCTTTCCACTTCAGACCTACAAAAGTGCCTGCCACAAGCTAGGTGCTCAATAAATATGTCTTGCTATAAAAGAAAAAAGAGAGGTGCTTGGATGACTCTGGATTTCAGCTCATGATCTCACAGTTCGTGGGTTTGAGCCCCATGTCAGGCTCTGTACTGGCAGTGTGGATTGGGATTCTCTCTCTCTTTCTCCTTCTATCTGCCCCTCCCCTGCCCCTTGCTCGCTCACTCACTCACTCTCCCAAATAAATAAAATCTTAAAAAAAAAAAAAAACAGGAGAGACAGAAGACAAGAGATAGGGAAAAGTTAATGATATTTTTGTCCTCAGGAGACTTAGATGTAACATAAGAATATATGTCAGGTACATAAAAAATATGAAATAAAAATTAGTACAATGATGTACACTTCGATATACCGTAATTATATTTCAGCATTTAAGAATGGGAACCTGTAGGGTGTTGTGTTTTCAAATCTGAATTTGTGTTAACTTCATATTCAAAAGAATAATTTTAGGGGCACCTGGCTCATTTGGTGGCTCATTTGGTTAAGCATCCAACTCTTGGTTTCAGCTCAGGTCATGATCTCGAGGTTCAGGAGTTTGAGCTCTGTACTATATCAGACTCTGTACTGACAGAGTGGAGCCTGTTTTAGATTCTCTGTCTCTCTCTCCCAAAATAATAACAATTATTATTATTTTATCAATAATGATAGTAACACTAACAATAGCTAACCCAATAGGACTTAGTATGTGCTAATATGTTAATTGAATTATTTATCCAATCCTCTCAGCAATAATACTGGAGAATTATTATATCCTTTTTAAAATGTTTTAAATGTTTATTTATTTTGAGAGAGAAAAAGATAATAGAGTGTGAGCAGGGGAGGGTTAGAGAGAGAGGGAGACAGAGAATCCCAATCAGGCTCTGTGCTGTCAGCACTGAGCCCCACATGGGCCTCCAACTCAATTCAAGGCCAACAGTGAATCATAACCTGAGCTGAAATCAAGAGTTGATGCTCAACCGAGGAAGCCACCCACGTGTTCCTACATCCTTTTTTTTTTTTTATTTTTTAGATGAGGAAATTGAGAAATATGGCTAGGAAGTATTAGAGCTTGGATTTGAATTCAAGCTGTCTGAAGACAGACCTGATGACAACCAAAAATAAGTCTTTGAAAGATCAATTTACTCCTTTATGGTAAATATTACTCAAAAATTTTTATACAAGATTCCATTCAAAAAAAATTTTTTTTAAAGAACAAGAAAGGGGGTGCCTGAATGGCTCAGTCAGTTCTGACTGAGCATCTGACTTCGGCTCAGGTCATGATCTCACAGCTCTTGAGTTCAAGCCCCATGTTGGGCTCTGTGCTGACAGCTCAGAGCCTGGAGCCTCCTTCGGATTCTGTCTCCTTCTCTCTCTGCCCCTAACCCACTCCCATTCTGTCTCTGTCTTTCTAAACATTAAAAAAATTTTTTAAAAAGATTCCATTTATTTTTTCTTAAACTGAATTCATAGTAAAATAGTAATAGTTATTTATAACAATGCAAATGTTATTTCAAACTATTTAAAAGTTTAAATTTATTAAACAGCATAAATGTTAATGATTATGCCTTATTGAAAAATTTATTAAAAGAGTACCTTTTGAAACAAGCAACTAAAGAAAACTTAAGAATATGTCAGTGTTCTTCTGGTTCTACATTTTGTATCTCTAGATTTCCAACCTTGCATACAAATTCTGGTTTGTTCTCTTTCCCCGCTCCACTCATACATATCAGAGAGTCTGCTGGAACTGGAGCAATTGATTGCTGTGCAGAGTACATTTTTAATCTCTCTGTTTATTCAATCCAAGAATTATTGCTAAATTGAGACTGTGACTAAATGCTGTAGAATTAATTACTTTGGCTTTAATCTCCTAAAATACTTTTTGTGTATACTCATACAGCCTTATACGTATATGTACCTCTCTCCCTCTCTCTCTCTCTCTGCCACACACACCTATATTTGTATTTAATAATGCATTTTTAACATATACCTTCCAGGCCGTGTGCTTTTTCCTAAATCTATTCTCCCAACTTTTACCTTCACTTCAGAGCAGAGTTCACCTATATGGCCACAGTGGTCAACTGTTACTATTTTTGCTCTTATTAGGTATCTGGAAATTAATATACCACTAACAATTGTCAGTGGATCATATGCATGTTGGCTAGTTTTAGCAGATCTTTAGATTCCTTTCGTAACTAAATTTATCTTATAAAGCAGTCCAAACCTCTTGAATAATTTAAAATAAATCTTGAATATATATATATATATATATATATATATATTTGCAAATATATCTTCATTTGTCGCATAGAGAAACTGAAGGCAATCAGTTGAACAAAAACAGGTTGTTAAAATTCATAGTGTATTCTATGTTGAGACTTCAAGAAAAAAAAAAAAAAAGATGAAAGTAGAGGGCATTGTTTTGCGGATTAAATCGAACAAGACAGCCAGGGGTTGAAACTCACTTTTTCTGATTGATTCAAAAGAAAAAAATTGCATAAAAATTTTTGTGGCTTTCATCTCAGATTGACGAATATGGTACAAGGACTTCTCCCTGCCATTTTTACCAAAAAGCAAGCAAATTCTAACAATAGAGCAAATACTTGTTTAAGTCTTGTAAGCTGTTTTAACTCTATATTCCTAGAGAAAAGTCAAGTGCCATGTAGGCTTGACTTGGATCATGTGCTATAACAAGGAAATATGAAGTCTATGATGAAAAAGGCACTTTTCCCTCCTTGGATTGAGAATCAAGACATGAGTGGCAGCTTCCGCTATGCTACTAATAAGCTTGCCTGGACAAGTGAATTTCCAGTGCCGAATATTTTTAGGGGGGAAATTACTGACTTCTTGTGAGAATCCGGCATAAATGAACAAGTACAGAAATATAGTTTTACCTAGTATTTTAGGGAGTTTGCAGACTTCTTGGGCCTGTAGTCTCCACCAATAGGTAATGAAACCAAGAACCACATAATCCCTAAAGTATGCTTGAATTCTATATTTCAAACACAATTTGCAAACATTTTCACCTAAATTATTGTTTTCACTGGGAAAAAAATTTTTTTCACTTGAACGGTGCCAAGTAAAAGCCTATCTGTGATACTTCATCCCCTACTTTTTGCCTTTGTCCATTGCAGAGAGGATTCTTCTAGCAAATATTCTCTCGGGCATCTTGGCACAAGGGATATTTGAATGTCATTATCTTTTAAATTTTTAGGTTTTGGGTAACTTACTGGTGTATTGTCTGTGATTTGCGTATACGTAAGGTCAAAAACCCATGGTAATGAATGCATCATAAACAAATCTTTTATATTTTCTTTACAAAGATTTACTGAACCTTTGAACCTACATTGACTATTATAAAGTTAATATTCCGTATAAAAGCAAGACTCAAATTAGCCTTTCACAAATTATACTACAAAAAAAAATGAAAATACATAAGTCAAAATTAAAGTCATCATAAGCAAATAACTTTGGCAGGTTTTCTTAGACAACCGTATCTTAAGCATGTTCCTCTAGATTATTTAAGATGTTTGGTATATTAAGGCAATTTATATCTAACCCAGTAAAATTTATAGTACATATGTTCAATAGAAGAAAACAATTGCTACATTAAGAAACCTCTCACTCTGCAGAAACAGTCCATTAAAATTCATAACTTGCCTGTCTACAAACTTTTATTAATTTATACCTGTGCCATAAGAATATAATCTTTGGGGCATCTAGGTGTCTCAGTCGATTGAACGTCCAACTCTTGATTTCAACTCAGGTCATGATATCATGGCTTGTGAGTTCAAGCCCCAGGTTGGACTCTGCACTGACAGCACAGACCTCCTTGGGATTCTGTCTCTCCACCCCCCCCTTCACATGCTCCCTGTCTCTCTCTCTCAAAAATAAACATTAAATATATATATATAATATATATATATTTTAATATATATATTAAAATTTATTTTTTAATAAATTTTAATAAATTTAAATTTAAATTTAATAAATTTTAATAAATTAAAAATACTGCCACTGCCAAATATAGAGTATAAGAGAATCTGTATCCATCTCTAAACCAATAATAACCAAAGAATCTATAGTTCTATGAAAATAGAGAGTTTGCTGAAAAATGATTGGATCTTAGTCTATACTGACCAAACTGCAGTCTAAGAGATGTACATTAGTTAGGACAATGTGTTATGCTTTCATGTTAACCTCCTCACCTTTTATTTTTCATACATTTGCTTTACCCAAACGGGTTTTATTTAGACCTTTCCCATAAGTTACAACAACTCTAAAGACTGTTTTTAATGACATATGACCAAGAACACATGGTGTTACCATGTGAAGGTGACCTCACGTGAAAGTAACTAAATGCTGATTGCTAGCATCTGGGAGGCAATGTTCAGAATTATCCATTCATCTACACATTCTATACCAGATGATGTCCCAGGCCTTAGATACTTATCAGTGAACCAAAGTGAAAAAATAAATAAAGCTGTAGCTCTCCGAGATTTTTGACGAGGTGTGGTGGCAAGAGAAGGAAACAAGCAAGCATATATGTATAGTAATAAGTACTAGGAAGGAAAATACAGGATTATTTAAAAGAAAACAAATCACCCTACTTAACATCAGTGAGCCAGAGAAGTAATTCCTAAGTCAAAATGATAAATTTTACTTCTGAGGCTAGGTAGATTGTTTTAAATCATGATAAATATCCCCATCTACCCTATTCTATTATTGAACAGGAACTAAAAGGATTAGATCTTTCGGTGGCTTCTCATGGTTCCCTGCCTCCAGCTTTAACACCCTCCATGCTTCTCTATGCCCACTCTATTACAACCACATTGACCTCTTTCTGTTCTCAAACATGAGAAGTTCCTTTCTGCCTCAGGACTTAACACACATATTGTTCCACCTTGAGTCTACCCCTTTACCCCACTCCACCTCCAAATCCAGCTAATCCTTAAATGTGATTTCTGCATGGAAGCCAATTCTGGATGAGACTCCCGGCTGTCACTTGCCTAGCAACTTTACCTGTCCTTTTAGGAACTTACTACAATTCCAATTATGCAATGACATAGGCACTTGTGTATTTATCATCTGTCTCCTTGATTAGCCTATGGGCTCCACGGGGTGAGGGGGGGGGGGGGGCCCTAGGCACAGCTGCTTCTCTCCTTTGCCAACTTACTTTCGGTGTCTTTGCACCCTGCTTGCCACAAAATGAGCACTTAGAAAAGTGTGAGAGGAAGAATGAATTGCCGTAAGACATAGCTCTGGTTTACAACACGTGGCAAAGTGGGTTCTGGTGAGGGTTGGTAATACCTTTGAAACCCTGTGACTGAAAAAATGGTTCTGGTCAAATCTTGTGTTTTTAAATCTGTGTCACACACTGTTCTGGCCCCAGACTCTGCTGGAAGTCTACTGCTTGCTTGCTTGCAGGCTCAGAGTCTCAATGACAGATGGTTTTTAATCTTTGCTATTTGGCTTCCAGAGTGGGTGTATATTGCTAACTCATGTGTGCTCTCCAACATATAGCAAATGACTCTGGTGGCCATGTTCTCTAAGGAATCAGATACTTTCTGGGATCTGTAGCTATGGGAGAAAGGTTTTCAATGCTTTCTAGTGGGCATTTTTTTTTTCTTGGAATCATTGTTGAAAAAAGATCCAGTTATGAAAAGCCACAGTTGTGTAAATCATTAAACAATTCCAGGACTTGACTGTTTGATCACCTCATGCCTAGCAGTCTAAAGGGCACACACACATATTAGCATAAACACACAGTGTTAGGAATATTTCCTACATGAAAAATTAGAATTCTCCTTGAGAATGGAAAGAATCCTTCTTTAGCACCTAGCATATTCTAAATCTCCATTGTGGCTCTTATCAATTTAGATAATGATAAATTGTTTTATTTCTGAATTTGTCTAACTCTTTCAAAGGCAAGAAACTATCTTTTTTTTTTTTATCCTAAGACCTGACCAAAAAATAAGGTTCATATTAAATGCTCAATTAATATTCATTAAGTAAATCACAGATAATAAATAAGTACTTATATTGGAAACCTCCTGAGCTGGAATACACACTCTGTTGTCTATCCTGGCCAGGCAAAATGGAGCTCAGAAGCCACTGAGGAAATAATGCTCTCTGATGCAGCATCTATTCCTTCAAACCAAGGACTAAAGGTTTTCCCAAGCCCAATAAACCTTCAGAAGATTTTCTTGCGTGGATTTATGCCAGAACCATTCAGGTCCATTAGTTGGCAAATAGGACTCCTTAATAACTGCTGAGGAACTATAAAATTCTATTCAGAATATAATGAAAGCTGCAGGGGATTGTGTATTCATTTCTCTTGTAGTAGGAAAACTTGAATCCTCAAATAACAGGGTGTTGCCATGTTAGCTTCCTCTGGAGAATTAAAACCCAAACTGTAAAGGGAGCAGAATGGTCTGACTGGTTATCACAGCCACTGGAATCTGCAAAGGCTCCCTTCTTAATTGGTACCAGAAGATCCAGCTGATAACAAAGTCTCCCTACTTGTGTCTCTATGGATGTGAAAGGATTAGGCTCCTTCGCTAAGTATTTTGAGATCTCATATTCTAAAGTCATTATTTAATGACCTGAAATATAATAGGTTGCTCTATGTCAAAGAATAGACAAATGCATTAGAAGTGTATGAAAGAGAACAGGAAAAGGAAGAAAAGAATGGAGGGAAAGAGGGTTGAAAGGGAGGGAGGAAAGAACAAAGCAAGGAAGGAAGGGAACTATTAAAATATCGCATAGAGCTCTGCCACATCCCGGTTGCTTTTGTATGTGCAGTATTTCAGTGTCCTTCCTAGGTAAATAGCAATGCTTTCCCTTTTTATTAGCACTGCTGCAGCTGCTGGTGCTTACAAAGAGATTCACAAATCAAAATAGATTCAGTTAGCTTTTCAATAATTCTGAAAGGTGGGGGAACATTGCCAGAGAAGGATAGCACTCCAGTATCCTAACAAGGCGTCTTGTTAGCAAAACAAAGTGTGAATTGCTTAGAGATAATTCCCTGCGGTTGGTAATTCCACTGGGCTCCTCAGTGGCAGCCCAAGCTATTTCTCCTCAATAGACCAATGCCACTGAAGAGAATGTGTCAGAAGAAATGCAAAAGAAAAAACAACAACAACAACAACAAAAAAAAAACAAAAACCTTGCTTTCTTGAAACATTTATTTTTCTAGATTTTTCTTTATGTCAGCATGATTCATACTTACTGGTTCTTAGCCTGGAGCACCTAGCACAAGCAGGAACTGAGGAAGCCAGAGCAGAGCGTGAATAATGAATGAGTTACATAAGCACAAGTCAATGTCCCCCATCAGGAGTAAAGGCAAGTGCAGAGTTGCAGGCCAGCATTTTCATGGATTATTTCTATTATTTTCTCTCTCAAAGGAAAACAGAAAAACGAGACCCAGCAAGAGCTGGAGTGACAAACGCCGGGATTGAGATTGGAAGGCTGTCCATTTACCTCTTGCTTCACTCCTCGACATTGTGTTACAACTGCCTGATTAAGGTATATGGAAAAAACAGAAACTTTGATAGGTTTTGTTGATGTATCCCTCTATCCCTGTGCATATATCGTGACAGGTGAGGGGGGAAAACACATTTGTGTAGGGGATTGAGGGGTTTTTCCCTTAAAAAGTGTCCCGGGATATTAAAGGAAATATTAGTGTTTTTCACATCTGTGGGAATTATTACTAGTACTCATGCCCTTCAAGTGCTAGTTTACTTGAGGGGGCACTGGCCCCTTATATAACATGTGTGCTTTCTCTCCCTTTCATTTTGTACCTCATCCAATCTGCAGTTGTCATGGTTCATTATCTGTAGATGATCTTGAGCAGCCTTGCATTCTGAAAGAATATGCCGTGGCATCTGCCTCTGTGCTTTTGTGCCTTACTGTACAGATGATATTTCAGCAAGAGTATTGGGGAAGGGGATGAGAGTGGAGGCAAGATTTGTGTCAGGCTGACATTTCTTTGCGCCATATTATGTCTTCCTCTTTCATATGTGCCTAGTTCAACAACGAAGTACATGTATCACATTGTGACGATTACATATGTTAGAGTACATAATCGGGGTTGTAAAATATATGCTTGAATGTCTTAACTAATGAATTCCATCAAATTCAATTATAATGCTTAGACTCTTCATTAACCAATCACATTGCTTCTTTGGTCTAAGTCATTTCTAACACACTGTCACTAGGCATAAACACAAATCTGTGAAGTAAATTGGAGTGATTAAATTATCTCACTAATCATTGTTTGGAGGCCCGTGTTACTGAAGTTCTGGATTCCTCAAGAATTGCCTTTCCTATTATTATCATCAAATACAAGAGAACGGATGTCAGAGTAGGAGACTGTGTCTTCAGGACTTTATTTCACTCAAGATATTGCCTCTCTACTCATTTTTCCTCAGGAAGTTGGTTACAATAGGTCACCAATACTAAAATTACATAGGAGCAAACCACCTCTTATAAACTCATGGACTTATTAAATAAATCATAAGACCTTCACCTTTTCAGAATGAACTGAGTCAATACTAAAAGTTTGTCCTGTGTCTCATACAGTATGAAACTTCAGGGTAGGATTACAGCTGTTACTGTTCAAACATACTTTTTTTCTAATTCTCATAATTTCTTTACATGGACTCTTAAAGTGGCTCTGAAAAGGTATATATCCAACATCACAAGTACTTCAGTTTCCTGGGAAATAATTGTCACAGTGCGAACATATAATGGCTATTTCAATAACTTTATAATGAAGGACATTTGCTGATTTTCTGGCAGCATGATTCTTACCATACAGTTATAAAACAGTTGTTTTATTTTCCTTAATGCCTTCTATGAACAATTAGTTTGAGAAACATCTCAAAATATAACCTGAAGCCAACCTACAGAAACATTTATTTCTGGGTTCTATGGAAGACTTAAATAAAAATCTTTGGGAGCAGGCTCTAGAACCAGCATTTTAAATATATATATATCAGATGATTCCAATCAACTCCAAAGTTTAAGAGCCTCTACTCTACAATTTGAAAGCAAGGAAACAACTAAAAGGAAACCATTATAAATTGATGTCAAAAATAGAATTGATATCAAAAATAAAACATTGAAATTGTTTCCTACATATTTATATTTACTGAGACTGTACAAGGAATTTTAGACTGTTTATTTCCTCTTTCATATGTATATTAAATATATTGAAATTTAAAAATCAGTGTTAGGGATGTCAAGGATATGAATTTCTATTAATTTAAAAGCTTTCCAAAGTTGCTAATAAGTGTATAATAGTAAAAAGTATTAAATTCATAATTTGTGCAATCATTATTTTCTCATTTGAATCTTCAGTCTCACAAAGCTTGCTGAGTAGCAAGTTATTCTTTCACCATTGGATATGTTTAATAAGCACCACTTTGTTAAGAATTCCAACATGTACTTTTGTTATGGTTTCCATTGAGCCAACTCCTATGGGTGTTGAAGTTTGAAAATACAATTTATTGATGCAAATAAGTTAAACCTTTTGGGTTGAGGGTTCCCATTTATTCATAAGTGAACATTTCTATGATGTCTCATTTTAGTAAGAGAATTTTCTCATACTTTTTTTTTTTTTTTTAGTGGAAACAAAGCATACCTTGTTTGCCAACTTTATACACTTAAGTGGGAGTTGAGGACAAAGAATTGTCTTCTGAGCCATGAAAAGAGAGAGCTTATGGTTACATCTGCCATTGGATGAGAGCAGAAAGCAACAGTAGAACCAGTAGGAGAAGGACAGAGAGTGTTTGAGCAATGAAATTAATTCTTTGTTCCTACATGATAGATTCCACTGAGACAAGGGTCTAAAAGAAAAAAAAAAGTCATAAACATTAGGTGAGCTTTCAGTTCTCTCAAAATCTTTCAGGTATACTTAGTTTACAAATATGTCCAAAATGATTGGATAATTTGTTTCCCAAATTCATAAGAATCCTTTTATAAATAAAATAATTCTTGGTTTTCAGCTAGATTTTAAGTTTCTTTATTTATTTATTTTGAGAGAGAGCTGGGAGAGAATCCCAAGCAGGTGCCACACTATCTGTGCCAAGCCCAATGCAGAGCCCGATGCAGGGCTCAAACCCACCAACCATGAGATCATGACCTGAGCTGAAGTCAAGAGTTGGATGCTTAACCCTCTGAGCCACCTAGCACCCTGGTTTTCAGGTAGTTTTAAAGATCACATTTACAACTTAAGCAGACACTAACATCAATAAGATTGTGCTTCAAAACCTTAATTTGTGAGTTAAATATTTGGGACTCTAACAGCATTTTCACACAAAAACAATGCAATAAATGTTGTTAGATGTTCAGATTTAATTTTTTTTTGAACACCACAAAATTATAGTCAAATCGTGATTTGTAAAAATAGAGCTTTGAAGTAAAAAATAGTAGGAAACAAAACAATACGCTATGATTCCAAAATATTAAACCAATTCAATAATATAGTTTTGAAAATCTTGTTTACTTTGAGTAACAGCTCCAAAGGAAAGCAAATTTGACTGTTGAAAGAGAAGGTAGGGTTTTTTCTAAAACACAGAAAAAATGGTGACAACATGAGCCTCATTCTCCTGAAACAGGGAAAAAGGTGATGGAGGGAAGAAATGCTGGGTAGAGCTATAGCATGAGAGGCAAAATGGTCTCAAGTATGGGTCCCTAAGCAGCTATTGAATAGAAAGGATAGTCATTCGTGGTTATGTTTGTAACTCAGGGGAACAGGTGTATTCAATTATTTTAAATGAATACAGACATATACATTCATTTAGAAAGCAGATGAACAGAGGCAGTGTTTAAGCAAAGACAAAGAGCATGAATCCTCAATTCAGAGGGCTGGAAGAAATGGTGGGAAGAGAGAACTGGTGAGGCTCACAGCCTTCTACCAATGACTTTTCCTCTGAATTAATCTACTACTCAAGGCTTTACTGAACTCTGCTTTCTAAGGAGCTCTACCCTCTGTGTCTTTCAAAAAGGTCAGCACCAAGTGGACCCAATTTATTGTTGTGCTGCATTTATTTCTTTAATTCACCAAATATTTATTGTATGCTCACTGTGTATTAGCTACCTTTAGCCTAGATATTAGACTATAAAGAATATTTTGGTCTAGTTGAATTTTAGTACTTTATATTTTACTATTTGTCTATTTTTTTATTCATTAAATTTGAATGGTTTGAGAGAATAGGAAGCTACTGTACCTGGGGATGGAGGACCAGGAGTATGAATAATCCAGGGAATAAGGCCCAAATGAGGGTGTATTTGTCTGTATTCCTTGTATGTCAAGGAGGTCTCAGAGGCCCCCAATGTAGAATCCCCTTTACTTCTATTTAACCAAAAGAACAACTGTTGGAGGTGGAAAGCAGAATATTTTCTCATGGCTAAAATTCTCCATTTAAAGAAAATATAATAATTTCAAAATTATTTGATCCAAACCTCACTACTAGGCTAATTTGCGGTATAAGAAGAAAAAAATTAGAAAGCCATCCTGAAAAAAAGGCCTATAATTCATCCATTCAAATTTTCAGAAACTGTCTAAAAGAAAAGTTTCCCGAATCTCTACTATTATTACTATTTACATTGAAGCATAAGAGAATTCATCATGTAGGTTCCTCAAATCTCTCTTCACTCTGAATATTCCACTGGGGGAGGTGGGGCGGAGGGAGGAAATAGTTTCTTTTCCGTTGAAGAAAGCTTATTAAAGGGGTTTTTAAATGTAAAGTAACCTCCCCTTTCCATTCCATTCTCAAGAAACAAGAACAAAGGATAAGAGGGAGCATTGACAACATTCAAAGGCCAGTTTTAGGACTGCCTATGCCTGTGTTGAGTTATCTCAATCTCTATTTTACATCTTTCAAAAACTGTTATGAAAACCTGAGCTGAATAAGATGCCAATGATATCACTACCCAACCTTGTGTGTATCTCCCAAGTGCTTTTCTCCCCCTTTCCCTCTTGAAGTGATACGTCAAAACTGCCTGACCAGTGCTATAACATAATCTATTATCTTCATATATAAACTTGTTTGATGGTCTCTACACTTTTCAATTAATATGTCTTTGTCTTCTACTCTCCCTTGGCCCAAAAAACGTTGTCTACCATGGAGCCCGAGTTCATCCACTTATTTATCCAACAGTGATTTTTTTTAAGCATTTCTTATGCCAGTCACTTTTCTAAGCCCTAGGTCCAGGTTTCTGTTCTCATGGTGATTCCACGTTAGTGAAGAGGCAGACCCTTATCAAAGAATAAATACACAAATATTCAGACCCACTAAAATATTAGTTATCCTGTAACTCAGATATTTTTCTGTACATTTTTTCCTCCAAGTTTTTTTTCCAATGATCCTACTCTTTATTTTAATCTTACTGATTCTTACTGTTTTCAACTGTGCACTAAAAAAAAAATCTGATCCATTTATTTTAACTGTTTTAAGGCTTTACATTTCCTTCAATGGAAAGGACAAGGGAATGCCTAAATTTACATATTAGATCAAGCTGTATTGCCTGAGAAATCTAATCCAGATAGCTGGGCCCAAATAGTGACAGGATGGCTACAGTGTGGCCACTATGGAATCAAATACCCTACAACTCAATTCACAAAAAAACATCTTTTCTGATTCTGAGATTTTTCTTAATTATATTTTCTAGTGACTGAGTGTCCTATTCTGGGACACATCAGAATGAATCTTTTTGCTCCATTGTTCTTCCTGGCAAAGTGACTTTGGTATGGATTAAGTTAGACTAGCCACTTTTGAATTCAATAAGGATTATATGCATATAAAAACAACAATAGACTCCAGAGAATTCACTGTGGTAATAGAAAAGAAAATGATTTAATCAAAGATACTGGATCTAAAGCAGAAAATAGATAAGAAAATACATGGTAACTTTAAGAATGTATATATTTTTAATATAAGAAATTAAACCAATATCCGGAAAACATTTTAGAAATTGGATATTAGTTAATAATTTCCCTTATCACTTAAAAATAAACTAATAACATTGGGGCACCTGGGTGGCACAGTTGGTTCAGTGTCTGTCTGACTCTTGATTTCTGATCAGGTCATGATCTGTGATCCATGGGATCAATCCCCATGTCGGGCTCTGCACTGACAGTGTGGAGCCTGCTTGGGATTTTCTCTCTGTCCCTCCTCCATTTGTACACACACCCTGTCTCTCAAAAAAAATTAACATTAAAAAAATAAGTAACATTTGTTTTTAAATGTTAGAGATATTAGATAGAATTATAAGTTTATAATTATAAGAATTATAAGAATTATTAATTATTAATTAAATATTAAATATTAATTATTATTATAAGAATTATTAATGTAATTCTTATAAGAATTATAAATGTTAGAGATGTTAGATAGAATTAGAGAGCCACTTTAATAATACAAATTATTTTTACATTTGCTTATGCTGATACTTATTTCCACCTAATAAAATATTTCATGGAGAAGTTAAATACTTTGTATTGTCATTTAATAAAAGTAAAATTTTTGTGGCATTCATTGCTTTATTTAGTGTTGATTCATTTTTACTTGAATATACTTTTCCCAATTGTTAGGCATTTAAAGAATCATTTTGCCCTACATTTAACCACTTATGTGCAGCTAAGCATATTTTGAACATATACCCAGAAGAATACTATCTAGTTCACATGAACATGGGACAGAACTTGATATAATCCTATAGAGAAACAGAACCAAAGTAAGAAATGTCTAAAATAGATGGAAGAATATTTTCAAAAACCCAGTAAGAATGTGAAACAACACAGGGATATGTTGAGGGCTAGAAAATTATTTCGGATGCTATAGTAATGAACTCTGGAAAGCTGTCCATTTCCCAACACTGTAAAATTCACACATAACTACCTGAAGCATTGTCTAATTTTACTACATGCATCTAGATTAATCACTGATCACAATTTGTATCAACAATTCTGGTGAACTGAGATGAAACACTTACCACTCCTATTCATATATACATAACTTATTGTAAATATTTCTAAACATATAGATCAGCACAAATAAAAATTTAAAAATCCTCAAGGGTCAAAAAAGGGAAACTCAAAAGCAGAATACAAAGCGGAAATACTAAGAGCCGATGTCATGACTGAACAGGGAGAGGTGGGTGCCTTATCAAGACTCTAATGATTGATTAAAGATCTGGAACTGAAAATCTCACATACATTCAAGACGCAAGAAGAGCTTCCTACTCTTTGATGAAGCAACAATAAAACTGCACCCACTGATCCAGGGAAGTGAGTAGAGTTTGTCTGCCTAGGAATCTAGATGACAGGGGGGGAAAAAGTAGCTCAGCTGTGACAAATCAAAACACCTGGCTGTGGCATATACCAGTATGGGATTTAAATTTATATTATTCACAGTGCAGGAGTCCCTCAAAATTGTACATAAACTAATGGAAACCAACAATTTTGTATAGAAACATATCTGAGCCAGAGAACACAGGACCCCTTAATTAAAAAAAAACAAAAACAAAAGACAAAACCCTAGGGCACCTCGGTGGCTCAGTCAGTTAAGCGGTCAACTTTGGCTCAGGTCTCGGTCTCACAGTTCATAAGTTCGAGCCCCGCATCCAGCTCTGTGATGACAGCTCGGAGCCTGCAGCCTGCTTTGGATTCTGTGTCTCCCTCTCTCTCTGCCCCTCCCCCTTTCACACTCTGTGTCTCCCTCTTTCTCTCTCAAAAATAGACATTAAAAACAAATTTAAAAAAACTCTGAAAATGATTTACAATTAAACAAATAATGATAAGCCCCCCTCCCCACCATGAGAACTGTTCAACCTAACAAAGAATAAGCAGGCACCACAAGCTAGAATCCTAAAATTTTGGAAAATAATTGTGAAGAAAAAAAGGAAGAAATAGAAACCAACAGGAGGACTTTATAAAAATAAATTAGCAAATTTGAAAAAGAACTAAAAAAGAAAAATATGGCTTTCAAATTTAAAAACTTAACAAAAACTTTTAGGAAGAAAAGAGAAATGGCCTTAGAGAATATTAATGGCTATAAATTATATGGGAAGAAATTTTCATGAATGAGCACAGAGTGTTAAGGTATGGAAAGGTTAAGAGACATGAAGGAATAAAATGAAGAAGTACACCACTGTTCTACTAGGAATTATAGATGGTTAACTGTAAGATAATAGCCGAGAATTTTCTGTATTTGAGGAAAGATATGAATACCGTATAAAGAATCATCCCCAGCCACAAACCAGATAAATTCATACACAGATATTGTAACAAAGCTACAGAATACCAAAAATAATGCAAAACCTTAAAAATCAATAAGAACAGACAGCATATAAAAAAGCAATGAAAATCAAAAACAATGAAAAAATAATTTCAAGTGTTGAAGGAAAATAACTAGCAAACTCAAATTCCACACTTACATAAGCTATTATTTCAAGAGTAAAATAAATGCATTCTCAGGAAATGGCTAAAGGTCAGCACTCATAAAATATTTTGAGTAACAAAGTACATATTCCCTGCATTTTGGTGAAACCCCGGCTGTACATGTTTTAGCTACGAAAACTCGTTTATTCTAGAAGTCACTAAACCAGAAGACATCATCAATGGAATATTGTTAAAGACCAAATTCATTGCTAGCATATCCTTATATATCAAAGGCTTGAAAATGTAATGGCACCAGAGAGGTGCCCTTTTGACAGCGAGTTAAATGGCCTGAAATGTAGAAACTGGGCACCGTCCTGATCATTTACCCTTTTTTGTTTTGTGAGCAACAGCATTGCCATTTCTCTTAACACCAACTTCACATGTGAAATCTGAATGTTCTCCTAGGTTTATCCTTCTAGTTCTTGAACTGTCATTAGATGCAGCCCGGTACATTCCAAAATATACATCCAGGGGCACCTGGGTGGCTCAGTTGGTTGGGACTCCGACTCTTGTCATAATCTCATGGTTCATGAGATCGAGATGCGCCTCGGGCTCTGTGCTGACAGCAAGGAGACTGCTTGGGATTCTCTCTTTCCCTCACTCTCTGCCCCTCCCCCACTCACATTCACTCTCAAAATAAATAAACATTTTTTTAAATGCACAGCCATTTAGATATATACATATGTAAATGCCAAATTTGTTCAAATATTCCAGAATAATGTGAAAATTTTATAAATTAGTGGCTAGACTTTATGCCATCTCTGTGCCCAGCACACTTAATAAATACAGGGAACCTGAGATAGAAGTAGTAGAAAAGATTGTTGGGATAATTGAAGTAAGTTCTTACCAAACTACTTATGATCATTTACAACATCTCCATATTGAAACAAGTGATTCCGTGAAGAAGACAGAAGGACATGGAATAATAAGTAGTTTAGCAAGACTGTGCCTTTACCCAGCACAAAAACTTACGAGCTCCTAGAAAAAGAGCAACTATCAAGACAAATGTGCATAAATAATTTTTCTACCTCTTAAATTGGATAGAAATTTACAAATCAATTGTAGTCCTTTATATACCTGTGATGTTTTCTTATGTCCTGGACAGATGTGTCAAGATAATTACAAATTCAGAGCTTCCGAGCAAGACAGTGATATATGACTATTATATTATTTCTGTTCTATTTAATTCTTGAAACTAATATTAAGATGAGCATAAATTAGGAAACAATAAAGGAATGAAGTTAGTAGAAAAAAAACACTAAACATATTCATGAAAGAAAGACACTGTATAATAGTGAATTAAAATTCTTTATCAAATATGTAGAAAATAAGATGAAGTTTTTAGTTCACAATACCTTATTGGTAGGCAATAATGAAATGCTGTTAAAAATGAGCATTATTCTAAGATATCCAAGTGGAAACATAACAAGAATAATCCTGGGCATGATCACTGTATTGGAGACCTGAGTTCAAATTTAGGTCCATAATTGAAGAAGAATATCAAAAGTAAAAATATAGAAGGAGCAACAAAATTAGTCATTTAAAGTTTGTGAAATAACCTTGTAAATAAAGAATAAACAAATTTCAAGATGTTAAAATAAGAAAAAAAAAGCATCGATTAAGAATTTAAAGTAAATATATGCCATTCCAAGAAACATTGTACACTGAGGTCCAAACGAAGAGAAACATGTTTAAATTATAGAAAAGAGTAGTGGATGAGATGATGTAATGTTCTGGGGAAGAGAATGTTAAAATCTGCTCTTGAATTTTTTTTAAAAAGACAGACATTTATCTTTTATGAAACTTTTAATACAATTCTGGCCGACCATGGAAAGACGCATTTTTTAGTATTTCCCTAACTCTCACATATTTACAGATAAATATTGAAGCTGCACTTGGAAAGCTTATTGTAATAAATCTGAAGGTTTTCTGAAATATGGGCACAACATGACACTTTTTGCAGTGATAAGTTATTTTATGATTTTGTTATTATGCTCCAAATGGGCAATGGAAAACATGAAAAAAAATTCTTTAGGAAAATAATATCTTCCCCAATGGCTCCCTGTCAAAGTGGTGGCTGAGTATAGAGACTGACTAGATTAATCCTTCTGGTTTACTAGTTGTTTTGATGTTACATAGAAGGAGAAATGATGACTCTATCTTGGTATCCAAGAAAGCACTCATCCAGGGATGGAGTGATCTGTTCACATTCCTCACATCTCCTTCATATTAATAGGCACATTCTAGGTAGAGGACTTGATAATGTATTCTTTATATTGCTTTAGAACTTTTAATTCTAAATATATTGGAGATTTTTAATCTACTGCTATTTAACTTTTGAGTATAAATGTAAGGATACTTGGTTTTATAGGTTAGTTTTATAATTTGGTTGCTTGAATACTTTTTTAAACTGATTTATGGTCAGCACGCTTCAAGTTTATTTGGATGCCGAATTTCTCCTTACAGATTCTATCAAAATCAACAAAGGAAAGCATTTCAAAAAGTATTCATCCAAAAACAATTGTATGTAGTCAGGAAATTTTACACTAATCTAGTTTTCTTTCCCAACATCCTTGTGTTTTTCTTTACAAAAGCACTTTGGAGAGTAAGAGAAATTAAAAGAAAACAAAAAGGAGGGATATTTCTATATACAGCTTGAAAAATTATATGTAATTTTGCCTGATTTTCATGTAGCCCGGTGTCCAATACTTTTCTGGTTCTCTCTGCTTCCATTATGGTATGGACAGAAGTCGCAGTGTTTTCCCACCTGTTTCTTCTATACAGATAAAAGCATTCATACAAATATCTAACAGGTTGTGTTTTACTACTGAAAGAAATGTCTCTGGGGAGTAGGGAAGATGATTTATGTGCATGTACCTGACCTTATAAAAAATAATCTTTGTGTTCATCATAAAGATGAATTTATATTGCTATCAGATATTTGCTCCAGTTTCCTTTTGTATATCTCCAATATACCATTTACTTTATAGATCTTTGATACGTTAGGACACTTGGGAGTTTAGGGAAATCTGTTGTGTTCCCCTCCCAATTTTTTTTTTAGTTGATAGTTTTTCTTCTTTTTTTAATGAAACATAAATAACTGTTTGCAGAGTTTTAGCTAAAACACTGTAGTTACTGAAAATTCCCTTTCCTTTTACTTATTATGTAGAAAGCAAATGTTAAATATATTTATTATGTATCTATAAGGTAGAGTAAAAGTTATTGGGTTTCTTATACTGAAACTTTTTCTTAATTTTTATTTAAATTCTAGTAAGTTAACACACAGTGCAATATTGGTTTCAGGAGTAGAATTCAGTGATTCATCACTTACATACAGCACCCAGTGCTCATCACAAGTGCTCTCCTCAGTACCCCTCACCCATCTATCCCATCCCCTACCCACTTCCCTCCATCAATCCTCAGTTTGTTCTCTAAGACTCTCTTTAGTTTGTTTCCCTTCCCACTTCCCTGCCCCCAGCATATGTTCATCTGTTTTGTTTCTTAAATTCCACATGAGTGAAATCATATGGTATTTGTCTTTCTCTGACTTATTTCACTTAGCACAACACACTCCAGCTCATCCACATGGTTGCAAATGGCAAGATTTCATTCTTTTTGACGATATATATATATACATACACATACACACACACACACACACACACACACACACACACATACATACACACACACACACACAAACAAACACACACCATATCGTCTTTATCCATTCATCAGTTAATGAACATTTGGGCTCCCTCCATTTTTTGGCTATTATTGATAATGCTGCTGTAAACACCTGGGTGCATGTGCCTCTCCAAATCTGTATTTTTGTATCCTTTGGTGAAACTTCTTGTTTATATATAATGAAATTCAGACTTCTCCTAACAGGGGAAAAAGAACTCTTCTACATTAAGCTTTTCCATTCATGTCCTAAAACCACATTTGTTACCTTGTAGAAATTAATTATACATTTATTTGATACGGATGCTGAAATTTAGTTTATAAATTTTGTTTGATTTTCTATTTGTCTTTGTCTAATAAGATCCTGGACTGTGGTGAGTGGCTTTCCATATACACATGAGGGATTAAATACACATCCTTCTTTTTTCCCAGAACGCCATCCATATTGTCAGTCTCTGAATATAGGTGGAAAATTGCCTTAATGGGGCTGGTATTTCTTATTAGAAAGTAGCCACAATGCAGAATAGAGAAACACTGAAGTTTTATGAAGCGTGACCATGAAATAACAAAACTCCTGTCTTAAAGAAAGCTCATGTATTGGAATTTATATCCAAATGAGTGTTTTCCTTCACTGCAGCCATCTTAGATTTTAGGAATGCTTCCACTGTTGAAAATATTCTGGAACTATTTTTTAGAGCCAGTTATGTTCAAGGAAGCATTTCTCAACAAACACTGGGAAGGCATTGTGTTAATTATCATCAGTGCACATGTGGAGGCAGCCTTTCTGAACTGTTTTCTTTCAATGAGTTTCTGACCTCAAGTATATTTTTATTCTAAATAGTCCTGTTTTTTCCCTAGACAAAAAGACATATATGTCATATAGGGGAAGGGTTCTGAGGCTGATGGGCCCATGAGATCTTATGTTGGGTAAAGAAAGTATTAAACTCTTTCCAGATATTAAAAACAAAAACACAGGAAACAGAAAGTTTCAGCCTGGATCCTTGAGTATGGGCTTATTGTTTTACTCCTTGTTATATCATTTAGTTAGATACTTATTCCAGACAGGTGTATAAGGTCCCTACTAGAACCCTAAGGGTATATAAAACCTGCCCCTGCTGCCTCTTTTTATTGGGCTATAAAAATTTACTGGAGCCTTTAGTACTCTGCATACCTAGTTGATATTCAGTTTCCATAGGGATGTATAAAATGGACCCTAAGAAGCCAGCCTATACCAGGCCCAGATGGGTTCACTAATGAACTTTGCCAGATACTTGAGGAAGAAATTGTACCAATCTTCTACAATTTCTTCTAGAAGATAGAAGCAGAGGGAATACTTCCTTATTCTATGAGACCACCAGTATTCAAATAACAAAACTAGATACACACAAGAAAGCTTTGACAGAGATGCAAAAATCCTCAACAAGAGCCAGCCTGTAAACGATCCTGCCAGATGAAAACAGTAATGGAGCTTGGAGGGCTGTTCTGCCTCCTATTAGAAACTGTTCATTTATTCAACCAACATTAACTGTTCAGAGCACTATTCAAGATGGCCATGAGATCAAACTTGTTACCATCCTCATTCAGTCACTTATTAATTCAGTCATCCCACAAATACTTTTCAATGTATCAAGCAGTATACTTAGGATTGGGAAATATAGCAGGGAGCAAAATAGGCCCAATTACTGCCTTCATAGAACTTACATTCTTTTGGGGACACAGACAATAAACAAGATCTACATGTAAAACGTAGACTTGTATACAGTAAAGATATACATGTAAAATGCTAAACATGTTAATGATATGCACAGAGGAGATGAGAATTTAACATGTATAGGAGGGTGGTATTTACACAGGTTGTTCAGAACCTCTTTGAGAAGGTGACTTCATGTAAATTCCTAACGGATGTGAAGGAAGGAATCTTGACGTTGTCTCCTGCAAAAGAGAAGCTGGATAGACACAACACAGTAACTACTGAAGGATGAGAGAAGGGATGTGCTTAGAGATGAAGGTGAGGATCTGCATGGTCACCAAATCATGCAGGGCCTTGTGGGAAGTGGTAAGGAACTTGGATCTTCTACCCTAGCTGATGGGAAGCCTCTAGAGGGTCTTCAACAGGGGAATGCCATAAAATGACAATTTAAAAAGCCCTTTCTAGGGGCACCTGGGTGGCTAAGTCAGTTGAGCGTCCTACTTAAGCTCAGGTCATGATCTCATGGTTCATGAATTTGAACCCCCCATCGGGGTCTGGGCTGACAGATTGGAGACTGGAGCCTGCTTCAGATTCTGTGTCTCCCTCTCTCCCTGCCCCTCCCCACCCAACGTGCTCTCCCCCTCAAAAAAATAAATAAACATAAAAAAACTTTTTAAAAGTTAAATAAATAAATAAATAAATAAACAAGTAAGTAAGTAAGTAAGTAAGTAAGTAAGTAAGTCATTCTAGGGGCTCCTGGGTGGCTCAGTCAGTTAAGCATCTGACTTCGGCTTAGGTCATAATTTCATGGCTCAGGAGTTCAGTCTCTCCATTGTGGTAAGCTTGAGCCCCACTTCAGATGAAGTTGAAGCTCCACTTGGAACCCACACTCTCTCCACCTCTCTCTCTGCCCCTCGCTCACTCATGCTCTCTCTTTCAAAAATCAATCAATAAGTAAGTAGTTCATCTTAGTTTCTGTGCAGAAGGTCTATTTAGGTGTCAAGAGTACAGGCAAAGAGCAGCAGGAAGTTACTACAGTATTCCAGGCAAAGAAACTACCAGAGGTTAGTAGCTTTAATTAGGCTTGTGGAAGGATAATGGTGAGAAGTAAAAAGATTTGAGACCTAGTTTGTAAGTTGAAGCTGTAAGACATGTTGATGGATTAGTTATGGGGAACAAGAGAGAAAAAAATAAATCAAGAATTAGCCTACATTTTTCTTTGAACAACTTGGTGAAGCCATTTATTGTGAGGGGAAAGACTCAAACAGGAAGGTAAGGGAGGAGAAAACACATCTTATTCTTTACACAGAAGTTTTGACATTCGCACGGGACTTCCAAGAGACATCAAATAGACAGTGAGATACAGGAGGCAGGGACAAAGGGGAAAAGGCTGGGGAAAAGCCTTTCCCAGGGGAAAAGGCTGGGACGAAGACACCAAGATGAGATTTATATTAAGTAAACTCAATCGCAAATTAAAACCAACTTACTAAAAGTTGCTTAACTATGAGTGGCATTTATTATGTCACTTTATGTCAACTTATTAATTCTAGCTTTAGAGAGTACCAGGGTTGATTCTGCAGATAATTGCTAAAACACCTGGGTCAGCCTCTATGAGAGTCTCTTAGCATATGCCCCAGGTTGGCAGTTCTGGTGCTGCAATCCAAGTATCATGTCCCCACACAGCAACACAGAGAGCAGAGTAGCTGAAAGAAGAAGTGTGGCAGAAAAGGACTTTTTGAAAAACATAGCTCTCTATTGTAATTGGAGAACAAATCTTTCCTAGAAAATTACCAACAGACTTCCCTCAATGTCCTCCTGTCCAGAGCAATATCAAATGCCCATCCCTAAACCATTCCTTGCAAAAGGAAACTTGATAGGACAAGTGTGAGTCATTTCCTCTGGCTGAGGTTCCATCATTAATGACAAAGCTAGACTGTACTGGGAAGCTAACCATCCATGTCTGCTGCACGAGGCACTGGCTTGTAGATGGTACTCAAAATCAGGACAGGATGATGACACCAAAAAATATAAACACTGTTCAAAGTATCTTTACCTTCTCTCTGTAATATAACAAAATCATACATTCACCTAGCGTATCACCTACCAATTAATTGCTTTTACAAGTGAAGGAAAATCAAAACCCAGAACTTAAGCTGGCAGTTATGAGGATTATTTCTTATCATAGATGAGAATAACACACATACACACAAACATACACACACTCACAGCATGATTTCAGTTACTTCCAGTTTTTATAGTAGGGGGGAAAAAGGTCTAGGTATTATGATCTTAGGTATATTGATTGCAGACTTAAATTCAGCAGATCTGCCTAATAGCCATTTTGTCTTCGTTTACCATGATTTTCTCATCTTTGAAATACCTCACAGCTTTTGCCCTCACTGTTCATGCAGGAAATTTTTTTCTTTTTGATTCACATTTTTGACTTCAAAATATAGAATGAGTTAACGTACATGACTATGCCTTCCTGGCCATGGTAATTGGTCTAAGGATGGGCACTAAATACAAGCAAGTTAATTATGAAACTCCTTCATATGAGTATAATGATTTCATGTGCACATACATTTTTATACTTGTAGGCTATTAACCTAGGCTTTCCTCTGTCTCTTAATTTAAAAATGGAATGCGAACAATGGCCTGCAATTTGTCCTATGTTTTTACAATGTTAAAATTAATCATTTGCCTATCAGCCAAGATAGAAATAAAAACCTTTCTTGTGAAAAATGTACATATATTTCTGGGCTTATGGGTTCTAAATGTTATAAATTGGAACATGGACAGGAAAATTAGATAATATCACAAGGATTATGTCTACTGGCTCCTTAGTTTGCCTGTCTACAAGACACAGTTTTCTTGTTTACTAACTCCAATACTCTTTTTTAAAAGCTCACAACCATCATTTGACCTATCGAGTGACCCAGCTGGGGAAGGCGCTGGATGAAGTTATTTGAAATGCATTTGCTAAGTGACAGGAGCTAAATTAGACATTAGAATTTTTCGTGAATAAAATGTGATCAATGTGTTTGAGTGTTTCACAGCCTAGCTGGAGACTGCATACAGTGTGTTAAGTACAATAAACAGAGGAACAGGACGTGTCTAGGATAAATGAGACCCAGAGAAAGAAAGATCTCTGAGAAAGAAGAGTTCAGATGTAAACATATTTGATGCAAGGACTGTGCTGGAAAGTTAATGAAATAAGTAAAAAAAAAAAGGGGGGGGGGAGGAGGATTAAATCATCCAAAAATGGGGAATAGACGACCTATTGAAGTATCAGAAATGGGACAATCAGAACTATTAGAAGGAAAGTTTGGGAAATTCATAGGAGAATAAGCTGAATTCCAGAAAATCAGTTTTCGGGTTTGTGCACATTCGGTAGAGGGGTCACTGGATACTATTTGAACATGAGCTTATGTATGTGAATGTGTTGTGGCCTATGAATTTTGCCATTCACCTGCTGCCTCTGAGGAGGGTTAATAGGTATTACCTGTTCATTCGTTTACTGAGACCCTCCCGTATGCCAAGCACTATGGCAGGAACAAATCAAAGATGGAGGCCTTTGTCCTCAAATGGTCATAATCTCTGACACAGAGATAATAGGCAATGTGATAAAATATATTTGCCACAATGTTCCTATTATCGCAGTTTTTTTCTGATTTTAAAAACGAATCCAACTAACCCGTTGGCATTTAAATCACGACTCTGGTTGATACTGTCCTTCCATACAGTTACTTTGTTCTGTTTGTTCTATTATAGAAAAAAAAAAAAAAAACATTATTAGTTGATACCCACATGTGTTTTTAAGTACAAACTCTTATCTGGGTCTTCCATATCACACTGTATTGTGAGAAGTCCAAAATTCAGGTTCCTTCTTAAATTTAATTATCTGGTCCTTTCCTACAACAGTCTGTCTCCTATTGACATGTCACATTTCATTTTGTTCACATATCTTTGGTGGGTGTCTCCTTGATATTGATAACAGTGGCTGGTGTAAGAGCTTATCTACTTTTGATTCTGAAAATGTAATAAAGGGGGGAAACACAAAGTAACAGCCAGATGTACTAGTTATTCAAGCATGCCTCCGACTTCTGTGTCCACGTTGGGAGAATATGGTGTATATGCTGCAACACAGTCTCACTGCTGTCAAAGACAGACACTAGTGGCAAGGGACAGCACTTCTCTGACAAGTAATTCCTTTGAAGGAAAAAAATTACTGAAACAAAACAAGCTAAAATGGTCTTATGTAAATCCTTTCTCTACTTTCAAGGTATCTTAATTTCATGAACGTGATCTCTCATACTATCTTCTTTTTTTACTTCAGAACAATTATGCTTTTATTTTTACTCAATAATCTATGAGTAGATATGTGAGAATTAGGAGAGATTTTACTTTTTGCTCTGTTTTAATTTTAACTGTATTTGGTCCATTTGAGTAGATCTCAAATAATTACCAAAATTAAATAATTTGAGGGAAAATATAATTTTGAAAGGTGTCCTAGGAAGTTACATAATCCTTGCCTGACTCTGGGCAGACTTGTAATTTGTAAAGGCTTTCTAAAAGACGAATCTCACAACATCTTATAGAAACTTCCTTATATCTAACTCAAATCCTTTATACTCTATATTAACAATATGTGTTCTTTTTTCTTAGAAAGTTTGTAGTAAACGGGTGCCTGGGTGGCACAGTCAGTTAAGCATTTGACTCTTGACTTTGGCTCAGGTCATGATCTTATGGTTCGTGAGTTCAAGCCCCACATCTGTGCTGACAGCACAGAGCCTGCTTAGGTTCTCTCTCTCCCTCTCTCTTTACCCCTCACCTGCATGTGTGCTCTCTCTCTCAAAATGCATAAATAAACACTTAGAAAAAAGAAAATTTGTAGAATATCATGTCTCTTTGGCCAATAGCCAATGCCAAAAGCATTACAATTAATGTAGACATTTAAAAATTGTGGATTCCTAGCTAATTAATTCTGTTTCCTT
Source organism: Puma concolor (assembly GCF_028749965.1). Lineage (NCBI taxonomy): Eukaryota > Metazoa > Chordata > Mammalia > Carnivora > Felidae > Puma > Puma concolor. The sequence continues at coordinate 40,132,397 of NC_141673.1, read as the reverse complement.
TGGATTTCACAGATGAAAATAAACTTAGATTTATAATTAAAATAAGAGAGGAATAAATCCTTTGGAATCAGTTTAAGTAAAAGAAGATTTTTCATCCTTTATCTAAAATCATATATCAGACATTTTCATCCAAGAAAATTCTAGAGAAATAATTTTGATTCCCAAATGTTATTAGAAAAACTCAGACATTCAGTTTTGCCTTTTCTGTGAACTCTTTCCTAGGTTAACAAGTTTTCTTGATCTCATCATTTTGGGGGCTGTTTACAAAATTAACAATTCCATGTAAGCACTGAATTTATTTATAGATTTTATAAAATCAGGCTGAATTGTTTAATGGGTAAATATGTTTGTGCCAAGTTGATGTGGTTGTGTGTGGATTACTCTTTGAGAAAAAAAGCTGATTTTTTTGTAGTGAGGGTTATTACATGAAGAGCCATTATTTCTTGAAACATTTATTTTGGGGCCTCGCATGTAGACTGCGGGCCATGGGCAAGTTGAGAGCCAGGCTTCTCACCAAGGTCACTGTCCAGCTCATACTATTTCCTTTTCTCAACTCAGTATCATCCTGGGAGGAAGGTTAATTTACAGAAGAAAGAAAGGGGTAGCTCTTTCTTTACCTATGCCCGAAGAGCCACAAACAGCACCTGTCACATGGAAATCATTGTGAAGGGTTGGAATATTTAAGGGTTTTAGAGGTGGTTATGCATGGACTTGAATCTTTTTTTTAATTTTTTTTTAATGTTTATTTATTTTTGAGACAATGCGAGAGACAGAGTGCAAGCAGCGGAGGGGCAGATAGAGGGAGACACAGAATCTGAAGCAGGCTCCAGGCTCTGAGCTGTCAGCACAGAGCCTGATGCAGGCTGAAACTCATGAACCGTAAGATCATGACCTGAGCCAAAGTCGGACGCCCAACCAACTGAGCCACTCAGGCACCCCTGCATGGACTTGAATCTTAACTCTAACATCTAACTGTGTGTGGTTAGGCAAGGTGACTGACCTCTCCATCATACTGTATTTTATATGCAATAATTTATTTTTTAAAGTTTATTTATTTATTTTGAGAGAGAGCATGAGTGGTGGCAGGGAGGTGGGCAGAGAGAGAAAGGGAGAGGGAGAATCCTAAGCAGGCTTCTCACCGTCAGCAGAGAGCCCAATGCAGGACTCAATCTTATGAACCATGAGATCATGACCTGAGCTGAAACCATTATTTAAAATAATGCTTGTTTAACAGTAGGTGGTGACATATTCATGGGTCCTGGAATCATGGGTCGTGGTTACAAACCCAGTGCTTTAAATGGAATATAAATAGAAAATATGTTACATCAAATCAGTGAAAGTTAATACTGCTTTAAGAAACATTTTACTTATATATCTGCAGTGAGTGGTGGTATAAATCTGTTTCTTACTGGTGAAGGAACTGGGCCATCCGTTACAATGCAGAAAGAAAACCTAAAAACTTATCATTCAAAATACAGAGCATAGACCAGCTATTCAGGAATACTGGAAAGAAGCAGTGCAGTGATATCTCCAATGTCCGTGACTGCCTTGGGTCTCCTAGGGAGTCTTGTCATTGCATTAAGTAAAGTAGCTGAGCTATAGATGTCTACGTGCAAGGGATATATAGCAACTCACTATGTTCATCTATCTAGTTGGATACTTGGGGAAGAAAGCAAATAGATTAGTGCATCCTTATTTAATTCAGGAACTGTTTTTAGGTGCCTTTCCTCAAAATTCACCATGCTAATATTACTGCAGAGAAAATTATCTGTTTCCTCTATATACTATGATGTTTGTTCTTTGACATTTTTTTTGTGAGCAACAAGATGGCTACTCTATGCTAATAAAATCCTCATGCATCAACCCCAACTCATCCGTTTCGATAGCTATATATCTAATGACTTAGAGCCTGCCTTAGATTTCTCTATTTCCCATAACAGAATATGAAACTGTCGGACCTAAATTATCCTAGACCCCAATCTGTGAAAGGACACATAATCATAGGAAAAAATATATTCCTTATCAGAACAAGCAGCTGTGCTCAAATATTGACTGAGCTGCATAATCACTTGGGCAGAGTATATCTTGCAAGGAAGCACAGTAATATTCAAATGCTTATGTTTTTATTTTCTGTGGGTTTGGTATTTTCCCTTCAGAGTAATCATTTTCCACATTCTTGGTGAAATCGGGTTGATGCATCCAGTCTGCCATCCTTGAATATTTTAAGCCTTTGACATTAGGCCCTGTAATGCTAATTTGCATATTGCTTGCTGATGTGAGTGCCCAGTCAGAAATTCAGCTATTCCACTGGGACCCCATTTTTGTTTTTCAGAAGCAGTTGCACACCCATAACATTGAGCTTCTGGAAAGAAAAACTTTCAAACTAAATGGACTGTGCTCATTTATGATGATAAACTAATTCTTTAAAAAGCAAACACAAGAAAAAAGCACATTTGTTGAACCATATAAAATTGCTATTTGACTCATTCTGACCTGTAAAAATGGCAATTTCAAATAGTTCAATCTGATACTGCTTTTGGAGAAGACAATATCCTGTGTCCTTTTAAATATACAATTCTTTTTAAGTATCCAGACTTTCTGAGTTCTGCCAGGTTAGATAGTCTGATGCTTTTCTTTATTCTTGTATTTAGCAAAGATTTTCCTAAATTCCTACTATATTCAGAGCACCAGGCATGTGGCAAAGACAAAAGATAAAGCCAACAGACTCTTAAGAATCATATAGTATGTTTTTCTGATAGTAGGCTGGTGGCAAAACAAAGTAAGTTAAGTGGGTTTTTTGACCCGTAAAGTGACACAAAACTTGATAATACATCAAAATGTGTGGATTTTCTTAAATATTGCCTCAGTTTAGTATTACTGTCATCAAATTGCTTCCTATATTGCCCCTATATTTATTTCCTCCTGAGTAGATTGACTCTACGATCTACCTGCCAGTGTACTTAGTCTTTCGCAGGTATTGTTCCCCAATCTTTAATATTAATGATCTTTTCTAAGAATCCAACCACCTAAAGAAGTCTCCTTCTGTCCTGAAGCATTAACAAAGCACCAAAGCAAGTCTTTAATGTTTAATTGCACCAGCTATGATCAATAAAATATTACAGTTGTTCATATGCTATTGTTCCTTTGTTTTTTGAGGAGAGACTAATGAGTGGATGGCTGTGTAGTTTGCCCCTTTATAAGATATTCATTGAATGTTCTGTCGTTATTTCTAGTCTTCCACATTTACTTTCAAAGTCGCATCCTTTTGTGTGTTTGATTTTGAATGGAGGGAATCCTTTGTTCTGTGTTACCATTTTTGAAACTGTCACTTCCACCCATCAATATACAATGCTGTAGGGCTTTTGTGTTCTATGGAGAACCCTCATCTTGTCTTCGGATTGGCCATCCCCTCCCTCTGTGACTGCTACACCGAGGAACCCCAGACGGTAGACTGAGTTCATCAGGCAGCACAGCTAAGCCAGGGATTCTCAACCCTTGGCTGCACCCTGGAATCACCTGTGGGGTTTAAAAAATACTGACCCCCAGGTTCTGCTCCTGAGATTCTAATTAAATTGGTCCAAACTGAGGCAAGGAGGGCATCAATATTTTTTAAATCTCCCAGAGGAAGTCTAATGCACAGTGAAGTCTGAGAACCACTGACTGAAGCTGTAAAAAGAATTCCCAGGCATAGCTGTGTCTTTGGTCTCATTGAAGCTTGGCCCAAACTCTGGAATAGGTGAAAAAGCTAAGGTCTGTATCCACTTTTAGTAACTCATTTTGGTGATGAGCTGGCTACTGTTTATAAAGATTTTGCCATCAAATTCATCAAAGTGGAGTTTAGATCTCAAGAAAGGTGAGAAACAATACTCATAATAGCACTTAAGTCACTCTTTGGTATCCACTGCAAGATTATTCTACTCACATGACGATTTGGGCAGCTTTCTCCCGAGAGTAATTAACATCTGTGTAAAGATGTAATCACCTGGAGCAGCTATGTAAGCCAGAGCAATCTCAAGAGCTTTCATTTCTGGAGGCAAAGAAATTGTATTACAGCAGCATTTTGCCAGCATATCTTAGAACATCAGTGTAATCAGTATTAGAATGAAGCATTGTAAGACTGAATAACAGAGAGAGATTAATTTCTATTAAATATCTATTAAATATCTACATCTTTTGGTTCTCCAAAGTAGATTAGGCTGGGAAAGAATAATGGAGGATTTTACCCGATCTCCTTTGCACAATTCCTGCAGTGGCTGCTGAGGCTCACCAGAAGAGAAAAAAGAGAGTAGGAAATAGCTCCAAACATGTAACTAATCCCTACATTAACTGCTGTTTGAATGAACTGTTTTGTTATTTTGATTCAGTTTTAATTTACATTGACAATGACATCTTTTCCTTCTGAAAGAGAGATTTAGTGTGTAACATTATACACTTTTAAGGTCAAAAAATTGTCTGAAGTTTCTAAATGGAATTTACTATTGTCCATATGTCACTTTCATAATAATCCAGGTCTATCCCCATCCACTATTGTTACGGGAAGGTCTACATAATTTTACCTCTTTCTTTCCACATTCATATCATTTTAATAAACTGAAAGATCTTTGCCAGATTTTGCTGTAACTTTTATGTTTTAGTGCTTCAGTGAATTAATTAAACTATAAAAATAAGCATTCATAGTAATTTTTAATGAATATAACATTTCTGTTCCATATCAAAGCCCAGCTGCTCTCAAGAAAACCCCTTGATCATTTCTGCAATTATGATTCTAGATTAGGAAAATGTTACTAAACACTAATTTTTGCGTCAGGCAAGGGTTGGCTCCCAGATTTTATAAGAGAATCTCGCAGAGATAATTTTTCTCTTTGTCTACAAGATATACTATATCGATACCAATTTAAGACGAATTGAGCATGAAATGGGAACTCTGCTAGGTTTCTGAAAGTCTGGGGTTTTATTGAACTTTGCTAATGCTGTGGGGAAGAGTTTAAACTTCCCTTGATGGTTACTTTTGATGCTATTAGTAAGGGGTGTTCTTAAAGGTCCTGAAAATTTAGAAAGACTGCAAAGACACGGTTATCTGGTCAAGAGATACGTTTCTAAATACTACATCAAACAGCATATGTAAAAATGACCCCAGGGGCGCCTGGGTGGCGCAGTCGGTTAAGCGTCCGACTTCAGCCAGGTCACGATCTTGCGGTCCGTGAGTTCGAGCCCCGCGTCGGGCTCTGGGCTGATGACTCAGAGCCTGGAGCCTGTTTCCGATTCTGTGTCTCCCTCTCTCTCTGCCCCTCGCCCGTTCATGCTCTGTCTCTCTCTGTCCCAAAAATAAATAAACGTTGAAAAAAAAAATTAAAAAAAAAAAAAAAATGACCCCAAAGCACAGTATGATCTGAGGATTCTATAGAGTCCTACATCATACACAACAATCCCATCTACCTGCTTTACTCCATCCACCCATGTCCAGTGAGGCAAAATACAGAAAAGGGGTCAACTAAATCAGAAACATAAAAAACAAAGATAAACTCATACAAGTGGCCTTGGAATAACAATGCTTAAAAGAAACTGAGAGAAACAAGGATTGGATTACTCACAAAATAGATATAGGCCTGGTCACAGTATTAAGTACAAATGGCAAGTCCTATAAACCATTTGAGCTTGCATAAATCTCAGTGATTTTATCAGAAAGACACTGGGGTATACACACAATCCAAGGAAGCATTAAACGTTCACACCCCAAAGAGAGTAGGACACAATGCAACTGCAAAGATTTCTGTAGCAGGAATATGCTCTACAGGCTTCTAGAAGTCTCCTACAGGCCCAAGAGCTTAATTCCTTATATATCTCAGTACAAATTCCAAATTGGCAGGAAAGTAATTTGATTTTCCTACTTGAGGTGAAGGGCCATTCCCATATTAATTACCACAGCAAGGAAAGCTGTTCGTGGAACAAAAACATGGCCCTTGGGAATCATTCCTATGGACGGTGTGGGAAGTTCTCAACCAGAAACATCCACACAGATAACTCAATAGGATTCTGCTATGACTGTTTTCAGAGAGCCTGCAAATAAAAAGGAGAGATAATCAAAATACAGGAACATTTATGTATTATGTTATTCCCAAAGTCTCAAGCCTTCCTATTTTGCCTAAATTACCTCATAGTCTTGACTGCTAAATATTATGTAATTGAACACTGAGAGAAGGTGGTAGCCTTGAAAAAAACAAAAACAAAAACAGAAACAAAAACCGGACCATGAACAATATTGAGAATGGACATCTGTTCCTTTTCTCTTGAGTGTCTGAGAGACCAAGAGAGGAGTGGGGCACTGAGATAAACCTCTTCTTTCACAGAGGCTGACTTGAACCCTACTGTCTCTTTCCACTTTTTTCTCCCTCTTTCCCTATTTTGGAAAGAGAGATGGAGAAGAGAGTGGAATTAGGGTGAGTGGATGGATGGGAACAAAGAAAAAGAGAAAGGCAGTGACGGCAGAAGAGAGAATGAGGAAGAAGAAACACATAGTGAAGAGAGTCTTCCAGAGAACACTGTGTTCAAAACATGTATTTCCTCATTCAGTAACCTAATGGAAAGTTAGGGGGAGCAAGTGCCTCAAGGGGCAGTTTTAGACAATTGAGGCTGGCCCTTACTGTCACACCTCTGTCCCATTCCCAGTACCCCTACTGCCCAAAGTGACTTTACAAGAGCTCAGAACCTTCAGTCTACATTTAGTAAGAAAGGATCTAGTTGATTTAAATTTAAAACAACTTACAAATGGACTTATATCAAAGCTTTGATCAAAAATGTTGAGGGGCACCTGGGTGGGTCAGTGGGTTAAGCATCCAACTCTTGGTTTTGGCTCAGGTCATGATCTCATGGCTCTCACTGACATTTTCTTGCTTTGTGATCTATGCTGATTTGTTTAATCTCTCTGAACTCCATGTCCTTCTCTGCAAAACTGGAGCAATAACATGAATTTTCTCATGTTATATAAATATAAATCAGCTCTTGGACAGAAAGCATTTAGCACATTGCCTGCCACATTGCTTGCTCAGAAACATGAAGTATAGCAACTTGTCAGGCAGAGGTATATGAAAAATCCAATCAAATTTTGTACATACCTTGAATTTTAGCATTGCTAGAAATTTTTACTCTGTTACACTCATTACTTATCAAGGGATGGATAGAGTGAAGAGAGGGGATTTTTAAAAAGGTCCTATTTTTGGCTATTAACATTGAAGTTCCACAGCTGGCAATACTCGGTGACTACACGGCAGAACATGGGGTATTATTGTTCTCCATTCTATCAACTAATCAATACATAAGCTATAAAATATTCAAAGAGGAAGGTCTGAGCCACCAAGTATTTTTGGAAATTCATACCTGCCGGTTTTCTTCCAACATCAGCATGATTCAAAAGCATTAGCATGCTCTTGGCTGTGATTGCCTGTGTTTTGGAACCTTCATTTGTAACACCTCCCTAGAAGGGCAGCAAGTAATTTGGAGGCAACACAATGGTGTGATTGCTAAAGGCAGAGTCTTTTGTGTATGTATAGCTTCACTTCCTGGGAATTATTTTTTTAAGTTTATTTATTTATTTTGAAAGACAGAGTTAGTATGAGCAGGGGAGGGGAGACAGAGAGGGAGAGAGAGAGAGAAGCAGCCTCCGCGCTGTCAGCACAGAGCCTGACACGGGGTTTGATCCCACAAACCATGAGATCATGACCTGAGCCTCAATCTAGAGTGGGCACTTAACCAACTGAGCCACCCAGGAGCCCCTCTAGGAATTATTTTTAAAGAGTCTAGATTTTTGACATGTTTTGGGGTTTGGGCTAAAAATGGGAGATTAATGGGGATGATCAAAAGCAGAATGACCATGGTATACCCCATTGGTGACAACCGTTCCAGTGTCAAGTATAGCTCTTTTATGTATTGCCATTCTTCTTCTCATCACTCCAGCCTGGCAAAAATAGTTTAGACCAAATTAGTGTTTGTTGGACACATGTGTTTGACAGCAACTGGATTTAAGAAAATCCAATACCGAAACTTTGAAATTGTGCATTACAGACATGAAAGGTGTATGTTGTGCAGGGTCCAGTGCAACACTTTGTCCACTATATTAGAGATATTTCAGCAATCGTTCACTGTCAGTAGTTAATGTTTTCAATATGTTAGTGAGAAGGGGGGATGGGATCATCAGAGAAATGTAGAATCTGGTTAACATTCCTACAAAAGATTCATTAACTTCAACAAGATGTGATTTGAGAGAAAAGGTTCTAATCGCCACACATTTTAAATAAGCACTTACACTACACAGGTGCCGGGGTTTTGATTATACAACTGGGTATTTCATACTGAGAAATGCTGATCTACTTAAAAGTTGTCCTTGAGGTTAGTAGAAGCATACAAAATGATGACTGGAATGTAAAATAAATACAAGCATTACTGATATTAGATCAGATTATATTAAATTGGATTGGGGTATGCTAAAATATAGGGCAGGGTATATTTCAAAAGCAATTCAAAACTAATTCACCATTACTAAACTGGGATTCAGATGCAAGCAAAGTGGAAAGTTGAGTGCTATTTTTTCTTTTTCAGGTAAGCAGTGGGAAGATTAAAAATTGCAAACTCACTCCATGGAAACAAAATCTCTCTCTTGCTTTTGAACATAAATGATATTTTAAAAAATCACTTTTTTGAACTGCCTTAACCACTTCTTCATTTTGAGTATATAAAACTCTCTTTCCTTAAAGGAAAAGCATACTTTGTCCATACATTTGAAGCTATCAAGGCTAAAGCTGAATTGCCTAATAATTCCTTAGTTACAAAACTCTTCTGGGGTCAAAAGAGTCTAATCAGCATTTTATTTTTAAAATATTTTATCATCATCTTTTCATGAAACCAATATTGTTGTTGGCCTAAGTGATTTACCCTTTATATCAATGTCAGTTGGTCAAAGGCCCATATACGTTCCAAGAAATGCTAGTTTAAATTCCCAAATATATCTTTACTTGAAAATAGTCAATAAATAGAAAATCACCTTAAATTGTCAACAGACATTATTTCAAATAAATTAACTGAACAGTATCTTTCAAAGAATTCCAAAAGGTCAGACCTCTGGTGTAGTTACTCATGGGATCCTTTTTCTATAGGCAAAGTACCACCATCGTCTACACCTTAATTCATGTACTGTCCTGGTGAAAAATCACAGCAAGTTTAAGAGGCTCTAGGATAAACACTTCCCATTTAACCTTTGTAATAGCTAAAAGCTGTCAGTATGATACTCAGTTCTTCTATTTCACATGTTATATAATAGACTAAAATGGTGACATTTTAGTGATCCTTTACACATTCTAACGTTCATTTCAGTAAAAAAAAAAAATCCTCACTAATAAAGCCATTGGTAGGGTGACAGTAGAACATTCTGGAAATTCATCATTCACTCATGATTTAGAAGACATCTACTGCAGATCCTGATTAATTACATCAAAATAAATGACTGGGATGTTTTAAGTGCAAATTTTAACTCTAAGCCATTTTATAAATAAGAAGACAGAAAAATACGTTACTTCAAGAGGGAATGTGACTAGGATGGAGAAGAGTCAAAATGTTAGTCTGCTTCCCCTACGAGGCATTCGCTTGGTTGGAAAGAGTCTGTGCTATTAGTGACTATAGAGAGGCTGCAAGAAGTGAGCACAGCACCATTATCTGACTAATTGCCTTGTGAAGTGCTTTTAGAAAAGCTGGAACTGAGAGGCACTCCATAGTACCAATTTATGGTCTATTCTTAGTGCCAGTGATGCCCAAGAGAGCAGCACATTGTTAAGTCTGTTTTTCAGATGATAATATTTTTGACAAAGTGATTCAGATTTTAAAATACTCTTACTGAAAGGTGCCAAGTGATCATCTGCTTTTCATGAACACTTCACCTCAACTTTCTTCATCCAAATCAACTTTTGTTTTTGTTTTTGTTTTTGGCACTTCAGACTTAAAAGATGAACAGAGGGGCACCTGGGTGGCTCAGTTAAGCCTCCTATTCGGCTCGGGTCATGATCTCATGGTTTGTGGGTTCAAGCCCCACGTCGTAAGAGCCTGGATCCTGTTTCAGATTCTGTGTCTCCCTCTCTCTCTGCCTCTTTCCCACTCCCACTCCCTCTCTGTCTCTCAAAATGAATAAATGTTAAAAAAATAAAGTATTAAAATGAAATAAAATGTTAAAAGAGTACACAGATTGATTTTAGGAGTTGGATTAACTGAGAGATTTTGCTTAGGTTAATTTCAAGTTTTATAATCTTATTTTAAGAGTGATCTCCAATCATCTTCATGGTAAAATAACTAAAGTATTTAAGGAAAAACTTGTACAGTGCATAGATGTGTTTGCATTTTTTTAAATTTTTAACGTTTATTTATTTATAAGAGAGAGGGAGCGAGAGAGGGAGAGAGAGAGAGCGTGTACAAGCACGCGTGGGAGGGGCAGATAGAGAGGGGGACAGAGGATCCCAAGCAGGCTCCCCACTGATAGCAGAGAGACCTATGAGGGGCTGGAACTCAGGAACCCTGAGATCATGACCTGAGCCGAAGTTGGACACTTAACCGACTAAGTTACACAGGTGTCCCTTGCAGAGTTTTTTAATGGACAGAAATATACCTTTTGTTTCTCCTTATAATCTTCAAAAAGATTAAAACAATTGTACAGTAAGTTTCACTATAATCTTTTGCTGATTAAGAAGAATGGCAGAATGGCACGGATAAAGTACACTTCCGGGAGGACGCAGCGCCTCAGTGTGGTGTACCCCCCTCCCTGTCAGAAAAAGTCACCATGGCATGTGCTTACTGCTCATTTTTACCATTTTCCTTTCTGAACTACTTATGTGCTTTTAGCTAAAACTTCTCTGGCAGGAGGAATAGCAATGCTATTCGTGACTGCAAGATGAAACATTCCTCCTTTGGCTTTTACTATCATTATCGTGGTTTTTATTATGAGGGAAATCTTGCTTAGGATGATGTTGTCACACCATTTCAGAGTTTTGCATTTCTTTTTTCAAATGAATGGTATTTGGCTTTTGAAGCTCAGGTTTGGTATCCAGGTAGCAAGTGAGATGTCCTGAACTCCTGCCCCGAGCACATTTCATTTATATTCCATGTCTATTCAAACTGTGAATTTAGTTTAGCATGACTAAACACATTACATTTGCTTAATGACTGTCTATTCTTTAAATCTCAAATTCATTGAGTCACTCTTTGGGGATCCTTCTATTGTTGTTAAAGTAGGCAAGAAGGGTAAAGTGAGGCAAAATGAGAAAAAAAAATAGCCACCCCAAAATGATTGAACTCTTTCTTTGTTTGGAAAATGATTTCATGAAACCTAAAGTATGGGGCTTTAGAAAGATATATATCAGTAATATGAAGATCAGTATGTAACTTTCTTTTAAAATGAGTATCAGGATATTAAATTTCTGCTGCACCTTCTACCTCCCGAGGAGTGTCTTACAAACTATAGACAGAGCACAGAAATCACTTTACCCACCGCTGAAGTGGAACCCAGCGGTTGTTTAACTGAACACAATACTGCAAAATCATTTAAGAAAGGAACTGAATGAGAGGACAGCCTCCAAAAGAAACTGCAGGGGGGATTTAAGAAAAGCAGCCTACAATCTCTCAGCTTGGAATTTGGCCAGGAAATTCAAGCCAAACACTCCACTCCATGGCAATTTTTCCCTTAAAAATTCTAGTGCCTTTGACTCCATGATTGGTGTCCCGACATTTTAGTGTTTCTATCACATGACGTCTCCTGAGATCTAGTTCCTTAATAATTACTGGTCCAGAACTGACCCTGAAAGAACAATTCCAATCGATGACTTTTAAATTTTCACTCTTCTAATGCACCTGGGTTCCGGCCTTCATGTGACCTTGCCAAATGCCACCAGTCCCAGGCAGTGTTAAAAATACTACAATGGCTATATTATTTAAAACCCAAGATGGCAAAATTGCAGGTTATAAGATTTTTCTAACTTCATGTAAATAATAAAAGTCATGCTCAAGACATCATTGCAAAATTTGAAAGATTTTGAGAGATTCAGGGAAGTATAAAACATGCTGGTAAAATAGATCTAATATGTGTCATTGAGGGGTTGTTGCATCCTTGTTTCTGATTACAAGAAAGTTCTATTTTAATTTACATTATATTATAGATCTTCCCAAACTCCTAAATGATAGTGATAGTTCTACAGGTCAATTTATTTTAAAAATATGTATGTGTATTTCATTTTCCCCTGTGGAGAAACATTAGTTTTCATAATTTCCCTGACCTACTCATATTTTAAGTTTTGGTGATGTAGCTTAACTTCTCCATTTGTAAGTGTGTTGGGCAATCCCTTTTCATTTTTTGTAATGCTATAGAAACTCTTCTATAAAGAAGAATGTAGGCTTTGAAGTCAGATTAGGAAGTCAGAGTAGAGGTAATTTTTTTTTTATCTGCAGGATGTGAATCATCACTCCCTCTAAAAGAATTACTTTCTTTTGTTCCAATTTTAAATTAACAATTGCCAGCATCTTGAAAATCATCAACTGTGTGTAAAAACTGCCATGAACAGAAACCATAATAAAAGAATTAACCTTCATCTTTAGGGTAATGATGATGCCACCAAGAATTCAATTTTCTATGCTTTCATTTATCTTTTTTTTTTTACCTAATATTCTAATCAAGAAAGGGCAATCACATGTATTTTATACATATGCCAAATGATAATGAAGAAAACATACTTACATCCATTGAATTTTTGTTTGACTTACAGTTGTTAATGGCGAAAGTTACTAGTTATCTAAATTTCTTAAAGTAATATATTTGAACATTTAAAAGTAAGCTTTTATTGAAAATAAATTAGATTATAAATGTGGTGACAACTGTAATTTGTCTTAAAAAATTATAGCATGCAATTAACTCAGTTAATTCTTACTGACTTTTCCTTTGTGTTTAATCAATTCCATGATTTGGATAGAAAGCACTTAGAACATTATTGGAAAATATTGAGCTCTATCCAAATTTTGTCATTTTATTGTAGGATTGTTGTTGTTGGTTAGCATAACCAATTGTATTTCAGAAAACTTCCAGTTATATCTTATGTTTAAGCTGTTTTGTTGATATGGGGCTAAAGATTTAGAAAGTTATGTTGCTCTTGGTTTGGGGTATTTCAATAGTATAGTAGCAATTTTTAATACCTACAGGGTGAAAATGAACATAATTTAGATAGAGGCATGGGAATTTTTTGAGTATCTAATATGTCCCCATCTCCTGTAAGTACCTTGTCTTATTTAATTTTACAACATTATGAGGAAAACATTATTTCCATATTTAGATTAAAACAATTGAGCAGAAAAGCATTGAGTAACTTACTCTAAGCCACACAGGTATAAAATGATAGACTCTAGAACTCTTTCCCCTCAACAACGACACTGGTTTGGCAGGTAACATGCTCGTATAATGTCAGAATTTCAAAGGAGAACTTACACAAAAACATGAAGCTTAACTCTGCATGTATAATACTTCCATGAAAAGAAAGGTGCCCTGGAACATAACTTGAAAACCCTGAGAGGCGGCATCTCACAAAGAGTCTGGTATCCTTGCAGTGAGTAGCTCTCTGCATCCTCCAGATAATAAGCTTCCTATATAACTATGCTAATTTTGTTCACTCCCAGAATACAAGAGGAGGTTAGCAGAACACCCTGTGTCAAAGGTCACAGCCAACATCATGTGTTAGAAGCCAACTGTGGACTTTAGGAAGGGAGCATGAGTCAACTCACAGTATATCTGAACCCATTTAATAATCTTTTAATATGACAATATTCAGATTATGAAATTAATTAAACAAGTATTTATTAATAAGAAAAAATACCCCAAAGAAATAAAAAACATCGACTGTAAAATCACACAAACTGAGATTACCATCTTAGTTTCCCTTTTACTAGCTCTAGACAAATCATTTCAACCCAATGATCTGCAGTTTCTTTATAGAAAAAATAAGGCTCATAATAGTGTCTCTCTCATTGGGCTGTTGTACAATACATATTGAATCCAATAATATATGTAAAGTACAGGGTATTTGACACATGGGAAGCACTTCAGAAATGATGATTATTTTGTTCCTATACTAGCATCATTAATATATACCAGATAGCATATAAGATCCTTAAGAGCAAATAGACATGTGCCCTACACTGACAGAGAAGTAATGGACTAAAAAGATGCATAGTTAAATAAGCATTGACCATGCAGTTTATAATTACTATGCTGAAAGAGGATTAAAATCTTCAAGAGTTCCAAATGTTTTTGCTTAGTTTAAAAAAATATTCCAAATTGAGGGGGTGCCTGGATGACTCAGTCAGTTTAGTGTCCGACTCTTGGTTTCAGCTGTGGTCAAGATCTCACGGTTCATGGGTTAAAGGGCTCAGATCCCACATCTGCAAGGTCAGTGCAGAGCCTCCTTAGGATTCTCCCTCTCTCTGCCCTGCCTCTGGAAGGAAGGAAGGAAGGAAGGAAGGAAGGAAGGAAGGAAGGAAGGAAGGAAGGAAGGAAGGAAGGAAGGAAGGGAGAAAGAAGTTTTTTTTAAAAAAATCCCAAATTGAGAACTAGTCTCACTAACAGTGTGTATTTCATGAGGCTCTCAATCCATTCTCACATCCTAAAATTGTCCTTAACACCATGGAAATACCTTAGCACTCATGGTACCTACAGGAGTACTGCCATTTGGAGGGTGTTCGGTTTGCCTACTTTTTCTTCTAATTGGTTTGCTTTGATGGGTGATGGTGTATGCCTTTGGGGATGCCAAAAGATACATCTTAGTTTCTAACAAAAAGATGTGACTGAGTGAAAACAAAACAAAAAAACTGAAACCAAACAAATAAAAAACCAGAAGGGTTTTTTACTCAAGGTCCTCTTCTAGGGAAAACCAAAATTTTGAAATTGTCTGGAAACACTGATTTCCATGTCAGCTTGGAGAAGAAGTGATGGTATCTATTACTTTCAGATTTTCTATCTCAGGCAGGTCTACTTGTGACCATGTATGAAGATCACTTCTATAAGGCATGAGAGTTAAAGTATTAGGTTCTGTATCATCAAGAGAATACTTGGTTAGGTCTGGCCAGTGCAGTAATTTGCCAACAGCTGGCCAAAGTTGCCAAGGCCAAAGGGTGGCTATTATGCACGGAGTGATTTCCATAATAAATTGTAATTGGAGTGTATTATGAGGCAAACAGGAAAGGCAGAAGTGGCAATGACCATGAATGAGCTCCAGGCAACAGATGCTCTTTTTGGAAAACTAGTCATGTTACTAAGAATGATGACAGTGCAGGCTAGGATGTTTGGCTTTTCTGGTCTTTTGGCAGTCAGCAGGGATGAATATTTAGTGCCATCTTCTGAGAGTCCCTGAAATGACATCTGCCCAACCTGTCTTAGTTGTATTTTTTCCTTTGTTTTGTTATTTCTCTAAAATGTGCTTCGTAGGATCATCGGATTTTCACAAAGAGATACTCTCAGAAAGCTTAAGAGATTGACTTCGTAAGTTCGATCCTAGTGCAGGATAAGAGGAGGATCCTTCAACAAAGTTCCCATTTTTCCATGATGAGCCACGTGAAAGCATATGGCAAAACACGTTACCATCGTGATTAATGCCTCTGAATCACAGTTTAGTTTCAAATGCTTAAGATATTTTGCAGTACTTATTGACTTCAGTTACTATGCAGCTCCTGCTATTTTGTTGCTTTTTACATTTTTAAAGCCTCTGGGAGAAATTCAAAAAACCAAAAAGATTTGCATCCATACAGTATACTCTTAAGGTGCTCCTTCCCATTAACATTTCAGTTTGTGGGGTTTCAAATGTGTTCAGTCTGAAATTATTCACAGTTACCTTGTTGGCCATTTTTCAGCAAAAGGGCTGCTGCTGTTGACAGTCGTGGCAGCCAGCCAGGAGAAACTGGGCAGAGAGGAGATGCAAATTTCCCCTCAAAATTAGGTGAGGGGAAATTATGTGACTAAGTATAGCCGCTATTTAAATCCAACAGTAATTCAAGGCCCATCTCAAGTCCCTCCTCCTCCAAATGCTTCTTTAATTACTTCAGGCCATGATGACCTCCCTGTCCTCTGGATTTCTACAGCTCACAATTTACTCAGGTAGTTATGGAATTAAAATTAAGATGTGCTTTATAAGTTTATGTGTAAGTTAGTCATTTGACACATGAAACTATTAGGGGCATGTTTTATGCGATTGTTGTATTTTTTTTAAACCATCTTTATTGGGGCACATGGATTCCTCAGTCAGTTAAGCCTTCTACTTCAGCTCAGGTCATGATCTCCTTGTCCGTGAGTTTGAGCCCCACATTGGACTCTGCACGGTGGGTGCTTGGGATTCATTCCCTATCTCTCTCTGACCTCCCCCCACCTGCATGCTCACATGTGTTCTCTCTCTCTCTCTCTCTCTCTCGCTCTCTCGCTCTCTTGCTCTCTCTCTCTCTAAAAAATAAATAAATAAATAAATAAATAAATAAATCTTAAAAAAAAAAAAAAAAACAGCTTTATTAACCCTAACAGGAAATTAATGGCATGGATCAGTCCCCAGAGCCACTAACCACCTTTTAGCTGTGACAGTACTGAGAGAATTTGAGGTCATAAGAAACTCTGTCCCAACATCTAGAGTTATCTTTCTCTAAAGTTAACAGATAATATGAACTCAGAAGGTAGTGCAAGTTCAAGTTGATAATAGAGGGAAGAAACTAGATAATATTTATGCTTCTTTTTGTTACTGTAGGTCAACTTTCTTCTCCTAGGAGGTGTCACAAAAAGGCTTGAGGAGCAGAAGGTGAATAGAAGATTTAAGAGTTCCGTTCTTGTTAGAAAAGTAATGAAAGATTTTCCATGCAAAAGCTCAACAAAGACAGAAAATAATTCTGGGAGTAAATGGCTTCAGAGATAGGGACTATATCTGGATGACAGGTCTAAGTAGTGACCACCTTCATTCATTCAGCATTCAACTAACAAATGCTTACTAGACATCAGGCACAGGTTTTAGGAGGTACTTGGGGATACTGCAATAAATTTGTCAACCAGGATCCCTGCCTTCAGGGAATTTACACAATACAATACAATACAATACAATACAATACAATACAATACAATACAATGCAATACAACACAATACAATACAATAAATAAAGAAATAAAGAAATAAACGAACGAACCCTCAGAGAATTTATAGCTCCAAAAAATAAATAAACCCACACATATCTAAAGAGTTATTACTGTAGTGAGGAAAAAAAACCCACAAAGATATATGAGGAATAATGAGTAGTGAGTTGAGAATAGAAGGGCTGTTTATATAGGATGGTCAGAGGAAGTCTCTGAGTTGAGACTTAAAGAGTAACAACCATCCTGAAATAACTGGAGAGAGAGGGTTCCAAGCAGATGGCTCAGGCTATGCAAGGGTGCTGAGATGGAACTGACCTTGATTTGTTCTAGCAGACAGTATGAGGAGTTTAGTGCTCAGAGAAGGAGACTGCAAAATAATAGGGGCAAAACATGTGCGATCCTAGAAACCATGAGAAGTGGTTAAATTTAATTCCAACCATGATGGGGAATCACTGAAATGTTTTAAGCAGAGAGACAATCTGGCCAAATTTATATTTGACAAGAAAATGCAGGCTATGGGTAGAATACTGAACGTAGGTAGAAAAGAGTAAAGATAGTAAAGCATGTTATCGAAGAAAAAGATGAAGGTGTTTCGGACAAAGATAGTGGCTATGGGAATGGTAAGAGGTGGTCGAATCTGGACCATTTTGTGGAGGTGTGACAGGTAAGTTTTCATAATATAGACATTAAGGGAAGGAAAAAAGTCACAGATGATTCCCAGGATCCCGGGCTCAGAACTAGGTTGGATGGATGCATTAGGTACTCCAAACGATTCCTGTGTCATCCTCTACTATTCACTCTGTTTCTCGTTCATTTTCTTCCCTAACAAATGCCCTCATGGACAAGTGCCCTAACGTCTTCTGTGCCCATTGTGTCTATCCCAAAAGGGTTTAATAAAAACTCCATTAATGTCTCTGCTACGTGAACAAGAAAGCATTCAAGAACAATCCTCTTAAATAGGAAAAACATTGTAAAATTTGTAGTAACTTTTAGCTTTGCTCTGCCTATATTCATGCTTCCAAGGTTACTTTGAACATTATTACTCCATTTAAATTATTATTTTTTAAGTTTCTTTACTTATTTTAGGAGGGTGGGGAAGAGCAGAGAGAGAGAGAGAGAGAGAGAGAGAGAGAGAGAGAGAGAGAGAGGGAATCCCAAGCAGGGTCTGCATTCCCAGCGTGAGCTTGACTTGGGGCTCGAACTCACAAACCAGGAGATCATGACCTGAGCCGAAATCAGGAGTCAGACGCCTAACTGACTGAACCACCCAGGTGCTCCGAAAACGTTATTACTCCATTTAGAAGCCTTGCATCAAATTTTAAATCTGAGTTGTTCACTTTCATTAAATGTTTAACTTTCAAGACGATACCTCTTTTTGTTGCTTGTAACAATTTCTGTGGTAGCTGTTGTGAAATATAAGATGGTATTTTAAAGGCTTTATGGATTTTTAGGACTTTCCATGAGAAAACAAAACTCTATTCAACATTTGTGTATCATGTATTCCTGTATCAATATTTTAAGCGCTAGTGGCTTTATCTTTACCATTTAGATAAAGATCCCTCTGATTTTCGTCTGTTTGTTTTGGGCTTCCAATTACTTATGCAAGGCCAGTCACTCTCTGGTTTGTCTAAAACAGGAGGCAACCCTACTTTCAGTTTTCTCCTGACACCCAGAATACGTCTGCACATTTCATTATTGATGAGCATTAGCAAAGGCAACAAAGCAAATCATAGCTATTAATACGAAATTCATGCTTTACGTTCTTACTTGTTTCCTGGCACCATAACAAACACTTAGGTGTTTTATTTCACTTATTGAATGTACATATGTTATGAAGTAAGTAGCATAATTATCCCTGTTTTACTGATAAAAACTGAGACTTAGAAAGATTAATGGCTGTGTCTAAGATCACCTAGCTGTCAATCAAAACTAAAATAAATACAAATGTAGAACTCAAACTCTTAACTGTACGGTACACTGCTTACTGCCATAAGAAAGGGGGGAGCCTGGGTGCCTCAGTCAGTTAAACATCTGACTCTTGATTCCGGCTCAGGTCATGACCTCACATTTCTTGAGTTTGAGCCCCATATCGGACTCTGTGCTGGCAATGTGGAGCATTCTTGGGATTCATTCACTCATTCATTCATTCATTCTCAATCTCTCTCTCTCTCTCAAAAATTAAATAAATAAATAAATAAATAAATAAATAAATAAATAAATAAATAATAAAATTTAGGAAAAGTGAATCCAGTTGTTATTTTGGTTATTTTATAATTTGTGAACTATAAATATATGTTCTGAAATTTTGAAATTCCACATGCTTTTTTTAATGTTTATTTTTTTTTAATGATTATTTTTGAGAGACAGCAAGCAAAGGAGGGGCAGAGAGAGAGGGAGGCACAGAACCTGAAGCAGGCTCCAGGTTCTGAGCTGTTAGCACAGAGTCCGATGCAGGGCTTGAACTTGTGAATCATGAAATCTTGACCTGAAATTAAGTCGGACACTTAATGGACTGAGCCACCCAAGGGCCCTGAAATTCTGTGTGCTTTAACCTGTATCTCTTCTTTGTTTTTATATCCATATCAATTCTATTTCATTAACTCCTTTTTCTACCTTTCTTTCATTTTCATAATTTCTTCCTAAACCAGATTTGGTGCCTTACTCCATAGCTACTTAAGCCTCAGCTCAGAAAAGGCATTCTCTATATATTTCATGACACTTCCCTCATTGTCACAATTATGCTCTCTTGGATTCACAATACTAAGCTCTGATAATATTCATATTTTCTTAACTTGCTTTCCAGTGTCACTGAATGGAATACTGTGAGCTCCGTGGACTTTAAGGTCTGGTACCAGAGGTGTTACGGGTTTCTTTTTATTGCTAGATGAATACTACGGCATTCCTATTACCGTAGGTTAACGTTTTTTTTATCCTGTTCTTTCAATATTTTTCTAGTACAATAGAAAAAGAGGTTGGAAAAATCAATAGAATTAGAATTGAAAGGAGACCGTGACAAGATGAAAATTGGACAGAAACAAATTGAATGTTTTTTTTTCTTTTCAGTCTAAGTTCAAGATTAGACTAGATGTCTCTTGCTTCTCTCAGAAAAGGTGAGGAGCATCTCACGTGTATCCATATCACGTCCTGTCTTCACTGTGGCTGCCCTTCCACAGACTCCTCCATTTCATTCTGAACACGTTCTCCTCCCAAAATCGTGTCTCGTCATGTGTTCTTAACAGGGACCAAGTGGTCCATAATAACTTTTCCCAATGCTTTCTCTCATCAAGCTCATACTTTTTGCTGTTCCTCTTGATTTGAAACCATATTTGAACCCCCCCACTTATCAAAGCCCACTGAACTATAGTCTTTATTCAATCTGGATTCTTACCAACTTCAGTGTCTCTTATAATGCCTCCAAGACACCCAGATCCTGACTTTTTTAGTCTTACCTATACTTTCTGTATTCCTATACTTCAGGCTAATAGAGTCCTGTTCTGCTGCCAGCTTTTATATTAATCTTGTGGATACTCCCCCTGCCCCGCGAGCATCCCATTCTAACCACTTTATCTTTTTATCTGTATTTTAATTATTTATTTGTCTCTGAAGACCAGTTTCTTCTAAAGTTAGATCTTCTAAATCTACTTTTTATTAAATACCCATCTAATTCCTGAGCCATCTTGCTCCTATGAGGATGTGTTCATTTTTCAAGCCTATTCAACTTTCCTTTAAGGGAAAGATGAAGGCATTTGGACAAGGATTATGGCTGCAAATATAGTGAGAGGTGGCCAGATTTGGGCCATTATGCCAATCACTGTTGAGAAGTTCTACTAGATTTTGATGGGGCTATTTCTTAGTAGTAGCCTAAAAAGTTACTTTAGGGTCTAATATAAACCTTAAATGAAATAATATCTTTTCACTAGAGGTTAAAAGAGATCACAGTCTTCAAGTAATCAAAACATTTAATATTTCCTGCATATTTTTTCATTCAGTAAGTATTTATTAAGTGCCTCTTAAGTGCCAGGTACTCCACGAGATATTACCAATTCTACTGAGCACAAAATAGACAGTTTCCCAGAGTTTACAGATACCTTAGAAGAAAAATAATCTGTTTTATTATAAAGAAGTATGATGAGTGATTTGGGAAATTACACAGAGGTATTGAATCTGCAGAGAAGCATTCCATTTAGTCAAGAGGCAATGACATTTTATCTGGGATTCAAAGAATGGTAAGATTTAACCCTATCCTAATGCTGAGGAGAGAAAGTTGAGAAGGACAGTACCCCTGACTTTGAAGAACTTATCATACAGCAGTATATATGATTTCTGAGAGATCTTACTAGAAACAGTTCGAATAAACTAAGAAAAACGTTTAGACCAATGGCTCTTAACTTTGCACTTAAAGTTCACCTAAGCTTCATTTAAACAACAACAAAAATCTATGCCTAGTCACCCCAAATCTCTTGAATTAAAATTTCTGGGTATGGATCCTGGGAATTTCCATTTTGTAAACTTTCCAGTACTTGTATAATAATGCTTGGGAATCATTGCCTAAGACTGAAACACAGGTTTTCCTGAAAATCCTCCATGTACCTAAGAGCCTGGAGGGTCAAGAGCTAAGAAGCCCAGACTCTTCATTTTTAAAAATCAGTCCAGTTGATTCTGGTTCAAGAGTAGGCAGACTACACATGGACAAACAGCTCTAAAGTTTTACAACAACAGCTTATGTTAGCAAAATGACTATAGACTAGATATCGATTTAAGTTTTAGAAGTTTGGATCTGATCTACTGGATGGTGTCTTACTTTCTGGCCATATCTAGTTCAAGCCATCTCCCACTCAAGCCTAACTGACCACTTAATACTTGATATACAAATGGCAAGCCACATCTCTTTTTTCATAAAAATACAAGTGTATGCAGAATTGTCAACATGTAAGGAAGGCAATTGGGCTTTCCCAATTCTCTTATTTGTTTTTGTAACACTTCTGAGATCTATGGGGTCGTCACCATTCTATAGCTCTTGCTTTCAAAAAGAGCTGAGAAAAAAAAAAATTATACTAACTCCTGACAGCTTTCTATAGACACACATTCAATCCTTCTGAGAAAAGCACAGAGTACTTTGTAGCTGCTTCCCATACCTCTTCCCAGACTATCCTTGCCCTGCAGCCAGAATGTGATTTTCCTCCTGTGGCTTCTCATCTCTATGATGAAGTCATTTTTTAAATGAGGCTCGCCATGCTCTATAGGATGTGTGCCAACCCTCCTTCAACTGCGTATCTCATCTTTCTTTGCTTTATTAAATATGCCACACACCTCCATGTAATAGGGCCCTTTCTTCCCACAGTCTCCTCTACCTGGAGATAGCCACGTCTGCTTACTTTCAGGTCAGCCCAACTCGATACTCGTCCTTCACTTGTCAGCTCAGGAGTCACTTAGAGAAGACAGTCAAGCTTAGTTTTTGTTTAACAGTATTTTTATTCATTATTTATTTTCTTTATTTTATATCTACTTATTTTAACACTATTTCTATCTCATGGAGTGTTTCCCAAAGTGTTATTATATACTCTTTCATGAGGTTATTTGCTTAATGTCTCCTTAACTAGACTGATAGTAGAAACTGGGTGTTTATCTTTTTATTCACCATATGGACTACACATAGTAGGTGTTTAATAAATACGTGTTGAAGAAGTAAATGAAGAGTTTACAATATTCTAAGACAGTCAGATTTGTGATTTCAGTTCACTATACTGGGCCACCATATATTTCATATTTGGCATGTGCTGGACCCAGTAATAAGCACCAGGAAGGCCGAGATGAATTCACTGTTTGTGAGCTATACCACAATATGCACTTTCGGTTTTAGCCAACTTTTTTTTTTGCCACTGAATGCTGCTGTATCACCGGTTTGTAAACGTGATAGCCCTCTCTCATTAAGTCATCTCGCCTGCTTATCTGCAATCAATTTAGACACATTCCATTATATTCCTTCTGTGTTTCCCATATATCGTCTAGTTCATTCCCAAGGGGCCTGAATAAGGCATCCAATCAAACCCACTTCTAGAAAACAAACCAAAACTTCAGATTAATTCTTGATTTAGTATGTGAAAAAGCACTTTCTTCTAGGTAGTAAGGGCTAAGTAGTCTATAGGAGGCTAAGTAGCCTGTATCTTTTTTTCTTTATGTAAAAATAAGATTTGGGGCACCTGGGTAGCTCAGTTGGTTTAGCGTCCAACTTTGGCTCAGCTCATGATCTCACAGTTCATGAGTTCAAGCCCTGCATCGAGCTCTGCGCTGACAGCTCTGTGCTGAAGCAGAGAGCCTGCTTCGGGTTCTGTGTCTCCCTCTTTTTCCCCTTTCCCTGCTCATGTTCTGTCTCTCTCTAGAAGAAATAAACATTAATTTTTTAAAAAATAATTAAAAATAAGATTTTATCATTATATCAGTTTTGTTTAAAAATAAATCTAGTATATTTTTGACAATTTCTAGGGAAAAAAGCAATTCAAATAGTTTCATCAAAAACAACTCTCATAATAAATACATTTTTTCTTAAGTCTAACCTAAAATCTACATTCAAATGTGATTACAATTCTTTTCAAATACTTGATACCATTTAGAATAGTGTTTAGAGTTCTTCTTCCCTTTAACTATTCTATATCATGCCTATATTTGGTGTAAATATTTCTTCTCTCTGAAAACTTTTTCCAAAATCTTCATATGAAATTTAAGCTAAAAAAAATTAAACATAAAGCTGTACTCTAAGCTTATTCTTCATAGAGCTAACTCCATTTTAAATGTTTATAATATTGTCCCTTCATCTTGAATAAGTAACCAACATTTTATTTGCTTTTCCTCTTTTTCATTTAACTATGTACATCAATTCACAACACATATTGTCTGTTTGGGAGTTTCTCTATCTGATTAATATTGTTTCTACCTCTATCACTTACTACCTTGCTAATGATTCAGAATATTTAAATTAAAATCATAAAACTGTATGTATTACAGAGACTTAGGCAACATAGATTATATTATTCTAGTTTTATACAGTCAGCAGACCTGTATCTAATGAACCAAAATAAATCTATTTAAATAAATTCAAAGTACGTAGTTTTCAGAAATACTCAGTTCTATATGAAGGCAGTTTGTTCAGAGGCTTAGATCAGTGATATAGTTATATTCTTATCCACCATGTTTATTCTTTATATCAATAATCAAACAGTCAAAATAATAAAACTGTGTATTACAGAGACTTAGGCAATATAGATTATATTAATATCATTCTAGTTTCATACAGCCAGCAGATCTATATCTAATGGACCAAAATAAATACCATAGCATCTATTTAAATAAATTCAAACTACATAGTTAATATCATGTTCATACTTACTGAATATATAATATTAGTTTTATTTCTGCCAAAGTGAGGCTGGCCAGGATTAGCTATACTTTACAAATGAAAAGAGGTAAGGAGAAGTTAAATGACTTTGCCAAGGTCACATAGTGAGTTCACACCAGATCTAAGATGAAAACAAAGTGCAGTGAGCCATGATGCTCCCTTCCCAGGAAATCATTTATCAAGCAGCTATCCCAAATCAAGATTAATTGGGTCAGATGATACCTCGTCTTTCACCAAAGCACATTCAACTAATATAGCTGAGATTTGTTATTTGTGTGTTACCATTCTAAACAGAGTGTGTAATGAAAACAAAAACCCCACAAAGTTAAAGACAGAAGTTGTTTTCCTCTAATTAGATCAAAAATTTTATATCCTTTCACTATGACATCTCTGTGAGGTAGGGCATTATAATGAATTTTCTCATACATTTTGTCCAGATAAAAGCTTAAAAGAACGGGCTCATGGCTCTTCAATGCTCTAATCTCATACTTGTTGTTTCTAGAATTAAAGCTGCCTCGAGTGTTTCCATAAGCATTATGTTTTCCGTTGGAGTCAAATTGTTCCTATTTAAACAGCTGTCCTCAGTTCTATTGCTGTCATATTGGTTGTAATTATATTTCAACTGCAAACCATTGTTGCATTTTTTATTTATAACTTGGCAAAGGAGAGCAACTTAAACTACATAGAGGTCAGTTTTGCAGAACTGAGAACAATTAAATTATTTGCTAAGTGCACTGGTGTCAGAAATATTATCCCATGGTATATTTATAATTTTAAAGGGGAAAAACTCAATTACAAAATCTATGATCACTAAGTGGGGAGCAGTGCTTTCTGCAACTTAATTTGAAATGGATTTGTAAACTGAGTAAAAGTTGATTTTAATGATGTCATGGAGGAGGCAGTGATTATGTTAAGTTCCTCTATATGTTTAGGATTTAAGTATCTGCATTTGGTGTATTCACTTGGTAACAACTTAATAAATAACTCCCAATTAGTCATAATTTGATAGAATTATTAACTTTTATTAAAAGGAGGGTAGTATGTTGGATAGAAGCCACCATAGATCCAAATTTTACCACCCACTAGCTAAAATCACTTTGGACATTTGAAGAGACAAAAAACTGATCTCTCCAATTATCTACTCGCAGATATGGACAAAGAGCTTATTGTGTTCCTGTTAATTCTCTTACTTCCATAACCCACTTTTGAAGATACCTGCTGTGAGGATTTGTTGACTTGTTTAAATCCCTGATGGGAATAGGGGAAGAGGATGATTCTGTAATATTTCACAAGACCTCCAAAAGTGATGTTAAAGAAGACGACCTCAGGGCAGCTAACTGAAACCTGGGAACTACTCTATTTTATCAAATGCAGATATTCACATTTAAGGAAAGTACGATTTCAGATCAGGAGAAAAGAATATTAGAAATAATAGTATGCACATTTCACGCTTCTTTGTATTAGTCACTTGTTTTGTGCCAGGCACTATGCTACATGTTAAGAATACAGAAATAACTAAGCATTGCTCTATCCTCAAAGATCTCACAATCTAATAAAATAATCAGGCATGTAAGCAAATAATCACAATGGAGTAGTCTCTAACTGAGGCATGTAGATAAACCAGCAAATATCCAATAGGGTAGTTTGAAAAACTAGTAAAAGTCTCACTGGAAAGATAATGGTTTAATGGTTTTGCAAAGTGTGTGTGTGTGTGTGTGTGTGTGTGTGTGTGTGTGTGTGTGTGTGTATTAACCACAGAACTGATAGATGGGGAGGTGTGACACAACATTGGGAAATATAAAAGAGCATGACACTGTGAGTAGGAGACTTCAACATGGTCAGAACACATTCAGTTTATAGCCAATGTCAGAAGAAGAGGTCAAAAATGTAAAGAGAGGTTAGGTTGATAAAGACCCTACACACTCTGCTAAGGAATTTCAGGAAGCAGCTGTTGAAAATTTTTAACCAGAAAATTGACATGACTAGACTGTACTTTGATAAAATAACTCTGTCAACATGGTAATAAATGGATAGAAGGAGACACATTTGAAATTGGCAACTCGTGGCAGGGAGTCTATAGGAAGCCATGGCGATGGTCCAGGAAGAAGGGGAAGAGGTCAGTGGGGATGGTTAAAAAGGAATCTATTTGAAAGAAAATTGCTAGTGCTTATTAGAAGGGTAATGTAGCATGGATGGCTATGGATAATGGAGGAGGAGGAGACCAGGTTTATTCTATTAGTAGGAGGACCTCTTGGTTTTAGACAAAAGATACAGTTTTCAAAGTTTTTATAGCCATTAAATCCTTTATTTCAAGTGATACAGATTTTGAGTGAAAGCCAAGTGCTGGAGAGGAAAAAAGTGCTGGAAACGGGTGTCATCTGGGTGGATAGGGCCGATGTAAATCGTATGAAGACCTAGAGAAAAACACCTGCCATTTGAAGGTCGGGGAGTCTAGAACTTTCCTGGAAGAAGATGCTCCTTATAGCTTTCATTATTTAACTTCAATAAGCAAGACACAAGCCTGAGTTCTTTAATAGTTAAAACATTTCTTAAGAATAATTTAGAAACGATGCATGTTAATCCCAGTTCCACGAATTAGTAGGATTATGACCTTGTGAGAATCCCTTCCACTCTCTGAGGCTCAGTTTTATTATCCTTAAGACAGGAGAGTACCTCCTCATAGAATTGTTTTGGAGATGAAATGAAACCACAAAGGTAAGGTGCTTTGTGTCCCTCTCAGCATATAATAAGCACTTTGTAAATGGTTACTATTTGCAAATTTTTATTGAAATGAGGATATGTATCAGTTAAATTGAGTTGCCATACCCCAAATTTATATTCCTTTGTATCTTGTTCACTTCTTTATTCATTCAGCAAGTAGTTTTTGAGCCCCTGTCCTTTATCAAACTGTATCTGGAGATACAGATTGCTGCCTACGGTCTAACAGTTGAATGGGGAGAGAAAGGCAGTCAAAATAAAGGCAGCACAGCATGATCTCATGGTTCATAAATATACAGGCATAATATTTCGTTAATGTGAATTCTGTTAATATCCTCCGTAAAATAATTTAATTTGAGGGTGATTATTGAATACTATTGCAGAAATTTGAGACCCAATTGAGTTGGCCAAAAGATAACCAGTTTGAATTACCATCAGCAATCCCAGATTTATACTGCAAAAGTCACAAAGGATATGTTACATAAATCAATGTATACAGTGATGATTAATATCATAATCATGCTATATGCAAACATAATTCAGGTGTCTACCTAACACACAGTTCGCACCTGTATAGATGTAATGGTCAACAGTAGCCATCATGAGAGCTTTTTATCAATGATTCACCTGTCCTGTTGTTAGCTGCTTTTAACTTTGTTAGGCAAAATGCCATTTGGGATTTTGTTTTGTTTTTAATTTTTGTTTTCGAGAAGTGAGGAAAGAACCTACAGCATTTTTTCCTATTAAAATCCGTCATGCCAGAGAAAGAGAAAATTGTTGGCTAGAGAAACCAGAACCAAAATTTGCAAGTGAAATCAAACAAAACACTAACCAATTGTTATATGTATTAAAATGCTTTCATTTTCATAACCCATTCAAGAAGTAGGGGTTTCCTGTGATGCAAAGATACATTTATTTTTCTTTCAACATCGCTACAAATTGCTTTTGGGTAATATACTGCACCATAGGCTACTCACCCAGAGAGTTGATGCAAAACCTCATTCTGAGAAACAAAAGCAGTGTCAATTTATATGGCAAGAGAATGAATACTACATTCCAAGTTGATACAGGATCTGACACTTCAAATCTAAAATAAATTATTTGGAAGGCCCACTATCTTTTTTCCCCCTGACCTTGGTATTAACAGCATTTGTGACCTTGTATGCAAATGAAGTAAAACACCAAGGATGTTTTTCATCAGTATGAATTAGCAGTTTTTTAATGTATGTTTCTGTGATCATCCGTTTATTTCCCAAAGTGTAATTTCTATCTCCCTAAATCAATTTAACCAGCAGCATGTTGTGAATGTGACTCATTTCATCTGAGCCTGTGGTTAGCATTATGTTGCTGCGAAGAGACCACCTGACAGATCTTTCAGCCTAGAAGTTGTCCATTTCAATTAACAGCACACTCAGGACATTTCCCTGTCAGGATAATAAAAGTGCTCATTTGCCTCCTCTCTTGAAAGAGAAGAAAATATCGTGCACTGTTAATAGGAAGTCAACCTCCCTTTTTCTGTTTTCAGAACGCAAAGTCTTAGCGGGAAGTGAATATAAATAAAGGAAAACAATTCAGTATGCTGGAACGTAGAGAAGCGTGATTTCTTTTTTCTCCACATTACAGCGTGCGCGCTAGGCATTCCTTTCCTAACTCTGTCACTCCTGTAGAAAAATAGATGGACAAAACCATGAATTTATATTGCTGATCTTGCCATAGCAATGGATCTGGGTTTTCTGTGCTTTGAAAAGGAAACACTTCGAAGAAAATGCATCATTCTAAAGTTTAAATATTGTTTGCTACATGAATCCTTTGTGTTTTTTTAAGTTTATTTATTTTGAAAGAGAGAGAGTGTGTGTGTGTGAGGGGCAGAGATGTAGAGAGACAGAGAGAGAGAGACAGACAGAAAGACAGGGAGAGGGAGAGGGAGAGGGAGAGGGAGAGGGAGAGGGAGAGGGAGAGGGAGAGGGAGAGGGAGAGGGAGAGGGAGAGGGAGAGAATCCTAAGCAGGCTCCATACTCAAAACAGACCCTAATGCAGAGGTTCAATTTCACAGACCTTGAGATCATGACCTGAGCCAAAATCAAGAGTCAGATGTTTAACTGACTGAGCCACCCGGGCACCGTTATATGAATCCTTTGAAGAAACTTGTGGTGTTTAATTCTTAGGCCAGTGCTGAGCAAGGCTACTTAATGGGTGGTGAAAGTAAAAATGTACTGTGATGACAACTCTAAATAGCTTCATGAAGAATTGGTGCAGCTTTTCAATAATATTTTAATGAGATTAGAAATTCTTTTTTTTTTTAATTTTTTTTTTCTTAATGTTTTTATTTATTTTTGAGACAGAGAGAGAGACAGAGCATGAGCAGGGAAGGGGCAGAGAGAGAGGGAGACACAGAATCGGAAGCAGGCTCCAGGCTCTGAGCCATCAGCACTGAGCCCGATGCGGGGCTCAAACTCACAGACTGTGAGATCATGACCTGAGCCGAAGTCGGACACTCAACCGACTGAGCCACCCAAGCGCCCCGAGATTAGAAATTCTGACATCATCTCAGACTTAGTCAACATCGTTGCGTGCTGGACTTTTAATATAATTGCACATGTAAACCACAGCTTTTCTAGTCTGGCTCAATTTCTCTATGCTCTAATCTTGATATATCTCTTTTTGTTAATAGTTTTTGTAAGCTTACCTCAAAAAGAAAACAAACTGAAGCCAAGCTTCTTTCAACTCGAAAAACATCCCTGCAAATGTATGCAGGCACTCTTTAGATAGACCGTTTTCTCTGGTTAAGCTTCAAAACCCATCTCTGCAGCAGGCTGCACATTTAGCTGGGAGACAACTGAGTTATAAAATTGGTTTTGGGCTACTGAGAAACAAAAATGCAGCTCCAGAGTGGAGATTCTATGATGAGGTGTAAAATAGGAACTTTTTCTTCTTAAGGTGAGCTTCTCTAAATAACTGGCTGATTTTCCCTTATATGGAGAACAGTCACTATCCAGATACCTCTCACTTGTCCTCCATGCAGTGGCCCTCAATGAAAACTGTGTATATGTATGTAGCGATGAGACGAGCCTAACATATTGCAAACACTTCCCTTCTGTAAAAATTCCGAGGATTATTTTAGAGATTTGGGAACTGAAAGAACGAGTACCTAGCCTTCCAAAAAATCATTTTAAAGATGAAAACTGCTGTTCCAAGAGGTGGGTTTTCTCCAGATCAGAAAGTCAGCTAGTGATGGAAGCACAGCAGGCCATCACCTGACCCCTGGAAAGCATCTAACCTTTCGGTGTGCCGTGTAACTTGACAACAAGAATCAGGACCGAGAACATGTATAGCGCCCAAACCTAGGATTCTTAAGGAAATAATTTAACATAACTCATGTTTTTATTCTATGTTTCAAAGAGCTGAATTTTGTCTAAGCAGCACAGTTATTCATTTAACATTTTTATTCTGCTGCCAAAACAAGTGCATTTCTTATATTTCAATGTCCCTTTTACTTTTTCAAAACATCTTCAGCTCATTTTCCTTTGTCACTGTTGCAGTCCTGTAAGGTAGCTATTCTGATTTCTGTTTTGTTCTTTGTTTTGTTTATTCTCCCCCACTGAGGACATGGAAAACAAGGGACACAATCTTACCAAGTTCAAAAACCAATGAACATTAACAGTATGATCATGAGAGCCAATGGATTTGCGGAAGGAAGAAAAGAGGAAACTTACTTTTACCAAATAGGAGTGATTTGTGCTCAACTATTGAGAGGGACTTTATATGTTATTTCATTTAGTTCTCAGTACAGTAGCATTATCTTGATTTCTTGAGTCTCTTACAGGGTTCAATTCAACGGAGGCCTTAAAACCATCTGGAAGCAAGCTGGGATTCAAACTCAGGATTGTCAGTCCTAAACAAATGCTTGATTTTGTAGATTAGTTGTTCTCAAAGTGTGGTCTGAGGACCTTGCAGGCCCAATGACCATTTCAAGAGGTCTGTGAGATCAAAACTAGTTTCCGAGTAACTTCTTAATTAAATCTCATCATCTGACAGTTTCACAAGGGAATTTTCCACAGGTTACAGGATATAACACAAATTGACTAAAGATGCAGACATGAGAGTCCAGCCATCTTGTATTAATTAGATATTTTATTTTATTTTATTTTATTTTATTTTATTTTATTTTATTTTATTTTATTAAACTGTTTTATTTTATTTTTTTTTCAACGTTTTTATTTATTTTTGGGACAGAGAGAGACAGAACATGAACAGGGGAGGGGCAGAGAGAGAGGGAGACACAGAATCGGAAGCAGGCTCCAGGCTCTGAGCCATCAGGCCAGAGCCCGACGCGGGGCTCGAACTCACGGACCGCGAGATCGTGACCTGGCTGAAGTCGGACACTTAACCGACTGTGCCACCCAGGCGCCCCTAATTAGATATTTTAAAAGATATACACATGTGTAAAAGAGTGACCCCCTTCTTACTATTTTGTTTTGGAATATAGGGTTTTTTTTTAATAACATGTTATAGATTTATTGTTCATTGCTGTTGTTTTAATCAATTAATAATATTCCACATTTATTATTTTCAGTTTCTAATAGGTGATGTATCTATAGTGGAACTTAACATAGGAACAAGTTGGAATCCTCAATAATTTTTAAGAGTGTAAAGGAGGTGTAACACCAAAACATTTGAGAACCACTATGCCAGATGAAGCTTCTTCACAGAGTAGAGTTGGAAGCTACAAGATACAGCAAAACAGCCCAGGACCTATCTTTCTAAAGATAGAAAATCTATGTGGGCATCAATCTTAGTACTAGAAATGACTTTTAGATAAACCTTGCTGCCATGTCGTTTTTAAATTTGACTTATCCTAGAAAGAAGTCCATAATTAGTTCTTTTCTTGGAGGTCATGAGTGATGAATTATCACTATAACCAGGAAATTAAATCTAATTTTTGACTTAGGTTCAGCAAAGGTCTCAAAGGCCAAGAAGGAAATGATAGGTGATAGAACCTGTACATTCCAGAGTGAGAGACTGCAATCTACATAGAACTTTTAAAGGAAGTTTTTAAAATTGGTTTGACAACCTCTCTCCTACCTGGATGATGTAAAAGGGTAAAAGAGAAGCAAGGTTCTTGGAAACAGAAGAATTTCTTTAAACATACTTAAAATATTTATTTATTTATTTATTTATTTATTTATTTATTTATTTATTTATTTATTGAGAGGGAGAGAGAGAGAAAAAGGGTGAGCGCACAAGCTGGGGAGGGGTGGAAAGAGAGGGAGGGAGAGAATCCCAAGCAGGCTCTGCACTGTAGCACAGAGCCCAATGTGGGGCTCAATCCATGAACCATGAGATCATGACCTGAGCAGAAATCAAGAGCTGGATGCTCAATGGACTGGTCCACCAAGATGCCCCTGAACATACTTCTCAGTATGCTCGGCGTCTTTATAGGGGGAGAGATAAAGAAAGCTTCCCTCTCACACGAAAACCAGAGAATGGCACCTTAGGGAGGCCATCTGGAGATCCACATCTGTGACATATGGAGCCTCTGGGGCCCCACAGCTGATGCCTGACCTATAGCAGGAAAAGCCAAAAAGCAGGATATTGTGATGGGCTCAGCCTCAAATGGAGGAGCTTGAAAAGGAGACTTCATGAAAGCAGTCTGGACTAACAGAAGTTGACAGGACCAAGTATGGTGAGCACGTCCTCTGGGACCAGATATTAATGCAGCAGCTTTCAGTAGTTGTTGTCAGTAACTTCTAAAAATTTTTATGACTGTATATTTTATAATTCATAACAATTAATTCTCACTTAATTATATTATTTCATTCCTACAGAAAAGTAACAATAGTGTGAAAAACTTCCATATGCTCTGCCAAAATTCTGCAACAGTTTAATTTAATTTACTTTTAATGTTTATTTATTTTTGAGAGAGAGCTAGCAAGCAAGTATGAATGGGGGAGGGGCAGAGAGAGAGGAAGACAGAATGCAAAGCAGGCTCCAGGCTCTGAGATGTCAGCACAGAGCCTGATGTGGAGCTCGAACTCACAGACTGCAAGATCATGACCTGAGCCAAGGTCAGATGCTTAACTAACTGAGCTACCCAGGTGCCCCAATGCTGCAATAGTTTATATTAAGTTGTGCCATTTGATTTATTATTCCCTTTCTCTTTCTCTCTTCCTATCAGTCTCTCTCCATGTTCATGCATACACAGAGGTTTGGGTTTATTTTGTTGTTGTTGTTGTTGTTGTTTTAAAGTTTATTTATTTTGAGAGAGAGAGAGCACGAGCAGGGGAGGGGCAGAGAGAAGGAGAGAGCGAATCCCAAGCAGGCTCTGTGCTGTCAGAGGCTCCAGCTCACGAATAGTAAGATCATGACCTGAACCAAAACCAAGAGTCAGATGCTTAACAAACTTAGCCACCCAGGTGCCCGAGGTTTTTTTGTTTTTTGTTTTTTAACCACTTGCCTATAGGTTGGAGACATCAGGCCTCTTTACCCCTAAATATTTCAGTGTGTATTTCCTAAGAATAGACATATTTTCTTATCTTATATGACAACAGTATTAGTTATCAGGAAATTTCTTATTGATGCTGGAGTATTACCTAATTTATAGCTACAGTTGTTTCAAATTCCCCCAAGAAGATTACCTGGGAGGGCATCCTGACTGCACATAGGGTAAGGACTGATGATTTCCCAGAGATTGAGACAGGAAGGATGAAGGACAAACGCATGAAAATTCATAGGTCTCCAACCCAGTCTTGAGTGATTAGCAAGGACACTAGGAAGTTGGGGTTGGGAACAGAAAGGACTTACTCACCGAAGAACAATTCAAAGGCTCATTTTCTGGGTCAGGGGCTTCAAAGAGGTAACTGACTAGTAAATAGCAAGGCAAAATCAAGGATGGATGGGAGAGCACCTGCCCCAGGCTCCCCCATCCTTCTGTCTGATGTCAGAATCCACTGCAGAACGAGGGTTTTTCCTTTCAGCAAGGGGAGACAATTCATACTCAGTAGCCAAGATTAGGTATTGTATTATCATACAAAACCAGAATTTTGCTTGACGGTTTGTTAATGTAACCTGTACTATCTCTAACATTCTAGAGCTCTGGAGGCATTTATTCATTTAATGATCATATATTTTTAAAGTTTGTTCAGAGAGAGAGGGAGGGAGGGAGGGAGGGAGGGAGGGAGGGAGGGAGGATGGGAGGATGCACAGGGAAGGGGCAGAGTGAGAGGAAGAGAGAAAATCCCAAGCAGGCTCCACGCTGTCAGCACAGAGCCCAATGCAGGGTCTAACTCATGAACCATGAGATCATGACCTGAGCCAAAACCAAGAGTCGGACACTTAACCAACTGAGCCACCCAGGCGCCACTAATAATTAATGTTAGCTACATGTCTACATTGTAAAGTCTGCACAAGGAATAAATTCCTCAGCGTTGTCTTCAATATTCATTCCTTTAGTTATTTATTCATTCATGTATTCATTCAACAAATATTTATTGAGAAATGTAATGCACCATACTTTCTAGGTGCTAAGAAAACAATATTTGACTAAAACGGGAAAGATCCCTGCTTTCCTGCAAGTTATTTTCTGGGGTGCATTCTGTTGTTCTTGTTGATCTTGACTATCATCTCTGCAAAGAGATGTTACAGTGATGTGTTGTTATGTCGCATGCTATAGTTTTTATGCTGTAGTGATTAAGGAAGGATTTGGATCAGAGAATGAAGCTAACAGAATTTAGTCCAGCTTTGTTCCTTTTAATGATGTATTGTCTTCTTGAAGTCCTGCTTGTTAGCTACATATTTTCTCTAGTAATAGCTCCAAGATAACAGGTACTTAATCCTGCATTTATTGTGACCTCTTTACAGTCAGTTGCAAGGCAGAATAAACTTATTTCTAATGCACTTATAAGCTATTTCCTTAGCCATATAGAACTCATATTCAAAAGCTAAAGCCCACATGTGTATACACTAATTTTTGTGAACACCAAGTATGAGTGTTGATTTTTCTATCCAAGTTTCTATGCATGGTTTTACCATTTAGACTGTACTGATTTGTTTGGAAGTATTTTGACATGATACATGTATTAAACACTCAGGTCTCAATTCAGGATAATTTTCCTTTGGAGACCAAAAAAAAAAAAGTGATCTGAGACATCATTACTTTTACTTCAATGAGAATCATGAGTCTAATCATCATGATTCCATTTTCTCTGAGTTGACTTTAAAAACTCGTAAACTCAAAGCCAAAATATAATGATATTTGCTTGTTAAATGTTATAGAAGCACTAGGAAGCCTGGAAATGAAGTTGAAATTCTACCGAAACTTAGAGTTTCTAATAGCCATTTTAAAAATCATTACAAACTAAGTTTAATAGCTTGCTTTTGGAATGTCATTTGGTTCACAAATCTAGAGAGAAGAATCAGAGAGGTACACTTTGTGGCAGACTTCTGGCTATTATTTTACATTATAGAATAAAACTGTAATTTTATTTCTCAGTCATAAATATATATATACACACACATTATGCACATATACAAAACACACTTATAACATGGATAAGTTCATGTGTTTGTGTGCATATATGTACTAAATACATTTATTCCGTGTTTTACTCTGCAGCGTATGCACATGCACATCTGCATGATAGCTTTTAAGTGGTAAAAAGTGATTTAAAAAAACTGAACCTAGAGGTGTTTGGTTTTTTTTTAATACTATATACTACCCGTATAAGTGACTTTTTGAGAAGGTTGGTAATGTTAATGCACACATACACTGTTGGTAATCTTATTCTGATTTTGCTAAAGAGAAGTCGCTTATGTCTATATACGAGGGTGTGGCTGCTTCAAAATGAATCCTCCTTCTCAGTGTAGATATAAAATATGTGAAATATTTAAAAAGCCCCTTGAGGGGCACCTGGGTAAAAGTCGGTAAAGCATCCTCCTTGATTTTGGCTCAGGTTATGATCTCACAGTTGTGAGACTGAGCCCCACACCAGGCTCTGTGCTGAGCATGGAGCCTGCTTGGGATTCTCTCTTTCCCTCTCTCTCTACCCCTCCCCTGCTCAATCTCTCTCTCTTTCTCTCTCAAATAAAAATTTAATAAATAAATAAGCCTTGAAATATAAATGCATTTGGCATAATATTAAAGAATTATATTTTAAAGCTTGATTTGTTCACTTTATTCATTTATTTTAGTCTCTTATGATTTTTGAGAAATTTTTTTAACTTTTTAATGTTTATTCATTTTTGAGAGAGAGAGAGAGAGAGAGAGAGACGGAATCCAAAGCGGGTTCCAGGCTCTGAGCTGTCAGCACAGAGCCTGCTGCAGGTGTGAACCCACAAACCATGAGATCATGGCCTGAGCTGAAAGTTGGATGCCTAACCGACTGAGCCACCCAGGTGCCCCAAGAAAATACTACTTATAAAGTGTTTAGAATCATTTCCTTTTCTAACAGATTAACTGTAAGCAATTTATGCTTCTGTTTTAAGAAAGAAGGAAGTTATTAACCCATTGAGAATACGTAGTCTGTCTGTTGTGTGAACATACTCTAAGTACACAGAGTTATTATCTTTTCCTGATCAAGGGAATTAGTGTACTGATTATAGAAATAAGGAAGTGAAGACTCAAAGAAGTAATTGCATTTTGTGGATGTGTAATGCGTTTGTCTATTGATCACCAGACAAAATTGCCCATTCTCACCCATGTTTTAACCTGATAAGAAAAAAAAAAAAAGACATATTAAATAACACACTTGGAATAACTTGATTTGCCTGTTTGTTTTTAGCTATTAGACTGCATTTAAAACTCTTTGAAAATCCACACAGCATTAGATATTGATGTATTCTTTTAATAGATTTTAACATACACCTTGAAATTATTCACACAGCAATCTAACCTTAATATTTGGAAGATGCTTTGCTTATGTCTTTGCTACTCTGCTCTACCCTAAACATAAACAATCTTTCCCTGCTTCAGGCCATTGTGCTCTGAAGTTCTTACCTGCATCCTTACACAGCTGTTTTTCTCATTTTACTCTGGTCTCTGCTCAAATCTCCTTTCAGAGCTGACTTTCTTGACCACTCTACCTAAAATAGCATCTTCTGTCTGCTTCTTGCCTAATTCTTTTAAGACTTACCTGTCTATATTTTTCCTTATAGCCACTGTTACAACCCGGAGTTATACTGAATCACTTTCTCATTGATTACATGAGAATAAGGAAATTGTGTGCTATATTCACCTCTCTGAACAGTGCCTATCATATCACAGGTTCTCAAAGAATAAAAAAATGTGTGTGTGTGTGTGTGTATCAAACCCCTGTTGAATGAATGTAGAAGGAAAGTTGAAAACCAAGAGATTTAGGTAAAAACCACACACATTTGAAGCCAATTTATGATTAAATAACATCACACCCAAAATGTCTGAAAGAATGGATTCTTTTTGGTCAGAAGTAGTAAACACAATATGCTATAGATAATTTTAACTTGGAATGATAGAAATGAGTTATTTAAAAACATTAATAAGCTTTATTAAGATAACTTCTATTGCAACAGTTAAAGGTTTACCATCACACTAATTATTTTGAATTTGCTTTAAATAAATAGAAACCAGTTTAACCATGAATTTGCATCAACCACTGGCCAAGTGTTAATGGTTATTCGCCTGCCTATGGGTAGATATATCTCCTAATACATTCCTGAGCATTTGAGCTTGCCCATTTCTTAGTGTAGGCATAGTATAAATTGATAAAAGCTTTCATTAGGATAAAGGAGCAAAACAGCTATATTGAATATCACCAAATCTCTAAGATGAGATCATTGTTTACTTATTCAAGTAATATTGTAGAAATGCATGGTCACTTTTATCATCTCAAAGATATCTCCATAAAAACACATGTTAGAAAACGTCAGAAAAATCGTGCACTGTTTGTTGACAAGCCATTTAAAATTTCCTTTCTGTAGAGCTGTCTTCTGCTAGCCTTGTCAGAACTTATCAGATGTTTCTTTACTCCAATAGAAAAACATACTGTTTTTTTTTTTAAATTAATATTTATTTATTTTTTGAGAGAGAGAGGGACATACTGTGAGCAGGGAAGGGGCAGAAGGAGAGGGAGACACAGAATCCCAAGCAAGTTCCAGGCTCTGCACTGTCAGCACAGAGCCAGACACAGGGCTTGAGCCCACAAACCATGAAATCATGATCTGAGCCAAAGTCGGATGCTTAACCCACTGAGCCACCCAGGCGCCCTGAGAAAAACATACTTTTAAACATTATCTTCTCATATTCTTCTTCTGAAATTTTAAGTGTAAATGTGGTAATATAATGCGTGTTCCTGGCCAGCTTAATGCTTTAGAGGTTCCAAATCCGAAAACATGAAGATAGATGACCCTGGATAGAGCTAAAATGCTATTCAGGTTTTTTTTTTTCCCCCATAAAGAAAATTAGAGCATACATGTTCATTGCAGAGACTATAAGCATTATGGGAGTAAACCCCATCTGTATCCTGTGATCCTCTGTGTCCACAGCATGTTAGCACTACATCTGTCACACGGTACCCATTCAATATATCTTTGTTAGATCAAAAACAAAAAAAAAGCTGAGTTTGTATCAGTGACCTCCCTGCTCCCCCAAAAAGACGTATAACACACTGTTTACCATTTAGGTATGAATGATAAATAGCTAATTATACAGCCTTATTTTTGGTCTAAAATTTGCCGGGTTTTTTGAACATGGTATTGCAAAACAATGAAGTATATCAGCATGATAATTATGTAATTGGATGAAGATTTTATGCTTTTCCTCATGTAAAAACTACATTCTAACACTGACCTTCTGTCAAGAGCAACAGGGTAGATGAAATGCAATGAGAAACGGAAAATATATGTAGGGGTTCCTTCCATTCAGCAGGGAATAATAGCAGTTATAGATTTTCTAAAAGCGTTATTGCAAAGTCTCTTAAGTTAACAGTAGTCACAAATATTTCTTCTTCCTCTATTCAGTGGTTGGGTCATTACTCTCTTATTCAGGAAGCTGTACAAGGGATACTTGGCTTTTCAAGTTCTGCATGGTAATAGGAGTGCTTTCTCATTCCTAGGTAATTTCTACTAATGCAGGTATCAATTACGCTTTCAAACTTTTCAATATTTCACCCATGTGTGTTATGGGTAGTGTAGATTGTTTTTGTTTTCCAGCCTTTGTTAATGCATTTGCAGATTGCACTGAAAGAGCCTGAGAAAATTACTCCATACATCAGCATCAACAGTGCAAATTGTTTTTTAATCTATATACTGTACTATTGCACTACATTGTACAAACCAGTAAAGAAAAAAAAGCTAAGTGACTAACATTGGTTCTGGAAAGTTGTAGGGCAGGAGTAAATACACTTTTGAACACTTCTCAAAACTAAATACCAGAAAAGATAAATACAATAGAATATGAAACCAAACATACACTCCTCCCTCTTCCAACCATCCAGATTCAGAAACATTTGTGACTTCTGACTTGGTGATTAATTTAGCATCACTTGTGAAATTAGTGAAATTAAAATATTTTCCATGCATGTAATGTTATTCTCTAGCTAACGATCCTCAAATGAAGTTTTATTTATACAGATGTGTTAAGTGTGAACATAGGAGGTTACATGGTAATTGCAAGTTAATTGATTATAGCAGTAATAAATGTTCCTTTAAGACATTGTATGGTAACATTTTGCAAGTAAAGATAATTTTATAGCCAACTATGTTACCAAGATAATGTTCTTCTTTTTACACAACCATGTATATAGAACAGTTACCTCAACTGAATGTTACAATATTTTCTAACCACAGCACAGTATCAATTCCAATACATTCAAGTGCCATGGTGTTTAGTTTATATATCTGACTTGCTTCGCTGTCTCTTCTTCATTTTCTTTTTCTCTCTTGGGTGCAGATTATCAATGCCATATAGAATAAACTACAGGAAATTCTGCGACTTCAAATCAGACAACGTCTTTCTCTTCAGTGTCTTTCTTAACAGTGCAATTCACTGTTAACACTTTCATGAAAGAAACAAAAATGTTATACTTTATATACTTCTTAACACACCCTTTAAAATTTGCCATACAATATTGTGTACTATTTTAATTTAAAAAGTTTATCGCACAAATTTAAATAAAATATGACTTAAAAAAATACTACCAAATTCCTTTGATATATCGATCATCTCAGAAAATCAGTTGATCTCTTCAGAAACCTGCATTTGCTCCTTGTCGCCTTCGTAATCTCATCCTCAGGTTATCTACAGTATGTCCCGGTCTACTTTTCCAGCCTCATTTCTCTCTCCTTCCATACTTAACCTTATTCTCCTGTCATACTAACTTAGTGTCAAGAATCCAAACATGCCTAGTGCTTTTTTCCCTTGCACAAATTTGTTCCTCCGTGACTGGTACCTCCAACTGAGATAATTCTTTATATCAAAACTCAGGCAAAGAATGGTCATCCTACAAATATCACACGCTATTAGGGCTTTGGCTATTGCACTGGGTTTGAGTTTGTATACATAGAGAACTCATCAGCTTTTCTCATTCAAGAGTTACGGGTGGATTCAACTATCCCTTCTCCACCATATCTTCTGGACTAAAAATTACTGAGAACAGAAATCCCTTGCAGTTTCTCATTTTTGTGTGTGGAACAGTGTTTGGCAAGTACTTTTCTCAAAGTATTCCACCAGAAAAATAGATTGATTATATATTATGAAGGAACTGCATCAATTGCTTTGGTGAGGCTTTCCCAAATAAAAGAAACAAGAATTTAGTTGTTTAAACAGCTTTATGTTTAAGTTACGTGAAGTAAGGTGATACTATCAACTCTATATTGTCTTAGAAGTACCTACATTTTATTTAAATAATGACTAGATTTAGACGAGGCAGGTTGAATTTTCCTCTGGTGCATGTTGTCTCCACTGGTGTTGCCTCAATTATTACCTCCAATGCACACTTACCTCCACAACTGACTGACTTTCTTTCTTTCTTTCTTTCTTTCTTTCTCTCGCTCTCTCTTCCTTTCTCTTTCTCTCTCTTTCTCCATCTCTTCTTCCCTCCCTTTCTTCTTCCCTCCCTCCCTTCATTTCTCTTTTTTATTCTATTTATCTACCCATCCATCCGTCCATCAATCAAATATATGGAATATATATATTCATTCTGAAAGTCTACATGGTATGTGCATGTACATGTATATATTCTGTGTGTATATTTATGGGTGTGTATGTATACATATTCTGTAAGTATATTTATGTACCCATAAACGCACCCACCAGAAAGAATAAAACATGCATAGTTAGGTACAGAATAAACACCTAAAATTTTAAGATTTACCTAAAATCCACCAAAACCAGCTTCCTCAATAAAATTGAGATTCAAATAATCATCAAATAGTATCATTTGTGATGAAATTAACTATTAATGACACAATTGTTTTATTCTTCCCATATTAAAGTGTATTTTAACAAGTCTATAAGAACAATTTCCTTAGTTAAAATGGTATGTAAATGTTATTATGTACCTCTTGCAAATACTATTGATCAATTTTAAATCATGTAAAATTTGAGATTATAGATTATGCCTGATGCATTGATTGGGTCTTCCATGTTAACTTATTTTCATGGCATTTGCCTCTTTTTAATAAAGGAACATGAAGACCACGACATAGAAACAAACTCTGAGGGCAGTTTTCATGTGAATGTCAAGGTCCAGGATATCTATGAACCAATGTGTACTGTTGTATATATTTGTACACTCTATATTTACCAGCTAGAAATACAGAGATAAAGATGTCTTGAGAACAAGTTTAACATAAGAAAATTAAGAAAATTCAGGAGAATTTTTAATTTTGGGTTTGAGTATCCCCAATTCACCAAGTCAAATGGGTTTTAACTTCCTGTTAAGGTGACAGTCCTTATTAGTAACCTCTCATGTAACTTCCATGCTAAACACATCACACAATTAACTCTGCCTTTTTTTCATAGAACCTATAAGAAAAGTAAATGGGTGCCTAATGGGAAAGAGGCTTAGGTTGGAGGGGTAGCAATTATCTACCTGGGAGAGAGAAAAAGTGGTGGTATAGAATAAGATATAATATTATGTAGTCAGACATTTCTGACATGGGAAATGTCTAGAATGTTTGCCCATACATGGCAGAATGTCTCCTGTACCTCTTTTCCTTTCCATGAGGATCACAAATCTAATTACGTAAGCTTCATGTAAGCCTTTGTGAAAATAGATCTAAATAAAAGATGTCATAGGAGATTATTTAAAATGTTTGTGCCTTATATAATAGCTAGACCCTGCCAAAATCAAGTACACAGAAAAACCAAAAAGCATACCTGGCATTAAGGGTGGCCGCCAACTAAGTGCACCTCCACGATTCAACTGTACCACCAAATTGGCAAAGAGGATTTTTAGTGAAAGAATGCTGTGTAGACAAAGGAGACTGACTTGAGTTCTTCAAGAGTTCAGTTCAACAAACATTTGCTTAGAACCCCATATATGCCAGGAGATGTACTAAGTACTATGAACTGAAGGTTGGAAAGCTTCCAGGGATGTGGAGTTAACAACAACAAAACAGACTTTAAATCCATGTACAGTGCTGAGGTAGAGTTATGAATTGGGGTTTGACAGACAGGGACCCTTCTTCTATTTCTTTTTATCCCACACGCCTCCTAAAACAGTACTATAGAAACTTCAACAGCAATTGTTGAGATTTGCCGGATTGTAGAGATGAAACTGTGGCTTCACTTGGGGCTGCCTCCAGGGTATTGACAATAAGACTGTGATTTGCAGTCAACTAGAAAAAGGTCTGCTTCCCACCAACCTCTGACAACCAAATTTACCATTCTCAATAT
Source organism: Puma concolor (assembly GCF_028749965.1). Classification (NCBI taxonomy): domain Eukaryota; kingdom Metazoa; phylum Chordata; class Mammalia; order Carnivora; family Felidae; genus Puma; species Puma concolor. Next base: position 40,089,248 of record NC_141673.1, on the reverse strand, counting down.
AATTAGCACTCAAATGATTTCATTATATTGATATTTTAGTTCATGTCAGGATTATTAGCAAAATGAGAAATCCACATGTGGTAGATGGCACTACGTAGACTACATTAAAGTCTGTTAAAGTGAATTATGACATGATTATTTTCTGATTCTCTCGGTATCAAGGATATGAAAGTGATTATAATAAAATCAGTTTCTTTTCAAAAATGACACTTCTTTAAACTATAACTAAAGAGGTGATTACAACGCTAGGGGACTCTATGGCAGAAACACAACGATAGCACTGAGGAACACAGTAAAAGTTCACTTGCTGCTGTACATAATTCCAAATGAATTTTAGTTTCAAATTGAAGGTGGGGCTCTTCAATTAAGTTTCCTATCAGGGAGCCCAAAACTGACTGTTACAATCCCTGCCTGGAGTCCTCCAAAGAAATTTGCCTATTCTAAGGAATTACTTCTAAGAAATTAATCTTGATCATATTCTTTTTGACAGTGAAAATTAGTTGCTATTCATGTTAGACAAGTGAAGGATCAAAGAGTAGAAGCTGAGAAAACAACTCACCCATGTTTTTGCCTCACTTTTTTGGCTGTTATCCTATCCATTATTATCATTTCATGGATGACATGAGAGTCTTTTTCAAACCCAGGTAAAACAGTATCAGGTTTTTTTTTAATAAAATTTTATTGAACGGTCACCCAAATATCTAATGCTAGTTGTTTTCTCTAATGAAAACTTTAGTATGACTTAACTACACATTCCTCCTATAATTTGATGGCTATTCTTTTTTTTCTCAAATATATGTTTTCTTAAATCATCTTTTGAATTCTCTGAATAAATCATTAATTTAGGATTTTATAAGACTGTATCATGGTCATCTTAAGAAACGATAATTTTATCAGGGTTAAGTGGTTGGTTCTTACTTATGGCAAGGATCTTTTTTATATCCACCCCCTTTGGTCTTTTCTAGTTGTCAATTTGTTTTTAATCTAGAATCTAATGGAATCTAGAGTCTATTGTTCTGGGCTATCACTTCATATATTCTCTTTCAGAATAGAAATGCCATTCCATTCTTTGAACTTCTTACCATTTACAGCTCCTTCACATCTAATAACGAACTTAAAATGTTTTATTCAAAGTTTATTGTTGCCATTGTTTTTTAACTTCTAGAGTTTTTGGAATTCAGGGGTTGTTCATTTAATGAGTTGAGAGTTCAGCTGTTTGAGCTATCATTGACTTTGGGGTTTCAAATCAGCACAACACATCTTTTAGCCATCTCCCTGGTACTTAGCTCTTAACTTGAACATTCAAGTTTTGTAGGCTCTAATTAAGAAAAGACATATCTCTAGACTTCCATGGCCACACAGTTTTATTTCCTGCCTAATGTAATTTTAGGTCAATTATGCAGATGTTTAGAATTAAAAACTGTAAGACAAAGGTTTTATGCTTCTTATAAACATATCCTGAAGGTAATCTTACAATAGTAAATCTTCATATGTAGATGAAATTATTATGTTGATTTGAGAATCTTTTGTTTAATGTAGGAATTACGATATTCAGGTAAAAGTTCTAGAAGTAGTAATTTTAAAAAGGTTACATGTGGAAAATTTTTTGAAAAATCTTCTATTTTTAAGGCTTCTTATTTCTCTGAGACTAGGTATATTCTATTACTTTTAGAAACAGAATATACCTCAATAAATTGGCTAATCTAATCTTTTCCTTGGGGTAAGTATGGTGTTATCCCATTTTACAGATGAAGCAATTAAGATCATTTATTTGAATTGCTTCAGAGGCTATACATCTAATAAGTAGTAAAGAAATAGCTGGAAAATAGATTTTCTACGTTCTCAAAGTCCATTCTAACACTACAGAGGCTTTGTTGCTAGGGAAAAACAGGATTCAGATACAAACAGGGCTGAATCTAGTTAGACTTTGGGTCCACCACTTACTAACTGCAAAAAAGTTGTGAACCAAGTTCTTTCATATGTAAATAGTTTTAACAACTACTTCACCATGTCCTTAGAAATCTGAAAGTAATAAAGTATACAATCTGCTAAATGCAGCTTACTAAACAGCATTTGTTTGTTTGTTTGTTTATATCACACTGCTTCTCCAGAAATAGGCATGTAGCCTCCTACAATGAATCTCTGAAGAGGGCAGTTTTTCTGTGAATGTCAAGGACCAGGATTTTTATGAACCGGTGTATACTGTTGTTTCTACTTGTACACTTTATATTTACCAGCTCGAAAGACAGAGATAAAGATGATGTCTTGAGAACAAGTTTAACCTAAGAAATTGCTTGTTTTCTTTTTTATCTCTATGCTTGTTCCCCACGTGGATGTTAGGTAAAGAGAGGAGACCAGAGTCCCCTTCTTAGCTGTGGTTTTTCATGGCTGGCCCTGGACTTCCAGCTTGGTCCTGTCCCATGGTGCTGAACTAAACCCAGAACACAGTACAGCACTAAAGTTGAGACAATTAGCATAGAACTGTAATAATTTCATGCCATATCCCAACATCTTTGCTGGGTTTGAATTTGCAGCAAGCCAAGGCTTAAATAAATCAAAGGTTCTCCTTCAACCTTAAATGTGTATATAAAATTGCTACTACACTCTCCCCATCCAACCTCAAAAACTGGGTAAGGTGAGTCAACTTATTTTCATTTCCTGTCACTTTACCAACACCCTCCGTTCCATGAGCAAATGTGAAGTTTTTATAGCTACCTTGGAGTCTTTTGTAAAGATAGTTGACTTCTGCTTTTTGTGAAACCAGCAATAACGTATCTTTTAATCTAAGTATCCAGTCTCCAATTGTTGCAGTATTAGAATTTGTACAGAAATCTCTGAAAATAATCTAGTTCTGGGGCACCTGGGTGGCTCAGTCCATTAAGCCTCTGACTTTGGCCTAGGTCATGGTCTCATCGTTCCAGAGTTTGAGCCCTCTGTCGGGCTTTGTGCTGACAGCTCAGAGCCTCGAGCCTATTTCAGACTCGGTGTCTCCCTCTCTCTCTCTCTGCCCCTCCCCCACTTGCACTCTCTGTCTCTCTCTCAACAACAAATAAACATTAAAAATAGTTCTCTTGGGGCGCCTGGGTGGCGCAGTCGGTTGAGCGTCCGACTTCAGCCAGGTCACGATCTCGCGGTCCGGGAGTTCGAGCCCCGCGTCAGGCTCTGGGCTGATGGCTCAGAGCCTGGAGCCTGTTTCCAATTCTGTGTCTCCCTCTCTCTCTGCCCCTCCCCCGTTCATGCTCTGTCTCTCTCTGTCCCAAAAATAAATAAACGTTGAAAAAAAATTAAAAAAAAAATAGTTCTCTTATATTCTCTTTCTCTTGGGCCTTCCTCCTCTTTTCTACCCCATCCTTCCCACAGAGACACTACCTCTGCCATCACTGACACCCCAGCTTTTTCGTAGCAGTATACAATCGGTGGTCTTGATTTCAGTATAGATTATAAGAAATATTCTGCTTTGGTCTGACAAAGCTCAGAAAGTGGCCCCTGCTCACCTCTGCTGTGGATCAGACTCAAATGCCAAGCTTATTTCAGGTCATAGTTTCCCATCCCATTGAGGCTATTTGACTAGACCCTTCTTTTTAAAGAATAGTATGCCTTTTATCTCCACGATAGGTCTTTAGATCCTCTTACGGAAAATGCCTAGAGGAATAGGCTGATGAGAAGAAAGGAAAGTAGGGGACTCACAGAAGTCCCAAGACCACCAACCATGCTTGATGGCCAAGAAGTCATTTTTGGCAGCCACCAATCAGCATCCCAGTTCCTTTTTTAACTTCAAAGTGTATTGTGCCCATCTCCATCCACTGGCAAATGTTTATTGAGCATCTAACTCATCTTAAGGACCACTGTAGTCCAGGGAAACACAAAAGCAAAGTATGCAGCATCAATTCAAAATCAGCATAGATGAAACTGGGGAAAATAATGAGATCACATATAAGTAAAAGCTAACGTATGTCTTCTAGAATGTAAATGCTCAACAAGCTTACAGAAAAGAAAACACATGAGGAAGCCAGTGTTAATTACCAAAGGCTTCATGGAGGTATAAGCAATTGTGCCTTTTGGGTCTTGTATTAAATAGCTCTTCATGGAATTACATATAGATCCTAAGAGTTACTTCAGCTTTCCTTTCTCTAAAATGGGCAGTCCCAATTCCATGACCTGTAGTAAGAGAACATTTATATAAACTCCTGCCATTTATAGCTTCTTCTGAATGTTCTCCATTTCTGTTTATTTGAGGACTCTAAAGGTGCAAGCAGGGGGTGTGTACAGTCACTCTGGTAATAATAAAAAGAACAGATAAAGATCTCTACATCTGCATGCCTGTATCAATAGTACACATAAATGTCACTTCTTACATCAAAACCATAAATCACTTTCTGAATTCTCTCTTATTAACATCTCTTTCAATGGGACTTATTTTCCATTACTTGAGCCGATGCTTTGCTCTTTGATTCATCTTTTCTATTTTTCCCCATTTCTCTTCATTTAAAACTCATATAAGGCTAGTCTCTTCTACGAAAATGTTCACAGTTGCCCATTTTGATGAACAGAACCACATCCAGAAATATTTAGATCTGGAAGGCACCTTGGTGAATCACCTTTTTCCACAGTCTCATTTCACAGCTGACAAAATTAGATTAAGTGAGTTGTCTAAGGTCACACATTAGATACAGACAGAAGAAGACTTGGATTATGTGACACTAAATTTTACTTTTGTCAATATACAATTATCCATTCGGCAAACATTTATTCATGTGGCAGGCACTACTGTAAGGATTGGAAGCCAATAGGGGCACCCACAAGCATAATTCTGCTCCTGTATACTCGTAATTCTGCAGGTTTCACCTCCCTTAGGTGTTCTCTGACTTTCTGCTCGATCTTTTATTGTAATAGTTTTATTTCTTCATGCTTTGATAGTGTCCTTATCTTCACTCGTTCCCAATTAACTTCCCCAAGCTTCTCATTTAATTAATTCCCATCCTCCTTTTCAAGATACAAACTGGCTCTCCTGACTTAGTGCCATTCTGCCTCATTATCAGCCCCCCATTCTAAAATAATTATTTTGAATATAATGGAAATGTTAAACATGGCTGAACCCAATATGTCATGATTGTAACTGACTGCCAGCAAGTGCTTTAGTGGGTTCTGACTTGTCTAATAAAGTGTCACAACAGAAAAATGAGTAGAGCCTTTATCCCTTTTCCAATCTTTGTTGGTAAACATTTGCTTCTATCATAATGAGGACAGGTTTGTAAAATTAAGCCTCCTAAATGGCTGTCAATGGTTAGACACAAAAAAAGGAGAAATAGACACATTTCTTTGTCCTCAATACGAAGCAAAATATTTCTTTTTTTTTTTTTATTTTTTTTTAAATTTTTTTTTTTCAACGTTTATTTATTTTTGGGACAGAGAGAGACAGAGCATGAACGGGGGAGGAGCAGAGAGAGAGGGAGACACAGAATCGGAAACAGGCTCCAGGCTCTGAGCCATCAGCCCAGAGCCTGATGCGGGGCTCGAATTCACGGACCGCGAGATCGTGACCTGGCTGAAGTCGGACGCTTAACCGACTGCGCCACCCAGGTGCCCCGAAGCAAAATATTTCATTCTCCCTTTCCTTTCAAGAAAAATCCATATTCTGTGTTACTGCCTTCCCACTATTCCAGCAGCACCATAGATACTGATAGTGGCCTCATTTAAAGAAAACAATTTTTTTGTTTATTGATGGATTACTTTTCTTTTATTGCCTAATACTCTCCATTTTCCAGATAAATGTCCTTTTCTTTTATTGTTATATACAGAATGAAACAATCTTGTGCTTACTGGACAAAATAACATAGCCACAGTTCAGTGAAATATTTTGTAAGGATACTGAAAAAACGGCACTTTATTTTTATTTTTTTAATAGTTTTATAATCTCTTTTTTTTTGGTAATGATTATTTTGTTCTTTCATAAAAACTCTCATAAAAACTTGCAAGGATAGTTTAAGTTCCCATATGACTTTTACCTAGATTAACCAATTGTTTAATTTTGTTCTGTATCATTTTCTGTGTGTGTGTGTGTGTGTGTGTGTGTGTATTTATATGATATTATATATTATATTATATTATATTATATTATATTATATTATATTATATTATATTATATTATATTGTATTTATGTGTTTATATACACTATCCATATCTTTTTCCTAACCATTCAGAATAAGTTGAAGACATGATATGTCTTATTCCAAGTATTTTAGAGTATATTTCAGTATAATTCTGAAGAGAACATTTTCTTACACAGAACAGTTATCAAACACAGGCAATATACCAATGATGTAAGAACACTGTCTAATTCATAGTACATATTCAAATTTCATCTAGTGTCACAGTAATGTTCTTAATAGCTAATTGTTTTTGTCCTATATAGGTCCAGGATCTAACCTAAAATTATGTGATACATCTATGTGTCATGCAATGCTTTATTTTTGTGTGTAAAATTTTACACTCAATCACTAATGACCTGGATAGTGTTTCTTTTTAAAGTAATCTCTGTTTGGTGACTGCTGTCCCAAGAATAAGAGTTTAAGCCAAAAGATGTGTAACAAAATCCCTTAGGGTTAGTGATATCTGTGTTTAGGAAATGATACATCAACTTTGTAACTGTCTTCTAACCACAAGTTTTGGCATTTCAATAGGAAGGAGTCCAAGGAAAAGAACTCTGAGTTTATCTATAATTTGTAGTTTAGAGATTTAAAACAGGGGGTAGAGATTTTGATGCCATCTCAGTCTACCTGGGGTGAAGGGGATGTTTACAAATGACCATGTTGCAAAGATTCATGATGTACACTTTAAAAAAATTTAGTGTTTATTTATTTTTGAGAGAGATAGAACGCGAGCAGAGGTGGGGCAAAGAGAGAGGGAGACACAGAATCCGAAGCAGGCTCTGGGCTCTGATCTGTCAGCATAAAGCCCGAGGCAGGACTCAAACCCACGAACAGTGAGATCATGACCTGAGCGGAAGTCAGACTGAGCCACCCAGGCACCCCTTTAGAGCTCACTTTAAATCCAACCCTAAATAAATATTTGGTTCAGTGATAGGTTTCCATTAAACATATTAAAAGCTCCATTAAAATCAATATTTTCATCAAAATGAAATATTTGAGATATTTTAAACAAAGTTTGGATATTAACATTAGTCATTTGTCATTCTTGAAACTGAGTCCTTCTTTAAAAAAAATTCAGCTATGCATTTTTAAATATTCAGCATTAAAATGAATACAAATAGTTCCCTCCTCCCACAAAACAACAAGTCAAGGATTTGTAATATTCATGCCTAAAGCATAGAGTGTTTTGCTTAATTCTATAAATAGAATCATGGTTAGCACTGCAAGGTTCAGCAGTTTAATTTCTAGCTATTATCAAGCAAAAGTAATCCCTAAGTTTCAGATAATTTCTTTTTTCTCCATGTCAGGTCTGCTTCTAAAACTGGATTAAAAAGCATGAAAGAGTCATCAGATTTATTGACTGTGAATCCTCATACTGTTTTGTGAAAAATAGGTAAATCTCCCTAAAAAGATTCACATTTTTTTAAGTATCATATAAACACATAAAAGTACCAAGTCTCAATACCAGGAGGCTTTCTGAGTCAGACCTACTGATACCAATGACATTACTGAAAAGCCAGACAGTTGGCAGAAAGTGCAAAATCATCCTGTGCTATTTTCACATTTTTCCTCTAAAATAAAGAGAAAGGTTTTTACACGCAAGAGAAATTAGCTACGAGAAAAATACTGTGCACATCCATATTCAGTGCATAGATTAGAAGTAAAATAGTTGTTTGTCCCCTACAGTAGAAAAGGCTTGCCCATTCATCCTTGTGATAGATCTGCATGTAAAACCAAAATGAAATCAAATCCCTGCAGATGGCTCGTAAGTCACAAAAACTGTTTAATCCTTTAACTGCGTCCCTTTGGGAAGCCGGCCCCTGGGGTAAGTCTCAATGTGTAATAAATATAACGTCAAATATTCTCTTAGATTTTTAGTAGAAAGCCTTCATTGACTCCAGCAGGGCCACCCACCCCCGCAGCCCCCCGCTGCCACCTGTATTTCTTGTAAAGAGGTCTATGTTACTCCGGTGCCTTCATATGTACACCCACAGAGTTTGGTTGTAGTTTTTGCTTTAATAAGAAAAGTGTCAGTAACCGAAACTATACGTAGAAATCTTATCTAAAATTGATTGTGGCTCAAAGTCGCATTTTAAGAGTCAGCCAGGCAAATCTAAGCACATTTTTACAATGCTCTTTCTAATGGCTCTTACTAGAAAACAGTTGCATTTCAGGCAGGAATAAAATGAAAACGGACCTTGGAGGCTTAACCATTGAACAGATGCAGTAAATGCAGCTTTGGAAATATAGCTGTCACTTCAGATCTTTTATGCTGAGTACCTATATGAGCCAATTGCCAGAGCTGCCGGCATTATTATATTTCTGCAGTTCTGTTCAAAACAGACTCTGTAAGAACTTATAAAAACAGAGTAACATGCCTATTACGAACCTATTTTTAAATATTTCATTCTTTCTTGGTTTTCATTCTACTTAAATTTTTGAAGACTAAAACTGATCAGAACTTCTATAAAAAGGTACTTGTCTCTAGCACTGTGAAATCTTTCATTTGTGAGTTGCTAACGTCAAGTCAAATCAAATCAGAAATGCTTGACATCTTTATTACATTAAAGCAATTCCTGATATTGACTCTTGGGAAGGATTTCATTTTCTTACTCTCTAAACTAGAAGTTGTACTTTTTATTTATTTTTTTTTTAACACAGCAATGTGAGATTATTTTTCTCTTTACCCCTGCTGGGGGATATATATACATTTTTGTCAAATCTTTTTGAACAACACGGTTTGAACTGCATGGGTCCACTCAAATCTGTGATGTATTTTTTTCCTCTTTATGATTTCCTTAACATTTTCTTTTCTCTAGCTTATTTTATTATATAACAAATAAACATAATAAACAAAATAAACATTAACTGGCTTTATGTTATCAGGAAGGGTTCTGGACAACAGTAGGCTGTTAGTAGTCAAATTTGGGGAGAGTCAAAAGTGACATAAGGATTTTTTTTTTTTAATTTTTTTTTTTCAACGTTTATTTATTTTTTTTGGGACAGAGAGAGACAGAGCATGAACGGGCGAGGGGCAGAGAGAGAGGGAGACACAGAATCGGAAACAGGCTCCAGGCTCTGAGCCATCAGCCCAGAGCCCGACGCGGGGCTCGAACTCACGGAACGCGAGATCGTGACCTGGCTGAAGTCGGACGCTTAACCGACTGCGCCACCCAGGCGCCCCAGGATTTTTGATTACAAGGAGGGTCAGTGCCCCTAACCCCCACACTGTTCAAGAGTCAACTATGATCATGTCAATACTAAATATAGCACCATGTATTTAATTGACTAATAACTGTATGATTCTTTCTAAATAAATAATGTAATATTCTCTAACAATGTCTACGTAGAGAGTATTGTTTCATTTTTAAAGTAGAAAAGCTATACTGCAAGAAGCATCGTCACAAAAATCAGTGTATCAATTACTCATAGAATCTTGATCTCTAGTTCTTCAAACCAACTTTAAAATCCCTAACAATCTCTGTCTTCTACTCTATATACTAAATGTACATATATGTGATGTTATATTGTATTTGGATATATATCTGTCAAGATTTTTTAGTAGAAATATGACATAATAAAATTAATCAGTCACATTAATGACAATCTGACATGATTCTGAACTATGCAGTCAGCTAACCAGTGGGCATGTTGTTTTCCTTTATAGAAAAAAAGAATCTGAAAGAAAGAAGAAAATACCCCAGAATTCCTCACAGAACAGTAAGTGCTTTCATGATACCATAATATGACTAGAGCCTCTATAAAATTCTACAAATTTCTTTTATAGAAATATTCGCCTTTCTATTTGGTAAGATAAGAGATTAATACAGCTGGCAAGTTTTAGAAGGAACCTTCTAAAAGTCAATCCCAATTTACTGGAGGAAGCTGAAAATCAGTTATCCTATAATCCTCTTAAATAAGAGGCCAAGGTAATCCTTGCGATACATCTATATGGCAGAACGTGTTTATGTTGATTCCATCCTATCTTTTGACTAGCACTGTATCATTTTAATTCTAAAGAAGAAAAAAATTAAGTAAAATTTAATCATCGTGCCTCACATTCTCTGTATGTGCTAGAAAAATATATTCATTTTGAACAAAATTTTTAAGAAGAATCAAGATGTTTGTTGTCTTTAAATTAGAATTATCAAAAAATAAAAAAAGGGCAACCATCTGTAGGCTTTAAATCTAAAGGTTTCTCATTAGTACATTTCTAATATTCTCACAACTATGACTTATGTTTCCTCATACAGCTATTAACTGAGAGTAATAATTGTTTTCCTAAATATGTTCCTAAATATGCTTTTTGTGAAGCAAAATTAAATTTTTATACCATTCTTGGGGCGCCTGGGTGGCGCAGTCGGTTAAGCGTCCGACTTCAGCCAGGTCACGATCTCGCGGTCCGGGAGTTCGAGCCCCGCGTCAGGCTCTGGGCTGATGGCTCAGAGCCTGGAGCCTGTTTCCAATTCTGTGTCTCCCTCTCTCTCTGCCCCTCCCCCGTTCATGCTCTGTCTCTCTCTGTCCCAAAAATAAATAAACGTTGAAAAAAAAAAAATTTTATACCATTCTTTATGGTAGAATTTGTAACATTTTAATGATTTCCTAGATGCAAGCAATTACAAATTTAAATATGTGAATATCAAAAATAATAAAGATGGAAAAGCAAAGTCCACATTGGTGAACCATGTTATCTCCCTTTTAATGCCATGGTTGTTTTCAAATGAGTTTGCAAACTCACTTCTAGGTTGAATTTTTAAATGACAGAATCATACATATTAGTTTTATATTCTTTATACAAGAAGCAGTTAATATTTATACCCCTCACAATTTCTTGGTCATCTTATAATTTCACTGTCAAGAGCCATAAACGGCTATTTTTCTGACCTATCTTTAAGTGATTGGGTCTATTATTCAGGTGTTACTTATAGAAGTTGTTTCGTTTGGATTGTACTTTTCATAACTATATTAAAATCGGATTTAGTATGGCATCCTTTGGAAAGAATTGATGCAAGTATTTTTTTTTTTAATTTTTTTTTCAACGTTTATTTATTTTTGGGACAGAGAGAGACAGAGCATGAATGGGGGAGGGGTAGAGAGAGAGGGAGACATAGAATCGGAAATAGGCTCCAGGCTCTGAGCCATCAGCCCAGAGCCTGACGCGGGGCTCGAACTCACAGACCGTGAGATCGTGACCTGGCTGAAGCCGGACGCTTAACCGACTGCGCCACCCAGGCGCCCCTTTGATGCAAGTATTTAGGTCTTCTGCCCATCCGGGGCAATCCTAGAGAAAATGATATGCATGTTTCTGAGAAAGAAAACATGCAATTTCTTGGTGTGTTTGTGCTTTGTGGGAGTCTTCCTTTTAGCTTTTATGGTCTTTTATTTAACAACTCCATGCTAAATGACTCCTAAAAAACTGTAAGGAAAAATTACTAACTCAAGCCCAAATTTAAAAATAGAGTTTATGCCTTAATGATTTTATAAAATATTTTTGAAGAGAAATACTCTGAATTAAAACAATATTGTCAAAACACTAGAGGTGTCTTAATATAGGTCTTTTTCCAAAGAGTTCATGAATTAGGGATGTCAGTACATAAAATAAAGCATGATAGAAAGTGAAGACATTGGATAATGCAGTATTTTTCTTGTCTTTAATCTATAGAATATGTGTCTGTGTTGCAAGTCCATGAATAATAAATGAGTTTTTACAATTTGTATTTAAATCAAGCCTTATAAATTAGCATAGGAAAGCCTTACAAACCTATAGTTTTGCCTTAAAGCTCATAGCTTAAGAACAATTTGATAATTGATTAGAATATTACTAAAGATCTTTAGAGCACATTACACTTATATTTCACAGAAAAAATATGCTTAAAGATAAGAAAAATAAGAAAAGGACCTTAGGAAATTGTATCTTAAAATAATAACTTTTCACTATTACTGAACAAATGTCCGGTGGTACTTTCAAAAACTCTAAGGGTTGGTTCTCTGCAGACAGAATATACTGGATAGTGATGATGATGATGATAATAATAATAATAATAACAACAACAACAACAAAGAGGATACATTTAAAAAAAGCACTCAGATGCTCAGACATTCTTCTTGGAAACTATTCACATTATCATAGATCTACTAAACCTCTTTAAATACTACTGGGAGTTGATGTTCTCACTCAAAGCATGATTATTATTAACAATCTCTCTTTGTTGGTACACCAAATAGAACAAGAGGTTTTCAGAAGACAAGTCTTAAGAGAAAATAGATTTTAACTAGAAAAGTGTTTTGTGATTCACTAGTAAATAAATATTATTTGCAAATGCCCCTACAACTTTCAATTAGTCAAACCATTCTCTATTTGAAATAACAAGTCCTTATAATCAAAGAGTATTGGGCTATGTGTGTGTATGTGTTTGCATGTAACAGCACGGAGTTAAGAGAAATTTCTCTCTAGTCCAGTATATTCATTTTACAGGCATTACCTTCTCTACTATCCTCGTTTATAGAGGGCCAGAGAAGTCAATTCATTTATCTAAGCTCTCATATCTAGTGACAGAATCAAGAAAAATTCTGGCTTAATTAACCACCATTTTTTTTTCCTGACAAATTAGCTGAAAGTACTTGTATAAAAACTGAGGGTCTTAGATTGGCTCAAGAAACCTGTTCTCAAAACTTAATTTTCTTCCACCAAAGTGCTAATCAAATTCTATATTGTCTCTGTCTGACTAAAACTGTATTTTGATAAGCTCGTTAGAATGTTAATAGAAGAGAGAATTATACACAGAGTTAGAGTCTGAGTTTGAGTCTTGGCTTCACCCATCTCCCTGTCTCTTAGTAAGGAGTACTGGAGCACAGAGGGAGATTGCTCAGCTAAAAAAAGCAAAAACAAAAACAAAAACAAAAACAAAAAAACTACCAGATGATAATAATATATAACAAAAATACACACATACAATCTATCATCAACAATAGTTAAGCAATTACCTCAGTGACTCGTTGTTATCCTATCTAAATAATGGGGGGGAAATTGCCCAATCTACTTCCCAAGATTCCCTGAGCTCACATTAGATATATGAGTATAGTGATATTTAATTATAAATTTTAGTTCTGTTGTTATGGAAAACCTTAATTACTATAAAAAGACTTCCTTTTGTATGAAGTTTTCCTTTACTGCTTTGGGAGTCCAATATATCATTTTACAAACAGTGTGTTGATGATGAAACCTAAGTCGTTTTAATGTCTGCCCTAGACAATAATGGTCCTCCAGAAAAAATTTCCCTTTTCCTTGAATTTATAATCTAATCAGATGATGATGACATTTTATTTAGTTATCAAAAGAACACTTCCTATGTTATCACAGTTTTGTAGATTCATGAAAATGAAAAATGAAGGCTTTATAACATTAGTCTAGTTAGTAAGCAGCTGAATTAGCATTTGAACTCAGGTCTGTCTAACTCCCCCTTTCCCTAAACACATCACAAAGTGAAGTGACGGCAAAGCATATTGCATTTTCCTGTATGAATGATGGCATAGTGAGAAGAGATAGAAGCAGAGAATAGATCTTGTTCAAATGTCATTGGTCTGTGCAAAATACTGGGTGCACCTATGGTATCACTTTTCCTTATCACTTATCAATAAACATTAAATTGAATCATGTGCATTGATTCTTCAGATGCCAAAATTAAACCATGGTAGGAGAATTTAATTATTAAAGACAACTATCTTTAGATAGGAAGAGTAGAAGTAAAGTTGAAATGGATAATAGCCATAAGTATAAAAGGTCACCTACAGGCACAGAACTATGTTTATTTTGTTTGTAAAGAGTATTCCCACAAAATAGATGCTCCCAATTTGTGCTTCCTAGATATCTTATGCTTACTACATTATCTGGACTTATCTCCTTTAAAATCTTTGGTACTACTTTGGAAATTCATTCCTTTATTTCTTCTTTCTTCTTTATTTAATAGTTGCCATTGAATACCTACTGCATACATTTTCCCAAGTGTTGGTGTTATAGGAGTAAACAAAGCATAGCCTCTGTCATCAAGTAGCTTACATTTAGTATAATCACAAATACTGGAACGTTCACTACATGGAGAGAATAATAGTACTTTGACTTAAAGTAATAGACTATCTTTTTAAGATATTCATCTGACTAACCATAATCAGAATCAGTATGTTTTTATTTAATAAATGATTGACAGTTTTTCACTCTCTCTGGGACATTGGGTAAGATAGGTTTCCTGCAGTCATTATTACTCATGATAAAAAGCTAAAACATATTTAATGACTTAGTTATATCCTAGGATACTAAAGAATGAGAACTCACCCTCTGTATTTGAATTCCAGCTTCACTGCTTATTAGCTTTGGGACATAGGGCTATTTAGTAGATAGACCTCTAGATGTTTTAATTCCTTCAATGACTGATTGAGATAGTTAATTGAGTTAAAGATATGCAGTGACTTTGGTTATATAACAGTATTTTGTTGACAGTAGGCACTATATAAAGCTAGCTGTTATAATTACTGATAGAGTCTGTCCAATAATTCTAGAAACAATCTTTAATTTGGATATTCGCATTTTTATTTGCCTTTATTTTCTCCTGAAAACTGCGTCATCTTTCATGACTCTGAAATATAACTTATGAAAGAGATACAGTAGAAATGCTTTAAAATCAACAATATGTAAAGCCTTAAGTTAATAAAAGGTTAAAATGAATGATTCAGCCATTTGAATAATTTATGCTAATTTTGATCTGTTCTAACATTCTGATTTATTCACTTATTTGTCTGCACCAGGTCATTATTTTAGACTGCATTATTTATTTTTGTAATTAAGAATGTTGGCAGTGGATGAAAGAGCTATGTTCAAGTTCTCTTTCTGCCACATACTGGCTATATGACCTCAGGAAGACAATTTAACTTCTTCCTCAATGTCCTCATCTATAAAAATGAACATAAAGGGGGCGCCTGGGTGGCGCAGTCGGTTAAGCGTCCGACTTCAGCCAGGTCACGATCTTGCGGTCCGTGAGTTCGAGCCCCGCGTCAGGCTCTGGGCTGATGGCTCAGAGCCTGGAGCCTGTTTCCGATTCTCTGTCTCCCTCTCTCTCTGCCCCTCCCCCGTTCATGCTCTGTCTCTCCCTGTCCCAAAAATAAATAAACGTTGAAAAAAAAATTAAAAAAAAAAAAATGAAGATAATGAATTATATTTTGTAGGTTTGAGAATTCCGTACATCTTATGTGTTTATTACAGAAGTTAGTACAATAATATAAACAAACAGTAATTTGTTGTTATGTTTGCTATTAAAGATATCTACTTTGCAATATTAAAGAGACACTCTCTTAAAATTATAAAAAAAAAAAAAAAAAAAAATAGGGGCCCCCCTGGGTGGCTCAGTCGGTTAAGCGTCCAGCTCTTGGTTTTGACTCAGGTCACAATCTGGTGGTTTTGTGATTTCGAGCCCCGCATCTGCTGCCAGCAGGGAGCCTGCTTGGGATTCTCTCTCTTCCTCTCTCTCTCTACCCCTCCCCGACTTGTGCTGTCTCTGTCTCCCTCGAAATAAATAAACCTAAAAAAAATAAAATTATTAAAAATATACAAGTCTGCAAAGAATAAAGAAAATGTGAAGGAAGAAAGAAGAGATGTGGAGGATGGTTTGAATACAGGATAAAATTTGGTTTTAATACAGTAGGATATGGACATGCTCTAGGAGGGGTCCACTATGAGCCCTCTCCTTGAAGACCTCTTACTCTGTAAAGCAGATACTGAAACCACACAAGGTCAAGAGCATGACTCCCCTTCAGGGAGGTCAAAAGACTTGAAACATTTCGACAGTCTTCATGGCCCTATTATAAGTAAAGCTAAATCGGTACACATTATGAGGTGAACGTTACCAAAAAAGGCTTTCTACCCTACCATGAAATTACTTCCTTTGGAGTACCAAATGGGGTTATTTTCTCCACAGAAAATAAACCTCACCAAACTGTAGGCTGAACAGGCTTCCAAAAATAAAATACATCCAACATATGTTATTACATAAACCATTTTAAAGTTAAGGATAGTTTTATGCCTTGCATGGCAAAATGATACACCCTTCTTCCAAAAAATTACATGAAAACATGCGTGTGATATTGGAAATTAAAATCACAAAATTTTTTTACCAAGGAAATCTCAGAAAACAAAATTTCCCATTCCGCTGGTTTCCCTATGATAAAGAATTGTTTATGAATTTTCTCTTCAGTTTTGTACATCAATTATTTTCTGTTAATTTTACATCTACCGTTGTACTTGGCTTTGTTGTTTGAGTCATTCTTTTGCAAATGCCATAAAAATCTCTTTATGATACTGACACTGAGCACCAGTACTAATACCACTCCCTCTTAATGTCGAATCTTGTTCTGCCTCTAAAGATAAGTATATCCAATCTTAGTAATCATCGTTTCTATATCAGCAAAATGCGATTAGCGGTAAATATCTTCTCGTTTTTCTCCTCTTTAAAATGTAATCCTGGGGCGCCTGGGTGGCTCAGTCGGCTAAGCGTCCAACTTCAGCTCAGGTCACGATCTCACAGTTCGTGGGTTCGAGCCCCGCGTCGGGCTCTGTGCTGACAGCTCAGAGCCTGGAGCCTGTTTCAGATTCTGTGTCTCCCTCTCTCTCTGACCCTCCCCCATTCACGCTCTATCTCTCTCTGTCTCAAAAATAAATAAACGTTAAAAAAAAATTTTAAATGTAATCCTTACATAAAGAGCAATTTTCTTTCCCAAAATACAAAAAATCTGGTTCAGCATATGTTCCATTGTATATCTGAGCAATTTATCTCATGTTATTATGGTTAATATAATTGCTTAACCCTGCTATTGTTTTCATCTTCCACTTCCAAAAGAATCCTGGCAAAGTCTATGTTAATGAATTGGCATGAAATGTTTCGTGAGGAAATAATGTCTCTAAGCAAATGCTCAACACGCATGACCCCCAACGTGATAATATCTGGATTTTCAGTAGTCTGAAGTGTCTTGCAAGAAATAATTCTTAGCAGCAGTTTTGCAAGTTGGTCAGAGTTTTCTGCTTATCCATTTTATGTTTGCATCTAGCATACACACAATATGCCATAACATCTCCTGGGAAGTTATTTCTTTTTAATTAGGAATGTAATGTTTGAAGTGTCAAAGATTTAGCCTTGGCTTTTCCTACTGTTTTGGACTTTAAAATACTTTTTTTCTAATTTTAAAGGAGATTTTCTTAATGCCCTCTATTTATGTCTTGGAGCATTTATCTATGTGGTAATACTAATAATAATGTTGTATTATAGAGTACACGCCTTTTCATTTATCTGAATTAGGCCTCTTAACATAATTCCAGAAAAAAATGGGTTTGCCTCATTGTGTAATTATTAATGTATCCATTATTCTCAATGAGGCTAAGATTTGGACAGTTATCAATATGGGTTACAAAGGTAGAGCAAAGTTTGTCACTGAGTCAGTGGAAATAATGGAGAAAACAGGTGGTCCCCAACCTACCAAAGAGTTACGTAACAAAATGCATTTTAAGCTGTTTTCCTTTCCATTTCATGAGATGGATATTTACCTAAAGTGGTTGCACAAACCCATGAAAACCCGCAGTCTACGTTGAACCACAGTATTTGCAGGCTTGGGGATGGGAACTAGACGAGTGTGAGGAAGACAGGGGCACCACGTTTCTCCATTTTTGCTGATACTCGATTGATCCCGCCCAAAATGTGGACAATGAGTTAAACTGGCTTTCCACACCGACTTCTCTCTTTCTCACCTTGGCTTGTTACCTGATGTGCGTCTGCTCCTGATAGGATATTCTCTAGCTGCCTTTTCTTTAAAGTGGCGTTGGTTTCCAAAATCCCGGCCCCGCTTTTCTCTTGATCAAAATGTGTCACTGTGACTGGTATGAGGAAACCTCTCAGAAGAAAGGAAGTGAATCAAAGTATTTACACCAGCCGTGCATTCTCCCTGCTCCCTCCACACCCTACCCACACAATTGTTAAACCAAACAAACAAGTGACAAAGGATCTTAGGCAGTGTGAGATCCTGAAGCGAATTTAAATCATATGGATGGAGAGAGTTGGGGACAGACACCGCAGGCTCCGGATGCAGCACCCCTGCGCTGCTCTTGAGGTGTTATGTTTCCTTCCGGGCCTCTACACAGGAGTCCAGAATTCCTTTATTTTAATACCTTCAAATTCTCCCAGGGGGTTTTTGAGGTTTGTGATTAAAGCTCCCTCAATGAAGTATAGTAAGCTAGAAATTATCTGTGCTCTATTTCTCACGTTATGTAATGTACACAATTAAGTATCATTCACCTACCTTGTAATTTTTAAAATTTGTTTTAAATACCCCAAATATAAAAGCATCAATTCATGTAGTAAATATTTAAGTATCCCTTCCACATGCAGGAAATTCCTTTGTTTGTACCAGTAGTCAGTTCTGGCTGCTGTAATGAACTATTTCGTAGGCTGGGTGGCTTATAAACAACAGAAATTGACTTCTCACAGCTCTGGAGGCTGGAAGTCTGAGATCGGGGTATCATTGTGGTTGTGTGCTGGTAGAAGCCCTCTTCCATGTTGCAGACTTCACCTCGTATCCTCACGTGGCGGAAAGAAGGCGAGATATCTTTCGGGGTCCCTTTCATAAGGGCACTAATTCCCCCCATGAGGGTCCACTCTCATGACCTAATCACCCCCCAGAGACCCTCCACCTCCTCATACCATCACAAGGGTGTTAGGATTTCAGTGTGTGAGTTGGGTGGGGCGGGGGAGAGGATGCAAGCATTCAAACCATTACAACCATCTATTCCATTCATCCTATTTGACAGCTCAGATCAAGGAAATCATCCACAATGTTTAACAATTTCTATTATAATTCTGTTTGAAAATATATGGTTTCAATGATCCCCCCACTAGTGTTGATCAGACAAATGCTGTCTTCTTTCTGGGCTGGCATCAACAATTACGGAGAAGGCATGGTGAGGCCAGGCCAGCCTATTTGCAACTTATTTTCCCAGACAGCTGGTTAGGTAGCCCCAACCAGCCCCTATCTCTGTCCTAAGATTACCACACAGCAGTGGCCACTATTGCCTGAACATTTACTTTCTCTGAGTGCTTTTTATGTAATTTCTCTGAGAAGTTTATATTCATAGTTCATAAACTGCAGAGATTCTGAGAGGCAAACTAACTTCCTTAACGTCACACAGCTTATAATTTTTGATCCTGATGCAGACTCGGGTCTACACAAGGCTGAAACCTCTACTCTTAGACACACAAATTTCTTAGACTTATACCAGAATGATGTTTCAAGAGTTTCTCTTTGCATGAGAAGGAGAACTCCCTCAGTATGGTAGGCAAATCTCTTTATCCCAGACCCTGGCACAGAGTAGGTGCTCAATGCTAGTTGAACCAAAGTGATGACCTTCTTAACCCAGAACTATCATAGAGCTGGCTTTATCGAAAGTTCTCTTTTCTCTTACTTTTCCTCACTTAAAGCTAGATTTATCTACATCCTGAAAAACTCCATTACAATAAGCTTTTATTTTCAAGGGCTGTATCTTTAGCCTTATACAAATATTTATTTTTCACTTTTTGTGAGAAAATACGCATAGAATTTATTGTTTTAACCATTTATAATTGTACAGTTCAGTGGCATTAAGTACATTCACACTGTTGTATAATCATTACCAACATCCACCCCCAGAACTTCTACATATTTCCAAACTGAAATTCCATACCCATTAAATAATAACCCCCATTCCCTCTCTCCACAGCCCCTGGAAACCACCATTATCTTACTTTCTGTCTCTATGCATTTGACTATTCTAGATACCTCATATAAGTGGGGTCATGGAGTATTTATCCTTCTGGGTCTGACTTATTTCACTCAGCAAAATGTCTGTAAGGTTTACCCATGTGGTAGCATCTGTCAGAATTGCCATCTTTTTAAGGCTCAATAATTCCTTTGTGGTATATACTGCATTCTGTTTATCCATTTACCTATAATTTATTGTATGATATAGTTGTCTTAAGTGGAATTTTTTTGTGTGAATTCCCTAACTAAAGGTGCAAATACAGGAATGTAATGTTTGTGGCTTCTAGGACATCTCTTTTTTTATATCATAAACTCTAAAATTAATCACAGAAAACTAGCTCAGTATAGGCAATCAGCAAAAGACACAAATGAGTTTAAGGTAATTTAGGGTGTCTGAGTCATAAATATGCCACGTTTTAACTGCTCAGACTAGAATTAGCCTGTCTTCATTGGATTATCTGATGTTTTTATACACCAACAGTTCTTAGAAGATTTATAAAGCTAGGGGTATCTTTATATTGACTTTTCTCTAAAAATAAATGAATAATAGGGAGGGGGTTATTGATTCAAAACAGAAATGCAAATTTATAACCTTCGACTTTTGTAATACTACCATTTAACTTCTCATCTGCCTTATGAAATATTATGGCCCAACACTTACTGGAATCTTAAATCAGTAAGCTCTTTCATATTTTCTTTTTTTTTTAATTTTTTTTTAACGTTTATTTTTGAGACAGAGAGAGACAGAGCATGAACAGGGGAGGAGCAGACAGAGAGGGAGACACAGAATCCGAAACAGGCTCCAGGCTCTGAGCTGTCAGCACAGAGCCCGACGTGGGGCTCGAACTCACGGACCGTGAGATCATGACCTGAGCCAAAGTCGGACGCTTAACCGACCAAGCCACCCAGGCGCCCCGAGCTCTTTCATATTTTCAATAAGCATTCCTTAGATGCTTACTAATAATTCTAAAGCTAGCATTTATTGAATGTGAGATACACACAATACACATGTATTTATCCGTGTCTGTCTTCTCTCAGAGAAGCTTTATCACCATCCTACAGATAAGGAATCTGAGGATCAGAAAGATTAAATGATTTTCCCAGTTAATAAGTATCAGAGTTGGATTTTGAGATCAGAACTTCTTGGAGCAGGACTCTTGCTCTCTGACACCTCACACTACCCCCTGTATACTATGCATGGAGCTATATGTAGGGCAAAACACTGTCTCCACGACAAAGTAATTT
The DNA here is from genome assembly GCF_028749965.1 of Puma concolor. Classification (NCBI taxonomy): domain Eukaryota; kingdom Metazoa; phylum Chordata; class Mammalia; order Carnivora; family Felidae; genus Puma; species Puma concolor. The sequence continues at coordinate 40,068,026 of NC_141673.1, read as the reverse complement.
ACATTACAGTAGAATGGATGGACATTCTAAATTAAATACAATAGTATGAAGATAAGAAATACTTGGAAGCCAGCAGGTAGACATGGCTTAACACTGCCTGAATAACTTAAAAAGGAAAGTGGATTCCATACGGACCTTATATGACTTACTTCCATGCTGGTTTTCTGCTTTCGTTGTTAAGGAATTGGTTAAGCACATGGTATATGGTAATGTAAGGGAGGAGGCTGTAATGAGATCATGAAAGTCAAAGTAAAGGGCTTGAAGTTTCTCTGTAGCCCTCGGAAAATCATTGTTTTAATGCTTTTCTTGCTGTTTTTTGCTGTTTAATCGCTCATTCTGTAGAAGCCTTGGTAATAGAATAATAGTAGCAATAAAAAAAGATAAGTTTAAGAAAAATAATCCTTTTCTTAGCCTCTGTTAGTTTTTTTTTTAGCATTATAGAAACGAGTAAAGAAGTAAGTGTACGACCTTGCCTCTTATCCAGAACTATCACATCTCTTAGGTGATCCTCAAGAGTACGATCTATAACATTTTGTTGTTATTTTCTGACCTGTTGGGTGAGGCACTAAAACCTGCTTCCCAGGTCTATGTTGCTTCAAATTACTGTAGTGAGGAAATTTCACAGTGCTGTCATGCTTTTGGTTAATACAGTTTTGTGTTTTGCTTGGGAAAGACTATTCTGATAGTGTCCTATTGATTCAGATGTTTTCTGACAGTAGCTGCCTACCAGGTTTGCCTTCATTGACTTTTCAATGTTCTATTACAAATAACTTGCATGTACAATTTGATACTGAAGGACAAAGAAGGTTCCCCACTGTGCATGAAGTCGGAGCAGCCCTGAGCGTGGGGTGGTGAGTGTTTATTATCATTCTAAAAATCACCCACTTGTCCAGGGCTGCTGCCATAAAAGAGCTGTGTTTTCTCTGTTACTCTTTTTTCTTCTCCTCTTTGTTTCATTTTCCCAGACATTCCAGTGTACCTCTTATTCTTGAAAGGCTTAAACTTCGTTCTTATAAATCCTCCATACTCACTGAAACTTCAAATATAAAATCACAGGTGTTTTCTTATTTTTTTGCACACCTGGAATCCAAAATAGCTTGAATTCAAAGTACTTGTTTTATTATAAATTTTAAAAGATATCGTTTGGGGCACTTGGGTGGCTCAGTCAGTTGAGCATCCAACTCTTGATTTTGGCTCCGGTTACAATCTCAGGATTGTTGGAATTGAGTGCCATGTGGGGCTCCATGCTGAGCATGGAGACTACTTGGGATTCTCTCCCTCTACCCCTCTCCCCACTGGTGCTCTCTCTCTCTCTCTCTCTCTAAAAGATAAAAATATATAAAAATTAAAAAATAAAAGATCTGTTTCTGATTTTCCTAAAATTGCAAATGGTTAGAAATAGTAATGTTATAATAATAAAATAACTACAGTGTATTAAATCCCTACCTTCCTCAAGCTCTGTGCAGGTTTTACATGTCACCTATAATTCTGCCAACCCTACAAGGTAGATGTCATTACTTCATTTTACAGATGCAGAAACTAAGACTCTGAGAGATTAGGTCACTTGCCCAAGACAATAATAATTCCATCTTTCTGATCATGCTTGACTTCTGGTTATCTAAAATGAGAGCACTATTGTTTGGGTTTGCAGAGCACTTCACAGTTTGTATAGCAGTTTTATATATGGCGCCGCTTCAACCTCACAAAAGTGGTATGGATACTTTGCAATTCATCTTACTTCTTGGGAGACCATTTATAGGCTCTAGATTCAGAAATGGATTATGGATTTTTGTGTGTAAAATAGTTCCCTTTATTAAGGTGGCTAGAGAACTTGCCTGTTGATGCCCTTGAAGAATTTTTGAGATTATGCTTACCCAGGCAATACTTGCCTGAAGAAGAAGCCATAGTAATGTTTTTGAAACCAAACTTCTATGCCCCAGAAAACTGAGTAGGAAATATATACATAGCTATTTCCTGCTGTCTGTTAGGATGCCATCTCCTGGTGACTTTGTCCTTAAAGACAGTCTGTTTCCATATCTCCATATAAACCAGAGCACCCTAGTAATTCAATATACCTGACTAAACATGGAGGGGGAGAGGCAAGTACAAAGAGACACAGAGAGAATATCTGACAGTATTACACAAAAAGTAGGTAACACGAAAATGGGCAGTCAGTATATTTCTGTCTAATATGTAGTAGTTCCAAAACCCAATGACATCAGAGTCTCTTAAGGAATGTGGGATGGGAAATAACAACTGGACAATGGGAACAACAAACAAAAAGGTTGGAAGATTAAACAGAGGAAAAACGAAAACAGATTAAGCAATACGTATACTACCCTCCAGCCCCATGGAAACACAAAACCGCCCTACTCACCATTCCAGAAAGTACAATGTTCTTTCAAACACCAGAAGTTTAGCTCAAGAGCTTGGCCCTAGTTTTTCTGACCTTACGTCTTCCTAAGCTGAGTTAGTTTCTCCCTGTCTTTTATATTCCCAGAGCATCTAGGACGTGGCTCTAGTGCAGCATCCATCTGATCTGCTGGTTATGAGCAAAATCAGCCATCCTTATGGGAGCCTAGTCCTCTCCTCGATCCCACCATCCCAGAAAGCAATACAGCACTTTGAGCACAATGCTTAGCACACAGTACATGATTCTAGTCAGTCATTCAACAGTACCAGACCCTATGCCAGGACTGAGGGCTAGACTCAAAGAATGTTTGAAGCAAAGAAGAAAGGAATGAAGAAGGTAGGGGAGAGAGAAATGAAAGACTTAGGACAGGAAGAAAGGAAAGAAGGAAAGCAGGCCAAAGATAGAAGGAAAAAATGTAATGATTTACTCTCTCACATAGTATTTCATATAAACTTTTCTTTCAGTGAGGAAATCTATTTGAAAAAATAAATATTTCAGAGTGTTTCAGAACTCACAGTGGAAATGAGGGGAATGAGTTTTATAAAAGACTAGAAGTTAAATCTTAGATAGTTTTTTCTCCACTAATTTGGAAGTTTATTTTTCTTATTACCAAAAGATTTCCATTTTCATACATGAAAAGACAAGATGTTTGTTCACTCCTTAGCTAACAAATTTTAGAAACAGACTTTTTAATATGTCTTTATAATGGAACAAAGAAGTCAGAAGGCAAGAGAATTTATCTCCCAATCTGCAAATTACTGCATTGAAATACTTCTAAATATGCAAAACCTACCGTGTGTGTGTGTGTGTGTGTGTGTGTGTGTGTGTGTGTGTGTGTGTGTTTCTTTTTGGTCTCTGTGAGACTGATAATGCTAATTTACACCAGTGCTCCTAATACGAACTAATGATTCCCCATGTAAATACCACTTACTATCCATTCTCCTGCTAATGTACTCTGAAGTTGTAGTTTCTTCCTTTTTATCCCCCAGCCCTTCCCTCATCAATCCTAAGAAAACCCCTGATTTTTCTATTGCTTCTAGAACTTTGAGGGGTTACATGCTTCCATTCTACTGCTTTTCAAACATTCTAATTAGAAATTCAGGGGTAGAGTGTGATCAGAGGAGGATTTTTGCTCTGCTTAATGACAGAAACTTGATGCCAATTGCCATAATTGTGGGCAGGTAATGTATTAAATAAGGCTGATATTTTACCTTTCTTCCTATCTTGCTGCTACTTAAACACATATCCCAGTAACAATAATTAGCAGTCACTAAAGGCAAGAAGATAAACAGAAAAATAAATCTTGAGAAAAAGAATCAAGAACGATTTCTGAATATTTATTATAACACCTTAAAATTCGTTAAAATCCTCTCCCAGTATCTGAATCAGATCTGACACATGCCCCGCTATCTGTTAAAGTCTACAGGACAGTCACTTATGCAACGACAATGGAACATTTTAGTCTGTGTATTTACACACATAGAAGATGCTCTGTGAATTGGTTTGAATTTTCCTTCTTTTCAGTACCTTATGGTTTCATTGCTAATGAGCAGAAAATTGAAAAAGATGGAAAAAGGGAAGAGGGAAAGTTAGCGCTCTAGATAAAGGGTTGAAGAAATTATAAAAGAACAAAGTAATTATTCATGAAATAGAAGAGGAGATATTTCCCAAAAATGAATTACATTATGGATTGGAAGGAGCAGACCACACACATACACAACCATGTGCCTGCACGTATGACCCACACACAACAAACGGACCACATCATGCACGCACAAAGATGCGCACATGTGCCGACTCTACCACACCCACACCCTTCACACAAAAGCGCTTGTACATATGCTCACAAACGCACACGGATACAGCGAAGTTATGCTCCCATTTAATTAGTTAGGAACACAGCATTTTATGAGAAGCATGGTATCCCCAAAGGATAGTAGTGTATCTCGTGATAGCTTCCCTTGCTCCCAGCACCCCAGAGGAGGCTCATAACTGCCTCCTCTAATGACATGCGGTGAGACTTGTAAAGCTCATCTCTTTTTGCAGCACTGCATTTTTATATACCAGTGTACAGAATCATTCCAGAAAATCTTGAATTTATAATCTACGTGCTTCGGCTTAACAGCAAGTGTCGCATCTTTTGGTTCTCAAACCAAACTCAGTGATATCTAGGCCATGTCATCATCTAGAGAGAGCAGACAGAGTCAGTGCCCAGGAGCCAAGAGCAATCCTGCATTTCTTTGCATTAAATGTTGTGGGTTCTACTTAGTCGAATACTTACTTCATACAATGGAAATAATAACTCTTAACCAATAAAACCACATCTGGGACGTAAAAGACACTCAAAAATAGTAATGGAGAAGAGTGAGGCATATTGTTACCTCTTTGTTACAACTGATGATTTCCAGCTCATCTTGGTTTGGTTGGTTTACCTGACAAATCCACTGGCTTAGACTCTAAATAAGCAAATTGCATTTTCCAATTTGGTTATCTTCTAGTGTTCTCACATTAAAAAGGGCTACTGAGTCCACATTGATAGGTCTTTGAAATCTGAATAAAACCTTAAAACTTTCAAACATAGATCAGAAGTACACATTGCCTAAGTTCATTTATATATTTCCTTGATGTAGTCAATAGCATATGCTTTTTGATCATATATCCATACACAAGAGAAAACTTTCTGCCCTGAAAACCCACTTTGGTTGTAAGATTCACCCCAGTTTATAAAAATAAACATTTCATTAAAGAACATATTTTAAAATATTTGAGATGTTAAGAGCATAATGTTATATATTACAGATGTTGGTTAAAAGTAATTTTATGTTAGGGGTGCCTGGGTGGCTCGGTTGGTTGAGCGTCTGACTTTGGCTCAGGTCATGATCTTGCAGTCTGTGAGTTCGAGCCCCGCGTCGGGCTCTGTGCTGACAGCTCAGCCTGGAGTCTGCTTGGGATTCTGTGTCTCCCTCTCTCTCTGCCCTTCCCCTGCTCATGTTCTGTCTCTCTCTCTTTCAAAAATAAATAAAAATTTTTTAAAACAGTTTTATGTTATTTAAAATCCTATAGCTCATGCCTATCCTTTTTGTTCAGAGGTCCCCTCTACAAATATACTGTCCTTGCATGTATTGAATTCTTAAAGTTGACTTTAAATGCTGCTTCCTATATTAAGCAGAAAAATAGAGTCCTAGAACTCTGGGATTGGAATTCAGAGATATGTACTTCATTGCCATCTAGATATTAAAAATACTAGGAAATTATATTGATATAAAGCTATTTTTAACAGTAGGTTCTAGGTGGTTTTTTTCCAGGGTCAATTAAGCTTTAAGCTGGTTTACCTGGAGTACCGAAGAGAACAATTTCTTATAAAGCTAAGATCATATAAAAACCATACTTTCCAAACAGTTTTATATGAACTTTGAAGCAAATACATAACAATATATGAACACAAGCAAGGCTACAGATGATTCTCTCTAGCAGTAAGTTTGGAAAGAGATCTCGAAGATTTGTGGGGAGTTCCAGGTTAAAAAAAAAAATCCATACCAACTTTACTTCATGTTCAGTGGTGGAAAAAGGCAGGATATCAGGATGTGGGCATTGGGTCCCAGACTTGAAACATTCACTTAAGCTTCCCCAATTTTTTATCTTAGTGTGCACCCACCCTAGGATCAAACTGCCCTTGGCCTCAAAAGGAGACTCAGAGAACATATTTGTTCAAGGCTACACCCGCCAAGCAGGAACTGCTGTAGACTATGTTATGTACCTCCACATTTCAGGGCTCAGTGTAATCATTTGGCAATATCCACTCTACTTTTATTTACACAAGTGCACCCCCATGCAGCAAACCTAAAAGTGGAAGGCAGGAAGTACAGATCATGCGTAGAACTCCCGCCATGCTTTGGACTTCACTCTTATTCATTTGAGTTGTAGTCGTAAAAAGCCAGGCCAGAAATGACCTTTGATTATTTTATGAAACCCAAACACACTTGTCAAACCCAACCATGCAAAACGGCACAAATTAAGTCAACTTTCACTCTGGTTTTGTGCCAAATGGAATGAAGCCTCTGGTGGGCTGGACAGCTCTATTTCCTGCTTTCAATTTCGGAGAGTCCAATTAGTAAATCAAACTTTCAAAAGCTGTCTAAAATAATTAATTAGGTCATAATTACTCAGAAGCATATTTTATAGTGTACTCTAATCTAGTATCTGGTCTAAATGCTTGAAAAGGGTATCAATTTCATTATTAAAGAATTAATTATAATTGGGCCTAATCCTTCGGTGATAGAGGTTGAAAAAAAAATACTCTAGGGATAAACTGTTCACATATGTGAAGTAGATAAATTCTTCCAGAGCTCGAGAGCTAGTTGTGCTCTGGAATTATTTGCTGCTTATAATATTATTCCTTTTTTAAAACCTTGTAGACATTACTCAATAAATAAATGCCTCATAGGAAAAAAGGGCCCTCAGTCTAAATGTGTTTATCATATTTGGACAACTGATTTTCCTCCTACTCTATCCCAAACATTTTCAGTAATCAGTACATTGATACCATAAAAGATGAAGAAAATGCATATGCTGTCAGCCACTATACCAAGAAGTTTTCCCACTTTATCTTATTTAGTCTAATAATAATTATGTGAGGAATGTATCATTTCTACAGATTGAGGAGCAGAGGTTCAAGGAGACTGAATGATTTTTTGCAGAGTTAGTAAGGGCAGGATCTAGGAATTGAATTCAGGCCTATTTCATTCTAAACTTCACCCGATTTCTACTATTTCAGTGTTCGTCCCGGTAGCATGTGTTTCTGAGGGTTCATGAGTACCAAGACACCATTTTAAAAAATGTTCTTATTTCATTTCAGTAATAATGTGAAAATGTATGTATCTTACCATTTATGAATACAAAACAGCTACTTGGAAGTGATTATTTTAAAATGGAAGATATTTTGGGGCACCTGGGTGGCTCAGTTGCTTAAGTGTCCAACTTCAGCTCAGGTCATGATCTCACGGCTTGTGGTTCCAGCCCCACCACTTGAAACACCACTTGAAACTAGAGCCTGCTTCACGTTCTGTGTCTCCCTCTCTCTCTGCCCCTCCCCTGCTCAAGCTCTGTCTCTCTGTCTCTCTCTCTCTCTCTCTCTCTCTCAAAAATAAACATTAATTTTTTTTTAATGGAAGACATTTTAAGAGAATACAACTTTAGTTGTTAAGTCATGATTTCTCAAACTGCCACTGCCCCCAACTCTACTGGAGAAATCCTCAAAGATTTTTCTTTTTTTTTTTTTTTTTTGAAAGACACCTCATAGGCCTCATGCTTATGAAACTGTGTTCTGCATGGCCACAGACTATTCCTTGTGGATCCTTGAGTATTTTCATTAATTCTTCAAATTCCAGGTTGTATTTGTTTATTTCCATAGCATTAATGATGTTTATGACCTATATGTTACAACACCAACAGATGTACAGAAATATCTAGTCATGAACTCAAGTTTGGTTTGTATCAATGTACATTATGGGAAATGTTATATGACCAACCAACCATTAGAAGCCAACATAAGCATCTGAAACAAGAGCAGTTATTAACTTAAATGATTCTTAGGGAAGTAATTATTGCTGTTTTATGGATTTAATATTATTATTACTTAATTTTAACCTGATTGCTAAGTTCTCTTTTATATATTATTTGCTCCTGGTTTACATACATTTTAATGAGTTCCATGAAGCCTGCTGTGATAATATCTTTGTCGCTTTAATATGCTAGTACAGTATGCTTTTATTTGACAAATAGCTTTTTTCAACTGACATTTTAATGCCACATTCACAAGAAATCAAGCAGAAATGCTAAATACTATTTGTTTTGTCAGTGAGGTAGGGTTCTAAAGAGATTTCCATCAGAAAAGCTATATGAAAGAGATAATATACAAAAGATGGGAGAATATAGGTAATTATCTCACATCCTAATATTTACACAAGATAATATAACTTATTACTGATTGCAAATAGAAAAAAATCTTCCTTGAAGACAACATACGTCATCCTTTAGAGACTAATTCTCAACTTTATTAAGATTCAACAATAGAAATCCTCTATGCAAATTTTCCTAAAATTTCTCATTGGTAGTGACAGCTTTTGGTGTGTATTGTGTTCCTAAGTTTTACTATTTTTAACGTAAAGGCTCTTAAGTTACATGAAGGACTAGTTTCTCCCAGTCATCTTTTTCATGAGCTATGAAGGAAAACGCCAAGGTCGGGGCGGGGCGGGGGGTGGGGGTGGGGGGAATGTTACTATGGTTTTAAGTTCCTAAACATTTATTTTTAATGTTTCTTTTAGGAATAGCAAATTTAAAAAAAAACTTCACCTTATCAAAAATAGTAATAACACCTGAGATCAGTATAGCTTACCTGTACCTATCCATGCCAGAAATAAGGTAATATGAGCTTTTTCTATACCTTTCTGTCCATTTACACCAAAGAGGATTGTAAAGCCAAAGGCATAGAGTCCAATAAATCAAAGACAGCTGATACTATAGTTTCATGGGTAAATTGTTGTAGTTGATTAATGTGTTTCTCAGAAGAAAGAGAACAGGGGTGGTTGGGGCTCACTTATAAAAGGCAATGAGTAACATGAAACCAAGAACACAGGTAATATACCAGCTAAGGACTTCACAGCAGTTTAAAGCATAACATCTAAAAAACAATCTTAGGTCCATAAGTAGGCAAAATAATCAAGAGCATCTTTCAAGCACTGTTTCTTTTCTTTTATTAGGCTTCACAAATTATATTATATACATAACTAAAGCCATAATGCTGACTTATACTTATTTAAAATGTATTCTCAAAAAATTAAGAAACTTCTCATTTTTCCACATATTCTTTTTATATATGTATACACCTTCCTATTTTTCCACGATTGTGTTTGAGTGTTGAGACTGATTTTTTTTTCCTTTTTAATATTTTATTTAGGGAATTGTAACATTAATTTTAGTAGTAATTGAAAATTAACATCAAAGTATAAAAAAATTTAAAAATTCCTGTTATAAAGAATGATAGCCACTAAATACTACTTGTGTGTAATTTGACTGGCAGAAAAATGTACGAGTATGTCTGGAAATGAATACCTGATAAGTACAAACTCCAGATCAAGTAAGATGTCCAAATACCTTTCTGGACCTCCAATCTCTTGGCAAACTTAAGTATTGCGTAACTCTTCATGTTTTAGTTGGGTAAAAGTGCTTGGGTAAAGGATAATTTTTGCTTCCATCTCTTTCCAAAAATATATATGCTCCTATTTTGAGATGCAAAATGGAAAAACATTGAATAGAATTAACTTAAGTGTCTCATTGTCCAACAGCTTCAATAAATAATAAGATAAATCCAAAGAGACGCTGAAATATATAACCTTGAACATAATGCTTTGCAAGGTTGTAAGAATTTTCCAAATGCCTTCCATTTTCATCCTCTTAAATTTTTCAAAAGCTACTTAAGATGTCTGAGATAAATAACAATGCTTCCATTGTAAGGATAGGTTCTCTTTTCAAAACTGTTTGTTACCAATTCCTGCCATTTTATATAATGGACCTACCAACACACAGAATGAGTGACATACAAACTGACCAAGACAGACTTAGGGACCTTAAGTGGACATCCATAGGCAAGAAGAGCAATTCATCTAGCTCTAGGATTTTTTGCCTTCAAGATGCTTTATGGGCCCCAAGAAGTTCTAAAGACACCCCTGAGAGATAATTGGCAGCTATTGACAACTTATGGGAAAGAAATGGATGGCTAACTAATGTGCCCAAGGCTAAAGAAAGTCAGAGGACGGTTTTCTGCTCAAGTTTTCAGTGAAATTGATTATTGGCATTGCACTTTCTCTTTTAGGAAGGTGCCATCATTTGTTTCTGCAAATCTATACTCGTGCTATACTTGTACTTGAGATTACACTTCTATTTTAAAATTCCTATTTCCGTCACCAACAGCTTTTTGAACGTTTTTCTCCCTTTTTTCCCCCCAAGCGTGATTTTTATTCCAAAAAGTTAAACTATAAAGTTGTATTAAAAACTGCTTGGTCATATTTAAATAAGGCAAAACTTGACATAAATAACAATTCCAAGTGGTAGAAAATTTTTCAAGCTCTATGTACATAAGAATAGCTAACTGAGAAAAAGGTTTCCTCCAAAGCACAGTCTGAAAGTGAGAAGAAAGCTTTGACTTTCAAAAGTGAGGACGCGTAGATAAAAGAGAACAAAGTAGCTTGAAATCCTGACCCTCCCTTTTTGAAGAAACTACGTCTGAACTCTAACTAGAAAAACAACATCAAAATACAGGGAATTCAGTCTATATTCGACTTCACGTTGCTGTTTTGAAACAATAGACCGTTCTTTAGTGCATCGCTGCTAAAGCATGAGAAACCTTTGTGAATCAATACCAGTTTATTCTAACAATAATTTATTGATGAATTCACATTTTATTTACTATCCTCTAGGCCAGACACCATTATGAGCAATGAAGCTACAATAATAAATGATATGGACCTTGCCCTTAAGAAGTTCAGTCTAACAGAGATGAAGAGGAGAAAGGAAAAAAGGGGGGAAAGCTAATAAATTTGTGCTGTGAGAGTACAGAGAAAGAAGTAAAGACTTTTATAGACACTACACATTTTAGATTGGAAAACTAGACCCTGAAGAATGAATGTCTGTTAAATACCTGCTATATTTCTTTCCTGGGATGCCATGACAAATTATCACAAACTAGAATGGCTTCAAACAACTCTGTTCTCTCACAGATCTGGAGGCTAGAAATTCAAAATCGACCTGTTGAGTCATCCTCCCTGTGAACCCTCTGAGGGAAGGACCCTACCTTGCCTCTTCAGCTTCTCCAAGCCCCAGGCATTCCTTGCTTTGTGGCCACGTAACTTCAATCTTGGCCTCTGCCTGCACTTGGCTTCTTTCCCTCTATGCCTTCTTTCCTCTTCTATTAAGAATACCAGTCCTATTGGGTTTACAGTCCACTCTACTCCAAAGCAGTCTCCCTTTGATTTAATTACATCTGTGAAGACCCTATTCCCAAATAAGGTTACATTCACAGGAATCAAGGGTTATGACCACAACATATCTTTTACCAGGAGACAGTTCAACACACAACACTATCAGCTAGGTGCTCACTAAAACACCAGAGTCCTGCCCTCCTTCATTTAAAAATAATAATGGTTTAATTTAAAAATCAGACAATAGGCTGGGCGCCTGGGTGGCTCAGTCCATTAAGCATCCGGCTTTAGCTCAGGTCATGATCTCACAGTCTGTGAGTTCAAGCACAGCGTTGGGCTCTGTGCTGACAGCTCAGAGACTGGAGCCTGCTTCAGATTCTGTGTCTCCCTCTCTCTCTGCCCCTCCCCCACTCTTGCTCTGTCTCAAAAATAAAAATATTAATTTTTTTTTAATCAGACAATAAGGGGCACCTGGGTGGCTAAGTCAGTTAAGCAAACAACTTTGGCTCAGGTCATGATCTCGCAGTTCCTGGGTTTGAGCCCCGTGTTGGTCTGAGTGCCGACAGCTCAGAGCCTGGAGCCTGCTTCAGATTCTGTGTCTCCCTCTCTCTTTGCCCCTCCCTCACTTGCACTCTCTCTCTCAAAAATAAATAAACATTAAAAAATTTTTAATAAAAATAATAAAGATAAAAATCAGACAATAAAATAATTCATGATGCGTTTTGCAATTCACGGTTCTCTATATGGGCTTTTATAAATAAGTTCTCTGAATTTCATTATTATCTGTAGCATTTATTATTCTGTCTTTAAACATGAAAAGGATTATCTTCTCTGAACAAAGAAAATGATAGATTTAATCAGCAATTAAAGATGGGAATAAAAAAGAGCAATGGCCCTATAAAACACACTAATCATGGATATTGTGAAATCACTTTTCTGGTAATTTATTTAAATAGGTAAACTAATGAAATGGGATGATGAAACCTTACCCACAGCTGAAGAAGGATATTAAATGATCTGGAAGAATTTAAATGGCAATAATTTAAATATAATAAAATTTGAAATTTTTAAAAAATAAAAGGACACATAAGCAAGAATGTTTACTTAAGATTGACAAATTTTATCTGTAATACATGTATAATGTATAATGTTTAAAATGCATGGGGCACCTGGGTGGCCCAGTAGGTTGGGCATCTGACTTTGGCTCAGGTCATGTTCTCACGGTTTGTGGCCCAAGCCCTGCGTCCGGCTCTGAGCTGACAGCCTCTGAGCCTGCTTCTGATTTTGTTTCTCCCTCTCTCTGACCCTCCCCCACTCACTCTCTGTCTCACTCTCTCTTTCCAAAATAAATAAACATTAAAAAAATTTTTAATAAATAAATAAATAAAATAAATAATAAAATGCATGTACAGGGGCGCCTGGGCAGCTCAGTCTGTTAAGGATCTGACTTCGGCTCAGGTCATGATCTCGTGGTTCATGAGTTCAAGCCCTGCATGGGGCTCATTGCTGAGAGCCCAGAGCTTGGAGCCTGCTTCGGATTCTGTGTCTTCCTCTCTCCTCTGCTCACACTCTGTCTCGCTCTCTCAAAAATAAATAAATATTAATTTTTTTATTTAAGAAAATTTTAAAATGCATGTACCTCCTGAAAACATACTGTTTTAGAATAGTTGAGTTTCCTATAGCTTCTAAGAATGCATACATGGTACCTAAAAATATTTTCAACTTTTTGCTTTAGTTGAATGTTATAAACTTATTGTACTCAGCAAATTCTAAACTACACAGTACAGAGACATCTTCATGACCTCAAGAAGCATATTATTACCGTAAGTGCTATATCTATATAAATATGGACCTTAAGTGATTTTACCAAGACCAGAATTGTGAGACAGGGTAGATATTTCAAGAAAATGGAGTGATCAATGCACTCATTCAACCAATATATATGGAAAGCCTGCTGTTATGCCAAGCCCTGGCCAAGGCACTGGGAACACAGCAGTGAATAGTTCCAAATTCCTGCCCTCAAGGAGCTCAAATTTGGGGGTGGGGTGGGAGAGGGGCCACAAGATAAAATACACGATGCCCTGTAAAATGTGCATTCCAGGTAAATATTTTTAGTATGAATAGGTGCAATAGAATACTTGGGATATTTATACTGTGAATAAGCTTTCAGTATAAGTAATGACAAGTAGTAAGATTTTAGTTTGCATACGTCTGATGCAATATTTAGGACACACTTATACTACAAAGTTTTTTGTTGTTGTCGTTCATCCAAAATTCAAACTTAACTGGGTGTCTTGTATTTTTATTTCCTAAATGTAATGTGATAAGGATGGAGGCGGGGGGCAGAAGGCAAACACACACTGAAGGAGTATGCCATTCGTGTTAAGTGCTCTGCAGGAAAACGAAGTCCGGCTGGCAGAAGTGGGGGCACTACAAGAGTAGCGGATCACCAAGAGACATGACAGGGAAGACGTCTCCGGGCAGGAGGCATCTGAGCGGAGACCTGAAGGAAGTGACGGTGTGATCCGTGCCACCTACTGGGGGAAGGGCTTTCCTGGCTAAGGAAACAGCTAGTAAGAATTCCTAAAGCAGGAATATTGCACGGTTCCCAGGGAACCAAGAGAGTCCAGTGTGCTGAAATAGAGGGAGCAGAGGAAAGGCAGAATTGTATTGCCCTTCCAGAATTTGTCATGAGCCAGCATTAATTCTTTGACATTCCTCAAAATATAACCTTTATCTGTATGCCTGTCCATCTCTCTCTGCACCTTCTCGTCTTTCTGTTTCTGTCTTCATCTCTGCTGCCCTACAAATGCACGTGTGTGTGTATGTATCTTAGAGACTAACACAAAGCATTCTCTGCTGCAAGAAAAAATAATGAGCAACTTAATCTGGGCCTTATTTACACTAAATTGTCAATTTTGATCATTTTTTTATTTCACTAAAATGTTCTGCTTTCATTACAGTCATTACCTTCCATCTATAAATTATAATGTGTTCACATTCCATAAGTATGTTTGAGTTCCGCACATTTTGCCTTTTGCAGCACAGACCAGACACAGGGAGTATTTTTATTTAATGAAACCTCTAATCAAATCCTGTGGATTCACTAGCAATTGGTTAACCTTCAAAATAACCCCACATATCAGGACTCTAATGCCCAAATTTGTTGATCTCATTCTTTGTTTTCACAATCAGCTTCCATTTGACATTCTGTCACACGGTCTACTCCCCAGCTTTTGCCCCTGCAGTCCTTCTCTCCACGCAGCGGGGGTCGATGTGGTCCCAGCATGTGGATGCAGTCCTGCTCCCAGTTTTAAAAATGATGAATTTAAATAGCTCTAGATCCAGGGGACGCTTGCACAGCACCTGTGCTCAGGTTCTGTCTCCGTCCTTGTGGCTAAATCTCCAGTTCGATATCTTCCCACAACCACAGCCCCTAGAAACCTGGATCCCTACCCCTCTCTTGTAATTGACTCTTTTTAAAACCCATTTATTCTCTGGTCTCTGGCCTGGTCACAGACCAGAGACCAGAGATCATTTTATTGGCTGATAAAAATTTCTGAATAAAATGGTCATGTATTAGTAATCATTCTTCATCTCCGTGTTTTGCTCACTCATGAGCTGGGGCATCCCAAGATCAACTTCTCAGACTCCTATTGTTGAGATTTCATGTAGATTTGTGTCCTGCTATTGTCATGCTTCCTGATAGAAGTCATGGTTTGCCTGACAGACGAACTTTCTCTGAGCATGGGCATATGGATCAGCTCTTAGTGTGCACAACAGTCAACCGTGAATGTGATCCCAGATCCTGTCATCCCATCTGCCCTCATTGGATTTTGCAGGGCCAGGGCACTTGGGCATTAGCTAAGCTCCACCCTTTCTCCCCGTAATGGGACTGGCTGGTATTTCCTCTTCTTTTTTTTGAAAGAGTGAGAATAAAACCAAAATTACCACATACTTCACTCTGTATTCTCAAGTCAAAAATATCATAGAAGCATCCTACATCTCAAAGAGTTTTAATTAGAGGCACCACGCACCTATTGTTGCATACTTCCAAAACCAGCCATTAGAAAAGCCCTCTATTTGCAGCAACTCAACTAAAACATTTCTAAACTCTTTACTTTCAGGTACTCTTGCAGAAGAGATAACATGAGTTCCTCCCTCTCAATTCACTCAACCCCTGGCTTCCTAGGCAAAATCATCAAGGCTTCTGATTTGAGAGCAAATTCCTCTTTTTGGTCTGTGGACCCACTCTCCACCTTTGTTATACCTCTTTTGAGCTTTTCTCCTTATACTCTTTAGAACGTCTCCTCCTTTTTGTTCCCATCCAAGCAGGCTTTTCTGTCTGGCTCTGGCAGACACTTAGGTCTTTCTTCCCAGCAGGTGTCTATCTCGGAAGCCTGATGCAATTTAGCCAAAGGACCCTTTTAAGTAAATAAACAGCCATCTTTGACTAATTGTTCTTTTTTGCTGTTGGGGAAGTGCTTCTGATGCTTTCATATTCACATTCTAGATAAAGAAAAAATTCTACTATTAGTTATGTGAACCTAACCCCAAGTCTCAGTGCTCTCATTTGCAAAAGGAGGATATTGGCTATTTGATCTCCAAGGTCACCTATACCTCTGCAGTCTATGGTGCAACTATTCATCACTTCTGGCAATTCCTCTCCTCTTTATAAAACTCAAGTCTATGGAATCAGACAAAGAGCATGAAAATGATGGCAGGCGTGATTTTGCTCTGTCCAGATATCTATCATCATAATCATATACTCATTTTCTAAAAAACCTGAAGAGGAGGAAACTATGCAAATTAAATATAAATATATATTAAATACTTGTAAATTGTAAATTTTATCAGCTTTAAGAATAGAGAGAATATTACTAAAATGTTCTAAAAAGAAATACAGTGACTTTTATATATTATTATCTTTAGGTGTCTGTTAATTCTTTACTACTCTATTTGGAAGAGAGTACATACATAGTTTCAAATTTTTCAAAATTTAAGTATATCAAATGAAACAGAATTGTGATTCCTGCTCATCTGTTTTTGTTTTTCATAAAGGAGATTGCACGTGTCAGTCACTCGGTGTGAATCTGTTCGTAAGAAATGTTAAGTTTCAGGAATATTTGCATCATAAAACTCACACTCCAGGATTGGCTATAAATTAACAATGCTTAAAGAACTAATTTAAAAATGAAGATTTGGGGCACCTGGGTGGCTCAATCGGTTGAGCGTCCGACTCTTGATCTTGGGCTCAGGTCATGATCTCACAATTTGTGAGTTCGAGCCCTGCATCAGGCTCTGTGCTGACAGGGTGGAGCCTGCTTGGGATTCTGTCTCTCCCTCTCTCTCTGCCCTCCCCCGCTTGCTCTCCCTCTCAAAATAAATAAATAAACTTAAAAAAGAGAAAAGAAAATGAAGTTTCAACCTGTTACATTATGAGGGAGATCCTAAATAATTAAAATTACTGGTTTGTAAAATGAATGGGGATGATGTCTTAATTTTCTATATAAATGTACATACTTCACCAGTAAATTTGTCTTTATACCCTTATTGCTAGATCCACGCTGTTAATTCTTGAGTCATTCCTGAAAAAGTGTAGATGCTTTAGGCAAGCCTCAGCCCAGCAGTGCACTGGGTTTGGAATGTCTTTCTATTATATGCCCAGCAAGTTTTAGCCCTGCCTTCATTCCTCAATTTCAGCCACTTTATTGACCTACCATGGAGCTTTTGCTTCAAACTCCTGCTGGACCTGAACTTCCTTGGATAAAGCATCGGCCCCACTTGGTTATTATCAGCCCCAATTCTAGAGAACAGTAAAGCTATTTATTCCCACAATATGGCCATGTTCCCTCCAGAAATGAGCTCCTCTGCCCAGACACATAGCACTGCCATGCAACTAATTTTGACCTTGAACTTCTCCTTGTCCTTCCACAAGTATGGCCAACTCATACCACTGGGTTCAACACCCACAGTAACCACACAGAAATTTGCCATTTTACATTGGACAACCCCATGGCTAGCTGGGTCTGCTTTCCAATTTCCAGGTTTTTTCTATATCTCTCTCTCCACTGCCTCTTATTGATGAAATGGCACTCTGACCCATTCCAACATTTCCATAGAGGAAGGGAAATTACGTAGTTGTTTGGGTCATTCATCATTGACTTGGGCATTCAATGTGAAAATATTTGTGATTATTTATGAATATCCCTCTTTTAAAATTAAATGATATTAATGAAGTACTGAGGTGGTTGATCGTGCAGTCTTTGCAAAGATAAATATGAATTATTTAAATAAAGGCATAAACTTTGGCAAGAGCAGCATGTACTTTGTTTTCCTGTTTTTGTTTTTCCTACATTGTTAGGTGAAGGGGACTATAAAAAGCTGAATGAAAATTGTAAATAATGTAACACAAAAATAAGCATTGGGACATTCAATATTATCACATTAATCTTCCTGGCCCTTTTAGAAATAATGAGCTCGTTTTAAAAATTGTATGCTTTTTTTCCCCTGGGTTAGTAATTTTTGCATCTAAATTTCAAAACATTAAAAAGTACTATCCATGTGTTTCTCTGGGTCATTTTCTGAAATATTTTTGAACAAGTTTATGTGTTGGTAGAAACAGAGGAACGTTTTTAAGAACTAAATCTGAGCATGTATTCTTGGCTTTGAGAACTGTTGTTTCCCATGAAAGATTTTCTTCTAAGATCAGTAGAGCCATCAAATTAAGGCAGTCTGCTTTCTGGAACCTCCTGGCCACTGTCCACTTCAAACTTAACATCCTGGCCGTCATGTCGACCTCAGAGTCAGCAGAGCAAGGCGCTACTTCTGTTTCTTCACCTACCTCCTCTCTGTTCTCTGATCTCTCACATCTAATTCTCTCACACCTAAATAGTAAGAATACTTGTGTCTTCTTTATTCAAGGGTCAATGTGAGGGCTAAAGTAGACAATCTGTGTAGATTACTTAGCTCAGTGCCTGACATATAGTAGGAACATAATAAAATTATTTAAAATAATACATAAATTATGTGTTTCTGAAGCAATTGAGGCAGACATTGATAATACAATGCTTAAATCTCTTCTAGTTCTACCCATGCTTTCATTAAAAGCCTTTTATATTTTCCACTATTTTTTTTTCTAATACTGATAATTTGCCTTTTAAAGCTAGAACTCTTGGGGCACGTGGGTGGCTCAGTCAGTTAAATATCTGACTTCGGCTCAGGTTATGATCTCACAGCTCATGAGTTCAAGCTCAGTGTTGGGCTCTGTGCTGACAGCTCAGAGCCTGGAGCCTGCTTCAGATTCTGTGTCTCCCTCTGTCTCTTTGCTCCTCCCCTACTCGCTTGGTGTCTCTCTCTCTCTCTCTCTCTCTCTCTCTCTCTCTCCAAAATAAATTAAAAAACATTAAGAAAAAGAAATTTAAAGCCAGAAATCTTGGCTACTTTTTGAAGTGAGAAAATATTCTGTAAGATTCTATTTTATGACAGGATCATTTCTTTCCCAGAAACATATCTATTCAGAATATACGTATTACTCCATATCCATCCTGCTTTAGATTTTCAAAAAGGACTTGAATACATTGGCCTGACCCTGAATGCTCAGGAATACTTAAACCACATGGTCTGACTTTATGAAGAGTCAATTATACTCAATGGAAACTGATGAATAAACCCAGCTATATTAGGGGGTAGAATTAAAAAGTCATGTGAATTCAAGTAAGAAGAAAGCACAAGATCCATCTAATAAATTCCTGTCTGACAGGAATTTAGACGAATTTAGACTACAACCCAGGTTCTCCAGTACATTTAGCCCTTCTGATGTTAAGAATACCCTACAAAATTTAAAAATAAAGAATAAAAAAACATTCAACATGCAATGACAGTAAAATAAAATAAGACTAATATAGAAACATTGCCATAAGCTGTAAAGAACATGAAAAGGATATTACAACTGATTTCACTCTTTCCCTATAGTAGGGATTAATAGAGTAGTAATTTTTACCTTGATGTATAATCCCTATTAAAGACACAGAGTGACTTAAATGGCTCCTGTGATGTATGGAACATTAGATATATCAAAGCCCAGGCTATAAAAATCTTAGAATTTTATAAGACAATTGGTATGAATTTGGAGCATTATTTTGGGAGGAAGTAGAATAGGAAGTTTAACCTAGCTTAACTGAAATTCCCATTAATACACATTACCATCTCATTTAAATTATGATCTGTATGTTGCTATTTGAATTAGCTACTTAGATGTTTTTATATATACACGTATCAAATGAAATGAATATAACAGAGTATAACAGTAGAAATGACATTTTAAGATATTTGAATTTCTCTGTTTTCTTTCTTAATTACAGAAACGTTCTCTATCAGTCGCAAAAACTGTGGAATACGTATGTTATATTATAAACATACAACTAAATAATATTACTTGGAAAGTCACAATAATTTCAAAGAACTATTTGCAGTTGACGTACACAGCAATGAAATATACTAAAGTAATAAAAAAGACTTGGGTCTGAAGGTTGTACTGGGTGCTATTATCATTGAACAGATCCATAGACATGAAAAATGGGCCATCTGTCCTTTTTGCTGACTCAGTGAGAGTGTCTTAAAAACAAGATCAATACTTTCAGATGGCTACTGATTGTAATGGATGAAGAGAACCTTAAATTCACAGTATGGTATTTTGTATCCTTCATATTTTGAGTCATTGTTACAAAAGTAAAACCTTCACTTCTTCAAAAATAAATCTGCTCTTTCAAAGAAGTGAAGAATTTCAATGATACTCATTTTAAATTTAATGTTATATTATTGGGTCTTATAGGTAATGGCCTGAGGATTTAGTACATAGGCATTTATCCATTTATATAACATAATTATATTCAATAGAGCAAAAAAAAAAAAAAGGAAAATTATGCAAATTACTTCTATCTTTTTACATTGTATCAAACATCTGGATATCTTGGGACATCTGTGTGTTTGACAACCACCAACCTCAATATGATTAACTGAGCATCTCATTTTTTATCTAAATGATTTGGCACCAAGGAGAAACAGATTTAATGATTATTAATTAACCTTCTGGTCCAAGGAGAGTTTGAAAATTTTGTATTGTAAAACATACAGAGAAGCTATTCACTACACTAAAACTGTATTGCCTAAATCTTAATCTAAAAACAATCACAATTAATGCTTGTGGATATACATAAATATACATTTTCTTCTATCTTTAAGACAAAACAAATCACAAAAAGATGATGGGGTTTAATATTTAGGTTTTAAATCACAACTGAATATCAATGTCACAATATCACAAGTGATAACATCACAGTATCACAAGTGAAAATTAGATGAGAAAGATTCTCATATAAATGAGCAGTGACAATACCAGGCGATATGTAAGCTCTAAAATGCCAATATTTAAGCCCTATTATCTTGAAGGCACTAGAGTCTTACCAAGGCCACTCAAGCCTTCTGCTTGGTTGCCACAACTCCAGAGGGGCAAGATAGCATCCACAAAGATGCTGTTTGACTAATCGAGTTGGTCACTTCCATCGTCAATACTTTGTCAAAATAGCTTAAGATGACAGATAGGTCAGGCAATTTAAGAGTCTTGACAACAGACACAAAACTATAAAGTGCCAGTGGCCAAGATGTAGCTTACTGGTAAGAACAGATTGAAGGGGGCGTTATCGGGACTAGATGGAGACAGAGGTGCAGAATGGTGTTGCGGCTCCAATGGTAAAGAGCTTTATACACAGGCAGTGAGGCAGCTGGGTGTGGTGGGAATGGATTATAATGAAATTGACAAAGTTTGGGACTGAAAAGACTTAAAAAATACAGAGAGGTTGGAAGAATTAGATATTATGCCAAAAACAATCATATATGATCATGTGTCTGTGCATTTATGTGTGTGTGTGCAAACCTGTACACATAACCAATCACATTCTCTTCAACTCCCCCATTTCTTCTCTCTTTCCAGGGACATCCATATACTTACAAATATTTTAGAGCTTGTGTATAAAATCTACAAAAAAACGGGACGCCTGGGTGGCTCAGTTGGTTAAGCGACCGACTTCAGCTCAGGTCATGATCTCGCAGTTTGTGAGCCCTGCGTCGGGCTCTGTGCTGACAGCTCAGATCCTGGAGCCTACTTCAGTTTCTGTGTCTCCCCTTCTCTCTACCCCTCCCCTGCTCACGCTCTGTGTCTCTCTCTCTCAATAATAAGCGTTAAAAAAATTTTAATCTATAAAAAAAGCAAAAGTTTATTACTTCATTTGACCTATATAATACAATATGGACATTGTTATGTCTTACACATTCACTTTTTGTGAAAGTTACACATGAGACATACTCATGTGTATCTGGTCATTGATCCTGATTTACCTCTTTATTCCATAGTTTCCTCTCCTTATCAAATTATCAGCTGCCTTCTAGAATTTATTTCTCTGATACAGCATATTCTTTATCAATTCAAGTACTTCTGCCAGCTTTCCTTGGGGGCTCTAAGACCACGAATGACTGCTTTACCTTTGAAAGGAGTGTTTGTCATTATAAGCAACTTTTTTTCTTACATGATAGCTGACTAATTATGTGACTTTAAAACCTTAATTTCTCTGTATCTCAATTTTTTTCTACAAAAGAGCAGTATATATATTGACATATTGACATTTGGTAGGCCTTCCTACCAAAACTTGTGACCAAGATTAATAGTGTAGAGTTGGACCTCAAATGCTCATATAGTGGATTGTTGGTACAGATTCAACATAGATCCTGGGAGGAGATGTTGACTCCTCTGTAGATCCTACCTAAGAGAGGAAGTCATGTGGCCTTTTATCCACACATGTGTGCTACCCACATATCTGGTTTATCAGTTTTCAACAATTCTTAAAAACCCAACTCCAGCTCAGCAGTCTGCAAGAAACAGCCTCAATCAGCATCACAGGATAGCAGCCCTCCAGGCATTGCAAGAAAATGTAATCATTCATTTGATATACATTTTTGTCCACCTACTATATCCCAGGCAGTACCTTAAGCACAGGAATATAACTACTAACAGACATGGTCCCTATATCAAGGGACTGGCAGAACAGAGAAGTCAGACCATAAATGACCAAAACCATAACTCATAAATACACACCTCACAAGAAAACCATTCCTGTAGTAACAGAGAATCACTACTAGGGAATTCTAGGAAGGCAAGGAAAAAATAATCCACATATCAACACACACCTTATAATAAGTGCTCTGAAAGAAACAAATGGAGCAATGGTAAGGAATAACTAGTAGGGAATTATGAGATGACGATGGCTTGAATATATCTCTGCTACTCTTGCTGCCACTATCTCTAACTCAAGCACTTCCTACCCTTCATGTGCTGCTGGAGTCTTGGCAAGAAGAGCACATTCAAGGGACGCCTGGGTGGCTCAGTCTGTTGAGCGTCCAACTTGGGCTCAGGTCATGATCTCGCAGTCTGTGAGTTTGGGCCCCGCGTCGGGCTCTGTACTGACAGCTCAGAGCCTGGAGCCTGCTTCGGATTCTGTGTCTCCCTCTCTCTGCCCCCTCACACTCACTCTCAACAATAAACATGCATAGAAAGAAAGAAAGAAAGAAAGAAAGAAAGAAAGAAAGAAAGAAAGAAAGAAAGAAAGAAAGAAAGAAAGAAAGAAAGAAAGAAAGAGAGGGAGGGAGGGAGGGAGGGAGGGAGGGAGGGAGGGAGGGAGGGAGGGAGGGAGGGAGGGAGGAAGAAAGAAGGAAGGAAGGAAGGAAGTAAAGAGAGGGAAAGCACATTCAAGAACTTGTTCTCCATGAATCAAGGAAGAAGCATATTCCAGTAGGAGAGAGACCCAAAAGGAGTCTCCATTGAATGTAGCAGACTGTGGAGAAAGTCTGGCTTGTGGGGTGGATGGGCAAAGCCTGCCCACGAGAGTGGTCCTTGCTGGGTCCACCGGTCTCCCTAGTCCTTGAGCAACTTCCAGGGGAAGGAAGGATTTTTTTCTTCAAGAAACAAAAAAAGCAAAAACCATAAAAGAAAACATTGTTATAAATGATTCTAGTAAATTAAAAACTTGAATGAAGATAATTTTTTTAAAAAGTGAAAGGGAAAACCAAGATTAAAAATATATATTTGAACAAAAAAATCAGGGAGCCTGGGCCGCTCAGTCGGTTAAGCGTCTGGCATTTGACTTTGGCTCAGGTCATGATCTCACGGTGTGTGGGTTCAAGACACACATCGGGCTCTGCACTGACAGTGTGGAGCCTGCTTGGGATTCTCTCCCTGACTCCTTCTCTCTCTGCCCTTCCCCTGTTCGCTCACACTCTCTCTCTCAAAATAAATAAATAAACTTAAAAAAAAAAATCAAACAGTCTAGAAGCAAAATGGGCAGAAAGGTAGGCATTTCTTTGAGGAAAAGAAAGTTAGAGTGCAATAATATATCCATACAGGTTAGAGCTCACTAAAAACTTCTGAAATTTTGAGAGATTAGCCAAAATTAATTTTACAATACCAAGGAGTTAATGAAGATGTGGAAAGGTAAGACTCACATACTTTAGTGGCTGAAGGATAAATTAGTACCACCGCAAAGGAGAAGACCTTTGAACACATGGTAAATCTGAATATGCTCATGAGCTGGGACTCCAAAGTTTTCCTGCTAGATGAATTCCCTTGTGACACTGGCCCACTTCTGTAAGGAGTACATACAAGGACGCTCCGGTCTGCTCCCTCATTAAGAGTGAAACACCGCAACAACCTAATTATTCTTCAGCAGGGAAATGTATAAACTCTGTTCACACAGTAGGATAATGAGCCAAAATTAAAATAAACTATATTTACGTATATCGACCTGAATAAATTACAATATCCATGGTGATTTTTCAAAAGCAAGTTGAAAAATACAAGTATTAAATGATTTAAAGCTGTATAAATGCATTAAATGTATAAAATGCATTTATTTTAAAAGTTTTATAAAAACTTTAAACCTAAAAGATAACATTATATGCATTGTTTTGGGGCACCTGGGTGGCTCAGTTGGTTAAGCGTCTGATCAGCTCAGATCATGATCTCGCGGTTCATGCATTCAAGCCCCACATCAGGCTCTGTGCTGATAACTCAGAACCTGGAGTATGCTTCAGATTCTGTGTCTCCCTCTCTCTCTGCCCCTTCCCCCCCTCCACATCTATCTCAGAAATAAGCATTAAAAATTATATACATTGTTTATATAGATATCTATATTTTTAAAAATATAAAATTATGTGTACAGATGTATACCAACTTGATGAAAGTGATTACAGCTGAGGAGAGGGGAAAGGGACATGAAAGGCTTTGGCTGCATATGTACCATTTGATTTTGAGAGACAGAGAGATCCTTGATGCAGACATGCTAACATGTCAGCATGTTTTTTATTCGTGGAATTGGATGCTCTTTGTAATATTTTTATATGAATGAAATCACAATTAGAGTGGGAGACTTCACAAACTGATGTACGTCATAACAAGAACAAAGAGGAGTGAGGTAGCACTGAAAGGTTGCACATTGTAGAGGTGCAGAAGAGTCAAGTGGCTTCCTGGTGTGCTTTGGGATCAGGTGTGGAATGATCTAGATGCTACCACTTAGCAGACCTGCAGCTTTGAGAGAGTTCTTTAACTTCTTCAGGTTTTTCCTCTATAAAGTAGAGATAATAATGGCATTTGCTTCACAGTATTATGGTGAAGCAAAATGTACTAAGATAGCATATATAAAACAATTGGCACTGTGCCCAGAGTAAATGTTCCATTAATGTTGGACACACAGTCCATTCATTCATCAAGATATTATTAAAATTTCCAGGCTAAAAACATAATGTCACAAAGACATTATGAGGGCAAATGGAAGGATAGGGTAATTTATTACCAAGCATGCATTAAACATCAACTGGGCTCCAGCATTTCACATCATTTACCTATAATCCTCCAAATAACCATGCAATGGCAACTCTTACCATCCTCTGTAAGGACACCCAGGCCCTAAGAGGTTCAGTGTTTGGTCTAAATCTCTAAGCATGTTAGAGTTGTGGGGTCCAGAATAAATCTCCTATCTGACTCCTGAGTTTTTTTATTTACTTTGATATTCAGACTGGGTTCCCAGGGCTATGGCAGCTTTAAAATATTTGAGAACTATTCTACACCATTGTGCCTTTCTGAATACTAGATGTTTTCTAAGGTTCAAAGGAAAGCTGCTATGTACCTTGATAACAGTATAATACTTCAGTTATACTATAAAATACAATGCGAGTAACATGTAAGAAGAACAAAATCGCTTAGCCTTAAACATATGATGTTTTGTTGGTTTGTTTTACAATGTGTATTGTATAGGTAGTTTGGTATAGGTACGTAAGAATTTGGTATAGGTAAGTAAGTTGACCAGATGTTACTGTTTTCATCCGCACTGGAAACTGGCTCTCAAATGACTACTTTGTTCACTTATGATTTTAAGTAAAAGTCAAATGTATACATTTGAGCCTAGAAAGGGGACTTTAAGCACTCTATCCAAATCCTTGGTAAGGTTTCAAGGAACGCTCTGGGACAACCCAGGAGATTACTTAGAAAAAATTAGCAAATGAGATAAACTCTAAGAGTAAATTAATTAAGGAGAAAGTTGTGAGCCCCCAAATAAGACCACCTGGATTTGAATCCCAGGTCCTCACTTATTAGTTATCTGACATTGATAAATTACTTAACTGATGTAAAACTAGTCCCCTATAAACTACCTTATAGTGTTACTATGAATATTAAATAAAATAATGCATGTTAAGTACTTAGCAAAGTGCCTGGAACATAAAAAAAAAAAAGAGATCAATAACGTAATCTACAATCACCTTACCACCACCACCCTCATCATTATTGTTATTATGAAATTCATCACATGTGGGAATAAACCTAGCAGTTCCTGTCACATGATCTGTGCCTGAGTGTGTGCATCAAACCTCTCAACGTTTTCCGACTTTTATGCCAAGACATCTTCTCTACATCAAGCAATAGAAATATAAAATGCTATTTGATTAGATTAAAGGTAATGAGGAATGAAGTAGCCCTCTCAAAACACAGCGCTGAGAAATGATTGTTTTCAGCAGGTTAGAATAAATATTGAGCCGATGGTATTTTTGTTAGAATCTTTCCTTCATCCTCCATAGTTTAGTATCTGTTCTTCCGGATATTTTAGTGGTGAAAACATTCCTGGCCACAAAGAAATGTGAATTGTTCATTAAAAGAAGTGTGCTCGTCACTGCCTTATAAAGATGATTCTGACAGCTTAGTTCTTTATGAACTATTTGCGTGGAGGCTTGCCCTGACTTTGGACAAGTTGGCCACTGAAGCAGAAAAATCACTGCCAGAGTTGTCAAATATCATCGGTGCAACGTGCCTTTCTGCGTGCCTCGCTGAGCAGCTTCCATTGACATCTGACGTGGGGTTTTCTCCCAAGGCCATGGCATGTGATGTGCAGCGGAATCCAAGCTGAAACACTAGTGCACGGCCGGGTTTTCTCCGTGGCCTCCAGGTACTCCACGTTCATTTATAAAATGCTTTCTTTCTACTTCAAATTAATCTTATATTCTCTCCCATCACCATCGTAATACTCTTTTGACTTTCTGTTCTGACAGGCTTGAAACAGCCTGATGGGACTGAAGTGAGGTATAAAAAATCCCAAGTTACAGTGGTCAGAAATAAATGAAAAAACCAACAACCAGGTCTGTAGAGTTATCGTCACAGCTGTGTTAGTAAGCAATTCAGGCCTTTTCTTTCCTTTTCTTTCTTTTTTTTTTTTTTTTGCCTCTAAATTGTGTCTTTGTTTTTAATTAAGTTGTAATCTATCTCCAACACTTGTAACATTCCTGGTCATTCTCTCTCACCACAAATGCAGGTTCAGGGTCTGGTTTATGGCAAAGCTACTACTAAAACAGCAGAAGGAGAATTATCCCATTTAATCTGAATAGTACGTTTATTTTTAATACATCTAAGCAAATCAAAGGATGCTTTTTCTTCCTGCGCGTACAGTTCAATGCCCAATTAGGTTCAAATATTTTCTTTAGATCGTTAGTCACATTGTGTGTTGTTGGTGACCCGTCCATTTCCTAAGCATGTATGTGGAACTTCCTATGTGCCTGGCTTTTGGAACTCAGCCAAATGGGACAAAGTTCCTGTCCTCAAAGGATTCCTAGTCTGGTGGAAGAGGAGGATAAGCAAACAAAGGATGTGTAAGGTGTGTGCATCTCAGTGGCAGTAACAGGTAGTGGGCATAGAGGCAAGAGAAGAGAATAGGAGTTCAAGGAAGACTTCCTGAAGAAGATGAGGTCTGAGCTGGATAAAAGGGGTAAAACAATGACAATCACTGATAGGAAGTCAGAGTGGGATCACTTGTTAACCAAAAGGATCCAAGAAACACATAACTGAAATAGGGCAATTGAACAATCATATGAAGCTCTGTATTTAAATGGCACTTTCATATATTGTATTCACTTACTCATTCCTTCCTCCTTTTTTCTTAAATGTTTATTTATTTTACAGGAGCATGAGCAAGACAGGGGCAGACAGGGAGCGAGAGAGACAATTCCAAGCAGGCTCAGTGCTGTCAGTGCAAAGTCTGATACAGGGCTCAAACCCACAAGCTGTGAGATCATGACCTGAGCCAAAGTCAAGAGTTGGATGCTCAACTGAATGAGCCACCCAGGTGCCCCTCATTCCTTCCTCCCTTTAAAAAAAACCCCTTGATATATACAAACCAGTACCTCTCGAATCTTTCAAGTCAGAGTTCATGCTCAGTGACTTGTTATTTGAATGAAAAAAACTCAACGTTTATTGAGTGCATGTTACTCCCGTGGGCCTCCATTTTTTATCTATAAAATTAGCAAAATAACTATACCTCTTTCTTAAGATTACTATGAAGAAAAAATGAGATAATAGTGTTAGGCTCAAAGTCAGTGTTAGATAAACCAGTTACTATTGCTACTAGCAATAACAGGTACTGTTTTAGCACAGATTTTGAGCAAAATGAAAGCTAGCTTTCACAACATTTATAGTGTAACTGAAGTGGAATGATAAAGGGGGGAGCGTAAAAGGAAAAAATTTGGAAAAATGGCTGGCAGAGAGAAAGGCACAGATTACATAGTAATTCATAAGCCATGGTACGAATTTAGAATTTTAAGCAAAAAAGGGAACATGATCTAACTTACGCTTTAAAAGATTTACTTACACACTGAATAGACTGAAGTAGGGCAAGAATGGAGAAAATGGACGAGTTAGAAGACTATTCAGATAATAGTTGCTTTCAGCCAGAATGTGTGTGTGTCCGGGGCAAGGGTTGGTGGATACAGGGAGAAATGGTCAAAGTTTGGATATATTTTGAAAATTTACCAGGCAGAATTCTCTGATGGATTGGTTAGGTGTTATCCTAGAAAGAGAGCTTTCAGAATTTCAAGTAGGAGAAGATTAATAAGGAAGAAAATTGGTGGTAGAAATAAAAATTTCCACTATAGACATGTTAATACTACATAAGTGAATGAATATGATATGGTGTTACAAAAAAATTAAGGAATTGGCTCGGGTTAGGAAAGAATGGATAGAAATGAAAGGAAGAAAAATATTATTATGGTTTAAAGATCCAAAGTGAAAAGTAGAATACAATAAGGCTCATAATGGGATCTGAATGGGAAGGAGCACATGCAATAATAATGAGAATTAAAACTGGAAATAAATAACCAGGGCTTGAAATGCTGAGAGGCACGTCTGAGCTACATTTACTAGCTGATTTGCAATAGTTAAGATTTTCCAAACAGGTTAATTTGAACTCAGGATGTTCGCATTTATCACATTATATTGAGTTAACTGTGTCTCTGCTTTGCTCTCCCTCTCACCTGTAAGCCCACCCTGTATTTTATTCGCCATCATTCCACCGTGGCCTACAAAATGCCTGGACATGGTCTGTATGTAGAAGTAAATTGAAAAGAAATGGCTTATGCCTAAATAGGAACTCTAATTAAAATTACAGGTTCCCTGGGTCTACTCCAAATTCAAACCACTTGAGCTTGCAGAGCATTCGTGGTTACTGAGAAAGCTCCAGGTATCTGTCTTAGCACCACAAAGAATGGTAACACTCACTTCCCACAGTCTGGAAACAACTCTTAGTATCCAGTTACTACCTCATGTTGCTTCCTACCAGAGTCAAGAGCAACATTTCAGTGTTTCTTTTTCTTCCAAGTCAAAATGAACCCTGGTCTACTTGAAGAAAATACAGAGATGTAATTTTTCCTTCCCTGTACATATTCACTTATCTGTACTCTAATTCACTCAAAACTCAGAGAAAAATGCATCTGTATTGAAACATTTGTATGGCATTGATTGCTCCCCATGGGATTATCCCAACAACAACTGCGCAACAACATTAAGGGGAAAATAATCTCTGTAGCTTGTCTTGTGTGGGCTAACACCCTGGTGAGATGGACAAAAAAACCTAAGATGCATCTCTCTGTCTCTCTGAGACCTGTCTTTTCAATAAGTTTATTTACTATACCTCCTGCTTGCTGTTAGTGAGTGATGTATTTCTTGAAGCTAGAACAAATTCTGTCTTTTCCATTTGAAAACACAATTTCTTTTTATTGTGGTCAAAGTATCCCATTAAAAAAGTTTTTCAAGATATGAGAATAGATATTTAAAGTTGGTACAAACTGTTCAAAATCTGATAACAATGAATCAGACTAGAGGTGTAGAAGGCACCTCTTTGTTTTCTGCTGGCCCCACTTACAGCCAAGGACACATCCTTCCAGAATCTCAACCACCGTTTTGTTTCTCACTCCTTCTCTCTTCCCTATTATTTTGTCTCCCATAATGGTTCCTCCGCTTTCCTGGCTTATGCATCAACTCAATGTTCCTTCTTAATTGGATATTGGAGGCCACCAGAGACCCCTAAGCAGTATCGGGGCTTATGAAATTCATATTTGCCAGGTGACAAGATGTTGGCCAGATGGAACAGTATACCTCCTCACAAGGATCTACCAATGTCTGGAGAGACAAAACACATAAACAAACTTAGCTAAGTATGATTCATGCTTCAATGGATGTTGCCCAGAGAAGGTGTTAACTCTTTCTGAGGTGATCAAGAACATTTCACTAAAAATGTGATGTTTAGCTGAATCCTACAGGATGAGTAGAAATTTGCCAATGAAGGAAGGCATTGTAGGTGAAAAAAAGCATCATGTTAAGGGAGCAGAGGAATTCAATGATATGACCCATTTGGAGAAAAGAAGTTAGAAGTGACTGGAAAGAAGGGTACTGGAAGGTGAGCGGCTACATATTAAAGGATTTTGATCAGAGATCTGCCATCATCACACTGGAAGCTGTGTAGAAGATAAAACAATTTGGATACCAAATTCCGGTAAAAAGTCTGTTGCCATATTTGCAATGATGTGGGGTGGAGTCAAGGGGATTAAGAGGCTGACACAGAATTGAAAGACTCTTAAGAATGAAAATCCCCATCAGTTCATGACAAACCACAAGAGGGCACGATGAGGGAGGAGGAGGGGGAAGAGATTAAGGATAATATCCAGATGTCACTCACCAAAATAGAGAATGAAAGAGTTATTGAATGGGTTTGAATTGGCGTGGAGAGGATGACATACCTGATTTTGGAAGTGTTGAAGGATCCTGGAATATGAGTTGAGTTAGACACGTGGGAGTTTTTAATGTAGGCAGAAAAATTGAAATCATAGGTGTGGATGCAATTACTCAAGGTAGAACATGTAGAGTGAGAAGGGACATGGGGTGAAGCAAAAATCATATCTGAGGCTATCCCAAGAACACAGGTTCATTACTGCTATAGTCAAAATCCAAGAGCTCCTGATAAGCCTGTTCCCCCTAAAGTAATATAAGAGATATCAACCATACTTCTGGGAAATCTCAATTATATGTTCTCTGGTTTGCAAAATTAAAATATTTTCATCCTCTAATGACACATGACACTACCAGAATCATCCATTAGCCATTGACATCCTCTATCCATAAGGTTTAAACCTCAGAGATCTTAGAAAGCTGTTTTCAGAGAGGCCATAGAAACACATCGCTCCCCTTTCTTATGAATACCCATAGGAGCTTGTATCACTAGAATATACTATGCAGTCTTTGAAAGTCCCTTCAGAAAATCAAAACGCTCATAAAATAAAGCTAAGATCTTGTCAAAGCTTTATCCAGCACTAATCAAGGAAGAAAGCAGTCCTTTTGACCTCTGAAAAATGACCTATTTGCCTTCTCCTCTAAGGAATAGTAGCAAAACTACCACAACTATCGATGTATATTTAATAATGATAAAAATTTTTAACTTTTAAAAATCCTGCTTGGAGTAAAGCAGGACTTACAAAGTTACATTGCTAGTTATTTCCTAGACGAAACCCTGTCTTTTCTCACCTCCTTTAGAGTGAGACCAGAAGCATAGTCACTGTAGTGTGTGTGAATGTGTGCATGTGTCCTTGTGTGCACACGCACACATTTACCTGAATTCCAATAGACATCCCATGATCTTTTAAAATTTATTTGGTTTCACCAAAAAGCTTCTTCAGTTATGTTTTTACCGAACTCCTCTGGGCTGATATTTCCTCGTAGTTACCATTTAATGAGTTTCTATGCTGGGTCACACCATAGGAGCTTCATGCTTTATATTTCATTTCTTCTTCCAATGAATGAAATGTTAAAATCCAGTTTAATACATAAATCTGAACTTATGAGAGGCTAAAAAACTTGTTCTAGGTCGTACATCTACAAAGATGCACAGCCAGTGTCTGAAAATGTCTTTCTGACCTCACTTCTTCCAAACATTGTCATCTCCAAATGAACTGGGTAGATGGTGGTCCTTACTAATTCTAAGTTATTTTAAGTCTGTTAATTTCATAATTCAGCATTTAATAGCAACCTTCTTGTATTCCGGCAATAAAAAAAAAGGAACACAAAAATTCAAAGTATTGGCCAGAAGAGCACAATAAAAATGAAATACCCAGCAATAGGGACTCAATTTATATCCACTGGATCTGAACTTGTCTAGGTCAAACATTATTATTGATGTTATCCGATCTCAAAGGGTATGCTAGAACTTCAGGTTGTGAAGACGTGGTTTCAATTAAATATTTTTAAACTATATTCAGCAAGAAATTATTTTACGGAGAGTCTAATTTATCGCAAGTGAAAAACTTTTGAGGTTCTGGCTAGCAGGGACTCAGAGTAATGTTCCTATCTTTGCACTCTTGGCCCACTGCCATCCCAGCCATGTGGTACTCTGCAGTGGCACAGGAGGAGAGAATCACATGCCAGCGGAGGCACCTGTCAGGACCTGTTGAGGGGCTCAATCTCCCTGTGAACTAACAGGGAAGCTCCCAAGACTGATCTGATTTAAGCAGAACACGCTCCCCACATCGTTGCCTTTCCACGTGTTGTTTCAGAACATGCCAACAGCACACTAAATAAATTGGTTAAAGAGCAACTTCAACTGGTTCGATGTATGAGTATTGATTTTTTTTGTCCTTCAGAGCTTTACTGTAGCCACTCAAGGACCAATAAGGAAATGATTTCAAAAAAATGTACTCAACAGTAATTTTCTACATGTGAGCACAGGAAAGAGGGAAATAAAAGATGAATGTTCTACCTAAATGTTATCCATAGTAGCTTCATCCAATCTTGGCAATGACAAAACTCCACAGACTTTACCAAATAAAGGCAATGCCACCAGAAGGTGGATTTCTTTTTGTCTCACAGTCCATTCCGTTACTAATCCTGAAAAAATAATAATAATTTCTCTGTGATGGCACTTAATCCCTCTTTCCAATAAAGAAATACATTAATTCAAGCCATCTGATTTTTGCCACAAAAGAGAAGCTCTAGCACAATAATGAGGGTTTTTTTTTTCCAAATATTATTTACTCACTGCAATTGGTTGTTTTAAAACAAAGCAATTTGGAAGAAACATATGCTTGGGTAATGTTATCCTTTAGAGGGGAATAAAAATCACTAATTTAAGGCCATATAAGTATTATGCATCTGGTTTGATACAAATGTACTCTTGAGATACAGGAGTGAAAAATTACTCAAACATCAGAAATATGGAAATCACCACTTCTTAGATAGTTAATATAGTCCTCTGTAAACACAAAGGAGGGGTTTCAAAATTTATGTAGATTGTCATTTCTAATAATGCCAAGTATTGATCAATATCTTTGATACATATCTCTTAAAAACTGAGAACTGTTTTTTATAAATGTGTCAATGTTAACAACAAACCTTCATACACTTAATGTATCAGTTTTGCCCTGTGTGTTTATATGCAAATGCCGTACACACTGGTCTTTGATTAAGACAATGCCTTCCTGACTGGATTCAGTTGGCGGTGTATTTAGTTTGGCTTATTTAAGGTACCACTAAGCCTCTGTGGTCTTACTCTGTATCCTCCAAGTCAGAATCTCAGGGGGTTCATTTCCATTTAACATCTCAGTGATTCTTATGCCTGCTGAAATGTTAGAACCACAATAATTCCTACTGTGCCACAGAAATTTCCCAAGTTTTGTCAAAGTGTTAAATACTTTTCCTGGTTCTCCAACTTTGAGATAACAATATATTATCTATATGTGACAGAGATTTCATGTTAATTAATAACCAATACTTGAAGTGTATATTTGGTGTCAAGTGCTATTTTAAGTAGTAATTCATTAATTTACTGAGTACTCCCAGTATGAGTACTGAGTATCAAGTATTATGTTTGTTGCCATTCTAGAATGAGGAAAAGAGGCACAAAGAGGTTGAATGATTTGCCCAAGGTCACACAGCCAGCAAGTTGTAGAGCTAACTTTGGCCTCATGCAATGTGGCTTCCAAACCTTCCTCTCAACTACCGGATTACACTAGGTCTTAAATGTCTGTCACTGAAAACTGAACTGCTTCAAAAGTCATAAAAAAAGGGGAAAAATGCTCCCAACAAATTGCTTTTTTGTAGAAGGAAGAAGAGGAGAAGACAAGAAAGGATATATAGCAATATAATCGGATATCCCAGTGAGTGAGTTGGCTAAAAGAGGTGAGAAAAGGGCCTTTTGTAAGGTAGGACTTACTGGAAATACTGTATTTGAATAAATGCTAAATAATAAATCTGAAATTAAAATAAATTTAATAGATATTGAATAAATATTTAAATGTGAATATGCATTAAATATAAAATACATAAAATATAATAAACATAAATAAGTTAAAAATAAAATTAAAAGCCAGTCTTTCAAATACGTATCCAAGGAATAGAGCATTCCAGAAAGAGGAAATATGTTTCAACGTGTTCATGTTGGAACAACGTTCATCGTGAGTTCAAGAAACAAAAAGTCCAGTGGGGCTGCAACAGAGTCAACAGGAGTGGTTCAACGTAAAGTCAAATCAGAGAGCCAAGCAGCAGCCAGATCATGGAGGATCAACAAGGAGGCCAAGCCCAGCAAGAATCCAGAATGCAGTGGTATAATGGTTGAACGCACTCTGAGTTTGGAAACAAAGGGCTTGGTTTCACATTCTAGCTCTTCTGCTTCCTAATTGTTTAGCATTTGCTACATGATCTATGCTATCAGGCCTCAGTTTCCACATCTTTATGCAAAAATAACCATGAGACCTACCTTGCAGTTTTTGAGTACTAATGCATACAATGCATGGGGTTAGCCAAGTGTCTGGCACTAACAAAAGTGACTATTTTAGGGCATTTGAGAGAATGCAATTTAATCCAGTTTGACTGTTTTGTATGGGGAAGAGTAATGAAAGATAAGTCTACAAATATAACTGGAACCGGAATAAATGGAACATAGAACACCAGACCATTTCATAAGCAGGAGAGAATCACTAAAAAAAATTTTAGCAAGGAAGTGATGTATCAGTGCTAGACTCTAGAAAGATTGATACAGCAGTTGTTTGCAGAATATTTTGGATACTGGAGATACAGTAGAAAAATCAGTTAACAAGCAATTTAATTTTTCTACAGTAGGGACCAAAGGGAGGGAATGGATTGCCAACATGACGGAGGTCAGATAGACAGGACTTTGTGACTAAGTAAATGAGAACAGGCATCAAAGCCCGGGGCCTGAGAGAGTAACTGAAATAGAGATGGTGATCGAAGAATCCAGTTAGAGTCAGAAGAAAATGACTCAGCTGCAGACATGCTGGTTTGAGATTCCAGCAGATATCCAGCCAGCAGTGGAAGTGCAGTAAACTAAAATAAGGGGAAAAGTTCTGGTTGGAAGTGAAGGTTGGAGTACCATCAACACTCAGATGACAGTCAAAGCCCTGACTGGTGGTGGCACATTGTTGCCAAGAGAAAATGAAGATAAAAGAAGGAAGATAGGAGAAAAGGGTGTGGTCCCAACATCTGAATAGATTTGACTGACAGGACTAGAAGAATGAGAGTGGGAATAGCAGGGTAGGGAGTGGTCCATATGCTCCCAGTGCAGCCAGAAGAGCATGATGAACAGACAACATATGTCAATCACGGTATGGAAATGCTACCTAAATAATGAATTTAAACACTTTCATTTAGTGGATGCCAAACAACTAAAAAATTACTGATCGTGCTTTTCACTCGTATGAAAAGGATGTAAAAATTCTTGGATCTGTGTCTTTTCTCTTGTATATATCCAATTTATTTACAAGTCTTTGTAAGGAGGTATTTAAGTGTTCTATTTATAAAGTATAGAATAACTTCCTGTGAAAGTTGTGAAATATCCAGACCACGAATAGCTTCCTACAAAATAGGTACTGTTAGCAGCATAAAAAACCTTTTCCTCTGACACAGTAGCTAAAGGCAATAAAATTATTTACTCTTTAAATGACTGAAGTCCTATGGTAGCATTTAGGAGTGTATATTAAAAGAGGCATTAACGGGGCGCCTGGGTGGCGCAGTCGGTTAAGCGTCCGACTTCAGCCAGGTCACGATCTCGCGGTCCGTGAGTTCGAGCCCCGCGTCGGGCTCTGGGCTGATGGCTCAGAGCCTGGAGCCTGTTTCCGATTCTGTGTCTCCCTCTCTCTCTGCCCCTCTCCCGTTCATGCTCTGTCTCTCTCTGTCCCAAAAATAAATAAACGTTGAAAAAAAAAATTTAAAAAAAAATAAAAAAATAAATAAATGAATAAATAAAAGAGGCATTATCACAAAAGGTTGTCTTTTAACTGCTACACTTTCCTCTCTACCTTTAATCGTAATAGAATCAAAGTAGAAACAAAATCAGGTAGTATGGATAAAAATGATATATATTGTTTTATTTTCCTAGCTGTTCACTCCCATATCTCACTTTGTATTGTACAGACTAGAATTCCAGTTAATAGGAAAAAAGAAAAGTTTTTTTTTTCAACAAGCAGACTTATTTATATAGGTAAAATTATGAATGAGATTAAAAACAGCATAATTCATATAAAATATTGAAATTTTAAGACCAAGTATATGTTAATAAACTTGCAGATGCCAATGAAACATCTAGAAAGCTATAACAGATCAAAATGAACAGAATCCTAATACAAGAAATAGTAGAGATGTTAGGTCAGTTTTTTCCAACAGGGGGAAAAATGTGGGTTGACCTCTAATATTTCCTCTGTTTCTCTGTGATAAGGTACAATAAGGAATAATAACTAACTTGAGAAAAGGAGACAGCTTTCTCCAGTCCCATAGCAACCTGAGAATAAAAACTTCAAAAATCCATTTTTTTCTAAAATAAAAATTTTATGAGGATTTGATCACATTGTCCTGTTAATGTTGGAGAATCTGATCTCTTTAAACAGTGGGAAATCCATGTAAATCTAGAAAAGATTTTATTGTGAATTCATATATAGTACATGTACCCTTTCATCCTAAACCTAATTATTGATATCAGAAGTTTGCATCTTAGCTATATCACTGATAAAATAGATTTTTAATTTTATAAGCTTTAATACTTCATTTAGCAGTCTGATTTAACCACTGCTTTAAAAACAAAATTATCAAGTTTTCTAGGTGTAGCTTTAATTAAACAAGTATAGGCTTATGGGGCACCTGGGTAGCTCAGTGGTTAAACATCTGACAATCTCGGCTCAGGTCATGATCTTACAGTTTGTGAGTTCAAGCCCCATGTCAGGCTCTGCATCTGCACTGACAGTGGGCCCTGCTTGGGATTCTGTCTGTCCCTCCCTCTGCACCTCCCCTGCTTGTATTCTCTCTGTCTCTAAATACATACATACATACACTTTTAAAAAAATAAAATTAAAAAATAAAACAAAAAAAATTTTTAATCATGTATAAGCTTGTAAATAAAGCATAAATGGAGGTGCATAGAACAAATTGCTTATTACTGGCTACTAAGTAACAAAGGCTAATGGTTGTTGAACTCTTACCAAGTATCAGATCATGTACCTACTCACTACCTATATTACTTCCTTTACTGTTCACAATAATTTTATAACCAAGTACTGTTGTTATTTTATAGTCAATGAGTAAGTGATTTGCCTAAGGACATGCAACAATAAGGTAATGAAGTTGGACTAAGTACCCATGGCTCTAACCCTACACAGTGCTCCTCACCTCTCATCCACACTGTGGGTAACTTTAATTTTATTTACTTTTTCAAAAATATTCACTATACATAGTATAACAGTGAAATATGAAGAATGTTCTAAATCCAAATCATCTTGATTTAGAAAGTAAAAATTCTCATATCACTGCAAAGAAAATCCTTATGTGTCTCCATGATCTAGAATAGTATTCCTAACAAAGTTTCAGACAGAACGCTGTGGAGCAAAAAAGGGAAATACATCAGAGGAATGTATCAAAGAAAGGTATTCTTATACTACACTCACCCACCTCCGAAATCCAGAATTTCTCCTTTCTTTCTCATGCTTTATGTATCATTTCAAATACTCTTTCTTTTCCTGGAACATTCTTTCTGCCTCTACCCCCACTTCAGGGCTAAGTTTATCCTACAGGTCTCTACTCACATGTTACCTTCCCCAGGAAGCCTTCTTGTCCCCACTGTTTGTTAGGTGCCTTTCTTTTCTCTTCTTGCTAATGGCACTGGCGTCCCATCCTTCCTTTCACATAAGTCATCCTCCCTCCCTCTCTCCCTCTTTCACTCCCTCCCCCCACCAACCTCTCTCTCTCTCTCTCTCTCTCTCTCTCTCTCTTCCTCACACACACACACACACACACACACACACACACACTCTCTCTCTTTTTTTTGAGAGAGAGAGAGAGCACATGTGAGCAGGGGAGAGAGGGAAAGGGGGAGAGAAGGAGAGGCGGGGGGAGAGAATCATAAGCAGTCTCCATTCTCAGCGTAGAGCTGGACTTGGGACTAGATCCCACGACTGACCCTAGGATCGTGACCTGAGCCGAAATCAAGAGTCAGACCTCAACTGACTGAGACACCCAGGCACTCCCCACACACAGTATTCTAATTCTTTATTTATATGTTGCTCTCTTCTAGACTATTAGATCCTTCTAAGCAGAGACAATGAGTTTTTCATTTATCTTAATTTAGTAACAAATTGCAAAAATGAAAGACTTATTTTTATCTCCAATAACTACCATAATGCCTACCACAGACTCAACACTCAAAAAGTATTTGTTGAATGAACACATATTTTTCAAAGTACCTCATGGTTTGCAATATATTTTTTCATGTGTTACATCAGTTAATTTTTAAAGTAAGCCTCTATGGTGGGTGGAATGTTCTTATTTTCAAATAATGAGAAACCAAGACACCGAAAAGTTAGGAAACTTGTCCAAGGTCACAAATGCTGCAATAACAAAAGTGAGACCCAAACACCTATCTTTGGATTCTATGTCCAGTGTTATTTCTTTTACAACTCAGATAAGAAAGTGGTCTCCTAGGAAAATGCAAGTGGTACATCTGGTATACCAAATTTCACACTCAAAACTTCTACTACATTGAAATGGTAGCATGCCACAGAAATTTTTCAACTTTTCAAGTTAAATTAGAATGAATGTTCTTTAATTCAGTAACTACTTAATGAAGAGCATATTGATAGTAAATAATAAACACAATCTTTGCCCTTAAGAGAACTTAAAGTTTAGTAGAAAGAATCAGAGAAACACACAAATAACTTTAACTCAGGACAAGAAAAATATGCTATGAGAGTCCGTAGTTCACGGGACAGATCTTTTTTAAATGATTAATTCCATGTGTCAAATGTGGTGCAATGTGCTAGATACACGTGGATTTTATTTTTTTATTGTCTTTGAGAGAGAGAGAGAGAGAGAGAGAGAGAGAGAGAGAGAGCATGAGCAAGAGTGGAGCAGAGGGAGAGGGAGAGAAAGACTCTTAAGCAACTCTACACCCAGCACAGAGCCCCATGCAGGGCTTGATCCCACTACCATGAGATTATGACTTGAGGTGAAATCAAGAGTCGGTTGCCCAAGTGACTGAACCACCCAAACACTTTGATATATGAGGATTTTAAAACAGGGAGTTGCAACTTTACGAAGGCAAGAGATGTTATCCATGGGGCTGGATTAAAAACAGGCTCATGAAGCAGGATAATCTGAGAGGAAGCTTAAAGAGTTGGTTTCAAAGGACAAGGATAAGGGTCATCATTCTGGAAGACACTGAGACATTAAACAAAATGTGCAAGAAACATGGGAGCATGTTTTGGAAAGAACCAGACCAATTGGAGTGAGGAGGGGAAAAAAATGAGTAAGAATGTAATGTTAGGACCTTAAATGCCAGCCTAAGGAATTCATGAGTTGATAAGCAATGGGGAGCTATTTATTGAATTTTGAGCAGCAGATGGAATGACATTTTGGAGCTTATATTGGTAAAGATTTATCTACCAGGTGAATGGAGAATGCCCTAAGAAACTCAATTTCTCAAAGCAAAGGATGAGAAAGTATCATCATTTAATTACACCATTGTATTACAGAAAATATTTAGTTTATCTAAAATAAACGCATTCTTTTAGTTTATCTTCCTAAAATAGATGAAACAATTTTAAAAGAATCCCTACTGATGAGTTTTCATACTAAACAAAATGCCTATTAGAAGGAGAGATTGCAACTCAGTACAGTTAAATTAGATTTGATACTTTTTGAAACTAAGCTCCCTTTGGTAGTTGTGGAGAACTTCTAGTGCAGATTAAAAAGGAAGAAGAAAAACACGAAGCACACAGCAATTTTTCATAGTTATTACAGGTGACATCTAAACTGGCAGAGTGCAGACAAAGGAAAGGCATATAAATTAGATAAATAAAGGGGTTGCTTTAGACTCATCTACAAACGCCAACAGAAGTATATAAAGAGATAATGAACTCATCTAAGGGTAGCTGCTGCTGAATGAGTAAGCCCAAATATTTTTCAATGCCAAAATGTCAAGTCAATTTTGACTGCTGTTTTCAAAAGTAGTTATTTTTAGTGTATTTGCATTTCACATAAGTTAACTGAAATATTTTATGTATTAGGTGTCAAATTTAATTGTGTTGATACTAAGCATATACTGCTAAATATGGTTTTAACAATTTACATCCCTGCATGCGTTAGGGGATCAACTTCAATGAATTAACTCGATGTTTTTATAAAATAAAATAGAAAAGGATACTTGTTTAAGTTCTGTAACCATTGAATCTGGCACTTCTGGGCATTGACTCAACAGTTCTTCCATGATAGGTATTTTATGCTAAAGAGATATGGCTTCAAAGTATGGTATTAGGTGACCAAACAACTCTCTGGGTTATAAGGTCTATTAGATGTTCTAGTAAGCAAAAATTTTATTGTCAATTAAATTTTGGAAATCTGCACATCTCTTTCCTTTGGACACACATACTGCACATTAGGCAGCATAGATCAGACTTTCATATGCAAAAACTGAAACTTATTTAACTTTATCAACCCAGTGCTTTCCAAACTCAGATGACCATAAAATCTATTTTCCTTTAACATCTATTCATATTCCATACTACCTTTAGGAAATATTGCCAGAGAACAAGGAAGACAGCATTACCCACCAGGGAAATGGGAAGTTTTAATAAAAGATCTATTCACCACTAACCCCACTTCCCTCCCCCCGCAAAAAAAAAAAAAAAAAAAAAAAAAGCTACTAGAGTTCTGATCTGAAGGGGTGCTTCAAATTTAACATAGGGATTCCCATAGTTCTATTTAGTGCTGCCGCAAAAATGGCAAATTATCTCCGATTATTTTTGTCTCTCCATCTCTGCGGCCTCTGTTCAATGCTTTCTGTGTTCTGATTGTGTAACAGAGAACATAATATGTTTTGAAGATAAAGGGTGAGCAAACCCCCATGGTCTCACCGTCACTAAACAAGCAGTGTAACTGAAGAA
The DNA here is from genome assembly GCF_028749965.1 of Puma concolor. Classification (NCBI taxonomy): domain Eukaryota; kingdom Metazoa; phylum Chordata; class Mammalia; order Carnivora; family Felidae; genus Puma; species Puma concolor. Next base: position 40,026,293 of record NC_141673.1, on the reverse strand, counting down.
AGAGACAAGGAAAGAGCCTGATGGGTTTTTGCTAAGGGAGATACTTCACACTGTGGGAACACAGGTTACCAGCATTCATACTGCCTTGGTGGATTAAGGTAGTCGTGTGAACAAGCTGAAATCTGAAGAATGAGTAGGCCAGAGAAAAGAAAGAGTTTTAGTCAAAGCCTTGATGTGGAAAAGCATTACTTGTAAGAAAAATGTAAATATGGTAATTCATCCAGTCTATACAGTATAGAGCCCTAAGGAAAATCTTTTCCTTATTGTTAGATTCCCTTCTCAGGAAAGTTCGGAAATACTGTCCAAACTCTGGTACCTGTAGGACAATCCAAAGGTGAGGGGAGATAGCATTGTTCCCTTAAGAAGCTCGACCCTCTGCTCCCTGATTAGGTGGTAGCTGTTATTTGGAGGTAAGGGGTAGATGCTAGGATCTCCCTCGTCCTCGGTGTTTTAAGCCCAGATCTACAGAGGGGCAACACAGCTAACCAACAACTCTGTCTACAGTGCTCTTCTTCTGGGTAAAGCTTTAGCCAACCCTGGAAAAATTCCCTCACGCAGCCTTCAACTCTAGGTCATGATTGCGATATTTAAATCAAGGCCAGAAACATTTCTTAACTCAGGCAGAATATAGCTATTTGAAGTATGCTCACAAACTTGAGATATGTTTGGATAATGCTGGCCAGGCCTGTATGGATCAGATTATTTCTTGACAAAATACTGCTTTATCTTTAAGGAGGAGGTCCACTGGATTGTGAAATCAACGTGTATGTCACGCATAGGCAAAAGTAAAGAGTTACTAAAATTGGAAACATTAGCACCATTTACACAACCTCAATAACACTAAATTGGCATTCTAATAAAATGAAGGTTAAAATGTTTTAAAAATGAAAAACTGGAATATGATTTTATGTGATGATTTTACATTTTTGAAAGGAAACATTCACAGGAAGATGTGAATCACTTATCATCCTGACCAGACCTCTCCTAGTCTTGGCTCCTTAAAGTTGAAAATAGGGCAATTATTTTGTTATGCTTCATAAAATAGTAAATTATCTCCAATTACTGCAAATGCATAGTAGCAGCAAAATGCTTGTGTAGAACAACACACTCCCCATGGTCATCTTGGAATTTATTACAATATCATAAAATTATAACTCTGAAAAGAGTTTCAGAAGCATGTCTAGCTCATTTTCCTTGCCTCTGGGCAGGACTGGGTTGCAAATAATTCCAGACAAAGAGCTATCTAAAAAGAAGACCTAACAATTGTTCTTGTTGGCTACAGGGTTCAATTGCACTTACATAGAGACCAATATTTTTTTCTCCCATATGGGCACATTTCCAAATGTTTCCTCATGTTCATATTCAGCTAAATTCTCAAAAAGTTACATTCTATCACCTCAACACAAGGGAATGAGCAACAGCAATAATAACGTAAACCTATCGATGACTTTGCCTCGTGAATTTCTGAAAACCCCTTTCATTTTTCTGCCTTGATATTTCTGTTTTCATCCAAAAGACAGGACTGCCTACACAGATTTTTAACCTCTAGATGAAATATCAAGGAAGTGTCTTAAGAGCAGTAATCTAGTCTCTGCACAGAAATATTTTGTTATTCCCACAGAAACCATCAAGTGAGCACAGCAGCCTCTCCTGACATTATAGAATATCAGTTAATTTTCAAAAGTTTATAATTATGAATTTTTGCTGGGAACGTGGGAGATGCCAGAGATCCTCTGTGAAGTTTTGTCACTGTCTACTGTGTTCCTTTTATTACCCAGCACGTTCTCTAGGCTCCCTTCTAGAGCCTGCCCCTTCCACAACTTAGGGCTGCTTTGAGCATTTCTAGACCCGTTCTGATACCATACATTAGTCTGCCAACCAAACATGTATTAAGTTCCTACAAAATTTCTCTCTTCCCCACATTCTGAAAATTTCAAAGGGCAGAACGGTAGACTCTAGTGGCCCGAACAGGGTAGCCTGAGACCTTTGAAGTTAAAAAGATCTGTTTGATAGCTAGCTCTCTCACTAAGTTGCTAGTTGACCTTGGAAATGTCGTTTATCTTGTCTGGGTTCAGGGTCCTTGCCATTTAAATGGAAATAATAATGCCTACCTCGTGGGATAGAATAAGGGTTAAGATAATTTATGGGAAGCAAATAATAGATTGTTAAACAAATTGACCCTCAGTCCGTGTTTGCAGTCCTTGTTTCATTATTATTGATGTTCTTATTGCTAGTATTACCATGTCTACTGGGAATGCTGGAGCACAGAGACCCAAAAGGCCCAGCAGAGAAGTTTAGGATTGGTATTCGTGTTCACTGGGATAGGTGGCTGGGATTTTACGCTGGCAAGAATGTGTACAATGTGGAGTAAAAGTTGACTAGTAAGAAGACAGGGTATTTCTTTTACAGGGTGATGAGGTATTTCACAATGCATACAAAATCTCTGGTAAAGCAAAACATCTTATTTATATGTCACCTTATAGATTAGAAACACAGTATTAATATAGCATGTCCAACATGATCAAAGTAGACTTCAAACCCAGGATTTCTGAGTCCAAAGTCAGTGCTTTATCCATTTGTACCAGAGTCTTTTCCCTCTTTTAGGACATCAGCCCTTTCTATATTCTTCTTTGACCAATCAACCTCTTAGTCATTGACAATTACAGCATAATTATTTGCTGTATTTTATCTCTATTAAATTTGAGCTGCAAGAGGTCAAATAGAATCTCTTATTCAAGGCCTACACCTGAATCTGATTTCCACCTCTAAAAGACTGCATGCGCAAGTCTTTTCTCTTCCACTTCAGAGAGGAGCGTAGCCATGGTTTTTACTGTCCTCACTTGAAACCCACAAGCACCTCTACCAACGGAGAAGCATCTATGTAGAGACTGGTCGATAAAAGAGATTAATGAGGAAGCTGGGGTACAAACTGTAAAGCCTTTCAGATCTGGACGAAGAACAAGTTCTTGAGTTTAGGAGTTGTTTCTTGAGTCCTGTTACTGGAGAGAGATTAATCTATCAGCAACACACAAGACAGATTAGCAAGAGATGGAAGTTCTAGTGAAATCATTCACTAGCTAATTGAATTCCCTCTTCACTCCGTTTTGCTACAATTGAAATAATAAAAGCTCTGTTTACATTTTTGATGCCTTGATATGCATTGAGAAATACAATGTTCTTAAGTAGGTTTTCCCTTTCGCTTTTCTCTGCTTTAATATAATACAGTCATTATCCGTGTGGGCCCACAGTGCTCTGTGTTAAATTCACCAACTGCTGTTCTGCACATTCCCTCAGCCAATTTATTTCAATTTCAGAAGGAGCAACCAACTCCACAGTGGATGACTCCTGACTGCAGTTCCACACCATCACTCCTCGGGAGTAAAGGCGTATCAAGCAAACAGCTTCCAAATGTGAGCACAAACGTGCTCTGTCCCCTGGCAGGAGCAGCAGCTCTGGGCTTGACAGACCCATTTCTGCACATGAGGTGGCTCATCTGCCTCCAGCACAGCCCAAGAAAAAGCTATAGGGGCACCTGGGGGGCTCAGTCTCCATAGAAAATGTAAGGGAAAAAGAAATTGTGTGCACAGAGATTTTCAAACTAGTTGTTACCGCACGTTAACAGCTAGGTCAGATTTACAACATAGTTGGTGGTGACCAGATACCATAAATGCGTATGTTTACTTTTGGAAAATAAGAACTCTTAAGGTTTAACAGCTTGGTTTTAACAGCTTGAAACTTATAATTATCATGGTTAGGGGTTTACAGCCAAAGTGTTCAGAAATTTTCCACAAATGTCTATCATCAACTTAAAATAATTTCATTTACTAAATAAATTGGTACTGAGCTAGACACATGGGATTAAAAAAAAAATCTGTAGCACAGAGCAGAAAAATGTTCCCCTTTGTCCATAGGACATCCCTGCTCTTGTCTCTTATTTTATCTATATGCTGATTCCATCAATAAGGTGACCTTTACAGAAATGACCTAGATTGTTATTTGACAAGATTCTTTATTCTTGAACAATATTATCGCTTACCCCATTACCTTGCACTTAAATAGTACATTAGAATGAGCCAGGTCACTGTTGAATATGTGTACTTGTGAATTACTGGTTTGTACTGCCACACTCCTGCTAAAACTATGTCTTTTAATATAGAAGTAGACATTTCTAGAAATGTATGTATAGCAATCCACTTACAAATTTGGGTTCTATATGATCATAGGGTTAAGCATTTTCCAAGTGTAATATTAAGCAATTTTTTCATTTCATGCCATTTGAATAGACAGGCCAGTTCATTCAATTCTACATACAATTTTCGCAGGCTAGAACTGGCACAAAAACAAAAGGCACAGTTTCTGCGCTTGTTTAAAGCAATAATCAAATTTACCATCTCTACTATGTAATAAAGCAACAGCACTGGTACAGAAATGAAGAAGAAAGAAAAAGGAACATTTGGTAAACATCAAAGTTGAGTCAAACACTGTCCGTGTGTTAGCTCCTTTGGTTCCACAACACAAAAACAAAGTAGTTATTACCCGAGTTTCTGGGGTGTTAAGTAATTTACCAAATGTGTCCTGCTGGCTCTTTAGATGCTATAGCTCCACAGGCTTCTGTCCTGAGCACTCTGCTTTTCGATGGTACATAATTTCCCTGGGTGCTCTGGTCTCTTTACATAATTTCAAATGCTATTATAGACTCTGATTACCCCCAGATCCATTATTTCCCGCTATAACCTTTCTTCTAAACCTCAGATCCATATACCCAGCTGCCTACTAGATAGCTCCCCTTCCTTGTCCCTAGACACTTTCTAGTCCAAACATCCACTAGTGATTTCCGTGTTCTCTCTACTCTGTGCCCTAGATTCCCCAGTGGTTGCGGGTACCACCATCCAGCCAGGGTAGGAGAGGACTGGTCATTTACTTTTCTCAATTACCCCTAATATCCTTCTATAAATTTCACCCCCTTAGTGCCATCCGAGTGCAACTAAGGAATCTGTGTCTGTCCTCTCCATCTTCACTACCCTCTCCTTACTGTGTCTATCATCATGTCTTGTCTCAACTCCTAAGTTTCTCTTGCCTTCAGTTTTAACTCCATCAACTCTGTCTTCCACAACACTGCTGGGGAGATATATATACATCTATCTATATATACACATCTATCTATACACATATATCTATACATATACCTATATATATACATATGTCTCTCTCTCTATATATACATATCTATACATACACATCTATCTATATACATCTATATATACACATCTATCTATATCTATATATACATATCTATCTACATATAGATATATAGATATATACACATATATCTATCTATATGTAGATAGATATTGCAAATATGCCATTCCCCTTTTCAAAAACCTTAAGGGGTCTCCATTTCCAGCAGAAAACAGGCTGAACTCCCTAACAAGGCTCTCTATGACCTGGTTCATGCTTTCTTCCATGAAGCTTCATCTTTTTTCATCCTTGTCCCTCCCTTTGTTCTCCAGAAACACCAACTCCTTATATGTTTTCTCAAGTGATTTTTCTTTGGTCCCAATATCCCATAAGCCTCGAAGCTTCTTCTTATCTACACCTTCACTTTTTCTGATTCCTCCACACGGTTTAAGATTCAGGAAATGTCACTATCACCAGAAATCCCTCTCTGACACAGTCTTACAAAAATTAGAATGGTGAGTTTATATTCGGAACTTACTAAGTGTCTAGAGAGTTGAGTTGACATCATTGGTGTTTGAGCTTAGTGGGCAGAAATGTATACTTGCAAATGAACCTAAAAAGCCTAAGACTTGCTGAAACAAATGGAGAGGAACACTTAAAATCATTCTGGAAAATTCCCTTATCTCCTGAATTAACTTGTAAGTTTGTTGTTGTTGTTTTTGTTTTTTTTTTTTCCTAAGCTAAATTACTTAAGTAGCTTTAGTCTCCCCTTGAGTAAGGGCAGAAACTAATCAGGCGTCCTCCAATGCACAGATGGGAAAAGTATCATCTCCCTTCCTCTTCTCTTAATCCCCAGTATAACCAGATGTAGTGAAGATCCCAGCTGACTCCTAAAGCCTGCTGTGGAACAATAGAATCCAAGAGACTGGGCCAGCCAACCAAGCTTAACATTTGCATCCAAAGGCCTCCCCTGAAGCAAATGAATTCAGCTCCCAAATCCCTACCCATTCTGCTGCTTCTGGGAAATATTACCACGCAAAGAAATGGCTGGGCCTGTGTTTAGGGGACAAAAACATTTACCCAAATCAGAATGTTCTGATGTCTTATGTGGGGATGTGAATCCAGTCAATTCAGGCGAACAGAGCAATTAATTTGTATATATAATTTTTTAAATACAAACTGCAAACTCTGAAAGGGAGAGCTGCTTAGTACGGCTTCGTGGTGCCCATGTTTCGTGAATTTCAACTTAGCAGAGTTTTACAGTCACAATGTATAACTTGTCCAAAATAACATGTCGTCAGTAAAGCTGGACTCGCATGACATGTGCTTATGCAGTGTCTTCGAAGACACTTTCGTTCCCCGCACACCTTAGCCAAGTGAAAAAAAAGCACTGAAAAAAAGGACTCCATATGAAAAATGAATGTTTATCAAAACATTATATGATGCTTCATGTGGTTAAATACGTGATTAAGGTTTAAGAGAACTTCCTAGAATGTTTTATTTTTACAGCTCGGAGGTGGTATAGGCATCATCTGATCCAGATTTCTTACTTTGCAGCTGAGAATCGAATGCATGTAGCAGTTCAGTGACTCACTGATGATTATGCCACGGATGTGAGCCTTGCCTCCCAAGTCCCCTGACCTGGGAGGAAGTTCCACTGGACCTTGTAAACTTGTCCTTTTTTCAAAAAGCAACTACCTATGAATGTGAGCCAGTGTTCAGAGTAGTGAGGTATACTGTTTCAAATCTGCAGAAATCATCTCATGTAGTCTTAAAATACCTTTCATAGAATAGTGGGGCCTTAGTCCGTAATGTCACACTGTCCTTCGTGCATGGTCCAGGGCTGGGGTCTGTTCCTCTTCCCTGAAATTACCCCTAGTGTGTCTTTTCCTTCCTTTTCCTCTGGCAAACCCATTTCCCAATCCTGAGGACCCCACTGCTCACACCCACACTGCTCATTGCTCTACCTGACTCCCAGCGTGTGGGGACGGGGTTGAGCTGCCAAGAGACATGCTTCAAACCCCCTCTTTTCCAGGCATTCCTGGAGTTGGTGTGTGAATGTTATTGGTCCGTAGAAGTGGGCAACTTCATAAGCTAATTGAAGGTGAAAGCATTTTCCCTTTGTTGGGTTTCTCTAATGTCCTAGAATGAAATGGAGACTGCACTTTTAAGTAATATCAAATAAATCCAGAAAGAAAGTTTGACAGCTCTTCGACATGGCTAGCTTCTTGCTGATTTCAGCAGCAGGGCCTCTGTAATGGCGCATTCAGTTTTATCCTTCTGCCTTCTTCCCACTCAGGACCACAGACAGTCATCCTCCACCTCCACCATCACCCACAAGCTATCCCAGTGCCCGTCCCTAGCTATGTATGCCTTGGGGAAGGCATAAGGTCAGGTCAGTGAGTCTGCTAGACTTGTGTATTGAGCCACCTGAGATGCTACTGGAAGGGAACTTTCTTACCAGCTGTTTTCAAAAAATAAATATCTGGAGCCCTGTCGGGTCTTGAATGCCCCACGGACAGACTTTGTATAGAGGAGAAGTCAAACCTTATATTTCCTTAATGATCAATAATCTGTCAAGGTACTGGATAATAAACAACATAGATCAGTAGATGCCTTTCAATTCAACTACCATTTATTCCTAATATGTGACAGCCAGATTTCCCCAAAATTGAAAAGTCCTGTCCCCCCTGATAAAGGGGAACTGAGAAAAGTTGCATTTAACCACACATTTTAATGAAACTGTTCCCCTCTTGTTGCCTTTCCGCACTTTTTGAAGTAGGTATCTTCTTTGTATCATGTTTCCTGGCAAGATTTCTAAGATCCTTCAAATTACACAACAACAGCACGTCTCCTAAGCATACCCTCTTTCTTCAAACTTATCATCACTCATATAATTAGATGTAAAAGACTGTAGAAATGATATGAAATTCCTACAACAAAAGGTCAACAGATTTACACTCCAAATAAGTGTGTGTGAATTTTAACTGGTTATTAAAAGTTTCATATCAATTAAGCTGTTATTGAACTTGAACATATCTGATTCAGATTCCAAATGTGATATACAAAGCCAATTTTTCTGGTCACATATAAGTTCCATTTGTTTTATTGCCAGCAAATTCAGTCTGGTAAGTTTGCGTGAGAGATATGGAAATAAAATATTGGAAGCATGACGATATTTAAGGTGATGCTCTGTTTCTATCAAGTCCTTAGTAAATAATAAATCCTTCATTGTTTTCAGAAAGAAGATTCTGATCTTCCTCATATTGCCTAAGCCTCCAAGATATAACTCTATTAATCCAACTTGCTCAATTTTAAGTAAATGATGACACCTCTTAAGGTGATCATTAACATCCATCATTTTTAAAAGTAGTTTGATGGAAAATGACGAATTATGAGAGGTGAACCTGGTTTTACGAGGGAGTATTTTTCCCTTCCTTTTGGAGACAAGTTCTATAGCCACCCACAGAAATGGGTATGTTTAATTCAGTTATGATGGAAAGAACAAACTATCTTTCAAAGATTCAAATTCATTTGCCATCTATTCCACGTTTCTAACAGGTTCTAACACTAAGCAAGACAGAAACTTGTGGATTCCTAGGGAAAACCTGCCTGACATTCCCATCTATCTAAAAATGGGTCTTGTGTCGCCTGCCTCTGTACTGAGGGCCCATCACTGAGCCCTATTCTCTGAGCCACTCCATTGTTTCCAGAGTTACCCATCTCAAAGCCCCAGTGTGTGTGTGTGTGTGTGTGTGTGTGTGTGTGTGTGTGTGTGTGTGTGTAGGAAGTAACTGCTGAAAGCAAATAGCAAATGATAAATGTCCCATTAGTAAATTTGTAGAACTGATTATCAAAGTCCTTGGCTGTCACTTCAGAAATCAGAACATAAGAGGATCAAAGAAGAAACAAAATAGGCAATGATGTTAAAAAATAATAACACCTAGGGACTCCTGGGTGGCTCAGCCAGTTGGGCATCTGACTTTGGCTCAGGTCATTATCTCATGGTTCATGAGTTCAAGCCCCATGTCAGGCTCTGTGCTGACAGCTCAGAGCCTGGAGCCTGCTTTGGATTCTGTGTCTCCCTAGCTTTCTGTCCTTCCCCCCACTCGCACTCTGCCTCTCTCTCTCAAAAATAAATAAACATTAAAAAAAATAACACCTAATGCTTATTTCATTTGATCTTCTAGATGCTAACATCATCCCCCTTCTACAGATAAGGGAACTAAGGCTTGTAGGGATGGATTGATTTGTTCATGCCTACACTCCTAACCACAGCATACCAAGTGAACATTTTGTTCTCTTATACTTTAGAAACATATTTACTGCATAAGTCCAGTTCCTGTGTGCATGTAATCTTACTATATATTTTTTCCTCTGCCTAAAATAAAATTGAAGCATTTTACAACTGACAGCAGATGTCTAAAGGTTTCATTTCCCATTTTTGGTGTTAGAACTCAAAGAGCTCAAACTCGTGATTCCTTATAAACCTGAAACAGACATACAGAACACTTTATAAAAGTTACTAAATAAAAGTACCAATTTCCATAATCAGAAAATTAACAACAACAAAAACACTGAATAGCTTTACTCTTCCCCTTAAGTGAAGAGGAGACTAATTAAGGACTCCTTTAAACACTGCTGGGAGAAATCTCTTTCTCCACCCGGCTTCTATTTTGTTGTTGCTCTTCTCATATTTTCAGCTAACATTTGTCACACACACACGATGTTCCAGGCACACAACAAAAACCTGCATTTACGTACTAAATGCTTGCGACCACTCCATGAGGATTTCATGGACTAAGCCACGGTCAAGGTGTCAAATGAAACTCTCACAGACAGGAAACCAGGATTCACTCTCTAAGACTCACATTTTGACTCTACCTGAAACATAGCCAGAAGTATATATTGCATTTCAAAATTATGTAGCCTACTTTAGGGAAAAATTCTCTAGTACCAGCCGGATGTAATGGCAATAGTCTAGATGCCCGGTGTCACAATATACTCTGTGCAACATTTTCGTTGTATCATCTTGGACCCAATACCAAACCTCTCAGGACTTTTATTCCCTCACCCAAAAAGAAGATTATGATACCAAACCCAAAGATGTGAGGAAAAACTTAGACAAACTATAGATCCTAGAAATGAGAGCCGAGTAAGAGTGTTTTCATCACCACCACCATCATCTTTATCACACGGTATATTCTCTGATTCTTTGGGGAGAAAGTGAGTAGGGAATGAATAGAAAATGAGACCGTTCCATGTAGGAGTTGTATACATTCAATATATGTGAATGAATATACAAGTATATATATATATATATGTAAAGATAATTGAAAGAGAGGGAAAATACATTAGGTATCTTTTCTCCATCTCTATCCATGTGTGACTTTTATTTTTAACAAGGACTATATAGCATAAACATATACATCCCTGATTCTCATTATTTCTGATGAATACTAATCCATTCCATCTTTGGTGTGTGTCTTAGGGTTTAGCAGCTCACTTTACCTCAGAAAATTAAATCATAAAACCTTCAAGAAAAATGAATGGGAAGTATTAAAAACTATGTAAGTGGAAAATAACATACCAGTTATTTTTTTCCTCTTCCTAATTCAGGACTCCATTCTTCCTTGACAGATATTTTAAGGCAATAACAATGTTTATAGTTCTTGGCTTATGTATACAAAATTTAAAATATGGACAACCTATCAGTCTCTCAACTGCTCTACTATCAATATCACTTTGCCAATAGGTTTGTGATGTTCCTGAAACAGGAACATGCACTCTTTATGGAAAAGGCAGTCCCTGGTTCCTTCCGGTCCCTATTCAAAATCCACCTCACCAAAGACACCTTTCCTAATTTCCCAGCAGGCAGTGAGTCCCCATCTCATTGCTCCCCATCCTGTGCACCCTACCTTTGTTTTCACCATGTGGCATCTGTCTGTTTAGGGTCCTTCTCACACCATTGGAATGTAACCTCCCCTCAGACCAGAGACTTCTTTTGCTTCACTATTCTATGGCATGGAGGAGTTTAGTGATTACTTGTTAAAAGAGTTAGTAAAAACAAACAAACAAAAAATGATTATCTTTTAGAAAAGCAAAGCCCTTATTAGGTTTCAGAGACTGGCAAAAACTATATTATCATCAGTACCTTTAAAATATAGCTTTTATGTTTATTATGTGTGAATGTGTGTGTGTGTGTGTGTGTGAGACAGAGAGAGACAGAGACAGAGACAGAGACAGAGACAGAGAAGGAGAAAGGCATTATTTAAAATGTCTTATAATATGCTGGAATTGTCACTTAAGAAACTCTAGCACAATAGCCATTTTGGAGGATTTACATATGCAGTGTCAAATGATCTCATTTAGAGTGTCTATCTGGACACCTCAAAATGGTGTTGTTGGAAAGTATTTTTAGACTCACAATAAGATAGGGTCCCAGATGTCCTCAATTATTGAATAAGCTGGTAAAAGGGGAAGTGGAGTGGAAAATACAGGAATGGGGACTTTGTGACCAAGACTATCGTTAGGGGAGGGCCCATCAATTACATGAATTCTGGGTTTGTCAACCTTGTGGTTTTAGTAATGAATTCAGTAAAACTCAGGCTTTCAGCTTGAGAAAGAGTGCCTTTGCTATATGATTACGGTTCTGTGTTGTTCAGATTCCTGGGAGACTCCCACCTAGGACCACATTTCAGGAGGAAGCAGCTGGCAGAGCTCTACTGGTAGCATTTCTCAGTGTTCTGTCTATGACCTCACACAATTAACATGGGGCCCCAAAGTTCCATATCTTTTGTAATAAAATAAAAGCTCAGGAATGATCTAGACCTACCTTCCATTAAAAGCAGACAAGAGACATTTTTTGCTTAAGCATGATTCCTTAATACCTTAGACTCTCATCCCTGTCACGTAAGCTGCTCATCAGAATATTCTTCTCAGAGGCAGAAGAAAATTCTGGTAAACACAATTTTCTCCATATTATTCCAATTCAAAGATTATCTATTTATTTATTTAACTTGAGAGAGAGAGGAGAGAGAGAAAAAGAGAACATGAGGGGGGGAGAGACAGAGAGAGAGAGAGACACTCTTAAGAAGGCTCCAGTGGACCCTGATGTGGGGCTCGATCTTATAACTATGAGATCATGACCTGAACTGAGATCAAGAGTCAGATGCTCAACCAACCTAGCCACCCAGATGCCTCCAAATCAAAGATAAATTTTAGCATCACTCACACATTGGCTTTCTGTCTATTACCTGACTGGCACAACTTTAATCTTACTTTGCCTTAATTGAGTACTGGTTGCAAGAAAGGTACAGAGCGGGGGGGGGGGGGGGGGGGGAGGGGGTGGAAGAGAGAGAAGCCAGAAGTACAATTTCCATCATGAAATAAAGCAAAGGTCAAAAATTCAGTAATGTTTCAGAGCAAGCCCTTTAAAACAAGTTTGGTTTGTACTATATCTGAATTTGCCAAATACAGCTACCTGAATATGAGTAAGCTATTTAATATTTCTAAAGCTTAGATTCCTCAACTAAAAAATGGAAATAATGGTAGCACCTAGCTGAGACACTGATGTGAGGATACTAAGTCAGTCGCGAAGGAAGATGTCATGAAGACTGAGTAGAACAGTGGACATGAAAATTACTACCACAGCAGGTAAACGTACCCATTCTCTTCTCTTCCCCCTCACCGGGGGCAGAGCCACTTCCTGGGGCTTTCACGGGCTACCAGAATCCTGCCTTGCTGTGGCTGTTTCTGTTTCCAGCTGTCTTTAATCTGCCACATCCAAGAATAAAAGTTGATAGAAAACTTAGAAAACAATGATTATCTTGTTTTTATTTGTTAAGAACAATGAAAGGGGCCTGTCCTTAGGAATAAACGTTAAATCATGTCAGTGAAGTAATATTATTTAATATTAAAGGTAGCTATATAGAAATGAACTATCTAAGCCAGATAGATGATGATAGATTGATAAATATTACAGGATAAATAAAGTATAAAAATAATAAGAATTTGAAATTTAGCATAAGGAAGGAAATTCTTAGAACCCTGTCTCCCTTTTGAATTAAAGCCAAGCACACTTATGTTTCAAGTCTGTGCTTTTCAGACTGCAGCATCGTGTACTCGGGTTGCAAGATAAACCTGGTGCATTTTCCTAGAAATCCCTTAAATCTTCAACTATTTCAAAGTTATTCTTTTCTCTCTGTCCCAAAAATAAAAAAAATAAAAAAAAGTTGAAAGTTTTTCTTTATGTTTGCATTTCAAAATTTACAAATATATTATGAACTAAGTAGGAAAACTTGTATGTGTTTTTCAGAAAAAAACCTCAAAACTTCAATGTGATTTTATGTTAGAAAAGAGTGGCTTTAGGTTACAGTCCCCCAGACGCCTCCCATGGTATCCATTCTTTCTCCTTTGTCTTTATGGATATTTTGTGAAAAATCTTAGAAATACATTGTTAACCGAGGGGTCACAATGAGTGGTGTGGCCCAAAACACAAACTTTTTTACAGTTTTTGTTTTGCCTTGATTTTAGCAATGTATGTATTAATTTTTGCTTGACTTAAATATGCATGCTGTTATGATAATGCTGATCAGATGAAACATTAAGTGGGCTACAGGATGCAGTGGAGAAGAGGATACAATGTGCTGTGAGTAAGAGATAAAAGACACAGATGCATGTCAAGCCAAAAACTTCTCCTCTTGGGCGTGTAAGAGCACAGTCAGGTTGATAAAAGTTCCATCCAAAGGACAAGTCACTGCTGAAGGAATCAAACAGTGCACTGACCATGGTGGGCTTTTCTTAAGCCATGTAGGAACAACTGTAGTCTAGGAGAAATTATATTATAAAATATTCTTCCTCATTCACTATATGTGAGCATGAGTGTCAACAAAGATATAGTATTTGAAAGTGTGTTAAAAACTGCAAAAATGGTTGGGAATCTCTGGGTTAAATTTTGCAGTTTAGATCAGAGACTTACTGACACCTGTTATCAGTGTTCCAAAGGGTCTTTTAATAAGTGAATCTAAATATAAATGTAAAAATCCTTTTAAGTCACAGGGCTTTGGAAGGAATGTAAAGGTATATCAAAGATGAGTCAAGTGGGTATATTCTAAACATTTTCAGAGACGTATTATTTTGCATATGTGCATAGACATCTGCAAATGGACAGATGGAAAGAATTACACACACACGCATACACAACAAGCCCCAACTACATTTTTAGATTAAAAATTTGCAGACCTTTGGGAAGCCTTGGTGGCTCAGTAAGTTAAGCATCTGACTCTTGGTTTCAGCTCAGGTCATGACCTCGCAGTTTGTGGTTTTAAGACCTATGTCGGGCTCTGCCCTGATGGCGCAGAGCCCACTTGGGATTCTCTATTCCTCTCTCTCTGCTCCTCCCCTGCTCACATTCTCTCTCAAAAATAAACAAAATAGGGGCGCCTGGGTGGCGCAGTCGGTTAAGCGTCCGACTTCAGCCAGGTCACGATCTCGCGGTCCGTGAGTTCGAGCCCCGCGTCGGGCTCTGGGCTGATGGCTCGGAGCCTGGAGCCTGGAGCCTGTTTCCAATTCTGTGTCTCTCTCTCTCTCTGCCCCTCCCCCATTCATGCTCTGTCTCTCTCTGTCCCAAAAATAAATAAAAACGTTGAAAAAAAAATTAAAAAAAAAATAAACAAAATAAGTGTACTTGATTAAATAAATAATATTTTTAAAAAAAAATTTGCGGGGCGCCTGGGTGGCGCAGTCGGTTAAGCGTCCAGCTTCAGCCAGGTCACGATCTCGCGGTCCGTGAGTTCGAGCCCCGCGTCAGGCTCTGGGCTGATGGCTCGGAGCCTGGAGCCTGTTTCCGATTCTGTGTCTCCCTCTCTCTCTGCCTCTCCCCCGTTCATGCTCTGTCTCTCTCTGTCCCAAAAATAAATAAAAACGTTGAAAAAAAAATAAAAAAAAAAAATTTGCAGCTCTTTCTCAGAAACCCTTGTACAAACAAGTAAACTTTTTTCTTCTTTATATATAAAAACTTGGAAAATTTGCTAAAATTCACCAGGAATTCTTGGATATATAGTCATAGCAAGCAAAGAAGAATTTTTATGATCATTTGGAAAGGATTCTTTTTAAAAAATGTAGTGTTTCTTCACAGTGAGCATACTAGGTGACTATATAATTTATTACTAATGTGGGACACTTGATAGTTAGAGGAGGCACTCAAACATGGTATAAATTGCTCTACACCAGGCTTTGCCATGGGCCAACTAGAACATAAAGTCACTGTAGTGATAATAGCCATTACCTATCATTTGGCATCTCCTGCATATTGTCCACCATTTGTAACAGAGACACATTACCATGTTGCTCAGAGACAGTTCATGGGCATCATGTGTCCACACATCTTGAGAGCATAGAAACCAGTTGCCTTGGTTCCTAGTCTTTTCAAGAGTGGCTGTATGGCAAACAGCTCTGGAAGCTAAACATCCAGAGGAAAAGTCAAAGCAGGTTTATAAAAGATCTCACTGAATCCCGTTATAAAAGAGTTGAGTTTTCTAAGCTTAAGATTCCTCAGCTGTGATGCAAATCCACTAAACGCACATCATCCACCCAGGCCGTGCCATGTCACCCTCCTGAAATGTGGGACGTTGGGGGGAAGTGGCACAAATATGAAGCCCATGCTGCCTCCTATGCTATAAGTTACTACTACAATCCTTTGGAGTGACTCTGAACAAATTATTTCACTTCTCTTTGGTCCCCAATTTCCCCATCTAGGAAGTGGTCAGGGTAGAAGGTGGCCTTTGAAGGTCGTTCTGAGTCTAAACACTTCAGATTCGTGATTCTTTCAGTATGTCCGACAACTCTGTCCTTCATTCCTATCACATGACTTATTTACGTATGGTTGCACATGGGAGCTTACAAATCACAGAATACTGGAGTGCAGAAGCTCCTTAGAGATGATCTACTCTAGGTAATGCTGTAACTATGCTCTGATAAATCCCAGTATTCTTCAAGAAAGACTTGGGGACTCTAGGCTGATTTCATCAGAGACAAGTAACACTGATGTGTTGCAGGAATATTAGTCTAATGAAAGAGAATCTCATGAATTGGGGTAAAGAAGAGAAGAAAGTAGAGGCAGCAAGCTAACTGTACACATATGGAGCTACTGTACTTTAGTTGAGTTTTTTGCTTTTCCTTCTGAGTTGAGGATCCTATTTTGTTTCCTTAGAAGTCATGTAGTTGAATCTTGCAGTAATTTGGAGTGTGGGTTTACTACAGTGGTTTTTGTTCCTACTAGACAATTAAAGGTTTCCTTGCACAAAAGGATTTTTCTTTTGGTCATTGTTTCTGCTTGGCATCGCTCCCCATGAGGATGGGATGACAGACCTGAACGTGGGTGGAACCAGCCAAAATGGAAAAGAGTTAGGGATGAAAGGCAGTACCAAAGAAGAAGCACAGAATTCAATGGCTACTTCATGTACAGGAAAATTTAAATGTCATTCCTGCATCTCAGTGCCTCGGGAAGTAATAGCAACTTTGATAGAAACAGGAAAGGTGAACAGGGTAGCCAGTATTGAAAAGAAAGATTAGAAGCACAATTGAGAGAGTTGGAGGTTGAAGAGACAGCAGCTCATTTGGTATAAAGCTCAATGAACAGACCAGAATTCAGGAAAGAGGCCTCGCTCGAATTGGGGATTTGGTAGTCATCCGTGTCTGTAGATTACAGGCTTCAGATACCAGAAATTATCTGTTATTTTTGAATCTGGAAGTGCCATTCATGCTGGCAATTTTCTGCCACTCATTCCAATAAAAAGCCCATTCTGATTTCACTGGGACTCAGTAAATTGGCCCCAAATCTCATATACCACACTTTTCTTGTGGCAGGATTCTTCAAAAAAGATTTGGGGACTCCAAAATGCTTGATTAATTTAATTTTCATATATATCTTAACTAGTTTTCCCACCATAACAAAACAGCACTCTCAAATGTATTATAAGCCAATGTGAACACATGGAAGACCAACAAATCTACCTCCACTTTAAAAGTTAAAAAAAAGTTGTATATATGTAAACTGAACAATTACATCTTCCTCTTCCTGAGAAATATGGAAGTGTGAAAAATAAATCATTTTCACCAATCAATGCAAGTAATTCAGGTTTACAAAGGCATATTTGAATTACTATAAAAGAAAAGGAGACCTGACAATTTCTCTTTGATTGTGGGATGTATAGCATCATCAAAATGACAAGATAAATGCTGAGGAACATTTTTCTGAGTTTGGAAGAATTGACTGAGTGTTCAGCAGAAGCTAAATGAAATGTCAGGGTAACGATGAAGATTTTGCACTTTAGCACACTCTGATGATTGGTACCTAGCAAGATTTGATTGTGGCTTCACGAAAGTAGGCAATCGAAGCTTCAAAGACATCAGCTACACTAGAAAGGTAGAATGTTCCTTTATTTTGCATTCGAGTTTTTTCAAAATATATACATTTTTAAGTTGTATGTTATTTGGGTACTGTGTATGTCTCACTCATCATATTTCATCCCTTGAATCTACAGATAGTTCTTCTGTTTCTTTCTAAGTATAAAATTAGTCTAAGCTTTTCTCAGATACTAATAAATAAGTAACAAGGTTTCACTGAATATGTACCATGTGCCTACCACAAGATTGGGCATTAGGGAAGTTAAAGAAATTACAATCTTCCAGGGAGGTAAGACTGGACATTCATAAAATAATTATTCGACATTTCATTCTGTGATAAGGAAGAATAAGAAAGTTGGGTGGTAAAAATAGCCCTTTGGTTGACATGAGCATCTTGCTTTTGTGAGCATCTGGCTTTTGATTGAAAAAGGTACTTTTTCAAGGACATCAGCTTGATCTACACCCTGCCTTTACTTTCAGGGCTTCAAGAGACAGGAGTTGGTGGTGGCGAATGTATGCTTATTCTCCTGCAGAAGTAGAAAGGTTGAGGGATTCAGGTTTTTTGGAATGGTTGAATTTGTGAGAAAATAAGATTCTGGCAACAGTAATTAAAATAAGCTGTTAATTAAAAGCTTTTGCTATCTGAACTGGAGGAAGCAAATCAAAGTGGCAAGCTTTCACTCTAAGCCATGTCAATTGCTCCAAAGCCCAGAACAGTAGCCTGAGACAACACTGCCTGGAAATTTCCCAAATGCCTGAAAGGAGTTGGGTTGAGTTCAAAGCCTGGAAAATAGTTCTGTGTTTAGAATAATTATTTTTTTTATTTTTAAATTTAACATTTAGACAGAAAATCACTTAATTTTCCATTATTATAAAAATAAATATGCCATTCCAGTTAGTAGAGTAGACATTCATTCAGCTGCTATCAAGCTCTTATTAACAGCCAGACCTGCTAACTGCATTATCTTGGTTGAACTTCACACAATATTATGAGGTTGATATCTTTTACACACACACACACGCACACACAAAAGACACGGAGATCCATCAACTCACAAGAGGTGAGGGCTGAGATTAGAATCCAAACACAAAGATCCTAAAGTCATTTTGTCAACCACCACCCTATTTGCCAGTCTTGACCAGCAATAAACTTCGGGCATTACACATTAGTGCACTTGGGTGAGTCATTTCCTGATTGCAAACAAACCTCTATTCTCCCAAGTTCTGTGTGTGTGTGTGTGTGTGTGTGTTTTGTATTTACACATTACTATTACACTATTTTCCATAGCTTCTAATAACATATAATACCCTAATGATGACATTTTAATTAGTGAAGGCAGCAAGTATATCTATGTGATTTTCATTTTTTAACATTAACCAATGCAGGTTTTGCTCAAATATTTCTTCTTGGTCAGTAACTTATTACTTTTGCTAAACCAAAAGAAAAATTTATTAAATGAAGTTACATCATGTAAAAGGTAAATCCCTTGTATTGAGGGGGGAAAAATCATGTTTTTCATTAATTATAAGGCAACTGATCAATTTTAAATATGGGCTCCCTCTGCATATTAAAATTGATTTTCCTCTCCATTTTTAATTCTGCAGGTATTACTTACCTGGAAAACAAGAAAAACATCAATTATTTTCATTATTCCATGTATGCAAGGTCATTTCTGTAGGTCATGTCAAACACTTGTTCTCAAGTAGTGTCCTTTGCATCCAAAGACAACAACAACAGTTAGGTGTACCATTTATTGAATAACTGATACGTTTCAGGTATTGTACATGGAAGTTTTTTTTGTGTGTTTGGCAATTTATAGCATTAATATTCATGATCAACCCACAAAGTAGCTATCATTACCCACAATTATACAAGAACAATGTGTTAAAACACCTCTCCTAAGTCATATTTATAAGTGACAAAAGCTGTTCCCAAAACCAAGCCTGCTTGACTCCTAACACTAAAAGTTTACTCTATCTCTGTCCTGTCTCTAAGGTACTTCTGAAAATATTGCAAATTAAACCATCAGTGTAAAAATAAAATCTTAAGTCTATTTTTTAATTTGTACTTCATAAACATTTTAATGCATATTCTTTTATCTTGAATAAAAGTCACATTTAGCTGAAATTCTATAATTTACTTCTTTAAACATTCAATATCGTATTAACCTTTTGTGAGCACTGCTGACCTTTCCCAGCACATTGTATTTATGTATACAATCCTGCTTTTGTATTGACTATGGATATTTCTTCCTTTATCCCCTGCACAAATCTCTTTGCTGTCATGTTGTTAGCAGATATTTATTCCACTCTGCAGGCAGTAATGCATAAAAATATGATCATAGATATTCATGTCCTTTCTCAAGCCCCAACACATACTGATTTAACCATCACGTCATTCATAGATATTTATTTCACCACGACAAGAAGAGCAACATAAATAATTAATATTGATTTCCCTGATCTTGACTCTAACACATATAGCTTTCACCAGTACTGATTGATAGAGAAATACTTTACCTCTGAAGCTCTCTGACATTTAAATATTTTCCCTCCATCTCATAGATCACTAAATATTACTGGGATACACAAAAAGAACTGCTAAAATAGCAGTAATTCAAACTAAAAGCTTGAGAAATGATGCGTAACCAAAAAAAATCCTGTAAAATTTTGAAAAGATAACACTAGAAACTTATATTCTCAGCATCAAATTACTATTTTTAATTTCAGGGAAAGAGGTATAAACATTGCTCTTTAATAACACCTTGAATGATATTTTGCTGCGTTTCCCAAATGCAATAACACCAACAATTATTAATCCATTAGTGTTTATGACTTACTCTCAATTTATAAACACATTACTCTGACTTCCATTCACCTTCTCCTTTGACCCCAGCCCTGCAACTTTGGGCCAATTATTTAACCTTTCCAAACTATTCTATTCTCACCTTTAACATATAAAATCCATAGATTAAATGAGAATATGTGTGTGTTATAAAGCATATTTCTTAATATATGCATCAATACATACATATTATATGATATATATCAGCAAATATATATTATGTGATATGTTATATTTAGAGACATATATAAATATAGTATATGGCATATATATAGTATATTCTCATAAATGTGAATTTCTTCCCTTTCATTTTCATATGTTTACCTCAATATCACATACTATGTACTTATCTGTTAAGTACATTGTATTCTGCAAGACTTCTACTCAGGGTAGGGCCAGGATGAGGCAAGTAAGGCACATGCCTCATGCACAAAGTTTAAGATGGTGAAAAAAATCTGTAATCAAGTACATAATATTTTAATACAATGTTTTTATTTTTTTAATGTTTTAAGTTTATTTTGAGAGAGAGAGAGAAATCCCAAACAGGCTCTATACCAGCAACACTGAGCCCCATGCAGGGCTCAAATTCACAAACCATGAGATCATGACCTAAGCCAAAACGAAGAGTCAGATACTGAATTGACTGAGCCACCCAGGCACTCCTAATGCAATGTTTTTAAAATCAGAATTCATCCAAAATTCCATGATGAGAAAAATACCAAAATATTAAATAAAGATAGGATTGGGGCACCTGGGTGGCTCATTTGCTTAAGCATCCAACTCTTGGTTTCAGCTCAGATCATATCTCACAGTTTGTGAGATGGAGCCCTGCATCAGGCTCTGGACTGACAGCACGGAGCCTGATCGGGGTTCTCTCTCTCCCTCTCTCTCTACCCCTCTTCTGCTCATGCTCTCTCTCTCAAAATAATAAACAAACATTTTATTTAAAACTATGAGTGAATGAATGAATGAATGAATGAATGAAGGCAGGATCAGTATTACTGGTTTTTCCTTCACCACAGGCTCTGATATGGCTTGGCCACACATTGCTTTCACCAGAATCACCTAAACCTGTTTCATAGCTCACAGCCTCTCCACAGAAACAATACTCCACCCCTGTGTCCTTAGTCCTGGGCCTTATTCCAGGAGGTAGCTGACAGCCTCATTCTCAGTCTCAAAACCCATTTTGAGGCTGAAATGTTTAAGGCTTGAACTTGGAGATTGGAATAAAGGCTTAAGAGCTGAGCAGTTGAGAAAGAAAGAACAGAAATGTTTGGAGTCACAGAGATCTGGTGACAGGAGGGAGTTTCAGATCTAGAACTTGCCAGGCTAACAAGGCTACAAACGATAGTCTTATTGGCCATTCTGCTTCCATTTCCTCATCCAAGAATGAATGATTTCTGACCATGACAATAAATACATATCCATGTTCCCATAATGTTTTGAGGAGGCATCAGATAAATTTCTGGTTCCTTTTAGGCCTGTAACAGGGTACTCCATAGTTAATTTTATTTCTATTGGACTTTAAAAACAAACAAACAAAAAGACTTGATGATTAAGAATCCTTTAAGTACTCAGCATATACAGGTTATAGAGTTTATTTTAATAGTGCTTTTAGGAAATTATAGTGTTACATTCTATTTCTATAGTGTTTTCCTAATATTTCATGTTGCACTTGTTCCCAGTATTTAAATAGACCTCTACCAAAACCAAATTACAGACCAGCTTACAGTGTTTGATGTTGCTTTCTTTTGACTGACTCTCTCACAAGACATCTCTCTTTGGTTTGTCGCAGGAGAAAGAATTGTATTACCAGTAGGCAACCCAGTCAGTAGAGTAACAAGACCGTTGTGCAGAATGAGTGGGTGACTGTGGGTTCTATCCCTCATTTACTAAATTATGCACAAAACCTATCTGCAGTTTGTGTTGCTATGTATGCAGCATTTCAGGTGGACCATGGGTTGGCAAGAAAAGACCATCTGAACCTACACAAAGTCCTGAATTTATTTAACAAGTGTGCTGAAATTAATAGGAATACAATGAGCGGCTCCCCACAGCAGGAACAGAGAGGCAGCATATGGCTTTCCTCTTGCCCCTGGCTTCCCTGAGGGGCACAGGGCTGCCAGAGACTCACTTCATCTGGGGAAGGCCCTGCTAGCATTAGAAAAACAGCCAAGTTCTTGGTATGTTACAGTCTTTCAGAACATGGGGCATACGGCACAGTCCAGGGGAACGTGGGCTAAGAACCTATGTGCTTCCATTAAGGGAAAGCCTACAAACTGTAGACTCTACAGGTTCTTCTGCAAAGTCCCCAGGAAGCCTACATCTTCTCGTATAGAAAGCAGAGTCACGTTTCCCTTTATAACATAGCGTCCTCTAGAATTCTGGTATCTCCAAAAACCATTTTCTAACAGAACACCCTTTTAGATTTAGCATACTTTTACTAGCTGGTTTCAATATCCAGGTGGTCTGAAGATAACAGCAATTTAACTTTTCTGAAAGATACTTAGTTCTTTGCAAAGAAGTTACATGCAAAGTTAAGTTGCTATTGAATCCTATTGAATTCTTAGAGCCATTTATGAGTTTGAACTCAGGACTCCCTGACCTATAAAAGACCGTGCGCTTCATTACCAAGCCTCAGAGTCACCTGGAATGCTTATCAAATGCAGAATTTCTGGATGTCTCCCCAGCTTTACTGCTAAGTCGTCATCTTTGAGGATAGGGGCCCTGAATTGTTATTTTTACCAACTCCCAGTTGACTTATGCATGCTAACGTTTGGCCATCACCAATTTACATCCTGGTTGCATTTGCCCCCTCAGGATTTAAAATTCTGTGCTGTCTTGGAGGGAGAAGCCCATAAGTAAACATGCTGCCAGCACCACAGTCAAAACTGCTCTTTGTCTCCCTCAAAAACAAAACAAAACAAAACAAAACAAAACAAAAAAACAAAACTGCCTGGCCACTTGGCGTCAGAACGCTGTAGTCACAACGCCAACCTGAACTCAGCCTGCCTACATCAGGATGAACTGGCTGTCAAGGCCACACAGTCAAGGGAGGAAACTTCCTAAGGATTCATCTTAAAAGAAAGTAGGCCATCCTGTTCCCCTTGCCTTCTATCCTGAGTCTTGTTAAAACACAGACTATTTATATATCTGTGGAAACGAGCATGTATGCCATCTGTTTCCTTTCAGATATCAAAGTTCTATGTTTTTCATTGGGTAACAAATATTTCACCCCTCCTTATCACACTTTCTATACCTGCTTTATCTGATCAGATTCAATCTATATACTGATGACATGAATCTATTTTTTATGCTTATTTTTTCCCTAATTTAGGCCCAAGGAATTTTGTATTCTAATGTTTTGTGACACTATGGAATCCTTATTTCTTCCAAAATGCACTCCTTTGAAAATGTACACATAACATATATTTGTATCTTCACTGTTTATTTCTTACTTAAACACAAGATATTACATATGATATTAGATAAGCTAGAATGGATAATTTAACTGAAATAAGCTATTTTGTTTGCTTCCATTAATGCTATTGTGGTTATATAGGTTTACACACTTGAAAAAGATGAGGAACATATGCTAGTTTAATTATTTTGCATTTCATGGCACAAAACAACCAAAACCTATGTTCCAGTATTGTCAGTGAAAAAAAAAGATCATTGAGTACTTGGGGTAAAGCCTGCAAATATTTAGATTAGTCATAATTATTTGGATACGGAAGGCCAGGTATTATTTAAAAACAACACACGTGAACCTAAAACTGCTCAAAAATAACGGTCTCATGTATGTAAATATATATCTAAATATATACATTGCAGAAATATTTTACTTGACATAATTAAGTTGGGTCTGGGATGTGATATTCATTGCCTCTACTGCTTTCATGACTTTTAGTAGTTTACTGATCCCGTATCTTCTGAAGAGTATCACAGGGACGTAAGAACACATCGCATTTGAATGCATAATTCATTAGGTTAAACAGCATATGTCATTGACTTGGGTTTCCTTCGTCAGGGTGCTCCCTGAAGCACATCAGGATCCAGCTTTGCTAGCAGCAGTTGGAGATACAGAATTAGCATATCGTTTCTCCAAGAATGCCCTTGAACGTGCCTGAGCAGCTGTCTTGTGTGAGGCCTGAGCAGAATTGCTGAGAGCCAGAGAGAAGACAGAGCCCGGGCGCCATGCAGTAATCCTGTGTGGCTCTAGTTTGGTATTTCGGGAAAAGGTCCTCGGGAAATGTCAGGATCACCACTGACTGACACCGAGACAGTGCAGGTCAGTGCTGCACCTGGAGACCCCACAGCTCGCTCGTGCTGCAGCACACCTGTGCACAATTCCAGAGCGGCTCCTGTGGTGCCAGGTAAGCATCTTGCCCTCACTTCTAATAGTCAGAAGTTCCTACCGAAAAATAATTGAGAAGTTAAGGCCCTTCTCTGCTACTTGATATTTACCTAATTTATCTTTTTATGAGAGGGCTTAAAAATGTGCATTTCCTGGAAGGTACGAAAGATGGAAATAAATACATGGCTGGCTGGGATAAGGAAACTGAAGCTGTGGCCAGAAAAAAGGAAAACAAATCAACCTTCATGTAGACTAACCATGAGAGACTTAGCAATAAGACATTTTATTAATCTCACATGCCAGGAAACAGTCACTTACTAAGATAGATAGAATAGAGTGTTTCCATTTGGCAAAATGCTTGGAGGTGAAGAAAATTTTAATCAATCAAATGTGAACATTAGTAAAATGAGGAAAAATAAGACACTATAAGCATATCACAATTTCATAGGAACTTTCATTTGTCTTTTGAGCAGCAGGATAAAATGACTGTCACTGCTTTTAATCACTTGAGAACCAATTCTTTTCAGAGTTCCATCACTTATTGGGGAGAGACCTGTATATGAGTCCAAGATTCAGGGTCCTGAAACAGAATACTTTATTTGATTTGCATTAGCCACAAGATGCCTGAGGAATATCACTTTTGCTTACAAAAAACAAAAATAGGCCTGTAGGTTACATTGCTAGGCCTCAAGTGCATTTTAAGACAGGAGGTCAAACTCAGGTTGTCCTTGGGCAATTAAGAAACTGAAATAACAGAACTTCAAACCCCAGATTGTTTTCATGTAACCCCGTGGGTTCGTGACTTTGAGAAAATCTTACATAAAAAAAAGATGGATGATTAGTGTAGAGAGTAATATATGGGTTGTTTTCTCCGATGATACTCCAAAAATGGATTCTCAAGAGCAGATCCTGTCAAGATCTTTTCATGTTGCTAGGGGAATTGTTACCATAGGAACAATGGTACTAGTAAGCATCACTTACCATACGACATGTTACCTAAAAAGTACTTTAATTAAAATATCTTCAGAATTTTATATTGTTGTCTTTTGCAGTATTTGTGTGTGAACAGTATAATTTAAGCCTTCTTTTAGGCAAGCATGTATAAATTTGTCCACTGACAGATTTAAATCCTCACTTTGTTACACTGAAGTTTTGTCTTTCTTCAGCATATGATTAAAAAAAAAAGCTTCATTATGCTGAGCTCAACTGTCATTTTCATTGGGGACACTGAGTTGCAGCAGTGGTGAACGTTCAGCCCTGATGGACTGCCATCATCAAATGAAAAAATATTGGCACTGGTGCAGATTTAGGTCATGTTTCACCCGCAACCCAGTCATTTTATCTTCAGTATTATTTTGAAAACAGAAAATCAGAACAAGTAGCTACCCTCAAATTCCTTAAGACATGTTTTTTCCTGCCGTTTCATTAAAAATCACAAACTCTGTTCAAATGGAAGAGAGCTCAGCTCAAGCTACTTTAGGAAATACTCCTTTACTTCCCCCTTTGAAATAATATTTAGTAAGACTACATTTACACGGGTACTGAGTTCAGGCCCATGGTTTAAAGAATATGCTAGCTCAGGTTATAGATCTCTCTAAAACCAAAAGCCTGAAGTCTGAATTCAGGGCTTAAAATATTAACGTATTGCCAGAAAACAAACTGGGAGAAGCATTCTCACATTGTGGTTGTGAATTTGTGCAATGTTAGTCTATTTCCAGAAATACTGTGAGTAGGGAGTTTTAGACAGGTGTTAGCGAAGATAAAGCATACCACCCTTGACCACAATAGGCTTCTGCTAATGTGGCATCCATCATCACCTCTTTGACCCACATTTCCTCCCAAATTAGCTCATTTACCATAGATCAAATTACTTTTCAATTTTTATCAATAAAGTATGCTATTGCTGTGCTATGCAATATACTGTCAGAACGCCAAAGTTATAACCCCTGAATTCCAAAAGCCGAAAGCAGTGTCAATAACACAGGTTAATAAGGATTATGTAACCAACAACCTACATAACATATTGCCTTTATGATTTAGAGAATAGAGACACAGGCCTCCTGAGGACACAGATCTCATTCTGACATTCCTTAGTGAAACACTTCTTTTTCCCATTGGCCAGACGGCATTGCTTAACGATCTCCTCAGCCCACCTGGGATGAGGGAAGAGGGCTTCTGACTTTCTCTGGAAGGATACTCTCCAACAGCACCCAGATCCTAGACATCCATGGCCCAGATGGCACAATTCCCACTAACAAATGACTAAGCCAGATAGCACCAGGAAGTAACCCTTTCAACCAGACTCTTGTACCTGGGTCAGTCATGACAACGGCTCCCCCAGAACTGAGAACACCAGAATACCTCTTCACACCCTGGCTCATTTTGCTTTGAGAATATTGCCTCCCAAGGAATTAGCTGTGGGGTAAGCTTCCAATAAGCTTTCACTGTAAACTAGCAATGATTCTGCTTTACCTTTCCAAGATGGAAATGGCCTGTATCTACCTGTACCCCTCAAATAAAAAACTTTCCGTCCCATTTAGTTGTAGCCGGAAAACACTTTCTGTATTTTTTATCATGCCAGTGTTCTCCATTATATTCAGCACTTGGTACTCTTAGCAATCCAGAGTATCAGAGTTTGACCTAACCGTGGACAATTTGCTCTTACAGCCATCATGGAAAAAGCAACAATGTTGTTATTAGCAACTCTCTAGGCCTCAGTTTCCATATATAGAAAATAAAGAGCATAACCTTACTCTATAGCATTGGAGTATTAATGAGGGTTATACTAAATAATGCATATTAAGGTACATAGCATAGTTTCTGGAATATACTCTTGAATAGATGATAGCCTCTACCATTACATTATCTGCAGAACTGTTGAGAAGAAAATGGGCCTTATATCCCTAATTGTAAGCAGTTTTATTTGGGTTTATTTTGCAATTCATTTCTCTCCGTGACTCTCGCTCATGCGTCTTTTACTTTGAAATATAAAATTAATTCAAATGCCAGATTGGTGTTTTTCAAACTTGCCCATGGGAAATGCTCATAGGAAACACTCATAGGATAGCAAATATATTGGTTAAAAACATGACTGCTATAAGAGGCAATGAGAACATTTGTTCATAGTAATTCAAGAAGTGCAATGTGGAAGAATCATCAAGTCATAGAAATCTAAAACTGTCAAAGCTTAACAAGTTATCAATTCTGTTTGTCCACACTGTGCCCTTCAGGGTGTCATCCAGTCTTTGTTTCTTATGCCCCAAACGATGAAACTGCTTCTATTGATTCCCCTTGAAAAAGTCTCCAATCACCAATAAATACTACTGTCAAAGACCTCTCTGGACAGACCAAATTTTATAATCTTACCCATTCTGTTCTGTGATTTTTAGTTATGTCCCAGAGTAGTCCCAAGCTTCGCAAGTCTGCCTTCAGACTCCCATATTCTGGATGGCAAACCTACCTTTTTTTCCCATAATTTCCTAAAGATTTTCTCTTACTTTCCCGAGCAAAGAACCAATGCTAATTTACATCTTTTGTAACATGATTTTTGCAACCCCTTCTATTTATCAGTGTATGGTTTTCTAATTCCTACTTTTCATTAGATTGCCTCAAAAGACAATGTCACTTCATCTTGTCCTTTTCATTGTGTTGGCACCTCCTTATTTTACCTACTTTTTATAGCTCAATCTTATATCATTTTAGACCATCACAGATGTATACAAAAGAAGGACTCCGAACACAAATGTACGTATACACCTCACACTGTGTCAAAGCTCCTTTGGAGTAGAAACCATGAGATATATAAGTCTATTTGGTGACTAAAATCACATAGCTGAGAATTTTGTGCATAGTAGTTGCTTCATAAATGTTATGTTGAATTCTCTTCTCACATAGCAAGCTGAACTAAAAGCAGTAACTTTCCTGGTACTTGAAAGCAGAATAGTAAATTTTACGTATTTAGAAAGAAAATACAGACTGTTTTAGAAAAACTTAATTCAACAATCATCAGACAATTAAATGAGATTCAATTAAACTCAACTTATAGGCTGCTGTATAAAAGCTAGTCACAAAATTATAAGCAATAAAATCACCAGTGTTCCCACTGAATCCCCAGAAGTTATTTTAATCACTTCTGAAAAAAAAGGATTTCTACAAGCCATGCCACAGAGGTTATCCTTTCATTGGTGTTTATTTCTCCATTTCAATTACCCTTTCTATTACTCTGTTTCCTACCTTCTTGTAATCTTTTGTCATAATTAATGTACTTCAATGTCAAGTTCATTTTTCTTTAGCAAACTTCCCATGCCAACTTCCAGATGAGTATTTTAGACTTTTAACTATGCCTAGTTACAGATTCCCCCTATAAATTACATTGCATGGATTTCATCCTTTTTAATGCTCTGAAAAGACCTTACACTTTTTCTTCATATAGTCCATTACAAAGGTAATTACACAATTATTTGTTTGTTTAATGTCTGAGTCTTCAGCTTTATAAATAGTAGACTCCATGAAGGTGTACTCTTTTGTTCTGTTTTGTTCACTACTGTATTTTATCTTAACTCACTACCATATGTCTAGCACAGTGCCTTACATTTAATAGTTATATAGCAATTACTTATTGAACAAGTGAAGAAATGAATGAAGGGATGGATATAATTTTATTTTGATAAATTTCAACTCCCTTAAGCAAATGATGAACTTATTTATGTACATGTTTATTTTTTAGTACTCCTTGTATGGTTATGAATTACCCAGGAGTGTAAATACTAAGCTGCCTTTGGTTTGTCTATGTATAAAGGATAGCTAGTGCTATTTCCCACTAATATTGCCCTTAACAAGGAAATTGGTTAGAGAGAAGCTATTGAATTTCTTGCTGACTCATTTCCCATGACTGGAACTTCATTCTCTTAATGGAGAAGTGCACAGGGCAGGGAAATAGAAGCTGAAGTGAGTTAAATTGTACCTCAAAAAGAGAAAGTGGCTTGGCATTGAGAAAATAATAGTTTTTTTTTTCCATAATCATAATTAAACAACAGATCAATTAACTCAAGGATCAGGCATTTGGGTTGAACATCATTATAGCTGGTGATGTCCAGAGAATGAAACGCTGATATAATTCCTTACATTTTAAGTTTCTTAGGAGAGTTCTGTATTAAATAGGAAAATTCCAGTCAAAGTCACTGTCTAGTAAACATGTATAGTATTTACTATGTAATTTGGTTCATGTCTTAATTTGTTTTTAATGATAATATCTACACTGTACTTAATAAACTCTGTTCTTTTGTCAATAATTATTTCATCAATTTAGTAATTATTGATTCCATACTCTACAGATCAATCTGAAAAATATGAAGACCTTATCTGCTCATTTCTATTCTTACCTCAAATGCTTTAGATGATAACAAATTCACATAGTATTATATAATATGCACTACATGCCTAATATGTTACCCAGTTTTCTAAATCTATGTAGCTCTGACTTATTTTCATTAAAAATCTGTTTTTCTAACTTTATTTAGAATGTTAATTTTTTTTAAAAACATGATTTAGTATATTTTACTTTGTTATACATACATTTTAAAGATCATAATCTCACATAACTCAACAAAAATACATGTTTATTTTTATTTTATTCATTCAGTGTTTTTAAACAAAATAATTGTGTTCATAACAAGAACCATTTAGCCATACTGAACCTAAGTTATTTAAGAATTAATAATGGCTACCAGGTACATGTGTTCACAATGTGAAAGATGCCATCACCCTTCCTAATGGTTTTTGTGTATTAAATTTACTCCTCATAGCAAAAACACAGTGAGATTGGCATCATTACTAACAGATCTATTTTGCAGATCAGTGTAGAGAGGCACAAAGGTTTAAGTAACTTCCCCGCCATCACATAGCCAATGAAGCAAACAGTTGAATTCCAGAGCCCAAGCTTTAAATAATTATGCTATCTACAATGCCTCTCTTTTTACATATAGTAGTTCAGGTCCAATGGAAGAGAGGGAAAAGGAAAATGCAGAAAAAAAACAAAAAGGAAATAATCACAATGACAAAAACTACTTCAGACCTCGAAGAGCTTTTAATAATGAAAGAATTTACAGCCTAGTACATTCATCACCCTCCTAGTCCCAAACATATTCCACAAACAGGCCACACATTTGCACACTCAGAACCAACACACTTTACACATACATCCCTATATACACTTTCAAGTACAAAGCAAGCTAAGAGGAAGTAAAGTCACCATTGTGTAGGGAACAGTTTATTACAAGGAACAGAACCAACATTTAGAGATTGTAAACTGTATACCAGACCTTTTCCCTCCATTGTCTCATGTCATCTTCGTCACTTTATAGAAGACACAACTAAGGCTTAAGAAGTTCAGTAATTTGCTGAGGACTAACAAAGATGATTCTGGAAGAGTTGGAATTTGAACCACATTGAGTCCAAGCCCTTGGCAACACCACACCACAGTGCAGAAAAGATGATGCCTTGGTTGCTGTGAAATGCTAATATACCACAGGGACTTGTGACAGAACCCAGTAGCAAACACCAAGAAACACACAAACGGACAAACAAACAAAAAAACTGTCTTCACCTTAGCAGTTTTGGGAAATGATAAACTTTAAGGTCTGGCCTTGTGGAGTGATGTGGTAGAGGAATAATCAGAGCCTGTTGAAACTCATCACAGAATTATTTTCTGGAAGGTTTTCGACTGACCTGGGGTTTTGAAGACATTGTGATAAATGTCTATAAGGTAAAGGTGGTAGAAAAAGTACATAGCATATATCTGCTTAAAATTACATACATCTCAAGAATGTAAATATCATTAATAAAATGAATCTCTATAATCATTACCAAAAATAACTATTTAAGCTGCCTATTACTTGTTCCCCTCCTTCATCTCGTAGCTAGTGTCATATCTATTCTCAAAAATTACCCTCTTTATCCCCCAAGTACATGAAAACACACAGGCATTTGTCAAATATACTTTGAGTATTCCCCTATTTGTGGATCACCAGATTGCAAATTTCATGAAAATTAAAGACAAAGAAAGGAGCTGAAGTGTGTATTCTTTAAGGTCTACACCTGTTTTATCCTAAATTTAAACGAATTTTTCTTATATTTTTGTGAATGCTGTTTATCGTAATGCTCATTGCAAGGACTATAATACAAATTTGGACAATTTTAAGTAGGCTTTGTAAAGTTAAACCATGTTAAAATACCTTAAATTCAAGTTTGTCAACTAATAGCTTTGTTTATTAAAATATGTGGTTCAATGTCATTCACAAACAGCTGTAATATTTAACTCAACAGTCTCATCACAATGATTGATGTCAACTGATGTAAAGAAACAGTTACACCTCATGAGTCATGAAAATCTATGAGATTAAAACTCCCAGGATTAATATTTCATATTAAAGTTTTAGTACTTTTAAGTGAGGATGAGAGTCAAACTTAAAATATTTCAAGGATACATAAGGGAATCTTTGTTCGGCAAAGTAGCAATGAATTCCAATACTAACATATAATTGGTTTGAAATAGGAACTTTTGATGCCACATCTGGAGAGTAGAATAATATAAGCCACTACAGGTAGTAATTACTGAAGGTAATTGTAATGCAGCTCGAGTGGTAAACATTAATGGGAAAAAAAAGATTTCTAAGCAAATAAAATCTCAAGCATCAAAAAGACAAAAAGTTTGTGATAAATGGTTCATTTAGGCATGCAGTGCTGTGTGGGCAAAATTGGATTGCAATCATAGCCATTTCAAAAAAATGAAAACATTAGGAGAAAAGAAAATTGGGCAGAAATGGCATGGAAATTACAGCCTTTGATCCATTCTGAAGAACTTTTTTTTTTGAAGCATCATCATGAGTGGGCAGCAAACTCTTTCTAATCTCTTGTTAAAACCTTCATGAAAGGCTGGAGACCCTGAGAGAAATAATCAATTCAGGACAGACAATGGAAATATATTTCAATGATAATCTTTTTTCCATAAAACTGTGAAAAATTAATTTTACTGTTAAATTGCTATCTGATTTTGCAATAGACACTTTTAATTTAAGGAGAAAGTCCTTCCTGAATCATCCTTGACCTGTCCAACCAGAAGATCAGTTAATAAGCGCATGTTTCATGGTAATTAATAAAGAGATGACACAATTTCACATAAATAAAAAGTATTTTAATGATCCTGGTATTATATTCATGGGTCTAAGAATCAGTATCTGAATAACAATGCACACCTTAGAACATAAGTGGGCCTCATTCTTTGAAAATAGATCTTTGGCTATTACAAATGATGCATTATAGTTTCCAAAGACATGCAGTGCTAGAGCCTTATTTGCAAAAACTTAAATTAGTTCCTACAGCTTTGAAACAATAATGATCATACACTTGTTCAATCGCTACTAAAATGTCTATAATTTGATTCCTAGACACAAGTACTGAAATTACCCATTGGCTTTCTTTATTAAGTACTGGTAATTAGTAATTTCATAACGGTTTTTTGCCCTATTTTGTTAAGTCCAGGTTTTTAAATTAGCTTCCCAATAATCATTTAAATTAGTTCTTACATATAAAAACATTTTAGGTTATTATCTTAGGGAGAATGTTACATCCTGATGTTAAAAAGGAGAATTATTTGTAAATAAGTATAAGAACATTACTTTACATTTCAGTAAATAGCAGCTTTAATCTTCTGAAAAGGCTGTTTAAATCAGATTTGTAATGCCTGAAGCAAAATCTTGGTTTATTTTCTTATTTTATGTGACTTGACTACGTTCTGTTTTCATTAACATTTTCTATTTGACCTTTAGACTTATGGACCCATTTTAACCCAAAAAAACAAAAAAAAATTATTATGAAAGAAGAATGTATCTATTTGTTTTATATCTTTGAAAATGAGTATTGGTTTTATTGCTATTTTAAAATCATTATTTATAAGATAGTGGTGAGAAATTTTAAATAAAATGACTAAAATGTGTTTTCTTTTTCTGTCAAAGTTTTTTAATTCAGCTATGGGTGAAACAGTTTCTTACTAAGACCTGTTAGTCATGTAATTTACATAAGCAAAATAACCCATTTTTATGGCTCTTAAGGCTTTCATGATAATTTTTTTCTAAATTATCTCTGAAGTAGCATAAAATAGTTTTCTAAATAGACTCTCAAATCACTGCAATATGCATGTTGTTTTTAAATCTGAAAGAGATGAAAATCCTTGCCTTGGCCCTTGAAAAACCTGTAATCTAATGGAAAAGGCAGACAAGTGGCAAATAAAAAATAGTATAGTGAGTGCTATAAGGGAGGTACTTACACATCATTGCTTCAGGGACCACGAAACTAGGTTATATTTCCTTATAATATACTGCTATAAGCACACTGAACTGCCCTTGTTAAAATACCTTATATCCTGTATGGCAATGACCTTTCAGATCTGTCTTCCTATTAGACCAGTAACTATATAAAGACTCATATCTTCCTCTCTTGTTCACCACAGTATCTTTAGTGCCTAGTGCCATTTCTGACACATGTGTAATGTTAGATTCATATGTGCTACCCAAAGAAGATAGTTGGGTTGGAGCCACTTTGTTGAAGGGCATCGTATACCAAGCTAGTAAGTCTGAACTCGATTCTGAAGACAGTCAGCCATTTATGGTTTTCAATCAGCAGTATTAGAGGTTTGGTTAGAAATTTTATAAATATCACCCTAATGGCAATAGAAGTTTGGTCTGGATAGCGACAAGACTAATGGGAAATCGACCAGGTATTGGCAATAATGCAGTCAAGAGATGATGAGCTGAGCCTAAGAGTATAAGAATAGAAAGGAACTGATAATTTGAGAGGTATTTAGGATAAAGAATCATCCTGAAAGAAAAAGGAATCGCTGATGTCTCTGGGGTTTCTGGTTGGCCTGGGAGCAGAAGTGGGGGAAAGAGAGCAGGAACACAGGGAGAGGCATAATGTTATCATTTGTGCAAAAAGAATATGGAAGGTAAGTAGCTAAGAGAAGGAAGAAAATGATCTGGAGCTCAGGACAGAGGAATTTGGGGCTCATGAGTGGAGTTGAAGATTGAGGCATATGTAGGAGACATATCCCAGGAAATGTGTAAAAGGGCTGAGAATGGAACTCTGTGTGCTCAGGAAGAGAAGTGACTGAGGAAGAGTGAGCAGAAAGCTAGAAGAACAGCAGAGCATGATTTCCACAGAGGAAATGAGAGGGAAAAAATTCCTGGAAGGAGAAAAATGTCCACTGTGTCAGACGCTATGAAAAACTAAGTAAAATAAACTTGAGAAAATTTGCACCAGAAAAAAAAAGAAAATACTTAGCAAAGAAAATAGATTTTTGAAAATACCGAGTATGACATCTTAGA
Organism: Puma concolor; assembly: GCF_028749965.1. Classification (NCBI taxonomy): domain Eukaryota; kingdom Metazoa; phylum Chordata; class Mammalia; order Carnivora; family Felidae; genus Puma; species Puma concolor. The sequence goes on along the minus strand of NC_141673.1, from coordinate 39,991,126 downwards.
TGATCTATGAGAAAAGATGTTATGGTCTAGGAAAAGGGCATGGATCCAGACTTCAATGAGTCAAGACGAGAAACCTAGGTGATGAAATAGATACATTAGGAAATCTGACCAGGAGGAGAGAGCTACACCGAGGACTCTACATGGGTTTTAAGATCAAGGAAGCTGAGTGATCTTGGTCTTGATTCTGCTTCATGGGGCGGTTTGGACAGTTTATAGAGAGGAGGGCAGGGAGGAAAAGCGAAGGAAAAGAGTTTGAAGAGAAAATAAGGAGAAGAGAAAGGAATAGTGTCCTGCAGCAGTGAAAAGGCAGAAAGGGGCAAAATGCAGATAGACATGGATGGGAAGGAAGTTAGAATTTTTATGAAATCAGAATAATTTCCTATCTTTGTAGAGCAGGAAGAAGTGGCTGAAAAGTACAAAATGTCAAGGAAATTACTGCCTACTTGCCTCTATTTTTCTGAGAGAAAACAGATGAGAGAGTACTTGTCCATTATGTGAATAATATTATGTGAGGCATGATCTATTTTCACATAATCTCATATTGTCTAAGGATCTATCTATTATATCCATTTTGTGAGGAATGATAAAGAGGAATCTCTATTCTATGAGAGAGGAATTATCTGCAGACGGTGAGGACACGATTTGGAAGACATTTTAGAAGTGAGCATAATAAACATTTGAAGAACAGGGTGGGAGGGGGAGCTGATGGGGGATAAGTGGACTGACTACATAGAAATTTTTGCCAAGAGCAAAAAGCTTTCCTTTTGGAGCTAAACTGTGGAAGTTAATTTACTGATGGTGGTTTACAAAAAGCAGGAAAAACATGTAAAATGAAGAAAGACACATTTAGACCTAGGAGAAAACTTAGATTTCATCCAGCCATTCTACTCTCCTCATTTATACACAAGATAACAGGAGACCCGACAGGTCAGGGCAGTTACCCAGAGCTCAGTGGTGGCACCACATTCCAGCCCCTCCCTGTCACACCAGGAGTGTCACCTCTGCAGCTGCCTCTTGCCAAAGGCCTTCATCTACACCTTAGAAAAATCTACCAGAGGACCTATTTTGCAAGATTGACAGAGCACACAGAGCCTGGCAGCCATGTGCACAGGCTTTTAAATTGATCATTTTCTCTGAATCTCTACTGTCTATTTAGTTCTCCAGAACTGGACATGTTTGTGGCTTCAGGCACCCTAGTTATTAAGTATTTAGACACTTAATTTCACTGGTGAACTCTCATGACTTAGTTCTTAAAAGAAGACATACCTCAATACACGCTTGATGGGACTATTTTACTCCAATAATTGTTTTGTGTTTAACAAATATAGAAATAATTTCGTGAACAGTTTATTTAAGCTTCTGGACGATAGGACATCACCTGCCTTTTTGAATACAAGATCTTAGGCCATATTTTCTCAGGAACTGTTTCGCCTGAAATTGTCTGTTGTACAACTTCATTTAATTCATTTAATTTCTGGCATGAAATGGATGTCCCAAAGTGAGTTACAGGTTGTGTGTTTTTGTTTTTCATTTTTCCCCGTGATTATAAAATGCCTTTCCCCACCCCTACCCTTCCTGTAAGTACTTAGTGCACCCTATTTACTAAACGTTTTAAAGGGAGAAACAAAAAAAGAATGTTCCTGATTTTAGGTGAGTAAAATACCACATTTTATAAATAGGAAGTTCCAGTTTGCACTTCCCTTAAATCCAAAAGAAAAACTTAGGATTTTAGAAATAGTAAGGAAGCTCCAATAGATCAAAAGAGAGGAGCCTACAAAAAATTTTCACATAAGGGAGAGACAAGAATTTTGGTGGTTCAATATCATGGGATTGTTAATTATAAAAGAAAAATCTAGTTTGTTTTTTTTCTTCATGACTGAAGTAGCACTTATAACTTCACCCAGCCTCATAACTCTCTTCATTTATATGAAGTTTAAGACTTGAAAGGCAAACTATTTTTGGACAATGAACCACCAACACCTGTTTCCCAAGTCTGGATCAAGGGCTCAACACAAAGCCTGAATTACAGGGCAGCAAACTCCCAAGGAACTCTGACTGGGGTGGGTCAGGAGAGTGTGGGGGAGGTGGAGCTAGATTCTAGCCCAGAGCCTGAGGATTAGCCAAATTACTTAATTTCCCAGGATTCTCAGTTCTTCTCATCTGGAAAATGGAAATTATAAACTAGATAGTCCTTATGAACCCAACAATTAATAGAATGTCAGTTTTCCTGGATTCAGACTTAACAATAAGCCTTTGTCTCTGGCTTGTTTCCATCCGAAATTATGGGTAGGGGAAACATCCAGTGAACAGGCAGGAAAATTCTGTTCTGTTCAACTGCAAGAAAATTGCAGCTACAACTTTTAATGGGTTATAGGCTACCCTAATGCATGTATGTTCTAGAATGGCTATGATTAAAAGCTCAATTTATGAACAATAGGGGCACATTAGTTATGACTAGAAGGATAAACATAAGCAAAGAAGAGATTATATGTTTTATATACAAATTATCCTGCCATAGAGAAGGCTGATTCAAACTGTATAACATTGGTAATCCTTCTTTTACTGTAATGGTATTTTCAAACGCTTTTACCTCACTGGGTGGACTTCACAGATTGGCTCTCTGACACGAAAAATCATTCAGTTGTCATCAGTTTCCCAGGGAATTTGAAAGTTGAGAGATCTTTACTTAAAATGAGTCATTACAGTGGTGTTATTTCTCTCTCTGTGGTCTACCTATATACCCAGTTAGACATCTGAGGTTCAGGAATGAGGTCCAGTTGAATGTTTACCAATTGAACATAAATGATGTACCACCTATAAATTACCATGCCAATAATATTGTCTCTCTTTTACAGTATGAGAAAATGATGTTCAAAAGGATTACAGAAGTTATAAAGCCAAGCAGATTTTAATTGGCAAATCTGAGAATTGAGCCCTTGACTTTATAAATCTCAAGCCCAGAGAGGTCCTCACTGTATTATTATATGGTCTCTAATGACCTTCTACTAATTATTAGTATGAAGCTTGACCAAGATTTAGAAGATTGTGTTAGGTCTAACCTGATTCCTGGTTAAATGTCTATGGCCTTAGGTCAGGGTTAAAATATTCCAAGGGATATAACTAAGCCACAGAGGAACAAAGGTTTGAGAAATTGCCAAAAAAGAAAAAAAAATCATTTATTCTGCATTATTTCAATGTTACCTTGAAATAATAGTTAACACTTCCTGAAGGCATGCTATATTGTTCTAAGAACTTTACAAGAGAAATTTTACTTAATCCTCAAAATGATTTCTCCTTCTTTTAATAAATGAGAAATCTGAGAGATGGAAAAGTGAAATATCAGATCACACAACTAGTGTGTTTTGGAGCTAGGCAAGCTAAGCCAGACTCCAGAGTCCTTGCTCTACACCACTCTAGGTATATACGAGAGGAGAAAAGATCATTAACATTTTATCTAATGAGTACCTCTATAGTACACTTTGGTAGAAACCAGGAAAAATTCTGTAGAGTGAAGCATTGAGAAAATATCGCTGTTGGAGCATGTGATGCCAAAATAGTGACCATGTAGTGACAATGGGGAGGGAATTTCAAATGCCTTAAAGAAGGGACACTAAGGCAAATGCCTTCATAGCTTCACCTGGGAATTTGTGAAGACAAGTTCAAAAGGAAAAGCATATGGATCTAAGCCCTTAGAATCAACAGGACAACCCAGGCTAAGGTTAACTTCTGTGCTACTGAAGCTACATTGTACAGTAAGAGGTACCCATTACTGAATGCATCTACCAAGAAACTTCCAAAAGAGCCAGGAAATTTCCTCTGCTCCCATGTAAAACAGCATATTGCCGTGGCACCACCATTCCACTCCTCTGAGGCAAGAAAAAGATAAATATTTGACTAAATTCAGATTAAAAACTGAAAGTAAATTCCTATCAGGTTAATGAAAAAATTAGATTGCTCTACTTGAAATATGTGATACCTTGTTAAAGGACATACTAAAGCACTGTATCCATCGCCATGGAGAACCAAACAAATGTAAGAGAGATGGGAATAAAGCCAGATTGCTCATTTTCATACAAAGTATTAGTTTATCAAAAATAAAATAGTAGAATGGGCTGCCAAGAGGGATCATATTGCCTCTGTTTCTGAATATCAGAAGTGATGCCATTCTTTATTAATTAAAAATGCATAGGTCTAAATGTAGGAATTCACTATTTAATATAAAAATCCATATTCAGCTGTAACTATTGTCTCTGAGGCATTAACAAACCAAATATGGTCAGATTTCTTTGTTGATGTTATATTCTTTTAAAATTCTTTTCTTCTCATCCCAGCACCAAATCAACTGTACATATTTTTGTTTAAAATCTATGAATACTTTAGTAGTGTCCTAGATTCACAGGGCGATGTCTCTAAATAATATAAATTGTGTTTTAAATGCACTTTATATTTGGAAAGAGCCTATCAGAGTTATGATTCCATTAATACACTCTTTTGAAAAATTAGAAACATCTAGTTTAGCTTTTAAAAAATGGGCATTAAAATGGAATAAACTTTTCTCTGGCAAAGTTTTATTGGTGACTCCATTTCGGAAGAAATAAAAACCCTTTTGAGTACCCCCCCCCATATGGGGTAGAACTAGTATTTTTAACTTCCATTCTATGGGAATTTGATAACAGTTACATAACTTAGGTATATGATTTGTTTGCCTTATTATCCATTGTTATATGTATGGAGATTACTAAATCATATTCTCAGTCTCTAACCAATATTTTAGATGAACCACCTATTAAAATTCATTTGAATCTAACAGTTGGTCATTATACACCTACATCAAGTATTACACGCCACATATATTACATACATGACCTCATACTAAGAACAACCTTGGACATGATGGGTACTATCATTGCTCCTTTTACAAACGACAAAGTAGAGACTCAATAGGGTCTTACAAAATGATAAAGCAGAATTTGAGGCTAATTCAGATAGGCCTATCTGACTATAAAGCCCATAATCAATGCACGAGGCCATTTGGCCTCATTTTTACCAGGGAAGATCACTGAAAACTCACTTGATACACCATTTGCTCTGACAAGGTAAATACTGTGTATGTTTAATGCTTTGAGGTAGACAGCCTTCAGAGGCTATGTTTACCCCTAGCTGCATGAAAAGTATAGGCTGTTTGGTTTATTTAATTCATTTATTCATTTATTTAATAAAAAATAGTAAAAACTGAATACAACTTAAAGTCCTGGTTAGATGTAGTCAGTGGATTCATTCAGAAAAGGGTCCTCCTTGGCAAGCATTAGTGCCATTTGTCACAAGCAAACACTTCCAGGTCACCTTTCCCCTCACCGAGACAGGCACCAAGGGTCCAGACCTCCAGGACTGGCTCAGGCAGGAAAGAGAGACAGATGGATGGAGAGGAAGAAAAGGGAGTATTGTTGGAGAAAGATGGAGAGAAGAGGAAGACGAAGAGTTTATATGGGATCACTGGCCCAATCGTGAGGCTCAGTCATCATTCCTTCTCTGTCATCTTTGTCCCCACTGCACTGAGGATGCTGTCCTTTCTACTGTCAGGCAAGCTTGTTCTACAAGACAAAGTGAACTGCTTCCAGTTTATTGCAAGGGAACATTTTAGCTGTGACCTTTAAAAGCACAATATTCTATAGGCATAACTATCATTCACCCTTTGCATCGATGCAGCTGGTTGGAGTTATGACCCAGGTCACGCTCCTTGGGCAATTAAAAACTGCAAAAGACAAACTGACATGAGGTGAGAAAATTGAAATAGCGACCTCAGACACCAGCTCGATCCCGCCACTATTTTAATACTGCCCGTTCGAAGTAGTAGATGGCAAGAAATCCCCCACTTTCAACAAAACCCTAAACATTTTTAACTCTCTGTACACAGAATCCAACAAAAATAACTTATCCATTTGACCAAATATATTTGTACTTGTATTCAATGTTTTGCTGATGACATTATTCATTAAGTGCTTGCGGAATGTGAACACGTGTCAGGAGATAGACTGACAGTTGAAGACGCAAAGAAAAGCAGGATATTGTCCCCGTCAGGGAAAGATTTGCTCTTTAATTGTGGGGGCAAATAATCATAGGGCATTATACTAAAAACTGTACCTTTATTTTGCACCTAGAACTCCCCTAAGTGATTTGAATATATTAACTCACCTAATTCTTTCAAAAACCTTTTAGGTAGTTGCTATTTTTATCCCCATTTTACTGAAGGAGAAAATGAGGTACAAAGAAGTGACTACTAATTTATTAGGCCGGTAAGTGCTGTAGATGGACAGAAACTCAGTCTGGCAGTCTGGCTCCAGATTCCACACTTAAAGCCACTTTGCTATAAAACACAAAAAACAGAGATGACTGAGGGGATCCAGGAAAGACTTCTGAGAGACCATGTTAAAACTAAACTCTAAAAGATAGGTTGAATTTAGTCATAGAAAAGTCTTTCAAGTCAAAACATATAGCATGTCCTGAGGCATGACAGTTTGTTCAAGAAACATCAATAAAGGCTATGAAGATGGCACTTAACATGTGTGAGAAAAATGAAGAAAGGCAGAGAAATTACATTAGGATCAGATGGGGAAGGGCCTTTTATGTTAATGCTGAGGAGGTTTAGATTTTTATCCCATGAACAATAGACATTAGTGATTTCCAAAACAGGTAAGGAGAGGTGAACATTAAGTTGAGGTACATCCGGGCTGGTGGATTCTGACCAAACACTGGAGAAAGAAAATGTGAAAATTAGATAGGTTTAGGGATTATGTAAACATATCATGTTCAGTATTTTGTTTCCTAAGACTTGTTCTGTCTGCTAACAAAAAAGTCACTGGGGATGGATGAGACAGAGAAAACAGAGAAGTCATAGAGGCTGGGAGAGTATTCAGAAAATCATTAGCATGTTTCATCAAATCCTAGACGCCATTCATTTTAAAGTACAAGAATTTAAGAAACAAAAATGCTTCCAATTAAACACCATCTATCATAAGATGCATTCCAATTTCACAGATGTTTCACAGTGCATCCTAGAATCTATGAAATATGGTATAATAACTCAAGCAACAGTAGATTTAATTACTGGTCTCAGTCACCCCTTTGTTTATTGTTGCACTATTTACGGTAGCTATGATATGGAAGCAACTGAAATGTCTGTCAATAGATAAAGAGATAAAGGAGATGTGGTTTATATACACACTGGAGTGTTACTCAGCTCTAAAAATAAAATCTTGTCATTTGCAATAACAAAGATGTCCACAATAACATCATGCTAAGTGCAATAAGTCAGACAGAGAAAGACAAATGATTTCACTTACATGTGGAACTTAGACAATAAAACAGAGACAGACTCCAATGCAGAAAACAAACTGGTGGTTGCCAGAAGGGAGGAGGATGGTAGGACAGGCAAAGTAGGCGAAAAGGATTGAGGGGTACAACTTCCAATTATAAAATAAGTAAGTCCCAGGGATGAAAAGTATAGCACAGGAAATACAGTCAATAATATTGTAGTAACTTTGTACAGTAACAGACGGTAGCCATTTATCATGGTGTGCATTTCGTAATGTATAGAATTGTCAAATCATTATGTTATACACATGAAAATAATATATTATATGTCAACTTTACTTCAGTTTTGAAATTATGGTATAACTCCTCAAGCAAAAGTAGATTTCATTACTGGTCCCAATAACTGAGTAAATTAGAACACAAATTAATTGATCAAATACTTATTGAACATTGGTATATAGAAATATAATGATGTTGAGACTAAATGGCAGTAATGACTGAGGAAAAGAAATGATAATGGATGTAAGATACTTAGATCATAGAATTGTTTAGCTTTGTCATGTTACTAAATGCAGAAGGTAAGGGAGAGGGCTTTAAGCATAACCATTAAATATCTAAGATGGCAGACAAGGTAACACAGAAGCACAAAAAAGAAGATTGTGTTGGGTAATGACATCATAAGTTTGACTTGGCACATGCTGAGGTTGAAATAAAGTAGGACTAACGAGTAAGGATATCCAAAAGGTGGTTGGAATAAGTGCCCAGCCCCTGCTCAGGGAAGAGGAAAGAGCTAGCAATATGGATTGGGGAAGCATCCAGGTGACGTGGTCAATGAAACCATGGAAGCAGACGGAGCCACCTCCAAAAACAAGCCTGGCCAAAAGGTAATGTGAGCTTGAACAGGAGAAAGAATTAGGAACAAATAAAAGGAGATGCTTTCAAGACATATTCTGAAGATAAAATTTCTCAGTCTTGATATTGAGGATCCTTAAGGGTTGGGACAAAATTGGTTCCATTAAGTGACATGGGAAGCTATGAAGTACAGCAGTTTGGTTGGGGAGGAGTAAAAATTTCAATTCTCGATGTGCTGTGTTGAAAGTGCTTCCAGGATATGCAAATAAAAATGACCCAAGAGTGGTTTAAACTGATTAGTCTGTATTTCTGGAGATGGCTCAGATCTAGAGATAAAAATTCGAGAGTCATCTATTCATAGTAAAAGATGCTGCTGTGGTATAAAGAGTGCCAAGAGAAAAATATAAAAGGAGAGCAGAAATAATTCAACCACAGTCCCTTAAACTAAGTTATATTTACGTGGAAAAAGTAGTTCTGTCTTATACTTAAATAATATTATTTAATAGGAGATTAAACAACTGATTCATTGAATCTTAAATGTGTGAGACATCTTACATCTGAAATTTGTAATACTTTCAAATAACTGCATGAGACATCATCAAATATTCAATTTACAAATGAGGAAAATCTGAGGTTTGGTAACTTTCCCAGCATCACACAACTAGTAAGTGGCTGAGCGGGGATTTAAAGTCTTTGAAAGCAAGGCTCTTGCTTGAAAGCCCTGTGCTTTACAACATACTCCCGGCCTACACAAGGCCACCATCCCATAATTTCATACATTGCTCCTCTTCTTTATAGAGCCCATGAAACAAATCCAAGTGCTTACAGAGGACACACCCAAGTCATGTGTTTAGGAGACCTGGGCTGGATCTGTCCCTAGTAGTATCTGGAATTGTATGCTTTTGACACTGACACCCTTCTTTTGACTATGAAGATGCTTTCTTGACTCCTACAAAAGAAAGGTTTTCTTAAAATATGGGATCCTCTATTTTCATTTTTCCCACTGTGACTGAAACATGGAAACAAAGAAATGTTTTTCTACCATAAGAAAACAGCAATAATTGTAATGGTAAGAGTGAAAGAAGCTTGAATTCAGTGCTGAGGATAATAGGGAAAATGTGAAGTCCCATCCCAAAAGGCGATCACCCCTCAAAGTCTTGCATTGCCAAATCTTCAGATTTTTGTAAGGGAAGGTAGAAACTTAAAAGGAGAAGCTTTAATCTAGCATTTTAATAGAATTCCTTACTTTAAATTATGCAGCATAACGAAAACTGCCTGTAAGTAAGATGAATACAAAATGGTACCAATTTACTACTATACCATGCTTCCACAAGGCAACCGTTAGTACTGACGACCTCACCCTGCCTTATAATCTCCACGTTTAATATTCCCAGTTCCTTCCAGTGTTCGTGTGGCTGGAGTTACAAAACTTTACTTTCCTTTGGACAGAATCCATTCTGTCAGTGTTCCCCTTAAAATATGCCAAGTAGAGCTAAACCAACTTGCATCTTCTGTCTGGGACTGTTACTGGCTTCGTACTGAACAGTGTAGACTCATGCAATCTAGTGTTACATGAGCTTTTGAGGGACATTTACATCATTTCATTGTTGCCTAAAGGAGTTTTAGTCAATAAAAACCGTGGGATTTTTCATTTCATATGAACTTCTAAGATAAACTTTACACATCTAATACTTGTGGAGTTGCAACCATTTGGTTTTAAAACTAAATGAAAGACTTTATATTTTCCTTATTAAACTTTATGTATTTGGGACCATTATTCTAAAATTTGGGTGGAGTTTCCAATCATCTACCTCTTTCCACTGTTCCAAGTATAAAAACCTGCAATTCAAGCCAAGGGCTATTCTCAGACACAGTGAATATTCATGAGAAAATCTTGTCCACCAAGACGGTCGCCATTTCAAAAGATCCAAAGCAGAATTAGTCCCTAATTAGAATATTACATTATTCCTTAAGTACCCCCCACACACAATTTCCTACAAATCACCACAACTTTATTTACATTTGCCTGAATTACCCCTATACACTGCGAAATACCACACGCATTGACACACCTGCTTACACATAGGGTAAGATTTCAGTGACCCCAGCTAATTGGCTTCCTTTGCCATTATCCAGAATTCTAGCTTGTAAATTATCTCCTATATTTGTGTTGATTAAAAAAAATCCTTGCTGGTAACTGCAAATATACACTTGATCATAAATTAAGTAACATGTTCTTCTTATTTCTCTGCTTGAAAGATGACTAATCCAGGAATAGCAATTTCTCTGATTAGAGCCTTGTATGCCACATGGTTTTCTTTCAGTAAACTCTGCAGGCTATAATATCAATGACAGCTCGTGCTTCCTAAGGTTTTGCTGTATACAAAAGCACTGGGTCATGCATTTTAGGTAAGTCATCCCCCACATTCCTGTGCACCAATGCTTAAAGAAGGACTTACTGTACATACTTAACAGCCAAGTACTAAGACATAAACAATTGAGTAGTCTTACACAGTCAGTAATTGTCTGGGTCTATTTGCCAGCTAATTCAGTCTGTACCAAAAACCTTGCTTTTAGCCATTGTTCTCATTCCTTGGCAGTCATCTGGACTTTCCTTTGATTTAGTCAAATAAATTACCAATTGGATGGTGACACCCACAATCACTAACAAGCCCAAATTCTGTGAAAGACCAAGGCTTATTTGGCAGGTGTGTATCAAACCTTAAAGTAGGAATGCCCTGGTAGTCTACTATTAGGTCTCTACTTATTAACTCTTTTAAATCAAAGGGAGAACTCTTTCAAACATTTTTTTAAGTCCTTAACAATACATTAGTTTTGTGATTTCTTTCTTCACCTTCATTTCTTCAATCAGGTTGCTGGTAAAATATTGAAGGAAGGAGAAATCTGGGCTATACCACTGGGGTGTGACTTTTTACCTTTTTTCCACCATTACACAGATTATGATGGTATATCCACCATTACTACATTCCAAATCCCCACAGCAGTCAATTCTGGAACTTCTTTTCCATATATAGCTAGAGATAGATACATAGATACACACACACACACACACACACACACACACACACACACACACAGAGAAATGGAAATAAACCTGATGTTATCACAGGGACATCAAATCAGATAATAATTTTTAACATAAATAAATAAGAAATGTTGGTACTTTACCATTACTGATGAATTACTGGTATAACAAGGGACCGCTGTGAAGTAACTCTTAGTTTGGGAGCATTCGGGAAGAAGTTAGGGTGTCCTTTTCTCTTTTCTTTTTCTTTTTTTTTTGTTTTTGTTTTGTTATGTTTTGTCCTTCTATTGTTCCACCAACTATGAATTCATCTAAATTAAACTGTCCTTTTAGTCTTCATTTTTCCATTTGTTTGCAAAAACATCACAAGAACTTGTGTATAAAATGCTTTACAACATTAAAGTACATGTATGAATATTCACAAATTGGTCACTTACATCAGGGTTAGCAGTCATAGACTAGATGAGAATCACAGAGGAACCATGTTTGTTAACCTGCTTTGGGGCACACCCAGTAAAACACAGTGTAAAGAGAAATCTTAGTAATTACATTTCTCATTGGCTTTAATCTCTGTTGAGCCCCTTCTTTTGTCTTTGGGAATTCAATGTTTAGCCATTTTTTAACAATTCCAAATATTAGTTTCTCATGAGATGGGGCATGAGGTAACAGGCACTATTTGCTTTGGAAAGTACATGGATTAGATTTAAATTTTGATTTTAAATGAATCGAAAAATACTCAGTTTTGCATTTAATAAATGAAAAATGGCAAGTGCACAAAAGAAAATGGCAATATAGATGGAACTCTGGTAGATACCTAAATTTATGTTGACGGAAATATACCCTTTTACTCACTGACAATTTTATAAAGTTAACAATAAATATCTACAGAAGTAAGCTTTTGGCCATCATTTGTTTTTTGTACCAGAGTTGGGCACACATTTTGATAAGAGGTAGGGGGTGAGGAGATACCCTGTATCTGGATCTTTGTGGAAGTACAAGAAAAACAGTAATAGTGGGGATTTTTCTTCATCATCCTCAAAATTTGGCTTAAGGACATCCCTTTGTGTTTAAAAATACTTTTCCTTAGATGAATATCATCTAAGCTAATTTAAAGGAATTTTTTTCTGGGTGATACACTTTCTGTATTTATCTTTGGAAACAATGTTTAACTTTTTTTATGTCATTTATGGTTGAAAATGATAATTGAACACTTAGAAAAAACTTAATTATATAGCTTATATGGTATTTAAATAGCACATTTATTGCATATTTGTAGCTTGAGAGGATTCTTCCCAAATAAAAACTTATTTATCTTGGTGGGCTGGGCGTCATCCCAACTCAGATTTATAACAGTGTTGGAAAGGTTTTGTTCACTAAACTTACTCTAAAATTTCTAATGTTCAATATTCTTTAAGGAAAATGTGATTGATTTAATAGGATAGTTGTGCTGTGAAGATTCTTCTATTAAAATATATTTCAGTGAGAATTTATCCTTTGAGCAGACAGCTAAGAAATTTATCTTGATTGCAGTGGAAGATGGCAATTTAGGACAATTATTTATCCTTATAATAACTCAAGAGCTTTTATCATCAAGCACTTGCTATTTGAAGACCTGACTCCCATTCCTAAATAAGTGAATATTAATCAGCTTGTTTTTGATCCTTTTAACACAACAATCTTTTGCTAGCCTATTCTATGGCTAATGAGTACATATTAAATGGAAACTGAATTATCAACCTTCTCAACTGTTTATAAAGATATATATTAAACATATACAATGGGAGGAGAGCTAAAACACATTTTCTTTTAAACAATTAATAAGAACCATTCTTTAGGTACTTCAGGCTAAAGTCTAATTACTTAAGAAAAGTTCACCCACTGAATTAATCAAGTCTCCCTTACCTTTTCTCATTTTGACTGACTTCTTAAAAACGTATTACTGTTTACAAGAAATCATTATTCTTTCTTTTCAAATGGAAATTCCAACCAAAGACAAAACTAAAAATTGGATATTATGCTAGATTCATCAACTTGGAGGTTTCAAGATTGATTATACAAAACATGGACCAGGACCTATAGAAAAATTTACTTTTATGTCATCAGGAACTTCAGGGCCCTAAGAGGTGCCTTTGCAAAACACCACTTTTAAAAAAATTTATCTATCTATTTATTTATTTTGAGAGACAGGGAGAGAAGGGGGGGAGAGAGAGAGACAGACTGGGAGAGGGTCAGAGAGAAGGAGAGAGAGAGAATCCCAAGTAGAGTCTGCACTGTCTGCTCAGAGTCCAATGTGAGGCTCGAATCCATGAACCATGAGATCATGACTTGAGTCAAAACCAAAGGTAGGACATTCAACAGACTGAGCCACACAGGTGGCCCGCAAAATACCATTTTGATACAACTTTTTTTTTTTTTTTTTTAATTTTTTTTTTTTCAACGTTTATCTATTTTTGGGACAGAGAGAGACAGAGCATGAACGGGGGAGGGGCAGAGAGAGAGGGAGACACAGAATCGGAAACAGGCTCCAGGCTCTGAGCCATCAGCCCAGAGCCTGACGCGGGGCTCGAACTCACGGACCGCGAGATCGTGACCTGGCTGAAGTCGGACGCCTAACCGACTGCGCCACCCAGGCGCCCCTTGATACAACTTTTCAGAAAGCAACTTAGAATTTTTAAATATATACCAGTGGTCAGAATCTATAAAAAATTCTACTGGCAGCTTTTAAAAAATTCAATTCTACCATAATGATTGTAATAGAATACATCCATAATAAACATGAACATGTAATGCAATGCATAGAATAGAATTCAGTAACTGATTTTTTTCTTTAAATGCCCAAATAATTTAACAGTGAAATATGAAAAATAATATATAATAAAAAGATCTTTCAATGGTAAAGTGAAGGATTTAATTTTATACTTACCTCATTACCTAAAAATGTTGAATATATAATTCTCTACTTATGCTTTTTTTTTTTAATTTTATTTAAATCCAGGTTAGTTAACATATAGTGTAATAACAGTTTTAGGGGTAGAACTTAGTAATTCATCACTTGCATAAAACACCCAGTGCTGATCCCCAAAAGTGCCCTCCTTAGTACCCATCACCCATTTAGCCCATCCCCCTACTCACCTCCCCTCCAGCAACCCTCAGTTTGTTCTCTGTATTTGAGAGTCTCTTATGGTTTGCCTCCCTCTGTTTTTATCTTATCTTCCTTCCCTTCCCATACGTTCGCCTGTTGCTTCTTAAATTCCACATATGAGTAAAATCATATGGTACTTGTCTTTCCCTGACTGACTTATTTTGCTTAACATTCTAGTTCCATCCACATTGTTGCAAATGGCAAGATTTCATTCTTTTTGATCACCACATAGTATTCCACTGTATATATATACCACATCATCTTTATCCATTCATCAGTTGATGGACATTTGGGCTCTTTCCATAAGTTGGCTATTGTTGATAGTACTGCCATAAACATTGGGGTGCATGTGCCCCTTTGAATCAGCATTTGTGTATCCTTCTAATAAATACCTAGTAGTACAATTACTGGATTGTAGGGTAGCTCTATTTTTAATTTTTTGAAGAACCTCCATACTCTTTTCCAGAGTGGCTGCACCAGTTTGCATTCCCACCAACAGTGCAAAAGTGTTCCGCTTTCTCCATATTTTCACCAACATCTGTTGTTTCCTGAGTTGTTAATTTTAGCCATTCTGATAGGTGTGAGGTGTTTGTTATCTCATTGTGGTTTTGATTTGTATTTCCCTGAGAGTAAGTAATATTGAGTATTACTGCCATCTGAACGTCTTCTTTGGAAAAGTGTCTATTCGTGCCTTCTACCCTTTTGTTCAGTGGATTATTTGTTTTTTGGGTGTTGAGTTTGATAAGTTCTTTATAGGTTTTAGATACTAGCCCTTTATCTGATATGTCATTTGCAAATATCTTCGCCCACTCTGTCGGTTGCCTTTTAGTTTTGCTGATTGTTTCCTTCACCATGCAGAAGCTTTTCATCTTGATGAGATCCCAAAAGTTCATTTTTGCTTTTGTTTCCCTTGCCTCCAAAGACATTCTAGTGGGGTGCCTGGGTGGCGCAGTCGGTTAAGCATCCGACTTCAGCCAGGTCATGATCTCACGGTCCGTGAGTCCGAGCCCCGCGTCGGGCTCTGGGCTGATGGCTCAGAGCCTGGAGCCTGTTTCCGATTCTGTGTCTCCCTCTCTCTGCCCCTCGCCCATTCATGCTCTGTCTCTCTCTGTCCCAAAAATAAATAAACGTTGAAAAAAAAAAAAATTCAAAGACATTCTAGTAACAAGTTGCTGAGGCCAAGGTCAAAGAGGTTGTTGCTTGTTTTCTCCCCTAGAATTTTCGTGGCTTCCAGTCTTATGTCTAGGCCTTTCATCCATTTTGAGTTTATTTTTGTGTATGGTGTAAGAAAGTGGTTCAGGTTCATTCTTCTGCATGTCGCTGTCCGGTTTTCCCAACACCATTTGCTGAAGAGACTCTTTTTTCCATTGGATATTCTTTCCTTCTTTGTCAAAGGTTAGTTGGCCATAATGTTTGTGGGTCCATTTCTGGGTTCTCTATTCTGTTCCATTGCTCTATGTGTCTTTTTTTTGTGCCAGCACCATACTGTCTTAACGGTTACAGCTTTGTAATACAGCTTGAAGTTTGGAATTGTGCTGCCTACAGTTATGGTTTTCTTTTTCAGGATTTATTTGGCTATTTGGGGACTTTTCTGGTTCCATACAAATTTTAGAATTGTTTGTTCCAGCTCTATGAAGAATGCTAGTGTTATTTGGATAGGGATTGCACTGAATGTGTAGATTGCTTTGGGTAATATCAACATTTTCACAATATTTGTTTTTCCAATCCATGAACATGGAGTGTTTTTGCATTTCTTTGTGTCTTCTTCAATTTCTTTCTGAGCTTTCTATATAGTTTTCGGCATACACATCTTTTACCTCCTAGGTTAGGTTTACTCCTAGATTATTTTAAGTCTTTTGGTGCAATTGTGAATGATATTGATTCCTTGCTTTCTCTTTCTACTGCTTCATTACTGCTATATAGAAATGCAACTGATTTCTGTAAGTTGATTTTATAATCCGTGAGTTTGCTGAATTCATGGATCAGTTCTAGAGTTTTTTGGTGGAGTCTTTTGGGTTTTCCATATGGAGTATCATGTCATCTGCAAAGAGTGAAAGTTTGACTTCTTCCTTGCTGATTTGGATGCCTTCTATTTCTTTGTGCTGTCTGATTCCTGAGGCTAGGACTCCCAGTACTATGTTGAACATCAGTGGTGAGAGGGGACATCCCTGTCATGTTCCTGACCTTAGGGATAAAGTTCTATCATATTCTATGCAAGGAAGAACCAGCTCTATATTGATATAGTCACTACAAAGACTACACAGAAGACAAAGATGATATTCTAAAGAAGAATATTTTGGAGAGAAAAACATACAGTATTGAATAGCCATCTAGGTCATCTCTTCAGACCAAAATTTCATTTTATTTTCTGTGATGCTCTAGTAATGCTTCAATAGCATTACAAGGAGCCCTAAATCCTGGCTCATAACATGTTCTTGTTCCAGTTTTAGAAACACAATGGACATCAAAATAGGTATAAAAATACATCTCTTCCTGGGCCTTGTGAGGATCAAATGAGATAATGTACATGAAGGCACTATAGATACTGTACAAAAGTTAGCTGGATTCTAGGGGAAGGCTTTTCAAAGACCACAGTGGCACAGCAGAAAGGCACCTGGATTCAGTGTGGAAAATCTTAGATTTACTAGCTGGGTTCTCTTGAGAAAATCATTCAAATTTAATTCCTCTGAGGGCATCTTTTGGGAAGAGCACTGGGTGTTGTATGGAAACCAATTTGACAATAAATTTCATATATTAAAAAAAAACAAATTTAATTCCTCTGAGTTTCACTTTTTCTATGTAAAACAAGTATAATTTCTACTACTGTTTTGTAAACCACCTCAAACACAATGAGCTCTCTAATGAAAGTGCTTTGTGAACAATGCAGCGCAACATTAATATATTGCTATTAGAGTGTTTAGTAAATATAATGGACTTGAAGGAATAGCATTTTTAACAAAATAAATACAATTGTTTGATTAAAACATCTCTTTAGAAAGGTTAGGCCATTGAAGTTAGTTCTTCATTGAGTTCTTATCAAATAATCATCTCAGTGTCTCTGTGGAGAGGGTAGAGAAATGGTGAGCAATTTCCTGGCCTTGAACACCTTATCATTTCAAGTATAAGTAAGGCATCCTTTGAGTCTCTTAAAGATATAAAAGAAATCAACAAAAAATTATTCATGGTATGTGCCACTTTCGTTAAATCTGTCATCTAGCATTCATAATACTTAAGTATTGTGTACATTATATACAAATTGTATGCATAATATTGTATACAAAACACTGTATTATGTCCTGACTTATGAGTGAGAGAGTGTGTGTGTTTCAGAGGGAGGAACAGAGTTGAAATGTATACTATAAAAATGTATATATATGTATGATTCCTTCTCCACCCTCAGTGTGAAACTTATAAAATTTTGTAATATAAAGAAGCATAAAATGAGTATCAAATGACTTTTTCAAGGATGTGTTATTGAAACTTACTGAGCCTAATACCTAGAAACTGGTCTTTATTTTTACAAAAAAATAAATATTAGAGGACTAAAATGTCAGGGACCATATATATTTAGCCACACTTCCCTAAAGTCCAATAAATGAGAATTAAAACAAGGAATTAAGAAGACATTATGCTAAGGTCTAAAACACACACACACACACACACACACACATACTGAACTCCTTAGTGTTCTAGTGATTCATTTAGACATGTGAAGAGGCAGAGACCTTTGGAGAAGCAAGGAGATCTAGGATAAAGCCTTATTTGAGCGACAGGTGTCAAATTACCTCACCGAGCCTCAGTTTTTTCATCTATAAGTCATTAGGTTGTTTTAATGAATAAATGTAACAAAACTGTGCTAGGAAAATGTTTGGAACTCAAAATGTAAGCAATAGTATTCAGTAAGTCAAGAATCTTCCTTTTTAATAAACCCACCAAGTGATATTTCGATTTAGCAAAGATGGGACATCCTGCACTAAATTTCATTACTTTATCTTTCCCACAGAAGACTGCTAGTTCTTATTGGTGAATCGTTAATATTTATGGAATAAAGACATCTTTTTCACATTTCAATTTTACTTTTAAATGTTTTCAATACAGTCACTAGGAAGACAAGGGACGGTATTTGTTACAGTTAAAAAAAACAATGCATGATTTTCTAAACTGTCTTTAAATGAAAGCAATGTTTCAGACTGGAGCTTTATTCTCAGAAATATACGAGTTTGGGTATGTTATTTGAGGTTAACAAGGATGTGATTTTGAAGTCATAACTATTGTTTGTGAGTGTATATAAGATGAGAAGCTGATTATTTGCAGGTTTACCTAAATTAGCACATCTGGTTTCTAATGTTGCTAGGCCTCAACAGTAATAAACAATCACATTTCTACACAGCTTTTTCACATGCTGTTGGGTCATTAGTTTCTTCATCTTTAAAGTTTTCAATATTCTTTTCAAGGCATCTTGAATACTTGAGCAGCAATTTTCCCTGTTTGCAGCAATCACCAGTTGAATGCTTTTGTGAATGGCAAATTAAATGGATTTTCAACAATGTCGATACTTTTAAATGAGTCCCAATGAAATTATGGATGAATCAAGGGACAGCAGGAAGTCGGTGATTTTTCTGCATTCGTAAATATCTTTCTAAAAAATGCGATCCTTAGAACTCTACAGCCATTAACCCATTAGTGCCAGTCTGTCCATCTGCCTCTTAGATAATTCCTATTCTTTTCTTAATGGCTCTAAAAATTCACACGCGAAAAGTTAAGTATCCAAACAGTACTTATCAAATTGTATAAAGAACAGTAAATATGCAGTCACTTGAGGACTCATACAAAATATTTACATCCCTGACTTCTGGAAGGTCTAAAGTATAAATGGTATGAAAAACCTATCTTAAGGGTGCTTGAGTGGCTCAGTTAAGCATCCAATTTCGGCTCCGGTCATGATCTTAGGGTCCACAAGTTTGAGCCCTGGGCTCTGTGCTGACAGCTCAGAACCTGGAGCCTGCTTTGGATTCTGTGTCTCCCTCTCTCTCTGGCCCTACCCCACTCACGCTCTGTCTTTGTATCTCTAAATAAAGCAGCCACCTTTGGGATTCGCCATATATGCTTCTGAGAAGGAGTGTGGCATGAGGAGACTGATGTTTAAGGAAGAAGATTCTTGCTGTTACTAAATTACCATAGAAGAGGAAGCATCATTTGACCTCCACATTAGTCATGTTGCCAAATATAAATTAGGTTTTTCAAGCGAATTCCCACTATTTTCATATATTTCCTCCAGAATTCAGTTATTCATTCAGTTGAGGGTTAATCTGACAAAACTATTGCATGATTTTCCAGAAGAGGAGTAAGTTAGCAGAGTGATTAGACACACGGGCTTTGGACCTACACCATCTGGGTTTAAATCTTGGCCATATTCTCTGCCACCTGTGTGACTTAGATAAACTGCTTCGTCTCTCCCAACTTCAGTCTCCTCATCTGGGATAATATAATGTCTCCCTCCTTGTTTTAATGAGAAGATTAAGTGATAAGAGTGTTGAAAAAGTACTTAAATAGTATTAAGTAGTATAAAGACTCAGTAAGTGATAATATTTCTGAATTTAAAGAAATCTGTTATTTCTGAGGCATTTTTACTGAATCATCATGCAAACCTATGCCATTTTTCTTCACTTCTACAATAGAGAGAAAAAGCTTTCAACACTGAAAAATTCAAAATGAATTTGAAAACGTGACTCAGTAATTTCTAAATACAGATGTAGACATTTTAAATTTTGCAACATTTTAATTCACTGGAGTTTTACAATTGCTTATACAATGGTTCTAAATGCTTTGGACTAAATGTCTAAATTTCACATATTCTCAATTATTTTCAAACATAAAGTATATACATTGAGTAATCTACCTTATGGTATATTAGGACTTCATTTTTAAATGCTTTTAAAGTGATAAAACATTTGTTGAGAACAAAAGAATGAAATCATGGTGAAAAATTATGAAGACAATATCTGTGATGAGGTGAACTTTGATGTTTATTTAAAAGCAGGCCTTGGTAATAGGAAAAGTTAGATCTTTTGGGGCACTTTTTTGCTATTATTGTTGTTTTGGTTTTGTTTTGTTTTTTGCTTTCTTCTTAGACTTTTTTCTAGAGACTAGGATTAGTTATACATGGACAATCTACTATGAAAAATTGATAATGCTATGAATTAAATTTGATCTAAAAATATCATTCATACCATTTAGGATTTACCAATTTTCTAGTTAATTATAGTTCTTCATTCTCAATCAGTTTTGATTCTAGAACTTCTATGATGTATTCTGCACTTCTTTCAGTTATTATTTGTACAGAGTAAGACATTTTCTTTTAAGCCTAAGGCAGAAATACCTTCCCTTGAAAATAGTGTGATCATCTGTCAGCAATACAGTCTCAGATTCTAGATGCCTTTTTCACATTGGCATCATAGGTCAATGAATAGGTGTCAAGATTCTAGTACATGTAATGCAGATTACTAAGAGTTTTTGCCCTCAGAAAAAGAGTTTTGCATTTAATAAAAGAAATGCTTAACAAATAAAATGAGGTATACTAAAAGGCATACAAATGCTTGGGATTTAAGGGGACTGATTAATTGCATCTCTATCTTTTTCCTCTAATGTCCAGGACCCTATGAGAGGTAAACTGAGGAATTAAGCTACTACAGATCAAAACAGCTTTGGAGAGCATATTAATTGCATTGTGAGGCTTAAATGTGTAACCTCAATGTAGCTCTTTGAGTTGAGCTTACAATTCAAATCTGCAATGCTCCCCGGAAGTGCAGAGTATAGCCCTCTGTGAATTCACTGCGTATCAAACAGCGTGCAATCTCTCTGTGGGCAAGCCCATGCATAGTAAGAACCTCAGATGCCCTAGGCCAAGCCTGCTCAATTTCTTCTCCCAAATTCATCAATCAAGGCAGGCATTCCTCCCCAGGGGAGGATGGAGGGAGGGAGCCAACAGGATGGAAGTCTCTCTCCCTTATTTTTTCCTGTAAGAAGTGCAGTGGAAATTCCCCCTTCACAAATCGGGAATATGCAAAGTGAAAGTAAGTGATCTTGTTCTAATGGAGACAACATGCATGGAGTTCAAAGGATGAAGAGTCCAGATGGCTGGATGATGGGGAAATAATTCAGAAAGGAGTTGGTGGCTGAGATAGGCTAAAAGAGGAATATAAATTAGGCTAGATGAAAGAACAAGGCTCCCATGGAGAGTCTGGTAGAAAGTCCAGAAGAAATAGCTAGAATTCCCAAGCATTAAAGAGTACCCCAGGTGACACTGAAGTGAATTTCTAATGAACTTAGAATGATTGAAGACTCTCTTTATTAATATTTAGAAGGCAAGGAATAGCCAGTCATCATGAGGTGTTTAAGATTAGCAAGCACATGTGGTGTATGTTTCAGTGGATGTGACATTCTACAGAAATAGTATATTATTAAAATAGATGTGGTGTGGTTCAGGCTTAGCTGCTGGACAAAACAAAAACCAAAACCAAAACCAAAACCTCAGTACCTGTGACACAGAGTAGAGGGGTAGAGAATGAGAAAATGAATAAATGTATACGGAAAATAAGAAAACAGAAGGCCACAGTGAAAGAAAGAATTTTGGAACATGTAATATGGAAAATGGAGCAATGCCCAGAGATGAAACCCAAACTATAATTAGAAATTAAAATTTAACCAAAAAAAAAAAAAGGACTTTCACAGAGGCTCATCAATAGACTGAAATCACGGATGCTAGCAGAATTCAGTATAAGCTGGTGGAGGAAGATGGACACCCATCCTAGAAATCGTTTGTGACGCTAGTGAAGAATTAAATAACAGAAGTACAGAAAAGGCAAGTGGTCAAGTGCTCATGGTTAGTCATCTGAAGTAGTACTGAGGAACCAGTTATATGCCCAGCTACTCTCCTGGCCTTAAAAGAAGAGGTTAGGAGACATGGGGGGACAATCAGGCTTCAATGAATAAAAGGTAGAGTTTAGAAGAAACATTTGAGGATTTGATACAAGGTGCAATAAAATGCAGGTAGTCGGTAACATGCTATGCATGATACACTAATAAGGGAGTGGACCAGTATAAGTGACCTGGGAAAGAAGGGCAGTCTGAATAAGAAAAGGGATTTGCAAAGCATCAATAGCAGAGATTAAGAAAACAATGTTTTGAGAAAGCAGCTCCAGAGACCCGTGGACAGGGCAGGAGGTTGGCACCATTTAATCATTTTCAGCCCTTTGGAATGGTATTGCCAAGTCACTCTGGATGTTCAAAAATTCTATTTCTTCAACATCTTTATAATTAGGAACAGGAATTGGTGTCATCCGATTGGAGCTTGCTGCTAAAGATGTGAGAGTTTTTAGAGACAAATACATGGTCTTGCCAACACAATCTAATGTAGTCGCGGTGCCATCCAGTGGTTAGTTTGATTACTTTTACAGGTACTTCCCATCACTCTTTAAGAATGTATTTTACTCTCTAGTGAATATTCATCTAAGTTTCATCAAGGTTCTATGAAAAGCATTTTACTGTCTTTTCAAAAATCACATAGGAGGGATTTGATTTGCTATCCACTTCTAAACTAATGGAGTTATAGCCAGCTTGTTTTCTATATGTGTTATACTCTGGAAAACATGATTTAGCCTGTCTTCTATCGAAATTAATGCAATAAGGAACCATGAAATAATGGGCCTTACACTGTATTCAATTTTAGTCCTAATGGAAACACAATGGAAAACAACATCTGCGACATAGGCCTGGTTGCTCGTAGGAAAGTAATGGATATTTTCTGCTGTGATTTTATTGGTGCTCTGGGTTTTATCCTTCCTCATATGCTCATCAGTATAGTAATAATGTAATACATACTTTGACTTGACTTGTACATAGTCTCAGTTTGTAAGGTCACATGGGTAAATGTAGCTGGAAGACTTTTAATTTGGCTGCTGACAAAGTAGGATAAATCAAGATGCCATTAGAAGGAACCCTTCTCAAATTTTTTATGAAAGCACAGCTTTTAGATTTATTGCACACATCTTTAAAAAATATACTTTACAGTAAATTTTAGTAACATCACATTGGGACATTTGAACCTTTGGCAATGAAATTCTGCATTGCCACCGAAATTCATTATTTAAATCTCCATGGTAAATTAGCTTTATGAGGTGGCTACTTTAATTATTTTCCTATGAATCAAAGGCAAGAGTAGAGACAACTTCATCATCTTTATCACTGTTTATATGGGGAAGTACTAAACATTTTGCCCATGAAGAAACCTGTAAAGGCCTTTGGGTTTACCTCTTTATCAGCAGGCATAAACACATCCAAACCACCCTAGAAAAATGGAAGTTAACATCTAATATTGTTTCTAAACATCTAAAGGGATAGCCTCACTACAGTGGACTATGTCAAACTGATACAGTATTTCAAATCACTTCAATTTGAAAATGATTGGAGCCACTTATCATTTGATTCTTTTCACACTATTTGTCTTCAGATTTCTTCCATTTGGTTCAGAAAATACAGAACTGATTTGGAGAAGATGGTATTGATGTAAATGATGGCACTGTCTGCAGATTTTCAAGGGTGTGGGAGCAGGAGATCTAAGGCTACTTGGAGTGTGTGGCGAAACAGGTGTTGATCATCCAAACGGAAATGCCTTCTTGTTCATGAGTTACTACATTTGCTCTTAACTTGTGCAGTTAAATACCTCACACAATTTATCAGCATTAAATGAATATTCCCTAAAAATTTTACCTAACCTCTACCAGTCTACAATCTGCAACCAAGATAATACATTTTGGCTTCTTTTGCTCTTGCTGTTGAGTTTATAGTTTTCAAACTTTACATATGGAAAATGTTAAACTTACAAAAACAAGTTTAAAGAATAGTGTGATGACCATGCACATACCCTTTGCTTCTACCAAATGGTAACGTTTTTTAAATGACATTTGCTTTGTCTGTGTAACGATGAGCTTTTTATTTTTATTTTTATTTTTATTTTTTTGGCTGAACCATATGGAAATAATATAGGCACTTCAGCCCTAAGTACAGTATATGTATCTTAGGAATAAAAATAAGACTACTCTTCTACATAAACACAACATCATTTTCAGGCACCCCTAAATTGAACATGGTGTAGTAATATTATCAAATATAATGTCTACATGTAAATGTCACCTGTTGTCCAAAAACACCCTGGATAGCTCCATTGTAAAGGTACAATTCTACCTTTACAACTAATATCCTGTTCCCTTTTATACAATGGTTTTTGCATCTATGGATTCTTGCCTGACTCACATATTATATTAGCTATTGCAAAAAGGTGATTTTTCGACTTTTATTATTACGTTTTGAGACAGCCTTCTGCTGTGAAGATTTTACTCCTTTTATTTAAAAATATCACCCTGGGTTCATGGATTCTTTTTTTATTTAACATTTTATAACCCGTTGCCATCATTTTTCTTTTTCATGCTCCCTTTGTCCTAAATTTTGCCAGTGGGAGCCCCTGAAAGCCCAACTCCTGTGTCTTTTTGACATGTCCCAACAGATTTGGAGCACGTCTTTACTTTCTCACGTAATAAAGTAGGTCTGCCTTGTGCCTTCCCCATCCCAGACTTAGAAACAAGAAGTCCTGTTTTGTTGTTGTTGTTGTTGTTGTTGCTGTTCCTGTGGGTAATGGTACTTAGAAACCAAAATATATTTATTTTTACTGGGATATCATTCTTCTAGGCTCTTTCAGTGAACAGGGCTAGATTTTTTTTAAATAATGAATTCAAACTTTGCCTCTAAGTCAGACGCAACACCAAAGGCTTCTGCCTCACCTTTCTCCATTCCATACGCATACTTCACATCTTCCACTTTGAAAACACTGCTACCTACCATCAATATATTTACCATTTGCTCTATCACACAATACACAAAACAAAGTTTTAGGATTTCTGCACCAAGAACAGTACTAACAACAAACCTACTATGTCAAGTTCAATGTTTTTAAATATTCTTTTATGTCCTTAGATTATGTACCACTGTGGGGTTTCACTTAACAATATATCCTGAAAACTCACTCCATATCAGTTTAGAGATATATGCTTTATTCATTTTTATAGGTTTACAGTACCCCATTTTATGGATATATCAGAATTTGTCCAACTAATCTCCTATAATTTGGCATTTAGGGTTTTTTTTTTTCAATATTATACCACAATGATTAAGTCTGTATATATATCATTTTGTATTTTTAAAGGTGTTTCTTGAGGGCAAATTTCTAGAAGTGGCATTGCAGTGGCAGAGATTACCAAAAAATGTATACTTTTATCAAATATTGCCAAATCCCCCTCCACAGATATTATGCCATCTTGGTCTTCCACCATTGTACTTCTTACAATAACCAAATGATTATTTCTCTCTGAAAATATTAACAATATTAACGGTTTCAAATAGTAAGAGTTGTTTGGAACAAATGTAAAGGAAAGAATTTCTTGTATACCCACTTCCTGATTCCAAACTCAAATTCAAATTATATAGGTGGTATGGCACTCCTGGATGGCTCAGTCAGTTGAGCATCCAGCTCCTGAGGTCAGCTCAGATCATGATCCTGGGGTCATGGGATCCAGCTCCCACACTGGACTCTGCACTGAGCGTATAAACTTATTGGGATTCTTGCTCTCTCTCTCTCCCTCTGCCCCTCTCCCCTACTCATGCTCTCTCCAATTAGTCAATTAATCAATAAATAGAATTTAAATTACAGAGATGGTAGATGCCACTACAGAAACAAAGCCAGACTATAATATTAAACAAACCTGCTTAAGTGGTATTTTGAAGCTATAGTGGTGTATGATTGTTTTTCTCCTGGACTAATTAAAACTACAAAATAGAACAAATTCATACATTGGAAATTTAGAGTAAGAAGAAATCTCAGAGATTTACCAGTGAAGTACTGACAACATAAAGAAAATTGAATGTTTATTATTTTATTTATTGGAATACGATGCTATTTCTTAGAATATGCTGCTCTCTCCTCAAAATACCATTTCCTCTCCATTTATTTCCCTAGGGTTCTCAACAGTCTCTATATCAACCCTCAATCTTTCTAAGTTTCTACTATTTCCATTCAAACAGGTCCTACGATCCCATAGTCTTATTTCTCAGTTCCCATTCTTAAGCCACTGAGTATGGAAGACTAACTCATGGGACTGGAGCCACTTAAGATGCCCCTCATGCAACACCAATGCACTTTTACCGCCGTTCAGCATACCTCCCTCCCCAAGATCCAGTGTCCGAAAATCCCCTTCAATACCTTCTCTCCCAGCTGATGATCTTGGTTTTTACTTTATGTGAACACCAAAAATATTCCACTTAGAGTTCCAGCCAATCCTATCTTCCTTTTCCTACATCTTTGCTTCCACTTTTTTTTGTTTCTCTTCCTCCAAGCTGGCTACCCCCCCTTCCCGTTACTCCAAACCACTCCCCCCCCCCCACACACACACTCTTCCTCTGCAGTTGTGCTCTATAAATCATCTCTTTTTTAGCTTACAAATGTTTGAATTTTTTTTCTAGTAACTTCTCTTTGTTTACACACATGCTTAGGTCTCTCACATTCTAAAAACCACTTCTGGGGCACCTGGGTGACTCAGTTGGTTAAATGTCTGACTTTGACTCCGGTCATGATCTCACAGTTCATGAGTTCAAGCCCCACGTAGGGCTTTGTGCCGACAGCTCAGAACCTCGGGCTGCCTCAGATTCTGTGTCTCCCTCTCTCTCTGCCCCTTCCTCACTCACACTCCGTCTCTCTCAAAACTAAACAAACATTAAAGAAAATATTTTTAATAAAAAAATAAATAAATATAAAGACAGCTTCCTTTACCCTATTACCTTGAATTGGATTATTACTTTGTCTTATCCTTTCAACTATAAAATTCTGATAGTGACTGTATTAAAATCAAAGCCTCTGTTTACTCTCCTGTCAAGCCCTCATAATCTGGCTTCCATTTCATAAAAGTTGTCCTCTTAAAAGTTTCTAATGACCTCTAAACCAAATTCCAGTAGTCTCTTACTGGTCTCCATCCTCCTTAAGCTCACTGTGAGGATTGCCACTATTTATTGTGACCCTTTCTGTGATTTTCAGAAAATTTTGCTATCAGTTTTCCTCCCAAACATTCCTTCTCTCTCTTGACCTGTAGTATGTCCCAACTGCTAAAACTAGGTATTCTCTAAAAGTTCTTTCATAAACCCTAGTTGAGAAGTTCACCAGATGAAGAAGTTAGAGGACCCTAAATGAGAATGTGTCTCTTGGATTATGAAAATGGCATAATACACATTGGGAAGCTCATTGCATAAAGCCTGAGAACAAACAGGTATATAGATAGGTTCAGGTTATTTGTTAATAATAGCTAGATGACAGATACAGATAGGTTCAGATTATATGCCATGTAGTTCTAGGACTTTATTTTGTGGGTATTACACATCAGAATATTTATGGGTCAGTATGTCTTCAGCCAATACATATCAAAGCAACAGTTGTTTTTTTTTTTTTTAATTTTTTTTTCAATGTTTATTTATTTTTGGAACAGAGAGCGACAGAGCATGAACGGGGGAGGGGCAGAGAGAGAGGGAGACACAGAATCGGAAACAGGCTCCAGGCTCTGAGCCATCAGCCCAGAGCCCGACGCGGGGCTCGAACTCACGGACCGCTAGATCGTGACCTGGCTGAAGTCGGACGCTTAACCGACTGCGCCACCCACGCGCCCCAAAGCAACAGTTTTTAACTGACTGAAAGCAAAGATCTGAACTACAGTTAAAAACATACGTATTTTAACTCTTAGCATTTCTGCTAAAAGATTTTTTAAATCTAATATCAAAGGGAACTGCACCATATTACTGCCCTTGGTGATGGCATTAATAATCGTCTATTACATACATTAGAAATCAGCCTTATTTCTCTTTTTTAAAGGCCTAACAATTGTGAATATTTAAATATTTTGTACAAAAATAATAATGTTCAGGCTTCTATTAACGTAGGTCAATTTGTAACCTGCTTTTGTAACATGTTTTTTACAGTAATCATTCAGAATAAAACCTGCTCTTTATAGTAGTCATTCAAACTAAAACCTGGTCTTCATAGTAATCATTCGGAATAAAAACCAAACATAGTATGCTCCTTTAGTCAAGAATTTAGGCAATTATTTATCACACATCCACTGCCTGAGCTATAGCACGTATTTACTGTGTGATAATTATATGCAAGCCACTAATCTGGGTGTTAGGGCTTCAAGCCAGACAAAATCTCAGCCCCTGTAGCATATACGTTTGAATGAGACTGGCTTAGATGTTATGGTATATGTAGCTCATACCTGTCTCTTACTGCACTGAGTGGTGCTGGACGGGTTGTGCCAGTGTTTAGTGAACACACTAAGATGGACAGCTACGATATTTGTCTGCTATAAGGAGAAACTGTTCATCTTAGTCAGTGGTGGTTCAAAACTAAGGGTGATCTTGCCTTAAGGAATTTGGGGCAATATGTGGCATTTTTGGTTGCCACAACTGGTCCATTACTCACATCTAAAATTCTGTGAAACATCCTACAATGCACGGAACAGCCTCCCAAACAAAGAGTTCTCCAGTCCACACTGGACAATGCCAAGGCAGAGAAACCCTGCTGTAGACTAAAGAGCCCATGTGGCTTGGGTTTTCTCTTAGAAGAGGAACATGAACCACGTGCTCCCACAGCCTCTCCTACCTCTGACCACAGAGATCTCCCTTCAAGCTCATTCCCCTAATCTTCTTTGTTCCATGGGTAAACACACAATGTTCAGTTGAGATCCATCCGTACCTTCTATTTGTTTTCTGGGCTGTTCTCAAGGGTCAATCAATGCTTACTAAAGTTTTTGAGCAAGCACTAAGGTAGTAAGTTCTATGCCTGCTGGGCATAATTATAGGAAACAACTTCATTTTTTTAAATCTCATAACACAAAGCTCAGCACAATCCACAAATTACAACTCCTTTCCAGTGTGTTTGTGCCCTCAGCAGCTCACAGCAGGACAAAATCTCAGCCTCTGCCAGCCACCGTTTTTTAGCCACCTTTCCTAAAATATCAGAAGCAACAAACCTCCCAGGGTGAGGCAACATTCTGCGGTTTTGCCTGCATGGATCAGTATTTTTCCCACACAGTGATTATGTTGCTATGAAATAGCCAATAATTATTTTTTATTTAAATCATGAGTACGAGGAGGAAGTTAGTCAGACTGTTACTCATTATCAATACTCTATTTCATATGGTAGGAAGCTCACAGGGGCCTTGGTTGGTAGTCCAAAATTCACTTGTATTTTTCCCTTTCATTTAAATGCTGTGTAGGGGCGCCTGGGTGGCGCAGTCGGTTAAGTGTCCGACTTCAGCCAGGTCACGATCTCGCGGTCCGTGAGTTCGAGCCCCGCGTCAGGCTCTGGGCTGATGGCTCGGAGCCTGGAGCCTGTTTCCAATTCTGTGTGTCCCTCTCTCTCTGCCCCTCCCCCGTTCATGCTCTGTCTCTCTCTGTCCCAAAAATAAATAAAAAACGTTGAAAAAAAAATTTTTAAATGCTGTGTAAACTTTTTTGATTATAATTCTATTTCTATGACTATACGACAGGCTATGAACCATCACTTAACAACATTTGAGCTCCAGATGGAATTTATACCTTTACCACTGTGTAACATTAGACAACTCACTTAACTTTTCAAGGGTAGGATTTAGTAATGCATTGAGTAAATAGTCTGAGCTAGTATCTGACATGAAAATGATGAGTCTTAAGTAAGTATTGCCAGTTTCTGGCCATGTGACCATCGGCAAGCCTTCCCTCGCCCACCATTTAGAGATTAATTTGAGTATTAAAGATTTTTTCCATTGCTACTGTCACCACCAAATTGTTGTCTTCAATGTGTCTTCTAGCTCTGCAGATACAACTCAGTATCACCCTAAACTGAATTGGAGAAAGGATATCCAGTATTCAGGATGTCTAAATTGACCAAAATTAAATAGGTTTTTAAACTCTATGTTTCAACTTTTTTTCCCTAATAAAATAACTTTAGTCTCTACCCAGGCACAGAAGCATAGGAATGGAAATTTATTTTGCACCCCACTGGCCCCAGACATTATCTTTTCTAACATGCACACTCTGTTTTAGATTCACTAGGAAAGATTAATAATTTAGAAACAGAATATTTCTCTTTAGACTAGTAAAGGTTGAACATTTTTTCTGAAGATTCTATCTCAGAATTTCTGTTCCTTCCTGACATAAAACTACATGGGCTCTGTCCTTACAGAGAAAGAACATCTTCACTAGCAGACAGAAATGTCACCAAGCATCAAAATATATTGAGAGCCAGGTCCCCTCTACTGTGAACTGCCATTTTGGTCAGTAGCTACTGATCGTCAAGAGCACTAGTAACACTCAAGAGTGGACCTCAGACATCATTTCCTATTATTTGTGAATGACTAATTAACCGTGCTCCCAGTAAGCCAATCACCATTGCTTATGAAGAGTCATATATTTGAATGACAACTAGATACTGACGGACTATCATAATAAAAATCAAATGCCACTTTATTTACTCTTCACCTATCCACTTGCATTTTTTATCTAACCAGGCTATTTTTCTAGGTAATCATGTTTAATATGGTAAAGTCAATCGGGCATGTTTGAGGGTAGGTGCATGTTGGTATGATTCTAGTGTGATAGTCTACAAAACAACATCCCACTTTTCCAATGTCCCTTCTCTGCTAGATTTCTTCAGAGGACCCAGATAATAAATGGCCACACAACATCTTCTTAAACAAGTTTGCACTGCAGAAGGAATGATCTCATTCTTCAAGAAGCTTACATCTTTATTGGAGATAAATGACAAATGCATGTAAGAGAGAGAGAGAGAGAGAGAGAGAGAGAGAGAGAGAGAGAGAAAAGAAAGAAAAGAAAGAAAAGAAAAGAAAAGAAAAGAAAAGAAAAGAAAAGAAAAGAAAAGAAAAGAAAAGAATCACCCATCCAAAAAGTAAATACTACAAGCAACTATATACTGTTAGACAAAAGATGTCTAACAATAGTATATAATAAAAAACTGGTTAGAAAATATCAATGAATACATATCAGTTTTACCTAACCAAGTAAGTTATCATTTAATGATTAGATATTGCACAGCAAGTTAACTATCCATGCTTTTTTTTTGAGGTATATGCTATATTTCCATTAATTTCCACTAGATAACGTGACAGATATTTTTTAAAATCTTCAAAAGTTTTGGTCGACAGAAATTTAGGTGCAATCCTTCAGCATGTCAGGAGTTGAAGTGTTTAATCTTTTGACATTTTTAGTGCTCAAAAGGGGTTCATTTTATTTTATAGTTTTTTACATATCATCTTTATTTGTTCAACAAACTCCTCTGTATCCTTTTCCCTGAAACCACAGGGCTTTTTTGAGGCTCAGGGACCCCCTCATATTCACATTTCCCAGAACTTTACTCTTTCTTTGCCTGTAATTTTCTAGAATCCCTTGGATTTTACACAAGCATAAAATACTTACAACTGACATAGCATAAAATTCAGTCATGCTCATTTTATCAGTTGCGCACAAACTTCCTCATTACATACATGATACCCACGGTTAGTTTGCATTTTATTTTTATCTGTTGCACATAAGCCATTACTTTGTTAAAGAAAAAAAAACCCATCCTGCAGAATGGTGGAGAGAGTGTAGGAGACTTTGGTTCTGAGTTCTACACAGTTTGGCACTTTCTTCCCTCAAATGTAGAACAAGAACATTGGAATTGTGTTTCTTTTCCCATAACTTATCTACTGTGACAGGATTTTTATTCGTGTGACCTTTAATTTCTTACTCTCTTCAGATCTAGAAAAGAAATGAAACTTTTAGAATTCTTTGAGAGAAAGGAAATAATTGTATTCGTGATGTCCATTTTAGTTAGTAAAAATGTCTCTGAGAGGCTGACTCCCCCAAAGATTAAATGAAATGTCCATTCAGTGGTAAAGTCGGAATTGGACCCTCAGCTCCTCACTTCCCACACCACGTACTAGCTGTGGGATACACTTCCTCCTGCCAGATTCCTCCTGAAAATGTAATTTGTCATCTTCTAAGTAGTAGACAATTAAGGCCTGAGATTCATTTTCGCTGCAAATGAATAATTAGTGAATGTCAATTTCATGTTTTCTGAGTCCATGCAGAAGACAAAAAAATAGTCATGTTAAAACACTTAACAGGCCCTTTAGCTGTGATGACACATCAGTTCTTGGAGATGAGTATAAATATTATTATTGTTTTCCTCCTTAAAAGATCATCGAATCTGGGTCTCACTTAAAAGTTTACTGAACATTTGTCTACTCAATTTATAGCTTTAGGAGTGTTTTGCTAATAGATTCAAAAAAATACAGTCATCTCTTCTAAACATTGTGTTTGCATTTGGTTTTTGCTTTTTTGTTGTTTCTTTTTTTCTCTACACCCCCTTACAGCACAAGGTGCCTCAAACCCCAAGCAGCTGCCATCTGGTTTGTTTTACATAACTCTCTAAGCCCATTCAAGTGGCACTATACCAGCGAAGAATAAAATATATATATGTATATATTATATATAGTGGATGGAGCCCAGGAACTGCACCCAAAATAACTTGTTAAAAGTCATTGAGCATAACAGAGGGAATCATAGGGAGGTCATAGCAGCAGCTGCTCTGGACCAGCTCCCTCTCTCGTCATGGTGCCGTAGGCATGGTTAAGAAGGCAATACTCACAGCACCTCCTCCTTCTCCTTTAGTTTTTATGCCTGTCTATCACTCGCATCTCGCTAGCTGACAAGCACCTGGGATTCAATTCCTGCTGGATTTTAGAAAGTTACATTAATTTTGGTAATTTCCCTATTGTAGTAGTGAGACACCCCCCCACACCCAGTTTGGCGAGCAGCTTTAATATTTCATTGCATATTCATGTATTGCCTCATGTTATTTTTGGTGTCTAATGGAGACAGCAGCCGGGGCTTCATGAAAGATTAGTAAGAGCCCTACAAATAGCTTTCTCACTGTTCTAGTAGATTGTTTTTTTTTTTTTCTTTTCCTAAGAGGGCGGACCAGAATTCTTTTCAACGAAGACATATTTGGTAGTGAACAAAAAAGAAACTTCCCCAGTCCACGAAGAATCTCCTTGATACGTGAGAATATGTAATTATGATTACCCCCAAGACAGCCTGCCCCTGTGCCTCTGTTCAGCTACTGGAAGGCACCAGCTAATCTTCACGTTTTGTCTCTTTCCCCTAATTCTTTTCCCTAATTCTTCTCATTTATATTATTTAAAGAATGTCATGTTTCATTAGTTCCACATTTCTTTCGGTGAGATATAGGACCCCAATGGGAAAGAAATCATCTTTTTTTAAAAATGTCCCACACATACAACACAGTTTACTCCTTCTGAATTGCAAATAATTTATTCATGGCATATTGATGTCTTGTAACTTTTATATTTACTGGGCTGTTCTTTAAAACAATTTTCTATTCCATTTCCCTTACTCATCCAGAGATTTATAAGAATGTATAGCATGCAATATAGTGAAAAGCCCAAAGTACCAGAAAATATTTTTAGAATAGAGACATTCTACAAATGACAGATTTTTTTCCATTTTAGGCCTTATGAAAAATGGATTTGAAACTTATAAAAAATGTATCTGGAACATCTGAGTGCAAGGTTTTTGATTGGATTTTAGAATTCAGATCTATGATTCAAAAGCAATTTCTTCTTCTCTGAAAGTGGCCACACCGAATTGATTTTTAAGGAGAAAGAAAGGGTATAATTTGGATTTTGAACCCTTTTCCAAGGATTCATATTGTTTTCACTTATGCTGACTTCCTTCATCCCTACTGCATCCTTATGGAGGAGGCAAGTATGTGTTAAAACAACTCTTTTACAAGAGTTGACCTTAGGCAAAGCTATAAATAAAGCTTCACTTTTCTTTGTCCTGTTTCACCTTTTTCATTCCACATTTCCTATTATAGACCCCATGTGGCTTTCTAGCGAACATTTTTTTTTCTATCTTGAAAGGTCTTATTATCTTATAACGCCACTCAAAGAATTTGCTTTTTTGCCCACCACAAAAAATAAAGGGAGGAAATAATAAACCCAAATGAATTAATCAATAATGGTAGACCTTCCAGTAAAAATCAGGTAAGTATGAGATAGATGTCCAGGAAAGAAAACTGGAAACTTTCCAAGTTTATGAAAATGCATAGAGGAGTAGGGAGAATTCTGTTTTGTCTCCTGAAAAACCAAAAGTCACTAACCCTATTTTTAAAATCTTGATCCTCAAACTCTGAATATTTTTCTTCACCCAGCTTTCTCTCTTCTGTGATGGTTGCATCAACTTCCACTGAGTACAGCTAATGGAGAAAAAAATAAACACCTAATTGAATAAAAAAGATAAGTAGGTTGAAACTCAACCCAAAGTTTAGTCTGATTTGCCATGGGTAGCTTTCTAACTTTTGGGAGCAATTGGTCCTTTTTGAATGTTATTTTCCACCTCTAAAATTAGAAAGCTCAAGCATATTTTTTAAACGGTTCTGTAACAGGAGCACCTGGCTGGCTCAGTCAGTAGAAGGTGCAACTCTTGATCTCAGGTTGTAAATGTGAGCCCCATGTTGGATGTAGACATTACTGAAATGATTCTGCAACAGTCTTCATTTAAATTTGAACTGTACCCATCTGCTAACTGTGTGATCCTACCCAAGCTATTTATCATACTTTACTTTGTTCATCTATAAGATCATTGCAGTGCCTACTTTGGAAGAAGTTATAGGAAATAAATGCTTAGTTGGCTTCTACTGGTTTTTAGCTATTGTTTAATTCTAAGGGCTCTGTTTTATTACAGATATATTAAACGGCATACTTGAAAAATGTGAACAACATAATTTTAAGTATTTGTAGAATAGCTGATGTTTATCAAGTGATTATGGGCCAAACATTAAGTCCTTCATTTGCAAATCTCATTTAAGTCCCTCAATAACATAATGTAGAAGGTATACTTATCCTTGGATTACCGATGAGAAAGCTAAAGCTTCGCTAAGCACACAGACACAAGTAAAAAAAGTACTAGGAGGGGTTTTCCAAAGAGGCCATGTGCCATACTGCTTTCCATTCTAGAGTTTTCTGCCCTCGGTCTAGATGATTAATACCCAAATAAATGTTGCACTGGATCCTAATAAAGATCCACCTTTCCATCTCCTGAATCATTTTTATGATCCGTATGTGCTTTATATTCTTTACCAAACCTGCCAGTGAACTTCGAGACATTAAGTATATATTTTTTCAGCATGCACACCCAGAAAGTCAGAGTGTTTTCAAACCACAAGGTATTACCCACCCACCTTTCCTCTGAATATCACATACGAAGGATCAACATTCTCAGGAAGCTCAGACTTGTTTAAATTCACCTAAAACCAGATAAAATTAATGTTGTAAGGCCCATGAGACCCCAGTAGAAGAAACTACATCAAAACGCACACACCTCTTCATTTCAAATGGAAGAAGCCAGAGTTAGCACCCCACTGTTTCCCACAGATGGTGCAAGTCATAACATGTGAAATTGATACATTTCAGCTCTCAGCCTCTCGGGGTGCAATACCAGCACACTGGGAAAAGTCTCTGTTTCCTTCTCCAGATTAATTCTCTTCTTTCCGAGAAATGACTTTCAGCTATTTTAGACAATATGCCCTTCATTTGGAAAGCGATTTATATTCATTCACTCACAGCCATCATTCAGGAACATCATGGATTGATAGATTCTAAAAGCCTAGCTTTTCATTAGTTCTGTTTGCAAGGCTAATTTTCACAGCCATTGATCATTTACTCCCAGTTGCTCCTTCTTTCCAGGACTTCGTGTCCCACAAACATTCTTTTGATGCAGTGGTCCATTACATGTTTCTATCCACAGAGATGTGTCTATGCCCCCTAATAATGACAGCAGGTACTTACCAGAGCAAACACGTTCATGTTCCTGGTGCTAATTAGGCACAGAAGGTTCTACCTTTCACTTACCGATGAGAAACAGACTGAGTCTCAGAGCAGAGAAGATCAGGAGCTTAGTTGCTTATTTAACACATATATTATTGGCACCTAATTTACACTGAATATATGCAAACTCTTTGCTTTGTTTCTCAGGTATCCTATTATTGTTTACACTTGCAGCTGTTATTATTGCTAAATTCAAATTAATCACAGGGTATCTCCACATAAGTCACTACTATCTTACCAAAAGCCAATGATAAAAATAAGGAATGACCTGATGATGGATCCGATAAAGCTACTTCTGATCTCTAGGCACACATACTAAAGAGATTTTTCCCTTGTTAAACTTTACTCATCAAGCATATATGTATAAATACCTATTTTTCTGTTCATAGGCTCACACGTGAAATAGTGTTCTGAGTGGTAGATTCTAGTACATGAGGAGCCTGTGGAATAAAGAAGAGACAATTCCTAGCAGTGATGATTCCTACTAATAGAATATTTGCAATTACAATGTGACATCTGACATTTTAGTTGCTATGCAATTAACATTTTCTTCTTCTCTTCTACCTCCCGATACACATATACATGAGGATGTGTAGGTTTCATTATACCACGATGGTAAGGTAGAGATATTGGTTGAGATTTTAAGACGTTTAGAACATTTTCCAGACTCCAAAAATGAGTGATAAGTGATTTCTTTTTTTGCTGTCAACAAATTTGCACTGGGCATTACGATGACCCAGGGACTTCACACATACATAAGATCTCCCCAATTAATCCTCACAGCAAACTGTGAGGTACTTGGTGATTTAGTATGGAAGATGGGACATATACTTGAATGACCACAAGTTAAGGGATAAAATGATGCCTTCCATAAGCAAAATGATGTAATACCCTAAGTACAAAGTAATATGTGTGTGTGTGTGTGTGTGTGTGTACACACACACACACACACACATATAACAACAGCTGTATATATATAATAATAACTATACAGAAGGAAAAGTTTCATTCTACCTGAAGAAGTTAAAAAACAAATTCCTTAAAAGGTAACAATAGAGTCAGATCTGAGGGTGAAAAGGTATTTTCACTCCAAATCCTATCACTTGTTCTTTTTAGATGTGTATCACTAGCATTATTCTGATGTTAAATGAGCAAGAGAAAGGTGTAACTCTGGCAAAATAAGAAATGAAGGTGGGCATGCAAGAAAGAAAGGAAGGAATAGAAAGCCTGAAAATATATGAAGTACCTAGCAAGGACTATGCAGAAGAAGGAAGAAGAGTGTGTGTGTTCATGAAAAAGAGACTATGAAAGACAAAAAGAACGAAGATCTTTAATCCCAATGAATTAAAATAAAAGAGTGGGGAAACAGGAAAGTCACTGCTTTGCCGCTTCCTCCATACACCCACCACCTACCACCATCAAGGCCACCTAGTTCATTGGGTGCTGGAGCAGATATCACTAGCGTCAGAAGAGAATCTGACCACAGATCACATGTATAAAACATTCAAGGCTCAGGTGCTCATTCAAGAAATGCATAGGAGGGTGAAATCAGTGCTTCACCCGTCAATGGTCCAGAAGTTTACAATGTGAAGGCCTAGCATGTAAAGAAGAGGATGCAAACGAAGAAAAAACACCTGTATTGATGGTGACAAATATGACCTTTTCCCCATAGTCCAAGCTGAGTGATCTTACTTGAAGGTCAAGTATTTCATGACATCATTCTGGCTTGCTCAGGGGACCTGCCTGTTGACTGTGTCTCCACCACTCCTGGAAGGACATAGGGACTGCCCCAAACATCACCCCAGGGTCTAAGAACTGATTAATGTTGAGTGCATTTACCATCTGTTCAAATATTAAGACTCATTGATCTCTGATACAGAGTCAGTGGGGTTTTTCTCTCCTTCCTTCCTTTCTTATAATTTGATACCACTGTCTACGCTGTTCATAAATGCTTCTCTAGAATCAGGTGATTCCTTTCAAAACTGTGGATGTTCAAACTGGCAAATGATACCTAAACTAAGGTCAGCTCTTCTCAAGTGACCCTACATCTGGCTCCACATAACACGGAAGATTCCGAATGACTTAATAGCCTGACAGAATCCCTGTAACTTTCAAATGAGCTTCAGGAAAAACACAGAGCATAACAAAGTAAGTCCAAGAAATGATTTTTTAAACATCCTTGTTATATCAAGGATTGTTCCATACCTCAGAGGCTACAACAATGCCACTACCAGACTCTCAGGAAATACACAATCTGAGAAAAGCAGGTGTAAACAATAAATACCATATGAAGCAGTAGTCGCTAGAGATACACAATACTAGGAAAATAAATTAATTCTGACTGGGCTAGCTCAGAGGAGAAGGAAAGGGTTGACTTAGAACTTGAAACATTAAAAAGACAAGTCTAGAATTACGTAGAGGCAGAGTTTGCAGATGACAGTTTGCCAGAACTGGGGGAATTCGGGCTTCTATCAATATGGAGAATTACTTAATACAGTAGAAATTTAGGGGTGTTTCATACCAAGAATTTATTTCAAATTCGCTTTAAAATATTTTACCTTAAAGAATTTAAGTTACTTATTTCCATGTTTTCATTTACTATTAAGATCCATCAGGAGCGCCTGGGTGGCGCAGTCGGTTAAGCGTCCGACTTCAGCCAGGTCACGATCTCGCGGTCCGGGAGTCCGAGCCCCCCCCGTGTCAGGCTCTGGGCTGATGGCTCAGAGCCTGGAGCCTGTTTCCGATTCTGTGTCTCCCTCTCTCTCTGCCCCTCCCCCGTTCATGCTCTGTCTCTCTCTGTCCCAAAAATAAATAAACGTTGAAAAAAAAATTTTAAAAAAAGATCCATCAAAACATGACCAAAATATATCTTATTTTGTATAAATACATTAAAAATAGATGAAGCTAACTTTAAATATCTTTCTTATTCATTGCTTCAAATCTCAGAACATTTTTGCTTTTCGTATATATTTTGCTTTTGTTTTCTTTGTCCCTGCTTCTTAAGTATTTTTAAATCCTGGTATGCTCTGATAAATAATTGCCATAGAGCATATTAGAACAGAGCCTCAGATTAGTTTGAAAACTGGAATTCAAGTAAAAGTATAATTGGCTACAAAATTCACAGACTCTTACTATGGTAATAATCTAACTTCTGTTGAGCCCTGAATTTCAAGTCCCTGCTAAGCATTGAAACGTGTTTAAATTCATTTGGAATAGCAGTGTTTTATGCGGGGTGAGCATCTGAAGCCTAAAGTATCTATAGTCTAACCCTTGAAAATAAGCCTACCATAAAATTCAGTAGGCTAATTTTTCCCATCTCAGTAAATCCAGCACAACATTCAAAGAGATCACTATTCTTATTGTGAGATCTAGATGCAATAATCACTGAGTTAGAAGCCATGTAGTATTAAAAAATTGAGTTGTTTTTTGTGGGTTTTTTTTTTCTCCTGAGTGGGGATGGTTGATGTTGCTTCTGTTTAATTATAAACTAATCTAGCAGTTCTCAAAGATAAACATGCATCCCAATTACCTGGAGGCTTGTTAAACTAGACTGCAGAATTCTACCCTCAGTAGATCTGGAACAGGCCTGAGAAGTTTCATTTTCAAGTTACCGGTAATGCTGCTGCTGCTACTGTTCCAAGGACCTCGTTTTGAAAATGACTCTGTGTGTACAGACACACACACACAACCAGACTTTAAAGTCTTATTTATGAAGACTTTATAAAAAAAAAAAAAAAAAAGATAACCCTGCGTGTGCACAACATTCAACCAAACCACATTCCTTAATCTATCAGTATTTACGTATTTAGTGATACATGTAATCATTTTCATGCAAAACTTCTGTTTTGATGTGTAAAGCTGGCAAAACCAGTCCCCAGCTGCTGGGTATGCCTTAATGCTGAGGTCAAATTTGCCTACAGAACCCTGCCTACTTGGATTTAATGCCAGGAAGATAGATATAAAACTGGCATTTCAATAAGCTACTTTGGTAAACTTTAATAACACCACTTCTGTTAACCTTGGAGCCCTGATTAAAATACAAATAA
Source organism: Puma concolor (assembly GCF_028749965.1). Lineage (NCBI taxonomy): Eukaryota > Metazoa > Chordata > Mammalia > Carnivora > Felidae > Puma > Puma concolor. The sequence goes on along the minus strand of NC_141673.1, from coordinate 39,950,689 downwards.
GTGAGGAAATCTCCATTGTTAACTAAGCCCATTTTGCATATTTATTGCTATCCCTTTTTATTTGTAAGGGCATGTCAGATTGTGCAATGAAATCTGTCCTCTACTTGTTGGGTCTTTGATTTTGCCTTTTCCAAAAGGAAAAGAGTTAAGATGTAGACGCCTGATATAACCTTCCGTAGCACCTTATCTACATTTGTAGAAAATATGAAAATGCTTGAAAAAGTGTTTGCTGCCTCCTTTCCTTAACTTTCTAACTGTTTCCTACTCTTGTCTATAATCTGCTTTCAAGGTTTTTCACTTGATTTTTCACTCCACCAAAATGAAAATTACAGCTGTATTTATTTAAATATTTATTTAAAAAGAAATGCTGTATTTCCTTGTGTTGAGTACTGCGGACTCTCAAAGGTTTAATTCAGTGTTATCCCTTGTATATCATGTAACTCAAATAAAAAGAGATAACCCTGGAAAAGAGAATGCAATACAAATAAGCTGGGGTTGAGCAGTGTGAGAATACAGACATTCAGAGAAACACGGAAACTATTTGACACCCGAGAAGGTGACCACATAGTCATCGGGCTTTGGAACTGATTATGGGGAGAAAAAGGGATGCCCAAAGGAGGGTACGGAAAGACTGATAGGCAAGATTTTGACGTGACAGTTCAAAATGGACCAAATTTACAATTCCATCACATGATCAACCTTCTTGTGCAGTTCAACTTGGGAGGAGCTAGGGTAGAAAATATATAAATACAAAAATCAAGTTTCCTACTTTTTCCTTTTATTTGATTATGGAAGGCTATAGAAGGCAAGGCTAAAACTATGTATCTCAGTTTAACTGCTTTATCTATGGATTTCTTACAGAGAAGTGCCTCCGGTGGCATGAATAATTTAGAACTGCTGGCATTGTTTATATTGGGAGGCTGTAAATCCTATTCATTCATTCATTTGACAAATATTTATTAAACAGCTTCTATGTGCCGAGTATTGGGTAAAGGAAATACAGTTGTGAACACATAGGCTTTGCTCAACCTGATGGTTAGAGCACACCAATATAGAACTCATTGTGCTAACATGTGCGGACCTTAGACACAGAGGTACGTGGAACTGTGAATGGATCAAGGGGTACTAGTCCTAATTGTAATGTCTGCGTGCTCCTGCCAAACTGAACCCTAATTTAGAATTTAAGTTCTATGCGGGGGGGTGGGATGGGGGGGATCAGTCTAACCCATGTTTATTTTCCTTTAGCAACAACTACAAAGAAATGTGGCCCTTTAACCTCTGGGAAGGCTATTTTCCCTTCCAGAGGTGGGGGCGGGGGTGGAGATTTAGATCAGAACTAATTGCTCTGTGATTACTATTTTGCCTCCCGTAGCTCCATACGGCCGGGATAACACGCATTGTACACACAACAGGAGCTAAGACAGTCAGTCAATTAGGGGAACAATTAGTTCCAGTTTCTGTAATTCATTTGAGTTTGTAGATGAAATTGCCTGAAAATATTAAGAACATTAAAGATCAGTGATAAAACCTAAAGAAAGCAATTTATATTCCAGTTCCAGAGGCAGATGCTTAGTTGACACTGCTCTTCTGCAGACAGGTGACGTTAATGCAGTAATAATTATAGTTTGGCAGCAATTAATAAATAGACTGTCAAAACCAGTCAAATTGTGTTCATGGTTTTGGAAGGCTGCTGATTTTAGCTTTGACATGATGTGGCTGAAGTGTTCCTGAAAAGCTCAAAATTGTTAATTAGAGGATGCAATTCTGTAACTCCCCTTCCATGGGTCTTAGGTTGGAAATTTTTGGAAACAAACATTCACTTGCAACCTGGTGTCTTCTTTGGGGTCTGTGTTTACTTGATAATTTATATGTAGAAGGATGTAATATGTAGGAATAGTCTAAGATTTAGGAGACTGATGAACCTACAACCGAGTCAACTTGAAGAGAGAGAACTTGATGGGAGTTAGTTTTTGTTGCAATATCATAATGTAAAATTCAGGGGAGGGCTAGAAATCACAGTGGAGCAAGGGTAATAGCCTGGCTTTAAGTGAACTCAAAGTCCTACCTCATGCAGACAAATCTGCAAGTTTAAACCTAGTAAGAGACTAAGGGTTCTCTGGTCCAGGGAATAAGAAAGCAGAAAGAAGGTAAGGAAAATGGTCAAGAACATTAATAATGAATTCAATTTCTTTTAAAGCAAGTGATAAGAAGAAATTTAAAGCCATAACTTTACCAAGTGTTAAGATCAGAGATTACCCTACCCTGACTTAATAATGATCAAAGCTACCTCAACCCAGAATATAAATCCCTGATCAGTTTCACACATCTGCTAGTTTGCCCAGACTTCAGCAAAGGAACAAATAAAATACTGATGTTATTTAACAGTGTGTATGCATAATATTTAAGACCCAAACACATTCTGAGAGTAATGACCTAGAATTACTCAAGTTTAATTCCTCAGAGAAAATTTATATTTTTTAAAAGGTAGCACTGTTGGGGCGCCTGGGTGGCTCAGTCAGTTAAGTGTCCGACTCTTGGTTCGACTCAGGTCACGATCCCATGGTTCATGGGTTTGAGCCCCACGTTGGCCTCTGTGCTGACAGCATGGGGCCTGCTTGGGATTCTCTCTCTTCCTCTCTCTCTGCCCCTTCCCTGCTTGCTCGTGCTCTCTTCAAATAAACAAACATCAAAAAAAAAAAAGGAGAACTGTTACTTTGATGAATAAATAATTTCTTGCTAAAAACTCTGATACAAATAAGACTGCTAAGAAATAACGAAGGCAAACAAACATCACTATCACCCCCCCCAAAAAAAAACACAATACCAACAGAAAGTATTAAACTTCTAAACCAAAACAAGAAAAAAATTCATCGTATCTCACACAAGTTTTCCTAGACTTTAAGTAAAAATCTTGTAGAAATTTGTGATAAAGTTCCATTTTCTAATTTAATTCTAGGACTTAACCATGAGGAAAGCAAATTAAAACTCTCAGCTCCTTGTCTGTGGTGTTTAGTACTTATATCAACTTTTGCGCTCTAATTAATTTTACTAATCCTTTAGTTAATGAATAAGACCGGGGGCAGTGGGGGGAAGCATCAATTTCAAGAACAGAGGTAGAAAATTGTTAATTCAGAAGTGACCCACAGCTCCCAAAGTGTTCTCGTCAGCATTGCTTTGCGATCCTGTTAATATTTTGTTTTATTGTTCTTCATAGAGCAAAATGTTTCACAGTTAATCTCTACGGTACTTTTGTTTCTAAGCTCTCTAAAAGACATTGATCTGGCAGTAGCCAAATATTTGAATATAAATTGATTTTATGCCATACACAGAAAACAAGTATTTTATTGATATAAATGGTTTCTTTATTTGTAGAATTACACTAAAAATTATTTTGAAACAGCATGATTCCTTTCTGGACAGTATTAGAATTTCATGCCTAAATCAAGTTGAACATTAGTTTTATAGGAGTTTTTTGTCTTCTGCAATAGCATAAATGTCTATGGTGAGAAGTGTCAAGGGAGTAGAGATGCAGTCAAAAGCTTTGAGAAAGAAGACATAAGTGTGAGATGACAGAATGGTCACGTGCAGAGAAATTGTTAAAGCTTTTCTCTGTTTTAGGCCTATTCATAAAGACAATACTTAAAGACTGAAGTCATTTTCTTTCAATCTGCTTGTTAAGAGCAGAACACTTGGGTCTAAATTATATATGCAAGACAGTAAATGCACAGATATCATGGAGACCGGCCACTGTAAGAAAGGGGAAGTCTGCATGAAATTTTGAAACTACAAGCCTTGTACACTGACATTCTGTTATCAGCTGCCATTCTGACATCAAGTCCCAAGCATCCTGCACTGAATGTTTATTATAGTCTTTAACCAGCATGGCCAAGACAGAAGTCTCAAGGACAGGATAGATCCCCACGGTTGTTTATTGCCTCCATTCTTTTACCCTCTTCAAAGCCACGCCGTTCTTACCTCATCTAGAATGCTGTGTTCTCACTCAGAACTGTATTCAGGCTTTGATGATGGACTTCTATAAAGTGCCATCTCCATCGGCTGATTTCTACAGAGACTTTTCTTTTCTCCAACACGCTCTGCAAAACGCTGGCTTGCTTCTTTACTTGTTATCATGAATAACAGCATGATTTTGCATGCTGCCCTTTTTCAACACTGAATGCTCTATATCTGTCTTGTCTCTACCAGCTGCCTTCTCGCTCTTCCCTTGTCAGCATTTTGTGAAAGAAGAGATTCAGTAACAATGTGTGCCCAATATTGTGTAGGTTTTATATTCACTTTGGATTTGAAGCAGGCCTCCATATTTCACCACCGAAATGCTCAATCAACCCTCCAATTACCGATTCTTTCCAAAATTGAACTTAATCTATTCTAACATGGAAAACTTGGAAATGCATTCCTTTAGGTATGCTGTTATTATTTTCATCTTTGCAGCTGTAAACTTTCTAGTAAAGCTACATTTTCCCTCTTCTGTCTACTTCTAGCCTGGAAAATTCTGATTTTAAGCTCGCATTCTAAAAGTCTCTCTCATATTTCAGTTTGGCTTTTAATTTTACTCCATTTAAGAATACTTTGCTAGCATTCCTGCCTTTTTTTTTTTTAAACATAAAGCTTGCACACATTGTTTTGTTTTCAGGGATAGTTTTTCCCAGTGATTTTTGTCCTTGATCACAAAAGCCCCTGAGTGATTTCTATGAAAAAATATCCAGTAAACAAGCGGAATTTTATTAAGTCCTAACTCCTATTTTTATTCTATATTTCACCTTCTGTAATACAGGGTGACTTTTAGATGATTGAAATCAACACTCATATTTTATTCATGTTATCAGTACACTTTTATCTTAGGAAAAGTGTTAGTTCATCTGTAACATAATATCTAGTTATGAATTTGTAACAGTGTGCCCTCACTCTGAAATGTCTCCTTAGCCAGTTGGATATTAATTGAGATTCTAGATATTGATATTAACCATCTTATGGAAAAGCAATTGTATATTAACAGCGTGGAAGGAAAAAACATTTGGCTAAATACAAATTTTCGCCTAATTCATCATAGTTTATAACCAGACTGATGAAAAAAACTTGACATTGTAGTCATCAATGATCTTGACTTGTACTACAGGGAACACTGCAAATCTTCCTGTATCTGTTGTTTTACAGTGAGGTTGAGATGATTTCTGCTTAACATTTAAAAGTCATGGTAACATGGTATCTTGAGACTGGAAGTCATTTAACACTTTCAAAGAAGTTGGGTACATTCAGCCCAAGTAGTTTAGATCACTTTTCAGTTTTCTTTTAGTATGTCATAAATATTAAATTTTGATCAATAAGTTTGGGAAAAAAGGCCTGAAGATCTTTGAATTGCCTATGGAATGACTTTATTTTGATGAAATTCTGAATATGAAATAAAAAGGCAATTTAGCTCCATATACTGCTGTCAGTAAGCCAGCATGCTGGCTCATGATGCAAATAAGTAAGTATTTACAGATTGTGCTTCTCAATGCAAACTAACACACTGAACTCCTTGAACTCCTTCTCTGAAGATCTGACATGCACACTGTGCTATATTCAGCCAGCCACTCAGATGGAAATGTCATTAAAGCCAACTCTTGGCCAAAATGAAAGTTTACAAGTATCCACAGGTAATGAATTTTATCAAAGTCCTATTTTTCACAATGATGTTTACTTACATGTAGGATGGTGACTTGATGGTATTTTATAGGAAACCTGTTCATAAGTTCACTTTCTTAAAGTGGTATGATCTGGGTTTGTCAAGATGAAAGAAGACATGAAAAAAGTTCATCAACGTATCGCTAACTCTATCACACCTTGACTTGATGGAGAAACCAAAAACAATCCATTGCTTATGAAGAGACCAAAGCAAAGGAGGAAAGCAGCAGTGAAAGAAAAGGAACCCACCAAGAACCACTTGGAGACTATGCTACATAATGAACATAATAGGCTATCTGCCTCTCAAATATCCTTTCCAAACATTTGACTCCCTGGATTTACTTACTAGGTGCTCCCAAGCAGATCAAGGTGTAGTTGGTCACTGTCCCCTCATGCAAACTTTGATTAACCATGGGCACATGAGAAAATAGAATGTTTAATTTGAATACCATATACAAAATTAGAAACCTACCTTAACCTTTCAAATCTTCTAAATTAGATTAAACCAATCACCAAAACCAATTTTCTCCTATTTTAAATCCATTTGTTTGTATGTACCTAGCACCATAGGATGTAGGGCAATCATCTTCATTTCAATTCATACAATGTGGGGAAGATACAGCCCTATTCTAAATAGGAGAAAATATAATGAGTATCTCTTAAACTTATTGATAACCATAAACTAGGGGGTCAAAGGCACTCACAGGTAAAGGGTTTTAAGGGGTCAAGCTTGCACAGCATAGTAAAAACGTTAACCAATAGAAAAAGTAAATTTTATTTTTGTTATTGTGGAAATCAGATTATAAAGTATTTGTATATCGTAGCTTTTGGCTGCAAGCAACAACAAGCACAACACAAAATGGATTAAACCATAAGGAAAAGGTATTATCTCCCATTGCAAGAAGTTCCAAGGCATGGTGGTGGTAGCTTTAGCTAGTATAGCAGCCCCACAGCATCATGAGGGTCTTGACTGCTGTCAACTTTTAGTATCATCATCTGTAAAGCACCAGCCTTCCACGCTGGATTCTCCCATGAACACATGACTGCAAGCACTTCCAAGTACCACACACAAACACAACCACCACCAGCAGAAAAGAGATTGCTTTCTGTGTATATATGTTTAAGAGTTAGAAAAATTTCCTCAGAAATCACCCAACAGACTTCCTCTCCTATCACAATAGCCTGAACTGGATCACATGCCCTTCCTTGACTAAGCCAACCACAGGCAAAAACAATGAGATTACCATGATTATATATGTATGTATATATATAGAGAGAGAGTAGGGGGGGACTAATAAAGTTCACCCATGAGTAGAGATAAGGAGCTGAAAAAAATAGGGCTTGTCTTAAATCAGAAAGACTGATTAGGTGAGCAATTGACACATGATTTTATTATTTCATAAAATGTGTGTATTGTTCATTCAGGTTTCACGTGCCCAAGTTAATTTGTTGGCACACAACAGAAGACAGAATTTAGGAAGAAGAATAAGCCAAATCATCACTTTCTATACTTCATATCTGATATATACACATAGACATACATACATATATCTAGCATATAAACTTAGTCTTCGGGCCCCACTATAATCAGATAAGTTAAATCTCAATCATCTTCTATCTGGTGGTATCTTCTCTGTGTAGCCTCCTAGAATTATTTCTACTACAGCATGTAACACATTGGATTCTAACCATCTGTATGCATCCCCAAGCATACAGATGGTGAATGAACTACTTGAAATTTATCCAAAGCACCTAGTATCATCATGTCAGACACATTGCAGTCATCCAATATATTCATTCATTCAACATCTATCTATTCATTTATTAGTCAGGCAGAATTCCATAGACCCTGGAGCTAAATCCTTGCTCCAGCGCTTACTAGCTGTGCAACCTTTGGCATGTTTTCTCATCTATAATAGATAATAATATTGCCTGACTCACGGGGTTTATTTTGTGAGCATTAAATGAGCTTCTATGTTTAAAGCTCGTATAAAAATGTCTGGCTAATACTATGGGCTTATAAAGGGTTATTCTTTTTATTTATTAATACACTATTTCTAACTGTAGACTGCAGAATTTTTCATCATATTTACCACAATCTGAACTGTGGTATGGATAGATTTTAAAGCTTTGCTTCACTGTGTGACAAAACAATGACAGTTTGAGCACAGTTTGATAAAAGAGGGCTTTGAGTTGCAAGCTTAGATTTTCTCTCAAGCGCCTGCAGCTCAGAAACAGCAAGTGTTCAGAGCTGAGTTTCAGCAAAGCAATGAAAGATGGGAATTCCAAATTATCTATCTGTAGCTTCTATAGAAAACATTTTGGGAGCCAATTGGCTTGATCCAGCTAAGCTGTATCTCTTCATTCACTGCCAAAAGCATCTAGCATCTTACTATAGAAAAGTTAAAGAGAGATAACTTCTATTAATATTGTACACAATGAGCATTGTTGCTGAAAACTATCTTAAATTGAGCCATGAAAGATCAATTTCCTCTGTAGGTTTTCCCATCTACCATTGTAGCGAAAAAAAACTTAAGAGATTTTGACCCTTACTGTACAACTTCTAAAACATTGCAAAATACATTTGACATATTTATAATGCATTTTAAAGGCAATTTTGATAGCTTTTCTTCATTATGATTCTGACATGCTTAACAAAATCTTAGGAGGCCCCTTCCAGTCATCCAAGTTCTCAACTGAGGGGTGCTTTTTAAATAGATGGCTGCTTTTAAAACTACAACAATATTTTATTAATAGAGAAATGGGTACACAGTAAATAGATCAGAAAAACACTACTAAATTTGTGAATTCATTAAATGCTTTGACAATTCTGTCCTATCCCAATTTTCAAAATTTATTTCCCTACTGTAGGCGGGAAATTTTCAATTTTGTTTAAGAGCCCTTGATTTTCTATATCATTTTACAGTAATTCAGTACTTGGACTTTGAATTGGATATAATTTAGTTGTTTCCATTCTTTTCTTGTCTGTATTATAGGTCTGAAGGGGAAAATATTGCAGCAATAAATTTAATTTCCATTTGGCTCATGGATTTATTTTTATTTTAGTTAGTTCTTCTGAAATTCGTATTGCCTTCAATTGCTAAATATAATTGTGTTGATTGATCTTCCGGGAATGAGAAACTCAGTTTGTTAAAAATTTTATCAAGTTTATTGCTTTATAATACATTATTTGTAAATAATGCTAATGCTTTCTCTTTGTTCTGTAGGAAATTTATATTTTATGTATTCTAAGAAACCATTAATTACAAGATGCATCGTTATTTTATATACTACCAAGAAAAAATGCTACAAAGTAAAATATGCTGAAAATAGTTTCATATCCCTTGAATTTTTATTTTGTACTTATCAAAAAATCATTCAGACTTAGGTTTTATTTTGTGTCACTTTTGTACATACAAATGAGGAAATTAAAAGCACAATAGATTACTTATTATGTTCCTAAATTTCTAAACCTGTTCTCAAGTTAGAGTTAATGATGCCCATCTCTTTTTGTGCACCATTTACCTTTGTGCTACCAGTAGTGTTGGCTAAAGCATTTCTTTAAATGCTGTTCCACTAATGCTTCCAGAATCTTCCAAGACACTTGACTCTCATTCTGCTAGTTTTAATTGTGTAAGGTTACAGTAGAAAGCTTTAAGACCACAACCAGGATTCAGATTCCTTCCTCAAATGTCCTTTAAATGATTTGTTGACTGGAACATCAGTGGGGATAACAAGCAGATTGGGAGTGCGCAAGCCTGGCCAATAGTGACCTTAAGATGCCATAGATTATAAGGCAAATTCCCATTTCTGAGATGCAAAAATGTGAAAAAATACATTTAATTGAATGTTTTAAATACTCATATGTCAGTTGGCCTCCACAGCATTTTTCTAGGCTTTAGATCACTCTGTACGATCGGTTCTATCACTCTCCAACATACATTTAATTATGACTGCAGGGCAGACAGAAACAGAACTTACCGACTCTGGCTATAAATTTAAATTTTTTTTTTCAACGTTTATTTATTTTTGGGACAGAGAGAGACAGAGCATGAACGGGGGAGGGGCAGAGAGAGAGGGAGACACAGAATCGGAAACAGGCTCCAGGCTCTGAGCCATCAGCCCAGAGCCCGACGCGGGGCTCGAACTCACAGACCGCGAGATCGTGACCTGGCTGAAGTCGGACGCTTAACCGACTGCGCCACCCAGGCGCCCCATAAATTTAAATATTCCCCAAACTACCAAGCCTAGTGAACTACACAGTAGGTTTTACTTCTGATGATGCCTTCCTGATCACAAGGTGAAGCTACTCTGATTATTATATTAGTTTTTATAGTATACTATGTGATAAACTCAGACCTGGAAACCAGGCCAAAGGAAGCAGGGTAACTGCACAAATGGCACTGAACAGTGGTCATGGTGTTTGGAAGCCTCGCTTCACCACTTATTAACTCTGTGACAATAAGCATGTTTCTTCTCTATGCCTCAGTTTTTTCCAGGTACTTCATAGCTTCAATTCCTAAAGGAGACAATCTTATGTGCCTCACTCACTTTTTCATGCCAAATAGTGTCATTGGCCTTAGGCCAGCACCTAAGTGAGCTGCCCTTGAGTCAAGTGCTCATCCCTCCATAAATCCACTGTGACTATGGCAGAAGGGGTGGCCATGAATTCTACCTAGACTCTTGCCCATCATTAGAGTCTGTGAGCAGGACAGTTTCACGGAAAAGGAGCTATGAGTGGGTAAGGACTGGGGTTCATATCTTGAGTACATCTCCTACCCACCTCCCACTTCTGCGGGATCCAGGGTTAGATCTGTCTCTCCTCAGAGAAAACAAAGTTGAAAAAAGAAAAGAATGATTTTGAACAAGTTGGGCTAACTTGGAAATATACCTGAGTAGTAGTGACTTTTTTTTCACATAGAACATTATTTTTCACACAATCAAAACTAGAGTGAGATGGGAGAATAATCAAATTCTTATTACAACCAGTATCCTTCCACCTTTAAGGAAGATGGACCTTGAGGAATGGCTTTTGCCTGTCCTGGGGCAACAAGAATGGAAGAAGATGAACACCAAAAAATCTAGAAAACCAAATTATACTTTAAAAGAAATAATTTGCATTAAAAATATGAAAAAAGAAACTTGATAAATCAAAGTTTTCCAACGTCTACTAAGAGTAGCTGGCCATTGAAAAAGTTTGATCTCTAGTTTTTAATACAAATGTTTGCTATTCTACTGTTTTCAGCACCTCACATCTGTACCTTTCTCTACTTATTTCCTTTGAATCCAAATTTCCTAATTCCTGGTCCTACTTGTTACCTCTTATTCATGCTTTTCCATCTGCCGCTTGGCCATCAGGGTCATGTTTCTAGTTGTGTCACTATGTCAAGAAGATGACTGTGATTTGCAATTTGCCACTATTGGTATCAAGAGATACCGTAGCAGGGCATATTGGGTTTCCATAATGGCAGGAAAAGACAGCTAGGAGAAACTCAAGGGCTGCCTTGAGGTTGAGAATCGGGGTCTTATTCTCCTTTTCTCTGCCTTCACATAAAGCATAAGGTTCAGTAGATACTCATGACATACATCAAGTGCCTGGTACATGGTAAATGAGACCTAACAATAAGTTTTTGTTCTCCCCTTTGAAGGGAAGAAACTAAGAAGAGAAAAGATAAGGAGAATAGGAGAGTTTTGATCAGAGAGAAGGAGAGAGAAAGAGAAATAGAGAAAGAAGGAAAACCAATAAGGGCACTCAGTGGCTGCAGAGAAACAGGTTTACAAGAAGGGAGACAGAAGGCATATAGCACTTTGTACAGAGCCAGGAACTAGAGACTGTGGTGATGGTTCCTTGGGTGTACATTTATTACCAAGTCCATTAAGTTTCATACATTAAATATGTACAGCCCTTTGCAGGTCAGTCATGCTTCAATCTCAATAAACCAGTAAGTCAATAAATAAGTAGATTCCTAGGAAACGCGGCTGGTGAGCGTTCAGTATTTCCTTCCTGCTTGCGCTCCTCCAAAGACATTTTCATTATAAAAATCTACACACCTTTTCAGTGTTCGTAGTGTGGTATTTTTAGGGTCGGGGAGAGATGCCGATTCTATACTCAAAGGCAGGCAGAGCCACTTATATTCAATGTGCAAAACTATGTATGAGAAATACTACCTGAGAACCACACTCTAAAGCAAAATCCTCCCTGTACCTCTTAGGAGGCTTTTGTGGCTAAATAGGTAAAATCCGGAGGCAACTAGATCTACTTTGGAAAGAAAAGAAGAAAAAGACCCAGGAGCCTGTACTTTTTTATGGTTTATGAAGGTAGGTGGCCTGCTGTGCTTCCATTTGCTCCAAGGTCTGAAAACAACCTTTCATTTCTCGCCCTTTTACTGGGACTATCCCCAGAAGTCAGCTGTCATCGCCATGAGAGGGACTATATAACTTCCAGTTTCCCTCTTCCTTCCTTCAAGAGAAAGTATCTATTTAAACTAGAGAGAAGATATACCTTAAGCCTGACATTCAAACATCTGCAAACTTGTGGAAGATTTGTATAATGCTGCTAGACTTCACTTACTGCCTAAAAATCCTTGGGTGTGGAAAGAATTTAAATGAAACCTCGACATTAGTTCTTCCCCCCCCCAAAAAAAAAAATCTTCCAGAGTGGGTGCCATAGGTCCATAGGTCAGATTCCTAGGGAGCTGTTCTGGGTCTCATGTAGCTTGCTGGGGAATGCTTGCTGGGTAGGGAAACTGGGAACGCAGGTTTTGGGCAAAGCGAGTTTCTGAAAAACTGAGGTGCAGTCACCACAGGCTTTAGCTGATCCTATAGGGCCCTTCAGAGATAAAATTGAGGCAGGGGCCAGGCCTCTATACCAGCATCCACTCATCAATTGGATGTGGGCTGTCCCTGGAGAAGTGGGTTTAACCTTGGGCGTGGCAGCTCCCTCCAGTCAAGGGAAATCATTTAGGAGAGATCACTCAGCTCTGAGCTGTCTTTAGGCAGCACTCTCTGAAACTAAGGGCCTCATGTCTGAAAGGAAGGGAGAGATTCACATGGCATCCTCTTATGGTTCCCACCTACACCTACAGAAGGTCAAGGAAAATTCTGATGGAATAAAATCACTACATTCTGTCCTCCATCTCAAAAATGCACTCTAACATATTCCATGGTATCTGCTGGATTCTCTATGATAATTACTTCAATAGTTACTTTCATTTTGGGGCATTTCTGCCTTTGAATGCTTTTTTTTAAGTAATATTTTCAGCATCTCTTTTACCTTTTTAAATTTTTTTTTAACATTTATCCATTTTTGAGAGTGAGAGAGACAGAGCATGAGCAGGGGAGGGGCAGAGAGAGAGGGAGACACAGAATCCAAAGCAGGCTCCAGGCTCTGAGCTGTTAGCACAGGTCCTGACACGGGGCTTGAACTCATGGACTGTGAGATCATGACCAGAGCTGAAGTAGCAAGCTTAAGCAACTGAGCCACCCAGGCGCCCCTCTTTTACCTTTTTCTCCTATTTGTTTTTTAACTTTGCATGTGATTATTATAAAATACAATACTTAAATGGAAATAGTGCTTCCTCCAAAAATCGTTATGTTTATGCAGTATGGTAGACAATCTCACTATATAATCTGATAAATCTGTATCAATTTATAGACCTAGAGATAGGCATAATTAAAGTCCTACTAAGAAGAATATAAGGAACAAAGGGAAGTTGTCATGGAAACCAAAAATCCTGATTTTCCTCATTTTGTACCATAAAAGTATTAACCTCTATGATACCTTAATATTTTTTCTACATTGTATTTTAACCACTGGTCACTTTGAATATTGTATTTGCTATATACATAGCTAAATCATCACTTCCTACAATTTAGCTTTTTACATTACATTTTAAAATAGTTTTTTTTAAATCTGGCACTAGGAAGTTAAACTCTTCCTGCAAGAAGCAGTTTTTCTTAAGAGCAAAATAGTGTTAAAGGTTTTTTTCTCTGTGTAATTTAAAATAGTTCAGATTTCTAATATATTGACAATGTAAACATACCGGAGAAAAAATGATTCTACCACAAATTTAACACTTTAAATTTATCTTTCCAACCTCTTTGATACTGAGTTTTTTATTTCGAAAAATTGGACATATTTCATATAATGTTCAATAATTTGCTTTTTTTCATCTAACACTTACAATGTATTTCCAGGTTTGTAAATATTTACCGTGAAGATAATTTTAATAATTTTATTTAACGATTACCATAATTTTAAGTCTCTCTTTACATAGTTTCTGCTCTGTAATATGACAAATACGTTACAATAAACATCTTTAAATTGTTTGTACACCCCAGATTAATTCTTTATTGTGAAATCCTGGAAAAAGAATGTGTACTTCTACAGCTCTAAATGTATCTTTCTAAATGTTTATTTTTGAGACAGAACACAAGTGGGAGAAGGGCAGAGAGAGAGAGAGAGAGAGAGAGAGAGAGAGACAGAACCCAAAGCAGGCTCCAAGCTGTCAGCACAGAGCACAACACTAAGCTCGAAATCACAATCAGTGAAGTCATGACCTGAGCCAAAGTCTAATCCTTAACCAACTGAGCCACCCAGGCGCTTAACACTTTTATAGCTTTTTCTATGCTGTTAGTTTGGCCTCCATAAAGTATTTTTCTATTCTATGGGCTTTCCCAATTGCTCACTTTTCTGAACCCTCACCTTCATATCTACATATACCCACATTTAGAAATGAATATATATTAGCTTATTGTTATTTTAAGTCTTAGGTTTTTGACTATTTGTGAAATTAAATGCTTATCAGGAGGATTTGTATTCCTTTCTTTGAGAACTGCTTTCTCGTGTCATTCGTACTGAACTTTCTCCTAGAGGGGAATTTATTTTTCTATCCAATATTATTTCTCTTGGCATATTTCAAGATGCCAAAATCCACTTTAACCAACTAAATGACTACACTCTAAAATTAAGTAACCCGTTTCCCATTGGCAAAAAAAGGACTTGTGTTTTCCATTTACTGGTAAACCAGTTCAAAAGAAAATCATAAATATCTTTCCAGTACCAATTTAATTGTTTAGTACTATGTAAGTGTTACTATTAGAGTAGTCTAGGGGAAGGAACCTTGAATCAGGCTAAATCTTTGTAGGACAAATCACTTAACCTCTCCACATCCCAACTGTTTTCTGTAAAATAAGACCAAGTTGCTCTTCAGGGTGTAATGAGAATTGAGAATATTATACGAATGACAGTATTTTGGCACTCAGTAGGTCAGTAAGTGGCATCTTTAGTTTTCAATAGCCCCATTAGTTTTATTGTATCTTCAGACGTCCTTTGTTATAGTGGTAAAGTATAAGCTTTTTATTCCCATAAATATGAATTGAAGAGCCATGTAAATGCTCTAAGTTTTTCTATTTACAAACAGCATTATCTCTCAAAATAAGAAGGAGTAAGAATATTAACAATCAGTCTCTTTGTCAGTATATTAGATCCTTAATTGCCCATTATATTTCTGTATTTTATGAAAGACTTTCATTTCACAGTTAAGAAAAAGGAGCATTGTCTATAATCTTTTCTTGATTTAAAATAATTAGAAATAATAGAGATAATATCATTGACAAATAACAGTTGCAAGTTTATAGCTTTTACCTTTTTTGATAAAAACACTTCTAAAGCATACCTCATATCTGAAGAGGATTGGAAATATTCATTGCTTCATTAAAAAAATATACTGAATATACTTCAAATCCAACTTCTATCAAACAAGTATTTTTTAAATAGTCTTTTAGATCATTCAACTCATATGTAGAGATGTTTTATATTCCATTATAAACTGGAGCAACATGAAAATATTCAACAACCTGAGTGGCAAAGGACCCAACCATCTGTGCACACAAAGGCTAGAAAGGAGTTTGGGGTGGCAGCTGATCAATCTAGATGACCAGCAACAATACCTCACTTCTAGAAGATGCAAAAATTGAACTGAAACGTAATTAGACAATATACCTTAATGATGGCACTGTTGTATGTAGGCATTTGCATTTACTGCAATAATGTCTTTTAAATTCTACAGTAAACCATGATTCTTCAAATATCCTCAACTATCCTATAGAGATAAGAAATAATGCATATCATGTCTGGTAATTCTCACAGCAGAGGACCAAATTTAGTTTTTGAATACATACATACTAATATTTCATACATATGTATGTGTTTGTGTATATAATTCTAGTCTTAGCTGACTCACATGAAATATAAAAGGTTTGTTATTATCAATATCAGTAGTTTCACCTAAGTTATGCAAACCAGACTCCAAATTTTAGCAGGGAGACACATCCTAAGCTAAACACAACCAGAAAATCAAGAAAACCTTCTAGAAAGTGACCTTGAGTTGGAGAAAAAACTACAGTTTTCCACCATCTGGAAAATTCTGGATTGCCAAGTATTACTAGGGAGGGTAAGAGGGGGGACAGAAGGACCGATTGACTGATCTATTGATACAGTCCTAAGCTCATTGAATAGATTACCTCACTGCATACTCAAAAACCTTCTGTCTTTGGTAGGATTATTCTCACTTTACAAATGAAGAAACTAAGGAACGGAGAAGATCTAAGCCCCTATCTGTCTAACTCTACCCTTTCACGTTATATTAGTGAATATAGTGGAAATGTATAGTGAATACTAGTGGAAAATTAAAAGCTTTAAAAAAAATAACATTTGTAAAATGAAAACTGATTATCCGTGTGTATTTATGAGCCTCAGCCATCCCCTCCTTCCATGAAATCCAAAAATCTCTGGATTTTAAGATTATAATAATACATCCATACATCAGAGATTATTCTACTTACTGTTTATTTCCACTAAATACATAAGTATGCATAATTAATTCACAAAAGACTCTAAATCTATAAAAATCCTTTATCTCTTTTCTGGTTATTTCCATTTCTTTGCAAAAGGGACTTATAGGTCCATCAACTTTCCTGCTGAGACTATGAAGTTACTTTGCCCAGACATGTTTGTATTTATCTATTTCTGCCCCAAATCCTGTTCCCTTTCTTAACAGCACTGCCTGAAATCTTAAGTCATACAGTAAAATTCATTATTAAAGCCCAGAATATGTTTAGGCTGGAGAATAGGGCTTCAATTCTGCCTCTTTAGAACGCCTTCTGCACTGCACATGTACTAAAAAAAATCCAGGTAAGACAGGTTTCAGTTTCTTTACATTTCAGAAGGCAGATAAATTAAGAGGTCAAATGTCCTATCAGAATGCATTCAGCCAAGAAATAGAACCAGAACTGAGGTCTTCTGTATTCAAGGCTAAGAGGTTTTTACTGGCTACCTTAGGGACTAATTGTTTTTTGTTTGTTTTTTTTTAATATTTTGGAGATAAACATTTAAAGTAATTGAATACATTAACTTAATAGAATAACTCAATAATCTAATCAAGATGAATCAACAGAAATGGTTTGACAGACAAGACATGTTTCATCATCATTTCCTTGATACATACAGTCAATCATGCCACATTTACAGTGGCTTCAAACATTTACCCAGCAAGACAACTGAATTATTGATCACAGTATTGTCTACAGTAAATGTCAAAAATAAATGACTGGGAGGAAAATGTACCATCAATAAATGAAATTCAAAAGCTTCTCTAGGACACTCCTGATATCTTACAGTGTCCATGTTATACTAGTATTCTCTAAAAGTAACTAATATTTTGAATGCATGCTATCATTTATCAACATTTTGAATATAAATATTTAATCTTCCTTTCCTTTTAGAAAATACAAAATGTTCAGAGTATAGAGCATATATGTTGTCAGCAACTGTTTCATACACAGTTCTGTAATGTACAGGTTAGAAGTTAAATCCGCACAATAAATAACTGGCAGTATAAACAACTAGTAGATTTGACAGCTCACATAGTATTGTTGGGACAGTGTTTTCAGTAAGTACGTCTGGTCTTACCTTCTAGGAAAGACTCTCCACCGTGGTTCCATAAATACTTTATGAACCAACATAAAGTAATATGCTAATGATAGACTATTTACCCGGGGAGCAGGTGCACTCTCTAATGTGTTTCATCTCTGGTGCACCTTTGATGTGGGATCAGTTAAGCCATTTTGAATTGTTCTTTGTTTTATTTATTTATTTATTTTGCTTCCCTCCCCTCTTAGATTCACCTGAACCTAAAATGGTGAGCGAGAGTCACCATGAGGCCCTGGCAGCCCCGCCAGTCACCACTGTTGCGACTGTCCTACCACATAATGCCACAGAGCCAGCCAGTCCTGGGGAAGGAAAGGAAGATGCCTTTTCGAAGCTGAAGGAGAAGTTTATGAATGAGTTGCATAAAATTCCACGTAAGTACTATATATGGTTGGTAGAGTAAAAATAAATGCTTAAAAAATGATCTTATGCACGGGGCGGGGGGGGGGGGGGGTGCCGGGGGACAGAACTCCTCTTAACTTACATTTGATTTTTGTTAATTGTTGGCAGGGTAGCATTCCAATAATAAAATGGAGTATTAGAAATGGAATATTTTTAAGTCTTTAAATATACTTTATACATGAAAGCCCAGTTTATAAAACATTTCTACCTTGTGTTTCATGCAGGTGGGGTCTTTTTTAAATGTCTATTTTTCTCTAGAATATTAATGTTTATGAGTTGTACTGTATATATTTTTAACTTGTATTTATGAAATTATTCCATTATAAAGAGTATTCCTAAACAATGGCTAAAATGGACTTTCCAATATTGCAAGCTTGATTTCCTTTAATTTACTAATATATCAAAATCTTCTGCATGGTTTTTAAATGTTTCTTTGTTCTCATCAGGAAAACCTAAACAAAAAACAATAACCTGTAGTTAAGCTTATTTGTATGAGTGCAGTGCTAAGTTCAAAACCAGTGGTGTTTAAATCTGAAACAGGTTTTTTTTTTCTTCAGATGTGAACATTTATCATGAACTAGACATTTTTTTCAGATGCTGGGAAAACAGATTTTCCCACAAAGCTTTTCTAGTGAGGAAAAGAATAAATCCATCTAGATGCAAATATAGAAAGTCATGTGGTCATAAATAAGAGAAACTGAAGAAGAGTAGGTGGGATGTGGAAGGGCATAGACGGTAAAACATTATTTTTTAGGATGAGCAGGGCTGGTTTCTTTTGTAAGGAACCCTGGAAGAAGTGGGGGGGGGGGGGTTATAAAATGTAGGAATTCTGGACAAAGGCCCTTAGGCAAAAATCTGCCTGAAACAGCAAGGAGGAGCCCAGTGAGCCTTACGTAGAGTGAATAAGGTGGAGGTGGGCAGAAGGGGAACTCAGATTGTAGCACAGGCCGTATCATGTGAGCCTTGTCAATTATTCTATGTAACTTGAATCTCCTATGAGTGAAACAAAATGTCTCTGGAGGGTTTTGAGGAGAAGTGTCCCAGGATCTGACTCAAGTTTTTTAAAGATCATTCTAGCTACTGTGTTGAAAATGGGCTCTAGAAAGACAAGGACAGAAGATAAACAGGATGTTGCAATAATTCAGGTGAGAGATTTATCAATCCCTAAGAAAATTATTCTATAAGGACAATGAGAAACCAAGTGAAAAAAAAAAAACTACAAGGAATCAACTTCTTATCCATCAGTGGCTAATAATTTATTGATCTGTCTACTGTTAACAAATTCAAGTTCATCCGAGAGACGCTCTCGGCATAGTTGCCAGTAATTACCATTCTCAACAGGAAGATCCATAACCTAGTAGAGGTGGAGATGGCCCAATAGATGAAGCCCTAGGATGAGAACCACAAGTTCTCTTTCCTGCTCTGCTACAAAGCTGATGGCTGATCCTGATACAACTTCAAGGTCATAACTACAAGACACAAACCAAAATGCATGTATCATGGGGGCAAACTCTCACTTGAATATTTTACCAAAATGATTGCTTTAAGAGAGATGAGTTAGCAGAGAAAGAAATGAATAACATCAAATAAAATGCATACTCTGCCTGGTCTTGAACACCACCATCTCCTTCTTCAGAAGAGTAAACAATATGAGTGGTATGGCAATGTTATTAACTATAAGATTGGATGTTCCCCATGTAGCCAAAAAACTCATTCTCTCCTCTCCTTTAGGCTTTGCCTAAATGTCATCCTCTTAGTGAAGGACTTTCTCAACCATTCTACTTAAAATGATAACCCATTCATCCCACCTCATCTTTGCCAGCAATTCCTGTCCTCACCCTTGCTTTCTCACCATAGCACAGCTTTGCAGATGGTGCTATTTATTATTTGTTTTTAAATTGCTCTGGCTCCCTCCAAAATAGCATAAGCTCTATGAGAGCAAGGAATTGGGTCTGTTCTTTGTGGGGTTCGAGCACAGGTGGTGCCTGATACATAGGAGGCACTCCATATCTACTTGTTGAATGAATAAATGAATGAATATCAGTTTAACTTATGTCCTGAACCACCCTAGACTTTGAGGTCTTAAGATGCTGAAAAATCAAATCATCTTAAATATTTTTTATTTTTAATGCTAGGAATTATTCCAGTGCTTGACTGTGTCATTTACACTGAAAAAAGCAAGTTGTTTTCATCTTTATAGCGACACTTCCATCTTTTAGCCTTTCCTACTTAGAGCCAACCATTCTGTACTTTATATTTCCCTCCCATTTAGCAATAAGAAAACAGGCAGCTGGAAAAAAGTTATGAAATGCTCCCTTCTTTCCTTTCTTTTCCTTGACTAACTTCATTTCTTCCCAAGCTATTGACCCACTCCCATGTCCCTTTCTTAGACACTGGGCAGGAGACCCAGGTGATCCCTTGTTCCTCCATGGAGGTTTACTTTTGATCAGCAATCTAATAGAACTTCAAAGGATCTGGGTAACTCCTATGAAAATATCATGCTGCTAGATCTATACTTGATTTAATAGAAAGGAACAAGTCAACTACCTAAATCTTAAAATATTACGGTAAATTAGAGTTAGAAAAACTTATATAAGTACAGCCATGTAGTTTTATCAAAAACTCATAACTGCATATTTTACACCTTTATTTTAATCTACCACAGTTTTTACTGCCTGTGTAAAAAATTTCTAATGGGATGTATACACAGGGAGCAACACTAAGCAAAAATAAAACATATCCTGAAAATCAAATTCCTTTAGGAGCATATGTTATGTAAAGGTTATCACTTTTGACTTGGCATAATCTAGTGTGACACTAATGACAGGTAACAAATTAGAATATTAATTGATTTCAGTCTCTGAACTAAATCTTGGCTATCTGGCAGATGTGTTTTTTGCAAAATTGATAGCAAACAGCTTTAGTCTGTCACTTGAAATTCCCACTTGTGAGAAGAGAGGTGTCACAATGGCAAGGAGTTTGCATGTCATTAGTTGGGTAATCTGCACAGTCCAGCATGGAACATATTCAAACCAAATTGCCTGATGATATCATCCATAACACCATGGGGCTTAAAATTTTAAAAAAAAAAAGGAAAAGGAAATGGTACATGCTGAGCATTTTTATCTTTCAATTCATTCTGCACACTGTTATCTAAATGAAGCAGACAAGGTTTTTCAGAATGTTTCTTTATTTTGCAACTTTGATTGTAATATGACTGGGGTCATGGTTGGTTTGTAAAGCATGAACTCTGTGTCATCCAAATAGCTGTGATTAAGGTTTTGATATTCATGAGCTTCTTGAAGTAGAGTGCACCCTTCCTTGAGCACAGCAGAAAACCAAATATCCACAACCTGTCCCTTAGTGCAGAGTAAGAGTGGACGAAGGGTAATTGTGTAATTTATGCAGAAACACTACTGGATAAAACGTTGAATGGAGGGATGGAAAACACAAGCTCTGGACTCAGACTGCATGGGTTCAAATCTAAGCTCTACCACATACGCGTGCTGTGACCTGGAATGTTCATCTTTCTGGGAATCAGTTTCTTCCTGTGTAAAATGGGGATGAAAACACTATCTCCACCACAGGTTTGTTGGGTAAAGGGAGCAATGCATACACAGCGCTTAGCAGAGTGTGTGGCACGGCGTAAACATTCTGTAAATGTTAGCTAATATTAAACCCAAGCTGTCATTTTAACAAATCTATTTCCATGTTAGAAAAGCCCTCAGTTCATGTCAGGTAGAAACCCAAATTATGAAAATTCCAAAACTTTGCAGCCAAATATGTGCACCTTGCATTCTCTAAACCCACTCCAGTGATGCATGACCTAGGAAGATGAATTCTCTCATGGTGTTTCCTCTGCCCATTATCACCTCCAACTTTCCCTTTTTCTTTTTTAACTCCTGTAATTTCACTCACTCCTTCATTCCTTTTAGCCTATGCATATGCTCAAGGTTCACATATCTGAAAAAGCCTAGCAGAATTTGGCACACAGTAAGTGCTCAAGGAATGTTCATTTTTCTTCTTTCATGCACTAAAATTTTCTTCTCCTTACCTTACCTCTCTGTCAAGCTACCATGCTGTCTTCTTCTTTCGTATCTACACCAAAATTTATTGAAAAGCCTAACCTTGATCCCGACATCTATTTCTTCACATCCCATCAATGACTCACCTCCTTCCATGCTGATTTCCATCCTGCAAGTGACGTTAAAATTGTTTTCACTTGAGTCACCAGGTACATCTTGATGCACGATTATGAAGGTTATGATCAACCTTCGTTCAGTCAGATATTTTTGTATCACTAGCACTATCAGCCATCATCATCTGTAATTCTTGATATCCAGGACCCTACTCTCATTTTCACGTCTTCCTTCTCCACCCACCCTTTCCATTCTTTCATTGACTGGTCCTCCTTTTTCATGGTCTTCCCTTCCCTAAAGTGGTACAGGATTGAGGATTACAATGTTAACCCAGTTCTGGGTTTATTTGTTTGTTTATTTTGTTTTTTCAACATGCTCTCCCTGGGTGATCTCACTCACCTAGTCTTTCAAATAAGAGATCTCACTATTACCCTTGTCTCCCTTAATCTATTTCAGCTCCAATCCTATACCTGCAATTCATTTAAGTCCTGTTAATGCTGTTCATGAAAAACCTCTCAAAACCTGCCAGCACTCTCATGGTCCAGTGTCTTCTCTCATGTTTTTCTCTCTTCCTGGACTCCCTTTCCCCATTAACACTGACACATTCTTTTATCATCCAAGAACCAGTTCAGATGTTATCACTTGGATGAGAAATTTCCTCATTTCCTAAGGCAGAATTATGTGAGTCTTCCTCCAACCTTCCAAAGCACTTCATGAAAATCTTTATCTTGGTTATTTGGTTTTGTTTGGGGCCTGTCCTTCTCACTGAAATGTAAATTGCTCAGAGATAGGAACCATTTCTCACACAGGTTTGTATTCCCAATACCTTGAAAATATCTGACACCACGCCAAAAACTGTATAGATATCATATTACAAATCTTACTATATCAAACATTATGCCCAAAGGTCTTTGTGTCATGCTTGGAGAGGCTGATCTAGGAAATAATAGTTTTCAAACCATCTTAAGCAAATGAAATATTATAAAAGCCTATATTTATAACATGAATTAAGCAAATCAAGCTGCTGTGGTGAGTTAAAAGTGTCTTCCTCGCTCACCTTCACATCGGCAGCAACAAAGACACCTAGATGTATGAAACACCTTTGAAAGCAGTGGCCTGGAAAAGGAGCAGGTAAAGCAATGTTATCCCTCATAGCAACAGCCAATGACACCCGACAACCAGTAGTGATGTAGGTGGTTAAGTATGGCACAAACAAATCAGTGATGAAAAACGTAGTCCAGTAACTTTGTTTTCCCTCAAGCGACTGCAGGATGAACATTGATATCATTGTCGTAGATCATGTAACTGCTTTATGTTAATGTCGTGAACGTAATGCTGATGCAAGAAGAATTTCAAGACTAAATGAAGAGAAAACCCTTAGGAACATACAGTAATCCATGGCATGTGAATAACACAGTTACTGTAATGATTGTCAGTCTTTAGTGAGGACTTAATGTGGAAATATGTGCTGTGCATTCTGTAAAATCAACCTGCATTCTGCCTTGTGAAAACTCTACTAGGTGAGAAAAATTATCCTCATTTTACACATAAGAAAGCTCAGGCTTAGTAAGGTAAGTGGTTTGTCTAAGGAAGTTACACATGGTGCAGATGGTAGGTACAGAACTATGTCAGGAAAAATCTTGCAATTTATGACTATGCCCTAACAGAACATCACCGACTGCAAACCATCTCCATCATTCCTCATCACAACTAAGACGTGAAACTATTAGGGTCCTTTGTGTCTGTGCAGATATATTGCTTGATATTTGTCTTTTGATAGGTTTTAATGTTTGCTAGGTTTCAAAAGACTGAATACTTGGAACACAAATTTAATACTAATTAAGAGTTTCTCATTACATTATCTGGATTTGAAGCAGGTACTCATTCACCTTATGCTTCTGCAATTCTTTTACTGGCCCCACTTACTCAGACTGTCATGTTAACAACTCATGACTACCCAAGTACTAATAGTTAGATTTTGTTTCGTTGTACCGATGAACTCTGTAGATGACTCAGCTTCAGTTCTCATCTGTTGACTCAATTCTTCCTCACACTTCAGAAAAGCACTAGCTAAAATGTTAAATGTTATTATTCATTGTTAACGTCTAGTAAATTGAAATATCTCTAAGTAAAAAACCTTACAATAACGATGAGTGTTATTTGCAGGGCAAAGCAAGTCCTTCGTTAATACTGAGGGGCTTCAGCAATGCAATGGCTGAAGGAATCAATTGGGGCAAGAACACTGAGGTATAAGGGTTACAATTCATCACAGCACGATGTAGTAATCTGTGCTTATATTCAAAGGTTTTTCATTAAATTTTAGTTTATTTCATCATCTTTTTAAGTTTAATTCTGGTTCTAAATGTAGGAAATATCTGTGTGTGTGAATACAGACAGAGAGAGAAAAATATTTAAAAGCTCCCATTGCTAAAAACTTAATCCTATAGCACTGAGTCACTTTGGTTCTCAGTAGAGTTGGCATGGCCTCCTGCAGAATATTCTGAATATTCATCGGGCCACGTTTAGAGTGCTAAAAAATGGGCATACAGGAAAGCAACTGGCATTTAAAGGCCATGGGCCTACGAGCGTACAAATCTTGCAATGTGAGACAGTTTCACACAATGAAAACTATTCCCACATTCTGCACAATTTTCAAAATCTCCATAGGACACATGTATAGAAGGAAACCCTGTTTATAATGATCTAAGCCGAGAACTTGACATATAAACATAGCACAATGTGGTTTTGCATGATTTTAATATAAACAGAATATTCTAGCTTTTAGTGTAACATTCACCCAGCTTCTGATCTTTTATTTTCTCCCGATTTTTCAAAATCTCCTCTCTTACTTCTCTAAATCCAAAATCCCTTTTAGCAGCTGCAAGCATGTGATTATTTCATTGCATCTTCCAGTATAGTTATACCTGAAGATCCTCATAGTGAAATAAATTCCATTATAAACTTTCGTTTTTCGTTTTTACTTTCCTTATTTTCTTGATTTGTAAAAATTATATATGTAAACAATTTGTATTATTATTTATTCTTGGTGAGTAAAGGAACATTAGAAAATATTTGTTATAAACTGGGATATTGTGTATAGTACTGATTTTAAAGTCTGCAGTAGGATTCCTTCAACAGCCTGTGTTCAATGTGGAAAGATAACAAAGCATATGCTACTGATATTTCAGGAAAGTTGTTTAAATGTGTCCTTGAATTTCGTTTCCCTCTTGGGTGCCGATTATGCAGAAAATTCCCCCAAGAAATTCATGCCTTTCAAATGAACTAGTGTTGAGGGATTTTACAAACTTCCAAAGCATAGGTAATACAAAGCGACAGTGAACACATAAAGCCACCAGGCGTATTAAGATCTCAGCTAAGTTTCTAAACCTTATTTAGCTATATTCTATTAGCATTTCAAAGACATTAAGTACATACACCTGAGGACAAGGGGAGTGGATATTTTGGACATACAATAAAAGTAACTCAGAAACTACCTTGCTGAAATACTTTACAAATATACAAATATATTTTTAAATAGCTTTAAACGTCCACTCCTCAACTTATACCAGGTGCATGTCAAAACAGAGGAACATTTCACGAGAGGAAGCCTGAATCCAAATGGAAATGTATAAAGAAAGCAACAGAAAGAGAGAATCTGAGAGACCCTGGCTTTCTCCTCACTCTTAACGATGATGTAGATCTTTTGTTGTGGGGCTGACAGATTTGTGCCAGTTTCTATTCAATGGGACAAAGAATTTAAAAGCAGAAACCAGAGGGGAGAACTATGATGTACTATTATGTATAGATCTTTAGCACTTGACTTTATTTTTTTTTTTGTTCTGATTCTCATGTGTGAAAATACTATTTTCACTGAACGATTTAAATGTTGTATCTTCTGATCTCACATGCATCCCCAGTCTGCCTGTTAGGTGAACTTAGAGAAGTATAAACAATTTAAAAGACAGTGGCCCATTTACAGGTTTCCTCACCGAACACTTTGAATGAAACTGCTGTCCTGGCAGAATTTCAATCCATTTAAACCCTCTCCCTTTTTCTTTTCTCTTTCCAGCTGTTTGCACACATATGAGTTAAAAACAAAAGAAGGGGGGCAATGGTAAACTACAAATAACAGAAACATATTTGCCTTGGTAAATATGCCGTTTACCCAAAGTAGTGTGTGCCTGTCCATGGAAACTTAGAAAAGATCCAGGATCTCAGTGTAGTGAACCTCAACTGACTGACTTGTATTGTTCAATGCCCTGAAAGTAAATTTTATGGTAATAATTTCCTTTTCATAAGGATAAGATCGAGTTCTATAAATATCAGGAAACCATTACAGTGAATTAGAAACATTATTGTTATAATCATGTAACTATTACTCCCTAAATTCTTCAGTACAATCTAGCAGCCCTGAATGTTAACACTTTGTCCAGAATGCTATATAAATCACTCAGATTCTGGCCCAGTATTAGTTACTAACCCGAGTAGGGACAGCATTGTTTGCTATGACTAAAGGCCAAGGTGTGAGTTCTAGAGTTGGTCTGTCTGGGTATGAAATCATGGTCCTGTCATTACTAGTGTCTGACCTTGGGCACATCATTTAATCTCTCTGTAAAATAAGAATAATAATAATACCCTCTGGGAAGGTACGAGCATAGTGGTATTAATATATAAAGTATTACATATATAAATAATATTCAAAATTCAAACTTCCAATATATATTTATATAGCACCTACTATGTAGGAGGCTGTATATGACAGGCTAAGGATCTCAATCTCAATCAAAGCACATAATTTCAAGGCCTTGTTTCTAGGCCTTGGTGGCATTATGGATTCCTAATTCTGCCAGAGGACCTCTAAATTAAAATACTTTAGCAAGACATCCATGACTTTTTATGAGACGATCTGATATGGCTTGTACACACATTCCCAGTTCACGGCCCACCCTTCACCCACACACATTTTCCTTCAGCCGCACAGAAATCCTTAGAGTTACTGAATTTATTATCCAGAGTGTTCCAAGCTTCCAGGTCTCGGTACAAATTCTCTCCTAAAATGTCTCGTTTGTCTGGCTGGACTGCTTCCAGTTATCCTTCAGAACTCCACTCCATTTTAAAGGTCTTCCTGTCGCCTCCTAATCTATGAGTGAGCAATTCGCCTTTTGTAGTAAGTCTTCATTTTATACGCGTTTAGAATTCTCACTTTGTATTTTACTTATCTGTGTTTTCTCTCTTAACACCAACCAGTCTACCTGAGACCAGAACACTGTCCTTTCATCTTTCTGTCTCCAACCTCAGCACGAAACTTGGTTCACAGTAGGTAGGATTATTCTCCTCTAGCTCAAAAGATCCTAGATAATCATACTATCAAGAAACAGGCTTCCACTCATAGATCCAGAAAGCAGATTGGTGGCTGCCAGTGGCAAGGAGTTGGTGGGGATGGGTAAATTGGAGGAAGCGGGCCAAAAAGTACCAACTTGCAGTTACAGGATAAGTCAGTCTCAGGGATGTGACATTCAGCACAGTGACTCCAGTCAATACCGTGTTGTATATTTGAAAGTTGCTAAGAAAGTAGATCTTAAAAGTTTTCATCACAAGGAAAAAATGTGTAACACGTGTGGGGATGGATGTTAACCAGATTTCACTGTAGTCATCATTTTGCAATACAAATATCAAGTCATTATTTTGTACACCTGCAACTAATGTTATATGTCAATTATACCTCCATGAAGGGAGGGAGGAATGATGGGAGGGAAGGAGGGAGGAACGATGGGAGGGAGGCAGGGAGGAACGATGGGAGGGAGGGAGGGAAGGAGGGAGGGAGGGAGGGAGGGAGAGAAACAGAGAAAGGAAGAGGAGAAGGAAGGAAGGGAGGGAGAGAGGGAGGGAGGAAGGTGTCCTACTGGAAAGGAGTAATAGTAATACTCAGAGGTGAAATTTAACATTACCCAGGACTAAAGGTGGGCTTACCTACAGAGCCATTTTGCTTTGCCTTCAACCACACAGCATCATACAACCATCTTTTCTGTTTCATCGTCTCCTTATTTTTCTCTTTCCTGAAACTTTCTGTAACTTTGTCATTTCCTGTTCTGTTTTCTATCCCTTTGGCCTGTGCTGAGTAAAACCATTCCCTGTTTTATTCTTTGGCCTGGTGGCAGCCCAGGCTCATTCACCACTAAGATAGAAGCAGCCACCAAACCGGTCCACAGGGTAAATGGTTCTCCCCACAGGCATTTTCATTCCAGTGGAGATCTGGGACTTACTTTCATCGTTTAGTTTTAAAAAGTAATATGTTGTATTGGAATGCCTAAGAAACAAGATGAACTCATTTCTCCTGACCATTGTTATACAACACAGCCCAGTTTCTTGTGCTTTCATTGAGAGTTCAAAGACAACTGAGCGTGTTGTGTTAACCGCAGCTTTCCCAGTAATGGTTACTTCTGTAAGGCTTTTTTGGGTGAGTTTGTCTTTTTCACCCGATCAGCTACACAAAACATTGCAGTTTAGTTTTTCAGCTACTCTTGGTACCAGTAATGCCACAACTGTGGATATCATTTCAAGTGGTGCTTTACAAAGGCCTCCCAGCCATTTTCTGTCCACACCAACTGGCACTGTTCCATGTCACCTCACCTTTTTACAGCTGCTGGCAAACACCTACCTTTCTTCTCCATATTTGCTACTATGGCTCTAATGCAGTTTATCCGGCTGCCTTCCAGCAGAGATCTGTTTTTGCTATTTTGCACTAACTAGTCTTCAGCTCTAACACCAATGCCACTGATGTGAAAACCCAGGCACTTCCATAGAGTTTAAGCTTAAGAATGTTTCTAAAAGTTGAACATGATTTTTCCCAGTGCTTCCATTGCAAGAAAACATGTAGACCATTCCCCAAAGTCAGTTCTTCTGCTTTTATCTTCCACTGAGGTTTGATGCAGCTTTTGCTCCTAGCTGGATTGCATGGTTTGGCCTTTCACCCAGCAAGAGACAGTTGGACCTATACATAAAAGGCACCCAATACTCTTACTGATACTCTCTTCTCCCTTCGTTTCTGATACTTCACATTCTAATTATCTTCCTTTCTTTCCGAGTATTCTCTTTCTCTTTGCCTCCTCCAAGCACTTACAAGTATGTACTTCCCAAGGATCTGCCTCTGGCATTCTTCTACCACTATGATTTCTTCATAGTTTCAGAACTTCCAATCCTGTCTTTATGTAACTCATACTCAGAACTCAACCTCTACCTCTGATGCTTCTACTAATCTCCCCCTCTAATAACTTTAAGGAATTTAATTAATTAAGGAATGGTTTACACACAATAAGATGAACCCATCGTGGATGTACAGTTCTGCACACTTTGACAATATATGCAATGTAATCCTGACTCAAAAAAATTTCTCTACTCCCTTTCCAGCAATTTCTGCCCTAGTTCTAAATAGTGACTGATCTCCTACCACTCTAAATTAGTTTTGACCGTTCTAGCATTTCCTAAAAACAGAACCATATACTGCATAGTCCTTTGTGTCTGGTTCTGGTTTCTTTCACTGAGCATATTTTTGAGATTCATCAATGTTCTTGTATATATCAGCCATTCTTTTCCATTGTTCCAGTAGGATTCCATTGTAAGGATACCCACAATTTATTTACATGCTAATGGACATTTAGGCCATTTCCAGTGTGGGGCTCTTAAGAATACATCTGCTATGAATACTCTCATGCAAGTCCTATAAGCAGGGATATATGTTTATGTTTCCTTTTCTCTTGGGGAGTACCTAAGTGTGGAATTACTGAGTAGTATAGTATTTACATTAGACTCTAAAAATTGTCAAACTTTTTCTAAAGTGGTTGTATTATTTACATCTCACCAGTGATGTATGAGAGTTCCAATTGTTCCGCATCCTGGAAGTTTGTACTGTTTGGCCAATTATTGCCCCACTTGCACTACCTGGGCAAAGTTTTCTTAAAAGGACACCACAAGCATTAACTATAAAAGAAAAAGTTGATAAACCCAATTTCTTCAAGAATAAAGACTTCTGCTTTTTGAAAGTCACCGTTAGTAAAAAGGCAAGTCACAAACTGGGAGAGAATATCCACAATACAGTAATAATACAATATTAAATAAAATATATTTAATGAATAAGGTGCTTCCAAAATATATTTGGGGAAAAAAAACTCTTACAAACCAATACAAAAATGAGCAAAAACTCTTAACACGCAATGTAAGAAGATACACCTGACCGATAAATTCATATAAAGATGTTCAACATTTTTAGACATTAGGGAAATGCTAATTAAAGCAACAATGAATTCCATTTTTGAAGGCTCTTTAAAAACCATACATCTATATATGGCATTTGCAATTGAAGTTAAGTATATCCAAAACTAAACTCATCTTTTCCCTCGGCAAAACAGTTACACATATATATTCCTCTAATCTGAAACTTAAACCCCTAGCATCACCTTTAACCCTTGCCACTTTTCCCCCCATTGTCCAACTTGTTAACAAGTCCTACTACCTCATTCTCAGTCTCCTCTCTCCTTTACATTCCCACTGCTACTGCTGTATTTGGGTCTTCATCCATATTACAGTCATTAGAGCCTCCTAAGAGGTCTTCCCACAACAATTTTCCACTGTTAGCCAAACCACTGTACATACATTTTCCAGATGATTCTTTCTGAAGCCCTACTCTGAACACACAAGTCTCTTGCTCAGATACCTTTAGTAATTCTCCCTTAGCTAACTTTTGAGTTCCCTCATTTGTTATCCAAGACCCTCTATAGAATAGCCCCAACCACCTTTCCAAACTTATTTCAACTTCTCTCAACTGAACTATTCACTGTTCAACGGATAAATGCCTACATTTCCTGCCTTTATACCTTAGTCTATGGCATTCCTACATTTGAAATACCAGTACTCCCATCTCTGCATATCCAAGCCTCCGTATCCTATAGGATTAAGGCTCAATTAACATGTTAGCTTTTCTATAATGCTCTTACTAAATACCCATATTATTCCTTTAATATGCTTATCTTCCACCATGTAGTAGTATTATGTTCATATCTTTTCTTCCTTGCTGGACTTTAAGTTCTTAAAAGATAGCCTCATTTCTTTCCTTCTCTAGACCACATGCTACATGCCCTACAGAGAGTAGGCGTCAATAAATTTTTACAGCATGGATGAACGGCTGGTAGAGGAGTACCAAGTAGAGTAAGTTTTCATTTTCATAATCTAAGAGGAGAGATAAGATGTGCATAGAAACAGTAACAATAAAAGACGTAAGCATGCTGAAACCTCAGAGATGTGTAGGGGAGTCATCAAAAAGACTGCAAAAGTAATTAGGAATTCATTTGGAGAGGGCCATCAATATCAAATTAAGGAGCTTAGACTTTATTTAATAGTTAAAGAGGAGCCAGGAACCATTCAAGATATTTAAACATGGAAGTAACACAATTACAGTTTTGTTTCAGAAACATCAATCTGGCGGCAGTGTGTGGGTAGGACAGATTGCAAGGGGAGGGCCTGGAAAGAGGCACAGGCAGAAAAGAGGTAATTGAAGGAGCACTGCAGTTAATGAAAGCCTCATCTGCTGTGGAAGGAAAGGCACGGATGTGACAGACTCTGCGAACATGCAGTTGCCAGGCACTGCAAGCGGATGTGAGGGTGTCAAGGCAAAAGAAAATAAGGACTAATTCTAGCGAAGCTGGGTACCGTGGCAGGGTCATGCCCTGTAGGGAATAAAAATGCCAAAGCGGGATCAGCATTGGAAACTGAGGTCTGCAAGTTGAGCACATGTAAATTTAGGTTGTGAAAGTGGGTAACTGTAATTATTAAGAAGGTATAATAGGAGGAAAAAGAGAAAGTGAATGACAAATTCTTAACATATAAAACTCATGGATGAATGAAGACACTGATGAACAAATAGACGAGCCCATAGAGTAGTGGGTCAAATGGAAGTGCAGAGTGTCACATAAGGGAAGTAAGAAGAATTTCTGAGAAACGGTAGCCAATCGGATCCTAAAGAAACTTATTAAACATACTCCTGTGAAGTCTGGGAGAAAAATGCCTCGGGCATTTAATCTGCCCTGATGGTATTTTCAGTCCAGTGGAGGACAAGGAGCAGATCTCATCATCACCATCACTGCCAATAATTTGAGTAATGAGAACAGGCCCTCATCAATATATAATGGTTTGACCAATTATTACTCATAACAACCCTGTTGTTTTTCTATGAGAGTGTAAAGAATCCTTTACTAGGGCATAGTGAAGCATGTACATGTAAGCAAGGCACGAAGGAAGGAGAAATGGTATGGGAATAACAGAGAAGGAGTTAAAAGAAAGAGGTGGCCCTTCCACTAGGCCTTGAACCAGAGGAGGATTTTCATAACCAAGAAAGTGACAGAAGGCCAATCCATAATGAATGAGAGGAGTTGTTCAATATCAGTTGTGAGTACCATCACAGAGTTTTATGGTTGACAGTTTGGTTGGTGTAATTGGATTCTTAGATACATTGAATGACGTGATTGGAAGAAAAAGCACGTGACCTCATTTTTGAGGATACCTCATGCTTTGCTAAACTGGTCCTACCTCACTTACTCTATAAAACCTAAGGCTTTATAAAATTTAAGGAATAGGGTATGATCTGACTTTTTTCCTTTTTTGACCATGAGAAAGAGTAATTAGAGATATAAGCATCCAGGTATGGCAAATGCTATAGATAGATCACAGAAGATTATGCCTGAGAAAAGGCCAGCACATTTAGATCTCTTTGTTGACCTTGGAAAATCTCATTTCATTAGAGAGCTAGAATCCAAAATCAGCTTGCTGGGTGTGAGGTGACAAGCTAGGAAGTGAGAAAGCAAAGTGAGAAAGTGAAAGCAGTGCATGTGATCGGTTCACTCCCGAGAGAACAAACAGAATTCTAGCCCATGCACTTATCAGGATGATGAGAAATTGGATAAGTGTTGAGGCAGCGAATAGAATGAGAGAGAAGGAAACAGACTGTCTGTCGTTATCATAGGCAGAGCTAACTCTTTCCTGGCTGCTTCTTAACACCGCCACATGTCTACACCACTAGGCCTATCACTCACTAGTCCCTCACGTGTTTTGCAACAGAAGTTACTTGGGAGCCTGGAGTTGGTATAGTCTACTAACAGCTAGAATGTTAGAAACTATAATCCACTCAAATGACTAATGTGCTTTGACTGTAAAGTACTGCTGAGGCCATATGCCAATATATTTGGATGATTTTTTCCTGCTTCCTTGATCAGAGTCTCCCTTGGACTTTCTACAGGTCTCATGCCTCAGGCACTTGCCAGTTTTATTATTTTGTTCAAGCAATTTGCCTAATTCTTCCAGATTAGTCTAAATTCTTCAGGGGCAGAGATGGACATTGTCATATATATTGTTCCTAGAAAGTAGAGAGTAAATAATTACTTATTGAATTAATTTGAGACAATGCTTTACTATTATAAATACATACAAAAATGGCTTGGGGAGAGATATGTTAGTTTTCTAGTGCTGCATAAAAGGTTACACACAGTACAACATAATAATGTCGACCAATACACAGTAATCTTACAATTTACATGGATCAGGAATCTGGCATAGTTTAGCTGGCTCGGGGTCTCATAAGACTGTAGTCAACATGTCAATTGGAATGTGGAAGGAGGACTCAGAACCGTCTTCCAAACTCCTTCAGATTTGGGGGAGAAAGTCAGTTTCTTGTTGTAGGATTGAGACTTTCACTTCCTGGAGGTGACCTTTTCAAAGGCAATTTACAACACGGCTGTTTGTTTCATCGAAGAACATCTCTCTCCCAACTAAGGAAGGACTCATGTCCCTTCTGAAGGGCTTTCACCTGATCAAGTCAGACCCACCCAGAATTATCTCCCTTTTGATTCAAAATTAACTGATTTGGAACCTTAAATACATCCCTACACTCTTGCCATATAAAGTAACCTACCCACACTCGAGGAGAGAAGATTATAAAGGGGAGTGTATACCAGCAGTGGTGAGGGGAAGGGAGGGAGAAATCTTGGGAACCATCTTAGTGTTCTACTTACCACAGATTTGCAAAGGCAAAGAGCACAAGAATTTTTACTTAATGAGAAGCAATAGAGATTTTCTTTTCCCTAATGTCAATCTGGACTATGTACATTTATTTTTTTTTTTAATAAAACTAAGTGGATTTGACCTGGAAACCATCACTCTTACTCTCATTTTGTTCTTCATTTTGGTGGTATTTCATTGTAACCACTAATATAGTGTATTTTTGCAGCATTCACAGCAGCCAGTTATAGTGGTGAGATATTACAGCGCAGATTCTTTGGGATCTGAGCAATGTGAAAGAGTGTGAAAGCTAAAGCAGTTTGCTATTCATACCTCTCAGTCTAGCAAATCCTTCAAAGGTTCTGTTTTGGTAATGGCAATTAGTTCATTTCAACAGGTTTCAGAGTATCTATAAAAACACCATTGGATCCTGAGTTGGAGATGCTGTTCCAATTCTAAACTTCTGCTTTAAGAAATTGACTAAGAGGTAGAGTTTCTGTTTTTAGTATGAGCCCACACGTAGGAGTTAGAAGTCTATGAGCTACTGTGAGCTACTATGAGCTATATTCGATATGATTATTAGAAATTCTAAGTTTGACATATTCTTGTTTTAAAATAATTATGTGTTACATATTTAACACTCTCCTTTATAAGAAATATGCATATGAACAAAAATGTGAAGGAGAATACTTTATTCTTTAAAAAAAGGCGGGGGTGGGGTGGGGTGGGGGGAGAGAATTCTCCTGTATCATCAGTAAAGCCTTCCAAAAGACTTAAGGTTTAGATTCTTAACATACTTTACATTCCAAAAACTGTTTCAAACACACAGGAGGGGAGCCTCTTAGCCTTCCTGAAAGGGACATCTTTCTGGGGAAAAAGGAGTTTTCAAAAATATTCAGAATCTTATTATAAAAATATAAGTTATTTTTAAAATCCTAGTAATGAAAATTTTATTTTAGCCATGAACTGCTAAGAGTGGAAACTCATTGTTTATTGGTTTTGAAACCAGTTTAATCCTAAACCATGTCAGCCAAATAATGAAGGTTTATACAGCCATCTCTATTACATGCATCACATTTCTACCAGGAGTTTGGTTTCTTCCTAGCATTGATTGTGAAAGAATGCTAAGAAAATCCTACGAGGAAAGACTATAGAAAACAATTATTTGTTGAATGAGGACTTTTTCACACTGGCAACTTTTGAGTATGTTTTTCTTTTTTTTTTTTTTTTTTTTTTTTATTTAAATTTTTTTTTTTTTTTTTTTCAACTTTTTTTTTTTTTTTATTTATTTTTGGGACAGAGAGAGACAGAGCATGAACGGGGGAGGGGCAGAGAGAGAGGGAGACACAGAATCGGAAACAGGCTCCAGGCTCTGAGCCATCAGCCCAGAGCCCGACGCGGGGCTCGAACTCACGGACCGCGAGATCGTGACCTGGCTGAAGTCGGACGCTCAACCGACTGCGCCACCCAGGCGCCCCTTGAGTATGTTTTTCAAAACAAGAATTGTGTTTTTAAAAACCAGGGAAAAATAACTACATAGAAAATAAGTGGTGTCGGTAGAAAGAAAAAATAATGTATTCACATTAAGAAATTAGAAATATATTTTAAGACATAGAAGTACATAGTAGGTGTTATGAGTTGAACTACTGAAAAAGATATGTTCAAAATCCTAATTCCAGGTACCCAGGAATGTGACCTTATTTGGAAATAAGATCTTTACAGATCTAATTAAGTTAAGATGATTTAAAGGAGTAGGGTAGCTCTCAACCATATATGACTTATGGCCTTAAGAGACACTGAGACAGACACATAGGGAGAAAGCCACGTGGCAAAGAAAGCAGAGATTGGAATGATGTATGTACAAGGCAAGAAACAACAAAGACGACCCTGAACACTAGAAGCTAAAAGACAGACATAGAACAGATTCTTTCCCATAGCCTTTAGGGAGAACATGGCCCTGCTTACACCTTGATTTTGGGACTTCTAGGGAGAAAAGAATAAATGTTGTTTTAAGCCAACCAGTCTATGGTAATTTGTTTCAGCAGCCCTAGGAAGTTAATACAGTGGCCAAGTTGTATGAGAATCACCTGGGTTTTTGTGAATGAATGATACACCACTTCCCATCTCTGTCCAAGTTCATTCCCAATCACCTCTCTTCCAGGAGAGAGCGTCACTTGACAAGAAGAAAGGTGCTAAGGGGTTAAGGAAGCCAGAGACTTCATCTACTTCATCCTCCCTCAGGCTATTTAAGTGTACTTTCAATCATGTGAGGAAGTAAGATATTGGCCAGATGCACTTTTGCCCAGAGGGACTCCCCCATGTGCTGAGCTTATTGGAAGCTACTTTATGCACTGTAGTTTAATTGTCTTAACAGATACCACTTACTGAATACATTCCCAGGAATCTACAGGCACTGTGCATGATCTGACTTATTCCTTCCAACAACTCTATGAAGTAGATGCTAATACTACTGCCAGTTTACAGATGAGGAATTGACAGGGAGATTTAGTTACCAAGGCCAATCAACTATTAAGTAGCAGCAGAGGATTCAGATGGAAGCCTGGACGTCACAAATCCATCCAGGCTCTAAATTCCCGCAAGATGCTTTCTCCTCCCAAAACATCCATAGTAAGACTGGGTGTTGTATTTAATTTTTAACTTGTATATGAGGGTGCTATAGACTGAATGTTAGTGTTCCCTCACAAATCATATGCTAAAACCTAATCCCAATGGGATGGGATTTGGAGGTGGGACCTTTGGGAGGTGATTAGGTCATGAGGGTAGAGCCCTCATGAATGAGATAGTGTCCTTATAGAAGAGGCCCCAAAGGGCCCCCTTGCCCTTTTCCGCCAGGTTAGGACATGGCAAAAAGAAAGCTATGTATGAACCAGGAAGTAGGCTCCCACTGGACACCAAATCTGCCAGTGTCTTCATTTTGCCTCCAAAACTATGAAAACAAATTTCTGTTGTTTATGAGTCCACCAGTCTGTAGTGTTTTTGTTATAACAACCTGAATGGACTAAGACAGGGCTTTGCCACTTTTCTCCTAAAATTGTCTCCAAAATTTGGAGAGAACAATGTTCTCATTTGTTCATTTTTCCATGACATGTTTTTCTCTACTGTTTGTTAAAGAGAATTTCTTAAATTAATCAAGTTTAACCACATGCTTTCTCACATTTCAGTATCAAGCAAAACATCAGAGAGAGGGCTTTTTTTTTCATATTGATGCAACTTTGCTGGTAAATTAAGATAAGAATACTTGTTAGATGCTTCTGGTGTCTTTACTAAAAATATTTCAAAACAAAATCAGTGCAGCAAGAATGAATTTGAGAACCTTACTGAGGACCAAGGATGCTAAGGTTGGGAGATGCACTGCAGAAAATCTCATCTCTTTTCCCAGTTTCCAAACTCAAGGATCATAAAGCCTTAATACTGGCAAGCAGGAGGTCTCAAGCTAATGGTACCAGAGTGGCATAAGTTGTCGCTTTTAATGATTGACCTTATTATTATTATTTTTGAGAGAGAGAGAGAGAGCACATAGTCAAGTGAGTGGGGGAGGAGTAGACAGAGAGGGAGAGAGAGAATCCCAAGCACTGGCTGAGGGGATCAGATCTCACAACCTTGAGATCATGACCTGAGCCAAAGTCAAGTCAGAGGCTTAACTGGCTGAGCCACCCAGGTGCCCCTGCTTTTAATGAGTGACTTTAAATGAAATGTTAATTCTCAAAAGTTTACTCTCTGAATGTGTTAAGTATCCTTATCTCAGAAATGGAAAGCAAAGTCAACAGAGCCATCAAGAGGATAGGGGAATGCCAACATTACAAATTGAGTTAGCACGGAAAAGGAAGAAGAAAGGGGAGGTGAAAAAAATGGGGGCAGGGGACCGGTAAAATTACACTAAATAAAGCTTAAAAACCTAATATGTTTTATTACGTAAAAGCATAATGCTATACACTCTAACATAAAGTAAAATAATTAGTCATCCATTTAACCCGGTTTCAAAACAGACTCATGCTACATTTTGAAATGTGTTGGAACAATTGATCACTTCATTTAAATTACTGTCGGGGCACTTTCAAGTACTGTAGTGAAGGATTTCCTACCAATCACTATCTATGATCTCTGCTCTGCTTTCCAGGCCTAAAATTAACACGTCTTTGTGAATACTTTCATCACTACCACTGGCTCTGCCCAGGCTGCACCCTCATAATCTTCAGTTTGCTAAAGTGGTTTTTTCTGTTGCTCCTCCAGAGCCTTCCACATCATTTCCTTCAGGGCTTTTGCATATATTTTTTTTTTCTCTCTCTTCATAGAGACTTTCTTTTTCTATGCACTTCTGCAGGAAACATCAATATTTGGTCATAAAACTAAAGAGATCTCTACTATATTAACCTATCATTGACCTCCCCCCCACCAAGTTTTAACACATTTCAATTTAGTACTTGTTGAGCTAGTGAAACTGGGCGCCTAATTCTACTTTTGAACAGCGTTTTTTCTGAACCTTGATCTCCCTCTTTAGTTTCTTATGTGGTAAAAATGGCAAGAGCATTTTAAAAGTTACTCCCAAACCTAATCTGATGAAGTAGGCACCAGTCTTAGCAAGTAAATGCAACTCCTGGAAATTGTTTCCATGGAGTGGCAGCTATTATGGCTGCAAAATGCAGTATGAGCAATGAGTTTTTTCACCAAGGACTCTCAAGTTGCTATGTCTTTGTATAGAGGCCATGCTTAAAAAATATTACCTTGCTCTTTGCTTGAAAACTCAAATATAAATAAAAAACTTTTAACCTTGCTTTGACTTTTTAAGCAGAACATTTTTGTGCAGAATTTCACGAGAGGTGATGTTTATGGGAAGAAAAATATAACTGCAAAGAATTGTGGTAAAAAGAAGGGAAAAAATGGAAAATAATCTTTTGAAATCATTGTTAATTCTTACCATTATTAGGACAAGCTTTTATGAGGAACAACTCAGGAGAAAACCTCAAACTAGTATCCAATTGCACCAAAAATGACGTTTTATATAAATTATGTAGAAGACTTCATAGAGAATAGATTCTAGAGATTGGGGAGACATATTAGAGGTCAATTTCCAAAGGATGAAGGTCCTTTTGAGGGTACTGGGTACAGTAGATATTTTAGGACATGGTAATTGTTTTGAGCATGAAAATGAGTGGTGAAATGAATGTGAAAAAATGATTAACACTCTAAATCTAGGGAAAGCTGAGAGAATGGGGAAGCAATGATAACTAGTAAGTTCAGAGTGTGTATTTCATAGAGAGAAATGGAGATAAACTGTACCAGTGAGTAGAAACCAATTATCAATGGCCTTGCACACCAGGCCTCACAGGGGACCTCTGAAGTATTTTGAGCAGGGAAATAACCTGAGCAAAACTTAAGACAATTCCTCTGGGCATGTACTTCAGAATGCATTGGGGAAGTGACAGGCTAGAAGAAGGGAATCCCTTAGGAAGTGATCCAAATAATCTAGGCAAGACGTATTAAGAGCCTA
This sequence comes from Puma concolor, assembly GCF_028749965.1. Taxonomy (NCBI): domain Eukaryota; kingdom Metazoa; phylum Chordata; class Mammalia; order Carnivora; family Felidae; genus Puma; species Puma concolor. Next base: position 39,910,926 of record NC_141673.1, on the reverse strand, counting down.
ACTTGAGTAGGGGAAATAGGTATTCAAAGATGGAAACCTAAGTATAAGACATCATTCCCTTTTCCAACCTGGTACTTATTTTTGCCTCCATTCTTTTGTTCACATTGTCTGTCGTTCCCCCATCAGCTCTACAAGTGTGGATTCTGTACGTCCTTCATGAGGCCATTCCAATTCTTCTATTCTTTCTCTGAGTTTCTACATTTTTTTCTACCTTTGCCTCAGAGCCAATTATCATTAATTCTATCTTGTATCATAATTATCTCTGTTCACCTCTTATTTCGGCTACTATTAGTTCCTAGGAGACTGAGATAACCTTCAAACAGCCTCCTGGCTAGACCAAGATTTCAGTATAAAGGTGACAGAGTATTTGTTTGCTCATGTATAAGGTGATAGAACTCGCAGTGTATACTTGGTGGGTAGTCAAAGAATAAAAGGCAAGAGTTTCAAAGGTGGAGGGATATTTTTTTAACGTAAAATCTGAAATCTGATTCCACGTATCTAAGAGGTAAGGGAAAGTGAAAATAATTGAATTTAGTGATTATTTTATCACATGTGACCTTCCAATGGACAGTTTTATAGAGAAGACATTATGACATCAGAGAGGGTGCTCCAGTGTCAAGGGCTATCAGCTATGTTTGTGTAGCTACATACCGAATGCATTCTCATTTCTTCCATTTACCAGCATATTTGGTTCACTGCTATTGAAAAGATATCTAAAGTTGCACACCAGCAACTCACGAGGTACAGTTTATGAGGTTGGAATGATTTTCACATAGACTTTACAATATTGTTTTTAAACATTTTTGCATTGAACTAACATAATACTGCTGGGGTATATCGGGTATAATGCAAAGTAGCACAAACAAAATCAATGATTCACAGCACTTTGCTGTGAGGGAAACAATTCATGAGGCACTATTAAAGACAGTAAGGTTATTAATATCTCACTAGCAATTGGAAAAAAATGAAAACATATACTCCCTTCACACATGGTAAATTGTTTTGCTACCACCTACACATTGGCATTTGATCACTCAATATTTAATGAGTGCCTGTTGTGTGCTAAACGACCTTCTAGAATACACAGCAGTGACAGTTGGGGTGGAGGTAGTTATAATACAATAGATTCCTGTAGCACATAGACATAGATACTCAAAAGCCTCACAGTTATACAAGAAAAAAAATTCAAAGAGTTGGAGAACATTTTCCAGAGCAGGAAATCACAAAAAGGACAGGAAACTATAGTAAAAACTATGAATTTGCACTGAAGGAGCACACAGCAGAAAAATAGTAAGGGCCATCTGGGAGGATGAAAACATTCCTCATGAAGAAATACATTTGGAATTAGGCTTTCAGAAAATGAAGGTCAGTGAAGCTCTTACTGGTTCAAAAAACTAGCAAAAGTTAGTCCAACTGGTTAAGTCAACTTTTTAAAGTTCACTGTGGTAGAACTAACCTCATTTGACCCAGTTAGTTTCACAGGTCATTTTAATCCCACCCAGGAGGCCCCACATTGTACCAAGTGCACTAGTCACATAAAGATTGTTCCAAGACTAATAACATTTCTGAGAAAATACTCAAAGTTCAATCCTCCACTGGATGGGAGAGTTAACATTTTTTTATATCCAAAAAGTAGGATTAACTCTAACTGGGAGGAGACAGAGAGTACACAAGAGTAGATCACTTAAAAGAGAAGTGTGTTATAAATAAACAAGGACCCGGGGCGCTTGGGTGGCTCAGTCAGTTAAGTGCCCGACTTCAGCTCAGGTCATGATCTCACAGTTCGTGGGTTCGAGCCCCACGTTGGGCTCTGTGCTGACAGCCTAGAGCCTGGAGCGCTTCAGATTCTGTGTCTTCCTCTCTCTCTGTTCCTTCCCCGCTTGCACTCGGTCTCTGTCTTTCTCTTCCTCAAAAATAAATAAACATTAAAAAAAAAAAGAGAAAGAAACAAGGGCCCAACGAGGGGAAAGTTGGATTGGGCAGTTGATGGAGAACCTCCATTGCACCTGACATTCTTAAAAGAGGGAAAGAAAGCACTAAGAAAAATTATTTGAATAATAGTATGAAAGCCAAAGACCTCTCCTGCCTCTTTGTTTAGGTATGCAAATATGCAAAGCATGGACAAGCATTGAGTTTGTAAAAGGAAGAAGTAATACCAGTAATTATTAAACCCCAGGGTTAATGCAGGCTCAGATGATGCTGAGACAAACATCAGTCAAAAGTTGAAGTCAACTGGAGACGTATGACAGATAGGAAATGAAAGTGAGCCCTGCAAAGGAGGTTGTTGATAGGATCAATTCTAACATGCAAATGATTATATAAAAAATCTCTAAGAACTCAGCAAGAATTCATGAAATCAATTCATTTTCTATTTGTGGATATATGAGATTCTTGACAGACTAAACTTATTTTATGTTTCTGTGTTGATTTTAGTTATTTTCCACCTCCCAAGCATGTGACCTGGAGCTATATGACTTTTCTAGGCTTAGCTGTTGAAGAGCAACCACTATGTGACTTATTCCTGCTTTTCCTCACATGTTCCTCAAAGTCTTCCATCCAAAGAGTCCCAAGTAAATGGTGAGAAGACAAAGCCATCGAAAGGAAACAGATCCCTGGGGACATACACAATATAATGAGGGAGTTGTTGCTTAATCAGATAGTTGGAGAGAGACCAAAGGTAGTTTTTTTAGGCAAATGACCAGCACAACATTGAGCACCGATAAGTGGTGATTACCTCCAGGAAGGAGGTAGAAACTAGCATCTGATAATTTGAAGATACCTAGGCAGGTAATGTGGTAGTTAATAGCAGAAGTTCAACCACAGGGATGATCTCACCACTTTGGATAAATCAACAACAACAACAAAAAGATGAAATCTTCAATCCTGGAAAAGACTTTTCATCCCAACAGCAGTTTAGAAGAATAAAATTCCATTGTAGAAATTGAACTAGAATGTTAAAAATTAAGATTTTGAAGCCCATACACTGGAGGTAGATCTCTAAATCACAATAAGGCTGACAGAAAGCTACAACTTCAAGCCACCAGACAAGAAACAGATTACACTCTGAACCTTCTGACAGTAATAATTATCATTAGTTAGTAATACCAGTAATTATTAAGTACTTTACCTGAATCTTATTTAATCCTCAAATAAACCTATATGATAGGCATTATCTTTATTTCCATAAGAAAGGCTAACTCACTCAAATTTACACAGCTAGTATGTAGCCAGAAAAAAAAAAAAAAAAAAAAAAAAAACAGTTCTTAAAATAGTATCTTTTTTCACACGCTTAAGGGCCAAAGGATGATTCAGGCCAAGAGCTGAGCTTGTTGTAACAACACTCCTTCTCCAAATTCTTCCAGGACAGAAAAGGCCACTACTGAGTAGGTCTGGCTTCCAGGATAAGTTACTCCCAGTATAATAGAGTTTTTAGCTCCTGTTCTCACAAACCTTTGTGAAAAATAAAACCTTCTTGTAATAAATAAAACCCCAGTATATAAATATATCCCCACATCTACTCCCATCAAGGGTTTCTCTGGAATATACACTTCAGTCGAAGCATTCTCAGATATACCAATTCCCTTGAGTCATTTAAAATATATTAAATTTGAGAGTAATTCTCATGCACAACTGTGGTGTATCTCTGCAGATGTTTTTATTGCTGCAATATAGGCAGTCCTAATAAAATAGGAGTGAAATGTTCAAGTCAGTGACTTAGGGTAATACAATTCTGGTCATTCTATTATAATAGCCCAGAGCTAGAAGAGTCTTCACACAATAAAATGATGATATATTCATCAATATTCTTTGGGTGAAATCTAACTCTCCCCTTATTTAAGTGATAAGTGAACCTCTGGGTTCTCAGAACTAACAAATACCCACCTACACCCTGGCTTCCACATATCTGTGTCCTAAAGCTCAAGTTTTATCGTCAGTATTCCGTTTCTCTCTCTTTTCAACCTTTAGCTTCAATTTTTTAAATTTTCACTTTCCTCTTAGGCAGGCATTCTTCATAAGGTAGCTTCATGGCAGCTCAAATCTAACACTCAACCAGTGTAGCAAAATCAGCATAAGTTGACTCCTTCATTCACTCAATACATGTGACTACATGTATCTACTGTGTACCAGACTTTTGCATTCATTCAACATATGTATGTTGAGTGCCTACTGTGTACCAGCACTGCTCTAAATGCAGAGAGATCATGAAGATGGGAAAATTTCTGCCCTTATATTGCCTTTTCTAGATCTAGAATTTGTTACAACAGTCACAAGTCTGAGTACTATTACAGGGGCTTGAATAATATGGCCATCTATGCATCAATCATTATGCCCTGGGGGAATGGAATGCTCTCATTCACCAGACTGAGACTCATATTCATGCTTAAAGAAGGGAAGATAAGATCAGTAATGCTCAAATCACCTTAAGAATGAGGAAGCAGGGGCGCCCAGGTGGCTGTCGGTTGGACATCCGACTTCAGCTCAGGTCATAGTCTCACTGCTCATGAGTTTGAGCCCCGCGTCAGGCTCTGTGCTGACAGCTCAGAGCCTGGAGCCTGCTTCAGATTCTGTGTCTCTCTCTGTGTCCCTCTCCTGCTCACACTCTCTTTCTCTCAAAAATAAATAAATGTTAAAAAAAAATTAGAAAAAAAAAAGTAAAGAAAAGAAAGAATGAGGAAGCAGTTGTTTTCTAAAAAGGAATTAGGTGCTTTTACCCAACAACAAATGTGAACCTGGGGGAAGAATTTTTAAATTAAAACTCCAAAATCCAAATTCAGGAAATATCCCCTGTAAACAAACAGAATTTGCTCAGACAGGAGTAAATTAAAATCATAGTCAAAGAAACTTCAAGAATCACCAGATGTAGACATACCCTCATTTGGTCAATGAGCACTAGTAGGAAAATGGTCTTCCAACAAAGACTACATTGGATGTAGTTGCACTTCTATGAATAATAACTATCTGCAGTCCTTGTCTGAATATAAGGTTCATTTATGCACAGAATCTGAACATCCACCAAGTCAATAGCTCTGGGCTATGGGTATTTTCTTTCCATGGATGATGAAAGGTATGTTCAATCTTGTTTTACCCCAGGTGAGTAGAGCTCATGTTATTAGTGACTGAGGCCTCAGGCTTGACAATTTATAAAATTTACTTTGCTCCTTTTTGTCATGGAAGAAAAACTGCCCCCTCTGCTTTGGGAAAATTGATTCAAAATTTGTTGGTCTAATGACGATGCCAGCTCAGAATGTAGGAACTGAGGTGTATTTTCTAATCAAGTTTTACCTTATGTTTTTTCCAACAGTGTTATGGTACTTGGATGTTTATTTTTTCTTAATGTGGTAGAAAGCCAAATGATAGATGATAGATATGGGTGTGTATGTATAAATATTTAAGAAGCAAAATTATTAGAGACCTAGGACATGGAAGTTAAGACTGTAGATTCTGTAACTAAATTGCTTAAGGTAACATCATGACTCGGACATTAACCTACTAAAAGATTTTGAGCAAGAAATGTCTGAGACAATTTTTCATCAGAAAATGAGAATACTCACATAAGATTTTTGTGCATATTAAATACATTAATATATGTCAAGACTTAGAACAATGGCTGATAGGTAGCTAATATTCAATAATTTTAATCATCATCCTCATACTAAGGATGCCTTCTGCTGCACATAATAGGATTCTCAACTGAAGCTGATCCAATTATTATTAGTACTGTTCACCAAGTATTTTTGATCATTCTTCTTTAGGTGCATAAGTCATAACTGTACCTCCTTACCCTCTTGTGGGTGCTACTGTGTGACCAGTTCTGGGAGGTTAGTTGTGACTAGAAATGGTATGCATCACTTCTGGGCTAGAGTATTTAATAGCTGATAAGAGACCATGCAGAACTCACTCTTCCTTCTGGAACTGAATCCAGCCCTTTTGGAGCTGTGTCTGCTCCATGAATCCAGATCTTTGAGTAACTACAACAACAGAAGCCCTGTTGACTCACAAAGACCTCCAGCATGAATGAGAAATAAGCCTTTGTTTTTAATTCTTGAGACTTTGGATTGTTTGTTACTGCTGCATAATCTAACTTATCCTGACTGATATAGGCAACTTACACAATGAAGCATTTAAGGGTCTCAGACAAAATTAAATCTTGGCATAGGCAGTTCCAGAACTAGTTTGCAGTTTAAGCCAGTAACTTTATTTTTTTTTTTAATTTTTTTTTTCAACGTTTATTTATTTTTGGGACAGAGAGAGACAGAGCATGAACGGGGGAGGGGCAGAGAGAGAGGGAGACACAGAATCGGAAACAGGCTCCAGGCTCTGAGCCATCAGCCCAGAGCCTGACGCGGGGCTCGAACTCACGGACCGCAAGATCGTGACCTGGCTGAAGTCGGACGCTTAACCGACTGCGCCACCCAGGCGCCCCTAAGCCAGTAACTTTAAATAACTCTGAAGCAAGAAGCTGAGCTTCCCTTGTCCTTCACTGCATAACTGAAAGATATTTATGACAGCTCCAAACATCACATACATAACAATCCAATAAAGTAGTGGGATGGTGGGGAGAAAAGGCAAAAGGAGTCTTCTCCTTTCAGTACTATCTCTATATCTGGGAGGAAAAAAAATTCCCAATAATCTCCTATGGATTCCCCTTGTACAGTATCAGAAGTCCTGCCTTTTATGCCCAACATCAGACAAATCAGTGACAATGAGAAAAGAAATTATAAAACTGACTTAATCCAATCATCATTCATCCCATAGATCTGGAAAAAGGGCCTACTATTCTTGAGTGTACTAATGGCTGTGTGGTATCTGAACAAAAGCAGTGTTTTCTTAGTGAAAAGTGAAAAAGAATGGCTGTTTGTCTAAGCAACCAAGAGTATCTTTCACAAGAGTAATGACCTTCTATAAGACTTCTTTTCTTCTTTAAAGTGAGATTCTCCCTGTATGTGCAACTGTTCCAGAAGAGGATTTTCAGTCTCCTGAGAAGACACTGGAGTATACTGCTAAATCACTCTGCTTGAGTATTACAGTGGATAATATGGATTCCTACATAGATTTGCTCAGCCATGTTATTAGACACCTAATAATTTAGTGTACAGTTAAATATGTTAATAGAGAGAATGTGTTACATGAATTAATTAGCTAGATTATGATTATCCCACCTTTAAGCAGTTCTTGAATTAAAACCTATGCCTAGAATAAAAAATGAATAGTGGCTTACTTTGTTCTGAAGTGAAAGATGTAGGAAAAGAAGAGTTTACCAGGGACTGAGGATGATCTACTCTGCAACCCCCTTGTGGCTTTGGAAAATGACACAATCTGTGGTTTGAAAGCATGGCTTCCAATTAAAAGCTAAAAGCAAATGACCACCATGTCTTTCCATAACATGCAGAAGACAAGAGAAACAGCAAAACAAATACCACCTTCTGGCACACATTTCCCTTAGTACTATTTGCAATTCCAATTTTTATTAGCACAGGTGTATCTAATTGCCTCTGAATATTAGAAAACAAACCCATTCAGTATTGAAAATAGGAGCCCAAAAAGGAATCTCAGACTCTGTTGGTCTGCAGAATCCCAAAACTACTGACTCATTTTAATATATCCAGGATCTTTAAAAAATAAAAAATTCTGTGTTATTGTGTTATTGTGCTTGCTTGCTTTGAGAACGGCATTTAAGTTATCAAACCATCACCTTCTCAAATGACTCAATGACTTCTAAGTTGTTTGTGCTAAAATTACAAGAATTCTACTGAATATTTTGATCAAATATAGTGATAGAAATGTGTTTTTGTCATGCTATGCTTCCAGGATCTTTAAAACAGGTTGAGTCAATAAATCCAAAACTTTTTTTTTTTTTTTTTTTACTGACAGAGCAACACTAGTATTAAGAGTATGTGGTTTTTCAAAAGTTTATTAACAGTAAGAATCCTTCCAAAAAGTTAATGCTAATTAATTACTCTGCCTGATGCCAAAGCAAACCGCTGCCCACTCAAACTTATCAATCCTTATTTCTCATTTATCCTACACTTGAATTGTATTCTGAGTAGCAATATTTGCAACACTTTGTACACAATATGAGGATATTGTATTTTCCCTGTATATATCCATGAATCACATTTAAATTAACTTAAGAAGTCTCAAAGCTTGTTACCATAAACTATTACTCTCTTCAGTGGAGACCATTGTACTAACAAAAATAGCTTCCAGTAATTTGCTAGGAGAGTTTCTGTGTGGCCATGGCCAAGATAAATGACCTTGAAGATTTAGAGCAATGAAGATAATTTTGTAAAATTTTACATCAACATATATTTAGCCACATGTATCAACATTGAATTTTACCTGAAACTAAAGAAAATGTATCAAAGATGACAATAATTCATTTTCAACCTTGTAGACAAAGGTATATTAAGTGGGATGCAGAAAAATAGCCAATCCCTATCCTTCTAAAACTGTAGATTAGCATGTTTGATAGCTGGAAGCTTGGTTTTGATGATTCACAGTCATGTATTGAGGTTAACTGACATGCTTGTCTCGTGGCTAATACTAACTAAATATATTTATCATCTTGCCAGTGGTTACTGCAATGAGGTCACATTTCTGGTGCAAAACAAACAAAACCTAGGAATCTATCATTGTCACCCCACTAGAACAATACCATTAAAGTGAACCAAAAAAGAAAGGAAAGCATCTCAGCTTTAACCTCAAATACTTTTAGAAATAGATATTTGTAGCCATATCCCTTCCCATACACTGGGTTATGGCCTTGGAAGTGAAAATCCCTTGCTGTACATAGTGGGTCAAAAAGGTAGGAAGCAAACTGACTCAAATGATTTAAGATGCATCTCAGTGGTATTTGCATTTTTTCTTCTGATGCTTACGATTTTAATTCCCTAAGGGCAAAACTCCTAAAAGGAGAAAAAAGACCAACTTCTTTGATGAAGCCAATTAAGCAGTTAATGTAAAAAGAGATTATTTTGTTTTGCTATAAAAATGAACAAGATATCTCATTCTCAGCACACAAGCAACTTAAAGTACACAGTTTTTTTTTTTTTTTACATATCCCTACAGATTGCACATTTAAGAACACTAAAGAATAATGATTCTGATTTATTTGGTTTCAAAACGATTGTGACGGTGTTAGAAGGCAGAGTTTCATGTTTGTTTTCTCTGATTTAACATCTTTAATTTCAAACAGTCCAAATGAAATAAGAATGCCAACGACAAGACATGGAGTGGGGGGAAGCTGCCTCAAAGTGTCACTAATTTTTTTAATGTTTGTTTATTCTTTAGACAGAGACAGAGTGCCAGTGGGGGAAGGGCAGAGGAAGAGAGGGACACAGAATCTCTAGAAGGCTCCAGGCTCTGAGCTGTCAGCACAGAGCCCAACGTGGGGCTCAAACTCATGGACTATGAGATCATGACCTGAGCCTAAGTCAGATGCTTAAGGGACTGAGCTACCCAGGTACCCCCAAAGTGTCACTTTTGTAAACTGTGACGGTCCTTCCAAGGATACAGGGTATGACTGCTATCCTACATAGAATACATATAGCATGGATTTCAGGGCATGTGGGATGTCTCTGGGTAATTTGGAAGACAAATCACATATGGTACACTTACTACTCTGCTGTGATTTTGACATCAAGTCATTTTGACTCTAATCAATGAAATTCAAAGAACTGGGGTAGGATTTTGCTATGATGTGTACTGTAATTCTCTTATGAATAAAAAGTTAAATCTAAAAACTTCACAAGAAGACGCTTATGTAAAAGCATAAAGAAATGAACAGATGGGGCGCCTGGGTGGCGCAGTCGGTTAAGCGTCCGACTTCAGCCAGGTCACGATCTCGCGGTCCGTGAGTTCGAGCCCCGCGTCAGGCCCTGGGCTGATGGCTCGGAGCCTGGAGCCTGTTTCCGATTCTGTGTCTCCCTCTCTCTCTGCCCCTCCCCCGTTCATGCTCTGTCTCTCTCTGTCCCAAAAATAAATAAACGTTGAAAAAAAAAAAAAAAGAAATGAACAGGAATAAAAAATAGCTGGTTTCATGTAGAGGTTATCTCTTGGGAAGAGAGAACACAATGCAATCAGAGGTGGTCAGAGGTGGCCTTGGCAGTTACTTATAATCTTTGAGCTCTTCAGTTTAGTGGATGGTAAATGGACATCACACTGTATTCCTTTTGCTTGACTTAAGTTTTAATAATAATCTTCAAAAGAATTAATCAAGTCCATGTGGTGGAATGTGAAAATTAATAACAAAAAAACTGAGTACAAAATTGTATGAGTTGTGAAGCCAACTCCAAACATGTGTATACAGATGGGGACAAGAGGGAAAAACATGAAGTGACTTGTTAAAGTGGTAAAATTATGAGATATTTGTGCAGAAATTAATGAGAGGTGATTTGAAGGTTTGGTGATCAAGAAAGGGAAAATATAACCTGGGGAAAATTGAAGCTTCTTTCACATGAAACTAAGGAAATTTCCATAGAAATCAACTTAAATATCCAGTATGCAGTTTACCCTTAAACAACATGGGAGTTAGGGGCACCAACACCCCCCCCCCCAACTCCTACACAGTTGAAAACCTACCATAGCTTTTGGTTTTTTGTTTTTTTTTTTTGGTGTTTTTTTTTTTTATATATGAAATTTATTGTCAAATTGGTTTCCATACAACACTCAGTGCTCATCCCAAAAGGTGCCCTCCTCAATACCCATCACCCACCCTCTCCTCCCTCCCACCCCCCATCAACCCTTAGTTTGTTCTCAGTTCTCAACAGTCTCTTATGCTTTGGCTCTCTCCCACTCTAACCTCTTTTTTTTTTTTTTTTCCTTCCCCTCCCCCATGGGTTCCTGTTAAGTTTCTCAGGATCCACATAAGAGTGAAACCATATGGTATCTGTCTTTCTCTGTATGGCTTATTTCACTTAGCATCACACTCTCCAGTTCCATCCACGTTGCTACAAAAGGCCATATTTCATTTTTTCTCATTGCCACGTAGTATTCCATTGTGTATATAAACCACAATTTCTTTATCCATTCATCAGTTGATGGGCATTTAGGCTCTTTCCATAATTTGGCTATTGTTGAGAGTGCTGCTATGAACATTGGGGTACAAGTGCCCCTATGCATCAGTACTCCTGTGTCCCTTGGATAAATTCCTAGCAGTGCTATTGCTGGGTCATAGGGTAGGTCTATTTTTAATTTTCTGAGGAACCTCCACACTGTTTTCCAGAGCGGCTGCACCAATTTGCATTCCCACCAACAGTGCAAGAGGGTTCCCGTTTCTCCACATCCTCTCCAGCATCTATAGTCTCCTGATTTGTTCATTTTGGCCACTCTGACTGGCGTGAGGTGATACCTGAGTGTGGTTGTGATTTGTATTTCCCTGATAAGGAGCGACGCTGAACATCTTTTCATGTGCCTGTTGGCCATCCGGATGTCTTCTTTAGAGAAGTGTCTATTCATGTTTTCTGCCCATTTCTTCACTGGGTTATTTGCTTTTCGGGTGTGGAGTTTGGTGAGCTCTTTATAGATTTTGGATACTAGCCCTTTGTCCGATATGTCATTTGCAAATATCTTTTCCCATTCCGTTGGTTGCCTTTTAGTTTTGTTGGTTGTTTCCTTTGCTGTGCAGAAGCTTTTTATCTTCATAAGGTCCCAGGAATTCACTTTTGCTTTTAATTCCCTTGCCTTTGGGGATGTGTCGAGTAAGAGATTGCTACGGCTGAGGTCAGAGAGGTCTTTTCCTGCTTTCTCCTCTAAGGTTTTGATGGTTTCCTGTCTCACATTCAGGTCCTTTATCCATTTTGAGTTTATTTTTGTGAATGGTGTGAGAAAGTGGTCTAGTTTCAACCTTCTGCATGTTGCTGTCCAGTTCTCCCAGCACCATTTGTTAAAGAGACTGTCTTTTTTCCATTGGATGTTCTTTCCTGCTTTGTCAAAGATTAGTTGGCCATACGTTTGTGGGTCTAGTTCTGGGGTTTCTATTCTATTCCATTGGTCTATGTGTCTGTTTTTGTGCCACCTACCATAGCTTTTGACTTACCAGAAACATAACCACTAATGGCTTTCTGTTGGCTGGAAGCCATACCGATAACATAAACAGCCAATTAACATACTGTGTATATGCATAATATACTATATTCTTACAATCAAGTAAGTAGAAAAAATGCTAAGAAAATCATCAGGAAGAGAAAACACATTTACAGTACTATAAAAAAAAATCCACATATAAGTGAACCCACACAGTTCAAACTGGTGTTGTTCATGGCTCAACTTTATAACTAGTTTGAACCTGGGCTTTCTCTTCCTCTTCTCTGTACTCACCAAATCATTTTACATTTTCCAATTAAAGAAAAACACTCCTTTGGTATGCACATCTAGACTTTATATTTATAGTGATATAAGAAAATATAATTCCGAGCTCTAAATTTAAAATAAGGTGAAAACACATTCACAGTTTTAAACATTACAAACAATAACTGACATTATACTGAATTTCCTGTTTACTGCATATTCTGAATTTGGTACAGCCTAACATCTATAGGCTTAGAGCTTAAATTAGGCATGTAAAATAAGACAATGATGAAAGAAATTTCTAACCTCTGTCATAGCTATGCCATTAAAAAGCTCAGCTTTTTCTAAAGGGACTTGATTATGTGGAGACACCACAAGACAAAGGGCAAAGACACCTCAGAAGGATTTAGAAATACCTATTTTTCCTACCAGCATTTGAAGCCAGAAAGAACCAAACTTGCTGAACCTAATTTGCAAGATTTTCCTTTGTTTAAATTTCACTGTTCCTTATTTCCCATGGCCTTGGAAAATTTCAAATACAGCACTGTTTTGATAAAACTCAGAAGAACCTCTAATTTATCTACTGTTGTTCTGTTGAATTTATTTTGATCAATTTCAGTCAAGCTCTCTTGGTTGCTTGGAAATTGAAAAGTACTCTGAATATCTTGTCATGATTGGTTAAAGTAAATAAGCAGTTAGAGAAAAAGCTATTTCATTGAACTTCAAAGAAGACTTTAAAGACTTTGCTGTTGTTCATTGGCCCTTGATGATAATGCAGGCAGTCATAAAATTATAGAAATATTCTGTCTGAAAAGACACTTTTATCAGTGGCATACTTCACATTCATGCACCCCAAAAAACAAGATGCTTCCTCAGAGAACCATAAATACAAGTTCCATTTTGATATAGTGCCATTCTAATAAGAAATTCAGATCTATGGAATCAAAGTTATTATAGTAACCAGTATTTTCAAATCTGTCCTAATACCCACAAAGTGACATCAACTTCTTCTTATGCTTCATGAACTCTGGGCCAGTTAAAATGAACTGTAAAATAACATTCTTTTCTGGTAATCCCATCTTTTTCAACTAAAATTCTGCCTTGTGCCTAGGATAATGCCCAGCAGTGAGGATCTTACCTTTCCCAGCTCTGAACTTTCATGGCTGAGGTCTTGCGGCTCAATCTCATTTTGTTCTTCTGCACCTGCACTCCTCACTCAGTGATCGAATCTATTCAACGGCTGAAATTCAGAACACTTCCATTTCTATATGAGTGTTAGAATACTGTCGTAAGGAAAATTTTAATATTCTGTTCATATAGAAAAGTCTGTTTTTCCACAGACCTATGTCTCAAGCCATTCTGTTAGAGAAGGATAATTCTATTAAAATATCTGCCCATATTATGAGACTAAAGGATGGAGACTTATCTGGAACTCATTGAAAACTGCTAAGCATGGCTCATGGGTCACCTCACTTCTGGGACCTGAGCAACCTCTGGCATTCCTCCAGTCTAACCCCAACCAGATCTGACATTGTTTTGGGGGGTTACAAAGGCCAGAGTGCTCCATATTCTCATACTACCATGCAGGTTCCTCAAACAGCATGAGTATACTTTAAAGCCAAAGACTTAAAACCCAGTAAAGACACCGTAAGTGATGGCCAGGCATGAAAAACAAAACTGCCTGCTAATCTTCATTGCCTATAAGACTTAACCATTTATGCCACATCTGCTCTCTTTAAAACTGTTTCAATATGCATTAAGTTCTCAAGACATTTCTACCTACCTCTCTGCCTCCACTATTTTCAATCTCTTTTGCTACACTCTGTTTATTTCCTCTCACTCTTCCTTCTCAGAAAATAGAGAACATGTTCTTAAATGTCATCTAAGTCTAAGAGTTAAGTATCTTCTTTATTTTATGCCAGATTAACTTCAGATTGTCTATATTCTTTCCAACTCGTAAAAGTTACATTGGGTCAATTTTCTTTTACTTTAAATTTTAGAGAAATAGAACACAATCTTTAGAGGAAACTCAGAAGGTTTCACACACTTTTATTCTTCGGGTCTAATCATTTAAAATATGTTACCAAGAAATACTTTTATCTTGCCATTTGGGACAACATGGATGGTCTTAGAGTAATGAGGCCAAGCAAACTAAGTGGGACAGAGAGACAAATAGCATATGATTTCATTTATACGTGGAATCTAAAAAAACAAATGGACAAACGAATGGACTCACAGATACAGGAAATCAATTTTTGGTTACCAGAAGACAGATAGGTTGGATGGGGAAGAAGATTAAGAGATACAAACTTCCAGGTAATAAGTCATGCAGATGTAACATAAGCATACGTAGTATTATCAATAATATTGTAACATCTTTCTATGATAACAGATGGTGACTAGACTTATCATGGGGATCATTTTGTAATATATAAAAATATTGAATCTCTCCGCTGTACACCTGGAATGAATGGGATATTGTATGTCAATTATATTTCAATAATACTTTTAGAACAAAAAAATATTAAATTTTAGAAAAGAATTTGATATCTATTTCTTATTATCTAAAATGGGAAAAGAATTAGCCTTTTTTAACCCCATCTATGTGCCAGGTATTCAGATGTATCATCTCATGTAATTCTCACAATTATTATTCTGGTGTTATTCCCACTTTTCATATAGAGACATCAAGGCTCAAAGAAAGCAAAGACCCACTGAATTTTAAACTCTGGGTTGATCCCAAACCTCTCATACCTTGTAGTACACCAGGATGAATTAAACTAATACATCACATTATAATTGATTCGCTAGGATTTTACTGTTTTCAGTATTTAATTTCACATTTATTAAAGTTCACACGTAAGCACTTAATTTAAAGGCTCTATGAGGTCAATGAATCCAAATCAACTGTGATCTTGAAAGGCTAATCCTTCATGTGTTGGTTTATAACAATTTCAAAATAATCATGTTTCAGCCATTTGAGAAACTTATTTTCCATTACTATATATTGATTATGATTCTGATCAGTTGTATTAAAAAGACTTCTCTTTATACTTTGCTTCCCCCCCCAAGGAGTCTGTTTTATAGCATATTTGGACTTTTGCCTAGAAAAATACAAAAGCACTCAAAATAAACTATTTATTCCATCTTTCTGAAGAAAAAGAAGCTTCTCCTATCTAACTCCAACCTCATGACTCTTCTCTGGTGTTTTTCCAGCCGTAGGTGTTAGCATCTGCTGTTGTAGAATCTTTGATTTTGATTGGTAGGGGCTGGGATTAGGATTAGAACCAAGACCGTTTTTTACCTTAACTATTCTATCATCCTACCACATGTCCAACTCCACAGATCACTGGTACTTTATGGAAGAATGTTCGTCTTAATTATTCATCTTAATTATTTTCACCTTCATAGTTGACATTGTACCTGAAATTCTCACTCATATAACCCTTAAATAGAGCAACTGACACCCTTCTCATAATGTAGGAACATGAAGACGTCAACTGCTTTCTCTGCCACCTTTGAGAACGGCTGCACCTAGCGTGCTTCAGCCCTTCTGGAAACGTGCTGCACCCCTCATACTGTTTGCCACCTCTCCTCCCCATTTCACTATTTAGATGGCTGCTCAGAGATAATCAGAAAAAATGCCAAAGAACAAAATAGCTCCAAACAGCTTCCCCAGACTCCATTCTCTGTTCTCCCTCTCTTTACTCCCCCACATACCAAGTAGGCATAAAGCAGGGCACAGAGGAGGTGGAGTAAACGGAAAAAAGAAAACCAAGGCATGAGCCAGCACCTTGTGCTTCAAGGACTGAAGTGAAGCTTGAAACACAGTATTGAAGGAGGGAGCTGAGCTAGGTTAACTTAAACACAGGGTTACTTACTGCTTCTTTTGCAATGCCCAAAGAATGCTTTCTGAAGGTTCATGCCATTTGTCTCAAATGTATGGTTGGACTTCAAAGAACACTGACTAAAGAAATGATTTAGAGCAATCGATTGCCACTTATATGTCAATGTGCTGTCCTTCTGAGGTCTGCTGTAAGCTTTTCAACAGGAGATAATATTCTCCATTTCTTGGTTGTTTTTTTCTCAAGACCCTTCTTCTGATCTATTTTATGTTAAGTGCTTCTATTTTTTTTTCCCTTTCTGTCCATCAATAAAGTAAACATTTTTTTTTTCAGAGAGAATAGTGCGACCCTCAGTCACAAAGATTACTCTCATCAGCCTATTAAATTCTCCTTTTTTTACCCTTTCACTTAAAAGCAGTAAGATGATCTTCAAACAGAAGATTTTACATTGCTTGAAAGGCATTTGCCTGAATATGTTAAGTAATGAATCCACCAGCATTTTTCAAGGAATCTTAAGAGGCCACTGATACGTATAGCAAGATAATTATATTTCTTACAGGCAGTATCTGGATCTAGTGATTCTCTAAGGATATAAACATAATATTTGTACAGTAACCTGGTTCTTGACTTTGATGATTACATGAAAGTAAAGTACTTAAGAAAAACAAAACAAACAAACAAAAAAAACCCACAGCTATTGCTTCTTGTAAGTTTCATAGTTTTAATCTTTAAAGAAAATTTTCTTACTTTTTATTAAATCATGTTAAAATGTAAATGTCAGCCAATGTTACAATTCTAGTCAAAACTACCACAAGAGACCTATAGGCTCCTACCCTGTTTTCTTGAAAATTATGGGCAGAAACAGCTGAAAATTAATCAATGTATCAAATGAATATGGCATTGGAAGGATTTAAAGAGTAAAGGACGAAAATTGTGATCCTAGGTAAATTTAAATTTTCTCATTGATGGATTTGAAACAGCAATAATCAGAGCTTGGATAAATAGAAAGAATTGATGGTTGAAAGAACTGAGTTTGAGATTGCGCCATGATTTTTTTCCTAGAATCTTTGGACAGTCATATTATTTCTGGTACCTTAAATTGCCATTTATGAATAAAGATAATATTACTTAAATGAAATAATCTCAAATTCTTTTGTAAATTATTCAGTGGAAACATATTACATAAAATCAAAATTGGCTCCTAATAAAAAAAAATGATTCTAACTTTAAAATGTAAATAATTATTGAACAAAAAATACTGAATTCAAGTTAGTTTTTCCAGTCACTTAAAATATTTGGCCAATTTTGAAGAAAAAAGCAGCATCCAAGAGCATGTTCTTTTTTTATTTTTTACTTTTTTTTTTTTAACATTTATTACTTCTGAAAGGCAGAGAGAGAGAGAGAGAGAGAGAGGGAGAGAGAGAGAGCATGCGCGCGCGAATGGGGGAGGGGCAGAGAGAGAGAGAGACAGAAAAAGCAGCAGGCTCCAGTCTCCGAGCTATCAGCACAGAGCCCGACACAGGGCTCAAACTCAGGGACCGGGAGATCGTGACCTGAGCCGAAGTTGGCCACTTAGCCGACTGAGCCACCCAGGCGCTCCCAGCATATTCTTGTTAATGTGTAAGCCCCACAGAATTGACTGCAATCAAGCAAGACCTACCATTTTGCCAGTGGAAAGTAAAATTCTTGCCACTAATACCTTTACTGCTGTGTTAAAACATTTACCTCAAGCAGTGTAGGCTGGGATGACTAATTATTGAAAATACAAAGCAGTGCATGTTATGTTTATCTCCATTTGGACCAATTTAATATTCTTTTTTTTTTTTTAATTTTTTTTTCAACGTTTATTTATTTTTGGGACAGAGAGAGACAGAGCATGAACGGGGGAGGGGCAGAGAGAGAGGGAGACACAGAATCGGAAACAGGCTCCAGACTCTGAGCCATCAGCCCAGAGCCCGACGTGGGGCTCGAACTCACGGACCGCGAGATCGTGACCTGGCTGAAGTCGGACGCTTAACCGACTGCGCCACCCAGGCGCCCCAAGGACCAATTTAATATTCTAATGCTGCTTACATTTTTTTGAATAAAAAACAATTATTTGGCCACTGTATTTTAAAGAACTATTATTTATTTTCCCCAAAAGTTTCTTTTATTTATTCTTTTATTTATCCATGAATAGCTTGAACACTACCAAAATACTTTGCCTTTCAGTTTTTTGACAGCAATCTTTATTTGAGACTGTTACCCTGACATTCTGCTGTATCATTAGGGCAAAGCATGTTATGTTGGGAGTTATATTATACATATAAAATTGCTTGTATTTCATCTTTCATCTACATAACTTTTAGAGTTTGTTTTTTCAGTCAAGTTTTAAGCATTTTCAAATTATGAAATTTAATAGGACCTGCTGGCAAATAATAACTGGCATTTATTATTTTTTAACTTTATTTTTTAGAAAGGATGAGGCACAGAAACAGAGACAAAGAGAATCCCAAGTAGGCTTCATGCTGTCAGCATGGAGTCTGATGCAGGGCCCAAACTCACGAACCTTGAGATCATGATCTGAACCGAAATCAAGAGTTCAACGCCTAACCGACTAAGCCACCCAGGTGCCCTGGCATTTTTTTTTTTTTACCTTTTATTTACTTTTTCAAATTTTTATTTCAATTCTGGTTAGTTAACATTCAGTGGAATATTGATTTCAGAATTCCGTGATTCATCACTTACATATAACACCCAGTGCTCATCATAACAAGTGCCCTCCTTAATGCCCACCATCCATTTAGCCAATCCCCTGTCCACCTCCCCTCCAACAACCCTCAATTTGTCCTCTATGGAATAACTGACAGTTAAAAACCCTCCTTCAGGTTATCCACCATACTAAGTACTTTGCATGTCACAAATTTACATGTCACAAATCACTACAGAGTTTATATCGTTGTCTCATCTCTCCACTCACCTATCATAGATATTTAAACTGAGGTTCAGAAAATTTAAATAACTTGGATCAGATTTATTCAGCAATTTGAGGGGCAGAACTTGGAGTCAAGTCCGTGATCTTTCTTATTGCCCGTTGATGACATTGCCCAATATTGCCCGTTGATGACATGATTATTATCAATCATGTTTGACAAATGATTTTCACTGATTTGGTGTTATCAAAAATTATTTCAGTTAGGGGCACCTGGGTGGCTCGGCCATTTAAGTGTCCAACTCATGATTTTGTCTCAGGTCATGATCTAACAGTCTGTGAGATTGAGCCCCACATCCAGCTCTGCACTGCCACTGTGGAGCCTGCTTGGGATTATTTCTCTCCTTCTCTCTCTGCCTCTCTCTCTCTCTCTCTCTCTCAAAATAAATAAGCTTAAAACAATTATTTCAGTTAAAAGAAACATGATAGTCCTATACAAATATGTTCACCAAACTAAACTCTTCTTAGCAATAATGTAATTCGTGAATATTTGCTCAATTTTCAGTGTGGATACAAAAGAATGCCAGGATATATGGAAATAGCATGAAAATTGAAGACCTAAGTCTGATCCCACCTCTAATGAGAATCACATTATGGGAGCACATCTCAGATCCTCAGTGTTCTAATTTATAAAATGTAGATACTGGCACCTACCACCTTAGCTCCTCCGCAATGTGGTTTTTAGGGTCAAATGGGCTGAGGAAATGTGAAAGGGACTCATAAAGTGAAAGAACTAAATAAATGAGAAATTGTATTAGTGAATACTTCAGATGCTAGATAGAAGAAAGAAAAGCAATATAGCATTACTAACATAATTTTTAAAAGACTCTTTCTAGGAGATATACAACATAAAAATTAGGAAAAATAACTGACAGAAAAAAAATGAACTTTATTGCTTTTTCAGTAATGTTCTAGAAGAAAAAATAAGGAATACCTGCACAAATTTTCTAAATGATCTGGAAAAAAAATGATTTATCTCTAAAGTTTTCTCAGGATTTGATCTGTGATATGGTATTTAAAAAAAAAAGTATACCCTTTAGTTTGAACAAGGAATCCAATAGAGCCATATCCTCACTATGTGTAATATTTGAAGAGGACTTTCTCTCCCTCTATTTCTTTCACTTATTCAAGAAGCACTTGTTTATGACCTCCCATGTACCAAACCCAACCGATACTCCATAGAAGGTCAAGGAAAGGAAGACAACAGTATTCCTCTTCAGGTAGTTCCTCCATCGTGAAGAGGCAAATTACAAAGCTATAGAAAAAAAGGATCAACGTATAAAATACAAGTCATAAGGCATAAAGCAATGTGGATGAGAGATAATGTTAAGGGCCCATGTATGGTATTACTCAGGTAGACATTTGGAGGAAGTCTATTAAGGAATCTTTTAAGGGAAAAAAATGACTAAGTTTGACAGGGAAAAGAGAATAAGGAAAATTATACATTCTTAGTGGAGATCTGGGAGAATTTACAAAAACAAGCAAAATTCACACACGGCCTTGAGGTCATATGTTCACAGTGCAGTGCTTGAAGCACCAACTCTAAACAGAAGAGAGATACAATTTAAAAGGGAAAAAAAGTCACTATATAGGAGATTGACAGGCATAGGGAAGTCCCTTCAAAAGCAAGAACAGAAAATAAATCAACAATCATAGGAATTGTAGAAAAATAAAGATAAAAATTCACATCCAAGAACCAGGAAATAAAAAAGGAAGAAATGATACTACAAATTGCCATAGAGGCAAATACACTGAGAGAAACAGACAAAACAACCATCGGAGAGGAAAATTAATAAGTTTGGTCTGTAGCAGCAGGAATCCATTGGATAATCAAGGCAAAATGTCCTGTGGCTAGCTAGACAAGCAAGGGGCTTTGTTTGCTCTGTTGTCTACCTGTCACTCTGTATAGTAATGAAATTAATGAGCCTGACTCTTCCCTTTTATGACTGGAAAGACTCAAACATCGTGCTCTTCCTTGTTCATGCACAGCAACCACACAGTTCTCCTGTCAGTATAATCAAATTGCACCAAGTTACAGGGAATTCTAAAAACCTGTCACTTGCCCCTAGAATAATAAACAAAGTCCAGGGGAGAAAAATCTTTCCAAAACAGGAGGTAATAAGGCTAAGTGGTATTTTTCTTTGTTTCTTTTAGTGCTGGCCTGAAGTTGTACAATAACATAAGGAAGCAGGGAATAGATCTGCCGGTTTCACTGATATTCTTTTATCATAATTGGATTTAATGATAATATGAGATTGCTTGGAAAAGAAACAAGTAGAGACTCAAATATTCAATTATCCAAAAGTTACTGACAGGTACCATATTCAATTCTTGTAATAAAATTTTTTTTTTTTTTTTTTTGGGCATCTTTGTCAAAGATAAAAACTGTTTAAAGACAACGTTAACAATGTTAACCAAGGAAGGACAGTGTTAATTCAAACCCTCAAAATAAAACCAAATACTAATTGAATCAGAATCCAAAAGATTTTTACTTTGGAGCCTTTTAATACAAAAGAAGAAAGCTTCCACTACGTAAAGAAAAACCTGAGACATCTTTTTTAGTTTTGAACTTGGAAATCAGAACTCAAGAAAGACATGCTACAAATTTGATAGGATAAATGGATTTCCCTTTAACCACGAAATTGTGTTGTCCACAGCATGATTGAAAACTGTTACAAACTTCCAAAGGCTTCGGAACTGATTAGCCCATGAATCGCCCACGCCTCTGCCAACTTACCTGGCACCCCTTCCTGTTTACCAATGCACTTCTCCCTGGAGCCTGCAGACAGCAAGCTCCTGGGCTCTCTGTGGAGCCTTATCTAAATCCTCTGGAAGTCATGCTGGGGCTTATCTCTGCCTGAAGACTCCACATCATTTTCCATGTCAAATTTCAGACATTCCAATATTGTGACAATATGGATGACTTTGCCTTATCGTTGAAAGCAGACTATTATTGTAGACATTTTCTAAAATTAATTATTTGATTAATACCTGTGCAGATAAAAGGGCTTCAGTCGACTAACTTTTGTTATCAAGACTAATCATTGCATTCAACAAGAAACATCAATAACCTTACTGCGTTATTCAGCAGGGGCTGTGAATCTGTTCCGTAGCACAGTACATACTGAAATCAGATAAAAAGAGGCTCTGGTAAACATTTATCAATGTATAGGTTGTGATTTTGTGCTTTCCAAAGCAGTATCTTTTACTGAAGGTGTTGTTTGTTTTTTTTTAATGTATTAACAGGTTTTTAAGAGTTTGCGGGCAAAAAGAGGCACAATTCCCATTTTACTAAGTTCTATTGTTTTTAAAAATAATTCTAAACAAGTGTTCATTCGACAAGTAGAGTAAGATTGCTGTGACTACGTAATGGAATCAGAGTCAAGCAAAAGACCCCATTTAATTTGGCATTTAACATGCTGTCCAGTGTTGTTCACAAGTTGCTTCATGTATATTAATCAAACCTGCCCAGCTGGATTGTAAACTGTTTAAGCAAATTACTTCAAACTTGTTCATTATCTCTTCAATGTCCTGAGCATTAATGTGTTAAATACACACTCAATGAATGAATGAATGAATGAATGAGCAAGCTTCTCTCTTACATTACCATGTAAATAATCCATCTGCCTTAAAAAGCCACAGGTAGCTGACTCAATTCGATGGCTTGGATCATTTTTGCAACCTATTTACACAGACCTATCTTCCAGTTTGCTTTTTGTCAGGGGCACATATTGAAAAGCTAAACAGAACCGTGTAAGAGGAGAAAGTGCAATGTGTTAAGAAGGCTATTTAGGGGAGGCTACATGTGTTTAGTACAAGGAATTGTATTTTTATTTACTATGATAGAAAAAAATCTCATGTAGACTCTTTCCTGAGCTCTCTTATTGAGAGCTTTGTTTAACAAGGAAGTCACTGGGTAAGAAGTTAGAGTAAAAGGAATCTTAAAAACCAAAGGATGAAATCCTGCCGTTTGCAACAACGTGGGTGGAACTGGGGGGTATTATGCTAAGTGAAATAAGTCAGTCAGAGAAAGACCGACACCATATGTTTTCACTCATATGTAGACGTTGAGAAACTTAACTGAAGACCATCGGGGAAGGGAAAGAAAAAAAATAATTATAGAGAGGGAGGGAGGCAAACCGTAAGATAGACTCTTAATACAGAGAACAAACTGAGGGTGGAAGGGAATGGGGGTTGGGGGGGGCAACAGGGAAAACTGGTGATGGGCATTGAGGAGGGCACTTGTTGGCATGAGCACTGGGTGTTGTATGTAAGTGATGAATCATGGGAATCTACTCCCAAAACCAAGAGCACACTGTATATACTGTATGTTAGCTAACTTGACAATAAATCATATATATAAATAAATAAATAAATAAATAAATAAATAAATAAATAAACCAAAGGAAAGAGGAGAAGGAAAGATTAAGGAAGAAAAGGAGGGAGGGGGACAGACAGATGGACAGACAAGATGGGAGGGAGTCAGGAAGCAAAGAAGGGAGGAAAAGAACCGAAGTCCCCAAAATGCTATGTCCACTGTGTAGCCAGCAAGGTTTGGGAGCTTAGCTCCAAGCTCAGTGATGCTTGGATCTTACTGAACTCTAGGACCCATTACCTTATCTTTACCTAACCTGCCACCTACAGAGCCCACCTACTCTGCTGAATTCTGTATTTAAGCCTGTAATGTCTCTTTCTAGTTTTTTTCCTAGGAGTTAGTCTTCTCCAGCTCCTAAAGAAAGAGACCTACCTTCTCTGTGTTCTCTGTTCTACCACCATCCCTAGCACAGTCTACGCACACAGTGGACTGCCAAGACAAAAAAGAAAAAGAAAAGAAAAAAAAAAAAAGGTTAAATGACCAAATGGAGGGATAAGTTTTTTTAATTCCTTAATCTTTGTGCATTTGACCGTGATGATCTGAAAAAGGAGCTTTTAATTTGGAATCTAAAGGTCATTTAGACTAGGAACTATAATCTCCACAAAGGTACCACACCCTCCCAGTTGTGTGCAAATTTAAACACACATGACGCACGCGTATATATTTTCCCATCGAGACTATATAGATTTGGTTAAATTTAAAAGAGGCATATAATTCAATGGAGACTTCTAACTCTATCCTCAAGACTGAGGAAAAAGTAGGTTTGCTTAATACCCGGCCGCGAAGAATACATCATCTTTGAGGCTGTTTCACTGTATAATGAGGAATTCTTCCATTCAGACCTTTGAATGGTCAGTTTGTTCTTAAGCCATATTCTGGACGACTTCATACAGGGTTTCAAATCTTACGTTTAATGTGCTGTCTCCAGAGATGGTTAATGAATGTATTAATCCACATAGTTCCAGTGCTTTTTCTTTTTTAAGTTCTATTTGCATTCTGTAATTTAGAAAAAGCTTTAAAATCCAAGGCTTATTTTGGCTTTTTGCCGATTTTTGAAAAGTTATCCTCGTACGTTTAAAATTATTCACAAACAGGGGCACCTGGGTGGGTCAGTCGGTTAAGTGTCTAAATTGGGCCCAGGTCATGATCTCACAGTCTGTGGGTTCGAGCCCCACATCGGGCTCTGTGCTGACAGCTCAGAGCCTGGAGCCTGCTTTGGATTCTGCGTCTTCCTCTCTCTCTCTCTCTGTCTCTCAGAAATAAAATTGTTCATAAACAGTCTAAAAGCAAAGCTTTGAAATAGATTATTTTTCTTGCTGTTCAACAGTAAATTATCTTAATATTCAATCCTGCATCTTGCATCGATGTCTGATAATCTAGAAAGATGGATTGTTTGGAGTAAACCTGGAAGTTGGCAAAAAGCTTCAGTGAATGTAAGAACGAAGAAATATGTAAGTTATTCATAAGATGAATTATACAGGCATTAGTGCAGTGATGAGGCACTCATGACAAAACAGATACGTCAAAGGTAGAATATGTCTGAAGTTCTTGCTGAATTTTTGTAGTGGCCATGGCAACGGTATTACCTATATCATCTTGAAGCTCTCAGCTGAAATAACTAGCACTGTGGTAAACGTACAAGCTTACATTTCTCAAGGAGAAAATGCAGCTCATCTTGTGAAAGAGATACGGATTTTAGATTGTTTCTTAATATGATGAATGGGAATGGAATGAATAGATAATGCAGAGCTGCCATTGAAAGTGAAATCAAGGCAGAAATACAAAAAACAAACAAAACGAAAACAAAAACAAAAACCAGTGAGGTCTGCCCTAGATGTTATCAAAAAACCCAGTGAGTAAATCCACCAGAAGGTTGCCAACCTACGAGACAGCAGTAGCTGACTAACTGGGACTGTGGGAAGAGAGAATCAGATCTAAGGAAACAGGACTGAGGAGCCGACCTAAGGAAAACACATAGAAGAGAGTGCTGTACCTCACTGACCATCCACTCTACTTGTACTTGAGCTCAAGAGCATGGCTTTGTGGGTTTCTTTCAAGCCACCTAACATTTACAGAGCACTAAGCTGATAGGACTGAGTTTGGCATTGTAGAGAATGCAAAACAAAACAAAACAACCATCTATTTAGAAGTGAGAGCTCAGAATCAGGAAATCTAGAGTAGGACTTCTCTTGGTCATAGAGCATTTTGTGTTAATTTTACAAAGCTTCTCTCCCTAACTGTTAATTCTTAGGACTGAGGTACAACATGAGTCTGATGAGCAGACTCTGGATTTGGAGGCATAAACTAGATAGCCAAGGCTAACTATTCAGCAACAGTAAGATTTTTCCTCTCATAAAAGTACCCTCTGCAATACCCTTGTTCTCTGTGATAGTGTCATCTTTTATTTCACAATGTTCTATGAAAGATCAGGAAATCTGGAGTGTCTACCTTAAAAAAAAAAAGTTGAGAGCCCCTTAAGTAAATAATTTTTACATATTTGTTTAGTGCCAAAACCCCCTAGCGGGGAAAATGATGTTTTTCAGTCTGAGAATAACATTTTTATTGTAGAAAGACTCTTTACCTAGTTGCTTTCATCAATAAATGTCCCCCTAGAGCACTAAATTTGTACACAACAGCACATCAAGCCACGTAGCTTCTATCTGAAAACACCATATTATGCTCTAAGTACCAAGTTTGGCAAATGTAAGAATTTTACTTCTTTTAAAAAAGTAAATAAGACCTAGTTTTTATCACATAGGAAATAAATAGAAAGCTTCATGCTTGGGACTGTATTATAGCCCTGTAAAAAAATGCCAGGACAGTAGATGTTCAATAAATATGTGTTTGATTCAAAACTGTTTTAGGGGTGCCTGGGTGGCTCAGTCAGTTAAGTGTCTGACCTAGGCTCAGGTCATGATCTCGTGGTTTGTGAGTTTGAGCCCCGCGTCAGGCTCTGTACTGTCTGTCAGTTGAGAGCCTGGAGCCTACTTCGGATTCTGTGTCTCCCTCTCTCTCTGCCCCTCCCCCACTCATGCTCTGTCTCTCAAAAAATTAATAAACATTAAAACAAACTTTTTTTTTTAATACTTACTTTTTTAGACTGCTTAACTTATGCCAACTCCTCATGAAAGAATGCCCTCTCTTGATAAGGGGAAATGGTTGTGTGGGTTTTTGTCTCCCCCAAAAGAAGACCTGCTAATGCAAATTTACTTCTAAGTGGTTCTAAATTATTTTTATTGTGTTTTCATTAAATACCAGGACTTCAGTTCATAAATAATCCACAAAGAGCTGAGTTTTGAGTTACTAAGAAGTGAATTTCAGGTGTAGAAAGGGGGCATATTAAAGTACCTTTGATATCTTTGTATAGATTTGGATTCTTTTTTATTTTTAAATAATGTGCCTTTTTTTACTAGCCTAATACAAACCACCCAATGTATTCCACCACATAGTATTTCTTATTGGGTTGGAGGGGAAATTTTAGAAAATATACTTAATATCTTTATTTAAAAATCTGTCAACACTGGCACTTTTGCTGAACCCTGAGATACAGAAATCACTTAAATGACTGAAGAAGAAGAATAACATTTCAAGAAAGGAGGAATATACTTGAGACAGATACAGGGGTAGAACTGAACAAAGAACAATGGGTGACTCAGTCACATGGGGGTAACATCAGGCCGCTACTTCACAAGTAGAAATAGATGTAAAAGAAACATAAAACATATTGAAGAAGAAATGGCACCACTTTCCACGCAATCAGACTTGGGATAAAATTTTCCACATGGTTCCCATGTCAAGAGGTCGGCAATAATTGAAGCACTGAGAGGACCCATAGAGCTAGCTTGGGGAACTGGTTTGAGAAGACGACAGATTCATCTAGAGGAAACAGTCTAGAGGCAGTGGGAAACACAGTCCCAGCATATACAAGAGGGGACAGAATGGAATAACTGACGTAAAAGTTTAAGACATGGGAAAGAATGGGCTCAACAGTGAGTCCATGTGAAGGTGATCAAGGGGCTAAGAACTTTCAATAACAACTCCATTTAAAGACATGGGAAAGGGAAAGGAAAGGGGGAAAATGTCAGACCCATGCAAGAAGGTAAGGGCAATAGAAACAAAAGCAGAAGGACATTTCAAAAAGGAATTTATGATCAAGATCTCATACCACAGACAATGTTGCTTGTGTTTGGCCACAAGAAAGCCATTGCTTATCTTGGGTACAATGTTAGTGTCATGAGAATGGTTGCAGAAGAGACAAAGGGGGTAAATCAGAAGATCACAGAAAATATAGCAATAGTCCACAGTAATATTCCAATTGTATGATCATCTATGTGCCGCATACCACCGATCTCTTGAGGTCTGCTTTGTATCTCGAGTTTTCTATCCCTGCTATGATGAATTCCACAGATGTAAAACTACACACATTTCTTATTTTCTAGTTCTGGAGGTCAGAAGTCCAAAATAGGTTTCACCAAGCTAAAATCAAACTGTCAGAAGTGCTGATTCCTTTTCTAATCCCCAACTTTGAGATAGAATTAACAAATAACATTGTCTAAATTTAAAATGTACATTGGAATGACTTGATAAACATATTTTGAAATAATTACAATAGGGCTCATCAATATAGCTATTACCTCACATGATTAAGCATGTGTGGTAAGAACACAAGATTTACTCTTTCAGCAAATTTCAACTACACAATACGGTATTGTTTTTTTTTTTTTTTTTTTTTTTTAGAGAAGAAAGCCAATGTTCTCTCTTCTCAGTTTTCTTTTTTTTTTTTTAATTTTTTTTTCAACGTTTATTTATTTTTGAGACAGAGAGAGACAGAGCATGAACAGGGGAGGGTCAGAGAGAGAGGGAGACACAGAATCAGAAACAGGCTCCAGGCTCTGAGCCATCAGCCCAGAGCCTGACGCGGGGCTCGAACTCACAGACCATGAGATCATGACCTGGCTGAAGTCGGACGATTAACCGACTGCACCACCCAGGTGCCCCTACGGTATTGTTAACTGTAGTCACTGTGCTATACATGACATCCCCAAAACTTATTCATCTTCTGATTAAAAGTTTGTACCCTTTGACCTACATCTTCCCATTTATCCCAACCCCCAGTCCCTGATAACCACCATTCTACTCTCTTTCCTGGAGTTCTCCACTTTTATAGGTTTTGCATTTAATCATGATCATACAGGGCTTGTCTGTACAACTTCTATCACTGACTTATCTCACTCAGCATAATGCCCTGAGGAGCCATCCATGTTGCCACAAATTGCAGGATTTCTTTCTTTTTTATGGCCAAAGAATACTCCAATTGTGTATGTGTGTATGTATATGTATATGTGTGTGTGTGTGTGTGTAACATACATATATATTACATTTTATTTATCCCTTCATCCATTAATGGACCCTTAGGTTGTTGTTGTTGTTTTTTAAGATATATTTATTTTGAGAGAGTGAGAGAGAGAGCAAGCACAAGTGGGAGAGGGGCAGAGAACAAGGAAGAGAGAGAATCCCAAGCGGGCTCCGTGATGTCAGCACAGAGCCCAATGTGGGGCTCCATCCCACAAACAGTGAGAACATGACCTGAGCCAACATCAAGAGTTGGTCTCTTAACCGACTGAGCCACCCAGGATCAGTTTCTTCATCTTGGCTATTATGAACAATAATACTACAGTGAACATAGAGGTGCATATACCACTTCAAAATAGTAATTTTTTTATTTCCTTGAGATATATACCTAGAATGGGATTGCTAGATCATATGGTAGTTGTATTTTTTTTTATTTTTTTAGGAATCTCCATACTCTTTTCCATAATGGTTGTATGAATAGATTCCTTCTTAAAACTGTATGGGAGAATGCATTTCCTTGTCTTTTCCAGCTTCTAGAGGACACTCCTTGGTTCATGGTCCCTTTCTCCATCGTCAAAATCAAAAGCACAGAATCTTCCACTTTCTGATTCTGAAATTCCTATCTGCCTCTTTGACTTATAAGGACTCTAGTAATGACATCAGTTCTATCTGGATGTAACCCAGAGTAATCTCCCCATCTCAAGATCCTAAATCATCTATGTGAAGTCATTTTGCCATTGTAAGGTAACATATTCACAGGTCCCAGAGAATATCATGTGGACATTTCAGAAGAACCATAATTCTTCCTATCACAAAGTCTAAGTTAAAACACCAGAAGCAGTTTAAAATTGACTTTGACTTAATTCTTATGCATCAGTTTACCTTTGGGTTAAATAATGTGCAATTAATTCATTAACTGGAAAATGAAAATCACATTTCTAATGGAAAACTTCTACACTAGCCTATTATTTTCTGCTGAAAGGTCTTTAAGTTAAATGTTAAAATTCTTGTTATGAAATTCCATTTAATGATAGTTGGGTAGCAATAATAATAAGCTAATAGCTTTCTGCCAATAGCAGTATTTTTCTGAGCCCATTTTTTGTTGAAGCTATACTTTATTATGGAAATCACACTTGGCAGCATCTTTTTTTTTTAAATTTTTTTTTTTCAACGTTTATTTATTTTTGGGACAGAGAGAGACAGAGCATGAACGGGGGAGGGGCAGAGAGAGAGGGAGACAGAGAATCAGAAACAGGCTCCAGGCTCTGAGCCATCAGCCCAGAGCCTGACGCGGGGCTCGAACTCCCGGACCGCGAGATCGTGACCTGGCTGAAGTCGGACGCTTAACCGACTGCGCCACCCAGGCGCCCCATGGGTTTTTAAATTCTATCTCAAGGTGCTGGTAACTTCTGAGACAAATCCTGCTAATTTCATATATTCAATACAGAATATTCCAAGTTAAAATTAAGCTACTCAGAAGATCCAACCTAGAGTATGGTAGCACTTTAAGAAATAAAAGTCACAAAATAAGATTTTCTCAGTGGTTATAATTTACCTTCAGGTTGCAGTATGTAAGATTTCCTCCTATAATCCTATGTTCCTATTTCTTTAATTCCTTTTGATTAAATAATGTCCCCATGCTTTCACTGTCTATTTTCTTTTTGTGAAGTTGTCAAGTGATCTCTGTAATTTAAGAGACTTTTATGTAGCTCTCTGAGAGACTATCATACAAGTCCAACTAGAAGAATAATTTACGAGGCTCAAAATGAAGGGTCATTATTAATACTGTCTTGCCTGCAATGAATATGTAGACTCTTTTGTTCATGCATGGCAGGGTTTTAACCAAAAGAGGCAGAAGGTTTTAAATGAGGTGTTATGAATGATATCATTGGTGACATAAGTTTCATTTACATTTTTAAAAATATGATTGTTTAATGAGATTACAGAACATAAAACATGTCATTTGGTGTTGGCTTATATATTAACTTTCAAATATTTCTTTGGCTAAAAACACAATTTCAGAAGTTGTGCTTTTATATAGGCTAACATTTATCAGCCAATCGTAAGCTAGAATAATAATATGCATGGTAAGTATTCTATATTATAAAGCTAAACACAGGAGGACAGCTAAGAGTGGGTTTTCGCAGTTTTTTGATGAGGTTAATTTTTAAGTGCTTTTACTTTATCAAAGCATTCCTGACATGTATTCAGCAATCACTGATACTAATGATGTTTATGTAGGTGGAAGAAAATAGTACCTCTTCTTACCATTTCAATGCCCAGTGTCTTTTCTTAATTACAACAGGCAAATCTAATTATTTCTTCTGATCAATCTCAATAATTGAATAATTCCTTTCCAGGCAAAATGAAATCTTAAACATTTCCACAAGAGTTTGTTTTTTTTTTTTAATATAAGCACACAGTATACGATATGCCAAATAAGAAAATGGATTGACTTTTAGTAGATGGACAACTGTAATAGAAAAATGTTTATGTGTTGGGGTATATTTATTTATATATTCTTTATTATTTTAAAAAGAGCCTTTAAACCTGAAGCCTCTCTTCTTACCTAAAAATCACCTCTTCTTCCTCTCGATTCTCCCTGGTATAGCCACTGAACTCTACATTTTTCAATGTGTATTTATTAGTGTGTCCCCACATATACTCTGAGTGTTCTGTGTTACCCATAATATTTAGCCCCATGCCTTAAAAATAGCCAATGAGTTCCTGCTATATGCTGGATGCCACTCTAAATTTTTTAGTATATTAACTCCCTTAATTTTCAAAGGAGATGAAATGGGTACCACTGTTATCTTCACTTTATCGTGAAGGAAACTAACTTAGAACAGTTACGCCATCTAGCCAGAGTCACACTGCCTGAAAGTGGCCAAGCCCGAATCAGTGCCTGGTTTTAGAGCCGTTGAACACATACACTCTGCCCTGCCTCTGGAGACCTTGAACAGGCCAATGTCCTACTTTTAGAGTAGGTAACTTGCAGAGCACCAAGTACTTCTTCCTAACCTTTATTATCATTATGTTATTTATTTTCTCTGGTTATTTGATTGACGTCTGTCCCTCCCATTATGCCCAAAACGTATTCATAGAACCTCTAGTATGTAATAGATGAGTAACAGCAGCTAATATGTATTAAGCATTTACCATGTGCCATGAAATACATCTTATTTTAATCTTCAAAAAGTCTATGATACCTACCAATTTACCTCTACTTTAGAGGTGAGAAGACGGAGGGCAAAGGGAAGTTAGGTAACTTGCTCAAGGTCACACAGCTAATAAATGGTGGAGCCAGTATTTAAACTCAAAGGCCAAACTCCAGAGCTGTGCTCTGAATGAAGGAAGGAATGGATTCATGGAACTCTAACTTGGAGGAAAGAATATTGAACCTGTGGGGAAGGGTGAATTGGAAACAATAGAAACCATCATCCTGCCAGAGGAAACACGGGTAACATAGCACAGAACAGTGTGCCTGGAGCACTCAATAGATGCAAATTAATCAGTGAATATCTTTGTAGCCCATGAGTTAAAAGACTTTGCATATGTAATGTTTATTACTAATGCTCTCTGCCTATCTTCCTCTTTCAGTGCCACCGTGGGCCTTAATCGCCATAGCCATAGTCGCCGTCCTTTTAGTCCTGACCTGCTGCTTTTGTATCTGTAAGAAATGTTTGTTCAAAAAGAAAAACAAGAAGAAGGGAAAAGAAAAGGGAGGCAAGAATGCCATTAACATGAAAGATGTGAAAGACTTAGGGAAGACCATGAAAGATCAGGTAATGTATTCATTCCACATTACTTCTTAGATGACTTCATTGACAGTTAATAAATGCTTTATTGTTTTATGCCAGATAAGCATAGATATCAACAAATTCTGGACAGATGTCACTGCTGTAGAAATGCTTTGCAATCCTTTCAGTCACTACTGAACATCCCAAAGTGCAATGAAAACATTTGGTAGGGTTTTCCAGTCTCTTAAGCATATGAACCAGAAAAGGGCATCCATGACCATCAGGGACATCTTGACAGGTCCAGCATACTGGAATGATGCCTGAATATTTTGACTACATCTGTTCAGCCAGTCTTAACTGCATTTAGAGTTAGAGAAACAGAATAAAGGGTATCTGAATGTTCCCCCTCTTGGGCAAGGCGCCCTTCTAACATCACTGTTCATAATCTCTGTTAAGTAACCGAGACTTATGGCTACTGATCATACTTGATGAAAATTGCCATTTCTACATATCCACATATCTCAATAATTAATGCTCAGGAATAGTGAATTAACCAGGTAAAGGGAGAGAACTATTAGCTAGTCCTAAAGAACAAGGTATAATTTTAAGGCAAAATTCTTGTTTCATTAAGTTAGGGACAATTAAACCATAACACAGATTATAAAATCCATCCACCTGGGTTATCTTCCCAAGCCTTTGGATGTTCTTTACAGTGTTGTCTACGTTTACTAAATTAACTGGGTGATTTGGTTCAGAATAAAGTTTACTATTAATAATTAAAATTAAAGGCCTCTTCATTATTTTTTGGAATCATATTCATAGTGTTTATCTCTAAAACAAACACTTAATTCATATTAAAAATGTAAATGTAGAGCTTTTTCATAGAAATAACATTCTCAATTACCTTTGTTTCCCTTCAAATAATTGAAAAGTTCTATTTATTCCCAAATAGCAACAGATATTGACAGTTTTTAAAATTCTTTACATAGTATTAATTACTATTAATTGAACTCTTATATAGGTGAATCTCATTAAGAACAATTTAGTCAAGGAGGGCATTTCTAGTACATTTGCACAGTTTCCTACTTAAGCATACACTCAGGGCATCAACCCCACTCCCCACCTTGAGTTTTAAACACTTTTTCTCAAAGACTCTGTAATGTCTATTGACAATTTCGCAAAGGCTCTTTTGCACTCACTGAACTTGAGTTTGGTTTCAGAGCTATAGAATCGATGGAGCGCCTGTACTCCTGCTCAGAGAGCTTTGTCCTGAGCACAAAACAACAGATTTACATTTTTCTGAATGTTTCTAATCGCAGCCACAGAAGTCCATGCACCCACATTCAACCACAGAGGTCTAATAAAGATTTTTCTCTGTAGTTCATTTGCTACATAGAAACAAATTTGAAAACATGTCTTGCTTTATTTCAACATTTTCTATAACAAGCAGAACTTGATAGAGATTTCTTTAAACAATGTATTGTGAGATTAGCATAGAAACAGTGTGCTATACAGACATGGACTGAATAATGTGTAGGTGAATTTCAGCTGTATCTATGAAACAACACGAAAATACAGCCCTATCGTTTTCACAACTACAAGTCAAATGTCATTTTCCCAAATCCTAGAATTAACAAAAGCACCAAATAATGTTAAATTGTAACTGTAGCATTCTTTTCTCACATAAGAAATTTGTATTTTTCTTTGTGGAATTTGTTATGTATGATGTAAGATTGTAATTTATAGTATAGTAGTGGTGTTTATTACCCCTGTTATGACCTGGATAAATGACCAAGATCTCAAAATGCTAAATACAGAAAATTGATAGTGGTTCACTTTTCATGGGTCACCTATTCCTTTGGATGGGAGGGGAAGAGAAAAAAGTAAAAAAGGAATACTAGTAGGAAGTCAATGATAGTTTATAATAATCTACTATTACAACAAAGTAGTCAAGATTTCAACCACTCAAAAAGATCTCATCCTTTCAAGTGGATTACTTGTCCATACAGGATTTTGTAGCTCTTATTTTATGAATAACTAAGTGTACAGAATGAAATACAATTTGGACAGATAAAAAGAGGCCCAGTTGTGTAACAGTAGCTTAAGGTTCTTTTTAAGACAGGCAACAGTAGTTAATAATGCGTTCTATTTTTTAGGAGGAAGGATGATGAAGCAAAATAGAATGTACAGTTTTAGGATGTATGTCAAATGTCAATCATCCAAATTCAAAATAGTATAAACAGAAAACTTAAAGAAAAATTTAACAAAAAAAACTTAAGAAAATTATTCTTAAATAATTACATTTTCAGAATATTTTAAATGTATTATTTATGTGAAAATGGGAAAAACAAGTACAGTCTATGACTCTCATTTACAAACAGAACAGATGCAAGAGGCATTTTATATAGGATTTTTTAAGATACATGGGCTCCAGGGCCACCAGTAAGTTTTTTACCATTTCAATCTGTGTAGGAATGAACAGAAACTCAAATTTCCATGCTCATGGCTATCCGTCTCTATGTTAAAATTTCACAACCAACTAGGAATCTTTAAATCCCGCAATGACAACAAACTAACTGGTAATAATGTGTTTATACAGAGTGAGACTTATAATTAAAGGGGTTTATTTTTATTTTTATTTTTTTTAATTCCTTAAAGCTTGACAACACTGAAAATGCAGAGAGGCAATACCAACTTGCAAAGTCATAGGTCTGGAATGGTCATTTCTCCATGGTTTTCACTAATGTGTGTGGATATTTTAATTTTTATTTCTTCCTTCTATGTCCTCCTTATCTGTGTTATGTCTCATGACTGTTCTGGACTGTCCCTTGCGGTAGGTTTCCTCTGCTCTTTAGAAACCCCTAGTCAACGCTCGGATACATTTAGTGGCCTGGCCGCTGGGGCTCCACGGCTCAGGGTGTACCATTCTGACACACATCAAGAGGCTGAACTAAATTGATTTCTTTTTCTTAAGATAAAGGGTTCTCATTTTAACCATTCCTAACTGATTAAATACAACAGTATTAGAAAGCTCAAGTTTTTAACTGATGGGCATGGAAAGAAAATCCACTCCCTTGTGCTACTTTTTAAGTGTGCCTTATCAAAGCCAAATCTGAACAATTTAACTTAGAATAACTTCTCTTTCTAATGATTTGTAAATTAAGCACTTTTTGAATGTCAAAGCAAGCCAGAAGCATGTACACCAAATCTTTGAAATTTTAAATAAGATCTGATGTTCCTAAGATACCTTTCACTACTGCAATTTAGCAAACCATCAAAACTGCTGGGTTTACAAGCTTTTTCCTCTGCATTTTGTTGGGGGTAGGGGGTGGAGGGGTATTGCTCTTGAGATATTATAATAGCTACTGATTTAATAAATCTGAGTTTAATGTGATGGTACAGAAGATGTCCTGCTTGAGCTCAGCCCTCAGGACAAGAATAGACTTAATCATTTCGGTGATGAACAGTGACACGGAGAAATTATCAAAAATTTAGCCCTATTTCATGCAGAATAATCGCAGAGATGGTCCTGCACCTTTTATTAGGGCGAAAACCACTTAGGAAGAAGGAGATTTAATATCTCCGCTATCTCAAATTGCACTCAGATGAAACATGATATGTAAATTGTCAGTTCTGAAAGAGACTTTTGAGAAAGTATTTTAATCCATGAGTTTTTTGATAATCATAGAGTAACGTGTAGATTTTTCAGACAGAAATATGCATTAAATAGTTTGCTATTCTTTTTAAAAACTAAAAATCTTACAGGGAGGCAATTTACCTAAGCTGTAATTTCCTAGGCATATTGATTAGAGTGTTAAAGACTTAACATGCAG
Source organism: Puma concolor (assembly GCF_028749965.1). NCBI lineage: Eukaryota > Metazoa > Chordata > Mammalia > Carnivora > Felidae > Puma > Puma concolor. The sequence continues at coordinate 39,874,522 of NC_141673.1, read as the reverse complement.
CCAAGGTTTTGAAAGGGCCTCAGTTCCTCTAATTAAACTCAGTAGTCTTTTCTGGTCACTTTGCTACTATGTTCCCTTTAATGACTCCCCCCCCCCCCCACCCAAGTTGAAAGATTAAGTTTTTAAGTAATTACATTAATTGTTTCCTGCCTTTGACTATCAGTAACCACATCAACATTTTACCAGTCAGGAAAACATCTAAGTATGAACTTTCCAAATGAAATGGGGTATGGCTAACCAGATTTGTGAAAGTTTCTACCCAGACATAATAACAGTAATATTCAATTTTCCAAACTCATTGTAGGCTCCTGAAAATTTTCCAGAAGCAGAGTAGGGGAGGCACCTCTAACTACAGCTCAACTCTATATGATCCTCCCACCCAAATGAGTTCTACTGATACGATGCCACCTCATCTCCACTTTTTTTTTTTTTTTTTAGGATCGAATTGGAGTTAGTGAAAAGAGCCAAAATGGCCAATCTTGTCAATTCAGTGCCTTTTTGAAGCAGAGAGCCTCTGTATAAGTGGATGAGTTAATAGTAAAGCTTTCTCTTAACAGAGAAGAAAGATCATACAATCTGAAAGGTGGGGAGAGGTTGGGTAATGGAGCTGTAGTTTGACAACTCATGCCTTTCTGAAATCTGGGTATGCTTCTGGAATTTGAGTTCTACAAGGATTCTCCGATCTAAGTCAATGACAAGACTTAAGATTCCTTTACCTTGTCATAGATATAAAGCAATCTATCACACACACACAGCAACGAAAATGCCATAACCAAACACTAGGGAAGAATATTTACTATATATATAGTAAATATATGTGTGTGTGGGGGGGGGGGGTGGGTGCGTGGGTGTGTATGTGTATATATATATATATACATATATATTTATATATACATATACATGTATAGATATATATACATATATATTTATATATATACATATATATATATATATCCCCACCCACAGAAAAGTTGAAACCAGTAAAATACAGAGTTTCTAGAAATTAGTAAGAGCAGAACAAAATGCTAGCAAATTTAGCGAAGGATATATACAAGTAGTCCCCAGAAGAAAAAATACAAACGGTTAAGGATTTTAAAAATTTTCAACCTCACTAGTAGTCAGGGAAATGTAATTTTATCACTTTTTAATTCTGAATAACTATGTGAAGTTTTTAAAAATTTTTTTTCTAATTCTGTAAGGCAAGAAGAATCCATATCCCTAAAAAAAAAAAAAAGTCCTAATATTTACCTTTATAACTTCTTTTATTTCAGCACAACTATTGTGCTTAATGGGAAAATATACACTTTCAAAAGAGGAGCATCTGAATGTATTTTATCAAATAATGAGCTTTCTAGTATTTCAATTTACAGTACACTTCAGTTTTAGGTTATTAAGAATATTCAGTTGGTCCAAACTGGGTTTTGAGAGTTCAGTACCATGATTTTTGTTCACTAATGCAAAATAAATGTTTATACTGATTTCAGTTTGACAAAATGGCAAACATAACTGCTTTAATTTTTTTTAATATAAAACAGACCCATAAATCAATTTAATTCAGCCTAGCTTTCTGTGGAGCTGTTATAAAAATGAAATGGTAAACTGAAACTAGACATGGCATAGATTTTTCTCTAAACATGCATTTGCTGGTGGCATGTTATCTCCACTTTTTCCATAACCATTAGAAACGTACATGTGAAACATAGGAAATTAAAAGTCTTGGAGAATCACTTACTCGGCTACCTTTCTCATAGGAAAAAAGGCAAGAAAAGGCCACGCATTTCATACAAGTACTCCACTGCATGTAACGATGATGTTTTACATGATGCTTCGATCTCTTTAAACTACATGAATGTGAAACCTGGCCTGGTTAATAGCATGTTTATCGTATCTCTGAAAGAAGCAGTTTTATCAAAGCCAAACATGATACCAAGTTGACATTTTCTTTGCAACGACTTTACATTTTTTGCTTGCAATATTCTGAGGGGCTTCTTCCATTGCTTCCATGTTGCTTGCTGGTTGGGGAAAAAAAAATTCCGTGCACAAGTGGAATTTTAAAAGTTATCTAAGCAGCAAATGTGAATGTGTGTCAGACAAACGGATTTCCAGCATCTTTGTGCTTTTGCTTCTAACAGCTTGGAAGTATAACCACAGGCCCAGGTGAATATGGGTTTCCATGAATTCACTTGAGCTCACATATAATCCATTCCCTACTCATAGGCTCTAAAGGATGATGATGCTGAAACCGGACTGACTGATGGGGAAGAAAAAGAAGAACCCAAAGAAGAGGAGAAATTGGGGAAACTTCAATATTCGCTGGATTACGATTTCCAGAATAACCAGGTATGGGGGGGGGGGGGGTGGAGGAAATGACTTTTAATTCCATTACATTTTCTGAAATTACCAAGTAGAAATTGAAGCAAGATACTTCCTAAAACATTTCGTTTGCTGCGAGGGGAAAATGCAATTATCAAAGCTATGGATGAAATCGAAGTACAGGCAGTCCCCTACTTGCTAATTTAACTTCTGGTAATTAGAATTCACAGTATTCAACCGATTACATCTGCTTATGGCACTTACAGCAGACAAGCAGAATACAAATGAACTTGGAAGTAGTCAGTCTGATTCTGACAGCTCCCAGCCACAGTGTCACCTCCACTGGCCCCTCAGCCTGAGCTTGAACAATCTCTCCTGGAATGTATGGAATTTAAATCCAAACAGGGTGAGGAACTATTGAAGTAAACCACCATTCAACCAAAGCTTTCAAACAAAATGTAGGGGTACCTGGGTGGCTCAGTCAGTTAAGCACCCAGCTCTCGATTCCAGCTCAGGTCATGATCTCACTCACAGTTGGGAGATCAAGCCCCACATTGGGCTCCATGCTGGGCGTGGAATCTGCTTACGATTCTCTCTCTCCCTCTACCCCACCCCCTCCTGTCTCAAAAAATAACAATAAAACAAAATGTAACTGTGTGATAAGGAATCCAAGATGAAAAACTAATTGCCTTCCATGAATTTCAAAGGCACAAATGCCTTATATAATATGATACCAGGTAAAATTCCTACCATGCATAAGCTAACCGTTCTCAAAAAGTAGAAAGACCAGCAACTTCGTTTCTAGTGCCTGTGACTTCTGCCCAAAAAGTGACAAGGAACTGAAGACAGTAATATAACAATCATTCCTGCTTCAATTTCTCAAAAAGCCACGAAGTGCCACCTAGATAAATGATAGTATTAGGTACCTTTTAGTAACCGTGTTATAGAGGTAGCTCAAAGATAAAGGTTAAAAAATCCCTACGTTAAAAAAAAAAAAAAAAAAAAAAAACCTTCTAGGACACATGAAATTGACCATGTCTCTTTATCTTCTGAATTGTTAAATTCAAAAGCTAGATAAGAATTAGTGGAGTCAGTGGAATTAGAGATCAGGCTGTTAAGAATCTTCAGGACAGTGTCCACATCTGACAAGCAGAGTTTTCACTGTCTCTGTTGTTTTGCTTCTCTCATCTTTTTAGAGGAAAAAAAAGTGATAATATAAATACATTTACTACTAACACAGCTTGTGTTATTTCCAGTTTCATGAGGAATGAATAAATAGAACAAATACCAATGCTCAACTTTGAGCACCGAAGTCCAAAGTCAGTAACACTATGAGAGCTCTACACAGTTGCAAGAATTCTAGGAATATTTATTTATTTATTTATTTATTTAATTTATTTATTCATTCATTCATTCATTCATTTATCTTTAGAAATCGACAATTTAAATAATGTCTTCACTTTCCAAATTTCTAGAGAGTTCTTCATGAAGAATGTATTGATATGCTCTATCATACTAAAAACATTTATTTGATCAGCTTCATTACAGCCATGGCTAGTCATTTCATAATACATTCTAGAAAGCTGCATTTTGGTTATAGATACAAGTTTATAGGTATGGATTTATACACATCTATAGGCATACTATAGTTAATAGTTAATTAAAATAGGGAATTTATAGTTAATTATAGTTAATTAAAATAGGGAATTTGTGGTCATTTTTATCCCAGCTACCAAAATTTGATCATCAGGAGTTGGTTGAGAGTAAAACTTCCTATTATTTACATATTCTGGCAAAGATGAAGGTCAATACATGTTATCTTAACATGTAACATTTTTTCCAGAAATTTAACCTTCCTTTATATGTGTATCCAGTATGTTTTAATACTTTATTCTACTTTCATATTACCCAGTAGAAATCTAGTGGTATCTCATCCTGGTTAGTCATAATTTTGAAACTTCTAAGTCAGCTTAAATTCTTTAAGTATCATTTTATAAAGTATTTTTAAGAAAATAGCATTTTTCTTACTCATATATAATGAGTGCTTTTATTGTTCCCTTTCTAGCAAACATCAAATTGTTAAAAAGGTATCTCATTCTGAGGTCTAGGAGAGTCTACCTGATGAAATATTTTTTAATTAGTATGCATTGATTTTTTTTCCAAATGTTCTCAGCTAATCTAATTTATAAAATGAATCCTATGAGTCATAAAATATAGTGTGAGGAATTTTATATATTAAGCTATAATCAAATATACATGTTTGCTTACAAAAACTAAAACACAACTGTAAAGTACTCTAAATGAGAGCCTTTCATGGCAGAGAGAAATGTGATATTTATCTTCCAAGCAGAAGAGGGGGGGCAGTTGGAAGAAGTAACTCCACCCCTTGTCAACAAAATTTCCAAAACTCTTTAGAATGTAAGTCACCTAGGTTTAAAGAGTTTAGGTTATAGGACAACTGCATTCCTTCCCAAAAGAAAATTCCTTTCAAAAAGTGAGGAGAAGGGGCACCTGAGTGGCTCAGACAGTTAAGAATCTGACTCCTGATTTTGGCTCAAGTCATGATCTCACGGTTCGTAGGATCGAGCCCGGCATCGGGCTCTGTGCTGCCAGTGCAGAGCCTGCTTGAGATTCCATTTCCCTCTTTCTCTGTCCCTCCCTGGCTCACTCGCTCTCTAAATAAATAAACATCAAAATTTTTTTTACAAAGGGAGGAGGAAATAGAATCTTGCTTATTCACATTGCTACCTAAAGGCAAATTCCAAATACCAACTTGGCAAACCAAGAGACAAACCATTTGCTTTACTCATCATGTCTTTATAACCTGATGTCTATTTTAGCTGTTCGTTGACCATCTGTTTATGTTTTGCATATGTATAATCCAGCACTCTTATTGCTACTGTTGTATGATGCTGTCACAAATATATTGAGCACTAAAACGGAAACAACAATCATCCAGAGTATGGGTCCCAGTTAAAAACTGAGCCAACTAGCCAAAGTGTCCTTACCAACACAGTGGGTCAATTTTACGGAAAATGAATGTGACTTTTTTTTTTTTTAAAGGAAGTGAACTGGCTAAAAAGTCAGACTCAAATTTTCAGGCCTGATGTGTAAAGCCATAATGTAATTGCATTTATGGACAAGGGTCTATTTTTGTTTTCCATGTGGGTCTAAACCAGTCTGTTGATACAAAATGTCTGATGACAACACCTCTAGAATCATCCGCTCACACCTTTTATTCTCTTTGCAAAAACATGAACAATGCCAGCTACACTCCCATTCATAGTAATACAAGAATTTATCACTGAAAAAAAGACATGGAGGAATCTCTGCATTTGAAAAAAAAATCAGAAACTTGGTCACTTAAAACATTAAAAACCATATATGTAATCTTGCTTTCATTTATGTGAAGCTGAGATTATATTCTTTGACTCCATGTCCTATATTTAAACAGAATAAACGATCATTTTACTGTAAGTTAAAATAAAAAGTAGGCAGCATACAAATAAAGGTCAAATATGATAGAAACTTGCACGTCGTATTTTTATCTCAAAATGCTACCCAATTTCTAAGAAATTTCTACTGCGCTGGTCTGAAGCTTTGAGTTTAGTATAAAAATTTCCTACTTCATAATTACAGACTTGTTATTGTTTAACAATTTATTTCCATTTACAAATCATGCCCTGGAAAAAAAAATAATAATGCACAAGGGCTTTTACCAACTGGAAAGTTATTTGATTGCAGCCCTTTTGCAAATATGAATTCCATATTTAACTGTAATCAGCAACCTTTTAAAAGCCTCTTTTGTGTTTGAAACCAGGCTTCCCAGAGCCTGCATCTGTCATAACTGGGTTTCTGAAGTCTATATGGCTTGCTTCACTTGCCTTCTGGGTTTAGATTCATAAGAGAAATAAATAAAAGTTTATTAAAAGCAAAGAGGAAGAGGGAGAGAGATCACAATATGCAATATCGTGAACAATCTTTTCTAAAATGTCCACCAATGTTTGTGTTTGCTTTATTCTGTCTCTCTTTCCAGCTGCTGGTAGGGATTATCCAGGCTGCTGAGCTGCCTGCCTTAGACATGGGAGGCACGTCTGACCCCTATGTTAAAGTGTTTCTGCTGCCCGATAAAAAGAAGAAATTTGAGACAAAAGTCCACCGAAAGACCCTTAATCCTGTCTTCAATGAGCAATTTACTTTCAAGGTACTTTTTTTGTACTAATAACTTTTCCTCTGTGGTTTTAAGACCCATCTCATCCTGACACATACATAGAAATGCACATGACCACTTATTCAGAGGTTCAAGGATGAGTCTATTCAGAATATTTAAAATTCTTATCTTCATTCCAGTGAGGATTCTGCACTGTGTTTAGATTTGGTTAAAGTAGGATTCAGCTTGGCCATCTCAGAACAGAATACAGACTGGAGTATAATGGGGATGTCAATCACATCCAAAAAAGGAAAATCAACATCAAGTGAGCCAATAGACTTGAACATTTCCCCCTCTCTTGAATAAAGACAAAAAAGCAATGAAATTGTTATTTTCCTAAGTCTCTAAGTTCCCAAAATTAAGTTACAAGCACAGAATAAAGTAAGCTGTGTTCCACTGTTTAAATGATACAAATAGGTTTTACCCTCATTGCAGAATTCTGTGTGTACAGGGGCAATCTAAGCACTTAAAGACCATTCTGAACCTATCACTAACAAGAATACAAACCTATTGTTTTTCTGCATTTCTAGCATTTTCCTTTAACTCTAGGCCTTTCCCTAGCGCTCTGAATCTTGCTGAGACACCTCAGTTGACAATAATAAAGAGAGATTCTGGCCATAAAATAACTGACAGGAAAACGTACCCTGCAGGCCTCAGGCCTCTCTACATATACAGCTCTGTAGCTCATGTCTTAAAGTCACGCATAAAAGCACTTCTTTGGTAACTATCTTTAATATGTGAAAAACTTGTAAAATGCATTACTTAAAATAATACATTTCTGAAAAATGAAAGGTCTGTGAGTTTGCCAGCAGGTAGATTCAACATCACTCATCTATCAGCCGGCCTTAGCGATAGCATGTGCCTCATGCAAGCAAATACCATGGTGCGAAATAAAATGGATGCAACTAAGGGCAGGAGTCCTTTTCTCAAGCCTTGTTTCCAGTTTTGTAAGACAGCAATGTCTTTGTATTCACTCTGAAATTTCAGATTTTGTGACAAAAATCTCCAAAGTATTGTCAGTAATCTTATCTAAAACCTACACTTTTTTATACCCAGATAGTTCATTTAGAGTAGTAATAAAAAGATTCTGGAACTACTCAGCCTATGAATAACTCATCACTATGGTCAATTTACCACAAAGCATAGAATGAAGATAAAACTAATAAAATATTGCAAATGGTAATGACAATCATTCTGTTTGGCTATGTATTAATTTTCATTTAGGTCAGGAGTTACTGACCACAATTTAAGATTTCTTAAATTATTTGAAATACTATGGTGTCTGAGTTATCTGTGTATTATTTCAAAAAAATGTATTTCTAAAATTTTATTAGTAATTTCTGTGGCTTCAAAAGGTTTAATTACTGAAATTTTTTAACTGCCTATAAAATGTCATCAGGTTCTATTTTATTTCAAGAATGCTGACAAAGCCATAAATCAATCCAAAGTGTGATGTATTTTGATACACTTAGAACTATGCTGTTGTTTCCAGAGAACTGGTTAATTTCTCCAGGAGACATTGTAGATTATGCATCTTGAAATGCCAACAGGCAAGATGATGGAAGAACCGAAGCATAATAGTTTAAAGAGAATAGGCTTTAAAACGGAGTTCAAATCCACTTCACATGAACGTGACATGCCCTGACCTAAATGCTTCTTTTCCTCCAAACTCCCACCTGAAGGAGTTACTAATCATTCAAATATTAAGTATGTAAGTGCCGACTGTACCTAACATGTATTCATTCAGCCTTCCACTGCTCTGTGAAGTAGGTCTTAGTATTAACACTATTTGATAGGCGAAATGTGTGAGGTGTATTTGCTTGCTCCAGGCCCTTCAGCCGGAAAGTGGGAAAACCCAGGCCTGGGCCTGTCTGACCCCAAGCCTAGGTTTTTTTTTTATGTTATTTCAGTAGAATCTCAACAAAATCCAGAGTGATTTCAGAAATAAGACGAAATATTTACCCCTACTCTAAAATTCATTTCTTCCTTTGAAATTCAGCTGTTTTGCAGGGTTTTTTGTTTTCTTCTAAAATGGAAAAAGCATGGTTCCTCCATTTTAGTCAAAGTATTTTAATCAGATGCTAAATAGATGACAAATACGTGAGAAAAAAAAACAAACTTTTGATAAACTAAAATTTCCTATACGTATATGGTCAAATATGCTTCCTTCTCCTTCCCTTAATATGCAAAGCTCATTGAGAAATGTTTGATGGAGCTCAGACAACCATTTGTACTGACAAAAATTGATCAAACCTTCAATACAAGTCCAAACAATTTCTTAATTAGGCATTTCTACCCAGTTACTGAAGTGTAGCTTCCTTAGAATGCACTACTTCCCCTGAATATTAAAAATGTCACCAGTAAAAATCCCATCCCACAGCATCTGTCCCAGATATATCTGAACAGCTGGAGAACCCATCAGCTCTTGGCCTTTTGCCACCATTCATCCTAACAAGTGTCATACCTGAGAATGAACCTCAAGATCTTTATAATGCATCTCTGATACTCAGAACATCAATTTTCTAGTCAGTTCTTGTCTATCTGTAAATTGTTTTAGGGAGCGAGGCAACTTGTGAATTTCATTTAAATCCTTTCTGACTCCTAGCATATCTTTTACATAAATCACTGCTCCATTAAATTGTAGCATCCAAATGGCTTGAAAGACTTAGTGGGACTTTGGAAGCAAGTTTTCCACCCTAAGTTATACTCTTACAATATAAATGATCATAACAATAACACAATATCCTACAAGTAAAACCTACATGGTCAAGTGCAATACATCTTAGTTTATTCTTGTATTAAACAAATTCCCACCGGAAAGAGGTACTAATCATTCAAACGATACATGTTTAAGTGCCTACTGTGTGCCAACACTGCTAAATCTTAAAGTGTTTATATAATAGTCATCAGTCAATATCACTAATACTAATTATTAGTCAATCAATAATACTAATAGCTTTTAGAACTTTAGGATAAAGCGATAACTGACTATGGTAAGTCCCTCATTTCTCCCAGTTTAAGCCTCAAGCAGTGATTCAAATGAATTCATTTTTAAAAGGCACCATTATCTCCCTGTTTTGCTTATCCAACATATATATTACAATTAAACACTATAAAAAGTAACATTTTAAATTTGTGACCAGATTTTTATCCTCATCTCTTTTTATTAAGGTGCCGTACTCAGAACTGGGTGGCAAAACCTTGGTGATGGCTGTATATGATTTTGATCGTTTCTCCAAGCATGACATCATTGGGGAATTTAAAGTCCCCATGAACACAGTGGATTTCGGTCACATAACTGAGGAGTGGCGTGACCTGCAAAGTGCGGAGAAGGAAGAGGTAAGGAAAACATTAGCATTTCTAATCAGACAAGCTGTGCTCGCCAGTTGCTGTTCACATAATAACCTATTGAGAGATGCTCTCTACAAAGGATAACGTGGGCCTCCAGCTGCTGACAGCTGGTAAAATAGGGTTAAGGGATTGCATAACCTCATTACAAAGTACACTGGTCTTCTGGGTCTCATTTGAAAGAAAAGAGAAAGATTCGTGCACCATGTCTATAGATAATTCCCTGGACAGACACACATACTCACTATCTGTTTCTGAAAAGCTCACAAAATGCCAGACACGTACACATCTACTTTTTTAAAAGGACAGTGAAAAATCATCTCATTCTTTGTATTTTTCTGCAATAATTTTGCATTTTCTACATAGGTTATGTAGCTATTGAACAGAAATAAAATAGCACTTTTCCCTTGATTATTTCTGCATATCACAGACCGTTCATTGTTTCTTCTACAGATATCAGAGCATGATGGGTGGAACATCAAATATAATTCACAAAGGCTGATATTAAATCCATTTTTTAAATAAGTCACATTATTATAGTACTCTTCACATTGTTTTTTCCCCAGTTTTAATAGTTCAGCACAGGACTTTTCTGTGATTTAAAAAGGAAGTTCAATATCTTTAGTGCATTTAAACTACATAATAATCAATTCTATTTGATTATGCTATGCCTGCCTGGCACTGGCGTTTTTCTGTGCAAATGTCTCAACAGGCCAATATCACAAAGGCAAACAACTCTAGTTTCTCTGAATTCCTAAGGCAGCTCAATTTCTAGCTATTTTTTGGATCCTGACAATCCCTTGAGTTTATAATCACTCAGGGGATTGCCAACAGCCTCCATCATTCAGGATCCCTAGGATTCTGTAAGGCGTGATCACTTTGGGGCCACCCAGGAGATCAAAAAGAGTGGCCCAAGTCTTCAACACATTCAATCAAGCCTATCACCTGGGAATCCTCACAGCCTATGGTTTTCTCTGACCAGTGAAACTTAGTGAGGTTTTAGAACAGATTTGTTGATTGCTGTTTTGAAATTGAATCTTACTAGTGCTCTAAATTTGTCTGTAAAAAAGGAATAAAAATTATCCGAGTTAAGCTCTCCTTTCCGTTTGGAAAGAATATACATAACTTAACCAAATGTGTTAGTCAAACTTAGACTCTTGGATACTGAAACAGATTTAGCCCCACCATGGATACTCAAAACCCATCCGAGGATAATATGGAGTTTTTACATTTTGTTATTTTTGTAAGTAGTTCTTCTTTATGAGTGAATATCAATGTTAAATCCAACATCTGTCTGAAAATAATATGATCATGTTTCTAATTTTTTAACAAAGTAATGAGCTGTTTCATTGAATTTTTATGTTTTATTGAAATGTTTTCCTTTGTAAATTCCTTGCAACTGGGGTGCAAAGTGGGACCATGACAAATATTTATTAACTGAAAGGTTTTTATTAGTTGACTGGTTAATCGTTAGCTTGTTAGTTGAGTATCAAAATATGACCCACTCATGCTTCACAATGGCTACCTGCCCAGAGTGTATGGTTCATACTTCTCACCTTCATCTGGTAACGATAAAGTGGTATGGGATTCATACCTCACTGGGTTTCTGAAAAGTTTTCAAGTATTTGTGCCTGAGTTATGAAAATGTACGCCATCAAGCACTTTTTCCTTTCTCAAAAACTCTTTGAATGTGGGCAGAGTTTGAATGTTGACAGTAAGCTGATAGGTTTGACTCTGGAATCTAAGAGTACATAGACTGTCCAAGAAGAATCACATTTTTTTTCTTCTCACCCCCTTACTTGCCCTCTCCTATCTCTGTCTCTATTTCTTTCTTCTTCTTCCAGGTCTTCTCTCCCTATCTCAAACCTTTGTAGCCCAACTCATTCAAAAATACTATTTGAGTATTTACTGTAAATTGCTACATTTCTGGGACTGTGTAGGTACTCGAGAAAGTAAACAGGGTAGACACTGCTTCTGCTTTCATTGCATACAGTGCAGTCTAATTCTCCTTCTTCACACCAATCTTTGCCTGGCTTACTGTCACTGAGACTGGTTTCTGGAAAAAGTCCCGTCTTTAAGATCAAACACTCCTGGGTTTCATTTCCAACAAGTCCATTCACTAGTTCAGAGAACTTGGTCACATCACTTAAGCTCTCTAAAATTCAGGGTTTTTTTCTTCTTTAGAAAGTGGTTTAACATTATCTACCCTTTGTCTCACAGACTGACTAGGATAGAGTGTAAAATACCTAATACAGAGCCTGGTATGTGGTAAATGTTCAATAAGCAAGAGATCTCCCATTCTCTCTTCTTGGCCAATCTTGTTTGGGTTCTCTTTCACTTCATGCTTTTACCTCCCTCTTTGTTCTAGCCTTTTCCCTATATCCAAATCCACTTCTCTCTTCTTTTCCTCACCACCATTCTATTTACTGAATGTCCCTGGAGTTTTTAATGGGAAGTAACTCTATAACTACCTTCTTAAACTCTAGAGCCATTCCTCTTGGATACCTACTTGGGAATAGTAATTTTCAGTTTTCAGTTGAGTGGCTCTTTCCTTTCATCATGATATAAGCAGCCTCATAAAACAGGTGTCTAGTTTACAACCTATCTCTGGATGACTAGAACCAGGTATAAACTGTCTCATAATAAATGAAGATCCAATTACATTTTTCATCTGAAGAATTACTTATTCTCACTGATATAGGCTCTAGTTTTTCATGCTACTGTCCATTAACTGCAGGAAATTATAGTTGTGTAAATAAATTGAAGTCTCAGATTGACTTTGCTTCTCACAATTTTAAAGATATTGTTTTTCCATTTTACATGAACAATTCCGTTCATGATTTTTATTTCCTTTTCATCTAACAGTGTAATATTTTATGTCATAAGGAATGAAAGACATAGAGGAAAGTGGAAAAAAGGAATTCAAGATATAGCTTTGGAATCTAGAAACTGAAATCATGGTCGTCTGTTCACTTGGTTGACACTTGGATTTAAGTAGGTTAAATCCCACCCACTGACATCCAACCTTGTGATTTTGATTGAATGGGGTAGGGCGTTGTCACCCAAAAGTTGAACAATATAAAAGTCATAAGATGATGAAGCAATTATGTAAGTTGAAAATTATGTTATTTTAGTGATCAACTAAATGTGCAAGCAGTTTAGAAGGAAGAAAGGGAAGAAGCCTTATCTGAAAGTTACTAAGCACATGTTGAAAACGTAAGGTGTGTGAAAGAGATAAGCTATGGCAGGAAGAGCCCTAACAAGTGCAGAGCTCCCACTGTTAGATTCTAGCCCCTGAAGAAACATCTCTGGATGACTTTCCATTCCAACTTGTTAACTTTCTCTGACACAATCATAGCCACCTCCTAACAGAGGAAGATGGAATTTGACTTTACAGGCTACTAGACTTTTGTGTTCCTTTTGTTTCTTTAAATCAGAAATGTATATCCGCTGAGTTGAGAGATGGTAACATATAAAACTTTTCCTTATTTTCCCTTTTTGATATAGGGCCTCAAAAATCAGCTTTTGGCAAAAGGTTTTCAATTACCCATTTGCAAAATGTTTCTAATATGTATAACCCCAGGCTATGTTTTCAAGATAGTCTTTTCTTTTAACTTACTTATTTTGAGGGGGAGGGGAGAGGGGGAGGGGAGAGAGAGAGGGGGGAGAGAGAGGGGGGAGAGGGGGGGAGAGGGGGAGGAGAGACAAGGGAGGGGGGGAGAGAGAGGGGGGAGAGAGGGGAGGGGGAAGAGGGAGCGAGAGGGAGCGAGAGGGAGCGAGAGGGAGCGAGAGGGAGCGAGAGGGAGCGAGAGGGAGCGAGAGGGAGCGAGAGGGAGCGAGAGGGAGCGAGAGGGAGAGACAGCACACAAGCGGGAGAGGGGCAGAGAGAGAGAAGGAGAGAGAAAGTCCCAGGCAGGCTTCGTGCTGTCAGTGCAGAGCCCAACTCAGGGCTCCATTTCACCAACCATGAGATCGTGACCTGAACCAAAATCAAGAGTTGGACACTTAACTGACTGAACCACCCAGGTGCCCTGAGATTGTCTTATTTTTAATTATTCAATAAAATATTTATGCCAGCCACAAGTCAAACCTGAAACTAACCTTCATACTTTTAGAATAGTCCATTAATTTTATACATCTGCTTAATTACTTCAAATGTTAAAATCAATGGCTAGAATTCCATTTTTTTTAATTTTATGATTTTATAAATTGTCTCAGTGCTGCACCCTAGCATCAGGTACATCTTTAAATCACTTAGACCTTTTTTATTTTAGCATTTTGTTCTAATTTTTTAATGTATTTTAACCCCCATGGCTTCCACTACTACTTTTTATCTCTAAAGACAGCATATACTATATAAGAAATACATACTACTTTTTATCTCTAAAGATAGCATATACTATATAAGAAATATATACTACCAAAAAACAACTAAATCTTTTTTTGACTTTTGAGTAAGTCTGTCTTATGACTTTACCAGTACTGTTTTTGTCTCCATTAGAGAATAAGTCTATCATTTCTGCTTTGTGTAGAATTTGTTAACGAGTGATTTTTAAATGAGATTCTGTAATCCAGTGCAAATGGAGAAAAAATTGATTGCTAAATTAAAGCAAGTCGGGACATAATTTAATTAGTACCCAAGCAGAAAGGAAGAGAAACTACTTTAGTGCCTTAATAGAAAATCAATTTTGCAACAAAATTTCACATTTTTAAGCCTAATTAGGAAAACATTTACTTCACAGAAAAGCATTTGGAGAATACATATTCATTCAAATGGCAAAAGTTTTTCAGCCTCCACTGGTCAATTACTTGATACGTCTTTGGAATGGGTTAAAGTCATTACTCCTTAGGACATCTTTGATGTCCAAAGATCATAAAAGAACTGATGCTTTTTCTAAGTATACTTAGCAGTCAGATGGTAACTCATGCCCTCCGAGAATCTCTGCACAACAAATCAATGCCCCAAATGGAAATCCTCACAAAAGGTTAACTGGTGGTATTTTAAAAACAGATGCCAATAAGAACCCTTCCTGTCTTTCACAATCTCTCACATTAGAGAAATCCAACAAAGACACTTATATCGATCCCCACATTCCAGGAAGTTCCACTTATTTCTATTTGTTTACTTGTTCATTGTCTGTCTTCCCCGGCTAAACTGTAAGCTTCAAGTGCAGCAGTAGCCATATTTATTGTTCCCCGCCATGAAACCAAGTTTAATCACAGGAGGCAAGCACACAGGTGTGCAAAAATATTTTTTTTTAAATATTTTTGATTGAAGAAATGGGGCAAGGTGTGTATTAAACTGTGGGGGGTTTCAAAATTCCCCCTTTAAAGTCTATGTTAATAATTGTAATTGTGTTATTTTATAAATGAGGTCTTAGGTATTCTCAAAATCTATCAACAAAACATCCTCATATTAAATGATTAAAATGGTTTAATATCTTTTGGGGTATTTTGGTCTGTTGCTTTGAAAAAAAGGAAGTATAGATGCTTATCAAATTCACTGTTATTACTGTTTGTTAATGGACATGAAAATGGTGATAGTTGTTTTTGTTGTTGTTAAAGCTTATTCAGTTATCTCATTCTTCTCCGTAACTTTTGCTTTTCAATTTTTTATTTAAATTCTTAGTGAACATACAGTGTAATATTGTCTTTAGGAATAGAATTGGTCTTTCTCTGATTAACTTACTTCCCTTAGCATAATACTTTCTAGCTCTATCCGCACTGTTGCAAATGACAAGATTTTATTCTTGTTGGTGGCTGAATAATATTCTATTATATGTATGTACATACACTACATCTTCTTTAGCCGTTCATCAGTCAGTAGTTATTTGGGCTCTTTCCATAGTTTGGCTATTGTTGATAATGCTGCTATAAACATGGGGGTGCATGTACCCCTTTGAATCTGTATTTTTGTATCCTTTGGCTAAATACCTAGCAGCACAATTGCTGGATCATAGGGTAGTTCTATTTTTAGTTTTTTGAGAAACCTCCTTACTGTTCTCCAGAACAGCTGCACCAGTTTGCATTCCCACCAACAGTGCAAGTGGGTTCCCCTTTCTCCACATCTTCACCAACACCTGTTGTTTCTTGTGCTGTTAATTTTAGCTATTCTGACAGGTGTGAGATGATATCACAGTTTTGATTTCTTTTTTCCTGATGAGTAATGTTAGCATCTTTTCATGTGTCTTTCTCTGTAACCTTCTCACCTGGTTTCCATGACACACAGAGAGCTTGCAGTTTAGCTTAGTCTAACTTTATCTAAAGTTAGGATTTAGTTCAAGCTGTAAGGTAAGTCTCTGTTTGCAACATGGAAATTTACCCAGAAGGAGGTGGAAAAGAATCAGCTTCAGGGAGAATTCCAAGAATATGAACAAATACCTATGTTTATCATAGAGTATTTATTGCTAGTCAGGTCTATAAGTAATAGATATGATAGAGTGGTACTTAGTTGTCTTATAATACATTAAGACCATGATACAATTTAGTGCAGTTAGTATATATATGTTCATTTTATGGGACTTGGAACATAATAATTCCATCTAAACTAGTACAGAAATAGAGTTGCCTTTGATTTTTGATATGTTTTTGGGTGTAGCTATGGTTTACTTGATTTTGAATCTTTGGTCAGAATTCCCATCACCAATTATAACTGTATTGTTATGCAGTGTAAGTATTGCCTGTTTCATGATGTGGCTTCTAAGAACATCATAGGAAAAAAGCAAACAAATAACTTGAAATATCCCTCTAGTGTGTAGGGTATAATTTGGCTGCCTTTCTAGTTAAAAAGACTTTTCATGCGCAAATGGATGAAACCAAATTCTCACTTCACTGAGTTCCTAAATGAAAATTTAATATCATTTTACTTTCATTGTAAATTCTCTAGAAAACTAAATTTAGAGTCTAAAGAATTAAATTAGGGGAGAGAGACTCTGGTTATTTTCACAATACCCTTTCATGACCTTCCATTGTCACATACTTTAACCTACTGAGTTACCCCTCTCCTTCACAGCTCTAACCACACAGAGGCCTCTGTTCCCAGCCAAAATTCACCTTCATTAACACGTACTTTAACTTCTCTTCTGAAGCGATAAACACAAATAATAAAAGCTTTCTTTTACTGAGTGTCTGCTGAGTGCCAACAAAAATAATTTTCACAACACTCCTCAGCATTGGCATTATTAGGAGTGAGAAACCTGAAGGCCAGGAAAGTCTAATTTGTCAAAGTTCATACAACGAAAGCCAGAGCTAAAATTCAAACACAGGTCTGAAACCCACACTCTATTTAACCATGCCATCTTCGTTAAACAATCTTTCCCAGTCTTTTCAGCCTCAAAATGGAGATTAAAACAATTTAAATGCAAAATCAAAAAACAAACAAAAAAAAAAACCCAATTGATGCAAACTAGTTTTTCTCAACTTTAGCTTATTTTTTTCAAAATCTTAACATTTGATCAGTTTGCTTTGACAACTTGCAACTGGTTAAAGTCTACATATATATTTTCCCTCTCAAATATCATAATACATTACAAATATATGTAACATACCAAAAAAAAAACAACTATGGCATTTTGTTTCTTCTTAATATTTCATAAATAGTCAGCATGAATTCCTACCCAAGATAGAAAGCCCTAAAATGCCAAGGTACTCATTAACACAAACATGTTGTTATTCACTCATGAGTACTGATGAATTTAATGAAGGCAGAGGGATTTTGCTTTCCATTAAAAAAAACTTCTTCATTAAATAGAATATAAATTCCCATCCATTCATTTAAAATATACTGAATATCTGTGAAATTAGTATATAAAAGTATATCATAAAGTATATAAAACAGAAAATTAAGACTCACACATGGAAAGTGGCAATAATAGCAACAGAGATTTACAGTGCAAAATAACAAAAGCTTCAGGAAGAACCAAGAAGTAGAAATTTCAAATGTACCAAATGTTTTATTAAAGCAAGAAGAAAAGGCATAGAGAGGGAGGCTCCACTGAAGACTTGAAAAAAGTGAACCATCTTTCAAGAGAATTTGAATAGACAGAAAGAAACAGAAGGCCTTCAAGAAATTAAAAGATCAGCAAGGGGCACCTGAATGGCTCAGTCAGTTAAGCATCCAACTCTTGATTTCGGTTCAGGTCATGAGTTCATGGTTGGGATTGATCCCCATGTTGGACTCTGGGCTGACAGCACAGAGCTTGCTGTGGATCCTCTCTCTCCCTCTCTCTCTCTCACGCACATGCATGCATATGCACACCCACGCTCTCTCAAAATAAACAAACTGTAAATTTTAAATAATTGTGAAAGAGATAAGCAAGAGCAAGTTTGCAGAGCTGAGACTGCCAATAACAAGCTTAGCTAAGAGTGGAGGGAGGGCTTAAACAGATACCCTGATATTGAATAAATAAGACTGAATGAAGTATTTAGTGACAGTTTGTCTCTTAAATATCAGACTGATGAATTGAGACTCAGGACACTAAGTGAAGCTTGTTAGAAATTGTTCTTCCCTAGGACAAGTGTTGGAATATGAAAGCCAGATCCACATCTGTGCCAAATACTCTACTAACTGCTTTTCTCACATGAGCTCTTGTAATTCTTGGGGCAGTCCTATGGGATAACTCTTCATATCCCTATTTCACATATTATAAAATATGATTGGCCCAGTTTCACCCAGAAAATAAGCAAAAGAGCCAAGATTTAGACCCAGATCTGCCTGAATCACAAACCCATTTTCTGTCTACTCTGCCATATTGCCACTCAGCTAACTAAAGCTCCACGAGCACAGGGATACTATATCTCCTTTACCTTCTCATCTACAGGGCCTTCCACTTTGCCTAGAATCTCCAAAGTGCTTGAGTGACTATTAAATATTTTCAAGTGAATTGAACAAATTAGAATGAAATGAGAATTTTCTGTATCAAACATACATTATGAGTTTTATTACCTTCAAGGAAGTCATCTTTGAAGGTACTCCATTGTCCCTGTGTACTGCTTATATGGCACACCCAAAATATTTTGAATTCTATTTCCTCTCTCCATAAGTTTCAGCGTACAATGCATTCTTTCCTCCTCAACAGTGGCTTCTTGTCTTCACAAGTTCAATTTTATTGAAATTGCCATAATCTATTTAGAGTCAAGCAGGAGTTGATGATCAAATGGAGTAAAATACTTTTACTTACTGTGCTAATTAATATAAGAGGGTCTATGTTCTTGCAAGACTTATTTTTTTAATGTTTATTTTGAGACAGAGAGCAAGTCGGGTGGGACAGAGAGGTGGGTGGGGCAGAAGATCTGAAACAGGCTCTGTGCTAACAGCAGAGAGCCCAATGTGGACTTGAACCCACAACCATGAGATCATGACCTGAGCTGAAGTCCATCCAGGCACCCCTGTTCTTGTAAGATTTATATTCTGACTCTGAACGAAATGTTATCAGCGTTAGCCTCATTGTATGGTCTCTCAAATGGATCACTGTGGGAAAAAAATATTGGGGAATAAAGTTCTAACACATCTAATACTAAGGAATCTAACTGTTTTAATAGAAAATGATGTAGGGGGTAGTTTTTCTCTTAACTCAAAGAATATAAGTTTTCAGCTGAATTTTGAATAAAACAGAGCAAAGTGGGTTGGAAGCACAGGTTTTTGAATATAGATTGGGAGAGCAGCAAATGAGGAGTGGGGGTTGAAATAGGAATAAACAGAAAACAAAAAGATGAGAAAAATGACATAGATAAGAGCAGTCTTGCCTATATCAAGTTTATTATTCAAATAGTGAAGAGAGTTTTGAGTGGGAAGCCATGTGATCAAAGCAGGGGAAGGTCTTGTTCTGTTGTGTCCTCTGTCTTCCACACATTTGGATCTCTTACAATGTAATCCTTTCTGGGGAGTTCATCATATGTTTCGGAACACTTTTTTTTTATTATTATCTTGTTTGTGAATTCTTCAATGTTTTTACCTTCTGTCTTACTCCTACCTCACTCTGAGTAGGCCAAGTGTTTTTATTGTGAAAGCTTTAATCCATTACAATCTGTTACTCTGCAATTAGATGAAATGTCAGCAATTGAGTACTATGTGTACTACAGAATAAAGGAGAAGAATGAGAACTTGCTGAAAAACAAAAGCTTAAATAATTAAGAGATGAAAGAGAAGGAGCATGCACATACACACACACACACTTGTTCCTAGAGATTTTTATGAATTTTACGAGTAAGAGTTTTTAAATTATTCTAAGTTAATTTCATTCGTTTATTCTTTTATTTATTCAACATGTATTTATTAAGTCCCTTTTATGAGCAGGGACTGTTCTAGTTTTTACAAATACAATGGTGAAGAAGACAGGCCCATTCAGCTTAGTCAGTTATAATTTAGTGGTGAAACAGCCCCGTTAGGGGAGATTAAAGCTCTCGTTCTGGACTCAACCTATGTGGACCCAACCATGATTCCACTTACGACGGGTATGTCCTTGGGCTTATTGCTTAACCCTTCTGTAAAATGGGATATTACCCACCTGCATGAGTTATGATACATTCTAAAGGAGATACTTCACATGAAATAGAACAATTCTTGGCACCTAATAAACTCTCAGTAAATGTTATTCGTATTATTGGGAACATGGATCGGTGCCCTTGTCTCCTCACCAGCAGAAAAAGCATCACTCTGACCAGTAGACCTAGATCCTTCATTCTGTAAAGAGACATGGACAGACCACAGGTTGAGAAGGCATTGTCATGCATGGTTTTGATAAAAAGGAGGAGGACTGAGCTTAAACCACATGTATGAGAGACTGTGGGGCATGAAAAGAAGTCACAAATGACAACGCAGGGTGAGGCTCACCATGAAAGAGGGGAAGGTGATACTAACACGATGTGGCCCCAGTGACTATGTACTTCTCTATGCTCTGACACCACAAAAAAGAATTCAAAGTTCAGGCGATCCTACAAGCCAAAAAATCTGACAATAATTAGTGCTTGCATGGATGTAGAGAATTGAAACCCTCCAACTTCGAGTGACAAAGTGAAATGGGGTTGCTACTTTGGAAAACAGTTCAACAGTTTCCCAAAATGTTAAATGGATAATTATCATATGACCTAATAATTCAACTCCTAGGTATACACTCAAGAAAAATAGAGACACATGTACACAAACACACAGATACACACATGTGTAAATATACAAACTGTATAAGAATGTTCATAGCAGTATTTTTCTAAATTTCCAAAAAGTAGGAAGAACTCAAAATTCCATCAGCTGATAAATAAAACATGCTATATCCACATAACAGAGTATTATTCAGTCACATAAAAAAAGGGATACAGGACTGATACTTGCTATAGCATGGATGAACCAGAATAGGCAAATCCACAGACAGAAAGCAGATTAACAGTTGTGTAAGGCTGGGGGGGGGGGGCGGGGGGAAGGTGAGGTGGGGGGAAGAATGACAGCTAATGGCTAGGAGTTCCTTTGTGGGGTGATGAAAATATTCTAAAATTAGGTAGTGGTGATGGTCACACAATTCTGCATATATTAAAGTCCATTGAATCATGCACTTTAAGAGGGTGAATTTTAGGGGCATCTGGGTGGCTCTGTTGGTTAACCAACTCTGGCTCAGGTCATGATCTTGCAGTCCATGAGTTCAAGCCCCACATCGGGCTCTGTACTGACAGCTCAGAGCCTGGAGCCTGCTTCAGATTCTGTGTTCCCTCTCTCTCTGCCTTTCCTCTGCTTGTGCTGTCTCTTTCTCTTGCTCTCTCTCAAAAATAAACATTAAAAAAAAAAAAAAGAGGGTGAATTTTATGTTATGTGAATTATATCTCAGGAAAGTGGTTCTTTAGAAAGAGTTAAGTACTGAAACCCTCAATATGGAAGCATGATGTTTAATGCTGATTAGGGCCTCATTTGAAACAGCACTCAGGTATGCTGGGAGTTCTTTCCTGATACCGTTGGAGAAGTTTACAGAGGTTTTCTCAAAATATTCTAGTTTCTCTTTAAACCACAGCATTTGTCTTCCAGATCGTGCTTGTCACCACATGCCTCTTGAAAGAAGGTCAATATTAAGACTCCTTTGGATAGTGAAAAACCCAGGCCTACACCTAGGCCATGCAGCTAGCCAGAGAACTCAGGCTTCAAAACACCAGTTTCACTGATTCCAAAGCCATTTTCTACTGGTCTATGCCCCTCAGGGTAGGAAGTATTAGGCTTAATTCTCCTGACATAAAAACACTGTCTGCCATATGAAGGCTAATTCTTTTCAAGTCTGTCTTCATATCATAGCTTCTCAGATGTCCCCAGTTATTTACTTGGGGTTGTTTCCAATTTTGAATTACTATGAACAGAGCTGTCATAAAGGTACTTGTACAACTTACTATGGACACCTGTTTTCATTTCACCCAAGCACTGCTCATATGTGAATGTATGTATCATGCTTTTTTAAACTAAAGTGGCCAGGATGCCAGATTAAGTCATCTATACAGGAAAGCATTGTAGTATTTCCCATCTGAGATTCAGTAATATTTTCTTCTCATCCTCACGAGCCTCCTTGATGATGCTTAGCTCACTTTGATCATTGACCTCAGCATTGTATTATCTATGTTGAACCACACAGCTGGCACCCTCTTCACACACATCCCTATTCTCCACGTGTCCGTGCTTGGCCACACAATGCTATTACGTGAAAAGATGCCTTGTTTACCCTTTGTTGACCACATAGGTTGAGTATGAGCTCCTTGGAAGTAAGGAAAGTAGTTCATACTTTTGCAGATCACAGGAGTTAGCCCTCCGGAGAAAGTTTGTCATGGAGCAAATAAGGACAGAACTCAGATTCCAAATCCCATAAACTCTGAGCCTCATTTCTTTGTATGTGAATGTTGTTGAAAAGTGTAAAATAAATTATTTACTTTTATGTTTGAAATTTTTTTCCAATGATTTTAATAACTGTATAGTCATGCAACCATTAAAACAACCTAACTTTAGAGTATTTCCCCAAAAAGAAACTTCACGTCCATTTGCAGTCACTCCCATTCTCACCCCTCATCCTGAGGCCACTGTTAACCTGTTCCCTGTCTTTATGGATTTGCCCATTCTAAACATAGCATATCAGTGTTAATCCTACAATATGTGGCCTTAAAAAGTCTAATACCAAATAAATTCCTAAAATAAATAGACACTGAGTAATGAATCACTTTGTTTTGTTGGGGGTAAGTCCATTGTTTGCAATACCATTTAGCAGTTTCAGGAGTATTTTTCCTGTCACTGCAGGGCCAGTGACAGTCTCAGTATCTCAGATTTCCACCCTGTCCACCCTTTCCAGATTTCAAGTGCCTGAGGGCAAGTGGAGTGGCACCCTAAGCTTTTGGAAAAGCTGACGGAAGAATTGTTTGTTGGTCTACTTCAAACCAAACAACTCCTGTCACTTGCTGTCTCCTGCCAGCTTTATCTTCTCTCTTCTCTGTTCTTTCTCTCTTCACAAGAAGAACTCAGGGAACAAATAAATCATTTAGCTTACTTTTTTATCCTACTTTTAATGTCCTTCGAGTCGCTAATAAGGTGAAATTATTTTCTCTCTGACATGGCCAGGGATGCATGTCAGAGTCTCTCTCCTGGGTTCCAGGAGCTGGCAAACTTCTAGCTTGGAAAACACAGGCAAGCCTGGAGCATTAGGGCCTGTCAAATCCAACTGTGGGCAAACCACCTACATATACCTTTGAAATGCTTCGAGGGCAGTATTCTTAGCAGTGATGCCTTTCATCCTAGAATGAGCCTTGCTTTCAACATCCCTTCCAAAAGTAACTTCTAAATCAATATTTCTTTTCATGTGGAACGTCGTTTATATTCAAGAATAATTTTCCGGACTTCAGGTAGCACGAGAGGGTAGGGATGAGCATCTGGGAGTGAAGCACCAGGCCCTGCAGACAATGCTGCTAGAAGGGAAGAAATGTGTTCTGAAAATACTTCTCGCAAAGCCTTCTCCTTCTCTAAGCTTCAGACACTCTGGAATGTGGCTAGAGGTTGTGTTTACCAAAAGTTAACCAACTGCTCTTTGGTTTAAGATGTTATTTTTACAGAAGCACATCAATATTCTGACACGGTACTCCCCTGAAGTTTTGTTTTCTGCTCGTGTCTTAAAGACAGAGGGGAAAAAATGTCTTTCTGGAACCAGCATGTCAGGAATAGTCTGTTCTTAATTGTATTCCAGTGTCAAAAAGCAAAAATAGAGATTAGAATTCAAAATAGGTCAAGAGTCTGGAGTTTTCTGTTTTGATTTTAGAACACATTTTTGAACAGCCTCAGTCATCAATAGGAAATCCAGACAGCCTTTGAAATACTTGCCTAATATAAAACCAACAGCAGTGTTTAACTTAGATTCCGAGGAGAGATAGATGCTTCTGTTTGAGGTCATTAACTTTCCAAGTACTATCATATTGATATTTTGTTTGTAGTGAGGCCATGTTTGAAAATGACATCAAGGCTGTGAAACCTGAGTGTCACCGTAGGTTTGCCTGATTTTAGGGGGAATAAGTTATTCACGTTTCTATTTGGTAGACTATATTGTCAAAGCTCTGTTACCTGGAAAAATCAGATAGAGTAAAACTTCTCTTTAACAGTGTTGAAATTCAAATCTATTGAGATTATGAGCCAGGCACTGTGCTAAGTATGGTAACTAATGGATGGCTCAAACTCAGACTTTTGTCTGACTCCAAAAACTCCTCCATCATGCTAGAAGGTCTCAGAGAAAGAGGTTCTAGGGCCTGTGCTAGGGATATTTTAATCCGCCAACACACAGACACACTGCACATGCCCTAGACTTTTGCTTCCCAGTCTCTCTTCTCCCAGCTCCCAGGCCACTCCCATGCTGTGCAAAGGGAGGGTCACCATGGCCTGCCTCAATTCGACACCCTCCTTATTCCCAAGTCTCTGAGCTGCTCCCAAGCTTTCTGGGTCAGTCTTTTCTGTGGCATAGATCTGTGAAAGAGCCCACAGGAGATTCACATGTTTCTGTTCCCGAGTCTCTCTACCTCCATCCTCCAATTTGTTCCATTCCATTATATTACAAGTTCCTGGAAATAGGAAATCACTGCTCCCCAGCCTTTCACTGCCCTTCATTATAGTGGGTATGATGATGAACTTGGAGCAGGACTTCCTACCTTGCCATCATGTCTAAAACACCAAAGGTTAAGGAAACATTTTAATGTTCTCCAAACAATGTTTAATTCGATGTACTTGGATATGAGATTTTTTTTTCAAAACAGGATATCTTTGTATGCTTAGAGTTCTCTAAGGCCCTGTGCTTCATAAAGCAGTAGGAGAGGCTCCTTATTAATACCCTATGGGGAAGAGCAGATACAGAGCTCTGCAGAATTATGCAATTTTTTTGTCATTACTAAAATCATTTCTAAAGAGCAGTTGGCCAAAAATGGACCATTCCCCTATAAAGTACTGCAATTTGAAATGTGGCCCTGACTATCCTCCTGGATTTCCTTTTCAAAATCCAAGTCTTGTAAGAAAAAGAGAGAGGAGGACAGAAAAAGCCTGAGCTACCTCTCACAAAACCAGATCATGACTAAACATATGGCATCCAGGATCCGATTCATTCTTTCTTAAAATCCAAATGTTGACTATTTCAAAAAAATCATTGTAGCATTCTCACCTAGGGATTGTTATGTCATCTTTATAGGAATTCCTTTGACCAGCCTCATGTACAACTTAGCCAAATTTGTAAGTACTTTTTATGTCAAGTCTGAATTTAAGGAGCAGCTGTAATGCCCTTCTCAGCCATGACTTTCAAAGCCCTGTATCAGGTGCTGCCAATGGTGGATTCTTGCCACCACACCCCTAAACCCAACCTTTTCCACCTGTGTTCCCTCTTTAGAAATCTCATTTGGAGATTCTAATTGTTAATCAATTTCTGTGGGAGGAAAAATCGCTTACAAATTCAACTTAAATGTGAAATAATTAAGTACATTAGCTCAGGGAAATCTCACCAACTATGGTATAGATATTTAACTAGGTATGTAAAAGAAGACACTGAGGCTCACAGAGGCAAAGACAATTGTCCAAAATCACCTAACAACAAAATAGTGACCATTTAAATCAGTGGTTTGACTTGTTCCTAAGTCCACATTAATTACTGTTTATTCTATTTTTAAATTCTCTTAGAGCAAGGACTCCACATCAAATTCCTAGCATTGGGAGTCAGTAACAGTTAGAGTAAAGTACAAGGGCCCCTGGTAATGAACTCCTAAGACATGCAGAATGTGACTCTGGTGGCCTTTTCTGTTTTAAAAAATGGATTGAAATTTTTCCTGAAGAAGCAATCAGGATCAGAAAGGTACCTCAAGAGGGACATGCAGGGGCGTAACAAACATGCAGGGGCTCCTGGGTGACTCAGTCGGTTAAGCTTCTAACCCTTGGTTTCAACTCAGGTCACGAGCTCATGTTTCTGGAGTTTTAGCCCCACATTGGGCTCTGTGTTGACAGTCCAGAACCTGCTTGAGATTCTCTCTCTCCCTCTCTGTCCCTCCCCTGCTCTCTCCCTCTCTCAAAAAATAAACTGAAAAAATTTTAAGTAACATATATGCAAGTTTGAGTTCTGGTTCTTCCTCTCCTGCTGTGGTAAACAAAAGGAAATTGTTTCTCTCAGTGACTGTTACTCCAAATACAACAGGGCTAAACCTGAAAACAGATAAGAGCTGAGACACAGCTAAAATTTTAACATGGCTGATTTAGGCCACAGCTGCTGTCTGGAGCATTTGGTTTGAGTCTGAGAGAAGTATTTACCAGGATGTGTTGTACAAGTCAGCAGGGGAAGATTCCATGGCAGAACCCTGTACACAATCTCAAGGATCAAACTTCCTTTCAGACCTTCCTGTTCTACACATAATGAATACAGTGCCTTGGGCTAGAATTTAAGTAACTGGAAGCAAAAAGCAGCTCATCATGAATGATTTCTACAGGAAGACAATGCTTGAGACACAGAGTGATCTCCTCTGAGTGGAGCAGAGAGCCACTTGCCCAGCTATTAATTAGAGTGCCAGGACCCAAAGTGGGAAGCAGAGGCTGGGAGCAGAACCGGAAGAATACAGTCCATTGTCTGTCTCCAGCCCACGTGCTGACCTGCCATCTTGCACCACCACCCCACCCCCAGCCCCGCCAACATTCTCCAAGGCTTCAGGCTGTCTCCTTTCTGGAGAAAATTGTATGCACTTGACTTCAGAACTAAGAACGGAAATGGTCCATATCCTAAATGCAAGCTCTGGCAAACCTAAACCAAACTGCTGTAAATGTTAAGCTGAAGTCTCTCAAAGAGTTTAAGACCTAAGTTATTCAAACACATTCCGAGACTGTGACAGTTAAAGACTAATCTATCCCCAAACAGAAGCTGCTACTGGCATCATCTATGCCTCACCCTTCCGATTAAAAAACTCTGAGATTACTGTTTTACTTAAAAGCCTGCGTCTGTTTGGATTATCTTTCATGTCGCATTTACTTCAACTTGTATTAGTTCACATTCACCCCCCAAAATGTAGATCATTAAACAAGTGATAAGCTTAAGATTTACATGATCTCTGTTCTTATGAGTGTCACAGTGAATATTATTACTACTGCCTCACATTTGCATGACCCTTTCGCATGTGCTAGAGGCCACTGGGACTCAAGCCCCGTGCCTCTGAAGCCAATTCCCCACTCCCTCAAGTCTCAGGCTGTGGCACCTGCAGTAGTCACCAATCTGATTTGGGCGCTCATAAAAGAACTAGAATCTCTTTCAGAATGAGACAACTGAGTAATTCACGTCCATTTAAAAATATCCATCTGAGGGGCGCCTGGGTGGCGCAGTCGGTTAAGCGTCCGACTTCAGCCAGGTCACGATCTCGCGGTCCGTGAGTTCGAGCCCCGCGTCGGGCTCTGGGCTGATGGCTCAGAGCCTGGAGCCTGTTTCCGATTCTGTGTCTCCCTCTCTCTCTGCCCCTCCCCCGTTCATGCTCTGTCTCTCTCTGTCCCAAAAATAAATAAACGTTGAAAAAAAAAAAAAAAAATATCCATCTGAGGCAGACTTAGAATGACCTTCTGAAGCAGCTGAAGTCCAAATAAAAAGAAAGATGTTGAAACATGGCATGGAAATGAAAAAAGACCCTCCTGACAGTGCTGAATGTTGAAACAGATATCTACAAGAGCCTACCTCTCTGGAGGGTTTTGAAAAATAAGAATTGGGACATGGGTTTGTAATCCAGCTTCAAGGTAAGGGAATAGACAAGGTGATCTCTCATGGGATCTAGCAGCCTGGTGATTCATCAAAGAAGGTGTTTGAAAAGCAAAGCCATAAAAGAAACAGCTATAGCATCAATCTAAATCAAGGCTTACATGGACTTTCTCTTTTTTTCAAACTTCTAATCCCTCACTGCATTTTCATAAGACCTATCACAGTAGGACATACCCTCTACAATTACTTTGACAAACAACAGTATTGGTACTCAGGTTTTTAGTCTCTTTCAAAGTAAATCAATGTTTGACAATAAAAAATAGCCAAAACTGATCCCCAAAGCTCTGGACGGCAGTGATAGATTTGGGGAGTTGATTTAGCAAAGTGGGTTTCCATACATCAGCCCCTGGCTAACTTTCTTGGGCAAGTGCCCATAAGCAGCACTGCCCCAGTGGAAAATTAGACCAATACAGTAAAAACAAGAGTCATGTCACAGTGACTTTCCTACCAGGTACCTTGTAAAGAAAGCCACCAGGTAAAGAAAATGTTTTTCTTTTTTATACTTAATGAGGGTTACTTGCAATGAATTCTGTCCTGAGATGGGAGGTTTCACATTGTAAAGAGTTCTTGCAAACAGAAGCATTAACAAGCTCAGACTCTGGCCATCATATCCAAACTACATAGATATTCATATTCATTGATGCCACCCTACTCTAACTTATTTCAACACAGCAAAATGTGCCCAGCATTCAACTGTAAGAAAATGGTTATTTATACCTACCACTTAGTAGGATATTAGATGGTCATTAGCCATAATTATATGAAAAAGAAATGTAAAATCTAACATTTTACATATACACATAAGCCTTTGTTGTGATTTTTAAAAATATTTGCATATGGATAGAGAGAATTTGAGAATTTTGTATCAGGATGCTAAGGAAATTTTTGTCCCCATTTTTAACACACATATCATAAATGCACCCATGCAACACATTTGACATAACAAATGACCATTCTTTCAAAATTCAATCTAGTATGTTCTGATTTCAAAACAGGTTTTTAAGTGCTCTACCATGAGTTGTAAGAAAATGGGGATAAACTCACATAAGACCTCCTATATTCCCTTCTCTGCTCCTAATACTCCGACACCAGCTGTAATACATGCACAGTGAATGGGTTTCCATTTTAACTTCTGTTCAGCTGATGAGATTTTCTTCCCCCCCACCACGTTAGTGTGCCCCAGAAATTTCCCCAGAAATTATTCCAGAAAAACATTTCGTATTTGCCCTTATGAAATTAGGAAATAGGAAGGTCAAAATAGATCAACATTTTTTTTAAGTTTATTTATTTTAAAAGAGACAAAGACAGTGAATTCTCAAAGGAGAATTCTAAGCAGGTTCTGTGCGGTCAGTGCAGAGTCCAATGGTATGGTTTGAACTCACGAACTGTGAGATCACGACCTGAACTGAAACCAAGAGTCGAATGCTTAACCAACTGAGCCACCCAGGTGCCCCTCAAGTAGATCAACATTTAAAAATGAGACCTGGAGTACCCCTACAGTACTATACAGCTCAGACCCCATTGCAGCATTGCATAGGTCCTGTATCACACAAGGGAAGAAATATGGCAAGGCTAAGAAAAGCTGTGTGGCTGAAATAAAATCTTGACTGGCAAGGAGAAGTTTCTGTGGTGAATCTTGCAATGCCTCACACAAAGGAATGGGGCAAAGTAAAAAGAAAATGGGGCTTATATCTTGTGTTAAAGCAGCAGCAAATATATTGTTAAAAGGCTTTCAACACCTTTGAGGTACCATCACACAATCATATTGACTAAAATACTTCTTTGAAGCATGTTAAAACACATTTTTTTTTCAGAAAGAGAGAGAGAAAGAGAGAGACAGCACACAAGCAGGAGAGGGGCAGAGTGGGAGGTGGGGCAAAGGATCTGAAATGGGCTCTGTCGTGACAGCACAGAGCCGTATGTGGGGCTCAAACTCACAAACCGTGAGATCATGACTTGAGCCAAAGTCGGATGCTCGACCAACTGTGCCACCCAGGCGTCCCGAACACACATTTTAAATGCCAGCTAAGTACTAATATAAGTCACCATCAAGTTCCCTTCTCCTGGCCACCACAGGAAACTCTGGTGGTTGGCAGGTTTGCTCTGGTGGTTGGCAGGTTTGCTCCACCGCAATAAAATCCAGTAACCTTTGGATATTCTGCCATAACATCTGGATCCTGCTTAAATATCAGGGGAGCATGGGACCTGGGGGAAGCCAAACTATTCACTCATTTCCAGAAGACTTATAGCCCATTTCTGACAGCTAAGGAGACTTGACTTCCTGCTGTCCTACCAGAAGCTCAGGGGGTGAGACTTCCCAGGACTTACTATGTCACTTTCTAAATCACAGCTTCAGGGTGTGACACAGAATACTCTCTTGGTGGGAAAAAGCTGTGTTCTTGACAGATGCAGTAAAACAGACCATCAGATACTGAACAGAAAAAAAACACTGTTATGCACTTAATTTCATACCAAAAAAAGAAAAAAACAGAACTTATTTTTGAGTTTGCTATCATCTCTCAAGTTCAGGTCTATTTGTAAATGCCAGCTTTGAGTAATTAAAAAGCCTATATAAAATCATTTCCATGAAACCTACAGCTTATGAAAAGCAGAGAAAGCATTGTCCATTGTGTGTAAAGCTTACGGTTTCCTCATTTCCTTCAGATTTAGTGTGGCTGCTGAAGACTCAGAGAAGGGTCTTTGTACTTGGGTAGACCTGGGTTCAAAGTGCCTCTGCCACTCATGAGCTGTGCCAACAGAAATCATCTAGGCTCTCCTGCTTAAATTTCCTTATGCATCAGATGGAGAATACAAAACCTCATCACAATGTCAACTGCACCTCCATTTAAAAAAGAAACTCATCACAGGCTATTGTAATAAGATGCAGTAACGTGAGAACAGCCAGAACTAGTAACCATGCAATGAATACCAGCATCCTTTTCTCCTTTTCCTTCATTTACACTCTTGGGCAATTATATTGTACACAATAACTGTGTGTTGAATTTCCTACTACCACTTTAAAATACAAAGATGATAGGGGCACCTGGGTGGCCCAGTTAGTTGAGTGTCCGACTCTTGATTTTTTCTCAGACCATGATCCCACAGTCATGGGATCGAGCCCTACACTGAGCATAGAGCCTGCTTGAGATTCTTTCTCCTTCTACCCCACTCCCCGACTAGTATTCTCTCTTTCTCTAAAATTAAAGAAAAAAAAGAGGATATTTATTGATAAAGGAAAAACAAACAAAGCTTAAAAATCATGTGCCATAAGACATTTCCTGATAGTGTAGTCCAACAAAACAGGAGAAAGCTTTTCTTGCCATTCATAGACAATCAATTTTAGCATCATTATTGAAAAACTCAACTACTTGGGCTTTTCACAATGCCTGGCAGTCCAGACCCCTTTCGATCACATTATGTTTCCTCTTCATGGTGTAGGTTGGGCTATTGAGTCTGAGAGGCCTGTGACAAGCTATAGTTAATAAGTTTTCCATGGTGTCAAAAGTAATAATATTAACACGCCATTGTGAGTTAAATTAATTTTGTTTTGTGCACTGGCCTGCATAAACATGAATGACGTTTTGGAATATGATCAGGCAGGAGCCGAGGAAGAGCCAACTGGCAAGGCAGAATGAGACACGCTCACAAGAGCCCAGCAGCCAGCTGCATGCATTTGGGGACACAGGAAGAGAAGCACAGGATATCCTTACAGCACATGTAGGGGTGGGGGTTGCTTTATTTCATTTTGTCCCTTTAAAAAAAGTCCTGAAGAGAGAATTTGTCTTTAGAGAAACTAGAGATGTTTGACATCCTGGCTCTCTTATTTGGAAATGAAAGAGCATCTCTTTGCTAATCTCTGATTTCAAGTGTCTTCAACCCACAGATTTTTTTTTTCTGTGCCCGCAAGAGGCAGCTGATTGGTAATAGCTTTTAAATGGATGACCGTCAAGTGGCTTTCTAAAGTCCTAATGGTTGTGTTTATTTCAGAGACTTCTTCAGATTCCCCCACACAGACCCTGCCAATGGCACCGATAAATATGTTATCTGTACACAGTTAAGAGACACATGCTGAAACTAGAAAGAAAATCTCTTAAGATGATTCAGTGATCAGATGACCAAAGTGGCTGGTATAATAGCTTGTCTTTTTTCTGTTTCAGCTGTAATATTTCAGCTAGTGCAACCAGAAATCAAATCATGAGGGAAATGAAGATTTCCCTATCAAGATGGTTATTATAGGTAGGAGCTATATAACCATTTGTACATTACACAGAACTATTATGTGTTACATAGAATGTCGTATGGACAGAACTATGTAATAGTTTGAGACTGCGTACCTGCTCAGACCCTAAGGTGGACAATTTAGGCTACATCCTGTAGTAATAAGCCTCTACATTTCTTTCATGTATCTGTTAGCACTTTGTTTTCTGTCTGTTCAGCAGTACTATTGCTATGCCATCCAATTTTTAAATTTGTATGTACAAGTTCCTCTATTTTATTAAAGTTAAGAGCACTGTATTCCTGGCTGTACCTATTGTTCGATATCTGCAGCCATCTCATACGATATGGCCATTTTATACGATATGTATAAAATGTTACCCATCATTTTATACAAAGGAAAAGTGAAGGGACTCCCCCCAAATCATGAATGTTAAGCTACAGAGTCTCTATTTTAACTCAGGTCAATCTGATTCCAAAGCCTATGCTCCAGATGACACATAACCCCAAAGACCCTTACCTTGTTTCTTCCCAGCCATCAATCCATTATATCTACCAATTGCCTAAATACGTAACTACATGTTCTGTACCTTTCACATTTAACTATAAATGAAATTATATCAGCAACGGAAATGGCTCCTTTGTGGAAGATTTTTTTCATTAATCTGATGCAATTCAGCAAATGTTCACCTATCATTCTATGCTGAACTCCAGTGTTATCAAGAGAAATTTAGCCATGTTTCTCCCCTCAAGGAGTTCATAGGTGACAAGGAAGGGATGTTGCTGTCTGGCAGTGAAGAGTTCACATGGAATGATATGTAAGTGAATTAAAAGTGGGCTATAAAGGATGACTAAGAATTCAATAAGTTGTGAATAAGGACTTCCAAACAGAGGAAGATGGGTGATCATTTGGAACATTTCAAGGACAAGATGCCTAGATCCAGCTAGGATCTAGTACATGTGAGAGTAAGATAATGGGAGTTGGGGGAGAAGGGGAATGAGACAGAAAAATAAATAAGGATAATAGTATTTTAGAGCCTTGAATGTGGGAGTTAACATTTTATTCTCACAGTTGGGAGCCAGAAGGATATTAAAGCTGCCACTGGATGGATCAGTTGTGTGGTTTAGAAAGCTAATTCTTTGGCAGTGCAAAGATAAATTGGAGTTCTGGCCTCCATTCAGGATGTTGTTCTAAAGTGTATAAAACTATACAGCAGTGAAGAAAACTCCAAAGAGTTTTTAAAAAACAGATTTACAGAACTTTGTTTTGAATTAGGCAAGGGGCAGAGAACCATTGAAAATGGTTCCAATGCTAACTTGGCTGACTGAGAAATGAACAAACAGGATAATAAATGAAATTACAGGAAGAGACGCACTAATTTTAAGGAAAAACAGTATGTTCTATTTTGGACATGTTGATTAAAAGAGTACATTTCAACTTAAGATATTTACTCCTCCCCCCCACCAATAACTTAGTTCTTTATATATGGTATTTAATGTCTCCAAAATAGTACGAGACCCCATAATCAACTAACATTGGTAAAGAGGCCATGGAATAAGAAATTAAGCAGTCTATTGCTCATAAAGTCAAAAGCTATATACTTTCTTCCCCATCCAAAAAAAAAAAATGCCCAAAGGAAAAAATGTCCTGAAGAACAGGAAATGAACTTCACTCTTACAGTTTAGGCTGGTACAGTTTCAGGCATCCTCAGGAACTTCCCAATTTCCATTTCACTCTTCCCAGTTAAGCAGCCAGGTGTAATAAACCACTGCAACCACTCACTCTTTACTGTGCTGATCCAAGCTCAGGACCACTGAAGAGTCAAGGGGGAAGCAAAATCCAAACTATGTTTTACCCAAGGGTGGGATTCAGTGGACTTCAACTTTGTTAGACCCACCCTGTGAGAAGATCCTGTGCCCCCCCTGGAGAAGGAGAACCTAGGGAAGGGTCCAAGTCTGGTGAGATACACATCTTCACACAGACATCTTCCCAGGCCCCATTCTTGGCTGTCTGTGTGCTCTTCAATGTATCCAAGAACAATTGAGTGAGAGAGCTGACTATATGAACATTCACATGACATTATCCTTCCATTAACAGATACTCCTATTTTTGTCGTATTAATTATGTGCTAGGCACTACTCCTGGCACTAGCAAAGCAGTGAGCACACAAAGATGGATAAAGTATCAATTTTAAAAAATCATTCTTAATCGCTTATGGATAAAAATATTACTAAGAAGAATACTAAACCAGCAGGCATTATGCATTTACCATGTTCTAGGCACTGCTCACCTCACTGAATTCTCACAACTAGTTGAGATCGGCACTAATTTTCCCTGCTTTATAGAGTTGGAAACAGAAACTCGGGGACACGGAACAGTTTGCCTGAGGTCACCCAGCTAGTCAGTGGCAAACCAGGGGCTCAAATCTAGGTCTATCTGACTAAAGACTTCAGCTCTAACCTCTACTACCTACATGCAGCCCAGCAGGTGCCTCCATCACTGTATCCACTGACCTTTGGCCGCATGAGAACCGAGAAGATAGCATTTATCCCTTGTTTAGAGAAGGTGGATTGCTTTTTTTATTTTGCTAATTCACTGCCTAAAATAATCCCTTTCTTGCATTTGTCCCCTCTTTTGCAGAGAGCCTATCCTTTCATTTTTTTTTTTCCTCATTTGACCTCCCTAAATTCCTATGAGGAGAGAGGAATAAATTTTATTATCCTTTCTGAATCAAGGCAATGTAATACATCTCCTTTTAGTCCAGCATATTTAGTTCAGGCAACCTCGGAAATGTAAAGGGAAATTGGGGAGCTTGTGTTTGGACATGCTTCTGCTCCTCTGAGAAACACTTTCATCTCAACAGTCTGCAGATACCTGTGCGAGACCTTGAGACCGTCATTCAGGAATTGTAGTCTGCCGATTCCTGCACATTCAGGAAGACATGAAAGCAATTGCAAATTGCTTAACAGACGATGCATAATATTAGGGATGAAGAATCTGGCTGTGAACACTCACACCAGGGAAATCCTGCCATGTGTTTTTTTTTTTTTTTTTTCCAGTTCAGCACCTTATGCTAGTATTATCTTACTGGCATACAGTTAAACACTTTTGAATAATGATCCAATATAAAAGGAAAATTAACATTTCAGAAGTTTTGCCACATGGAAGAACAAACATGGACTTTTGTGCTTCAGAGACCTGCATTCTGGGTTCTAAGAACTATGTTACCTTGAAGAAGTGACTCCACAGGGCTGAGCCTCAACTTATTCATTTGCCAGAGAGAATGATAACCTGTATTTCATGGCAGGTGAAGATCTGAAATCCATAAATGAGGGCTTGTAATTAACAACATTTATTGAGTACTAAGTGTCAGGTTCTGTTGCATATACTGCACACATACCAAGTCTTTAATCCTCACAACAGTCGTTTGATTTAGGGGGTACTATTTATTATCATTCTCACTTTCCTGATGAGGATACAAAAATCCCACAAAAGAACATTCCCAGATCATACAGCTGGAAAATGATAAGCCAAGATTTGAACTCAGCAGCAATTGTCTCCATAATAGTTTAAGAACTTAACATCTTTTAGGAATACACACTTAGACTGCAGTCCATTTTCCTTTCTTGACATACCTTACTTGTAAGAATAGGAAATTTTCCCAATGACCCCAGGAAAAACTGCCCCAACTTATTTCTGTAGCTGTTCAAGTTTACACTCACACACAATTGAGTATTTTTTTTGTTTGCTTCTTGTTATTTTTATTTTAATTTCAGCTGGTTAACGTACAGTCTTGTATTGGTCTCAGGTGTACAATATAATGATTCAACACTTTACATATCACCCTGTGCTGATCACAAGTTCTCTCTTTAATCCCCATCACCTATTTTATCCATCCCTTCACTCACCTCCCCTCTAGTAACCATCAGCTTGTTCTCTATAGCTAAGAGTCTGTTTCTTGGTTTGTCTCTCCCTGTTTATTCCCTTTACTTGTTTATTGTTTCTTAAAGTCCACATACAAGTGAAATCAGTGTTTGTCTTTCTCTGACTTATTTTGCTTAGCATTATACTCTCTAGCTCCATCCATATATTTGAAAATGGCAAGTTTCATTCTTTTTTATGGCTCAGTAGTATTCTATTGTGTGTGTGTACATATACACGTGTGTGTGTGTGTGTGTGTGTGTGTGTGTGTGTGTGTGTGTGTGTACCACCTCTTTTTATCCATTCAGTCAATAAACACTTGGAAGAGTATTCTTAATCTATAATGGGAATACCTTCCTTCACAAAATTCTCCTACCTAACTCTGTACCAACCTCACCTATAAGCAACATTGTTAGTTCATTTCTCTACCTTTAATTCATTCTGGATAAATTTTGAAGTAATGGTTTTACAATATTATATACAGTCTCTGCTTTTTCCCTGTGATTTTCCCAACACAATTCCTCTATTGTAACTTCTCATAGAAATAATCATATGTATGTAGGATTCACCCTCTCCAGCCAAATGTTCTCAAAGATTCAAGGACTAAGTCTACCTAACTAAAAAATTCTGTTATCTGAAAAAAAGCCTGTAAGTATAATTAACATACCATGTTATATTAATTTCAGGTGTGCAACATGATTAAACAATTCTATCCATTTCTCAGTGCTCCTCACGGGAAGTGTACTCTTAATCCCCTTTATTTCACCCATATCCCTACCCACCTTCCCTCTGGCAACTTCCAGTTTGCTCTCTGTATTTGAGTATTTTTGTCTTTTTCTTTGTTCATTTGTTTTGTTTCGTTAATTCCACCTATGAATGAAATCATATGATTTCACTTAGCATTATACCCTGTAGGTCCATCCACACTGCAAATACCAAGATGTCATTCTTGTTCATAACTGAGTATTATTCCATCATACACATACACACATCTATCCCACATCCTTACCCATTTATCTATGGATGGACACTTGGATTGCTTCTGTGTCTTGGCTATTGAAAATAATGCTACAATATACATAGGAGTACATTTATCTTTTAAAATTAGTGTTTTCATTTTCTTTGGGTAAATACCTAACAGTGGAATTACTAGATCACACAGTAATTCTATTTTTGGTGTTGTTGTTGTTTATTGGTTTCCACAGTGGCTGCATCAATTTGCATTCCCAGGAACAGTGTACAAGGGTTTCTTTTTCTCCACATCTTCACCAACACTTTTTATTTCAGACAACACAATTTCATACAATTCTTTTCAGTCTCAAATTCAAAATGCTATCTGTTAGATTTCACATATTCTTTTTCCTAATTGGATGATTTGGGGAAGTCAGCTGAAATTTGTGCAATTTAAAAATTTTTTCTTCATTTATTTGCCAAGAATCCATTTTCATTTCAAAGCAATGGAAATAAGGATTACCTCAGGCTCTTAATTTGTCCCTTTGCACAATTTATTGAATAACAATGGTTACTACTTTACTGACATAGATTTCATGGAAATCTACAGACTCTTTTAAGGTACAGTGTTGGTAAACATGCTTTTACGTGACTTCACATTTGAAAAAGTCCTTTAAAAAATTAGTACTGATTTCCATTAACAGGATATACTATAATAATAGATAAAAACCATTGATAAAAAATCCTAATAAAATGATAAAAGTCCTCTGGTGAAATGGACCAGAAATGTATGGTCAGTTTGCTCATTTCTATTTCCTAGAAACATAGTAAGCGTCTTTCATAAAAATATGATGCTCAAAAGGTGAAAGCCAGAATGCCAATACAAATAAAGGGGGAAATTATCATAGTTTAAAATGACTTAACAATTGCATAACACACGCTTTAAAACATTCATTTAGTAATCATCGCTTATAAAAATCTGATGTATTTTACGTAACTAAAAAATTTCTGAAATCTCAGCAGGGTCACTCCAATTTTTGGTCTGAATACATGCAAAATACAGCAACTAAGATGTACCTATGTGTTTTCTTTGTCTCAGAGAGTGGCTTCCATTCAAATCTATATCATAGCTCACTTGCCGATAAACCATTTTTGCACTGTGTGATTTAGTGACATCCACATTTCCATCCAAGGGACGACTGAATTCTCTAATGATGTTCTGATTTTCTTAACAATGAACACCACTGAACTTTCCCCAAGGCAAACCAGATGGAAACTAAATTGTTTCTGTAAAATGAACAATTTGTGAAATCTTGGCAAATTGAATTCCAAATATGCTTAGAGATGATCTTGACTTCCTCTGTAACTCTGCCACAACATGCAACGTGTTTAAGGCCTACATGAGAAATACACTAATTAGCTGCATAACCTTTAAGCAGAAATGAATGAGAACAGAATATCACCAACGAAGAGATAGAAGTCAAAAACTCTGAAAACAAGTAATCTGCAGGTGAGACAGCTTCACTAAGAAACTAGGAGATTAATGTGGACGTTGTCAGGTGTTCACTTACCACCTTTGCATTCACCACTTTGACCTGTTTTCTGAAGGAGGTAACCAAGGTTAAGTGAACTTCACATTGCTTCAAGTCAGTCATATATATTCAAGATGAAAAATTTCAAATTCCTAGACTATGCCGATAGATATATGCTGTTCCACAGATCTCATCTATACCCAAAATCTATAGGGACTGTGCATGAGAAGGATTGTTTCTATTACCCACAATCTGATTTCACAGTGAAACTACCAAGCAGGTGCAACATGCTTGTAGCACAAAAAAAAAAAAAAAAAAACACACAACAAAACAAAACAAAACTTCATCCCAAGTACAGAATTCTTACAACTCCCATAACGTTCCATCTACAGAGGGTCGTTATTCCCCTAAAAAGGACTAAAATGGCCAGAGTCATAACTGACTTTTATACCTATTCAGAAATTCAAATATTCCACCTCAGCTATTAGGTCATCAAGTAATGAGGATTCTTTTGCATCTCTACAAGATCCAGCTATTTGATGTCTAAAAAAAGATAATAATGAAGCAAAGAAGTAGGGGAAACTTTTTAAAAATGATTATTCTAATGATACTAAGCTAGCAAGAAAAATATTAATACCTTTCAGTTAAATCTTTTATACCCTTGATCTCATTTTATTCTTACCATATGTCATAAAAGGTAGCTGAGTTATTATATATAAAACGAGTTACAATTTCTCTCCAACCATCAAACTAAAGAAATTTCCAGTGTTACTCATGTATCATTTTTAAAGCCTACTCAATCTTCCCAACTTGTAATTGTTTTCTCTTTGGCTCTTTTACATTTTTACCCTGCCAAGTTATTTTCCCAATGATCTTCATCCATTGTCTTCGGTATACCTACTCTCCCAGGAAGTTTGATCCCCAAAATCCTACTTCCACTTTTTGCTTTTAATCGGAAATCCAAATGATACCTTAACTCTAAATAAAGTTTATCAACCATGTGCTAGACATAGGGTTTTCTTCTCTATCACTAGTGCATACAACATAGCCTTTCACTTCCACTCCCCCTCAGTCTTGACCAATTCCAAACTTTTTCTACTCTAGCACAAAAATTAAGAATTGCCATTTTTCTCTTTCCTGTGCCCTTCTACAGTAAGACACCGTCTTTCTCGACCTGTAACTTTATACTGACCTTTAGCCATATGGCAAACACAGTGTTAGTCAAAACAGATTAAAATCCAGACCTTACTTAATGAAAGTGGCAGACAGAAGCAGCAGACATCTAGAGTATAATATTACAAGTCTATACTGAGTTTGCAAAGGTTGATCGTGGAAACACAAAGAGGGAAGAAGGGCCAAACTCTGAGTGTAGTCAGGGAAAGACTCCTAAAGAGATAACAGTTGAGAAGTAAGTAGGAATGCAGTAGAAAAACAAAGGGAGGAAGGTTATACTGGGCAAAGGAACCAATATGTTCAAAGATTGAAGGCACAGTAACAGGGCAGTCAAGAACATGCAAGTATAGTTCTTGCTCTATTTCTTGCAACCCCAAAAGAAATTGCTTTCATGTAGCAACATCTCTGCTGTATACATCTACTTTGATACTACTTTGTACAGTACTTTTTTAATTTTCCTTTTTAGGTCTATGGCCTTTATCTTGTATTCTGGTGTCATTTTCACGGATGCCCTTTGTATTTTCAAACATCTTTTCAAATGAGACCACCATTTCCAAGAGTCTATCTAAAGGATGGTTGTGTTTAACCTGGATTCTTGCATTTCTGCTGTCTTAATTCTCTTTGCTCATCAAGATTACGAGAGCCAGGTGCATTCACAAAGCTGGTCTTTTCTAACTTTTCTCCTTTTCACTACACATTCACACCCACCTCTAACCCATGTTTTCCCTTTCCAAGAACCCATTTCCCCACTCTAGGTGGTACCCTTCCCCCTATAGATGAGTATCAAGACCCCCCTACCACACACACACACACACACACACACACACACACACACACAACCAATCCCTTCTGAGCGTTAACTTCCCTCTTGCCTTATTGTAGACATTGAGAATAAATTTTCCCCCTTTCAGTCAATAATAGTTTCCTACATCTCCCCCAAAAGTCCCCAAAAGCAACTTTCAGGGGCAACCTACCCCAAAACACGTACCTTCCCTTCTTGCTAACCTCCTCGTGCTACCTTGTTCTTATCTAAGACTTTTTATCTTCAGGCATTTTTTTCTCATATGATTTGCTGACACACATGTAAAGGACATCTCTAGCTGTTCCCACCACCACCAGAATGCATCTCTGCCCTGGATAACAAGTAACTGGAAGACAGAGTGCCCACGTTCCTCTCAATGGGCTTCCTACTTTACACTTTTCTATTTCCCTATCCTAATGTCAAATCTCCCAGCTGCCATTAGTGAAGCTTCAATAGATCACAGTATTTTTTTTTCCCCTAATGAGGCTGTCGTAACCTGTATCTCCCGTTTCAATCCTGAAGAGAACCAAGAGCGTTTTAGCTTGCTCAGGGAAATCACCACAGTGCCTTGTGCTTTTCCCTCTGACACAGTCTACAAGATATATCCATCTTTTCTGCCATCTGAGGTTCGCATCAATTCTTTATTTCTGTGAACTTGAATGACTGCAAATATGTCTCCTGGGTTCTTCCACGTTGAACTAGTAATTAAGGTCCCACCCTCATGGCATCTCACCAGGCAGGTCTCATCCCTTATGAAGTGAATCCACACAAAAACCTTTCAAAATCCTCCCACTGCTTTTCCTCACCGTTCCCAAGTTGTTTTATTTTCCTTATCTTCTCTCTTCCTTCTGCCCTCTTTATAATGGAAAATGAAATAGATGAACATTTTCTTCTTTACCCTCTTCCTTGGATTTTTTTCTCTCTATTCTATTCCTTTCTCTGGTTTTATCCCCTGCCCAATTCATCAGCTTTTCTTCCCTGTCTTCTCTTTTTTCCAAGGCTTCCATTTGCTATGGACAGACCCACAACCAGCTGAAGCCAGAGTGGAGAAGCTGGGTTGGCCCCCTCTGACCTCCCTAACCTTGCTTTTAAGTAGCTTTTCTCCCCTCACCAGTTTCTCTGACTCGCCTGTCTATACCATGCTCTTTTTATCACCTTCCTTTGGTTCTCTCCCAGATTTCATGTTCGCCCCCCTCTCACATGTAGGTCTTATGTAATCCTCACAGAAAGATACGGCAAGTGCTACTTATCTAATTCAACAGTAAGGGAAGAATTTGCTTAGAGCACCCCCTTGAGCTGGTTAGTGGCACAGCTTGGGTCTGTTCAGCATTCACCTTCTCCTCTTTTACCCCTTTATGAGGAAGGAAAACCTTCCAGCACCAATGATGTGAATTGGTGAGGCACTGCCCTTCCTTCCAGATTTCTTCTTAGTCACCAACATCCTGTAACTAAAAAGGGGAAGTATTCTTTGGATAAAACAACACCCTGGCTACTGAGCTTTGTCTGTCAAGATCCTATTCCCCCATAGTATCCTCTCAAGTTAGTTAGGATACACAAGTAAACGTAACTACAAGTGACAGAAGGTCAGGATACAAAGTCTTTGCAGTTTTGCTTATTATACTAGTAAAAATTTAATGCTGCAATATTAACATAAGCCTATGTAGAAATCATTCAAATGTGTATCTCTGCCACTGGAGGTAACACTTCTCGGGGTCAAAAGTGCCAAACAATGCCTTCCACGGATTACCTGGCATTGTTTTGTTTTGTTTTTTATGAATGTTCCAAGATCAATGACCCACCTTCTAGATAAAAGGAAACACTGTAAATAATTAAGTGCACAGATCAAATTTGCATTTTTATTTAGAAATATGTTGCCCATATTTCAAAATTACTTGGTGTCTACATTTTACTATAGAAGATTAAAATAGTTATTTGGATTATCAGAACTAGTGTTAACAGTCCACTTTACCCAAGAGCCTCAAAGTCCCTTTAAGACAAGAATGGAATATTTAAAATTGGGCCTGACCCCCGCCCTCCCTAAAAAAAAAAAAAACAAAAAACAAAATCAAGGACATGTAGTTAACATAGGGAGAACATTAAAGATACAAGGCAACTTGGTAAAGGTTTGTCTTTGGATATTTTCCCAACTATTTTCCATTATTTCCCTTCTTCACGTGTCCTCCTACAATTGGTCATTTACCTGGATTCCCATTATGCCCTCCTCTAACTAAAGCAGCATCTCAACTTATAGACAACCACAATCGTCTCCAGTTGTGCCCATCTCCACTCACTTAGATAAATCTTCCATAACCAAAAAAACTATCAAAATTTAATACCAAAATAGATTGTTATATCATCCACTAGGGGGCAAAACGGCATTTCATATCACTTTAAAGGGCTTCTAGAGATCTGAAGCTTCAGCAAAAGGGAACAAATGATGATATTTCAGGCACCACAGCGTATGACAGCATGAAGAATCTTTTGACAAGGACATTTCTGGTACTCCCTTTCCATTCTCTGTTCTGTTCACACTCCCTTACCCTACACACAAAATTCACATATAAAATTAACCACAACAAGTCCCTCTACCTTCTCCATAGTGGTTCTTCCTAAACATGTTTCTGCAATGGCATTTACCATTTTATGTTGAACTTTTGTTTTATGCCTATTCTCCCTAGCACAGAGTAAGTTTAAGGGCAAGAACAAGTTTTAATCAGCCCTTTTTTCCCCAGCACCTTGCACCATGACTGACATACTGAAAATATAAAATAAGGGCTTGGTAAACTGAATTAAGATTAAGACTAAGTGTTGCTCATTTTCTACAAACCACAGAAAGTGGAATAGATTACTAATCCTACTTCTAAATAGATTCTGACAAGCAGTGAGTAGTCTGTGACAGAGTGGAGCCTTCAGTAAACATGTATTCATTCTTGGGCTCAATAAATATGTACTAACCATCTTCTATGTGCCAAGCAGTATGCATATGGATGAAAGGACACTATGCAAAGATGATCAAATTCATGGGACTGGGATACAATGCAAAAAATGTGATTATAATTATTGTACATGATTATAATATATGATTATTATAGTCAGTATTTCAAAGGAAACATTGGGGGGGCTACTATAGAATATATAAGAAGAGCCTTATTTAGTCTGGTGAATCAAGGTTTCTCTAAATGAATTTTGAAATGAGGTCTGAAAGATGAATAAAAGTTAACTAAGCAAAAGGGAAAATAACAAGAGGACAGAGTGTGTCAAGAAAAAGGAACAGTTTATGTGATGGTTTTGAGAATATTCCAACTGATGGCAAAGATGTGGGTCTTTATCTCGGGAGAGACATGATACCTACCTGAGGGTTTTGAGATCTGTTATTTATAAGGTGATTCTGCTCACTCTATTTCAGGAATAAATTTAAGGAAACCAACTAAGACTACTGGAAAAATCTAGATGACCAATTATTGGATTAGAGTGATGAATATTCTCATATTGGAATATGAGATTTATTGGGTAGGAATGAAAACAAGTAAACCCACCTGAGAGAATTCTAACAGATAAAAATCTGAACTCTAAGGAAATCAATGGTAATGCCCATTTTTCTGGACTGAGCAACTAGCTGGATGCAGGTACCAATTACTGAAATAGAGTGAGAAAGATTTGTGAGGAAGATCAT
Source organism: Puma concolor (assembly GCF_028749965.1). Lineage (NCBI taxonomy): Eukaryota > Metazoa > Chordata > Mammalia > Carnivora > Felidae > Puma > Puma concolor. The sequence continues at coordinate 39,830,132 of NC_141673.1, read as the reverse complement.
GAATTCCATTTTTGGCACTTGAGTCAAGGATGTGTGTGAAATATTCTCATGTGGAAATGACAAGTAGGCAGCTGGATATATGAGTCTGGAGCTCAGACAAAATATCTCAAGTCAAGATACAAACTTGGCACTTGACAATCACTTCTACATTGTTACTAAAGCCATAGACTGTGGTAATACATGCATATTTCGTTTCACTGCACTTCACTTTATCGAGATTCCTACAAATTGAGGGTTTGTGAAGCAAGTCTATCAATGCCATTTTTCCAACAGCATTTGCTCACTTCGTATCTCTGTCACATTTTGGTAATTCTTGTAATATTTTGAACTTTTTCATTGTATTTGTTATGGTGACCCTGTGGTCAGTGATTACAGTTTGCATAGAACTCAGGTGATGGTCAGCATTTTTAGTAGTAAAGAATTTAATTAAGGTATAAAAAAGAATTTAATTAAGGTACATACATTTTTAGGCATGTTGCTGCACACTGAATCGACTACAGTATAGTATATACTTTTAGATGCACTGGGAAACCAAAAAATTCATTTGATTCACTTTATTTGTGATATCTGCTTTATTGTGGCAGTCTGGAACTGAACTTGCAAGATCTCCAGAGTATGCCTCTATTAGTTTATGAAGAAAAGAAATGGGCTAAGACCAAAGCTTGAGAAAGACCAAGACCAAATATGAGTTGCCAGAGGGCAGATAAACCAATCAATAAGGCACTGTATTACAGAACCCAAGGAAGAGAGGGATGTCAACAAATCTGCCTAGACCTCAGGTTACAAAAATATTTATGGCTACAATGAAGATCATTTGAAACCTTAGCAGAAGCCGTTTCAATAAATTGGAGAGTAAAATCAGTGGAACATGAATAAATAGGGACAGTGATTATCACCAATTCATTCAAGAAGTTTGGCTCTGAAAAGGAGCAGAGGGATGTGGTACTACCTAGAAAAGAGGGCAGTTAAAATAGGATTTTTGTTAAAATGTAGTATATGAGTATTTGCTATTGTATGTGTCAGGCACTCTTGTAACTACTTTGCCTTATATTTTACGATGTTTATTTTGCCCATTGGATTTTTTCATGCTGTATTGTGTCCCAGTGTCTGGAACAGTGCCTGACATCTAGGAGATGTCCAATAAATATCCGTTGCATGACCAACTAGTAAATGCCCACCTCAGTTCACTGCTCTGCAGTGTACTGTGCTGTTACTTATTTTTAATAGGCATTTTGATTTTCTACTTTAATCATTCTTGTTTTGACATCAGAATATCTATGTTTCCATTATTTCTAATAAGACTACACATGTATTTCTTAGTCACAATAAATTAAAAGGAAATTTTGAAGATCTAAATCATAAAGCTGATATCCGTCTTTGATTACATGAATTTTAAACTTAGAGAAGAGTAATTTGGTTTAAGCAGTTACAGGACTTTGTAGGTGCATCCTTGTGTCTACAACATTTTTGCCCTCTTCTTCACATGGTTCACACCAAATCTTCCTGTTGACCTTTCCTCTTTGCTCCCATGGCATTGGTGCAGTTGAACTGTATTATTATTCTCCATCTACATCTGTCACTCCAGTGACAGAAGGTCACTACATTTGCAAGTTCATAAAGTCCTCCTACTCATCTAAGTATCCATGGAGCCTAGAAGAGTCTATAGTGCAACCTATTTTTCTTTAAATAAGGAATGAAGGAGTAATTGAATGAGTACAGAATTAATAGGTTATATATAGTATCTTCATAAAATAAGTATTCAAAGACACAACATACAGTCTCATTCACCTGAGCAATTTACTGTGTATTTGTACACTAGGCCAGATTTAGTCTTTTCAGCCTGGATACATCCATAGCAACATTTCATAATGTGACCATCTGGACCATTAGATGTAAATACTGATTTGGCAGATACTTCAGTGATATGAGTATAGTTGTGGGAATAAAATGAATTTGAAAGCTACCACCACCCAAAGGATATATTTAAAGCAACTCTTATTAAGATGAAAAACTTGACATTATCCCTTTTTAACTGGAGAATGTCCTAGTATTTTCATAAATGAAGAATATGCAAATAATCTGAATTTTCATTTCAAAAATTTTAGGCTGCCATTTTTTGTCACCTTTAAATAGACTCCCAACCTCAGAGAAAAACCCTCAACTCAGAGAAGCTATCACCAACTTGACACACAGAAAAATCTTAAGATTAACATAAATAGAATATGTCCTTGTAAAATGTCACAGCATTAAGTCAATTCAGGTACCTTTTTAAAACTCATTCTAAAGTACAGCATTTCCGGGGCGCCTGGGTGGCGCAGTCGGTTAGGCGTCCGACTTCAGCCAGGTCACGATCTTGCAGTCCGTGAGTTCGAGCCCCGCGTCGGGCTCTGGGCTGATGGCTCAGAGCCTGGAGCCTGTTTCCGATTCTGTGTCTCCCTCTCTCTGCCCCTCGCCCATTCATGCTCTGTCTCTCTCTGTCCCAAAAATAAATAAACGTTGAAAAAAAAAATTTTAAAGTACAGCATTTCCAACAAGCTCGTGAACTTAGCTCCACTTGCAAAGGTCACTAAAGTGAACCCTTCTTTTTATACATAAAATGATGGATGGTGCTACAGAAGCCATCAAATAAATATTCATTTTAAATCAAGCTTTTTATTTATCCATTGTAGATGACCTCTGTTCTAATATCTATATGTAATGCTTTTCAAAAAGTAAAGGCATTGCTGTAGTTGTCTATTAAATCATTAATTTGTGTCTACTCTATTCAGTGGCTGCTTTAAAAAAAAAAAAAAAAACGGAATTGTCAAGCTTCTCAGAACAAAGGTTCTTTCTGATTGTCAGCTCCGTATTCTAAAAGAGCAGGTTAATTTCTCTGAATCTCACAGTTGGAACTTTCTCACACTAACTGGCAGTTTCCACCTAGTGATCAAGGCAATTGACTAAAATAAATTATACATAAAGCTGAAATTCCTAATAGTAATAAGGCCCCTTCGTGAGATAATCACACCAGCAAAAGCACTCATCTGTCGGCTGCAACTCTATAGGATTTCAAAATTATCTTATAAAAACTACATTTCCAGAAATGTTTTCATTTCTAGTTTTATGAAAGGCCTAACATGGCAATGTCTATGGCAGCAGGCACAAAGAAGGAGCTCCAAATATAGTCATTAGTTGACTCTTTGATTAAACTGGATATACTGTTGATAAAGCACTAGTGTCTGTGCTGTTTATGCAGCAAAAAGTTTGGTGAGGCTCTCATTTCAAAACAATCAACAGTTATTTATACTACCTAATAAGGTAGATCGTGAGGGCTTATCAAGTACAATCCCTGTCCTTCTGGGGTTTAAGATGAGGGAAACTGACATATGAAATGGGGGGGGCGGGGGGGAGAATCATCTCTAGGCACTATGCTGGCCATAAAGTGATCACTAGCAGAAATGTATACAGGCTAGAATAGTAAAAAGGTACTTTGTTAAAAAGATGCAGACTTGGACTAAGGCCTGAAGGTCAGGGGTAATTTTATTAGGCAAACAGCCCTAAAGATATTGCAGATGGATTTCCTGACTGCAAAAAACTTGGTGGTAAGAAGTAATAGAAGAAATGTAGTCATTGTTTTGGTGAACTGCCCCCCCCACCCACCCCCACCCCCACACACACCGCAATCTTGTACCATCTTTATGGACAAGTTATTTACTCCACTGGCTGCCCAGAGCATTGATGGCTGATATTTACTCCACTGGCTGCCCAGAGCATTGGTGGCTCATAACTGGGTCCCTCCTTCTCAGCATCGCCCTCAGCAGAAAAGACCCCCTGATCCAAGATGTGGGGACTGTCCACAATGAATGACTGGTGGATTCAGGAGCATAAAAATTTCACCCCTTTTAAGAATTCATAGTGTATCTGAAGTGCTGTCCCAGCTCCAGAGCTCCCCATAGGATTGGCTGAGGCCTTTGATAGGACTGCATCATAGCCCAACATTTCCACCTGTGCAATTCTGCTTCCTGCACTTGCACACACATGTTGACCCAAAGGACACACCACAATAAATCTCCTGCCTTCAAATCTCTGAGTCTGTTTCCCTGGAGAACTTGACCTGTAGCAATAAAGGATAATGTGGGGAGCAATCTGACTGTATTTGATGGAAGGGACTCTAAGTTTATTCATACAAGAGGCATATATGGACCTTGACTCTGTGCCAGCCACTATTCTAGGGCTTAGAACATAGTCATGAGAAGAACAATTCTCTTGTAAACCTATTCTAGTGGGGAAAACCTAAACAAACATAAAGGAACTTTAAGGGATATATGGTAGGATGAAAAAGAAGCAGGGCAAGAGGACAAGTAGTGTGTCTATTTAGGACCAGATAGGACCTTATATAGGATGGCCATATAAAAATTCTAAAGAAGTGACACAGGATCAGAAAGCTCAATAAACTAATAGAACACCCATGATAGTATCTGGGGGAAGAATATTGCAGATAGAAAGAACAGTAAGGCCAAAGGCCCTGAGGTAGAAGTGTACCTGGCATATGTTAAGAAGAGAAACATCAGGGAGTGGAGAGGGAAGATGGCGGCGTAGGAGGACGCTGGGCTCACCGCGCGTCCTGCTGATCACTTAGATTCCACCTACACCTGCCTAAATAACCCAGAAAACCACCAGAGGATTAGCAGAACCGAGTCGCCGGAGCCAAGCGCAGACGAGAGGCCCACGGAAGAGGGTAGGAAGGGCGGCGAGGCGGTGCGCGCTCCACGGACTGGCGGGAGGGAGCCGGGGCGGAGGGGCGGCTCGCTGGCCAAGCAGAGTCCCCGAGTCTGGCTTGCAAAAAGCGGAGGGGCCTGACGGACTGTGTTCCGACAGCAAGCGCGACTTAGCGTCTGGGAGGTCATAAGTTAACAGCTCTGCTCAGAAAGCGGGAAGGCTGGAGGACAAAGGGAAGGAGAGCTGCTGAGCCCCCGGACGACAGAGCTCAGTTTGGTGGGGAACAAAGGCACTCGCCAGCGCCATCTCCCCCGCCCATCCCCCAGCCAAAATCCCGAAGAGAACCAGTTCCTGCCAGGGAACTTGCTCACTCCGCGCAAACACCCAACTCTGCGCTTCTGCGGAGCCAAACCTCTGGCAGCGGATCTGACTCCCTCCTGCTGCCACAGGGCCCCTCCTGAAGAGGATCACCTAAGGAGAAGCAAGCTAAGCCTGCCCCTCCTGCCCCTGTGCACCTTGCCTACCCACCCCAGCTAAGACGCCAGATCCCCAGCATCACAAGCCTGGCAGTGTGCAAGTAGCCCAGACAGGCCACCCCACCCCACAGTGAATCCCGCCCATAGGAGAGGGGAAGAGAAGGCACGCACCAGTCTGACTGTGGACACAGCGGTGGGCTGGGGGCAGACATCAGGTCTGACTGCGGCTCCGCCCACGAACTCCAGTTATACACCACAGCACAGGGGAAGTGCCCTGCAGGTCCTCACCACGCCAGGGACTATCCAAAATGACCAAGCGGAAGAATTCCCCTCAGAAGAATCTCCAGGAAATAACAACAGCTAATGAGCTGATCAAAAAGGATTTAAATAATATAACAGAAAGTGAATTTAGAATAATAGTCATAAAATTAATCGCTGGGCTTGAAAACAGTATAGCTGACAGCAGAGAATCTCTTGCTACAGAGATCAAGGGACTAAGGAACAGTCACGAGGAGCTGAAAAACGCTTTAAACGAAATGCATAACAAAATGGAAACCACCACGGCTCGGATTGAAGAGGCAGAGGAGAGAATAGGTGAACTAGAAGATAAAGTTATGGAAAAAGAGGAAGCTGAGAAAAAGAGAGATAAAAAAATCCAGGAGTACGAGGGGAAAATTAGAGAACTAAGTGATACACTAAAAAGAAATAATATACGCATTATTGGTATCCCAGAGGAGGAAGAGAGAGGGAAAGGTGCTGAAGGGGTACTTGAAGAAATAATAGCTGAGAACTTCCCTGAACTGGGGAAGGAAAAAGGCATTGAAATCCAAGAGGCACAGAGAACTCCCTTCAGACGTAACTTGAATCGATCTTCTGCACGACATATCATAGTGAAACTGGCAAAATACAAGGATAAAGAGAAAATTCTGAAAGCAGCAAGGGGTAAACGTGCCCTCACATATAAAGGGAGACCTATAAGACTCGTGACTGATCTCTCTTTTGAAACTTGGCAGGCCAGAAAGAATTGGCATGAGATTTTCAGTGTGCTAGACAGAAAAAATATGCAGCCGAGAATCCTTTATCCAGCAAGTCTGTCATTTAGAATAGAAGGAGAGATAAAGGTCTTCCCAAACAAACAAAAACTGAAGGAATTTGTCACCACTAAACCAGCCCTACAAGAGATCCTAAGGGGGACCCTGTGAGACAAAGTACCAGAGACATCACTACAAGCATAAAACATACAGACATCACAATGACTCTAAACCCATACCTTTCTATAATAACACTGAATGTAAATGGATTAAATGCGCCAACCAAAAGACTTAGGGTATCAGAATGGATAAAAAAACAAGACCCATCTATTTGCTGTCTACAAGAGACTCATTTTAGACCTGAGGACACCTTTAGATTGAGAGTGAGGGGATGGAGATCTATTTATCATGCTACTGGAAGCCAAAAGAAAGCTGGAGTAGCCATACTTCTATCAGACAAACTAGACTTTAAATTAAAGGCTGTAACAAGAGATGAAGAAGGACATTATATAATAGTGACAGGGTCTATCCATCAGGAAGAGCTAACAATTATAAATGTCTATGCGCCGAATACCGGAGCGCCCAAATATATAAAACAATTACTCATAAACATAAGCAACCTTATTGATAAGAATGTGGTAATTGCAGGGGACTTTAACACCCCACTTACAGAAATGGATAGATCAACTAGACACACGGTCAATAAAGAAACAAGGGCCTGGATCAGATGGACTTGACAGATATATTTAGAACTCTGCATCCCAAAGCAACAGAATATACTTTCTTCTCGAGTGCACATGGAACATTCTCCAAGATAGATCATATACTGGGTCACAAAACAGCCCTTCATAAGTTTACAAGAATTGAAATCATACCATGCATACTTTCAGACCACAATGCTATGAAGCTTGAAATCAACCACAGAAAAAAGTCTGGAAAACCTCCAAAAGCATGGAGGTTAAAGAACACCCTACTAACGAATGAGTGGGTCAACCAGGCAATTAGAGAAGAAATTAAAAAATATATGGAAACAAACGAAAATGAAAATACAACAATCCAAACGCTTTGGGACGCAGCGAAGGCAGTCCTGAGAGGAAAATACATTGCAATCCAGGCCTATCTCAAGAAACAAGAAAAATCCCAAATACAAAATCTAACAGCACACCTAAAGGAACTAGAAGCAGAACAGCAAAGGCAGCCTAAACCCAGCAGAAGAAGAGAAATAATAAAGATCAGAGCAGAAATAAACAATATAGAATCTAAAAAAACTGTAGAGCAGATCAACGAAACCAAGAGTTGGTTTTTTGAAAAAATAAACAAAATTGACAAACCTCTAGCCAGGCTTCTCAAAAAGAAAAGGGAGATGACCCAAATAGATAAAATCATGAATGAAAATGGAATTATTACAACCAATCCCTCAGAGATACAAACAATTATCAGGGAATACTATGAAAAATTATATGCCAACAAATTGGACAACCTGGAAGAAATGGACAAATTCCTGAACACCCACACGCTTCCAAAACTCAATCAGGAGGAAATAGAAAGCTTGAACAGACCCATCACCAGTGAAGAAATTGAATCGGTTATCAAAAATCTCCCAACAAATAAGAGTCCAGGACCAGATGGCTTCCCAGGGGAGTTCTACCAGACGTTTAAAGCAGAGATAATACCTATCCTTCTCAAGCTATTCCAAGAAATAGAAAGGGAAGGAAAACTTCCAGACTCATTCTATGAAGCCAGTATTACTTTGATTCCTAAACCAGACAGAGACCCAGTAAAAAAAGAGAACTACAGACCAATATCCCTGATGAATATGGATGCCAAAATTCTCAATAAGATACTAGCAAATCGAATTCAACGGCATATAAAAAGAATTATTCACCATGATCAAGTGGGATTCATTCCTGGGATGCAGGGCTGGTTCAACATTCGCAAATCAATCAACGTGATACATCACATTAACAAAAAAAAGGAGAAAAACCATATGATCCTGTCAATCGATGCAGAAAAGGCCTTTGACAAAATCCAGCACCCTTTCTTAATAAAAACTCTTGAGAAAGTCGGGATAGAAGGAACATACTTAAAGATCATAAAAGCCATTTATGAAAAGCCCACAGCTAACATCATCCTCAACGGGGAAAAACTGAGAGCTTTTTCCCTGAGATCAGGAACACGACAGGGATGCCCACTCTCACCGCTGTTATTTAACATAGTGCTGGAAGTTCTAGCAACAGCAATCAGACAACAAAAGGAAATCAAAGGCGTCAAAATTGGCAAAGATGAAGTCAAGCTTTCGCTCTTTGCAGATGACATGATATTATACATGGAAAATCCGATAGACTCCACCAAAAGTCTGCTAGAACTGATACATGAATTCAGCAAAGTTGCAGGATACAAAATCAATGTACAGAAATCAGTTGCATTCTTATACACTAACAATGAAGCAACAGAAAGACAAATAAAGAAACTGATCCCATTCACAATTGCACCAAGAAGCATAAAATACCTAGGAATAAATCTAACCAAAGATGTAAAGGATCTGTATGCTGAAAACTATAGAAAGCTTATGAAGGTAATTGAAGAAGATTTAAAGAAATGGAAAGACATTCCCTGCTCATGGATTGGAAGAATAAATATTATCAAAATGTCAATACTACCCAAAGCTATCTACACATTCAATGCAATCCCAATCAAAATTGCACCAGCATTCTTCTCGAAACTAGAACAAGCAATCCTAAAATTCATATGGAACCACAAAAGGCCCCGAATAGCCAAAGTAATTTTGAAGAAGAAGACCAAAGCAGGAGGCATCACAATCCCAGACTTTAGCCTCTACTACAAAGCTGTCATCATCAAGACAGCATGGTATTGGCACAAAAACAGACACATAGACCAATGGAATAGAATAGAAACCCCAGAACTAGACCCACAAACGTATGGCCAACTCATCTTTGACAAAGCAGGAAAGAACATCCAATGGAAAAAAGACAGTCTCTTTAACAAATGGTGCTGGGAGAACTGGACAGCAACATGCAGAAGGTTGAAACTAGACCACTTTCTCACACCATTCACAAACATAAACTCAAAATGGATAAAGGACCTGAATGTGAGACAGGAAACCATCAAAACCTTAGAGGAGAAAGCAGGAAAAGACCTCTCTGACCTCAGCCGTAGCAATCTCTTACTCGACACATCCCCAAAGGCAAGGGAATTAAAAGCAAAAGTGAATTCCTGGGACCTTATGAAGATAAAAAGCTTCTGCACAGCAAAGGAAACAACCAACAAAACTAAAAGGCAACCAACGGAATGGGAAAAGATATTTGCAAATGACATATCGGACAAAGGGCTAGTATCCAAAATCTATAAAGAGCTCACCAAACTCCACACCTGAAAAGCAAATAACCCAGTGAAGAAATGGGCAGAAAACATGAATAGACACTTCTCTAAAGAAGATATCCGGATGGCCAACAGGCACATGAAAAGATGTTCAGCGTCGCTCCTTATCAGGGAAATACAAATCAAAACCACACTCAGATATCACCTCACGCCAGTCAGAGTGGCCAAAATGAACAAATCAGGAGACTATAGATGCTGGAGAGGATGTGGAGAAACGGGAACCCTCTTGCACTGTTGGTGGGAATGCAAATTGGTGCAGCCGCTCTGGAAAGCAGTGTGGAGGTTCCTCAGAAAATTAAAAATAGACCTACCCTATGACCCAGCAATAGCACTGCTAGGAATTTATCCAAGGGACACAGGAGTACTGATGCATAGGGGCACTTGTACCCCAATGTTCATAGCAGCACTCTCAACAATAGCCAAATTATGGAAAGAGCCTAAATGTCCATCAACTGATGAATGGATAAAGAAATTGTGGTTTATATACACAATGGAGTACTACGTGGCAATGAGAAAAAATGAAATATGGCCTTTTGTAGCAACGTGGATGGAACTGGAGAGTGTGATGCTAAGTGAAATAAGCCATACAGAGAAAGACAGATACCATATGGTTTCACTCTTATGTGGATCCTGAGAAACTTAAGAGAAACCCATGGGGGAGGGAACAAAAAAAAAAAAAAAAAAAAGAGGTTAGAGTGGGAGAGAGCCAAAGCATAAGAGACTGTTGAGAACTGAGAACAAACTAAGGGTTGATGGGGGGTGGGAGGGAGGAGAGGGTGGGTGATGGGTACTGAGGAGGGCACCTTTTGGGATGAGCACTGGGTGTTGTATGGAAACCAATTTGACAATAAATTTCATATAAAAAAAAAAAAAGAAGAGAAACATCAGGAGCACTGTAGGAAGCAGAGGGTCAGACCACATGGGCCTTCTTGTCTGAGGAATATGGAGGATTCTAGGTGAAATGAGAAGACATGAAAGGGCTCTAAATAGGGACAGTCTCATGATTAGATTTCCATTTTAAAAGGATCCCTTTGCCTCATAGGTGAGAAAGACTCTAGGAAGGAGCAAGAGTGGAAGCAGAAAGGGTATTAGGAGGCTATCAGAGAGGTGTAGGCCAGGAATGAGAACTTGGGCCTAAGGTTATAAATCATAACAGTTTGCCTGGGACTCAGGTTTTTCAGGGTATACAGGAATTTTAAGGCTAAAACCGAGAGTCTTTTGCAAATCAATGCTTTTGGTCTCCCTACCTGTACTAGAGTGAAGGCCTTTAAGTAGGGAGAAGAGGTCAGATTCAAAATAGATTCTGAAGGTTGAGCAAATAGTGAAGTAGAAGGAGAAGGTTTGGATAGTTAGTGCAGAGACAAAGTACAGAGTTTCTTGAAAGTCAGGAAAATGGCATTGGTAAATAGTCTTTGGAGAAACTATGACTAATGAGATCTTTCATCAGACTGTTGCAGAAAAAACATGACCGGGGGCGCCTGGGTGGCGCAGTCGGTTAAGCGTCCGACTTCAGCCAGGTCACGATCTCGCGGTCCGTGGGTTCGAGCCCCGCGTCGGGCTCTGGGCTGATGGCTCAGAGCCTGGAGCCTGTTTCCGTTTCTGTGTCTCCCTCTCTCTCTGCCCCTCCCCCGTTCATGCTCTGTCTCTCTCTGTCCCAAAAATAAAAAAGAAAAAAAGAAAAAAGAAAAAACATGACCAAAGTGTCCAGAACTTGATCTCAAACAGTAGAGGTAGAAGTAATGGAGGTGGTGATAGTGATGGTGACAATGACAAATATCAGAGATGGAGGTCATATTGGAGGTAGAGGTGATGAGGGTAGAGGTCGCATTGATCATGATGGGGAAAAATTAAGTAAAATTTAAAAATCCAATTTGAGGAGCACCTGGGTGGATCAATCAGTTAAACATCCGACTCTTGGTTCCAGCTCAGGTCATGATCTCACAGTTCATGGGTTCGAGCCCCATGCCAGGCTCTGTGCTGACAGAGCAGAGCCTGCTTGGGATTCTCTCTCCCTCTCTCTGCCCCTCCCTTGCACTCACGTGCACGCTCTCTCTCTCTCTTTCTCTCTCCCTCTCTCTCTCTCTCCCTCTCTCTCTCTCTCAAAATAAACATTTTTTAATCCAATTTGAGAGACATTGGCAAAGACAGAAATTTCAAGACTTATGGGCTGAAAGACTAAAGGAAAACAGAAGAAACATTGGCCACTGGAAACCAATTACTTAGAGACCCTAACAGAAAGGGGTATTGGAAATAATAGTCAAGGGGAGGATTTGGTAATGAACACATTTAGTTAGAATGAATTTAAAGTGAGAGTGGAGTATCTAAGTGGGTGGTCAGTCGGAGCATTAGTTTGTCATTCCAGATGCCAGTCTGACAATAAAGAAAACTCATTTTGAGTCAAAGGACCTTGGTTCAGTTCTGCACTGAGATGCCCATGTAACCATATGTAACCTCTGGGTCTCAAACTCTTCATGAATAAAAGAGGCATAACAGTACCTACTGTTGTTGAGAAAAGACACAGAATTGTCAAGGACAAATAAGCATCTGAGATGTAGGTTTGGGGATCATCTTTCTCTGGAAGTTTTCCAAGAACCACTTTTGTTTCTCATCACCAGAACCCCAATAAAAAAAACTTTTTTTTAAGTGTAGAAAGTCTTGGTTTCTCAAACTTTAAAGTGATACATAATGAGGCTTACCATCAAAGGAGGCTATTGCTGGGGCACCTGGGAGACTCAGTCAGTTGAAACTTTTGGTTTCAGCTCAGATCATGGTCTCATGGTTCATGCCTTCAAGACCTACATCAGTCTCTGTACTGACAGTGCAGAGCTTGCTTAGGATTCTCTCTCTCCCTCTCTCTCTGCTTCTCCCCTGCTTGTTCTCTCTCTTCTCAAAATAAATAAATAAAACTTAAAAAAAAATTTTAAAGGAGCATATTGCTACCCAACCACCTTTCTTGCAAACTGACATGTGAAAACTATTAAGTAAGGGAGGTTGACATAAAACTGTCCACATACAACTATCAGATCATTCCAGTTCTTCTGTGTAAGTGACCAGAGATAAAGCCTTCATAGGCTAGAACAAGACTCTAGGAACAGAAGTGCATCTCCATCTAATCACAGAAATTCAGGGAAAGGTTTTATGGAGGAGAAGAAAATACTTGTTTTCCTACAAGTCATACTGGTACGAGACCATCAATCTAAGATTCTAAAGTAACAGCATATGCTTACAACGTAAGCCTCAGACATAAGCCTGTTTCAGCCATGGCCAAATAGAACACACCTTCAGAAGAGGTCAGCTCCATGCAGAGCTCTGACAGCTATGTCCTTAGCGGGGTGGCATCAGAGCATCTCTAGGGTGCATATCTTGGCTCTTCTTGCTTCACATGAACTTAGGGTTCCCACCTCATCCACAACATATGAAAAACACATTGCGATCCTATTTAGAAATGCCTTAAACCAAGGGTCAAACCAGCATGTAACAGAAGTTACCCCAATTCTCAAATTTTGTTTTAGAGAATTATTAAAGCTACTTTTTTAAATGTTTATTTATTTACTTAGAGAGGGAGAGGGAGAGGGATAGAGAGCAGGGGAGGGGCAAAAAGAGAGGAAGAGAGAGAATCCCAGGCAGGCTACCCTATCAGTGCAGAGCCTGATGCAGGGCTCAAACCCATGAACCTCAAGATCATGACCTGAGCTGAAACCAAGAGTTGGATGCTCAATCGACTGAGTCACCCAGGTGCCTCTAAAGTTGCTTTTTAAGGAATTAGTAAAAGCATATACTTATACTCAGATAGTTACAACTCAAAAAATGTAACTAATAAGATAAAGGTTCATATGAATTGGATGCCTTCACCTTTTTCAAAAAAATGATGCCATAAAGAATACAAATTCCCAAATAATGATTAGCCTTCAAGTGGCCTACAGATCCAGAAGGAAGAAGATTTTCATACACTAAAAAGTAACTTCAATTGATTAAACATGTATTTTTAAGTTACTAATTCGCCATACCAGTTATAGTTTTATAGCATGTGAAATCTCATACATTCAAGTTCCTAAATTAAGGATTAAATGTAAATCCTTAACTGGTGCTAAAAAAGCATTTTTCCATATTTCCTTTCTCCCAAAACATCCATCTTTATTCACCACCCCCCCCCCAACATTCATTCTTCTTCCACTCCATAACTTTACAATTACAGGTAACTACACACTTCTCCTACCTGAGGCATGGGAGGTTCAAACTCTGTAACCACTCCCTTTCAAACTAGATATTATGCAAAATCTTAAAAATTCCCTATGTTTCATAAGATTGAATAATAAAGAAGTATTAGAACAAAGATAAGTTGTGATGTTTCTTGAAACAACTGAGATGCCATAAATTGTATCTTTAGACTGGACTATAAAAGAGGTGCTGTTTAAGAGAGAACAGTCATATCTAAAGCGCCTAACTAGAACGGTTAGAGTCACCTGGTTCTGCAAGACAGTGAGTGCCCCAGGGAGGGTACTGTGGCAAAAAGATAGAATCCTGCAAAATGAATCCTCCTAATGAGTATTTTTGAAGAGCAATTTTGTTCATTTATATTTCTCTTATAAGGTTCAGATGAATCTGTCCACACCCTGTATTAATTTCTAGGGTATTGATTCCCATTCTGTATTTTCAGACTATGAAATGGAATTTATTCTACCAGATTCTCTTCATGTGTAAATTAATTCCTAGAGAATAAGTAGGCACCTCGGGTGAATTTAGCACATTACAAGTTACTATTATCTACATTAGTGGAAGGGAGATATGACCTAGGTAATTCAAAACAGCAATATTATCTAAAATTTCCATTTATTTACTTTTTTGAGAATGCATGGAAAGTGATATTTCAGACAAGGACCAGTCTTCAAGGAGTTTACAGTCATATGGGAAAATTAAGACGTGCATAATAAACAAAGAGTCCTTAGTGACATAAGAGATGGATAAGATGCTCTGAGGACTCAAGGAATCAATTGGGATTATAAACTCATATTATGTTTCCAATAAAGCATTACTTAAGCACAAACTCCTCTCTCTCTCTCTCTCTCTCTCTCTCTCTCTCTCTTTCTCTCTCTCACACACACACACACATACACACACACAGAACATTATTTTTCACCTATAGATAAATCAGAACAGGTAGATTCCCTTTCCTTTTTAAAATATGGCTTTATGGCCAGTAAAAGGAATTACATTTCCTGAGGTTGTTAAATTACATCTAGGCAGTTATTTCTACACTGGAGACTTGGGCTGATTTAGCACATAAAGTTATCAATAAGGCCAAATACAGTCATAATAAGAACATAACATGAGAAGGCCTTCTGTACCTTATTCTTACATTGAGTCCAACTGCAGATGTCGGATACAACCATCATCTGTGGAATCAGAATTCACTTTTTTTTGAGGGGGGGCAGGAAGGTATTCTAAGAAATAAACCTTTATTTTCCATAATACCTAATTTCCTGTGTCAGTAGTTTAGGGCACCTGGGTGACTCAGTTAGTTGTCTGACTCTTGATTTTGGTTCAGGTGATGATCTCACAGTTTGTGGGATCAAGCCCCACATGGGGCTCTGCACTGATAGTGCTGAGCCTGCTTGGGATTCTCTCTCTCCCTGACCCTTCCCTGCTCACTTTATTGCTCTCAAAATAAACTTAAAAATATAGTTTAGATCCTTCAGTCTCCGCCCATTCTCATACTTACACATGTGAATGCAAGAATTCTACTCATGCTGAACAATATCATGGCTCTGAATTAGTTATCCTAAGAAGGTACTAAGGGGTGCGAACCCATAGGAGTTCTTTCTGAGAAAAAGTAAAACTTCTATATACCATCATTTTAAACTGAATCAAATGTTCAGAAATGTCAGAGTACAGGACTGGTGACTGTTCCTTAGGCCTAAAGAAGGAAAGCAATGAAATAACCTGAGGGGCTAGGAGGTGCTTTGTATGACTGTACATTTCAAATTTCCAACCTACTGCTTAGATTTGTACAAATAAGGGGAGAATAAGGGAATAGTCAGATCTCACTTGAAATGAGTAAAACTGAATGGGCAAAAACTTCTACTTGTTGCCCTTCCACTCCTAGGAATTCTGAATTTCTTATTAACAATTCAGCCCCGCTGGCTCACTTGATAAATCATGTGACTCTTGCTCTCAAGATTGGGTGTAGAGCTTACTTGTAAATAAAAATGCCAAATTAAAAAAATTCTTTAAAAAAGTCAGTCTAACAGTAATACAAGTCCTCTTCCCAAAAATCTAAAGTAGTAGACATAATCCTATTTGAAAGGTAAAAAGACAAAAATTTAGGCAGATTGATTCTGCTAAAGGAGTGCTAGGCTCTTTTCAAAGCCATTTAATAAAGTTATGAAATTGTGCCAAAAGCATTGTGGTGCTATTCAGAGTGGAATTTCTAAAAATGTCATCTCGGTCTCATTTCCTGAACTGTTGAATTATGGATATATTTTGATGAATGATAAAGTATAGATGAGCTATTTAAAACTGAAATGGGTTACAATCACTCTTCAGATCTTAGTGAATGAAAGACCACTGGGTACATGCCAATGAACCCGAGCACTTTCAAATTCTAATTGTCCTAATCTTCCTCCTGAGGAATTTGCAATGTATGTGTACAAACTATATTCACCTTCATTCACAGAGTCACTTATAGTCTCTTATTGGTTTTCACAGCAAGAGAAACTGGGTGATATCTGCTTCTCCCTTCGCTATGTACCTACTGCTGGCAAGCTGACTGTGGTCATTCTGGAGGCAAAGAACCTGAAGAAGATGGATGTGGGTGGCTTATCTGGTAAGGCTGTGATGTTTACTGATTTGCTTGTTTTTAATGCTGTTTCATCATGGATACCAGATGCATGGCATATATACTGTGGATCCTCTGTCCTTACTGATTACCATTTCCTTCCCATGGAGGCTGGAAGTGGTCTCAGAATTTATCCCAAGACAGTGCTCCAGAAGCCACTCTCACTTTATTGCAATTGGCATAAAAGATGAAGTCTATTTTCCTGTTTCATGGTCAGAGTATCAATCATCGGTTCTACAGCACTGAATGCCTCCCCCTTCCCTCCCTTTTTTTTTTTTTTTTTTTTTTTTTTTTTTTTTGCTTCTCTTAAAAGGCAATGCCTATGACCATTTTTTGTGGTAGTTTTTTTTTTTTTTTTTTACCAAAATTTACCTGTAACATAAAAATAATGTCTTAACCAAGACTTATTTATGAGAGGGGCACCTGGGTGGCTCAGTCAGTTAAGCAGCCAGCTTCAGCTCAGGTCATGATCTCATGCTTTGAGAGTTCCAGCCCTGCATCGAGCTCTGTGCTGACAGCTCAGAGCCTGGAGTCTGCTTCCAATTCTGTCTCCCTTCTCTCTGCCCCTCTCCTGCTCACGCGCTCTCTCTCTCTCAAAAATAACCAAAAAAAAAATTTTTTAAGCCTTATTTATGAGGTATTTGATAGCCTAACATAGTTTTTAGTGATACTGTTTCATTAAAGATGCATTGTTTCAAATATAAATAAGCAATAAAACCTATTTGAGGGTGAATCCCCATGGTAACACATTTATTTCTACAGTTTATGTTGGGGATGGAAGAGACCTTTGGATTTGAAGTTCTATATAACCCAAACTTATTTTTTCTTAAAAAAAAAAAAAAAAACTAAGTAAACTCTTCCTCAAAAGCAAAGCCAACTGAAGGATTTACACAACAGGATTTTTTTTTAATTTTCTGTTCTGTGTAATTGTATTTTTAACTTTATAGTAAATTATTAAAGTAGGAGAAGTTTTCTTTATATGCCATAAGGTCATCATAAATGGACTATGGCTGTCATTGTTTGTGACTGTGGGGTTAGAACCAACATTACTGGTTATTCAGTGTTATCTCTAATGAAAATATTGCAAACTTCAAAAGGTCGTCCCAATGCAGCATGGTCATTTTATATTCTAAAGCATAACAGCTCAAAAATGCTAACACTGAGTTTCCACTTACTGAACTACTAATTTGCCAACCAAATTCTCCTGGTATTTAAGTTTATTTCTCTTTATAAGTAAGTTGCCTGAGAAAGCTGCACTAATTCATACCACAAAGGCTCCACTGCAAAACCTACTACTTTCAGGGGCACCTGTGTGGCTCAGTTGGTTAAGCATCTGACTTCAGCTCAGGTCATGATCTCACGGTCCCTGAGTTTGAGCCCCGCATCAGGCTCTGTGCTGACAGCTCAGAACCTGGAGCCTGCTTCAGATTCTGTGTCTCCTTCTCTCTCTGACCCTCTCCCATTCATGCTCTGTCTCTATCTCAAAAATAAATAAACATTAAAAAAAAAAACCTACTGCTCTCATTGCTTAAAGAATAATAGAGCAAATTTAAAGCAGTTTCCTCTAAAAATGTTTAAAAAATCTCATGTGCCTAAGATGGAAAAATATATGCATGTATATATATGCATATGTCTATACACACATACCTTTTTTGGCTCTGTCCTTTGATATGGCCCAGAAACAAAGACTGACCCACTGGTAATGAGCACCCTTCACACCAGATACGGCTTGAAAATATGAAAATACAGTTTCTAATTAAAAGAACCTGGTATTTATTAAGGAAATGGTAGTTCCAGGTATGGTGCAGGAAATATACAAGCCTAGAATATCTCATCTCACCAGAAAGCAAGGAAGGTCTGAGAGTACAGAGGTCATGTCAAAAGACTTGGAAGCCACCCCTAAGACACTTCCACTGGCCAAAGATGTAGTCATTCGGGCACCAGTAATCTAATAAGTGTAGGGTATTCAAACCTAAACCAAAAGAGCATTTAATGTACAGAGAAAGATTTAGCTTTAAGAACAGTTCACTCCCAGGTAACTACTTATTATCCTGAGGTAGAACTTCCAACACCTTTGACCTTTCTTTCCTTTGGGTCAATGGCCGAATCCCATGCTAGGTGGCTTCCTTGTATCCTCCCTCACGTGCTCCTTTTCCAACTCCCATGCCGACCATCTCCTCATCGCCTGTATCCTGCACTCCTCCAATCTCCCAATCCATCACATTCCCTTTCACAGAGTTCCAGAAGCGACTTAACCATGAAACCAATAAAACTTTAGGGTCCCTCATTTGTTCTGTCTCCTTCCAAGATCCTAAAAAGGAGTTCCCATGATCCCTGATATTTCACTCACAATTTGTCACAGTCTGGGTCTCTGACTTCTCTGCCACCATCCATCTCTTTTTGTTTAGCATCATCTGAGTGGCTACAAGCATTTCTGAGAGTTAGTGAAGAACAGAAGTTGGGTCTGGCAGAATATATTTATGTAGCTTGTAATCACTTCCATGTGTAATTGGGTTATTGGTGGCTGCTGAGGAAAGAAAGGGCTGCTGGGAGGACTCCTAACCACTGCACCAACTCAGCATTGTGACATGAAAGGGGCAAGGCCAGAGTTCATATCTAATTTAGCATTCATCATTTTCTCTGTACTTAAGTTCTTTTTATTTTTCAAATGCCAAACTACATTTGCTAGAAATGGCCAATTACTTGAATCCAAGTAGGCTGTTTTGCCAGGGTCTAAAATTATAGTAGCTTCAGGACCCACACACCCTGGGTCTACCCCTACATTTGCATTACCTGGAACTGTTTTGTCTAATTATTAAATATTAAATAAGGATATTTCAAAACTCTGAATCTCAAGGGCTCTATCTGCCTGTGAAATTAAGTCAATCACTCAGATCTACATAACATAGGTCCTTCCAGACTACGTCTCACCGTATTTCTATAATTTATCCAAATTGACCAGCACACAGTTCTTCAAACAGACCATGTAATTTGCTGCTTCCACTCTTTGCTTAAGTCATTTCCTTCACCTGGAATTCTTCCCCCCAATAATGCCTACCTAAATGCTATCCATTCCTCAGGCCAACCTTAAGTCTTATGTTCTCATCGGTTGAACAAATATATGGTTTTTCCCTAACTTTTGTGTTAGGCATTGTTTTTAGACTAGATTTGTATCAGTGGACAAAACAGCCAAAGGACCCTGCCTTGGTACAGCTTACATTTTAATTTCGGGGGACAGGAAACCAATAAATAAGCATGTAGTATGCCAACAGGTGCTAAGTGCTATGGAAAAAGCAAAGCAGGGAAATAAATAATGAGGAGTGGTTGTAAATGGGGTGCTCAGAGAAAGCCTGATAAGCAGGTAACATTTCAGCAACAACCTGGAAGAGGTGAGGAGGTGAGCCGTGGGGTGTCTGGGAGAGAGAACATTTTGGGTGCAGGGACTTCATGATGCCTTTTCTGATCCATTCCAATAGAACACATCTTTCCCTTTTTTAAATGCCAACAGCAGTTTGTTTACACCCTTCAAACATCACGCTTCTCTCTCACTAGACTGTGCTCTGTATTTATATCTCCCACAATGCCCTCACTGACTGGTAGCACTGAGCATAGCTGCTGAATGAATCATGAATTATTTACCAAGGAGCTATGGCCTGAAAAAACAAGTCTTGCATTTCAAATTTGTTTAACCTACTTACCACTAAAATAACTGTAAGCACTTGGATGGTCTGTCTCAAAGTAATTTGACCTATGTCCGAGGAGACCAAAATTATATAATGAGATCATTCCAGGTAACTCAAATGTTTAACTACATTTGCTGGAAATGGCTTGTTAATTGGAACCAAAGTGAGTTGTTTCACCAGGGTTTGAATCCCATTCTACCACCACTGGCACTTTGACACTGGGTAAGTTCTTTAGCTTTCTGAGCCTCAGTTGCATTATCTATAAAGTGGGAGTAATAAGATCTTTCTTATAAAGGTGCTGTGAGAAATAAAGCGTAGTATCTGGCACACACAAGTGCTCACGAAATATTCTAATTATTTCTATTAGTAACTTTATGAAATCCTGGGCTAAATATGCAAAATGTGAAAGCAACCATTTAATAGTTTAACCAAGTATTTGACTGAATGGGGAAAAAAGAAAGGTTTCTTTGTTTAATAGGATTGGCTGGTCATTTAAGGCAAAATGATAGTAGACCCATGTTTTGCACAGAGCAGTGAATTAAGACAAGGTATAGAATTAAATAAGAAATATTAGGGGAAAAAAGGAAAAAAAACTTTAAACAAGTTTTCTTCCTATTCTACTACATGGTTTCTTTCTTACTGTAGAAACTCAAAATGCACTACATAAAGATTTTGCCTCTGTCATATACCCACATAGCAATTCATGCAAATCCCAACCCTTCTTACAGTGACAAACTTGACTGGATCATTCACATGTCTACAGCAGATCTTTACACTTGCATATTTAATATTCCAATTCTGAAGTATTTGTGAGCAACACCTAGAGTTTCTGAATCTAGCTATTTGTACTGAAATCTTGAATCTTGTAGGCTGCAAGACTATCCTTCAGGATTAAGTTGGTAAAGTAAAAAATGAATTGGGCTTTTTGCCCTGTACTTGGAGGGGGGAAAAAAAAGAAAGAAAAAAAAAAATCTAGCCTTCTGCCTAGTAACTGCTTCTCAATATCTTCACAGCCTTTTATACATCTGTGTGCTTGGAGTAAATTTCTCTTCAAATAAATGTTATCTCTTTGTGAAAACTGAGGAAGAATTTCAACAGTCTGGTTAGGCTGCTTAGTCCGGTTAGGCTGCTATAATAATGCTATAACCTGGGTATCTTCAATGAAAATTTGTTTCTCATAGTTCAAGATCAAGGCACCAGGTGATTCAGTGTGTGGTGAGAATCTACTTCCTGGTTCATAGGTGGCTGTCTTAGTTTTGGGTCTTCACATGACAGAAGGAGCAAGGGAGCTTTCCGGGATCTCTTTTATAAGGCAATAATCCCATTCATGAAGGCCCTACTCTCACAACCTAATCACTTCCCAAAAGGTCCTACCTCCAAATACCATCACATCAGGTATTCGGTTTCAACATAGGAATTTTAGGGCGGACACTAACATTCAGTATGCAAAGAGGTCAAAGAAATTGAAGCATTAGAAATGTTGAAGATTCTCAAAGGCATAGGGTTTTATGTCTTATATTTCTGAGCTGTGTATTTTTACCTGTGCAGACTCTCAAGGAGTAAATACTTTCTCCTACCACAATCTCTTGTCCCTGTTTATATTCCAACAACTGCTTTTCTCACTTGTTTTTTGTTTGTGTGTATCCATGTAAGTGCACGCGCGTGCGTGTGTGTGTGTGTGTGTGTGTGTGTGTGTGTGTGTGTGTGTGAGTGAGTGTTGTGGGGGGGAGCTCTCAAACCAGAAATTTAAGACTTCTAAGTACAGCTTTAATGAGTAATTTCAAGACTAAGTTCATTTGGACTTTATAGCACCAGTTAGAATTTTGAAGGTTTTCTAACCTAAGGATATAGCTGTTTGAAGAAAACACCAAACTTGTGAATCAGCAAGATGGCTTTTAAATTTCCATTAGGTTGAAATTTTTCATCTTAAATCTGATAATTTTTTTTAACTCTTAAGTCATTATAACATAGTTACAGAACACTGTCTAGTTTAGAAATCCTTTTCTAACTTGGTTTTCTCATGTGGTTTTCAAGATGGACCTGTGAGGTAGTTTCTGAAGGTAATATTCTCAGAAAATTGAAGCTTACAGACATTAGATAATGTCCATAAATCATCTCGCTCCACGTCTGACACATAGGAGGTGTTCAATACTGGCAACTGCTTTTGTTGTTACTGACATTCAAAGTCACCTGACTTGTAGACGGCATAGCTGGGACTGAAGCCCAGATTCTGATTCTCAATACAAAAATGTCTCAAAGACCATTCCATTTCCCTCTTTCCCTGCAGCTAGCACATAGTCCCTTTTGAAATTTTTCCAAATGGTTTGTACTGCTGAGAACCACGGAAAATAGCTAAAAGTCAGAAGTTTGTCTCTCCTATCTCTTTGATTGGGTCGTATTCACCTCAATTGTGAGGGGAACAACAAAAGCACATAAAGCATGGCAACAAGAAGGTGCTGGGAAAATAGAGATGAAGGACCAGAGTCATAAGTGCCTATTCCAGCAGTCTCCTAAACGTCCAGGAATTGAGAGGTGGCCATGAGATGGGATCAAGTCAGGGACATCCTGACAGATAGCTGGAGGAAATGTAGTTGAAAGTGTTCTCCCTGGTCATCTTTCTCCCTTTCAGTTTCCACCCAGACCCCACCCCCCAGTCTTCTTCCTGGTCATCCTCAGTCCTGTCCTATTACTATGCAATTCATACTGTGAAAAGCAAAGGGTAGCGCTATAGGAGAGATCCCCCAAAGCATCTAAATCCCCAAGAGAAAGGGCAAGGAAATTCACAAATTGCAGCAACTACTTACGGGAGAGGAGGAAGAAAGGGGACTCATGGTGGCAGAGGAGTCACTGCCCATTTGTGGGAGGTTTCCAGTGTGTGGTTGAGCCACTGAGACCTAAGCCATAAGATTTACTCTGCCAGCCCCACCCAGCCCTTCATACCTATATACACACTGTTCTTCAAGATACAATTTTGAAATTGTTCATACATTTGTCTTCTTACAGATACTGTTCTAAAAATATAATTTGGAAAATAGAGCCAATCTAAGTATTTGAAGTCACCTAGGAAAAAGCAACTCACCCAACCTTGGGAACCACTAGATTCCACATAGAAACCGCACATGAGCAGAGGCAGATCATTCTTTCAGGCATAGGCAGGTAGGGAGATAGAGTATCACATCACGTAAAGACATCATATTCTACCTATATGAGAATCACCCCATTGTTCATGTTAAAATTTAAGATTTCAGGGACTACCTCAGACCAAACTATAACTGAACATCAAGGGGGTGGGAACCTGGAAGCTATATTCAATTCCCCCCCCCCATGTTATTCTTATGCCTCTTAAATTTGAAAACAATACTTTATACAAAGTATAAAGAGAGTGTTAGTTGAAGCCAGGGAGGAAAACATTGCGGTATAAAAATGTATTAAATCAACATGTTGTATACTTAAACTTATAAAATGTTGTATGTCAATTGTATCACAATAAATTTTTTTTTAAAGAAAACTTTACTTTAGGAGCTTAAATGCTACATCATAATTTTAGCTGAGGTCCAGGTCACCCAAATTCCAAGTTGGAATTTTTTTCTTGTCAGTGATGTAGAATCTATCCTTTGCCTCACAGAATGGAATTTCCTTAAATGAGATCTATTTATTTCATCAGCCTAGTAACCTCTTTCTTGAGAAATACCTTGTCCACATGTTTAAATTGTCTTTTTCAGTCTCTCCTACTGAAAGACAAAAGCAGTAGATTGCTCCTGTATACATTTATGACACCACCCTTATCTGTCCTTCCATGCGTACTAAAAGCATGACAGAGAAAACCACTCCAACTTCAAGTTATTTGAGCTAAAAGTCACTAGGCTGGGAGCTAAGCCAACAAATAAAGTGGCAAAAACTTATTTTAGCCAATTAGATGGGGATATACAAATTAATTGGCCATGATATCAGGGTCAAGAAACAATATGCAAATAAGTTGGCATTTTGAGCTAACAGGACAGGAATATGCATAAACTGGCTGTGATGTCAGAAGTCTTCATCATAATTTTAGGCGTGGATGTTGTGATATAAATTTCCATGACACTTCAAAACACTCAGTTATAATGTTGATAAAATAATCTAAATCTCTATTATGTGAACAAGTTGATCTGAAAAAAAAAGACAATGACAAATCTTTTTAAGCTCAATATTAGAAACTGAGTTATTAAAAGGGGCTATGTTAAAGTTTAATGCAAGTTAAGACCCACGCACAGTAACCACAGGATGGACAGAGATGCTATGCCTGAAGGAATAATAGTGGCTTCAATGAAATAAGAGCAGACGTGGGGTGTGGGCTAGATTTGAAATCAGGAAGCAAGTGACAGGCTGAAATGTATTAGTTCAGAACATTTAGCACAAAAACGCCTAAAGAAGTCCTTTAGCCAGCAGGTACATATCCAATCATTCAACAAATAGCATTTGCATACCCACTGTGCGCCAGGCAGCACACCAGTCCTTGGATACATAAGTAAAAATAACAGCAGACACTTGCATAGCACAATGTGAGCCAGACACGGTTCTCCACACTTTATATATGTTAACTGATTTAATCCTATTACAACCCTAGGAGGTAGACACTATTTTTATCGCTATTTTTTTTAGATGGAACTGGAGAGGTAAATAACTTTCCCAAGGTCACAGAATTAGTTTTTGGCAGAGTTACAATGGCAACCCAAGCAGTCTTCAGACTCCATGAATAAAACAGGACTTCTAAGTCCTTATCCTTTCTCACTAGGCTTAACCTGGAGAACAGATGGCTAAGTACATGTTACAGTTCCAGAGATGGCCAAAAATTCTACCTGATTCCATAATTCCTTTAAACCCAAACTAAAATTCCATCATGGAAGCCACTAATCTAAATTAATGTGTTGACTGTTTAGTTTTTGGTTAGACAGCAAAGACAAGATCAATGACTCCCTATGATCAGACAACAAATATTAATAGATTTCCAGGCTGAAGGACGGTCTCCATTTCTTTGGTATGTTATTTTAGTGATGGAGTCTTTGCTCACTAAAGAGGGTGACGCACAAAACTGTAGTTTCAACTGTATCACTGGCAGAAGTGGAGGGATGTTGCTAAAACATCATGGAAGAAAGTCCAAGTCTAAGGATTTGTATGGCTATCGGGTGGTAGAGAAAGACTAAAAAATGTTATCTACTACTCAATTTTATCAAGGGTTGATTCTGGAAGACAGTGTGTACTATTACTGGGAAGAGGGGGCAACAGGATTTTATAATACAAAAGCTTATTACCCTTTGTCAAATGCGTTGGAGCTCTGTGAGTCAAAAATCACATTTAAATAACACTGAAGAAATTAGAACTGCACCTGACAACTTACCAGGAAAATAGAGCTTGGCTTAAAATTGTTAACAATAGAAATCCACAGATGGAGAAGTGGAAATAGTAAGTTCCAAAGAGGTTTGTAGTAAGACATTTGTACTTATCACCTTGAAACTCTCCATTTTGAAAGTAACAGAAATGTTTCCAGTCATTGAAATCCAAGCTCAGAGGATAAATGACAAGATCTTGCTAGGCTGAGTAAGCCAAAATAGGATAGATGAGCTTCAGTGTGGGCAAGCTTAGAAATAATGCAGTGAAAGGAAAGGAAAAAAAAAGTCAAATTAGTATAAAATAAGATCAATTATAAACCAAGAAAAAGGTCACATAGAACCATCCACTGAAGACATTCACCAAACACACAGCTACAACCAACCAGGCTTGGTGCTGTCGTGGAATTATTATAAATACAAGAGGGGGGAAATGCCCTTTGTCACAGACTAAAGCTCACACATGTGTGGAGTACATATAGTTATGGCCGCCCACCTCAAGGAAGATGGATGGTGTTAGATGACCAACTGCCAGAAGTGGCTAAAACAGAGGGATGAAGGGGCTGTGAGGACAGGCTAGGAAAGGAAAGCTGAGCAGACATATGACTAAAGTCTGAATATCCTGACAGAGCTAGGGTAATATCTACCTTTTATCCCATCCCACAATGCTAGAATTAGGAAGGGATCTTGATGTTTCAAAGAGAATACATAAAAGGAAGGCCATTCAGAATGATCTCAATGATCTCATCTTTCAACTAAAAATGCTTTGTCAAATTTTCTTTGCAGTTGGATAGTAAAAACTTGTTACTCTAGAAGATGGAATAGGTTGAGATAAATGTGTAAACCTGTTTTGAGTTATAGGCTTAAAAAGGGGACATCTCTAAACCTTTATTTTGTGTTGTGTTATAGGACCCCCATGCCTTTCCATGGGTAACCATCAGAAACAGGTCTCGCAGCTGCATATCCCCATAATCCAACCCAGAATGACTATATTCACGTCCTTGAATTGACCATTCTAGCTTCTGCTCTCCATTCACTATGCAAGGAACAAATAGGGAAGGTTAGATTTTCTAATAGGTAATTGTGTTGACAAGACTAGAGTCCCATAATATTCCTGATTTTTAAAACTACATTTGCTAAGCTTCAAGAGATTTTATTATCCATACCTGGTAGAGTTTTTCTAATAAGGGTATTAAAAACATGTAGCAAATGTCTGCCATATTTCTCTTTTATGAGGCTACAAGATTCCCTTTAGGCTACAACAGGTGACAAAAATGGAAAATACTATTGAATCTTAAACAGGGGCAACAATGCTCAGGGAAATTAACATTGAAAACAATCATTAAAGAAATTATACTTGATTTTTTTGAAAGTAGAGGTGACTATATCATATGTACGTCATCCCATAATCTTGTATTCCTGATCTCCACTATAAACCTATCACTCTGCTCTCTCCCTCTTCAGTCCTTCCACCTGCTGTATCATGAGCTACTTGGAGAGCAGAGATGGTTTCCACCTACATTATGTTAGGGGAACAGACCTCACTGTCCCCTGTCTGAACAACCCGTTATGAACCTGTCAATTCTGCCAGTCTAACTGGTTATTATGTCTTCATCTTCTAACTGATCTGACTTATTTTTTTTTTTCGCTAATGAAATCCTCTTGGCATCACATAGCTATTTCTAGTATGCAAACTAAGAAACAAAATCAGAAATAATAAAATATAATTATTGAATTTATCTTAACTGTCATTTTCACAATTTTATTCCTTCCTTCCCTCACCCCCTTCAGTAGTAAAAAAAAAAAAAAGGGGGGGTGACTCACAATGAAACAGACTATCTCCAGGGGATAAAGCAAAGGAAAGGAGAACCAGAAATGCCAGAAATGTACACATTATTACAGTTATTTCTCAATGACAGTCATAAAGACATTTTGCAGTGAAGACAAAAATGGTCCACTAGTCACATCTTTTGCCCAGCATGAACAGATAAGGCAATGATTCATCATCTTACTTGTTCACTGCTTTATAGACTAACTTTTATGAAAGAAATCAAAGACCATAGTAGCTGGTTGCCTTTTTGAATTGCTAATGACCTTACTTTTGGTATATATCGTTCTTAGTGATCCCTGGAAAACTAGGAGGCTTTGAATTTTTTTCTTCTACAAATAAATGATT
This sequence comes from Puma concolor, assembly GCF_028749965.1. Lineage (NCBI taxonomy): Eukaryota > Metazoa > Chordata > Mammalia > Carnivora > Felidae > Puma > Puma concolor. The sequence continues at coordinate 39,802,468 of NC_141673.1, read as the reverse complement.
TTAAGAGTTTACTTAGGAAATTAACTTTTTAACTTAAAATATGAATTAAATATTATTTTATATCCTTAGTAACCACTTTTACCCAAAACCAAAGCAACACAATTGATGGACTTAAACACACAGATTTCAAACTAACCTCAGCCAACAATCTGATAGTGTAATTAAGTGTCCCCCATGAACCAAAAAGATCTGAATGCAGATTTAGTGACTGTACAGTTGCGGAATACTTAAACACAGGGAACTGTGAGATTTCATAGCTATCAATACTACAACTACCATCTGTTCATAATATTACAACTTTCATATCCTAATTAAGGAAACAAATGGTTTCACAAATAGTACTCTTACAATATTTTCCTAATTTTTCATTTTTAAATTATAGAAAAGTTTTAGTAGTTAAAATAACCTATAGTCCTACCACTTCCTTTAATATGTGAGGTAAAATTAAGTCCCCCAACTAGTCCTTCTAATCCCTTCCCATTCACAAAGAGTTAATTGCCTCAAGGAAACAGTTTGAAATTTCATCTATAGATTTTTCTTTTCTGCTTTATATAAATCATAAATATGTGCATTTTGAAAAAAATGGGATAATATCAAACATATTCTGTACTATTTTTTCACCCAACAACATACAACACAGATCCTTCCAGACGACTACACCACGTAGAGACTACACTACGTAGAGATGTGCCATTACTTCTACTAGGTGCTTAGCACCCCTTGGTTTGGATGTATTGTTATATATTTAATAATCCCCTTATAAACACAATTCTAAGAGGAAAGCTACTAAATTTCAAATGATTTGAACTAAATAGAAGAATGATGTATTCCTGGATAGGAATATAATATGATAATGATGTCAGTTCCTCCCAAGTTATTATTAAATGCCATAAATGGAAGTAAGACAACTACCTGCTTTCTTTTTGGAAGAAAGCAGATAAGGCATGAATATTCCTGTAATACAAAGAAGTCCTAGAGCTTCAAAAAGAGGGGGAAAATTGGGGGAAATTTCCCATTTTTTTAATGTTCCTGAAATTTTCGCGTTGCTGCTTCTATTACTGGCTCCTGTTGCCATAAGCTAAAATATTACATTTATATAGTCTCATCATGCCTCCAAATAAGAAAGGATTTTAAAGTAAGATGCAATTATCCTCAGTTCAAAACCTAAAAATGCGTTGCTTAAAAAGACAACCTCGATTGATTGCAAAGAGCACAAAAAGTAAATCAGGTCATTAGCTTGTAGATTTTCAGATTTTCATCAGCTATATTTGCAGGAGTTTGAATCCATTAAAATACTCAATCCAGTGGCATTATTTTGATACTAAGTTGAAAGTATTAGAGTCACTAAAGTGAAAATAAAAATGTATACCTTTACAAAAGTCAAAGCCAACATTTAAGAGAATTTCTCGACTTTGTAAAACTACTTAAAATTTGAGAGCTGTATATAAAAGTTGCAATTCCAAGTGTATATTTAGAAAATAATCTTTAAAAATATTCCTGAATTTTGTAGTACCTTCTTTGCATGCAGTGAAAACATGATAAATGGAACTAGCCTAAAGAGTTTATTATATTACAATGAAGCAGTAGTTTACTATAATTAGAAATCTATTTTAATCTTAACTGAAAGATGTGTTCATGTTTTATAGGAGAATTTCACTAAAATTTTTAAAAAATAGTCTAGTGGCAGAGATTTTAAAAGAGGCAGCGAATGCTTATGAATTATGCAAGTCTGAACTTTCATTTTAATAACTTCATTAAAATATAAAAACCTTAAAAGCCTCCTAACAGGAATTTAACTTTATAGAAATGCTTTATACATGCCCTGACCTTGCCAAAAGGCATGCCTAAGGCATGATTTAACCGTTATTACAGGGCAAAGCCTAATAATAAATACCTATCTGAAAATGCCAGTATTTGTCCTTGGCTGCTTGGCCTCCAGTAGAGTTGCAACTCGACCATAAACAGACCCTCTCCTGTGAGAACAGCAGGATGCAGCAGCCAGGGAACAGCAACTAGAGTTGGAAAACCTAACCTTTCTGATCCTTGTCTGTTCATCTACACAATTGGGGTATCAAGGACAGCAACGCTGTTGCCTAAGCAAATGAAGTAATATTCAGATGGAAACTAAGTTGACAGCACTGTACCAATGATTATTTCTAAGCCAAAAGACAGTTCTGGGTAACTATTTTCCTCACCATATCCTGTTTCCTAGAAAATATGTTCCTACATGGCTAAATGTTCCATGTGTTTAAAGAATGCATCCCCATTGTTTGGATGGCAGTCATCTGCTTAGGCTAACTTAACCTAGGAGAACATCCTAAGGCTAACCAGAAAACTCTGCTTCTCCTTTCTGTTATTTGGCCACAAGACCCAGCTTATTTTATAAGAAATAAAACCAACAGTATATTTCTCAGGTAGTATATTGCTACCACCTTCAATTCCTTAAGTCATTTATTGGAATATTCTAAGATACCAGAATTGTCTTCCAAGTGGTTCTTCATAACCAGCCCAAGACAAACACAGCTAATTGGGCCAACAAATAGGAATAAAGAGGAAGAACAAGGCTTCAGACATCCTAATTATCAAGTTAATGCCTGGTTGCTAGACAAGCTCTCCTTCTTTCTAAAATGAAACATCAGAAGATGCGAACCACTGTTGCTATGCTGATTTGACTGTAACTGGCAGGGCCTGGCCCCAAAGCAACCCCCACCCCCAGCCCCGCTGGTTTTTCCAAATAATGGCGACCTGGCTAATGAATACCCTACTTGAATACAATAGGAGTCTGCATTCATCATCCACTGTTGCTGCTTAATTCAATGATGAGGATTCCAACTTTCTCTTGCTCTATAAATTCTCAAATCTCCACAAATAATACCAACACCAAAAACAAGAGAAGTAACCATGTGCACTCCCAAACCCTTGCAGTCCTTGGACTCTCTCTTCAGCTAGTTTTCCTCCAGCTGAAATTTCCCTTTCTGTTTCAAACACATCCCCAGACTATGCCCATCCTGGCATGTTAAAAAATGGAAAACTGGTTGGATTATCCATCTACTCTTCAGTCTTCACCTTAAATCAAGTGAGTTGCTCCGATACCCAATATGAAAAACAGCTCGTTTAAAATCCTCTCAAAGAACTAGGTGAGAAATGCAAAAAAAAAAAAAAACAAACAAACAAACAAACAAAAAAACAAAAAAAAAAAACACAAAAAAAACAAAAACAATGAACAAACAACAACAACAACAAACTGTTGTGTATTGTCCTACACATGGAGGATCCCTCTATGCTACTCTGGCTTGCTAGTTAAGTAAGTGCTAACTATGTCCACACTGGTAGTGTTGAACTGGGCCTCTCTCAAACAACCAGCCACGCTGACCCAAGGTTACTTAAACCAATTGCTTAGGAAACATTTTCTGTGAAGCTATGAACCTGAAGACTATCTACGTTCCAGACTCCAGGGATCAAAATGTCAGAGCTTTATAGGATGCTAAGACAGATAGGAGTATGAAACTAGGACATATATTCCAGCCTGACTCTCAAGTTGAAAAAACTCTCCATAAACATATTGCAACCAGGGCTACTTCTATTTTTTTTTTTTTTTAATAAAAGGGATCTTCAGTTATCCTGCAATAAAATCCAACAAAACAAAATTAAAGTATATTGGAAGTTTAGCTCAAAACTAAAGAAAATACTATCCTCAAGCCAAATTCTATCAATCTATGTATATTTAAGATCAATTTGCCCACACACAATTATAACATAGATTTTGATTCTTATAACTGCCACTTGAATTCTTTAAAAATCTAAATTAGTTCAGCCATCTTTCATGTTGTAAGAGTAACTAATAATTCAAACTACTAGAACGTACTATTTACTTGTAAGCAAACTACAGGAATAGGATATATATATCTATATACGTATATATACATATATATGTATATATACATATATATATACGTATACATATATATATACATATATATATCTTGAGTGGGTCAATGAGCAAAAAAGACATTTCTTTGTATTTCTGTTCCACTACTATGGTGTGGGTGGTTCTTGTCATTGCCCAACTTCCCATTTAAATTTCAAAATGATTTCATCAGAAATGTGAAACAGCAGTGAAATCTTATTACCAAGTCTGAGATTATTCATTTCAAAGATGACACTCTGGCAACAGAGCTTCTATACCCGACCCTGAGGAGTCTGGAATATCGAACTCGTTTCTGGAAACACACTTAAGAGGACAGACATTGGCTTTCTGAAGCAAATCCTGAGAGAAATCGGGGTCATGCAGATGGCAGATATGGTGTCACTTGAGGGACTGTTCAAGGAATTGGAGCTGGTAAGGCTACCGAAGAGAAGATTTAGAGGACACGATAGCTGCCTGCCAACTTGTGGAGGAAGAAGTGAACTCACTCTTGTTAACTGCAGGGATCTGAACTGCGATTATTGGGAATAAGCAATGGAGATCCATACTGGCTTCTTTCAATTTCAGTGCCTAAGCAGAGGCTAGCAGCGGGCTTAGCAGATGTACTAGGTTGGGATGGTGCCCTACTGAGCCCATAGGTTATACGGTCAACTTGATAAATACCTGGAATCTCCCAAGACTGTCTCATTCTAGGTGAGAACTGAAACTCTAAAAGATCACGCCCAGCTTGAAGCTAATATGAGTACAGGGGAGAGCACAAAGCCACAGTCATCCCCCTATGAGCCATTATTTTATTCTTATTCCTTTAAAAAAAAAAATAAGGGTGAAAGACTACTCACAATGATAAATAGCTCTCATCTAGTCAATGCTTTAGTTCTTATTTAATCCTAATCATAATCCCATGAGGCCAATATTATCCCCAAATGCAAATGAGAAAACGAAGCCTTGGAAAAGTTAAGGGACTTGATCAAGGTCACAGAGTGGATAAATGGCAGGTCTCCGCTGCTCACTCCAGCTGTGTCTGTTACCTAAGCCTATCTGCTTATCCACTACATTCCACTGTCTAGACTGTGCACACTGTAATTTCAATTGGCCATAATCCCCAAACCATAGAAACCTCAACCCTAGAAGATAATAAATGCTTTTAAGCTGCAGAATGATCGTCCGTTGACTCACAATTAATACCCTCTATAGATTATTTTGACAAAGTAACAATATCCAACTGTGCATGCAAATGCCAACACATGAAATCCCTGTGACTTCGCAGATAAACAGCAAATGCCCTAATGAGCAAAAAAAGAAAAAAAAAACTGCTCTTTATTCATTTTTGTCAGTGTTTCTTATTTCTGCTGAAAAATAATGCCCAGAAGGAATCAGTGTTCTTTTCAACAAGTTAAAAAAAAAAAAATGGTTAGTGTTTACATGTTTACATAATACAAAAAAGACTGGCCAGGCAACAGTGAACTGTGGCTTCCCAGTGGGAAGACAATCCTATGCAGCCAGTGAGTTCCTGGGCAGTTTTAATTTACTTTTAATCATTTCATAAGTTGTGCCTCAGAGGTATGAGCTGAAAAGCTTCACAGCATCTTGCCTTTCATTTTTTCCTTGCCCTTCCTTTTTCTGTTTGGCAGAAAGTAGCAAGCAAACAAACACCTGTGTGGAAGCAATTTAAGTATTTGCTTGTCTAGGAATCTTCCCCAGATATCCTAGCCCCATCCTCATTACTCTGTGTTTCTTTACACTGTCCACATATTTCACTTGTTCACCAACTTGTCTTCCTTTGATTGTGTCCTATAAATGCCTTTTCTCATAAGACTGGGTTCTTTAATCATCAGGGTTGCCAGGCACTCCTTTTTCTGTGTTCCCGTGGCACACTGAAGTTATCCCTTGCCATGATTTATCACACACTGTAGGTATCTGTGGCTCATTTCTCTGTGAATTCCTTTTGCCAGAGATCTGATATCAGAGATCATTTTTGTAGGGCCATCACCTAGCATTGCCTAACACACAGTAGGCCCCCATAGGAGTTGAAATTAAATGTAAACACACTTTTCATATATCCCCCATGTTGAGCTTATCATATGAACTGAAGTAAATTGAATTGAATTAGAACAAAGTGAACTGAATATATTAAGGCATTACTATGTTACAATAAAATTATCCAGATTATATTTATAGACAAATTGATTAACACACTCTGGCTATGATGTTGTGTGAGTCTAATGATCGATACCTCCTAGCATTACCTATTATGTTACCACAGAAAGGGCAGTAATCTTTAAAATGAAGCCTACGGACACCTGGCTGGCTCAGTCAGTGGAGCACGTGACTCTTGATCTTGGGGTTGTAAATTCAAGCCCCATGTTGTATGTAGAGATTACTTAAAAATAAAATCTTTGAAGGGGCGCCTGGGTGGCGCAGTCGGTTAAGCGTCCGACTTCAGCCAGGTCACGATCTCGCGGTCCGGGAGTTTGAGCCCCGCGTCAGGCTCTGGGCTGATGGCTCAGAGCCTGGAGCCTGTTTCCGATTCTGTGTCTCCCTCTCTCTCTGCCCCTCCCCTGTTCATGCTCTGTCTCTCTCTGTCCCAAAAATAAATATCTTTGAAAAATAAAAAATAAAGGGGGCACCAGGGTGGCTTAGTCAGTTAAGCATCCAGCTTCAGCTGAGGTCATGATCTCATTGTTTGTGAGCTCGAGCCCTTCATTGGGCTCTGTACTGTCAGCACAGAGCCCACTTTGGATCCTCTGTCCCCCTCTCTCTGCCCCTCCCTTACTTGCTCAGGTGTGCTCGCTCGCTCTCTCAAAAATAAAAAACATCGTAAAAGTAAATAAAAAATAAAATAAAATAAAATGAAGCCTAAAATAGATCATCAATTTTACCTTAAATCATGACTGACCCAGAGCTCACTCTAGAAGTCCGAGAGATGCCAGCTCTGCCATGGTCTTATTTTTCACTTGTGTGAAATAAATGTGCATTATCAAGTTTTCAAGCCACAGTTGTTGTTTTCCAGGAATCACTCTAAGTAAGCAACATGCTCATTTCATGAGGAATTAGTTTGGTTACAATTAAACAATATAATCCATACATCCGTATAATTTGTGCCGCATAAACTGCAGTATATAGCAAAACACAGAGCAAATAAAGCAGGGAGAGCCCCTCAGCTACACCAGCCTCCACTGTGCTGCTCCCATGTCTCCCTCCGGAACCCAAGTGTATGAATCATGCCCGAACGAGGACAGCACTTTGACACTGTACCTCAAATCTTAGTAAATCTCTCGTTATTTTTGTTCTTCTAAAAGTAAATAGAAGTTCTAATATTTTCTTCTCCATGGGGAGCATCTAACTCCATACTGGAGAGCACAAAGAACTAAAGTTTTCTAGTTTGTAAATCAAAATCTGCCAGGCAGCCTGTATTTTCCTTGGTCTTACCTCAGATTGAAACAACATGACATAGGGGCGCCTGGGTGGCTTGGTCGGTTAAGCATCCGACTTCGGCTCAGGTCATGATCTCACGGTCCGTGAGTTCGAGCCCCGCGTCGGGCTCTGTGCTGACAGCTCAGAGCCTGGAGCCTGTTTCAGATTCTGTGTCTCCCTCTCTCTCTGCCCCTCCCCTGTTCATGTCTCAAAAATAAATAAACGTTAAAAAAAATTTTTTTAAATAAATAAAATTAAAAAAAAGAAACAACGTGATATAATTTTCTATTTTCCTTCCTTTAAAAAAAGTCAATTCTTGGGGCGCCTGGGTGGCGCAGTCGGTTAAGCGTCCGACTTCAGCTAGGTCACGATCTTGCGGTCCGTGAGTTCGAGCCCCGCGTCAGGCTCTGGGCTGATGGCTCAGAGCCTGGAGCCTGTTTCCGATTCTGTGTCTCCTTCTCTCTCTGCCCCTCCCCCGTTCATGCTCTGTCTCTCTCTGTCCCAAAAATAAATAAAAACGTTGAAAAAAAAATTTTTTTTAAAAAGTCAATTCTTCATTAACCCAGAAAAAAATGGCACATTGTAGTTTACCAATGTGGTGTGTGATCTTTATGTAAAAATGGTATGTTCCAATAAATGCTACAACTGTTCATAAACTCCAGAGATAACACCATAATTTAAAATCATACATGTAAAGAGAGTGTAAAGCCAGTTGGCCAGGTCTCACAGTGTCATACAAAGAGTAAGAATGGCTGGATGTTTAGCCTGTAAAAGAGAAGACTGTGGGTGGCAAAAAAGCTGTTACAAGTATTTCAAGAACTGTCCTAGGGACAGAAGTATGAAGTCATGTGCTCACCAAGTATGTATCAAACACCTACCTGCTAAGTATCCTAGTCAGCTAGGAGCTGGAGATAGAAAGATGAATAACATGTAATGCCTGCCTTCAAGGAAGCTCAGAGCCAGGTCAGGGAGAGCCACTTAGAAATACCGTATGTGATTTAGATTGAGAGTTCACAACTTTTTTTTCTGTAGAGGATCAGAGAGTAAATATTTTAGGCTTTGCAGGCCTCAAGGTCTCTTACAACTATTAAATCCTGTCCTTGTAACATGCAAACAGCCATGGACAATACATAAAGAATAAATGTGGTTGTTCTGATAAAACTTTATTCGTGGACACTGACATTTGAATTTCATATAGTTTCACATCTCATAGATTATTCTTTTGATTCCCCCCTCAACCTTTAAAAATCTAAAAACCTTGTCCCATGCCCACATAAACATGCAGCAGCCAGGTTTTGTCTGCAGTCAGTAATCCGCTGAGGTCTGATAAAGACTAATAGCGATTTGCTGGAACTCAGAGGCAGGGTAGGTAACCCTAGCTGGGGGGCGGGGAGCGGGGGTGGGGGGAGGATCATGGAGGCTTGCTGGAGAAATAACTCAGTGAAGGAGTATACAGCTCAAGAGGGCAGGCGGAAGAACAATATAAACAAAGGCACAGCTTTTTGAAGCAGACTGGGGAGTACAGATGGCCCACAAGCAACATAGTTACAGTGATAAAGGGTGAGCAAGGATGTCACAGAGACAGGTGGGGCCAGATCAAGGAAACTGAACTTTATGCTCTGGACTCGGGAAGTAGCCATTAAGAGGTTTAAGCAGGGAGTTCTCATTGGAATGGTCCACGGGTAGAGGTCTCCAGAATGGCAATTCTAGCCCTGGCTGTGGAGTCAGTCTGACGTGTGTTAGGATCCCAGTTCTACCACACATAAAGCATATGACCTCCAACCAATGTCTTATCCTATCTAGAGTTCAGTCCCCCTCATCTGAAAACCAAAGACAGTCCCTTACTGAGCATTTGTTTTTCTTCATTATTGCACTGTTTGCTTCCCTTATTGCACATAGTGTCACAGCAGTAATGAGTTTCATCACTGACTTGTCGTTTGATGCCCCTTCTAGCTTGCAGGAACCTAGCCTCACCTATGTACATCAAGCGCCTAGCAGGGAGTCTGATGGAGCAGGCACTCCAAAGTAGTTAAGGAAGAAATGAAAAAAATAAAGCCAACATTCTCCCACTTTATCATTCTATCCGTGTCCATACTTGCTTATTTTGCTAAGATAAATACACTGCATCATTATTTCAAACGAGGATCAAAAGCATGAAGAGAAAAAATGATCTCTATGAAACTATCTATAATTACTTTCCTGAAAGCGTTACAATTACTTTATATTTTGGTACATGGCTTTTTCCCCCTTCTTCCAGTGATGTATTTTCCTCAAGAAATTTTTCTTAGGGCGCCTGGGTGGTTCAGTCGATTAAGCATTCCACTTCAGCTCAGGTCATGATCTAGCAGTTCACAAGTTGAAGCCCCACATCAGGCTCTGTGCTGACAGCTCAGAGTCTGTAGCCTGCTTCGGATTCTATGTCTCCCTCGCTCTCTGCCCCTCCCCTGCTCATACTCTGTCTCTCTCTCTCTCTCAAAAATAAGTAAAACACTTTTCTAAAGAGAAATTTTCTTTCTCAAGATAGGCAATTTCTGGTTTATATTGCACTAAACTTAAAGTGAAGCAAAATCTTTCCAATGAAAAATTCATCAGGCTAACTTTATAACTTAAATTGAGACCTAGGATTTCATGGGCCATTTCATGAATGGCCCACAAATGACTGTGTTCTTTTCTGTGTAAATTGCCAAAAGACCTTCATATTTTACTATCTAATATCACATCACATTATAAATTGTGTAAATATGAATTATCTCATCACAAGATTTCTAGGACTCTTTTTCCAGGGCAAACCAGAAAGCAACAAAATCCATGTTGATTTTTAGCTCAAATTGCTCCTTATTGTTCAATTTCATTCATTCATTTTAATACATGTCTAGTGAACACCTATGTGATGCATTCTTAAATCTTTCCTTTTGGAGAGATTCATGTAGCATGTTTTTTACACACTTAAGTCTAGCCTGCCTCATTTCCGTAGTGTAGTGATTATCACGTTCGCCTCACACTTAAGTCTAAATAGCTTAAGTCTTACCCATTTTTCTTATGATGTGTATGGGTAACGATGGCCTCCATGGAGAAAGCCTATCAATGCCAAGGATAGAATAAAAATAGAGCAATTCATAAGACTATATTTAAATCATGAATTTTAAATACTAACTTCAGTTTTCGTCATCCTTCTAGTTTCCAAGAAATCCTATCTGCCTCCTGAAATCTAACCTCATTTACTTATGACAGAATTGCTTTTGAGAGTTCAGATGTTAGCCACATTACCATTGTTGTATAAACAACTTAGTTCCTGTTCTCCCTTTGGGTTCTACAATCCTTTAAGACTGATTATAAATTGAGAATATCCAGGATGCTAAAATGATATACAATTTACTCAACACACCAAATATGTTATTTAGAAAAGCCCTGTCATTTTCTAAGGAGTGCTTATAATTACGTTCCAACACATATTTTGTCACCACTCCAGTCTCAAAATTAAACAGGAGATAGTGTACATGAGAAAACAGTTTAATTATATTTCTGAAAAAGTTCTTTCCAGGAAAGCTCTATGCAAAGGTGAGGAGATCCCCTGGGATTTTTTAAATTTTAATTTGCAATTACTAATTTGTTCAAAGAAGAGGGGATATAAGTATTTAGGACCACAAATATATAGTATATGAATAAATGTGTATTGTACACGTATTCAAATATGTTTATGATATATGTATTCTCTGATATGTATTCTGGATTTTATCCAAAATCCTGAGGATGGCTTTGCATTTTAGTGAAATCCACACAGTATATACAAGATTTAGAGACATAACATTCAAGCAAGCACATAGTACATAAAGATAGCTGTTGAATCCATTAGGAACAATTCTAATCTAGTGTTTGTTACCCCTTCCCCTTTTTTCCTTGATATGTTTATGTGTTCATCAATTTAAGAGGTAGAGCACACCTACTATGTACTAGGCTGTTCTGGAGGCTAAAGATACAGCAGTGAATAAAATAGGCAGTCCTCCAACATGGACTGATATTCTGGAGGGGCATAAAGACACTAAACAAGGTGAGTAAAATATAAAGTGTGTTACACAGTAAATGTCTAGGACAAAAATGAAGCAGGACATTTATGAAGAGTGGTCAGATTCTGGATATATTTTGGAGAACCAACAGGATTTGCCTCTGATAATGAAAGAGATCAGGGAGCCAAAGATGGGTGCATCAGTTTTGGCATGAGCAATAGCAAGAACAGAGTCGCTCAACACTGGGTGGGGAAATCTGCAATATGCCAGGTTTGGGGAGAATGGATAGTATGGGCTACCTTTGGAACATGCTTAATTTATGATACCAATTAGAAAAACAAATGGAAATACCCAGTATATAGTTAACTTAGCTTAAAACTTTGTTTTATTCAACTTTTTAGCCTAACATGGAAAATTGCCTTTTTTTCTTCATCTAAGCCATGATGAGGTATATGTGTTCATCATACCGAGTATATCTGAAAGCTGTTGACTAAGGTACCTTTCTCACTTTTTTCTTTCCTTCCCTCATTTAGTCTTCATGTTATTTAATCCTTAACTACGTAAAACACAGGATATAAACCATGCAATTTACTCTCGTCCTCACTTTTAATCCTCACCTTAGATTTGTATTCCTTCTTTATGCTACACATCATACAAAAAATACTTGTCTCCTCAGATTATCACACTCCTATTTCCTCTCTTACAAACCTTTCCTTCAACTAACCCGAAGATACTCAAGGCTTAATACCTTTACAGAATCCTTCTAATCCAACCCCAATTTACTGATATCTGTCTTTCTCCAGGACAGGTCTAGAAATATCCCACGTATGACATAGTTTATAAAATCTTCTACTGCTCTAGAATTTGACACATAAATTACAAACTCTCAACACTCCAAAAGAAAAATAGTCTATTGAAAATCATTCTTTTGGTTCTTCCTACTCAAGCTGTATTTCATATCCTATTTGCAGAATATAGAGAAATGAATTTGTAAAGAAAAAAAATTTTTAATCAATTGATGATTATTAGTTTAGTGGCCTCATAGACTTCTACATTAAAAGCAAGTCTGAATAACAGCAATCCTTCTCAAATCTTATCCTCCCCAAAAAACAAAACAAAACAAAACAAAGAGGAGAGAAAACTCCCAGACTCATTTTACAAGCATCATCCCGGAAAATGACACTGGTAGAAAAGAAAACCACAGGCCATTAGCCCTGATGAATATAACGTAAAAGTTCTCAATAAAATACTAGCAAACCAAATTCAGCAGCACATTAAAAGGATTATTGACCATGATCAAGTGGGATTTATCCCTGGAATGCAAGGGTGGTTCAACATACACAAAATCAGTATGATACATCACATTAATAGAATGAAAGAAAATCATATGACCATTTCAATAGACACAGAAAAAGCTTTTAACAAAATTCAACATCTGTTCATGGTAAAAACTCCACAAATTAGGCACAGAAGGAACATATCTCAACATAATAAATTCAAGCCCAAAAGGTAACATCATATTCAATAGTAAAAGGATAAAAGCTTTTCCTCTAAGATCAGAAATAAGAGTGCCCACTCTTACCATTCCTATTCAAACTAGTATTGGAAGTCCTAGCTAGCATAATCAAGCAAGAAATAAAAAGTATCAGAATTGGAAAGGAAGTTAAATTCTATTTGCAGAGGACATGATTTCATATATAGAAAATCCTAAGGACAACCAAGAAACTGTTAGATCTCATTAATAAATTAAAGTTGAAGAATACAAAATTAACATACAAGAATCAGTAGCATTTCTATATGCTACCCCTAAGTTTTCTGAAAAAGAAATCAATTCCACTTATAATACCATCAAAAACAAAGTACTTAAGAATAAACCTAACTAAGGAAGTAAAAGAGCTCTACTCTGAAAACTACAAGACACCGATGAAAGAAATCAAAGAAGACAAATAAATGAAAAGTCATCCCATGTTCACGGATTGGAAGAATATTGTTAAAATTTCAATACCACCAAGAACTGTCCATAGATTTGGTGAAATAGGTATCAAAATTCCAATGGCATTTTTTAAATAGAAATAGAAAAAAAACAATCAACATTTATATGGAATCACAAAAGACCCCAAATAGCTAAGGAAATTCAGAGAAAGAACAAAGGAGGAGGCATCACTCTACCTGATTTCAAGCTACACTATAAATCTATAATCATCAAAACAATATGGTGCTGGCATTAAAAACAGACAAATAGACTAACCCAAATAAACCCAAATATATATGGTCAACTAATATTTGACAAGGGAGCCAAAAATATTCTACGAAGAAAAGACGGTTTCCAATAAATGGTGCTGGGATAATTGGATATTCGCATGTAAAAGAATGAAACTGGACTGAGGTCTCACACCATTTGCAAAAATTAACTCAAAATAGATTAAAGACTTAAGCATAAACCTGAAACCATGAAACTCCTAGAACAAAACATAGGGATAAAGCTCCTTGAGTCTTGGTAACAATTTTTTAGATAGGACACCTAAAGCACCACCAACAAAATAAATAAAAAATAAGTGATCTACATCACACTAAAAAGCTTCTGTACAGTGAAAGAAACCATCAATGAAGTAAAAAGACAATCTACAGAATAAAAAAAACCTTTTTGCAAACAGTATATCTGATAAGGTGTTAATATCCAAAACACAAGAAGAACTCATACAACTATCAAGAAACCATAACCCAAAATTTTAAGAAGTGGACAAAGGATCTGAATAGACATTTCTCCAAAGATATACACAAAGCCAAAATGTACATGAAAAGATGCTCAACATCACTAGTCATTAGGGAAATTCAAATTAAAACCACAATGAGGTATCACCTCATGCCTTTTAGAAAAGCCATCATAAAAAAGAGATAACATGTTCGTGTACATATGGTAAAAGGGAATCTTTGTATGCTATTGGTGGAATTGTAAATTATCACAGCCCCTATGGAGTACAGTATGGAGGACCCTCAAAAACTTAAAAAAATAGGACTACCATATGATCTAGGAATTCCACTTCTGGAAATATATCCAAAGGAAATGAAAACATTAACTCAAAAAGATATTTGCACCTGCATGCTTATAGCAGCATTATTTACAATAACCAAGACATGAAAACAACCTAAATGTCCATGTATGCATGAATGGATAAAGTTGTTAGACACATATGTGCACATGCATGAATACACACACACACACACACACACACACACACACACACACACACATGGAATATTATACAGCCATAAAAATGAGGAAATCTCACCATGTGCAACAACATAGATGGGGCTTGAAAGCATTATGCTAAGTGAAGTAAGAGAAAGATATTATCTCACTTATACATGAAATCTTAATAACAACAGCAAAAACACCACCACCACCACCAGCAAAACTCCTAGAAAAAGAGATCAGACTTGTTATAGGGGCTGGGGAATTGGAGGAGGGTTGTTAAACAGTACAGACTTCCAGTTATAAAATAGGTGAGTACTAGTGGTATTACATACAATATGATGACTGTAGCTAATACTGGTATATGATATGTAGGAAAGTTGACAGTAAATCCTAAGATCTCTCACAACAAGAATACTTTCTTTTCTTCTTTCCCATTTATCTATAGGAAAAGATAAATGTGAGCTGAATCTATTATAGTAATCATTTCACAATTTATGTAAATCAAACCATCCTGCTGCATACCTTAAACTTGTATAGTGTTATGTCATTTACTTTTCAAGAAAACTGGAGGGGAAAAAAGGCAAGTCTCAGTTCTGATTAGTCCGTTATTTTCATGCCATTCTAAAGAACCACTTTTGAAGGTCAAAAGCACAATTTACTAACCCTAGGGGGTATAAAAAACAAAACATGACTTAGAGTTGGGCAAATGCCTTTAATGAGATGCTAGCATTAAATTATGAACTCATGCCAAGAACAAAAGCATAAATATTGGAATCTGGATCAACAGTGACTAACCCAAGAAACATGCTGGATTGCCCACAGGCTGATCCAAACTAAATGCCTCACTTGGGAAATTATTAAATATCGTAACTAAAAATGGTTATTAGATGAATGTACTGCCCAAGTTGGGAAAGCTCTTACATCATCAATTACTTGCGTACAGACCCTAAGAGATTTGTGGAAGTCATGAGAGTGACTTCCTAACTTAATACAAAAATGAGTATGTTTGTCATACTCAATGGTGAAAAAGTGAGAACTTCCTGTAAGGTCAAGAACAAGACAAGGATGTCCATGCTCACCACTTTTAGTCAACATAGTACTGGAAGTCCTAGCCACAAGAGTAAGACAACAAAGAAATAAAAGGCCCCCAAAATGGTAAGAAAGAAGTAAAACTCTGACTATATGCAGATGACATGATATTATATATAGAAAATCCTAAAGAACCCACCAAAAAATTACTAGAATTGGTAGGTGAATTCAGTAGTCACAGGATTCAAAGATCAATGTAAATCTGTTGCATTCCTATACACTAATAATGAAGTAGCAGAAAGTTAAATTAAGAAAACATTCCCACTTATAACTGCACCAAAAACAATAAAATATCAGGGAATAAACCTAACCAAAGAGGTAAAAGACCTCTACTCCAAAAACTATAAAACTCAAGTTGATGAGTTGATGAAAGAAACTCAAGATGACACAAAGAAAGGAAAAGACATTCCATGCTCATGGATTGGAAGAACAAATATTGTTAGAATGTCTATAGTATGCAAAGCAACCTACAGACTTAATGCAATCCCTAACAAAACACCTACAGCATTTTTTAATGTTTATTTGAGAGAGAGAGAGAGAGAGAGAGAGAGACAGAGGGAAAGGGAGAGACAGAGAGACAGTGTACAAGTGGGGGAAGGGCAGAGAGGAAGAGACACGCAGAATCCAAAGCAGGTTCCAGGCTCTGAGCTGTCAGCATAGAGCCCAACATGGGGCTTGAACCCACGAACTGTGAGATCGTGACCTGAGCCAAAGTCAGACGCTTAACTGACTGAGCCACCCAAGTGCCCCAACCTACAGAATTTTTGGCAGAACTAGAACAAACAATCCTAAAATTTGTGTGGAACCACAAAAGACTTCAAATAGCCAAAGCAATCTTGAAAAACTAAACTGGAGGTATCACAATTCTAGATTAAGTTACAGTACAAAGCAGTAGTAATTAAGACAGTATGGTACTGGCATACAAATGGATACATAGATCCATGGAATAGAACAGAAAACCTGGAAATAAACTCACAATTATATGGTCAATTAATCTTTAACAAAGGAGAAAAGAATATACAATGGGAACAAGACAATCTCTTCAAGAAATGGTGCTGGGAAAACTGGACAGCAAAATGCAAAAGAATGAAACTGGACCACTTTCTTACACCATACACCAAAATAAACTCAAAATGGATTAAACCTAAAAGTGATACCTGAAACCATAAAGATCCTTGAACACAGCACAGGCAGTAATCTGTCAGACATCAGCCATAACAACATTTTTCTAAATAGGTCTCCTGAGGCAAGCGAAATAAAAGCACAAATAAACTATAGGGACCACATAAAAATAAAAAGCCTCTACACAGTGAAGGAAACAATCAGCTAAATGACAGCCTACAGAATGGGAGAAGATATTTGCAAATGACCTATCCAATAAAGGGTTAGTATCCAATATATATATAAAGAACTGATACAACTCAATACCCCCAAACAGATAATCCAATTAAAAATGGGCAGAGGACATGAACAGACATTTCTCCAAAGAAGACATACAGATGGCCAACAGACACATGAAAAGATGTTCAACCTCACTCATCAGAACAATGCAAATCAAAACCAGCTCACATCTGGAAGAACGGCTAACATCAGCATAAGAAACAAGAGGTGTTGGCAAAGATGTGGAGAAAAAGGAATCCCAGTTTGGTGGGAATGCAAACTGGTGCCGCCACTATGGAAAACAGAATGGACTTTCCTCAAAAAATTAAAAATAGAAATATCCTATGACTCAAAAATCATACTACTGGGTATTTACCCAAAAAGTATGCAAACACTAATTCAAAGGGATAAGTGCACTATGTTTACTGCAGCATTATATACAATAGCCAAACTATGGAAGCAGCCCCAATGTCCATCGATAGATGAATGGATAAAGAAGTGGTGTGTATGTATGTATGTATGTATGTATGTATGTATGTACACACATACACACACAAGGGAATATTATTCAGCCATAAAGAATGAAATGTTGCTATTTGCAACAACATGGATACAGCTAAACAATATAATGCTAAGTGATATGTTAGTCACCAAAAGATAAATACCATATAATGTCACTCATGTGTAATTAAGAAACAAAACAAGCAATCAAAGGGAAAAGAGAGAAACAGACTCTTAATTTAGAGAAAAAAACTGATGGTTACCAGAGGAGAGGTGAGTGGGGAGATGGGGAAAATAAGGGATGAGTATTAAGGAGTACACTTTTCATGATAAAAAAAAATAAAATAAAATCTTTTAAAAAGTAGACTGGGGATTAAAAAATAGTAACTTAGAAACTCAAGAGTGCACCATTTTATGACTCTGCCAAGAAGCATAAAACCACAATGTCTATATAAGATATTATAAAAATGAATTGCCTTTCCATTTCTGAATTTGCATTGTTGGACACAAAATACTGTTTTCTATCCAACTTTTACATGTAACTTCTTCAAACTCCAATCCCAAAACTAGTGAAGATTTATTAAAGCATAAGGTTAAGGGGGAACAGGAGTATGTTTGAAGACAGGGCCTGTGTCAAAGTGTTTCTTTTCAAAATGGGAGATCAGGGATCTGTTACCTTCTAACTCCCTCCATGGGAATTTCCTCCAGAGAAAAGAAATGCATTTACTTCTAATGGTCCTATGTCTCTGACAACCTACATCCTCATTTTCAGTTCTGAGACTATGGTTTAGTAAATGGACCTCAGACCCAATAAATATATCAGTGGAGAATTTTCTAGCAAGTAAATCAAAATTCAGGCAAGAGAATGGAATATGCTTGAAGTAACAAAGCGCTTATTGAATTTGGTTAGCACAACCACCAGGAAAGGAACCTCTGTTGTTTTGTAAAACCTGTTGAAAATATTTCTGGGTAATGACATGTACATTTTCAAGGAATAAAGAAAACTGGCCTTTTGAAGGCTACTCAAGGGGGCCAACTATGGTACCATTTCCAAGGAGTCCTCTAAGGACCCTGAAATACTTAAGGGTTTTGTTAATCATCTTAAAATCTCAAAAAGCAGTCTAAACTACACAATAATACACTAAATCCACATAAAGCTTCCTGGTGTTTTGTAGAAAGTCTTAGTTAGCCCCAGTGTTTGGATTGGCTGAAATATTTCCAAGCTCGGTAGCAATCCCCTGGAAACCCAGGGGTTCAAACAAACCTCTCTGCTACGGTGTCTTTTGCCTCTAAATATAGTAATCACAGATGTTGGTGTCCTGAATAATCATCTAATAGAACTCGAACCTTGACAAACAGGTTTACTAAGATTACCTAAAACAATAAAAAACATAACAGTAGCTACTGAGGGTTTACTATCTTCCATTCGCTGTGCTTAACATTTTACACGAAGTATAGCATCTTATAGTCACAACAAAGCTGAGATAGGTATCATTTACCCCGTTGAAAAGCTAGGAAAATAAGACTGAGGAAGCTAAATATCTTGTCAAGTTCACACCAGCGAATAAATGAGTGAACTAGTAATCTAAACCATGCCTTCTACCTCCACTTGGATCATGGTTTTTTTGTGGGCTATGTTTATTTATTTTGGGGAGAGAAAGCACAAGTAGGGGAGGGGCAGAGAGAGAGGGAGACAGAGGACCCAAAGCAGGCTCTGCACTGACAGCAGGTAGACCAATGTGGGGCTCAAACTCACAAACCACAAGATCATGACCTGAGCCAAAGTCAGACGCCTAACCTACTGAGCCACCCAGGTGGCCTTGGATCACGTTTTCTGATGTGTGAGTCTAAACCGCCTTTCCAGAAACAATTTGACTTCTTTGGAAAACTCAGAATTGACCCATTTTACCTAAAAAATTCCATTTGCTAGGAAGATTAAAAATTTAACTCTAATCTTGGCCTGTCTCTCAACATTCCTTCAACTCCCCTCAAAAAAGGAAGATATAACAGCACCTGTCATTTAGATCTTTGGAGAAAATATTAACAGCAGGAACTAATTAGCATACCCTGAAAGACAGAGCTAGGAGTTCAGAAAGACTCTTTGGCAAAGATAAAGTTTGAAATGTGTTCCTAGAGTTTATCTATCCACATTTATTCCTTATTCAGTCCACCAACCAGCAAATGTCTATCACCCCTCTGTCTGTGCCAGGGGCCAAGCAAGTGCTCTCCTAAAAGTGAAGGCAGCTTGTTTTATAGAACTGGAAGAAGTTTTCCTTGCAATTCCCCAAATGCAACTTTGCAAAAAAGAGGTTCTCCCCTCAAACCCACTATCTCCTAGAAACACCTACTTGTGCCTTCTTCCTTCTTGAAACTCCAGATATCCTGGTCCTGCTTGAGCAATCCCCTATGTAGAATCCCAAAGTTAGAGAAGTGTACCACGTGTCCCAGAGTGCCAAACCCACAAAATATTTGCACCAATGTGTAGTTATGCCCTGTGGTCTGGCAGAACAGAAATAACAGCTACCTTATCCAGAGCTTGCTATGAACTAGCACTGTTCTCAACATTGGACAATCTTTGCCTCATTTTATTCCTAGGACAAGTCTAGGAAATTTACACTATCGTTATCAACATTTCACAGCTAAGATAACTATAGCTTAAAGACCTAAGGAATCTAAAGTCCATGCCCTTAGCTATTGCACCATACTTTTTAGTTCTTGAAAAATTGAAGATCAATGGCCCGTATTAGGTTACAATACTGTTATTCTGAATTCTCTGATTTCTACTTTAAAACACAGTCGATTTTTTTATATAGCATTCCAGATGCATTTCTTTCGCTCTCCCCAAAGGAACCTATCTCTTTGTTCAAAGGTAAAACTGTATACCTCAACTTTGTAAAACCCTGTAGTTGAGACTGTCTCAAGTTCCCATCAAATCAGATAATTCCAATGAGATCTCCTTGAAGAACATAAATGGACCACCGTGGCTACAAAGTGCAGAACAACAAAAGCCAAGGTCCAGGTAACAGATCTTCATTGAAATTCAGGAGCATATCTACAAACTTATTTCTCATCTTAGCACACAGCATGACAGGGGGTTTGAAGGATTTGAATTCTGAATTTCTGTTAGAATAACATCTGCCAAGAACAAGTCCTGAATGTACTACTTGTCCCCGTAGAGAAAAATGAGGAGCTTATCATGCAGGTCTTTGTCAAGATAATGCCTACACCTGTTGTCAGGCTAAAGCTTTAGATGCTTCTGGATGGAATGCCAGGTTGGCTGTGTGCAGGTTAGGCAGCGTGGCTGAGCTACAAATTACTTGGAAGCAAGCTGATTTTAAGTTGCCATGGCAAAGAAAACGCAGACAATGAAAAGCTTTTACATTAATATTTCCCATGTCTTGTTAGGCTAGGATTGTCCGGCTGAGGGGAGCCTTTTTTTGTACTTCTGACATGAACAGATCAAATAATAAACACTAATTACAGATTAGTATAAGGATTTCTGGCTTCATCTCAGGGGTGCATATATCTGACTAGGTAATTACCTCTGACAGATAGGCTCCTTATCCTCAGTTCTCCTGTAAGAACCTATTTTATCGCCTGCTGATGAGACCACAGGGGAGAAAGGTCATGAGGCAGGTTTATAAGATCATTCTAGTCGATGTGTTGAGGTGTCTAGGTACCCACCCCTGGTGAAAAATGTTTTGCAGGGAAATGAACCAGTGGCTCTCAGTCATGGGAATTTGTTACTTCAGGGAAGTGACTGAGTGGTAATAGATGGTCGGTTTGCAGATTGAAGTGGAAGGCATTTCTTGAAAACAAGATGCCTTTACCCAGAGTGCTCTAAAAGTTACTCCCAGTACAAAGAGCAAACTAAATTCTTTATTATACTTACATTCTCCTCCACCTGCTAATTCAGGCTCAAGTTTCTTTACAATTGTAGATAATGTTCAGAAAGTACTCTAACCTCACGGAATTTTCAGAAATACGCAAACATGTGCTTTACTCCCTCTTACATTCTCTGGAGAAATTCGTCCTTTTCTGACACCCTAATTGACTTTGCCAGTGGTGATTCTCTCCCCTTGTTATTTATTCAGACAGTTAAGAATCTACAGAAGCACCCAGAAGATTAGAGAAATCAGAGAAGTAGAAGGCTCCAAAATAAACCCCCCCAAAATTGAGGATGTACACATGTGCTACTCTTCCAGAAATGATCCAGCTTAATAAAATGATATGGTTTCAATGCTTTTCCTCTTAGCCCTATTGTGAGAATAGGGATTCAGAGGGGAAAAGTAGGTTTGAGACTATGGCAATGACCTGTACTCCCAACACCAAATAGAAATTCCTGGGTTTTGATCAAGTATGAATGTCTCAGTGCAGTCCCCTTTTTGAATTACTTAAATTCAGATATCGCAGAAATGCAAGCATTTCTAGACTGTTTATAAAACCTAAGATTTTCTCAAGGTGCCTGGGTGGCTCAATCGGTTAAGCACCAACTCTTGATTTCGGCTCAGGTCATGATCTCATGGTTCGTGAGTTCAGGCCCCGCATCAGGCTCTGCCTTGACAGTGCAGAACCTGCTTGAAATTCTGTCTCCCTCTCTCTCTCTCAAAAAACAAACATTATAAAAAGAAAAAAGAAAAAACTAAGATTTTCTCTCAAGTAGTCTGTGGTATTTGGTACTATACACACTATAGGTACTATACACATAGAGGATTTTCTATGAATCCTCTAAGGGAAATCTACGTATACTTAATACATCTGTTGGAGCACTTATTCCTAGCCTTGTAGAGGCCTTAATGCGCTTTGTAGTACAGATATACATATTCCCATTTTCTAACCATGCTTTTATCCTGTTCACTTAAGTACAATAGCAAAATAAATTCATATGGGACAGATGGCTATTCAAGATACCTTTATTTTTTAATGTGCTTCTTAAAAAAGCAAAACAAGAAAATCCTTCTGCTTTTCTAACTATGCTTTATGAAAATTTTGCTGTTGTTCCTCACAGAATTGACAAGATTTAGACAAAACACACAGTGGAATGATCAGAATTTAATTAGGTTTACTTGGTATTGCAACAGCTTTCAAATTCTTTCCTCTTATGAAGGAGTGAATCCCTAGATTACAGACACATGAAAATAAAACTTAACCACAGAAGAATTTTTACACTGTACTTCTCATTTCTTAATCATGTAAAGCACCTGTGCCCTTCTAAAAAGGCACAAATCCCTCTTTATCTTTATTATTTTGATGAGTTCACGAGATGAATTCACCTCTAGAACACTCTAAAAATGAAATTGTGATAAATGGCCCCAGGAATATAACCTCTTCTGGATGATACCTGTGATTTGGAAATTCTCTGGGGAAACTAGAATCATATAGAACTTATTTGTGTCCTAGTCATTCAACTAGAGTATTTACTCTCCTCTGAAGGTTCTTAATATTAAGGGTAGGCTGAGAGGTGATCATCTTAATCTAGAAGATTTTTCATAACTTGGGAAAATTGAGTTTTAGAAGAAAATTCTCCATATGCATGTTTTTATATTTCATTGAATGCTGAAGTGTACAAATCAACACAGCAACAGAAGAAAAGTTCCTAGCTTTGAAAATACCCAGCCGATTTAAAGTATTATTTACCCTAATCACCTCTTAAACATAGGCTCATTGCAATTGCTAATATACAAGTTTGTGTAAAAGTCTTTATAGCATGTATTTCATAAAGTACAAACCAAAATTTATATGATTAGATTTGTTGACAAAACTCTCTGACAGCCTCTTCCATATCCAGTTCTTTAACTCATCGGTAGCAAAGACTAATTGAACAGTTTTCTAAGTGGCCTTGCATTGCCGGACCACATGGGTTACAGACAAAAATGCTATGGCATGGAGATGAAGGACTATTTTAACAAACATTTTTGACACGCTCTCCTGGGAGATCTGGAGCACTGTATACTCAGAGCCAGGATGATGATTTAATATTCCAACATTTCAAGTTTTGGATAGAAACATATCAGCAAACAAGAATCAAAGTTGATGCAGTATTGTTGGCAGATGTGAGAAAACATCACATTATTATATGATATGTTTAATTGGCCTTCTCCTGAATTACATAGACCTTACATTCCCAATCTGTTTATACATAGCTGTTTAATACCTAGATCTTTGAGTTATTGTTTGATTGTTTCCTCTTTCCTGGTAATGGTTATTCCCACCAACCAATTTATAAGAAACAGCTGATGGAGACGGGGGCAGGGGGCGGGGGGGGGGGGGGGGGGGGTGGGTGGGGGGGAGAACATCTTGGATTTCAGTGTGGAATAAGCCGGTATCAAGAATCTTTTCCCCCAAACTCTACAGAGATGAGGACTATACAATCAGTTATTAGAAAGGAATTCTCAGGATTGTTCGTGTTTTTTATGTTTTCTATCTATTTGTGCCTGTTCAATCAAGGTTTATGTATATTCATTGATTTTTTCAAGTCTGATTAACTTTAAAAAAAACATAACTTGAATCTTTATGCTCATTCCCCCAGAAACGTCACCCACACAATTAAAGTCATGATACTTAAATTACAGATGTCAGAGTGCCAGGATTTACAATTCAAAAAGGCATCTGAGCAAAAGTAAAAGCTAGACTATATATGCAGGCTATTATGGGTTTTAGAATAAATTGGTATATTAGGCCAAAGTTATCAATTTGAGGGGGGCAATCAACTGTAGGTATGCATTTGATTACCTATTTTTCTTAATTCAGGAAACTAGGTTACATACAAAATACATACATATGTTGTATATAGTAACTAAAGGAAATAAAGGCATGAATAGAATGTGCCTTTAGTGGCTTAGGTGAGAAAATACATGGTGATTCATAACTCTCCCAAGATTGCTTCTTTTCCACTTTTTGTCACTTAGCTGGATAAAGTGGTCTATCATTAAATGAACAAGCTGGAAAACTTCTTCAGTCAAAAGGAAAACAAACTTTGTTATGGAAACTCAGTCTAGCTCAAGATAAAAGATGGTGCAGGTGAAGGTCACTGCCATGGTCTCTGATCTTGTTCTTGTGCTGTCAGAGCTACTTTAAATCAGCACTGGCATCTCTGGGCCTTGAATTAACCTGTGAGAGTTGTCCAGTCCATCACCCTATCAGATGAAATTGCTTTAAGCCATTCCCAAAGAAAGATACTACATCCCTCTCCAGAAAAGAGAGTGATTCTTAACATATAAACTATTATTTTATAGAGAGTAGCTATTTAGAAATGTTAAATTTCCAACCAAAGAAGTTCACAAACAGAAGATTCCTTTGGCAATAGCCATACTTTCCCCCAAACAAGTCTTTGGAACATTTTTCTTCCCATTGTATTTATTTGTTTTCTATTGCACAGACTATCTTCCAAGACCACTGTCGTTTTATTTAAAATATTGATAACTACCCTACATGCCTAGGATTCTCCAGGCTAAATAAAGATATTTAGGTCTTTAAATATCTTCTACAACCATCATCTCTAACCTCATAATGATTTACAAAAACTCTCAGTGTCCTTTCCAGAAGTTAATCTTACTGGGCATCCCTGCCTGGGGTCTCCCTGCCTCCCTGGGTCTGCAGGTGCCTCTGCAGCCTCCCTCCCCCACCCCCACCCCTGACTCTCCAGCTTTCCCTACACTTCTACCTTCCTTCTCCTGCTGTCTGGTACACACCCTGTGTTTCTACAGTTCTGCATACTTTTCACCCTTCCTGCTTGCTCTCACGACTTCAACTTAACACGTGTCAAAGACATTCTACGGGAAGAATAACTATTGCAGCATTTCACAAAGTCATTCTGAACACATTTGACACCAAGAAGGCCACCCAGTCACCTGCCTGTAGGGGATAAAGGAAATAAGCTTGAGATCAGAGACATGCATATGACTGCAAATCACCATCTCAGATAATATCTTAAACAGTCTTTATCCTATCAATTCATCTTCAGCACTTCGGTGACCTCCACCCTCTTACCCACCTTATAATCTTTTAATATTTTAGGTAACTGGTAGCCTCCATAAGAGAAATATCTTTTTTTCAACGTTTTTATTTATTTTTGGGACAGAGAGAGACAGAGCATGAACGGGGGAGGGGCAGAGAGAGAAGGAGACACAGAATCGGAAACAGGCTCCAGGCTCTGAGCCATCAGCCCAGAGCCTGACGCGGGGCTCGAACTCACGGACCGCGAGATCGTAACCTGGCTGAAGCCGGACGCTTAACCGACTGCGCCACCCAGGCGCCCGGAAATATCTTTGACATAATCGTACATATTGGCTTGAAGAGACAGCCACTATTGCACCATAACTAGAACCATAACCATGGGCAAGTCACATAGCTTGTCCAGACAGCAATCTCTCAAATGAAAAAATTAAACTATTTGACATCTGAGGACTCTTCTATCTTCCAATCAATGATTCTATTACCTTTTTATTAAATAAGGTTTAGAAAGTTGGCCTATGAAATGACTGTAAAGAATAAAAATTGCAGTGAAATAGCTTCACATATATAAGCTCATATATGAAGCTATTTAAAGGTCAGCTGTGCAGACATTTTTCACATACTTCTAGCCAGTTATAATCACAACTTTCTTATTTCTATTCTTTTTATGTGCATTTGGTTAAGGATGATGTGCAAAATTCTTTTTATATACATTCTATTGGGGATGCCAATTAAGATTTAGTTTATCTTAAAAGTTATTTATAATGTCAATACATTTATTATTTATTTTTATTATTTTTTAATATGAAATTTATTATCAAATTGGTTTCCATACAACACCTAGTGCTCATCCCAACAGGTCCCTGTCTTGGAAATTTTTATAATATCTAATTATGTATAGATCCAGATTATTTATGCTTCACAAATAAATAATTGTTGGGAATTAGAATGGTTTGACTGATACATGATATTAAGTGGATATATATTAACTCTTTCCTTAAAAAGTTGCTTTTTTTATGGTAATATCATATAACCATATTATCAATCAATTAGGTGATATAGTCAATCCAAAATCTTTGACATCTCACAAAGATCATTAAGTTCTCATAAACAAAGCCATGTTATTAAAATAAAAGAGCCTCTACATCCTGTGCATTTTCTTCTATATATTATACAAATATTTAAGCATGTATACATGTAGCTCTAGGGGACTAGAGATAGAACTGGGTCAGAAAACATCTGCAGTGCTCTTGTCATAATTTTCCATTTCCTCAGTACCATCTTTTAATACTAGAGCCTTTACTGTATCCTTTTTCTCTTCAATATATATACATACACTTTGTCTTACTTCTTTCAAAAACAAAAGAAATACAAAAGGCAAAATACACAACTCTACTGGCTCTAGGGAAGGAAGTATAGGCTTGAAACAGTATAAATTTTACAGTGGTGGAAATGTCTAAGAAGCATTTCCATGTTCTATTCACAGGAAATTTTATGGAAGAAACGAGTATGTTAAATCCCAATTTCCAGGACTAGATGTGCTATGAAAATTATTTAAGGACATGATATACACATACATGATTTCAGCCCTCTTTTGCTAAGCCTGTGATACACTTCAATCCTGCCATTTACCAAACCCCAATGGAACTCATCTTTGAATACCATTAAGGATGTGTATCCACAATGCCAATGGCCATCCCATAATGTTTAGAGAAACATGCTTAATAAAGAGATTTATCCTACTTGCCATTATTCTCCAGTACCCTATCTACTTGCAACAGAATTGTATGTAATCATGTTATTCTCTTTCACATTAGCAAGCCCTGAAAAGAAATAAAACTGGGAAATGGCAGTTCTCAGACTCAAGGCACTCTTAATAGATGATGGATGATCGTACTAATCAAATCTTTTAGTAACACAAATGTCAACCACAGATTTTACAGAAGGACAGTGAATCTAGATCACATTGTAGAAACTCCAGTATGAGGAGTCTATACTTTTCCCACTATCATGTCCTTTGATAGGCCTCATAAGCCCTCAATTATAAGACAGCCAATGAAAGCTAAGAACATGTTTAGTTAACTAGAGTAATTTAAGATCCTGCATTTGCTAAGTGCTTGATATGAATCAGGCACGGTAGCCCATCTAATCCTCACAGTAACCCTGGAGATAGGTACTGTTACCATCTTGCAGAGAAGGAAACTGAAACTTTAAGGGCTTAGGTAACTGTCCAGGATTCAGAGGTGGAGTTGGGACTCAGGTCTGTCTGGTTCCTGAATCACTGAGCTACACTGTGCCCTAGCAACCCTACTTACACTCGGGTTTCCTGTGCTATCACACCATAGAATACTGCCACTCCATCTTAGTAATGCTGGCAGTTACTAAGTTACTAAAATACTTAGCTCCACGTCCAAGTTCTTGAAGTTGAATTCAAACTCTTCAACGTGCTTCACTCTTGCCACCCTGTGCAAATTATGTCATTAGCAGCAGAGCAATAGTTGTTACTTTCAAGATCAGTCACGGTCACTGGGCCCAGTGGTTCAACAGTGGTTTTCAATCAGCAGAGTGCATTAAAATCTCCTGGATTACTTGGTTAAAATGCAGGTACCCAGACTCACCCCAGTGATTCTGACTTAGTATTTCTTGGACAGGGACTCAAGTATCTGCATATTGATAACTCCCTGTTATTCTGATGCAAAGTCCTGAAGAATCACCCTTTGCGAAACATTAGCTTAGGGGCACCTGGATGGCTCAGTAGGTTAAGTGTCCAACTTCAGCTCAGGTCGTGATCTCACGGTTCGGTTCATGGGTTTGAGCCCCGCGTCAGGCTCACTGCTGTCAGCACAGAGCCTGCGTTGGATCCTCTGTCCCCCTCTCTCTCCACACTGCCTCTACTGGTTCTCTCTCAAAATAAACAAACTTAAAAAAATAAAAAATAAAAAGCAAGCACTAGCACTAGCTTAACAAAAACCAAAAGGCAACAGGAGTTTTTGAAACCAAGTTAAAGCAGCTTTCAAAAATTGCTTCCCAGTTCTGAAATGCACACATCTGGGGATGCTGGAATTTTATTGCTTAAGATTTTTGAAACAAACCCCCAGGAATGAAAAAAACGTAACTAAAGAATGACACAGTTCATAGCTCATTAACTCCAAAAAATGTATTAAAAAGATGGCCAAGAGCTAAAGTGGCCTGTTTTCATTGTTTTCTGAATGTGGCAAAGATGTGGCCAAGAGCAAAGACTGGACGACACTATCCTTTGTAATCACTGTAATAGAATCTTCAGTTGATCCCCCAACAGATATGGTAGACAGAATTACACATGATTATACCCCTTAGAAAATCAAAAGAAAAATGTGACTTTTATTCATGATGTCTGATTTGTCGTGATCAGAAACCAAGGAATTTTAAAACAGCAAGGAGTGCAAACCTGCATATGAGGGTTGAGAGACAATGGGCAGAATGCCAGGGGTCACGACTGACAACGAGGCCATCAATACAGCAATTTTGTAAGCTACATGGAAAATATCAATTTATTACTGAGAACTCTCCAATTTGTATACATTTTAAATTCGTATTCCTATAGGCTATATCCACACCACATGAACATGTATCACCACAAAAACAATGTTTTTTGAAGAATGAGTGGGTACTAGTAGATATAGGAGATATGACACCCTATTAATCATTTGTTTCTCTAAATGAGGAATAGTTTACATACTGTCTTGGGAGAGTGTGTCTGTGGCTACCATGTTTTCAATCTTTAAGATATAGGTTTGAAATACCCTAAATAGGCAAGTTTCCACGGGAATATACTTTGGACAATTCTTAAAACATAATTACCTACGATTTTCTAAGAAATGTTTTCATTTTCTAGTGTACCTACAAAAACCACATAATTTGTTTTGCCATTGTGAAAACCTGCATGTAATAGGAAAAACCAGAAATGGTGTAGACACTATAAATTATAATATCAGCTGTACAAAGATTATGAAGAACATAGCAAATACAGATTATTGACACGTGAGACTATACACTGGCTTACAGCAAATGATAACAGGAAAATGAAGGTTACTTCCTTACTCCCCACTTGTAATATATAATTTACTTGCTGTAGAAGGGACAAAGAAAGAGTACAGAATTATTAGGTCGATGCCAAGTTTAAAAAGACAAATACATACATATAATATGTACACAGGTGATTCAGTTTAATCCAGATTCATCTAGTCCAGTTACAGAGATCTGAGATCTCATCCAACCATGTCTGGATAGACAATCCTGAAAGTATTTCTTTAGACTTCTGTCAGCCTCCCTCCATCTTCCCCACCTCATCCGCTTGGATTTCCCCTGCCCTTTGGAAAAGAACCAAGACTGAGCAACTCCACCAATATTCACCCCTCTGCCAAGCCCTAACATCTCTATGCTGTTCCATTCTGGGAAAGTGAGAACAAGAAATGACTGCCATTTCAATGTATACCTGGTCTCTGGCTAACTTGAAAGCCACAGCACAGACACATGGAAGAGATAATACATTATTTGGCTGCAATCTGCTCTAATGCTTTAGCATCTGGTCACATGTATTATTTAAAATCAGACAAATATATACACTGTTCACGTAGCCCAGAGAGCTGGGTGATAAGTACCTGGTAAATGCTAGAGGTATATAGCTAGGTATTAACTTGAATTGCAGTAGACCAGCAGATAGGAATATAATTTAGGATCTCACTGAAGCAGTTGTCAAAATGGAAATAATATTGCTTTTACTGGAAAGGAAAAATTGAAAACAGTGAAAATGCAGCTAGAAAAAAATTACAGGAAGAAGCTCAAACAGTGTGTCAGGTTTAACCTGTGCAGGCAATTGATAAACACTGATAAAGATAGATTGCTATAGCAGTATATAAAACAGTCCGCAGGATGATTCAGTATCCAAATATGAACCCACTTAAACTCCTCAAGATTAATACCAATCAGAAGTTTATGACACATAACCTACCCTTTATTCTCACGTCTCATCTTAGAGGTTGATGCATTTCAAAATTCATGCATTTAAGGATGCCTGACTATGGAGATAGGAACTGATCTATTTGGCTTATTTTATGTTAAGGAAAACTTGTTTCAGCCCACATCACTAACTGGAAGTACCTAGCTAAAACCATCAAAGAAGAGTTCCATGGCATCATTTCAAAAAACAGATGATAGGTTTTCCCTCTTGCCATTCAAATGCTAAAATATCTAGACCATAAATTTAATCTTACCAATGGAATACCTACACTACAGTTGTTTTGCTTGTCGTTAGTATTTACTCATTAAATGGGTTAGCCCATCTACATAAAATTACTTCTACAACTATCAAAATTAACATCAAATAAATGAGTCATCTGAAATTTCATGTCTGAAAAAATTTTATACACCACACAATTTTATATCATTTTTTAATGACAAGTGATTTTTAAAGGACCTTATACATAATAGGCATTAAGCACATTTGTCAAATGAAAGGAAAGAAACAGGTAGAGGAATAAGAAACTTATAGAAAGCTTATAGAAGCTTATAGAAAAAACATCATTCAATCATGTCCACACTACAAAAATTCTTTTGAATGATTTAGTTGTAGATTAGCAAAATAGCTCAACATTTATAGACCTTACTAGTAATCTTTGATTAATGAAGATATTTCTTCTCCTAGTTTATGCATAGTATATACTTTATTCCATACAAAGAGTATAATGAAAGGACAAAACGTACAGGACTATCAAGGGGAAGAAAAACAAGTGGATGCATATCATATCAAAAGTAATTTCTAGGGGCACCTGGGTGGCTCAATTAAGTGTCCGACTTCGGCTCAGGTCATGATCTCGCAGTTTGTGGGTTTGAGCCCTGCATCTGGCTCTTTGCTGACAGCTCGGAGCCTAGAGCCTGCTTCGGATTTTGTGTTTCTCCCTCCCTCTCTCTCTCTCTCTCTCTGCCCCTCCCTCTCTCATGCTCTGCCTCGCTCTCTCTCAAAAATAAACATAAAAGTAATTTCTAGTAAACAATGTCTTCATACCACACTCAGTACAGAAAAAAAAAAAAATATCCAGATTTTCCTACGTTAATCCTTATAATAAAGTTAGGGATACTTATTCTTATAGTCCACAAGAAAGTCATGACTATTTTTATTATATTATGGCTGCCAAATACTCAGTAATACTTAGCACACTAAATTAGTTACTATACCTAGGCATTAATTTTTTGATTCATCCTCACATATGAAATTATAACCATGTCTAAACCAAATGTTTTAATACTTTAGAAACTGAGGTGTTTCTTATGTTGACCATTTCATAGGTTTCAAAGAGTATGTGAACAGATTTCCAGGAAACAGTAAGTGATCCTTATGAGGGCTAGTTATCATTGGAGATCATCCACACAGGATGACTGGTTCGTATGGTTCCTGCCCTAAATTGATGCATGTATTCAAGTAAAATACAAAGTTAGGAGAATATACTTGATAATTTTGTAGCATATTTAAATATTAAAATATTGAAATAGTTAATCCTAGTCCAGTCTTTCTCAACTCTGTTAGTACATCAGAGTCACCTTAGATTTTTTTCGTATTTATTTTTGAGGGCATGAGAGAGAGAGAGAGGGGCCCATGAGAGAGCACATGCGCACAAGTGGGTGAGGGGCAGAGAGAGAGAGAGGGAGAGAGAGAGAGAGAATGGCAGACGGGGGGACAGGATCTAAAGCAGGCTCTGCTGACAGCATGAACCCAATGCAGGGCTCAAACTCACAAACCATAAAGAAGATCATGACTTAAGCTGAAGTGGGATGGATGCTCAACTGACTTCACCACCCAGGTGCCCCAGGAAATGTTTAAAATACAGATGCCCAGGCTCAATCTCGAGGCACAGGAAACAATTATTTTTTAACGTTTCCCAAGTGGCACTAATCTAGTACAAAACCGGGTTAAATTAAGTCATTCTTTTTCTGATTAAGAGTAAAGAAATAGAGGGGCACCTGGGTGGCTCAGCCGGTTAAACGTCCGACTTCGACTCAGGTCATGATCTCATGGTTTGTGGGTTTGAGTTCTGAATTGGGCTCTGTGCTAACAGCTCAGAGCCTGGGGCCTGCTTCAGATTCTGTATCTCCCTCTCTCCCTCTGCTTCTTCCCCACTCACACTCAGTCTCTCCAGCTCTTAAAAATAAAGAAACATTTAAAAAAAAGGAAAGAAAGAAATTGAGCTCAAAGAATAGAAGTTTCATTAGATAATCAGGCTAAGGGGCCCAATCACAGGCTAAATGGAGAAAAAGGCTCTGAAGAAGACACACACACAATCACGTTGAGGGTGGATGTGAGGGTAGACTTAGCTCTGGAGAACAAAGACATTTGAAAACTTGGGAGAAACGGTTTCAAAAACAAGAAAAGTGAGGGCCAGGGCCTGCAATGAGACAAAACCTTGTACTTTGAGGAATGCCTAGCAGGCTGGCCTGGCCAGATCTTGGAGCACTAGTAGGCAAGGGAAGGGAGTTAGGTCTGAGAGGCAGGCAAAAGTCAGCTCTTGTAGGGGCTTCAAGGCATATAGACGACTTTGTATTCCAGTTGCACTGGGAAGTGAGCTATAAACGGTTTTTAAATAAGAAGACAATGAGGAGATCTGCCAGCACTTTGGAACATTACTCTGGTTGTTGTGTAGAAGATGGGCAGGGAATCAAAATGGAGGCAGGATCCTCACCTCAGCGAGAAGAAGACGGTGGCTTGATACAGGGAAGATTCCAACTGCTCCTCTAAATGTCACAAATAACGGGTTCTCTTCATCAAGCCTTCAAGAAGGGGGCATGGGGTATGGGATTCATAAAAGGAACAATCCTGATAGATTTTTTTCTAAGTATATGTGATGTTCTAATCCCAACAACTTCCAACCTAGGAAAAAGTTTACATAATGCTTTCTACAATCAACTTTAAATTCTGTATTACTACGTAGAATTGAAATTGGTGAAGTTTTGTGTTTTTCAGAACATTTTGAATTCAGTCCTGTAACTGAATGAGGTTATATTGTGTTCATGTTACCAACATTAGATTCTGAATTGCTGTTTAAAGCTAAAAGTTGACCTTCTAATTGAGTGAATTTCTAAAGACAAAGTATCTTTCTTGTTACTATCAGTTATATTCCATTTGTCCTTTATAACACTTCAAACAGAACGATTAATATACAAGGTCAGTCTGGCCCACAGAACAAGGGAACACTGGGGTAGGAGGGCCCCTGCTACCACACAGCCTGAGCTCCTCTCAACTACAGGGAAACCTGTGCTAACACTATTGAGGGAACTTCACTCTTTAGGTCAATAGAATACCAAGGACTATGCTAAATTCCTATCAATTGCTAGCTTTTATTTAATAATTTATTTGGCCTTTAAGCAAGTATTGTGTTTTAAGATTTTTTGTAGAATCCTTTTATTTATGAGAGGGACAAAGAGCACACACGCACAAGGTGGGGAGGGGCAGAAACAGAGGGGGAAAGAGGATCTGAAGCGAACTCCGTGCTGACAGCAGACAGTCTGATGTGTGGCTCGAACTCACAAACCGAACTGTAAGATCATGACCTGAGCAGAAGTTGGACACTTAACCGACTGAGCCACCCAGGCACCCCTTAAAAACAATCTTATGAATTATTATGTTGAATTCTTCTCTTATCCTGGCTTTGTACATTCAGCTAACTTTATTTTCCTGTGTTTACTTTTGGCATGTGTCCCAGTGCCCATTTTGGTAGAAAACATGTAATAGGAAATCAGTAAATGTCTGCTGATCAAATAAACATTTATAGAATATGGTCCCTGTACTGCAGAAGCAAAAAATACAATAGATTTTAAGACATGATTAATCTTAACTAATATAAATCAACATATATAAAATGTTGTCAACAATAGATACATATCAAACATTTGCAGACAGGACTTGAGGCGAGTTTTCTGGGAGAACTCATTACTATTTAAAAAAAGAAAAGATGTGGTATATGGAATGTCATCATGTTTTAGAAATGGAAGAGTTTTATGAGAAGGAAAACTTGGTAGTGGGAGCAAGAAACAATTTTTTTCTGTTCAACAGTGATTAACAATATTTTTGCCACAGCTTTTCTAGCTGTTCCCTCCCCAAACTTCTATTCAACATCACTGTCCAGCTCAAAATGGTACAAATAACCAGTACCATGAAAATCAATCATGGAATTTCAATTTCTGCCTACTTAGTACATGTCGGCAACATTAATACATAGTCCAGTATTGTGCCTGGTCTCCTATGAGATTCTTGAATCTTAGAATCCTATTATTTCCAAGATATTTTTTTTTCTTAAGGGATCGGGATTGAGAAAGAATGAGAAGGAATACTACTCTTTTCTTTGGTCTTTCCAAGTCTTAAAAGGATTATTGATATTGTTATTTAAGTGCAGATGGTTGAAAGACCTTCTAACAAGCCATCAGTGGTGACTTGAATAATGTTTCCCTCTTTAAGTTTCAACCACTGTTTTCAGCAGATAATGTCAAAGAAAATAATATTGTGACAAAAAATAAGGTCAAAAATCAGATGTGATGTTCCTAGTATTTAGAAGTTAAATATAATTTCCCCTAGAAGTCAATTAAACTATTCAATACATTTCCAAGAAGGACAAAACCTTCTTTGGCTTTATTTATACTAGAAACAGTTGACAAGTTGACATTATTACATTTATCGCATCTGCCAGAACATATCAGGGGAGAAGGCAAATTAAGTCTTATGATGATTGCTGATGGGTTTTAAGGCATTTTTTTCATGGATAAATGAGGAAAGAGACTAAAATCCTCACATAGTAGCTATTACAGAGTAAAGAAGCAGCTCTCAGACTTGGGCATGCTTCAGAATCATCTGGAGGTCTGGGAAAATGGAGATTGCTGATCCCACTCACAGAGGTCTGGGGTGGTGCTCAAGAATTTGCATTTCTCCCAAGTTCCTGCGGCAGGGGGCGGGGGGGGGGGGGGGGTGCTGCTGGTGTGGATGGTATTGAGAACCACTGGAATTGGAATACCATTAGTATTGGAATTAAGGATGCTTTTCTATCTCCTACTTTTCCTGAGGAATAGAACTTAACATAATCCATTTATCCACAAGAATAACATCTTTTAAGCACCACTTCCATAGACCTTTAACCACAAAGGTTTATAGGCCTTTCATTTGCAGCTCTGCTGGACAGACCAAATGGACTTAAATAAAAACAAAGACTATCTGAGCATCTTTTGCTCTAAAGCCAAGATGACTAGGACATACCCAATCCCACCCTTTCTCCTATTCTTGGATCTCTGCTTTTCCTCCAAATACCTTATTGGTACCCTCCACATGGAGTCCAAGCTCCCCACTCACACCTCTATGTCTAACTTACCCTGTAGGTTTACATAGTGTGACTACATAGAAAGAAGTGGGCACAGGGAGGGGAGGCAGATTACAGAGCCGAGCCACAATTTCTCCATCAAAACAAAGATAATAGTAACTACTTCTCCTGGCTATCGTTGATGAATAAATGAGAGGATAGGCATACAGAATCGAGTATAATGCCCAGCACATGGGAAGCCTGCTATCCTGCGTACAGAACCAATTTCCTTTCCATCCTCCTAGAACTTCCTGCCTCTACAGGTCATTTTATTAATCTCCCTGCCACTGTACTTTGTGACACTCTGTCCTCTCCTGAATATTCTGGAGTGTACCAAGAAGAAGGTAAGAGAAAGAAGAAGCCAAGCAGAGTCGCCAGTTTTTCGAAAGGCAGAGAAAAACAAGAGACACAGAGAGATGGCTACTGGCAGTAAAGTCAAGGACCAGCAATCAGAGCTATAGAATTTTCTGGCCAGTTTAGATTACCTTTGGCTAAACAGACTTAGGTACAGGTGACCAGGCCATCTGACAGAATCCAACAGATGCAACCATACAATGCTTAAGCATAAGCTTCAGACCAAGGGCACATTGCTGAGATGTAGGTGTTGGCTTTGTTCACCTTTTTCAACTCACGGTTGTTTCTGTGTTATTACCAAATCCATAGGACCAAATCCATAGGAAACCTTCGGTTTCCATGAAGTCCATGCATGAACCTAACAGAACCAAGCCTCTAATCCAAAAGTGAAACAAATATCTGTCTTATATTTTCATTGACCGTTTTAGACAATCTAATAATAACGTATGGATTCAAGTAATCAGCCCAGCAAGTTAGAGAAGCACTATAGTGGCAGTTAGGGACATGTCACCTGGGTGCCAGTTTTAATAAGCAATGTGACCTTGAATAAGAAACCTTCAGTTTCTTGTGTCTATTATCTCATCTGTAAGACATTACTCCAGCTTGGTAATCCACTTCTCATTATGATGCACAATTTATCAAAATGCTTCAAAGAGTGAAAATGTCAAACAGGGCAAATGTAATACTGGTGGTTAAGTTGAAATAACTGTATTAAGTAGAATCAAGTCAATTATCAGCTCTTATATACACACACCATATTATCAAGAATGTGCCAGAATATTCCCATAATGCTTTCACTTAGCATTCATGAAGCTAGTAATATAAACGCCCCTCATGATACAGGCTTTCACAAAAATCCAGGCTTCCCACTTGGGAATAAATGTCTTTCTGAGTGCTTTTGTTGTCTTGCAGATTTATATGATAAGAAATTTATTTTTTGATTTGTTTCACTCATCAATAGGAGATAACCACTTGGAAAAAACAGTAACAATTAAATCTCAAACCTTTCAAGAAAAAATATTAAGAAGTTAGAGGGTCCCTGGGGTTTACTCTTAGCACTGGTATATACCCACAACACTGTTTGCCAAGTAAGTGCCTTAGCACTTTCAGAACTGTAGAGCCCTTCACAGAACCTTCTGACGCTAGAGTTGACCCTCCAGCTTGAGTCGATCTACACTCCATCCCTCGAAAGCTCAGATAAGAATTTCTCCCGAGAAAAGTTACCATAATGCTACATACAAACCCTGTGGGACTAGCTCCTCTCTTGCCTGAAATGTAGGCGCCTTTCTAGCGCTGCAGTACCGCGCTTGGCCAGTAGGTGCTGCCATCTAAACACGTGTGATTTTGCAGTCTGAACACAGGTTCAAGGTTTCAAGCTCTGGGA
Organism: Puma concolor; assembly: GCF_028749965.1. Taxonomy (NCBI): domain Eukaryota; kingdom Metazoa; phylum Chordata; class Mammalia; order Carnivora; family Felidae; genus Puma; species Puma concolor. The sequence goes on along the minus strand of NC_141673.1, from coordinate 39,764,895 downwards.
GATAAAAAAGCTGGGTTTCAAGTTTGATAAAGTCTTTTCTACACTGGTTATCTAGGATTGATCAATTCTGAAGGCTCTAATTTCTGTTCTTCAAGCTAACTTAAAACAGGGCAGTCTGAAAAATACCCCTTTTACATGGGCAGCCTGAGAAGCAGGTTTTCACAGGTGTTTGCGCTGCAAACCTAAATAGCCCCCTAAGTTCAATCACATCAATGCCAGAGGCAGAAAAAAACTGCAACAAAAGATGAAAGGAGAGCAAGCTCAGTAAAGCTTATGGCTCCCCAAGAGCTGTTTTGATGTGGAAATCTCTGTGAAAGCTCATTAAGTCCTCAGTATGTGAGGCAGGACTTAGGGAAAAGTCAAAATGAAGATAATAAGACACCATATCCACCCATACTGACATATTTGTGAAGCATTCAGAATACACCAAAGAAATTTCACGTGACTTCCCTGCATATGAAAGGCCCGAATTAGCTCCTCTAGTTAAACCAAAGTCCAGATTAACAGTTACATACCTGGGAGGCAGGTACCTTGGTTATAACACTCACCACAAACAAAACTAGTTAAAAAGCAACTCAAAGCATGAGAGTCCCCAGGATAGAAAGCCAGCTAGGTCCTTCTTGATGAGCAAAAAGCAGTTGCCATACACCACGAATATCCAAGACATCAGAATAAATAATAATAAAAGACATTAAATTGATAGACATATATAAGAAAATCCAGTAAGGTTCTTTTACCCAGTACTTTCACTCATTGGAAACTATTCATAAGAAAAGGTTTATCCTCAGGCTTCAACCAGAAACTGAATGGAATCAGACCCGGTGTTAGGGTCCTCCAGAAAAACAGAACCAACAGGATGTATATGTGTATAAAAAAAAAAAAAATAGAAGAATTTTCAACAATTGACTCACGAAATTGTAGAGGTTGGCAGGGTAAGTGAAGAGGCTGGAGGCCCAGGAGGCACTGACGTTGCCACTACCATCCAGAGGCAATCTGCTGGCAGCATTTTCTCTTCCTCGGTGGTGGTCAGTCTTTTCCTAATAAGGCCTTCAATTGGATTCACCCCACCTCATTTTAACTTAATTAACTACTTAAAGACCCCGCCTCCAAATACAGTCACATTCTGGGGTACTGGGCCTTAGGATTTCAACATATGAACTGGGGAAACAACAGTTCAGCCCCCTACAGACGTGAATGGGTACTCTAATGATCTAGAGACTTAAAAAGAGCAAGAGACATGGGCAGAGGTTGGTAAAAACCTGTTTCTTGGAGCAGTGATTCTCAGTGTGCGGTTCCAGGCCCAGCAACATCAACAACACCTGGGTAATTGTAAGAAATGCCAAATTCCCAGGCCCCACCCAAGATCTGCTACACCTGTGAGCAGGGCACAGCAATTTCTTTTTAAATTTTTATTATTGAAGAATAGTTAATAGTGTTATATTAGTCTTGGTCTGCAATATAGTGATTTGATAGTTCTATACATTACTCAGTGCTCACCATGACAGTGTAGTTACCACCTGTCACCATAAAATGTGATTACAATATTATTTATATTCCCTAAGCTTTACTTTTCATCTCCGTGATCTATTTACTGGAACTTTGTACCTGTTAATCCCTTCACCTGTTTCACCTATCTTCCCACCACCCCCACTCCCCCAGAAACCACCAGTTTTTTCTCTGTATTGATAGGTCTGTTTCTGTCCTGTTTGTTTGCTTTCTAGATTCCACATACAAGTGAAATCATACGGTACTTTTTTTTCTCTGTCACTTAGCATAATATCCTAATAATATCTAATGGTCCATCCATGTTGTCACAAATGGCAAGATCTCATTCCTTTTTATAGCTGAGTATTCCATTGTGTATATACATACATCTTTATTTATCTATGCATGGACACTTGGGTTTCTTCCATATCTGGGCTATGGTACATAATGCCATAATAAACATAGTAGTGCATATATCTTTTTAAATTAGTGTTTTGTTTTCTTTGTGTAAATACTCAGTAGTGGAATTCCTGGATCATATGGTATTTCTCGTTGTAGTTTTTTGAGAAACCTCCATACTGTCTTCCACAGTAGTTGCACCAATTTGCATTCCTACCAACAGTGTGTGAGGGTTCCCTTTTCTCCACATCCTCACTAACACTTATTATTTCTTGTCTTTTTGATACTAGCTATTCGGAGTATCTCATTGTGGTTTTGATTTGCATTTCCCTGATGATTAGTGATGTCGAGCATCTTTTCATGTATCTGTTGGCCATTTGTACATCTTCTTTAGGAAAATGTCAACTCAGGTTTTCTGCTCACATATTTTTAATTTCATTTTAGAGAGAGAGCACACACACAAGTGGGGTAGAGGGGCAGAAAGAGAGAGGAAGAAGGAATTTTAAGCAGATTCTCTTAAGAGAATCTTAAGCAGGCTCCACACTAAGTGCGGCGCTCTATCCCACAATCTTGGGATCATGACCTGAGCCTAAATTGAGTCAGGCGTTCAACTGACTGAGCTACCCAGGCGTCCCTCTGTTCATTTTAAATCAGATTATTTGTTTTTTGACTTTTAAGTTTTATAAGTTCTTTATATATTTTGGATATTAACCCCTTAGTGGATATATCATTTGCAAATATCTTCTCCTGTTCACTCGTTGCCTTTCCATTTTGTTAGTTTCCTTTTCCGTGCAAAAGCTATTTATTTTGGTGTAGTCCCAATATGTCTCCTGAGGCAAGGGAAACAAAAGCAAAAATAAACTATTGGGACTACACCAAAATAAAAAGCTTTTGCCCAGCAATTTGTTTTTAACAAGTCCTTCAGCAATTCCAAAGAAGTCTAAAGTTGAGATCTTAGAAGTTGCTTTATTACAAGAATAATGTCACCTAAGAAATTTTCCAACAAACGTGGGATTATATATTGTTTGATCTGTGTGGTTTCTTTAAAAATATTAGGCTGAGTCATATTTTATAAATGGGCCTTGGAATCCATTTTACTGTTATAAATTTGAAGTGAAGCCAGAGTTCCAAGGATAAGCATGATAACAACACCGCAAAGGAACTTGGCCTCTGGGTACAGATTTCACAGGGTAAAAGCAAACCTATGAGTACCCAATAAAGCTTATTTATCAAATACAGACCAGTCTAATTGCTGTCTGTCTGCCTGGATGCCTCAATTATTTTATGCAATTCCCATGAATGGCAGACTAAATTACAATGATTTGACTTAGTAAAATTCATTCTACTCTCTTTAAAAAAAAAAAAAAAAAAAAAAAAAAAAACTAGAAATAGAATTGTTAAGTGGTAATATTTTAGCAATTGTCAAATTTATACTATGCTACACCTAGCCCCAAAACACGTCCTAGACCCTCACACCATTAGCCTTTGCCAATATGCTGGCCGGTAAACTTCTGGCCATATTGTCACCATGCCCTTTGAGAATCTACACTACAGCATTAGGAATAAAAAGACTGAATTCACCTGTGAGGTATTTTCAAGCCTTGGTGGTGGTCAGATCTATAAGCAAGGATACACATGCCAGTTTTTCTGGAGAAGTCAGCTTCATCTGAGATATATCTGCTGCGTGGTGGTCGGGTACATGCCACTAGAGGTAGAGCTTATGTCCAGTAAGCTTTCCTCACTGCCTAGCACAGTGCTCAGAATATAAGGTGCTAAATCACATCGCACAATACAACTAGATCCAACAATCATAGTTCTTTTTTTTTTTTTTTCATTTTAAGTGTTCTCCATGCCAACATGGGGCTTGAATTCATGACCCCAAGATTAAGAGTCACATGCTCTACTGACTGAACCAGCCAGGCTCCCTGCAATACTCATAATTCTTTATGTAATTTATGTGGCAAGAATTTTCCAGGTCTTCAGAAAAAAAAATATAATTCGTGGAGCCTAAACTTTTATATTGGCTATCAAGGAAATGATTGTCAAGTAGACCTTTTGATTGAACTTAGATCTACATGTACCCTCTTTATGACATTCTATCCCAGAATGACAACTATGAACTTAATATATTTGGGCAGGACCTATATGAGTAAGCTTAAGGACCACTTGCAAGTTGCAGTATTTAACTGTGTCCAGACAGAATAGAGAGCATTTTCACACGAGCAATTACATCAGCAGGTCATTGAGAAGTCGATGTTCATCTGGTACCACAAGAAAAAGGGCAGTCTTATGGCTGGAAGCTAGTGTTCTAGACAAATTGTCAGGTACTATAATCTGTATTCTTTTTTTTACTCCTCTGAGACCCACTCTTCTCTGGGTTTACCACTAGAACTTTCCCTGGAGTGATTTGTTACCTGTGACTAATCACACTGTGTGGGCCTCTTATTAATGGTAATAAGTGAAATTAACCTAAACTTAGCATCAGGAACTATCTTGAAAGGAAAACAGGTTCATAAGAGTAGGCTCTTATGGTTTTGAGAACAGAGGCCATCCCAGAACAGTAAGGGCCCTGACGATGTGAGGGCCCACTCACCACTCATGACTTTTGAGCACCAGGTGGTGGTATAACCACCTCTGTCCTACTTTCCCTCCCACAGCACAGTCACCTGGCTGCCTCCCAGTAGCTGAGAAGCCATGAGAGAAAGAAAAGATTGAATCTTGCAATGGTTATGCCCCTTTGCTGCTCCATTGGGATGGTTCTGATTCTCACACTGCAGAAATGCCAATACTAAGTTCTGAGAAGATCCGGGGTTCTCTTAGGTACCACTGCCATCTCAGTTCTTGGCCTCGCATGTGGACAGGGTTTATCTACAGCACAGGCTGTGCCTCTGAGGTACATCAAAACTCCTTTGATGCCCCTTCCTGAAATCAGAAGAGGATCAGATTTCCTATATTTCCTTCACTTCTCTTGTACGTGGCCCATCAGAGATTTTAGTTTCAGAGTAGAGGTGTTTGTCTTTCAGCCAGTATACTCAGGGAAAGCGTCCATTGCTGCTTCTTTTCCTCCATCTCTGGCCACATTGCCACCTCATAGAGACCTCTTCTTCCCAGATACCTCCTCCTACAAACAATAATCTTCACTCTTTTAACCCTGTTAATACCACCTTCTAACACTGGCCACTACTAAAAGATGTTGCTTCCAGAACAGGTTGAATGGAGAACCTCACATGCTTAGGGAATATTCCAACTCATCTGGAATCAGTTTGGCCTGGGTATTTATTATATTTGAATTTTAAGCAAATGTATGTCAGGGCAGTTGTGGGGAAGCTGCTCTGAACAGGAGATGGCAGTAGCGGCCAAGGTATTTGGGCACCCTTTTCCCAGTCCTTCTAAGAAAGGGCATTTCCTGTCTGTTAACTGTCACTTCTGGGCATAGTTTTGTCTCATCAAAGCCAGGGTGGCTAAATAATGTGTCTGAAGTCCCAGACCTTGTGGAGTCCCACAACCATCGAAGAACTAAATATTGCTCAAATTGAAGACTAAACAACCAAACAAGCTGTTATTAAGTCTCACTTCAAAGGAAAGGAGGAGCCCTCCAGAAAGCACAGACACTCCTACTTAGATTGGCATTAGTGAGATACTTGTAAAGGAAGCAAGGATCTGAGATTTAGTGTACATTCTTACTCATATTTTGAGCAAGTTATTTAACAGAAGTGACTCAGCTCACGCCCATATGTGGATTGAAAGGGTAAAGAAGTCTTCCTCATAAATTTTACTAAGGGTCAAATAAGATAATAGCCAGGAAAACCTTGTAAATTATGACATGCAAGGGAGGCATTTTTGTTGGTTTGTTCCTGTTTTTGTGTGTGTGTGGGGGGGGGGGGTTGTTTGTTTGTTTGTTTGTTTGTTTGTTTTTGGTCCAGGAAATATGTCCAGAAGCAATTTGACCCTGAGTCCTACTATTTAGCTGATATTTATAATTTCCCAGAGAGTTATGGCACACAAATTACTTTGTAATAGCTCTACATGCTTTGCTTCATCCTAAGTCTACAGTTATGCTCTCACCCAGGCTCCTGTCATCTATTATCTTGATTTATGAAAGCTTCTGTTCTCTGATCTCCTCATTTCTTACCTCTGCCTCCTTTAAAACTTATAACATGTGGCTGCAAGGTCAAATTTCTCATCATGACAGTATTACATCCTCAGGTATCATCATTACTGTCTTAATGCAGGCAGTTAGTTCCACAATAGTCTGTTTAATCCACTAGATAATTGCTCAGCCTTCACTATATAATCCCCATCCTGTCCCTCGCTAGGATTTCAGAACCACTGTGTTGTGGTTTGAAACATCTATTAATTTGGCACATGTATTAATTAAAATTTTATTTCTAGTCAAATATATGACGGATTAAGTGCTGTATATAAATAAGAAAAACATAACTAATCTTAAGCACTTTTACTCAGAGTGAAAACAATATAACCAGAAAGTTTTCTGATAACTTCCATACACTTACAGACTTTGCAAAAGTTAAAAAAAAAAAAAAGCCTAAAACTTAAAGTATTACAGAATTAGTCAAGTATTATGGTAGGTTTATGAAGCATGCAACCACATGAAATTTTTCATGTAGCTAATAAGACAAAGATATATTACTTCACTTTACTTCACTTGTGCCCCAGAGTGAATTAGAGCCACAGTAAAATTAGACCTAACTGGGCCCTGGTACCTGAATGGCCAAGAGGTATAGAAATTTCCAGCACCGCTTTACTAGCAAGTGGGATATAACAAGACTATACTCTAAAGCCAGTCCTCAGTTTTATTATTTATTTTGCTGCCTTGATCATTTTTCTGCACTCATTTGGCTTGAAGGCACAGACATTCCCTGTTGATTATCTCTACTTGGCAGTGGGTTCTGCTACACATTTTGATTCCTAATATGGTAGCAGGAGAGGGTTTTGTATGAGTTCCAGCGAGTTTCTCTGGGCTTGTGGAATGCAGTGAGGAAAGAATCCTACAGAGATGAAAACATGAACATTTGCATTGATAAAGAGAAAACTAAAATAAAGAAAAAAGGGGATGATTCTTTAAAAAAAAAAATTCCCTTTTTTTTTTTTTACTCTGCCCACTTTCATGTCTAATAATGTCTTACAGTTGGGAGATTGGAGGAATTGATGTTGTGCTCTCTAATTGCATATATTTTCATGACCATTTCAAAAGCCATTTTGAAATGTCTGAGTGGTTTTACAAAAGCAACGCTAAAATAAACTTTCCATCATCAACAAAGTTTAAATCCTTGAAGCACCCAATTACACTACTCTGTAAATTAGCCACATAATGATGAAATCTGAGAAAGTATCACATCCCCACCAGAGGGTAACAGCTAAAGTTGTCTATTCAGGGTACAGATTACACCATTCCTCTTAATTTTTGTAGCAATATGAACTCATGCTAAAGAATCCGTGTATTGGGGCGCCTGGGTGGCGCAGTCGGTTAAGCGTCCGACTTCAGCCAGGTCACGATCTCGCGGTCCGTGAGTTCGAGCCCCGCGTCAGGCTCTGGGCTGATGGCTCAGAGCCTGGAGCCTGTTTCCGATTCTGTGTCTCCCTCTCTCTCTGCCCCTCCCCCGTTCATGCTCTGTCTCTCTCTGTCCCAAAAATAAATAAACGTTGAAAAAAAAAATTTAAAAAAAAAAGAATCCGTGTATTGGTCTCAGAATTTAATACAGTTTTTTCTCTCAAAGTCATCATTCACAGAAATATTTGTTTGGTAAAAATTCTTTAAACAATACATCCCAGATGATGAATTCTCCTTTAATAATGGGCTCATTTTCCCTAAATGTATTTATTTATTAAAGGCTCTGTACTTTAATAAGCCACATTTGCACTGGTGTTAAAATGCCATTATTTCCATCATCATTAACATCCATTTAATGTTTAACTTTTTTATAATTAAGAATTACATTTGGAAGCTATTGCCTCTAAATTGGCTATATCAACATTTGAGGTTGTGTCTATATAGGCTTATCTGCTACCTCTTAAAAAACAAACAAACAAACAAACCCTGGGGCACCTGGGTGCTTCCGTGGGTTAGGCATCAGACTTCAGCTCAGGTCATGATCTTGCAGTTCATGAGTTCAAGCCCCGTGTCAGGCTCGGTGCTGACAGCTCAGAGCCTGGAGCCTGCTTCCGATTCGGTGTCTCCCCCTCTCTCTGCCCCTTCCCTGCTCACTCTGTGTATTTCTCTGTCTCTCAATAATAAATAAATGTTAAAAAAAATTTGTTTAATAAAAAAATTTTTAAAAAGCCCTAAAGAGAGACTCATCTTGAAATCTAAGAAATTTAATATGCCAGTGTAGATACTTTGAAAATATGTTTTTTATAATGTTCGAACATTTTCTTTTTCTGGACAACTAATTCTAAGAAGCCCTCTGTAAACAAAGGTTCTGATGAGTTATCAATAACCACAAACACAATGTGTTTAGGGAGAAGGAAAAAAGGAAAAATAAGGGCAAACCTATGCCCTTTAGTAAAAGTTCTTTAAGTCCTACACAGAATTTCCACTTACATCTCAATAGCCAGAATCTAGTCTTGACTGCCTTACTTACTAAATAACTTGCTGGGAAACGTAGTCTTTTATTCTGGGTGACAATGTGCCCACTTAAAAATTGTGATGATGGAGCACCTAGGGAGGTGGCTCAGTTGGTTAAGCGTCCAACTCTTGATTTGGGCTCTGGTCATAATCTTACAGTTTGTGGTATCAAGCCCCAAGTAGGGCTCTGTGCTGACAGCATGGAGTCTGCTTAGGATTCTCTCTTCCCATCTCTCTCTGCCCTTCCCCCGCTCGGGAACATGCTCTCTCTCCCTCTCAAAATAAATAAACATTAAAAAACAAATCACGGTGCCAAAACCAAAGAAGTTTGGATTAGGCAATACACTATCTCCATCTTAGTCAGGTTCACAGGTTCCTTGATTTGCTGTCATTGTCAGGGTCATAAAAGGACTTAGCTTCCCCGTGCATATTCATATTTATTTATTTAAATTAGAAGAAGTGTTTTTGTTTCACTAATGTAATTATCTATAAATTATATAAAATGTAAAACTGCAAGTAGAAAAATAAATTTAAACAATCTTAAAATTCACCACCCAGAAATAACCTGGGTTAGTTTTTTGGTACATAGTTCCATTAAATCATAATGCCTACCGTTATGTACATATGTTACCTATATACTTTCCATAATAAAGTTCGCATACACAGAGAATACTAATTTTTAATCTGCTTTTGTAATATTGTGAACATCTTCCTGCATCAATAAATTCTCAATGTTGTTTTAAATGGTTTTTTTAATTTATTTTTGAGAGAGAGAGAGAGAGAGCACAAGCAGGGGAGGGGCAGAGAGAGAGGGAGACACAGAATCCAAAGCAGGCTCCAGGCTCTGAGCTGTCAGCACAGAGCCTGACACAGGGCTCAAACTCGTGAATGCAAGATCGTGACCTGAGTCGAAGTCAGACACTCAACTGACTGAGCCACCTAGGTGCCCCTCAATGTTGTTTTAAAAGGCTATAGATGACTGCATTATATTATGGTACCATAATTGATTAAACTAATGTCCAATTGATGAGCATTTTGGTCATTTCAAGTTTTACTGTACTATGAAACACACCACAATTAACATCTCTGTTGCTAAATCTTCACGCTTATTCTCAATTACCTCCACAGAAGGTAGATTTTCTGATCAAGGAACATACAAGTCTTAAAGCTTTGGTATGCCAAATTCCCCTCCAGAAAAGCTGTTAACATTTTACCTTGTTACTCTCTCATCTAAGTACATGACAATCCTTTGACCGATAATGAACATTATATAATTTTAAGTCTTTGCCCAATTTGATAGACCAAACATGGAATCCTATTTTTATTTGTATTTCTTTGATTACTATTGAAGTTGAATATTTACCTCTGCCTTAGATTTAGCCTTCTTTATTATTGGGAAAATATAAGGCAAGAGAGAAAAAGGTTCGATGGACTCAAATTTGTAAATACTAACTTCAGACTTGATGGAACAAGTCCCCAGTTGTTAGAGAAGTCATGTATGCTAACTCATGAATAGCAACATAAAAGAACAGGTTATCCTTCCATTCCATGTGGCACTCAATGAAGATGCCACGTGACCACTTTAAGTAGGGTACCCCAATTTGTTCTTCCATTGCTTAAGAAAGAAGCCACCATGATCTTGGTTTGAGTTGTGTTGAGTCTGAAGGACAATGCTTCATGTGTAATTTATCAGTTTTGCCCTATCCCAGTTATTCCTTTGAGGTGACTGTCAAGCTCTTGTCACAGCAGAGTGGCAAGTAAAGATATTCAGAGGGACTCAATTTTAATTCAGGTAGTCAGTGAACCACAAGCTCTGTCTGCTCAACCACTTTCATCTCAAACAGGAATCTCCAGTCTAAATTTGTAAGTGAGCAGAAAACAACTTTGTGCCTTTAAATATATAATGATGTGTCACATTTTAGTGTATGTGAAGCCAGGGTGATGTACAAAAAGTACCAGATCACAACATGCCAGTCAAACAGTTGCTTGTATCATTTCCTGATGTTTGCTGAGTAGAGAACTTCAAATACCTTAGGCACATGCTATCTGTGAATGGGATTGATACATTTTCTTGCTTGTGTATTGTATACATTACTCTGGAATAGCTTACCTCTGCAGCTTCTTAATCCTTTCCTTGTACCAAAAGCCAATTCGTAAATTAAGAGCTAATGTAAGAGAAGTTTGAACACTGTAGGATAAACCCCAATGAGCCCGTTAAGAACAAAACTTCAGATAAATTCATGCTTAAATACTAAGGTATAACTCAAAATAGGAGGAATAAAAACAGACTTCATCTTCTACCAGCAAAATCAAAAATTAAACATTGCACCACAATTATATATTTTTCTCTAGAAGCCTAACAATTCTTTTCCATATATGTAGGGAAGGCAAATACACATTTTCGTTTAGAATTTAGGCTGGCCTTGTACACATGGAGCACACCCCAGTGAAAATTCAGTGGGCAATAATATGGAACACTACAAACCCAGAGGACTTTAAGACTCCATTGGGGTTTGCTAAGACTCCACTGTCTTGCTAGTCACTTTTTCTCCTCTATGGCAGAAGCTATTTAGAGTCAAGCATCATTAAATCAAAATGCAAAGGGGGGAGAAATGAATGTGGGTTAATTGCATTTTGCATGCCACCACGCCACAGTTGGTATAAAGTATTATTGCGGTATAAGATTGCATTGTGCATTCCAGGAGGACAAGTAACTTGGCGAGGCTAGAGGACGGTGGTATACCGGGAAGTAGCCATGGATGAGGATTCTGAGTGTGTGTGTGTGTGTGTGTGTGTGTGTGTGTGTGTGTGTGTGTGTTTGCAGGGTGAGGTCGCATATAAAACCTCACACTTCATGCTAAGAAGTTGGAACTTTGTCCTCAAGTGGGAATCTCCCGGAAGAATTGCAGCTACTCTCCAGGAAGGTCCCATTAAATGCAATTTGGCACACTCTGTGTGATCCTCTCCCCTTTACTATACAAAGAAGTCCTATACTTGCAATCTTGGTAAAGATGTACAACCTGATTCCTTATCAGCAGAACTGCAGGGTAACAAAGGGAACATTATGATGTTACATACCCCATTATGATAACAAAGGGAACATTATGATGGGAGCAACTGTAATTGAACAGAAGACCTCTTCCTGCCATCCATGGCCTGGAAATAAAAGGCATACAATCCGTATGAATAAAGGGCAGATAGGCACCAACTCTAAAGCAAAGAATTTTTTGTAAGAGGAGTGGAAAGAAGGCAGAGGCCTGGAAAGTCCACAAGAATCATGGAAAGCTTCTCTGAGGAGGTGATGTTTGCTACACCAGCCAGACTTGAGCCATAACCCACAGGATCAAGTAGCAGTAGGACTCCAGAGAACCATTTCTTCCATGGGGAGAAATGAGGCAAAATAGACAAGTCTCTAGTCTCATGGTCCACCATAGAAAACACAAGGGCCTCTGTTTTTTGCAGGCCTTGTTAGGGTCCCTGCACCCAAAAAGTCAATGGCCTTTAATCTCCATTTCATTTACATATTTATGTAGAATTGTTTAAATTCATTTTTGAAGCTATAAAAGCAATATTTGTTCACAACAAAGACCAGAAGTATACATACAGTCTCTTTCTCCACCCCCGTGCCCTACCCTTCCATCCAGAGATAACCACTGTTTCAAGTACACCCTTCCAGAAATATTTCATGCATATATATGCATAGATTCTATACTATGTATAAATACCATACTATTTTACTTTCTTCTGTAACTATACCATAATGATAGCTCTATAATGTTGATATAGGAGGCACTTGACAGAGGCAATCTGTTCGAAAAAGTTTCTTGAAGCTCTACTGTAATATTAGAATATGAATTGTCTATATTAAAGAAAGGAGAGTGCTGGAAAGTAGGGAACACTAAAGCCCCACCAAACAATCCCTTGGCTTTAGGAATCTTTGCATAAGAGCACACAAATAGTTGCCTACCATTCCATTGTGAGACTGGATCATAATTTTTTAATCATTCCCCAGTAGCAGCATATAGATCCTATATAGGGTTTTTGCCTTCATAAACAACACTATTTTGAACCTCTCTGAATACTTAGGCAAGGGAACCTATAACAAAAATGCCTCCAAGTAGAATCCCTGAGTGGAAGGGAGTGATAAAATGCTGCCAAATTTTTCTCCCAAGAAGTTGTTCCAATTTACAGTCAATGGGAGAGACAACTTGTATAATCTAGGATTTCCTTGCAGAAACTGTGGAGCTATGCTGCCACAGAACTAGTTCTGCAAGTTTAAGACTCCAGATCAAATTACCTATGTGTAACTAGGATTCCAGCCATGCGTGCAAGTTCAGCGCTCTCTGAGCTTTTGATGTCCCCAGACAGTTTGCATTAGTAGTGCAGCTAAGCTGGGGAGTGGCATGGCCCATCCACATGAAGTCGCATTTTTGTTTCAGCTTTCTGGAGTGTAAATAGCGATTAGAGGGTTTCCATGGCAGAACTAGGGAAAATTCTATAAGCAATGCAAACTAACAAGACAGAGGGAGCCATGAAGGCCAAATGTGAGCCACTGCTGTCAGGATCGCAGACAGAAAGAAACAAGGCAGAGACAAGTTCAGGAAACTGAATAAGGAACGGTGTGACAGTCACGTGATCATTTTGGTCTCACAAAAGAGAAGATAACGATAGATATTTGCCTGAAACCTGCCCTGCTCCCCAAGTGAGGCAATGGCAGCAAGGCTGAATGGCTGTAACAGAAAGTTCAGCTCCTGTGCTGTTTTCACTTCAGGTTCAAATGCTTCACAGAAACATGTAACTTCATTGTCATTACCTTTTCAAAAAAATTTTTTTTTAATGTTTATTTTTGAGATAGAGAGAGACAGCATGAGTGGGGGAGGGGCAGAGAGAGAGAGGGAGACACAGAATCCGAAGCAGGCTTGAGGCTCCGAGCTGTCAGCACAGAGCTCAACGCAGGGCTCGAACCCATGAACCATGAGATCATGACCTGAGCGCCCCTTCATTGCCATTTTGATGTGTGCGTGTGTATATCCTCTTCTAAATAGAGTTTGGGTTAAAATTCACGCTAATATTCATCTGTGGTAAAACAACAGATGATCATTATATTTTCAAGAATATAAAAAATAAGACCTGGGGCGCCTGGGTGGCGCAGTCGGTTGAGCGTCCGACTTCAGCCAGGTCACGATCTCGCGGTCTGTGAGTTCGAGCCCCGCGTCAGGCTCTGGGCTGATGGCTCAGAGCCTGGAGCCTGTTTCCGATTCTGTGTCTCCCTCTCTCTCTGCCCCTCCCCCGTTCACCCTCTGTCTCTCTCTGTCCCAAAAAAAAAATAAATAAAAAAAAAAAAAACGTTGAAAAAAAAAAAAATAAGACCTAAAAAAATGACAGCATTAGTTAATTCAATTTCAGCTTTTGTCAAATATCTTTTTAAAATACAGTTAATATACTTAGCCTTCTCAGACATAATTTGTTATTGATTAAAATCTAAAAGTGAAATGAAAAAGACTGAATACAATTTTTTTTGCTAAGACAATGAGTTACGCCTTCAGTGAGATACAAAAAGAATAGTTCCTCTGCTTATCAGTAACAGACCCCCTATAGTCATGAATAACAAAAATACAACAAAAATCCTAAAATGTACATACATATATGTGTGTGTGTGTTCTTTCTGTTCTTCAAGTTTCCTATGCTATTATACAACAGTAATATGTTTTAACTTAATCTAAACTGCAAAGCATAGATCATCAAAAGTCTCTGTTTAGTATAATTTGAGACAGCACCAGAACAATAGAACAACAAACATTTCCATTTAGTCTTTCCTTCTTCTACAGTTTGTCATGGCTACCTGTGTTTTCCCCCTAATCATGTTTTCTTAAATTTTACTTTTATCTAGGATTAAGTATTTGAGCATTTGGGTGTTTTGTTTGTGTATGTGTTGTTGTTGCTGCTTTCTTCCAACGACCTACAAAGTGTTTCTAAAAGGATTTTCAAGGAAATGAGAATTGTCATGTCATAGTAAGTCCTATTGCTCAGATCTCCCAAATAATCCCCTTTCTCCACCTCTGCCTCCTTTTCCACGGCCGGACCAGGTTTATGTCCTTCCACCTTCTCCAGTGATGGCAACAGCCTCCTGAAACTGGGTCCCCTAGGCTCCTGCCTTGACCTTCTTCCTTCCATTCTACACACTACTGCTGATGGCATCCACCTAAAGCAAGAATCTCCTGTGTAAACCTTTAATTGGCTTTAATTAGCTTCTCACTGACTTCATGATGAAATCCAAATTCCTTAGGATGTTCTACAAGCCCCTTCACGACAAGGTCCAGGCCTGCCTCTCCAAATGCCATCACTTACCCGTTCCTCATTTACCCTGTGCACCACACATGGGCACTTTTGTGAGCATCATCCCTCAGCATCCGACCTGGAGACCTTCTAATTCTTCCACTAAAATGATGCTTCTCAAGGCTTCATGTCCACATGACTCTCCTGAGGGTCTTGTTAAAGTGGAGATTCTGTCTCCACAGGTCTAGGATGGGGCCTGAGGTTCCATACTTCTAACGAGTTCCCAGGTAATGCTGAGGCTGTTCTAAATGCACATTGACAAGCCTCAAAAACGTTACTCTGTCAGCCCTCCCTCTGTGAAAAAGCCCTTCCCTACAAAGCTGATGTGTACAAAACTTCCTCTTTCCAAATTTTTTTTAAATGTTTATTTGTTTTTGAGAGAGAGAGCAAAAGTAGGGAAGGGGCAGAGAGAGAGGGAAACAGAGGATCTGAAGCAAGCTCCGTGCTGACAGCAGAGAGCCTGACGCAGGGCTCAAACCCACAAACCATGAGACCATGACCTGAGCCAACGTCGGAAGCTCAACCAACTGAACCATCCAGGCGCCCCATTCTTTCCTAATTTTATAACTTCTCTTCTTTTTTTAAAGAAGATTATCTTCTTTTTTTAAAGTTTATTTATTTATTTTGAGCGAGCAAGAGAGCACACACAAGCAGGGGTGGGGCAGAGAGGGAGGGAGAGAGAGAATTCCAGGCAGGCTCTGAACTGTCAGCACAGAGTACAACGCAGGGCTCAATCCCATGAATAGCGAGACCATTACCTGAGCTGAAATCAAGAGTCGGCCACTTAACTGACCGAGCCACCCAAGTGCCCCTCCACATTGTCTTTTATGTCTCACATTCTACTATAATGTTTTAGTCACATGTCTGCCCTTCTAACCTCCTGTGGATCATCTAAAGGCTGGAATGGTGACTCTCACTTCCTTGTATTCCCAACGTTAACATTGGAACCAAATGTTTTGGCATTTTGTGAAAGTATTTTCGAATAGGAATTAACAAAGATTTTTCAAGCAGCACCCGAATGGCCATACGACAAGGTATTGTTAAAGATGTCTTTGCTGGATTGGAAGGTTAACTACTTAGGTCTCAATTTCATGCACTTTTTTAATGTTACTACCATTGTCTCCAGTGAGATGGAGAAGGGGAGGCATAGGACTACTTGATTTCCATTCTTTTAACCAGCATGTGAGTCTAGAGGCTGACTGAGACTTTGAAGAGCCCAGACCTGTTGGACGGTACAAGAAATTGATGATCCTTTTGGCCTTGTGGGTGAGATCTCCACCCCCATCACCACTCCCCCATTCCCCTACTCCTGCTGCATAGCACAGCCCTACCTGTTTCCAAACACTTGGCCTTGCACAGAAGAATGAAGGAAAGTGAAGGCATGATGAACAGTCTCCAGAGCATCTGGGCAAGAAGTGGCACATCAGAGACATCTGCAGGTCTGAGTAGAGAGAATTGGTAGAAACAAACAACAACTGCCCAAGGTTTCTTCCATCGTGTCACAAACAGGACAGGATGGGACAGCAGTAACCATCCCAGCCATAGTAAACCAATGGCCCTGGTCGAAGGTATACCAGGGGGACAAAGATAACAATTGCAGCACAGTGGTTCTCCGAGCTGCGTGTACATTAGAGTCACCTGGGAAGTGATATTTATAAAACATGAACACCTGGGACGGCCCCACCCCACATCAACTAATTCAGAATCTCTGGGGGCAAGACAGTAGTTTTTTTTTTTTTTTTTAACTCTCCAGTGATTGTAATGTGAAACCAGAATTGACAACTACTGATAGGGGCATCACCTCATTGGATGCTTGAAGTCCTCTCTGCGTGCCTCAAAAGTAAATGTCTAGCCTCAGCTTAAGTACCCAACAAGTGGCCTCCAAGTCTTACATCCATGCTAGGTCACATAAAACTAGCCCAGGGCATTTTGCCTTTTTCCGCATGCAGCATGCATTAATGATTCTATAACAGAATTTCTTTATGTGCACTCATATGTCTCATCACACAGTTTCTATCAATAAATTGGTACACTGATGGGCACTTGGGTGGCTCGGTCAGTTAAGCGTCCAATGTCAGCTCAAGTCAGGATCTCACAGTTTGTGAGTTTGAACCCCGCATTGGGCTCTTTGCTATCAGCACAGAGCCCACTTCAGATCCTCTGTTCCCCTCTCTCTGCACCTCCCCTGCTCACACTTTCTCTCTCTCAAAAATAAACATTTTTTTTAAAAAGGAAAAGAAATTGGCATGTTCAGAGAGAATGTGACCTATAGAAAGAAGCTGAATTCATTTGGAAAAGAACATTCCAAATCAACTTGATACCTTTTCTTCATAATAAATCTTAATAATGTACCTTGCCTTCCTTCTTCTCCTTCCTATACCCTCTCCCACAAGTACATCAGTCAGACTGCTGAGCTCACAGCATCAGGTGGGAGGTCAGGTAGGGTCACACTGGCTGGATCTGAAGGTACAAGGCAGAAGTTTCAGGATAATGGGATTCACTTGTATTTAGGAGCACAGACTCTTCCAGTACTAGTTTTCATACTGCCAGATGGGAAGGGCACGGCACTAGATACATGGCAGGAACTTTATAAATTTTAGTTGAATTTGAATCAGCGCCTCTCAAGTTTTTTTAATGAAATATTTCAGGCCTTATAAGTGTAATATAATGAATATTCATAAAGAATACTAAGTATAATATACAGAACACACACAAGAATTCAAGCATAACATATAATCATAACACCTTGTGTGCCCTTCCCTATCATGTCATATGAGTCCCAAGCCTATTTTCATGTTTTATGTTCATCATTCGTATGTTTGTTTTCAGTACATACACAGTTTTGGTTTCGTTTTAAGTTATGTAAATAGTATTGCACTCTATGTGTTTTATGTGTTTACAAACTTTATGTAAATATTGTGTATCCTTATCCAACTTGTCTCTCCATATTACATTCTTGAGATGTATCCATGCTGATTAACGTAAACTTGTTACTTTTAATTGCTCTATGGCATTCCATGGTAGGAATATACCCCAACTGATGTTTACAGCTTTTTGTTGATATTTAGGTGGTTTCCAATTTCCTGCTGTCATAAACAATGCAACAATTAGCATTCCTATACATATCTCCTTATGCAAATGTGGAAGAGGATCCCTAGGATATTTACACGGGCGTGGGGTTGCTGGGATGTAGGGAATGCACATCTTCAGCTTTGCTGGACATTCCCTAATAAATGCCCCAGAAGAAGATGAACGTTCCTATTGCTGACATTGTTATCAACATTGATGTTAACTTTTAAATGTTTAGCCCATTTTAATTGGGGCGTTTTCCCCTAAAATTCCTGCAGAGGGCAGCATATCCCGGTATTACTTCTTAGGATGCATTCCAGTTTATGGGTCCCTTCTTTCTTGACTCCTTGAAATCCCTTGACCTACTCCTCAACCCACTCTTACCTCAGTCAACTCCCTGGCAGTATTTTACAAGGACAGACAAATATAACACTATTTGAAAGTTGAAAGCTCCCTCCCGCTTTTGATTCCACATTGCTGGCACATTTCTGTCCTCTGACAGAATGGGAGGGAAAGAAAGACAAGCCAGTCAGTCTTGAATTAAAATACTTTTTCCAGTTCAAAGTAGCATAAGAGAGGATGTGAGTAGACAGCAAAGTCTTCCACCATCCTGAAGCCGTGGTATGTAACCTAATTGGGAGGCACTGCACACTGTCAGAAAGTGCTTATGTAAATTGGACAGATACTGAGAAGTAGGGAAAGGTATTGCAAAGCAGTGGAGGCTTTGTTTTTCTTCTAGAATAGAAGATATTTACTCCTTTGCCTTCTTAGTTACATTGTTCCTGGCTCCCGAAGGAAGAAAAACAGTGTTCAGTTTCTCAACACCTCCTCAAATTTCTCTTTTTTTGCACTGAGTTGAAGTCCTGCCCCATCCAGAGTTCCATGGTGGGAAGGCAGCCTTCAAAGATGAATTCCTTTCAACAAAGCAGATGTGAAATTGAGTTGTGCTTAAGGATTTAAAATGGATGCTTTAGGAGGAAATTTATTGTTAGTATTTTCAAAGTGGCCCTATAAGCACCACTCTGCTAGAAGTACTTTTTCCTTCTCAAAACAAGGTTTTAAGATTTCAATACTTTTAAATGAATGAATTAATTAATTAACAGTAAAATTTTACTGCTGCCCTTGAGACAGAAAGTAGACAAATATAATTTGCTTTCGATTACTTTGTTGAGTTATTAAATCTCTTCCCTTTCCAATATCATAGATCAAATTTTCTCCAAATAGAATCTGTTGAATACTCTTTCAGCAAGACTTTTTAACTTTTATTTATTTTTATTTACTTGTTAAGTAAGTTCTACACTCAATGTGGGGCTTGAACTCATGACCCCAAGATCAAAAGTCTCATGCTCTACTGACTGAGCCAGCCAGGCACCCCATCAGCAAGACTTTAATAGATGTTCTGGGGAGCAAAATACATTTCAGTGGAAATGCTGGGTTAAAGCATGTTTTTAAAAGAAAATCAGGTTTCTCTAATACAAAATATCTTAGAGTCATTTATATGTTGACGTGTATTATAAATGTATAAGGCGAGACTTTTAGTGATTCTGTGTTTCTAACTGAATTGACCATACTTCTCCTTTTTGTGGAACACCTTGACAGGATAGGAGTTAAAAAGACACACTTTGAAAGTGCTAAGATGAGTATTCTAAGGTTGGCTACACCCTGATCATTCAGCCCAGAAATTCACAAGACCCATTTATATGGCATCCTTGACTGTAGTTCTTTGATGACAGAATGTCTGTCATGACATGCTGGTTGGTATACACATTGCTCTTGTGCTCTTGTGCTGTTATTGTGGACATATTTGAGGCCAAGCTAATTTTTATTCCCTTGTCTGTGACTTTTTCTCCTGCTTCAATGCCTGAAGAATGTCTGTATTCTTGAATTTCAATTATTCCATCAGGAATATGTGTGTAGTGTTGAGCACTCTGTTATTAGTATCTCCTAGAACATGGTATACTCTTTCAATCTATAAATGTGGTTATTCTTTGTCTTTAGTGAAATTTCCTCATATGACATTTGTGAATACTTTTCCTGTTTCGTGTATTGGATTCTCTTCTTCAGGGACACCAATTTTATTGATGTCATGTGCTTTGGAACTCAAATCTATTATTTTCTAATTCCTCTGCTGCCCTTCTGTTTACAAGCCTTTCTTCTAGCTCAGTAATTTTATTTGCAGCCATGTTTATTTTGTTCCTTGCTATGTCACCTTACTTATTTGTCCTATAATACTGTTTGTCTTCAACTTCCTTAATTCTGGAACCTTCTTGTTGTTCTATCATCTCATCTTTGAGCTCACATTTTTCTGAGTTCATGTTCTCATTAACTTGATTCATAGCACAAAGCACTTCTGAGGAATTTTGTTTTGTTCTTTGGGTTATGTTTTCTTTAAGAGTGGGGGTTTTATCATTCTTTTGCATGCTATGTTCCTTTCTTTTAAGGGTTGACTGGTTTTGTTTGTTTTTATTAGGGAGCGTTGCCTTAGCGTATTTGGATATTTGCCACTGCCCCCCACCCCACCCCATCTTGTTCATACCTGAACAGCTCTACCCGAACCTTCTCTTTGTTCTGATCTAGTGTTGATGAATTCTCCTTGACTCCATTTTCATTGACTCTAACTTGTCTTCCTCCTGAGCTATGGTTTGAGAACATGGTACAGAGTACAATCTACTTTACTGTAGATTGATGGAGGGGGTAGAAAAGGGAAGGGGAAAGCTCTGTGGAATCTAAATGACATGTGTCTGACATAGAACTCCTGGGTACGGCTCTCTCCTCTGGGATTTGATAGGTGTTTTGAACTATGTTTTAACCCCTCCCTTTAATCAGGACTCATATCTAGTCCAAAAGGTTTTTTTTTGGGGGGGGGAGGGGGGTTCCAAACATTCAACCAATTTTTACTGAGTACTGATTATTTAGTAGGTACTATTCTAATCAAGACACTGGAAATATAGCTGTGTGAACAAATTATATATATATATATATATATATATATACCATTTCTCATGAGTTTGTATTCATTGTGGTATCTTTACTGGTACAATGTAGCGTTCAAAAGAAGCACCTATTTCTGCCTAATAGCCATTCCAACTTCTCCTCAGTCAAAAGACAGGGGAGGGGGCAAATAAGGGTAATCATTCAGTTTAATTCAGTCTAGATTTGAGGGCAATAATGAAGTCTTAAGATTCATCAATTCAGCAATAAAGCTTCAGAGGGGCAGGGAGGGAAGTCAGGGTCAGAAGCTGTATTCTGTCACTCCAGACTCTTTTCTTTCCTTGGTCAACATTTTGTATGTGTATGTACATGCTCATGTTTTGTTTGGGTGTCCACAATATTAAGTTGCACTCCTTGCCTTATTTGGTTGGGGGGAGGAAGCTAGTGTTTCTTGTTGGCATTCACTTTTGTAGTTGTAAGACAGAGAAGATCCTATGAATTTGCTTTCACTCCATCACCTTTAGCTAAAGGCCTCAATTAGTCCTTTTAACTCTAACTAAACATCCTACCTATGGTCTGCAAATAGGGACTTTGGAAATTAATCAAGTACTTTAACACACACATAAGAAAGCAGAAAGCTGAAGTGGTTTTGTTGGCTTGTGTGCTGGGTTCTCTTCACTGAAAAACATTCCAAGGACTACTTCTAAGAAGTCATTTAGTCTTATCCCTGGACACTGAAAAGTGGATTCCCTCGTATCTAAAGAAAGAAATTTTTCAGAAGAGTTCTTCAATTTCATGATACTTTATACTCACAATTGCTTTTGCACAGTCCCATAAGAATTTGCTCTCTCTTGAATACGTCAAACACCTATTCAGATAGTGGCAGGTAGAGACAAATGTGACAATCAATGCCTATCCCCAGATTTCTACCAAGTTATGGGCTTCCATGTTAGCATTAGAGATGCCAACTCCTAGATCTATTTGCCTAACCTAAGAAGTAAAAGAAATAAGGAAAAACTTGGGTCTTTTATTACGTACAGTAAAAGACTACGTATTACCTACAAAAGTCTCCCAAACAAACCACACTTAATTTAGATTATGACAAGGATATTTGATAAATACTGTACTTATAAGGGAATTTTAATGGCACTAGATTGCATCTTCTTGTGTTACTACCATGCCTTTAATGTGATTTCCCCCAACCAGAATTGTAATCTTTCATGCCTTGAAAGCTGGTTACCGTGGAGATGATTATCAGTATTATTATGACCTATTTAGAGGAATTTCTGCAGTGCCAGAAAACAAATAACCATTGAGAATGCCTTACAAACAAATGATGCTCTTTCCTGAAAGTACCTTTACAAACAAATGCCATAGATGTAGAGTGAGTGTGTGTGTGTGTGTGTGTGTGTGTGTGTGTGTGTGTGTGTGCGTGTGGTACAGATTTGCTCATAATTAGCATTTGCAAAGGATTTTGTGAACCAGCAATTGTCTTTGAGCACTCCAAGGGTAAAAATGTTATACAGACAACAGCAGATTTAAGCATATAGACAGCTTTCCTCTTCCAACAACTGCAAGTGCAAGGCCAAGGTTGTGTTGACTTCTCGGCAGTGATAACATAGCTTCCATCTGCACAGTTTCTTTTTCTTGCTCAGCCTCTTCTTTTTGAGGATTTTCTAGGGGTGCTGGAGTTTAGTTGACAGGTGGCTGTGCAGATTGATTTTTACAAAACAAATGATTGGCCATTAATAGTTCCTAAATATACTGTGACTATTTGATAGTTATTTTGACTTCCTCAGAATTATGCCACAAAGTCTACACTCTGACCTCTATTTGGTCTCCCATTTTTCTGTGAAACTTGTGTTGGTGACTGTATGCAAATATGGATTTTTAAGTTTTTAAGTTTCAGTGTTTTTCATTAATTATTGTGCTGTCCGTTGCTGTTTCAGCGGTTGTCTTTTGTTTTGTTTTGGCTTGGCTTTGTGGAGAAATTTTTGGTACTACTTTAATATGTACCTGTAAAAATTCCAATGATAAATACTAAACCCTTATTATGATCAAAGAATCAGCAAAACAATAAAAGCCAAGCATTACCCAAAATAGGACAATCAGACCTAATTTCCTCCTTCTAACCCAACAGAATTACGTTTTATGTCATTTTCACATTTGTTGTTAGGTTTTCAAGTGAACTCCCTTTTCTACTTTCATTGCTCACTCATTGTAACTTCCTCCAAGGTAACAGAAATTGTCCATATCTTCCACCATGTTCTCATATTATCCAGCAAAATGCTGGACATATAATAATAGTTTAACAAACCTTACGCGTCATATAATTTATCCTCCAAGAACTTTCAAAACCTCTTGAGCCATGCTTTCCAACTCAGTGTTCATCTGTTCATGTTCACAATGGCCTTCCAGAAAAATCATGTAGGAATCTCCTTCTTTAAAACCATATATAGTGACTATGCTGTCCACAGAGCATCTTGAGTCAAGATCAGTTAACTCATTTGGGCTCTATTTTCAATTTCAGTATCACAGACCCAACCTTATGCCTGAAATCACATTGCTTTAAACTAAGGGCAAATATCAAATTCATATGAGTTACCTCACTAAACTCTTTACACTGGTATGACTGCCACACTGAAAAGCCATTGTAAGAAAATGTTCTGTCATTTGACTAAATATGTTATATTTATGCTGGATGATCTGTTATATTTGTATTTATGCTGAATGATATGTTATATTTATATTTATGCTGGATGATACGTATTTATTTTTCAACATTTTTGGGAGGGAAATGCACTGATATTTTAATTAATTTCTAGCTCAATCTCTTAACTCCAAAGAGTCTAGTACAATATATCCAAATTGATCTTCCAAATGTTGACTTTTCTCCATCTAAGAGAGGTGTACAGAAAAGGATCTACCTAAAAGGCATTAATGTCGCTTACTGGCATATGGCCTTTAACTCACGTATACAGTTTCCTGAAAGAGACACTGAAAATACAGAGAGCTTTTTTCCCCCATTTAATTCAGAGCCCATAAATGGTAGTTTTTCTTAGAACTTAATGTCTGCCCTCTTATTCATTTAGTCAATAAGATGTTTAACTGTCCTTTTAAAACAGCCTTCAGATGAAGTAATAAGTTGTGAGTTGTTTGAAGTATATTCACGTCCAACACTGTTTTGAATTAACCCTTCTGAAACTAGACTTGAAATCTTAATTTTCCAGGATATTTCCAACAAGATTCAAAATCAGACCTCTGGCTCTGTACAACAATTCCACTAAATTAATTCACTCTGAATTCTCTTAGATGGATTTTTCAAGGCAAATCATGAGCTTGCTTTAGAATATTCCTCTGTGTCTAATCTTCACTCCTAGAGATGACAGTACTTAGAATTTAGTACTAGCAACCCTTCTCACCCTGAAGCTAAACTGGGAAGAATGAGAACAGAATGTTCTAACCTCATCCATACCACAGGCGGTTATTCAAGGGAAAAAACATATTTCATAGCCTTTTCCTAGATAAACTCGCTTTACAAATAGGGCACAATCTTCTGAAGAATGATGTGGGCTAGCTTTTCTCCAAAAAGTTTCCATGGCTTTACTCCCTCTGCTCTAAGAAAACCCATGTCCTTAACTGCTGGCAATCCAATGCAAACCATTTTGTTAAGTGACTACAATTATAACAGCTGGTAGTTTTTATAAAGGTCTATTCAGTCTAGAGCAGTGCCTCTTAGAGTGTTTCTGACGAGAAACTCGGGGAAAGGGTTTGAGGTAAGTGAGCTGTTCTCACTGAGTCCTGTTTACCATTCTTTTTGTGGGTTATAGTCATCCTTCATGAAAATTATAAAAGGTGAAGCTGCTTTAAAATGGAGAGTCAAAGTGTTTCCATGAGGAGGTGCTGTTAGAGCTGAGCTTCATGAAGGAGGTGTGGAGTAGGGGCACCTGGGTGGCTCGGTTGGTTAAGCATCTGACTCTTGGTTACAGCTCAGGTCATGATCCCATGGTTTGTGGGTATGAGCCCTGCTTTGGGGTCTGCGTGGACAGCGAGGAGCGTGCTTGGGATTCTCTCTTCCCCCTCTCTCTCTGCACCCCCCTTTCTCTCTCAACATAATTCAACATTAAATATTTTTTAATAAAATAAAAACAAAAGAGGTGTGGAGCAGGGGCATGCAGAGGAGGCTTCCTAGGCATGAAGCCCGAAGGGGAGGAGGGCACACAGCATGTTCAATGTGCCGAAAGGGCAGGGTGGCTGGAGCAGAGGCAGCATGGGGGAGTATCCTGAGAGATGAAACTGCAGAGCTAGGTATGAGACATCATTCAGGGTCTAATAGTCTAGTTAAGAAACAGGAACGTTTAAATTTTATATAATTCCTGGACTGAAAACAATATAATCAGCCCTCCTTGTACAGTGAATATAGTCTAACACTGTATATAGTCTTGTACATAGTCTAACATTGGTAACGTTTGTGAATGTTGGATTAAGATGAATGTTTGAAGTCATAGGACTTCTAGGACACCTAATATTGTGTGATCATGAGTCAATCACTCTCAGGTTCCTCAGCTGTAAAAGAGACTTGCCTCTCAGGGTGGTCATGAAGAATAAACTGAAGACAGTAAATGGTACAGTGCCTGCTAAGAGCTATTTAAAAATTGGAAAGAATACGCAGTACAGAAAAAAGCAAACAAAGAACAAAAAGCAGAAACAAAATCATAAATACAGAGAACAGACTGATGGTTGCCAGGGATGAGGGGGTCGGGGGGGAAGGGTGAAAAAGGTGAAGGGGGTTAAGAGGTATAAGTCTTGGGGCACTTGGCCGGCTCAGTTAGTAGACCGTGTGACTCTTGGTCTCAGGATCAGGAGTTCAAGTGCCACAATGGGTGCAGGGATCACTTAAACAAAAAGAGGTACAAACTTCCAGTTATAAAATAAGTAAGTCATGGGGATGAAAAGTATAGCACAGGGAATGTAGTCAATAATATTGCAATAACATTGTATGCTAACAAATGGTAACTACACTTACTGTGGTGAACATTAGCAAATATATAGAATTGTCAAATCAGTATACTGTACACCTGAAACTAACATAACATTGTGTACCAACTACACTTCAATTAAAAAAAAAAAAAAAGAATGTGCAACACAGCCGTTTGATGTGGGCAAGAAGGGACCCTTCTTCTAGACCCTTCTGGAACCCAGAGTGTAGAGAGCCCCAGGTTGGTCCTCCCATAGCTACACTTCCAAGGGATGAAGAGTCCACAAGAGCAAGAGAACATATTCATCTGGAGGCTGCACCTGACTGTGCATTCTAGACCAGGCCCTGGGCACCTGAGACCCAGGGTTCCCTGTCAAAATGACCCCAAGTTGATTCATGTCTGAAGATTTTTTCCCCAAGTCTGACCACCTAAAAGCTGGTGCATACCCCATAGCCAAAGAGTGGCTAAGGAGCAGGTTTGGGTGACTGGTGAATAAAGCCTGGACATGCAGGCTGGGACATCCTCATGTGTGGGTGTGAATCGTACGATGTACATTGTTGCTGCAGAAGAGGGGCACAGGGCAGGCCCGGAAGCGTACTCTCCCACCCTCCCAGCTTCTGTTGCAGAACCCCAAGAGTCTGAGAATTCTCAATTTAAAGCTGGGTTTCTTGGTCATTTATGAATGTCTATTTGTTAAAATATCAGAATAGAAAATACATATTTTTAAGTTTGTATTTTCATTATAACTCTTAACAATTTGGGCATAGAGTATTCAGACTTGCATTTGTAGTCTGAACCTGGGCTCTACAAATGTTACAGGCAGGTCTAATCCTACAGGTTATATAATTCTGTACAATATCATACAGAATTCCATTTCATTTAAACCATCTTAAAATGTATGGATTGCCTATTTATGAAAATCACATTAGGTTAACCATGAAATTCCATTATCTGCAGAAAGACTGGAAAAGGCCCAAGGGAAAAACAAGTTCAAAGAAAGTCCATCTAGTGACCTCTTTCCCTCTCAATGTAAGCATTAATGCTATGCAAATATTGGATTTATGTTTTATGAAATGGTACGTCTATACATGGAGGTGAAGGAGAAGAAGGCATGGGAGCTGATGATTTTTATTATTAACAAAAGGTCAGTTCTCTCTGTGTGACATTTATTTGGGCTCCTCAAAGGTAGAGTCTTGAATTAGGAACTAAGCATTTCCAACTGAGTGAAGGGTGTTTGTCTGCTCTGAAGTTCTCTTACTGTCACTGCTCTGCCAATCATTTAGCAAGAAAACAGACACTGTTTTATGTTATCTTTCTACTACAAAAATACATGGGTTATTTAAACTTAACTCAGAAATGTATGTCTTTTCTTCCCAACCCAACTGTAAGCTCTCTGAAGAACAAACTGGCTTCTATAGTTTTCTGTATCCCCTCACTCTCTTCCCTAAGGACTGTTCAATAGATATTTATACTTTCCTGATTCATTTGGTCATTTAGCAAATATTTACTGGATTCCTACTGTGTGTTGGGCTCTGTGTCTAGCATGGGATACAGGATAGAACAGGATGCTGACTGAAGGAAAAATACCTGGCACATTATAGGCACTCAGTACGTGAGTAACTGAGTGAAGGAATGAATGAACGAATGAATGAATGAATGCATTCTGTACCCCAGAGCTAAGGAATAATACCAAGAAAAATGGAATAACCATTTATCTTAGGCCAAAAGTCATCAAGGTGAAAGATGTCAGTCTATGGAATATCTGTGGTTCAAGGAAATGGAAAACTGGGAAAACCAAGATGAGTCCTATTCTTTGTCCCTCTGGGCCATCTCTGTGGCCATGTAGTATATGCCTCTGAAATCCTGCAGAGACTTAAAGCCTTTCATTGCAACCAAATCTTCTATATAAAGAATTTAACCAACTCTAATACCCCAACTCTCACTTTTCCCAGATTTAGGGAGGAAGTATATTAGGTGATGTCAGTGTGAGTTTTTACTGAGATTTGAAATACTGACATGTGGTGACTGACTTTAATCACAAATTTGCTTCATAAAAAGCAGTAAAAGCACCACAGAATTATATTACCTCATGACATTTTCCTATACGTGATACACTATTGAAGTCATAGCTTGTTTTTCTTTTCTTTTTACAATAATGTATGAAAACCACATTACCAAGGTAGAAGTTGATGTCTCCTGTAAAGCTCCCTATCTTCTTAATGTGCAGAGCACCAGCTGATTTCAAGTAGCTTCACTGCTTTATGAAAGAGACCCATATTTGGCCATCAATAAACCAAAAATGAAATCCTTTCATGAAGGAAAAGGGAAACCAACATTCAAATAGAGAAATTTAATAACAAGACAACCAGGGTGTTCAAAGGTTTTTTTTGAAAGGACATGCATTATTCATACCATAAAATCTCAAACCAAAGGTGGGATGTATGAGTTATCAATAATATTACGAGTCTTAAAATTATCATCTCTTTGTCTAAAGGGAGAATGAAAGCAGCATCATTCACCCTCCTCTAGGACCACAAGCTCATCAATGTCACTGAAAGGCAGGAATGAGGACATCAAGAGGAAAGAAACCCTCCTGAAAACATTAATGTATTTTCTTTTTCAAGCAGAGAAAGAAGCATTGAGACATTTCCAGCTAAGGCACAGAAGGGCCGTTCCATCACTCGCTGGGAAATATACCCAGACATTTGGCAGGTTCTAGAAACAGTTCAGAATGAAGACATGGAGAGAGATTCTTCTACTCCATCTGGAAACATTTCCAAATCTCTCCCTCAATTATTGTAAGGCAGTCTTGGTCCATAAACTTTCTTTCTTTTTTTTAATGTTTATTTATTTTTGAGAGAGAGAGAGAGAGACAGAGTGTGATCAGGGGGAGGGTCAAAGAAGGAGACACAGAATCTGAAGCAAGCTCCGGGCTCTGAGCTGTCAGCACAGAGCCCAACTCAGGGCTTGAACCCATGAACCATGAAAACATGACCTGAGCCGAAATTAGACACTTAACCGACAGAGTCACCTAGACGCCTCAGTCCATAAACTTTCTAAGGCTCAGATGGCAAAATGTCTAGAAGACACATAGACATGATCTTTTATTTTTTTATGTTTATTTTTGAGAGAGAGAGACAGAGCATGAGCAGGGGAGGGACATAGAGAGAGGCAGACACAGAATCAGAAGCAGGTTCCAGGCTCTGAGCTGTCAGCAGCACAGAGCCCGACGCAGGGCTCAAACTCACAAGCCGTGAGATCGTGACCTGAGCTGATGTCAGATGTTTAACTGACTAAGCCGCCCAGGCGCCCCATAAGACACATAGACATTTTAAAGCATATATGTGCAAGAGATAGGGAGTTAATGAGAGTAAAACTGATTCTGGCTAAACTAACCTGAGAACTAAGTGAGCCTGAGGTAACCCCACTGCATAGCGCTAACTCTATTTAGTCATATTATATATAAGATATTTTCACATTGTTTTCACTTTCTACTCATGCTGAAGTGCTGGGAAACTACCTCTATGTGGAGAAGGAGGAACATCCACTTGTCATATTATGTGTGCTTAAAAGTCCTAGCAATGTTGCCAAATAACAATGTCACCGATGCTGCCTTGTCAAGTACAAATGTCTAATACTGTAAGAAGGAATGAAGGAGGGAGGGAAGGAGAGGGGAGGGAGGGAGGGAGGGAGGGAAGGAAGGGAGGGAGGGAGGGAGGGAGGGAGGGAGGGAGGGAGGGAGGGAGGAAGGACGATAGATGTCATGTGTGACCTTTCATCTGGCATAAATAAGAGACAAAGTCCAAATCTCCAGAAAAGAAAAAAAGTCAAGTTGAATTTGCCGTTTGCAATTTTGTTTGCTTTACTGAATCCTTTGACTGTTTTTGTTCATCAGTTCATACAAACAGTTTGTACTTGGTCATTCCACTAAACTCTTTGTAGTCATCCAGAAAGAATCAAACATAATTACTACTGCTCCTGCTCTCATGTGTTTGCCCTTCCCAGAAAGTACAGGGAAAAGAAGGGTGAATTACAGATGAAGAACTTCACCTCAAAAACCAAAGAGAAAAGACTCAGATTTTGCAAATACAATATACTCCTTCCTCTACTAAATGCAGAGCTCAAACCCTCACTCTGCTCTTTTACATGTCCATATACATGCCACATCGGTGAAATCTATCTTCATTGTACCCTCATTCCCCACTTTTGGTGCACACACACCTATATTTTTAATCAAGAGGCTGGCGGTCGTGTACATCCATTTGGCAATGTTAGAAATGATGGCTGGGATTCAGTGGCTTCCTCCATCATGACCAAAAATGTTTTCCATTTAATTCACAATATAATAGAGTTTTGCATTTATGTTTTTGTCTCCTCAAAGCACTTTGCCACCATTAATGAACTAATCAGCCTATGCTATTTTATGGTCTGTCTCATTAAAATGAAGCTGATTTCCTCTGTGGCAGTCACTTATCTAATGTTGTTTTCGTCTAGCAAACACTGCACTTAACTAATGTAAATTCATTTTTAAATTGTGTGCGCACATAGAAAATTTTCCCAGAATATATTTTTAATTCTACATCCTTACATAACATTACAGGGAGCATTTTAAACTAGAAGGCACATAAGCTCCTCAGTGTAGTCTTCTCTAAGTACTTGCAAATTACTTATAAAAACCCCCTCAAGTAACTGCCACTGATGGAAATTGCTCTGTGAACCCTATTACTATTTAATTATTCGTATACTATTAAATGATTGGCTTACCGATAAAATAAGCTTACTCAATAAGCGCACAAGGAAAAGCTGCAGTTGGCAAAGAAACTCTCCTAATTCTGCACGGTTTAACTCTGCTGTCTCTGTTATAGCTGGACCACTTGCACAAGTGCTCCATGGCTCATTCCTAGGAATTTGACCTCAAGTGGGAAGGAAATGTCTCTCTACAAAGAAGCGTAGGCACACTTCCAAATTTAGACAGAGATGGGATCCTAGAGATCCTAGGTTGAACAATCATTGGTTGGTCACCTCCCAACTTCTACTTCCCACTCTTTTGGTAAGAGCCTTCTAATTCCTGTCTGAGGAACCACCATATTCTTCCATTTTTAGCATTGTGCTTAGAATAGAGTTGAGCCTACCCCCAACTCAAGGAAAGGACTTCTGGCCCTCCTGATTGGTTTGGGGATGGATACCTGACACAGGACTAAGCCAACATAGCCCATCACATTCTCTTTGCCATGGGGATTAACAGAGTAGACATTTCATCTTTGTTAGATGAGTGAGGTTGGGCTTTTCCTGGGAATTCTGATGTAGACTCTCTTTTCCCTCGGATGGTATAGTGCAATGATGTGAGACTTAATAGCTAGTAAAGTCATTCACATCCTTACAAGAAGAGCCCAGGATGTCTTGGGGAGGCCACCATGTGGAATCTGAGGATAACTTCACCAAAAACAGGATAGTGATATAGGCAACCCAGGATCTTGCTGATATTATTGAATCTGTTAGATAGGAAACAGGCTGTAACAAAAAGACTCCACAATACAGTGGCTCAAAAACATAGAATTTTTGTTTGAAATTCTTTACCTTCCACATGTGCATATGTGGGTGAATGGCCAACACTGGTAGGCAGTTCTGGGGCTGTGGCTCTTTTAGGAATGCAGGATCTTCCTCACTTGTCGTTCTGTCCCCCTAGAGTATTGTTTTCACGTTGCAAGGTAAAAGCTGCTTCACTGCCCTCCCATCACATCCGTGTTTCAATTGCAAGAAAAAGAATGGAAGAATGGAGGATGTGAAGCTTATATTAAGGCACAGCTTATCAACTTATCTACTGACATCTGGGAACTGATAATTCTTTACTGTTGAGGGCTGTCCTATACGTTATAGGATGTGTAATAAAATCCCCGGCCTCGGGGCGCCTGGGTGGCGCAGTCGGTTGGGCGTCCGACTTCAGCCAGGTCACGATCTCGCAGTCCGTGAGTTCGAGCCCCGCGTCAGGCTCTGGGCTGATGGCTCAGAGCCTGGAGCCTGTTTCTGATTCTGTGTCTCCCTCTCTCTCTGCCCCTCCCCCGTTCATGCTCTGTCTCTCTCTGTCCCAAAAATAAATAAACGTTTAAAAAAAAAAAAAAAAATCCCCGGCCTCTACCCACTCAATGCCCGTATCACCTCACCTCCAAATTATGGCCATCAAAAATGTCTCCAGACATTTCCAAATATCTGAGGGATAAAACAGCCCCCCATTGAGAACCACCATCTTAAGGACACGCTGTGGAGTTTACACTCACCACATCTATTTACTTCCAATAGCCAGAAGTCAGGTATTTGGTCATACTGAGTTGCAAGAGAGTTTGGGAGAAATATTTCCAACTGGATGAGCTGGTGCCCAGGTAAAACTTCAGGAATTCTATTGCTAACAAGTAAGGGGAAATGGATTTTAGGGGACAATTAACAATCTTTGCCACCCAGCCCTACTTCTGGACTTTTCCATCACATAAGTCAATAAGTTACCTTTACAATTTACACCATTTTGAAATGGGTTTTAAGTCATTTTAAATTCAGAACCCTAAGTGATACAAGCATTACTTTCCTCATCCAATATCTAAGTTGAAATTTGGTGATTATCCAGAGAAAAAAAGGATAAAAGGAATAATGCTCCAAGTTACTCAGAAGCCAGGTACTGGTTCA
The DNA here is from genome assembly GCF_028749965.1 of Puma concolor. Lineage (NCBI taxonomy): Eukaryota > Metazoa > Chordata > Mammalia > Carnivora > Felidae > Puma > Puma concolor. The sequence continues at coordinate 39,732,435 of NC_141673.1, read as the reverse complement.
GAGGGATTGAACAAAACAGCTGAAATGAGGCTACTTCTTATTAAGAGAAGTCTTTGGCTAAAATGGAAAGGCCATAGTCACAAGGGCCCATGGTCACTGTGGTAGTTAGGAAAGAAGAGAGTATAATTACACAAAATTTTCCAAATGAAAACTGCAGGCATCTTGCATTATCTGGCTTTGAACTGCTGCTCTCTAGTTCTCATTGTAAATACAAAAAGCCTTCAGTGGCTCTTTGATATCTCACACAAAAGGATCATTGCTTACAGCCAGCTGTTTTGCAATTATATTTCCATGAAGTTGGCATAATTTGACATTAGGACTGCCTAAGGGAAGAAGGGGGTGACGATGCGCCAGGGTGTTGAAGTGGAGTACAGAATAGTAATGGAAGGAGCTCCTGTGTTACACGTCTCCCCAATGTGCGTCTTGAAGCCAACAGTTCTGAATTCAAAACACATTTTCCCACAAGAATATTGTTTTCGTGTTATTCGCTTACCACAGAAGTTCTCCGATACTGGAAAAGAAAGAAATTAGTATTTTGCAAAACTACAAAAGAAAATGCTGCAGGGCAGAGAAAGGTTTGTCTGAAGGTTCTGACCGAGAAAATCATCAGTAAAATCTTCAGGGAAGAGGTGATTTTTAAACCAAACTTAAGATGGGAAGAGAAAGAAAGGGCATTTCAGGCTAAAGGACAGCCAGTTCAAAGACATGGCATTTTATTTTTTTTTTATTTTTTTTTCAACGTTTATTTATTTTTGGGACAGAGAGAGACAGAGCATGAACGGGGGAGGGGCAGAGAGAGAGGGAGACACAGAATCGGAAACAGGCTCCAGGCTCTGAGCCATCAGCCCAGAGCCCGACGCGGGGCTCGAACTCACGGACCGCGAGATCGTGACCTGGCTGAAGTCGGACGCTTAACCGACTACGCCACCCAGGCGCCCCAGACATGGCATTTTAAATTCTCTGTGAGGAATAGTGAGTATTGACCATGAGTACAGCATAGAGTTTGTGGAAATAATAAGTTAGGATGGGGCTGTAAAGGTCATGACAGAGTTTGGATTTTTTAGTTGCCAAGCCATGAAAGATTTTTAACAGGGGAATAGTGTGATCAAATATACTTTTAACAATTATATGAATAGTGTGAAAATCAGGGCAAGATTACAAGAGACATTGGATTTCTGATCTTGAGATGTGACAACAAATTGGAAAGAGGGAACCAAACAGAGAGACAATGTGAGGTAAATTGGCAGGATATGGTGGCTAACTGTTCATATGGAGTAGAGAAAAAGGAATCAGAGACAGCCACAAATTCTCTAACTTTTTGGTCCACGAGTCTGGAATCACAGTACAAGAACAGGCTTAGAGGGAAGGTAATGAGCCCAGCAGGTGTCTGTCTGAAGGATAAGAGAAGAGCTGAGGTGGTTATGGCCGTATAGTACAGCATATAGGCTGCAATTAACATTTCTGCAAAGCTTGTCCACCGTGTCCTCATAATTGAAAGAAAGCCACTTGTTGAATTTTATACTTGTTTCCAAAGTCTTCCTCCAAGACTACTCTATATCCTTTTTGGGGAACATACCTCTACATGCTAAAACTATGCCAGTGACACCACTGTTGGTGAAGACATTGCATTCCAGTGCCAGAATCTGTGGCCAGAAACCTTGCTTAAAAAGAGGTAGCAAAAATACTGGAAGCATAAGATTGCACTGTAGGATGTCTGAGATGAGCCGTCTAGAGAAAAATCCTATTCAATGTGCATTACAATAATATCAAATGTGATTAAACTCATAAAATATGTTCTCAAAAGTCTTGGGGGTAAATGGAAAGAAAAGAGGGAAAAAAAGAAGGATCAGCTCATGCTCAGAGAGGAAAAACAGCGGGAACAGGGGAAAGTTTAATGGGAAGTATGCTATCTTAGTCTCCTCAAACTGCTGAAACAGAAAGGGCACCAAGTCAGAATACCATAGGTTGGGTCACTGAAACAACAAACATTTATTTCTCACAGTTTTGGAGGCTGGAAGTCTGAGAATAGGGTCAAGCATGGCCAAGTTCTTGGTGGGGGCTCATTTCCTAGTTTACAACTCTCTTCTCATTGTATCCTCATATGGCACTTAGTCCATAAAAAGTGCCTTAACAATGTCAACTAAGATGGTATTGAGAATTATCTGGAAGAGAAAGAACTTCTAGGGTTTCCTTTGTAAAAATTTTTTTTAACATTTATTAATTTTTGAGAGACAGAGCATGAGCAGGGGAGGGGCAGAGAGAGAGAGAGAGGAGACACAGAATCTGAAGCAGGCTCCAGGCTCTGATCTGTGAGCACAGAGCCCGACATGGGGCTGGAACTCACAGACTGTGAGATCATGACCTGAGCTGAAGTTGGATGCTTAACCGACTGAGCCACCCAGGTGCCTCTGGGGTTTCCTTTTGATTGCCATACCCACCTGCCCATTTCTACCCCTCAATAGATAAATTCATCAAAGCAACCAAGCCTTGGTACAGTATGGTGGATGGTAGAGAAGGACAGTAGTTGGAACAGCAGTAAAACAGGGGCATTTATATGTGTCGTCATCATCATCTTTCTTAACTCCTTGACCAGAAGAGGATGGGAGATTCAGTATATCCAGGGTGTAGCAGACGGAGGTGAGTAGGGTGGGATGCAACGCCTGAAGGACTCCTACCAATTAATGTAAATAGTCTTGCACTCAAAATTAATGCCCAAATAGGGACAAAAAGAAGAAAAAGATTGGCACCAGGCCATAGGCTGTTGACCCAATGAATTATTCAGAAGTGGCTGCCCCACTGGCAGAGCTGCGAATTCAGAGTTGTTCATGAGCTGGAAAGGACAAAATGATCACAAAACCAATCAAAGAAGATCCATACCCTGAAAATGGCTACTGAGACCATCCTGGGATGCTCTGCCCACCTTTCATACAGCGGAGTCAGTGCTTCCAAGTCTCCACTGTCTTGGTGGTGAGGTTCAATAAACAACTTAGCAGACTGTATCATTGTAGGTTTAACACAAGGATTTCCTATCCCTCACTCGGATAGGACAGATCGAAAAAAGGAAAGAAGGAGTTCTAAGTCTCGGTGGAAATCAGAAAGAAGAAATAGGACTATAAAATTCTCTCATGGTAGAAAGGAGTTAACAGAAAAACTACCGGAGGAGGTGTAGATTCCCGCCCCCCCCCCCCCCAGGTAATACCTGTAAGTATTACTCCGTCCCCAACAAGAGCAACGAATCTGAAAGCTGCAGGCTTTCTTTTCCCTATTTCCTCATTTTCAGCAGCATAAGGAAAGTAAGATACTTCATACGCCCAAATGTATCAACATTAGCTGACCTCACTACCTGGAAAGAAAGCTCCATAAATCACAGTTTTGACTCACACTATCCTAGAACCTCCATAAATAGTTTCCACTGACAACTCTCAAGTTTAACTTTTCAGCTCTGTGTAATTTGATCTATTGGCTTCAGGAATAGGAGGAAACCACACGGGATGTTGTATTAGTTCCCTCATCTCACACCTCAACACCACCTCACAGAGGTGGTCGTGAAAGAAACTCTCCCTGTGCTTTCACCACACATGTGATTAAATTCTAATAGACCAGTTGCTCAGAGTGGGTATGCTGCCTTCGAGAAATAAATCTGGCACGTGGGGCAGCTCGGCTTACTTCTGCAGCAAGTAGGGTGATGGTCAACACCAAGTTAGCAAGGCTGGCGAAGAGTCTGACACCTAAATACTGACGTAGATGTCAGCCCTTCCACAAAACTATAATAAGAATTAAGAGGCGTTGGGCATATAGTTGAAGCACTTTCCACACAGACTCAATTTAATGTTCACAACTCTGTGAACCAGGTACCATCATTCCCACCGCTTTACATTGAAGGAAATATGACACCAAGAGGCTAAATAACTTGTCCAAGACCATACAGCCAGTAGCAAGGCCAAGATTCAAGTCAGTCTGGCTCCAGAGTTTGTACCTGTAAACATGACACTGAATTGTCTCTCCAACACATCACAAAGCAGCACATTCTAAGTTGGAAGACCCTGGTTTGAGTTCTCAGGGGGCAAAAAAATCAGCCTTCAGGAGCCCCAGTCTCTTTACTGGGATTGTTGTAAGGCTTAAAGGAGATGATATAATTTTTAAATATATATGTATAATCTTAAAGTGCTTTACAAACATAAATGAACATTATCATATTAAACTTTGTGATGTATCTTACTTTAAAAATCATTCTCAGCTAGTATTTCATCCATTTTCAACCAAATTTACCATGGATTCTAAAACAGTCGTACCTAAATAAGCAATCTTCTGATTATATGCCCTAGGTCAACCTTTTTTTTTTTTTTTTAATGAAAAAGACTTAAACTTTTTGAAGGCTTTTGCTTTGAACAACAGAGTAATCCTTTTTAGGTGCTTGGAAAAAATATGAATTTTCCCCCAAGAGATCACTTCTTAGACCTATTTAAATTTGAGTCTCATCCTCAAACCTTCCTAGATAAACAATAGAATCCTCTCTACAACTTTGGTTGTTGTGTTAGTCTTTTACCGCTGCCATGATAAACCACAACAAACTTCATTTAAAAAATGACATATGGCTATTATCTTATAATTCTATAAGTGACAGGCCTGACACAGACCTCATTGGGATAAACCCAAAGTGTCAGTAGGGTTGCATTCCTTTCTGGAGGCTCCAGGCAAGAACCCATTTCCTGGCCTTTTCCAGCTTCTAGAGGCCACCTGCATTCCATAGCTTATGACCCCTCCTCCATCTGCAAAGCGAGCTATGTCACACACCTCTGACCCTTGAATCTCTTTCTGACCACAACCAGGAAAGGTTCTCTGCTTTTAAGGACTCGTGTGATTAGATTGGGCCCTCCTAGATAATCTAGGATAAACTTCTCATCTCAAGATCCTTAGCATTAACCACATTTGCCAAGTCCCTTTTGCCATCTGAGGTAAATGTTCCCAGGCTCTGAGGATCAGGATGTGGCCATCTTTTGAAGGAGCTATTAGGCCTGCCTATCATAATGGGTGAATTTTAACAAAATAAAACCCCAGTTTCGTATATTAAAAAAACTTGTCAACATGTAAAAGTTTGAAAGTGATTTCATTACAGTGTCCTGAAAAACCTCTAAGTTGTAACAGCTATTATGACAGAAAAGAGATAGAGTTCAGTTAGGCTGACTTCCGATGAAAAGAAAGCCTGACAAGTGGCGAGTGAAGGGTAGCAATGCCACACCGATAACAAAACCAAATGACAGACCTCCAAATTATCCAAAACGAGGTGATGAATCTGCACTCATTGTACCTGCAGTTTATTATTACGAATGAAAAACCTTCTTTCTGATCCCAGTCTATCATTTTCCAGAACTGCAAGCTGACAGTCACATATTATTAGAGACTAAATCGACATCAGAAAAGAGACTTTCCTTTCTACCAAAGTTAGAAAAGTAAAGAGGCCCTACCAGTTTTTCAAAGATAAATTAAACAAGTGAAGTGTCCCAAGTCCTGCACGTGTTTCAGTGGTAACAGGGATTATCTAAACGGCGTTGAAGGAAGGTTTGCATTATTGATAAAAGATGGCCCCGAGTTCCATGAGTGCTTGTTTTGGGGGACAGAATAAAGCGGTGCAGCCACAGAGATATGAAGTCCCTGAGGACAGTAGCCCAGTTTTGTAGCTTGCATATTTTTCCATGCCATTTCCATGTTTACAAAAACCTAATGGACATTTGGATGTCACACATGGTGTCCAGCAGTTGTACTCAAAAAAAGCAATAGCATCAGTGAATCTCCTTACAGCCTATTTTATCATTTCCATAAAACCATGTCCTGTTGTGTCATGACCAGAACTTCTAAGCCACCAAGAAACTCCGAATCACAAGGATTTGCTTTGTGGAACAGCCCCTAAAACAGAACAAATTTAATTATAAACAGTCCTACTCTGCAGGACAGGTGATCCTTACTGCAAAAAAATAGGTGCATCCTTAAAGTATGGGTGTGACTCATAGTTAGGTGACTCATGGCCTTCCCTTTAGAAGACTCATTCATAGTTAGGGAGATAGGAGCAAGGTCTAGATCCCAGAAGAAGTGACTAATGAGTTAATCAAGAGATTAGGGCCATCTCCAAAGGGACCAGAATTCAGGACAGGATTTTCGTGCGATGAAAGAATCAGAGGACACTTAAGAAATCAAGCCAATCAAGGAGTGAATGGCAATGGAGAAGACTGGAGAAAATGGAGCTGCAATCGAAGACTTCACATGGCTGAACCAAGAAGATCATCAAACGTGTCCACCTTGAATACATAAGGCATCAGACTTAGTCAAGATTTATCCAGGCACAAAAGGTGATAAAGAAGATCTCTAACAACCTATGGAATGTGAGAAAATATTTGCAAACTATATATTAGATAAGGGCTAATATCCAAAATATTTAAGGAACTCATACATCTTAATAGCAAAATAATAATTATCTGATTAGAAATGGACACAGAACATAAATGAACGTTTTTCAAGAGAAGACATGCAAATGGCCAACAGGTACGTGAAAAGATGCTCAACTTTATTAATCATCAGGGAGATGCAAATCAAAGCCATACTGAGAGATCACCTCAAACCTCTTAGAAACGCTATTACCAAAAAGATAAAAGATAATAAGTGCTCGCTAGGATGTGGAGAAAAGGGAACCTTTGGAAACTGGTACAGCCACTATGGAAATAGCATGGAGATTCCTTAAAAAATTAAAAATTGAACTACCATAAGATCCAGCAATCCCATTTCTGGACATACACTTAAGGGAAATGATATCACCGTCTCGAAGAGAAACCTACATACCCACATTCACCGCAACATTGTTCACAATAGCCAAGATGTGGAAACAACCTAAGTGTCCACTGATGGATGAATAGATAAAGAAGATGTAGCATGAATATATACAATGTATACATTTATATAAAAAGAAAATGTTTTAAATATTACCAATTCTAATTCTTTTTTCTTTTTTTTTTTTTTTTGAGAGAGAGCGAGAGAGAGTACCCACATGCAGAGAAGGCACGTGGGGAGACAGAATCTTAAGCAGGCTCCATGCTCAGCACAGAGCCCAATGCAGGGCTCGAGCCCACAACCCTGGGATCATGACCTGAGCTGAAACCAAGAGTTGGATGCTCAACCGACTGAGCCACCCAGGCACCCCATTAATTCTAAGTATTATTAATATTATTCTAAATAACATCCTAAACTATTATAAATATAAATATATAATATTATTTAGCCATAAAAAAAGAAGGAAATCCTACCATTTGCAAACACATTGATGGACCTTGAGGGCATTATGTTAACTGAAAAAAGTCAGACAGCAAGACAAATCCTGCATTACCTCACTTATATATGGAACCTTTTTTTTTTTTTTTTAATCAAAACCTATAGGAAACAGAGAGTGGAATGGTGGTTGCCAAGCTACGGGGTGAGGGAATGAGGACATGTTGGTCAAAGGCTACAAATTTATAAGATGAGTAAGTTCTGGAGATCTAGTATACAGCATGGTAACTACAGCTGGCAATGCTGTATTGTATAACTGAAAAATTCTAAAGAGTAGAATTTAAATGTTCTCACTGCAAAAAAATAAATATATCGTAATTATGTGAGGTGACAGATGCGTTAACTAACCTTATTGTGGTGATCACTTCACAATACGTAAGTATATGAAATCGTCACATTGCACATCTTAAACTTACATGGTGTTATGTGTCAATTACATCTCAATAAAGCTGGACGGGATGGTGTGGGGGTGGAGATAAGACCTCTGAGTTACTGCCAGCCTTGATTTTGATTAAGATGGAAATTCTGTCTGCAAAGTAAGTTGCTTTGGTACCTGTATCAGGATGAATCTGCACAGGCAAAGGCTAACTCTACCCATTGATGGTGGCCCCAAACCTGTTCCGCTTCTAGCCCTCTGCCCTTCCTTGTAAGTATCATGACATTATGGAATATCTCTGAATCACGGTCAGAATGGGCAGCTTCTGCTTAGGAAAGTGACAGGTCAGCAGTGACCTCTCTGACCTCCCAGCTACCTCTCTCCCCCTTGCTTTCTTCTTGTTCCACAAACATGCAGAAGGATGTGCACCTCGGAGCCTTTGTTTCTGCTCCTGCTGGCTGCTGCAAGCTTCCACCACACCGTCAAGTGACTTGTTCCTTCCTGTCATTTGATTCTCAGCTCAAACCTGGCCTCCACAATGAGGACTCTGCTGAGCACCCTTTCCAAATTACCTTGTTCTCCCTAAGGCACTAATCACATCACACGAGAACTTGTCTCTGAAGCTGAAATTATCTTGTTGCGTTTTTAATTTGCTTACTCAAACGGCAGATGCAGAGGAATTTTCTTGTCATGTACTGTGCTAAATGAATAAATACATAGTCATTGAGCATCTCCTGAGAAAAGCTATACCTTAGTTGGGTTGATAGAGTTTCAACACACGAACATTAAGAGGCACAAACACTGATTTATGGGTATTTAGCGTTTGGGTATTTAGTCAGTGCCAAAAAGCAACTGGAGACTTGACCATCTCTGTAAATGTAAAGGGGCTTTGGGTGGAGGAACCAGGAAACTTCAAAACCACACAAGGTGTCTAAACCAAAAATCCATATTGGCTGTGAACAGCAAGATGGATTATCAGTGAAAAAAAAAGCCTCCTCCTTCATTTACAAGTATTTACACTAGACTGTTTAATTAACCAGCTATTTAGTTGAGGGAGCTGGGTCCTCATCTCTAGGTGTGTTTTTTAATGATATTTTTCATTATGGAGCACCTGGATAGCTCAGTCTGTTAAGCACCCAACTCTTGATCTGAATTCAAGCCCTGCATTGGGCTCTGCGTGAAACCTACCTAAAATGAAATAGGGGTGCCTGGGTGGCTCAGTTTGTGAAGCAGCCAACTTCAGCTCAGGTCATGATCTCACAGCTCGTGGGTTTGAGCCCCACATCCGGCTCTGTGCTGACAGCTCAGAGCCTGGAGCCTGCTTGGGATTCTATGTCTCCCTCTCTCTGCCCCTCCCCCACTCTCTGTGTCTCAAAAATAAACATTAAAAAACGTTTTAATAAAAATTTATATATATATATGATATATATAGATATATATGTATATATATTCTTCATTATGATGAAAAATCTTCATTACAAACCGCTTGAGTGGATGTAGCACTCAAACCAAAACCAAACACCCCAAGCCACACATATCCAAGTAATGTAGGCATTTAGGACAATGGGAGGTGACCACACTAAGAGTACGAAGATCCAGATCACAAGGCCTACGGAAATTCCACTTATTCATTCAGCAAAAATCGAACAGCGCCAGGCACCGTTTAGGAAATACTGAGAGAATACCGCGAAGTTCTGTCCTCTGGGAGTTCCGTTCTACTGGGGGACAGGAGGAGGAAGATGAAAGCAACTTGTTCTGGCCCCACTGGCCCCGCTAGAAAAGTCGTCTTCACACGGCCCAGGGGTCTGGCCGGCTCACGCGGCCACCACCGCAGCCACAGCGGGCGGCCGCACTAGGGCCAGCGTCTCCAACTCTCGCGTTGTTTGGGACCCGCTGCGTGGGACCAGGGGCGCCGCCGCACGGACCTGCTGCGCAAGATCACCTGCCGCCAGATCGCCACCTCGAGGTGAAGGCGGAGGATGGAAGAGATGCGCCTGCGAGTGGGAAGGCTGAGAATGAGGAAAATGGGGAGCAGGAGGCCATCAATAAGGTAGATGGAGAAAAGGCAGAAGACAAGAAGAGGAGGAGGAAGAGGAAGACGATGGTAAGGAAGAGGATAGAGACGAGGATGAGGAGGCGGAGGCGGCTCCAGGCAAACAGGCAACTGAAGATGGGGAGAGATGGGGCGCCTGGGTGGCTCAGTCAGTTGAGCGACTGACTTTGGCTCAGGTCATGATCTCACGGTCTGTGAATTCGAGCCCCGCGTCGGGCTCTGTGCTGACAGCTCGGAGCCTGGAGCCTGCTTAGGATTCTGTGTTCATGCTCTGTCTCTTAAACATTAAAAAAAAAAAAAAAAAAAAAAAAAAAAAAAAATTGAAGATGGGGAGAGAGATGATGTTGACACCAAGAAGCAGAAAGCTGACGAGGATGACCAGACACCATAAAAGGAAAAGCTGAACTTTAAAACAAACAAAAAGTCCGCCATGACCATTCACCCTCCACGCCCAGTCTCAGAATCTAAACGTGGTCACCTTCAAAACGAAAGTCCCTCCCACCCACTGGCAGCGCCCCCACAGTGACACGTGCTCCCCCCACACAATCCAAACCACAACCTGAATCTGCAGCAGGAAAGGACGGCCAGAATTTCCCAGGCGCTGCTTTTTCTTAAACATACTTTAGAAAGGAAAATGTGTTTATAATCTTTATTTACATTTTATATTTTTGCTCATATTGGGGTCAGTCGTTTTTAATCTTGGATGAACAAGCTAGCCTTGGGAGCAGTCTCTGTCCTACTTGTGGTGTGACCATGTTCATTACATCTCAAAGGAGAGTAAAAAAAAAAAAAAAAACTTGCAAAACATGCGCGCACGCGCACACACGCACACGCACACTCTTACTCTAGTAACATTTTTTTGTGTATGTACTTAGCTGTACTTTAAACAGCTGTTTGTATGAGACGGTTAAAGAGGCCAAAGATAAAAGGTGTCTTTTTTTTTTTGTCTGAAGTTTCTGTGGTTTGGGCCTGTTTGATGTATGTGTAAACACTGTTGTCCAATAATAAACCATAATCTTATTGTGCTGAAAAAACTGCAGACCAGAAAAGGTTGTTATCTAAAAATATGTGGGCATTAAACTAGAGAATCTATAAAGTTTCATTCAAATCTCCACAGATACTGAAAGGCGGGGGCAAAGGGGGCGGGGGGAGATATTTTAGAAGGCTTAGCACTGATTGGTTTAGGGGAGTAAAAATGTGGATGATTTTAATTTTTTTCTTCTTTTTATCATTGGGTTCTGAATTTTGTTCTGTAATGAATATGCATTACATATGAACTGGAAAAATGTTTAAGAAAACAGTAGAGAGATTTTACCATCAAACTTGGATGTTGGTTCTTAGTAACCTGAATGTATGTCCTTCATCCATTAGTAGTGAGAACTGTAAATGGGAATCGCCTTATCCCTCCACTGATTTGCTTATTACTTTACCTTTACCTAATGAGACTTTGGGGAAAATGATAAGGGAATTCTGCTCCTCTTCTCATTACTTCTGTGTGTATACTGGCTTATTCTCTACCTGGGGATGATTGGGCACAAGTCCTGAATCAATAGATGGCTCTCTCTCTTTCTCTCCCTCCCTCTCCACCCACACCCTACCCATCACTACACTTAGGCATCACACACACACACACACACACACACACACGGAGGTGGCCTCTTCTCTCCCTTTAACCTTCAAATCTCAGCTTATTGCTTAAAACATTTTTTAATGTTTATTTTTGAGAGAGAGAGAAACAGAGCGCAAGCGGGGGAAGGGCAGAGAGAGGGAGACACAGAATCCCAAGCAGGCTCCAGGCTCTGAGCACCCCTAACATTTAAACTGAGATTTGGGGGCGCCTGGGTGGCTCAGTCGGTTGAGTGTCCAACTTCGGCTCAGGTCATGATCTCCCTCCCGGTTCATGGGTCCGTGCCCCGCGTCGGGCTCTGTGCTGACAGCTCAGAGCTGGAGCCTGCTTGGGATTCTGTGTCTCCCTCTCTCTGCCCCTCCCCTGCTTGTGCTCGCTTGCTCTCCCACTCTCAAAAATAAATAAACGTTAAAAAAAATTAAATGTTACCTCCACAGAGAGGCCTTACCTGAGCAATCAAAATATAAGAATTCTGTTGCTACCTTAGACTCACCATACTATCCCTGGTATTCTCAATCATATCTCTATTCTGCTCTTTATTTCCAGAGCACTCTTGTTAACTCTTTCATATGTATTTCACTTCTTTACAAGCCTCCTGTTTCCCCCACAAGTTTGAAGTTCCATCATGAAAACAGCAATGATCTGTTTTGTTCACTCCCATCTCCATAGGGCGTAACTAATATTGAGTAAATGAATAAATGAATGAATGAAATGGCTCCTTTGTCCTTTCTCTGTCAAGAGTTCTATTACCAAGCAGTAGTAAGCTGCAACCAGTACTTTGCCAGCTCAAAGAGCCAACTGTTAATATTTCAGGGATTTAGTAAGCTAGTTGTTAAACTACTTAGTAGCTTGCAATTAGCCATGCTGAGAGTATTTCTACCACGGATGGTGGCGAATGTTACATGTTAAGACTTTCTTTTTTTCCCAAAGATGCTTTATTGGCATAGTACAGCTCTTGTCCCCTAAATCCACCTATTAATATTGAGATATCATGGAAATAAACCTGGAGAATAGGTTACTTAAAATCTTTCAATAGAGAATGTTTATTTTTTTTAATATCAAATATTTACTATACAATGATTTTCTTGTTGGGAATACTTGAGTTTTTTAATAACCTAAACTATAATCTAAAAACGTGTCTCTGATCTCCTGAAGTTTTTGTTTCTGTTTTTCAGATCCTTATGTGAAGATTCACCTGATGCAGAATGGCAAAAGGCTGAAGAAGAAAAAGACAACAATTAAAAAGAACACACTTAACCCCTACTACAATGAGTCATTCAGCTTTGAGGTACCCTTTGAACAAATCCAGGTAATGTCAAACATAATTTTGTCTTCCCATTTATTTTATTTCTTCAGATCACATAAAGACACAGACCTTGTGAATTATCAGTGCTCATGCCTTCATTAGAATTGCCATTCTTATTCCCATACACATTTGATAATCAAGCTACATCCAGAAGGAAATGATAAGATATACGGCACAGGATGTGCTGATTCATCAGCTAAAAACAGCTGGCATTCTGTTGGGCAGAAATAAAGTAGGAAAAAGAAAATCAACAGAATGACTCTGCTAATTCAAAAAGTGCATCCATAAAGGTTAAAAGGCCAAGAGAAAAATGAGCTTTCACTATTTATTCCCAAGCCATAATATGTAATTGTCCTTATCACAGCTTTATAGCAAAAAACAAACAAACAAAAAAAATAGAGATAAAAGAAATATTTTGGTTGATGCTAAATATGCAGCATCTTTAATCTTTCATTTTTAAAGAGTGATTTACAATAGAAAAAATAACTAAGTCATATTTTGTTTAAATTCAGCTTCCTATTTCTGAGTTGGAATGGATGGACATTTTTGTAAAGATAAAACCTTCACTTGCCAGATAATAATTGTTATGATAAGGAGTATTCTGTTAAAGGAACCTGTGGATAACATGTTCAAAACAGGATGCTACAAGTAGCCACAATAGTATATGATCTCATTATTTAGCAATTTTTAAGTATATTTAGGTTTTCTTACCTCATATCCATAGTGAGACCATTGAAATTCAAAGTTCACATCCAATAAATATCAGCTATTTCTTGGGAATCTTTAATGGATATCAGAGAGTCAAATGTCTTAAAGCAACACTATTTTTACATTTTATTGAATAATTGATGTGGACCTATCTTTTCAGTCATATAAAAACTTGCCCATAACATGAAGGAGAAGTAACGAGCAGGCATCAAAACTACAACATGGAAATGTCTAAAGGTCCAGAATGTAAAAAATCAGCAAATATTCTTTAGTTGCATATTGTTCCTTTTTTAAGGTTATTTATTTTGAGAGAGAGAGACAGACAGACAGACTGCGAGCACGGGAGGGGCAGAGAGAGAGGGAGAGAGAGAGAATCCCAAGCAAGTTGTGCCCCATGACTGCAGAGCCCTGTGCGGGGTTTGAACTCACAAACTGTGAGATCATGACCTAAACTGAAACCAAGAGTTGGAGGCTTAACTGACTGAGCCACATTATTCACAATGTCATGATCAGATTCACTCAGGTCATGATCTCACAATTTGTGAGTTCGAGCCCCGTATCAGGCTCTGTGCTGACAGCTCGGAGCCTGGAGCCTGCTTCAGATTCTGTGTCTCCCTGTCTCTCTTTGCCTCTCCCCCACTGGCACTCTGTCTGTCTCTCAAAAATGAATAAACGTTAAAAAAATTAAAAAAAAAAAAAAAGAAAATGGATCTAACAATAAGATTAAAACAATATATAAATCAGTGCCTTCTACTAGAAGTATCTGTGAGGACAGACATGTTTTATCACTGGTGGGGTCCAATACAGTAGTCTCCAGCCTCAAGTGGGTGATGAGCACCTCAGCCACCAGTGTGATAAAGGAACCTTATTCATAATTTAAATACCCATATGTGGCCAGTCACTACTGTATTGTATAGGGCAGTTATTTAAAAATCACCAGGAATCCCACCATCCTCACATCAGGTCATGGTCTTTCTCTAACTGTTCTCATATGCAAATTGCACATACTTAAATTAATTACTTTCAACAGTTGTTGAAACAGTTACATAACAACAGTTGTAACAGTTGTTACATAAGTAAATGACATTCCAGAGGACACTGATTCCCTGGCCCCAGTCACTTGTTTACCAGCCTGAACCAGTGAAGCTACTGCTTTGGGCCCACTGGCAAATCCCTAAAATATCCAATTTTCTCCAATTTATTTTGCAATATCTGTTCAGTGAACCCTTTTTTGAGTTCTAAGAACTCATTCCTATGGAAACTAACACCTCGTGGAGTTTTGGTTTTTTTATTCTACAAAACAATATAAAGCAGGGTATTGAGATGAAAAATCCTATTGTAAACTTTCTTGGAGCTACAATTCTACACCTTTAACAAAAATAAATGGGTTTTTTCTTCAACTATAAATTGCAGCAGATGCAAATATATTAAAAATGAAGCACATTACAAACACGACATATGCTGGGTTTCTGGGGCAGCATTTTAGAGGAGATAACATTCTGTCAGGACAGAGAGAACCTGAGCCCATCACTGACAACATTAGGCATGGAAATAATGAGCACATCTTTGACTGCATCCCTCCTCCTCTGCTTCTTGGCAGTTTGCTCTAGTCTTCACATTTTCCTAGAGAAACAATTGAGCATTTTCCATACCAAACTAGGGGTCTAGGTTTCCTTTCTTCCCAGGTTACAAGATTATCTGCTTTCTATTTGTCTCTATCCCTATGAAATATACTGTGAGCAAAATATGCTGATTTTCAAAAGCCCATGTAAATGTTATAGTCCCTCCCCTAAAAATGTATAAATAAACTATCTATGCAGCTGGAAAAATTAATCCAAGGCCTTCATAAGGATGTTTTGTCTTGAGTGCTATTACTCAGTACATTCCTAGGTGAAATCGTCAAAGCCCACTCCAGCCATTCACTCCAACCTCCACAAACCCCATTGCCTTGGTGCCTGACCCCACCCCCATTCCCTGCACTATGATTTCATCCTGACGAATTTGCTTGGGCAAAGTTCTGAGAACTTTTCTGAGAACCAAACTGATTCTGTTCCCAACACCATCCAATGGATAGATGATTCCCTTGATAAGGTAATCAGTCCGAGGCCACACAAGGGAAGATGGAGTTTGTTTCCTTTATTGCCAGTGTGTTGCATTTTACATTCTAAATTCCATTTTCAAAAGCAGCCGTTGTCTCTGATGTGAAGCTGTACATGGGTGCCACCTCTTAGCACATTGGTACAATAATGTGGTGCTCAGACCACAAAGTCCGCTAAAGGGCCATAACTCAGCAGGAGCCCCATCCTGCCCTGGCTTCCATCATTACATTTTCTGTTCCTTTTAACTCTGGCCATCAAATGCTATGCATTCTACTTTATTCTAAGCCCTTTATCTCTACACTCAGTTTCTAGAGTCGAGCCATCACATATTTTGACTAAGCAAATCCATTACTTGGGAAGCAGAACTAAAATGTGCTTTGAAAAAGTGTGTCTTTTCATATCATAATGGCATGGGTTTGCTTTCGTCAACTCAGGCAGTTCAAAAGCGTAAGTTATTAAATAAACTCTCACGATGTAATGGAATCACTGAAGTAAATCTTGTGTGGCCTGAAAGGTTATTTCCATTTGAGATCAGTGCTGGATACACAACAGTCACTCCGTAAATGTTCATTGAGAAAAGGCTTCAATGGGAAAATTATTTTTAGTTGTGACTTTTTAAAGCCTTTTGCTCTATTATCACATTTAATACTCGCAATAATCATGTGACTATTGTACCGAATACCAACACCAGAACTCTTGCTGATGAGGCGATTGAAACGAACGAACCCAGAGGTGGACACAGTTTACAAAGACAACAACGGCACCAAGGGCACAGCACAGACTGTGGAGAACAAACCACCCATTCCTTGTATGACCCCAGGCAGGGAGCATGACATCACCTTACCTAAATAACGGCAGTATTAATCAGATCTGTTGTGAGAAGTAAGTGAGTAGTTCATGTAAAAGACTCAGAATTGTGCCAAATACCTAACAAAAATCAGCATTCATTTCAGTATTTTGAAGACACTGAAGAAGGTGATGATGATGATATAGTGATGGCGAGATACGAATCAGACGCAGGTTTTCATATTCAAGTAATTTTCAGTCTTGTTTGGTGTTTTGAGATCAGTTCTTACTTCCAATTGCTGAGATCTGAAGGAAGCTTTGCAATAGGGCTTTATCTACAGGGCTGGATGATTCATGTTTATTCTGCATCCTCTTTCAGAAAGTGCAAGTGGTGGTAACTGTTTTGGACTATGACAAGATTGGCAAGAACGATGCCATCGGCAAAGTCTTTGTGGGCTACAATAGCACCGGGGCGGAGCTGCGACACTGGTCAGACATGCTGGCCAACCCCAGGCGCCCCATCGCCCAGTGGCACACCCTGCAGGTCGAGGAGGAGGTTGACGCCATGCTGGCGGTCAAGAAGTAAAGGAAAGAAGCCTTTCTGCATCTGCCCACATAGTGCTCTTTAGCCAGTATCTGTAAATACCTCAGTAATATGGGTCCTTTCATTTTTCCAGCCATGCATTCCTGACAATTCAGTGGTACTTCAAATCCTGTTTTAATTTGCACAAATTTAAACGTAGAGAGCCCCTAAGCCCCTTCGTCATGCCACTGCCCTCCAGATCCACTCTTCTTTTAAGCAATATGATGTGTAGATAGAGCATGACTGAAATTATTTATTGTATCACACCGTTGTATATACCAGTATGCTAAAGATTTATTTCTAGTTTGTGTATTTGTATGTTGTAAGCGTTTCCTAATCTGTGTATATCTAGATGTTTTTAATAAGATGTTCTATTTTAAATTATGTAAATCGACTGAGATATAGGAGAGCTGATAATATATTATATGGTAAATATAGTATTGTCTGCATTCCAGCAAAAATATCAACTTGTAAGGCACTCGTACAGTGAAACTGACATCTTAAAGGACAACTTAAACCTGAGCTTTCTATTGAATCATTTGAGTACCAAGATACACTTACACCACATATTTGCTGGGTGAATCCAATTTTGTAGAATTTCTTCACAGGCAAATTAGTACGATCTGAGCAGCGTCCAGACTGACCTCCAGGAAGCATAGCCACAAACCAGAATAGCATCTGTCTGTACATAGCTACAAAGCCGAAACAAGGGCTTCACTCTCACATTCGAGGAAGCAACTGAACAGGAGCCAATGACTTCATATTACTGCATACAGAGTAACAATATGACGGCATTCCGTGAGTGTGTGTGTGTGTGTACTTGTGCATGCGTGTGTGCGTGTACATTTGTCTGGGGATGGGGTGGGTGGGAAGAAGCTGAGGGGAAAAGTCAGCATTTCTGAATTATTGCCTGACGATTTAAAAAGAAAAAAAAAGTAGCTCTCCGTTCTCACCTTTATACAAAATGTGCATCCTGTGGTGAATTCTGTTCCAGATTTCATACCTATAATAATTCTAAAAGGTTTGCACATTAGACTTTGTAACAAAATATTTTATTACACAAAACCATATTAGAAGGAATGCAGAATATTTTTAACACAGCAATCTGTGCTTATTACACAAAATTACTTTGTGGTAAACAGACAGTATTGTGATCCCGTCAAAAGATGAAAAAAAAAAATAAACAATTAGCCATAGTTCTGAATGCACTTCAATTAAGCCAAAACAGACAGCTAGTGATCTTTTTATATGCTCTTTTTACTTAAATAAGTTTTAATTTGTCCTTTAAAAACAAAAAAGGTGAAACAATACCAAGAACAAGTTCCAGCAAACTGAAGCAACCTCTTATGTATACTAGACGCTTGACTTAGGAGGAGTTTTTAACTGTTTCCAATGTCATTATGTAGTAAATGGCACTATTACGAAGCTACTAGTCATTCCATAAGAGTCTTCAAGGACTGCTCTGTGTAGCACTGTGACTGCCTTGTGTGCTTAGACACGTAGTTTCCTCAGTGGACAGCACTCAGTTTATTCCGTAGTGATGTTGTAACAATACTGCCATTCCCTCCTACTGCACTGCCCAAGGTGTGTGTAGCACAAACAGTTCTCATTACAAAGGACCAATTCAGAACTGAAAAGCTATGCATAGGACAAGAAAGACACACAGAATGGGGTGGAACACACAGCATTTTGTCAAGCACTGTGCAATATTCCATACTTTCCCCCACTATGGTGGACAACCAGTTCGTGGAGAGGCAGCCCGTTAGCTCACGCTGCAGCCGCTCGCTCCTGTGACCCACTGTAACTCCCAGGCCACAGGCAGCAGTGGTGCCTGGAAGTGGAAGCTTGTCTTCGCGAATACCAAAACAAGATGGAGGAAAACCAAGCATGAGCCTCATGTTCAGACATTAGGATACCATGCCACGTTTTTTAAAACCTACAGAGAATTCAAAAAGGCCTCATGGGAGGCTTCACACGTGGGGCTGGTTGTTTCCTGATAAAACTAGAATTCCCATCATTCTTCTTTTCCCATCAAAGAAGAGGCAAGCCCTTGGCCGTTCTGCCCAGTCACAGCAAACTCGTTAGAACTGGGACAGACACAAAGGACAAAGGAGAATAGCATCTCCCTCTTCTGTGGATGGGCCATACTTTTTTTCAAACGTAGGTAATAGAAGATGCACATGTCATGATGTGAGATTAAATATCAGTTTGAACGGAAGAGTCAAATGGGAATCTGTCCAATTTAAAAGACCGAACCCTACCAAAGAGAGGGAGTTGATGGACTTTAAAAAATCCCTTCCATACCAGAAACTGACATCTAATTTCACTCTATTCAGCTTTAAGTTGTTCACACTGAAACAACACTTTAAAGCAAGCAGGTTCAGCTGCCGAATATACATTATTTCTTGCATTAAAGTACTACTAATGCATTCTCTTGCAACACTGCCAGACATGGGACTGTCACCATAGAATTAGTTGGTACTATGCCATCTTTCACAAGTCAGTGACCGAACCTGCTTTGAGACCAAGATTCATCCTCAGATATGCCACATGTACCTTTCTGACAAAGCTGTGTAAAGTATTAGAAGCTGATGCTCTAGAAAGATCCTAGTTGCCTTTGTGTATATTTACTGCCTGCTTGAGTGTTTCTATGTGTGGGTTTTCTCTGTATCTTGTAGAAATGTTGGGGTGTTTTCTTCTGCCATATGGCTCGTGACCCGCGAGCCAACTACTTTAGCTGTATTTACCTTCATTTTTGATGAGGTGGTTTAAATTTTGTTTCACTTTGTGTAGTGACCCCACAGTAGTTTTCTGATTGTTGTTAAAAATGACTTAACATATTACATGGATACTCAATAAAAATGTTTTATTTCCTGTTGATGTTGCCGCCTTTCAACTCTTCTCCTTACTTGACTCTGGCCTGTGGACTTTGGGGGCTGCTGGAAGCAGAGGCAGCTGAGAAAAGCCTACAGTGAATGCCTGTCTCGGAGTCATGCCTATGAGTATAGAATGGGTGAAGGGACAAAAATGCCCAGATGGCATGGCCGTCACGTCCCAGCGTTCCTCATTCTCAACACGTGTTTCTCTCTTCCTGTTTATGATCGATTCATCCGGCACACTTTCAGGCTTTCTGCTTTGCTTAAAATGTGTCCTCTAGGGTTTTCATTCTACAGCTTAAGTCACACAGCCTCTCCAAAATGGGACTAAAAATAAGATTTTTTAAATTCCATTTTCAGAGGACGGCATGACACATGAAATACCCCGCCTACTGCAATTACTAGATAAAATAAGTAAACATCCTTCCTCCAGTACATTGAACATTTATTAGTGCCTACCATATACCATTATTTTACTGGATGACGGAGATGCAACAAATAATGTAATAAGGTACACCTGGCCCCAGGGAGCCGCTCCACAGTCTCAGAGACCTGTGAACACACTGTCACAGTACACAATGATGTCTGAGTCTCTGAGAACCTTCTCTAGACCAATCATAGTAGACACCATGGGGTGCCACCCTGATCCCCCTTCAGCACTGAGGCACTCAGCCCGCAGCTGCTGGAAGCTTGCCTGATGGCAGCTCATGGAGATTCCCTCTGCCCTCTACTGAGGAAGCTGCCTAACTAAGGTCACGTATCCTCCCTGGCCACATTCCGTGGGCCCATGCAGGCTCTCTCGGAAGCGATATCTCAGTTTCCAGCCCCGAGGGTTTGTTGAGAAGGGCTACTGCAACTGCTGTGCGCTTCACTTTCTCCCTCACCTCACGCCACCCTCCTCCCTCCTTTACAGATGTTATTCCCAAGAGCACTCCACCATAAAACCCCTTCGGCACAGAATCTGTACACTGAGAATCCCAGCCTAGGACACATTGTTCAGGGGAGGAGAGATCAAGAAAAGTTTGAGAGGTAAGTCCTAAGGGAACTGGTAGGAGTTATCCAAGTCAGAGAGTAGGCAAGACTGTGGCAAAATTTATCTCATTATCAAAGCTGGTTACACCATACTCCCTTCAGCCAGCTTGTGTTAGCCACTGGCAAACAGGGATAGGGACTGAGGCAAAACAGCCACACAGTCACGGGAAAGACCATTTAATTATATACACTCCAAGGAAGAAGTTGACAGAGTTCTAAATGTAAATTGAGAAAAGGAAATTTAAGGCCTGCTTAGAATTAGGTGCAAAAACAAAGCAAAACATAAAAAGAAATCAGTGTTATAAATATAATTATTTGGTTGTCAAGAGTGAGCATTTTGCTTCTTCTTACATAGCCCTCAAAATCAGGTACAAAACCATTTAAAGAGTATTTCTTTTTTAAATCTTTTAATGTTTATTCATTTTTGAGAGAGAGAGAGAGAGAGGGCGTACGCGGGGGAGAGGCAGAGAGAGAGACGGAGACATAGAATCCGAAGCAGGCTCCAGGCTCTGGACTGTCAGCACAGAGCCCAATGTGGGGCTCAAATCCATGAACCGTGAGATCATAACCTGAGCCAAAGCCAGATGTTCAACCAACTGAGTCACTCAGGGGGCACCTGTAAAGAATATTTCTTAAATGAACTACAAAAAAAAAAAAAAAAACATTACCTCATCCTTTTGTCAATGTTTGTTTTCCCAAAAGATTTTTAGGTTTAAGACACATACACTTAGGGGGTGACTGGGTGACTCGGTTGAGCGTCTGACTTTGTCTCAGGTCATGGTCTTGTGGTTCGTGAGTTGGAGCCCTGTGTTGGGCTCTATGCTGACAGCTCAGAGCCTGGAGCCTGCTTCAGATTCTGTGTGTCTCCCTCTCTCTCTCTCTGCCCCTCCCCCACACACACTCTGTCTCTCTCTCTCTCTCTCTCAAAAATAAATGAACATTTAAAAAATTGTTTTTAAAAAGACACATACACTTAGGATATTTATTAGGTGTTTTAGTCAGGACAACTAAACTATTCCAGGTATTTTAAAGAGGGAATTTAAGAAAATGGCCACATAAAAAGGGCTGAGAAGGCAAAGTACAGACAGTGGGTTAACCCAGAGGTTAATAGATGCCACGTGTGATTTGTATGCTAGGACTGCCCTAACGAATACCACAGACCTGGTGGCCAAAGCAACAAAAATTTATTCTCTTACAGTTCTGGAAGTCAGAAGTCCTAGATCAAGGTGTTGGCAGAGTTGATTTCTTCTGACGCCTCTCTTTGGCTTGTTGATGGCCATCTGGTCCCATTGTGTTCACGTGGTCTTCCCTCTACGTGTGTCTGCAATCCAACCACCCCTCTCTACGAGAACATGAATCATACTGAATTAGGGTCCACCCTCATCAAGTCATTTTAACTTAATGACCTCTTTCAGAACCCTAGCTCCAAATAAAATCAGATTCTGAGGTATTGGGGGTTAGGACTTCAACATACGAATTCAGAGGGTGGGGCACAATTCAGCCCATAAATACCACCAAAGGCAGGGGAAACAAAATGGAGAAGATAGTGTTACCGTAGAGCCAGAACTCTAAAGGTGGGGCTAGAATGCAGGGAAGGTACCATGGGGCCCCTTTTCTCCTGGACCACCAAAGAGTATCAGGTGCTGGTGCTGGGACCAACAAAGACGCTCCATGCTGGAGGTTCTGGAACTGATCCAGTAGCAGCCTACTGTGGTTAGTGGAAAGCCAACAGAAGCTAGAAGCAGAAACAGGATCTTTTCTCTTCTCCTCCTACCTTCTAGTTCAACCAGTGCTTCTCCCTGGGAAAACCTAAAGAAGGTTTAGGGAATAGTCTGCTGGGTCTTAGAGCACCCCCTCTCCCTCACCAAGAACATAGCAGAGCACAGAGAGGTGGAAATTAGGATGGAAAACAAGGAGGCGAATGACCAATACATTAAAAGTCTTAATCCCTTCATGCTGCTATAACAACAGTACCATAGATGGTGGTTTAAGCAACACATATTTATCTCTCACAGTTCTGAAGGATGGGAAGTCCAAGACCAAAGCACCAGCAGACTCAGCATCTGTTGGGAGGCCATCTTCTTGCTGTGTCTCACCTTGGGGTTGCTCTCTGGGGTCTCTTTGATCAGGGCACTAATCCCATTCATGAGGCCTCCACCCTCATGACCTAATACAATCTCAATGGTGGTTAGGATTTCCACATAAAATTTGGGGGAGGGGAACACACACATTCAGTCCATAACATTAGGAAACCTTTTAGCAGCTGCATAGACTTTATAAATACTCTTGTTTCTTCCCTGGAGAATTCAGGTGTTCCTATCTGAACTGCACAACCCATCCCACCCTTGATGAAACAGAAGTATAGGAATCACATTCTTATTCTATTTATGCAGAGAGTTTACTATTACAGATTTGAAAATTCCAATCATGATTGCCATTATCCCCACCCTGAAAAACATCTTTATTACAAATGCACAAGACTCTTTGATGTTTAGCAAGTGATTTAAGCTGCACACAAATTTTTACTGTAAAACAGTCAGTGACTTTGGAATAAGAAGGTAAAAGAGCAGGAGAATAAAAATGAGATATAGCCTGATTCTAAATGTACAAAGAGATTTTCCAAAGCATACAGAGTAATAATTATGTAGGAGGAACCATCAAGAGGGAGCAGTAATAAAAACACCATGCAAACCTTCTGATGATTTGTGTGATCTAAGTCCCGAGGTTGGCTGTAAGTTACTTGCATTTTTTAAATCTGCATTGCAGACATATTGATTATTTTACCCTCCCCCACCAGTACACATTCCTAAAGATCCCACACTCATCCCTTTCCTTTGACAGTAATAACCATCCTTCCAGCAAAGCCTTTTGCTCTGTGCAAAATGTACTTGCTGCTGCCTGGGTGCACACAGGTTGAAAAGAATTTTGTACCAAACAAGCCACTTCCCTCTTGGCTGCCCACTTTACCTCTGTCACTTTCTTACAGCCTCTGGACTGGGAAGGCAGCAAAGCATTGACATCCTATATAGGCAGGATTGTTTGAGTTGTCTGCGGAAGGAACCCAATTTAAATTGGATTAAAGAAGAGAGGGAAAGAAGAAATGGGGAGAGGAAGAGAGACAGAGGCAGGGAGAGGAACTATTGGATCACCTAACCAGGAAAGTATGATTACATGAGGGAACAGCTAGATGAAGGGCCGCACACAATGTTATCATTCCCATTCATTCTCCCTGTCCTTGTCCCTGTCCCTCTCTGTCTCCTCCCTACCCCAACTCTACTGTCCTCAGTACTGACTTCATTATCAAGCTCCAGGGTCACCATGTGGCAGCACAGATGGCCCCTAGCAGCTCCAAGCTTATATTCTTCCAGCTTATCATGCTCGCAGAGAGTGCTACTTTCACAGTTATATCATCAAAATTCCCAGACCTGACATACATGGACCACATGCCCTCCTTAAAATGATCATTGGGTCCAGATGACACCGTGTTCGCTTTGGCCAAACCTAGGTTATGTCTGCAACCCTACAGCCACAGAGATGGCATAAGGACAGTTCCTCAAAGGCAAACCAAAATGCTATTACCAAGAAAGAAAAGTGGATACTGGGCAGACAAAACCAACAGGTGTCTACTCTTTGGCACCTGGTATACCTCCACCCTAAGAGGAGGGACACTGAAGGCACAAACTCAGGCCACAGCAACAGCCTGGTCATTCTTCCCTTTGACCAAAAATACTATTGGATAGAACTTCAAAAGTATGCAAACTCTTCAATCACCTGAAAACATCTATTCACCTTCCAATTTATTGTCAAGAAAACTAATCATCTGCTATGAATTAGGCGGCCTTTTTTTGAAGACATTGAGACATTAACATGATTTTAAATTCTTGAATTCATAAAAATCTTACAGAAACTTGGCAGGAATGAAGGGAAATAGGAAAAAAATCACTCTACACACCCTGTTGTTTTTACATATTGGTCCATATCCATTCACCTTTTAAATAGTTTTACTCATTAGCGTACAATTTAGTATCAATTTCTTTCACTTAAATATGAAAAACAAGGCTTGTCTCTTGTTGCCACATAGTCTTTACAACTTTTTAAAAAAAAATTTTAATGTTTATTTATTTTTGAGAGAGAGAGAGAAAGAACACGAATAGGGGAGGGGCAGAGAGAGGAGGAGACACAGAATCTGAAGCAGGCTCCAGGCTCTGGACTGACAGCCCAGAGCCCGATGCAGAGCTCAAACTCACGAACTGAGAGATCATGACCTGAGCCGAAGTTGGAAGTTTGACCAACTAAGCCACCCAGGTGCCCCTTCACGACTTTTATTTTTATTTATTTTTATTTTTTTTAATGTTTATTTATTTTTGAGACAGAGACAGACAGAGCATGAACGGGGAGGGGCAGAGAGAGAGGGAGACACAGAATCGGAAGCAGGCTCCAGGCTCTGAGCCATGAGCCCAGAGCCCGACGCGGGGCTCGAACTCATGGACCGCGAGATCATGACCTGAGCTGAAGTCAGACGCTTAACCGACTGAGCCACCCAGGCGCCCCACGACTTTTAATAGCCATTTGGCTTTTTTCCAAGTAGATAAACTAAAACCAACTCAACCATTTCCCTAATTTCAGATATGTAAGTTGTTACTAATTTATTTCTTACCTAAATAATATTGCAATGGATACTTTCATGGGATTTTACTCATTTTTCTATTACTCTATCAATAGCTATTATTGAATAGATCTTATTATCTATTTATTTTCTTAGGATAAGTTTCCAGAATTTTCCAATTTGGTTTCTTGGAAGATTCCAACAAAATATACTATCATTGGTGTTAGATGTTCCAGTTTTCCCACAGTGTCCCCAGCTGTGGACCTTGTGCTTTTAATGTCTGACAGCTGTGGAGGGTCATGTGCCTTGGTCATGACAGGTCCAGAGCTGGAATCTCTCCATTCGGGGACCACTGTCCTCTTCACTACTCCAAGCAGCTTGGTTAAAAAACCAATGGCATGAGAAAACCATTGGTGGAGAGCCTGAGGAGCCTGAGGAGAGTGGGTGGCAGGAGAGAACATTAAGGAAGAGAATGGCTCAGAAAAAGGAGGGTTCAGATGTGACTCCTTCCTCTCCCTCAGCTTCACGTTGCATCCAGTAGTCAGCACTGTGGAATTTCTTAGCTCCCTCCCTGCTCTCTACTTTCACCATCACGTGTCTCATCCAGACTTGCATCATATCTCCCCTTCAGGGTCAAGGAGCCCCCACAACGACTCTCCCTAGGTGTACCGAGGGAGAGCCCTCACTGTTGAGAGCACCAGCTTGACAGCAGGCAGCCTGGGCTCCAGTCCTGGTTCATTCCCTAGCTGCATAACCCTGGACAAGTCCTTTAATTTTGCAAATTAAAAATAATGGATATTAAAATCTGGCATTAAATGAGCACTTAATAAATGGTAGTTATTATTTTTTTTAATCTAGCCTGGATTTGGCAAACTTTACCTGTAAAGAGACAGATTGCAATTATTTGGGATTTTGTGGGTAATGTGTTCTCTGCTGCATCTTCTTTGTCCATGCTTCCTTCCTTTCTTTCCAATCCTTTAAAGATGTAAAAGCCATTTGTAGCTCACAGGCTATGCAAGTATAAGCAGCTGTAATCTACTAACTGGATTCAAGTTATGTCACTGTTCTTCAAAACCTCTCATGTTTTCTCTTCTTTACAAATCAATGTTTAAAATCTTCAGTGTCGTATCAACGCTGCCCCCAGACACGAACCACCTCCCTCCCTCTCCTTCAAGCCCTGCCCCAGATTCTGGCTACACAATTCTCTGAACCAGTCCACGGGTTCCATACATGCATGCCTTCACGTAGGCTGTCCCCTCCACCTGAAATTTCCTGACAAAATCCTACAGGTTGGTGAGCAAGGTGGGAAGGAAGGGTGTAAAGAGACTCAGGTAATTTGGGGAAGGAGAGATGTGCCACTTATTTCCAAATGCACTGCACTGTTGCTCTCTCTGTGAAGCACAACTTAAGGCGTCAGGCTGAGTTCATTATTGCTGTGTCCTTCTAGCCCACACATGGTTCCTCCTTTCCCCAAAGGCTTCTGACGCTTAGGCAAACGAGGGTGCTCTTTAAAGTAACAATGCCTGAAAGATTCCCCACTTTCCTTGAACATCTGGTAGAATTTTTTTTTAATTCAGGAGAAAATGAACACATTTCAAAATATTAAAGCAATGCTTCCTCCAGCAAATGTGAGATACTAAGATGATTTATAAATTATAAAGAGTTGGAAGATAGGTGCCTAATTTCCTGTCGGTGTCACAGTTACCTCACTTTCTCACATTTTCCCAAAATATGTGCTGCTGGGCTTTTCACAGCCAGGACTCAGCCCCGGTGACTCAAATTAGGGAGACCTAGGACAGGAATTTATGGGCAGAGTGACTCATTAACTTTTGCACTGCCTCCAGCCAAGATGCTCGCATGCATGCCATGGCCAGGATCAAGCCATAGGCACCCCCAAAACCCACCATAACCTCAGCCTCACCTAGACCTGCATTTTTATCCTGAAAACATCCTCCTACTTCACCAAGAGTTCCTTAGGAAGAGGTATATCCTCTCTACATATTTATTCCATCCTTACTGTGAAGGAAGTGCTAATTAATCGGGACTCTGTGAGGGAGACTGAACTGGGATCACATTATGAACTGAAATTTGTTTCCCCAAAAGTCATATGTTAAAGTGATAATGTCCAGCACTTCAGAATGTAACTATTTTTGGAGATAGGGCTTTGAAAGTGGTGGTTAAGTTAAAATGAGTCCCTTAGGATGGGCCATAATCTAATCTGACTGTTGTCCTTATTTTAAAAAGGAGATTAGGATACATGAGGGCACACCAGGGGTGTGTGAACACAGAGGGAAGGCAATGTGCAGAGACAGCAAGGGGACAGCCATCTGCAAGCCAAGGAGAGAGCCCTCAGAGGAGATCAGCTCTGCTGGCACCTTGGTCTTGGACTAGTTCCCAGAACTGTGAGAAAATAAATGTGTGCTCTTTAAGCCACCGGATCAGTGGCATTGTGTTACAGAAGCCCTGGCTGCCCATCCCTTTGGCCCTTGACAGAATTCAAAATGCTTCAACTCAAGCGAAACCAGCCCTCCCAGGGCTATAGATCAAACGTCCCTGGCCCTCTCTCTTACTTGAAACAGAATATGCTCTCTCTTTCCAAGCTCTATCCCAACACAGACACTTCCTATTCCTCTCCTCTTGCCAGTTGGGGCAGTATAGCACCCCATTTGCCCAATCCTGGATTGATGGCTATTCTATAAAACTCTGGATTCTGGACACAGGGAGGGTAGGAGGTTTAGACAAGGTGTGTGTCTTTTCTTTGTCTCCGATGCATGCTATATTAGGGCTCTCCAGAGAAACAGAACCAATAGGGTGTGTGTGTGTGTGTGTGTGTGTGTGTGTGTGTGCGTGTATGTACAGGGAGAGAGAGATTTATTTTAGGGAAATGGCTCACATGATGGTGGAGACTCAGGAGAGAGTTGCAGTTCAAGTCGAAAGGCAATCTGCTGGCAGAATTCTTTCTTGCTCAGTAGAGGTCGGTCCTTGTTTTATTAACAACTGATTGGATAAGGACCATCTACATTATGGCCCATCTGCTTTACTCAAAATCCATTGATTTAATTGTTAATTTCATCCAAAAAACACCTTCAAAGAAATATCCCGAGTAATGGTTGACCAAATATCTGAGCTCTATGACCCAGAAACTTGACACATACAATTAAGCACATGTCTTGCTTGTACTAGGCTGCTTTGCCCTGTCCTCACCATACTGGTTAGAAGGGCAATGTCCAAAATAATAGTTACTAGTCACATGGGGCTATTTTGCATTTGAAATGGGTCTAGCCCAAGTTGAGATGTGCTGTACATGTAAAATACACATCAGGTTTCAAAGACTAGGTATAAAAAAAGAATATGAATGTCTCGATAGTTTTTTATATTGATTTCATATAAAGAGATGATCATTTAGGGGGTATATTGAGTACATTCATTTCCTATGGCTGCCATACAAATTAAACTTATTGGCTTAAAACAACACAAATTTATTATCTTACTTTTCTATAGTTCCAAGTCTCACACAGGTCTCTTTAAACTAAAATGACATCTCAGCAGAGCTGTGTTTCTTCTGGAGATTCCAGGTGCAAGTCCACATCCTTGCCTCTTCTAGCTGGTGGAGGTTGCCCACATTCCCTGGCTGGTGGCCCCCTTGCTCCATCCTCAATGTCAGGAGTATCTCCTCTCTTGCCCTTCATCCTTCTGAGCCATCTTTCTGACCACAGCCAGGAAAACTCCATGTTCAAGAACTCACGATTAACTTGGGCACTCCTGGATAATTCAGAATACTCTTCTCATATCAGGGCCCTGAACCTTAATCTTTTCTGCAAACCCCTTTTGCTATGTATGGAACATTCACATTTTAGGGACCCCAAACATCTTTTGGGCCATTATTCTGCCTTTCACATTGTGCCATATAAATATTAAAATTATTAATTTCATTTTTTAAAACTTTTCTTAAGGTGGCTACTAAAATATTTTTAATTACATATATGTAGCTCTCCTTGATGGCTCACATTACATTTTTATTGGAAATTGAGAAATACAAAGATCAAGAGACTTATCAGAAGGTATTAATCAAGTCAATAATGATGCTAAGAATTTTGAAGTGCCTCAGTCCTCAGACCTCCTCCTTTTCCACACTCATCTTGGGTGATCTCATACTGTCTAATGATTTTAATGTTATTTATGTGCTGATGACTCCAAAATTTTTATCTCCAGCCTAATGGAGTAGGTCTAATGGAATAGGTCTCCAACTGAGCCCTTGCTCTTACCAATCCCATTCTTCATCACCACCTGCTGCCCATACAGTTTTCCCCCATCTCAGTAAGACCCAAGACCTCAAAGTCTTGGCTACTCTTTTTGCTTCCTGGCCCACATCCAATATATCAGCAAGTTCTATTATATACATACACATATGTCAGTCAAATTTATCAGTCAGCTCTACCTTTTTTTTTAAGTTTACTTACTTACATTTATTTATTTATTTATTTATTTAGAGGGGTGGGGTAGAGAGAGAGGGAGAGAGAGAATCCCAAGCAGACTCCACACTGTCAGCACAGCCCGATGCGGGCCTCGAACTCACCAACCATGAGATCGTGACCTGAGCCAAAATCAGGAGTCAGATGCTTAACCAACTGAGCCAACCCAGGCTCCCCTGCTCTACCTTTGAAATACATCCAGTATCTAATTATTCACAACAGCTCCCCAACCTGGTCCAAACCACCATTATCTTTCACCATGGTTAATATAGCAACCTCATATCTGGTGTTTATGCTTTGATCCTTCTCCCTTTTGCTTTATTTTTAATAGAGAAACCAAAGTGATCCTATTAATACATGCAGCTCATGTCATTCCTCACATTAAAATTCTCCAATGGTTCTCCATCTCACTCAAAGAAGAGTTGAATCCTTACCATGTTCTACGAGGTCTTCCATGGTCTGGCCTCCAGCCATCACTTTGACCTCATCATCCACCACTCTCTCCTTGACTTACGCCATTCATTCATACCTTCCTCCTTGCTGTTCCTCAGACATGCCAAAGATGCTCCCACCTCAGGGCCTTTGCACCTGCTGCACCTGCTGTCCCTTCCCTCTACTTCAACAGTTGCTCCCCAGCCTATATCTTATTCCTTCATTTTCTTTAGGTCCTTGCTTAAATATCAACTTTTAGCATCTCCATGCCATCATCCTCTATTCCCCTTCCCTGCTTTATTTTTCTCCATAAAAATACACCATCTGGCATACGAAATATACTGGGTGCTTCTCTTCAAAGAAATGTATCCATAAGGACTAAGCCTGTCATCTGCTTCATTCATTCCTGTATCTCCAGCATCTAAAACAGTGCCTGGCACACAGTATTTACTCAATAAATACTGGTCGGTAAATATGAAACTAATTGACCCTAAAAGAATTAGTAATGTTAGGCAGAATAATTAAGAATAAGCTAGAAAAGCATGTATTCAATATTATTTTTTCAAAACTGCATTATTCAGTTCTAGCAGATTTTTAAAGGCGTCTTTCAAGACTTCTGAACCATGCTAGCCAATTTTCAGATAAGAATCTTATCCTTCAAAGAGCTAGTGGTTTCAAACCCTAGTTGCCCTTTTGCCATTCAAAATCATTTTTTCTTACACGGATAATTATTTAAATCTAGCCTTTAGAACTGGCAGAAGAAAAAATACAGATAATTGATGTTACAATAAATGGAAAAGCAGCAAAAACTGCCAATATTTTCAGTTCATTTAGCCCCTAATCAAGTGTCAAACAAAACATCCTTCCTGACTGACAGTTTCAGTTAGCAAACCAAGGGGCCAGCTTCTCTCAGGATCCTATCACATCAACAGTCTCAGAAAGCGAACGAATTGCTTACCACTCATGCAGAATGGGAACAGGAGCATTATTTTTCATTACTATACAACTCTATTTCCCTATTGGCTAATATTTTTGAAGCTGTTGATCTCAACTTTCAAGCTGCATTTTTTCCCCTCAACCCCATACAGAAAGCAGTGGTTTGACTTTGAAGTAAATGTTTCCTTTGCTTTATTTTTCTTAACGTCACATTGCCTTTGATGTTATTATCTATATGCAACACTGTTATGTTTCAAGGAAACTTCCAAACCACCAACAGTCTTTGTCTTCTTTCCAGAAAACCTTGAGGTAATGTCTATATACTTTGTCAAGTCTTTACCAGTCTCATGACCCATAAAGACATAAAAAGTACAACTTGTTCTGCTAAATTGTTTTTAAAATTTCCAAAAAATTGGACCTGAGAGTATCACAAAGTTGAAAAGAAATGTCATAATTCATAAGTTAAGGGTAGTGGTAACTTTTACCCTACCCCATATTAAATACTTAGTCACCATACTATACAGATAAACCAAAGGAAGAGAGTAGAAAAGTCCATGTAGAGACCAAAATAAATATAAGAATTTAGTATACGAAAAACCACTTTGGTAGATACTTTTAATAGAATGTTTCATGATTGTCCAATCATGGACAAAATATTTTTTATATTTATATTTATCATTTTTTATATTTTTATATTTATCATTAGATGTATATATTTATCATTAAATATTTTTTAATTTTTAATTTAATTCCAGTATATTTAACATACAATGTTATATTAGTTTCAAGTATACAATATAGTGATTCAACAATTCTATACACCACTCAGTGTTCCCCATAGTAAGTATACTCTTAATCCTCTGTATCTATTTCACTCATTCCCGCACCTGCCTCTTCTCTGGTAACCATCAGTTTGTTCTCTATAAGTTTGTTTGTGTCTTTTTTTCTTTGTTTGCTTGTTTGATTGATTTCTTAAATTTCACATATGGGTGAAATCATATGGTATTTGTCTTTCTTTGATTTACTTATTTCATTTAGCATTATACTCTCTAGATCTAACCATGTTGTTTCAAATGGTAAGATTTCATTCTTTTTTAATTTTTTTTAATGTTTTATTTATTTTTAAGAGAGGGATAGAGTACAAGTGGGGGAGGGGCAGAGAGCAAGGGAGACACAGACTCCGAAGCAGGCTCCAGGCTCTGAGCTGTCAGCACAGAGTCCGATGTGGGGCTTGATCCCAGGAGCTGTGAGATCATGACCTGAGCTGAAGTCAGATGCTCAACTGACTGAGCCACCCAGGTGCCCCAGATTTCATTCCTTTTAACGTCTGAGTAACACGCCATTGTTTTATATATATATATATATATATATATATATATATATATATATATATGGTGTGTATATATATACACATACCACCTCTTCTGTATCCATTTATCTATCCATGGACACTTGTGCTGCTTCCAATATCTTGGCTTTTGTAAATAATGCTGCTATAAACATACAGGTGCATGTGTCCCTTTTTGTATTCTTTGGGTAAATACCCAGTAATGAGATTCCTGGCTGGTAGGGTAGTTCTATTTTTAATTTTTTGAGGAACCTCCACACCATTGTCACAGTAGCTGTACTAATTCATATTCCCATCAACACTGTAAGAAGGTTCCTTTTTCTCTATAGCCTCACTAATACTTGTTGTTTCTTGTGTTTTTGATTTTGGCCATTCTGACAGGTGTGAGGTTTTGTCTTGCATAGTGGTTTTGATTTGCACTTCTCTGATGATGAGTGATAGTGAGCATCTTTTCATGTATCTGTTGGTCATCTGTATGTCTTCTTTGGTGGAAAACACAATATTTCAATCCTACATCAGGTAGGAAAGCTCTAGCTGCAAATAACAAAATAACAAAAACTAACAAGACTTAATAAAAGGATGTTGAGTTTCATAGAACATGAAGTCTAAAAGGAGGTAGTCTCAGGATTGGTTCAGTACTTAAGGATGTTTTTAAGTACTTGGACTCGCTTTATCTTTCCTCTTCACCATCCTTAGTGGGTTGGCTTTTTGTCCTCGGGCTTGTTGCCTCACTATCCAAGATAGCTGTCATAATTCAAGACATCAAGGACTCATATACCAAAGTAAAAGTAGCCCAGGCCCTCCCTTAGTGTCTCTCTCCTTTATCAGGAGTTAAATTGTCTTTCTAGAAGCCTCCCAGATTTTCTCCTCTGTCTCATGGCAAGGCTAGGCCCAGAATCATTCCTTGTTGCAGGGGATGCAGGTTAAGCCAGTATCTGACTTTTAGTCTGCATTTGGGAAGTGGGCAAGGGAAGTGGGGGTTGGAAATGGCTATTGGGTAGCCAATAAGACTCTTAATAATGCATATCAAATACATGCTTCTGGCAATTATGAGAGTAAATGCCACTGGGCTAGCCCTCCCTAGATAAACAACCATAAAACAAGAAAAAATATGTGAAATTTCGTACTGTTTTCAGATGTTGGATAACGGAATAAACAGGACTGAGCTCACTGAGAAAGAGAAACAAATAAGGTGGACCATATGACCATCCTAGCTTTCTTCCGGGAGAAACTTTCAGACCATAGCAGAAGGATGGGGAGTCCACACAAAGTCTGGTGGTCTTACTGAATTGAGGAAATAGAGATTGAAGCTCACAGCTATTAACATGGCTGGAATCTGTGGGACAGGGTGCCAAAAAAAGGGAGATGTGCAGACAAGGAACTCCAAAACTCTGCCTAGGAGTCTTCTAGAATCTTTGGCCACATAGTAAAGTGTGTGTGTGCGCAAAATGAAGACTCCATGAGTCTGGGCCAAAAAGACTCCTCAGGGAAAGAACAACCACCAGGATGCTGTGAGCCAAACAACAACCAAAGCCTGTCAGAGTAAAAAGATCTGTTCAACACCCTGGGAATTTGGTGGAGACTCCCAGAAAGGCTATGCTCAAGGTATGGTTAATGTAGCCCTAGGGTAAATGTTACTCTAGACCTGCTCCAACAAAGCTGAAATACAAACCTGAAAAGAATCATGAAAAGATTCACAAGCACATTAACTGCCTGCTGAACAAAACTCACAAGTAAGGGATAAAAAAAATCCAGATGTTCAATTATGTAGCACCCATCACATTCATATACAAGTAAATATCATTAAAACATATATGAAGAAAAAACGTGACCCATAACCAAGAGAATATCAGGCAGTAAAAACAAAAACAAATCTATCTAATTAAAATATTTGAAGGCAAAATGGAAAATATAAATGTGCTAGAAGAAAATACAGGTGGAAAATTTTAAGCTTTACACTGAAAGTTAAAAAGTACCCATAAAATGCTAAATTTGATTTTACAAATCAATTTAACAAATTTAATTTTTTTAATTAAATTAAATTAATTTTTGAAAGCGAGAGAGAGAGAGTGTGTGTGATCAGGGGAAGGGCAGAGAGAGAGGGAGGCACAGAATCCAAAGCAGGCTCCAGGCTCTGAGCTGTCAGCACAGAGTCCAACATGGGGCTCAAACTCATGGACTGCAAGGTCATGACCCGGGCTGAAGTCAGACGTTTAACCAACTGAGCCACCCAGGCACCCCTGACTTCCTACAAATTTAAAACAACTGTGAATCAATGACAACAGAACATTTTGTGAAATGAGTCAAGAAAAAAATCAGCAAACTGGAGGGAATTTAGTTTCTGTGAAAATGGCTAAAGTTACTAATATATAAATCCTTTCTGAGATTTATAAGAAAAAGTGATGCAAAGTTTAAAAACGCAATGCCTATAAAAAATACTGATGATTGGGGGTTTGTGGCGGTTCATGGGGGTTCTGACAGTTCGTGAGTTGAAGCCTGCCATCGGGCTCTGTGCTGCCGGCTCAGAGCCTAGATCCTGTTTCAGATTCTTTGTCTCCCTCTCTCTCTCTGCCCCTCTGCTGCTCGCACTCTGTCTCTCTCTGTCTCAAAGTTAAATAAACACTAAAAAAAAATACTGTTGGAGATTAAAGAGTACACTTACATGATGAAAAAATTAAAAATAATGTAAAATAAAATAAACTACAGTAAAATATTGGTGGTCAATAAACATAAGTGTTCAGCTTCATTAATAATAAGATAAATGCACATAAATACCAAAAACTTATTTCACATAATACAAAGTATAATGTGCTGTTAAGAGTAAAGGGAAACTTTTAAATACCACAAATGAGGAGAGAGGTATTGATCCATTCTGAAGGGTAATTTGGAGTTTGGTAACAGCTAAAAACTGTTTATAATGTCCAACCCTGCAATTCTACTTCTAGGATTATAGTCTAAGAAAATAACATTTTAAGAGCCCAGGAAATTTACAGCAAGCAGTTGATTCTGAGTACAAAATGGCAGCAGACATTTGAGCACTCGCTGACCCCGCCACCCTGGCAGTGCATATACAAGCTAACCAGACAAAACGTCTGTATGTGAAAACGAAGTGACCCATCCCACTAAACCCTGTCACAGTTAAGGGCTCCTTGGGCCTTAACTGAGCATAACACTGCGAGAAGGGAGCCATTAAAGAGCCTGCCAGCTCTGTGCAGGACCATGAAGAACAACGCTGGATAGAAAGGCCTGCTTTGGAGCAGCTGAAGTCAGTAGCTGGGCTCCTAGATCGATTTGTGTCACATGAAATACACTTGTGAATCCGCCCAGAAATATTCATGTGGGACAACCATTTAGCAAGGGGTTCAAGGAGGCAAGAGCAGATGGAAGCAAGACCCAAGGGATTTGAGTTTTCTAGTTCACATTCGCCAAGAAGTGAGATGTAGGAACAAAACCTACCTTCTCTATTATAACCTCTATTGAGCCTAGTCCCATAAAAAAACAAAAAACAAAACAAAACAAAAAAACATACTTCCAGTGTGCAGTCCAGAACTGCTAGAAAGTTTCAATTCTCTTTTGGTTTCTAAATTCCTTTTCCATATTTTTTTTGTATAATGTCCTCTGTAGGACATTCCATTGTTTTTACTGACTATACTAAAAAAAAAAAAAAAATCTACTCTTAGTTTTTAGAGATAGGAGATAATGGGTATATTATTTTTCTTAGTTTTTTATATTACTACATTTTGAAATTTAAAAGTAAAAAAAGAACCTACCCATTAGGAAGAAAAAGTGAAAATCACTCAGATGCAATCCTTACACTACTACTTAAATGCTCTTTTTATATTTCTATCTTGTATTAAAGTTATTCTTGACATAATACTTATGTCCACTGGACTACATTCTAAATACAAGCCCAGAAAAAAGAACACATTCTCTAAACTGATCTTCTCCAGAGCAGGGACTTTTTCCTTTTATTCATTTTTTTTATTCAACAAAAGCAATTATTAAGTGCTTCAAAGTGCCAGGCACTAGGTTTCACACTGAGTTTATAACCTAGGCAAATATAATTTGCTCCAAAAAGAATTTTAGGTGAAGAGATTCTGCATTTTTCCTTTATATCCAGGGGTCTCACAAATGCCAGGAATAAAGGGCACACTGGATAAATGTTGATTTAGTTAACTGCTAACTGCCTTGGGTCCCAGGACCTTTATTTCAGCCTCCCCAAATCCCAAGGCATTATTTATTCAATCATCCTTCTTCCATTCAGTGGTTTAATCTCACCTATACGTTTGCAGATATTCTGTTCTGTAAGACAGGACAATGAAAACCACACTAACAACTCTGCAAAATAGGAAGGTGGTTGGTGGGAGGGGGCAGAGTGGAGGGATCCTAGATGTGTCTGTAAGTCACTGCCTTCTCTTCAGTAAGAGCTGTTACTGCTCTGTTTATGACCCCTGTAGGAGCTTAATACATGGAGATCTTTGATGAAAGAGTTAATGAAGGAGTATGTGCTATTAAAAAACAATATAGAACAAGAAGATAGAAATGCTGGTTCTTTAAAAAACAAACAAGTGTGTGTGTGTGTGTGTGTGTGTGTGTGTGTGTGTGTGTGTAGGTGGGGAAATTTCCACTGATTTTGCTATTGCCCAAAACATTTTTGGAATTCCTTTTGGTAATAGTATTCATAAAAATATCCTAGGGAGAGGTTTAACTAAAGCTTTTGGATACAAGCTGAGATAGGAAGAATTTCCTTTGGTCAATCACAAGATAAAATTCTACTCAACATTTCTCAAATTGGGATCCCTTTTATAATAGTCTTAAAAATAAACCATCAAAAGAATTCTGCAGCCAGAAAGTTTAGAAGTTGTTTCAACCTATACTCCCCTTGGAGATTTACAAAGCATATTTCTATCATATTATCAGCTGTTGTGCTTAACTATGAATTCCCAAACTAACTTGACTCAAGTCTTTTTTTTTTTAAATGCCTATTAATATCTCTTAGAATGCACATTGGAAAATCTTTTTTTTTTTTAATTGAGATATCATTGACAAATAACAAGAAAAGCCTCTTTTAAAGTAACACATGACATTCTTGTGTAATTTAAAATCTTCTTTGGAGCACCTGGGAGGCTCAGTTGGTTAGGCATCCAACCTTTGATTTCGGCTCAAGTTGTGACCTCACGACTTCATGGGTTTGAGCCCCTCGTCGGCCTCTGTGCTGGTAGTGCAGAGCCTGTTTGTGATTCTCTCTCTTGCCCTTTCCCCACTTGCACTCTCCTCTCTCTCTCTCTCTCTCTCTCTCTCGCTCGCTCTCGCTCTGGCTCTTGCTCTCTCTCAAAATAAATAAATAAATAAACGTTAAAAAAAATAATGATTTTTTTTTTTCTAAAAACACATGAACAGGGGCACGTGACTGGCTCAGTCCGTAGAGCATGAGACTCTTGATCTCGGGGTTGTGAGTTCAAGCCCCACATTGGGTGTAGAGATTATTTAAAAATAAAATCTTTTGGGGCGCCTGGGTGGCGCAGTCGGTTAAGCGTCCGACTTCAGCCAGGTCACGATCTCGCGGTCCGTGAGTTCGAGCCCCGCATCAGGCTCTGGGCTGATGGCTCGGAGCCTGGAGCCTGTTTCCGATTCTGTGTCTCCCTCTCTCTCTGCCCCTCCCCCATTCATGCTCTGTCTCTCTCTGTCCCAAAAATAAATAAAAAACAAAAAAATAAAAAAAAAATAAAATAAAATCTTTTAAAAAATTAAAAATAAATAAATAAAAGCACTTGGACATATGTTAGAAAAACATACTTATTTTTAAATCAGTTACTGCAGCAAACATTGCAAGTTGTATTTCTCATATCCCTTTTCCCCTCTGCCTTTAAAAAACAGAACAAATTTTTGTTAAATGTGGCAATGTGCTCAACTAAAAAATACTCACCTAATCTGCATCACTTTGTGGCCTTGTGACAAAGTTATAGCAAATGAGATCTAGGTTTGGTTTCTAGGAAAGCCATTTAAGAGGGATACTGCTGGTGTTCCCATGAAGCCTTCTGCCTCTGTCCCTTTATCCCAGCTGGAACACAGCCCAGACACCAGAGGTGCAGCCAGCACAGTAACCAGGAACCTAAAGCTCTGCTCTAACAGAGAGATGAAGAGGCCTGGGTCACTGATGGCATTATTTGGTTGCCATGGGCTCCTGAACTATGCTTGTTTCAGAAAAATTAACTTCTTTCTTTGTTTAAGCCATTGTCTGTTTTCTATTAATTTCCTTTCTTTTAACATTCCTCACTGAGAATCACAATTATGATCACATTTTGCATAATTTTTATCTTGCAATGAGTTGACTGTGTTTCAGACTTAGAATTCTTGGACTTTCATTGTAATTCACTTCAAACCCTTGTTGGTAGGAGGTATAGTATATATAAACCAATAAAAATGTACGTATTTATAACTACTGCAAGCTCTACAATGCTCTGTAGGTCAGCACTGAGACATAAAAATACAAGTTGTTTCTGGGGTGCCAGTCTGGCTCAGTTGGTGGAGCACATACCTCTTGATCTCAAGGTCCTGAGTTCAAGTCCCACCTTGGACATACAGCCTACTTGAAAAAAAGAAAAAATATATACAAGTGCTTTGTTAAGATTTTCCAAAACCTGAATATTGACCAAGGAATCTAAAACCGTTAGTTGGCTTAATTTTGTAGCAATCGCCTCCTATCAATTCTGTTTGTCAATATAGTTCTATTAATAATTTATGTAAAAGAAAATAAATTCTGTGGTGAGAATTTTATTTCAGCCTCTGTAAAACTATACATGCCCTTACATATTATTGTCTTGGGTTGGGGTGCCAGGATCCAGATACATATCTTTAACTTCTACTTTGCTCTCTTCACATGAAGAAAATCTGACTCCCCTCCAGTTCCCCCATCACAGCTGGTCCTGGGAATGCTGGGAAATGGGCAGCACTAAAATATGTGAGAAAATGAA
Organism: Puma concolor; assembly: GCF_028749965.1. Classification (NCBI taxonomy): domain Eukaryota; kingdom Metazoa; phylum Chordata; class Mammalia; order Carnivora; family Felidae; genus Puma; species Puma concolor. The sequence continues at coordinate 39,692,907 of NC_141673.1, read as the reverse complement.
GGGGATATAAATTGCTGAGTATTATCATCATCTTGATGGCAGTGCCTTTTTCTCTTCTTTAGACACAGATTTAGTGGCTGAGAAGAAAGATACAATTGAACTCTGTAAGTCTAGGCAAGAATGGAAGGGTAATAACCCAAACCACTCTTAAGGTTCTATTGAAGATGGGCTGCTTGGCCGTTATTGCAAATTACCCTGCAATTTTTAAAGGCAACTGTAAAGATTTGAAATTTTTATCTGTGGGAAACTGATGACACAGAAGCCAGGCTCATTTAGGAAGTTTCACCTGATGGAAAAAGAGTCAAGGAAATCAAGTTCTATTCTGGAAATTTCCATGCATGTTAGTTCTTCATAACTACAAATGGAATTCTATTGAGTGCTGAAGCTGTCCCTTAAGGACCTTCTAAATTACATGCCATAAAAATAAAGATGCCAAAAAGGAATGATATTTAATATGTGGTAAGAGTTACTCGAGAGAAAGTACAGAGGGGTGCCTGGGAGGCTCAGTCAGTTGAGTGTCTGACTGGGTTTTGGCTCAGGTCATGATCTCATGGTTTGTGAGATCAAGCCCTGAGTCAGACTCTGTGCTGGAAGTGTGGAGTTTGCTTGGGATTCTCTCTCTCCCTCTCTCTCTCCTGCTTGAGATCTCTCTTTCAAAATAAGTAAATGAACATTAAAAAAGAGAGAGAAAAACTACAAAGAAGATGCTTCTCAGTTTTTGCATGCAAAAAGACTCTCCATTAGGTAAGGAATTAATGAATCCAAAAGAGATCCTGAACAACTGTTACACTTACAAACCTCAGTGAGGGACTAACGTTGTTAGCACTGAGATTCACACTGAGAATACGAAAAGCATTTACATGGCAAAACCATGTAACCTTTAAAAGTTTACAATTGAATAGTAAATATAGGACATTTATTAAAGCAAAATAAATAATGATACATACACTAAATATGCTACATTCAAGTGACACGGCCAAATGGACTACGGAAATGCAGGGAAATAAACAGAGCGCCATGGGTAAGGGCTTTGTAAACAGGCAGAATGGGCTTGCATCCCTTTCCATCACCCTCCACTGATGGGACTCTAGGCATGTTAAATAACCCATCTATGCTTCAGTCTCCTCATCTGTCAAATAGGGTTAATAATTGTAACTACTGCACAAAGTTGTTTTAAGAATTAAATATGTATATAAAATCCTTGGTATAGTCAGGCAAGAGTAAGTGCCCAATAAATATTACCCATCATAATTAATTAATGAAAGAATGATAACTGAAGACTAAGTCTGTAGCTGAGCTGGAAGTCTGTCCAAAATGTTATGAAAGCAGGGACCAACATGAGTAAATACAGGGAAACAAGCATGCATAGGACATGCTTTGAACTTGATAAATTTGAATGCAGCTGAGCAATGGTTCTTCACTTTTAAAAATTAACAAAAAAGCCAAAGACATGAGCAGAAATTCAAAGTTAGCAAATAGTAAACAAACACATAGGAACATATTGTCTTACTAGGAATCAAAAAATGCAAACTAAAACACAATGAAAGGGAAATTGACACAAGATGGTGGATTAAGCACACAAATCTAATTACTCTTAACCCCAAATCCCCAAAATGACAGGAATGATACAAAGAAAATAGAACAAAATGCCATCAGCAGACTAAAAATGTTGTGAAATTCTTGAACTATAAAAATCACAGTGCACAGGATTGATGGAGGAAACCCAAAAGAGTGTGGAAAAAAAAATCACTGCAGTGATGCTAGCCATTCTGGAGTTTATCCAAGTTCACAGGTAATTAAAACATGAAGGACCTGGGATGATTAATAGGGGGATTATTGGGTAGCTGCTGTAACAGACACCCCCTGAAACCTCACCGGTTTGACACAAAAGAAGTTGATTTCTTTTGCTCACATCACATGCCACGGGCAGCCAGGATGGGCGTGGGAGTTTCTGGGAAGGAAGTTGCTGCATTCTATCATTTGGACTGATGGAAGCTCTACCATCTTCAAACTACAGCTTTGGTATTTCCCTGGGATAAGAAGGAAGGTGGACGCAGCCACACCCTTGGACTGGAGGCAAGTGGGGTGCCCGTCCTGCATCATGCATACGGTCCCTGTGCTTTGGAGCATCTTCCTTGAAAATTTCTAAGTCTGGTGCCTGGAACTGCCTGCAGACAGCTGTGTCATCCATAAGACGTGCTTCAAGTCTGGACCTGCTCCAATTGGGGTCACGGTCACCAAAAGTCCCTTTTCCAAGCTCCCCGCGTTGACGGGAGAATGCCAGGGGCTTCCTGAATATTTTTCTCTCCTTTTCCCCTCTTTCTCTGGGAGCCCAATTACATATGGTTTAGATTGCTTGATATTGTCCAACAGAATGTGAGGCTTTTATTATTTTTTTAAGGCTTCTTGCTGTCTATGCTTTCTTTTGGATAGTTTCTGTTATTGTCGTGAAGTACACTGACTGATCTTCTCTGGTGTTTAATCTGCTGTTAATCCCACCTGGTCTGTTTTTCATTTCAGACACGGTATTTTTTCATCTTTAAAACTTCCTTTTGGATACATATATTCCACTTCTCTTTTCCACATGCTCATATTTTCTTCCACCTTATTGAACATATAGAATATATTTATAATAAGTGATTCAATGTTACTTTCTGCTAGTTCCATCCTCTCAAATTTGTTATATTCCTTTGAATAAGGTTGGATATTTTTTTCTGGCATACAAATAAGTTATTTGGTGTCAGAGAAATGTTTTCAAGCTTACTTTTAAGCCTTGTTAGGGTAGGTCCAGAACAGCCATTGGTCAAGGGCTAATTTTTTTTTTTTTTTTTTAAATTCTTTTTTTTTTTTTTATAAATTTTTTTTTTCAACGTTTATTTATTTTTGGGACAGAGAGAGACAGAGCATGAACGGGGAAGGGGCAGAGAGAGAGGGAGACACAGAATCGGAAACAGGCTCCAGGCTCTGAGCCATCAGCCCAGAGCCTGACGCGGGGCTCGAACTCACGGACCGTGAGATCGTGACCTGGCTGAAGTCGGACGCTTAACCGACTGCGCCACCCAGGCGCCCCTATCAAGGGCTAATTTAGTTCCAGTACTAAGACAATACTCTTTGGAGGTGTCTACACAATGTGTTGTATGTAATGAAGTCTTTCCACAATGGCTGATGAAAACATGAACTATTCCCAGACTTACCTGAATTCCAATAATCGTTCTACCTTCTTCTTTCTGATGGTTGCTCTTCTGGTCTCAGAGACTTTTCCTCTCACACAGATCAGTACTCAGCCACAACCTCAGGAAGACAGCTCTGAGCTCGCTTGCTTGCTCTCCCGCCCTCCTGCCTAAATCCCTCCCTTGCCCTTCTCCCCCAGGTGTATTCTCTGACCTACAAACTGTTGACACCTTGGCCTCCTCAAACTCAATCTCTACAATTAACTGAGACTGCCGGGTTCTGTCTGGGTTCCCCCTCCTTGTGCTGCAGCCTGGAAATTGGCTCTCGGCAGTGAGCTGGTAGAGTCAGAGAGCCCATCTTGTTTGTTTTCCTTCTCTAGCAATGTATCTCTTGCTGCTTATTATCCAGTGTCTGAAAACTGCTGTTTTTATATCTTGTCCAGATTTTTACTTAAAGCGAGGAGGTAAATCTTGTCCCTTCATTCCTTCTGGTACAGAAAGCTCCTGATGCAACTTTAATTTGCATTTCTCTGATGCTAGGTGCTTGATCAAGGAGCATGTATATTTCAAAATTATGAGAGATACTACTTGCTCTCTCAAAAAAGGTGTTAAAAATTTATATCCCACCAAGAGTTTGGGAGAATACCTATTCTCCTGCATTCATACCAATACTAATGATTGCCAATCTTAAAACATTGGATATGGATAGACAGTAATCAAAATAGGAAACACAGATGCCTTTAAACATATGAAAATATGTTTAATCCTGGATAGAATATAGAAACCCAAAGCACAAATCTGGGGAAAAAAAAAACAATTTAGTAGAAATAGAGACCATGCAAAAAGAGAAAACATCAAACAATGTGTTATTAATCAGAGAAGATATTGCATTCATATAACAAAACAGGATGCTGATTTTTAAAAGAGATTTTTCGGGGCGCCTGGCTGGCTCAGTCAGTAGAGCATGTGCTCTTGATCTTGGGGTTGTAAGTTCAAGCCCCACGCTGGGCGTAGAGACTACTTAAAATAAAATCTTAAAATAAAATAAAATAGATTTTCAGAGAACAAAAAAATGTTCTCATAAGTTAAAAATGTGATCACAAAATTAAAAAAAAAATAGAAGGGTTGAGGAAATTTCCCATAAACAGCATACTCACACACACACACACACACACACACACACACACACATATATATAGACAAAGATCTGGGAAATAAGAGAAAATTAATAAAAAATACAAGAGCCAATCTAGGAAACCCAGTGCCAGAGTAGTACAAGTTCCAGAAACAGAGAAACAAAGAGGAGGAAATTATCGGCAAAATAATTGAGGGACATTCCCCCAAACTGAGACGTTGGATTGAAAGGGGCCACTGAGTGCTCCCTTGGTACAGGGGATGAAGATAAGCCTAGAATTGTTGTTGTAAAATTTTAAAACACTGTAGTAAAGAAATGATTCTGTCAGTTTTGAGAGGGAAGGCAAGGGGAGAAGGAGGAGGGGGAGAAGGGAAGGGGAAGAAGTCCATGTAACTCTGGACATCTCAGGAGCTACCCTAAAAGCTAGAAGACAATGGAGAAAGGGCTTCAAATGATATCCAACCTAGAGTTCAATACTCAACCAAGCTATCAAACAAGTGTGAAAGTGGAATATGGGCATTTTCAGACATTCACGATCTCAAAGAAATAAAAAGTCAATCTCCCACTAACCCATTAGTAAGTGAAACTGATTAATGTGTTCCACCAAAATGAGGAAGTAAACCAAGAAAGAGAAAAACATGGGATTTAGGGAAACTGGACATACAACACAAAAGGGAATCAAATGGAATCTTTAGGAGAAAAGTGAAGGAAGATCCCAAGATGGTAGCTATATCACCAGTATTCAGAGCGATCAGAACAGTGTTACTCAAAAGACTGACACACTGACGACTGTACTTAGCAAGATCCTCTTGCCCTTTTGCCAACCTTATAATCTGAGGACTGAATGCCCAAATAAAGGCTAGCCCAGTTTCTCATATGCACTTGGCTTATATGAACCTTGTGCTGATGCTTTTTTTCTCCACTCCACACCTTGACTTGAATCAGTTGAGAATACTCATTTCTTTCCAGAGAAATATGTTCGCATGATGTATTCCTGAAACTTTGAGGTAAGCCATGGTAAACTTAAAACAGAAAATACAATGAAGTCTCTTCCTTTCATCCTATTCCTACTGGACCTCCATTACCTGGTCCATCTATACTCTCACCAGACCCCCCAACTGTGGTAAGTCTTGCTTGCCAAGATTCACCTTCTAACTGTGCCTCCTGACTTCCCCAAAAGGGGTTTCTAAAAACTTTCAGGAAAGTTGAGGACAGGCTATGATCGAGTGACTCTGCAAGTTATGTTTTCTGTTTCATCTAACAGTGGCCATATTGCCTTTTCCTTTCACAGTGAGGTTTGTGCTTGCTACTCAGTTTTTCAAAATTAAGCCATGTATTATTGAAGGATACATGTATAGGTGATAATGCTATAAAGAGAAACACCATAATGAATATAAAACTAGAGTAACAGGTCCTGTAGAAGGGTAAAAAGGAGGGACCGAGAGCTCTTTCTAAAGTGTTGGCAATGTTCTGATCTAGTTAGTATGTTTACAACTTTCCATTTCATAATTATTCTTTGAAATATACATAAGCATTTTATACACTTTTATGTGTGTGATGCACTTCATAATAAAAAGAAAACATGTAGTGATATAATAGTGTTCATAAGTGGAAAAGTAGGCCATAAAATTGAATGCATGCTGTGATTACAACTATGTGCATTACATGACTGGGGGGAAAGAATGGAAGGCCGTTATACCCAAATGAGAGTGGTAAATTATGGTTGAAAGATTACACGTGATTTTCTCAAAAACCCAACACTTTCCAAGTGACTTCAAGTGCATTATCTCATTTAGTCCTCACCATTCTGTGAGACAAAGATTTTCACAATCCTCACATTACAAATGGAGAAGCAGAGACTCACACAGTCTAACAAACTTGCCCGTTTCTCACAGTCAAGGAATGCTGGACCTGGGACTCAACCCTCCATTACCATACGTCCTCTCTGTGCCACTCATTTCTCTCACCTTGGTCTGGTAACAACCTCCCAAAGCCTCAGCATTCTCATCTTTAAAGTAATGATGATGATGATGGGGTTTTATTCCAAGAGTTGTCAGGATTAAAGTACATACAGCACACTTACATACAACCTAGCGTGTTGTAAGTACTAAATAACTATTACACATCAGTAATAGTAATGTTAATATTGAGGATTAATTAGATAGTTGAGTTTGATACTACTTAACTAGGTGTTAGACATATAAGAATGAATATGAGCTCACTGTCCAATAGGAAGAGACAATTAAACAAATTCAAGAACCTATAGAAATGATGGAGGGCTATGTATACATATGATGCTATGGGAATGGAGAAGAGACACGTGGATTGGGCCTAGCCAAGTGAAGCAATGGCAGAAAGTTTCCCTGGGGAAATGCCACATACTCTGAGACATACAGTTGAATTGGAGTCTATGTCCATGCTATGCCCTCAACCCTCACCTGAGAAAGGAAAAATGATAATACTGGAGTTGAGGTAAGGATGTTACTATCCTAGAGATTAATATTGCATGTTAAAATGGTCTACAGTGACTGTTAAAGGGATAAAGGCAAAAGTTCACTGGTTTTGGCAATTAGAACTAGTTTCAGAAAAGCTTGAGTATATACCAGGAATCACATAATACCAACACATTGTTCATTTTGTTGCAGGTGATATGGTGGTTATATTTTTTTAATGCCTTTCTGTTAGAAATGCAAAATTCAATTTGCAAAATTACCTTAACTTGCACGATTGGCCTACAAGGGAAATGGAATGGGAATGGGGGTGATGATTATAAAAGAAAGTATCGTAAGAAAGAAATTACCAGGAATTCAATGAGAATAATCTTATTTCTTTTATATATATATTTGGAATTTCCCATAATAAAAATTTCTAATTAAAAAAAGTCACCAGTGACCTTGAAGGAATCTGTTTCAGATAAATGTAGGGAGAAGACAGATGGCAAAGGGTCAAAGAGTAGATGGCTGATGAGACATGAAAGCAATGAGTATAGCTTGACTCAAGAATTTTGGCCAAAGCTCAGTAGAGGTTCAAGTTGAGAAAATGAAGATAAGAAAGAGATAAATACAGGGCGCCTGTGTGGTTCAGTCTGTTAAGTGTCCGATTCTTGATTTCAGCTCAGGTCATGATCTCTCTGTTCCTGAGATCAAGCCCTGTGTCAGGCTCTGCTCTGTCAGCGTGGAGCCTGTTTAGGATTCTTTCTCTCCCTCTCTCTCTGCCCCTCTCCCATTCATGCTCTCTCTCTTTCTCAAAATAAGTTAATTAATTAATTAATTAATTAAAGTGATAGATACATAGATATACACAGAAATAAACATGGTTTGGCTATAAGGGAAATCTAAATACATTTGTAGGTCTAAAGGAAGAAGCCAGTGGAAGGAGAAAGATTGAAAAGTAAAAGAGAAGAGGTAGTAGATTAAAATCCTTGGGGCACCTGGGTGGCTCAGTGGATTAAGCATCTGACTCTTGATTTCAGCTCAGGTAGTGATCTCCCGGCTCATGAGCTGGAGCCCTGTGTTGGGCTTTGCGCTAACAGCATGGACCCTGCCTGGGATTCTCTCTCTCCTTTCTCTCTGCCCCTCCCCTGCTCGTATGTGCACACATGCTCTCTCTTTTTCTCAAAAATAAATAAATAAGATAAAACAAAACAAAACAAAACAAAATAAAATAAAATAAAATAAAATAAAATAAAATAAAATAAAATAAAATAAAAAAACAAAATCCCAGATAGCAGGGATGAGTCCTAAGAGGAGAGATGAATCAGCCATCAATAAGAAAGCAAAAGAAACTGCTTTCAAACTCATGTCAGATGGGGAAAAATCTATACCTCTCCTGCCAGCCCATGCCCTGCCCCACTCATTTCAGAAAGACGGCAGCCATCACCACTAATGGCTGGCATGGAGCTTTCTGACACAATTCCTGACACTGAAGGGCATAGGCTACCAACAAAAAGGAGGAAAACATGAGTGAAGAAACGTACAAATTACAGGGAGAAACATACAAATCACAGGGAGACAGCTATTCAGAGTGAAAAATCTGATACTGAAAAAAATTCGACATCAGGGTCAATCATATTATTCACCCACAGCCCTGCTGCTCCACCAGTAAATCCCATTAGATTCCAGTAAACAGCCTATCCAAGTCTCAGGTCTCCAATTCAGGAAAGACAGGAGGTCTGGCCCCGGTGAAAGTTGGCAATCTAAGGGTTATTATGGGCCTGAGCCTGAGGTAAAGGTAAGGGTGTAGAAGGGAGCTGTGACCATTTCCCAGAAGTTCCAAGACCCAGATTCAACAGGCCCTGAATCTCAAGGGTCAGTCCAAACCTGGGGCAACATTCTTGGTTCAAAATGGCAACAGGCTGCTTAAAAAGCTACTCACTCACAAAACCCACGTTATTATCCGATATCAAATTTAATGATGAAAGAATTTTGGCTCACCATTCCTCTGTAACTCAATTTCCTTAAATTGGCCCATGGTGGGAGAAAATCATTCCAAAATAATTGTCATAAGAAAAAAAATTATTCCAATGAGATGAATAATTCCTCTCTTCCATGCAAACCAAAGAAATATCACCCACCTTTTCCCCCTACATCCATCCAAAAAGGTATCTGAATCAGCAGCCCTTTGAGAGGACAATAACCTTCAATTGTTTAGGAACTAGGATTCCACCAGAACAAATAATTTTCTTCACAATGCTAGCTGAGGAATAGAGAACTATTTGTTGCACTGTTTAGTTGCTTTAATAGGGCATCATTAAAATTCCCTCTTCCATTCACTACTTGAGATGCAAAGCCACGGAAATGGTCCACTAGGTGTGAGTACAGATACTCTAATTAGCGACATTGTAACCAGGGTTTCTGCCCACTGATATGCTAAATCATGTGAATTACATGAATAGTGAAATAAGAGTGGCAAGTCTTTCAGATCTGCCTTCTGAGCTGAATCAGTACTCTATTTCTAATTAGAGCCACGAAGATTTCCTATATAAAATTTCACATTTCTAACTCTGCATCCATCTGTTATGGACTTCTTGGAGTCGCCTTACCCATAGTCCTCCCAACAATATTCACTCCTGTGTGGGTTTTTTTTTTTCCTTCCTGGGACAAAATCCATTTCGCCTCACCAGGAATTCTCAATGACAATACCTGGGGAGCAGAGTTATTCTCAGATAACAGCTTGCCCAGTGCCGGGCTTCATTTGTCTTTCCCCATGGGTCATTTATCACAGGGAGGTGACCTGTTGAGGTAAGTCCTAACTGAAAGCCAGTATGTTCAACCTGGATGCCAGCACAGAGCAAAGGGAGTTATTCTGCACCCTGCATACAGGTACACCAGTACAGAACTGGATTAAGTCCCACCAGCCAGCAACACTACATACCCTAACACTGTCTTTGGAGAAAGACTCTTCCAATTCTTGGAGAAGAATAATCATACAGTATTGCAATTTACATATGCCATCTAAGATTCCCACCATGCTGAATGCTTTGCTTCTGTAGTAGCTTCAACAACCTAAATATCAGAACCCAGCATGAGAAGGTTAGGTTCCTAAATTTAGGCATGTTTCTGCTTCCATTTCCTTAGCCTTCCTCCACCCCAGTGGATTTGGCTTTATGTGCAGAATCCACTTATAAATACCTTGTTCAACAAACACAAGTGCGTGTTATGCACCAGGCATAGTGGTAGGCATCGAAATCACTGGAGGAAGACAGCATTTTGATTTTGAGAGAGAATTATACATCACAATGATACAAACCTCAAATGTTGATTTCCAACATTTAGAGTGGATCTATGCGTAAAATTTGGAATTACTCAAGGTACAGAGCAGAATGTAAATGGTGGCCAAAGTGACAATGTAACAACATAGATGACAATGCTGGGGAGTCGAAGTAAAGGAATAGTGCTGAGGGGAAGTGTTGAGGAATCAAGAGATACTTTCTAGAGACTGTGGAAGAATAAATAAAGGTATAAGCACATGAAAGCTACTGGGGTAACTGTAGTAGACATAACTGAAGCCAGCCTGATTGTCACCTCCCCTCCTATCTCCTGCTTCCTTCTGCCTTTTGCTTGTTTGCAGAGCTGGATTATATTCATTTGTCCACATTATCTTTGGAATCATGTGCTGAGGAACCACTGGGGTAAATCATGATTCATCTAAATCATGGTAACTCACACTCCTTATCAGTCCTTAGGAGTGGGAATGTGGCTGGCTCAAGCCAGAGACCTGAGGAGAAATCTATACTGGTCTTCCGGGGGAGATATAAAGGAGGAAATACCCTCTCATATTCTTTGTGACATTATCTGAACTGATTAACCTTATAGCCTACCTGTCTTGGAACTTCTTATTGTGAGAAAATACATTTTCCTTACTACTCACATATTTGGAATTGATTTTTTTTTTTCTTACCAGAAGTGAAAGCAACCTAACATATAATAATCCATTGAGGAATTTAACATGACAATTTAACCGTACTGGGTAGAAGGAAAGAAGAAAGAAGGGAACGTAAGTGAAGTAAGTTCCCATGTATAAAAGCAGAAGGTCAATATATTTCATATATGATTGTATCACATATATATATATGTATTTTATATATATATACATATATATGTATGTATATATATGTGTATATATATATGTGTGTGTGTGTGTGTGTATATATATATATATATATATATATATATATAATCTTTTAAAAAGACAAGTAGCAGGATATCCTATTTAGAGAGATGGAGGTAGTCATCAGAAGACACAAGTTAAAAACGGGACTGGAGCTGAGGAGGGGAGGGCCAAGTAAATGTTCCTTTTCATTATGAGTCCTTTTGCACTATTTTATTTTGAAACCACGTACATGTGTTATTTTTGATAAAAGCTTTAAAATTTACATACAGAAGAAAATGAATTCAAGACTAGAAATTAATTTCATCCTCTGGAGCCACTAGAGAGAAAATAAGATTCTTTCTCGGAGACAAATCAGCAAGTTTACAGGAGCACCAGGAAGAGGACCAGGGGCCCCAGCGCTTTGCTCCTGCGATCAGGGTGGGAGTGTGCCCTTTGTGCAGATGTGGATTAGGCTTCAGGCAGTGCAAGTGTTTGAAATAGGAGGAGATAAGGGAGCTTGGAGGGCAAAGAGAGAGAAAACCCCCCCAGCTACAGTGCAACCAGTTTTCCTCTCCCTCCAAATGATGCAAATGACACAGACTCTTAGATTGCATTGTGTTGAAATAGATAGCAGTTATATAAGTCGGACAGCTAAGCATGCTGGATTTCTCCCCCTCAAGTAAGGCACCAATTGTCTCCAAGCTGATTTCATGAGAAAATTGCCTTGGTTATCTTGACAGTCTCCTCAGGGACGTGAACAAAGATCACATTTCAAACTGCATCTCCCACACCTCTTTGACACAGCTGACTAAAAGGTACTAATGACCTAACTTGAGCCACCAGCATCGTTTTATATCAGCTAAGGACTTTCCAATCCAACAAATCCCAAACTTCCCAAGCTGCAATTTTGTTCCCAGGGGATCAGAGTTACTGAAACAAGTTCTAGGACGGCGACAATCCTCTAACTTCCAGAGTCCAAGAGAAGTACACATTGTTTTCCAACCTATTCATTTCATGTTCCATTGAACTCATGGTCAATAGGCCATTTCTCTTAAGCTGTTTTTTAGTAATACGAGCCATACACATAGGTTTAAGTTCAGCTAAAATAAATCCTAACTTAGAATCTAGCAAAGGTTTCTAAATACTAACCTATTACAAACATCAAATATGCACTGACCTAGACATGCGTATTTCTAGGAATATATGCTACAGAAATAAAGCATACAAGGTTGTACATTGCAGCATCATTTGTTATGGAAAAATAAAATAAGATAAAAAAACCGCTAAGAGTCAAACAGCAGGAGATTGAATAATGACATATCCACACTGCATAGTATTATATACTTTTAAACAAAAATAAGATAAAAACTAAACAGAACTTCATGAATTTTCATAGAAAAAAATGTCCATGATACATTGTTAGATGAAAAAAGCAAGTTGCAGAAAGATGTGCACAATATAATTCCATTTTTACAAAGTAAGTGTGTGTGTGTGTGCATGTGTGTGCGCGCACGCATGTGTGTGTGTTTGTGTTTTCATGTAACTGGAAAAAGATATGAAAAGGTATACATAAAACTGCTCATGGTGATCACCTGGGGTCATAGAATTAGAAGGGAGTAGAGTTTTACTTTATACACTAGTGAATATTTTGTATTGTTATATTGACTATGCAATACAAAACAAAATTTGTTGGAAGTGTGGAAAAGGTTATCAAATCTTTCTCAGGACCATACCTAATATCACAATTTAATGAAAATCTGTCCAATTTTTCAAAATCCTCAGAAAATATTTTGCAACCTTCTTTTGTAACCTTTCATAATAAGAGTTTCCATTTATTGACAAGCTAACATGTACCTGAAATGGTACATGTTACTTATACAGTTACTCATACAGTTACTTAGCTTAATCTCTCAGTAACAGCACAGGCTTTATTAAGTCCGTTCTACAGATGAGATGAAATGATTTAAACAAGATCACATAAATCCAACAAGCAGCCTAGTCAGGATCCCAAAGCAGATCTAACTAGAAAGCTTGCGTTCTTCATAGGACTGCACCCTGTCTGTTAAACACACGCCTCTAAGTTAAATCACTCACTTTACTAAAAATCTAATTACTCTTATAAATGGAAATAGCATATGCTATGGGAGTCCAAAAATTTAGTGCACAGAATTGTTAGAAAAGAGTTAAAGGAAATCTATCTCAACAGTTCCCTCCCCTTCTACTCATTACGCTAGTCTCCTAAAGAAAACTGTCATTCATAGGGGCGCCTGGGTGGCGCAGTCCGTTAGGCGTCCGACTTCAGCCAGGTCACGATCTCACGGTCCGTGAGTTCGAGCCCCGCGTCAGGCTCTGGGCTGATGGCTCGGAGCCTGGAGCCTGTTTCCGATTCTGTGTCTCCCTCTCTCTCTGCCCCTCCCCTGTTCATGCTCTGTCTCTCTCTGTCCCAAAAATAAATAAAAAACGTTGAAAAAAAAAATTAAAAAAAAAAGAAAACTGTCATTCACAAACCACCATGTCCTCTGGTATCCCAGGTCATACTCTTCCAGCCTTATCTGCTACCTTTAACCAATTTTTCAAAAACTCTCCCAATAGAGTCTCTCCAAATTCTCTAGATTTCTCCAGACGTGAAATCTGAAGAGATACCTTCAATGTTGACTACTTCACAGCTCCGAAAAGCTAGAAACTTACTCATACATCCCAATAGCCTGCAGACACATTGTTGTTTTGTATGTTAACAAAAACAAAAATAGTATGGACTCATGGCCATTTGATTAACACCTTTTTAGCTTTTCTCGCATGTAGTTTGTCATTCTTAGCCCTGAATTTGTAATATTTGTTAGTGACCCTGTGGGAGGGATAATGGTCAACAATTTTGAGAGAGAAATGTTCATTACAGCCAAAGAGAAAAAGTCAGTAGGATTTAGACAATGCAAAGCATAGTAAATAAGAATGGGAAAATACAATAGACACTGGAGAGGCAGTAGCTTGGTCATCTATCGTGTACCCTGAGACATGACTGGATTTATTACTGATGCTGTATTCTCACACAGCTTCAGTGACCAGAAATGCCTTTCATCCTCTCTCTGGCTGGTGCAAAGATCATATTCCCCAGGGACCTAGCACGTTATAATAATGATTCATTACTTATTCCAGCCCCAGGACATTTCAAATGAGTGTTTCAAACCACTGCTGGTTATTATATTGGATTTAACTTGCCTGATGCATTTATTGAAACCACAGGAAACACTGAAATGCAGTGGTCTCCATAGTTCTTTGAAAGCCACATATTTATTTGACTTTCTTTCACGAATCTCAAAACCTAGCACAGTCTTTTCTGTAATAATTAATCAAAATAGATACATTTGCTGACTGAATTAATAAATGAATGTGTTAGTAATGACTAATGACTTTAAAGTTCTACGGAATTAATTCTTTTTCCTAATGAGTATACCAAACCTTTCCCAAGTTTGTGTCAAAATAACCATGAGGATAGGAGCATCTGGTATTGCCTGGCATATTGAGGCATTCAATAAGTATTTGCTGAGGAATGACAAGCTAAATTACCACAGCAAGTTATTCTCATTATTTTTCCTGATGACATTATACAAGTGCTGTGGATCCGAAATTGGAACTTATGTCTGTTCTCTTTTTTTACTTACCTTTAATTTCTCTGCCCGGATTTACTGCTCTGCTACCTGAGTCATAATAGTATCTATATATCCTACAAATAAAAAGATACTACCCACCAGAGAGAAAATTCAATAGGCTGCTTCTAAGACATTTTCAGAAAACAAACCTTCAGAATCAGTAAAAGGAAAGGAGACAAAATAATCCCCCCCCCCCAAAAAGCATTACCAAAGTACACTTATAGTTTAACTGGAAAGGATTCTTTAAACCATCAGAGGAAATCTCACCTTTGAATGTTCTTGAATTGGAAAAATGACTCAGGTGATAGCATATAATGAAGCAATTACATTACAATGAGATTTAAAAGCCACTAGTATTAACTGGTACCTGGTTTCGCAATTTTCTTACTCATATTTGGAAGCATTTGCTTATGGAATTCAAGAAGGCACATATTATGAATCTGTCTTTCCTAAGAGGTACTGAATACACCAATGGCTATGCAAAGCCTATGTGTATGGAAGGACCTGGGAGAGAGGTCACAGGTCTGGGCACAGGTGAGAGGTACTCCTCTTCATTTACTTTTTAGCTCCATACTATTGCTGTAGTGGTTTTTCTATTATGGAAAGCTAGAACAAATCACTCCCATATGTGAAACTCGCCAATGGCTCCCCACTGCCCTCAAGTTAACCTCCTTAATATGATGTCTATCCCCTTTCAGGATTTGGCACAAAATTCTCATTCTGGAACTCCATGGGAATACATATTCACAAGGGAAAAAAAAAGACATATCTATCTATCTATCTATCTATCTATCTATCTATCATCTCTATCTGATAGCCCAGCAAAATCAGGCATTTTAGGTATGTTTGCTCTCTTCAATAGGGGTTGTTGAACTGAAGAAACTGAGGGATTTACTTGTGTTTGCTTTCTTACTCTCAAGGTTAATTTCTATCACTCACTTAATAGTCCAAAAGCCTCTGCAACCAATAAGCTGTCGTGTTGTCAGCACAGAGCCTGATGTGGGGATAATCTCATGAACCGTGAGATCATGACCTGAGCCAACATCGAGTCAGATGCTTAACTGACAGGCACCCCTAACCTTTCTAATTATATCAGCCTGCTTCCATTTTCTACATAAAACACTCAATGACTCCTCATTTCAACATGAATCAACTCCAAACTCCTCACTGTGGCCTGTAACAGACTTCAGTAGCCTAGCCTCTGCCTTCCTCTTCCATCTCATCCTCCCTGCCTTTTGTCCACCACAGTCCAATCCCCTGGCCTTGTTTCTATCAAAAATTCTGAGCTGAGCCCCTACACCCTCAAAATGGTCAAATGGTTGCTTTCTTCCCAACATTCAGACCTCCATTTGGATGTCACTCCTCAGATAAATCTTTCCTGACCAGTATAGGTCAATATCTAGCACTTTACCCTATTTTCTTTCTTTCATGGCTCGACTTTTATTATCTGCTTCCTCTCACTAAAGTGGGAGCTCCTTGAGGGCAGGAACTTATCTGGTTTGTTCTCTGCTCTATCCTCATGGATTGTAAGAGCTCTTGGCACAAACTACAAATGAATAATAAATATTTGCCAGTTAACTAAGTACCACACACACACACACACACACACACACACACACAAAAGGATCTACTTCCCCACATACCAGATGCTAGCATTCTACAACTTATCTTTTTGAAAGGAATATTTCAGACCCCTGTGAATAAAATTGTGTCCCAAAGAAATGAAATGGCTCACCATAAGCAGACACAAGAAGTCGTTCATTTTTCATGCTCCTTGGATTAAGATCTAAAAGTCTGATTTCAACATCCCGAGATCTTCAAACTAAACCTGATGAGTTATTTCCCCTTTCCTGTCAACTGATAAACAGAAACCTCTGGTCAATTCTTGCTATCATTTACTCAATCTTTGATTTTTGGAAGTGTTTGCCTCATCTTAGTGCAGTCACAGCTCCACTCTGTGGAAAAACGGGGAAAACAGGCAATGTAACACAGGTAATGTCACCTATGTGACCACTAAGAAAACTTGGGAAGCTGTACAGAGATTACAGTCTGCAAGAAGATGCACAAACTATCAAAATGATGACGAGTCTTTTATTCTTATTTGTACTGGATATGGTAATCTCTAAAAATTGAATATGAATCCCAGGCCTATAAATGTTTGATGATTTACTTGCTCTCTTTCCCATATTCCCACTTTTCTATCTCTCTTTATTTCCATAGCAGGCTTGAAACTATTCAGCAACTTTCTCTTTTTAGTAGCACATCTCTGGCAGTAGACACAGCGACGTGGATAAAAATCACAAACACAAAGTTCATTTCAGTCAGACCCAGAGATGAGACAATTAAAAGCAAATGATCTCTTAGGTCTCGCTTCAGAGGGGTGCAGCCCTGGAGACTAGCAGAGGCAGCACTGCCTTTTCTTAAAAGGAAGAGAATATTTTTCACTTTGCTTCAGAATATAAGACCCTTCGTGAAGCTGCCAATAGTTACAACTAACAGTGAATCAAGACCTAATCAATGTCCAACTGGTTCAGCTTCTAAGAGATCCGGTGCAGACAGGAGTTAATGATCTCTCCCAGAAAAGCCCAGAAATATTTTAACCTTTCTTCGCATTTAATACATGGCAGTTTGGGGTCTCCAAGATATCAAGGCACAGCCTGGTTTCTAGTAACACAGCAACACTCGACACAAGAGTTACACCCTCTCCACCACCTTACCATCTAAGAATTTAAAACCACTTGGACCCAGTTTCAACATCTGATTGATGGACACAGTATTCATCTTCCCTTCTCCATCTGCATTGAGTTGAATTTGAGCTCCCCTTCATACTGGGCTTTGCACTGAACTAACTCATTAGAAAGCTTCAACTCTTAGTGAAATTAGAAACTAGGCAACATTTATCTTTGGTGACCCAAGATAACCCTTCATCTCTACCCTCCCCATGTTCCTGCCCCTCTTTACCTCTCAAGTTCTTTCCTTATCAAAACAGCCTCTAATGAAGAGCTCCGAATTCCTTAGCACTAAAATAACTCTCTGCTAGAAGCTTCAAGGATGACTTTTCTCAAGGAGCTAAGGGAACAAATAGGAATTAAAGCTTTGAATTACACTATGTTTTCAAGAGTAAGAGAACAAGCATAAAGGATAGATTAGAACAAAAAGGAAAAGTTTCATACAGGAGCCAGTGACTGAATTTTGTTCTCAAGGATGAAAAAGAATTGGTTCAGCAGTCAAGGTTAAAAGACATTTTTAAGCAATGGGATCAAAATGAACAAGGTAAGGTAGAATGAAAGCATTGTATTAGTAACATGGTTTCTAATTTACCTGTCTCTCCCCTCCAGAAGATCCTGACCATCAGGATTACAAACTCTGCTTATAACTATCAGTGCTCAGTGTTAGAACATAGATATGTACACTGAGAATATTATTGATGGCTATTCACTGTGTGGGATATAATAATGAGACAGACAAAGCTCAAGCACAAAGCAATTCACAATATAACGGGTTTAGATAGAAATGTACACATATCACATAAGAGAGTGAAGATTGACTAGGAGGGAGAGAGAATGTAGCATGAAATGGATAAAAAGCCAGCTCGCCATAAAGTTAGTCTGCCACTAGCTTCCAAATTGGAAGTAATAGTGCATAGGTTATTTTAAAATCCTACCGAGTAATAAGGTCAATGTTACGAAGTCCTGCCTGAGGTAGAGGAGACTGGTGTAGGTAGAAGTGGCTGCCTTCTGTCCCGCCCTAATGTTTCCAATTTGTTGAATAAACCCAACTCACAAAGATCAGGTTATCCCAGCCTAGGACAGATGCTCAAGGGATTTACATTTTCCACATTCACTAACTTATCACAGAATTCCTAATCACAGGAGAATTCAACCACAGCTTAAATCATGAGTGTTCTCAGCGAAAAGGGTGACCACTTCCTTGTTTGCTCTGACTACAAAACCAACCTTCCTTGAAAAAAAGATGAAATCTCAATGTCTCTCTGATCCCTCAAATCTTGCCTCTGTGTCTGAGGGCTGCATATCTCTGTTATCTGGTTGCCTTGGACACATCACCTCTGAGCCTGACCTCGATGCGGGTCTACATATAACGATCACTCAAAATGAAATTCAGGCAATCTCACAGTCTGGGGAGAGTTGTGTCCATATAGCTGCCCACAACTGTCCCTGCTGAGGCCAGCCTTCACTCAGCCAATAGCATGTAGGCCAATTAGAGCAGGGAGATGTTGCTGCCACAAATAGCCATCCACCTGTGGTGAGATCATGGTCCTCTGTGTTGAGTTTGGGCTCACTAGGAAGCCTCCGATCTCTTTGGCCAGACGTCCAGCTGATTGTTTTGGATGATGTGAATTAGGTAAATATTTTCTTAAGGCTGAACATTTTTAACAGTCTGACTGAATGCTCTTCAAAGCCTGAGATGTTGGGTCAAATGCAATTTTCCTTTAAAGAAAAGAGGTTTACTTACCCTTTCTCTTTTTTCCTTTTAAAGCATTTTGGGCAATACTGAAGAGCAACTGCTTTTTTTCTTCTTGTTTGCTTTCTTGAGTGTAGAAGTGTGGAAGACCCATGTTAAGATGGCCTTCTGTCTTGGGAAAGCATCTCAAGTCCAATTACATGCCTTCAGATTCCCACCGATGTAATGACATGAACTCTCATGTAAAATGAATGCACAAATGGGATAAAAGCAACCTCAGTAAACACTGAGATTTCTATTACAAGAAAAAAAATATGAATGGAGTAGCCTATAGTTTCAAATCACAGAAGCATAGATTCAAAAAGACTTCAAAGACCGTCTACTCTAATCTCTCATTTTATGATTCGGGGCATTCATTCTCATTCATTTTATTATTCATTCACCCATTCATTTAAACTGGACAAGATTCATCCCAGGCCAGCATTCACCCCACTGATCCTCCAAGGGGATCTCAAGAGCATCATCACCTGGGACGTTTTAACAATGAAAATTGTTGAGACCCATCAAAGATCTACTGCATCAGAAATGGTGGATATAGCCCAGCAATCAGTGTATCTTAACAAGTCTACCAAGTTATCCTGGTGCACACAGAAGTCTGAGAATCGCTTCCCTACACTCTATAAGTGGAATGCATTAGTCAGGTCTATTTATTTTAACTGGATTAAACAAAAAAGTGGAATCTGTTCATCCATGCAACTAAAAAGTTCAGAATAATCTATGAAAAACACCACATTTTGCTTTTCTTCAGTGGCTGCAAATGTCCTTCTCCATCAACTACATATTCCCCAGTTAGGGATGCCCATACCATAGTGCCAAGCTTCCCGTCAAGCTTGATTTCCCACTGCTCTCCAACAGGCACCTCGGCCAAAACCCTCTGCCTTGACCATAGCTTACCCATTCCCCCATTCTCATTTCTTCCACAAAGCTCCCCTGGACTGAAACACTTCCACACCCTCAGCCTATCAAAAATCCTGCCCCAGCTTTAAGAGCAAGTTCAAGCTTTACCACTTCCCTGAAAAATCCTTTGACTGCTCCAACCCTGTTTTATAAACCTTTTTGTGAATTCCTACAACTTTCAATGTCTGACACATACCATACAGCCCTTAACTACATTTCTTAAGGCAGGGACCATTTTTGTTGTAAAGAAACCATTCATGCTCATTTAAATAAATGGAGATAGTTGTAAGTTTTCAGAGGGGTTTCATGTAGCCCAATTACAGGGTAATAAGCTAAACTTCAACAGTTTTGAAAGGTCACAAATATTAGACAAGAACATTTATTCCTCAAGTTTCAATACGTGTGGCCTCTCTCCCTACCTCAATCAATTCTGATTAATTATCTGATTGGTGAATTTGAGAGAAGAAACAACACGTGCTGAGTGGAGTTCCTTCCTCTTTTCTTTTTGGGGAACTTCTACAGGGACCATTCCAAGACAGGAGCTCATGGAGGGAAAAATGGAGTCAAGGCGCTGGGCAGCACTGCAGTTTTTTAACTCTGCCTTTGACTAGGTGGGTAAGTTTATTTTAGAGGTGAAGATAGTGAGTTACTTGTTACTTCAGGGTAAAAGTTGTTCTCCAAACAGTTTAATCAGTAATAAAAGTGACACTTTTATCTCTGTCTGCCTGATTTATTTGTCCTTAATTGGTTTTAACTCAAGAGAAAAAGAAAGGGGTATTACTATTGGTCATCCTAAAATTTAAATAATAGGCAGCTTTTTTCTTTCTTTCTTTCTTTCTTTCTTTCTTTCTTTCTTTCTTTCTTTCTTTCTTTCTTTCTTTCTCTCTTTCTTTCTTTCTTCTCTGGAGCTGCCTATTTATCACCCTGCTCTAAACCCATTCCAATTCCTCTTATTCCGAAAATAAACTTCTTTCTAACTTGGGTATCTGGCTCTTCATTAACTTGGGCATTTATGTGGAACTGAGTGTTACTATTAGTGGTAAAGACTGCTAATTTCCCCCCAGATGTATTTCCCTCTTCTTGTTTAGTAACAGAATAACCACATTTTAGCTGGGCACATGGAAGCTAAGAATAAAGAATACATTTTGCAAGTAGATAGAGTCATATGATTAAGTTCTGTCCAATGGGATTTAAGTGAAAGAGCTGTGCATGATTTCTGTAGGATATCTTAAAAGAGGAGGTATCCTCACTGCTCTTCCCTTCCGATTTCTTCCTTCCTGCTAGTTGAAACTCAGTTCTAATGTCTGGAACTGGAGCAGCTATTTTGGACCATGAGGGAGAAGCAGTGCTATGCTAGGCCTGGTTCATACAGGTTCAGGACAGCAGATTGCTGAACTTTGTGGAATTTTGAAAACTGATTATTAAAATATTGATAGCTTGAAACTGGCCATGGTGAGAGTATCTCCACCATAGAAATCAGGCAATGCTACAAATCAAGCCAGAGTCAATTTACCAGCATAGCACTGGATAGAGGTACACACTGAAGATGCCAAAGCAATAAGACAGAAGCCTGAGCCCTTGATAGCAATGAAATAGCTTGCCATATAAGCCCTGGACTGCCTATGTTTATGTGAGAGAAACAAAATGGGTTTCTATCTTGTTCAGGTATCATAACTTTTGCTTTCTACCCCTCAAAGCCAAATGTAATCCTAACTAAGATCCATTAGAGACACTGGGCCTAACTTAACATAACCTGATCATAGTTTATGGGTCCTTGGCACAAAGGGGAAGAGGGTGTGGGTTCCATGGTAAAACCCTGGCTACTATAACTAAACCCATCCTTTTAGGAGGGGCTGTGGGTTTACATTTGAAAAAAAAAAAAAAAGGATTTGAGTGGAGCAGTCATCCTAAACTGTACTATAGTTGACTATAGTGTATATATAGTATAGTAATATTATACATATTATACATAGTATAGTATAGTTGACTATACTTCCATTTAATATATTAGTACACAGATATATCTGTTATTTAACATCATTTTGTGTCTATTTCCTTTAAGCCTAGTTGTCTGGGGGCACCCGGGTGGCTTAGTTAGTTAAGCGTCTGATTCTTGACTTCAGTTCAGGTCATGATCTTACAGTTCGTGGGTTCGAGCCCCGTGTTAGACTCCACCCTGATGGTGCAGAGCCGGCTTGGGTCTCTCTCTCTCTCTCTCTCTCAAAAATAAATTTAAAAAAAGCCTATTTGTCTCAATTATTTTCTAAAAATATTTTAGAGCCATTATTTATATGCATTCTCCCTATAAGTGATATATTTTCCCCTATGCCCCCAGTGCAGTAGACTATACAACACTCTGTCAGCCCAAGAGCTCTACGGTACTACCCCAAGTGTCTTATTTATTCCAATGCGGTCTCTCTCCATTTGTTTTATGCTCTGTCAACCAGTTCTGATCAATAATGCCTGACAAAAACTGTTCAAAAGATAATGCTATACCTGCCAAAAGAAATGAGAAAGAGTATCACAGGAAACTATGAATGCCTGTTGTATTGTAGCTCTAGGCACCTGCAAGGAAACAGTAACTGAAGTTCCTTAGGCAATAAGAGATTCATAGACATGCTTTAACTTTATGAAAAGCCTCATAAATGTTACTGTATCCAGGGAAGATTGAGCAACAATCACATAAGTAAGTAGCTAGAGAAAGATATAATTGAGACATATCTACTCAGAGGAACATTTCCAGTGGACTTTGCTATAAAGGTCTTTTATAATGCTGATTCAGTCAGAGTGCCAAAATTCAAGACCACAACTGCACCACTAAGTGTGATATGCATCTACTTAAAATGTGTATGTGTATGTTTCATTTGTGGGTGATACCATATCTCTAACTACATTATAAATTCTGGAAGGACATGGAGAGTAAAAGATAAATAAGACAAGATCCTTGACCTATTACAGAAAACAGACAAGCAAAGACAATACTATAGGATGGTGTGAAAGTGCTATGAGAGAGATAAGCAGAGTGCTCTTGCTGGTTGACCCTCCAATATCAACTCTATTCCATGTGATTAGTCTAATCCACCCATGAGAACCCTCCCTTTACTGGTCATTGGTTTAAAAATAGACATAGGATCCAATCTTGGTCACCAAGACATGGAAATAAGTGGAAAATTTTCTCACTCCTAAAAAAGACAAAAAAAGAGATGCTCCCTCCCTTCCTCTGGATTTAGGGGTCAACCACCTGTGGGTTTACTGTAAGGCACTAGGCACTATTTCCGCAGGTGAAAAAAAAAGGCTTAGAAAGACAAAAAAGCAAGGTTTCTGAGTAGAGAGATTTAAGTACCATAGGAAGAAGTAACAGTTACTCTTCTCATAGCCAGCAGGTAAGCCTTTTAAGAAACCAGCTGCTCTGTATGATAATGATTTATAGAAGTCTCATCTTATCCCTACTGTCTACCCCCCTATAGGGCAAGGACCTTGTCGGAAACAAGGCCTCAGCCACAGTGACTTGTGCTGCCCAATCAGCTGCTGTAAGAAAAAGTTCAAGAGCAAAAACTCCAACAAATCTTTTTCAAGGAGGTAGATTGGGTATTTGATGGGGAGAAAAACAAAATCACCAGAAAGAATTTTGGAGGAAATAAAACGATTCCAGGATCCCCTCCTCAAATTCTTCCTCCCTTAAGCCATTCACAGAAACCTGCTTTCTTCAGTTGCATCTCAAGAACCTATTTCTTGGGGCACCTGGGTGGCTCAGTCAGTTGGGCATCTGACTTCAGCTCAGGTCATGATCTCGTGGTTCATGACTTCAAGCCCCTCACCAGGCTCTCTTCTGTTGGCATGAAGACCAATTGCTTCAAATCCTCTGTCCCCCTCTCTCTCTGCTCCTCCCCCACTCGTTCTCTCTCTCTCTCTCTCTCTCTCCCCAAAATAAATAAGCTTAAAAAAACAAATTAAAAGAACCTATTTCTCACTTCAGAATTAATTCTAAATCCTGGGGCACCTGAGTGGCTCAGTCAGTTAAGCATCAGATTCTGGATTTCAGCTCAGGTCATGATCTCACAGTCGTGGGATCAAGCCCCTCATTGGGCTCCGTGCTAAGCATGGAGCCTGCTTAAGATTCTCTCTCCCTCTCTCTCTTCCCGTCTCCCACTCACTCTTTCTCTCTCCCTCAAAATAAATAAACACTTTAAGAAAAGAAAAAAAAAAAAGAATTCCAAATCCTGTCACTTCAGGGTCCCATTCTTCCTTTCACTGGTCATGTAAAGTTCTTACCCTCACTGTATACCAAAATCACAAGACGAATTTTTTAAAAACTACCAAACCCAGGTTCCACTTCCAGACTGATTGAATCTAATATGAAGCCAGGGCTGAGAGCCACAATACCATTGTAAATAAACTGTTGTCAGGTGCTAAATATAAAGAATTATTGAGGAAGGCTCAGAGCTAAGAACAAAATTCTATCTCACATTCCATGTCTGGGGTCAGATGTAGGGGTCAGACTCACTCAGGAATTGGAGACAGTCAATATTTCAACAGACCCACTTCTTTGATGAAAGAGAAAGAATGGAAGAAAGACAAGGGTTACCTCAGGGGGGCGGAATGTATCTTGCAGGGTGGCAACTATCCCTCCCATCGCCCTTTTGTATTCAGGTTTGAAATCAACCTGGGCTGGCCTGGGTGGCTCAGTCCCTTTGGTGTCCAGCTTCAGCTCAGGTAATGATCTCACAGGTCATGAGTTTGAGCCCTGCATCAGGCTCTGTGCTGACAGCTCAGAGCCTGGAGCCTGCTTCAGATTCTTTGTCTCCCTGTCTCTCTGGTCCTCCCCCACCCACACTCTGTCTATCTGTCTGTCTCTCTCTCTGAAAAATAAACACACACTTAAAAAAAACAGAAATTTCTAAAAAAAGAAAGAAACAAAGGAAGGAAGAAAGAAAGAAAGAAATCAACCTCCTCCATGCAACAAGACTGAGACAGAAATGTTGCTTCCCACCCCTATGGCTAAGTTGAGGATTGGAGGTTGGCTCTGGTCTAAGAGCTGGCAAATCACCGGTCAGGTATAGCATTTGATCCTCAGGAGAGTGGAAAGAAGAGCAGTAGAGAGATGCTGAAGCTAACAGGAAATGCTGGAAGGCAGGCTACCTGCTACTTTTTGGAGTAGCAAGAATACAAGCTTTCACATGGCTCTGACAGACTCTAAGGAAGGGAGCTGGGTTTAAGCCATTATGCTTTTGCACAAAGCTATAGGCCCCATGGTGTAAAGAAGAATATTGCACCTGACAGAGATCTCCACCTGGAGCTTGTCCAAGGGTAGCCCGTAGAGCCCAACGAAGAACCAGCACATGTGCCCCACGAAAGGAACGGCATTCAAACTTCTTCCACACAGAGTCAAGCAAGGACAGTTAGTGTTGGCCAGAGAAGCAGCCACAGCCTCCAGAGAGAAGAGGTGAGTACAAGATACCCTTACTAGAAGTAGGCAGGTAAGAGGACTCAGTGTCGACTGCAGTTCCTACATCAGAGGGCAAGCACAGGAAAGGGAGCTGGGATGGGAAAGAACAGACCAAGACCCCCATCCCACCCTCCAGCACTTAAGATTATTGGTCTTTCTGGAGGTGGGCAAAAGAAAGAGAAGTCCTTTGAATAGAAAATCAGTTTCGCTTAAAGTTTTATTTATTTATTTTTG
Organism: Puma concolor; assembly: GCF_028749965.1. Classification (NCBI taxonomy): domain Eukaryota; kingdom Metazoa; phylum Chordata; class Mammalia; order Carnivora; family Felidae; genus Puma; species Puma concolor. Next base: position 39,667,305 of record NC_141673.1, on the reverse strand, counting down.
AGAGAGAGAGCAAGAGCAAGAGAGCAGGGAAGGGACAGAGAGAGAGGGAGAGAATCCTGAGTAGGTTCCACGCTGTTAGCGTAGAGCCCCATGTGGGAACTCTATCTTGTGACCGTGAGATCTTGACCTGAGCTGAAACCAAGAGTTGGATACTCAACTGACTGAGCCACCCAGGTGCCCAAAAACTCACTTTGAAACTAAAATGAACACTCCTGGATCTTGAGATTTCAAGGACACCGGTTTTATAAACTGGAAGTGACACAAGTTACGGAATTGGGCTGAGACACCATTAAGGGAGCTCACTATCTAACAGGCAAAGGATTTTGACAGAAGAGTTAGTAGCAATTATGGGAGAAGAACCCTAACGCAAGGAAAGGCTGTCCTCACAAACTGGTGACATGTGTCAATATTTATAGTCCTTAAATATGAGTTGAAGTGTGGCCTATCTTAAGTAACACACTTATGTTTCCAAGAGGTTCTTATGGAGACAACGGTGGAGAGAAGGGTGGTGGAATGAGGTGGATGCAGTGTTTGAGGGTGACATTAACTCTTCATCAAGAGTCAGACATTCCTCAAGATAATAGGTAAACAAATGGTTCAAAAGAGGAGCCTCCTATTACCCAACCAACCAGATGGTGCTCCCCACGTGAAATTCTTCTGTCACAAAGGCGGTTGGCTGTGTGTGTGAGTTTGATGGTCATCCTCATAATGATGTGAGTGGAGTGAAAAACTTTTAAAAAAATAGCTAAATAAAAAATTAACGTGGATAGACAGTCAGAGAGACTCTGATGATAGTTCTGAGTCAAACTCTTGCCATTTTCCCCTCCTTTCCTGTAATGAAATAAGACTCCAGGGGAAGTTCCAGGATGTAGCAAACCCAGGGTCAGTGCCTTACAGCGCCACCCTGATAACTACAGATTGTTAACTCCAGACCGAGAACTACAAAGTTGCCTCATTTCGCTTACCAATTGTGTTGAATACAACTAAAATATTACAACAAATAATTCCTATCTCAAGACTAGAACCAAATTAATTTTGCACATTTGTAGTTTGCTACGCCACAACCACCTATCCCAGAGGCCTCTGTTCCCAGGTCAGCAGACAAGGAGGGACTCCAAGAGGAGCCATTTCCATAGCCAGAGGTAACTATGATGTGAGGTGTTTTTGAAGGCCCTTTCCCATCCCTCTGGGCCCAAACTTTCTTTCCTGTGGGTCTGCAAAGTAGTGCCTGAAATTCTCAGCATTCCTGTCATTCCCTAAAGGCTCAGGCAGCTCTCTAAACATTCTTGCCCACAAGCACCTGAGGAATGGGCCCCCGAGTTCTTGCGTGGGAAGCCAGCAGGAAGTTAAGAGCATAGCGCAGCAAGAGTATTTGGGAGAATGACAGCAAGTCCTAAAGGAAACACAGAAAAGAGTGGAGGGTGCAAGATAAGGAGCTTGGTCTACGTGAGCAGCTGCAGCGGATGGTTGCATCACCCAAGCATGGCTAGTGACCTACCTTGAAATGGAATGTGGGCCAGGGGAAGCTGGCACCATGCTTTGGAACCTGGAAAGCGACCCAGGGCTGTAGTACAAATCCTTAATAAAGAGTTTTAGCTAGTATCCCTTGCGGGAACCCTGGGAAAAAATGTTCTCACTGAGGCCCTAAGTGGATCTCAGAAGCCCTGTTCAGAAAAGCCCAGTCATTGAAAACTGAGACGTGCTGCAATGGCAAGAACCCTCTCCCTTTCCTTTCTCTTCCTCTTGCCCTCCCTGTCCTCCTCCTTCTCCCCCCCCCCCCACCCCTTCTCCTCCTCCTCATCGTCCTCCTCCTCCTCCCTTTCTCTTTCCCACACACAGTCTGGGAGTTTACTTGGGTAAATTTTTTGGAGAACTGGGTTGCTACATCTGCAATGTATTCATTTAAACCTCAGACAGACCACTAGAGGGCAGTGTCATCATTAATCACGAAAACTCTCCTGGCTTCCTCCCGCTTCAGTATTTCAGGCAGGCCCATCTGCACATCCTGTGACAGGATGTTTCGGAACTTTTCCTTCAGTTCCCACTGTAAATAAACAACCCCGGGGTGGATACATCCAGATGCACATCACAGCACAGCATGAATTGCCCAGGCCAAAGTTTCTGGTATATCTGTAACAGTCTTGCCGAATTTTGCGGCACACTTCAAACCCAGAGCTTAACCTTGCTTTTTGTCCTTCTAAATCTCTTCCTGAATTTTGGAATTTCTCTCGTATGCTATCCTCAAGAGCAAAAGGAAATTTCTTTTCAAGGAAACAAAGAGTTAAATAATCCGGCACAACCTGTTTATACAAGATTCTGTTTTGTTTCCATATTCCAGTTGCAAGTGTCTGGCTAGCTCAAAAGCAGGGTTGCCCAACTGGTCCAAAGCTATTAGGAGATTAGTCATGTGTGCAAACACAGGGACCAAGAGCCACATGTTTCTCTCTACTAGAGGCACCGAGAGCGTAAACTGGGCCCACTAAATTCAGTCCTAGTTAGGTATGCCAAAGAAAGCAAAGTTGCTAGAAGTTTGGGGCCCTTTTTTTTTGGCATTATTCCCTTCCTGTGAGTTCAATTAGTGCTCCTAGGTATAGACCTTGCATCCTTTGCATGAGGACAACCTAGTATCTGACTTTTCTGAAACTAGTATTTTAAGAACCCATATAAGCAAACCTACTGACTGAAGACCTGGGTGTGATTATAAATCATCAGGTAAAGGATAGAACATGGGCATTGACATTGCTGCCCCAACACTGGTGCTATACTTTTCCAAACAACTGATATCTGCTGACATCAAGCTCATCCTCAGTTTATCAGCAGAGGCAGATAAGGTGAGGGAAACATTTACAGCCAGAGCGACTTCTGGAATTTTCCTACAGTGCTGAAATACCATCCAGAGTTCAAGTGGGCCACATTTGGACAAAGATTGCTATGTTATTTTTTCTATCTTTTGTATTTTCCCTGCTATATAATAACATTAACACTCTTTACACAAGGTCAGTACTATTTACCTAAGACTTTCCCAAAGGTTTCTTTTCTTTCCTATCCTCTCTTCTCAAAAGGAGCCTGAGTACATGCTGTATTTTTGAGGGGAAAAATAAAATAGAGGAAAAGCATATAGAAATTAGTCAGGTGGGGACTGTAACTCAGCAAATCCACATTTACTGAGGAGAAGACAGAGCTGAAAATTAGTTTCAAGGTTTAAAGATTATGTTTCAACAGAGGCTTCCAGATTTGGGCGAACATCGTGTTTCACAGCAGGTGAGGAGAGAAAAAAGTACAGAAAAACAAACAAAGATAGAAGAAAATGCTATGAAAGACCACTCCTGAGTAAAACATGAGCAGGTGGAATGTTGACAGAGGGCGGGGGTGGACTCAAGAGTCTCGAAGATGGCACCCGTGGCCTTCACCTACTCACAACCCCAAGAACGTTACCAAGAAGGCATCACACAGCCTTTTCTTTTACAGTCACCTTCTTTACAGGACTGTGCCCCAGGAAATCAGGGAACAAGCGCCTGTTTGCTTCCAGCTTCCCTTTACAAATCCAAGATTTTGGCATGCTGGGACAAATAAAAACAGGTAGGAAAGGATAAACAGTGGATGAGATCCCAGCTGCAACCGCCTAAATAGAATTGCTTTAAAGCACAACAAGTTGGCTTTAGTCTGTATTATTCTGAATGTATAATCAATGTGGCCCCTCTTTTTCCAGGAAAGGAACTTTGTTTTGCTTTTTTTTCTTCTACACTTTCACCCAGAATGAATAGCTTCCTCATTAGGCAGTGTTCACATGCCCTCAGAAAACGTGTTTGGAAGAGAGACTCCCTGGAATCACAGATTAAAATGCCAGCAGAGTTGAGTATGTTCTTCTCTACTCTGAGCTGGTTAAATGAGAACTCATGTCATTCTCCATGCAGGGAACTTCTCAGGTAAGACTATTAAAGCCATGGAACCATCCACTTAGTGTGGTTATTAAAAATCCTATGGCACTCTGGTAAATAGTGTGTGAATTGGCAGCCAGAATATCTTTTCCCATCCCAGCCTCTATATTTCCTGGATTTATAGAATCAAATCAAATAGGAAAGATTTAGGCCTTCGCACCCATTTTGAAGATACTAATTGAGCACGTACACAATGTGTTCGTACTGGAGTACAATAATGAACAAGATCTAGCAGTCTTTGCTTTCACAGTAGAGTCTAGAGTATGGGAATATAAAATGGTATACCTGCTGTGGAAAAGAGTTACCACGTGACCCTCCATTCCTAGGTATATCCAAGACAATTAAAAACATATGATCACACAAAAACTTGTACATACATGTTCACAGCAGCATTATTCAATAGCCCAAAAGGGGAAACAACCCAAATGTCCATAAACTGATAAAAGCATAAACAAAGGGTGGTATATACATACAATGGAATATTATTCAGCCATAAAAAGGAATGGAGTACTGACACATGCTGTAACATGTGTTATAGCTTACCTTATGCTAAGTGAAAGAAACCAGACACCAAAAGACAAATACTGTATGATTCCAATTATATGATATGCCTAGAACAGGCAAATACATAGGGATAGAAATTAGTAATTGTCAGTGGGTGGGGAAAGGGAAGATTGGGGAGTGGCTATCAATGGGTATGTGGTTTCTTTTGTGACTGATGAAAACGTTCTGAATTTATACAGTGGGGATGGCTGCATGACCCTGTGAATATAAAAACCACTGAATTGTATACTCTAAAAAGGTGAATTGTGGGGTGTCTCGGTGGCTCAGTTGGTTAAGCTTCCGACTCTTGATTTTGGCTCGGGTCATGATCAAACGGTGTGTGAGTTTGAGCCCCACATCCGGCTCTGCACTGACAGAGTGGAGACTGCTTGGGATTCTCTGTCTCCCAGTCTCTCTGTTCTTCCCCCGCTTGTGCGCTCTCTCAAAAAAATTAAATAAACTTATAAAAAAATAAAAGGGTGAATTTTATGGCATGTGAATTATATCTCAATAAAATGAGGTTAATTATAATGTCATGTGACGAGTGCCTCGTTAGAACAGAGTGCTGTTTGACATATTTGGAGTAGAGCTGGAGAAGGAGTTCAGAAAGGCTTTCTGAGAGAAGTGGCTCTCAAGCAGAGACCAAAAAAGACAAGTAGGAGTAAGAGGGACAAAGGAGCAGGAATGATCAATACCAAACAGTGGAACATGCCCAGGGCTGGGCATGCGGTTCCGCTGGGCTGAAGAAGGGCGGCAGTGGGGAGGGGAGAGGCCAGGGATATAGGGGCTAAGAGCCCTGCCAAAGAATTTGGACTTTATCCTAATTATAAGAGAAAACCTTGGAAGAGTTAAAGCTCAGGAGCAATGAGATCTGGTCTGCTCTTCAGAAAGGTGGTTCCAAGTGCAGTGTGAAGTACAGACTGCAGGGGAAGCAAGGCTAGTGGCTGGGAGATTAGTTAGTTAGGAGGTTACTGCACTAATACAAATCAGAACTGACCAGACAGGGAAAACTGGAAAGGTACTGGGGAAGTTTTTCCAAGCTCGCTGTAATGCCCTGCCAACCCTTCCCACCATCGGAAAGCAAGAAGACGGTTTTGTAAGGAGGTAGTGCTGAGACTGAGCAGGCCCTATACCTGCTTTTGCTCCAAACTTTATATTTAATCCCCTTTAGACTTGGTTTCCCTTTTCAGACCACCATGACCATAAAGATCCTTGCCATTTGCAATGGAAAGCTGGTCTGCTCATAGAGTATGAAAATGAGTCAGAAACACTTGGGTTCAAATGCCCGCTCTGCCATTTTCAAGCTATGTGACTTTTGGTAAGCCATTTAATTTCTGATCTCAATTTTCTTCAAATGTGAAATGAGATCATATATATCTCACAGTTTTTACTGAGGGCTACTTGTGACTACATGTGTAGAAAAAAGTCTTGGAGCAGGCCTGTCCTGTAGCGGATGCTCAATGAATGAGGTTCGGTACCATTCAAGCCCTCTCAGATGGTAAGTCTGTAGTTGAAGTCACAGTCCTACTTTGATGCAATCATGACATTGAAGGCTAAAAAGTATGCCTTGGGCCTGGTGCTGTGAATATTTTAGCAGGCTAGGAAAGACTGTCCCACTATCGGCCTAGAAACAGGTGTTTGCCAAGATGACAAACATAAGTCATTTGCATCCATGGCTCCTTAAATACCATTTCAAAATCAAGTATATTTAAATTAATTCCTAAAAAGAAAGATCTGAGGGCTCCTCAGACAAGTCATCAAATAAGGGCTTGTTTACGCTCAAACAGAAAGGCCGAAGTTCCAGGTAAAGGCTCTCCTTTCTGGCGCTCAACATAACTCCAGGGCAGCAGACCATATAAATAGTTTGAGGCACTGGACAAATGGAATGCTGTCTGGAATGATAATGTGGAAAGAGAAAAACAGTTCATGTAAACACAGCAGGCGATTTAATTTAAAGAAACACATTTAACAAGCCACCTAGAGCTTTCTAGGCACAAGTGTCTGGTTAGGTTTTTATGCAGAAAGGAACACATTTAAAGAACAGGCAAGAGTAGAAAGTATCACAAAATGTCTTAAAACCTTACTTAAGGAGCTTATTGTTATCAGCACTAAAACCAAGGTCTTTATTCTCCTCCTTTACCAGGGTGCAGGCTCAAGGGATAAAATGTAATTTTAATACTGATGTAAACTAGTAAACAATCCCCTTAACTTTTGGAAAGTTCTCTCTCTCTCTCTCTCTCTCTCTCTCTCTCTCTCTCTCTCTCTCTCTCTCTCTTCCCTCCCCCGCCGCCCCGGCCCCCCCCCCCACACAATCTTCCATATATTCTCTCTCATCCTCTTCCTGTACTATGAAAATTTATCTCCAAAGAAACAACAATCTCCCAAAGTATGTCTCTTTCTCTGTTGACCACTGTAATGGGTTTCAGAAAGCACAAGGTGGCAGAAACACATTAGAAATGCAACTGGAATAAGTGTGGGTGTCATGGAAACTGCAGCAACCATCAAGGTATTTTTTAGGAAAATAAAAGAGAGATTTCCATTATAAGAACAAATATGCTCAATAAAGTTTGGGAAATATGACTGTAAAAAGAAGAAAGGGAATTCTATCACCCAGAGGTACGGACAGATGTTTAATTCTTCTTCCTATTGTCTCCATAGTTGTGATTATACTAGATACGCAATTTTATATCTTCCTTTTTAAACTTTACCAAGGTAAGCACTTTCAAACCTTATTTATTCATATATCTCCCTGTTTCAAAAAAAGAGTTAAGGCATCTTCATGTGTCCATATTTTTATAAACCCTTTAAAAAGATAACTTATTAGAGGGGCACCTGAGTGGTTCAGTTGGTGAAGTGTCTAACTTCGGCTCAGATCATGATCTCGTGTTCATGAGTTTGAGCCCCACATCGGGCTCTCTGCTGTCAGTGCAGAACCCACTTTGGATCCTGTGTCTCCCTCTCTCTGCCCCTCTCCCACTCATATGTTCTCTCTCTCAAAAATAAATTAAAAATAAAAAAATAAAAAAAGATAATTTATTAGATGGTGGCTTGTCTGATCTAGCCATTTTCCTATTAGCAACAATATTTTAAGTGAAATATTATCAATAATGTCTCAGCCAGTAAATTTACATTTTTAAGATGCTATTTCCAAAAACAAAGCCAGTTATCTGAGAGAATCAGAACTGAACAAATATAATGGTAACCATTTCTTTTTTTCTAAAACAGAAAGTGAAATGATGGTATCTTCTCTGTCCAAACAGCATTTATTTGAAGACCTTTGTAACTCCAGTAAGCAAGCACAGAATATATTGTCTCCTGAACTGGCCTGTATGTAACTGGATCTTTTCTTATTTTTCAAACCTATATCTACAGTATATAATATGTATTATATGTGTGTGTATAACTGTATATTTATGTATTTTATATTTATAAAATATTGTGTAACAAAGTGTTTTCTTAAATACTTAAGTTATTGCTGAAGCAGCCAAAACTCATTTATGTTTTTAATGTTTTTCATTTTTGAGAGATAGAGAGACAGAGCATGAGCAGGGGAGGGGCAGAGAGAGAGGGAGACACAGAATCCAAAGCAGGCTCCAGGCTCTGAGCTGTCAGCACAGAGCTCGATGCAGGGATCAAACCCATGAAGCCGTGAGATCATGACCTGAGCCAAAGTTGGACGTCCAACTGACTGAGCCACCCAGGCGCCCCAAGTCATTTATACCTTTAGAAGATTGACACTAATTAGATTTGCTCCTGGAAAATTAACCAAAGCCAAAATTGATTGCTGCTTTAGAATCATTCATCTGAATTCTGAAAATAACTATATGTAATCCTTTGGTCTAGTCACCTACTATTACTCCCCCCTATTCAGTCAAGTGAAGCCTTCACCAACATCAGACAACTAAGTAGGAGGTGAGATACTTAGAACTCTGTAGCAACTGGGAAAATTCCTTATGTTTCAGTACCTTAATTCATGCCTTTAATACACAGGTCAAACTGAGAAATTAGAAAAAATGTGGTGGCTCCCCCCCTCCCCCCCCACTAAAGAAATTTTTTTTTAAGTTTATTTGTTATTTATTTTGAGAGAGAGATAGAGAGCAAGCAGGGGAGGGGCAGAGAAAGAGGGAGACAGAGAATCCCAAGCAGGCTCTGCACTGTCAGCACAGAATCCGATGCAGGGTTCAATCTCACAAACCGTGAGATTATGACCTGAGCCGAAACCAAGAGTTGGACGCTTAACTGACTGAGCCACCCAGGAGCCCTGACTCTTTCCTCTTTTTAAATGAAAACATAATTTGCTCTGTTAAATGAGCAAATTGTTGCCTTCCAAGGGAGGGAAAATTCAATTGTCAGAACAAATGTTATTACATTCAAGAAACTCCTGAACGATGAGTCCTGGTTTTCTAGTTTGTAAGAACTTACGAGAAAATCACATGCAATTCTCTGAAAAGATCAATCCCATTCATGACTCGTCCAGCGCCAGTCAGAACTCCAAACTAAAGTTCTCACTCGATGACTTCACTTGCTCCTTCCCAGCCTCCTCCTTTCCCAAGTAGCTTTGAAGAAGTTTCTCATTTTATTCAAAGACTCTCAGTCCATTCACAGAAGGGTTTTCTTTACCTCTGAGCACCAAGGTTAAGTCTTCAGGATCCAATAAATTGCAAGTTGGAAACAGTTGAAAGGGGAAAATGTCAGCTTAAAGAAATTAATTATTAGTGCAGGAACTTACTGCACTTTCTCAACATTTCTTCTCGTTAGGCCTCTATAAGGGACTCAAGAGTCTAGATGATCTGAATATAACCTCAGTGTCAGAAACTTTTTCTGTCTCCCTGATTGGTTAGGTTTCCCAACGATTGGGGTTATCCATTTCCAGAGCCCTGGCGAAGATTAAAAAGCAAGAGAACTGTATTAAGTAACAAGCTTGTCTATGGAGTATCCACATTTTAAAAGCCTAGAGATTCTGGTTTGGGAAAGCTAAAAAAGTAAACACCAACTATGATGACTGGAGAAGTTAATCTTTCCTTTGCTCAATCTTATACCCATACTTCTAATAAAAATAATTTAGGCTTTTGCCCTTGGAACTATTTCTTACAGAAACTGCTTACCATGATACAAGAATAACTTCCCCTACTTTTTGTTTATTTGTTTTTCCTCTATTTCTATTCTTTCCCACATAGATTAAACCAAAATAAGATTAGCCAGAACTAATTTGATTCCAATCCAAGCCACACACCCTATGTATTCCATTCCAAATCAAGTTTAATTTACTGACTTCCTTGGGTCCCAACTGAATGACCTACTGGAATTCATGAAAGAGGTCACAGAATATTATTGCAGGCCAAAAAAAGAATGTGAAAAACACAAACATGCCTGGAAACAGATTGGCCCAAAGACATGACTTGGTTAAGATGTTTTTTTGTGGAATTCAAATGATAAAAGATCAAGTCTTCCAACAGGAAAAGCAGCTAACATAGATGCATTTGCATTTATACATCATTCATTCATTCAGCAAATATTTATTGAGTACCTATTATACAATCAGCCCACACATACTCATGGACCTTACAATAGTAGAGAAGACTTCAAGAAAACATCTGCTTTTTCTGGTGTCCAGTTTTCTTTCTTTTTCTTTCTTTCTTTCTTTCTTTCTTTCTTTCTTTCTTTCTTTCTTTCTTTCTTTCTTTCTTTCGTTTATTTATTTTTGAGAGACAGAAAGACAGAGTGCAAGTCAGGGAGGGGCAGAGAGAAAGGGAGACACAGAATCCTAAGCAGGCTCCAGGCTTTGAGCTGTCCACACAGAGCCCATCACGGGACTTGAACTCATGGACCATGAGATCATGACTTGAGCCAAAGTCAGATGCTTAACTAACTGAGCCACCCAGGTGCCCTTGGTGACAATTTCTGCCCTGAACTGTATGTGTGAAATCTGTGGACATAAGCTTTACCTTTTTTTTTTTTTAGAAAAAATTTTTATAGTTTATTTATTTTGAGAGACAGAAAGAGATCGCATGCAAGTGGGCAAGGGACAGAGAGAGGGAGAGAGAGAATCCCAAGCAGGCTTGGCGCTATCAGCATAACGCCGAGCATGGGGCTCAGTCTCATGAACTGTGACATCATGACCTGAACCGACCTCAAGAGTCAGATGCTTAACTGATGGAGACACCCAGGCACCCCATACGCTTTACTTTTGATCTTTTATCTTTTGATAATTTAGAAGCTGAATTAAAAACCTCCCTTTTGATTATGGCAGCCAATAGCTTTTGGATTCTTTTAATCCAAAGGATTTTAGACATTTTTTTTTAAACCTTTTGAAGTCAAGATTGACCTCTAAAGGATAAAGCCAATTTTGTTTGATAACAGTATAAGAGCTAATAACATAGTAACTTTAGGTGGTTTTATACTAGTGATAAATCACTAATACTGTTATAGCTCATGTTACAAACTTCTATATTTTTAACTGAGAATTCCTTTTTTTATTTTTTAATGTTTATTTATTTTTGAGAGCGTGAAAGAGAGACAGAGCATGAGCAGGGGAGAGGCAGAGAGACAGGGAGACACATGTCCGAAGCAGGCTCCAGGCTCTGAGCTATCAGCACAGAGCCCAAAGCGGGGCTTGAACTCACAGACTGTGAGATCATGACCTGAGCTGAAGTTAGGCGCTTAACCGACTGAGCCACCCAGGCGCCCCAGAGAATTCCTCTTTATGATTTAGAAGATTCCTTCTTAGTTTTAAATCTTTGCTTTGTTTTAACAACATAGTATCTGCCCCATTTGGCTTAAAAACAAAAATTAAATAGGTGACAACGCAGGCTATAGACAGATTAGACTTCCATAAATAGAACAAAAATGTTCACTTCTTGGTTGAAGCATAATATTTTGGCAAACAGGAAATCAGAAAAACTATTTTAGTTCTCATTTCAGCATTATTTAGCTAATTAACTTTGGGCAGGTCTCTCAAGTTATATGCCACAATTTTGTACACTATTAAATGGGTATAAAAATTGTCCTTTAAGTTTTATAAGCAGTACAAAATCATTCAAAAATATTTATATGGTAGCTGGTGCTACTGGTAGATGAATTCTGAAAAGGTACAGGGAAAAAAAAGTCCATTTCCAGTTTCATTTCTTGTAATGTCTTAAAAGACAAGGTACATTTTTTGAGGTTTCTTGTTTAATATCTAGAATACTGTGTTCACATTCAGTGAATTCTTTAAATTCCTTTTCCTGACATCCATTTGGACCATGAATCCAAAATTATGCAGGCATTTTCCCTATTACATGAAAAGACTGATTGGTTTGCACAAGTTACACAGTAAGTTAGTAGCAGGAGCAAAGGTCAGAATCTCTGATCAATATCCTAAGCATGCCAGGACCATTAGGCTACACCTCTGCTAACAGGAAGACTGTGACACCCTGTCTAATATCAACAGAATTCTCTAAGCTGAGCCTTATTTTGGCCATTGGTTCCTTTCAGTTCACATACGAACTCTTTTTACCAGATCTGCTTCTTTCTCTTTCTCTATTCATGCCTAACAAGCAAAGAAACAGATAAAAGGAAACCTGTAAGTGCAGAGGTAAAGAATGTGAATAATCCACAAGCCAGAAAAACCTGACTAAATGAAATTAACTAAATGGATTTCTTTTCTACAGTTTAGAACGCGAATTTTCTTAAATCATATGATGAGTCTCAGGATATACAGCAAGGTACAATGTGAGTGCAATTAAATTTCATTTTCGTGAAAATTTTTTCATAGGGTCATAAAACGGAAATGAGAAAGTACACAAGGTGGTTTTAGTAAGAGAAAGAAAAACACCTGTCAAAAAACAGTAAAAAATCATGAAAATCATTCAGAAAAGGCAGTATAGTCATCCAAAGTAATTTATAAGTTGAATGGGGGAGATCTATTGAAAATATAGACACAGTCCTTATCGATTAGGAAGAAAGGAATGGCCTATATAGACAAAGCATATGTGGAAATAATAATACCAATAGTTACGCATTTACCATGCGACACACATTGATCCAGGCATTTTTTAAAATTCTTACTTAATCCTTACAAATGCTAGATCCTTAAGAAGTTTTACCAATCCCTTAAGAGGATTAATCTCTCCTTCCTCTGTGCTTTATTTACATTATGTCTATCCTTTAACCGTATGTAAATTTATTGAAGACAGAGACCATTGATTCGTTTTAATACTGCCTTGGGCATCTATCGTAGTACCCCACCCAATAAATAGTACAGTTTAAATGAGTGGTGTTCAAACTTTGGATGCATAAGAATCACCAACAGATTTTGTTAAAAGGGCAAATCGCCAGACCCCAGAAAACAGGACTCAGTCAGTGTATCTGAACTGGACCCAGTGATTAATTCAGATACTCAAACATTTATTAAGTACTTTATGTGGTAGGTGTTATTAACTCCACTTTGTAGACAAGGAAACAAAGCCATGGGTAAAGTACTTCCTAACAGTCACAAAACGTGTAATAAGTAAGACTCAGGGTTAGGCTAAAGTAGCAACCAAGGTCTCTCATTCACTCCTTCGTTGTTTCTTTTATTTACTTATTCAAACAAGTATCTGAAAACCTCCTATGGGCTTTTTCAAAAGGAAAATGCACACAGACAACAAATGCCAATTATTTCTGTACCGTTAGAGGACAGTCCTGGAAAAGCTTCCCCTACCAGTGGAGTCCAGAGTTGCCCTCGGAAAGGGTGCAAATCTAGAAGAGAAAAGGGACGTCCTAGTTTTATTTCTAGATATAGCAGCACTTCACTATTTTAGGGATAGCTTTTTACTTTTTTTCAATGGGGAATATATATTTTTGAAATTCCTTTCAATCTTTCTCTGTGTGGTGGCTTAGTTGGCCACTTTTAAGATGTTAAGAAAATCCAAAACCACCTCCTTAAAACCATATTACCTTTGGTAACCCCCACCAATTTAAACTGAAGTCCCAAATATTTTTAGTTGAAAAAAGCGTAAGTGCCCGCCTTAATTTTTCTCATTAATCTCACTCATGGGAGAGAAAAGTTCCTACTTCTGAACTTTATTAAAATAGATTAAACTTTCTTATACTCTACAAATGCCACATGACAAGTAAATTACCTATGTTTAAGCTGAGCAAGGTATTGTCTTACTAGAGAGATATTAATCAGATATGTAAGATCTAAGAATAGACAAGTATAAAATCCAATATCTAAAAAACACGAAAGGAATTAGACTGTGTACAATTTCAAGTTAATATACATATAATTGGACAATAAAATATCCACATTCCAGTTAAGACTCTTTTTTTAGGCCAGAGGACAAACATTACTTTCCAACTTGTGCAATTCAAAAGGAAAAATGTTTTAAATACCTCTGTGGCATTCTGCCGTGATTAAAAAATCATCCCTAGTGCTAACACCTAGAATTGCCATCCTCTGTTTTGCTGCCTTATAGTACACATATCCAAATCAAGAAAAAATGCTTCTTGTTCTCCAGGAGCAGGTCAGTAGATAAACAACCTCTTGCTTTGATATGCTTCCTGTTCTCTCTTATCAGGACACACCGGTCACTAGTAATCAGGTACACTGAAAAAAACAAGTGGAGAGGTAGAGAAAGAAATTGACTTGTTGCCAACCTCCATGAATTCAAGCTGATTCACCCTGTTTGTTTAGTTCCCGTATCAGCTTGGTTAATGACACTGCCCTGGGATATGTTTGTTCAGGAGTCCATGCAGAGACAATTCTTAGTAGGAAAACAGGCCCAAGCTGAGGCTGGGGATTTGGAGAGAAGAGAGACCTAACTGAGAAATACTCAGAGCCTCTCAAATAAACTAACTCAAGAAGCTCTTTATTTCTAAAAGATATTTTTCTTTACCCAAGACTGTTCAATGTTCCTTCAATAGTTACATTTAGCAGGGGATATAGATTACATTACATTTGAATCAGCACATCCTGCATTCTAGTTTAGGACAGAACTCTGACTTGCCTCATTTGGACTTCTAAGGACAGACAGCCACCCTAGAAAAGCAGAAATCTAAAACCAGATGGTAGTTTTATTGCTTATCCAGAACTTCCTGATAGCCTTTTTTTTCCCCCAATTTCAGGAAAGATTAACTGTTACAATGTTTCTTCACTGGTATAAATCACACTGTAAGAGTTACCTTCATTTTAATTCTTTTCCCATCATAGCTATGAACGGGTGTTGTATCACACATTTTACATGCATCATCTCATTTATTCTTCACAATGACCCAACTAAGTTAGGCACTATTTAATCCTTGTTGCAGATGGTGAAATTATAAAGCAACTCATTCAAGGTCACACAGCTAATAGTGGTACAACCAGGATCTGAATTCAAGTAGGTCTGAACTTGAAAACTAGTGGTCAGGTGGGTCTAATTTGGAAGCTGTGACTTCCAAATTAGTGTGTATACAAAGAACATTAGACGCAGCCCTCGGCTGTAGTACCATGATCCAGCAGATGATGAATAACTATTGCTAAATATTCCTATGACAAATACTAACCCTCCCTCAACTCCTTCAAAGTTTGCTTCAAATGCTAGGTCCTAAAGAAATCTATCCTAGTCCTTGAAGAATTTAATCTCTCACTCCTCTTTTGCTTGTATAGATTCTATTCTTTAACCATATGTAAGCTTTTTGAGGACAGAGACATCTGATTCATCTGAGTATTCCTGTAGACTCCAGGTGACTCTGATGTAGGAGTAGAGGAACTATCACACTTAAAGAAACAATGCTTCACTGAACAATGTAACACTGACTTGAAATCATGTTCTAAAGAGGCAAGGATAAAATGAAAAAGTTAATTTCTGCTATCAAAAAATAAGTTTTATAACTTTCTAATTTAGAAATTAGTATTTTGTAATCTCTAACCTTCCCCCTAAACAGACCTGTGTCACAGACTAATCTTAGCAGTAAACACCTGTTTTCAGGTACTAGCAAAGTATGATTCCACTTCTACTGCCACGTGACACGACATCAGGGTAAATAACATGCTCCTCTCAGTCTTACTTCCTCATCTGCACAGAGACAATCAGTTTTTTAAAAGTTCGGCAAGGGGGCGCCTGGCTGGCTCGGTTGGTGGAACATGTGACTCTTGATCTTGGGGTTGTAAATTTGAGCCCCACGCTGGATATACAGATTACTTAAAATCTTTAAAAAACAAAAAGTTAGTGAGGAAGATGTTATAAACCCACTTGAGACCAAGTAAGAGAACCTCCTCAAGTAGCCTGGGAAAGAGAAACAGCTCTTACCAATATGTTATTTTTAAGAGTTTTTTTTTTAAATCTCAGTTATAAAAGACTAATGCTACTCTGTAAGTCAACCAGGGGTAAATCCTCAAAATTGGATCTAATCCCCCCACATATATCCTTTCCAAATGAAATAAATCTTTAGGCACGAATCACAGGAAATGGATAAAGTGTCCTGACCAATTAAAAAAAAGGGGGGGGGGAGGTGGTGAATGGATGATTTCACCACAGGGGGAGTGTTTCTCAAGTAACTAGACAACAACAGCCTATAAAGTACACCGTACTTACTCAATCACAAAGCTCAGAAAAAAAGTAAAACCCAGGAAGAAAGTTTTATCTAACCATGGGTGACTTTGGGAATTTTATGAGCTATAAAAACACAGATACTTGAAATTCAATATAAGATTTAACATATAAACTATGAATAATTACAAATTATTCAGATGGCCAGAAGATACTAGAAAACATGGGGCCCTGACTCCCACTGAAGACTTACTATCATCGGCCACTGAAGACATGATTTAGGGGCAAAACTAAAATTCATCTAACAAATTAATGAAAATATGAATTTACGCTCTATATCCACACTCTCAATTTTTTCAAGATTAAGGGAATAAATCTTTCCCAACAATTAGATTTATAAGCATGATTTTGATAACATAAACTAGATAGCCCCATGACATGTATTGAGGCTCAAAAGATAAGTGAATTTCAATTCTCATCTTTTGTAAAAGTCCAAAGGACATTCTGAAAGCAGCACTCTTCAACCCTGTGTCAACTTTTTTATTGGGCAATAAAGAATAGAATGGTGTAGGCTACGATTTTTTTCACCGCAATGTCCTTTTACCTAATACAAAGACTAGCACAAAATAGTATGCATTAAGTATTTGTGAACCAATGCAAGATACAAAATGCAAGAATTTAGGTTATAGTTGGTTTCCATAATCTGGAATAAAGGAATGGATCCTTCTTTCTGGATGAAGGCATGGGCAGGAATGGAGAAAATCATTTGCCAGTATTATTACATGGTCCCCCAGGTGATGGCTGATAGCAGCTGGGCTTTATTCTAAGCACTAGTAAGGACTCCTGGTGGCTCAGTCAGTCATGGGGCAACTTCACAACTGCTTCTAGCCATCATCCAACACTTTTTTTCATTTAAAAAAATAAAGGAGCTTATATTAAGCAACATGTAACTTAACACTCAACCTGATGCCTTTTAAAAAATCTAGTATAGTTAACATACAGTGTTATATTAGTTTCAAGTGTATAAAATAGTGATTCAACAATTCTATATGTTACTCAATGCCCAACAACATTAAAAGTACTCTTAATCCCCTTCACATATATCACCCATCCCCCCTCTGGTAACCATCAGTTTGTTCTCTATAGTTAAAAGAGTCTGTTTCTTGGTTTGTCTTTTTTCCCCTTCATTCATTTTGTTTCTTAAATCCCATGACTGAAATCATATGGCATGTCTTTCTCTTATTTCAATTATCCTATCTCCATTCATGTCACTGAAAATGGCAAGATTTCATAGTTTCTTATGGCTGAGTAATATTCCCTTGTGTTTTCCATACACAGACACACACACACACACACACACACACACCTTCTTCATTCATTCATCCATCAATGGACACTTGGGCTGCTTCCATATTTTGGCTGTTGTAAATAATGCTGCAATAAACACAGGGCTGCATAGATCTTTTCAAATTAGTGTTTTCGTGTTCTTTGGGTAAATACAAGTGGAATTACTGGATTGCGGGGTAGTTCTATGTTTAATTTTTTGAGAACATCCACACTATTTTCCAGTGGCTGTACCAGTTTGCATTCCATCATCCAACATTCTTACTCCTCCTCTCAGGACTGCCTCACAACCTGCTGTGAAGACTTGACAATGGCCAGTACCTCTGCATAGGTCCTCATTCAGAATGACTAGAATTGGAAATGTATAGTCTCTACTAAAATCCATACTATGAGCTTGAGTCAAATTTTAATGTTGTGGGGTGCAGAAACCACAATTTGCACACCTTTTTTTAATATGAATTTTAGATTATATCAGCTCTCTTTTCAAGCCCAACTTAATGAATATCTATCTACACATTTCTACACAGTTGGTGGCTGAATTCTAATATGAACACTTTACTCAAAAGAAAATCTTGACTTCTATAATCAATCTCCTGAGATTGTCAACAAGCATGAATAGATTTAAATTTCCAAAATAAAAAAAAAATATATCAAGATACATTTAAGACCTATTTGAATAGAAAATGAGAAAAATAAATGAAAATGGCAAAGGAACAAGTATAGTTCTGTCACCTCCTTCAAATTTTCCAGTAAAAGTAGAAGTTGGAATATGTCTCAATGTCCATATATAGCTTTTACAGTTAAGAAGAGCTCTATAAATGCCTTCTGGTTTTTGTATCATTTGATAATCTTTTTAATGTTTATTTATTTTGAGAGAGAAACAGAGAGCATGAGCAGAGGAGGGGGGAGAGAAACACAGAATCCGAAGCAGGCTCCAGGCTCTGGGCTGTCAGCACAAAGCCTGACATAGGGGTCGAATTCAAGAACCGTCAGATCATGCATGACCTGAGCTGAAGGCAGATGCCCAACAGACTAAGCCACCCAGGCACAACCTCATCTGATGATTTCAATGACTATCAAAGCTTTAGTTTTCTACAAAGAAAGGTAGCTCTTGATTCTGGGTCCTGAAAGGGAATGTACAAGATGAGACTGAACACTTTATGCTGCAAAACAAGGAAGGACCAAAAGGACACAAGAGCCAACCTGGAAAACTCCTACCAGCTACACATGATATAATCTGGATACAAAAATAATGACTGCAGTGGACTAAAACACATTAAATATATAAACAAACATATGACTTACCTTTGGAGATTGTTTGAGCTGTGGCTCATTATTAAAATAAATGAAGGGAAAAATCAATGTGATCTTACCCATCTTTTAGGGCAATCAAGTAATTGATAAATGAAAAGTTTCTCTTTTAAGAATTCGTACTAGTGTAAATAGAATGATAGAATTAGAAAACTATATGATAGGGGCACTTGGGTGGCTCAGTTGGTTCAGCATCTGACTTCGGCTCAGCTCGTGATCTTGCAGTACGTGAGTTTGAGCTATGTGTCAGGCTCTGTGCTGACAGCTCAGAGCCTAGAGCCTGCTTCAGATTCTGGGTCTCCCTCTCTCTCTGCCCCTCCCCACCTCATACTCAGTCTCTGTCTCTCAAAAATAAACATCAAAAAAACTTTTTTTTACATAATAATGGTATCTGAATGTTAATCTTAACATCATTAAAAGTGAGAAAAGACACATTGTATCTCATGTGATTCAATAGAAAGTACACACCACCTATGAATTATTGTCCAAAAGAATATAAATTGAATCTAATAAAGCCTCTGCATCTAATTAACAATTTACAGGAAAAAGAGGGGATACAGGACAAGTTAAACAGCATCATAAAGATGCAATTAGTCAAATCTAGAATGTGGGAAATTCTATAGAGCAAATAATCTAATTTCTTCAATTTGAAAAACGGCATAAAAATTGGAGGTGTGTCTAATTTATAGGCTAAAAAAGACTTGAGACATACTAATCAAATACAGTGGATGACTCTCAACTGAATCTTTATTTGAATGAACTAACAGTAAAAAGGCATTTCTGAGCTATCTAGAGAAATGTGAACACAAAGTACTACCCATGGTGGCAGCCAGGCAAAGGGGCCTTGCTAGTTACTTAATATGGGGTGGGTAATTAACTGACTGTCCCAGCTGCTAAGGTCTGAATCCACCATGGTGTTTAACAGAGGCCTGTTTCCTACAGCTGCTCCTCGCCAAAAAAGGAGCAGAGCAGGAATATATAGTCAAGCCCACTCCTGTAAGATGTGGGTCTACTCTTATGAACACGAACAGGCACCTTTGGTTTGAGGACTTTTACACCTTGCTAAAACTTTTTGAACTGCACTGTGGATTAAGACTTCCTGCTCAGCCATCCTTCCCGTTTTCCTTCGTAATAGTCAAACCTGTACCAACGTCTTCCCAACCTCCCCTAGCTCCTGCTTACTTACACGTGTTTTCAAATAGCATTGAAATTGTTAGGTGGGTTGTTTTTTAAGTGTGGTTGTTTTTTAAGTCCTTATCTAATAGAGACACTCAAATATTTATAGGTGAAATGATAGGATGATTGAAATTTAATTTTTTTTTTTTCATTTTACTTATTGTTGAAGCAGAGGGGAAGAGCAGCAAAGGGAGAGAGAGAATCCCAAGCAGGCACCATGCTAAGTGCAGAGCCCAACGCGGCGCTTGATCCCAAGACCCTGAGATCATGACCTGAGCCAAAATCAAAAGTAAGACACTCAACCGATTGAGCCACCCAGGCGCCCCTGAAATTTAACTTTAAAATACCCCAGCAAAAAACGAAAAAAATGGGGGATAAAATAAGATTCGTAAGATATGAATAACTATTTTCTCAACTTTTTTGTATATCTGAAAATGTCCATAGTAAGAAATGAAAAATACCTGACTAGTGATCCTCAAAACTATTAAGGTCATCAAAAATACAAAAAGTCTAAGAAAGTGTCACAACTAAGAGGAGTATAAAGAGACATAACTCCTAAATGTAGTGGGGTATCATCAATTGGATCCTGGAACAAAGAAAAGATATGAGAGAAAAACTAAGGAAATCTGAATCAAGTATGGATTTTAATAATAATGTATCAATATTGGTTCATTAACTGTGACAAATGCACTATACTAATGTAAAACATTAGTAACAAGGGAAATTGGCTGTGGGATATTTGAGTACTCTCCATACTACCTTCATAGTAATTCTGTAACCTAAAATTGCTCTAAAGTATTTAAAAAGCAGAAGAAAATAATTAAAAAATAATAAACTATCTCATCATGTAAGAAAAAAATGATTCGAAATTAATACATAATAGACTTTAAATTTTTTCTTTACTCGTTGGGATGCAACACTTGATTTCTCCTCACTGATCAATTAGCTAGAAATGCTACTGATTTTCTGAGTTCACAGAGAGTAAACTCTGAAGATTCAACCTCCCCATACGCCACTCGATAGGGTCCACACATGGAGGAAAAAAAAAAAAAAGACAAAACCAACAAAAGCAAAACTATAAGTGATGAAACATACATTTATTTATTCCAATAAAGTTTTAAAATTTGAAAAAAAATGCATTATTGTTACCAAAAACCTTTAGACAATAACAGAGATCGAGCTTAACACAGTAAAACAAAGATTTCATTCCACAGTCTCTTGGACTTAAGAATCCATTTGCGTTCCAGAGATAACACTAAACTAATGTAGTGATGTCAAGCTGCCAGTATCCATGCTGGGGCTTTTCCTGATACAGTCTTTTGCAATATAAGCAACAATGAAAAGATTCCTTTTTTTTTTTTTTTTTTTACAAGTTCATGTTATATTATTTATACACTGTCCAAAAAGAAACCCCCAGATCTTTATTTAAAAATAGAAATGTGCAATGCAAATCTACAAGCTTTGACCCGCATCAGAATTACCTGAAGGGCCTGTTAAAACATAGATTGCCGAGCCTCACCTCATTCAGGTGTTGGGAGTTTCTCTTTCTAATAGGTTTCTAAGTGAAGCCAATACTACTAGTATGGGGACCACACTTTGAGAATTATTAATGTTTAATAGGACAATGATTACATCATAAAAGTGAATATATCACAGCATAAGCACAAAGCACTGCTTTGTGGCTTTGAGCAAATTACTCTTCCCAATCTGTAGCTTGCACAAGTTTTAAAGAAGTGAATAAAAAAGTATCACAGCACTTAACACAATGCCTGGCAAACACAGCTACTGAATTACTAATTATTTAATGTTCTTGTGCTATACTACATTAGGGTTACAGTTGTGCTCAAATTGTTAACTAAGTGAGTCACTATGCTTAGCAGAACCTCTTAAGCCTTAAGCCGTACACTGATCTTAAAGGAGCTGCAAGAAACAAAAGGCACTTTTAGGCCCCCTATGACAATCATTTAGCATTTCCAAAATGTCCATTCACTCATCCCATTACAATTTTCACTGATTCACTTTAAAGAGTGAGGTTAATGTGACAGTTACTGGCATAATTTTACTTTAAATTATTGATGTTGTTCATTGTTCCAAATCATCCACACATGAGTCTTTCAATTTTCTACGGAAAACTAGTTAATTTTCCAACTTTCTTTAACACTACCTATCAAACAAATGCACTTTTACCAAAAGTGATTTTCTGGTTCTTAAAAGAAAATGGAATTTCCTATGGCTCTGATAGCTTTGGTTATACTCCTGTACTACAAGAATGATAAATCAGATGCCTATTAATTTTTCTTAATAATTTGTTTCCATAAAGCTAAGATGTCCACAGATGACATCATGTACCTTTGTTTAACCACAGTAAATAGTTCACATTTTAAAGGAACGCAAATATTTCTCTAGATATAAACCTGTAACACAAAGGCTGTGGATTTCATGTCCCATGATATGTCTAAACAGAAAAGCAACTGCTTATATATGTGTTAAGACTATAACTTATACTGAATAATTCTGCACATTTTAATGTGAATAACACAAAATTCTTATTTTGCTTTTCTTTCACATGTGTAAAGTCGAAGTCCAATCTACTTTTACTAACTGGTTCATATTAATTTTTTCATATTTCTCATCTATGATATCAAGTAGGTAGTTTCTTCCTTTATTAAATGCATCTTTATTCAGCCACACAAGTTTTTTGAAAGTGAAGAATAAAACTGTGCATTTTGCATTTTGTCCAGTATTAAAAGGGAAGTTTTGCCTTCTAGCTTCCTTTTCAACGTTATCTGGATAGACATCAAAATAAAATGGATTGTAAAGGATATTATAACCAATCCTATCTCTTTAACATGAAGGTCCAACATCATATAAATTCTTTCCAAGAAGTTGGCCAGGAAGAAAAGGTAACTAACCTATTGTAGAGGTGAAAAGAAAAACCAGACACATGAGATTAGTATATTGGTAGTATACAGCTACTGACAGAATTGTGTGCATGCACAGAGTGAATCCAGAAGAAAAAAAAATAGGGATTTGATGAAGTCTAAGATAAGGGCTTCCAGATACAATTAAGACTAAAAGGTCTTGCAAATTTTTTCAATAGGCTTGCTAATGGAGTAGGTTCTTATATAAGGACTTGAGACATTATCTAAACAGTCTGACTGAAGGATGCTTGTTCACTTGTTAGACATGTATGACATTACTGACAAGATTAATTTAGAGTTCTAGAAGTAAAGAAGACTGATTAGCTTGTGCAGGTGTATGAAGAATGACACATTAGCAAAAGGTTATGTAAACCATTTACTCAAAAAACAAAGACCAGATTTTTACATTCCCAGACCCCTACTTATCTTTTTCAAACTATGAAGGGCCTGAAATTCTTTGAACACCATCAGATTTAGTTGGGAACAGCTCCAATTTTGAATTAAGGAATTATTCGTGTAGTTTTAAAACACAATTAAAAATTTTCAATCAGATTGAACATTTGTACACTTCCTCACTTATTCAAGAAGTCCCACCATTAATGTATACAGATCTTATCAACACTGCATTTTTGTTTTTTAAAACATTATTCTTTCTATAATAATATATACTAAAGATTTAAAAGTACTGCATACTCTTTTGGTAAGAGGTACACAAGTTAATTAGAATATTTGCATTATCCCTTAACTTCAAAAATAAAACTGATGGTCAGAGTTTTACTGATAGTTCAGGAATAAAAACATAATTAGTGTTGAAAAATAAATAAAAATTTATTTTTTCATTGAGTATTTATTAAGAATGAATCTATAGGGGCGCCTGGGTGGCTCAGTCGGTTGGGTGACCAACTTCGGCTCAGGTCATGATCTCGCAGTCTGTGAGTTCGAGCCCTGCATCGGGCTCTGTGCTGACAGCTCAGAGGCTGGAGCCTGTTTCAGATTCTGTGTCTCCCTCTCTCTCTGACCCTCCCCCGTTCATGCTCTGTCTCTCTCTGTCTCAAAAATAAAAATAAACGTAAAAAAAAAAAAAATAAAGTGGATTGTGCTCAAAACATCACACATAAGATGAAAAAAAAAAAAAAAAAAGAATGAATCTATATCGTTGACTACTCCATAACAAAACCTATGCAATGGGAATTATGAAAGCTCCCTACACAGTATTAATGTGGTCAATAAATTATCCAGGTGTTTTCCTCAAATGTTTAATTACCTGAATTAACTGATTTTTCAACGAAACAATACATTTTAGTTTTCTTATGGTTTTTGCTGATAATAACAGCCATCTGATACTTAAACTTAGAAGAAAAACATAATAAAAACCCTGAATAAAATAGGCAGATCTGTCAAAAAAAATTTCACCAAAAAAGGTAATATACATCTAGTAGGCATCCAGAGAGAGATTCAAGACAAAACAGGCACATAATCGGTGTCCATCGAGGGATCATCACTAACATTCTATTATTACCGAAGCAGTATGTGCCTGTATGTGAACTGTTAGATGTAAATGTCTTAAAACAACCTAATCAATAATGTATAGAGAGCATACCATTAACAGGTTGGTGTATCTGAAATGCACTGAACTGTTTCTACTTTATTACTGCTATAAATTCCTTAACAATATTCTTTTCATAAAGCACAATTACCTAAATGAAATATGGTAAGATACTTCCCAATATACATCAGGTCTTCCAATCCACCATTCAGTAAATGCTGCAGCAAATTAAATGGTACCTATTACTAGACCTAAAACACAATGGCTAGATAATTAATACCAAAAATACACTTTTGAATTAACTATTTAGATTAGACCCAACTAATGCTAATTAAGATTGTATTTTGTGCTATTGACACATACTACATAGATTGTACACTGCTAAATGGAAAGGCTGGTCCATGTCCCTTTTTAAAAAACCTCTATAATAACTATAATGATATATCTAGTAGACTACTAAATACTTGCCAGAAGAACAGATATGAAAATTTAATGTATTTATACTCCTCATCCATAGTCCTCTCACATACTCACACGTAATTATTTTTAGAATGGGGATATGATTTTAACATGCTGTAACTGTCCAGCTAAGTAAAATAAAAAACAAAAAAAACAAAAAAAAAAAAAAAAACCCAATATGGGCTCAGGTTTTCTTGGGTAGTTTTTCAAATCTTAATGCTGAGAATGAAACAACTAACTTTATACATCAGTGACAAATTTAACAAAAGGCGGGAAGGCACCTGATGAGCAAGAAGTTTGTTGTCTATTGGTATTATGCTTTCAGTTTAATAGAACAACAAAAGTGGCACTAGTTCTCAGACAAGTAACACAAATTACAATGCTGGTTGATGGGATGCCCTTTCCTTAAGAGAGTGAGCACAGTTCCAAAGCAAAGGAAGTCAAGCTTACTGTTACATATTAGGAATGGTTCAGATACAATAGAAGAATGTTTAGCACTGACTTTGACATGTTATTTTAAAGTTCTGATTCCTGAATGCTAGTTCTTTCTCACTTACTACTGCTCCCAATGAAAAGCTGGTGTGTTGGTTTCTTTTACTACAAAATGAAAATATATGCCTGAATCTTGTAACAGGCTATTAACAAAACCATGAACAGTTATTAAGGGCCGATACTGCATGGAACTTACTAAGCACTGACTCAATATTATAAAACTATAAAAAAGATAGTCCATATGTACATATGACTATTGTCTAGAACACCAGATCAATGATCAAACCCAAAGTCTTTCCTGTTTCGTATTACAATGTTGAACATATGGGCATGTCTATTATACTGACTTGTATTGTTTTCAACAAAGTATTAATGGACTCAAATGTTACATTTTAATTTTTAATTATAAAAATCCAGATTAACTGTGAAACTATAAGTGACTTATAATTGAGGTAGGTTTTTCACCTTAAGAATACATTGTTTTAATAACCACAATTAAAAAGTTACTTTAAAATAAAAAGAATACATTGATTCATGTATCTGCCCCGATACCTAATTTTCTATGTTTTAAACTGTTTGAGCCGGTGTAACAGTGCTAATCTCTAGATTTAGTAAATTCCCTTAGAAATACACAAAATGCCACCCTTTTCCCCTCTAAAGGCAACTATAGTGCAATAAAATTAATGACAATTCTAGAAGAATGAAATGGAGATTACTTTGTAAGCCTTAATACATGTCAGAAATCAGGGAGATAAGTCATGTTTATTTTAGTTAATAAACTTACTGTTTTGAAAATAAGATCATAAACACATTAAAACTTTGAATATGCTTTATTATGCCATAAATTCCCAGGAAATAGAAGAAATATAATTTCTGAATGGAACTAATAATTTCACAAATACTAGCACTTTATGTCAACAGCCAAGTTTTCTAAAGTAGTGCACATGTATTTAAAGTTAACCTTTTTAAAATCTCAATGCTTTTTTTTTAATCTCAATGCTCTTTATAAATTTTAAAAGGAAATTATAGCAGATCCTACTTAATTTTTCACTATTCAGTGTAAAAATCTATGTGTGATATAAATAAACATTTTAAGAACAGCGGGAAGGACTGCATGTGAATTGCTTCGCCTAAGCTGTTAGGCTCCTGTACTAGGTACCATTATGTAAAATATCATTGTTGAAATTTTTCCTAATAAACTGAAGGAAAATTTTTAAAATACCTCACTCTTTAAAAACATCAATAACTGGTATAAGTTTAAAAAGGAAAATGACATATTCCTTTACTTACATATGGACTAAATAGAAATTTAAAATAATTTACTGAAAAACCAGCACACTAATATATTTTACGGTGACACTGACAGCATTTTCACAACATCCAAAACTTCGATGCAAAACTAGGTAATACCAGTATTTCCGCCACATACCGAAGGGTAACTGAAGGGAGAGGAGCGTGCCTCACAGCCAAGGCAGTGACTGAGCCTGGCGTACCACTCTGACACGTGGGCAGCAGGTGGCTGTTCCCAGGCTGGGTAATGTTCTCCAAAATGATGTCCTTATATAGTAATTCTGCAACTATATCAAGTTTGGTAATCTAACATTGACCTTTTTGGTAAATACATATAGACATATGAAAACTTCCCCAGGGGCCAGATAAATTATTAAATAAACTAAAAGGAAACAAAATGCTAGTAGCTAACATACGTTAATTCTAGGGTATCAGTGGAAGATATAGGAGAATATAGACAGCAGCTATTTCCAAACCTAGGTTATGATCAGAATCATCAGATGGTGAGCTTTAAAAATTCTGTCCAGGCTCTCAACCTAAATCTAGCTAGAAATTACAGCCAGGGAATTCTCTGTAAGCAACCCAAGTGATCCTGATGATTAGCCAAGGTTGAAACTTCTCAAGTGAGAAGCCAATCTAAGTAACCACAAGGAGTTTTAAAATTCAAAATTTACTCTACATTTTGTCCAACTGTTTCACTTCCCTATTTTTCTAATAGTCAATAATGAAGGAAATTGGCAAGTGAAGAAAAAGAGTCAGCAGGGTACCCAAAATGGGTTTCACTATGTTTAACTGGACAAAAGGATTATCTGTATACGGTTTACAATTCAACTATCAGACACACATTTCTTAACGTTAACATATTTTAAAAGAGGGCGTTTCCTTACTCAGCATGAAAATATAAAACAACTCTAAACATTAATAATATTTAATAGAAAATTTGTATAATTCTTCAAAATTTTTTAAATTGTTTTTAAAAATCCAATGTTGGGAAGAAAATCCCTTAAATTTGAGGTAGGGGAATGATTCTTTCACATGAGACCACTGTATCACAGTGTTATTCTCCAAGTTAGAAATAAGGAAAGTATTTTGGTACTATTTTTGTTTATGTACTGTTTTGTAAATATAAGTATAAATGTTTTTGTGGATAAATATCTTGGTTTTTATTTAATGCAAATGATAATTAAAAATATGGATTATTTTTTATACATTGAAATTGTACACACTCTCCAGGACTGATGAATAAACAACTTTTTAATATCCCATGTTCACTTATAAACCTTGAAATAATAAAAAAGGTAGGACCTACCCAAGAAATTTTATAATGAAATAATAAAATTGTATGTTTTTCAGAAGTGATTTAAATTTGTTTTCAACATTCAGATATAAAACTGTATATTTTAATGTACTGCAGCACAATTCAAGTATTCTCTAACATTTTTTCTTTAGCCAACTAGTCATGGTATTAAGTGACTTTTCCTAACAATTTTCCTTTTTAAAGATGACCGTTACACAAAACGGTGTGACACTCTCTAAATTGCTGAAAATAAGTTGAAAGAACAAATGACAGTAGAAAAGAGTTTATGAGTGAATCAACAACACATAAAAGTTTGCACACATCAGTAATAAGGCATTTGCAGGTAACTCCCCAAAAGTATGTGAATTCATGTAAACAAAGACCATGTATATTCCTTCAGGGAGAAAACACACTACCATAGATGAAATTTTTTAAATGGTTGTGACTTTAAACCATATATTATTTGAATACCACACAAAACCAAAAGAGGCATAACCTGCCATTTTAATAACTGAAAGATGTTACTGAATTGTGAAATTGAAGGTTGATACTCTTATGAAATAATGAAAAAGAAGTATCTTGAAAATAAACATCCACTGTTTTCTAGAAATAAATATACATACTTAATGTATTGCAGCATAGGAATATTATCCTAGCATTAACCATAACATTCAATCAGTAGTTCTAAAATATTTTTTCCACACTGGGACTTGAATCTTCTACCTTGTTAGCTGACCAACAACTTTCAAAAGAGTTTTATTTTCTTGCTTTAGTTGTTCATTTTCATCTTCTATGTCATCTAGATCCTTAAGGAAACAAGACAAAAAAATAAAATATGAGTTTTAAATACTTAAAAATATTCTAAAGTGATAAAAACACTTAAAAACAAAGAAAATTCACACAAGCATTTAATTTGGAAAGAAGGGTAAGTTCTGAAAACGACTTTAGATGGAATATGCCCCACCTGACGGCAGCACCCACTACTCAATTCCTCATTATTATCATCATAACATGCATCATCTCTTGCCAGATTTTTCAGTTTTTCAAGAGAAGCCAAAAATCAGAATTCTTTAGCTGTGAATCTTAACCTATCTCCCCTTCCCCCAAATTGAGGGCTGAACAAAATACATGTGTGGGCAATATGAGGTTCAGGGCTTCAAACTGCAGCCTGTGTCAAATGAAGTAGAAGAAGATTGAGGTACAAGTTCTGAATGTACTCCTACCATCTTGTACAATCTTTAACAAGGATGTCTCTTGTGGGGTGGGAATCTGGGGAAGCGACAGAAGGAAGGCATACAGAAAAGGAGCTCTGGAGCATATACAGTTGATCTGATTCAATTCAGCTTAGGCTTCTCTATATTTTGTTTGAGGAAAGGTTTTAGAGCTTAAAAAAAATGAAAGCCAGTAAACTAATCACTCTCAAGTTTTAAAGTTATATGATTCCAGGTCTATGTTCCCTATATTAATCCTAGTACCCAGGTATACAACAAATTTGGTAAATATGAAGATAATTCCCTCTAAGTTTTAATGAGAAGAAACTTTTTCAAGGCAGAATGTTTACTGATGGTCGTAAAGGCACATATTTTTAGATTTATCCTTCTAATTCAAAAATCTAAAACTTGGAGCCATCAATTTAAACTATAAATGTGCTACTGAATAGTAGCACTCTGATATCCAGTATACTGCCTTTGGACAATTAGGTAAATGATTTTAAAATGTGCAAAAACAGAATCTGTATTTACTCACAAACTAAATGAATGATATTGGGAACCTTAACTGTTGAAAACAACAATAAATATACAGGATTCACAAAATCACTACAACTGAGACCTGCTTAAAATTTAGAATTAAATAATAAAATACATTTCTGTATTATTACTAGATTATAAACTCTGAAGAGCAGGTGTTTTAATTATTCTTTCTAATGTACATAGTGCCTAAGAAAATGCTAATACACACAGACATCAAAAATATTTTCACATTTTATTAAGTCATATTCCAAAACCAACAGAGGACAGCCTGTGTTCTAAACCAAGATGAAAGGCTATCTACAAGAATGGAAAAGCTTACTTAGAATTAGGAATATGGGATACCTGCTGTCAAATACTGTCTCAGCTGATTACTATGTGATCACCACATATGACCTTGAGCAAGTTAAACTCAAGTTTCTCAGTGTCCTCATCTACCACCTGTAGTTAATGCCTCAGAGCTTTATTAGAATGGGTCTGCACATAATGAAGCGTCTTTAGTTTCTCTTCTTTCATTGTTAGAGTTAAGACTGATTAGGAATCTATTCCTTTTTTCCCTGAAGCAAACTTATTTCTTTCCTCCATCTTACCTAAAGCTTTCCAAAATGCAAAACACTGGTATCTCTTCTCATCACCATTACCTAAGTATGGCCTAGCAGTAATACCTGATTCTTAAGCAAAAAGTAAATTCTAGGGCTGAAAACGAGAAAAAGCAACAAACAGTACTAATTGAGACCTTGAGGTAACCCTAAACCTAAAGTAAGAGATACCTCTATATAACTGGAGGGAAAAGTTGGTGAAAATATACACAAAGACATCTGGAGTTTCTATGTCAAGAAAGTAGCAAGTTTAATTCTTCACTGAGGCAACTATGTGCCAACACCCTTTTTGATGTGTGGTGGTGACCAAGCCTCTCACCTCCAGACTAACAAAACACTGAACAAATCTGTTCATCAGTCCATCACCCAAAGAATAGTATTAACTGAATACAACTGATAACTGGCCAGAGGAAATCCACTTATAGAATGAAATGATGGTTCTTATTACCACAAATTACCATTTCATTATCAAAATAATGAATTTAAATAATCTTTTCATATATATGTATTTTCACCCAATTGCCGGGAAAAATAAAAAAGAAACCATACAAGTGAAACATGTGAATACTCACTCTATTTAACAAATCAATTTCTTCCTTGAGTTTTCCAATCATTTCCTCTTTATCTTGCATTAGTCTCACAAGTCTTAAGTTTTCTTGTCTTTCTCTTACTACTTCCTGGTAGATATAATTACAAAGCATTAATTGGGAAGTAAGTGGTTGCTTTTAACCTTAAATGACACCTATCTGCCACGTCTGATGAAGTACCTTAGACATATGAAGATTTCCAATGCATTTCTTAAGTCACTTGCTAAGGGAGGGAATAACCCATCCAGGAAAGACCCAAAGAATGAGAGGAATACAGGAGTTGTGTTAAATCTATATTTACACAATTCTTTAACACATACTAATAACCCAATGACTTACCCTCTTTAGTTTATCACCACCCTTAGTAATGAAATACCTTATATTGTTTAATGGATAACATCCTGTTTGAGGAAATTCAAGCTTTTTATTTGAAATACAGGGATTTCAAAATTTTTTTATTGTTTATTTTATTTTTAAGAGAGAGACAGACAGCAGACAGAGTATGAGCTGGGGAGGGGCAGAAAGACAGGGAGACAGACTCCAAAGCAGGCTCCAGGCTCCGAGGTGTCAGTACAGAGCCAGCAGATGTGGGGCTCGAACTCATGAACCATGAGATCATGACCTGAAGTCTGAGGCTTAACCAAATGAGCTACCCAGGAGCCCCCAAAATACAAAGTTTAAGGAGATGGTTTCATGGAAAGTTCTAAACAGAAAAATAATCGTCTTCAATTTTACTTGTGGCTCTGCCAGTTAATGGGTAAAATAAAAGACCTGAAACAGATGACTGGTTTTTAAACTTTTCTTCTTTAAAAAATGTAACACCTTTTTCAAAGAAATACTATTTAGAATCCAGGTCCTTGGGGGCGCCTGGGTGGCGCAGTCGGTTAAGCGTCCGACTTCAGCCAGGTCACGATCTCGCGGTCCGGGAGTTCGAGCCCCGCGTCAGGCTCTGGGCTGATGGCTCAGATCCTGGAGCCTGTTTCCGATTCTGTGTCTCCCTCTCTCTCTGCCCCTCCCCTGTTCATGCTCTGTCTCTCTCTGTCCCAAAAATAAATAAATGTTGAAAAAAAAAAATTAAAAAAAAAAAAATTTAGAATCCAGGTCCTTGGGCTGGGTTGACTACTTTGGGGGCAAAAGGAAAGCAGAACTGGAAAACGTCTGAGAATTTAACTTCTTTCCTACTAACCCTTAGAAAAAGCAGTCAGCCGGCCTCATTAATCAGAGGCTGCCAAATTACTAGCAACTGTATCCAAACTCCTGTGGAACTTTAAAAACCTTTCTAAAGAAACCCTTGAAACCTATGAGACTAGATGTGTTCCTTGAAATTTTCATTTGTTATTTTTTTAATGTTTATTTATGTATTTTTGAGACAGAGAGAGACAGAGTGTTAGTGGGGGAGGGGAAGAGAGTGAGGGAGACAAAGAATCGAAGCAGGCTCCAGCCTCTGAGCTGTCAGCACAGAACCAGATGCAGGGCTCAAACTCACGAACCGTAAGATCATGACCCAAGCCGAAGTGGGACGTTTAACTGACTGAGCCACCTAGGCACTCCTTAAAAGTTTTTTACTTAAACCCACAGAAACTGGTATCAAAGTTGAGATGTGAACTATAAACGATCATAATGGTATAAAATTTTTTCTTCATTAAATTTCTGCTTAAAATAATCTTTATATCACAGGGAATAATTTCAACTCAGCAAAAACCATATTTTCAACAATCAGAAAGTAATTCAGGACCATTATCAATTTTATGGGCTAAATGTCTACAGGAAAAAACCTGAGATCATATGGTTAATAAATTTATACCAATGTGCATCTGACTTGTTTTCAAAGATACTTCTGAACAGGTTTATTCTGACAATTGTTTCAAACACCAAAGATGGTTCTAGGCTTTAACCAGAACCCAGAAGAAAGTCTACATATGATAAACTGTACAGATAATATAATACACACAGTAGTATATATTGTCAGCATAGACATAACATTTTGAAGACAAAGACAAAGACTGTCTTTAATATATTAGAGGTAACCCTTGGCAGAATGGGAGTGTCAATTAAATATTAAGGAATACAAGAATTGGCTCCATTTCTAAAAGTTTTAACATCAACAGCATTGAATAGGAAAGTATTAAGGGAATCAGAAAATGCCTAACCACTAATGCATCTGGAAAATATATATTTAAGACAGTAGTTCAATGCTGCTACTTGACTATACATGGAAATACCAATTAACACTAATGATATCTTCCACTAGTGCCTCTCATTCTTTTCACTTTGTTGGCACTCTGTCTCACACAAATTTCAGATTATTTTCAAATGCTATGAAAGTTAAAAAAAAAAAAAAGGAATCTCAACAGCATATTAATTTTATCAATCTTAAATAATTTGTAATTCATACCTTTTCAAGATCTTCAATTTTCTTTTCCAACATGCTACTTGAGACCAAATTACCTGAAGCATTTGCATCCCTATTATATCTGCTGAACCCACTTCTATCTGTTCGGGGATATCTACTTGAGACATCTTCTTCAGAGGCAGTAGTTGTGCTGTGGAAATAAAAAGCTGTATTTTATAAAAGAATCTAACACTCAGCAAGAAAAATGCCAAGAATATTTTCTATTCACCATAAATAATTACCACTCCCCAAGAATACGTGGTCATAGTAGCCAACTCATATATAACTAAAGAAGTTAATCATTATTCCAACACATTGGAAAAAAAAAAAAAAAGGTTAATTCTTTTGACCACTATCTACTGAGTAGCTGCTAAGTACCGGACACTGTTCTGGGTACTAAAGATGTAACAGCAAACAAAGACATGGCCTCTGCCGAAATTTCAGGGAGCTTTCAGTTTAGCAGGGAATATAACCAATTATCATAAAGCAAGATGACCAACACAGTAAGTGTCTGGTACTAGGAGAACAATGACAGGAGACTTAATGAAGACTACCTGTGGTTAAAAAAAACAAAAAACAAAAAAAACACACACTGTTTTTCCTTTTTTCTTTCTTTTTTCTAAATTCCAAACCATCATGGACCAATACTTTCATAAGATCAAATAAAAATGAACTAGTGGAAAAATAAAAGTAAAAAAAAGGCCATATAAAATACAAGTCCAATGTTTTATTAGTCACACCCATTAAATTATATTTCAATAATATATTTAGACTGAACAGAAAAAAGAATCACAAAAAATCGTGTATTTTCATTGAAGTATGCATATAGGCAATCATAGAAAAGTTATCGCACTAACTTTCATCATTTCATAACTCTAATTTAACCCAAAGTGATGCGTGAAATAGCAACTCTTCATATTAAATACCAATTCACAGTCTCTGAACTAATAGCATATATGCTAATATTTAAAGTTTTTAATGCAATATGAGGTTGCTTGTTTTTTGTATTAGTTACTATTACTGCATTAAAAATTACACCAAAACCTAATGGCTTAAGACAACACACACTAACAATCTCACAATTAATATCTGTTGGTCAGGAATCTGGAAGCGGTTTAGCTGGGTGGTTATGTTTCAAGGTCTTTTGTGAGGTTTCTGTCAGGGCTACAGTCATCTGAAGGCCTGACTGGGCTAGAGAATTTGCCTTTACGCTCACTCACATGGCTGATGGCAAAAGGCCTCAGTTTCCTATCGGCTGTTGACCAAAAGCCTCAGTTCCTCAGCAGGTAGGCCTCTCCACTGGGCTGTTTACAACATGGCAGCTGGCTTCCAGAGAGAAAGGAACATGGCAAGCAAGACAGACACTGCAGTATCTGCTATGACCTAATCTTAGAAGTGACATACTATCACATCACCCCTCTACTGCAGGAAGGGGATTACAAAGATGTAAATACCAGGAGGTAGGGCATCCTGGGAGCTCTCTCAGAAGCTGGTTACCACGAAGCTAACTGACCTGTTCTAGGTTAAATTGATGACAATGCTACCCACAAGGGACAAGATATATCTAAACTACTTCTGTGTTTTGTTTCAATAGCACTCATAACAGGAAACCTGGTTTCATAGATGTATGTTGACAGGAACAGAAGATACTTTAAAGCGATTTCAGCTCAAGATACTAATTTTTAACTTTCACCCCAAATCCAGAAAATTATGCTTTTTAAACTCTGTCTTTAATCGTTCATTGGTAGCCAACACCAGTAATTTATCCATCAAAATTATAGTTAAATCTGAAATAGCTTTTGATGAAAAAAATGGATTCCTGATCTATTAATTTCCTATGTGTGGGTTTTCTTTTAATAAAAAAATTTTAAGTGCGTCTTACCAAATTTGTAAGGTATTTGATTTTAACATTTTATAAAACGTGCACTACAAAACTCATCACTACTTTACTGATAATTGTTACTATACTGTAAAACCCATAACAATTTGTGGAAACTTTCTCCCAAAATTTCTAACTTTCATTTTTGTCCTATGATATTATATAACATTAAAAACATCTGACAAGTTTCCTGGCATGGAAGGCTAAGATCATTTTTAAAAAAGAATAAGGCTATCAGGCAAATAAGTCTAATTCGCATATTTACAAAGCTGGGGACCAAAATGGTTGCTTATCTCGCAAAAACATGAAGCATTCTTCCCAAAGTTCAAGTACTTTTATCTGAAAATTTCCCTTTGAAAATTATTATATACCTTAGCACACAGTAACAGTTGACTAGTTCAGCTTCCAAACTATCAGTTTTTTTAAATATCAAAAATTACAATTCATACTTTAAGTGAACTACTGTTAATTTAGCTGATATAGCACGGCTTTCTCAATGAAGGGAAGCAGGACATTGATTTACATTATGGTATGTGCTCACTTTGGCAGCACATATACTAAAATTGGAATGATTTACATTATGGCACAAGTTTCAACATTTTTTGTCACCGTCTCTCTTTAATCAGAACATACCCCTCCCCACAAAAGCAAAGCAAAACTCCAAGCCACATTTGTTGATTTGTTAACTCTTCCAAGTTTTACATGATTTAGAGTAAGTTGTGTTTGTCAGCAAGAAAGTTGAAAAATAAATTCTGCCTTCATATCACTGTCATATTAAAATCAATGGGTCATCCAATTGTAACAAAAATTACTTTGCTATCCTTATTTGTCCAAGAGTTGGTCTTCTGTATCACTAAACTGTTCCTAAATATATCAAGCTATGGTGTTGTCAGAAAGTATTACATAAACTACCTTCCTTGCTACAGATTTATCCAACATCTCCAAGCCAACACCTTTGTCTTGTCATTTGTCTGTAGTTTTTTTTTAATGTTAGTAACATGAAATGAGACTTTAAAAGAAAGTAACAAAGCCCAATGATTCCATACGAAAACCTGAAGATCTGCTTGTGTCAGTTTCTTAACTGTAATATTTCTTTCAAATAATGCATTTGTGGTTGTGAATGTATTTATGTAATGCATATAAATGCCACTTAAGTTTTGATGGTATTAAGGCTGTGAAGCCAGCACACTGCTACAAATAGGCCACTGTGGTTTTAGCACTTCCCCACCAATTATGGCTAAAATTGAACTCAGTACAGACATTCCTCAAAGACACTTTGGGTTTGGTTCCAGACCACAGTAATGAAGCAAGTATCACAATAAACAGAGTCAAATGAAACTTTTGGTTTCCTAGTGTATATAAAATTGTATTTACACCATAATGTAGCCTATTAAATGTACAATAACATTGTTTAAAAAAAATGTTCATACTTAAACTTAGAAATATTTTTAAAATGCTAACCATCATGTGAACTTTTAATGGAGTCATAATCTTTTTGCTAGTGGGGGGGGTCCTACCTCAGTGTCATGGCTGCTGACTGATCAGGGTGGTGGCTGCTAAAGGCTGGGGTGGCTGCAGCAATTTAGCAAAATAAGGCAACAGTGAAGTCGGCTGCATTGATAGGACTCTTCCCTTCATGAACAATTTCTCGGTAGCATGCAATGCTGTTTAATAGCATTTTACCCACAGTAGAATTTCTTTCAAAATTGGGAGTCTAAGCTCTCAAACCCGGCCAACACTTTAGCAACTAAGTTTATGTATTATCTAAATCCTTTGTTGTCCTTTCAACAATCCTCACAGCATCTTCACCAGGAGTGAAGACGTAAAAACCCATCTCAAGAAACCATCTTTCTCTGCTCATCTATAAGAAGCAACTCCTCATCCAGTAAAGTTCTATCATGAGATTTCAACAACTCAGTCACATCTTCAGGCTTCATTTCTAATTCTAGTTCTCTTGTTATTTCTACCACATCTGCAGTTACTTCCTTCCTCCACTGGTCTTGAACCTTCAAATTATTAAAAACAAAAACAAAAACAAAAAACAACACAGTAACTACAAAGTACAATAAGCAAAGTGCAATAAAACAAGGTTTGCCTGTGTAGAGAACTAATGCTTCCCAACAAAACTAGCACAAACTCTTTTGGTCTGTAACTCTCTAAAATTATCATCATTTGGTTTACTACTAGTGCCACATTCACAAATGGTGTATCTTTTCTTATTATAAAAGTCTAGTACCTAGATTTAGATAATACAAATAAAAGAAGAAATTGAAAAGAATGAAAAAGATTTTTAAACTTAGTTTTATTATATATTTACTTTTTAATTATCTCATTTATGAAAGAAGTCTGATTAAATTTAATTAAAGATTTTTTTTTAATTAAAGATTTTTAAAGTGAATAAATCCTTGTTGTTTTTTTCAGCTCTTACACATTTTGGGTTACAAATGACTAACATAAAAATAACACACATGGAGCAAAATATACATTCTTCTCAAGTTCACATGGTACATTCACCCAGACTAACCATATTCTCGACTATAAAGCCCACCTTCACAAATTTAAAAGAATAGAAATCAGGGGCGCCTGGGTGGCTCAGTCGGTTGAGCAGCCGACTTCGGCTCAGGTCCTGACCTCGCAGTCCATGAGTTCGAGCCCCGCGTCGGGCTCTGTGCTGACAGCTCAGAGCCTGGAGCCTGTTTCGGATTCTGTGTCTCCCTCTCTCTGACCCTCCCCCGTTCATGCTCTGTCTCTCTCTGTCTCAAAAATAAACGTTAAAAAAATTTTTTTTTAAAAATAAAACAATAGAAATCATGTAATGCCTGCTCTCAGAACACAACAGAATTAAACATGAAATTAATAGCAGAGAGATCACTGGAAAACTGTAAAATGTGTAGAGATTAATTAACAGACTTTTAAATAACACATGAGTCAAAGAAGAAATCTTAAGAGAAATTTTTAAATGTTTTGAACTAAACAAAAATGAACCCACAGCTTAAAATTTGTGAGATACAATGAAAGCAGTGCTTACACAGAAATTTGTAGCACTGAATGCATATATTAGAAAAGAAAAGAAAACCTAAAATCAATACTTTAAGTTTCTACCTTACATAACTAGAAAAGGGAGAGCAAATTAAGTCCCAAATAGGTAGAAGAAATGAAATAAGAATGAAGGCAGAAATCAGTGAAATTGAAAACAGGAAACCAATACAGAAAATCAATGAAACCAAAAACGATTTCTTTGAAAAGAGCAATAAATTCAATAGGCCTCTAGCTAGGAGAGAGGACACAGGTTATTAGTATCAGAAATGAAAAAGGGGACATCACTTTAGAGCCCATGGACATTAAAAGGATAATAAAGGAATACTGTGAACACCTCTACCCACAAATTTGATGACCTAGGTGAAATGAGCCAATTCTTTGAAAGATATAGTCTGCTAAAACTCACACAAAAAGAAACAATGTGAATAGGCCTATATCTCTTAACGAAATTGGATCAATAATTAATAACTTTCCAAAACAGAAAGCACCAGGCCCAGGCAGGTTCACTGGTGAATCCTACACCAAACATTTAAGGAAGAATTATACCAATTCTCTCAAATCTCTTCCAGAAGACAGACGCAGAAGGAATACTTCCTAATTCATTCTGTAAGGCCAGCATTACCCTAATGCCAAAACCAGATGAAAATATCACAAAAAAACTATAGACTAATATTAATATCTCTTATGAACATACAGATGCAAAAACCCTCAACAAAATATTTATAAATAAAATTTAACAGTCAAAAAATTGTATTAAGTAGAATTTATCCCAGCTATTCAAGGCTGGTTCAACATTTCAAAAATCAATTAATATAACTGACAGCTTTCCCCTAAGGTCAGGAACAAAACAGGATATCTACTCTCACCACTTTTATTCAACATAGTACTGGTGGTCTTAGCCACAGCAATCAGAGAACATAAATAAAAGTCATCCAAATTATTCATCCAAATATTCATCCAAATTATTCATCCAAATAAATGAATTGAGTAAAGTCACAGGATACAAAAATAAATGGACAGAAATCTGTTGCATTCCTATACACTAGTAATGAAGCAGCAGAAAGTGAAATTAAGACAATTCCATTTACAACTACATCAAAAACAATAAAACACCTAGGAATGAACTTAACCAAAGAGGTGAAAGATGTGTACTCTAAAAACTACAGAAAGTCAAGGTGACACAAAGAAAGACATTCCATGCTCATGAATTGGAAAAAACAAATATTGCTAAAATATCTATACTGCTCAAAGCAATTTACAAACTTAATACAATCCTTATCAAAATACCAACAGCATTTTTCACAGAATTAGAAAAAAAATCCTAAAATTTGTGGAGCCACAAAAGACCTCAAATATCCCAAGAAATCTTGAAAAAGAAAAACTAAACTGAAGGTATCACAATTCCAGATCTCGAGTTATATTACAAAGCGGTGGTAATTAAGACAGTATGGTACTAGCATTAAAAAAAAAAAAAAAAAGCATAGATCATTGGAATAGAATAGAAAACCCAGAAGTAAACCCACAATTATATGGTCAATTAATCTTTGACAAAGGAGGAAAGAACATACAATGGGAAAAAGACAATCTCTTCAACAAATGGTGTTGGGAAATTGGACAGCCACATGCAAAAGAATGAAACTAGACCACTTTCTTTCACCATACACAAAAAATAAACTCAAAATGGATTAAACACCTAAATGTGAAACCTGAAACCACAAAAACCCCTGAAGAGAGCACAGGCAGTAGTCTCTCAGACTTCAGCCATAGCAATAGTTTTCTAGATATGTCTCCTAAGGCAAAGGAAATAAAAGCAAAAATAAACTATTGGGACTACATCAAAATAAAAGGCCTCTGTACAGTGAAGGAAATAACAAAAGTAAAATACAGTCTACTGAATGCGAGGAGATATCTGCAAATGGCATATCAGATAAATGGCTAGTAACCAAAATACATAAAATATTTGTATAAATATATAAAGATGTGATACAACTCAAAACCCCAAAAACAATCCAATTAAAAATGGGCAGAAGACATGAACAGATATTTCTCCAAAGAAGAGATAGAGATGGCCAATAGACACATAAAAAATACTCAACATCACTCATCATTAGGGAAATGCAAATGAAAACTACAATGAAATATCACCTCAAACCTGTCAGAATGACTAAAATCAACAACGCAAGAAACTACAAGTGTTGACAAGGATGTGGATAAACAGGAACCTTCTTGCACGATTGGTGGGAATGCAAACTTGTGCAGCCACTGTAGAAAATGGAATGGAGGTTCCTCAAAGAATTAAAACTAGAACTACCCTATGACCCAGGAGTCGCACTACTGGGTATTTACCCAAAAAATATGAAAACGCTAATTCAAAGGGATACGTGCACCTCTATTTTTATTGCAGCATTATTTACAAAAGCCAAGATATGGAAGCCTATTAGGTGTCTATCAATAGATGAATGGATAAAGAGGACACATACAATAGAATATTATTCAACCACAAAACAAGAATGAAATCTTGCCAGTTGCAACAACATATGGATAGAGCTGGAGGGTATAATGTTAGGCAAAGTAAGTCAGTCAGAGAAAGACAAATACCATATGATCTCACTCACATGTGGAATTTAAGAAACAAAACAAATAAGCAAAGGAAAAAAGAGATGGGGGGAGACAAACCAAGAAACAGACTCTTAAATATAGAGAACTGATGGTTACCAGAAAGGAGGTGGGTAGGGAGATGGGTGAAATAGGAGACTGGGTTGGGGGGGAGGGGCGCGCCTGGGTGGCTCAGTCAGTTAAGTGTCTGACTTCGGCTTAGGTCATGATCTTGGTTCGTGTGTTTGAACCCTGTGTCAGGCTCTGTACTAACATGCCTGCTTCAGATTCTGTGTTTCCCACTCTCTCTGCCTCTCCCCTGCTTGCACTCTCTCTCTCTCTCTTTCAAAAATAAATATTTTTAAAAATGTGTTTTAAGAAATAGGGGGTGGGAATTAAAGAGTACACTTATGATGAAAAATAAATAAAATGATAAAATAAAACAAAAAACAAAAACCAATAAATGTAACCCATCAC
Organism: Puma concolor; assembly: GCF_028749965.1. Lineage (NCBI taxonomy): Eukaryota > Metazoa > Chordata > Mammalia > Carnivora > Felidae > Puma > Puma concolor. Next base: position 39,626,180 of record NC_141673.1, on the reverse strand, counting down.
ATCAAGGCTGACAAAGAAAAATCAAATGATCATACCAATAGATGTAGAAAAAGTATATGACAAAACCCAGTATCTATTCATGAAAAAAATTCTAGACAAATAAAGCACAGAAGAGAATTTCCTCATCTTGATAAAGGATACCGACAAAAACCTACATCATACTAAATGGTGAGACATTTGAAGCTACCCTGCTAAGACCAGGAACAAGGCCAGACTATCTTTCACCACTCCTTTTTCTTTTTTTTTTTAAGTATGTTTATTTATTTTTTGAGAGAGAGGTAGAGAACACAAGCAGCAGAGGGGTAGGGCAGGGGAGGGCAGAGGATCCAAAGCAGGTTCTGTGCTGATAGCAAAGAGTCAGATGTGGGGCCAAAGTTGGACACTTAACTGACTGAGCCACCTGGGAGCCCTTCACCACTCCTTTTCAACATCTTGAAGGAACTCCTAGCTAATGCAACAAAACAAGAAAAGGAAATAAAAGGTATACAGATTGGGAACACAAAAATAAAACTGTATTTGTTCACAGATGACATGACATCACTGTTTATATATAAAACCCAAAAGAATCAACAAAAAATTCCTGGACCTAACAAACAATTATAGAAGGGTTGCAGGATACAAGTTTAATACACAAAAGTCAATCACTTTCCTATATACAAGCAATAAACACATGGAATTTGAAATTAAAAACACAATATATTTACATTAGCTCCCCTCAAAATGAAATACTTAGGCATAAGTCTAATAAGAAAGTACTATATGTATAAGAGGGAAACTACAAAACTCTGATGAAAGAGATCAAAGAAAAACTAAATAAATGGAGAAATATTCTTAGCTAATGAACAGGAAAATTCAATATTGGCAAAGTGTCAATTCTTCCCAACTTGATCTATAGTCAATGCAAGCTCAAACAAAACCCCAGCAAGTTATTTTGTAGAGACAAACTAATTCTAAATTTTACACAGGGAGGCAAAAATCCAGAATCTAACACAATACCGGAAAACAAAACTGGACGACTGGTTATACCCAACTTCAATACTTAACTATTAAGCTAGAGTAACCAACGCAGTGTGGTACTATTGAAAGAATAAATAGAGCAATGGAACAGATAGAAAGCCTAGAAATAAACTCATAGAAATAACCCATGACTGATCTTTGACAAAAGATCAAAGGCAGTACAATGGAACAAAGATAAAACAGTCTTTTCAACAAATGCTGCTGGAACAACTAAACATCCACATGCATAAAATGAAAAATTAAGACAAAGACCTTATGCCTTTTATAAAAATCAACTCAAAATGGATAACGGACATAAATGTAAAATGCAAAACTTATATAAACCTTCTAGAAGATAACTAACATAGGAGAAAACCTCAGTTATGGAAAAGACTTTTAATATTCAACACCAAAGGCATAATCCATTAAAGAAATAGTTGATAGCCTGACTTCATTAAAATTAAAACTTTCTACTCTGTAAAAGAAAATGTTAAGAGAATGGGAAGACAAGCCACACTGAGAGAAAATACTTACAAAAAAACACACCTGATAAAGAACTATTATCCAAAATTTACAAAGAACTCTTAAAACTCAACAATAAACAACGCTATTAAAAAATAAGTCAAAGACCTTAATCGACACTTTATCAAAGATATGCAGATGGTAAATAAGTATATGAAAAGATGTTCCATATTATGTCATCAGGGAAATCCAAATTAAAACAGCAATGCACACCCATTAGAATGGCTAAAATCAGAAACAATGAAAACCCCAAACACTACTGAAGATTAGAGTAACAGGAACTCTCATTCACTGCTGGTAGAAATATAAAATTGTACAGCCACTTTGGGAGGCTGCTTGGCAGCTTCTTATAAAACTAAATCTACTCTTAACCACATGATCCATCAATCATGCTCCTTGGCATTTACCTGAAGAAATTGGAAGCTTAGGTCTGCACAAATATCTGCACAGGGATGTTTATAGCAGCTTTATTCATAATTCCCAAAATTTAGAAGCAAACACAATATCCTTTCATAGGTGAATGGACAGATAAACTGTGGTAGATCTGGAATATTACTCAGTGCTAAAAAGAACCTTGAGTGCATATTAGAAGTGAAAGAAGCCATATGAGAAGGCTATATAATGTACGATCTTATATGACACTGTGGAAAAGGTCAAACTGTGGAGTAAGATCAGTAGTTTATAGGGGCTAGGGGGAGATTTAAAAGGGGGAAGGATAAACAGGTGGAGTACAGAGGACTTTCAGAGCAGTGAAAATACTCTGTATTATATATACCACAATGATGAATACATGTCATACATTTGTCCAAACCCACAGAATGTATAACACTAAGAGTGAGCCATAACGCAAACCATGCATTTCGGGTGATTATGGTGTAATATGGAAGTTTATCAACTTTAACAACCATGCCTCTCTGTTGGGGAATACTGATAATGGGAGAAGCTATGAATAAGAGGAGGCAAGGTATATATTAAAAATCTCTATACCTTCCCCTCAAGTTTTGCTGTTAATCTAAAAGAGCTCTAAAAAATTTGAGTTAAAAAAAAAAATCACACAAGCACCATGGCACTTTAACTAATCAATATCCTATTCAGAAAGGAGCCTACTAATTATGTACTTGGATGTGATTATGACAATATCAAAATGCAATTCAAGCTTCTAAGTGTTTACTCTCAAGTTCTGTTCTTATCTTTTCATAGGCTGATGACAAACAGTTCAAGGAGCACTTTAAGTAGCACTATGTATGCTACAGAACGTTTAAATTCAGACTTAAAAGAGGAATTAAGAATGTGCAAATATCTACAAAGTGTACGTGGCCCATTTAAGAAACAGGAAAGTCCCATATGACTAAGACTAAGGCATGAAATGTAAATATAGGCATGGTAAGATATGATGATAGAAAAGCAGGCAGGAAACCTGAAAGCTATTTTATGGAAGAATTTGAACTAATGGTCTCTAAATTTCATTCATTACATAACCATGTTTGGTATGTGTGTTTATTTACTGTTTTTATACTGACTATTAATATAATCATATTATATAAAATCATATAATACATATACATCATTATACAAATATATAATATTGTAACATATTATATATATGTAAACTATTATGATTTACAGTATACTCATACTATTAAATTATCATCTGTACAACAAAAAACAGAACCTAAAGGGATGAAAAGAATTTAAAATTTACATTTTAATTATTTATGATACAAAATTTTTTGTTTTCCCAAAACTGACTATAATATTTTTACTGAAAGTACAGGTGAATATGCTCCATTATTTCTTAGGATCTTATTTTAACATTTTGTGATACAGAGATTCAAAGCACTAGCTCTAAGATCAGTTTGTATATTTGATCTTTAATGGCTGTCATAACAGAAAGAGATAACTTAAAATAAGAATTAAAAATTTTAAAACCTTTCACTTAAAACCCAAAATAAGCAGGTAAGAAAAGATCTGATTTTGTAGATTTTGCCAGCTGGACAATCATGTGATCATCTTTGCATTTATATACTTGGTTTGGTATTTTTTTAAAATTCTACCCCCCAGATTTATTTTGTAAACATTAAACTGGATAATAATTCATGTATCCATTTAACGTACAAATCACAGTATTGTGCAGCATTCAGGAAGTGAACGAAACATGCTTCCCTCAGGATATCTCCAGTAACAAATGACCATCTGACATATAAAGCAAGGGCATAATAAACAAACAGTACACAGTAATAGCTCTGAAGAAGAAATGTCATAGTGTTCTTTAGATTAAAAAGTAAATATAAAAGTTATAATATTTTCTTCCTACATATCAACATTATCTTGTGTATCACTCCACCTTGGAGTCTAGTTTAGACTTCATTTAAAGATCATAGGAAGTCATTAAAGCAGGTAAAATGAAAAGAAGCATTTTAATAAAATGCACTGAAGAAAAAACTGGAGGTAGGGAGATCAGTTTGGAGGCCATCAAAATAAACTATTTAAGAGATGCTGATGTCTTAGATTGGTGTGTTGGCACTGAAGATATATAAGTGATACAAACTAAGTAAGTCTTGATAAATGACTGGATGTAGTTGATGTGGTAGGGGGAAAAAAAAAACAAAGAAGGGTCATAAGCAACACTCAGATTTCTGGTTTCAGCGAAAGTGGATTCTGACACCAACTACTGAAATTGACCAGGTTTCACAAGTTTACTTTTGAACATGCTGAGTTTGAGAAACTTCTGAGATATTCAAAGTTGTTGGTTATACAGGTAATAGAGCCAATGCTTGGGAGTCATCAGTATATGCACAGGTAGTAATGGAAGTCATTGAAGTAAAGGAAATTTCTGGCACAAATACACAGAACAAAAAGAGAATAAAGTTGAATACAGAGAGCTAACACCACCACATAAAGAACAAGTACAGGAAAGGAAGAACTACAAACAAAACTAGGAAATAGCAGCAAAGTGGTAGAAAGAAAATCAAGAGAGTAAGGTATCTCTGAAGTCATATCATATTATAGAAGAGCATTAGAATCATTTTTAAAAAACTTTCCCCTTAAAATATTGTTACCTAAACCAACAACATTATTTGTGTAGAAATTACAATCCTGACAACCACAAACATCAAAACCTAGAAATATGGATATCCCTTAATAACTCTGTATCTGCATGAGGTACAAGCTTAAAACAGTATTTCAGAAAATTTAAACAATTAACAATTTCTAAGATTCTTCATATTAGGCTTGCCAATACATAAATGATAGTATTATACGAATTCAAAACAAGGAATAATTATTAGAAAACAAAATCAGTGCTGTATCCCCATTATGTACTAGACCTGTAAGAAATACTGTCAAAACTGTGAATATTGTTACTTGATCTTATTGCCAAATTTAGATCTGTGTACTTTAAAAACAAATGCTTTCAACCTATTTTGAGGGACATATATGTACAGTGCAGAATACACAGAATAAAAGACTGTTTCATTAACTCCAAAAAGTCTGTAATACTCTACTCAGGAATGTTAACACAAATCTCTAACTAATATAATTCCAAAAAGAATCTCTTTTGCCCTTAGCTATAAAAAAATACTAACTATAATAAATGGAAAAGAATAAAGTATCATCAAAGATAAATACTTCCATTTTCTGAAAGTTTTCTTTTGTGGTAAGTCTAGGGAGGTGTTATGTTGGGGAATAAAACACTGTTTTTCTAAAACTATCATGAGAACAAGATTGGCACAGTATTATAAGATTAGAGCTAGAGGAATTTTCCACTAAAGTAGGTATTTTAAGGCTTAGCAATTATAAGAAATACAAGACTTATGAGTAAAATCCCACTTTTAGAATGGGTATCAAGAATTTAGCAGTATTGGATAAACCATGAAACCCTTAAATAACCAACAAGTACATGATTGGCCTCCATATTTTTACCATGTTTCACTATCTTATTCTCCCCCATCATTACTCCCACTCCTCATAACAGCCCCTTACTCTGTGTAGGTTTTCTCTTTCCTCTTCCTTTACACACGAGCGCATGTGCATACACACACACACACACACACACACACACACACACACACACACAACTAAAGGTCAAAATCAAAAACTCTCAGACTCTATTCAAACTATGATATATATTAATTGTAGGAAATGAAAAATATAAATCAATTATCTCCAGTAATCCCACCAACCCAGAGATAATTGCCAATACATTTTACAACATAGTAGTTCTTAACCTTTTATACTCAGCTCCCTTTGAAAATCTATTGAAAAGATCTGTCCCAGATAAACAATAAATTATTTTACATAAATATTAGTTCATCAATAGATTTCAAGTTATAAACACCTGATCTATGTTATGAGACTTTGTTTTGTATCATACTTTGTAATATGTTCACCCTCTCCCCATTTAACATAAATAGGTAATTATTATCCTATATAATTAATAGTTTTCTACATCATCAGTTTAATGTCTGCATTATAACTATACTATATTAATTTTTGGCATATTAAATAGAGTGAATTAACCTAAAGAGATAAAATATGACAACTATCTCACCATATATACCCAGTTGCTCAAATTTTACTACCTGAGGGATAGACAAACAAATCCAGAAAACATTCTTCCAGATGTAAGTTACTGTACTTGGTAAAAACAGCTAAAATTATATGCGCTTCATTTTTATCTTAATGTGTGTGGGCGCCTGGATGGCTCAGTCATTAAGCATCTGACTTTGGCTCAGGTCATCATTTGTGATATCGGCTCCATATCACCATTTGTGAGATCGAGCCCCGCTTCGGGTGAACCCCACTTTTCTCTTTCTCTTTCTCTTTCTCTTTCTCTTTCTCTTTCTCTCTCTCTCTCTCTCTCCATCTGCCCCTCCTAGATTCTCTCTCTGCCCCTCACTCACTTGTGCCCTCTCTCTCAAAAAAAAAAAAGAAAAAAATGTATTACCCAAACAGCCAAGCATACTACCTTGCATCTCACAACTATTCAAAACGTATTTGATAAAACATCCGTTTTATTTTTTTCAGAAAAGTCTTCAACTAAGCAATATAAAAAATGTCTATGTATTTATTAAGAGTAAATAGGAACCACAAAAAATTTACACATGAATGTTCCTAATATGTTCACATAGGCCAAAAAGTACACCCAAATGTCCATCCTGTGATATTATCCAGGCAGGCTACAACACAGATAAATCTTGCAGACATAATGCTAAATGAAAGAAGCCAGACCAAAAGGCCACATATAGTATGACTTCATTTATATGCATTACCCAACATAGGCAAATCTATAAAAACACATAGCAGAGTACTGGTTGCTAAAGCTAAGGGGAAGGCGAAAATAAGGACTGACAGTTTCCTGGGTATGGGATTTCCCTTTTTTTTTTTTTTTTTTTTTGGTTGAGAGTAGTTCTGGAACTAGATAGTGGTCATGGCTATACAACAGTGTGTAAGTAAGTACTATGAACCACTGAATTGTACACTTTTAAACATCATGAACCATTTGAACTATATCTCAAAACTCTCTAAAAAAGAGATTAAATATGGAATAGCAAGTTCAGATTAGTGATCAATATCCAAGGAAATATAATACATAAAATGCACTTAAAAATGATACTGAACAAAATATTGTTACATAATTTCTCTTTCATGAATATAAAGATAACTTTAGATTTTGTTGGAACTGAAGATTATAAGAACAAAAGTTATTTTCCCATACTGCAGCCAAAGTAAAGACAGCTGAGGAGATTCTGTGAAATCTAAAGCCACTGAAGTGGAAGTTACTTTGCAAAAAGAACTATGTTAAACAAACAAAAAAATCCAGTTACTGGTACTGTCCAGTTACTTGGGAGTCAAAATAAGCTAAATCAAACTCTGAATCAAACATCTTACATCCTACCCATACTAGGCAAATTAACATTAACATAAGGTAAATCAACATGTTGATAAAATCAACCAATTAATATCTGTCTTATCTCACACAAGTCACTAAACTTCACTGTACCTCAGTTTGCTCATTTGTAAAATGAGTATAAAGAAACATTTCCCTCATAAGGGTGTTGGGAAAATTAACTGAATTAACATATAAGGAAAGTACTGTTAAGAGTGTATGGTGCATAGGGGCGCCTGGGTGGCGCAGTCGGTTGGGCGTCCGACTTCAGCCAGGTCACGATCTCGCGGTCCGTGAGTTCGAGCCCCGCGTCAGGCTCTGGGCTGATGGCTCAGAGCCTGGAGCCTGTTTCCGATTCTGTGTCTCCCTCTCTCTGCCCCTCCCCCGTTCATGCTCTGTCTCTCTCTGTCCCAAAAATAAATAAACGTTGAAAAAAAAAAATTTAAAAAAAAAAAAAAAAAAAAAAGAGTGTATGGTGCATAATAAATATTATGTAAATTTTAGCTAATAATATTTACAACATAGATAAAAGTTCACAAATCCACAAGGAAACAATTCAGTCCACAAAATGTACCAGTGTCTCAATTACTTTTAAATGATCATTTTTTGATATTCATGTCATTTGCAAGATCCATTAACCAGAAGAACCACAGTTAGAATACTGTATGCCTTACACCATTTGGTAAAATACAGAATATACTAATACAAAAATACGACATCTTGAGAAGGAATAGATTTCTTTAGAAACAAGTCCCAAGACAACTTGTTTCTCTTCAACTACCAAAAGATACCTTTCGTCTTTAGTCTGTAATTCTCACCTACAAAGAATTTCGCTGATTGTTTTGGTTTGATCCCTGACCAACAAACCGAAGAAATTTCTGGTGACTCAGTGGTTCTCAAAACAGAAGTGCAATCAAACAAGAACTACTGGTTTTAAAACAATGGTTATAAAGTTCTATTTAGAAAAAAGTTGTGACATCGTAAATCTTGCATGAAAATGGTTTCTGAATAAATTATTCACTTTCTAAACTTACATAGGTTCTATTCAATTTCCAATGAAAGAGTTTAAGAATCAAGTGACAAATAAAGGTTTGAACTTCTCTGTATATTAGCTCAAAAACAACAGATCTGAGATAATAAGAATTTGAGATATAGTATCTTTTAAAAGTGAGGCCTTTTTCACAGTAAGTGAAATGTAAAAATGAGAGTTATCTGAAATCAGATGGGAAGTTGTAACACCACACACGAATGGCTGTGGCTCATACAGAGGTAAGTTGGTAGATGTGTGACGTGTATATTTTGTGTATTCCTCTGTGGTTCAGTTGAGCTGGATAGTTTTCTATGTTTGCTTAGTGTTTCTTTTTTTTTTTTTTTTTTAATTTTTTTTTCAACGTTTATTTATTTTGGGGACAGAGAGAGACAGAGCATGAACGGGGGAGGGGCAGAGAGAGAGGGAGACACAGAATCGGAAACAGGCTCCAGGCTCTGAGCCATCAGCCCAGAGCCTGATGTGGGGCTCGAACTCACGGACCGCGAGATCGTGACCTGGCTGAAGTCGGACGCTTAACCGACTGCGCCACCCAGGCGCCCCTGCTTAGTGTTTCTGATGAACAAAATTGTGCATAAGCAAACATAAAATTTGTGTTATGGTCAAATTATTCCCTAATATATCAACTGGGACAAATTTTAGTTTTCAAAAACAAGTATTATAGCAGAACTGACTGTTAGAGAATGTTGGCTCTTAAGGAAAAGAATCATAGTCACATTTAATCCAAATAAAGAATAAGGGCAGCTGGTAGTCTCAGAGGAACATGCAACTCTTGATCCCGGGGTTATGAGTTTGAGCCCCATGTTGGATGCAGAGAGTGCTTAAATAAATAAAAATAAAAAATAAAGAAATTATGGGTCACCAAAGCAGTTACAATGAGCAGTTCTGTACATCACTGAAAGGGAGAAAAGCAGAGAACGCTATTGATACTAGCCATTCTCTTTAAAACATAAAAGCTGAAGTAATATTAACTAAGCAGCACACCAGAATACAAAACTGTATGTCTATTATGCTCACAGTTAAACAAATAAAAAGCCTAAAGGGGCACCTGGGTGGCTCAATCGGTTAAGCGTCTGACTTCAGCTCAGGTCATGATCTCACAGCTTGTGAGTTTGAACCCCACAATCAGGCTCTGTGCTGACAGCTCAGAGCCTGGAACCTACTTCGGATTCTGAGTCTCCCCTCTCTCTGCCCCTCCCATTCTCATTCTCTGTCTCTGTCTCTCAATAAAAAATAAACATTAAAAAAAAATTTTTTTTTAAAGCTACATAAATGAAACCTAAAATTAAGGTTATTAGAAAGGAGGATGACTTAGAAGCACTTATGACTTGGCATAATTACTTAATAAAGTAATTAATACTGAATTAAATATATTTGTGAAAACAAAACAACCAGTTAATTACTATGTGAGAATAAAACTTAGTATTTGTCTTAGCTTGTTTCCCATGTTTTTTAATCAGAACCATTCTTGATGGTTGAATTACTTAAATAAAAATGGTAAATTATACACCCTGATTAATCCTACCCATTGCAAGTCATTTTAGAACTGTCTTTTTTTTGAAGTGTATGACAGTTTTATTTAGATATCATATTGAGCAGACTATCTATAAGCACACATCTAATAATCTGTCTTGCCTTTGAAAAAAAATCCTTGTTTTAACCAACGCACTATGAACTTAACCAAGTAAGCATATTAACAAAGTCACACATTGAAGAAAAAAAAAAAGCCTACAAATACATGCACTGACACTGATCCATCTTTCCTAAACCTTGAATTTCAGAAATTTCATTATCTCCATCTCCAAATAGTTTCTAAACATGTTTCAAAAAGGAAATTAGTCAGGGGGCGCCTGGGTGGCTCGGTCGATTAAGCAGCTGACTTTGGCGCTGGTCATGATCTCACGGTTCCTGAGGCTCTGTGCTGACAGCTTAGAGTCTGGAGCCTGTTTCAGATTCTGTATCTTTCTCTCTTTCTCTCTCTCTCTCTCTCTGCCCCTCCCCTGCTCGTACTCTGTCACACTCCCTCTCTCTCTCTTTCAAGAACAAAAAAAAAAGGGGGGGGTGAGGAAAACACTTAAAAAAAAAAAAAGGAAATTAGTATCAGTTTTTAAGAGATGCTCTAGATAAACAAGTTGATTCAGTAAAATAAGCCTAACTAGATTGAGTGTATAACAAACTCAGTGCTCAAAAAGTACATTCTTGATATTTGTAAGAAAAAGTTACATATTAAATTCATAATTTATAACAGCACACATACAAACTAGTCTTGTGGGTTCTTGTATCTAATGATTTTCTAAGTGTATTCATTTTGAAAAAGAGAGAGAATGAATGAATGAATGAATGAATGAATCCCAAGCAGGCTCTGCACTGTCATCACAGAGCCCTACATGAGGGTCGAACTCACAAACCCCTACGTGAGGCTCGAACTCACAAACCCATGAGATAATGACCTGAGCTAAAATCAAGAGATGGATGCTTAACCAACAACCGAGCCACCCAGGCGTCCCTGTAATGATTTTTTAAGAGTTTGTCTAGCTGTGTACAGGAGATGAGTTATTTGATGTACTGAAAATATTTTCTAACATATGAGGTCAAATTTCTAATCTTTAGCCATTCTTCCTTTTTTTAAATCCTCATTAGTCGGCAGACACAAATCACCAAGGAACATCCATTCCCTAGTCATTGCTACAACTTGCTGACAAATTAATGAAAGTAACGAACTACTGATGCACAATTTAACAAATTTCTCTAGATAAGGAATTGATAATTTCAGATACAGATCTTGAGTTTTATGTTTAGTTTTATTTTTTTAGTATTTTTTTCTTTTTAGACAGTATTCAAACAACGAGTTGCTGTAAGTCAGTGAATAATGACTAGAAGCTTTTAAGAATGTATGTTTTATAACAATATTAAACAGGGCTAAACCTTTGAAAGCTGAAAAGTAACAAAACATGCTCTAGGTAACAAAAATAACAAAAGTACCAATACAGGAATAGGTCCCAAATAAAATGATCTAAAAAGCTTACAATAAACACATACATGATGGAAAACCAATTTTCTTCCTGATTTAACACAATGATACATAAAGTTTTTGATGAGTATTTATAAGAAAATTATTCCCTTATTGATTCTACTTAACACTAATCTGAAAAGTATCAATTATAATTCAATGTTTATTATTTAATAAATAAATAACTTATACATTTGTTAAGTTACTGAAGTTTATCTTTATTCCCCAAACCAAAAACTAATGGTAAATTTTTTTTTGGTTTGAGGTAGCCTGAAAATACGCCAAATCAGAGCTATTTGGCAATAATTTCTGGCAAAAGAAAAGATTTCCAGTTTAAGCTATTCATGTTAAGTAGAAATTATTAAGCCATGTATAAATGTTAGAAACTTAGAGGCACCTGGGTGGCTCAGTTGGTTAAGTGTCTGACTCTTGATTTCGGCTCAGGTCATGATCTCACAGTTCATGAGTTCAGGCCCTGCATCAGGCTCTATGCTGGCAGTGCAGAGCCTATTTGGGATTTTCTCTCTCTCCCTCTCTCTTTTTGCCCCTACCCTGCTCATGCTCTTGTGCGTGCTCTCTCTCTAAAAATAAATATTTTTTTTTAAATGTCAGAAGCTAAAAGGAATCACAGGTTTCATTATACCTAAATCAAAATTACTCAGAAATGAAAATTAAAGAAGCAGTAACAAATATAGTTCACCTGAGACAGTTTCAGACCTACTTAATTCAATTACTGATTATCTTGGCCTTACTCCTTTCTACCACTAATAGATATTATGGCCCATAGTAAAACTTAAAAATTAAATTTTAGGGGTGCCTAGATGGCTCAGTCAGTTGAGCATTGAACTCTTGATTTCAGCTCCGGTCCTGATCTCACGGTTTGTGAGTTTGAGCCCCGTGTGAGGCTCCTTGCTGATAGCACAGACACGGAAGCCTGCTTGGGATTCTCTCGCTCTCCCTCTCTCTATGCCACCCCCCACATCACACTCATGTGCTCTCGCTCTCTCAAAACAAATAAACAAAAAAAATTTTATTTATTCAATTTGTGTATTTATTTATATGTATTAAAATTAAAGTTCCTCTTAATCAATGTTTTATTTTAGATGGAATGTAATAACCAAAACTTTCAACAAAATACTTTAAACTTTAACATACAAATAGAGGAAATAAAAGGTTTTATATGTATGAATTTAAGTAGATGGTACAAGCACGTGTATTCTGAAGTTAGGTTGTCGGAGTTCAAATCTAGACTCTACTGTTCACTAGCTTTGTACCCCTGTGAAATTATTCTACCTCTTGAACCCTACTTCCCTCATCTACAAACCGAACGTAAATACTGTACCTACTGTACCTTTTAAGATAATTGTCAGAATTGAATGCGAGATTTCTATGTAAAGCACCTTGGACATTATAAACACTTGATAAGGTCTACCATGACTCTATGATTGTTTGCACATGTATGACCACATCTTCTGTAATCTTTACGACTTCAACAGGGAAAAAGGAAGCTAATAGCCCAAGAATCTCCATTAAACAACTTCTCATATCTAATTCTGCTTTTCTTCCTATACAGGTACATATACACTCAAACACATTTTCTGGTAAAAGCAATGCTCATTGTGCAGAGGACTTGGTATGGTCTGAATGTTTTAAGATCCCCCCAAATTCGTATGTTGAAATCCTCATTTACATGGTAATATTAGGAAAGTGGGGTCTTTTCGCAAGTGCTTAGGTCACAAAGGTGGAGACTCCATGGATGGAATTAGTTCTCCGATAAAAGAGACCTGAGAGAGCTCCTGGGCTCCTTCTACCACACTAAGGACAAGACAAGTAGTTGTTAGTCTGCAACCCAGAAGAGGGCCTTCACCAGAACCTGACCTTGCTGGCTCTCTGATCTCTTACTTCCAGCCTCCGGAACTATGAGAAAAGTAGTTTCTGTTTAAGCCATCCTTTCTATGGTGTTTTATTATGGCAGTCCAAGCTAATAAAGATAGTATAAGTATTTTCAATGTTCAAATATATAAGGGAAACTGATTCTAAGTTTTTATTTTGCTAATTTCATCAGTCCCATACAAATTCATGGTATGTACAGTTTTCCAAGACAGCAGTGTATCTCAGAATAAATGATGGTCAGACAGAAAGGACTATACTCCCACCTACAAATGTAATTTCTTAAGAGCATGATATTAAGGTTTCTTATTTTTCAACAAGGTGTTTGAAACAGTTCTAGTTAGTTAAGCCATGTCTAACTATATGTTGTAGGTCAAAACTTAAGGATTCTTACCTTTTATATCTGCCTGAAACTGTTCTAGATGGCTCCTGTAAAGTAAAAATAATGACATCAGTTTGGGTGTGTGTGCAAGAACACAATTCCAGATTATATAAATCAGTTAATCATGTCTAATTTTGAAAGAAACTAATATGGAACAAATATCAATACTTTTAAAAATTCACAATGCTGGTCAGACTAAACAAGACTCTACATCTGATTTTTCAGACAAAACCATTCACTTTTTTAAAAGTGTATTTTTAATTTAGAAGATTTTTAAAACTCAGAAAATGGAAAAAGTAAGCATCATTCATCAACCAATCAACTTTTTTTTGGAAGCCAATAAGCATTAAGAACACAATTAGCGGGGCGCCTGGGTGGCTCAGTCGGTTAAGCATCCGACTTCGGCTCAGGTCATGATCTCACGGTCTGTGAGTTCGAGCCCCGTGTCAGGCTCTGTGCTGACAGCTCAGAGCCTGGAGCCTGCTTCAGATTCTGTGTCTCCCTCTCTCTCTGCCCCTCCCCTGTTCACGCTCTGTCTCTCTCTGTCTCAAAAATAAATAACCGTCAAAAAAAAAATTAAAAAAAAAAAAAGAACACAATTAGAATCATATACATCTCCCTCCACCTTTTGCCCTCTATTAAAAAAAAAAATTCACCACATACATATAATGATTAATGCCTATTTTCAAAGACACCTAAAAATAAAAAGTAAGAAAGTATAATCAGCATAAAAGCTGATGGTAAGCTATCTAAAAGAAAGGTTGCTGAAAGTTAACATTAACCATTGAGGTGGGGAAATTATTACCTTGCAAATAACCAGGCATTTTTCTGTTCAATCTTTAAATAACTCAGGCTCTTCAAATATTTTTTGCAATTTCATTTTAATAAAACCAGTCAAAATGAAATGAGTCGTTTTAAAAATTGTTAATTCTTTTCTTCTAGTTATCGTTAAAAATCTCCAAGAGAGACTCTACAGTAAAGAACAAATGATGTTAAAATCAGAGAATAAGCTCCCTTTATAAAATGACTAGATTCCAGACTAAAACAGCAAATACTGATTGCATGGTACAATAAAGGACATTATACAGTACAGCAAACCATATGGTTAACAGTAAGATTTAGATCCAAGTTCCAACCAGACAGGCTTCAGTAGCTATGAGACTATGGGTAAGTTGTGTTGTTGTTTTTTTTGTTGTTGTTTTTTTTTTTATGTCTATTCGTTTTTGACAGAGACAGAGCATGAGCGGGGGAGGGGCAGAGAGAGGCAGACACAGAATCCGAAGCAGGCTCCAGGCTCTGAGCTGTCAGCACAAAGCCCAACATGGAGCTCAAAGCTCAAGTCAGAGGCTTAACTGACTGAGCCCTCCAGGCACCCCTATGGCTAAGTTTTTAAACTTCTATCAGTCTCAGTTTCTCATCTCTAAAATAGGAGTAACACTGTGTATTTTATTAGATTATTGGGGATTAAAGGACATGAATGAACAAAAATTTGCACAACTCCTTTACAATAAGCTTACAATTTATATTCCACAACTAAGACTTTTTTTAAGCAGGAATATGAAAAAATCTTTACTAACTTTTCTATGTGGAATTTCAGTAAATCTGTCTCAATTATTCCAAGTCAGTATATTCCCATTAGGAAAGCTTAAACTGCTTATTTGAATATGTTTACCTCAACTTTTCATGTATGGCATACGTCTTATTTTCTGGAAGACAGGGATTCCCACCTTTGAGTCTTTTTCCTCCAAAACCTCAGCTCAAATAATATACAATCAATATGTATGGACAATGTATAGAAATAACTCCCCTAATAATGTGACGCTACAGAAAAGTACCTCTTTGGAATTTACCAGTTGCAGAAAATAACCAGGGGACAGACAGATACTAGAAGTGTCCATATGCATGAGTTTGACCCCTTACCAAGATTACCTCTGGAGAAGCCATGCTTTGACAGTTGGTTTAAAGATATTTTAACTCTCCTTTGGGCATCAGATGTTTTTACAAGAAGGGACTGTAACAAAGCTTAGCAAGTAAACTTTCTCGAAAGAGTCTTTTATCTGTTTGTCATTAAAGTGGCAGTTCCTAAAGACGGGGCAGAGTATTTGTACCTTATACGTCAAACATGTAAAACAAATCTTCTCTGAAAATATCTCTAACAAATAACAACAAAGAATATACTTTATAAAACCTAGTTTTAACATTATTTTTGAAACCAAAATAACTAGGTTAAAATGTTTAGTCACTGGTTATTTAGATAAAGTAAGAAGAAATACTAAGCTTATGTGTATCCATTTAAAGTATCTTTTATGGAATGTAGATGATAATGATTTCATATGAAACTTTTACCCCTAAAGTTTCACAAACAGTATTCAACATTTTTTATTAATCTTTCTCTTTATTTTATTTATTTTGGGAGAGAGAAAGTATGAGCGGGGGAGGGGCAGACAGGGAGGGAGAGAGAATCCCAAGCAGGCTCAGCACTGTCAGTACAGAGCCCCATGCAGGGCTCGAACTCAAGAATCACAAGACTGAGACCTGAGCTAAAATCAAGAGCCAGATGCTTAACCAACCATACCACTCGGGCACCTCACTCAACTAACATTTCATAAAGGTTTTCATTTATAAATTTCCCTAATCTTACTCTACATGAACTAAAACTAACACACAACATTAAATGATGTCTAAATATGCATTAGGAAAAAAATGCTAATAATGCCATAGGTTCCAAAACAACACCTTTCTCTCATTTTGGTTATAATTGAAATATTTTAAAAGATGACATCAGCTTGATTATCCAGACTACCTTTCACTGAAATGGAGTAAGCAGAATTGCTAAATGAGAATAGCTTTTACTGGATTTACTGATTTGTGGGTTACTGATTGATTGAAATGATAGGAACAAGATTACAATAAATAATATTTCTGAAGTTTAACATAATCATTTTCCTTAATACTTTTGGTAAAACTCTGACTAATAACAGATTTAGAAATGTAGATATCTACAGATAACAGATATCTACAGATAACAAATGTAGAAATGTAAAATGAAGATTGTTTTCAGCAACAGTATGGTGGCATTATACTAATTTTATATTTTGACCCAATTATAAATGACTTAAAGTCAGGACCAAACAAGTTTCCAGTTAAGTATACTAACAGAAGTTGTATAATATCGGTTTTCTATATTTCTTGCAGCATTTTTTTTTAACAACTAGTCACTTGAAACATATCTCAATTAAGTTTCACACAGTATTTTCTAAATTATTTTATGTTTCTTTATTTTTGAGAGGCAGAGAGAAACAGAGCATGAGTGAGGGAGGGGCAGAGAGAGAGGGAGACACAGAATCCGAAGCAGGCTCCAGGCTCTGAGCTGTCAGCACAGAGCCCAATGCGGGCCTCAAACCCACGAACCGTGGGATGACGACCTGAGCCAAAGTCGGACACTCAACTGACTGAGCTACGCAGGCACCCCTCACACAGTATTTTCTATGCTGCTAGTTTGGTGCAATTGATAAAATCAGAACCTGATCAAATTGTTCCATGTTCATGTCCAAGGTCTGTAAACAATTAGAATTTAAGCTTATTTCTATATATCTATTTTTTCAATAGTCAGATTCTGAAACAGACAGAACACACTTAAACTTATCATTATTACTTTTTTGTTGTTGATGTTGTTACAGTGAGACAGAATGAGAGCGAGACACAGAGGGAGAGAGAGAATCTTAGGCAGGCTCCATACTCAGTGCAGAGCCCGACACAGGGCTCAAACCCACGACCCTGGGATCAAGACCTGAGCCAAAATCAAGAATCAGATGCTCAACCAACTGAGCCACCCAAGCACCCAAAGCTTATTCTTTATTGGTAGATTTAAATAGGGTCTTTTATTAGATTACACATTTTGTAGCTAAATGTTACTTCACAGTAATTCTAGCAATCAAATTACATTCCTTCATAATGGAATGTTTCTCAAAATAGATAGACTATATTTGTATGAGAACTAGTATAGAAGAAGAAATTGGGAGGAGTGGTAGCCTGCTTCTCGTGTGTGTATTCAAGACGGACAATTACAGATGCAGTTTAAAGTAATCTCTAAAACTCTTGCCAAAAAGAGAAAATATTAGAAAAAAACAAAATCAAGAGCAGCGATCCTCTTTTATAATTTAAAAATTACAATAATTTTTTTAATGTTTATTTATCTTTGAGAGACAGGGAGAGAGAGAGAGAGAGCAAGCCAGGGAAAGCTAGAGCAGGAGAGGGAGACAGAGGATCCAAAGCAGGCTCTGCACTGACAGCAGAGAGCCCAATGCAGGGCTTGAACTCATGAACCATGAGAACATGACCTGAACCAAAGTCAGATGCTCAACCACTGAGCCACCCAGGCACCCTTAAAATTATAATAATTTTAAGAAGGAAAATGCTTGATGTTTTTTACACATTAATACTCTACGCAAATGTAAACTTCACCTCAGATTTGTTAACTAGAAGCCTCTATATTTCTGTGGCAACAAAGAACAACTCAATAATTACTATACCTATTAAAGTTGACAATTCCGGTCTAAACAGGGGGAAGGGTGTGGAGGAGAAATACCAGTATCATTGAAATGACTTGTAAAAAAACAACTGCTAAGACTGACATTGGTCTTAAAAGACTATGTAATTAGATCTTCCGGTAACCTCAAAGCCTGTTACACAACTGATTTAAAATAATACTTTGTCTGAAATAATCTTCCTTGCAATGGGATGGTTTATATTACTACAGGGAAGGAGAAAGACCTATATAGAGCTTAGAAAATGTTGGCAAGGCACCAACTGTTTGTGTAAGTTTAAATAAGACATTCTTGCTTCAGTTAAGCTTAGAATGGTCACTAAGGAAATCCCACGAATTGTCTTTACAGGTGCACTGGCAGATCAGAACTTGTAAAGTATAAACAAATATAAAAGCATGTGTGAAATATGATCAGAGAAATATAAGCCCAACTAAATATAGCAAAATAATACTAAAGTTATTCAAACAAACTAATTAATGACAAAGCCATGGCTCTCCATAAAATTATGGCATAACATGCTAACTGGCCCTCAGGACTAAATTAAAGCAGCTATACTGGTATATGTAATGTAGCAAGATACACTGCTGAGGATGAATGCAGAACAAAGTATCTGTAATGTATAATTGATAAAACAGTAAGAAAAATGAGAAAACAAGAACTTTATCAAATTAACAAAGATTAAAACAGGAAAAACTCATCATTCCCCTTCTTTTTCTGAATGATTCAGTCCTAAAGCCATTAGATAGGGCAGAGCTAGATAGGGAGGAAACAGTGCCCCAAACCAGGCAATCAGAAGACTGGAGCCCTACATGAAGAAGAACAGTCTCCAAGGAGAAGCAATCCAGCATGAGGTCTCAGAGTCTGAACATGAACAAAGAAAGACCCTAGGAAGGGCAGCCTATCACAGGATGACAGAAGCTAAGCAGGGTAAGGAAGGAATCCTGGGGAGTGGAAGAGGAGGGGTGATCTAGGGCAGCGAGTCACAACTCAAGCAGGGTAGAGAGGGCATCCAGGATGCCCAAGCCTAAAGAGTGTCAGCAGAGTGTTCATGCACAAGGAAAGCCAACATGGGATATCAGCAGAACCCGCTTGTGGTGAGGAGGGCATAAATACAGGCAAAGGGTGGCAATGAGAGATAGGTTACATACAAGGGATTGAACAAATAAGAAAACATTACAGATAATGGGAAGCAAGTTTCTCGATGTTTGTTTCTCACAAAAGAGAGTTACAAATACTAGAATAAAACCCTATGAGATTAGAATTGAAAGTTATCAGTATAAATTCATTTCAGTATCTACCCAGATAGGTGTAGGTAGGTAGGCAGACAGAAGACAAAATAGATAGGTACACATATGTATGTATATATAGATATACACATATTTTGTAGGTCTATACTCAGAGAGGGACCAGGAATGGTGACACTTCAATAACATAAACATACCTACAGTGCATATCTTGGCTTCAAAATATTTTCCAGTAAAAGGAATCAGAGCTCCTTGGCTTCTTAAAGAAATAGCTGCTTCTAAGGTTGGTGTAGAAAAGTTAAAGATGAGCCTGTAATATCATATTATGCCAAGGAAGTATTCCAATTCCAAGAATGGAGAAGTGGCAAAGGATACAAAAGTTCAAATGAGCTCCCAGTGGCAAAATATGGGATAATTTGATCAAAATAAATGATGGTGTGACAGGCAGAATAACGACCCTCAAAAACGTCTAGGTCTTAAACCTGTAATCTTCAAACATATTAGGTTATATGGCAAAGGGAAATTAAGGCCGCTAATCAACAACTCTAAATAGGAAGATTATCCTAGATTATCTTATAGGCCCAACTATGTCTTAAACCCTGTAACTTTCAAACCTATTAGGTTATATGGCAAAGGGAAATTAAGGTTGCTAATCAACAACCCTAAATAGGAAGATTATCCTAGATTATCTGATAGCCCAACGTAATCACAAGGGTTATTAAAAGTGGAAGACAGCCCCCCTTCGGGTGAGCTCAAGCCCTGCTTTGGACGAACACGAGTCCCGCTTCGGGTGAGCCGTGCTTCTCTCTCTTTTTCTCTCCCTTTCTCTCTGTCTCTCCTGGGATTCTCTTTTTCTCTGCCCCTTGCTCACTTATGCCCCCCGCTCAAAAAGAAAAGGGAGGGGGAGACAGAGGCAGAAGAAAGTCAGAGGAAGATACGACTAAGAAGAATAGTCAGAAAGAAGACCTCCAGATGGCTAACACATGAAAAAATGCTCAACATCACTCATCATGAGGGAAATACAAATCAAAAACCACAATGAGATACCACCAACAGCACTAGAAAACTAGTACAGACAGTAACAGGGTATAACCCATCAGATAAAATAAGTAATAGTGAGTCAATACAGATATACAGATATAAATACAGAAAGGTGATAGAAAGTTTAAAGAATTAAGGTACCTATATGGTTCAAAGTATCCACAAAATACTTATTAAGAAAGGGAAAGTGAAGCCTGAAAATCACATGACCAGAATGATCAGCAGTAGCAATGGGACAAATTACAATTATGTGCCACCTGATAGGATACACAATGAGAAGAATATACCATCAATTCTGTGATATTCCTGACAAAGATCTATAACTTGAATCTAATTATGCGTAAACATTAGGTAACCCAAACTGAAGGATATATCATAAAATAACTGACCTATAATCTTTTAAAGTGTTAAGATTAAGAAAGAGTCACTATGGAACTGTTTCAGAGTGAAGGAAACTAAAGAGGTAACAGCAACTAAATGCAACACATGATTCTGAATTAGATCCTTCTGCTATACTTAGAACATCATTGGGACAACTGGTCAAACCTGAATAAGATCTAAATATCAGATGGCAAGAATGTGTCATTTTTAATTTTCTATTTTTATTTTTTAATGTTTACTTTTTTTTTTTTTTTTTTTTTTTTTTTTTTTTTTTTTTTTTAAATTTTTTTTTCAACGTTTATTTATTTTTGGGACAGAGAGAGACAGAGCATGAACGGGGGAGGGGCAGAGAGAGAGGGAGAGACACAGAATCGGAAACAGGCTCCAGGCTCTGAGCCATCAGCCCAGAGCCCGACGCGGGGCTTGAACTCCCGGACCGCGAGATCGTGACCTGGCTGAAGTCGGACGCTTAACCGACTGCGCCACCCAGGCGCCCCTTTAATGTTTACTTTTTGAGAGAGACAGAGAGAATGAGGGGCAGAGAGAGAAGGGGACAGAAAATCCAAAGCAGCCTCTGTGCTGACAGCAGAGTCCAATGTGGGGCTTCAATTCACGAACTATGAGATAATGACCTGAGCCAAAGTCTGACACTCAACTGACTGAGTCACCCAGGTGTCCCTGATTTCCTGTTTTTAAAAGCTGTCCTGTGGTTATGTAGGAGTCTCTGTAAAAAATACACAGGAAAGGGAAGAAAGGCTCTTTCCTTTCTGTCTGGTGGCAACCATCAGCTCAAAGGTAAGCCAAGATGGGTGTTTACAGGTACATCCAAGAGCTATGGAGGAAGAAGCAGTCCAATGTAACACGCTCTCTTCTCAGGGTACACTTCTGGTAGTACCAGCAGCTCTCTGTACTCGACAGGGCCCTTGCCCAAACTGGCCCAAAAAAGCACACACACAAGGATACAAGGCCAAGCAAGGTTATATCATATATTGGATTTGTGTGCAGTGTGGGTGGCCACAAACACCAAGTGCCTAAGGGTGCAGCCTACAGAAAGCCTGCTCATCATGGCATTAACCAGCTAAAGCTTTCCCAAAGCCTTCAGTCTCTTGCAGAAGAGTGAGCTGGGCACCACTGTGGGGGTCTGAGAGTCCTGAATTCTTACTAGGTTGGCAAAGATTCCACATACAAATTCTGTCAAGTTATCCTCATTGATCAATTCCATAAAGCTATCAGAAGAAATCCTGACATGCAGTGAATCACCAAACCAGTCTACAAGCACAGGGGGATGTGAGGGCTGACATCTGCAGGCTATGAGAATGTGGCCTTGGAAAGGGTAACAAGGTCCACCATGCTACTGGTGGTTCTCGCCATGCAGCAGGGAGAAGACGAATACTCTCCAGCTCCACTATTACTGCTAACATAAGTGATGTTTGTAAAGTTCTGAGCTGATACACAATTTAGGACAGTCATAACTCCTTAAAAGTGTCCTTTAATTTGTCTGCTAAAATTCATTGTCTGCAGAATGTTCCATGAATGCACTGTCAAATTATGAAAATTAAAATGCAATAATGTTTGAAGACTATAAGTGGTGGTGTATCTTGTATCTAATAAGATAAATGCTTCTGTCTTTGCTTTATCTTATTGGGAAGTTTATAGGTCAGTGTTTAACTGCTGTTTGGTATAACAGGTGTAAAATAACTTCTGTAACAGTGGAATGCAGAAGCTAGCCATGTAGATTTGTTGATGCATGTAACGATACCAACAGCTTCATTGAGGTGATATAATGCTCTAGTGGTTTCCTCGCAAATGGCTGTTTTTAGGAGTTTGGTAAGAACAAGCTTTTTTAAATTAGATTTTGCTTATAAATATGACAAATATCCTAATCTTTTTATCATGATTATATGCAGAATAACAAAGTTAACCAAGGCCCACATTTTTAGGGTTAATCCGATATTCCATTTACTTAGTGGCTGCTTCTGAAAGAATAGTTTAAAAGAATGCTACCATTTTTAGAACTGAATAAAACTGCTGCAAGAGGGTTCTCTTACAAATGAAAATAAACCCTGCTTTACCCAAGCAAAATTGCCTTGGTCTCCACAGTACTGCTGAAGTTCACATAAAAGGCAAAGGCTCCTGTTCCATCCCACAACTCTATGGCATCCATAGAATACTGAATTTCATACAAAGCACTCAGTAATGGTATTTATACTGGGGTATATTAAAACTGATGGAAACTGAACATTAGGTAAATGAGAAGAATTTACCTTAAGATTTATAAGTTAGTAACCAATGCTAGGATTGGGAAACTGGTGGCTATCAGATAGTGTGGGGATAAAGAATTAAAGTTGGCGTTGATCAGCATTGAAAGAAAGAAAAGAAAAGAAAAGAAAAGAAAAGGAAAGGAAAGGAAAGGAAAGGAAAGGAAAGGAAAGGAAAGGAAAGGAAAGGAAAGGAAAAGAAAAGAAAAGAAAAGAAAAGAAAAGAAAAGAAAAGAAAAGAAAAGAAAGAAGAATATTGAGGGTAATAGGACATGAGATTAGCAACTTATTCTCAAACAATTTAGGGGCAAAAGTTTCTGTACAGTACTTATAACATTTTTTCTTTTTTCTTTTTTTTTTTATTTATTTGAGAGAGAGAGAGAGCACTTGAGCAGGAGAGAAAGGCAGAGGGAGGGAAGGAGGGAGGGAAGGAGGGGGAGGGAGGGAGAGGGAGAGAAAGAGAATCTTAAGCAGGCTCCACACAAAGCGTGGAGCCCAATGCAGGGCTTGATCCCAGGACCCTGGGATCATGACCTGAGCTGAAACCAAGAGTCGGACACTCAACCAACTGAGCCATCCAGCCACTCCCTTATAACTTTTCATTAAACTTGAGACTGTTTTAAAAGGAAAATCAATAAATAAATCAAATAAAAACAGAAGAAACATAAAACTCATAAATGCCCTCCCACAAAATGCCATTGATTATATAAACTGATAAACCTTTTCTCATAAATAATTTAGTCAATATGTATCAGAAATTTTTTAAGTCCTTATAATCCTTTGTTTTTTGGCCCAATAAATTTATCTCTGGAAATCTGGACAAATAATTCAAAACACAAAAGTTTAACCTACACAGATTAAACTTCAGTATTATTTACAACAGTAAAAAATATATATATAACCACTGAAGATTTCCATTAATAAGAAATTTGTGTTAACTACTATATACATTAAAATAGAAAACTTTAGGGACACCTGGGTGGCTCAGTCATTAAGCATCTTACTTCAGCTCAGGTCATGATCTCACGGTTTGTGAGGAGTTGGAATCCCATATCAGGTGAGCTGGAGCCCCGCTTTGGGTGATCCCTGCTTCTTTCTCTCTCTCTCTGCCCCTCGCTCACTTGTGTGCTCTCTCTCTCTCTTTCTCTCTCCCCCTTCCCTCCCCTCCCTCTCTCTGCCTGCCCCTGGCTCACTTGTGCCCCCACCCCCTCTCTCTCTCTCTCTGAAAGAAAGAAAGAAAGCTGTATGCCACTGAAAATAATATATGAAGAGCTCTGAATAACATGAAAAAATGGCCATACTGCAAAGAACATTTTGGAAATAGCATCACAATTACAAATGCACACTCCTTTTCACCCAGAAATTCCACAGCTAAGATTTTATCCTACTGATTTACATACACATATATGCAAAGCAATATGTATTTTAAGTTTTTCACCACCACACTGGTTGTAATAGTAAAAGATTATAAATAACCTAAATAGCCATCAATAGAAATTAGAAAAATTATGGTACATCTATAACATAGAACATTCTCCATTTGCAAAAAGTAATAGGGAAGTTCTTTATGTAATACTGTGGAAGTCTCACCACAATATTAAGGGAAAAGAACAAAACAGTGGTATGTATATAGGGATATGTGTATAGACATACAGACATACATATAAAGATAAATTTGTTTACAGAGATACTGAGAGAAGTGCTGCTTATCAGCTCACACCATGTTATAACAGGGTAGGTACTTCTAGTACCTGGATACGGAGGCGCAGATAAACCTGGATCACTTCATCAGCCCTCCTGTCAGTATCTCTGACTCAAAGAGCAGTTTTGCATCTGTGTTTCCAAACTACTTCAAAATATTTTGCCTCTCTCTGCCAAAAAAAAAAAAAAAAAGCCTTTTTATCATAACCTTGCCAATTAATAGGGAAGTTTATATTTCATTTTGTTCATCAGTAAAATGGGGAGATGTCTGTATTGCTCAGAAACTCCTTTTAAAATGATACCATAGGAGCGCCTGGGTGGCTCAGTCAGTTAAGCGGCCGACTTCGGCTCAGGTCATGATCTCGTGGTACATGAGTTCAAGCCCCGCGTCGGGCTCTGTGCTGACAGCTCAGAGCCTGGAGCCTGTTTCAGATTCTGTGTCTGACCCTCCCCCATTCATGCTCTGTCTCTGTCTCAAAAATAAATAAACGTTAAATAATAAATAAGTAAAATAAAATGATATCATAATAAAAAACTTTAAAAAAGTCAAAACTGGAAGTGCCTGACTGGCTCAGTCAGAAGAGCATGCAACTCTTGATCTCAGGGTCGTAAGTTCAAGCCCCACAGTTAGGTGTAGAGACTACTTAAATAAATAAACTTAAAAAAAATTTTTTAAATAAAAAGTCTAAATTAAACTCTGGAAAGATGACACAGTGGCCTAGGACCTCAAAATGTCAGCAAATCAATGTAATACTAGATTATATCAAGACCAATCCCAAATTACAATTTAAACAGAGTAATCTGCTTTATACTGAGGCATACTGACACCATCAACTCCCAATTTTCTTTGCCACAAAAACCCAAAATAACAGCTAATTTGAAACCGAGTTTAAATGTATTTGTATAATTACATAGAAGTATAGATGTTTCTGGCAATTCACAATACTACATATGGTATTTTGTTACTATGTTTAAATATCTGACTTTATATAAACTAGATACAACTCTTTATTTGCTACATAATTCTAATGAAATTATCAGCCTCTGGCAGAAGTGTCCACTCATACTTACTAATTCTAACTTTATTAAGAGCAAAAAGGTAATTATTTTTCCTGTTACTTTACAACAGATACTGTTTAAACCTGCTTAATGAGATAGCAGATATTCACTGATTGGGAACAAAGAACCACATAGTCAAAAAGTATTTGGATGCAAGGAAAATCAGTGGTTAAATCCATTGAAAGTATTTAAATGGAGCTGATGCAACCAAAAGGAGAAGGAAAAAATTATTAGAAGCTACTTAAAATTATTGTTAAAATAGCAACTGACATCCTGGTATTTTTAAATATTCATTTGTAAAATTAAAAAATTAAGTAAGAAATTTTTAGGGACACCTGGCTGAGTCGGTAAACACCTAACCTGATCTTAGAATTGTGAGTTCAGGCCTCATGTTGCGCATAGAGCTTACTTTAAAAAAACAAGCAAATTAATTAAAAAAGTAATTTACTTAAAAAATAAATTTTTAAGATAATTTTTAATTTTAATTGTTTTTTTAATGTTTACTTATCTTATAAAGAGAGAGAGACAGAGCACGAATGGGGAAGGGGCAGAGAGACACAGAATCTGAAGCAGGCTCCAGGCTCTATGCTGTCAGCACAGAGCCCAACACGGGGCTAGAACCCACAAGCCATGAGATCATGACCTGAGCCAAAGTCAGATGCTTAACCAACTGAGCCACCCAGGTGCCCCAAGATAATTTTTTTAATTAAATTTAAATAAATACTCACTTGTAGCAGATAAGAACTGCCTGGATCTAATAAGCTGGCAGCTTCATTCTGCATCGTGTTCTGTTGTGTAATTGCGTCTTCTCGTTTCCGCTCTTTCTGCCCTGCTTCATCGTCTTCATATTCATCTAAGCACTGAAAGAAAGAATAGTTTCCATTTTATTTCCATATAATATTAACAGAATGTTGTGACAGTATGTGAAGACACATTTGATAACATTAAAGAAGTATCTGTGCATACAGCAATATGTACATTTAATTCCTGTAAACTACATTATCTGCTTAAAATTCCAATCTCCACATTCATACCCCTGATAACTCACCTTTTCTCTAGACTCCAAATAGCAGTTACAGGGTTTGCCTAAAGGTAAGATTCATTTCTTCTTTTCTTACATTCATTCAACAAGTAAACAAATGATATTTACCTCTTTTCAGAGAATAACAAAAGATATAACCAAGACATGGACTTTTTAGACCAGTGGGAAGATTGTGCGTGTGTGTGACGCAGGAGACTAGTATGTTCTGCCATGATCCATGAAACTACAGGAAGCTAAATGTTAACTTGCACGCAGGGTGAGACCTCAGACCCTTCATAGTTCTTGAGAGAGGTGAGGATTCAAAAGGCATATGCTCTGATCACAAGGAACATAAATAGCTTGAGAAGTATAGACTTTCCACTATGTAACACAGAAAGAAGTTACACTGCCACAATTCCCCAGAATATAAGTAAAACATGATCAAAACTGATTTGGGGGGGTAGCACATGGGTGGCTAAGTCGGTTGAGTGTCCGACTCTTGATTTCAGCTCAGGTCATGATCCCAGGGTCACAGGATTGAGCCCTGCATGAGGCTCTACGGTGAATATGGAGCCTGCTTAAGATTCTCTCTCTCTAGAGGAATCAAAATAGAGGAGAAATACAGGGATCCAAAGTTCCCTCATCCATCAAACACAGCACTATTGAGGCCAGAAGACTTGGAATTCTAGGAATGTTGGCGAAAGAAGGACAGAAACATCCCCAGGGGGCCCACAGGGACAACCTGACAGACCATAGGTGCGTTATTGCAAATTGGGAGATAAAATGGGCAGTGTAGGCATGGAGGGGAGGGATCCCCTTCTGTGGAGAGACAAAAGGAAGAGAAAGAGAGGCTGTGGAAGTGTATTTGGACAAGAGAAAAACCACGGACCGGGGAATAAAAAAAATGGAGAAATAATCAATTTATAACTCGATCCAGGGTTGCGGGGCTTCTACCAGACTGGGGCCGGCCACCCTGTACATACACCTGGCGGGGGACGGGAGGGTGGGCAGGAGCTAGCCCTGGGCTCCGTAGCTAAGTCAGAGGCACAGTCAGAGAGAAAAATCCTCTCCCTGAGTGCTGTGGGAAGAAGGTAGATAGCTCCAAGGACAAAAGACCATGCAGGCACCAGCCAGTCAGAGGCCCTTTGTAGGCTGGCTGGGGGGAGTGGCACTACCCCATAACCAGGGCCTGCGGAGCAGGATCCTTTAAGACATTGGGGTTTGAATCCCAGCTGAGCACCTGGAAAGCACAGCAAACTGGAGCAGGACAGAAGAGCCCGCTCACACGTGCACAACACTGTGAAAATGGCCTGAACAGTGTGGTCTGGGACACCTGGTCAGGGAAAGAAAGAATGGGGTGTTGCCATTTTTCTCCCCATCACCAACAAAGTGGGGCTTCAGGGAACAGGACTGCAGCCCCCAGTGGAGGCAGGACTGCCTACACCAAACCACGCCTCCCCATGCCTCATAGCTACATATGTATCGACGCAAGATTCACACTGACTGAACCAGAGGGCCCCACCTCTAGACCAGCGCAACCACTGGTTCCAAGGCACAATCAGATACCAGTCCAGCAGTTTTGCATTTTCTGATTGATTCTTGGTTAATTCTTATTTTAGATACGTAGATAGGTTTATTTCCTTCCCTTTCTTCCTCTTAGTTCATCCCTTCCCTATTCTGAATATTCTGGTCATTGGTTTGTTTAAGTGGACGTTTTTAATCTATTCTTTTTACCCTTCTTCTGTATCTCCTTCTTCATTTTCCTCTCTCTCTGGATTAAGTTGTATACTTTCTCTAATTCCTGCCTAGTCAATTTTTTCTTCTCTTTTCTTTTTCCCCACCCCTATCATTTCTCTCTTTATATGGTATAAGGCTTCTTCCACCACCACCACCCCTTTTTAAATTTTTTCCAGGAAAAAATTCGTTGTTACTTCAACGAACAAATCAAATCACAGCTGGTGGCAGGTCCAAACCACTATCATGAGTAGGGAGATAAAGCAACCAGTTCCAACAACAAAGAGCATGCAACAGACTCCAAAAATCACCTCCTAAAGGGCCAGGCCCTGGATGGTTTATGACCCTTTTTTAATATAATAGTGTTTGCAGGTGCAAGACACACAATAAGCTATTAAAACACATAAGGCACAGAAAACTAGCCAAAATGATGAAACAGAATTCTCAAAAGAAATTCCAGGAAGAAATGACAGCTAGGTAATTGCTCAAAACAGATATAAACAATATATCTGATCAATAATTTAGAATAATAGTCATAAGATTAACAGCTAGGCTTTAAAAAGTAGAGACTCTATTGCTGCAGAGATCAAGGAACTAAGAGATAGTCACAATGAACTAAGAGATGTTGTAAATGAGGTACAAAATAAACTACATGCAATGACAGCAAGGATGAAGGAAGCAGAGGGGAGAATAAGTGAAAGAGAAGATAAAATTATGGAAAATGATGAAGCCCAGAAAAAGAGAGATAAAAAAAAAAATACTAGACCACGGGGAGAATTAGAGAGCTCAGTGATTCAATGAAACAATAATATCTGTATCGTAAGAGTTCCAGAAGAAAAAGAGAGAGAGAAAGGGGCAGAAGGTTTACTCAACAAATTACAGCTCAGAACTTCCATAATCTGGGGAAGGAAGCAGACATCCAAATCCAGGAGGCACAGAACACTCCCTTCAGATTCGACAAGAATAGGTCTTCACCATGGCTATGACGGTGAAACTGGCAAAATACAAAGATAAAGAGAATTATAAAAGCAGCTAGGGACAAATGGGCCTTAACACACAAGGGTAGACACATAAGGGTAGTTCCAGACCTGTCCAGTGAAAATTGGCAGGCCAGAAGACAGTGGCAGGAAATAGTCAATGTGCTGAAGAGGAAAAATATGCAGCCAAAAATCCTTTATCCAGCAAGGCTGTCATTCAGAACACAAGGAGAGAGAAGAGACTTTCCCAAACAAAAGCTGAAGGAGTTCATGACCACTAAACCAGCCCTGCAAGAGATCCTAAGGGGGACTCTATGAGTGGAATGCTACAAAGACTACAAAGGACCAGAGACATCACAAGCATGAAACCTACAGGTAACACAATGACACTAAATCCGTATCTTTCAATAATAACTATGAATGTAAATGAGCTAAATCCTCCAATCAAAAGACACAGGGTGTCAGAATGGATAAAAAACAACATTCATCTATATGCTGTCTACAAGAACCTCATTTTAGACCTGAGGACACCTTCAGATTGAAAGTAGGGAGATGGAGAACCATCTATCATGCTACTGGAAGTCAAAGAAGGCTGGAGTAGCCATACTGATATCAGACAAACTAGATTTTAAACTAAAGGCTGTAACAAGAGATGAAGAAGGTAATTGTATCATAATTATGTGGTCTATCCATCAAGAAGAGCTAACCATGTTTATGCTCCCAACGTGGGGCTACCCAAGTATATAAATCAATTAACACAAACATAAGCAATCTTATTGATAAAAATACAGTAATTGCAGGGGACTTTAGTACTCCACTTACAACAATGGACAGATCATCTAAACAGAAAATCAATAAAGACACAATGGCCTTAAATGATACACTGGACCAGAAGGACTTGACAGATATATTCACAACTTTTCATCCAAAAGCAGCAGAATACACATTCTTCACAAGTGCACCTAGACCATTCACCAAGATCACATACTGGGTCACAAAACAGCCCTTAATAAATATGAAACAAATGAGATCATACCATGTATATTTTCAGATCACAATGCTATGAACTTGAAAAAAATTGGAAAGAGAAAAAAATTGGAAAGCCTCCAAATGCATGCAGGTTAAAAAACATCCTACTAAAGAATGAATGGGTCAACCAGGCAATTAAAGAAGAAATTTAAAAATACATGGAGACAAATAAAAGTGAAAACATGACAGTTGAGACCCTTTGGGATGCAGCAAAGGCAGTCATAAGAGGAAAATACATTGCAAACCAGGCCTATCTCAAGAAATAAGAAAAATCCCAAACACAAAACCCAACCTCACACCTAAAGTAACTAGAAGCAAAACAGCAAACAAACCCAAAGCCAGCAGAAGAGAAATAATAAACATTATAGCAGAAATAAACAATATAGAATCAAAAACAAAAACAATAACATGAGAACAGATCAATGAATTTAACAGCTGGTTTTTTGAAAAAATAAACAAAATTGATAAACCCCTAGCCAGACTTCTCACAATGTAGAAGAGAGAGAATCCAAATACATAAAATCACGAAAGAGGAGATCTCAAACACCACCACAGAAATACACACAATTATTAGAGAATACTATAAAAAATTATATGCCAAAGAACTGTACAACCTGGAAGAAATGGACAAATTCCTAGACGACCACACACTACCAACACTCAAAGGGGAAGAAATAGAAAATTTGACCAGACCCATTGAATTGAATGAGTTATCAAAAATCTCTGAACAAATAAAAGTCCTGGGCCACATGGTTTCCCAGGGGAATTCTACCAGACACATAAAGCAGAGTCAATACATATCCTTCTCAAGATGTTCCAAAAATAGAAACAGAAGGAAAGGTTCCATACTCATTCCATGAAGCCAGTATTACCTTGATTTCCCAAACCAGACAGAGACCCCACTAAAAAGGAGAATTACAGGCCAATATCTCTGATGAATATGGGTGCAAAAATTCTCAACAAGATATTAACAAATCAAATTCAACAGCACATAAAAAGAATTGTTGACCATGATCAATTGAAGTTCATTCCTGGACTGCAGGGCTGGTTCAATATTCGTAAATCAAACAATGTCATACATCACATTAGTAGAAAAAAGGGTAAGAACCATATGATCCTGTCAATAGATGCTGAGAAAAAAATCACTGGACAAAATATAGCACCCATTCTTAATAAAAACACTCAAGAAAGTCGGGATAGAAGGAACATACCTTAACATCAAAAAGGTCATATATAGAAAGTCAACAGCTAGTATCATCCTCAATGGGGAAAAACTGAGAGGATCCCCCCGAGATCAGGAACACAACAGGGATGTCCACTCTCACCACTGTTCTTTGACACAGGGTTAGAAGTTCTAGCCTCAACAATTAGACAACAGAATGAAATAAAGGCATCCAAACTGGCAGAGAAGAACTCAAACTTTCACGTTTTGCAGAAAACATGATACTCTACATGGAAAACCCAAAAGATGCCACCAAAAAGCTGCTAGAACTGATACATGAATTCAGCAAAGTCACAGATACAAAACCAGATTGATACAGAAATCAGCTGCATTTCTATACACCGATAATGAAGCAACAGAAAGAGAAATTAAGAAATCAATCCCATTTACAACTGCACCAAGAACCAGAAAATACCTAGGAATATACCTAACCAAAGATGTAAAACATAAGTATGCTGAAAACTATAGAAAAATTATGAAAGAAATTGAAGACGACACAAAGAAATGGAAAAACATTCCACGCTCATGGATTGGAAGAACAAATATTGTTAAAATGCCAATACCACCCAAATCAATCTAGACATTCAAAGCAATCCCAATCAAAATTGCACCAGCATTCTTCTCAGAGCTAGAACAAACAATCCTAAAATTTGTATGGAACTACAAAAGACCCTGAAGAGCCAAAGTAATATTGAAAAAGAAAACCAAAGCTGGAGGCATCACAATCCCGGACTTCAAGCTGTATTACAAAGCTATAATCATCAAGACAATATGGTATTGGCACAAAAACAGATACAAAGACCAATGGAATAGAATAGAGAACCCAGAACTGGACTCACAAATACATAGCCAACTAATCTTTAACAAAGCAGGAAAGAATATCCACTGGAAAAAAGACAGTCTGTTTAGTAAATGGTGCTGGGAGAACTGAATCACAGCAACATGCAGAAGAATGAAACTGGACCACTTTCTTACAGCATACACAAAAATAAACTCAAAATGGATGAAAGACCTAAATGTGACACAGGAAACCATCAAAACCCTACAGAAAACAGGCAACGATTTCTTTGACCTCAGCTGCAGCAGAAAAGATGCTCAACATCATTCATCATCAGGGAAACACAAATCAAAACCACACTGAGATACCACCTCACACCAGTCAGAGTGGCTAAAATTAACAACTCAGGAAACAACAGAAATGGTCAGGATGTGGAGAAATGGGAACCCTCCGGCGCTGTTGGTGGGAATGCAAAATGGTGTACCCAATCTGGAAAACAGTTTGAAGGTTCTTCAAAGATTAAAAATAGAATTACCCTATGACCCAACAATAGTACTACTAAGAATTTATCCAAAGGATACAGGAGTGCTGATTCATAGGGGCACATGTACCCCAATGTTTACAGCAGTGCTTTCAACAATAGCCAAATTATGAAAAGAGCCCAAATGTCCATCAACTGATGAATGGATAAAGAAGATGTGGTTTAAGGGCACATGGGTGGCTCAGTGGGTTGGGTGTCTGTCTTCGGCTTAGGTCATGAACTCACAGCCTGTGAGTTCCAGCCCTGCATCAAGCTCTGTGCTGATAGCTCAGAGCCTGGAACATGCTTCGGATTCTGTGTCTCCCTCTCTCTCAAAAATAAAGAAACACTTAAAAATAACTTAAAAAAAAAAAAGATGTGATTTATGTATACAATGGAATACTAGTTGGCAATGAGAAAGAATGAAATCCTGCCATTTGCAACAACGTGGATAGAACTGGAGGTATTATGCTAAGTGAAATAAGTCAGTCAGAGAAAGACCTATCATGTTTTCACTCATATGTTGAACTTGAGAAATGTAACAGAAGACCATGGGGGAAGGGAAGGGGGGAGAAAACAGTTTCAAACAGAGAGGGAGGCAAACCCATAATAGACTCTTAAAGATAGAGGAATGTTGATGGGGGGGGGGGCGGGGAAAGAGGAAAATGGGTGGTGGGCATTGAGGGGGGCACTTGTTGGGATGAGCACTGGATGCTATATGTAAGTGATGATTCATGGGAATCTACTCCTGAAGCCAAGAACAAGCACAGTGTATACACTGTATGCTACCTAACTTGACAATAAATTATATTTAAAAAAAAAATCTCTCTCTCTCTAGGAGTGCCTGGGTGGCTCAGTCGCTTAAGTATCCAACTTCCACTCAGGTCATTATCTCGCGGTTCATGAGTTGGAGCCCCATATCGGGATCTGTGCTGACAGCTCAGAGTCTGAAGCCTGCTTCACATTCTGTGTCTCCCTCTCTGCCCCTTCCCCACTCACACTCTTTCTCTCTCTCTAAAATAAATAAATGTCAAAAAAATTTTTTTTGAAGATTCTCTAACAAACAAATAAAAGAAACATATTTTGGGAACAGAACCTGTATACAGCTGTTCAAAGTGGAAATTAACAGGGGTCAAAAGTGGAGTAGACAACAATTAGGCAATTTGATCCTATGAAAAATAATGTAT
This sequence comes from Puma concolor, assembly GCF_028749965.1. NCBI lineage: Eukaryota > Metazoa > Chordata > Mammalia > Carnivora > Felidae > Puma > Puma concolor. The sequence continues at coordinate 39,591,746 of NC_141673.1, read as the reverse complement.
CCTAGCAGGACAACAGAAACAACAGAAGAAATCTTGTAAAGGGTACCCAGGTTGAAGAAATTAGTCCTGATTAGAAAAATAATCTCTCTTAGAACTCTCTAAAAAACTTTTTCAGACCAATAGATAGTGTCATATTTAATGGCAAAATATCCACAAAATTTAAAAGCAAAATCAGATTTAAAACATTCATATTCATTCCACTATCAAGATAGCTGTTAACATCACTCTGGGAGTGCTATCTGATTAAACTAGGTAATAAACAATTTCAACTTTAGAAAGAAAGCAAAATCCCTTTACCTCAGATCATATAATTTCATTGAGATAATACATAAAAATATTATAGAATTATTAGAGCTTGTTACGATGGTTTTTATGTAAGTATGAAAAAACAGCTTCCCAAAGTAAAATTATACAATAGTCAGTTGTATAATTTTATAATAATAAGTATAAAAAACAATAACCTTTATGAAACAGAACTATAAAACTTTGCTGAGAAATATAAACTAAAACCTATTCTTAAATGGAGAAAAACCTAATATTGTGAAGATATCAATAATCTGTAAATCAATTTGTAAGTTGAATAAAAATTCCAATCAATATCTTAAGGAAATTTATTTGGAAAGTAGAGTGGGTCATCTGGATAAATAAATACATAATGCATCCAGAAAACTTACTTTTCTGAAAAGAGTTATGACAGAACATTCACTCGTTAACATTAAAATGTATAAATTCACAATAATAACTGTACAATTGAGGCCCTTAGGAAAAAAGAATACAGTGAAAGAATTCTTCGATACTGAGACAAGAGATCAATCATTTAATGGAGTGAGGGCTGACAGGCAAAAGAATAAGATCTGGGAAAAATAAGGAGTGGTCTTATCTCTAGCCTTCTACTCTAGGAAAGCAAACATCACTCATTCTCCAGTACCTGGACTGCAAAAATGACTTACCATAAGATCGAATGTCAGTCACACAAAGCTAGAACTCTTATATCCTAGAGTAGCGTAGACAGAAAGTAAAAGTTGAAGCAAGTAGCCATGAACTCCCTGGGCACAGGGATAATATTTTATTTCTCCTTGTTTTCATTTGCTGAGATCCAGTCTCTCGATACTAACCACCTTCCCTCCTTCCACTACATCAATAAATGTAGACTCCCTTGCTAGCAAATTAAAAAGAAGAAGAAAAAAATTCAGCAAATGTTAAATGAATGAATGAGTTCACAAGATGAGACAAATTAGGGGGATGGGCAATGGTACCCCAACTTAAAACTGAACATTCTTTCTCATGGCAATGCTGTCACCTACTGACCCGGGAACCTACTCATCACACATACTATCTCTGTGGAGAGTGTGTGCATCTTACATTCTAGGCAGCTTTTAGAAAAGTGATTACTTGATGAATCACAACTTCCCTCCAAGGTTCTTCTAGCAACCAATACAGTTCTTTTGGCAACAAGCATCCTAAAAATTCTTTAAGCTATCTTACATAACTGGGATAAATACACCTGGAGGAACACTTTGCTAGAAATGGTGAGAAATAAGAATGAAAGTAAAAAAGAACTGAGTTAATGGACCAAGGTGGGTTAAGACATTTTCTACTTCTATTTCTTGCAAACATTAGTATTTCTCAAAGTGCACAGCCAACTGATATCCTTAAGAGAGACAGAATTATGTTTTAAGATTTTTTATTTTTAAGTATTCTCTACATCCAACATGGGGCTCAAACTCACAACCCCAAGATCAAGAGTCATATGCTCCATCTACTGAGCCAGCTAGGCATCCTGACAGTTATTTTTTTTTATCTGAAATGGTTTTTTTTTCTTCTTTTTTTTTATTGTTTTCTTAAATCTAAATCAAAGTTAGTTAACATACAGTATAATAATGACTTCAGGAATAGAATTTAGTGATTCACTGCTTACATATAACACCCACTGCTCATCCCAACAAGTGTCCTCCTTAACGCCCCTCAACCATTTAGCTCTTCCCCACCCAACACCCCTCCAGCAACCCTCAGGTTGTTCTCTGTATTCAAGAGTGTCTTATGGTTTGTCTCCTTTGTTTTTACATTGTTTTTGCTTCCCTTCCTTACGTTCATCTGTTTTTTATCTACAGTTTTCAGTATACAGATTTTTCACCTCTTTGGTTAAGTTTATTCCTAGGTATTTTATGGTTTTGATTGCAATTGTAAATGGGATCGAGGCCTTGATTTCTCTTTCTGCTGCTTCATAACTGGTGTATAGAAATGTAATGAATTTCTGTGCATTTATTTTATATCCTGCGACATTGCTGAATTCATGTATCAGTTCTAGCAGTCTTTTGGATCTTCCATATACAGCATCACTTCATTTGTGAAGAGTGAAAGTTTGACTTCCTCCTTGCCGATCTGGATGACTTTTATTTCTTTGTGTTGTCTGATTGCTGAGGCTAGGACTTCAATACTATGTTGGGTAACAGTGGTGAGAGTGGACATCCTTGTTGTATTCCTGACCTTAGGGGAAAGCACTCAGTTTTTCCCCATTGAGGATATTAGTGGCAGGTCTTTCATGATCTTGAGGTATGATGTTTCTATATCTACTTTCTTGAGGGTTTTTATCAAGAAAGGATGCTGTATTTTGTCAAACGCTTTTTCAGCATCTATTGAGAGGATCATGTGGTTCTTATCCTTCTTTTATAATGTGATGCATCACAATGATTGATTTGTAGATACTGAACAAGCCCTGTGTCCCAAGAATAAATCCCACTTGATCATGGTGAATAATTCTTTTAATGTATTGTTGAATCTGGTTGGCTAGTATCTTGTTGAGAAGTTTTGCATTCATGTTCATCAGGGAAACTGCTGTGTAGTTCTCCTTTTTAGTCGGCTCTTTGTCTGGTTTTGGAATCAAAGTAATGCTGGCCTCACAGAATGAGTTTGGAAGTTTTCTCTCCATTTCTATTTTTTGGAATGGCTTCAAAAGAACAAGAGTTAACTCTTCTTTAAATGTTTGGTAGAATTCCCCTGGAAAGCCATCTGGCCCTGGACTCTTGTTTGTTGGGAGATTTTTGATTACTGATTCAATTTCTTTATTGGTTATGCGTCTGTTCAAATCTTCTATTTCTTCATGTTTCAGCTTTAGTAGTTTATATGTTTCTAGAAATTTGTCCATTTCATTCAGATTGCCCAATTTGCTGGCATATAATTGCTCATAATATTCTCTTATTATTGTTAGCATTTCTGCAGTTTGGTTGTGCTCTCTCCTCTTTAATTCATGATTTTATTTGGGCCCTTTTCGTTTTTCTTTTTGATCAGTCTCGCTAGGGGGTGTATCAATTTTGTTATTTTTTTCAAAGAACCAGCTCCTGGTCATTGATCTGTTCTACTGGTTTTTTGATTTCACTATCACTGATTTCTGCTCTAATCTTTATTATTTCCCTTTTTCTGCTTGTTTTGGACTTTATTTTCTGTTCTTTTTCCAACTCTTTTAGGTATAAGGCTGGGTTGTGTATTTGAGACCTTTCTTCCTTCTTTAGGAAGGCCTGGATTGCTATTTTCTTCCCTCTTATGACTGCCTTTGCTGCATCTCAAATGCCACGACAACAAGGATGGACAAAGCAGAGCAGCGAATCTGCGATATAGAAGACAAAATTTTGGGTAATAATGAAGCAGAAAAACAGGTAAACAAAGGCAATAAAATCACAATACAAGACTTAGAGAAATCAATGACTTATTAAAAAAGAATTAACATCCAAATCATAGCAGTCCCAGAAGATGAAGAGAGAGAAGAAGGGCAGAAGGTTTATGTGAGCAAATTATAGTGGAAAACTTTCCTAATTTGGGGAAGGACACAGACATCAAAATCCAAGAAGCACAAAGAACTACCATTAGATTCAACAAAAACTGACCATCACCAAGGCACATCATAATCAAATTCATAAAATACACAGACAAGGAAAGAATTATGAAAGCAGCAAAGGAAAAAAAAAGTCCCTAACCTATAAGGGAAGACAGATCTGGTTTGCAGCAGACCTATCCACAGAAACTTGGCAGGCCAGAAAGGAGTGGCAGGATATATACAATGTGTTGAACTGGAAAAATATGCAGCCAAGAATTATTCATTCAGCAAGGCTGTCATTCAAAATAGAAGGAGAAAGAGGTTCCCAAACAAAAACTAAAGGAGTTCGTGACCATTAAACTAGCCCCACAAGAAGTTCTAAGAGGGACCCTTTGAGTGGAGGAAACACAAAACAAAACAAAAAAGACCAAAAGAAACAAAGACTAGAAAGGACCAGAGAATATCACCAGAAACACCAACTTTACAGGCAACACAATGCCACTAAGTTTATATCTTTCAGTACTCACTCTAAATGTCAATCGATTAAATGCTCCAATCAAAAGACATAGGGTATCAGAATGTATAATAAAACAGGATCCATCTATATGCTGGTTACTAGAGACCCATTTTAGACCTAAAGACACCTGCAGATTGAAAGTAAGGGGAGGAAGAACTGTCTACCATGCTAGTGGTTGCCAAAAGAAAGCTGTAGTAGCCATACTCCTATCAGACAAACTAAATTTTAAAATAAAGACTGTAATAAGAGATAAAGAAGGGCATTACATCATAATTAAGGGGTTTATCCACCAAGATCTAACCCCTTAATTATGATATAATGCCCTTCTTTATCTCTTGTTACAGTGATAAAAAAAAAAAAATTCACAATGTGAAAGCACCCAAATATATACATCAATTCATCACAAACATAAAAGAAACTCATTGATAATAATACCATAATAGTAGGGGACCTTCAACACCCCACTTACAACAATGGACAGATCATGTAAGCAGAAAACCAACAAGGAAACAATGGCTTTGAATGACACACTGGACTGGATGGACTTAATAGGTATGTTCAGAACATTTCATCCTAATGCAGCAGAATACACATTCTTCTTGAGTACACATTTAACATTCATTATCCAGAATAGATCGCAGACTGCGACACAAATCAGACCTCAACAAGATCAAGATCATACCCTGCATATTTTCAGACCACAACACTATGAAACTCGAAATTAACCACAAGAAAAAATTCAGGAAGACCATGAATACTTGGAGATTAAAGAACATCCTAAAAAAACAGGTTAACCAATAAATTAAGGAGGAAATTAAAATGTACATGGAAGACAATGAATATGAAAACACAACAGCCCAACAGTTACATAAAAAAAATTTTTTTAAGTTTACTTATTTTTGAGAGAGAGAGAGAGAGAGAGGGAGGAAGAGAGAAAGAACAAGCAGAGGAGGGACAGAGAAAGGGAGAAAGAGAATCTCAAAGAGGCTCTGCACTGTCAGCGCAGAACCCATGCAGGGCTCAAGCTCACAAATTGCGAGATCAGGACCTGAGCCGAAATCAACAGTCAGACACTTAACCAAATAGGCTGCCCAGGCACCCCTCCCCCTCCAACAGTAATTTTTAAATAAGTACTAGCAAAAGAGAACCAAAAAGAACCGTAAACATTTTTTAAAGTTTCTTTCTACTAAGTACAAGCTTTTTATCTGAGAGAAAAAGAGAAGAAGAAAAAGACACTGATTTTATATTATATTTATACCAATACTGTGGAACTGAATTCCTTATCTCTCTTCCCAGCTCTCATTTCTAGATGAATGTAATCATGTAAACATTACTCTCTCCTTTTACACAGATTACAAAACAGAAATGCATTAGAACTAGGTTAACAATTATTTTAAATTGAAACCAAAAAAGTCAAATTTTATGAAATGACAGTTTGAAACACAAATAATAAGCATCACTGATTGTCATCAAGTTCTTTGCTTTTCCAAAAGCTGCATTTTATAGCACTAATATTTCAGCAAGTAAAACCCCTGAGCAAAACAAAGATATGATTTTCATTCCTAACAACACATTACTAACTTTAAAATTCTATATATGTCCTAAAAAATTATTCAGATTATCGCTACAAATCTGACAAAAGTAACCAAGTAAAAAGGAAATCAGGATTTTTTTTATTGTTTATATTTTAGAGAGAAAGAAAGAGAGAGAGTACATGCAAGTGTGCACATGGGTGAGGGGCAGAAAGAAAGGGAGACGGAGAATCCTAAGCAGACTCTGTACTTTAATCAGAATGATTAAAATTAAAGACTGATAATATCAACCGTTACTGAGGATTTCAAACATCCTAGGAATAGGAATAGGAATATCTCCTATATCGCTGGTAAAAACTAAACACAGAAAACAGTTTGACAATTTCTCATAAACTTAAACATACATTTACCATATGACCCAGCAATTCTAGTTATTTACCAAGAGGAATAAAAACATGTTCACTCAAAACGTGCACAAAAACTTGTATGAAAAAAAATCAACTTTTTTCATAATAGCCAAAAATTACAAATAGTTCAAAAGTCTACCAACTAGTAAACAGATAAATAGTAGTATAGCCATATAGCAGAAAACTAACTCAGTAACAAAATGAATGGAATCTCAAAAGCATGATGCTAAGTGAAAGATACCAGAAAATGAAGCCTATATACTGTATGATTCCATGTATATAAAATTCCAGAGAAAGCAAAATCATAATGACAGAAAACAGATCAGTGGTTGCCAGGAGCTGGGTGTGAGAAGAAGGAGCTGATGAGAAAGGGGCAGAAGGAGTGATGGAAATGTTCTATATGATTCTCATGATGGTTTACTCAGATTTGTACATTTGTCAAAATTCATCAAATTGTATTCTTAAAACAGTAGCATATTATTATATATAAATGACAAATAAATATAACATTAAAAACACAGTGGAGATATTGAACAAATGAAATGAGTTTAAAAAACAAAGACTGAACCTTTTATCTGATTAAGCTTCTAGATCCAACTACTAATTACAGAAAATAGAGGGGGGACATAAACTCTCATCAGATAACCACCATGGAGATGCAATCATGAAAGCCAAACTATAGGAAACTCTAAGCAGGAGTCAGAAAACTGTGAAAAAATAAGGCAATATTTTAGTCTTCTAGGGCTACATAAGATCTGTTACCTTTATTTTTTTTTTAACAATCCTTTAAAAACACAAAACCATTCTTAGCTCTCCATCATACAGAAACAAGCCTCTACTGATCTCTGCTACAAAAGACAAACAGCCAGTCTCTACAACTAATAAAGTGCCAGGAGAAGGGAAAAGAGAAAACAAAGGAGAAGAGACCAATAAATTTGAAACTCAAAGGACATATGAACTAATACCAATATACCGACCTACTCTATGTCCTATTAAAGGAAACTTTTTAAAATTATCATTTAAGAGACTGTTTGAACAATGCATATATGGTAAAAGTAAGTCTCAGGAGTTTCATGAGATTAAGGATCTATTTTTAACCTTTTCAGGTGCAGTGATATTTTCTTTTGTTTAAAAAAAAAAAAAAAAAAAAAAAAAGATTCCAGGGGACCTGGGTGGCTCAGTGGGTTAAGCGTCTGACTCTTGGTTTCGGCTCAGGTCCTGATCTATCTCACAGTTCGAGGCCCCTCATCTCCCATCAGGCTCTGCACTGACAACATGAAGCCTGCTTGGGATTCTCTCTCTCTCTGCTCCTTCCTCCCTCCCTGTCTCTCTCTCTCTCTCTCAAAATAAACAAATTAAACTTAAATTTAAAAAGAAAATTACAGGGCACCTGAGTGGCTCAGTCGGTTAAGCGGCTGACTTCGGCTCAGGTCATGATCTCACAGTCCGTGAGTTCGAGCCCCGTGTCGGGCTCTGTGGCTGACAGCTCAGAGCCTGGAGCCTGTTTCGGATTCTGTGTTTCCCTCTCTCTGACCCTCCCCCATTCATGCTCTGTCTCAAAAACAAATAAACGTTAAAAAAAAAATTTTTTTTTTAAGAAAATTACAAGATAGGAACTCAGAATTTGGAATCATAAAGACCTAGATTCAAATCCCAGGTCTGTCACTTAAAATAGTAATAGTTTCTACTATTGACTATTTTCTAGGTGTGCAGGGCACTGTTAAGCACTAACATGTAATATTTCATAAATTCTCACAAAAACCTTAGGAAGGTGTGTACTATTTTACAGAAGAGGAATGTGAGGATCAGAATTACATAACAGGCTTAAAAACACAAAGTGGTTGAGGGGTCAGTTGGAACTCTGACCAAGAATAACCTATTCATCAGTCATAAAATTCACTTAGCACCTCACAACCAGAATTTTCATTAAGAAAAAGAACAGAACAGGGGCGCCTGGGTGGCGCAGTCGGTTAAGCGTCCGACTTCAGCCAGGTCACGATCTCGCGGTCCGTGAGTTCGAGCCCCGCGTCGGGCTCTGGGCTGACAGCTCAGAGCCTGGAGCCTGTTTCAGATTCTGTGTCTCCCTCTCTCTCTCTGCCCCTCCCCCGTTCATGCTCTGTCTCTCTCGGTCCCAAAAATAAATAAACGTTGAAAAAAAAATTAAAAAAAAAAAAAAAAGAAAAAGGACAGAACAGAAAATATCAGAGAACACGTTTTTAATGAAGCTTTTGTTTCAGACTGTCTATGAATACACTGGCTCACTTAGTATAAGTATATAGTACAGAATTAGAGGTGCAGGGAAAAAAGAGCGGCTATGAGTTGACGATAGCCATAGCTGGATGACAGCTGTAGAAGTGTTTATCTACCCTGTAGTTTTGTGTGTGTGTGTGTGTGTGTGTGTGTGTGTGTGTGTGTGTGTGTGTGTGTTAATTTTTAATTTTAAAGGGACTTTCTGGAGGAATTCTATCAGGTCGCATCCCCACATCTACTTCAGTCACTGAATCAGACCAAGCTTCCCCCAGGTCTCATCCAGCACTGTACAGACTCTCATTCCCATCTTGCTTTGTACATTCCATAATCTAAGTCAATCATGTATTCCTCCTCTCCTTCCTAATCATTACACTGTATCCTCTGAATTCCTGTAGATTCATGAACTGCTCTCCTCAGCTGCAGAATGAAATCTAGCTGGCTCTCAGTAAAAGCCCTTCCCCCTATAGCTGTCTCAACTTAAAGCTATTTGTTTTTTAATTTCTCTCATTATCTTCAGTCCTGGTGGTAGGGTTAGTGCTTTCTCTGACCACCATTCTGGAGCAAGTCTCTCCTTTGACCATGAAGCTCTATCTAGCCCAGTGATTCTCATTTAGTCAATATCACTCCCTACAAGGCCTAGAATTTTCTGAAGGCATTTTTGGTCGTATTGATGACTAAGGGAAGCTATTGGTTTATGGATCAGGAGCATGGAATGAGTATCTTGCAATGTGAAAAGTTAGTCCAAGAAAAAACTGACCTACATCCCATTCAACTACAGAATGTAATACTGAACAGTCATGAAGGTGAAAAATCTATAATGATCTAGGCTTAAACATATTTTACCTCTAAAAAACAATGGGGGGGTATGCTGGGTTTTAAAATATACATAGATTTTTCCAGGAAAACAACTATACCTTGTAAATGGTATTTTGCTAGTAACCTTATGAAAAAATTGCTTGACATTTCAGAAAATATCACTAACAGCAAAACTATTCATGCTACTTGAGTCATTAATAAAGCACACTTTTATCAGTCCAAAAGAAAGTTTGAAAGCCACAGTACTGTTTTTATAGCTCTAAGTCTCTGCTTGAGGCAATAGACTGCACTATCACAATAGCAGCATTACAACAGGGTATCACACTTTTATAACAAAATATGGCATATACAGAATGTATTCAACGTTTGCTGAACTAAATGGGTGCACAGTGGAAAGACAAGACTAGACTGAACCAAATTACAAAGGACACTGAGACTAAAAAACTGAGGCTTAAAGTCTAAAATACAAAATAACCCGCCAATCATTTAATTTCTTAAACAAATGAGAGGCATACTAGTTTTGAAAGACTAACCTTAGAGTGATATATATGCAAATAAACCTGAACTGGGAATCTTAAGGCAGTAATTTCCCACTACTAAAATTTGTTACCACAGATCAAAGGTTTTTTGGTTTTCGTTTTTTTTTTTTTTTTCCCCCTTCGGTTCAAAGTCTTTCCTTTTATTAAAGTCCAAGTTACCACTACATGGTTTGGTATTCAATAAAGGAAAATGTGTTCAAATAAGGTAAAACTTTATCATCAGTATCTCCAGGTGATTGTTTACACTCAAGTAGCATCGTGAGCATTGCTGAGAAGCCCATCCATGAGGTTTACACTTTGCCTAATTCCTCTGGAGTGGAGATTCCCAGTTCATTTAAAGTTAGCCTAAGTTTCTGGATGACACAGAGGTAGATTTCCTTATGAGGTCCTGCTTTGTCCTTAACAATCTGCAGGATGCAAACTGCAATAGCAAAAATTTAACCACCTGCATGTCAGCAAAGCAGCATCAATGACTTTGGGTTCTGGAACCAGATCACAGCCAACAAGCATGTTCATCCCTTTACACAATTCCCAGGCATCAATATCGGGCTTGATGAAGTATGTCACCCAGCAAGCATCAAACTCCTTATCTGTCCCCTGTGACCCATGGGAGTAGCAGCTAAGGCAGCAAGGCCAGAGGACCAGGGGGCCCAGGGGCCCAGGGGCCCACGGCAGGGTACAGGAGGCCTCCAGGGCTGGGAAGGGCAGCTACAGCTGCTGCTACCATGCAGGAGCAGAGAACAGCACCGACCCTGATGATGACAGCATACAGTCCAAGCCAAAAGTTTTTAATATACCAAAAATTTAGTAAAAAAATTTTTTTTTAATTTATAGAGGGGTGCCTGGATGGCCTAGTCAGTTGAGCATCCAACTTTGGCTCAGGTCTTGATCTTGAGGTTCATGGGTTCGAGCCCTACATCAGGCTCTGTGCTGACAGTTCGGAGCCTGGAGACTGCTTCACATTCTGTGTCTCCCTCTCTCTCTGCCCCTCCCCCACTTGCCCTCTGTGTCTCTCTCTCTCAAAAGTAAACATTAAAAGAATTTTTTAATAAAAGAAAAATTTAGTAAGTTGATAGAATGAAATAACTAAAACGGATCCATTTCATGGATTAATAAAAATTTTATTAATGTATTTTTAAATGCTTCCAATATATGGAAAACAGCATATTCCAAAGAACTTTTTACTTACATGAATAAAAATCCTTGGACAGTTGGTAGGGTATACCTAAGCACAACAGATAATCATCATTCACAACTATTATTTATCTAGAACTATGCATACCAAAGCAAAATACAATTAAAATTTTTTTTGATTCAAACATATTAAAATTTGTTAAAATTAATTTTTGATAAAAATTAATGCTTAAGCCAAATTTTCAGACTTTGGTATTTTGACAGAATAAATTGTGTGGTATACTATCTAGTTCTTGGAAGAGTTCAGCTGCATACTGCTTCACATTCCTTTCTTTTTTTTCACATCTGTTCTCTTTCAAAAGCGATGAGTCTTACAAAGAATGAAACAATTCATCTCCAAACAATATTGAATAGTTCACAAAATCCATTAAAAAATGCTAGTTCCTTTAATTTTCAGAATCCCTCCCCCCAAATTTTACTATTCTCTTCTATCCAAATGCTGAAGTGTATATAACATATGCTCATCTAATCTTAATATGAAGAATCTACATAAATTCCTTAGGTGTTCTCGTTTTTCAATGAATTTTTGCGAAGTATAAATACTTCTCTATAAAGCTAGGGAATAGGGCAACATTCTCTTCATATGAATTAGAATGAGAAAAAAAATACAACAGAACTAAAATGAAATGTAAATTTTAAACAGCCAAATAAATTTAACTATATGCATTACAATAAATCATACAAATGTGGCTCTGAAAGCATTCCAATTGTCCTTTGCATTTAAAAGAAAATCAAGTAAGGGGCACCTGGGTGGCTCAGTAGGTTAAGCATTGGACTTCTGATTTTGGCTCAGGTCATGATCTCAAAGTTCCGTGGGTTCAAGCCCCACATCAGGCTCTGTGCTGACAGTGCAGCACCTGCTTGGGATTCTGTCTCCCTCTCTCTCTGCCCTTCCCCTGCTCATGGTCTCTGTCTGTCTGTCTCTCTCTCTCAAAAATAAATAATTAAACTTAAAAAAAAATCTTATAAAAGAAAATCAGGTAAGCAATCCTAGCACAGCTCTTAGGGAAAAGAAAGAAAAGCTATATAACTCCATGAGAATGAAAAAAGTTTCTACTTAGCATCACACAATTACAAACCATGAACATGGATAAGTGCTGTAGGTTCCAAGATGAAAGTTACTATATCCATGAAGGGCATTAGGAAAGTTGACATTTTCTTCAATAAGACCATGTCAATCCTATCAGTACTGCTGCTGCTTTATCTGCCTCTCTCTCTGGTAAAACCCCTTTTCATCCTCCATTAGTCCTTTACCTAGCCAATACCAGTTTGTCATCACTCAACATCTGCCTAGCTACTCCTTACCTTCACTCCCTGCTCCTAAGCCAAGAGGTTTATTTTGAAATGGTCAAACAAAAGAAACTTCCCAACATGACAAAAAGAAAACTGACATAAGATCAAATTAATAAGCATCTCTACATGAAAAGAACTGAGCAAAATGAACAAATGATCTCTCCTCTCATCAGGTGACTGAAAAAGCGACACAGATCTATAACACAATGATTAAAAACTGCTGCTACTACTACTACTACTACTACTACACACAGCCCTAGCCAGAATGTACGGGAAATAAATGGAGTAAATTAAAATGTATGAAATTTCCAAAACTAATTGTTAAACAATAATTCGATAACTGAATTAGTTATGCTTTCTAACAACTTGATAACATCTAATAGAAGTGTTCTGACTTCATGGATTTCAGAGCTCAGTTTACAAAAAAGTTAGCCTTTTAAACAAAAAAGAAATCTTATTTGGAAAGAATCTGAGAATGTAACACTCCAGAAACAGGAAATGCAATCAGGTTTTCATTCTGACACAGTTTTAAAGCACCTTCCCCACCATTAAAATCTACACCAATACTATCACGTATTGCTCAGCCACAGTCTGATCCAACCACACTATCTGGTGCTGGTATCACATCAGACCTCAGGGCTAAGCAGTGTTAAATTCTCTAAACAGCAATATTCATGATTAGAGAGGCAGCAATCTCACTTTCAGCCATTTCAACTAATATTAATAATTTTTTTAATTTTTTTAACATTTATTCATTTTTGAGAGACAGAAAGAGCACAAGTGGGGAAAGGGCAGGGAGACAGGGAGACACAGAATCCGAAGCAGGCTCCAGGCTCCGAGCTGTCAGCATGGAGCCCAACGCCAGGTTCAAACTCACAGATTGTGAAATCATGACCTGAGCTGAAGTCAGATGCCCAACTGACTGAGCCACCCAGGCGCCCCTCAACTAATATTAATAATTTTAAAACTGTAGTTGAGTACTTTTAAACAGAAAATTACATCTTTCCTAATTACAAAATTACTTAATATACATTACCAAAACACTTTTAAAATAGAAAAAAGAAGGAAGCATAAAAAAATCATCCTTAATCTTAACTGTTAATCGTTTTGATACAAATTCTTCTACTAGAAATTTTTTTTTAAATCCAGGTAATTATAGGCATCCTGCTGATACCTAATTGTGCCATCTCTTCATTTGCAACAAAAATTTTAGTAGCTGCACATTATGATATGACATGAATACAGCATGATCTGTTTAAGCATATATGATTGTGGGTCATACAAGCTAAATGGGTCTTTCATATAAATTCTAGTGTACATCTCTAACTTTCATGGCTTTTTAAACATGCTGCCAAATCTTCTGCCAAGAAGGCTGTCTTATCCTTATATTTTTAACTCTTTCCAAGCATAGTAGGCAATTAATGGTTTGACTCAACCCTAGTCAGAAGAATGAACATGTTATCTTTATTGACTCTATATATTTCCTTATGTATCTTTATTTTCCTCACTGATCTCCTCTTTCAATTAAAAACATTTTTTAATGTTTATTTATTTTTGAGAGAGAGAGAGACAGAAGGGGCAGAGAGAGGGAAACACAGAATCCAAAGCAGATTCTAGGTTCTGAGCTGTCAGCAGAGAGCCCAACATGGGGCTCGAACTCACAAACCATGACATCATGACCTGAGCCGAAGTGGGCTGCTCAACCAACTGAACCACCCAGGCACCCCTCCTCTTCTAATTTTTATATTAGTTCATTCATTTCCCTAGTATTTCTAAAAACTCTTAATATAATAAGATGGTAACCTTTGTCTATCATATAGTCAGGTTTTTTTCTAGCTCACCTTTTAATTCTGTTTAAGTTTTCCTTTTGAAATTTTCTCCCTGTGCTTTTATGTTAAGAAAATGTTTTCCAGGGGCGCCTGGGTGGCGCAGTCGGTTAAGCGTCCGACTTCAGCCAGGTCACGACCTTGCGGTCCGGGAGTTCGAGCCCCGTGTCGGGCTCTGGGCTGATGGCTCAGAGCCTGGAGCCTGTTTCCGATTGTGTGTCTCCCTCTCTCTCTGCCCCTCCCCCGTTCATGCTCTGTCTCTCTCTGTCCTAAAAATAAAAAAAAAAACAAAACAAAACAAAAAACGTTGGAAAGAAAATGTTTTCCCATTCTGAAAACACATACACTTTCTAATTCTTGCAATCTCAGTATTAACTTTTGAACTCATTTCACATTTAATTTGTCATATAGTGAGGCTGGAGACATTTTTTTTTTTATGTAATAAGCAACTGTTATAGCCATACACATGGAATAATCCAGAACTGTAACAATGGCAATGGGTTGTATGAGTAATGGCTCCTGGAGGAATTTAGCAATGCCCTCCAAATTTCATACTCAGAGGCTCTAAACAACCCATCTCCTCACCATGGATTCAAAAAGCTACCTTTGTTTCAAACTTTTATATATGGGTATGTTTTTAACTTTCTATTATGTTCCACTGATCTATGTTAATATCCAAATGATATTACTTTTATCATTATAAGTTAATAGCATCTAATAATATCTAGCAGATCTCTTTATTATTCATTTTAAAAACTCTCTTGGCCATTCGCAGCCAGTGTATTCTAGAATAATCATTTCAACACATTTGAATTAGGTATAAATTATTTGCAGAAAACTACTGACAACATTTATTAGCTCCATGACCTTACAAAATGGGGACAAGAGCAGTGCCCATATTATAGGGTTGTTGCTATACAGGATAGCAGTAAGTTAAAACCAAGGAAATGAAAGTAGATATGGACAATGGCAATAGACTCTGACTGGACTGGGAGAGCCAAAAGCAGTCAAGCAGCATTAACAAGATGACTCTTAGTTGTTTAGCTCACAGTGTCATTCATGTACACAGAAAATTTTAAAGGGAAATGATGAAGGGGTTTGGTGTTAAGCATCTGAAATATTTGTGGGATATATAAGAGGAAAGGAAAGACCAAGGTACAGATCAAAGGCTAAACCTCTTCTAAAACTGCAAAGGCAGCTCTCACAATATAGATCTAAATAAAGATAACTTAGACAAAATAGGCAAAAAAAAAAAAAAAAAAAAAATTGAGAGAGTTCTGACTGAGGGTTCTCTAGTTCCTCTGAAAAGTTAACTGTGCTATTCTGCTGACAATCATGGCTAGAAGTTTAGAATAAGGTAATGGCTGTGAAGTGGATTAAAAGTTTAAAACAGCTATTTTAGGAAACATAAAAGTGAGTGAAATACAAATATGTAAAGGATTTTCAGACAAGTGCTGAGGGTCCAGCTCAGAATAAAGACCCTAAGACTTCAAAATGGTACCAGTCAGGTGTTACTAATTTAAAGCTCCTTAGTGCTATGAATCCAACTCTACTATGAACATATTTATTGATATTTTCAACAAGTTGTCAAATAGTTTTTGGAACGAATGTGGAGGATGGTCTTCCCATATCCCTCAATTTTGAAACAGGTAATTCAGAAGCAAGTCTTAGCCAGCAGCATATTAATTATGCAATTATATATGAATATAGTAACTATGTTTAATATCATCTTCCATCAATATCTGACTCCATTCCAGAATTTTTTTAAGCTATTAAACTTAGCTAAGAAAAAATCCAGGATTGTACTAGTTTTAGGTGAAAATTCTTTCCACAGCTTTATATTATACACTTTCTTCTATTATCTACAACCCAAGTCTCAATCTAATTAGACTTGTTCTAATGCTTAACAGTCGGGAGTAATAGGCTTGGGTATTTATAACATAAAAATTCCTCAACATGAGTCACACAAACAATTCTAGGAAAACAAACTAGGCACTAATATAAGGGGAGAAACTATCTTCAGAAAGAACTATCAAAACACAAATATGCAAAATATATTCTATCTTAAATGTATCAATGATGACTCTTAAGTATAGTACTGAGGTCAGAAAAGTAAACATCATACTCTTCAGCTCAATAGTTCACACATTATTGATTATACTCCTAGAGAAGCAATGATATGAAAAATCAAAGAAAATGATCCAAATTATCTACATTTAGTTTTCAACTATTATCAGATTTAAACAATCCAGTATTCACAGGCTTTCTTCAGTTACATCCAATGATGTTACGTAATCCCATGATAGTTATTCCTCAACTTCCAAGATATTTGGGCAATATACTCAACTACTCTATGCTTATTTTTTTCATCCAGAGAATGGGAAAAACACCAATGGCTATGCCTCATAGAACTGTACAGATTAAAGAAAGTAACGTATGCAAAAAAGCTTAGAACAATAACACACACAGCACTTAGTAAATTATTTTTATAACCCCCATCAAACACTCAGATGTACATTTAAACATGCTAATAACAATAATACCTTTTCCTGGACAGTTACTATGTTCTAGGCATTTTTTAATAGTTTTCTTGGATTATTTGTTAATCCTCACAGGGAGGTACTATTACAGATTTATTTGGTCAGTGCTGCTTCAGCTGGAATCACCTTCTCCACCTTACTTCTCTATGCTTCCAACTGCAAATATGCAATTCTTTCACACAGGAGGAATATGTATATATATATGTATATGTATATGTGTATGTATACATTTACTGTGTATATATATAAATATGTATATATATATTTACTGAATGAAACTTCGGTTATTTCAAATGTAAAAATCAGACTATAAATTCTCAAATTCTTAATCTTTACCTCATAGTATTTATTGATTACATACCACTACACTGATCCCTTCTTTCCTGTTATCTACTTAATTAGATTTTATGGTTCCCAAAGGAAGGGACCTCATCCAGTATTGTTTCTGAATCCTTCAGTCTCTTGTCAGTAATACCTACATAATGGGAGCTTAATAAATACAAATGCATATTTACTAAGAATTTCCTATAAAATTTTAAAATGCTTTTAATAGCAAAAATATGCACTCATTCAAGGACATTCCTTCTGCTTAAAAATACAATTTGAAAAATCCTTATGCACACAGAAATAACTTCTCGTAACCCCTTCCCATTTTATCCCAGTCTGTTTCATTACAGATTTTAATGAGAAACAGGATTTTCAAGAACTCTCACACACAGCATGCTCTAACAAAGACTATAGAAATGCAGTAAAGCCTTGTTTCTTCAGCACCGAATAAGCCAAACTTCCCTACATCTTAAACAATTAATATGGGTAATACTCAACATCAAACCCCTCCCTCCAAACAATGAAAAGCAGTGATTAACAAATTCAGAGGATCTAAAATGAAGCATAAAAAGACTGCAGGCAGAAGCTCTGAAACTTTTTAAATAGGTTACGTCTTTCTAGCTTTTGTGGGAATATTTATTTATAAAATCATTCATAATTTCCTATAAACTACCTATTGAGATTTGGGGAAGCAGGAAAAGACTATAGAACAGAAGTCAATCTACCACATGTTGAGATTTCCCCAATGCAATGTATTTTTTCCGAGAATTTAAAAATATTTGGATAAACACAATGACAGAGTAACTTGTATACATACTTGAACAAAAGGAATGATAGCACTGAATCCTTTGGAACTGAGCAATTATCCTGGAATCTCTTTTATGCTTAGAGAAACAAAACCACCAAATAGCTTCTCTCTCTCCTTTGGCCAGAATTTTCAATAGAGAACATTACCATTTGGTCAATACTACTAAAAACAAATTACTGAATAAGGGAAGGTTATAGGAAAAGGGATCCTAGAGAAGAATAAGTTGAGAGTCCTAATTTTGCTATGGTTTCCACTTGCACAGCACAAAGCTCTGTAGAGGTTCTACAGAGAACCTACCTTTTCAATTCTCTGAGAAATGTATCTTTAGTCTTCTTTTTTCCCTTAGGAACATTCATATAACGCCTCTTAGGAAGCTTTCCACTTCTGTTTAAATTTCCTTGTCCCCTATATACATCCTCTCCCATTCCCAATATAGACCATCTGAAAATTATTTTTTTTTAACTTTTTAAGTTTGTTTATTTTGAGAGAGAGAGAGAGAGAGAGCGCGCACAAGCGGGAGAGGGGAAGAGAGAGAGGAAGACAAAGAACCCAAAGCAAGCTCCAGGCTCTGAGCTGTCAGTGGAGAGCCTGATGTAGGGCTCAAACTCACCAACTGAGATCAGGACCTGAGCCAAAATCAGATGCTCAACCGACTGAGCCACCCAGGTGCCTCATCTGAAAATAATTTAAACTTAACATATAAATCATCCATACTAATGTATACTTTCATTAAGAATGGTTTCTCCCACAAAAAAAAATTAAAAGTATATGTCTATATAAAACAAACTGATTTTGAATGTTAAGCTATCACTTGGCACAGAAGCTGGCACACTACAGGTACTTAAAAATTAAGCAGACGAATGAACAACTTAACAAGCAAACTGATGAATCTACTTTAGCCTTGCACATTCCCACCCACCAAGGGTCTTTCCTAGATCTGACATTTCTCTCCCATCACTCAGCCCCAAGACTCCAGGGCTCAGTCTTACTTGCTGTACCTTATTCTTCTATGGCAGACCTACAATCACAGGGTGACCCAAAAAGGCAATCCAAACTGTATAGCCAAGAGAGATTCTGCCTTCTCAAGCTCTTTAATACTTTGGATATACATACTTAAGGCATGAAGAAGAGAAAGGACCTAGGAGAAAGACTACTTGGGAGCATAGGGATGCAGCTTAAAGAAACTCAATCCTAGAATAGTTTGATGGGTAGGGATCTTGGAAGAGAGTTTATGAGTATATATATCAGCGCATCTCAGAGTCTGAGGTCAAGAAGAATAACCAAAAATTGTGTTCACAGTGGCTACATAGTAAAGAAAGTAAACGGAGAACTAAAAATTTATTCTCTATCTAGTTACCATTTAACACCCATAATTAAATGGTGTGTATGTTTTATTTTAAATTTTATTAGATAACATTAAACTCTATTTGTTCCCTTAAATCTCAGGTTTTGTTGATTATACAAAGTAGTTAACCTGATTTTTAAAATTTGTTAGATAGTACAGGATCATGCTAACTCAAATATAGTAACAACAGTAACAGTTAACAATCATATAGCACTTATGTGTCAGACACTGCACTAAGCGCTTTTCAGAGAATAACTCTTTTAACCTTTACAATCCTATAAAATAAGTACTATTAACCCCACTTTACAAATTTCGAAGCGGTTAAGCAACTTGCCTAAAGTCACACAGCTAACAAATGACGGAATTGTGATCTGAATTCAGATAATATGGCTGGCTGCAGAGCCCTATGTTGTTAATCACTAAGTCATATTTACTATTCTGTGGTGACTAGCTTATACTCTATTCTTACAAAAAAAAACCAAAAAACAACAACACAAAACAGGTCTCAAATACAGCAATATTTTATACAATGTTTATTAACAGGATTAAGAAAGTCTATGGGATGCCTGGGTGGCTCAGTCAGTTAAGCATCTGACTCTTAATTGCGACTCGGGTCATGATCTCACAGTTCATGAGTTTAAGCCCCATGCTGGGCTCCACACTGACAGGGCAGAGCCTGCTTGGGATTCTCTGTCTCACTCTCTCTCTGTCCCTCTTCTGCTTGTGCGCACTCGCTCTCTCTCTCAAAATAAATAAATACACATTTAAAAAAAATAATAAAAAGGGAAAAAAAAAAGTCTAATGACTTACCAAGGGAAACTACATAACTCCTTTCCTGAGCATTTTGAAAAATCACAAATATTTATCTGAGATGCTATTAGATGAAGTTGGGGGATGGAGTATAATAGGAAAAATATATTTTATTAAATCTAAGATGCCATTGATTGAAAACTTATTATTTTACATGCCACTGACAAAAGAAAAAAAAACTTGCCAAACTATAATACAATGTTATTTTAAAACATAACTTAAATAAACAGTAAACAAAGGTATAACTAAGTCAGTAAACTAGTCATTTATCAAGGAAACTTCAATATATGGTTGCTTAACAGATGAAACCATGTAAAAGAAAATTAGTATTTTCTTGAAATCTGCTGTCATTCTGGTAATCTACATATATAGAAGAAATTAAAGACTTGAAAACAGCCTAAGACTAGGGTTTAAATTGTGGTTGTAGAGAACTTCAAGACTACATGAGGTTTACCAATCACATGCTTAGATTAGGGCATATGTATTAGTTAGCTGGGGCTACCATAACAAAACACCATATACTGGGTGGCTTACAGAGGAAAAATTTAATTGACTCACAGTTCTTAAGGCTGGAAGTCCAAGACCAAGGTGCCAACAGATTTGGTTTCTCCTATCAACCTCTCTCCTTGGCTTGCAGACAGCTGTCTTCTCACAGTACCTTCACAGGACCTTTTTCTCTGGTGTCTCTCTCTCTCTTACAAGGACACCATATTGGATTAGTGTCCCACTCTTATGATCTCATTTAACCTTAATTATCTCTTTAAAGGCCCTATCTCCAAATACAGTCACATTGGGGGTTAGGGCTTGAGAGGGGGGAGGATAAAATTCAGTCTATAACAACATACAAGAGCTGATCTTAGTGGAACCCATTCCTAGAATACAAAACATCATTTCTGCTTTAGGAAGCTACTGTTGAGGTAATAGTATTCAGTATAAAGTCGTTTCTACATTAGGATCAACAGCAAAAAAGAAAAAAGAAAAAAAAATCAGAATAGCTCTTCATCTAAGACTAAAATAAATTACTCTGGGATTTTTTTTTTTAATTTTTTTTTTTCAACGTTTATTTATTTTTGGGACAGAGAGAGACAGAGCATGAACGGGGGAGGGGCAGAGAGAGAGGGAGACACAGAATCGGAAACAGGCTCCAGGCTCTGAGCCATCAGCCCAGAGCCTGACGCGGGGCTCGAACTCACAGACCGCGAGATCATGACCTGGCTGAAGTTGGATGCCCAACCGACTGCGCCACCCAGGCGCCCCTACTCTGGGATTTTTAAAAATTGTTTAAGGTTCAAGAAAGTTTCCTTATCTCTGGCTCTTGCTATATTCTCATACTAGAATCAATTCACATTTCATATATTACAAAGGCAAATCTTGCTTTCAGGTACTTAAGAATACTCTATATTACTTAAGAATAAGAATCACTATTTACCTTTGATTCACTAGCACCTCACAAAATGTCTGGCATATAGTAGCTGCTTAGTAAGTATTAAGGGCAGAGGCAGAGGGCAGAGGCACCTGGGTGGCTGAGTTGGCTGAGCTTCCAACTCTTGGTTTCAGCTCAGGTCATGATCTCAGGGTTCGTGGGATCAAGCCCCATGTTGGGCTCCATGCTGAGCACAGAGCTTGCTTAAGAATTCTCTCCCTCTCCCTCTCTCTCCCTCTCTCCCTCTCTCTCCCTCTGCCCCTCTCACTGCACATGTTCTCATAAACAAATAAATAGAGGCATCTGGGTGGCTCAGTCAGTTAAGCATCTGACTCTTGATTTGGGTTCAGGTCATGATCTCACGGTTCGTGAGTTCAAGCCCCACATCGGGCTCTGCACTGACAGCAAGGACCCTGCTTAGCTCTCTCTCCCTCTCTCTCTGCCCCTTCCCAGCTTGTTCTGTCTCTCAATAAGTAAGTAAGTAAGTAAGTAAGTAAATAAATAAATAAATAAATACATGTCAGAGTTGGGGATAGTGGAGGGAGAGAAGAAGGAAGAAAATACGTTGGCAGTTTAGGATACAGCACTCTTAACTCTTGCCAGCTTTTAGTTTGGCACTCCGTAGATTACTTGAACCAAAATACTTAATACTCAAAGGAGGTATAAAAATACATACAGCAAATTTAAGGTCTAACATAGACTTCAGCTGGTTCTCAGCTTCATGTCAAAACTCATAAAAGTGGAAAGCAAGAAAATTTTATGAACAAAACGTCAGCTCCCCCTGAATGAGCATTTAAATGTTATCTGAAAGCAGAAAACAAATAGTTTAAAAGACTTTTCAAAGCTTATGGGGTCTACTCAATTGCCAATAAGTCTACTAGTTTAAAAACTGGTTTTTGAAGCCTATTGATTCTGCTGTTTTAACAGGAAACTTCTACAAAATTGTATTTGCTTTGCCCCCCCAAAAGCATTCATAAAACACAGCATTTATATATAATGCCTACTCTAAACCCTAGATATTCAGAAACCATCCACTGAATTAAGTCATCGGCTCATTTAGAGTTTATCCCATAAGCTGGAATCTGCAAGGGGAAAAGTGGAAGCACAAGGTAGGCTAGAGATAGGGGAAAAGACATACTTTTTTTTTTTTAATATAAGTTCAAGTTAGTTAACATATAATGTAGCATTTGTTTTATGAGTAGAATTTAGTGATTCATCACTTAACATATAATACCCAGTGCTGGTACCTGCTATTTTTCAACTGTCAAGGAGTATCAGAATGTATGTACAAACCAAATATAAAACAGTATCTATATGTTTGGTTGGTTAGCGTCTTAACCATAACAAATACACGAACGATGGTGGACCACTTTTAGTTTACTATTTGTGTCCATGCTTCTCCATAAATTTAGGCAATTAAATATGAAAGCAAATAGTAATAACACTTTGATTTGACACATTTGAATCAATGAACATTAACACACAATAGTTATTTAGAAAGGAAAACATTCCTTCAGCAAAAATGTGCTTATTATGTGGTTTCTTGTCTTTGTAATTGAAATTTAAGATTTGTTTAAATTGTCAAAATCCCATATCATTGAGTTTTAGTTTATTTTAAAAGGATCCAAAGTTCTTGATCTCATGTCAGAAGTGAACAAGACTTTTATAATGAGAAGAAAACAAAATGCCTACAGAAAATGATAAGTTCACTTTGTCTTAATTCTGACATTTACTGAAAAATGCTCTGTGTAGCATACTTCTCAAAGCCTTTCAAAGAATGATAATAATATGCTTTTCCTATTACACAGTCCAGATCAAATTATATGCCTAACAATTACAAACATGAAGTATTTCATTTACATACCTTCTTTCAGTGTTCAGAACACATTTCCTGTTGACCAAATCACTTACGTGAAAGATTTAAACAGGTCACTAGGTAATAAAAATTCCATTTCTCCTTAGTTGTTTTCCTATTCCCTTTATTAAAATACTTTCTTTTTTTAATGTTTATTTTTGAGAGAGAGGGAGAGAGACTGCATGCACGCACAAGACAGGGAGAGGCAGAGAGGGAGGGAGACACAGAATCTGAAGCAAGCTCCAGGCTCTGAGCAGGGCTTGAACTCGCAAACCATGAGATCATGACCTGAGCTGAAGTCAGCACTTAACTGACTGAGCCAGCCAGTCAGCCTATCAAAATACTTTCTGAGCCATATCCTGAAATATCAGTGTCCTCATTATCCCAACTGTAGCGTTGCTTTGTATAATTTGAAGGCCCATAGAGCCACTCGATGTTGATGTGCTTTACAGCATTTCAAAGAGACAGCCCCTTACAGTACCAAGTCCAATTAGGAACAAGAGGGTTGAAGTCAGGTTCTGCTACCACATAACTTTAAACTAGTCCCTCTAACTCCTTGAGTCCCTGTCTCAACCATAAAAGGACCATTTTTATATAACGACATCTAGTGATTTTCAAATGAAATTATGTTTATGAATACACTTCATAAAATGTTACTTGTTACACAATCTAATGGATACATCATTCCTGCAAATATTTATATGCAAGGCACTGTGTTAGCAAATGGGGACTGAGAAATAAACAAAACAAATAATCCCTCTCCTCATGGAACTTAGATTCTAGGTGGGGAAATGATTAATATATTTAATCTGTTTCCTTCCAGTAAAAATGACAATGAAGAAATGTTAAAAAGGTATTAACACATAATGATTAAAAAAATGAGGTAACAGAGAGATGACAGCTAAATCTTGGACTAGGGAAAGCAGATGGACAATTGCTGATTAGGCAGAGCAGATGAAGCTGAAATCTACGTATCAGTCAAAAAAAGGAAAAAGTATACCAACGAAGTGAAGAAAATGTTTAGGAACTAGAAGTATCAGAAGTCCCCTAAAGGCAAGGGGTAGGGTTGGGCAAAAAAAAAGGAGGAATGGTAAAAATTCTATGTAAGAAGAAGTTAGGACAACCTACTCCCTACCTTCCTCAGCGAAGCAACTATTTTCTCCCCACAGACAAAGTTTATTCCCCACAAAAACTGAACCAAAGAGGTGTCTGACTGAGACATCAATAACAGTGAAAGGTGCAGGTGAGGAATGAATCACATCACACTGATATAAGGAGTGAACATACATACGTATAAAATAGTGTCATAAAAATAAAAGTATCACTTTATAGTTTCATTTAAAAATAAAATAGTGTCACTTTCAGTCCCCTTTTCACCACATGGATCTCAAAACATTAAAATGAAAAAAGTATAACAAATATTCCCCATATTTTCAGACTTATTCAACTTGCTAAATACAGTATTTATAATGCTTCTTATTCACCAAAATATTTATTTTGTTCAAGTTTATATAGAAAGAGAGAAAAAGGACCAAAGGAATTATTTTTTACAGGTTAAATAACCATCCTTTCAGGGATGCTTTAGGCAGTGAGTAAAAAGGTAATCAATACAATTTTAAATAATATACAAATGGTTATGTAGCTATTTTAACATATATTAGAAAAAATATTGCTAGCATACTGAATCTGTATAATCTTACAGATATCATTGCTTAGCCAAGGCTAAATTTAACTTTGCAGAAATGGCAGCAATATATAAACATCTAAACTTTGAGGCAACACTACTGCAGAGAAAATTACTTAACTGGGTGGTAAAATTAAAGCCAGATAAAATACCTTCAAACTCCAAGGATTCCTTCACATCTCATTCTAAAAACACTTTTAATAGGGGTGCTTGGCTGGCTCATAATGTATATTAACATATGTATAATATACATAATGTATATTTGGTCAATGTATATTGACCAAAGGGATGCTTTGGCAGACATTTTCCCACAATAGGATATAACATTAGACAAAATTTATTCTTTGAGCTGCAGTAATTTAAAGTTTTAGGGGCACCTGGGTGGCTCAGTCGGTTAAGCGTCCGACTTCGGCTCAGGTCATGATCTCACAGTCCATGGGTTCGAGCCCCACGTCAGGCTCTGTGCTGACAGCTCAGAGCCTGGAGCCTGCTTTAGATTCTGTGTCTCCCTCTCTCTCTGACCCTCCCCAGTTCATGCTCTCTGTCTCAAAAATAAATAAACATTAAAAAAAAATTTTTTTAAATAAAGTTTTGAAAACAGAATAATACCTTCATGAAGTAATAAGGAAGCACTTAGAAAAGGTAGAGAAGAATCAGAAATTATATTAATAGAAACTACCATTTATTGAGATTCTACTATGTATTGAGTTAGACAATAAAAACAGGCAGTCTTTACAAAACTCCCTTTTACAGATTAAAAATCTAAGATTCAGAGACTAAATAATATCACCAAGCGGGGGGGGGGGGGGGGGGGCGGGGGGAGAAAGGGGAAAAAATTGAGACATAAGGGAAAAATTATTGGATAACCAAGTATCACAATTAAATTCCCAATATAGGGGCGCCTGGGTGGCTCAGTCGGTTAAGTGTCCAACTTCGGCTCAGGTCATGATCTCGCGGTCCGTGAGTTCGAGCCCCATGTCAGGCTCTGTGCTGATAGCTCAGAACCTGGAGCCTGTTTCAGATTCTGTGTCTCCCTCTCTCTCTGACCCTCCCCCATTCATGCTCTGTTTCTCTCTGTCTCAAAAATAAATAAACGTTTTAAAAAAGAAAAAAAAAAGAAAAAAAAATTCCCAATATAGTCCTGTAACATTCCTAACATCCAAAAAATCCTTATAAAAATCCATAAAGTAAATGACTAAAAACTAGTAGGCAAACAAAATGGCCAATAAATTAGATTTGCTGCACTCAACATTCCTAGGAGATACTATCCCCAGAAAAACGTCCAATTTGATAGAATGGATCATCATGTTCATCTTACTCTAGCTAAGGATTTAATTACATTGCTGGTTTACCCAATTAAGAGTCACAGCAAAAAGAATGTCCAAAACTTAAATTGTCATATATCTACTTTTAAATTACACAAGTGAGAAGTTATTGAGCAGTCCGACAAAACAACAATAACAACAAAACTTGGCCATATGCTTTATATTTCTATGACCTATGTCTTTAGGATGTTTAGCAGTTAAATTCTCAAAGTTTTCAGAAATCCTCCTGTATTTGCATTATCATAAAAAGTAGTAATTTTGTGACATTGAAGGCAGACTCTGCTATTCATGCTTTAAAAATGTGCTTTTAATTTTTCTGACTACTAAAGGCTATAATAATGTCACTTGGAAAACAGAAGGCTGAGTGAGCATCTGAGGGTAAAAAGGAATGTTTTCACAGGCACAGTTGGTAAATACCACTGGATCTAGATGAACATTCTTCCCTAACTGGAAGCCAATCACAATTTAACTTTAAAAATCTTTGTTACATGCAGCAATCAGAGATCATATTAGCTTAATTATCCCTTCACATAAAACACAAGGGTTCAACTAATACTTTAAACATTAGAAACATTCATTCCTTTTTACTGTGTTTCCAAGTAAGTCCATATCCAGAGTCAAGATTTAACTAAACTAGGGGCACCTGGGTGGCTCAGTCAGCTGCACAACCAACTTCAGCTCAGGTCATGATGTCACAGTCCATGTGTTTGAGCCCCACACTGGGTTCTGTGCTGACAGGGCAGAGCCTGGAGCCTGCTTTGGATTCTGTGTCTCCCTCTCTCCCTGCCCCTCCCCACTCGCACTCTCTTTCTCTCTCTCTCTCTCTCTCTCTCTCTCTCTCTCTCTCTCTCTCTCTCTCAAAAATAAACATTAAAAAATTTAAAAAAAAGATTTAACTAAACTAGTCAACAGGCCTAGATGTTAGTCCTCTACTTTGGGTACTACAGAAAGCTAATTTTTATAGTCTATGCTTTCCATTTACGTTGTACAAACATTCAATTTGCAAGCTACAATTCAAGTGCTCTAAGGGAAGAACTTAGATGTCAAAGCACAGCATCACAACAGAGCTTTAATGTCATAGCAATCATTCATTGTATTACACAGCTAATAAGGCCAGTATGATGATGGGAAGAAATAATTCTACACAATTCTAAAGTAATAAATCCAATAAATCAGTAAATCTACCTGGATACTGGAGTAAATGATCTTAAACAGAAAGAACTAGGTGCCCAGGAGTTGCATTAAGTATAATCATATGAAATAAATACAAATTTGAAAAATAAAATACTACACTTCTGAAACTTAAAGTATTTTTCTTTCTTCTGACTTATATTTTTATTCTAAGTGACTAAATAGGCAATATACCATAAATATGAACAAGCAATTTAGAAAATACCAACACCCAATTAAGTAAACATGTACTATGGCAAAGAAAAGCAAATTACAACCAAAAGAGAGAGAACTGGTTAAAGAAACTGTTGCACACAATTTGCATTTGAAGCTTTCTCTTACAAGCCTGAATCCTTAATCCCTCAACTTCCTCTTCCATATCCTGCTCAATCTCTCAATATAGGTGTCTCAACTGGTATCTCAGCTTGAATCTGGCCAGAGAATCAGACTATTCTCACCTCCAGGCTGGACTAGAAAAACAAAGACACAAGTTAACAATGAGAAAATCAAGGAGGAAAGAAATAGTCCCAAGACTTAAATCCCTTAGTCCCTCTCTAGTGGATTTCTGAACCACTGTTCATAGTTCTAGAACAACAGAAAGGACTGATATGATCAGTATTTAAAACTCATGCTATCAAAGAGAAGAAAGCAACCTAACACATTCGAACTGATGAATGGGTGAACAAAAAAATGTATGTATACACACATACACACACACACACATAAACAAAAGTGGTGTGTATATATGTATGTGTACACACACACACACACAGCCTTAAAAGGGAAATTTTGACACACGGTACAACATGGATAAGCCTTTGAAGAAATTACGCTAAATGAAATAAGTAATAACAAAAGGGCAAACACGGTATGATTCCACTTCTATGAGGTACCCAAAGCAGTCAAATTCAAAGATAATAATTAGAATGATAATTACTAGGAGTGGGGGGCAGGGAGGAAGGGGAAATGGGGAATTACCGGCCAATGGAATTTCAGTTTGGGAAGATGATAAAGTAGCTGCACAACAATGTATTTAATGCCAATGAACTGTACACTTCAAGACAGAATGGTAAATTTTATGTATATTTTACCATAAGAAAAAAAAAGGGTGGGGAAGGATAAAAACAATTAAGCTCACAACTACAAAGACCCTGAAAGACCTTCAAAAGCATTAGTGGAATTTAAATTCTTAACTAAGTAACACAAGAATCTTCAATGGCTAAATATACCTCGTAATACAGACTACAACCTAAATAATGTGAGGTTTTGAGCTGATTAAGGCTTTCAATACAAGTCACTTAAATCTTTCATATGGAAAAAGCTTCAGATTTGTGATTCTATGGAGAATGTCACTTCAAAAGCTCTTTGGAAAGAGTTCAAAATTAAAATAAGATAAAAATATGGACCATCATGCACTTACTTCATTTCCAAACTCTATAGTAACATTTTCCTGAAATGTATTTGCAAAGAATGCATATTCTGCAGCAAATCTTTTCATCAATCACCATGTGAAAACCTTTGGCAGGGACACTGTGAATTCCTGGGAGGATTTAAATTAGTTTGTGACAGACTGAAACCTGGCTTAAAAGCAAAGAATTGGGATTTAGGATTTGACAAAGAGTTTCTTTTCTGAAGAACTTAAAATGTTCTATCAGGAGTTTTCATATTTATGTTCTCTATCATTAGTAAAGAAAATAACACAGAATTTCAATTAAAATTATCTTTTGGTAGTTTTCTACACACTACTGTACATTACTACACAATACTTTATCTGTCCAAATATAGTTCTATGTTTGAAATCGCATTCCTATTTTTAGCAAAAAAGGAATAAATTAAAAATTCCAATTACAGGAAATCCTACTTCAATTGCATCATTTAAAAACTCTTAACTCACCTACTTTTGAACAAAAGTTCTCTACTAGAAAGAGGAATAATTTTCTTAAGTGGTGCAATTTCAATCCCCTCAAAGGCTTCACGTGATTTGATTATCAGTGCTTATTAAAAATAAATCCGCCCTATCTTTTATTTCAAATTCTTGGGGTTTTTCTTAATGTTCACTTGACAAATAAATTGTAAACAACAGAAACTCATTTAATTCTGCAACATTTAGTTTACACCTAAAAACTGAAATTGCTCTAAAGCATTCTTATTGGTAGTGTGGTAAATTGCAGAACATCAAATACTACTGGAGGTGCTATCTGAATGATACGAAATCTTCCTATAAAAGAGCCAAACTGTCAGTTCAGATTAACATAAGTAGTCAACATGTTCAAACAGCTGCTGTAAACCTGAGAGAACAAGATGAAAAGATCAACAAAAATGAATTGACAGTGTTTAAAGAACCGAAGGGGAAAAACCAAACGTTCCTTGTGAAGAATATTCCAGTCCTATGACTCAGGGAAATACTATCCTACTGGCACAACAATGATTAGAAAAATGGATGAAAGTCTACCCATAATGGCAGCACCCATCATTTCCATAAATAATGTTTGCTTAAATATGACTGCATTTACAAGTTATTTTAATCACAAATAATATTCACTAAAGCACCAGCAAAGTGTAGGGGGTGGGCAGAAAGACATGGACTAGTTAATCCACTGGTTATACTATGATCACATATGGTAACAGTAATAACAAGGTAGTCTCTGTGATCGATATATTAAAAAGAGGGAATACACTCCCATGTAACAGACAAAGCTTTGCATCAATTCTAAGACAATGACTCAAAGAGAGCCCTCTTATCCCTAATGCCCTTCTCCTTCCCATAAATCAACTGACCAAGGAAGGCTCTGGAAAAGTTTGCTTCCCCTCTTAACATGGAAAACTGCTAAAAAGCCTAATTTTAATGCTGTTTTATGACCCCATGGAAAGGGCAATTATCACTTGGGTAATGGGGAGTGCCAGCACTTAAATGCTCTTTCTTCTTTTCTGTAACAATTAAGGAATCCTTTCAACTTGTGAAGTATTACTACAGTACTGAGGAAAAAAACTAAGGAAGCAGAAGGAAGTTCCTTTGTTTTTATTAGTCACTTAACATCTCTATTAGTTTTCTAATGCATTTAAGCTTGCTAAATATAAAGATCTCAGACCTCACCCCAGATTCTTTCAACAAAATCTGCATTTTACAAAAGCCACAGGTAACCTGTCTGCACATTAAACTCTGATGTGTACTGATCTAAAATGGCCACACCTGCCAACCTGACATCCCAGTTAGCCCAGGCCTAATTACATACCTCCACGCTCCTAACATTTTTAAGCTTTAGAATGGATATGTGAAAGCAACTCAAAATCTGAATACGAATGGACACTTTCTCCAGTATCAGACTAAAATGAGACAGGACTTCAATGAAAGTTCTTACTCCTGGCTCTCCTTAGGATCCTTTTGGGAGTGTCACAAAAATACTGATGCCCAGGACCCACACTACAGGATTAAATACAGAGCAACAGTCCCCTAGGTGGCTTTAACATACAGCTAAAAAAGGATAACCAATAAACCAGAGCCTGGCTTCTCATACTTTCATGCACCTATCATTTGTGGATCTGTAAAAATGCAGATTTTAATTCAGTAAATCCAAATTGAAGCCTGAGACACTGCAGTTCCAAGAAGATTCTGAGAAGGAAGAGCTCAGCCTCTGTCCATTTTGTGTAACAACTCAAGAACAGGTTGTCAAAAACAGATTGAGTTTTTGCTCTCCTCTTTCTCAATGGTCAAGTGTGAACACGAATGACCTCCAACTCAAAATATTCACATTTGTGTCACACACTGTTTTAGAAAAACCAGTATAAAAATTAACACAATACATAAAATTCCTACCCTCATGGAGTATTTCATCTAATACATGAAAAGAGACAAGCAATTAAAATAGTGCTGGTGGAGATACCTAACCTAGTCCTGGGATGATGGAAAAAGATTTAAGTACCATATGACAGAAATGAGCACATTTAGGATGGAATTCCTTCAGGGTCACAGGACAGTGCATGTGAAGGGCTCAAGGTGAGGAAGAGCACATCACATTTGAGGAATCCAGTATTCACTATGTCTAAAGTCCAGAACGTGAAGGACTGAGAATCTGAGAGATGAAACTGAAGGGGCAAAGTGAGCAAAGGCCAAAACATGAAGTATCTTGCAAACTAAGAGTCTAGACTTTTCCTAACTCCTTTTCCAACAGGAAAATCATATGAATGTTCAATCTGTGTTCTGAAATCTAGCTCTGACTATAAGATGGGGAACAGACTGGAGGCAGATACATTAATTAGAAGCTACCACATTGATCCGAGCTCAATGGTACTGGTGGCTTGAACTACTTGCAGTAATAATGAAGATGGGAAAAAAAGTAGATGAATCTGAGTGATATCCAGGGACTAAAGTTGACGACATGTGGTAAAATGAATGGATGTGTTATGGAGGTCGAGCATGAAAATAAGGAAGATACTCATGTTAATTCAGAGCATTCACATCAATAACCTGGAAAAACTAGGTAGATGGTCATACTACTCACAAGTTAGGGAACACAAGAACATAAAGTTCAGCAGGAAAAGATCATAAATTTTTAGGGAAAAAAAGCAGAAATATTTAATAGGCAGACTGGCACACAAGTCTCAATCTCAAGAGGAAAATAGACACTGGAAATACAGAGTCATAAATTAACAGCGATGAGATCTACTTCTAGCAAGTTGGGAGTAACAAAAACCAGATTTACCTTTCTGTCTGAAGAAACAACAACAAAAAACAGATCAAGCATATGAAATAACGGTTTTCACACAATGAACATAAGGAAGCACACAATAATGACCCCTGAGAGAAAACAAACAAGGCGAGCACTGCTTAGTTTCCAGACTGCAGCACAATGAGGAAGAACCGGGGCAGAGCTCAGCAATCTCCTGGAATTGAAGAAATGGATGTAGGAGTCCTGGAAGATCAAGGTGAACTCTTAAGAGGAGAGAGAGGCACAGAGATCTTCAAAGATCTGTCCCCTCTCTAGATTTAAGCTAAGTACTGATCATTGCAAGCATCTGAGGAAGCACCCTAAGGCTGGGGAGAGAACCATCTGTGAGGATTAGAGGGAACAGATCTCAACAAAGCTGAAATAGGCAACACCACTGTGCTGAAGGAATCCAGATTTAAAAAAGAGTACATACTGTATGATTACACGTATGTGAAATCCTAGAAAATGCCAAGTAATCTATTGTGACAGAAAACACATCAGTGGTTGCCCTGGAGGGGGGAAAAATTACAAAAGGGTAATGGGTAAACTTTTGGGAGTGATGGATGTGTTCAATATCTTAATTGCAGTGATGGTTTCATGGGTGTATACAAATGTCAAAATTTGTCAGGCGCCTGGGTGGCTCAGTCAGTTAAGCATCCGACTTTGGCTCAGATCATGATCTCATGGTTCGTAAGTTCAAATCCCACATCAGGTTCCTTACTCACAGTGCAGTGCCTCTCTCCCTCAGCCCCTCCCCTGCTCTTTCTCTTGGGCTCACTCTCTCTCTCTTTCTCTCAAACATAAATAATTTTTTTTAAAATGTAAAAATTTGTCCATACTGTACACTTCAAATCTATATGGTTTATGTATGTTTATTGTATCTCAAAATTTTTAAAAATTATCAGCATATACACAGAAATGAACCTACGGGGGTGGCTGAGATTACTGAGCAATCATATATAGATTCAGAAGAAGATCTAGGATAGAACCATTAAGAATACCAACATTTAAAGAAGTAATAAAGCAAAGAGATTGTGGAGGAGTGTGCGGAGAATAAAGGAGAAACATGGAGGGTATGGCATCACTGAAGCAAAGGAAAAAGAGTTCTCTCTCAGGGAGGCTCTTAAGGAAAGAGCAGTCTATAACGTCAAATGTAAGACAAGGTCCAAGAAAAGTTCAATGTGCAAAAGGGAGGAAGATTATGAGGTAGGCAACATGGTGTAGGAGAAAGAGCACCAAGACACACATTCTTTATGCAATAATTTATCATTTTAATGAGAAAGACTAAGAAATACAGTGAAATTTTTATTTCAGGTTAACAGTTAAGAAAAATCATGATCCTAGATGCCAAGAGACTGTAACATCTGGCACTAGCACCCTCCTAACTGATATGTTATATGCAATATAAACAACACTAATTAATTGTCCTTAATTGAGCCTTTAAAGGAAATTAAATCAGGATCGAGCTAGGAGTTATTAGTGCATATTCTCATTAAGTGTGAGGAAAAATCCAACTTGGAGGTCTATCTTCCCATCTAAATTTAATAGAAAACTAAATACTTGAAATTCTTCCAGTTTTTCTTTTTTAATGAGTAATAGGGTTATTTATGTTCTTCCTATCAACCAACCAGCCAAGCAGAACAAGATTTTTTTGCCTGTTAAAATAAAAATTTATGGGGCGCCTGGGTGGCGCAGTCGGTTAAGCGTCCGACTTCAGCCAGGTCACGATCTCGCGGTCCGTGAGTTCGAGCCCCGCATCAGGCTCTGGGCTGATGGCTCAGAGCCTGGAGCCTGATTCCGATTCTGTGTCTCCCTCTCTCTCTGCTCCTCCCCCGTTCATGCTCTGTCTCTCTCTGTCCCAAAAATAAATAAACGTTGAAAAAAAAAAAAAAAAAAAAAAAAAAAAAATAAAATAAAAATTTATGTTTACATACAAATGCACATCATCAGTACACATAAGAATTTAATTCAGTAAATTAAAGTTAGTGAACAATCTTTAAAACAAATGCAGATTTATCCATGTTATATAACACTAAAATACCAAGAGAATAAACTAGTCATCCTTCAAAGTAAACACCAGAAAGCAGTTATGGTTTATTGCTCCTTTTAAATGTTTACACAGATTCAACTTACTAAATGAAAATGTTATTAAAAAGGTTGTCAGTCTCTTGAATGTCTATTTTTTTAGTTTCTTGATTCTTAACATATATAAATTAATATCTTTTTTTAATCTAAACTCAAGCTACTAATATCTGTAAGATTTTGTAGCAGGAGCATTTTAGATACTGGATAAAATAAGCCAATACAGAAGGCCAAATACACCATAGGCGTTCACAAACAGGCGTTATTTGTTCTTGTCTTTAAAAACACCGCCTCTCTACCTCATTTTAGTAGCGTCATCTCCATCTGTACAGTAGTAACACATGACTGGAGAAAACCCACTAGTTCAAATATTGTCCAGACCAACTGATCCCTAAATAAGATTAAACTGTTAAAAAATTTTTTCCACAGTAAATTCCATTTTACAACTATGCACATTTATAGCTGCAGCCAATCAGAACATTTATCACATTCCTATGTAACTATAAGAGAAAAATAAGCTATAGTAGCTTGAGATTACACATTAATTTAAAAACTTATCAATGATAAAGAACATCAAAAGTTTTTAAAAAATTTTTTACTGTGATATTTAAAAAGGTTTGTCTGTGGCCCATCCTGTTTCCTTTTTTTTTTCTTTTATGATATTTAACATAAGAAAATATTTGGGTTTAAAAGACTACATACATACTTCCCCAAACACAGTGTTACAAACTGTTCAAAAGGAGAGAGGTTAGGGGAAACCGGGTGGCTCAGTCAGTTGAGCATCCGACTCTGACTTTGGCTGGGGTCATGATCTCACGGTTCCTGAGTTCAAGCCCTGAGGAGTTCAAGCTCTGTCAGCACAGAGCCTGCTTAGGATTCTCTTCTCTCTCTCCCTCTCTCTCTGCCCCTCCCCCAACTCATGCTGTCTCTCTTTCTCTCTCTCTCTCTCTCTCTCTCTCTCTCACACA
The DNA here is from genome assembly GCF_028749965.1 of Puma concolor. NCBI lineage: Eukaryota > Metazoa > Chordata > Mammalia > Carnivora > Felidae > Puma > Puma concolor. Next base: position 39,556,518 of record NC_141673.1, on the reverse strand, counting down.
CACACACACACACACACACACACACAAATGAGTAAACTTTAAAAGGAGAGAGGTTAAAGAGAGAGGTAGGGGTGAGACATGGAAAGAAAAAGCTCTTATTAACCAACTATTTTATTAAACAAAGCTGCGGGGCGCCTGGGTGGCTCAGTCGGTTAAGCAGCCGACTTCGGCTCAGGTGATGATCTCGCGGTTCGTGAGTTCGAGCCCGCGTCAGGCTCTGTGCTGACAGCTCAGAGCCTGGAGCCTGTTTCAGATTCTGTGTCTCCCTCTCTCTCTCTGACCCTCCCCCGTTCATGCTCTGTCTCTCTCTGTCTCAAAAATAAATAAACGTTAAAAAAAAAATTAAAAAAAAACAAAAAACAAAAACAAAGCTGCAAGAAATAATAGTAAAAAGAAAATGCTGAAAACAATATATTCCTCATTATGTTTAGTGCTAGGCCCATGTTAACAGTTCAGGAGACATAACTACCCTTTAAAAGGCATTAAAAGCAACTACCACAGACATATGAGTTATAAATGCAAGTACCTGGAGCCTGCAATCACCTACAGTGAGCAGCCCAAAGTCTCTGATGAATTTACCCTGGTCAGGAATATCAGGGGAAATGAAGTGAGGGAAACAGGAAAACAGCACAGATAAATGCTTTCTCCTAAGGTAAACTTCAAAGTGCCATTGACAGGAATCTGGTCCTTTCCTGATTAGCTCAACATGTTAAGAGGCAGAGAATGAAAGTACAGTTATTAAATATCACAAGACAATTCAAGATGACAGAGACAGAAACAAGCAGCAGAAGTGCTAAGGGAAGGCACTGAGAAAAGGAGAAAAGGAGAAAAGAAGGAGAGGAGAATGAAAAAAAAGCAAAGCTTAAAAAATACTTCCTGGGAATAACCTTCATACACACACACTCTAACCACCACTAGCATCGCCTCTCAACACAAGAATACTTCTGTCTGTCCTATACTTTCGTAATAACCCACACCAAAGGTTCTCAGGCTCCAGCACTCATCAGTATTAGTTATCCAGGGAGCTTGTTAAAACCTAAGTCCAGGGTGAAGAGTAAGAATCTTAATTGCTAAGAAGAACCTAACTAATAAGGCTGCCAGACCCAGAATCACACTTTAAGAAGCACTGCTCTTTACTTACCTTTGTATATAGCACTCATCCTACTCAGGACCACTTATTTCGGATCTGTCATCTGGGAAGGGAGAGACTGTCAAATCCATCTCTGTAGACCTATTACCCAGCACAATTGGTATACATATCATAGTCTCCAAATATTATTCAGCAAATAAAGACCACTGTGAAAAACCTGGAATGCACATAGAACAGAAGTAAATGTGGGGTGGGAGCCAGGCGGAGGGAGGTAGATGTACTAAAAAGAGAAATGAAAGTACAAAGATGTAAAACACAAAAGCACAATACAAATTTACAAGTATTTACAACAGGAACTGCCCAAGTCTTAATGAGAATGGCGTCAAGGCAACTGGACACTAATTTCATAGGGAGGTCCTAAGTCAGAGAAATGTATGTGACAATGAGGCAGAAAAAGCAAAAAAGTTAGAAGAAAAATCAAACAGCATCTGATACCATTGAAAAGACCATATTTTATGGTGCCTTGGTGACTCAGTCAGTTGAGCACCCGACTTCGGCTCAGGTCGTGATCTCACAGTTCATGAGTTCAAACCCAGCGTGGGGCTCTCTGTTGTCAGCACAGAGCCCACTTCAGATCCTCTGTTTCCCCCCACCCCCACCTCTTTCTGCCCCAACTCCATGCTGTCTCTCTCTCTGTCTCAAAAGTAAACATTAAAAGAAAAAAAAAAAAGATGATATTTTAAAATGGAAAAAGTGGTAAATTAAATTCAAGTAGAGAAGAGAATTTGTTATGGACATACTGCTATATCTGTGATCCTAATCATCATCATTGCTAAAATTCATTAAGTACCCAGGAGTCAGACAATACATTAAGCAGTTACATTTAATCAACCACTCCAGATAGCTGTTCTCTAGATTTTACAGATAAGGAACTAGGCTGTAAGTGATGAAATCATTTGCCTTTAGAGTCAGATGGACCTAGACTTGAATCCCCAGAATGGCCCTGGGCAAATATTTTAGCCTTTTAACCTCTTGCTTAACTGTTATTCTTTCCATTAAGTCAGTTTTGTTTTTTTTTTACAGATGTTTTATTTTTAACTTACCATTTAATGAGTACCCTGCATGCTAAATAACATGGTGGTCAGGAGCATCAAGGTGTAAACTCAATGAACTGAATACTACCTGGGTTTAAATTCCAGACAAAGTCTATTTTTTCATTTATAAAATGGGGGTAATAATAATAATACCACCAACCACTAGGGCTTAGAAGAGTGTATAGCAATAAGAGTGTATAGGATCTATTATTATAATCATTACCATTATTACTATTAATTCACATATCAACAGAGATGAAAATTAGTCTTATAAGTGGGAAAACTGAAGCCAAAAGAGAATAGGGCCTGGAATCTGTAATTAACTGTATCAATTTAAGTATCTGTTAAATTTTGTTATTTTATCTATAATCAAAATGCTATTAAATTATTTTTTTATAAACTTTAGAGAATTGAGTCTTCTCATTTATAGGACAAGATTTTGTGTTATGAGATTGGTAGGGGGGAAGACACTGTGTAACAAAATTAACCTCTTAGTAAGAACTGAAAGGGAGTGAAAAAGAGAAAAGAAGGCAGAAGACAACAACACCTTCTCTTGTTATGTCCAGAACTCATAAAATAGGCTCTTGAGATATACTTGATCTATTTCTACTTTCTCAGATGCTGTATTTCTCATTTTAGGGTACATACACCCTTCCCAGAAATACACCAAGACACCCTGGCATGCAGAGGAACAATACATGTATGATCTATTCCTATAGCACCAAATATATTCAAAGATGTGGGGCAGGGGGGTGCGTAGAGGAGAAGACACTTCAAAGAACTGGACGACTCATACCAGTATAATAACTCGGGCCACCTGAGATATACAGGACTGTATCCTCTCTCCTGCCCAGGACTCATTTGGTGGCAGTTTGAGAAGCACTGACTTATATAGTAAAACTATCAGTAATACAATTTTTCTACAATTACCAAAAAAGGTCAATATGATCAAATCTAATAATGCATGTGCATCATTCTTCAAACTGTCAAGACTTATCTATATAAATCAGTATTAATGTCCTCTTCATTTTTAAAAAACTATGACTCACCTTCTTGAGGAAAGGGTTCATGTAACAAATAGTTGTTTTCCTCTCCAAAGTCATTTTTATAATTTATAAAAGATTTATAAAGTCACTTTTATAATTTTTAAAAGATTTTCTACCACTATATTTTTAGAATACCTATGCAAATTGTGATTGCCAAGCAATTTAAAGAGAACAGATCTGTGTTCTTTTCATAAAATTATAGGATTCATTATCTAGGTTCACGTCTTTACTTCCATACAAAGTTTTTTCAACCACGGACAAATACAAAAATATTAAAATTTGTATGTTTCTATTGTGATTTTACCCATCCCCAGATCCATATTGTCCAATGGAAATAAACTATAAGTCACGCATGTAATTTTAAACATTCTAGTAGCCGTAGGGGCGCCTGGGGTGGCTCAGTCTGTTGAGCATCAGACTCTGGCTCAAGTCATGATCTTGCCACTGACAAGTTCAAGCCCCTCATCAGGCTCTGTGCTGACAGCTTGGAGCCTGGAGTCTGCTTCAGATTCTGTGTGTCTGTCTGTCTCTGTCTCTCTCTCTCTCTGCCCCTCCCCTGATCATGCTCTGTCTCTCGCTGTCTCAAAAATAAACATTAAAAAAAATATTTAAACATTCTAGTAGCCACTTTAAAAAATCAAAAGAAACAGGTAAAATTAATTTTCATAATATATTTTATTTAATCCAACAGATAAAAGTATAATTTTAATATGTAATTCATATAAAATGTTTAATACTTTAATGTTAAGTTTTCATAATTTTATATTAATAGTTTTTCAAACAGTCTTCAAAACCCAGTGTATATTTTATACTTCCAGCACATCTCAACTCGGACTAGTCACATTTCAGGTGCTCAGTAGCCACCTGCGACAGTGGCTATCATACTAGACAGAGAAACCCTATATGGTGACACAGAAAGTTTCAGTGACCCGAAGGCTACAATTCCTGACATTCATGCCTACCTAATCTGCTAAAGGAATTAAAAGAGAAGACCTTTAACTCTCTCTTTTAATGTATATCAGAGTAAAACTGTGAAATTGACTGCAAAAAGATATAATTCAACAAAATAAATACAAAAAGTATAAAGATTACTTTACCATGTCTAAAATTAACATATAAAAACATAAATATGAGTATCAGTTGGTGATTCTCAAACATGGCTACAATTCAAACACAGGCAAACTGACTTCAGAATTAGGAAACTCCACCAGGCTATTTGCTGGTACCATGTTCTTTTTGTCATAAACCCAAATGACTTTCCTTTCAGTAACTGCCAATACACCCCCCACTTTTATGCCACAACCACTTCCCCGGGCAGCCTGAACGTGCAACAGGCTCTACTGCAGCCCCTTCTTTCTGCCCTCAAGGCAAGTACACAGAACTTTTCTTTGAAACACATAATTCTTTCCTTAGGAATTTCTTAGATTCTTTACCATGTTTGTGTGTATTCTGAAACTTCCAAGAGAGCAATGCAACACAAAAAAATTTCCAAATTTATTTATATATCAGAACTTTTCTCCTTCTCCTGGACAAGATCCCACCCCACCTCACCCCATCCCTTGACTCCATTAACTAAAGATGCTCAGTGCTCAGCCCTCAGAATTTTGCTCTTTTATATCTAAGCTACCTCCTTAGATGATCTATCTACTCTCATATGGTTTAACAACACAGATCATCAGTTCTCAAGGTGTAAAGGTCCCCAGAGTAAAATCAGCATGGGGACATGTCAGAAATGCAAATTCTTGGGCACCAATCCAGACCTATTGAATCAGAAACTGTTTGGGTGGACTCCAGCAATGTGTATTTAGAACAAGCCCTCTAAGAGATGCTGAAGTGTGCTAAAGTTTGAGAACCACTGCCATCCAGACTTACTAGCTCCAAATTGTTTATCTCTAGGCCAGACCACTTCCCTGAAATACAGACTCAGCCTATCTAATAGGACAGCCAAAAAAGCATCTTACAGTGTTTTTTTTTAAAGATGGAATCACATAAACTAGAGAATTAATATAAATAGTAAATATATATCTACAATTAAGAAAAAAACCTGCCCTTAAGAACTTCTATTTCGACTCTTAACCATAATATTTCTAACTAGAAAACTTACTAACAAAAAATTTCAAATTCACTACAGCATTCATTATCAGCCTTGAAAGAAAGAATCTCTGGAAATATCCATACATATTTGTTGGTAAAAGAATATCTCTAGAAGGCACACAAGAAAACAACAGTGGTTATCTATATATACCATTTAAAATTTTGTCATGGGCATGTAACTTTTAAAAATCAATACATTATAGGGGTGTCTGGGTGGCTTAGCCAGTTAAGCACCCGACTTCGGGTTAGGTCATGATCTCATGGTTCATGAGTACTAGCCCCACGTCTGGCTCTGTGCTGACAGCTCAGAGCCTGGAGCCTGCTTCAGATACTGTCTCCCTCTCTCTCTTCCCCCTCCCTCTCTCTCTCAAAAATAAACATGAATTTTAAAAAAATAAAAAATTAAAATTAATACATTATATTAAAAGTAATATTTCACTTTTAGTTATAAGAAGATAGTTTTCTTATATTTTATTTACTAAAATTTTTAATAAAATTTTATTTATAATTAAAATTCATTTATAAAAATATTTATAAAAATTAGTTATAAATTTTTAGTTGTAAGAAGACAGTTTTTTTATTTTCTTTATTAAAATTTTTAAATAAATTTTATGAAATTTGTATTATATTTGTATTTATTGCATATGTTTTATAATACAAAAATTGTATATATTTTATAGTATAAGATTGTATATTGTAAGTATTAAATATTTATAAGTATTAAATAAAAATTCATTCATAAAATTTTATTTATAAAAATTAGTTATCAACAATAAAATTTTAGTTTTAAGATAGTTTTCTTACATTTCTTGTTTGTAAAAAAAAGTTTTATATTGGGATGCCTGGGTTACCCAGTTGGCTGAGTGTCGACTTCAGTCAGATCATGATTTCACGGTTCATGACTTTGAGCCCCACACTGGGCTCTCTGCTGTCAGAGTGGAGCCTGCCTCAAATCCTCTGTTCCCCTTTCTCTCTGTCCCTCCCCCACTTGGCACTCTCTCCCTCTCTCTCAAAAATAAACATTTTTTAAAAGTTCATATTAGTAACACTTTAATTAAGACCTATTAGGGGCACCTGAGTGGTTCAGTCAGTTCAGGTTATGAACCCAGAATCATGGGATTGAGCCCTGGGTCAGGCTCTGCACTGCTCATGTAGTCTGCTTAAAATCCCCTCCCTCTCCCTCTGCCTCCTTCCTCACTATCTCTCTCTAAAATTAAACAATAAATAAAGACATATTAAACTGAGAAACTTTTAACTACAAAGTTTGATTCTGCCTTTGCATCATCATATGCATTAAACCAAAGCCCCCTTCCCCCACCACGTTCCCCTTATTCTCCCAAAACTGTGAGTAAGAATCTATGAAAAGCCCATCTGTTATCAGTAAAAGATAATCAGTTAGGGTCATACCGTAAGCAGGGCTCAGAGACCATAGGGTTCAGAGAATTATAGTATCAGAGGGTTACAGCCTGGATAATCACACTCAAAAAGCAAAATGAAAAAGAAAAAGTAAAAAAGAAAAGTACCTTGAACAAATGTCACCACTCAAAAAAAAATGCTAGGAAACATTCTCAAACTGAAATCACTAAGTTGTATACTTGAAACTAATATAACACTGTATGTCAACTATAATTTATAAAAATAATTAAATTTTTTAAAAGTTCTCTGTATAAGTTAATTACGTATACAAGTGTTTGTAAAAAAGAAAAAAAAAGAAAAAGAAAAAGAAAAAGAAAAAGAAAAAGAAAAAGAAAAAGAAAAAGAAAAAGAAAAGAATTCTCAAGTTAGAAAACAATCTTCTCAAAAAAGTCCCATTTGGAATGCAGGAAATGTTACCTGAATTACAGAAAAATGTCAGTCAGTAAGCATAGTAGAGCTTATAAGATCCAGGGATTGGGGATAGGAAACAGTGATAAAAATCATTTGTAGGAATAATACTTCACATTTGACAAAATAATTTTTACAGATAACCTCTCATTTGACTCTCACAAAAACCCTAATAAGTAAGCTGTGATATTAGAATAACTAGGTTATGATGTATTCTAACAAATACATCAGAGTCACACAGCCACAGAAAAGTGAAAAATATTTTAGTCCTTGTGACTTTCTACTGTATCTCCATATGGAGAAATACAGATAGTCTGGGATTACTGATCTCTTGCTTCCTTCATATCCTCTTTCTGACCCATTCACCAACGGACTCCACTACCAAGTTGAACTAGAATTCAGTTCAGCTTGCTTCTACAAAGTAAAAAGCATCATTCACACATAAAGTCCAGAGTAGGAGCCCAGCTCTTAAGAATCCAGAGTAAGAAATCAACAGAGGCTTAAACCAAATCACATAAAGTCCTTTTAAGCATCTGCAAATGGTAATAAAATGGCATTCCATTCCAATCAGGCCTATTCCTAGAGAACAGAGGACAGTAATAAATATGAGAAATAGCTCTCAAATGTGAGCCAAGACTTAAAACCATAAGATAGGAAAAATGGGTAGGATACCAACAAGAATCTCAGCAGATCTCCATATACCATGTGAAATACAGACTAAGTGACAACAATGATCCTCACATTATCAAACACTTACCCGCTCATCATTAATTTAACTATTAAGATTTATTCTTAGTATTTATCCTTCATATTAATTCTTAATAATTACTGTATATTGTTAATTACTAACAATGTTAATTATTAAGAAAGATGGATGTGGGAGTGAGATAAGCCTGAATTTAAATCCTTACACCATCAGTTACTAGCTGTGTAAAACTGGGCATGGACACAGGTGGCCCTTTAGAAAAATGGAGAGTCACTCACCCATCTTTGTGTCAGGATTAAATAAACTTAAACTACTTATCCAGCAATCCCTATCAAAATAACACCAGCATTTTTCACAGAGCTAGAACAAACAATCCTAAAATCTGTATGGAACCAGAAACGACCCTGAATAGCCAAAGCAATCCTGAAAAAGAAAACCAAAGATGGAGGCATCACAATCCCAGACTTCAAGCTATACTACAAAGCTGTAATCATCAAGACAGTATGGTACTGGCACAAAAACAGAAACATAGATCAATGGAACACAATAAAAAACCCAGAAATGGACCCACAAACATATGGCCAAGTAATCTTTGACAAAGCAGTAAAGAATATCTAATGGAAAAAAGACTGTCTCTTCAGCAAGTGGTGCTGGGAAAACTGGACAGCGACATGCCAAAGAATGAACTTGGACCATTTTTTTTTTTTTTAATTTTTTCTTTTTTAACGTTTTGTTTATTTTTGAGACAGGGAGAGACAGAGCATGAACAGGGGAGGGTCAGAGAGAGGGAGACACAGAATCCGAAACAGGCTCCAGGCTCTGAGCTGTCAGCACAGAGCCCGATGCGGGGCTCGAACTCACGAACCGCGAGATCATGACCTGAGCCAAAGTCGGCCGCTTAACCGACTGAGCCACCCAGGCGCCCCCCATTTTCTTACACCATACACAAAAATAAATTCAAAATGGGTGAAAGACCTCAATGTAAGACAGGAAGCCATCAAAATCATAGAAGAGAAAACAGGCAACAACCTCTTTGACATCAGCGGCAACAACGTCTTACCAGACATGTCTCTGGAGGCAAGGGAAACGAAAACAAAAATGAACTATCAGGACCTCATTAAGGTAAAAAGCTTCTGCACCATGAAGCAAACTCAGCAAACTAAAAGGCAACCAATGGAATGGGAGAAGATATTTGCAAATGACATTATCAGGTAAAGGGTTAGTATCCAAAATCTATGAAGAACTTAGCAAACTCAACACAGACACACACAAAAAACAAATAATCCAGTGAAGAAATGGGCAAAAACATGAAGACACTTTCCCAAAGACATCGAGATGGCTAACAAACACATGAAAAAATGCTCAACATCACACTCATCGCCAGGGAAATACAAATCAAAACCACAATGAGACCCCACCTCACACCTGTCAGAATAGCTAAAATTAACAACTCAGGCAACACCATGTTGGCAAGGATGTGGAGAAAGAGGGTCTCTTTTGCACTCCTGGTGGGAATGTAAACTGGTACAGCCATTCTGGAAAACAGTACGGAGGTTCCTCAAAAAATTAAAAATAGAACTACCCTATGACCCAGCAATTGCACTACTAGGTTATTTATCCAAACGATACAGGTGTGCTGTTTCAAAGGGGCACATGCACCCCAGTATTTATAGCAGCACTATCAACAATAGCCAAAACATGGAAAGAGCCCAAATGTCCATCAACTGATGAATGGATAAAGATGTGGTGTGTTTGTACACACACACACACACACACACACACACACACACACACACACACATATATACATACAATGGAATATTACTCAGTGATCAAAAAGAATGAATTCCTGCCATTGGCAACAACATGAATGGAACTAGAATGTATTATGCTAAGCAAAGTAAGTCAGTCAGAGAAAGACAATATCTTATGATTTCACTCACACATAGAATTTATGATACAAAACAGATGAACATAAGGGAAGCAAAAGTGAGATAAAAACAGAGAGGGAAACAAACCATAAGAGACTCTTAAATACAGAGAACAAAATGAGGGTTGCCGGAGGGGTGTTGGGTGGAGGGAAGGGCTAAACAGCGATGGGCATTAAGGAGGATACTTGTGGGGGATGAGCCCTGGGTGTCATACATAAGTGATGAAATCACTAAATTCTGTTCCTGAAATCATTATTACACTATATGTTAACTTGGATTTAAATTTTTTTAAATTGAAAGAAAGAAAGAGTGCTTATCCAAACTACCTGCCATGTAACAGCTCCTAGTTAAGTAGTATCTGTTTGTATTTATAATGACAACACAGTATCATTTTTTATTTCCTTATCAGTGATTAGCATTTTTTAAATATCATTTTCTAAATGCTTCCCTACTCCACCTTCATACTTCAAACACCAAAAGTTTATTAACTACAAGAAATCTAAGAAAAAGTAGAACATTTTAAATGAAAAAAAAAAAGGAAAACCAGACTTAAATTGAATTATGTTTTAGTTAACATGAAGCTATTAATAAATCATGTAAATCAATGTTTCTCACAGGTATTGCTGATGGTCCACTTTCATCAGAATAATCTGGTGAAGATCTTTAAAATACAGATTTCATAGGTCCTATCCTAGACTATCTCCCTTAGTGATTCTATGGCAACTAAAGTTTAGTAACATTTGTTTTAAACAGTCTCAAATGAACTGATACAGCAAGTTAGAAAAGAGGTAAGTTATACTTACTACAAGTAGTGGTCTACTACCATTCCAATTAACTTAAGAATAATATGATTAAGTTATGTGTTCATAATGTGATACACTGACAAAAATAAATCCAACTGCAAAACATATACAAAATACCCATTCTGAGAAAAGTACTAAGTGTCGGCAAATATGAAACTGTTGTAATAGCTCACATCTTAGTCTCTCTGGGCTGCTATGACAAAACCTCATAGACTAAGGGGTTATAAGCAACAGAAATTTATTTCTCTCACAGTTCTATTGGCTGGGAAATCCAAGATCGAGGTGCTGGCAGATTGGCTGTCTGGCGAGAGCCCACTTCTTGCATCACAGACAGGTCTCTTCTGCTCTCCTCAGAAGAAGTAAGGTAGCTCCCTGGAACCTCTTTTATAAAGGCACTAATCCCATTCAAGAAGGCAGAGCCTTCCATGACCTAATCACCTCCCAAAGACACCACCTCCAAATACCATCACAAATGAATTTGGGGGAAAACATTTAGTCTGTAGAAGCTTATAATAAAGTTGCCCACTTCACATTCTAACTGGAAAAAATGCCCATCGAAACTGAACAGACCTAGTGAGAAATTTACTATTTACCTACTTTTCATAAGTGATAATTTTCATAAGAGCTGTATAAAACAAATCTCCTTAAAATAGTCACCAGAGTGTACCACTTCAAGGGTTGAATAGCAATTAGCAATTTTTTAAGTGAGTTTTCATTACTCAAAATGATTTGGAGATAGAAAAAGGATCAAAATGATCCTCTTCTTTACTACACCTCAGCAAAACCCTCCCTCAATAAATAAAAAATAATTTAATTTAATTTAATTTAAATACACACACACACAATAAATTAAACACTCAAAAAGGAGGTCTCTTTCCGTCCTAAGAGTCCTGTCTAAATTCTGGCACTATGTGATCATGTCGTGCTTTTAGATTATTAATTACCAAGAACTACCAAGTTTTTACACTGAATCTGTATTTACCAGAACATGGCCTGAAAGTATATTTTTGTTCATTTTGTTTCTGTTTTGGGTCCTATGATGCTTTTTTTTAGGTCAATGTTTTCATCTTTTTTTAAGATTTTATTTTTAAGTAATCTCTACATTCAACAGAGAGCCCAAACTCAAAACCCCAAATTCAAGAGTCATCTGCTCCACCAACTGAGTCAGCCAAGCATTCCATAAAGTCAATGTTTAAATGTAATACTAAAAACAAAGTCCTAAATGTGATACCAAATTTATTTGGACATCAAATTATTTCAAGGTCAGAGTAAAAACATTTGTTCCTTAAAACTCCAAATTTTATACTTTAGAAAAAAGAATGGGAACAGAAAATATATTAATAATTTGTGCAAATGTAGTCAAGATGCATCTACTACTTAAGTAAATTGAAAATTTTTTAACTTTGTAATGAACGTTCAGTCACCGCATTTATCACTTACAACTAGAAAACAACTCTTTAATTTCCAGGCAGAAGAGGCAGTTCAGCACACACTTTTCCAAAACTCAATACTGATATTTGACGGTTCAACTTTGATACATACCTCCAGTAAATAATTAAAAAAACAAAAAAAACAAAAAAAAAACAGGTTAAAACAGGGCACCTGGGTCAGTTAAGCAACCGACTTCAGCTCAGGTCATGATCTCACAGTTCGTGAGTTCGAGCCCTATGTCGGGCTCTGTGCTGACAGCTGGAGCCTGCTTCAGTTTCTGTGTCTGTGTCTCTCTCTATCCCTCCCCTGCTTGTGCGCGCGCTCTCTCTCGCTCTCTCTCTCTCAAAAATAAACATTTAAAAAAATAATAAAAAACAGATTAAAGCAATGAAAGAAAAGATTTAATATTCCAAACCGAGATAGGTCTCCATGGAAAGATGGCGGCTATTCCTAAGATTCTCCAAAATAAAAGTATTTTTCAAAGAAACTTTATAAATGTAAAAATTATTAATTTTTAAAATTCTTCTTATAGTCTACAAAAACATAACTAAAATACATACCTTTAAATCACAGCTATGCTATTAAGTTCTAATCTCTAAAATAATTTTCATCAGTCCAAAAACAACAAGAGAATAAGTCTAACTGAAAAAGATTTATTTTGCTGACAGATTATTCTGTGTGGTTCAGCTTCCTTACATCCTCCAACTCACATCCTTCTCACTTCTAACCCACATTAAATAGCAATTTAAACTGCCAAATATTTGAAGATCTATAGATAGCTGGCTCAATAAACTTGTCTCAACATATTTCTATTGTATTGTAAAAATTCCAAAAGTCAATTAAAATAAAAATTATTAAGTACAGGAAAACTGATTCCATATTTCACGTCAAGTATACACAAGTAAGGAATTAAGATGACCTTCCCCTCTTTCATTTGTGTTTAAGAACAAGAATTGAAATTTTATTATGCCTAATTAATCTATTGCTCACACTGCGCTGACACACCAACTCCTCTCTCCAGACTTCATTCCATTCCAAGTTTTAGTCTCTGGGTTTTATCATTTATGACAGTTTACAACTCCCAGTCTTGCTTCAAGAGTGCTCAAATTTTGGAAGCAATTCTGGAAGTAGATTACACAGTTCAGTTTTCTAAAACCAAACCACAGCAAAACTTAACATCCCATAACAGAGCCTCTATTTTTCCTTCTATGGAGTTAACAGCAATATATCTCACAATACCCAAGAGCTTTAAACTATTCACAGACATTATCTTGTTAGTCTTTACAACATTTCTATAAGGGAGCAGATAGGTAAAAGCATCAGATAACTTGGAAGCTTCCAATCCTTTTTAAACTCCTCAATCAGTTTCTTAGAGATGTTATTTGATATACTAAAATAAGCAACCTGTAAGATACAAACTGCATCTTAATAATTTAAGAAAGCAACTCAAATGTATTAGCAAAGGGCTTCCTTTCCCTTGTAGGACTCTAACTAAAAGTGGTTTTAATTAATACAGAGGGGGTTTTGTGATCCCCTTTCTCATTCTCACGTGCTAAAACAAATGCAATAAAGCTTCCATCTCCCCAAAGAGAAAGAATTAATCATTTAACCTACCTTAATGGTACAAACCACATCTCAGAATAACTAAATAGTTGATCAAAGAAAAGTTCTGTTTATAAAATACTCCAGCTAATAAATTATAAGGAAATGACAAAATTGAATATCACCATTTTGCAACTGCTAATAAAATGGATCCTGACCAAGAGTCCCCCAAAGCATGGTCTGGGCACCTCGGTGGGTCCCTAAAACTTTTTCAGAGAATCTGCAAAGTCAAAACTATTTACAATAATACTAAAATGTTACCAAGGTGCCTGGGTGGCTCAGTAGGTTAAGCATCCAACTTTGGCTCAGGTCATGATCGAACGGTTCGTGAGTTCAATCAAGCCCCACGTCTGGCTCTGTGCTGACAGCTCGGAGCCTGGAGCCTGCTTCAGATTCTGTATCTCCCTCTCTCTCTGCCCCTCCCCCACTTGTGCTCTCTCTCAAAAATAAACATTAAATTTTTTTTTAATATTAAAATGTTACCTGCTTTTTTCCCCCCTCTCATACACTCTTTGGTGTACATGAAGTTTCCAGAGGCTACCTGATACAAGATATCACAAAAAGTAAATGATAAAGTAGATATGAGAATCCAGCAGTTTTCTTTTAGGCCAGATAATAAAGAGATTTACAAAAATGTAAAACAATGCCACTCTTCTAAGTTTGTTTTGGAAAACAGTTTTCACAAAAATGTTATTCATGTAAACATGGGTAATTGTTATTTTAAAATAAATAACTGATACTTCTAAAATGTCTTAGTTTTGGGACAGATGGGTGGCTCAGTTGGTTAAACGAGTCCATTCTTGATTTCGGCTCAGAGGGTCATGATCTCACAGTTTGTGAGACAGAGCCATGTGTAGGGCTCCACACTGCAGAGCCTGCTTAAAGTTCTCTCTCCCTCTCTCTGCTCCTCCCCTGCACATGTGCATGTGCTCTCTCTCTCAAAATAAACATTTTTAAAAAAATAGAATATTTAGTTTTAATTTCTAATAAAGTAAGCACCAATAGATATGATATTTATACATCAACAGAAACTCTTTACAGTCTTTAATAATTTTTAGGAATAAAAAGGGGTCCTGGAACTAAAAAGTTTTGGGAGAGCTGCTCTAAGCAATTCAATAATAACTGCTAACATCATAAAAAGAGAGATGACCAAACAATTTATTCCTCCTGACCTAAGCACCAAATACCACCTGTGAAGTATTCTTGCCCCTGGTCTCCCCAAAATAAACCTGAACATGAGCCAGATCAGCTTCTAGTTTAAATCAAAATCTAGAGGCACCTGGTTGGTTCACTGGGTTAAGCGTCCAACTCTTGATTTTGGCTCAAGTCATGATCTCACAGTTCGTGAGTTCAAGCCCCCAGTCAGGCCATTCAACAAAATCCAGACTGCAGTAAACACTATAGGACAAACTTTATTCAATGAATAAACTGCCAAAGAATAAAAGACAGAGAATATAAAGATTAAAAGAAACATGAGAGACAGAGAAACCAACTACAGTGTATAAACCTTATTTAGACAAAATATTAAAAACATATATAAGTAATCATGGAAATGCAAACAATTGATATTTGATATTAAAGAATTATTATTTACATGTAATAGTAATATTGTGGCTATCATTAGGGTCTTTATCTTTTATAAACCTATACTATTGACAAATGAAATGATAGAATTCAAGGACTGTCTCAAGACACTGAGGACCAGGGGAAATGAAAATTACTGAACATGGATAGCTATGGATGTCCATTGGGATCATTATACTATTTTTTTTTACCTTTGTTCTTTTGATTTTTCTATATATAAAAGTTGTTGTTTTTTAATGTTTCAAGTTAGGAGAAAATTTATTTCCATAGACAAGTTCAATCATTTATTCTTAAACCAAAGAGTATTATAACCAGTGTTTTCCCCTCATTAAGCTACTTGGTAATGTTTCGTTTCAGCTTCATAAGGCAGCCCAGAGCAGTCTGTCTTTCGTTATTCCATCACCTCACTTCTGAACACTTTACCTCCAAGAATATTAAAACAAAACAAAAAAACAACTGAGAGAGAACAATTATAAAGAAAGAGATCAGGACAAGTTGAGGACTTCACACTAGAAGAAAATAGTCTCTTCCCAATAGAATACCAACATGTTTACACAGGCACTTATTGTCCATTACGGCCAACAAATGAAGGAAAAGTTCAAAACAGAGCAAGGGAAAGGCAGGACTGAGTGCATTTTGAAATAATTTCACTCCTGTTTTTTCCTATTTCAGACACATTAAAGACTGATTAGTCTTCACATTCTGATTTGAAAAGCTTCAGTCCTAGAGTTGTTCAAAAGCGACCCCTAAAAGTTACTGCCTTTAGTTATATATAGGATAACCCATCCAATGGAGACTATGCAAAGATTAAGGATAGAACATCACTTATCTTAAATCGAGAGTTTCTTACACAATATTACTAGTTTTTAAAAGTAATTTGTATAACAAATTTATGAATTACAAACGCCTCAGAACTTTCCCTGCATGGAAGGAAAAGGAAAACCATAGAGTAAGGCCATGTCCTCTTTTCTAACATCATCCACATTTCAAATATCCTATCTTATCATTAGGTCTTACATTCTAATTATTGGTTTGGGAAATACAGTCATCAGACTCATATTACTTAAGTAACTAAGAAATACATTTAAATATCATCTCTCCATCTAATCATCTAATAATCATAAGTATGTTTAATTTTTAAGACCTCCGAAAGTAGCAACTCTGTCCTTAATAATCTAACCTGATTGTTGAATAACTGTCATTCAAGTGTTAAAAAAAAAAAAAAAAAAAAACATAATAAATGGAAAAAAATAAGCTGAAACTGTTAAATAAGTTATTCTATACAGGTATAAATATACATATATCTTTGTTTTTAATGACTACTTTTCAATAAAAAAGTCTATTTTTAAACTATGGATGTAGTTTATTAAAAAGTTAACGAATGGTGTTTGTTCGAAATAAGAAAGCAAGCAAATTTTTATTATTTTTCCCTCACTTTAGCAATGTAAGCAGTTTACACAAAAACAACAAAGGTTTGTTTTTGTTTTTTACTATTTTTAATGTTTGTTTATTTTTGAGAGAAAGAGAGCGAGCAAGCAAGGGAGGGGCAAAGACATGAGTACAGAGGATGTGAAGCAGTCTCTGTACTGACAGCAGAGAGCCTGATGCAGGGCTCAAACTCACAAACCAGGAGACCGTGATCTGAGGCGAAATCAGAGGCCTGACTGACTGAGCCACCCAGGTGCCACAAAAACAGCAAAAAGTTTTAAAGAACTGATGGTATGTAACCAAGGTCTAAAAGAAAATTGCAAGGAAAATTACAAAAGGGTTTTTCTGTATGTTTTTAGGGCTGTATTCTCATCAAAGATTACTATGAAATCACATAATTTAAACTTAAAAAGTGGTGAGTAATAAGAAAAGAAAATGTGTAACAGATTGGAAAAACTGTCTTTGTTCACAGAGGACATGATCATCTATGTAGAAACCTGAAAAGAACCAAAAACTACAAAAAATGGCAGAAAATATAGCAAGGTTGCAGACTACATGATTAATATAAAAAACCAGGGGTGCCTGGGTGGCTCAGTCAGTTAAGCTTCTAACTTCGGCTCAGGTCATGATCTCACAGTTTGTGGGTTCAAGCTCCACGTTGGGCTGTGTGTTGACAGCTCACAGCCTGGAGCTTACTTTGGAATTTGTCGCCCTCTCTCTGCCCCTCCCCCGCTCACACTCTATCTCTCAAAAATAAATAAATGTTAAAAAAGTTTTTTTTTTTTTTAATTTTTTTTTTTCAACGTTTATTTATTTTTGGGACAGAGAGAGACAGAGCATGAACGGGGGAGGGGCAGAGAGAGAGGGAGACACAGAATCGGAAACAGGCTCCAGGCTCCGAGCCATCAGCCCAGAGCCTGACGCGGGGCTCGAACTCACGGACCGCGAGATCGTGACCTGGCTTAACCGAGTCGGACGCTTAACCGACTGCGCCACCCAGGCGCCCCTAAAAAAGTTTTTTTTAATCCATCATTTCCCATAAGCCAGCAATGAACAAGTGGAATTTGAAATTAAAAACACAATACATTTACATTAGCATCAAAAAAAACCTAGATACCAAATACAAATCTAACAAAATATATATAATATCTATATGAGGAAAACTACAAAACTCTGATGAGAGATGTCAAAGAACTAAATAATGAAGAGATATTCCCCATTCATGGTTAGGAAGACTCATCACTGTCAAGATGTCTGTTCTTCCCAAATGATCTATAAATTCAATGAAATACCAGCAAGTATTTCATAAAATTTATATGGAGACACAAAAGACCTACAATAGTCAACACAATACTGAAAGAGAAGAACAAAGTTGGAGGACTGACACTACCCAACTTGAAGACTTACTATAAAGCTACAGTAATCAAGACAGTATGCTACTGTTGAAAGAACAGATGGACAGGAGCAATGAAATAGTGAGCCCAGAAATAGATCTACATAAATACAGTCATGCAAAGGAGCAAAAGCAATACAATGGAGCAAAGACAGTCTTTTCAACAAATAGTGCTGGAACTACTCGACATCCATATGCATAAAATGAATCTAGACATAGACCTTACAACTTTCACAAAAAATTAATTCAAAATGAATCACAGTATACAGAAATAAAACCGTAAAACTCCTAGAAAATAACAGAGAAAACCTAGATGACCTTGGATTTTGCAATAACTTTTTAGATATGACACCAAAGCCACAATTCACGAAAGAAATAAGTGACAAGCAAGACTTCATTAAAATTAAAAATTTCAGGGTGCCTGGGTGGCTCAGTCAGTTAAGCATCTGACTCTTGATTCTGCTCAGGTCATATCTCAGGGTTCATGAGACAGAGCCCTGCACAGGGCTCTGCACTGACAGCATGGAGCCTGCCTAGTATTCTCCATCCCTCTCTCTCTGTCCATCCCCTGTTCATGCGTGCGTGTGTGTGTGTGTGTGTGCACGCCCGCACATGCATGCTCATGCATGCTCTCCGCTGAATAAACTTAAAAATTTTTTAATTAGATTAAAATAAAAATTTCTACTCTGAGAAAGATACTGTCAAGAAAATGTAAAGATAGGGCGCCTAGGTGTTAAGCATCCCACTTAGGCTCAGGACGTCCTCACAGTTCATCCTGTGATGATCTCACAGGTCATGGGCTCGAGCTCCACGTCAGGCTCTGTGCTGACGGCTCAGAGCCTGGAGCTTGCTTCGGATTCTATAACTCCCTCTATCTCTGCCCCTCCCCCGCTCATGCTGTGTCTCTCAAAAAATAAATATTTTTTAAAAAATTAAAAAAGAAAAAAGAGGGGCGCCTGGGTGGCTCAGTTGGTTGAGCGTCCGACTTCAGCTCAGGTCACAATCTCCTGGTCTGTGAGTTCGAGCCCCGCATTGGGCTCTGGGGTGACGGCTCAGAGCCTGGAGCCTACTTCCGATTCTGTGTCTCCCTCTCTCTCTGCCCCTCCCCCATTCATGCTTCGTCTCTGTCTCAAAAATAAATAAATGTTAAAAAAAAAAAAAAAAAGAAAAAAGAAAGAAAAGACAAGCTAGACTGGGAGAAAACATTTACAAAAGAAAATATAAAAGACTGTTTTATCTAAAATATACAAACTCTCCAAATGCAGCAATAAAAAAACAACCCAAAAAAACAAGACCTTAACAGACACTTCACCAAAGACATACAGACAGCAAATAAGCATATGAAAAGATGCTTATCATATGCCATCAGGAAAAAGCCAATGAAAATAAGACACCACTATAGGGGTGCTTGGGTGACTCGGTCAGTTAAGCATCTGACTCTTTCCGCTCAGGTCATAATCTCACAGTTCGTGGGTTTGAGCTCTGCATGGGCTGTGCGCTGACAGTGGGGAGCCTGCTTGGGATTCTCTTTCCCCTCTCAGTCTCTCTCTCTTCCCCTTCCCCACTTGTACCTATGCTCTCCAGCTCTCTCTCTTGCGATAAACTTAAAAAACAAAAAATACATAATTAAAAAAAAAAAGAGGAGTGCTTGGGTGGCTCAGTCATTAAGTGTCCAACTTGGTATCAGCTCAGGTAATGATCTCACGGTTTCATGAGCTCGAGCCCCACATCAGGCATCAGACTCTGCTGACATTGAGAAGCCTGCTTCTCTGTCTCCCTCTCTCTCTGCTGGGCCCCCACCTGTGCAGTCTCTGCCTCTCTCAAAATAATTAAAAAAAGAAAAAAAAAAAAAAAAGAAGATACCAGTACACACCTATCAGAATGGCCAAAAAAATACCTAACAGTGTTAAGGTTATGGAGCAATTGGAACTCTCATTCATTACCGGTTGAAACACAAAACAGTACAGCCACAATAGAAGACAGTTTAACAGTTTCTTAGAAAACTAAACATATACTGGTGCAGCCACTCTGGAAAACAGTATGGAGGTTCCTCAAAAAAATTAAAAATAGAACTACCCTACGACCCAGCAATTGCACTAGTATTTTATTTATCCAAAGGATATAGGTGTGCTATTTCTTTTTTTTTTTTTTTTTAATTTTTTTTTTCAACGTTTATTTATTTTTGGGACAGAGAGAGACAGAGCATGAACGGGGGAGGAGCAGAGAGAGAGGGAGACACAGAATCGGAAACAGGCTCCAGGCTCTGAGCCATCAGCCCAGAGCCTGACGCGGGGCTCGAACTCCCGGACCGCGAGATCGTGACCTGGCTGAAGTCGGACGCTCAACCGACTGCGCCACCCAGGCGCCCCAAGGTGTGCTATTTCAAAAGGGCACATGCACCCCAATGTTTATAGCAGCACTATCAACAATAGTCAAAGTATGGAAAGCGCCCAAATGTCCATCGATGGATGAATGGATAAAGAAGATGTGGTATATGTATACAATGGTATATTACTCAGCAATCAAAAAGAATGAAATCTTGCCATTTGCAACTACGTGGATGGAACTGGAGGGTATTATGCTAAGTGAAATTACTCAGAGAAAGACAAAAATCATATGACTTCACTCATATGAGGACTTTAACAGGCAAAACATATGATCATAAGCAAAGGGAAACAAAAATAATATAAAAACAGGGAGGGGGACAAACCATAAGAGACTCTTAAATACAGAGAACAAACGGAGAGTTGCTGGAGAGGTTGTGGGTGGGGGGGATGGGCTAAATGGGTAAGGGGTATTAAGGAGGACAGTTGTTGGGTGTTATATGTAAGTGGTGAATCGCCAAATTCTACTCCTGGAATCATTATTACGCTATATGTTAACTAACTTGGATGTAAATTTTTAAAAAATTCGTTTAAAAGGGGGTGGGGGGGGAATAAAGTAATACCAGGAAAACTGTGTCTTTCCCTAAGATATTCCAGTGACATACGGTGGAGTTAGAGAATAAAATACAAAATAAGTGAATAAACTAAAAAAAAGAAAACTATACATACTCTTACCATTCAATCCATCAATCATGCTCCTTGGTATTTACCTAAAGAAACTGAAAATTTGGGGCACCTGAGTGGGTCAGTTGGTTAAGTGTCGATTTTGGCTCAGGTCATGATCTCACGGTTCGTGAATTCCAGCCCCATGTCAGGCTCTGTGCTGCCCCTCCCCTGCTCACACACTGTCTCTCTCCCTCTCAAAAAATAATAAAAAACATTTTAAAAATTAATTAAAAAAAGAAACTAAAAATTATGCCCACACAAAAAACTGTACACGAGTATTTATAGCAGCTTTATTTATAATTGCCACAACTTGGAAGCAACCACGATACTCTTTAGTAAGTGAATGGGTAAAGTGTGTTACATCCAGACAATGGAGTATTATTCAACACTAAAAAGAGCTCTGAAAAGATATGGAGGAAGCTTAAATGCATATTAAAAGTGAAAGAAGCCAGTGTGAAAAGACTATATACTGTATGATTCCTATTATATGACATTTTGGTAAGGATAAAGCTATGGATAGTAAAAAGATTAATGACTGCCAAGTGTTGCGGGGGGAGGGTCTGAATAGATGGGGCACAGATGACTCTTAAGGCAGTAAAACTACTCTGTATGATACTATAACAATGGATACATATCATTACACATTTGTCCAAACTCATAGAAAGTACAACACCAAGAATGAACCATAATGTAAAATACAGACTTGGGGTAATATCGATGTGTCAGTGTAGGTCCATCAATTGTAACAAATATACCAATCCGGCAGAGGATGCTGAATATGGGGGAGCCTATGCATGTGTCGAGAAAGTAGATATACTGGGTATCTCTTTATCTTCTATTCAATTTTGCTGTAAAACTAAAACCAAAATATAACTAAATGGGTATTTAATTTTAAGTTAAAATGCCTATCTTATGGGGGGTGCCTGGGTGGCTCAGTCAGTTAAGTGCCAGACTCTAGACTTTGGCTCAGGTCATAATTTCATTGTTCATGGGTTTGAGCCCTACATCGGGCTCCACACTGATATTGTGGAGCCTGCTTGGGATCCTCTCTCCAGTTCTCTGTCTCTCTGTCTCTCTCTCTGTGTCTCTCTCTCTCAAAATAAATAAATAAACAAACTTTAACAAAAAAGTCCATCTTAATGTGATACTATTACAAATTTTTTTTCTTGAACAAAAAAATTCCAATTAGTAAGAGTGAAAATTCTTCATAGAAAAATCAATGGGTTTCAAAATACCAAAAACAGCTTATTCAGGAGCACCTCGCTGGCTCAGTCCATAGAGCATACAACTCTTGATTTCTGGATCGTAAGTTCAAGGCCTGCATTGGATGTAGAGTGTACTTAAAATAAAGAAATAAGTAAACAAACAAAATTAAGTTTTGTTTAAAAAATAGCTTATTCAATTTCATTCTAAAAATTCCATTTTACATTTTAAAAGATGGGAGTTTCCTGAGATGCAAATGTTGCAAAGGAAGCAATTTACAAAACATCAAGATAACATCAATTACTTAGGCCTGACTCTTATACCTAAACAAAATTTTTGGCAGTTATTTTCTAGCATTTATGTTAAAATATTCTTTGGAATGAATAACTATTAAAAACTACAGTTCACAATAAAAAATGGCTATCATAAATTGAACTCCAAATTTTAAGTCTATCTCAAGATTTTGTGATGTTAGAGTAGAATCTAGGAGAAAGCAGTTTATATATGAAATCACTTATCAAGGCATGTACCACATTCTTAATAACCATTCTTAATTGTACACAGCAAGCAATGAGCTAAGTGTTGATGATACTAAGATAAGTAAACTCTTAAGGAAAACTAAGTTGAAAAAGAAAACATTACATTCAAATAGTCATGTCAGAACCAGCTATAGCCTCAAGTTGTTTTGTATTTGCTTTTTTAAACTTGAATTCAGCAAAATGAAGTGCTGAGAAATGTAAATGAAGTCTCTTTTCTCTAATTAATGTACCATCTAAAATATTTCACCCATCTCAAAATCGAATCCCTTCTCTGAAAGAATGATGTGGATAGACTTCATTGACAGAGAAAAGGCTGCAATCAATATGCTAGAAACATAGGACCTATGTTCTGTGTCCAGAAGATGGAAGTGGCTTCTCTGAATTCAAATCTATTGCCATCTAGAAATGCAGCCGGGGCGCCTGGGTGGTTCAGTCAGTTAAGCATCGACTTTGGCTCAGGTCATGATCTCACAGTTTGTGAGTTCGAGCCCCACGTCAGGCTCTGTGCTGACAGCTTAGAGCCTGGAGCCTGCTTCAAATTCTATGTCTCCCTCTCTCTCTGCTCCTCCCCCGCTCATGCTCTGTCTCTCTCTCCTTCAAAAATAAATAAAAACATTAAAAAAAATTTTTAAAAACAATGAAGCCAGGCAGAAAGAAAGCACTTAATGTTTACTCTATGGCATCTCATTGAATCAATAAAAAATGAGCATCCCTTCCTAAGGATCTTTGGAAACTCAAAGATAGATTTGATTCTTTGTGAAAACACTTGATCAGATAGTGGAAACCCACATAAAAAACCAAAAACGTGGACAAAAAAGTGATATGATTAATATTTTAACACAAACACGTTCTAATGGATATCATCAAATAAGCAATAGTATCTTCTCAAAGCTTTACATACACGTTATAAAGTTGTACCCATTTTGCAAAAATACCATCAGTAACCAAAGTATTTTTTGGTGCTTTTCTTTTGGAATTTCCATTAGAGCTTTGGCACATACTTCTGAAAAACGGTTCATTTGATAAACATTTATTCATCACCTCATTTGTGTTATAACTTCTTAATAGTAACAAATGTTTGTCACTTGAAGGTAGATGATAACTTTTTTAAAAATCACCCCTGGTCATCTGGGTAACTCAGATGATTAGGTTAAGTAACATAATTATTATGTGATCAAAAAATGAAATGTTAGAATCCTAAATGCATGTTGATTAAATGAAAGTAACTAGTGTAAAAAGGCTTTATATTGTAGCATTCCAACTATATGACATTTTGGAAAAGGCAATACTACAGAGACAGTAAAAACATGAGTAGTTGCCAGGGGAAGGAAGGAAATATGAACAGGTGCAGCACAGAGGATTTTTAGGACAGTGAAAATATTCCCCATGATACTCTAATGGTAGATACATGACATTATGCATTCAACAACCCCCCCCCAAAAAAAACTGTACAAAGAGTGAACTCTAATGTCAACTATGAATTTTAGTTAACACTGGTTCATCAGTTGTAACAAATGTACCACACCAATGCAAGATGTTAACAGGGAAACTGGGGACTGAGAGAGAAATGGGAATTCTCTACTTTCCACTCAAATTTCTGTATAAATGTAAAACTGGTCCAACATGTTACTAGCAACTAATGTGAGTCGTTCAGATGATCTAGAGTAGAACTTTGAAAGTAATATCAAATCAAACCACCATTTGTGGTGGTATCCCTCTACAGAGTGTTTGAAAATTCAGATTTTTTAGTATATACTTTCAATTATGAACCTTCTAATTAATGTAATTAATTAAGATGTAATTCTGTCAAAGTTCAAGGAGAAATTGACAAGCCAAAAGCAGTAAACATCAGTATATCTTCTAAGAAAACAACATATCAAACAAACCAGAAATAAGTAAGGTTAAATGATTTGAAACACAATTTGGGAGATCGGCTAAATAGAAAATATTTAGAATTCTATACCCAGAAAATACACCATCTTTTCAAATACTCCTGGGACATCTACAGAAACTTCCTATGCATTAGGTCATGGAGAAAATCTCAACAAGAAAGACTACACAAAGAACATTCCAACAACAAAATCTCCTTAATTCTACCATCCAGAGATAATCACTGTTAACCAGTGCATGGATATCTTTCCAAACCTTTGCTATGCCTCTGACTCTTGCATGTACCTTTTAGCTCAAAATAAGCAGGAAAGAGAAAAAAAACTCTTAAAACAAAATATTTAAATTAAAAACCTGAAAGTTAAGTTAAATATAAGGATGTCAACTGTACTCAGGCTAGTACTAAAAAGTGACACCAACCCTACTATAAACTTGGAAGCCCAGGAAAAAAAAATCCAGAGGCAAAGTTGGCAACTAATTCTTCAAATGAGAAATTCAGTATGGCATATTATCTCTGTACTTCCACTTTTCCCATCTAACACAGGAATAGCACTGACCGCCCTGGAGTTTTTCTAAAATTTACCAAGTTAATACCCATAAAGGACTTAGAATAGTGCCGGTCCAGTGAGCATGCAAATGTTATCTATTTGTTAACATGGCTTGCTTATCCTGCAAGGCAAATGCTCTTTTCTTTACCTACAATCAAAATAGTAAGATATTCTAAAAACCAGTTTGCAGCGTAAGTGATTTCTGGTTTAGTTACTGTCATTGAAATTATCATGTAACTGGTAATAACCTCCCCTAAACATTCCAACTGAGGACAGTAACAGTAAATTAAACAAGACATATAGCACATTAATGAACTATATTCTACCATACTGTTCTAATGGTTTCGCATACAATGTCTCCCCAGCTGGTGGTGGACAACCTCCCAACTCATTCCCTTACCATGTTCTCCCCTGTGACCTCTTCTATACATCAGTGCCCAGTAGCTAGCTGATCTTGTTAAAATCCTGGTGTCACAAATATGAACACATCCTCCTGGTAGTTCTCCTATAGGCTAACATATCAAGCCTAAAATTTTCAGCCCCGTTTTTAAGACCCTCCAAAATTCTGCTTCCTAATTTCTCTATTATTACTTCCTAATATAACCCTTTATTCCAATCAGCTTGCTAACTCTCACCATTGTACCTCTACCCATCCTGCTCTCTTAGTCTGAAACATGACTCTCCTCTTCATCTGTCCGTTTCTTACAGTCCTTCAAGATCAGCTCAAATCTTACACTCCCTCCACAAAACTTCTTAGACCATTCAGTCTTCTAGGGATCTACCACTTCTCTCTACTAACAGCGGGGCATAACATTTAACACTTTATTATACATTTCTTTTTTAATGGTTCAAAGTTATCTTACACAATCTTATTTCTCCAAATCAGATTATAAATTGCTCAAGGACAAAACGATGAACTAGAGTTCATCTAAATCCTGAGAGTGCTCCAAACAGAACAGATGTAACCATTCAAATGCCCCAAAGGCCTACTTCAGTGTCTAACATGTAATATGTACTAAGACTGTAGTAAATGTATTATAGCTGTATCAGAACACCCAAATCATGAAGCACCTGGGTGGTTCAGTAGGTTGAGCTTCTAACTCTTGATTCTGGATCAGGTCATGATCTCATCATTCATGGGATCAAGCCCTGCATTGGACTTTAGGCTGACAGTGCAGAGCCAGCCTGGTATATTTTCTCTCTCTCTCTCTCTCTCTCTCTCTCTCTCTCTCTCTCTGCCCCTTCCCCGCTCACATGCTCTCTCTGAAAAATAAATAAATAAATAAATAAATAAACTTAATAAAAAACCAAATTGTGAAATATTCTGCTGCCATTAAGAATAACAACACAATGGGGCACCTGGTTGGCTCACAGAGGACGTATGACTCCTGGTCTCAGGATCACAAGTTCAAGTCCCATATTAGGTGTAGAGATTACTAAAAAATATAAACTTTTTTAAAAAAAGAATAACAACACAGCTATATCTCTACTGGCATACTAACATGTTCACAAGATACTGAAAACAAAAAGGTTTAACAGTATTTGTAGAATGATTAAATTTCTGGATATATATTTTTTGTGTGTATGTCTAAATATATACTCAAGAATTGCATACCAAAACTATAAAGTAACAGTTACCACTAGACAGTGGGAATTATGTTTATGAAATAAAATATATGTAGCAATTAACATCTCTTTCAAAAAGCTGTTTAATTTTTTTATCTCTTTCAAAAAGTTTAAAAGGAAATAACATGCATGATAGAGTCATATTTAAGTTTATAAAAATGTACATAGGATATAATTCTATTGCTTAAAAATAAAAATGGAAAAACATGTCAAATTGACATATCTATAGCTAATCTTTGCACAGTCCTGTTTTTGCTATTTTATTTTTAATTTTCTACAAAATAAGTGGGCATTATATTTATATCATCAAAAATAAAGAAACACTATTCCTAAAAGATAGTTTTGAGAAGCACTTGGTTTCCTCTAAGATAACAGAGAGAAGGGATGAAGGGGAAAGGGAAAATCTGTGGAAGTTGAACAAATAATATGTGAGAAAAGTTTCAAAGGCATTGCTCACCCTTTAGCACCTGTATTCCAAGCATCTATATTGCAGGTTAACTCAAAGAATGTGGGAATGGAATAAACACCAGCTTTTAAATCAAGTACAGGGCAAAGTCTAAACCCAGGGACAATATTAAACTATAAACTTCTCCATGGTAACAGTACAGAATCTGGCCATTTAGTATCATCAGAGCCCCCAACTCCACTCCATCCTGCTCCTCTAAAAAAGTCATTCCCAAATCTACAGTACAGAATTATTTTCATAATAAAGAGAATTACTTGGGTACAACTTTGTTTAAAGGCTATCCTCTCATCTCTTTTCAACCCACATGGAAACTTGAATTTATTTATTCTATTATATGCACATAATTTTTAAAGGACTTTGTATTGTTTACTATCCTTGGATCCCTACCTTCAAACAAGAAAATCCTCCTAATGACTTCAAGCTAGACAGGCAAAAATTTTTCATTCCAGAAGGTGTCAGAGTTATTGTATACATGTATGGACAGAGGAAGGAAATACCTAGCCAACAATACTAACAGAGAACAGCAGAATAAAGTCTGAATTCCTTGGCATGGCATTTAAATCCATCCCAATTGGTCCGTATCATTCTTCTTCAGCTGTTCTCCATTCTCTCTCCACCATGAATTCTCTGCACATCAAAGTTTCCTGTTAGAACATATCCCTCCCTCTTTCCACAATGATAACCAATGTATGTGCATCGGCACGCAAACAAATCTGCAGTCAAATCCAAGTTCTGTCAGTATGGCCTTTGGGCAAGTCACAACTTCTTTGAGGCATCTTGTAAAATGAGAAATATCTTTTTTAAAAAAAAAATTTTTTTTTATGTTTTTATTTATTTTTGCGACAGAGAGAGACAGAGCATGAGCAGGGGAGGGGCAGAGAGAAAGGGAGACACAGAATCGGAAGCAGGCTCCGGGCTCTGAGCCGTCAGCACAGAGCCCAATGTGGGGCTCGAACCCACAGACTGTGAGATCATGACCTGAGCCGAAGTAGGACACTTAACCGACTGAGCCACCCAAGCGCCCCGAGAAATATATTTTTAAAATCTACCTGGTGAGTTAATGTGAAGGTTAAAAATAATGCAAGGAAGGGGCACCTGGGTGGCTCAGCTGATCGAGCGTCCAACTTCAGCTCAGATCATGATCTCATGGTTCATGAGTTAGAGCCCCACATCAGGCTCGCCTCTGTCAGCTTGTCAGAGCCTGCTTCAGATCCTCTGTCCCTTTCTCTCTGCCCCTCCCCCACCTGCGCTCCCCCCAAAATAAAAAATAAGTATTAAAAAAAAGAATGCAAGGAAACCTTCCCACTCAGTGCTAAGCATACAGGAGGTATATATATATACATATATATAATATACTGCTATTATTTCCTGGCTTTGTGCCCTCACACATGCCATTCTCTTTACCTAGAATGTTACCATGTTTTCCCTCCCCCCTTGGGAAATCCTTCATACCAGTCTAGTCATAGGGCTTAATACTGCTTTATCCTATATAAAGCCCTCCTTGACTCCCTCATGTAATTGATGGCTCCCTTTTATTAGCTAGTTCAGTACTTTGCTCTTTTATCCATCATAGTTCTTATTATACCAAATTCTATTTATCTGTTATGAACCGAATATTTGTGTCTCCCCAAAATTCCTATGTTGAGATCCTAATCCCCAATGTGACAGCTTTAGAAAGTGGAGTCAGGTCATGAGGATGGGGCCCTCACAAATGGGATTAGTACCCTGATAAAAGAGATCCCAGATATCTCTCTCACCCCCTCCACCATGCGAGGACAGAGTAAACCAGGAAGCAGGCTCTCTCACCAGACATCAATTCTGCTGATGCCCTGGACTTCTCAACCTCCAGAACTGTGAAAAATATCTTTCTGATGTTTATAAGCCACCCAGTCTATGGTATTCTGTTATAGCAGCCTGAGCGAAGAAATTATCTTTTTCTCTGAGAGAAGACTGAAAGTTCATTAAAGACTGGGGAGTATGTAATTCATCTTTGTATCATCCAGCACTGAAGCTGGGGCACAAAGCAGGCACTCAAATGTTTCTGAGTAAACCAAGTAAACGAGAATCTAACAAAACTGCTGTAGCATCAAAGGGCGAGGAATGACAGGGGCAAATATTACAGAGGAGTCAAAGAGGTTGAAAGTAGAAAAGCCAGGGGCACGTAGGTGGCTCAGTTAGTTGAGCATCAAGAGTTCAGCTCAGGTCGTGATCTTGAGGTGAGTTTGAACCCCACATTGGGCTTGTTGCTGTCAGCACAAAGCCCACATCTGATACTCTGTCCCCCTCTCTCTGCACCTCCCTGACTTGCACTCTCTCAAAAAATAAACATTTTTAAAAATTTGAAAAAAAAGCCGCAGCTATCTCATTTGGCCATTAGGAAGTCACAAGCAACCTTGAAGAGATCAATTTCAATTAGGTAGCAGGAAATGAGCAAGGTAATGGGGGTGAGCACATGAAAACAAGGCCTTTAAATTGAGCAATTAAGAAAAGTTAAGTGGAAGGTAAACCAGAATTAAGAGAACATTTCTTCATGGCAAGATGAACCAAGAGGGAGAGGCCAAGTATTTAAGAAAGAAAGAAAAAAAATAGGCAAGATTTACATAGTAAGCAGGGTACAGTTAGCTCTGGAGGACAGAGGGTAGGTGTGTGCTATACTCAGCTAAAGGGAAGAAGGCTGAGGATAAATTTTCCAGCTCAAAGCATTGTTATGTAATTTTCTAGTATCAGTGAAATACCTCTCAATCCATCCATTCCTTTCCTTTTCTGCTACCATTGCCCTAGCAATCAGTATATTTTTTAGTATTAATACACTCTTAAGAAAGTATTCTCATCTCTAGTGACATCTGCTCCCTAGTCCTTTTCCATCTCATTACTTGATCTTATCAAGCCACCATTTCACATATTTTGGACAGATGAATGTGGATGTGCACATAAACGTACAGATAGATGTATCCATGTGGGTATATACATATACACTAAAATATTTGTTGAGAAAACTGGATTTGTTCCAATGCAACTGATACATTAGGAAGTTGAGCATAATACTAATGTTGCATTTGCATTATGTCCAACTGAAAGAAACACTAATAATGCAACACAGATAATGCAACAAACACAGTGTCCCAGAAACACACAGAATGCACACATCTCAAACATCTGCCAGTTCACTCCTTGTGTTACAAGCCATACCCATCCACATGTGGTGTTACAGTTTCAGTCCAATTTCAGATAACCCTTCCTCCAACACTTCACAAATTGCCACCCTTTTAACACCCACTATAAGCAAACTCAGGTCTGTTTTGAGGTTAAGTGTCATAATCAACGTAGCATTTATGCATTTCTTAATCATTTAACATGTGTAAAATTGTGCTGCTAGTCTTAAGTTTGTATCTTTTTACATGTGACTGAAAACATTTTGAGTGTTATGCCCCTACACTCCATTTTTCTATATGTCCTGTACTTTTGTGTGATTTTGCATATATGATGAGTTTTAGGAACTTTTATGTTGAGTTATAACTTACGCTTATAATTACTGCAGCTCTAATTACCAATTTCCCAATGAAATCAAAGACTACAGAGAAGATTAAAAAAAAAAAAAAAGAAAAATGGGCTTCCCTCACAATTATCTGAAGGTCCTAGTACCTATGAGACACTTTGAAAGACCCAAACGCTTGTCTTGAAGAATGTTTCAGGAAACAGAATACATGAAAAGAAAAAACTATATTGCTGTTTATCTTAAGACAACTTACTTATCTGCCAATCAGCAGGTACATAATAGGGAGAAGTAGTAGTAGAGTCCTTTACCAATGAAGTGATGCCTAAGTATTTTAATATCAAGTAACACATACATATCCATCCCTAAAGACAGAAAGTATAATGGTAGTTGCCAAGGGATGGGGGAGGGTTGAATGGGGAGTTACTGTTTAACAGGTATAGAGTTTCAGTTTTACAACAGGGAAAGAGTCATGGAATGGATAGTGATGATGGTTGCACAATAATATGAATGTATTTAATACCAATGAAAGTACACTTAAAAATGGTTAAGATTTTATATTTTTATCATTTTACCACAATACAAAAAATAATAATAATCCCTATATTATACACCAGAAACTAATCATTTAAAAATCCATACTTATTTTCGAAGAGTAACACCATAAAAATACTCATGATTAAATACTAAATACACAAATCTATATGATGTGATTCCAATTTTTATGTAGATACAGAAAAAAAAATCAGAAATAAGAATAAGATAACAGGTGATGTTTCTCTACCTCTTCTTGTATTTCCACAAGGAAAAACACATTAGTTTTAACAGAAGGAAAAACTAAAGATTATATAAGTTTGGTGTGGATCGACTTTTGCTTGGTTGCACTATAGGATGTCAAGAAGTCTTGTCAAGAACGTGAAACACAGGGACACCTGGGTGGCTCAGTCGGTGACGTGTCTGACTCTTGGTTTCAGCTCAGGTCATGATCTCATGGTTCCCGGGATTGAGCCCTGTGTGTGGCTCTGAGCTGATAGCACAGAGCTTGCTTGGGATTCTCTCTCTCAACCTCTCCCTCTCTCTCTGCCCTTCCACTACTGTGCTCTCTCTCTCTCAAATTAGATAAACTTTTTAAAAAAAAACTATTTAAAAAAAGATGATCACAGAATAAACATTTATTATCCAATTTTCACATGCGAAGTTTTGAACTTGGAGCAGTTTCTACCTTTGAGGTATACAATTTTGTTACTTTAAGAAATTAAATATTCTTACAATATCATTCAGACATGGTGCCTAGCATATTTTTAAGTAACTCAAGGAGAACATGATAGATGGCTAAGGCTTGACTCTATACCAGTAGGTGTATGGCTATGAACACAAATGCCTGAGATTTAAACTGAAAGCTCCCTCAGCGATAACCAAATACTTTAAGAATCAATTAGCTAGCTAAGAATGCCTATGGATTTAATATGTGAGAGTAGTAAACAAAAGAGAAAAAGTCATACACTTGGGAATATTTTGATAAGATAGAAAAAAAATCTGTTTTAAGAGTGTTAACTAATTATTAAATACATTTAAAAACATAATTATACACTTTCTCTTAAATATATGTAAAAATGAAAAATGAGGGGTGCCTGGGTGGCTCAGTCAGTTAAGCATCTGACTTCGGCTCAGGTCATGATCTCACAGCTTGTGAGTTCGAGCCCCACTGGGCTCTGTGCTGACAGCTCAGAGCCTAGAGCCTGCTTCTGATTCTGTGTCTCCCTCTCTCTGCCCCTCCTCTGCTCATGTACTCTCTCTCTCTCTCTCTAAAACAAATACACATTAAAAAAAAAAAAAAAAGAAAGAAAGAAAGATGAATGAAAGTGAAGTTTAAATTATATATTAAGTGTTAGAGGTTTTTCTTTTTTTTTTTCTGTTGTCTAGGCTTCTAACAAAATCAGGACAAGAAGCAAGGCAAACACAACATTTTGCACTAACTATATGATATTACCTAAATGTTTAGGGTGCTTTGAATTTCCAAGTAGCTCAAGCTGTCTCTGTTAAAATGTCTATGAAGTTTTTAATTAACAGGAAAAAAATGAATTTTCAACATCCCAATAAGAAATTTCCATTAGACATCAACAATTAGTTATCACTATAACCTACACAGTAGCTGTAATTTACCATTTTAAGAACATTTTTAACACTATTTTGATTCATGTAACAATCCTGTTAGATAATCGGTATCACAATTTCATTTGACAGATCAGGGAACCAGTACAGGACATTAAGTACACTCAAACTTCAGAATTACAAGACTCACTTAAGAAAATGTTAAAACTCTGCAGTCTCGGGTAACCCCTCCCTGTTCCCAGACTGAAGTGGATCCCAGAAATCTGCATTTTAAATAAACAATGCAGGTGATACTGGTACAGGTTGTCCCCATCCCCATCCCCTCCCCCCCAGCCACATCTTTTAAGACACTGATTTAAGTAACGTGACTAAGGTTTTAGGTGGTTTAATACTCCATTTTTACTTTGAATCAAAGTTCCCAAATGTTTAGATAGTAGAGCTTTGCAGATCTCCATGAAAGACATGTAAAATTTTAAATAAATTAGAAATTTTGCATTCAGTTAAATTAAATACCTCTTATACTAAACTCCTATACTACAAACAAGTGGTAGTAGGTGTCTAAGTTTTAAGAAACATAAAACCAAGGTGCCTGGGTGGCTCAATTGGTTAAGCATGTGACTCTTAATTTCAGCACATGTCATGATCCCAGGGTAGTGGGATCGAGCCCTGGAAAGATTCTCTCTCCATACACCTGGGTGCCTCAGTCAGTTAAGGGTCCGATTTCAGCTCAGATCATGATCTCACAGTTCATGGGTTTGAGCCCCTCATGGGAATCTGTGCTGACAGCTAGGAGCCTGGAGCCTGCTACTTAGGATTCTGTGTCTCTCTCTCCCTCTCTCTCTCTCTCTCTCTCTCTCTCTGCCCCTCCCTGGTTCGCACTCTGTCTCTCAAAAATAAACATTAAAAAAAATCTTTTAATTAAAAAAAAAAGATTCTCAATCTCTTCCTCTGCCCCTCTCCCCCACTCACTCTCTCTCTCTCTAAAATAAAAAAAAAAAAAAAAAATACGGGGTGCCTGGGTGGCTCAGTCAGTTAAGTGTCTAGCTCCTGGTTTCAGATTAGGTCATGATCTCACAGTTTGTGACTTCAAACCCCATGTGGAGCTCTGCACTGACAGAGTGGAGTCTGCTTGGGATTCTCTCCCTCCCTCTCTCTCTGCCTCTCCCCTGCTCATGCTCTCTCTCCCAAAATAAATAAATAAACAAAAAAAAAATTTAATAAAATAAATTTAAATAATATCCAGGCTTTTAACAACAAAAAAACAAAAAACTGAGAAAATGCTACAATTATTTCATGTTCTCTGTGAAATGCAGGAAAAGCTGACACTGAATTATTTGACTCTGCTGCATTTTATACGGTGGGAAGATAAAACTTAGGTTCCATGGGTTCTAAATACATAATGAAAAATTAAGATGAAAATATAAAAGCACTCAGAGCACAATTTTGTGAATATACCAAAAATCCATTGAACTGAATATCTTAAAGGATTAATTCTATGGTATATGAATTTTATCTTACTTTTTAAAAAGAAAAAAAGCACTCAGAAGATTTCAAACTCCTATATTTGCCAATCATTTCAAACTTCTAAGACATGTATTAGTATTACTATTAAATAGCATAATTATTTTCTGGCCTATATCACAGGTGGTAAAAACCAATGTAGAAATAATAAAGAACATAAATAAAGCCACCAACTTGATAGCGATTTTAAATAAGAATTCTGATGCCACTGTTCCTGTTTATTTGCTGCCAATTTTTCCCAATAAAGTCCCACCTTATCTGCCTTTCATTATAGGGCTAGTCTCAAATTTATTAGTAATATAAATGACTAATTTTACATTTTACTCCTAAAATAATCTTTGTCTTTCTTAAACTAGGTATATAGTATATAATACACTGAAATATAAAACAGTTATTAAGCACAAGGTTTTAAAAGCAGACTATCTCTACTCTGCTTCTTACCGTGTAGGTAACTTCAGGCAAGTAAGTAACTTACTCTCTCTGCCCCATTTTCCCAAAGGGCTGTAGTGAGAATTAAATGCACCAACACATGTACAGTGCTCAGAACAGTGCCTAGCACTTAATAAGCACACCATAAATGTCATCTACTTAGTTACATAATTATTTTTATGGAAAAAGATCTCTCAGCTTAGACAACTCATTATAAATCCTGATAATATTCCATTTTCAATTTACCTTACCAATGAGTTCACATTTAGGAAAACTGGGCTTAATATCTAAGTAGCCTTGGTGTTTATGCTATATCTACCCTATTCACAACAAGCCCAATTTTCTCCAACCCTGAGTCACTATTAGTTCCTCTTCTGACTCATCACATAGAAAGGTAGACAGTCTGGTATATAATGGGCATACCAAAGGCATTTCTTAATCTACCTGGATTCACATGGTTTACTTAGTCAAACTTGTCCCATATAATGTTCAACAAATACACTGAATAATTATGACTTAAAATTGTGCTCACTTAAAAATGCTCCTTCAAACTATGGAGTAGGTGTTTTAACTCCATCTTGACAGAAAAACAACATATCACTTATGTAAAAACAAAGATTCATATTTTCTGATCTAGCCAAAAATAGATTGTGCTGATGGCCTGATGTTCAAAATTTTGCCAAGGAAACTATAGAGGGTCAGAAGCAATCTCTGAGCCTACAAATTTGACCTTAATTTCTAATCAGTTCCTTTTACTCTTTTCTCCATTCAGAGGTTTAAATTATTTAAGATAACCTCTAATAAAAAGTTATAGAAAAAAATAAAAAGTTATAGGAAAACAAGCTACATATTGCAAAATTGGCTGATTCTTAAAAATTAATTCTTTTAATATTTTATTAATTAAAAATTAATTCTTAAAAATCCCGCTCTCCCAAGATGCACGCGCGCGCGCGCACACACACACACACACACACACACACACACACACACACACACACACTGAAAATACTGCTCTACCACATATTCACTTTCCATGTGATCCTGAGTCATTTAAACTCTTCAAGCCTCCATTTTCTCCTCTGGAAATGAGGATATAAAGAGAAACAGTAACTACCACATGGGATTGCTGTGAGCATTAATTAAAACATAAAGTACTGTAGCCAACCACTATGAAAATAGTAAGTTTCAATACGTGTTAACTTTGTATTTAAATCAAAATTTCAGTATCATTTGACCTTACCTATTGAAATACTTTATTAACCACCTCCGTTAACCCACTCATGCAAACCTATTCAATGGCAATAACTTCACAAGCACTCTGAAAACAGGGGTGGTACTGCCTAGGAACCCTTCCTCAACTATCCCCGTCTTCCTTAGGTTAGGTACCCTGCTCAGCCTGCATTAAACACTGTACTTACCACAGTTCCCTATATTACTTGAGAGGCCCTGTGGGCAAGGCCTGTGTCCTATTCATTTCTGTATCCCCAGACTGCAGCCCAATAGTTCTTAACCCTGACTCACAGTAGAATCACATGAGAAGCTTATCAAAATATTGATGCCTGGGATCCATCCCAGACCCATTAAATCAAAAGGGGCTCAGGGAGGGAGAGGGCAAGTATTCTGCATGAGGAGCATTTTTTTAAGATCCTCACATGATATTAATGCACTTCCACAATTAAGAACCACTACACTCAGATTTAAAACACCATAAGTATGTATACACGTATGTGTGAATGGATGTATAAATATATAGGTACAGAAATGTAAGTCTCAGCCCAAGAGCCTCATTACCAGTAGCTTCTCTCAGCCCCAATCACCTCTTGCCCCTCAACACAAAACTTTTTTTTTTCCAGATTTTTAAGTGATCTCCATACCCCAATGTGGGGCTCTAACTCACAGCCCTGAGATCAAGAGTCACATGCTCCACTGACTAAGCCAGCCAGGCACCTCTACACATAAAATATTTCTAATAAACAATTTGCTGTGTTAAGATGGCTTTTCAATTGTTAACTCAGTACTTAAGTTTTTTCATATAATTATGCCTTATCCTTCTTCCAGGATTATAGCCCTGCTCCTTGAGAATATACACTGCCTTACTCTTCTTGTTTTTTTTCCACAGCCCTTACCATACTGCCTGAACACAGACATGTAATAAAGATCTGACTGATCTAATAAACGTATACCAAAATTACTGGCAAGAACAGCCAAATTATCCAATTTGAGCTATCCCCCAAAAAAGTAGACAAAGTAAAAATTTAGGGAAAAAAACACTTTTTTAATCTCTAACTTGGTAATCAAGAACAACTAAAGTTTGTCTCACTAATAAGCATCTGTATATTTGCACTTTTTATTACAGTCATCACAAGTACTATCCCACCCAGCTTCCCATCCCCATCCATCACATCTAGTTTGAGACCTGCATCCTTGCTAATATTATCTTGTTGCTGTTTGTGATATCTTTAGTTGTTGTCAGGTAGCCTTTACAACAAATTTTATAATATTTTGTAATTAGTAAGATAAGTTAATGAAAGTCACAGTGAATGTGTCAAACAGATGTTTAATAAATATTTCCTGATGGAACTTAATGTTTATCAACCACAAAAATCGGCTTTTGCATGTGAATTATATGCTACTTTCCTAATAGAAACTTGGTTGAGAATACTGTCTGAAAACAAGAGTCTTTCTCAACATCACATATAATACAAGTCTATTTTTGAATGTTGACAGATTAATAATTGTCTGCTTTTCTGATATTTACACACCTGAAAACTTTATAAAATATGATATGACTTCTTAAACCAACAGTGCTACATTACACAAGAAACTCCATACCAACTGACATTCTCAGTGTTGAAACTACTAGGAGAAATGAATGGCACACAATTCTAAAAATACAACCTGAAGAATATAAAGATGGCCCATCTTTAAAGTTTTGTGTCATATATTTACCACTATTAAAATAATCTGAACGACTTAAGCTGTTTTTACGAAAATATGAGGAGGCACTCAACAAGTATGCCTGCTAATTAGGTACTGCGTTAAAACATTACCATGTTTTGTTGCGTCCTACAGCAACAGATAGAGCCATAGTTACCACAAAAAGAAAGCAGTCCTCAACTCTCTATTCAATAAAAAAGGTTCAAATTCCACAGACAAAAAAAATGGTACCCTGGGTTGTTTGTTTTTAAGGAAGATTAAATTTAGGAGTTGCCAACACCCAAACGAAAAACATTCCAGAGTATTAGACTCAATTGTAGTGGGGAGTGATCTACATTCTCAGCACTATGTTCCCTAACCCAAAGCAGGAGCATTAACAATGGATGTTTCTTAGGATCTCGCATGATACACCACACTTATTTCCCCCGGTAAACATAATGCTTGTTAAAAACAAAAACAAAAAAGGTACTGGAGAAGCAACAATTCTAGTACAAGCAGCCTGACAAAAAATAAAGTTTAACATCTGCCAAGATATTTCCCAAAATAAGACCCCTGTCAGATGAACAATGAGGAAAAGACTGAAAATGACTAATTCTTTTATTTGGACCATCAGCTACTTTTAAAAATAAAGTTGAGGAATGTAGCTTTTCCAGAGCCCTGTCTTTAGTTTCCCCTTAATCTTCATATTTTTAACAACAACAACCAAAAAAAAAAAAAAAAAACCCTAGAAATTTGATTACCACTCTCATGAATTCCTTTTAAAGCAATTTAATGAATAACAGATCTTTTGTGCAAGTAGCAAACCACAGAGGACAGTTTTGCTAGCTGATAAAATCTCGCTGAAACATGCATATAAAAATATACCCTTCAAAGACAAACTGTGATTTTCCAGGTATGGAAATCATATTAACACTTAAAAAGTTGGGTATGTTTGACATATACCCTAGCTTACTCTGAATGTTTTCACTTGAACCACAACTGAAGTTAGCATATTCTTATTAATTATTAACTAGGTATCAAAGTTGAATACATTACAAGGCCACGAGTAAAAAAAAAAAAAAATTTTTTAAGAGTAAAACCTAATGAGCCAATGGGAAAATGATACAACTTCTTTGGGTGAAACAAGGTTGTGGAATCACTTCCCAAAACTCGTGCACTTCTATTCAAGTAACCAAAATTTGCTTAGAAAAAAATTTTTTGAGGGTAGAGATAGGTGCGGTTACACACTAAGTAAAAATGTTTCACCACTCACTCCAATAGAAAGACGTTGCTGCCTGCAGGAATGTTGAGACTGCTCAAAAATACAAAACAAAAACAAAAACCCTACCACAAATGTTTTCCAGAATACGCAGAGCCAAATACTTAAATACACGGAAAGATCGTCTTAGCAAAAAGAACTGTGGGTTGCTACAGCATTCCTATTGTCCTAAATACCACTCAGAATAAACTGTACGCGCGCGCGCGCGCGTGTGTGTGTGTGTGTGTGTGTGTGTGAGTGATGGGGAGCGCTCTTCCCAAAAGCTAGCTTAGATATGAAACAGTGCATACACTCATTCAGATACACTCATCTTGGATACACTGAAAGATAAAGCTGTCTCGCATAGTGCTAAGGCCACGTTTCTTTACAGGTGCTATTAAACACTGTCAAGAGAAAAGAGATAAACAATCTGATAACTTCCGAGGGGCACGTGGGAAACTAAACAGCGTATGTCGTC
Organism: Puma concolor; assembly: GCF_028749965.1. Lineage (NCBI taxonomy): Eukaryota > Metazoa > Chordata > Mammalia > Carnivora > Felidae > Puma > Puma concolor. Next base: position 39,516,966 of record NC_141673.1, on the reverse strand, counting down.
ATCACCATTAATCAATTTTTCTAACTGATGAAGCAGAAACAAACAACCCTAAGCGGGCAAGTCCTGGAACCACGAGTAGTCTTTCCACCAATGTAAAGAAGGATCCTAAATCGGAGACCTCAGCCAGGAAGCCTGAAAAGCACGTGTCCTACTTTGCGTTTGGGGAACTTCCCAGGAAGCATTTGCTCACAGTAAAACTCCATCACCCTCGGCCTGCATAACTCAGCGAAAGGATAAAAGTACGAGCTGGAGTGGGGAACCTCTGCCCCCCCGGGGCCCCGGGAAGCTCCCTCCGCGGCCCCCCGCCCGCTCACCTCTGCCGCGGGGATGTTGACCACGCCGGTGGAGCGACGCTTCTCGCGCAGCTTTCTTTTCTCGATCTGCCCCTTGCCCTTCCTGGCACTGGGGCCCGAGCTCTTGCCCTTGTCCTGGGCGCCGTCCCGCTCCTCGTCGTCGCCCCGGGCCGGCGGTGCCCCCGAGGCGGAGACCGCGGCCGCGGCGGTGGGAGGCGGCTCGTCCTCGGGCCGCCGGGGGCCGGGGGCGGAGCGGGGCAGCGCCGCGGGGCCCACGGCGCAGTTCACGCCCCCGGAGCCGGGGGCGGCAGGTGCGGCCGCGCCGCCCGGGAGGTTGTTGTTGAGCTCGTTGGCCGCGGCGGCGGCCGAGGTGCCCAAAGCCCCCGCCGGGGGCTTCCCGCTCGCGTCACTGCTGCCCCCGCCCGGGGCGGCCGGGCCCGGGGGGTTCTGCTTGGCGCGCATCTTCTCGCGCTTCGCCTTCCACTCCTCCAGGAAGTCGGTGGTGCTGCCGCCGCTGCCGCCGGTCCGGTAGCCACCGGTCGCCATATTCCCAGCGGGGCCGGCCGGGCTCTCACCTCAGGCCGCCCGGCCCGGCTCCGGCCGCCGCCGCCTCTGCCCTCCCGCGGCCCGGAGGATGCGAGGGAACGACCCCCGGGCGCGGGGGCGGCCGCGGCTCCCCCAGCGGCCGGCGGGTCTGAGGGGAAACACAAAAGGGGGCGGGGAAGGGAAGCGTTAAGGTCCTCGCCTGGCCTGAGGGGCTGCCCCCGCGACCCGTCTCGGAGCCCCCCGCCCCCGCACAGCGCGGCGACCAGTCCCCGGCGGCAAGTGGCTGCAGAGTCCCCACCCTGCAAAGTTTCTCCGACGCACCTACACGGCGGGCCCGGCGATCGCCGCCCCTCGAGGGGAGGAGAAAGGGACTGTCCCCACCCCCGACCCGCCCGCCCCATCCCCACCGGGGTCTGCGCCTGCGGCGGTAAGGGGACCGGGGCCAGACCCCGCCACCTGTCGGCTCGCCGCCTCTCCTGCCCCTCGCTGCGGCCACCGTCGGCCCAAGGTCCCCGCCACCAACACCTTCAAGCCTGGGCGAGGCGCGAAGCCCCTGGGCGGCTCGCAGAGGAGGCTGGACGCGCACACACACCAGTTGTCCAGCCGCTTCGGGAGGACGGGCGCGCGGGTCGAGCGCGGGCAGCCCCTTACCTGGGGGGAGTTTGGGGGGGACGAGGCGCGGGTCTGGGAGTCGGCGCCCAGGTGAGCCGACGCGGCGGCGCGGAAGGAGCTGCGGCAAACTCGCGGCCGGAGCTCGCGACTCTCCCCGGCCAGGAGGGAGGGAAAGAGGGAGGGAGCGAGGGGCGGGAGGGGAGCCGAGCGGCGCCGAAGCGCGGGCGGAAAGGGCCGAGACGGCGCGCGAGGGGCGCGGCGCGCAGTGGGGGGGGGGGGGGGGGGGTGCGTGCCCGCCGACGCCCCGCCCCCGTCGCTCAGGTGCGCGCCGCCTCGTCCAGCCCGCCGCTGCGGCCCGCCCCGCGCCCGCCTGTCCGACCGCACATTCCTGGGCTCGCGGCCCCGCGGCGGCTCCGACTCCGGGCGGGACGGCCCTCCACGCCCTTCACCCCGGTCCTGTTCTCCGCCTCCCCGTCTCCCACCACTCTTCCTTTTAAGTACAAGACATATTCTTCGAGGGAAAATCTCGAAGGCTGCTGGCCGAGGGGGAAAATGCAGTCAACTTGTGATGATTCAGGCCTGACTAGCCAGGATGGGAAAAGAGTCGCGCGTCACTTTTCCTGGTCGCTGCCCGCTTTTCAGATGTACCAGGGTGGCAGGCAGAAGAGCAGTAAAAAAAAAAAAGAAACAAACACAAACACTTCCTTCTGAGAAAAGTCTGTGGTCTCTGGGTGAAAGGGTCGGCTGAAAGAAGGAGGGGCTTACATCATCAGTGAATTATCAATTATCTTAGGCTTGCCGGAGAAAACTAAAAACTCATTTAGCCGGTGTATTGCATTGGCATCCCATTCCTATTTGGAATTCTCCTTTTAGCCGTGTCTCTACACCTCTTTACAGAGCGTGAATTTAGCAGCAAAGCTCCCTACCCAGTTATGAAAGCTGCGTTGATGCTGATTTCATGTGGGCTGGTGCCGTGATTGACTCTTACTTCTCTGTTCTCTTAACATACCAGGCAGTGTATCTTATCCTCAGATGCAAGTCATTTAACATTTCTGGATCAGGGCTGCGTGGACTGCCACTGTCCCACACCTGAAGGGACAGACCTCACTACATACAAGTGGGGTCAGGGCACATCATTGTCCTGGGCCACAAATGCCAGGTCACCATTTTGTAAAAAAAAAAAAAAAAAAAAAAAAAAAAATGTAGGCGAGCCCTGAGTCACACTCTTACCTAACATAAATCTTTATTCCTACTTAGTATTCCTGTTTTGCCCAGGTGGCACATGGTGGGTGGGCAATCAGTGCGTGCCTGCCACAAAAATAAGATCGGGAGACAGTGATTCACATGCTATTTATTTCTCAGAGGGAAAGTCACAGAGTTCGGGTCTTTGGTCTGGCTTTTGGGGTGAAACGTGCATAACAGTGAGAGGGCTCTGGAAAAAAAATCCTTAGAAAATCAAAGGCCTTTCTTGGGAATTGGTTTAAAAGGCTAAGCCTAGCTGGTAACAACCTGGGTTTGCCACCTGAAATCCCTCCTTTACAGAGTCACTACAGTATTTTGTTTTCTGGGTTTTAAGGGGGTAGAAGGAGAGTTGGGCATTAAGCAGATTCACATTAATATACTTTGTAACTTACCAAAGGATTTTCACCTGGAAGGGCTGCTGGATATAGCAGAAAGAGGATACAGTGTGCCTGAACATAAATACATAAGTAGCTGAGAGAGCTTGGATGTGGTGTTTGAATTCTCTGAAACTCCACTTTCTTTACTACAAAATCAGCAACAACAGCATAAATTTTTAAGCTGTTATAAGACTTGACACTATGTACTTGGTTCAAGGAAGGCATTCAGTAAATATAATCCCTTTTATTAGTAAACGGATATCAAGTAGCCTTTGGTCTCTAAAAAGTGGGGGGGTGGGGTTGAGGGGAGAAGGCAGGCAGAAAGATTACATACTGAATACACAATATTCATTTGAAAATGAGACACACAATGAACTAGAATAACACTTACCACTGCACTCTCAGACTAGTTCTCTTAGTATTAATAGGCTCTGAGTCAGGAATTGGATACTCCTGACTCCTGTGGCTTTGGGCAAGTTGCTTAACTTTTGTGCCTCTGTTTACTTACATATAAAATGGGGATAATGATACTTCCTACATTGTGAGAGTGTTGTGAAGGTATCTGAGATCCTTGGATAAAAGGTAGTATATGAGTACCAGAGTAGTTATTATTAGTCTATAAAGTGCCCTAGGAACCATGGATGAAAGAGATTATTGAGGTACAAAGCACTGTGTATTATTATTGTTATCATTTATTATACCTTTTGTCTTTACCTTACCATTCTCACTTCCAAAGATGTATTTTACAGCCAGACTGCTTCCAGCCTTGCATCAAGATATTTAGCTGAGTCAGTCCTAAATTGCAAAATGTTTGCATATCATCAATCTTTATGTTTAGTATTCTGATGAAATAATCCTCAAAGACTCAGAGCTTGGTTTCTCAACCATGGCACTATTGACATTTAAGAATAGATAATTCTTTAGTGTTTGTCCTGTCCATTGTAGGATGTTTAGCAGCATTCTTGGCTTGCATCCACTAGATACCAATAGTTGGCCCTCACCCCCAGTTGTGACTTTGCCAAATGTTCCCTGCAGGGAAAAATCTTCCCCAGTTGAGAATTTCTGAGCTGGCTCTAAAACAACTAATTTTGGTGATACACTTGCCCTTAAATAATAAAGGGAAATATGATAATACTAACAAATAAAAAAATTCATATTAATAGGTCAGAATGAAACTTACTCTAAATGTTAAGTCTTACTTAATGTTTTTCAGAGAGTGGATTAGCTATGGTGTGAAATAGCCTTTTTCTATGTGTTGAAATAATTAATAGAATTGAGCCGTTATGCCTTCAAAGCAAATATTTCTGGAACATATGCAATTCATCCTCTAAAATCAAAATATTACATGTACATAGTCTTTAAATGTAAATACTTTAGTTCTGTAAGAATTATAACAAAAGGCAGCAATCCCCTACTTAGCCTTCCCACTACCAAAATCCTACCCAAAATTTTGAATTCTTATATCTCTTTCTGCTAATATGAATCTTCATATTTATTTTTAATGTGTTTATTTTGAGAGAGAGAGAGAGAGAGAGAGAGAGTGTGTGTGTGTGTGTGTGTGTGTATGGGGGGGGGGGGGGGTGCGAGAGAGGGAGAGAGAATCCCAAGCAGGCTCAGCAACGTCAGCACAGAACCCAAAGCTGGGCTCGATCCCACAAACTATGAGATCATTACTGGAGCTGAAATTAAGAGTCAAACTCTCAACCCAGGTGCCCTTCATATATATTTTAATGCCTTTATCAGTTATTCTACTTCTTGATTTCTTCATTTTTAGACACACTTTGTTGACTTTCTAATACAGAAAAAGAAAATTTAACCCTCTTATACTAACTACACATACACTTTTCTTACTCCTAAACTCCTGATATATTTATATCATAATTTTATTAAACATTTAATGTTTATTAATGCTATAAACATTAAATGTCTATTTAATAAAATAAATGTTAATGCACCACTGAGGCATGCAGTGTACTAAGATTGCATTTTTTTAGAACTTTTTTCTTGTTACACAATTGTTTCTCTTTCCTTTTCAGTTAAAACTTGGCGTTTTAAAAATCATTGCATCATACTCTATATACCAGTCACAAATTGAAACCTAAACTTTCCTCCTCTTGGTGCAATTAGTCACATCAGGTACTCTATCAGTTCTATTTCTCTTTTTCTTGGTGATGTCTCTCCTGGAGATCTCCATCCCCTGCTGTGTGGTCTGGACTGATTTTAAGACTCATGGCTCTGTGATCATCCTAGGATTATGTTTCCCTAACATCCTGGGGATCATTTCCTATGCAGATCTCTTGTTTCCTGAATCCCATATTGTCCTCTTTCCTTTTTTTCCCATCATTTTAGTAGAGTACATCTTCAATATATTCTGGAGACAGGATTACACATTCTTGGAGGCCTTGTGTGTTGGAAACATTTTTAATTTATCTTTCCACTCAATTGTTTGGTGGGACATGGAATTCTAGGTTAGAGATCACTTTCCTTCATAATTTTAAAGGTATCACTGTATTGTCTTCTAGTTTCCAGAGTTGATGTTGAAAAAACCAATGGCATTCTGATTCCTTTATTTTCTCTCTGGAAGTTTCTGGAACTTCTTACCCAGTTCTTCTGGAATATCTTGAAGATTTGCCCTGATTTAGTCTTTTTTCATTATTATATAAGGGACTCAATGGGCCCTTTCAGTCTGCCATCTGCCCTATAGTTGGGAAATTTCTTTGTCCTATACCTTTGGTGATTCTTCAGTTTTCTCTGTTCTCTCTAGAGCTTCTATTAAATAGATGTTGGACTTCTAAACATTCTCTAATAAGTGTTTAATCTTTTTCTCTCCCAGTTTCCATCTCTTTGGCATGTTATTCTACTTTCCGTAAAATTTCCTCCACCTTGTAGGTCAACCTTTCTACGAATTTTGTTTCTGCCTTTTTTTTTTTTTTTTGTAAGATATGTTTCTTATTCTCTAAATGTTCTTTTTCCATATCAGCCTATTCTTGGGTCATAGATTCACCATCTTTTCTCTCCCTAAGGAAATCTCTTTAACTTTTCTTCTGCTGGTCCTGCAATGGGCCTCTTATCTAGCTGTTCCTTTTTTTCTTTTTGATTGCTTTAGTCTTCATCTTTTGTGTTAGAGGATTTCCTCATCTGCCCATTGTTCATTCATATTGAAGACAGAAGTACTGAAAAGCTGACTGGATGTTCTTTTGTGACAAGGCAGAGCTTGTTGACTGACGGTCCTCATTTAGAAGGCTGATGTTTGGACCCAGGCATTCTGTGGAGACATGTATCAAATGTCAGCATCTATGGGGCTTTTCTCCTGCCAGATCAGTTTCCCTGAGAGAAACTGCTTTTCCGCCTATGGTACCAGTTGTCAGCCATCTCCAGCGCCAAGTAGGGAGAGAAGACTGGGAAGTCTCATTGCTCAATATGCAGGTTTTGCCCCATACCTATGTTCAGTATTCCTGGTGGACTCAAGTTCATTACCTTCGTGATTCAACTACTGCAAAGCGTGAACTTCCAGTCCTCTGCCAGGATCAGCAGAGACAGACAGCCTCCTTGCTACTGGGCCTTACAGAAGGGACTTGAGGATCTAACTGTTCCTTATGTGGATTTTCAACTAATTCTTCTCTTTCCACCACCTTCTTTTGCTTTCAGAAGTACACGCATCTGCCTCCAACTTCTGAGCTTTCTTCCAGACAAAAAGGATTACTTCTTGTTGGCTTTGTCTCTTGTGGGCGGTTAAAGCCACCTTGCTCTGCTCTACTCATGTCTGTTTCCCAGATTCCATCTTCCCACATTTTGTTCTCATCTCCCATCCTTTCTCTTGGGACTGATTTATTACTTTACTTTTGTCTTAGTGAAATTACTTGAGGGAATAGAAGTAAACATATGTGCTCAGCCTGTTATGTTTAACAGGAAGCCTAATCTATCCATTTTGCAGATTTCCAAGTACTTTGAAATCTAATCTGTGATGAGGCCAGATAAATAGAGACCTCTACATTTCCTTATTGAATTACATCATAAATCCCTATTGACTGACACTATTAGAAAGAATCCTATGAGATGTATTGTATATTCTGTAGACTGTTTATGAAGATGTGGCCCATTATATTACATAGTGTTCCTATTATTAAAAAAAACTAGGAAAAATGTCTGACAATATGAAAATAGTTTTACGGTTTTATAATGGCATTGTACAGTGACAGACAGTAGCTACACTTGTAGTGAGCACAGCATAAAATATAAAGTTGTTGAATCATTACATTGTACACCTGAAACTAATGTAACATCATGCGTCAACTACACTTCAATAAATAAATTAAAATTTTACATAAAATAAAATAAGATAAGATAAAATAAAATAAAATAAAATAAAATAAAATAAAATAAAATGATGGTATCAGACAGAGCCTTTCACACTGCAGTCATGACCCCTTGGTGGGCCATGATTGAGTTAGTGGGCTGTTAGAATTTTTAAAAAAGAAAGAAAAAGAAAAATATTAGAGGAAAGCCCTCCTTATAAAGGTGCATGTTGTCTGGTGACCTGTTGGATTCGGTTTGTGTACGTGAGGGCACTGTCAGGGTGTGATGTTCATTCTGTGTGGTTGGCTGAGTCAAATAAGCATGAAAACCAACATTATAAAAAGGTATGTAAAGACATACAGTAGGAAAAAATAAATAAGCAATAAATAAATAAATAAGGATATGGATGAGGTTTACATAACCAAATGCACATTATAATTCCATTCTGTGGAAGAAAAAAAGGAATAGTTGCATATTCCTTTTGTTACTGGCTTTGTGGGTTTGTTTGGTTTTTTTTTTTTAACCATCGCAAAACTGTGTCATGTAGCTAGTGAGTTTTCCCTTTTTCAATTGACTGCTGGTAATCTTAGGCCAGACTTGTGGCCTCCCCAGGAAAGATCTAGGTTTTGTGGTACCTGAAGCTTATATAACTTAGGGAACCTTCTCTAAGAAAAAGAACTGGCCCTTGGCCTTAGCACCATCTTCTTGGAAACCCCCATGCCATGAGAGCCAAGTGGAGGAAGAAGCGAATGCGCAGGCCTAAGGGTAAAAGAAGAAAGAGGAGGGACACCTGCGTGGCTCAGTTGGCTAAGCATCCAACTTCAGCTCAGATCATGATCTCATGGCTATTGGGTTCAAGCCCCGCGTCAGGTTCTGTGCTGACAGCTCAGAGCCTGGAGCCTGCTTCGGATTCTGTGTGTGTCTCTCTCTCTGCCCCTCCCCTGCTCGCTCTCTCTCTCTCTCTCTCAAAAATAAATAAACATTTTACAAATGTAGAATAACATTTAAGAAAAAGAAGAACTTGAGGCAGAGGTCCAAGTAAACCCCTAGCTTGTGTACCCATGGAGCCACAGCAGCAGAAATGAGGAAAGCCAGAGTTCAGGAAGACTGGTACCAATTGTTGGACTGCAGGCCTACTCTCTACAGCTTGGTTGATGGATCTACATCCATCACCATCTGACTGAAAGACCACCCGTAAGAGACCCACCTTGCTCATACCAAAACCTTCCCTTTTGGTCCTTTGCCCTGGACTTGTGACTTTTGGGACTAATTTTGTTTTCATTTGTGGCTGAATGTAACGTGTACAATAAAGAAACTGGTGTTTCATCTGAGGAAAAAAAGAAAAGAATGAGTGAGAAAACATTTAGGATAAGCAGGAAATTTTTAAAAATTATAAGTTTTAACAAATTGAAAAATGCCATAAACATTGCAAAAATCCAGAAAAACAACCTAAATTATTCATTAATTTACTCTGGCACATTTCTATAATACTATTTTGTCTGCATTTTTTAAATGTTTATTTATTTGAGAGAGAGAAGAGCCAGGGAAGGGCAGAGAGAGAGAGAGAGAGAGAGAGAGAGAATCCTAAGCAGACTCTGTGCTGTGACAGTGCAGGACTGGATCTCATGAACAGTGAGATCATGAACCTGAACCTGAGCTGAAAACAAGAGTCGGATGCTTAGGAAACTGAACCACCCACGTGCCCCTTGTCTGCATTTTTATAATTGGTTTTATTATTTACTGATGCCTAAAATAGGTGACTTCACACACAGATGTACCTTCTATTTGCAGTACAAATATATAGACTAGCGTACCACAGACACCGGAACCCTGATATTTCATATTATTCCCATCAAAAGGAAAATAATGTACTAGGAATTTTTATCTTTATAGCTCATCTTACAGACTATACTCCTGATAGGAAAGAGCTTCTGTTTTGACCAGACTTGCCAGAGCCTAGAAGGAGCAACTTCCTTGTCATGGTCAGCGGCCAACTTCCCAGGCACTCTGACTCCCTGAGGATCTTAGCTGCTGGCTGTCTTCTCCTATTTATGTCAGTTGTTAGTGATAACATGCAAAGATAATCTGTCCAGTCTCCTGGCACCTCGGATACTTGACTTCACTTCCAATCATCATTTCCTCTTTACCCCTCTTTAGTCAAACATCTCCCACGTCAGTCTCTTGACTTTGTCATCACCGGCTAGTACACCTCCAGAGTCTCAGTTGAAACATCCCATTTTCTGACCATTACCTCCTACTCCTCCGGCATGCTTACTCTGGTACCCCCACTCCAACCATTTTTTGTTCTACCGACCTTACCAATTTTTCATTGTCACGTTTTTTCATGTCCTAACTTCCTTACTCAGCTTACATTTCTAACATGTATTGTTATTAGCCTCCTCTGTGCCCACACCTGCTCAGCTAAATCAGGTTAATTAAAAACAGCAAGGGGGCACCTAGGTGGCTCAGTCACTCCAGCCTCTGACTTTGGTTCACGTCATGATCTCATGGTTCCTGAGTTAGAACCCCGCGTCGGGCTCTTTGCTGTCAGCACAGAGACTGCTTCGGATCCTTTGTCCCCATTTCTCTCCCCCCCCCCCCCCCCCCCGCTCATGCTCTTTCTCTCAAAAATAAATAAAAAAAAAGTTGTAGGGCATGCTTTCTAACTCTACTTTAAAGGAATGACTATGTAGTCAGACAAATATCATAGGACTTCATTCATACGTGGAATTTAAGATACAAAACAGATGAACATAAGGGAAGGGAGGCAAAAATAATATAAAAACAGGGAGGGGGATCAAACATTAGAGACTCTTTAATACAGAGAACCAAACTGAGGGTTGCTGGAGGGGCTTTGGGGGGGGGATGGGCTAAATGGGCAAGGGACATTAAGGAGGGCACTTGTTGGGATGAGCACTGGGTGTTATATGTAGGGGATGAATCACTGGATTCTACTCCTGAAATCATATTGCACTATATGCTAACTAACTCGGATGTAAAATAAATACATACATACATACATACATACATACATACATGCACGGCTATAGTCTCAACTGGACAGTCCATACTGTCTGGCAATCTGGCAATCCTGCAGTCCTAACAAATGTGCTCTTCTGTTCTCCAAAATGACTTCTTCACATCAGTCCCTCAAACCTCCAATACTTCTTCATCCCACGCTTACTCTCCGTTGATGAACTTGCCATCATATTCATTGACTAAAGTAAAACTGATCAGAGTGAAGCCCCTCATCCTCCTAAGACAGCTCTACCCACTTTGCTATATCTGGATTGGCCCTGTGCCTTCTTACTTATATTTCTCTTTCTTTATTTTTTATTTTAGAAAGAGAGAAAGCACAGAAGCAGAGGAGTGGCAGAGGGGGAGAGAGAGAGAGAATCTTAAGCAGGCTCCACTCTCAGCACCGAGCCTGAAGCGGGGCTCAATCTCACAACCATGAGACCTTGACCTGAGCCGAGACCCAGAGTCAGATGCTCAACTGACTGAACTGGCCAGGCGCCCCTGCCTTCTTTTAGATGAAGTTCTCTACTCCCTCCAAAAGCAGTCCTGTCACTTGTGTCTTTCCCCTTTCAAGGGCTTTGTACCTACCATTGTACTCTCCCCTCATGCATAATCAATTTTTCCTTCTGTATTAGATTATTCCCTTCTACATATAAATGAACTCTAATAATCCCTTCTATATGACTTTTCTACCACCCTAGCAAATTGCCACAGACTTAGCATCTTAAACAACACAACTTTATCATTGTATATAGTTCCGTGCCAGATGTCCCACCTGGGTCTCACTGGTCAAAATTGAGGGGACTGGCAGGGCTACATTCCTTTCAGGAGGATTTCTGGAACAATCTATCTCCTTGCCCTTTCCAACCTTTAGAACCTCCCACATTCCTTGGCTTCAGGTCCTCTTTGCCCCTCTTCAAAATAAGCAATGTTGTATTTCTCTGTGCCTTTCATAATCACAAATCCCTAGGATTCTCTTTTCTGCCTCCCTTTTCCACTTTTAAGGATCCTATGATTGCACTGGAAGCACTTGTATATTCCAGGATAATCTATTTTAAAGTCAGCTGATTAGCAACCTTGACACTATCTTCAACCTTGATTCTCCTTTGCTATAACTTAGTATTTTCACAGGTTCCAGGGATTAGGGCCTAGGAACATTTTGGGGACCATCATTATTTTTTTTTCTTTAACTTTATTTATTTATTTTGAGAGAGAGAGGAGAGAGAGTGCACGAGCAGACTTGGGGAGAGGGAAGACGGAGGCAGAGAGAGACAGCAAGAACCCCAAGCAGGTTCCCGGCTGTCAGCACAAGAGCCTGCCATGGGGCTCGATTTCACCAACTGTGAGATCATGACCCGAACAGAAATCAAGAGTCATACCTGAACCCACTGAGCCACCCAGGCGCCCCAGGGGAACCATTGTTGTGACTACCACACCCTCTTAAAGCAAAAAAAGTTCCCTTGACTCTGGAATCTAATCTGGTCAATGTCTCATTTCTCTTTTGGTGTTTAGTCAAAATTCTTGAAAGGGTCATCTTTACTCACTGTTGCAGTCTTGTGAGCCTGGGTCATTAACCTGTGGGGGTCTGCGCTAATTCCAGGTAGTGTTATAATTGAATTGTAGGACAGCCAGTTGGTATTCAGAGAGTGGAAGAACTGGTTAGTGTCACCCCCTTCCCCCCCACATTTGGTGTCAGAAGTGTTGAGAGTAAAAGAATACACTATTTCCCCTTTTATCCAGTTAAGTTGAAGATGTGATTTCCTGACAATCCAGTGATTGTACTCTTAGGTACCTACCCTAGAGAAACTTTGACATGAACACAGGGACACATGGACGTAAATGTTTATTCACTGCAGCACTTATTGTAATAGTGAAAAAGTGGAAATGTACCTATAGTTAGCAGGATGGTGGACATATACAGTTTATTAGTGCAATGGAACATTTATAACATCCTAGAAACGTTATTAAAAACAGATTCAGGGGTGCCTGGGTGGCTCATTTGGTTGAGCATCTGACTCTTGATTTCGGCTCAGGTCATGATCTCGCAGTTTGTGAGTTTGAACCCCACATTGGGCTCTATGCTGACAGTGCACAGCCTGCTTGGGATTCTCTCTCTCTCTCCCCTCTCTCTGCCCCTCACCCACTCTCTCTGCCCCCCCCCTCCAAAAACAAAATAAATAAACTTAAAAAAAATTAAAACCAGTTTCAGGGGTGCCTGGGTGGCTTAGTCGGTTAAGTGTCTAACTCTTGACGGTCATGATATCACAGTGGTGGCATCCATGATGAGCATGGAGCCTGCTTAAGATTCTCTCTCTCTCTCTCTCTCTCTCTCTCTCTCTCTCTGTCCCTCTCCCCTGCTTGCTTGCTCTCTCTCTAAAGCTAAAAAAAAATAATAAAAAACAGTTTCAAATGAATATGTGAAGTATACCAGTCATATACATTTCTAAAACGTATAAGAAGTAAATGTATGTATATATTTGACAAATACATACAGTAAAGCCTTGGTTTGTGAGCATAATTTGTTCCGGAAACATGCTTGTAATCCAAAGCACTTGTATATCAAAGTGAATTTTCCCATAAGAAATAATTGAAGCTCAGATGATTCATTCCACAATCCAAAAATATTCATATAAAAGTGATTACAATACTGTACTATAATACAAAATAATAAAAAATACAAAATATAAAGAAAACTAAACAAATTAACCTGAACTTACCTTGGAAAACCTTCGTGGCTGGTGTGAGGGAGACAAGAGAGAGGAGGGTTATTGTGTAGGACAACTTCCACTATCACTGACAGAATTACTGCTATCTATTGGCTCAGTGGAATCTTTTTCTTTTCGTGCAACTTTAACAAGGAACCTATCCAATGACACTTGCTTCCGCCTCCTTTTGAGGATTTTGCAGAAATGTGACAATGCGTTGTCATTAAACAGATTCATCACTCGCACTGCTACAGCCTTATTCAGGTGGTGCTTTTCTCCAAATTTCCAAATGTGTTTCCCACATTTACATATATCCCTAATCTCATTTGAATTGGCAGATTCCTCTGCCTTTTTCATCTCCTCCTCCTCTGCAGATGAGATGCAGAAGTAGACTTCTTATAAAATCTTGCAATTTCGGCCACTTGCACACCTCATTCGTATTTTTCAATGATTTCCTTCTTAATGTCCGCCATAATCATCTCCTTCTTACCACCTTTCTTTTCAACCTTTTTCAGCATGGGGGCCATTGTATATGCTTGCACAGATGTTGACTACAGTACAGTATTAATAAACTCTTGTCCTATACTGTATTTAATGTAACTGGAAATAAGGCATCAGAGGAAAGGGTCTATATCTGCAGGCAGCCTGACCTAGAATGAAGCAAGGCATTCCTAAGCTTCCCCTTGTATGGAAAAGCAAAGGACTGTCCATACATGCTTTGAAGCGACAAAAAATACACTAGTGCCAGTTGTGGACACTTGCCAATGTTCTGAAAAATCATTGATTACTGCCAAACACCACAGCCTGAGAACGAGCATCTGACCATGGGAGACAATCCCCACAATCCTGCAGCGAGAGAGAGAGAGAGAGAGAGAGAGAAAGAGAAAGAGAAAGAGAGAGAGAAAAGAACCATTGGCTCAGTTGTGATCACATGACATTTGCCATCACATACTACTCATATTGCAAGACATCACTCATTTAGCAAGTTAAAATTCACTAGAAATGTTTGCTCATCTTACAGAACACTCGCAGAACAAGTTACTCACAATCCAAGGTTTTACTATAATTTTGTAATATAAACACAAACACACCAAATTCAGTTCATTAGTTACTCCTGACGACAGATGGGAGGAAAATATAGACGAACTGTAATTTGCTTTATGTTTTATTTCTTTAAAAATAAAAGAAAATCTAAGATAAATTTTGCAAATCATTAACATTTGTTAAATCTCAGTGGGGGTGGTAGGCTCTTTGTTCTATTATTTTCTGTACTTTCGCATGTTTAAAATATGCTAGAATTTAAAGTAATTTGGGGGATACCTGGGAGGCTCAGTCGGTTAAGCATCTGACTTTGGCTCAGGTCATGATTTGACGGCTTCTGAGTTCAAGTCCCACATTGGGCTCTGTGCTGTCAGTACAGGGTCTGCTTCAGATCCTCTGTCTCTCTCTCTACTCCTCCCCTGCACCTTCTCTCTCTCTCTCTCTCTCTCTCTCTCTCTCTCTCTCTCTCTCAAATAAATAAACATTAAAAATAAATAAATGGGGGTGCCTGGGTGGCTCAGTTGGTTAAGCGTCCAACTTCAGCTCGGGTCATGATCTCGTGGTTGTGAGTTTGAGCCTCACATCGGGCTCTGTGCTGACAGCTCAGAGCCTGGAGCCTGCTTTGGATTCTGTGTCTCCCCCCGCCCTTTCCCTGCTCACGCTCTGTGTATCTCTGTCTCTCAAAATAAACGTTAAAAAAATAAAAATAAAGTAATTTTTTTTTATTTTTAAAAAATTTTTTTTTCAACGTTTATTTATTTTTGGGACAGAGAGAGACAGAGCATGAACAGGCGAGAGGCAAAGAGAGAGGGAGACCAGAATCGGAAACAGGCTCCAGGCTCTGAGCCATCAGCCCAGAGCCTGATGCGGGGCTCGAACTCACGGACCGCGAGATCGTGACCTGGCTGAAGTCGGACGCTTAACCGACTGCGCCACCCAGGCGCCCCAAAAATAAAGTAATTTTTAAAGGAAAATGCTTGGACTTGGATAAATTGTTTCATAAGAAAATGCTTCATTTTAAAGCGCCAAAACTTTAACAAAATTGGACTTGCACATCATGTCTTGGGGCAACCTTAAAACATCCCTAGTTTTTTATGCCAAGCAAAAACACACAAAATTGCAGAAAACTGAATGAGGCCATGTACCCTGGAAATATTTGAAATGGTTTATTGCTTGGGGCAAAGGACGAAAACTGAAGACATGCCAATTTCAAAAGGCAGGATCGCCTTTAGAATCACTGATGTTTCTTCTAATATCTGGAAACAAGTCCGTAAACCGGCCCTTCAACTGCTTTCCTTCAATAGGCAAACAACTGGATGAAACTGCTGACGCCTCTCCTTTCAACCAGCTCTGTCATTCTTTATTTGCACACCGGTACCAGTCAAGAAGTATTCCAATTTTTCGGATCCCCTTTTGGCAACTTGAGAAGCCACCATCATTTGCCAAATGGTGAAAAAAATGTCTTTGTCAAGGAAAACTTTGTCTCCAAGGACAGAGCGTTTGGTTCTCTGGACTCAGTAACATACCTGGCCAGGCGGCTCTGCCGAAGGTGCACCATGCGTCGTCATGACTCATTGCCCTCAGCATCAACAGGAATTGATATGTGCCAGCAGTTCTCAAAGGAGTCTTGTTTACTGCTGTGAGAGTCATCGACTTCATCAGAGCCTGGTCTTGACCTCAGCCTTTTCAAGAAATTTTGACTAGAAAAGAGATCAGAGTAGGAAGCTATCTCTGTTATACCCAGTCCACTAACTTTCCAAAGAATGCATCTTAAAAGTATGTGATTGTGGGGCCCCTGGGTGGCGCAGTCAGTTGAGCGTCCGACTTCAGCTCAGGTCACGATCTCGCGGTCCGTGAGTTCAAGCCCCGTGTCGGGCTCTGGGCTGATGGCTCAGAGCCTGGAGTCTGCTTCCGATTCTGTGTCTCCCTCTCTCTCTGCCCCTCCCCCATTCATGCTCTGTCTCTCTCTGTCTCAAAAATAAATAAAACGTTTAAAAAAATTTTTTTTTAAAAATGAAAAAAAAAAGTATGTGATTGAACTTCAAGCTTAAGTTGTATGTGTGCTCTAAAGAGAGAAGATAGAGACAGAGAAAGAGGGAGAGAGAGAGAGAGAGAGAGAGACAGAAAAGGAGACAGAGACAAGACTTTTCAGAACAATTTAATTGAGAGTTCATTCCTGGTTGTGTTACATAGGTATTTTTGACCATGAGACTGAAGCAAAAATTTTTTTAAAGTTTATTTATTTATTTTTGGGATAGAGAGAGAGAGAGAGAGAGAGAGAGAGAGAGAGAGAAGGAGAGAGAGAGAAAGAGCAGCAGAAGGGCAGAGAGAGAGGGAGAGAACCCAAACAGGCTCCATGGTCAGCACAGAGCTGACTTGGTGCTTGATCCCATGACTTTGAGATCATGACCTGAGCCAATATCAAGAGTCAGACACTTAACTAACTGAGCCACCCAGATGCCCCTAAAACAAATATTTTAATTTATGGTTCTACATAGGGTATTATGGGTACTGCTGAAAGGAACCCCCCAACTCTTAAGGCCCTGTGCCATTTCATGAAGCGAAGACAGAATGCAAGTAACGATGTAAACTTTTCAGTGAGGATAAGGACTTTCTCTGGTCTAAAGCCCATTGAGAAAGTCTTATTAATTTCTCTACAAGCAGGAATTTTCAAGACCCCAAAACACCAGAGAATTCTTTTGAATGTTGCTTCTGCTTAGATGACTTTAAAATTAAAACATGAACTGGGATGCCTGGGTGGCTCAGTCGGTTAAGCATCCAACTCCTGGTTTCAGCTCAGGTCATGATCTCATGGTTAGTGAATTTGAGCCTGTGTGGGGCTCTGGGGCTGAGGGCACAGAGCCTGCTTAGGATTCTCTCTGTCCCTCTCTGTCTGCCCCTCCCCTGCTTGTGCAATTTTTCTCTATCTCTCTTTTTCAAAAATAAATGAACATTGAAAAAAAATTAAGACACGAATTTATCATCCTTTTTTGCCCACAGAAAGCTTCAGTGATATACCTAACAAAAGATGGTTCCGTTGTTTTACAGTGGTGATGATGAACCATGAATTCAACTTAGTCTCGGGGTATGTCCTGTGACCTATACAAGCAAATGTTTTCAGTATTTATTGCCATTAAAAAAAACTGAAATCAAGTGGATAACATGTATGACACAACTCAACTTACTTTTTTTTAACAAACCCAACTTCTTATTCATATCAAAAGCATCCTTTCAGTGGAGTTTACTATTGGGTAAAGTTAAGGTTGCCGTTTATTTTATTGGCATTCAAATAATGAAGACAATATTTTGCTTACTTAAATTTATAGCAGTAATTCATTGGTTTCCACACATTAGGGACTGTACTATGACTTCATATATAATGTCTAACAATTCTAAACAGTCCTATGAGGGGAGCACTAATATTCCCTTTCACAGATCAGAAAACTGAAGCCTAGAGAGAATAAGTAATTTGTCCAGTGTCACACAGCTGGTACATGATAAAGCCAAATATTTCAGCACATATCTGTGTGATTCCAGAGCCCATCTTATATTACATGGCAAAGGAATTCATTTTCAGTGCTATAAAGTAAACTAAATGCAAACAGCCCAGTGTCTGTGCATTTTTCCATGAAAGATTTGTTTCAATTTCATCAACATTTTAGGACTTCATGATTAGTGATTCTTAGAGCTCAGAACAACTGGACTAGAGAAACCACAGAGCTTGGGATGCCTGCGCAGGCCCTTCCCTCTCTGTCTTTGCATCATAGTGTCTGGCATACAGTAGGGGTTCTATGTATAAATATTTGTCAAAGGCATGTAGGCAGGTTGGCTATCCTGAGGTTGCCCTGGAAGTAAGCTGTGTCCCAGGGCTTACTTGGGAGGTGGGGACAGTTCTGGTTGGCGAAGTATTCCTTGGTGTACGTACCATAACCAGCCTTTGATCCTCAGCTTTGCAGATTCCAAACTCCGCTTTTATCAGCAATTAAAGAGCATATTAATTTTCAACAACACATTCACACTAACGTAGCCTGATGTCTAAGCGCCAAGTAACTCATTGATTTATAATGAAAACTATGAAGGTCAGAAACAGGAATGTTAAAGTCATCACCAACAGCATGTGTTCTCCAAGAAGGCCGACCTACATGGGAGTGAGCGCATAACTGAAGGTTTACTTGGTAAATATGGAAAAGGAACAATGGAGGTTAATTAGAGGAATCCAGCGTTTATTGGCCTCTGGTAGGAGAGCCAGAGCACTCATCCCCACAAACAAGGAGAGTCTTGCCAAACTGAAGAGAACAGAATGACTCTCCCCAGGACCTTTGCATTCCATCTCTTGTTGGTTAAGGAAGTTGTTAAATTGGCTGGTGTTGGACACATTCTTTCTTTGTATATACTAACGTTTAATCCGGTTATGGTCACCTTTTATTGGTGAGACCTCTTTCAGGTGAATTTGCATATCTCCACAAAATCCATTTATTGAACTTTTTAAGAGTTTAATTCTCCCTGGGGAATGTTATTGGTGGGCATTCTACTATAACCTGAGTGGGCTAATGACTAACATTCTTTCAGGCCACTCAATAAAAGCCTGAGTCCTTAGATCTTCCAATAGAAATTGTTCCTAATTTTAAGGTGAATATGCAAGCTACATGAAGAAAAGCATTGTGGTCATTCATGAACATTTTGGGGATGTACCTACTGTGTGTCAGGCTTGTTCCATGCAAGTTACTGTGTAAACAATGGAGAACAACGATGAATGACAGCTCTTGCCTTCAAGGAGCATGCAGGCGTGTAAACATACATGTAAACAAAACCAGATACCATAAAAGAGTAAAAAGACTTGTAAACAGGGCACCTGGCTGGCTCAATCCAGAGAGCATGCGACTCTTGATCTCAGGGTTGTGAGTTGAAGCTCCATGTTGGGCATGGACCCTACTTAAAAACAAGCACACAAACAAACTTGTAAACAAAACAATGGTGTTTAGTTCTAAATAGAAACAAGAACCAATTGTTGTGGAAACACAAACAGGGAAGAGATGGCTTCACCAAGAATGAATAGGTTTTTTAAGTAGACAAGGGAGAAAAGTGCATTCCAACAGCTGGAACCACCTAAGCTAGAGCACAGACATGTCAGGTGCCCACAAGGAATGGAAGGTTGGGAGTGGAGACAAGTGGAGATTGAGGGGACAGAGGTGTAGGGATGAGGCTGCTTGAGCTCTTCAGGGCCAAAGGTGCAGGAGACATTTCCTCCCTCTCCAACACTCCTTCCCTCATCCCTGACTCTTGCACCTCTGGTTATTGTCTGTCTCTTTCAGAAGCTTTTATTTTCTCAGTTCATTCTTTAAATCAGTAATTTTTAAAACTTGAGGCACGTGGCTGGCTCAGTCAGGAGAGCATGTGACTCTGGATCTCAGGGTCATGAGTTTTAGTCCCATGTTGGGAGTAGAGAATGCTTTAAATACATAAATAAATAAAAGAATTTTTTTAAGTTTATTTATTTTGAAAGAGAGAGCAAGCAAGCAGAGGAGAGGCAGAGACAGAGGGAGAGAGAGAGGATCCCAAGCAGGCTCTGCATTAGCAGGTAAATATTTACATGGGGGTCGAACTCACGAACCCTGAGATCATGACCTGAGCTGAAACTGAGAGTAGGACGCTTAAGACTGAGCTACCCAAGTGCCCCACTGAGCCACTTATGCACCCCAGTAATTTTTAAAAAATTTTTTAATGTTTTTATTTATTTTTGAGACAGAGAGAGATACAGCATGAGCAGGGGAGGGGCAGAGAGAGAGAGGGAGACACAGAATCCGAAGCAGGCTCCAGGCTCTGAGCTGTCAGCACAGAGCCTGACGCGGGGCTCGAATTCACAGACTGTGAGATCGTGACCTGAGCTGAAGTCGGACGCCCAACCGAGCCACCCAGGCACCCCTGTACCCCAGTAATTTTTTAAAATGAGTTTTTTAATTATGTAATACATGTTTGTGGAATAATATCCAAGAACTATAAGGGCAAAGTATGAAAAATCTAGTTTCTCTCCCACCTACAATGACCATACGCACAACTCTGCTCTCTGCTCCCAGGGACAACCACTGGCACCAGATTCCTACATATCCTTCCAGAAAGTCCCTGGATAGGCAAGCATTTGTGTGTGTGTGTGTGTGTGTGTGTGTGTGTGTGTGTGTGTGTATACATTTGTGTAAGTATATAATTTTTTACACCAAGAATAGAATACTACTGCATTCTGCTTTCTTCACTTTATTTTTTTAATGTTTATTTATTTTTGAGAGAGAGCGCGAGCATGAGCAGGGGAGGGACAGAGAAAGAGGGAGACACAGAATCCAAAGCAGGCTCCAGGCTCTGGGCCATCAGCAGAGAGCCTGACGTGGGGCTTGAACTCACAAACTGTGACATCATGACCTGAGCTGAAGCCAGACGCTCAACCAACTGAGCCTCTAGGCACCCCCTGCTTTCTTCACTTTAAAATGGATTTTAGGGGTGCCTGGGTGGCTCAGTCGGTTGAGTGTCCAACTTCTGATTTCGGCTCAGGTCATGATTCCAGGGTTGTGGGACTGAGCCTTGTGTGGGGCTCCATGCTGAGCATGGAGTCTGCTTGAGATTCTCTCTCTCTCTGCCTCTCTCCGCCATTCACGTGTGTGCGTGCTCTCTTTCTAAAATAAAACAAAATGGATTTTAGAGATCTTTCCATATCTTTTCATTCTTTTATTCATTCACCTGACAAGTATTTATTCAGTGTCTACCTTGTGCCAGGCACTCTTAGATGATAAAGACTTGGCAGTGGGCAAAATCTCTAGCTTCATGGAACTTACATTCTAGTAGAGGGAAACAGGAAAGACAGACAAATGGCAAACAAGCAATGAAATATGTGTAATATGCCAGATGGTGATGAGTGCTGTGCAGAAAAATAAATGCATAGATGCAGAGTGCTGGCATGCTAGAAGTTGGAGAGTGGCTGCAGCCATCTAAAGGAGAGAGAGAGAGAGAGAAAGAAAGAGAGAGAGAGAGAGGCCTGGTTCTTTTGTTGGTACAATAGCATTCTGTCAGATGAATACACCATAGTTCCTTTAATCAGTCTCCTACTGACATTTACTTTCTTTCTAATATTTTGCTGTTACACTACTGCAAATCTTACACATAGGCCATTTGACACATCTAACAGTATATTTGTTTTTTTTAAGTTTATTTATTTATTTTGAGAGAGACAGAGACAGTGCAAGCAGGGGAGGGGCAGAGAGAGGGAGAGACAGGATCCCAAGCAGGCTCCACAGTGCAGAGCCCGATGTGGGGTTCAAACCCATGAAGCCATGAGGTCATGACCTGAGCTGATACCAAGAGTCAGATACTTCACCGACTGAGCCACCCGGGCGCCCCTAAAAGTATATTTGTAAGCTAAATTCCTAGAAGTGGGGTTGTCATTTTAAGTGTCTGTGTGGTTTTAGAATTTCAACAGATATCGCTACATTACTTTCTGGAAAGTGCCAATTGACAGTTCTTTCAGCAATGAATGGGAGGCCCACACCTTCACCAATCCTGTGTTGTCAAGATCTGTGATGTTTGCTAATCTGAGGAGAAAGCCATGAAATATTTTTAGAAGTCTAATTTGCATTTTACTTTTTACGATTGAAGTTAAATGTCCCCTGTGTCTAAAGGCCTTTTTTATTTCTTGTAAATCAACCACGTCCTTTGCCAAATTTTCTATGTGTGTGAGGAGTAGGGGTAGTGGTCACTTTGTTTTGCTTATTTCTGATTTGTAGAACTCTTCTTAGTAAAGAATTTACAGCCTTTGGGGATGTGGGTAGCAAATGTTTTATCCGATTTGTCAGTTCTCTTTGATTGTGTTTATAGTAAATGGCTTTTATAATGCAGAAACTGTTACCATTATATAGCCCAATTAAACTACCTTTTTATGGTTTCAGAAATTATTTTTTTTAATTTCCTGTTTTTCTTCTAGTATTTTAACAGTTTGTTTTTTAACTTTTAAATATTTGATTCATTTGGAATTCATACTACGTAAGGTGTGAGGCACAGCTCCAGTTAATTTTTTTCCAACTGGTTACCCAGTTGTCCTAAAACCATTTATAGAATAACTCCTCCTTTCTTTTTTTAAATTTTTTTAATGTTTATTTCTGAGAGAGAGAGACAGAGAGAGAGACAGAGCATGAGCAGGGGAGGGGCAGAGAGAGAGGGAATCTGAAGAATCTGAAGCAGGCTCCAGGCTCTGAGCTGTCAGCATGGAGCCTGACGCGGGGCTCGAACCCGCGAACCGTGAGATCATGACCTGAGCTGAAGTCAGACACTTAACCGACTGAGACACCCAGGTATCCCACTCCTCCTTTCTCCATGACTTTTTTTTTTTTTAAGATTTTAATTTTTTTTAAGTAATCTTTACACCCAACATGGGGCTCAAATTTCCAACCCAGAGATCAGGAGTCGCATGTTCTACGGACTGAGCCAGCCAGGCGTCCCTTCATGACTTTTCTTTTTATTTCTTGAGAGAGAGGGAGAGAGAGCACAAGTGTGCGAGTGAGCGCGGATGAGGCGCAGAGGGAAAGGGAGAGAGAGAAAGGCTCTTAAACAGGCTCCAGTCTCAGCCCAGAGCTCAATGTGTGGCTTGATCTTATGACCCTAGGATCATGACCTGAGCCAAAATCAAGAGTCAAATGACCAAACCACCCAGGCGCCCCACTCCATGACTTTTAAATCCCACTTTTGCATGTGATAAATTCCAATAAGAATATGGGTCCAATTTGGGTTTTCCAGACAAGCCCATTGATTTCACTGTTCATCTTTTCAACGATGGTCTATTTACATGCCAGGCACTGTTCTATGCAGGCATTAGTAACATTTTTAAATGTTAGAGCTTATGAAATAGATTTTACAACCTATCTTATTTTTCTTATTCTTTTTAGACTTTCCCAGGCTCTTTTTATTTGCTTATTTTCCACTTGAACTTTAGAATCAGTCTGTCTAGTTCCAAAATAAATTATCTTGATGTTTTTATTGGGATTACACTGAATTTACAGATTAATTTAGGGCAAATTGACATCTTTGTCATGCTAAAATTTTCTGAACAAGAACATAGCATGTCATTTGGTACATTTTTGTGTGTGTCCCTCATTAGTGTTTTAGTTTTCTTCATATAAATTGTTCGTTCACACTTTCTGTATATTTTAACTTTTTTCAGTTTCTTTCCTTCTAACTGGCTATATAAAAGCTTTTATGAATTTTGAACTCTCTTATTGTTTCTAACAGTTTTTCATAGGATTCTCTTGCTCTTTCTGGTAAGCAATCATACCATCAGCAAAGAATGATGATTTTACTTCACTTTTTCCAATTTTTATTTTTGTTTGTTATCTGCTTACGTTGGCTAAATAACAGTGGTGAAAAAGAAGACTCTTAACTTATTCCTGATATTAATGGGAATGCTAGTCTAAGATAAGCTTCTTTGTCATAGCTAGAAGCAGAAGTCTCCATTCAGAAGGTTTTAATCATAAAACTCTGGGGTGCTTACCAGAGATCAAACTTTTAAGTTTATTTATTCATCTTGAGAGAGACACAGAGACACACACACACACACATACAGAGAGAGAGAGAGAGAGAGAGAGAGAGAGAGAGAGAACAAGGGGGGGAGGGGCAGAGACAGACACGGGGAGAGACAGAATCCGAAAGAGGCTCCAGGCTCCAAGCTGTCAGCACAGAGCCCGATGTGGGGCTCAAATTCACAAACTGTGAGATCATGACCTGAGCCGAAGTCAGCCACTTAACCTACTGAGCCACCCAGGTCCCCGCCCCCCCCCCCCCCCCCCCCACTTTTTAAGTTTATTTCCAGAGATCAAACTTTTGGAAAGGGAAGAGGTTTGTGTATACATTCTTTCTAGTGATGGGGATTTATCATAAGGATATTTGAGAAAACAAGGGATATAAGAAACCATGTCAGCACAATTGCTAATTACTCTTTGCTTCATTCTTTTTTTGCTAACCTAACACTATGCTAACATGTTTAAACACATGAGGTTGTTTGAAAGTAACCTCCTCAGGGGTCACAGGCTATGTGCAGAGGCAAAACGCCCCAAAAGAAAACCTGAGTGATACAAGATTCAGTGTCTTGCTCTGAAATTGGTAATTCTTTAATGGATGTACTGGAGGAGAATAAAATTGCCAAAGAAAAAGAGTAGGAAGGGAGTATGAGATCCAAATAACCCAACAGGATGCTAACTCATCAGCCTCTAATTAGCCAAAACTTGGCCTTAAATTAGAGACTATTTCTTTTTTTTTCCCCTCAAGGTAAAAAAAATCTTGGCTTCTGCTTATCTAATCAATACTCAAATTTTCCCATTTACAAAAATTGCCTTGAAATTGTTCAAAGGCTTTCATTTATCCTCCACAATGCCTTAAATATAACAGATGTTTAAAAAGATGTGTTGAATGAGTGAATGTTAGGTAATCAGCACACTCTGTGTGGTTTTATACTAGTGATATAACGTAATGTCTGTTGAGCAAAGGAAAGGCTTTAGTTAGTCTGACATAGGCATCAGCTTTTTAAAAGGTTTTTTTTTTAATTTTTTTTTTCAACGTTTATTTATTTTTTGGGGGACAGAGAGAGACAGAGCATGAATGGGGGAGGGGCAGAGAGAGAGGGAGACACAGAATCAGAAACAGGCTCCAGGCTCTGAGCCATCAGCCCAGAGCCTGACGCGGGGCTCGAACTCACGGACCGCGAGATCGTGACCTGGCTGAAGTCGGACGCTTAACCGACTGCGCCACCCAGGTGCCCCAAAAGTTTTTTTTTTTAAGTTTATTCATTTATTTTGAGAGAGAGAGAGAGTGGGGAAAGGGCAGAGAGAGGGAGAGACAGAGAGAATCCCAAGCAGGCCCCTCAATGTCAGCACAGCGTGAGATCAGGACCTGAGCCAAAACCAAGAATCAGATGCTCAACCACTGAGCCAACCAGGTGCCCCGGCATCAGCTTTTAAAAGATGATGAATGTAGATAGTTTGAAAATGTCATATTGCTATGCAAATATGTTTATGGATTGCTAACAACTGGATTTTTACTGAGACTTTATCAATCATTATGGTTAAAATTTACCCTATCTTTTGCTATTTTATTTTGTTTTTCTTTAAAACACCCAAAAGCCATTGTAACTCTGTAAATCGGATGTTAATTAACAACATGCATGTTAAGGTAAGGACATTTCTAAAGCCCCCAAGTGCTGTCTTTTTAGAGCTTTCAGACATTGATTATTTTTAAGTGGCAATGTAGGAGTTAAGAGTTGAATAATGTATGTACTACTCTACATGGGATAAGCTGAAATCAGGAAAATTTTCATAGTCTGGAAGAGGTTTGTCAAAACAACCCCTTTGTTTTAAGTCTCTCTAAGTTTTTTTGGAACATCTAATTGGTTCAGTTGTCACAATACGGGATCACTGTCCTGTATGGGTTCTTACCTCAAGTTCCTGGCTGTCCTGTGGGTCAGCAGCTCTCAAGCATTTTGACCACGATCCACTGTAATAAATGTATTACATCGTGATCCTATGCATACGTGCATATACGCTTATGGCTTCTTAAGATACCACTTAAGCCATCTGCATGTTTTATGGTCTGATCTTTTCAGTTTTTAATCTAGTTTCTCCTATGCCATTCTGCTCTGTTCATTTAAAAGTTTGCTAGCTGTGACTTGCTAAATTGATTTCATAACTCTACAATTTGAAAAACAATGCTATAAATCAGGGCTCCTCCAATTGCAATGCTCATCCAAATCACATAGGGATCTTGTTAAAAAATGCAGATTCTCATAGGACTTTACTCATATGAGGACTTTAAGACACATAACAGATGAACATAAGGGAAGGAAGCAAAAATAATATAAAAACAGGGAGGGGGACAAACCATAAAAGACTCTTAAATATGGAGAACAAACAGAGGGTTACTGGAGGGGTTCTGGGAGGGGGGATGGGCTAAAAGGGTAAGGGGCGTTAAGGAATCTATTCCTGAAATCATTGTGGCACTAAATGCTAACTAACTTGGGTGTAAATTTATTTATTTATTTATTTATTTATTTATTTATTTATTTTCAACGTTTATTTATTTTTGGGACAGAGAGAGACAGAGCATGAACGGGGGAGGGGCAGAGAGAGAGGGAGACACAGAATCGGAAACAGGCTCCAGGCTCTGAGCCATCAGCCCAGAGCCCGACGCGGGGCTCGAAGTCATGGACCGCGAGATCGTGACCTGGCTGAAGTCGGACGCTTAACCGACTGCGCCACCCAGGCGCCCCACTTGGGTGTAAATTTAAAAAATAAAATTAAAATACATAAGAAATAAAAAATAAAATCATAACAAAATTGTTAGTCTTTAAAAAAAAATGCAGATTCTGATTCAATAGGGTCTGAGAAGCTGTATTTTATTTTATTTAAAAAAGTTTTTTTTTAACGTTTATTTATTTTTGAGACAGAGACAGAGCATGAACGGGGGAGGGTCAGAGAGAGGGAGACACAGAATCTGAAACAGGATCCAGACTCTGAGCTGTCAGCATAGAGCCAGCCCGACACGGGGCTCGTACTCACGGACTGCGAGTTCATGACCTGAGCCAAAGTCAGCTGCTTAACCGACTGAGCCACCCAGGCGCCCCTGAGAAGCTGCATTTTAAAGAAATTTTCAGGTGCTGCTGCTGCTGCTGGTCTGTGGGTGACACAGACCCACCACCTCTGGTTTAATTGGCCAAGGCAAGGATCTTAGGCTCTTAGTCTAAAGCACAGAAACTATGCAACAAGGATCTTTGGCTGCTTAGTTGAGAGAGAGCTGTGGCCACGGTGGGTCCAGCAGCATAGACTCTTATCTAGTACGGCGATATTCAGTTCAGATATTAAAGTCTATAGCATGTGTTTAATGAACACTTATTTATTTTATACTTACTATGTGCCAGGACCAATTCTAAGACAAGCTAAAGTGCTTCTTTTTGTATCTCATGTTTTATTAGGTGAGTGGTAAATGTATTAATTTCAGGTTGTGATAAGTGCCATGAAGAGAAATGAACCGTGTGAAGGAAAGATAATGGCGGTGTGGGGCATCTCTCCCTCTCTCCCTGCCCCTCCCCCACTCGTGCTTTCTCTCTTTCTCAAAATAAATAAACTTCAAAAAAACAAATGGACAATAAAATAAAATAAAATAAAATAAAATAAAACAATAAATGGGCACAATCCTATCGGTGGAAACAGCAAGCCATGGCTGTCATGTCCTGGCCAGTCTCCATACCCTACTCTTGCCATCTGTAGTGGATTACCACATATCTAGCGGTGTGGTCCTCTGACACTGAAATTTCATGTCATTTCCCTGCTCAAAACTCTCCAATGGATCCCATCACCCTTAGAACGAAATCCAAATTTACCTCAGCCAACCACATCCCGTACAGTGCCACCTACCTAACTGACTTGATCTTTGACTCTCCTTTCTTACTCCCCTCTAGGAAGGGTGTGCCTCGCTGCCTTCATGCCAACCCCGGACATACTACCAACTACTTTCCCCTCAGGATCTGTGCCCTCGTTTGCTCTGCCCCTGCGGTCCTTCCTCTAGATCTCCCCTTAGCTTTCTCCCTTCTTCCATGTCTCTGTCAAGTGTCACCAACCCAGTCAGGCACTGTCTAAACACCCCATCTCCACACTGTCAGTGCAGAGCTGGATGCGGGACTCAAACCTAAAACCGTGAGATCACGACCTGAGCTGAAGTCGGATGCTTAACTGACTGAGCCGCCCAGGTGCCCCACCCATTTATTTTTTTAGAACAGGAGACAGATTCAGGCAGTTTGCTGAAGTGATACACAACTGAAAATACAGAGATGTGCATTTATATTATGAGCTTTGGTCGATATGTGATACCTAATAATGCAAGATACCAAATTCAACAAAAGATAAGTCAGTGAAAAATTACAATCTTTTTTGCTCCATCCTTCCATAAACCCAGCTTTCCAGGTGAGCTCCGCCCTGCACACCATCACCTGAACCCCTCCATGTCCAGCTACCAGAACAATTCACCTGCCTAGACTAACCAAGCATCCCAGGTGCAGAACCGGAATGTGGCTTTTGTTGTAAATAATGAGGTAAATGTATAATGGTTAAAAGTACCATCTCCCTCATCTCTCATAGGTGATGACCTTTTCCCTCTTAGCCCTCCTGCCCAAATCTGACCTTTCTGCTGTATTCCTGACCTTATTTCCCATATTATACCAAGCGGAAGATGTCATCATGTGGCCAATGCACCATTATTTATTGTATCATGGAGTAAGAACAAAAATACTAAAAACATTAAGTAGACATATAATTGAATACAAGATGGGTCTGAATTTCAGTGATGTTTATATGTGAAAAAAAAATTGTGCTTTTTACAATTAATGAAATACATGTTGTTATTACCATCATCCATCCAGTCAGTTACCTGGAGGGAACTGTGCTCACCTCTCTCAACGTCCACATTCTATCAGTAACCACTCCCTGGATTCTACCTCCCAAATCTCTTAAATTCCTACCCTGGCTCCCATTTTGGAAACTCTTACTTGTTTTAAACTGGATGACTTATTTAACTACTAAGTCATTCTCCACAATAAAAGCAGAATAACATTTTATTCTTTTTTTTTTTTTTTTTTTTGAGAGAGAGAGAGAGAGAGAGAAAGAGCAAGCATGAGCCTGTGCAGGCAGGAGGGGGGCAGGCCAGAGGGAGGGCAGAGGGAGAGAGAGAGAAGCTTAAGCAGGTCTCACACCCAGTGTAGGGGGGTGGAGGGCTTGATCCCAAGACCCTAGGATCAGGACCTGAGCAAAAATCAAGAGTCAGACACCCAACTGACTAAGTCATCCTGGAGCCCCCAAGAATAACATTTTAAAACATAAATCTGATGATTACACTGTTAGATTAAAATCCTTTGTTTGTCTCTACTGTGCTTCAAGGTAAAGTCTAAGCATAGCCTAAACATACTTTGGAATCTTGTCTCTGACTCCTTTTCAAGTAAGTTCAGGTACATACAAACAAACTAGCATAAACAAAGTTTATTCTCTCCTTCTGTAGTGGCTTCCTTTGCTCCCTTTCTGCCCTGAAACACCTGCTTATTCTTCATGAATCAGCTGAAATGTCACCTCCTCAGTAAACTCCCTTGGATTTCCTCTGTGTCCATTCTTGAGGAAGCTAAGTGCTTATTCCTCTGTAGTAGATGACTCACAGGCCCCTACTTTAGCTATCATCATATTTTGTAATTGTTTGTACTTCTGCATTATGAGCCCCTCAAGGTCAGCCACCATATTTTATCCATTTTCATATCCTTTAGCATTAATCCTGTCATACAAGCAGGCCCTTAGCAAATGTTTTCCAAATGAATAAGCAAATGTGAACCTGAAAAAGAACCACCCTTACTAAATAATATGAGATCTCAGAGGTATGAAATATCCATCACTCCAGCTTTGAAAAAGGGGGCCAAAGAAAAGGCTTCGCTCTCTTGCCCTCCTCAGCCCCAATATAAAGTCCACTGGTGTTGCATGGAGTCCCAATAGCATGATGGAACCCTGATCTTGGGACCCTTTGTGTCTATAGTGTTCCTTGAACCCATGTTTGTGAGGCCTAGCAACCCAGGTGACCAAAGAACGTGGAATGTCTTTTTGTTAGCCATCTCCATATTTAAGAAAAAGGAAGCTAGATTGATGGTCTGTTTATCTATATGGCTTATCATCAGAAATGGCTTATCATCAGAAATTATTTTGCAAAAAAAACATTTTGCAGAACTATCAACCACCATTTCAAAAAAAATCATAATTGGTAATTTGCAAAGTTAGTCAACAATAAGGTGAGAAAGCAATAGCCCCTGGCAGATTTTTCTCTAGAACTCTCCCTCAAGGACATATGGTCAGAAACCAGAAAAGTCTAAGAAAACCTTAATGTCTAAGTATATAGGCTCTCCTTTAAATTTATGCAGGACCAGGGGCATCTGGGGGGCTCAGTCTGGTTAAGTGTCTGACTTCAGCTCAGATCATGATCTCACGGTTCATGAGTTTGAGCCCCACGTTGGGCTCTGTGCTGACAGCTCAGAGCCTGGAGCTTGCTTCAGATTTTGTGTCTCCCTATCTGTGTACCCCTCCCCTGCTCATGCTCTGTCTCTGTCTCTCTCTCAAAAATAAAATAAACATTAAAAAAATAATAATAATAAAATAAATTCTTGAAGGATCAATATGATATATATTTTTTAATTTTATATCTTTCTATACCTTAATGTCATATAGAGTGGCAGTACCTTGTGTGGATTTAATACATGTTGATTGAAAAATGTTTAAAAGAGAAACTGACTTTGAAAATTTTTGCAACTTTATTTTGACTTCTCTTGTTTTTTCAAACCCAGATAAATAACAGAGAAAACATACTCACTAGTGTAAACCACTAAAATCATGACCAGTATCCCTATTGTCCTATGCTACTCAACATAAACGTTACAGTAAATATACAAAATAATGTCCAAAAGTAGCAAGTCAGAAGGCAATAGGCCTGTATTGCGAGGAAGGTGCGGCCCAAATTTCTTATTCTTATATAGTATCATTCTGGTTGTATGGTCTACAGACTTGTAAAAGGATTGAACATTAAGAGGGAGTACATGGATATTTAAGAAGTCAAGGAACATGAAACAAAAGAGCTATATTGAGAAAGACAAGTATATTAAAAATATATATTATATTATGTACATATGACATTGCCATTTTTGTGAATGGTTGAATATCATCAATATCATATGGTTCTACCTAATAGCAAAAAGGAAGGGAAAATGGAGGGAAAGTTTTTTGTTTTTTTTTTAAAGTAAAAGATATGTTGATGCCATGTTAATGTCTTGAAGAACTCAACAAAAATGAAGATGGCTTTTCAGTATCAGAATCAGCCGGGAGCTGTGTAGCATATTGGTTAAGATATGAATTTCTTTTTTTTTTTTTATGTTTATTTATTTTTGAGAGAGAGAGTATGAGGGGGGGAGGGACAGAGACAGAGAGACAGAGGATCCAAAGCAGGCTGTACGCTGACAGCAGCGAGCCGGATGTGGGGCTCAAATTCACGTACTGTGAGAGATCATGACCTGAGCCAAAGTTGAAGGCTCAACTGACTCAGCCACCCAGGTACCCCCAAGATATGCACTTCAAAGTCAGACTTCCTTTCATTTAATCCTGCTTATACCACTTACTGTGTGAACTTGGTCAAGTCACTTAATTACTTCCGCCTCAGTTTCTTCACCTGTAAAAGAGAAAAGTAGTAACACTTCCCTGGGTTTTGGAGTAGAATGTTGTAATTTCAAAATGAGTACCACATAATAACATCAAAAATATTACTCAATGTAGCATAAAATCATAGCTGTAAACTTCTATGTGACAAAAACAAAAAAAATAGAATGAAAGAAAGATGCTGTTTGGGTTTTGGTAAACAAAGGCCTATTTAATTGATCACTGTAATCAATGGAAGGCAAGGAAAGTGCTGACAGACTAGTAGAGGGGCGCCTATATCTTAAGAGATAGCTCAGGTTCTATCTTCCTTTATCAAATCCCTATACAGCTCTGACATCGTGGTGTTGTCATAGACTTCAACTCTATGGAGATATTCTTCCAACCAGATGCTCTTAGAAGTGATACCATTTAAAAGGCCAGGAAGAAAGATCAAGATCATTTGCTGAAGTGGACTCAGACAATTAAGGAGATAAGCAGACAGAATATGAACAAGAAAAGATCAACTCAAAAAATTACAAGAGGCGTTTGTTTAGAAAGACACTCCTAGGGATCCATATGTTCAAAGAGAAAAAATGAATTCAAAGATGGTATCATTGCAATGCAATTGATTAACGAAAACAATGACATCAATCGTTAAAGGAAAAGTACTTTTATAAAACTTGAAAAGGTAGAACTGATACACAACTTCATTGACCAGGAATGTATTTCCCCCTGAGGCTCAAGAGCTTTAAAGCCACATAAAATATTTCATTTTTCCTGTGATTCATAATGCTGGCACATCTTACATCACATTAAATTAAAGAACAGTGTGCCCTTCCCCACATCATCTTCCCATAGAGAAACTGAGGATCACTAAGGCAAGTGAAATTGTCAGGCATACAATGTTCACCTTTAGATTAAATATTTTTATTCATTTCTTGTTTGGTGTCTCCACACCTCACTGTGGAGTGTCTGATTCCAATCATTGTTTGCTCCCTTAGTTTTTCAATATTTCAGTAGTCTACAATAGTTTCATTTTGGTTTCATCTAGGCAGATGGTGTCCAGAGGTCCCTTCTGCATGCATTTATTTTGATTCTGAGTAATGAGTCTTCTGTATGGCAGAGCGGTTAAATAACAGTATTTGATTTTGGATAGACTCAGCTCGGATGCAAGACGTGGCTTATTCAAGTCTCTAAACCTCACTTTTCCTCAATGGTAAAACTTATGGCTGTAATAATGCTTACGGCATTTGGTTGTTGAGAGCATTAATTGCATATAAGACAACCAACATAGTGTCTGGTGCATGGTAAAAGCTAAAGGCATGATAATTATTTTTGAGCTCTTTATTAGAGAATGTTTGGAGAATTATAGGACTTAAGCGATGGCATTTACTTATTAGGATGGGAACTCAAGTCGTTTTTGCTTCACAAAGTGTCCTTAAGCTGTAACAATCTCTTCTGTGTTTGACACTAATTGCACATTTTGAGATACCTTTATTATTATTTTCTATAGTAAGGTAGAGATTATTGCCTCCACGTATGAAATAAAAAGACTAGAAATAAGACTTCTACTGCTGGAGAGAGGGAGTAAATATACGTTTCCCTACTTCTGCCATTAAATACAACTTATGACTGCACAAATATAAATGACTCTGAAGGGTGGAGAGAAGACAGACAAGCTAGGAACCCGGAGCCCAAGGAATGACCTGGTGGTGAATCCCCTGGGTTTCCTTTTTGTCTCGTTTATCCTGGACTGGGTGCTAGAGAAGCCCACAAAACTAGACACATCAATAGGCACAGACCGAAAACAAAAACACCTGCTCTCTCTAACCAAAGAACCAAGAAAATAGGAACACAGTAAGATAGAAAACTTTGAGGGAGCGCCTGGATGGCTCAGTCACTTGAGCATTCAACTCTTGATTTCAGCTTAGGTCAGGTCGTGAGATCAAGCCCCATGTCAGGCTCTGTGCTGAGGGTGGAGCCTGCTTGGGATTCTCTCTCTCTCTCTCTCTCTCTCTCTCTCTCAGTCTCTCTCTCTCTCCCTCTCTGTCTTCCCCTGCCCCTACCCCACCTCTCAAGAAATAAAAAAATATTTAAAAAAAAAGAAAACTTTGAGAAAACCACTCTATCCCAGCCAAACACCAGAGAAAAATCTCTCTCCACCCCTACCTACACCAGGAAAAGCAAAATGGGGAGTCTAGATTTCCATCCTCTTCAGGCTGAAATGAAACATCCCAACTGCTCCAACAGTGTGATAAAAAAGAAAGTGAAGGAGGGAGCTGGAACTTTACCCACATTAGGAAATGACGTACTCCACAATGACCGTATGAATCATGTGGGGAGCCTGGACTTCCATCCCGCAGTAATGTGATGTTTTTCCCATTTCCGTTACGGTGGTGTCATGGGAGACCTAGTGGAAATACAAGAACTTCACCATTGCACAGGGACAATGGCTACAAGGTCACTTTCTCCACCCCACCTTGGTGTCAACAGAAGTCACATGGAGAGCAGTAATAGGGCACTGCTCCTCACCCCAGCCATGGAGATTTCAGTGGAGGTCTAGCAGGGAGCCAGAACACATACCCCTGCCTAGCAATAACAAGGAGGCCACAGAGCTGTAAATAGAGAACTCCTACCCCCACCTGAGAATAATGAGGTAGCATTCCCATCTGCACCTCTTCCTTGCTGGAGTGCTATCAGAAGAAGCCAGCTAAATCAGAAGGTTTAAATAAGATTCAGAGTCTTTTTCTTTTTAAAGTTTATTTACTTATTTACATAGACAAAGAAAGGGAGCAGGGGATGTGCAGAGAAAGAGTGAGAGAGAGAATCCCAAGCAGGCTCCGCACTGTCAGCTTGGGACCTGACACAGGGCTCAAATTCACGAACCAGAAGATCGGGACCTGGGCTGAAACCAAGAATTGGACACTCAACTGACTGAGCCACCCAGGAGCCCCTCACAGTCTCATAATACTTCAAATGTCTCCATTTCGACTGAAATTCAGTCAACATACCAAGAACCAGGAAGATCTCAAACTGAACAAAAAAATAGGTGCCAACTACCAGAAGAACTAATGCCAATTAGACATAAATTCTTGTTTCTTCCAGAAAATAGAAGAAGGAATGCTTTCTAAGTCATTTTATGAAGCTATTACCCTGACACCAGACCAGACAAAGACAGTACATAAAAAGGTAACTACAGAACAATATACTTCATGAATGCAGATATAAAGATCCTGAACAAAATATTGACAAAATTCAGACATCCACATATATACACATGTAAACATACATCTGCACACATATATGCATACATACATATAGATATACATAGAGAATTACAGACCATACTGGTGGGGTTTATTCCTGGGAGGATGCACGATTGGTTTAATATTTGAAAATCAATGTCATTTGCCATATTAACAGGGTAAAAATGAGGAAAAATGCATGATAATATCAATTGATGCAGAAAAATCATTTGACAAAATTTAGTACACATTTATGATAAAAATGCTCAGAAAGACATGACTAGAATGGAACTTCCTTCATTTGATCAAGAGCCTCTACAAAAAACCTACAGATAACATTATACTTTTTTTTTTATGTTTATTTATTCTGAGACAGAGAGAGAGTATATGCATGTGTGCTCGTGAGCAGGGACTGGCAGAGAGAGAGGGAGAGAGAATCCCAAGCTCTGTTAGTACAGAGCCTGATGCAGGCCTCGATCTCACAAACTGTGAGATCATGACCTGATGCGAAATCAAGAGTCAGATGCTTACCTGACTGAGCCACCCAGCTGCCCCTAGATAAAATTAAACTTAATGGTGAATGATAATGCTTTTCACCTAAGATCAGGAACAAGGTAAAAACATCCATTCTCACCATTCTCATGCAACACAGTGCTAGAGTTTCTAGCCAGAGCAATAAAGCAAGAAAAGAAAAGAAAAAAGCATACAGATCAAGAAAAAAAATGAATAAATAAAACTGTCCCTATTTGCAGATGACATAATTGTCTACATAGAAAATTCTAAGGAATGTACAAAAAACCTCCTACAACTAATAAGTGGGTTCCTTTAGGTCACAGGATACAAAATCAGCATATTAAAGTCAACTGTTTCTATCTACTATCAATTAACATGTGGATTCCAACATGGGGCACCTGGGTGGCTCAGTAATTTAAGCACCCGACTTTGGCTCAGGTCATGATCTTGAGGTTTTTGAGTTCAAGCCCCACAATGGTCTGTCTGCTGTCAGCACACAGCCTGCTTTGTATCCTCCGTCTTCCTCTCTCTCTGCCCTTCCCTTGCTTGTGTTCCTTCTCTCTCTCAAAAATAAATAAAATTTAAAAATAATAATAGTAAAATAAAATAAAATACCATTGGGGTGCCTGGGTTAAGTGTCTACTCTTGACTTCAGCTCAGGTCATGATCTCACAGTCATGAGGTGGAGCCCCTTGTTGGGGAAGCCTGATTGGGATTCTCTCTCCCCTCTCTCTCTGCTCATTCACATGCTCTCTCTCTCTCAAAATAAATTTTAAAAGCTACCATTTATAATCACTCAAAAAATTGAAATATTTAGGTGTAAACATCACAAAAACAGGTACAAGACTTACATGCTAAAAACTACAAAACACCGGTGAAAGAATATAAGATCTAAATAAATGGAGAGACAAACTGTGTTCATGGATTGGAAGACTCAACATAGTAAAGATGGCAATTTCCCCTGATCTTATATGAAAATTTAATGCAATTCCTATCAAAATCCAAGCAAGATTCCTGTAGATATAAACAAGACCATTCTAAACTGTATATGGAAAGGCAAAAAAAAAAAAAAAAAAGAATAATTAAAAAAAATTCTTGATAAAGAATGAAGTAGGAGGAATCAGTCTTTTCCATTTCAATATTTTTTTGTATGCTTTACTAATCAAGACAGTGTGGTATGGGTGAAGAGACAGACACACAAATCAATGGAATAGAATAGAGAGCCAGAAATAGACCCACATAAATATGCCTAACTAATTTTTGACAAAGCTACCAATGCAATTCAGTGGAAGAAAGATGTTTTTTTTTTTTTTTTTTAACAAAAACAAAAACAAAAACAAAAACAAAAACAAAAACAAAAACAAAAACCAGTGCTGGGGCACTTGGGTAGCTCAATGGGTTAAGTGTCCGACTTTGGCTCGGGTCATGATCTCATGGTTCGCGCGTTCTAGACCCAGCACAGAGCTATCAGCACAGAGCCCGCTTCAGATCCTCTGTCTCTGTCTCTCTCTCTGCCTCTCCCCTGCTCACACTCTCTCCTCTGTTTCCCAAAAATAATAAACATTAAAAAAATAAATAAATAAATAAATAAACAGTGCTGAAGCGACCTAACCCTCAGACCTTACCCAAAAGTTAACTCAAAATGGATCATGGACATATATGTAAAATAAAAATTATAAAACTTTTAGAAGAAAATAGGCGAAAAATCTTTGAAATCTAGAGATAAGAGTTCTTAGACCTTACACCAAAGACATGATCCATAAAAGCAAAAATGGATACACTGGATTTCATTAAAATTAAAACTTTTGCTCTGTGAATGATTCTGTTAAGAGGATGAAAAGACAAAGACTAATTTTTGGAATGTATAAAGATGTCCTAAAACTCAACACTTAAAAAGCAATTCTATTGGAAAATGAACAAAAGGCATGAAGAGACATTTCACCAAAAAGAATACACAGATGGCAAATAAGCACGTAGGAAGATGTTTAACATTATTAGCCATTAGCAAAATGCAAATTAAAACCACAATGACATATCACTACATACCTACCAGAATGGCTAAATTTTTTTAAAAAGCAATGAAAACACTAAATTCTGGTGAGGATGGGGACAAACTGGATCCCTCCTACATTGTAGATGGGAATGGACAATGGTATATCTGTTCTGGAAAACAGTTTAGCAGTTTCTTAAAAAAACTAAACATGCAACTACACAGTGACTCAACAATTGCACTCCTGGGCATTTATCCCATAGAAACAAAAACTTATGTTCATACAAAATCTGTACACAAATGCTTATAGCAGTTCCTCCTAAGAGCCAAAAACTGAAACAACCCAGATATTCTTCAATGAGTGAATGGTTAAAAATCTGTGGTACATCCATAACATGGAATATTCTTCAGCAATACAAACGAATGAACACTTGATACATGCAACAGTACAGATAAATCTACAGAGAATTAGTATGAGTGAAAAACTAAATCCTAAGAGATTATATACAGTACGATTTCATTTATAAATCATTCTTCTTTTTTTAATGTTTTTGTATGTATTTTGAGGTGGGGGGGAGGGGCAGAGGAAGAGGGAGAGAGAGAATCCCAAGCAGGCTCCATGTTCAGCATGGAGCCCAACACAGGGATCTATCTCACGACTGTGAGATCATGACCTTAGCTGAAGTCAAGAGTCAGACGCTTAACCAACTGAGCCATCCAGGCGCCCCTATAACATTCTTGAAATGACAGAATTAAAGAAATGGACAACAAATTAGTGGTTCCCAGGGGACTACAGAGGGAAGTGTGTGTAGCTATAAATGCACGCACAGGAATTTCTGTGGTGGTGTAATTGTTCTGTTTCTTGACTGTGTTAGTGTCAATATCCTGGTTGTGATATGGTACTTTAATTTTGTAAAATGTTACCATTAGGAAAAACTGGGTAAACAGTACATGGGACTTCTCTGTGTATTTTTTATAACTGCATGTGAATCCTTACTTTTATCAAAACAAAAAAGTTTAATTAAAAAAAGAAACAGGGCGCTGGCTGGTTCAGTCAGAGGATCATGTGGCTCTTGATCTCAGGGTCATGAGTTCAAGTCCCACATGGGGTACAGAGAGTACTTAAATAAAACACACACACACACACACACACACACACACACACACACACACACACTTTAAAAAACCCCAAAAAACAGAAGTCCTGGATGCTGACTTTATGTTGTCCAGGTGATTTTGGAAACACATTAATTGCTCAGTCTCAGTTTATTCATTTGTAAAATGGAGTTAATAATATCTCCACTATATCCTGAAATTGAGCAAATATAATTAAAAAATAAATGTTTAAGAAATTGCACCTAGCTATATACTTGAATCAGACTTCTGGAACAGAGGGAACCTTAGTAAATTTCCTGCTTCATTGGTTTCCAAGTAATTTTTTTCTGGACATAGCATCCATGAGTTGGACACTGCAGAGCGATGAGAAGCAGAGCAGGATGTGCTTCCCAAACATCTTTCTCCTTCTCACACTCCACCCATTCCCCCGCCCCAGCCTTGTTTTCATTTGTTTCCAAACAATTCTGAGAGATTCTGCAGAAGTATTTTTTACTTAAGCCATTTTGATATCAACTCTCTGGTCCTAATCCTTCATTTTACTAACTGGAAGCTGGTAACCAGAGAGGTTTAGTGACTTACAGAAGACATTAAGTTACTTGGTGGTGGAGATGAGACAGGAACCAGGGCTACTGACCCTCAGTCCACCATTGTGTTACTAAAGCATGGTATTTTGATCGATTGCTCAATATTTTTGTCAAAAGAGCAGTCTCTTAAGCAGCTAGTAATTTGCTAAAGTAATAACATTTAAGGTCGTCTAGAGCTATAACTTTATACAGTCTTCCTTAAACAGATGGGTTGAGTTTGTAGATGTGTTGGTAGTGATCGTATCAGATATTGTTCATGGGTGGATGGAATTCAAGTATCTTCAGCGCACATCCATTACTGTACATATTTGGAAAAAGCTTGTTGGTGCCACCTGGTGGTTTGAGGGATAGATATTATACTGTGGCAGTAAGTGAGAAGACATTTTAGATCCCCCGTTTTGTTAATGCTATTTCAATGAATATACTGGTACTCACTGCCAACTTCCTCAGCCACTGTATTTCTTTGATGTTTTAGGTGAAAATGCTTTTCAGAATACAAAGGAAGAGGCTCATTTTTGGTTTAGTTATCCAGTTTATCTCTGCCAATTAAAACCTTTCCTCTTCATAGAGAAAATTACTTAGATGAACTTTTCTCTCTCTCTCTCTCTTTTTTTTTAAAAATTTTTTTTTCAACGTTTATTTATTTTTGGGACAGAGAGAGACAGAGCATGAACGGGGGAGGGGCAGAGAGAGAGGGAGACACAGAATCAGAAACAGGCTCCAGGCTCCGAGCCATCAGCCCAGAGCCTGACGCGGGGCTCGAACTCACGGACCGCGAGATCGTGACCTGGCTGAAGTCGGACGCTTAACCGACTGCGCCACCCAGGCGCCCTCTCTCTCTCTCTTTAAAGGTTTTATTCTTATGTAATCTCTACACTCAGTGTGCGGCTTGAACTCACGACCCCAAGATCAAGAGTCAGATGCTCCGCCAACACAGCCAGCCAGGTGCTCCAAGATGAATTATTTTCAAGCCCACATTACTTGTTAACTGCAACTAATTTTCAAATCAGAACAGTGAATTCTTAGCACATATCTTAGTATTCTTGCAAAGTCAATAGTCAGGTTATAGTAGGGGCTAAAAAAGTACTAACATCTTCTTTTTAAAAAATCTACAATTCAGGCTTTTTATGAAATCAAGTATTACTCTGTGTAAAAAAAAAAATCTGTAACCATGTTAAAGATTAATATCATAAGGGCTACAGTTAGAATTAAGTGCACAGTTTAAACATTAGAAGGGATTTAACTCTTTGAAGTTTTCTAATGAACATACATTTCTTTCAGTGAAAACTTAGATACATTCCTTGTCCTGACACCAAAGTAATAATTTGAGCAGACCAAACCCATATCAACAACTACTGGATGTTTAAAACACTTACTTGTTTCTAGTATCACCATAAAACAATTCTCTTCCTTTATATATATAAGGGGTCATGAAAGGAATGAATCATAAAATAATTTGTTTGCTCAAGGTGTTACTAACTTTAGAAATTGCTGGTCTTCTGGGTTGGTCCACTTAACAAAGTTGTTTTTAGAACAACAATGACAATAATGACTAAACTCAAGTACACGAAAGATATTTGGTAGACAGGATAAGGGAAGTTGTTAACAAGTCTTTGGAGGGAGGGAACCTAAATAAATAAAGACTAGCAGGGCACA
Source organism: Puma concolor (assembly GCF_028749965.1). Classification (NCBI taxonomy): domain Eukaryota; kingdom Metazoa; phylum Chordata; class Mammalia; order Carnivora; family Felidae; genus Puma; species Puma concolor. Next base: position 39,476,507 of record NC_141673.1, on the reverse strand, counting down.
AAGCAGCCATTGGGAGGAATGGGGTCAGTGACAGAGAAGAAAGTGTTAGGAACAGAGGTGAGGTTCCACCATGGCAAAAGCAAAGAAGGTCTCCAATAATGCTTGAAGGGACTGAAAAGTTAACTAACAGGATAAGTTTGAAAAACAAATTTAAGTTTAAAAGTTTCAACCTGCACAAATTATGCTTTCCGTTGTTCCAGATTTATTTTATTTATTTTAATTTTTTTAACTTAAAAAAAAATTTTTTTCTAACATTTATTCACTTTTTGAGAGACAGAGACAGAGTGTGAGCAGGGCAGGAGCAGAGACAGAGGGAGACACAGAATCCGAAGCAGGCTCCAGGCTCTGAGCTGTCAGCACAGAGCCCGATGAGGGGCTCGAACTCATGAACCGTGAGATCATGACCTGAGCCAAAGTCGGACGCTTAACTGACTTGAGCCACCCAGGAGCCCCAATTTTTTTTTTTTAACTTTTAAAAACATGTTTTATTTATTTTTGAGAGAGAGAGAGAGAGAGAGAGAGAGAGAGCGCGCGAACACAAGTGGGGGAGGGGCAGAGAGAGATGGAAACACAGAATCCGAAGCAGGTTCCAGGCTCCGGGCTGTCAGCACAGAGCCCGACGCCCGCTTAAACCCATGAACTGTGAGATCATAACCTAAGCTGAAGTCAGACACTTAACAGACTGAGCCACCCAGGAGCCCCTCCAGATTTATTTTAATAACTGAATATTTTTTAACCACTGACTAGAGGTATATTTTCATATGCCAATACAAAAAAGATTAAGAAAACATGGTGTTAATGTAGCCCATTCCCAAGGGCTAGGATCACAGATGAACTTTATGGGTAGTTCTCATTAGTTATGTCAGGCAATATTAAGTTTTTCATGTAAGTCACCCACTGACAAATTGAAGCTATTTCCTTTTTTTAAAATTAATTTATTTATTTTTGAGAGAGAGAGAGACAGCAGACGGAGGGGCAGAAACACAGGAAGAGAGAGAATCCCAAGCAGGCTCTATGCCAAGTGCAGAGCCTGATGCAGAGCTCAAATCCACGAACCATGAGATTGTGACCTGAGCCAAAATCAAAAGTCGGAAGTTTAACCAACTGAGCCACTCAGGCGTCCTGAAGCTATTTCCTCCTTAAAAAAACCAAAAATCTGAACACTTTTGGGATACCTTCAGATCTTTGCAGTTAAAACAGTTCAGACTGATGGAACAAAATAGGTTTTGAAGAAAAGTCTGGGAGGCCTTTAAGGTTTTTTAAAAAATTTTTTAAAGATTTTAAAGTAATCTGTGCACCCAATGTGGGGCTCAAACTCACAATCCTGGTATCAAGATTCATACACTCTTCTGACTGGGCCAGCCAGGTGCCCCCCAGGGCCTTTTACATTGACTTCTTAAAGGTACATGAAGTGGAATACTGTTCAGATCCTGGCTTCATCGTTGATGCCCGGAGTTCATGGCTGGTTTCTTGTAAACTGGGAATCATACTACCGTAATCATAGATATATTGTGCATATGGTACTTATGAACGCTTGGCACGCAGTAGGTGATCAAGAAACATTAATTTCTTTTTTCTTTGAGACTAAATAAACTAGACAACATTTAGTAAAGCAATCAGCAAAGAATTCAAAGTTTTTTCCCACGGTCTTTGGTTTCACTGGCCGCACAGACTTGCACTGGCAAAGAAGTCATGAGCTGTTTTTAATAGGTTTCACATAAAATTCTTAATACCCTAAGAATCTATTAATACACACAATTATAACAAATAGATTCTGTGCCTGGGGATACATATTTTTAAATCTTCTAATAATTACAAGATAGTGAAACTCACTTGTTCCATTTTAACTTGAGATTACAAATTTCTTAGTTTAGAGCCAACATGCAGCTTTTAAAGAATAAGGGAATACTAAGTATGTAGACTACAATAAGAGCACTTCTATATTTAGGATCAGGATCAACCAAATGTGAAATGGTGCTGGTGTCAAAAGAGATTTTTGCACCAAGGTTTGCGAAAATACTCTTGTTTCTATTAACATTTGCAAAGATGTGTAAATGAACAGATTGTAATTTTAAGGATGTTATTCAAGATTCACTACCCCTTCCAATATTATTACTATCCAATACCCAGAACATAAACATGCTGTAATTGATAAATGTCACGATTGAGATGCAGGGACCCTTAACAACTGTTTAATATTAACACGCTCTCACATTAATCACTTGTCCTTATAGATAAGTACATTTTTAACTCAGAGGTTTACGGATGAACTTAGCAAAAGCAAAGGTTGGCATATTGGTAAAGGGCAAATTCAACCCTTTTAAGAAAACCTGGCAATATTTGAAGTGAAATTATAATGAAAATTTAAAATAAACTTTTAAAACTTTGACAATTAGTTATATGTAAGAAATAATCCTTAAGTACACCTAGGTATAGAGGTTTGCCATTTGAAACATTCCTTAACATTTCCCTTATTTAGCCACTCAACGTATTTTGTCTCATTTTTTTCCAACTAGATAATTTAAAATCTTAAAGCACCTCAATATTTTTCTTTGCTTTTTCAAATTTATACTGTTGTCTCTTCAGTTACCTCTACTATTATTCTACATAGATCTTTGATCATTCATTCGTTCACTCAATTCCGGGTGTGTCTGGCTTTGCCTGTGCTCCTAATGCATATATTCTAGCCAAGGGAGCAGGAGAAGCACTTAGAAGTGCATTTCGTTCTTTCCTTTTCCTTTCTTTCGTAAGTTTATTTAGTTTGAGAGAGAGAGCGAGAGAGCGCGCGAGAGAGCGCAAGTGGGGGAGGGGCAGAGAGAGGGGGGAGAGAGAATCCCAAGCAGGCCCCACAGCATCAGCACAGGCTCGAACTCACCGACCGCGAGGTCATAACCTGAGCCCAAACTAAGAGTCGGACACTTAACCGACTGAGCCACCCAGGCGCCACAGAAGTGCATTTTTCAAGTGTACTGTCAGCAGTCACCAGAACTTGCCTTTAGCGTAGTCTTGTACTTCTCTCTCTCTCTTCCTGTCTCAGGCGAAGAAGTACGGCACTGGGGACAGGAGTTTCCAAACGTTCCAACGCCTGCGATCCAGACGTAAAAGAAGGAGCGCACGTATAGGGGACGTGTACGAGTGAGCTCCCCACGTACGGCCACGAGCGTACGCAAGGAGGCTCCCGTGGGGCATGGATGGAGAGGCCTCCCTACGCCTGTGATCCTAGCTCGCTCACGCGCCTCCGCTCTTGCTCGTCCTTACTTCTGCTCTGAGGCGCCCTAGCCCACTCGCCCGAGGATTCTCTGGCCTGACAAGGAAAAGCCCACTGCAAGGCTACAAGATCCATCCTAAGTCTGCCATTCTGTGATGTTCACGAAACCTTTGTATTCAGTTTTATGAATGATACAATGCTTCATTAAACTTACATATTGCTGGGCTATTTTTTCATTAGACTCAAGGAGCATCTTTTTTTTTTTTTTTTTTTTCCGCGTCACGGAGCTACTTTTATCTCCTAGCATAGCATACATATTGTTCTTTTATGCTTAAAATAGCCTCGAAAATGGATTCAATTTATACAAGTGTAAGGGGAAGAAATGACTCATATCAGGGCCTTAGACAAAAATAAGATGTGCTGCTGACTTCTGGTCTGGTGGGAGGAATTGATGTACTCACAGCCAATTATAACTACTGTGGCAGAGGCAGAAAGGAGCGCCGTGGGAGCCCGAGAAAATCGGGCTTCACCAGAGAGAGGCTGTGTTAGCTGAGTCTTGACAGCTGCGTAGCAAACAGTATAGGTCGTGGGCGAAGGCATGGAAAGTCTGAGGCCTGTTCCAAGAGTGCAAATATGCCTAGTGCGGGTGGAGCATGGCGAGGGGCAAGTCAGCGTGCGGTCAGAGAAGCGGGCCTGGCACCGTGCGTGGCATACAGCAGGCGCTCAGTCAACGATGGAAGGAACGAAGATGGATTATGCCAGTCTCATGCTCCAAATCTTCCCATCTTACTTGTAATACAACCCTGGGACCTTACTGTGGTTCACGAAGCCCTACGTTTCCTGCCTCCTTAACTCCCCCACCCTATTTGTTACCTACCCTGCGTCCTTCTACTCTTACTTTTTTCCCTTCCTCAAGCATGCTAGATCTGTTTCTGGCTCAGGATTGACATCTGCAGTTCCCTCTACAAATACCACTCTCCTTCCACATATGCACACGGCTCATCGGTCATTTTCCTCAGGTCCTTCCTCAGAGATGCCTTCCTCGGCCACCTTACCTGGAATAGTCATCCCATGCTCAGTTACTATCTACTTACTCTATTTTGGTTTCTCCATGTGGTGCACACTACTGCCTGGGAGTGCTTCCTTTGCTTACTTGTTAATATTCTTTCTTCCCTACTAGGTTATAAACTTAGTCACTGAGGACTGGGACTTCCATTTTGTTGACCACCATATCTCCAGTGTCTCTACATAGTAGGTCTCAATATTATTTGAGGAAGGAAAGGAGAGAACAAGGGGCCAATCGGTGAAAGGCTTTGAATAGCATTTCTAATTATTCTGCAGGCACACTCTCAGAGGCCGTACTTATTTATCTCTGATGAATACGTTCTCCTTGTCCTTTTCTTCATTAAATACGAGTATATTTTAAAAACTGAGAATGTACTTAATATATTATGATGCATGAGAAAGAAAGAAATCAACGGACAACAAATATTTAAGTCAACAAATATCTGTTGGACACTTTTTATTGCCAGGTGCTGGGCTAGGTGGCGGGAAGAGAGCAATGAATAAGCAGGTGTATTCTCATTGATCTTAGAGGCAAGTAGGGAGAGATACAGTGAAGTGTGTTGAGTGTTTTATAAAAGGGAAAAGCATAGGTATTCTTGTCTAGTGAATGAAAACTTATAATGTTCAAGTTGAGGGGCGCCTGGGTAGCTCAGTTGGTTAAGCATCCAACTTCAGCTTAGCTCATTATCTATCTCGTGGTCTGTGAGTTCAAGCTTTGCGTCAGGCTCTGTGCTGACAGCTCAGAGCCTGGAGCCTGTTTCAGATTCTGTGTCTTCCTCTGTCTCTGCCCCTCCCCTGCTCTCGCGCGCGCTCTCTCTCAAAAATAAATAAACATTAAAAAAATTAAAAATTAATTAAAAATAAAATGAATGTTCAAGATGAGACCTGACAGGTGAGTTAGCCGAGGAAAAGGAAAAGGATGAAGACTATCTCAGAATGTGCAAAAGGAGGTGTGAAGAAATCAAAGAAGTTGATGCCTGAGGCCTTGAGCTCTCAGTTTTCCAGTACTCATGTGCCAAATGGACAGACAATGGACATTTGAGACAGTTGTAAAGAATTCATGAACCTATAGGAATAGGGCCAGTGGTTATAGTACCGAGTGAAGTGGATCTTCAGTCCAATGGAAGAGGAGAGAAATGAGGGCAGAACGGGGGCTGAATGTAACTGCCATCTTCAGGAAGCAGAGGCATCTGAGCAGAACATGGAGAGGTGGTTGGGATGTGACTGGAGGTCACATTATAGGAAACAAATATGAGGTGATAAAAGTATGCAGGATAAACTGGGTAGAAAGGTTAGTACTTCGAGCCAAGAGAAAGGGATACACATGAAATACTATTTCAAAGTGGGGAAAGGAAAAAAGAAAAAAACCTTGAGTGGTGATTAAATATGGTGAACAAGGCAAGACAAGAGTTTTGGATCTTTGCTTTTATTTTCCTACCTTCCAGTCTGCTTATCCCACTACTGAGAAGTTGGTCTGAAGTTATGACTTTTAAGAAATTGAGTATTGAGTGAACCTGATAGGTTTCAGGTTATTAAAAAATCTCAATTTATTGGGGTCCCTGGGTGGCTCAGTTGTTAAGCATCTGACTTTGGCTCAGGTCATGATCTCATGGCTTGTGAGTTTGAGCCCCATGTCAGGCTCTGTGCTGACAGCTCAGAGCCTGGAGCCTGCTTCGGATTCTGTGACTCCCTCTCTCACTCTGTGCCTCCCCTGCTCATGCTCTTTCTCTGTCTCTCAAAAAAAAAAAAAAAAAAAAGTTAAAAAAAATCTTAATTTATTTTACAAACAACTTTATGACAATTTAAGTGATTTAAAACAAGAAATCTCTCCGTTGCCTTACATGGGTATCTTACCTAAACCAGTCCTGAACTGTGTGATCAGTAAGTTGTAGTAATTAATAGTTGAAATAGAACCAGTACATTGTACATGGTAGGTGTTTAGTAAATACTGGTTAAATGACTGAATATTTTCTAATTATTTAAGTTAGAACAGAATCAAGGTTTTCTGGATAATAACATTCTCACTTACTTGAATTCTAATGTGTGTGCATTCCTGAGTGGAAGAGGAAAAGTGGCAGAGGGGAATGTCTTACTGCAGGCCAAAAAAGAGTTTCCCATAATCTCTAGTGTGTTCTTACTTGTGCCAGAGGCCACTATCTAGGAATTCCATGGGAATGTGAAAGTCACCCATTTTGTGTGTCCTGCGGGGAAAAAATTGAGATCTGCTGCATTAAAAAATCACCTCCAAATTTCATTACTCTACAAGTTAGTTGTTTTCCTTTTTCAATAACCCTTTATGATTTGCATGAAGATGCATACAAATTAGTTGTATATGTCTGTTAATTATTTTATGTAATATTAAGTTGGAAATTTTATTTTTTGATTTTAATTTAATTTTATTTTTGAAAGAGAGAGAGAGAGAGAGAGAGGGTACAAGTGGGAGCAGGGGAGGGGCAGAGGGAGAAGGAGAGAGAATATCTCAGGGCTCAAGCTCATGACCATGAGATACTGGCCTGAGCCGAAATCAAGAGTTGGATGCTTAATCAACTGAGCCACTCAGGCCCCTCTGGAAATTTTCAATAAAATGTTTAAGGCTCTCTATGGCAGATTCAGTTATTCTTCTACTACATAAGGTAATCTAGCAGGTTTACAACTCAAGCTATTTGGCAATGAGTTGAGAGAATTGCCTTTGATATGACAGAGTTTTGTTTCTTTCCACTTCTCCGCCCTTGCAAAACCATCCTGCTCCCACTCAACAGCTGACCCAAAGATGACTCATGTTCTTCACATAAACACACCTTTTACTCTATGTACTTCCTACTATTTGGAATACCTCTCCTTCTCCATGCAAGTTGTATCCATTAAAAAAAAAATGTTTAATTAAAAAAAATCACATTACAGAAAATTTAGAAAATAGAAGATAAATATTATCTATAAAACTAATCTCTAGTACAAAATGCTATAGTTTGGTCCACTGGTTCTAGTCTTTTTATTTTTTAATTAATTTTTTTAGTAGCAAAAATTACTTTAATGTTGGCTCTCAGTAAGAGATACTAGGGCACACATTAATTGGCCCTACAAAATCAATATTCATTTTAAGTATAGTAACAGAGGATACAGTTGTCAAATTACAACAAATAATTCTGCAATGGCATAACGATGTTGTAGAAAATAAACATCCTCTGTGTAGAGTGTAATGTAAGATTTGTTAGGTTTGAGACCCTGCTTAGCTCCATTAATGGCACTTGACTCTAACTAGGTCCACATTATCTCATTAAACCCAAGTATATAATAGTAGTATATGGTATTTTTGATCACTTAATAATTTAATACTTTACATGTACTAGTTCATTGAATCCTCATAATACTATTAGGTAAATTTTATTATCAGTTGCATTTTATAAATGAAGAAACTAAGAAACAGAGAAGCTTGGTAAACTGCCCACCTCACTCAGCCAAGAAATAACAAAGTAAGGATTCAAACCTAGGAGCCAGAGGCTGACATTAACCACCATCTCTGTTTGCCTCAATAATCTATTAGAATAATCCACAGATTATTAATGAGACTATTAGGGACGTCTTGAAGCACAGTCTGACTGTGCTTTTACCATCTGATACATCAAATGCAAGTGTTCTTCAATAATTTACCAAATTCCACAGTCCACTCTTATTTTCACCTTGTACAGGTTCCATATTAGCAACAGGATCATCTTTGTGTCTTGGGTCCCACACCTTCACAGGTCCTGTTGTGAATACAAGTCAATTGGCAAAATTCAATAGTGACTGATGACATTTCTGCATTCTCTTCCTATGACTTCCTACATACAGAGCAATATTACAGACACTCTAACACTTGACACTATAACATGTATTTCTGACTTCTAATTGGGAAAATTGTATTTAATATCAGAGATATTACCCATATGTTACTGTCTGACTTGATTTCCAAGTTAATTGGTATACAGAAGAGCCAACAACTGTTCCGAAGTTATCAACAAGGTCTGACTGACAAGGCAAACACAAATGTTACATAATCCAGATCAGGTCTTATTATCTTTGAGCCTAAAACTAATGTACTATTTATTTCGAATAATATCAGCATCATCTTAATTTTTATTTTTTTTCCATACTACCCATTAATTAATTTTTACACTGTGGATGTGCTTTGGGGGGAGGCACTGTTTTCTGAGGGGGCTGTCTGGGAGGAGTAGGTTTGGGGGTTGGACTGCAAATGAATTGCAAGGTTGGAGGGTTGCACTGGCATCCGAGCAGGTACCTGCTGCCCCCACCACTGCCCTCGGTGTGGGACTACTGGTGAGTGTGCTCCCACGTGTGTACGGTATGAGAGTGTGCACCCACCAGGGGCCAGTGGGTGCACGTGTTTGGTTCAGAGAGAATGAGGCAAAATCTATTTTTCTTAAGATTTTATTATTTTTATGTATTTTTAAAGTCTATTTCTTTATTTTTTAGTAATCTCTACACCCACCATGGGGCTGAGACTCACAATCCTAAGATCAAGAGTCAAATGCTCTACTGACTGAGCCAGCCAGGTGCCCTGGTTCCAGCCTTTTTAAAAGTTATTTTTTAAATTATAAAAGTTATATGGAGGTTTTGCTTCCAGTAAAGGCAGAGTAGTTTATATTGGACTAAGCCTCCCGCAGATAACATTTCTGGGCTCTGGACAAAATGTAAAAAAATAGCTGGAGAGCAACCAAAAGCAGGCCTAAACTACAGAGGACTCAACCCTGGAAAAAGGAAACCACACTTGGTGAGAGCCATGTTTAAACAGTTTCACCCCTCTGAGGGCATTGCCCAGTGAGTGCAATAGAGGGTAGCTAGAACTTAAACTGAATTAAGAACTTAAACTGAATTAATCTTACTAGATTATGGCAACAGAGAACAGAGTTTCGGGCTACCAGAAGATCTGAAATTAAGGGGGGGGAATTCTGGAAATGAGAGTCATAGAGATGGAAGTCCCAAAATCTATGAACAAATTTCCTTCAAATATTTGGATGAATTGCATACACCTGGTCTAAAAAAAAAAAAAAAAAAAAAAAAAAAAAAACAAAAAAACACCAAGGAAGGAACAGTTAGAAAAAATGGAGGAGAGATTTCAATTGTTGTCAACATAAAAGAGGCAGAGTTTGGATATTGAATCCTACTGTGTTAGTCCAATTTGGCCTACTGTAACAAAAATATCACAGTTCTCACAGTTCTTTTTCTTTCTTTCTTTCTTTTTTAATGTTTAGTTATTTATTTTGAGGTTGGGGGTGTAGGGCCAGAGAGAGGGGGAGACACAGAATCCCAAGCGGACTGTCTGTAGGGAGTCTGACACCAGGCTCAATTTCATGAACCTTGAGATCATGACCTGAGCCGAAATCAACAGTCAGATGCTTAACCGACGGAGCCACCCAGGTGCCCCTATTTCTCACAGTTCTGAAGCTAGAAGTCCAAGATTGAAGGGCCAGCATGGTGGGTGAGGGCCCTCTTCCAGGCTTCTTGTATCCACATCTGATGGAAAGGGCTAAGGAGCTCTGTGGGGTCTCTTTTATAAAAGCACTAATCCATTCATAAGTGTCCTATCCTCATGACCTAATCACCATCTCCGAAAGGCCTCACCTCCTAACACCATTACATTTGGTGTTAGGATTACAACATGTGAATGTAGGGGAAACAGACATTCAGACAATAGACCTACCAAGTCAGTGGGGCTTGGTAAACATTTCAAGCTTTTAATCAAAACTCAAAAGGGGCTACACCTTTTTGAAGTATTTCCTGGGACTAAAGATTTGCTCTAAGACTAAGAGTAAAATTGAAATAGAGCCATTCTAAAACTATAAAGAGTAAGCTTATACAAGTTCAAAGTCATAAGCCACTAAAGTCATCAATAACTTAGCTCCCTGCTAGAACAGAAATTAGAACCCTTCAGAGGAAGATAAATTCATGTGTTATCCACAATGTCTAGGATAAAAAATATTAAACATGTAGAGTGCCTGGCTGGCTCAGTTCGTGGAGCATGTGATTCTGGATCTCAGGGTTGTGAGTTCGAGCCCCATGTTGGGTGTAGAGATTACTTAAAAATAAAATCTTAAAAAAATAATTAGGGGTGCCTGGTGGCTCAGTTGGTTAAGTGTCTGACTCTTGATTTCGGCTCAGGTCATGATCTCACGGGTTCGTAAGATTGAGCCCCGCTTGGGATTCTATCTCTTTCCCTTCCCAACTTGTGCGTGCATGTGCCATCTCTCAAAAAATAAAAAAAAATTAAAAAATAAAATTTTTAAGAGAAAAAAAAGAATTAAACATGTGGGGCACCTGGCTGGCTCAGTCAGTACAGCATGTGACTCTTGATCTCAGGGTCATGAATTCAAGACCCATTTTGGGTGTGGAGCTTACTACAAAAATTAAAAATTAAAAAAAATTTAAAAATTAGGGGTGCCTGGGTGGCTTAACCAGTTAATGTCCAACTTTGACTCAGGTCATGATCTCACAGACCATGGATTTAAGCCCTGTGTTGGGCTCTAGGCTGACAGCTCAGAGCCTGGAACCTGCTTTGGATTCTGTGTCTCCTTCTTTCTCTTCCCTTTCCCCACTCATACTCTCTGTCTCAAAAATAAACATTAAAAAAAATTTTTTTTTTTAAGTTAGACCTGTAAAGACTTAGGAAAACATGACTAAGATTAGAGAAAAAGTTGTCAATAGAAACAGACCTTGCGATGATCCATATGACTTTAAAGGACTTTAAAACTGTTATAAATATTTTCAAAGACTTATAGAAAATATAACCATAGTGAGTGAGCAGATAGAGGAATTTCAGGCAAAAAATGAAAACTACCAAAAAAATGAAATTCTAGCACTGAAAAGTATAACATTTGAAATGAAGAATTCTTTGGATGGGTCTAACATCAGATTGGAGATAGCAAAAGTATCAGTGAATTTGAAGAAAGATCAACAAAAGTGTCCAATCTGAAGAAAAAGAGAAAAAAGATGAATAAAACAAAGCCTTAGTAAGTTATTAGACAATATCAAGGAGCCTAACATGCATGCAATTGTAAACCAAAAGGAAAAGAGGGAAAATATGTAATGGGGAAGAAGAAATAATAGCTGAAAATTTCCCAAATTTGGTGAAAACATCAATTTACAATTCCAAAACTTTCAGTGAACTCCTTGTAGCAAAAGCACAAAGAAAATCACACCCATGTACCACCAAAATGCTGAAAAACAAAAAAAGAGAGAAAATCTTAAAACAACCAAAGGGAAAAAATTATGTAGGGAGAAATGAAACAAATATTTCTCTCATGAGAAACAATGAGGACCAGAAGACAATTGTATGACAACTTTAAAGAGCTGAAGAGAAGGAAATATAAGTTGAACAAGAATTCTATATCTAATGAAAATAATCTCCATAAATGAAAGGTAAATACAGAAATAAAGATAAAAGAAAAATTGAGAGAATTCATCACTAGCCGGCCTCCACTGCAAAGAATGCAAAAAGATGTTCTTTAAAAGTAAATGACATGATATGACAATTTCAATCTACAGGAAGAAATAAAGAGCACCTGAAAAAGTAAATACAAAATACTATCTATTTCCTATTGCTGCTATAACAAATTACCACAAAGTGGGTTGAATAAGATAAATGGATTGTCTTAAACCGGGAGGTCAGAGGTCTGAAATGGGCTTCACCGAGCTAAAATTAAGGGGTTAACAGTTCTCCTAAGGAGGCTTTAGAGTAGAATCCATTTCCTTGCTTTTCTACCTTCTAGAGGCCACCTGCATTCCTTGGCTTGTGACCCACTTCACCATTTTCAAAGTCATCAATGTCAAGCTGAGTCCTTCTCATGCTGCCATTTCTATTGTTTTGTTTTGTTTTTTTTTTCTGCCTCTCTTTCCCCATTTTAGGGATCCTTGTAATTACTCTGAGCCTAATTGGGTAATCTAAGATAATATCCCTTTCTTAAAGTCAATTGATTAGCATCATTAATTCCATCTACTACCATAATTCCCCTTTGACATGTAACCTAACATATTCACAAATTCTGGGGATTAGGACATGGACATATTTTGGAGACCATCATTCTGCTGACCACATCAACTCTCTCCCCTTATTTAAAGGACAACTGATTATTATTGTAAAAATTATCACATAGTCCTGTGGTATTTATACATAAGTAGATATAAAATGTATGATAGCAATAGCACAAGGAATAGAGGGTGGTAAATGACATAAACTGTTGCAAGTTTCTGCCGTTTTACATAAAGTGTTATAATACTAACTTGTAGTGGACTATGACAAATTAAAGATGTGTATTGCAATTCCTAGAGTTTCTTCACTGCGGCTCCATGGAACCCAGGTTTCTACAAGATGTGGCTCAGAGTTTTGTTGGAGATCATGGTTTGATGAACTGCCTGAAACAAGCAAAGGCCAAGATGTGTTAAACGTTTGTCTTCATATCTGGAAACAAAAGGTCTGTCTTAAAAAAAATTTTTTTTAATGTTTATTTATTTTTGACAGAGAGAGACAGAGCATGAGGGGGAAGGGGCAGAGAGAGAGGGAGATACAGAATCTGAAGCAGTCTCCAGGCTCTGAGCTGTCAGCATAGAGCCTGACGCGGGGCTCTAACTCATGGATGGTGAGATCATGACCTGAGCCAAAGTTAGACACTCAACTGAGCCACCCAGGCGCCCCAACAAAAGGTCTACCTTAAAGGAACTTGTGTTGGCATCTGAACTGATGATGCCCTATCAACAGCTGGCTGCAGCCTCCTGTTAAGAAAAAAAGATCCAGGTGTTAATGACACAGCATCTGTTTTCTTTACAGAGAGACTCTTGTGTCAAAAACTCCTAGAGTTGAAATTTGGAAATTTGGAAAGATTGTGTATCTAGGTTAAAAAAAACAAAAACAAAAACAAACAAACAAAACCTTGCCATTTTGCAACTATGGTTTGATGTGGTTCATTAATTTTGAAAAATTCTTGACCATTATCTCTTCTGTCCCATTTATCTCTCTTTTCCTCCTGGGATTAAAATTACACAGATAGGAGACTATATGATATTGTTCCATAGCTCTTGTGTGTTGTGCTGTTTTCTTTTTCTTTCTCTCTTTTTTTTTTTTTTTTTTTTTTAGCTTCACTGTGGGTAACTATTGACCTGTCTTCAATTCACTCTTTCTTTCTTTGACCATGTCAAATCTACTGATATGACTTTAGAAGGCATTCTTCCTATCCATTACCATAATTGTTCATTATTATTTCCATTTACACTTTTATTTTTTCAGGTTAAAGTTTGTTTTTTTAAAGTTTTTTTATTTTGAGAGAGAGACAGAGTGAGCAGGGGAGGGGCAGAGGGAGAGAGAATCCCAAGCAAGCTCTGCACTGTCAGCTTGGAGCCCCATTCAGGGCTCAAACTCACAAACCATGAGATCATGACCTGAGTTGAAATCAAGCGTTGGATGCTTAACTGACTGAGCCACCAGGTGCCCTACATTTATTTGTGTTTTAAATAAGCTCTATGCCCAACATGAGGCTTGAACTCATGACGCCAAGATTGGGAGTTGCGTGTTCTGCTGACTGAGCCAGCCAGGTGCCCCAGTATTCATTTTTATTTTTTTTATTTTTTTTAAATTTTTATACGTTTATTTATTTTTGATAGAGACAGAGCACAAGTGAGGGAGGGGCAGAGAGAGGGAGTCACAGAATCCGAAGCAGGCTCCAGGCTCTGAGCTGTCAGCACAGAGCCCGACGCAGGGCTCAAACTCACAAACCATGAGATCATGACCTGAGCTGTAGCTGGATGCTTAATCAACTGAGCCACCCAGGTGCCCCTCCAGTGTTCATTTTTAATTTATTTTTTTTTTTTATTGAAGTATAGTTGACATATAACATTATAATATTTCCAAGCATACAGCATAATGATTCAACATTTGTATACTCTGTTGAAATGATCACCACAGTAAGTTTACTTACCATTCATCATGATACAGAGTCATAATTTTTTTCATATGATGAGAACTCTTAGGATTTATTCTCCTGGCAACTTTCAAGTATGCACTACGATATTTTTGACTATAGTCACCATGCTGTGCATTACACCCTCCTGACTTACTTATTTTATAATTGGAAGTTTGTACTCTTGACCCTCTTCACCCATTTTGCACACCTCCAAACCAAACTCTCCTCTAGCAAACACAGTTCTATTCTCTGTATCTTTGAGTTTTATTTTGTTCTTTAGATTCCACATGTAAGTGGTATTTGTATTTTTCTGTCTGACTTATTTCACCAAGCAAAATTCCCTCAAGGTCCATCAGTGTTGTTGCAAAGGGCAAGATTTTGCTCTTTTTCATGGCTGAGCAGGATTCCATTGAATATATATTGTGCATATATATATATACACACACATGTGTATATACATTTATGTATATTCCATTGCATATGTGCGTGTGTGTATACACACACACACACACACACACACACACACCACATGTTCTTTAGCCAGTTATTCATCAGTGGAGACTTAGGTTGTTTTCATAGCTTGGTTGTCATGCTAAAATAAACATAGGGTTGCATGTATTTTTTTGAATTAGTGTTTTTGTTTTCTTTGGATAAATACCTGGTAGTGGAATTGCTGGACCATATGGCAGTTATACTTAAGTTTTTGAGAAAACTTCATACTGTTTTCCATTCTCACCAACAGTGCACGAAGGCCTCCTTTTCTCCACATCCTTGCTAATACTTCCTTTTTTTTACACTAGCCATTCTATAGGTAGGTGTGAGGTGGTATCTCATTGTGATTTTGATTTGTGTTTCCTTGATGATTAGTGATGTGGAGCATCTTCTCATGCATCTGATGGCCATCTGTAAGTTTTCGGTAGAAAAATGTCTATTTGGAGTGCCAGGCTGACTCAGTCAGTAGAGCATGAGACTCTTCGTCTCAGGGTTGTGAGTCCAAGCCCCACATTGGGTGTAGAGCTTGCTCAAAAAAAGAAAAGAAAGAAAGAAACTGTCTATTCAGATTCTCTGCTAATTTTTTAACTGGAGTTTGGTGACTTTTTTGGTGCTGAGTTATATATATGTTATACATTTTGGATAAGTGGTTTACAAATATTTTCTCCCATTCAGTACATTGCCTTTTAATTTTGTTGGTTTCCTTTGCTGTGCAGAAGCTTTTTAGCTTGATATAATCCACTTATTTTATTTTGGCTTTTGTTGCCTTTGCTTTTGGAGGTCAGATGCAAAAAAAAAAAATCATTGCTGAGACTGGTGTGGAGTTTATTGCCTACGTTTTTTTTCTTCTTTTAAAAAAAATTTTTAGGGGCGCCTGGGTGGCGCAGTCGGTTAAGCGTCCGACTTCAGCCAGGTCACGATCTTGCGGTCCATGACTTCGAGCCCCGCGTCGGGCTCTGGGCTGATGGCTCAGAGCCTGGAGCCTGTTTCCGATTCTGTGTCTCCCTCTCTCTCTGCCCCTCCCCCGTTCATGCTCTGTCTCTCTCTGTCCCAAAAATAAACGTTGAAAAAAAAATTTTTTTTAAAAGGCTTATTTATTTTGGGGGGGCAGGGGAATGGGCATAGAGAATCCCTGATGAGGGGCTTGAATCACAAACTGTGAGATCATGACCTGTGCCAAAACAAGGAGCTGCCACTTGCCACCTAACCTACTCAGCCACCTGGGCACCCGCCTATGTTCTGGGAGTTTTGCAGTTTCAGGTCTTGCATTCAACTCTTTAACATATTTTTTAAAAAACTCTTTAATACATTTTGAGTTATTATTTGCAGTTGGTGTAATAGAGTGTTCTAATTTCATTCTTTTGCGTGTGGCTGTTCAGTTTTCCCACATTATTTATTGAAGAAACTGTTCTTTCTGTATTTTTCATAAATTTTTTCTAATTTTTTTTCATAAATTGACTGACCATATGTATGTGGGCTTATTTCTGAGATTCCTTTTCTTTTTTATTTTCCTTTTTTTTTTTAAGTTTATTTATTTGAGAGAGACAGAGACAGTGTGAATGGGGGAGGGGCAGAAAAAGAGAGAGAATCCCAAGCAGGCTCTGTATTGCCAGCATAGAGCCCACCACAGGGTCAGATCTCATGACCTGAGCTGAAACCAAGAGTCAAACACTTAACTGACTGAGCCACTCAGGTGCCCCTATTTCTGGGATTTCTGTTCTGTTCTATTGATGTATGTGTCTGGTTTTATGTCAGTACCATACTGTTTTGATTACTATAACTTTGTAATATAGTTTGAAATCAGAGAGTGTGAGGCCTCCAGCTTTGTTTTCCTTTCTCAATTTTGCTTTGGCTAATGGAACCACAAAAGACCCCAATTAGCCCCCTGAGCTGAAATCAAGAGCAGACACCCAACTGATTGAGCCACCCAGGCACTCCTATATTATCTCTTTTAACTGTTAACACAGGATACCCACATTTGGGGTTCTCAGAAGAGATTTCATTTTCAAATTCTCTATTTCCAGTCAAGAGATGGACAACTGGTATTATAATGCTATATGTCTCAAAATACATATATCCCTCAACCAGCAGTATCAGCATCACCTGTTAACCTGATAGGAATGCAAATTCACTGTCCCATTCCAGACCCTAAATACTGAATTAGAAATAGGAGTGAAGCCCAAGATCTCCAGGTGACTCATTTCTGAGAACCACTGTTTTAGAGGAATGATTAAGTTAACTATTCCTGGGACATTCCTAGGACAAGACAGATGGTGGATACTACTAGTCAGCGGGATTAAAGTAACCTGATCCTTCTCGGAACTACATCTTAGCAACTATAGAAGCACATTTTACATTTTCGATTTTACTTTTGAAAGCAGAAATAAAAAATGACCATCTGAACAAATGCTACAAAAAAGAGACATAAATGAAGGCAATGCATTAGGTGTACAGACCAATTGTAAAACCAATGGGAAAATTCTTTTGAGAACTGATCTAAAATATCAATTTTGCCCAAAGAACCAGTGTGCTTCTTTGAGGTAGTATTGATGTGTATAATAACCCATTTTTCCATTTCTAACTTGGCTGTCAGGAGTCTTAGCAAATGTTTTGCATTTAATTAATTTTCCCCTGAGACTTGTTTCCTATTCTTCTCAATTCAAAATTTACAATCTAATTCTTATTTTTAAATAAATAGTATTTGTAGTTTTCATTATAAAGAGCTACAAATTATTATTGGGAAAGGGCATAGATAAAAATAGTAAGGTTGCTGGGGCACCTGGGTGGCTTAGTTGGTTAAGCATCTGACTCTTGATTTCGGCTCAGGTCATGATCTCACTGTTTGTGAGATCGAGCCCCACATCAGGCTCCTCACTGACAGTGTGCAGCCTGCTTGGGATTCTCTCTCTCCCTCTCTCTGCCCCTTCCCTGCTTGCACTTTCTCTCTCTCTCTCTCTCAAAATACATACGTACATACATACATACTTAAAAAAAACAGTAAGTTTGTTGAAGAAGCAAGTCTATCACTCAGGAGCAAGGCTAGTGCATGGTATGTGGTCAATACATGTCTAAACGAAGTCCCTAATTTAGCTCTCTGTTGCTTCTCTGATCTCTCCTAATCTTCTTGTTCACATGGCTGTAACATTAACCTTCTGGTTTGTCAGACACTCGAGAATACCTGCATCTCAAGTCCTTTGCTTTCCTAGCTCCCTCTGAAAAAGCTCTTCTCCAGATACCTGCAGTATTTTTCCCTTCTTCTTCCAGTTTTGGCTCAAATGTTATTTTTTAAAGATTTTATTTTTTAAGTAGTCTCTACACCCAATATAGGGCTCGAACTTACAATGCAGAGATCAAAAGTCACACATTCTGAGTCAGCTAGACACTCCTCAAATGTTACTTTCTTAGTGAGGCCTTCTCTAACTCGCTCTCATCCCTGAAATCTCTTGTCCTACTCTACTTTTCCAGAGAACTTTATCTTCTACAATAGTGTATTTGCCTACTTTCAATCTTTTCACTATTTGAATGTAACCTCCACAAGGCAGGCTTTTTTTTTTTTAATATACAGCTTTTATTTTTAAATTCTGTTTTCATGTTTATTTTTGAGAGAGACAGAGTGCAAGTGGGGGGGGGGGGGGGAGCAGAGAGAGAGGGAGACACAGAATCTGAAGCAGGCTCCAGGCTCTGAGCTGTCAGCACAGAGCCCGATGTGAGGCTTGAACCCATGAACCGTGAGATCATGACCTGAGACAAGTTGGCCCGACTGAGCCACCCAGGCGCCCCAAGACAGGGGTTTTATTGCTGCCTGCTTTGCTTCTCAGTGTATACCTACCAGGCAGGGCAGTGTCTAGCTTGTAAGGGCTAACAGGAACTTGTTGAGTGACCAAGTCTGCAGGAATCATAATGTTTATGTTCAATAGCTTAACAGACTTAAAAAAAATCTAGAAGCCAGCTGAGATTTCTTCTTCCACAAAATGAATATATCACAATTTAATTATTTGGGTTTATTCTTTCCTTTTTAAAATATTCAGCAAACATCTACTATGTGCAAGGCACTGTGCTAAGTGCTGAGAACAAAAATGACAAAGACCCTGTTCTTTCAAGGAGCCCAGTAAAACAAACAGCTTAAAAAAATTTTTTTTTAAACCAGAAAACCAAGATATGTATAGGATGTGGTACACAGGAAATAGTGAAATTTAGCTGCCTTCTGTCTGGTTTTTCTACTGCTGATTGCAGTAAAGCAGGTACTTGACACAAGAGATGCAGTCTAGACAGGGAGCAAAAGTGAGAGGCAGGACTGTAAATTTCAGACAAAAGAACAGGGAGGATAATAAAGCTCTTCTGCAGAAAACCATTAGTCACAAGGTTAGTCCGAACTGAAGGCTGGTAAATAACCCAGATGACCTGAGGATATTTTATGAGAAGCATCATGTAACCTTTAAAAGCATCCAAAGCTAGTGATAATCCTGACATTCCAACAGGCATAAATTTTAATGAAAACAAGAAATACTGAGTAATAATTACCACCTATAAGTGTGAAAACATTTACTAGCCCATACTTACCACTTGCCTCTTCTGTATGGCAAATAAATTCTATGTCACATATATAAATTCTCTGCCACTTTCCCCATCTTTCCTCTGGTAACAGCAACTGGGGTCCATAAGTGGATCAGTCACACCGCCAGAGTCAGTGTCCCTGGAATCTGTTGGCACAGATGTGGCATGGTTACACAGGTGTACCTTTTCCTTCTTTGCAATGGTGGAAGCGAAGTCCTCTGAAATCCACCTATTTCTCTTTCTCCCTTCCTGATCCTAGAGTAAAAAATGAGGTGTTCATGGGAACTGGGTAAATTATTCCAAAATTTTGTTTTAATGTATTTTAAAAAGAAACGAACTTTTTAAATAAACACTACAAGCTTCTTTGGAAATTATATTGACAAAAATAAATTATATTCCTAAGTAAATTAGTACTTAAAAAAAATCACAAATTAATGTAACTTCTTCAAAGCAATAATGTAATTGCAATTTTGAGCATCCACTGAACTCTAAGCATTCAAGGCATTTTATACAAATATGTCGTTTACCTGAAAACATTGAGCCCAAATGGTTAAGTAGTTGGACTAATGGCACACACAAAGCTGAGATTTACATCTAGATCTGACTGAATCCAAAGCTCTTTCCTCATCATGTTTAAAAATATAGAACTAATAAGCAGCAAGTGAGAAAATCATGCTGCTGTCATGCTACTGTCTTAGGCTTATTATTAAGTCTTGAGTAACTTCTTTTGGGGTGAGGCCATATCTATTGAGTTAACATAAACACAATTTTTACCTGTTATATCGACAGTCCACATTTTCATTGGGAGAGAAAAATTTGCTGCTAAAACCATAGCACTATCAACATCACCTATTTGGAAATAAAAAAGGTTCTTGGAAATTAAGCTCTAATCATAAGTTAAAAATGTGTATTAAAAAATTTTTTTTGGGGGGGGGCGCCTGGGTGGCTCAGTCAGTTGAGCGTCCAACTTTGGCTCAGGTCATGATCTTGCGGTCTGTGAGTTTGAGCCCCGCATCGGGCTCCGTGCTGACAGCTCTGAGCCCGGAGCTTGTTTCGGATTGTGTGTCTTCCTCTCTCTCTGCCCCTCCCCCACTCATGCTCTGTCAAAAATAAACGTTAAAAAAAATTTTTTTTTAACGTTTATTTTTGAAAGACAGAGAGTATGAGCAGAGAGGGAGAGACACTGGAGTCACAGAATCCGAAGCAGGCTCCAGGCTCTGAGCTGTCAGCACAGAGCTCAACGTGGGGTTTGAACCCACAAACTGCAAGATCTTGACCTGAGCTGAAATCAGACGTTTAACTGACTAGACCACCCAGGTGCGTCTAAAAATGTCTGTTTTTTAAGAATGCAGAAGTTCTTTTGCATGTGGGTGCGTGAAAATATTTTTAAAACTATGATGGTCCATTGGACACAGAATTCGTGTCAGGAAATCAACCAGCTGCTTGAGCATGAAAGCCTAAAAGTCTAAAAAAATTCCACTATAGGACAAAATGGTTTAGTAATAACAAGTTCTAAGGAAAGACGGAGAAATTTAGTGAATGCGGGGTAAGGATGTGGAATTAGAATAAGAATGTGAAAAAAAAATCAAGAAACACTACCCCTGAAGTATTTTAAGCCTAGACATATAAAAGAGACCCACAGGTAATTTATGCAATTTAATGCAAATAAACCATCCAACCGACTAACTGATATAGCAGATAAAGTCCTGCATTGAGAGTTGGGAAGAACAAGGACAACCACAACAAAGGTTGGGTAAGAGCTCTGCTTTGTATTAGCTTGGAATGCTAGATCAGTTATCTCTGGTTTCTCACTGAGAAGATGGGGATGGACTTTATTTACCCAGCCTGTTGTAGGTATCCTATTGAAATAGATTTGTATTGAATCAGACCTGTGAGAAATACTGTATGAGAAAGGGAAAGGAGATAAATTTCTTCTTTTCTACTTTCAGTCTCCCAGAAATAGAAGCACAAAGGACAGGCCCTATTAGCTGTATATTATTTAAAACAAAATCTACTAATAGTGATAATTTCTTAAACACTCCCTCCTTTTCATTAGCCTTTTATTATTTTTTTTTAAGTTTATTTACTTATTGAGAGAGAGAGAGAGAAAGAAACGCAAGCAGAGGAGGGACAGACAGAATCCCAGGCAAGGTCTGTGTTGTCAGCACAGAGCCCCATGACTTGGGGCTAGAACTCATGAACTGTGAGATCAGGACCTGAGCCGAAACCAAGAGTTGGATGCTTGACTGACTGAGCCACTCAGGCATCCCTTTCATTTACCTTTTAAAATGAAAACCTAGTTAATTTTTGTGACCTATATATTTATTGGAATTCAAGCAGTGGCAAGTTGTGACAGACCTGCTCAGAAAAGCTCACTTATAATAAACTTTAAACAACTTGTAATAAGGGCACCTGGGTGGCTCAGTTGGGTAAGTGTCTGTCTGACTCTTGGTCTTGGCTTAGGTCATCCAAGGTCCATGAGTTCAAGTCCTGTGTTGGGCTCAGTGCTGATAAATGCGGAGCCTGTTTGGGATTCTCTCTCCCTCTCTCTGTTCCTCCTCAGTCTCTTAAAAAACAAAACCAAAAATAAACAAAAACATCTTGTAATAAAATTTCAAGTTATGGTAATAAGCAAATTATGTTACCTTATTATAAAATCTTAAACTCCTGACTCCTCGATGCTTCTATTTTTATTTATTTTCATTTTTTATTTTTTTGAGAGAGAGAGAGAGGGTGCAAGTGAACAAGGAACAAAAGAGAGATAAGCGGGGCTCGAACTCACCAACTGTGAGATTATGACCTGAGCCGAAGTCAGATGCTTAAATGAACCACCCAGAAGCCCTAAATTTATTGCTTTGTAATCTGGTCATTTTGTAGGCAAAGAACAGAAGAAGTAAGACACTCTCCGTCACTTACCTCAGAGAAAGCAATCTATCATTTCCAAAGCATTTAACCCCAGAGAACCTTTCCAAAATGAGTCAAGCAATGTATTTAGGTATCTAGAGCTATATACAACAGGCAAAACAATTTTATTCTATACTCAATCCTTTTTGGACAGCAGCTTGTGTACACGCAGTCACGCACAGAGATTACATGTATACAGTATAACACGTGGACATCACAGAAAAGACTGCTCATCAGTCAGACTTCATGTTTGTGGCCAAAGGTTTTCACCAATGGGTAGTTCATAGTTGTTAGTGGAGTCTGCTGTATTCTGCTTCTAGTGATGAAGTGGAGGGCAAACTACAAGACTATTGTGTCCTAAGGGAAACACATGGTCCTGGTCTGAAGAGAACTGGGCTCTGGATGATTTTCTTCTTATGACAACTTATGACATGGAGAGTCATGACTGTTCAGATTGGCCAGGAAAGACTAAGTGATAACAAACTTCTAAGCAAAAGAGTAAAGCAGTCGAGTGGATTGGTAAATACCTACTTTTTGTATGAGACCTCTCTGACACAGTTCTATAGCTGCTTTTCATTTGGCTTTGAAGTATGTGCACGTGAAATTCTTTTATGCAGGACAAACAACAGTAATGTTCTTAGTTCTGTGAGCATGCTTAGGGAAAACAAGTACTGAAAATAGAAAAAATAGAATTGAATTCTTATATTAATGTAAACAAAGGCTTGCCACAAGTCCTTTACCCAAGTTCCCCAAATTAGAAGTGGCTCTTTTATGTAGTTATAGATGTGTAAGTAGATGAGGGGCTGAACTTGGGACAAACCCAGGTTGAGGAATGATGTGTTATTTTACATTTCAATGGAGTATTATCTTTATATGTATTCCCAAGCCTATGTCTGCAGCTAAGAAAAAGCACAGGTTTAATTTAGAAACCACAAAATGTCTATGTGAATGAAATCTCATGCTACAAAGCTACTATCTTGAAACTTGCTATTATTTTTTACCCAGTTATTATCATAAAAAAACTAGTTCTCAGATTCTGCATACAGACAGCTTTATGTAAAATATATAAACATTTGTCGAAATTGGTACACAGATTGCATAAATATGGCAATTAAGATTGCATTTACAGATGTGCATGTACAATGTTGTGCAAATTATCACAATATTACAATTTCGAAAATTATTCAAATTGGAATCCAAGTAAAGCAATTAGTGAAAAAATACCCATGCAGAATTTAAATATCTCAGAACAAAATTTAAGTGTCTTCAGTAAAAGGTCACACATTTAAAATAGTTTTATTCATTTTATTTGTATATGTCAAAATACATTTTTATTTCCAAAATAGTGGGTTTTGCAACTAGTTTCATGCAGAAACAAGGTCTGCTCAATACTACCAATAAAATCAATATAGCACAGTAGCTGTTCAGTTTTAGATACAAAGAATAAATAACCTAAATACAAAACACTAAAATATTAGAAACATGTATTTAATCATTCTTCACAGGCATCCAAACTTCACAAATATAATCCTTAGCATGCCTAACTGTTGTGCAACCAGAACATGTTGCAGTCACTCAAACTGATCAATTATCTGTATATTTTACGTCCACATAAGACCATGGAAATTCTCTATATTCAGACCCACCATTCATACAGTTCAAATATAACCAAAAATAAAATTCCCATAACTATCCTTGTACCTTTAAAAATCAAGAATCCTGAGCTTGGTAGTAAGAGCATAACCTTATATCTTCATAAAACCAATCAAGAGAGAGAGGACTTAAAATCCTGCTTACCAAAACACCCTTTCCCAGCCCCAAAGTAATCTAAAATAGGCAGTAGAACACAATGACCTTTTAAAATGAAGGGGTACAAATTCACATTTAATATAGTATACAATACAATCAATAATACAATTAGCTACTATAAGCTTTACAATGTACAATTTATTCAAATGGCTGAACTGTTCAGTGGTTAAGGAGACAGTTATGTGCCAGAAAGATGTGGTATTTTTTTGCATGGTTTGATGAAAATATAAAAGCTATTTGTCCAAATAAAAGCCATCTTCACTATGTACTTGGTTTTGCTTTTTTTTTTTTTTTTTAAAAGGCCACTGAAATGTATAAAATGGTCTGAACATGATGGTGGTATCAAAGTCAATGCCTCTTCACATGGCAATAACAGTGCATTTAACATTAACTCACGGTTAAGTCTGCAAATGATTTCATAGCATTACTTTGGCTAGCACAACAGTTTTAGACAGCACTCAGATAAATATAGGTATGTGAAATGTGAAGCAATTATCTTATGCAACTTTAGTTGTGGTTGAATACTATCAAATGAAAACTGAAAATAAAAGTAAAAGCACTTTACAGTAGAAAACTTTTGTAAAGATAGGGCCCCACATAATGTGTTACTTTTTAAGTCTTTATATCACATTGTTAGCAAATGTTGTTTTTAACACTATTATGGAGTAGCCTACTTTGCATTAACAGACATTTCAATTAAGAAAATAGTCAAGCATGCCATGTGGTGGTCTAAAAATCAAAACAATACACTTATTTATATATACAGCATCACTCAGTACCTGCTAAAATGAATGTGAGGATTATACACTACAATAATAAAAAACAAACAAAAACAAAAAAGTGACCAACAAAGGCAGAAAATAGGACTTAAAAGAATCTAATCTCAATTGACTTTAAAGCATTCATATAAGAAATAAATGCATATTGCACAAACAGTGAAAGCAAATGTTCCACCAAGCAATTCAGTTCCAGGCGGAAGACAACAGAGCATCAGCCTAATACATGACAATGGTATCAGGAGAACAGGTGTTCTTTTCTGTAAATGAGAAAGCTGTGAAAACATAGATGAGTCTGCCACATGAAGAGTTAGAAGGAAAAAATACAAACCCAAACTTAGATGTAAAGCAAAAAAATATCGAAAAACTGGAAACTGTGGCACATCAAAAAATGTTGAATAACTGTCTTCTGTGAGAGCTGAAAGTTTTTGTTGACACAAAAGTATTTATGTACAACTAAGGCTTACTGGTTAAATATCTCTGAGGCATATCTGGCCTTGAACACTTTCCTTAAATGCTGGAGCTGTAAACAAGTTTTCTCAGTCATTAAAAAAAAAAAAATCTTCTCAGCAGCTGCATTAACATGAAACAATGGTCTTGATACAAGAAAAAAAAAAAAAAAAAAACCCAGAAAATTAAACAAAACAAAATTCCTAGATAAGAGGGCATTTGGCAGGATATCCGAAAATGACAGTCTCCCTGGATTCTTCCCAGGCTTCCAGTGACTGTCAAATATGGTCCACTGGGTTGCTCATATGTGCAATTCCATTACTTGCTGCTTTTTTTTTTCCTTTTTTTTATTTGGAAAGTTTGCTTATTACTCTGATCAAGGCCCCATTTTCATCCTTTAGCCTCTGGTTGTCTGCTTTTAGGTCTGGTAACATCTATGAGGGTAAAAATAAAAGAAAAGGTTTTACTTCAATAGGAAGACAAAAATGTTACCCTTAGTGTATTTATATTTTCACCACAAGACACATGAACAAGCTTGGTCAGTTATATAAATTTCTAGTGGCTAAAACGTATAAGAAAGAAAAAACTTGATTTGTGACGCTAATTAGTTTAATAAATGATGGAATGAGAAGTTTATTTTCCCAAAGTTATCATTTGGAATGTACTAAATCACTTGATATTATGACTCACAAGCACACTGTATTAGAGCAGCCAAGAAAATGAAGCCTGTTTTTGTTAGGATAGGCTCTCAAAGGGAGTTCCTCTAAGACTTCTATCAGCACCTAAACCAAACCCTTTTAACTTTATTTACATCGGACCTTAAATATTATTCCACAAGAAAACCAGCCTATTTAGGGAAATTTTGAGGGAGTTAGACTTGTTCTAAATTATTAGAATTCCTTAAAGGATTCAACTGTAGTACTAAGCTTAAGCATGTACTACAGTGTCTGATCCAAGATAGGTGCTCATTAAACGATAACAATTATTCCTATTATTGGAATAGTATAAAATAACTTATAAGCCAAAATATATTTATGAAAATATCTAAGCACTGAAAAAACAACCAGTATTTGGAACAAAGAGAAAAACACACGCTCAGGTCCTCAAAGGAGATCTATTTTCTGTTCTATAGACAAACTGAAGGAGGGGATGGAAATGTTAGCAGTAAACTGGATTTTCTACTAAGAATGACTTAAATTCCATGTGCTCTGCCAGATTTGCTAGGAAGTAGAACAGTTTATACTTTGGACACTAACATACTTTGCAAGACACTGGAAATAGTTTTTTACTACCTTTCCTCAGCTTTCAAGATGTACTAGATTGTAAAATTAGACAAAAGTAAAACTTCTACTTGGCAAAATTACCTTAAGCAAAATCTTTATGAAGAGTTTAAATTTATGTGGAATGAATCAATTCTTGTTTTCAGAATATATGGTTATAAAATACAGTAATGTGAAGTTTATGTATCAGGATACCACTGTAAAGGACTAAGTGAATATTACCTGAAGTGGTTCTGAGTGAAAATGACATTATTTTGAAAAACAGATAAAACATGTTTAATCGTCACCTTCAACATATTAATTATATGTAAAATACATGTTACATTGTTTACGTTCCTTTTTCTTTCTAGTCAAGAATTTTAAATGGTCATAGTTTTAATCCATAAATTATCTGTAGAGCCAAAAATGTGCACAAGCTTTTGCAAAAGTGCAGACAAGTCTTTAAATCCCTAAACCGTTCTCTAAATTCACTGTAGTTTATCAGTCAGAATATACAATTAGTGACACTTTCTAACATTCTGAGAAGCCATGCATAATTAACAGTTATATGATAAGCTACAGACACAATGGCATTAATTTGTAAAAGTGAGCTCAAGACACGCTTACTAATACAAAAACACCTGCCTGGCTCTACCAAGAAGAAATGATGAAACTACAAGTTATAGGTTCACAGACTGCAGTTGCCTACAGAACCCTGAGCGCTTGGCTACCACTCTTGTCAAGGCCCTATTCTCAGTCAGCAGTCGTTCATTTAACTCTCTCAGAGTCTGAATTTGCTTTATTTGGTGCAGGTTCTGCAGGAATTAGAACATAAAGAAATAGAAAATAAAAAAATAAGAAAATGGAAAAGAGGACAATAAAAATACAAAGAATCACAGATAAATGAATATAAGAGGAAAAAAATTAAGAGTCTTAAAAGGATATTCCATGAGATTCACAAAGGTAAATAGTGTAGTCCTAAAATTCCATATCAAACAAAATACATAAACAAACAAAATCCAAAAAATTTGTCTCCAAAGTCATTCAATAATAATATTCTAACAAAGAACCAAATTCAGCAATACAATAATTAAATCTTGACAGTCTAATTCTATAGGCACATTTTCATAAGTATCAGTTCATTAATTCATAATGTGATAAAGATATTTTATGCAAGACAATATGATAAAAGGTAATCAATTAACTGTGCTATTTTTGTTCCCCCTGCAAGAAGTGTTCCTTCCAACATTCAAAACAAATTGTTACTTCTACAGGTAATTCAGAGTTCCATAAAATACAGCTCTGCTGGCCCACTACCGTAAAGTCCTTTATTTTCAAAGGAAAACACTTTTGTATCGATCCCCACTCCACCATTTACTCTCCAAGAAACAGAGTATGTGAAATGTGAAGAATAAATACTAAATCCCAAATCTTATAGTCATTATTGTCTAATTTCTTCTACACCTGACTATCAAAACAGCCATAAAAATTGATTAACAAAAAGATTTGAATTATAAATGTTCTCCTAGCTCACCTAAAACCTGGATTTAGGAATAAAGAGAAGCACGGCATATGGATAATTCACAAATTACACAATCAGTGTTGAGAACAATTAACATGAACACAGTATGTTATTAGTTCTGTAAAATTTAAGTTCGTAAACAGCACTGTCTCTCATAAGTAGTAGCATGGTTTACTTACTTTGAGCTCTTCTTCCATTTCAGATATTCTTCTTTCTAGAGCTCTTCGTTCCTAGATCAATTTAAGGTACCAATATTTATCACATAATTATTATATTCTTAATTCTCTAAGTTGTGAAATAGTGACACTTTAGAGTCAAAAATCAAATCAGGAGCAGTGTGGAAAAAGATGTGATGCCAGTGATGTGCAAAGAGCTTTCCAAATGTCTTTCAAGAAATAAATATGAAGATTATTATTTTTATTAATTTCTATAAGCTCTTTCTTTAAAGCTTTGACTTTAAGGTAAGATGCTACATAACATGTTCAAACTGTTTTTTCAGTTCATTTAAACTTAGGCATAGAATAAACCAATACTCAAGACTGAGGATTATGTAGAGAGGAAAAAAAACCCCACACATAGATGCAATTATTCTACAGTGACAGAAGCAGAAACGCAAGAAGCAAACATGCCTAAAATATGTGTAAACTTTCAAAAGGATCTAAGAGAAGTTCATCTCCTCCACCTGCAAGGTCTACTAGCCATTATTTATCCAGTTGGCTTTACAGTTTTGTACTGAGCTTGATACTGTGTGCAGCACTGATGCCGTGACTCTAATGAAGCAGCAGCTGCAGCATGTATTTTCATGTTCCTCCTTTCAAAGAGTGACAGGCAAAGGTAACATACAATACGTTACTGCAGTGTACTGTTTTATTCTGCCTTAAACAATAAGCATTCTAGGGTGTTATGCAAAAAGCAAGCAGCAGTAATTAATGTGCTGTAAAACTTTGGTTAGGTCATACCGCCCAGAAGATACTGACTCTTGCCGGTCACCTTTCAGATACAAACCATTTAAATTTAGTTTAATCACTATGAATTCCCAAGACATTCTTTCCCAGATTAATAATTAATGTTGATATTTAGTAAAGCAGTACATTTACTGTAAATGTTAATGCTTTAGGTTATATGATGTAAAAAAAAAATAGGATCCTACTCATAGTCTTTTAAGTACCATGTTATTCTATTTTTAACTTGTTTAAACACTATTACATAGACAAAAATGTTATTTCCTATGAATAGGACTTTCTGCTAGTTAGTAATACAGCCATGACTAATTCATAAAAACCACTGCATTTCCCGAAACACTAGGATATATAGTGTCATATTTGATCCTTGTAACTTGGTGAAATATCATAAATAGCCTATTTCCTTCTACCCCATCATCCTTAATTTTATTAGGTACCTTCAAGATTTTAACTATTTTCTGGTAAAAAAGACAAGAACACTTGTCTATATCTAACTGTCTTATCACCAAAATAGCAATTATAAAGATGTAGGCAATTTCTTCTGTTTGGCAAACTTATTAACATTAAAAAATATGGTTACGAGAAAATGTATGTAAAGTGCTAGCCCAGTGCCTGCCTGGTACACTGAATAAATGCTAGCAGTTATTATTAATACTATGATTACTAATGTCTGTTAAAATGGAAGTAGATAAGGTACTCAGTAATTTATCTGCATTCGACAGGCAGGCAAAGGAGTCAGATGAGAATGTCAGAGTATGAATACATGTATCATGTATGCGCAAGCCAAGAATAAAAAAGGACAGACATCATTTCTCTCTCTCTCTCTTTTTTGTTTTTGGTCAAAAAGGTAAATTGGCTATTTTTATAATGGAATGGAAGAAAATGTTTTATCAACTGCTCCTGATTATTTATTCTTTGACTTAGAGATCACAGCTACCCAGGATATAACTTCTCTAACCACAGCTCACGTGAACTAACAGATACTTTTTGGGCATTTTCCTTTAACTTTTGATCATTTATACATTCTGAACTGCTCAAACTAAACTTGTAGAGTTATTCCTATGGCCACTGTAAGACCCCTGAGCAATAACAGTAATAAATGAAGAAATACACGTGACTATATCACAGCCAGCTAAAAAATTACAGAAAGACAAAAAAGAGCAAAAAGACTTTTCTAATAATCATTTTTTGTTTAAAATATCCTATTTAAGTTAAATATTTAAATTCAAAATTAAGTAAAGCATCATTAATTTAAAAAGAATTTTAAAATTTGATGTTCTTAGAATCTTTATAAACTTTAAATTTTGCAAACAATTAAACTAAATGTATACATGACCAAAATGTTTTAAGTATATCACCACAGAAAACCAAAGGAGATAAATGGCATATCAAAAACATCAGATTCATTACCACAATGTGTATATTTCAGAATGAAGGCAAAGATTTTTTTAATCCATTAAAGGAATAACATGGTAAATTAAGTCTTAACACCTACAGAGGCAGGGTTATTTCACACCTACAGAGATCCCATAGAACTGTATAAAGAAGCTAAGCCAGAAAACATTCCTAATTAAATTAACATTAATCTACACTAATTAAAACTATCAACCATAAAGCCAAAACTGAAAGAAAAAAATCCTCCACTATTGCTTATATAAAATAAAAGGGGAAAAAGATTACTTACTCAATAAAATGGACACTTACCCTTTTTTCCATTTCCAATAGTGACCGATCAGCAAACCTTTCTTGCCTCTGTAACAAAGTAAGAAATATAAAAGGGATCTAAGTACAGTAAATGTGGGGGTTGGTAGTGGAGGAGGACCACAGTAGCTCTCCTCTAGTGGTATTCAAATAAGTCATACTAGTCAGGTAGAGGAATACACAGGTATAAATAAAAATCAGTTTTGTATTGAAACAATAAAAAGTTAAAGGAATGCTTAGAAACAGAATGGTGTCCACAGCTCTCATGGACTACATTCCACTTTCCTCAGGTCTTTACATAGTACAGTACGGGGTAAGGAAGGAGGAGAACTGTGGAACAACACCAAAAAGATCCTACAGTTTCTCCTCCAATGCTCAAACTCTCTCCTTTCCTACCCCACCAGGAGGAGTGGCTAATCCGAATGGTCAAATTATAAGACCTTGACTGAAATGTAGTTCGGACTAGATTGAGTGAAATATCCATGCAGACAAACCAGTGAACTGGCCTAAATTTTGTTTTCTCTCCCAGCTTAGTCTTGCCCACTCTCTCTCTCTAGAGTTTTTGTTAACAATCACCCATATTCCAAAATTGGTAAGTAAGGTTCATACTCCTGGTCACTTAGAAGAAATCCTAGCTATATAGCTTTTCTTCTCCTGGTGAACTTAGGACTCATTTTCCTGCTTCCTGTACAATGTGATCAACTCAAAGTTGACAAAGTCCCCTGAGATATGGGGGATGGAAAGGACCCTTGGGATTTTAAGTCATATGGTGCATGTAACACCACAAAGCTCTGCATATGAATACTGAGTAAAAGACCCAGTTAAAAAACAAGTTCTATCCTAGTTCTTTCTGACTTACACTGACTTCTGCACATTTATCTCCCTTGGGATTCCTGGTCACTTTGCCGGAAAAAAAAACAACCAAAAACTCATTAAATGGCTCACTTCCCAAAAGCGAATTTGCTGAATACTCAATCTTACCAATTTACTAGAAGTGTTGTTTTTTTTTTTTTTAATGTTTATTCATTTATTTTTGAGACAGAGAGTGTACAAGCAGGGGAGGAGCAGAAAGAGAGAGGGAGACACAAAATCTGAAGCAGGCTCCAGGTTCTGAACTGTCAGTGCAGAGCCTGATGTTGGGTTCAAACCCATGAACCATGAGAGACCTGAGCCAAAGTCGGCTGCTTAATCGACTGAGCCAACCAGGTGCCCCCAAAAATAGTTTTTGACAACTTTTTTTAAATGTTTATTTTTGAGAGAGAGAAAGAGAGCAAGTTGGGGAGGGGCTGAGAGAAAGTGAGACAGAGGATCTAAGTAGGCTCTTCGCTAATGGCAGAGAGCCTGATGTGGGGCTCAAACCCACACACAGTGAGATCATGACCCGGGCCGAAGTTGGATATCTAACCAAATGAGCCACCAAGGTGCCCCTTTGACACCTTTTTAAAAAGAATGATAAGTAACATTTTTTTAAAGTTTATTTTTGAGAGTGAGAGAGTGGGGGAGGGGTGGAGAGAGGGAGACACAGAAGCCGAAGCAGGCTCCAGGCTCTGAGCTGTCAGCACAGAGACTGACATGGGGCTCAAACCCACAAACTGAGAGATCATGACCTGAGCTGAAGTCGGATGCTCAATGGACTGTGCCACTCAGGTGCCCTGTTTTTTGGCAACTTTATTAACAAGAATGCTCTTTTATGACTATTAACTACAAAATTTACTTAAAAATATATTTCATCATTAAATGTTTTTTTTCTTTTTAAAGATTTTAAGTAATCTCTACACTCAACACAGGGATTGAATTTACAACTCCAAAATCAAGAGTTGCAAGCTCTACTAACTGAGTCAGTCAGGCACCCCTAAACCCCTAAATGTTTCTTTATACAATTTTCTGTTCTGTCAGCCCTTTCAGTATTCATGCTTTAGTATTATTCAGACTTGCAACCGTTACTTTTTGATCCTTTTATCACAATTTCTTTTTTGTGGTTATGGTATATAAAAGTTAAAGATCTAATCATAGCCGGGTATCCTTCCCTTTCTCTGTTGTTTTAAATGGTTTTATGCTTTTGTGCTTACTCTTTCTGGAAAAAGAAAAGTCGACATTTTACTTACTTATTGTTAGAAATCAAATATAAAATATATATGTATCAAATATAAAAACTTTTCAACTAATTCTGATTTCTTTTTGTTTTTAAATTTAAATTTATATTTTTATTGCTAGAAATACAAAACAAAGGCTAATATAATGTGCCCCTTGAAGATCTGCAAATGAATCCTAAAAATGTTTAAATGACTGAAAGATGTAGGAGCATCTGGCTGGCTCATTCAGGAGAGCATGTGACTCTTGGTGTCAGGGTCGTGGGTTTGAGTTCCGTAGCGATTACTTAAAAAAAAAAAAGAAAAGGAAAAAAAAGACTGAAAAATTTAAAAATGACATTCAAAAGCACCCGAAAGAAATCAGAAATAGCTGAAACAATGCCATTATATGTAAGTTAATGAAAGTTTAGATGGAAAATTGGCATTTTATTGAGGAGTTTTCTTCATATAGGGACATTTTAGCAACTTTATGATTTATGTGCTAATTTCTTATGTTAAAAATCAATTTTATTAATTAGTTAATATTTCTGGTAAATCTTGTAGTTAATAAGCTGTTAAAATCATAATTACTAAATCTAGTGAAATGACATTTGACAAAATATTCATCAAACCAGCTTTTGGTAAATCAGCTTATTTCCCTCTGTTGGAGACTACATGGAGGAGGGTGGCTGGACTAAGATGGGACTTAATGATTCTAGAGTCCCTTGGCCAACTATTATCAAACATATGATTAATAGGATGATATCCCTTGGAAAAAACTCCATGCAACTATCAAACTGCCACCACTATGTTATGGAAGTAATGCTCAAAAAAGAAAATTAAAAAATCAGGTAGAATGATTCATAGTAGACTTAAATACTCAGCATAGATACTCTAGAGTTGAACAAAAAGCTTAATGTTTATCAGTTCTGCTTTTACATATATCCTTAAATTTTACAAATAACATTTACATAGGTTTCCCAACTAAGATAGTAACTCTGAATACTTACCGATGTCTTAAACTCTGAATTACCCTTCCCATTATTCATTCAGTATACTGGGCATGGTACTCAGAATGTCTGCTAAGGCAGAAGCTGTCATACTTTTTAATCCAGTGACTTTTCTGGCCACAGTCCACAGGATCAGAAATTGGTACAGGACCCAAAGGCAACTTGCTATTGGTTGTCCAGTGTCCTATGAAATTGGACTTTTCACTAACAAGACCGTGAGCTGTAACAGGACTGCTCCATGCTGATAATAACTGGCTAATTCTATCAGTTCTCCTCTCTTGTAGAATTCAAATGAGAGACATATAGGAAGAATGAAATGACAACAGGGTACGCAGAGAGCAGAAAAACAGAGAAGGTAGTAAGCAGTAAAAACACAGATTAGTTGACTCACCAGTTACAGGACACTGCTGTAGAAAGCAGTGAACTTTTTTTCTTTTTAAAGCAGTGAACATTTTTATTTAGAAAACATTATGATCAAATCTCTAGAGCTAAAGCTATTTTCAGAAAACTAGTTATGATATTTTTATATGAGGAGGTTTACAAAGCTACTAATGCAACCCAAAGAAAGATGACTTTCCAGTTTACCATAAAGCCTAAGCATAAACCAGCAAGTTGTAACTTGTATGACATTCTAAGTTTTTATGACACCTCACTGTGAAATGTATTCTTGTTCTGACTTACTTCTCTGTATATCCTTATAGTAAACCCTCAGCAGCTGATGGAATCTGCAGAGCTGAATAACCTCATAAGGTTATCTTAACTCCTGGAATTTTAGCAAAGCCTCCACTGTGCATTGCCAATTGCTTCACAATGTAATAGAGGTTAACAACAACAAGAAGGTACCTAGTAACAAGTAGAAGTTCACATAGAGAACTTAAAAAATTATAAAAAAGATAAGTATAAAAGAATGACCAATGAAAGTATACAGTCTCATTTATACAACTGGAGATGCCATTTTTAGATCAGTGACTTCAAACTGGATTCCAAAAGTTGTACTGCAGAAATTTGTTTATACTAGAAGGTCTCATGTTAAAATTAAATAAGTTTGTTTTCTTAAAAATTATGGGACCCCTTAGAGGCTTTTAACACATGAATAGTATCCTATAAAACTTCCAAGATGTAGTATAGTATCTCCGAAGATTCTTGGGTTACAAAACTTTTCTCTTTGAATGAGGACAGGTAGAGAATGAGGAAGGAATGTGTCTATCACTATCTCCCACAATTACAGTATTCCATGAAAAAAGCTTAGGAAACAATTCCTAGATCAAATGTATCCTACATCATATATACAGCTGTGAATTTTGTTCAGCTATCCCAATTTTCTTGTCTAAAATGGTCTCGTGTAGGCTGCTGCATAGTAGGTAAAAAGCGTTAAAGACAAACTATCTTATTCCAGCATTATTATATCAAATTACTTTTTAAGGAACAAACAGAAAATATTTATAATGAATAAAAGTGATTATAGCGGTGCCTGGGTGGCTCAGTTGGTTAAGCGCCAGAATTCGGCTCAGGTCGTGATCTCATAGTTCGTGAGCTCGAGCCCCACACCCTGGGCTCTGTGTGGACAGCTCAGAGCCTGGAGCCTGTTTCATATTCTGTGTCTCCCTCTCTCAGCCCCTCCCCTACTCTCACTCTGTTTCTTTCAAAAATAAAACATTAAATTAAAAAACAGTGATTACAAAATTATTTTACGGCCTTAAGAAGATTCTGTATAGATGCTTTTAAAACCTTGCTACATTTGGTATTCTGGAAATAAGCATTTAAGCCCTGTATCACAACATAAGCATTAAAAGGCTTAAAAACACCTCAACTTTCCACTACAAGGCTATACATCTGTGAGTGTGTGTTTAAGTTTATTTATTTTGAGAAAGAGAGAGTACACGCTGTGCACGCATGGTGTAGGGGCAGAGACAGAGAGGGAAAGAGAGAATCCCAAGTGGGCTCTGCACTGACAGCGTCCGACACGGGGCTCTATCTCATGACTGAGATCATGACCAGAGACTAAGTGTCAGATGTTTAACCAACTGAGCCACCCAGGTACCCCTATACTTTTGTATTGTTAATTCATTCTAGAAAGAAGTAAAATGAAGTCATCATTAAACTGTATGATCTTGATTCCTTCTTACTGATAAGCTATTACCAGTAACCAAACTTATCTTTCAAAGAAACATCTGAGAATATTTCAGTCCAGTTTTTTAGACAGAATAAATCACAACTATTACCTTCAGGGTAACGAACAGAAAAAGGTACAAACCTGGGTGGCCTTTTCCAATTGTAATTTAAGATCTGTCAGTTCCATATTTGTATCATGTAGCTGTGCTTTCAGCTTTTCATTTTCAGCTAGAATTTGTTCATAAAGCTGTAAAAAGTAGGGAAGAACAAATTACTTTTCTGCTCTCCTAATATTTTAAGATTTCACATTGATTATTTGCAATATTGAAACAGAGATTAATAAGAGATAGAAGCCATTAAAGAAGACATTTAAAAAGTATTTTAATGCTTTGTGGTTGCAAGGCAGAAATTTTTGGTTATGCTATGCAGGTGTTTGTCCATATACACTCTTTAACAAATTAGATCATGTTACAAATTTAAGATATCACTAAAAAATCTAACTTTTCTATTTCCATTAAAAAAAATTCATTTATATGATAAAGAGGGACTACATATCTACAGACCAATGACAGTTACAGCTAAGGGTTGAATAGCTTCCAAGTGATCTTCATTTGGGGTCTGTGAACTTCTCTGCCTACCATTCTCTCTTGAATTTCTGACACTGAGACGGAGCATCAGTTGTATTTATCATTTAATGAATGTATTTTTCCTTTAATGAAATTTAAAGGAAAGTGAAATATTTTTTGAATACTTTTGTAACACTTGAATCTACTATTTCTTTCCCCTTCATCTCTACTACTACCACTATAGATGGCTAAAATCATCTCTTATTAGACTATTTTAATATTAAAACTGTTTTCCTGACCTCTTTCTAATTTGTTCTATTAGCAGCAAGAATTAACTTTTCCAAATTACAATCTCAATTTCATATGCCAACCATTCCATTAACCCTCAGACATTAGAAACCCTTGACTAGCTTCTCAGGGTCCTCAGTATGAAGATATCCTTAAAACACCCTGTAAAACAGGTATGGTCTGGTCCTGACGTGAACACCTAACTGCAATGTCACACCTCCATCCCTTCTGCTCTACTAGCCATACTGAAAATTTAATTACTTCAATGCATCCTGTGCTGTTCTACCATCAGGTCAATGTCTTTGCAGTTCACTCCACGTAGAAAACTTTTTTGTCCCATTCTGCCAGTTTAACTAATCACCCTTCTGGGATTCACTTCTGGAGTTTCACTTCTTCAGAACATCTGTTTCTAGGCCCTGTAACTTTCCTTTGTTATACACTTTTAGGACACAGAT
This sequence comes from Puma concolor, assembly GCF_028749965.1. Lineage (NCBI taxonomy): Eukaryota > Metazoa > Chordata > Mammalia > Carnivora > Felidae > Puma > Puma concolor. The sequence goes on along the minus strand of NC_141673.1, from coordinate 39,439,358 downwards.
CCTTTACTTCAGGATAATTGTTTCTATTTTCAAATTATACATTTACTAGTATGACTGTATGATAACTTCTCTCTCTTCTACTACATGGAAGATATCCATAAGTGTAATGACAGCATCTTCAATCTACTGCTGATAAGTAGAAACTCACCACTTAGCACAGTTCAGGGTTCAATTCTTTACCGAATGAATGACAATCTTATTCATAATGTAAATCGACCTCCCACCTTCCTTCTCTTGCTGACTTAGTTTGTAAGAAAGTGATACAAATAGCTGCCAAATAGCTGGGGAACACATACAAGTATCACAAGGCTTCTTTTTCCCCCAACAAATTTCATCAGGTTTATTCTAAGCTCAAAAAATGTAAGAACTATGATAGAATCCTAGATTGTTGAGTTTCCAAGACTTACTTCCTAAATACTTCCATCCTTAATCTGTAATAGCACTTAAGCTACCACAAGTTTTTTAGTTACCTAGGAAAAACTCTATTCTCCTAGGAAAGCTCTATTCCCTTTTTTTGGCCACCTCTTATTAACAAATAGGTAAAGAAAAATGTGTGCGCATGCACACGCAAACATCCCCAATAACCATGCCTCTTTTCAACTCAATCAACCATACTAGCCTGAGACACTTAAGTGTGAAATAAAGTCTCTTTCCTTTAAAAAAAAAACAACAACAACAAAACAGCTATTTATTTATAGGCTATCTACCATTTAGTGCCCCAAACTGAAAATTAAGTTATTTCAAGATATTGATTTCATAATGAGTTCCAGGAATAATATCCAAACACAAATATATCAAATATATCAATAGATCAACCAACAATTATTTTTTTATTAAATATAGTTGAATAACCCAAGTACCTTTTTAAAGTCAGTTGAGTCGTCCTTTTCTAGCCTGCTACTATAAGGTTTTCTTTCTTCTAAGTAACTGTATGATCCAGAGCGACCCAATAAGGAATCATACCGATCACTAGCTGATGTGGAACTGGTTTCATATCTTTAAAAGATGAATTAAAGTCAAAATCTTTATTAAAGGCTTTTACAGCTCACATTAACATGCATCCTACTACATTTGAACTTGATATTCCAAAACAGCAGATAACATTCTCCCTCATCTATTATCAATCAACTTTTATGATACATTTAATAAGTGGAAAGTTATTTATAATATTATTCATTTCCATTATTTGAGGAAGAGATTCAATATATCTATATCCAAAAGTCAGAACTGGTTTCACATCACGATAAATTATTTCAACAATTTTAAATTGTACATTTTTTTTTACATTTTAAAATCTCTGAAATCAGAACATAGAACATGGCTTATAATTGATGGTGTATTATACTTTTTGGTAGCACTTTTCCTTTAAGTGGCATACAGTTGTCTAAAAATTTTAGATTTGATAAACTAGTCTATCCAAACAGATAATAAGTCTGCCCTAAACAGAAAGAACATATCTCATTTGTACATGAGAATTCTCTTATTATCTCGTTCTGAATTCAGGTTACCTTTTCTTGATAAAAGCTATTGCCTCCATATTTCAATGGAAATGTGTAGTATACAAAAATTTGTTCTTGGTTTTACAAGGCTTTGGTTAACAATTATGGGCAAGAGAAATGGAATGGAGGTTAGACTCAAGGACACTGTGGAGGTTCTCTAAAAGGTAAATAATTTTGAGCTAGATGATAGTTTTTAGTGTCTTCACGGTTTTTCTTTTGTTTAAAGCAGGGATTGGAGAGAAGATTCAGAATACCTCATCAAATAAATTTATGGTGGGTTTCATCAGTCCCTGCTGTTATTAGGAAAACTTAAAAAGTTATCACTGTTGTAAGGGTTTAAGAAAAAATTTTATTTCTTAGTGAGTTACTGGGACTATTTAACTAGAAGTAAAGGCTTTGACAAAGAAAGCTGGTAACAGTTATTAGGTCGTCTAAACATCTACAGATTTTTATTATTCAGATAATCCTAACAACTCACAAAATCCGTAAGTATCTAAAAGCAACATGGAATGAAAATCTAAAAATAAAAATAAGAAAAAAGTCAGTAAAAATATAAAACATACCTAGAAATGGAATCCGTCTAGAAAAAAGAGAAAAACACAGGCATACTAAATTTCTATACTTTTATTAAAGCAACTTGATAGATCAAGTAAATTTAACATAACATTTATGCTATTGTCACACTACTAAACTTCTCTATTTACTATCTATATGTTTTAACTGTAATGTGATTATTCTTAGAAGTTCTAGAACAGAATCACTATATTTTTCATGCATAATAGCCATGCAACTAATTACACTTGGCAATTTATGGTCATCTTTTATGAATTTCTGAAAATACCATCATACAATATTTTTAATTAGAAGAAAAAAAGAGAGAGACTAAGACACATATTTATTACTTATACCTACCCTGCAGGAGAAAGTAGTATCTTTATATTAAGAAACATCAAGTTTACTACATGATATCCCAAAGCAACTATTTTTCTCATTTTTCTGTTTTTGAAGCAATAACATGAGAAGCAAACAAATGAATACTTAAAGTATTTTATATATAATAGTATACACATATTTTGTTTAAAACTTACTTTCTAGAAATCTAGCTATAAATTCCTCCAAGTTTAGCAATTAGGGGATAGGAAATTAGGATTTAATTTTCTCAAGTAAGTGGTATGCTATGTCAATGTTTCATAACTTTTCTTATCTAAATAGTGAAATGATTAATAGGGTCTTAGTAGGGGACAAAACTTTTTTGGTGGTCATCCTTAGCTTTTTCCCTTTCTACTGAAGCACTAGCTGAATCTATAATTTTCTGTATGGTAACTATTAAGAAATGGTTTGCTAAAAAAAAGAAAAAAAAAGAATGGTTTGTAAAATTTCAAAATTTAGATAATTGTATTTTTCCATTATATTTATCTCTGAATGCACTGTAAAATTATTGAGTTCTTTTGGGATTACTTAAAGCCTAACTTGGACTAAAAATGCCTTACTAGTCTATTGAAATTGAAAACCAATTGTAGGGGGCGCCTGGGTGGCTCAGTCGGTTAAACGCCCGACTTCAGCTCAGGTCATGATCTCATGGTCCGTGAGTTTGAGGCCCATGTCAGGCTCTGTGCTGACAGTTCAGAGCCTGGAGCCTGCTTTGGATTCTGTGTCTCCCTCTCTCTCTGTTCCTCCCTTGCTCATGCTCTGTCTTTCTCTCTCTCTCTCAAAAATAAACAAACATTTAAAAAAAAGTTAAAAAAAGAACCCACCCAATTTTAATTTTGCACTTGCTTCCTATTTTTTTCACACAATGCTTTACCTCATTGATTTGTTCATTAGTTTTATAACAATTAACAATTCTGAAGGGAAATTTCAATTTTTGAGAGATTCAAATTCATACATTGCTAAGAGAATAGTCTTTGTAAGTTCTCATCACAAGAAAAAGAATGTATAACTATGTGTAGGAATGGATGTTAACTAGACTTATTGTGATCATTTTGTAATATATACAAATAATGAATCACTATGTTGAACACCTGAAACAAATACAGTATTATATGTCAATTATATCTCAAAAAAACCCAAGAGATCCTATTAAAATTCAAAAAAATATCCATGTGTACATATCAAATGAAAACATCACCTCTCACCTCACCAATTTGCACTCTGGTTTGCTGATTTAAATTTAAGAAAAAACAAAAACTCCAAGCAGTCACAGAAATCACTCAAATTTCATTTCTTTGTCTTTAAAAATCGTGTGATCACTGGTCATTATTTACATTCTTAAAATTGGGATAAAAACCCCGTAACACAAAATTCACCATCTAAACTACTTTTAGGAGTATAGCTTAATAGTGTTAACTATATTCGCACTGTTGTGCAACACATCTCTAGAACTTTTTTATCTTGCAAAACAAACTTTACACCCATTGAACAACTCCCCATATTCTTCTACCCCCAACTCCTGGAAACCAGAACTCTACTTTGGCAGAGTTTGAATAGTTTGGATACCCCATGTAAATGGAATCATAGTATGTCTATTTTATGACTAGCTTATTTCAAATGGTAGATGTCCTTATTTCATATAGTAACATCCTTGCTCCCTGTGTTATAAAATTATTTTTTCAAAGTAAAAATACCCTTATTACAGTGCCAGAAGGTCATATAAAAGTACCACAGCGTAAAAAAGTTTCACTGTAACTCCCTGTGCCTCCAACCCTCTTAGATAACTACTGTTAACCTTTTTTGGATACACATGTAAGTGAGCTTCTGATTTGTACTGTTAAACTAATCTCAGTAAAGAATGAATTTATTACAGTTCCAAAATCTTATATAAAAATGCCTATTTTAACAGTAATCATACCAAATCTGAGCATTATTAACTTCTGCTAATTTCACTTTTTATTTTAACTGTCATGTCTTTGGTTGTTAAGATTGAATGCATTTTAAAATTTACTGGCCATTTATATTTCTTCTTTTATAAAACTTACTAATTTCATATATCCTGTCTCTACTTTCCTTTTAGTGAGTCTTTTAATAGTACAAATACTAATCTTTTAAATGTTAAAAAGAGGATTAAGATTATTCACTTTATAAACAGAGTAAATGTGCCTCAACTTTAATAAGGGTATCTTTTCTGTCATATTCTAGTTTTACATGTTTAAATAATCAAATCTGTTAATCTTTTTTTTCTTGCCTTAGTGTTATACTTAAATTCTTTTTTATTTATTATTAAAAAAAATTTTTTTTATGGTTATTTGAGAGAGAGAGAGAGAGAGAAAGAAAGAGCACGCGCGTGCGCATGAACAGGGGAGGAGCAGAGAGGGAGGGACACACAGAATCTGAAACAGAATCCAGGCTCTGAGCCTTCAGCAGAGAGCCCAATACGGGGCTCGAACGCGTGAACTGCAAGATCGTGACCTGAGCCAAAGTCGAAGGCTTAACAGACTGAACCACCTAGGCACTCCTATACTTAAAATTCTTGATTTATTACTAATGTCCTTTGCAAGGTAAAAGTTTTATTATCTAACAACTTAATGATAGCAAATCACAATAACCAAAGCAACATAAGTCCCATTTTTAGAAATAATGAACGTTATAATAATTATACATAATTCTATGTAACAGATGTTATGATAAAGTAATGCAGCTTTCTATGATAAAATTTAATCTTAATTTCTTTTAATTTATATCCTGAAAGTAGACAGCTTGAGCTTCATATGCAATTGAGAATTTTTAAGAACTTTTTGGCCTTATCCAATTTACTTATCTTTGAAGCAAAAATGTACAGGGCACACACCATTTTGTAATGTAGTTAACTTGGATTCTAGAACCCTAATGGAAGTTCTGTCATCAAACACACTATTGAGGTGTTGATGACACTATTTATTTCAGAAAATGTACAGAAGAATTTTGCTGCTAATACTTTTACACAGAAAAGTAAGGGCTGATGCTACAAGTTTTTTCTTTTTTTTAATTTTTTTTTTAATGTTTATTTCTGAGACAGAGAGAGACAGAGAATGAGTGGGGGAGGGTCAGAGAGAGGGAGACACAGAAGCAGAAGCAGGCTACAAAGCTCCGAGTTGTCAGTACAGAGTTGGACGCGGGGCTCGAACTCACAAACCGTGAGAGCATGACTTGAGCCAAAGTCGGTTGCTCAACTGACAGAGCCACCCAGGCACCCCGATGCTACAAGTTTTAAAAAGAGAGTAGCATACTGGTGGAAGCGCTTTTCTAGTCTACTGTAGAAGATACTGTTAGTATGTTAACCTCCATTCTTCCTTTTCCTCATGGTGTACCAGTCATTTGGTTTAGGTGAGATGGTATATGGCCCACATTAGTAGCAAAATGGCTGCACTATCTTAGTGGTGGGCCTTGTCTGGCTTAAGCCAATTATTATAATCCCAGCAGTGTGAGGTAAACTAGCTTGAGGCTGAAGCTGAAACAGGGTTGTGTAATATAACTGGAGCACAATAAATTCTCTTTAGTTTGAGTTGGGTTTTCTGTTACTTGTAACTGAATGTTAGCACAAAAACAAGAGCTAAATAATCCTTTATTTAAAATGAAAAATGGGAATGCAAGCTGGTGCAGCCACTCTGGAAAACAGTATGGAGATTCCTCAAAAAACTAAAAATAGAACTACCCTACAACCCAGCAATTACACTACTAGGCATTTATCCACAGGATACAGGTGTGCTGTTTTGAAGGGACACATGCACCCCAATGTTTATAGCAGCACTATCAACAATAGTCAAAGTATGGAAAGAGCCCAAATGTCCATCGATGGATGAATGGATAAAGAAGATGTGGTAAATATGTACAATGGAGTATTATTTGGCAATCAAAAAGAATGAAATCTTGCCATTTGCAACTACATGGATGGAACTAGAGGGTATTATGCTAAGCGAAATTAGTCAGAGAAAGACACATATCATATGACTTCACTCATATGAGGACTTTAAGAGACAAAACAGATGAACATAAGGGAAGGGAAACAAAAATAATATAAAAACAGGGAGGGGGACAAAAGATAAGAGACTCATAAATATGGAGAACAAACAGAGGGTTACTGGAGGGGGTGTGGGCTAAATGGGTAAGGGGCACTAAGGAATCTATTCCTGAAATCATTGTTGCACTATATGCTAACTAATTTGGATGTAAATTATTAAAAAAAAATTAAATTAAATTAAAAATTAAAACAAACAACCCAGTTCTCCTTTTTATTAAGAATTTACAGCTCTGAGATATAATACTAATGATTATTTTAAAATTAAGTATATGTTCAAATTAAGAAAAAATAAAGCCACTCTTTGGGATTTCCTAATAAAATTGCTTATTTCTGTGAAAAAAATAGATAAAATGAAAAAAAAATCTATTTAAATTGTTTGGAACTAAGAAAATGTTTCTTCTTAGAAACAATTTTCTACTCAATGTTAATTAACAGTAAAACTTAAAACCCAACTAATCTGAATATGCTTCAAAGTCATAACTCTGTGAATCAGAAAATCTTTTCCCTTCTATCCCAGCCTGGTGGGATGTAAGGTCTATGTGATAAGGCAGTGAGAAGTGCCAGCTGAGGATGGTTTAGTAACCCATTCCCTCTTTTTTATCTATTGTTTTTTCTTGAAAGATGGGAATTCATAGGGTAGCAATGGGAAAGGAAGACAATGGTCAAGTTTACAGAATATAATAAACACAAGACACAGGGGAATTGGGGGAGTGCTGACAACTGATAGGCAAAAGATTTAAAAGTTATCGATAAAGTTTTACCCTGCAAATAATTGTACCCTTGGAAGTAATTAATTTCTCAATATCTGTCTGGCTACCTAATTATAACATAAAAGTACCTTTCAGGACAAAATAGGAAACCTGGCCCTGAAAGTAACATCCACAGTCACGTAGCACAGGTAACCAATTTCTGGTCACTTCATATTATTGTAGATTCTTGCTGATTGCAAAGAATTTAATAGTTCTATTTAGGAACTCCAAGTCAAAAATAAAGATGCTATGACCAGAATGCCATTTCAGATTAGATAGTGTTGAACTTAGAAGATTAGAACCAACTCATATTTTACAGCTCTTCTCCTATGTGAATAGAGCTCTTTAAAGCATGTCAGCTTTCTCTACAGCCAAACAATAGGGAATAGAGGGAGGAAAATAACTATTGGGAAGAAACTTTCCACATTTGCTAGTTATGTAACCTTTTAAGTCATTCAAACTTGCCTTAGTTTCTTCATCACTGAGGAAAAGAAAATGCCTTTTTGAGAAGATCGTTGGGATGATCAGTTGTGATAATATAAAAGTCCTTTAGAGTGTATTTCTAAACAAATGTAAAGAAAGCTAAAAAGACCTACTGTCTTCCCTAAAATATAACTTGTAACTATATATAACTATATAACTTACATTTACAAAAATAAAATCTGGGTCTGGTAAGGTACCCACCTTCTGGGTATCTTTTAGATACTTTTTGTTTTCAACTTTGAGTATTAATTTACATACAATAAACTATCCACTTAGAGTACATGGTTTGATAAGTTTTGACAGTTGTATATATTCAGAAAACAACTACAATCAGGATCCAGAATATTTCTATTGCCTCTAAAATATTCTTTGTGTCCTTTCCAGTCCGTCTACCCCACATCCCAGAGAAATGCTGAGTACTATCCCCAAGCATGCAGGTACAGTATGCAGTTAACAGTTTTGCAGGAATAAATACAAACACAAGCAAATGGTAATCCTTGAAAAATATGAATGCTTCTAAACACAAAAAATAATGCTTTCTTACCTGAGTTTCTTTCTTGTTGGATCCTTCTTCTGTATCTGATTGTTGCTCTTGTTCATTTTCATCACTCTAAAATAGATTGTCACTTTACTTTAGAAAAGTAGAAATATATTTCAAACAGTTGATATTTAAATATTTTAGGGCTTTTCTAATTTAAAATGACCTTGAGAAAAATCTACCCAGCAACAGATCAAAAGGAGAACTGATTTTTGAGTGCGAATTTTCCTACCCTGTTTAGAGGAAGTCTATTTTGTCCACATGACACAATTTAAGTAGGTTAGCATACATGGTGAAAAAAGACCATCTACCTAAAAACAAAATGTAAGAAACATTCACAATGGGGATGAAGAAACTGGAGCCTTAGCAGAAGAAAGAAGGTATTCCATTTTATATTGTAATGATGCTACATGTGCTTTAATAGTTAAATGAACTATTTAGACACTCAATTATAAGGAGGCAGCAAAAATAGGAAGTCCATTGTATTAAGTAAGAAGAGTTAGATTCTATAAGCTTGCAAGATTTATGCAGAAATCCTATCACGTGTAGGTAGTTCATCCATCTGGAAATTTCTTGGAAGTTTACAGCACACCAAATAGAAAATCAAGGTCTCAGATGGCTAAAAGCCTAGAATCCCAGACTATGGGAATATTCTAGTGTAAGGCCTTGAACATCTCAACAAACCTTAAAGGGCTGAAAAAAAAAGGAAAGGGAAATTTCCATTCACAGATATCTAGCTCAGGCTCACTATAAAAATGCCACAGGCTTAAAAAAAAATGCCACAGGCTTTAAAACAAGATCACCCTAGTTGCATATTGGTATAGCTATTTTCAGCGTGACTGAGGGTAAATTTATTAAAATTTTTGGAGCCATACTTACCTTACCCATAGGGGATAAAAACTTTATAGAATTATGGAGCACGTAGGTGGCTCAGCTGGTTAAGAGTCTTACTTCAGCTCAGGTTATGATCTCATGGTTAATGAGTTCAAGCCCAGCACTGGGCTCTTTGCTGTCAGCACAGAGCCTGCTTCGGATCCCGTCTCCCTTTGTCTGCCCCTCCCCTGCTTGCACGTGTGCTCATGCTCTCTCTTTCTCTCAAAAATAAATATACATTAAAGAAAAAAACTTTATGGAATTATTCTAAGGATTAGAGGAAATCTTTGTATATAGGCTATCATATTGTCACCTAGCAAAAATAATGTGTGAAGTTACTAAGTGACCAGGTAAAATCAATGGTGCTGCTGCTAGTATTATTTATTAATATAAACATATTCATATAAAAATATGAATTCCACATAATGAACTGATTATTTTTAAGCACTGCAGTTTCATGGCAAAAACCAGAAACTAGAAATTTACAAAGTGGGGAGGTTCAGAGGTCCAAAAAAGTGATAATAAAAAAAGGGGGAGGGAGCCTAATAATACAAGAGATTAAAAACCTGCCTAACTATGCACCACCCTTTCTTTGACAAAGCCCTTTGTTCTTTTTGTATATGATCTGATACAGGTTCAAATGTGGCTACAAAGGAGAAAGAAGACCTGTGCTTGATGGCTGATTAGAATACAATTCAATGTAGGCTTAAGTTAAAAAGATGAATATTGCCAATATGAATCCCAGGAAGGATCTTTACAATGGTAGTTAAGGGTAGAATTCCAGAAAGTGAAGTTCTGAAGGGAGAACTGATCTGAATAAAACTGGGGAAAAAGAAATATTATATAATAAACACAGCTTTGTCTATGAATCTCCTAAGACAGATGACTTATTAAGAAGGTAATTTTAAGTAATAAGAACTAGTATGTTAGGGTGCTAAGACTGTGAGGTTTTATTTTACTGCTACTAAAATGTTAATGGGCAATCAATTAAAATCAACCAGACATCAGATACTTTCTGATGAAGAAAGATACCTTGCCAGAAGAATTCTGAAACAATCAGATCAGTTCTCTACCTGGTAGCTGCCAAACAGTAAAATGGTAGTTACCAATTTAAAGGAAATATAAAAAACCACATTAATGTGTTAAACTACATTTCAGGGATATGACAACCCAGTTCATTCAAAAATAACTGTAAGGAGGGGTGCCTTAGTGGCTTAGTTGGTTACGTGTCCGACTCTTGATACTGGGTCAGGTCATGATCTTGTGGTTTGTGGGTTTGAGCCCCACGTCGGGCTCTAACAGCTTGGAGTCTGCTTGGAATTCTCTCTCCCTCCTTCCCTCCCTCCCTCCCTCCCTCCCTCTCTCTCTCTCTCTCTCTCTCTCTCTGTCCCTATCCCACTTGTGCTTGCTCTCTTTCAAAATAAATAAATAAACAACAACAAAAAATAATTTTAAGAAAAAAAATGGGAGGGAGAAACTGATTAAAAGAGGCTTTAAAGACATAATTAATCACCATGTATAATCCCTACTGTATTCCAATCAAACCAGAAGTACAACAACAAACCATTTATGGTGTATACGAGTTAAATGGACATTAAAACTGACTGGATATTCAATATTAAGGACTTATTGTTAATTTATTTAACAAAAAAATGTGGGCATGGTTTTGTGATCATTTGTTGTATGACAACATATATTGTGATTATTTTTATTACTTAAAAAATACAATTTTAATAATTTTTAAAAAGGAATACTTCCTCTTAAAAATACATACTAAAGTTTTTTAGATGAAATAATCTTCTGCAGATTTTCTTCAATAATATGGGAATTGGTGAGGTGGTAGGGATTTAGCTTAAACAATGGGTGGGGTAATTATAGTTCTCTGCTACTTTTGTAGGTTTGATTTTTCTGTAGTAAAAATTAAAAGAGAGGTGCCTGGGTAGCTCATTCGGTTAAGCATCGGATTCTTGATCTTAGCTCAGGTCTTAATCTCAGGGTGGTGAGTTCAAGCCCTGTTTTGGGCTCCACGCTGGGGGTGGAGCCTACTTAAAAAAATAAAATAAAAATTAAAAGAAAAAATGGAAAAAAACCCAAGAGTCTAAATAAAACAAAACAACTCAAACACATTATGTTTGCCCTTCTATAGTTATATGTTCTATTCAAACAGCATAAATTTCACATTAACTGTGCTACCCCACAGTTCTTTCTCCTGTATAATATGAATAGCAACATCAGGCATATATACAATCAGGGATAAGGGAAAAAAATAAAATTTTGTAAGCCAAAACACTACTCCTATCAAACATCACTTGAGATCTGTTATATATATTGTAGCATCATATTCATGAAAATGGGTTAAATGTAAAGCATCTTAAGGAGTTCTAGGAAGATGGTGAAGTAGGATCATGAGCTCACTTCCTTCCATGGACACACTGAGGCAACAGCTACATATAACTCACTCTGAAAACAACTTGAAAATTAGCAGAACAGGTCTTCCAAAGCTAAAATCATAGAGAAGCCATATTAAGAAGGGTAGGACGGACAACCCACAAATGAGAGGGATGATACAGGTACAGAGGTCCTACAAGGGGGTCAAGCCTCACATTAGGCACTCCTTACCCTGGGGATCTGCACAGGGTAGATGAGGCTCCGTAACATCTAGCTTTGAAAATCAGCAGGGCTTAACTGCAGAAGAGCCAGAGGGCTGTATGGAAACTGATGCTTTACTTGCAAAGGGACACTGTACTCTGTCATTTGGTCTGAGACTCGGCACAGAAGCAGCAGTTTGAAAAGCACCTAGATTATGAAGATTTATGGACTAATTTTAGGGCATGTGCTTGAGGGGCAGAGATTTATAGGAGCTTTCTTTGGGAAAGAAGGTACTAGCTAGCACCATTTCCAACCCCCTCTGCCTAGCTGGCCAAAGGGGCCAGTTTTGACACCCTCTATCTTACCTTATGCTCACCCAACCCGAGCTTTCCCTGTGGACGGTCCCCATTCATTCCACCCGTATTGGCAGGTACCCCTTCACAGTGACTCCTGCTCTGCAATACCTGGTGGACAGTCATGGTCAGGACTGATGTCCCCAGAAAACAATTACTGCTCATCACACCTAGCAGGCAGCCTGGTGGTGGCTGGAGCACATTCAAAGGAGGAGAGCCAGCCCTGTAGCTTCAGCCAGCTAGGATGAGGGCCAGCCCACCCACCAACACCCCTGGAGCACTCATGGCCTAGTTAAAACAGAAGAGTGCACCCAGGTCACACAGGGGATACACTGGAGTGTCTGGTTCTGTTGACGGGTGGTCAGAAGGGTCATGTTACAGGGCACCACAAAACCCTTTCTACACAAGGCCATTACTTTCAAGACCAGAAGGCATGGCTGACCTACCTAATACAGAGAAACAAACACGGAGAGTAGGACAAAATGAGGAAACAGGAGTTAGGTTTCAAATGAAAGAATAAGACAAAACCTCAGAAAAAGAACTAAATGAAATGGAAATAAACAATATACCTAATACAGAGTTCAAAGTAATGGTCATAAAGGTGTTCACTGGGCTTGAGAATAATGGATGAACTCAGTGTGAACTTCAACAAAGAAAAATATAAAAAAGAACCAATCAGAACTGAAGAATACAGTAACTGAAATGAAAAATACATTAACATCAACAGCAGATTAGAGAATGCAAAATAATGAATCAGCCATCTTGAAGACAGGGTAGTAGAAAGCACCCAAGCTAAAAAAAACAAAAAGAAAAAATGAGGATAGGTTAAAGGGACCTCTGGGACAACATCAAGCATTATTTGAACTAACATTCACATTATAGGAGTCTCAGAAGGAGAAGAGAGAAAGAGACAGAAAACTTATTTTAAGAAATAATAACTAAAAACCTCCCTAACCTGGGAAAAGGAGCAGACATCCAGGTCCAGGAAGCACACAGATCCCCAAACAAGAGGAATTCAAGGAGGTCCACACCAAGATATATAATAAATAAAACATCAAAAATTAACAGTAAAGAGAATCTTTTCTTTCTTTTTTTTTTCCAACGTTTTTATTTATTTTTTTGGGACAGAGAGAGACAGAGCATGAACGGGGGAGGGGCAGAGAGAGAGGGAGACACAGAATCGGAAACAGGCTCCAGGCTCTGAGCCATCAGCCCAGAGCCTGACGCGGGGCTCGAACTCACGGACCGCGAGATCGTGACCTGGCTGAAGCCGGACGCTTAACCGACTGCGCCACCCAGGCGCCCCTCTTTTTTTTTTTTTTGAGAGACAGACGAGGGTGGGGAGGGGCAGAGGAAGAGGGAGACAGAGAATCCTAAGCAGGCTCCACATCCAGTGTGGAACCCCAAGCACGGTCCCGTGATCTCACAATCATGAGAAATCAAGAGTCAGACGCTTAACTGACTGAGCCACCCAGGGGCCCCAATAAAGAGAATCTTTAAAATCAACTAGTTTTGTACAAGGGAAACCCTGTAATGTTATCAGATTATTTTTCAGCAGACACTTTACCGGCCAGGAGGGAGTGGCATAATATATTCAAAGTATAGAAAGGAAAAAAACCTACATCCAAAAGCTTACTTTACCTAGAAAGGTTATTAATAATTGCAGGAGAGATAAAGAGTTTCACAAACAAGTTAAAGGACTTCATCACCACTAAACTAGCCTTATAAGAAATGTTAAAGAGACTTCTATAACTGGAAAAGAGATAGCCATAACTAGAAATAAGAAAATTATGAAAGGAAAAAATGTCACTGGCTAATATATGAAGATTAAAAAAACAAAAGTAGTAAAAATTAATTATATCTACACACAGTAGTTAAAGGATACACACAGAAAAGAGAGGAAATAATATGTTATATATATAAATATGGAGGAAGGAGTAAAAAAACTTTTAGAATGTGTTTGAACTTGGGGTGCCTGGGTGGCTCATTTGGTTAAGCATCTGGCTTCAGTTCAGATCATGAGTTTGAGCCCCACATCAGGCTCTCTTCTGTCAGCATGGAGTCCACTTGGGATCCTCTATTTCCTTCTCTCTGCCCCTCCCCTGCTGGTGCTCTCTCTCTCTCTCTCTCTCTCAAAAATAAATAAACATTAAAAAAATGTGTTTGAGCTTAAGCGATGACCATTAACAAGATAAACTGCTACATACATAGAATGTTATAAACCTAAAATAGATACACAGAAATTGAAAAGAAAAGAATTCAAGCATACCATGAAAGAAAGTCATCAAATCCAAAGGAAGAGAGTAAGAGAAGAAACAGAGAACTATAAAAAGAACCAGAAAACAATGAACAAAACTGCAGTAAGTACATACCTATCGATACTTACTTTAAATATAAATGGACTAAATGCTCTAATGGAAAGACAAAGGATGACTAAATGGTTAAAAAAACAAGACTCAACTACGTGCTGCCCACAAAAGACTGATTTCAGATCTCAAGGCACACACAGACTAAAAGTGAAGGGATAGAAAAAAAATATTCCATGCAAATGGGGGGGGGCGGGGGGAGCCAAGATGGCAATACCAAGATCAGACAAACGAGACTTAATTTTTTTCTTTTGTGTTTATTTTTTTCATTTTTGAGAGAGAGAGAGACAGAGAGAGAAAGCGCAAGCAGGGGAGGGGCAGAGAGAGAGAGAGAGAGAGAGGAGACACAGGATCCAAAGCAGGCGGCTCTGTGCTGTCAGCACAGTCTGATGCAGGGCTCGAACTCTTGAACTGTGAGACTATGACCTGAGCTGAAGTCGGTGCTTAACCAACTGAGCCACCCAGGCACCCCAGACAAAAGAGACTTTAAAACAAAGACTGGTAGGGGTGCCTGGGTGGCTCAGTCAGTTGGGTGTCCGACTTTGGCTCAGGTCATGATCTCGCAGTTCATGAGTTTGAGCCCCGCTTCAGGCTCTGTGCTGACAGCTCACAGCCTGGAGCCTGCCTCAGATTCTGTGTCTCCCTCTCCCTCCACTCCTCCCATGCTCAAGCTCTGTCTCTCTTGGTATCTCAAAAATAAATAAATGTTAAAAAAAAAAAAAAAAGAAGAAGAAGAAGACTATAGGGGGACTTGGGTAGCTCAGTCAGTTAAATGTCCAACTCCTGATTTTAGCTCAGGTCATGATCACATGGTTCATGAGATCAAGCCCTGCTGGGAGCTCCGTGCTATCAGTGAGGATTGGGATTCTTGGGATTCTCTCTCCCTCTCTTGCTGCCCCTCCCCAACTTGCACTTGCTCTCACAAAATAAACATAAAAAAAAATAAAACAAAGACTGTAGAAAGAGGCAAAGAGGGCATTACATAATGATAGAGATCAATTTAAGAGGAGAATAGAAGAATTGTAAATATCTATGAACCCAACATAGAAGCACCTAGAAACATAAAGCAAATATTAACAGACATAAAGGACATAACTGAAAATCATACAATAGTAGGGAACTTTTAGTACCCTACTTATATCAATGGACAGAGCATCGAGAAAGAAAAATCAGTGGTTTTGAATGACACATTAGACAAGATGGGCTTAACAGATACATACAGAACACTCTATCCAAAAACAAAATTCATGGAAGTATTTTCAAATGTACATGGAACATTCTCAAGGACAGATCATGTCAGGCCACAAAACAAGTCTAAATGAATTTAAGATTGAAATCTTATCAAGCTCTTTTCTGACCAAAATAGTATGAAACTAAAATCAATGACCACAAACACGTGGTAAACAGTATGCTACTAAACAACCAATGGGGTCAATGGAGAAATCAAAGAGGAAATAAAAAATTGCCCAGAGATAAATGAAAAGGGAAATAATGGTTCAAAATCTTTGGGATACAAAAGCAATTCTAAAATGGAAGTTTATAGCGATACAGACCTACTTCAAGAAACAAGAAAGGTCTCAATCAAACTTTACACCTAAAGGAATTAAGAAAAGAACAAATGAAGCCCAAAGTTAGTAGAAAAAAGGGAATTATAAAGATCTGAGCAGAAATAAATGAATACAGACTAAAAAACAACAGAAAAGAGCAATGAAACTAAGAGCTGGTTCTTTAAAACTCGTCCAGCTTCATCAAAAAAAGAGAATTGAAATAAAATATGAAAGAGAAGTTACAATGGACACCACAGGAGTACAAAGAATAAGAGACTACTAAAAACAATGACATGCCAAAAAATTAGACATTCTAGGAGAAATGGACATTTCTAGAAACATATTATCTTCTAAGACTAAATCAGGGAGAAGTAGAAAATCTGAACAGACTGATTACTAGTAATGAAATTGAATCTGTAATCAAAAAATGCCTGGTAAAGAGTGAAGTCCAGGATCAGATGGCTTTATAGGTGAACTCTACCAAAGATTTAAAGAGCTGATACCTATCCTTCCCAAACTATTCTAAAAAACAGAAGAGGAAAGAATGTGTCCTTATAGAATTCATTCTATAAGGCCAGGATTACCCTGATACCAAAATCAAACAAAAACACTACAGAAAAAGAAAATTATAGAACAATATCACTGGTGAACATACATGCAAAATCCCTCAACAAAACATTAGCAAACCAAATACATCAAAAGGATCATTCACCATGATTGAATGGGACTTATCTTAGGGATGCAAAGGTGCAATATAAAAATCAGTCAATATGATACAACATATTAACAAAATGAAGGATAAAAATCATGATCGTCTTGGTACAGAAAAAGTATTTGACAAAATTCAGCATCCTTTCATGATAAAAATTTTCAACCCAGTGGGTTTACAGGAAACATACCTCAACATAATGAAGGCCATAGATGAAAAACCCATAGTTAACATCATACTTGACAGTGAAAAGCTAAACGCTTTTCTTCTACGATCAGAAACAGGACAAGGATGTCTATCTACTCTCACCACTTTTATTCAATATAGTACTATTGGAATTCCCACCCACAGCAATCAGACAAGAAAAGGAAATGAAAGACATCTAAATTATCAAGAAAGAAGTAAAACCATCACCATTTGCAGATGACATACCATATACAGAAAACTCCGAAGATGCCACCAAAAAAATAGAGTAAATGAATTCAGTAAATTGCAGGATACAAAATCAATATGCAAAAATGTTGCATTTCTATACATTAATAATGAACTAGACTAGCCAAAAGAGAAGTAAAGAAACTATGATGAAAGATAACACAAAGAGATGAAAAGATATACCATGCTCATGGACTAGAAAAATACTGTCAAAATGTCCATCCTATCCAAAATATTATGGTGCTGTCACAAATATAGACATACAGATCAACAGAACAGAAAAGAGAAGCCAGAAATAAACCCACGTGTATATAAGTTAATTAATCTTCAACAAAGCAAAAGAATATATAATAAGGAAAAGACAGTCTCGTCAATAAATGGTGCTGGAAAACTGGACAGCTACATGCAAAAGAATGAAACCAGACCACTTTCTTATACCATTCACAAAAATAAACTCAAAATGGATTAAAGATCTAAATGTAAGACCAGAAACCATGAAACTCCTAAAAGAAAACATAGGCAGTAAACTCTTGGTTATCAGCCTTAGCAATAGTTTTTTGGATCTGTCCCCTCAGGCAAGGGAAACAAAAGCAAAAATAAACAACTGGTGCTTATCAAATTAAAAAGCTTTTGTACAATGAAGGAAACCATCAGCAAAATGAAAAGGCAATCTACTGAATGCAAGCAGATACCTGCAAACGATATTATCTGGTAAGGGGCTAATATTCAAAAAATATAAAAACCTTGTATAACTCAACCAAAAAAAAAAAAAAAAGTCCAATTAGAAAATGGGCAGAGGTGGGGCGCCTGGGTGGCGCAGTCGGTTAAGCGTCCGACTTCAGCCAGGTCACGATCTCGCGGTCCGTGAGTTCGAGCCCCGCATCGGGCTCTGGGCTGATGGCTCGGAGCCTGGAGCCTGTTTCCGATTCTGTGTCTCCCTCTCTCTCTGCCCCTCGCCTGTTCATGCTCTGTCTCTCTCTGTCCCAAAGGTAAATAAACGTTGAAAAAAAAAAAAAAAAAAAGAAAATGGGCAGAGGACTTGAAAAAACATTTTTCTAAAGAAGACACATAGAGGGGCACCTGAGTGGCTCAGTCAGTTAAGTGTCTGACTCTTGGTTTTGGCTCAGGTTTGTGAGTTGCAAGTCCCGCATCAGGCTCTGTGCTGACAGCACAGAGCCTGCCTGGGATTCTCTCTTTCCCTCTTTCTCTGCCCCTACCCTGCTCTCTCTCTCTCTCAAAATAAATAAGCTCAAAGAATACACATAAAGAGCCAGAAGACACATGAAAAGATGTTCAACATCACTAATCATCAGGAAAATGCAAATAAAAACCACAATGAGATAACATCTTGCACCAGTCAGAATGATTAGCATCATAAAGAAATAACAAGTGCTAGCAAGGACATAGAGAAAAGAGAACCTTTGTGCACTGCTGGTGGGAATGCAGATTGGTGTAACCACTATGGAAAACACAATGGAGCTTCCTCAAAAAATTAAAAATAGAAATACCATGTGACCCAGTAATTCCCCTGCTGGGTAATTTACCTGAAGAAAACCCAATCACTAATCCTTAAAGACTATTCATCCCCATGTTCGTTGTAGCATTATTTACAATAGCCAAGGGAAGGAAGCAACTGTTCATGTACAGATAAATAAAAAAGATGTGGAAATAGATACAATGGAATATTATGCATCCATAAATAGAAAAAAAGAAATCTTTCCATTCACAACATGGAAAGACCTAAAGGGTATTATACTAAAAGAAATAAGTCAAACAGAGAAAAACAAATACCACATGTTTTACTTTCATGTAGAATCAAAAAGCCCCCAAAATTAACAAACAAAAAACCAAAAACAGACTCATAAATACAGAGAACAGACTGATTGTTGCAAAAGGGGATAAGGGTGGGAGATAGGTGAGATAGGTGAAATAGGTGAAAGGGATTAAGAGGTTCAAACTTCCAGTTATAAGTCAAGGTGATGAAAAGTACCACATAGTGAGTGAATATAGTCAATAATATTGTACTAACTTTGTATAATGACACGGTAACTATACTTACTGCGGTGGGCATTTTGTTGTATATAATTGTTGAATCACTATGTTGTATACTTTGAAAGTAATATATAATAATAATAAAAATATGTAAAGCATCATTCTTTCAAAAATCTCCAAGATAAAGCAGCACTTCAGCCACTATACACTAATATATATATTATTTTTAATAACAGCCATTATTATTTTTATTCCAAAATTGGGACAGAACTGCTTTTTAGTAATACCAAAAATCTAAGTACTCATTAACTATCCTAATAAAGAAGAACTTTTCTGATTTAATAACCGGACTCAAAATTCAGTGATGAGCTAAAAGCACACGTAATCTGAGGCATGTAAGAAATTGTTAGTCTGTACTTCTAGAAAGATTAAGTATACTATCAAGTAGCTATATTTTAATAGGTTCTCACATCTTGTGTCCAAAATGAAACTCCCGTAGATCTCCTTTTCTCTCTTGGTCGTCGTCGTTCTCGGATTGATTTAGGTTGTGATTTATCTTCTCCTTCTTTTTCCTCTTCTCTCTTTTCTCCCTCTGTTAAGGATTATAATGAACCACATGGTAGCAACGTATTTTGATAGTATTTTATAAGAAAAATGTAGTAATCATATTTCAAAATCAACCTCCTTTATAAAGGCTTCTAAAATTTTCCAGTCAGAATTATTTTTGCCCCCTCAGCATTCCTATAAAACACTTGGTTTAGACATGTATTTGTATCTCCCATTAGACAGGTTCTTGATCAAGACAAGAACTGATTTTTATTATTTCATTTTCCTAGTGCCTGAAACAAAACATCTGCCAAAAGACATACTTAATAATATTTGCTGAACAGAAAATAATTGAATCCTATGAAGAAAACAGGGCTCGAGTTATTAATGTTTGATAGGGGGTTACTATACCCAAAGTTAACACTTCGAAGAAAACAAACAGTTCTTAATGATGGAACAGCTAGCAGACATAGAACGAGTTTTTCAGTTTCTGTTTCTACTATTCCCAATCCTCATTCGGTAGAATAAATACAGTATTCATTTCATTTCTATTAGACAGTATCTAAGAACAAACTCTTTTTTTCTGGGAAAAATATTTATCTTTTAAAACACGTCAACATAAAATGTAGTCTTGGGGTGCCCGGGTGACTCAGTTGGTTAAGGGTCTGACTTTGGCTTAGGTCATAATCTTACGGTTCATGGGTTTGAGCCCCACATCAGGCTCTGTGCTGACAGCTGAGAGCCCGAAGCCTACTTTGGATTCTGTGTCTCACTGTCTCTCTCTCTCAAAAATAAATAAACATTAAAAAAAAATTTTTTTTAAATATAGTCTCAAAATTTGTTTCCTTCTTAGGATAGTTAAAATAGCTTTAGACCTATATTCTATAAAGGGGCCTTCAAATAGGTTTTAAAAAGTAGACATCTATATGGAACAAAGTAATGTTAGAAATTATTTCTAAAAGTCTCCTTCCTGTGCCATTAGCAAAGAGTCACAGCAAAAGAAATTTCAAAATTATAGTGCCAACAAGTTTTTTTAGAATTGTTTTTGGAATTGGTTTAGAGCAAAGATCTCAAACTCCAATGCATATAGTGGCCATCCAGATAATATAAATGGATAAAATGGGCCAGGAGGGCACTATTCCAAGGGGTGAGGGGCTGTAACTTACTCCTTGCCTCTAGCCAATCGTTGATATGTGAGAATTAGAAACAGTGTTGCTTAATCTTCCCACTTTTCAATAGAAGATGAAAATCTAAACTTTTATGCAAATATCCCTAATTTTCAAAGTTGGCTCAAGGTTTTTACAAACCATTATGTGAGCCTCACGCTTAGTATTTTAAAGAACTGAAATATCTCAATGACCAAAAAAAGAAAAGTCAGCTGAAAATTGGGGAAAACTTAATTTTTCTGAAGTTTATCCTTCATGATTACTGATATTATCATGACTAATACTGTGGGATTTTCTTTTAAAATATAAAACGCCTAAATTAGAAATAATTTTATTTAGTACCAATCTCTTAATTAAAGTAGGAATTATTAAAATTTAAATAGGAAGTTTATATGAAAAAATAAGAAATGTTAATAGTGATTATCAATATGCCAACATATCACTGAAAAAGAAATCTATTTCTCAAGAAATAAGCATAAAAACCATTTTGTTTTAGCAAGGACACTACATGTGTTTTAAGTGATTTTAGTTTAAAACAATTCACATATAAAAAATTTAAAGATATGATCCAATAGGCAAGAAGTAACTTCAGGCACTAATAAACAGCTCCTAGAAATAGTCTCCCACCAGTTCTTCCATGCTGACTTTTCTATGTTGGTGTACATAATGCTTTTTGTGAAGTCTTAAATTATAAAGATATATGTAACAATGCCAGACTACATAATTTCCTATTTTTATTTTCTACTCTTCTTATTTTTGACCATCATCTTCTTTTTGAAAGAAAAAATGGAATGACTCCCAGTTTAGAAAAGTTGTTTCTTTTCTGTAGTACTATAAATTAGAAAAAAAAAAAATTCAAAGGATTATTTGAAGGAAACAAAGGTCTTCTTACCTCTTTCATTTTCTTTTGTTAATCCTCTGGAGTAAGCGGAAGTTATACCTACAAGACTATTTGGCCTGTTTAGCTGACTTGAAGCATAGAGTGAACTGCTCATGGTAGAAAGTGAAGAGGATGGGGTGGTAGAACTTGAAGTGGATACTGGTCTGTAACGCTGGTAAGTCTGTGAAATATTAAAATTAATTCCCACGTAAAATATTTAACAGTTAAAAACATCTAAACACAGGTTCATTTTGAAAGAAAAATAACATTCTAATCATCTCAAAATAATTCAGATTTCTGGTCCTTTGGAGTATTTTGTATATAGTTTGTCGGTATATAAATCTCTTGTATACTGAAAGTCACAAAACTAGTCATACCATTTGACCTAGCTGTGTTGGTGGTACACTATTACCTCATCGTATGTTCTGGAGTATTTTTGTTTATATTCATCTTCTCTAGATGTTTCTGACTCCTTCTTTTCTTCTTGCTTCTCTTTATCCTGTTTTTCTTTTTCTTCTTTTTCTTTTTCTTCATTTTCTTGTTCTCTGGTTCGGGTAGAACGACTTCTTCCTATTGTTTTTTCAGCTTCCTGAAGATCAGTCAGTGTTACTCCCTGTACATTAAAAAGGTAAATTTAAGAATGAGAAGCAGTATAGCTTGTTTCAAAGAAATATTTAATAAGTAGACAAATTTAATATGAATGTATTGGAAGTCAAATACACGTTTGGAATTGGTTTGCAAATTCGAACAAAATTTTTAGTGGGCAAGTCACATTCATTCTATGAAGAATCATCATGAGCAAGCACAGTAATAGGTACTGGAAAAGACAAAATACATGTAAGAAATAGTCTCTATATTTAAGAAATTAAAAAAAGGGGAGGAGATGACAGTACTATCACATGAATATGAATATAAATATTCCTAAGAAGTACAAAGAAGGAAAAGCTGATATATACATTGTTTATACACTGAATTTATATGTACTTCTGTTTTATATATATATATGTAAAAACATAAATATATACAAACAACATGTATAACATATATATGTATATATATGTATAATATGTATG
Organism: Puma concolor; assembly: GCF_028749965.1. NCBI lineage: Eukaryota > Metazoa > Chordata > Mammalia > Carnivora > Felidae > Puma > Puma concolor. The sequence continues at coordinate 39,416,570 of NC_141673.1, read as the reverse complement.
TATAAACACATACATATGTATTTACTGAAAAAAATTTCAGTAAAGAAATAATTTTTAAAGGATAAGCCTTAAAGAACAGGTGAGATTTCAAAAAGTAAAGGTACAAAGGCAGGAAGAATATGTTAAGACCTTAACAAACAGTTCAGCTTGAAATGAAATACTAATAAAAGTAAGGATCAAGGAGGTGAATCTGGACTTTGGAGCGCCTCAACTATGGGAAAGGATAGACACAAAATGATATAGTAGATATAATTAGAATGGCAAGGAGGTTAAGGAGATGCTAACTAGACTGAGTGACATTTTCCTGGTACTTGCACATTAGCTGTCTGAAATATCTAATACAATAGACCTATTCCCCACAACTCCAAATATTTACAGCATTCTTTATTAATTATTAGACATCATATTAATTCATTAACACGCACTGAGTACTCTGTGCCAGACACCATCTAAGAAACAAAAAGTAAATATGCAAAGAGATACAAAGGTATATGCCAATTAAATATAATACTCACATTAATTAGATTAAATTTAATATACAAAAGGCTAGGAAAGAATTACTAAAGCAATCTTTAAGATTTCCTCACATTATATACTAACATCAGTGTTTTCTTTTTTTTTTTTTTTTAAAGTTTTTAAAAAATTTCTTTAAATAATTTCTACACCCAACATGGGGCTTGTACTCACAACTCCAAGAACAATAGTCACATGCTCCTCTGACTGAGCCAGGCAGGTGCTCTAATGACATTAATATTTTCATAGAGAAGTGAAAAAGAGAAAGGCAATTTGAAGCTTTATATATTATACACATTAAACATACCTGTGTTGATCTTCTAGACTGTCTTGCTTGTCTAGATCTTGCTTTTCTTTGGGATTCAGACTCTTCATCTCTAACAGGAGTGAGGTATGATCTACAGTAATAAATAAAAATTGTTAGTTGGATATACAGTATCTGTGAATTACATACGAATGTATGAATGAATACACGGTAAGCATTTTAGTTTAAGAAAAAGTCTCCAAAAACGGTTTCATTAATCACGAAAATTCAACAATGCAATCTGATAAAGTTTTAGATTGAAAATAATCAGTATTAACTTATATTTTTCAAGTTCTTCCTAACCACAGTTTTGTTTTTTTTCTTTTGAAAAGCCATGTGATGAGTCCTCTTAGTCCCTTTGCTGATTCCCTGCAATACCATGCTAGATGATACGTGAAGGCTAAACTCTACATTGTCAATGTCTTTTCATGGTCAGAATGGTTAGGAGTGAAGGCAACATTTAACATATGGGATGACTAGTGAGCAAGCAACACTCCCTGCACTCCTGTCACTGCATTTATTAATGATGCTTTTGGCAGACATCATACTCTTGTTCACACTTTGAGTTATCTAAAAATTCAAGTATTTTTATTCATAAACTGCTTTAAAATCAGCATCCTACTCTTGGTTACTGATTTTCTAATATAAAAAGAACTTGACCTTTATCTTCACTATATCTGATCTTATCAATTATCAATCTTATCAATCACTTCACTATATTTGATCTAAGCCTATGCCCCATCCTGTCTAAGGATATGCACAATTTCAAAAGCATATGTCCATGTCAAGAGATTAATAACTAATTAAAGGGTTGAATAAGAAAAGACAGAGCCATGCAAGACACAGAAAGTAACTTCCCTCCAATGATCAAGGTTACTTGGGAAGTTCAATTGTTAATACTTTATTTAGTTATATTACAATCTAATTCACATTTCTCATACAATACTCATAAATAGAATATTTCTATTGTCTATGCTGTTAATTAAACTTATCTAGTTTATATCACCTGCCCCTCCCCTTTAAAAAGCTCAACTTTTTAAAAGGGTTCTTTTTTTAGATTTACTATGCTTTCCAATTTTTAACTCGTTCTGTTCTTTAAACTTCCTGAAACTATTCATATATCCATAACAAACTTTAGAATTTATTCTCGGTTTTATGCCTTATCTTTTATTCTTTCTATGCGTCTTTAAAAGCTCTAGGTTCAAAGAACACAACACACCTCCAACTCCTTAGAATCATTTCAGTTTCTTCACAATTCTTTTAGAGAGCCCCATTCCTTTTGATTTCTCTGCCTTTTGCTTCACACTCTTAAGTTTTTAGAAATCTGTCTGAAACTAGAATACATGATTTATTATTCCTAGGATTCACCTCCTTGAATAAATTAATCCTAAGATGACAAGGTCACCTGTCAACCAAAATCCTCGTTGCCTCAATTCCATCAACTAACTCTTACTTATTGGTTAAAGTTAGTACTAGAGGACAGGTTCTCTGTGTTGCTTCTACTCTAATTACAGATCAACTTTAAGCAAGGTAAGTCAAGAACTTCTCAGGAGGGTATTTTTACTTGACTGAGACATCCAACAAACTTAGAGAAAGATGAAAATCCTCTCACTACTTTACTTTGACTTAAGTTGTTTTTTTCATCTGGTTTGAGAAAATATCACCTATTTTCTCTATTTGGTTGAATAACCTAGGGCACTATTTCATAATGACATAACTTATTTTTTTCTCTTTATCCATATGTTTTCATTTCTAGGTTTCTAGAATATCCTGGGGGTGCCTACGTGGCTCAGTCGATTAAGCATCTGACTTAGGCTCAGGTCATGATCTCATGGTTCATGAGTTTGAGCTCCACACTGGGCTCTGTGCTGTTTGGAGCCCAGAGTTTGCTTCAGATTCTGTGCTTCCCTCTCTCTCTGCTTCTCCCCCGTTTGCTCCTTCTCCCTCTCAAAAATAAACAAACATTAGAATATCCTGAAAGATTATGTCTTTTTGCTACTATACTAGCACTACATCTATCTCACAAATCGGGCACACCCCACATGATTCAAGCATTGAAGAGTTCTATTTTACCAAATTTGGTTTCTATGAAAATACTGGTACAGATTTAAGTTTATAACCTTAAGTTTCTTTTTTTTTTTTAAGTTTAATTATTTGAGAGAGAGAGAGAGCATGAGTGGGAAAGGGTAGAGAGAAGGACAGAATCCCAAGCACGCTCTGCACTATCAGCACAGAGACTGATGCAGGGCTTCAACTCACAAACCATGAGATCATGACCCTAGCCGAAGTCAGGCACTTAACCCATTGAGCCAGCCAGGTGCCCCTAAAATTTTAATGTTTTAAAAAATTACATTTCTAATTATTTGGTCTGTTGCTTTTAATTTGTCCTCCTAAAAGTGTAGGGCAAGAAAAAAATTCACTATATACAACTTTCTTTCTTTCTTTTTAAGTTTATTTTTATTTTCAGAGAGAGACAGAGAGCAAGCAGGGGAGAGGCAGAGAGAAAGGGAAACAGAATCTCAAGTAGGCTCCATGCTATCAGTGCCGAGCTCAATGCAGGGTTCGATTCCACGAACCATGAGATCATGACCTGAGCAGAAATCGAGAGTCAGATGTTTAACTTACTGAGCCACCCGGGGTGCCCCGGGTACATAAAGCATTTTAGTTACCAGCATTTCTTTAGTTTGACTTTCTTTTAGAGATTCTGCAACATATGACTTCATCTGTACCAATGCACAGATCCGGAGAGATGAATACAACTGGTTAGGATGCTTGCCCTCTTGATGGCCCAGAATGCTCAAGCTACACTAAGCTTGATACTTCTCTTTCTCCTACTATTTCTTAATTTTCATACTGTCTGTATATGAACTCTTGTGAATTTTAAGCTTTTTATTTAGATACAACCGTTATTCCCTACTTTTGTAACAACTCCAGTGATTTCTCTGGGACAAGTCATTTTAAAGGTGAAAAAGAGTAACAATAAACTTGTTATTACAGGTTTAGTTTAAGAAAATTAATTCCAGAATAGAGTGAGGAGCTTGTTTATTCTGGAAGTTGGTTATACATATTTGGAAAATGTTATATATTCTAACCATCTCCAGGAAAATCACAACATGTTAAAGGCTCTGAGAAGAACCAAGGAAGAAACCTGTTTAACCGTAACTATGTATTTCCTAAGATTATTAAGTAGAACATACTTTTATGGTACACCTGTTATATGTGGAAAAGTGCTCTGTGAAACATCAATTTGGAAAATATGGCCCAATGGCCATTTTTTTTTAGCGATTCATTTGGTACTTACTTATGCATCCACTGTCCCTATGCAATGTATTGCTTTTTGGACTTCTCCCAGACGAGGAGAAGAAAAGAATAAAAGAAGATGAAACCTTAATGTGGTAGCAAATCTGGTTAAACAGAAAAACTAGAACAGCTCAGATGGCTGCATGTATCACTTCAGTATTTCAAGGGCTGCTCTGAAAGTAAGCATGAACATGGACTACTGAATCTGACTCCTCTATGTAATGGTCAAAATTTTCACATATAGTTTACGACAGGGAAATCTGCATTGCCATTTGTTCTTTTAATCCCCATGTTCTGCAAACAGAACTAATCAACCAGCACACTCTCTTCAAATGAGCCTCACTACTTTTTCAACAGTTTCAAGTTGCCATAAAAGTTAAATCTACCTATCATATCTGGTTTAACATATGTAGGTTAAGGGGATAAAAATTACTAGTCAAAAGACTTATAATATCTGTTTCTGTTCATTTAAATTTTCCTTACATTTGCTCCAAATCAGCATAAAAATCTAGCCTATCAATTTGTAATATACAATATGTTTCCTATTATTTTAAGAGTCCCCATCTGGCATTCAGTTCCTTCTCCTCTCTTGGGGTTCGTGTATAGAGCAGACCTCTGTGAATTAAACGTAGACAAGAAAGTTAATTCACATATTTTGTGTTTAATTAAAAAGAGCTGATCAAAAAGATAGCAGAATATATCAAACTCTACTGCTGCCTACCCCCCCCCCCCCCCCCGTTTATTTATTTTGAGGGAAACAGAGACAGTGTGAGTAGGGGAGGGGCAGAAGGAGAGGGAGAGAGAATCCCAAGCAGGCTCTGCACTGGTAGCCTGACGCGGGGCTTGAACTCATGAAACTATGAGATCATGACCTGAGCCAAAACCAAGAGTTGGACGCTTAACCGACTGAGCCATCTAGGCCCTCCTCTATTGTTGCCTTAAAAAAAAAAAAAAGAAAGAAAGAAAGCTTATTTATTTATTCTAAGAGAGAGAGAAAGTGCAAGAGCGGGGGAGGAGGAGAGAATACCAAGCAGGCTCTGCATTGCCAGCAGAGCCCGATGTGGGGCTTGATCCCACAAACTGAGCTACCCAGCTGCCCCTCAAACTCCACTGCTGCCTTAACTTACTATATCATACTACATCTCTTTCTTAAAACTATATAGGGTGCATAATTTTACTCCTTAGTAGTCTTAGATGGCTTACCATTTTCTGAGCTACTGGAAGGTTATTATTTTTAAAATAAGGATTTTCTAATAATTCCAATTATTCTATTTATTATTTCACTGATTTATTGGTTGAAATATATTTATTTATAATATTTATATTTTGGGTAATCAACAAATAACATCTTTAAAAAAATGAAAACAACCCTTCTTTTTCATTCAGCTTTTTTCCTTGCAGAGGGAAGATAAATGAGCAAATGCAAGCTGGCTGAGCCAAGGGAAAAAGGTGGAGGAGAATAATTATACAAAGCAACAGTTCCACATGAATTCATGTTACAAACTTGAACTTATTAGTAAGATACTGCTTTGTATTTTGAAAAGACTGGAGAATTAGAAACACTTAAAAAATGAAAGAATTTGCTATCATGCTATTTAAAGCTAACTTTTCTTCTCTACTTCCCACTCTGCTACCACTATTAATCCATTGGAAATCTTAACAAAAACAGAAAATCCTCATCCAATCCTAATCAATAAAAACAAAATTCAAGAATAGAATAGTTGAATTTAATAGTGAGTTTGGTAACTTTGCATAACATCTCAAAGTATATATGTGAGGATACCTAAAATAGCATAGATGTATTAACTTATCTTTTTAGCCACAATATATACTTAAGTCATAATATACACATTTTGAGGACAAATATTCAACTATACACATTTCAAAACCATTAACAAAATTTAATTGAAAGACAAACAGAAGAGGTCAACAATGTATTCAAAACTGCAAACAATTACTTGACGTGAAACAAAACACAAACATTATTATTGCAAACATCACTGAAAATGAGTAAGACAAACAAAATTTCTGTAATATACACCAGGGAAAATGTCAACAGATACATTTTGTTTCTTATGCTATTAAAATTTGTTCTGTTCTATTAATATCTCCAAATATTTAATTCTCAATCTAATTGTCTTCCAGGATTAATTCTAAGAAGCTGAAACTCAACTTTCTCCAACAAGTCTAGAAGTTAAAAATTATATAAATAAAATACTTATGTTACAGAAGAAGAAATTCTGACCTGGAGAGCATTCTAACCTTAGGATTAAAGGAGTAAAAAACCAAGGATTCCTAACCTTTCTGCCTTAACTTCCCCTACTCCATAAAAGCAAAGTCCTCAAGTTGATTTTCACTCAAAAATAATGATGGCTGCCTATGATCTTCTAATTTCTGTTGGCTATGTGGTCTGACTTGAAAACACCTCAAAAGCCTAAAACTAACATTAATGTATAGAAAAATGAAGAATTATTAAACTATGGTATGACCTATACTGGTGTTCAAATCACAAAATGCTAACTGCTTATAATGGTTTTATAGAACTATCACTAAATCTTACCATAGAAATAGTAATAAAACATAATCACGCTGACAAAAAATAAAGATGCAATGATAGGAAAGAAAATGTTTAACATTTAAAAATTTAATGTTTTGTTACTTTTCATATATTCACCACGAATATTACTGTAAGGACATTAATAACTTACTACAGGCCATGTACCATGCACCAGAGACAAAGCCTGTATATGAACACTACATGCCAGAACTATGACAAAGTTAATCTGGTTGGTATTTTAGTAAACAAACAAAACAAAATAAAAATCAAAACACCAGTTATGTAGCTAATTTAATCTCAACGGAATAAAATACAAAAAAGGTCACATTTAGTTTTTTAAGATTTTTTTTTTTCTCAAGAGGAAAAACAAAATTCAAAGCTAGTAACTATGCATGCTATAGCAGGAAAAACACTTGACTGATTCTCCTGTAATCTTGGGCCTCGCCTTAGTTCTCATTAAATCAAAGTGGAAAAGTCACTTAATATCTCTGGGTCTTAGTTTCTTATGTAAAGCAAGGCTATCACAAAAGAGGTAAGTTCCTTTCCACATCTGAAATTCCAAGCCAATTAGCAGCAGCATGAAGAAGTGAGCAACGCTCCTAACATTTAAGCACACAAAATAAATTCATAAATCCTTTAAAATATTTAATTAATGAGTCCCTTTTATGTACTGAATTAAAACTAAGAGAACGTATTCAAAGTGCTTAAAAATGATTTGGTTTACACATATGCCCAAGAAGCCTTTCTTCAAGAGAATCTTAAAATGAAAAGTCTCGGGGTGCCTGGGTGGCGCAGTCGGTTAAGCGTCCGGCTTCAGCCAGGTCACGATCTCGCGGTCCGTGAGTTCGAGCCCCGCGTCAGGCTCTGGGCTGATGGCTCAGAGCCTGGAGCCTGCTTCCGATTCTGTGACTCCCTCTCTCTCTGCCCCTCCCCCCTTCATGCTCTGTCTCTCTCTGTCCCAAAAATAAATAAACATTGAAAAAAAAAAATTTAAAAAAAAAAAAAAAAATGAAAAGTCTCGAAAGTAACAAAAACAGTTTAACATCCATCAAATTTTTTAATAATAGGAGGAAACAGAAGAATGAAAAATCTGTTTCTGTCATGTTACATCTAGTCTTCCATAAGTGTGACTGGGTGTGTTTAGATCTTCATCACAAAACCATCTTGAATGAAAACAACCACTAAAAAAAATGAAGATGGCTAAGTAGACAAGTGTCTGGCTCACTTCCTTGAAACAAAAACATCTATTCTGTCAGAGGGAGTCACCAAGCCTAAATGCTAGTAACTGCCAATTACATCAGTTCATGTAGTTCTGAGCTGATACAGGTTATTTCACTTATTAACCTACTGAAGAGATGGTCACCAACTTGACAAGGTTAAAAGGCAAAACAAACAACTTTCAGCACTGGGCAAGATACATCAGCAGTTCTATTAGGACCTTTACACACCTGCGTCTCTCCCTGACCTCTGATGTGGAGGAGACAGTGCCAGCAGTAGTTGTAGTCAGGGTTGTGGTTGAGGCTGCAGCATTTACAACAGTTGGAGCAACAGGGATGGTCACTGCCGTAGGAACACTGTCCTTTTCTTTTTCAGTACTATCCTCAGCCCACAAACGATTTGAGGTACTATCGCATCATAAGCAGCAACACAAAAAGAGAAAAGGAAAACAGCTAAACAATGAAAGCACTTTCTAGCAGCTGAAACATGTGACTACAGGGATGGATTTTTTTTAAAACATGAGGCAAGACATCTTTGAACTATGAACCAGAAGTCTCACCCAGAGCTGTCAAAGGGAGAAATTTACATTTTAAGCAGCCTGATTCCAGAAAAGTTAATAATTCAAGAACTTCGTTTTTCCCCAGACATGCATAATTGCCTCTTTTTGGAACCAATTTTTGCTTGTAAATAATTTTAAAAGGTAAATGAAAAAATCCAGAGCCCCACAATCTTCTAAACAAAAATGCATGCACATACATAAGCACACAGTAGGCCTGAACACAAAATGTTATCTGTGACTCACCTGCTTTGTGTGCCTGTTGAGGAAGAACCCGTTGTAATCTTTGTAGTAGTGCTTGTGCTGGAAAGCAGGCTTTTCTGAAGCCCAGCTGCAGAGGTAACTGTTGGTGTTGATGTGGTGCTTGGAACACTAGAACTAATCAAATCATCTTGTCTTCTACCAAAGGAGCAACTGAAGGAAAGAGTCATATCTATATAGGATGTGTCTGTATGTGTAGTCTACAGTTAATGTCTATACATTACACAGATACACAAGGCTAGGAAAAATCTAAAAAACTGTGTTCCTAAATACACCACCAGCTCCAGCACCAAGAGTTGCATCTACAACTTGCTAGAGTCTAGATGATTTCACTAATTTGGTAGTGTATCATTTTACTGCCTCCCACCTCCCTGGACAGGACTCAAACATGTTCTGATCTGATATTTTACGTTTCTCGAACTATTAACAGACCATATGGTCATGCCAGGCTGGGTCTGAGCAAAACACTTAGGTCTGGTTTTACTTAGGGAAAGTTAAGATCAACCTTTTTGAAGAAAAGTATTTTAGCAATGAGTCACATCCTTAGGAGTGACCCATGCCTGTATTATAATTGCTCATCTTTTACTCTTCTTTTTGGTTGTTTTTAACAGAGTAAATATTTATGGTTTTTGTCCCCCCTCCTCTCCAATATGACATTACCAACATTTCAATTCAAGAAATTACCATCTCTCTGAGTTCTAAGAAAAATGGAAACTTCCAGGTCACTAAATAATGCCCAGATCAATTAAGACACTGATCTATTTCAACTTCTCTAGTCAATTATATAAGGAGTTCCTTCTAAATATGCTACAATCTAAACGATGCTTCCTAATATATCAAATCTAATTATACATAATATATATAAAAGTAAAAACAAATTTTCATCTACCTCTAAGTATATATTCTGGACTTTTAAATGACGTTTTATTTAAACAATGAAAGCACGCATTTTCTTAATGATATTAAATTGAGGGCTCCAAACAAACTGCCTCATATTTTTATAAAAGAATGCATAAAAGTTACTTAAGAATTATATTACCTTTTATGGTAAGCTGATCCTTCATTAACTGAGCTATTCTTTTTGAGATCATCTTCCCATTTTCTTCTTGTATAGGAGCTACTCGTTCGTAAACTTGAAGAGTCTCTGTGAAAAGAGTATCTTTCAAATTGTGGTATATAATTTTAAAACAGGATTAAGAAAGCTGTCTATTAAAAAACATTAGTAGAAGCAGAAACTAGTAAAATCCCTTAAGAAAATACTTTGGAATATTTATTAAGAAATGAAAGTAATTCCAGTTCTAAGATTCTATCCCTAAGGTATAATCCTAACTACAGTGGGGAAAATTAAGATATTTACAGAAGTTTTACTTATGATCATAAAATACCAATTTAAATGTCCATATTTGGAGAGGGAAAATAGTTACTTAAACCTCAGTAGACCTACTCTATGGAACATAATGCACTGATGAAAACCAACGCTTACTGAAGATATGTATGAACACATAAGACTACGTATGAGATGTGAGGTAAAAAAAAAAAAAAAAAAAGTCAAGACACAAAACTGGATGTTATAACATGACTACAATTATATTTTAAAGTTCTCATACCCCATGTGCTGAAAATAGGAAGAAAGAAACTAAAATGTTGACAGTGATTAAGAGCTTTTTCTCCTTTCTTTCTCCTTTTCTGTAGGTTTCAACTATTTGGAGAGTCTGTACTAGATTAGTTTGTGACCTCATCTGGCACCACTGTCCCAACTACAATGTGTTTTGTTTTGATTTTGCCATTTCATGAATATACAAATCTGCATCTCCTCAGGACCTTCTATTTGGTGTTCTTCCCACAATCAATATATCCCACAGAGTTACAACAATGCTCATGTTTTCATTGTCATGCTAGGTAATAAAGATTTCATAGTAAAAACATAAAGCAAATCATAATGAATCCACCTGTTTTCTTTCTCTTCAATGTCAGATGTACTGGCTAGTCGTCTTGGTATTGTAGGTGCAACATATGCAAGTCTAGTTCCTTTACTATCTTTCTCCTACACAACAGGAAAAAAAATGAGTGAAAAATAAATCTGTGATTACAGGAACCGCTAAAAGTACTAAGGAAAGAGTATTCAACAATGTACAATTATACAATTACAATTATACAACCATAACAGTTTACTTTATAGTATTTCCACAGCTCCTACCTATACTCTTTAAAATTAATGTCTATTGGGGCGCCTGGGTGGCGCAGTCGGTTAAGCGTCCGACTTCAGCCAGGTCACGATCTCGCGGTCCGTGAGTTCGAGCCCCGCGTCAGGCTCTGGGCTGATGGCTCGGAGCCTGGAGCCTGTTTCCGATTCTGTGCCTCCCTCTCTCTCTGCCCCTCCCCCGTTCATGCTCTGTCTCTCTCTGTCCCAAAAATAAATTAAAAAACGTTGAAAAAAAATTTTTTTAAAAAAATAAAAAAAAATAAAATAAAATTAATGTCTATTAATAGTTAAATACTTTAAGTGCCAGAGGACAGCCTGTTCAAACCGATTTTCTTTTCTCCTTTAATCTAGAATTAGACAATATTTTAATATAAGGAAAAAAATTCCTCATTTTAATGACTTTTTCTAAATTTCTATAACAGATTATGTAAGGTAATGCAGTATAATATAATAAAATATTCTTATTTTTTTCCAGAGAAATAAGGTCTCGAATATGGTTAACTGGTAAGTCCTAATTATTTATGCTATGTAAGCTATTCATTACTTTGATATAACGTTAAAATATTCCAAACAAAAAATACTTAAGTTATATTTATCCAAATCCAGTTGAGAGTACAGGAGCAACGGTATGATACATTCCCACTGTACTGGCATCAAGTACTTGGAAAGTAATTAGGCAATCAATATATACAAAATAAAAAACTTTAAAATTACTTGATGAGAAATTCTATTTCTGATTTCTGACACAAAGAAACAAACACTTTAAACAGAGGGACAAAACTATATGAAAAAAAAGTACAAGCACTGGAAATATAGAAAAGAAATAATCCAGCAATATAAAATATATATGAATAAACTGCATACATTCTATTTGATATAATTTAATACTATCCTTCAAATACAGTTATTAAAACTACTGATTAAAAGGAGGTTGCTTTTGATGTAGCAGATATAAAACTGCAGATGCTAGATAAATGCAACTTACGAGTATAATTACATTCTAGAATAAATTCTAGAATAAATGCCCCCCAATATATTTTATTATAAACTGTCTAGTGGAGTAAAGCATTTAATTAAGTATAGTTTCATAATTTATTTTTTGAGCAAATCTGATCTTCCCAGTACTTACAGAAGCATACTTCGTTTTATTGCGCTTAACAGATACTGTGGTTTTTACAATTTGCAATTTGTTGCAACCCTGCATCAAGCAAGTCTATCCAAGCCACTTTCCAACAGCATTTGCTCACTTTGTGTCTCTTATGTCACATTTTGGTGATTCCCACCATATTTCAAGGCTTTTCATTATTATCATATTTGTTACAATGATTATAACTTGCTGAAAGCTCAAATTATGGTCAGCATATAAATATTTTTAAATTAAGGTATGTACATTTTCTTTAGACACAATGCTATTATACACTTAGGAGGCTACAGCATAAACATATATAAAATTTATGAGTATATGAGTATAAAATATACATAAAATTAGAGTGTATGTGGACATATATATATGTGTGTGTATATATATATATAGATATATATATATATGTATATGTGTGTGTGTGTGTGGATATATATATATATATATATATATATCCACACACATATACATACGGGAGAGAGAGGGAAGGCCTAAAAAGAGAGAATCTGAAGCAGGCTCCACACCCAGCATAGAGCCTGATGCGGGGATCAATCTCACAACCATGAGATCATGACCTAAGCCAAAATCAAGAGGTAGACGCTTAACTGACTGAGCCACCCAGGTGCCTTATATAAATACATTTCTTATATACAGTGGGAAACAAAAAACTCATTTGACTTGCTTTATTGCAGTGGTCTGGAGCCAAACCCACAATATCTCTGAGGTATGCCTATAATTCCATACTGACATTTGTTTAAGGTAGGTCTATTTGTATTATCGTGTAAAATTCATGAAGTCAGGTGAATTAAGTTGATACACAAATTTAATAATGACACAAAGTAGAAAATCTATCAGATTTCATGTTCCTGGAAAACAAATGATTAGAGTGTTGATAGAAACCAGATGATGAAATAAGTCACCTTTTCTTTATTATCCAAAGAGGAGGAGAGTCTGGGGCTCGAAGCTGAACGTATAACACCTGCAGTGTCTTTTTCTTTCTGAGCCTCTTTAGATGCTGTGATCTCTGCAAGTGCGCCATAACTGCCAGTCTTTCTAAGTCCTAACCTCCAAGATGCAGGAGACTCGTCTTTTCTCTCTTCTTCTTTGGGAGAAATCTTTGTGGCTGAGGTTGGAAACTGTTATTTTATTTTTAAGGAAAAGAAAACGTAATTATCAACACTGATCAATCCTTAAGCTGGAAATAACAAATTTACAGATAATATGTCTGAAATTATAGTTAATAGTTTCAGGAGAAACACTTTTACTAAGTAGGTTAATGTCTTAGTAAAAAATGTCAAGATCTAAAACTGGAAAAAAAATAGAACTATCTTTCCAAAAGTTAGATTTAAGAAAACACACTCCACACTTTATAGCACACAGAAAAATTATAATGCAAATACAGAGGACAGAAATGAGCACACCATAAGGACTTTAAAACCATGCATCTCTGGAACCAATATTCATATTAAACTTGTTATATTGTAACCTCATAAATCCTTGCACATAGGAATGCCTCACCATGGATTTTTCACCCTTATTGGGCACAAGAACAATGCCAGTTTTGCGCAAGCCCTGCCTCCATGATGCAGGATCTACTGATTCCACCACAGGCATGATAGGAGCAATGAAATCATACTAAAGCCAATTAAAATAAGACAGGTAAAGAGATAAAGATTGAAAGCACAAAACAAAAAGGAAGTTATAAACAAAACATACTTTTTTCTGTTTAAAAGAATTTTGTAACAAAACCCAATAACTGGGTAATGATCCAATCTTAAAAGTAACTGGGAACAAATCTAATTTTAGCATAAGAGAAAGAATCTGAAAGAATCTAATAAAGAAATTTCTAAAGCAATTAAAGGCACATGGAGCAAATATTATAGTACTTGAATGAACAGACTACTGCATTTGAATTTTATTTTTATTCATTTATATACTTGGGTTAAGAATTTTTTTTTTAATCCAGCATAATCAACAAAAAGTAATAAGTGATGTTATCTTCCACTTAGAATATTTAATTCAGTGTATTTTTAGTATCATAGCCTTAAACTTACTTTTTGATTTTACCACCAAATATTAATTTTAACATTTCAACTAAAAACTATTCTTTTGTACAAATATTTCATTTTCAAGGTTTCCAAGAGCCCTCAAAATGAAACATTTGTTGTCTTTAACCAGTTCATTTCATGAACTTCACTGTTTAAATATTTAACCACAGTTAAGAACAGATGGGTGAATATAGCAACTAACTAGTTGCTATATGCATAGGATATGGGTAATTAAAAAAAAAAAAAGAAAAAACACCTTCTTCCATATTTATTGCCAAAGTTTGATATAATTAGCATTTCAGAGTGCTTGCTTGTTTAAGCACCCAGAATGTCAGAGGGCTACTTCATAGACAAAACTATTATGATGGTAAGATATCTCTGGTACTTCTAGTAAGTAATTCCTATCAATAAGTTCATAAATAGCCTCATGATATACAGTGCACTGAGGCATTCCAGGGATGCCAGAATAAAATCACAAGGGCGCTGTAGTATACTTTCAAGTTTTGAGAGAAAGCACAGTGACATCTGTTGGACACGGCACAAATTGCCACTGTTAACTTACTTGCACTTAACTATTTAATAAATGAAACAAATACTTCTTTCGGCCAAGTGGCACTGTGAAAAAAATTAACAAAACATTAAGGATTCCACTGGATCTCTGCAACATTTTTTTTTTTTAATTTTTTTTTTCAACGTTTATTTATTTTTGGGACAGAGAGAGACAGAGCATGAACGGGGGAGGGGCAGAGAGAGAGGGAGACACAGAATCGGAAACAGGCTCCAGGCTCTGAGCCATCAGCCCAGAGCCTGACGCGGGGCTCGAACCCACGGACCGCGAGATCGTGACCTGGCTGAAGTCGGACGCCTAACCGACTGCACCACCCAGGCGCCCCATGTAACATTTTATAAAACAATACAGACACTGAGATGACCAGTTTTTGATTTCTGCGTCTAAACTCATAGGGACCATCCAAGAATAGAGATTGGCCAACTTTTCTGTAAAGGACCAGACTGTGAATTTTAGGCTTTGCAGACCACAGAGTCACTGTTGTAACTATTCATCCACAGTGTTGTACAAAAGTAACCACAGGTAATACATGAGAATAAATGTGGCTGTGTTTCTAATAAAACTTATTTAGATATACTGAAATTTAAGTTTGGGTTACAAAAAATTCTTTTGATTTTTCCCCTCCAACCATTTAAAAATATTAAAACCTTGGGGTGCCTCGGTGGCTCAGTCGGTTAAGCATCCGACTTTGGCTCAGGTCATGATCTCACAGCTTGTGAGTTCAAGCCCCGCGTTAGGCTCTGTGCTGACAGCTCAGAGCCTAGAGCCTAGAGCCTAGAGCCTAGAGCCTGGAGCCTAGAGCCTGGAGCCTGCTTCGGATTCTGTGTCTCCCTCACTCTCTCTGCCCCTCCCCCACTTGCTCTGTCTCTGTCTCTCTCTCTCAAAAATAAGTAAAAACAGGGGCGCGTGGGTGGCTCAGTAGGTTAAGCGTACGACTTCAGCTCAAGTCACAAAATTGCAGTCCGTGAGTTCGAGCCCCGCATCGGGCTCTGGGCTGATGGCTCAGAGCCTGGAGCCTGCTTCCCATTCTGTGTCTCCCTCTCTCTCTGTCCCTCCCCCATTCATATTCTGTCTCTCTCTGTCTCAAAAATAAATAAACGTTAAAAAAAATAAAAAAAAATAAGTAAAAACATTTAGAAAAATTTTTTAAATATATATTAAAACCAGGGGTGCCTGGGTGGCTCAGTTAGTTAAGTAGCCGACTCTTGATTTCGGCTCAGGTCAAGATCTCACAGTTCCCGAGTTTGAGCCCCGCATCGAACTCTGCACTGACAGTGCAGATCCTGCTTGGGATTCTCTCTCTCCCTCCCCCTATGCCCCTCCCCTGCTTGCACTCCGTCTCTCAAAATAAATTAAAAAAATATTAAAACCATTCTAACTTGTACAAAAACAAGTAATAGGCCAGTTTCACCCGACTACGGTTTGCTAATCCCTGCCTTGGAACCTCCCCAAAACTGGAAACAAAGTTACGCCTCCATGATAAAATAGATAACGTAACATTTACTGAGTGTTACAAGAGAAGCTAACATTTAACAGATGTTTACTCCCGCCAGTCCCTAAACTAAGTGCTTCACAGGAGTTATCTCGTTTAATCCTTACAACCACCCACTGAAATACTATTAATACTGCTATTTTACAGTTGAGAAAAATGAAGCAGTATTAGCAATTTAAAATGGACTTTTCTTGCACTGTAATGACTGATCTACCCCCATTCTGCCTAGTGTGAATTTGGATTTATTGGTTTATGTGTTTAAAAGTACCTTTCAATTTTACTTGGTCTGTAAATGCGTATCTCTGAAATATTCAACTATACCTATTCCCTGAAACTCTTCTTTTGGCTTTTGTAACAGGACACTGTTTTGACTTTCTTACTCCTTTGCCCACCCTCCTTCTTGGCCTTGTTGCTTTTGTCAGCACAGTCCTGCAACACAAGCATTTCAAGAGCCTGTTCTCAGATCTCTCATCTTCTCTTTCTACTTTCTTCTGCGGGCTGGGAACAGGGTCTTTTCTACTTCCTCAAGCTCAATATGAACTGTGCTCAGCTTATTTTCAAATTTATTATTTCTAGTTGAGTCTTATTCCTAAATTCCCAGTCCTAAATTTCTAATTACCTGGAGAATGGACCATCTAGAACTACAACTGGAACCTGAAACTCAACATACTTACAATCAAACACCTATATTTCCAAACTGGCTCTCCCTCAGTTCCCTAATTCTGTTAGTAGCACCAATAAATTTCTTCAATTCCCTGTTTGAAACTTCATAGCCATGTTAGACTTCTTCTCTGTCATTGTCCTTCATTTATAAATTAGCTGCCAAGTCTCTGAAACTCCTCTCCTTCTGAGGAGAAACTCTTCTCCTTCTAAGAACTGCCACTTCTCTAGTTTATTTTTTTTATCATCTTGGGCAACTTCAATGATTTTCTAATACATCGTCTTTCAATTAGTCTCTCACCTTCAAATACACCTGTACGTTGCTACCAAAATTATATTCTATAAAGAATAATTCTTTCACAGCCTTGTTTAAACATCTTCTGATTCTCTACTATCCATCAAACTAAAAATGTTACCAGAGAAATGAAGACATTCCACAATTTGGCTTTACTATTCCTGTTTTACTTTGTATATGTACTCTAGATATCAAACTAAACAATTTATTTTCCTGCAAAAGATTCTACATTGTCCCTACTTTGTTCACATTGTTTCTTTTTTTCCTTTCAGCAAACTGTACAAACTCTCCTGCTAGTTGAAATACTACTTACTCATTCAAGATCTCAAATGTTGTAATTTTATTACCTCAAATCAAATATGATCTCTTTCATTTTTAAACCATCATTCTGTATTTGTACACTTCTACTGGCATACTGCAATATACCACAGTATACAGTAGTTTTTTATTAAATTATTATTATACTTAATAATTGGATTCAATTAACCAAAGCATTTAATTCCAAGAAAATTCTGAATTTTTACCATCTAGTAAAGTAAATACAGTTTACCCTATCAGAATTTATGTGCATACAACAAAGTAGGCAATCTTTTTCTGAGATCCCAAACAATATTTATTTTTTAAGTTTTTTATTTTATTTACTTTGAGAGAGAGAGACAGAGAGAGAGAGAGAGAGAGAGAGAGAGAGAGAGAGAGAGAGGGAGCGCAAGCAGGGAGGAGGGCGGGGGAGAGAGACAGAGAGAGAGAAAATCTCAAGCAGGCTCCATACTCAGCACGGAGCCCGATATAGGGCTCAAACTCATGAACCATGAGATCACGACCTGAGCCGAAATTAACAGTTGGATGCTTAACTGACCAAGACACACATAGGAGCCCCAACCAAAAATATTTATTTTGACAAAAGAGGGGTATATAAAATTACTGTTACAATTTTAAAGATTAGAGATGCTTGAGTGGCTCAGTTGGTTGAGCATCTGACTTTGGCTCAGGTCAGGATCTCACAGTTCATAGGTTTGGGCCCACACTGGGCTCACTGCTGTCAGTGCTGAGCCTGCTTTGGATCCTGCTCCCTTCCCTCTATATCCCTCCCCCACTCACACTCTCTCTCAAAAATAAAAATACTAAACAATTTTTTAAAGATTACTTATTTTTAAAAATAATCTCTACACCTATTGTGGGGTTTGAATTCATGAACCCAAGATCGAGTCACATGCTCTCCCAACTGAGCCAGCCAGGCACCCCTACTGTTAAAATTTTAAATCATAAAACCAAACTGATGGTATTATAGAAAACATCTCCACAAATCATAAGCCTGATCTTACTGCTACAGAAATATTCTTTAATTTTAGCTGAAGAGTTAAGAACTTAAGGGAAAATCATTTAAGGCGAATATATCTATGTTTCTCTGTAGCTGCCACCCTGAGTTGTTAGAAAATATAAGTGATATTTAATACTGCTTTAGAGCTTCTGTTTTGTGATCTATTGCTTACCATGAGTGTATGAGTGTGTATTTATATATAGTTTATGCAATGGTGGAGAAAACAAAACTTAGCATACCTCTGTGCAAATATCAAAAGCAGAGTAGTGAGTGAGAATCTAAAAATAGAATTCTTAACTGCAAAATCTTTTAAAATGCATTTACAGATTAACAATTCATCTAAGGCAATTCATCTGTTAGGTCTCTAAGTTACAAGAAAATTCCTGAAACTAACTTAGAAACATTAAAATGCTGAATTAACATTACAAAGTATCACTGAACAAAATTAAAGGCTTTAAAAAGTCATACAAAATAAATAAGATTGCTCCATCCATTAAAATAATACTTCAAATTTTCTGTATACCACAACTTTGTTGATTTGAATAAAATTTGGCTACAAAACCCTTAAGGTTTTAAGACTGAAACAATATAATCTTCCAAGTAAGTTATGGTGCTTGAAATTGAGAATAAAGTGGAGTTTCTAAATATGCAAATCACAGAAAACACTTGTTATTATATCAGTTTAATTACAGAATCATAAGTAATTCTGAACAAGGATTTTTATAGCAAAGAGGTTAATCTAACGGATATTAAGAGCAATTAAGTTATTAAAATTTGGGGCTATGCTTGAGAAAAATATAGTTGATTGAAAGAAGTCCACTGTAATTGTTTGACTATAGCAGGAAAGAGACTGCTTAGCTAAATACTCAAAAGAATGAGAGCCAGTTTTTCTTGGCCAGATATTTCAGAGGGATGGAGCTTCTTGCAAACTTCTGATAATCCTATAGTTTTAACAGATAATAAATCAAAAAAGCTAAAGTTTGGTAATTACTGAAGAAGTATAGAAGAACTCTAGAATTAAATAAAGTTTAGTTAAAGCAGCCTATGTTGACTCCAGTTATACCATGATAATCATCTTGAAAATTCTGCAGAGAGATTGCCCCTGAAAAATTTCACTTTTAAGCATATATAATTATGATCTTATGAACATGAGTTCTACCTAATTTCAAGAAGCCCTCAGCTCTGGAATACAGAAGGTAAGATAAATCATTCATATAGTTTCCTGATATTCAAACTGTACCAGTGAAATCCATGCATTTCTACTACTATGAACCCACAATACTAATTTCCTTAGGAAGAGTTTTAGAAGAGGATCATTACTAGCGGTATGGATTTTCTCTAGTTTATTATTCTAAAGGGTTCACATTTTGATCACTTGAAGCCAAATCCAAAATTAGCAATACTGACAACATAATAGAAACACTATGGGAATTTAAAATCAAACCCACCCAAACCAAATAATGTCAGATAAGCAACAAAATAAGAAGTCCAAAGGCACAGACATGACAGTTAAATACAATGTACAATCCCTCAGTGGACCCTTGATTTCAAGAAAAAACAAACAGAAAAACATTAGTAGGAGGACAACTGAAAAAATCTTCACTATGGTTTGTATATAATGATCACAGATCAGAGTATTATATCAAAGTTAAATATCTTAAATAGTTTGTATATAATGGTTTGTATATAATGGTTTGTATATAATGATCACAGATCAGAGTATTATATCAAAGTTAAATATCTTAAATAGGATCATTTTAGTATGGGAATGAAGGATAATGCTTTTGTATTTAGGAGATACATATTCAAGTATTTAGGGGTAAAGTGTTATATTGATTGCACTCAATTCTTAAATGTTTCCACAAAAAAGTGTGTGTATGTGTGTGCATATGTGTGTGCGTGTGTATGTAAACAGAGAGGGAAATGAATATGCTCATTAAAGACAAGTAAGGGTTGGTGGGGAGAAGCCTTTAAAAAGAGAAAGCAGTGGTAAAAAAAAACCAAAAACAAAAAAAAAAAAACACCCACAAAATAAAACAAAACCTGTAATCTTTAATTTGGGTCAAATGAAGTACAGGTTCTGGAGTAGCAGGGAAAAGCAAAATCTTTAAAAATATCAACAAACTAGTTGGAAAGCACTGTTTGGTGGAGAAAAGGAAGCAAGAGGACAGAGCCCACGTGGAGAACAGAATAAAGGAGAAGAGGAAGAAATGAAACTAACATTGTGGGAGTACTTTGTCACTAGCCAGGCTCTCTCTCCACCAACACTTACAATGCTCACTTACTCTTTTGTTTTTGTTTTGTCTTTCTTTCCCCTGACAGATAAGAAGACAGTACCTTGCTAAAGGGGGAGAGGGGTTCAGGTGTGGATCTCTGCTTTGTCTGACATCAGAGATCATGCTCTTATGGCATACCATACTTGCAAATCTAGTGCTTTGTAGAGTTAGAAAATCTAGATTCCATGTAAGAAACACAACAGATGAGGGGCACCTGGGTGGCTCAGTTGGTTGAGCATCTGACTTGGCTCAGGGCATGATCTCGAGGTTCGAGAGTTTGAGCCCCACATTGGGCTCTGTGCTGATACCTCAGAGCCTGGAGCCTGCTTCACATTCTGTGTCTCCCTCTCTCTCTGTCCCTCCCTGCTTGTGCTCTCTCAAAAAGGAATAAACATAAAAAAAAAAAATAAAAATAAAAAAAAGAGAAAGAAACACAAGATGAACAAGGGGAAGGGAAGGAAAACTAAGATAAAAACAGAGGGAGGCAAACTATAAGAAACTCTTAACTACAAAGAACAAACTGAGGGTTGTTGGAGGGGAGGTAGGTGCGGGGCGGGGGGGGGGGTGGGCTAAATCGATGATGGGCATTAAGGAGGGCACTTGTTGGTATGCACACGGGGTGTTATACGGAAGTGATGAATCACTGGGTTCTATTCCTAAAACCAATACTGTACTGAATGTTAACTAACTTGAATTTAAATAAAAACAAAACTAAACAAAAAAGAAAATCTAGATTCTAGCTCTGTCCTTGACTTGTGGTAGTATTTTTTGTGCTTAACTCACACACATGTGAAATTAACAAAATGTACCTTTACTTATCAACAGGGATAAAGGATACAAAACCCATGTTTCTCAAAAATTCAGTACAAATAAAAAATACAAAGCCATTAGTTTTTATGTGCAAACTAATACTTTAAAAATTATATTAAAAAAAAGAATGTAATATGGTTCAAAGAAAATCTCAAGTCAAATTAAAAAGGAAAAATACATTCTTGTTCTAAACTTTACTTTTGGAATAAAGTATACAAATTTAAGAATTGTCTTAATACTTTAGTACTTAAACAGAATAGATGTATTTTTAGCAAACAAAAATTTGGCTTACCTTTTTAATAGGTGACGTAGGTGTGGCCTGACCAGATGACACAGGTGTTGTAACAGCTACAGGAGCTGCTTGTGTACTAGATGTATTGGCATTAGTTACAGAAGCCATAGGTTTTGTCTTATCTATCACAAAAACACAAAAAAACATGGAGTCAAGAGTTGGTATGGACTACTTCAATGTCTAGATAAACAGTATTTTATATTCATTTTTGCTTAAGGTTTTGATAATTCAAGTCTTTTACCATTTTTATCCCTTTTAACAAGTGAATTTTTCAAGGAGTTCCTAGAAATGCCTCAATATGTATGCTGAAATACATAACAGAACATGATGACAAACAACAAAGCTTCTAAGAATAAAAAGCAAGAACGGAATCTGACTTTTGTACTTTTAACACTAAAAATATAAAAAAAAAATTAAGTTGAATGCATGAATACAGTGTAAGTATAAAGATTAAGTACATAAAATATTAAGTGTAAGTAAAAAGATTACAAGAGCTATGCAATTTTTCTAATACATCTACAATTTACCTTGCTTATTTAAAACTCATAGTTCCTCTTTATTCCAAGAAATTTAAAAACTGCTTTTTGTCAATAATCAGCTTATTCTCCTGTCAAATAGTATGCGTAAGTGTCATAAGGAGCATGCCTGCTCACCACTAAAAAGTCTACACTTAAATGAGAATATCAGTTGAATTAAGATTTAAATCTCTTTTCACAATGTATTGAGACAATTTCTAATTAACAATGAATTACTTAGAAAAAGATTTTTGAAAATTTAATGAAAATCAATCTGATGCTAGAAAAAATTCAGACTGGATTTGAAAAAGTTACCTATAAATTTAAATCTATAAATTAACAGTAATTTATAAATGGGGCAGAAAGGTTTACTTTTCAAATGGTCAAAGATCATTTATCTAGTTTTAAAGTATTTCTTTAGTTTCAAAATGGGGGAGGACAGGTGGCATTCTACACTTTTGGGAAGAAGTATAGTACATACTTTAAAACCCTAAGAGATACTCATTTTCATTATACCTCTCTTCCTCCTTTAGGTCACTTTTCCAAAATAAGTTTCTACCTTATCATTATTTTATGCTGTTACACTTTATAAGTAGACAATATTAAAATATTCTTATCTTTAGGGCAAGTATAAACTTTCACTAAATAGTTCTGATTTGCATTGATTCATTCAATTCTATTTGTGACTAAGAAAATATCCACAAGAGGTTAATAGGGTGAAAGCATCATATCTCAAACTATACCAAAAAAGGACAAGACTAAAGTGACACATTTAAAAATCACTAAAGTCTTAGGTTTTTGAATAAAGTGAATGAGCTAAACTCAGTCTCATAAACTTTATTCTCAATGCTAAACAATACCTCTTTATTCAACAGAAGCCAAGCCTATTCGGCATAGTTAAGTACAAATCATGCATAATCTATTAGACCATCATCCTGGAAAACAGTCCACCTAACAGGAGAGTAACACAACAAATATTTATCAAATGTTTCCCTATTTCAAGTGCTAGGTACTGGGTCCTTAAGTTACTGTCCTACGTACTAGGGATGTATCAGTTGATGAAAAAACCAAGTATCTTAACTGCATAGAGCTTACAGTCTAGTAGGAAGAATAAATAATAAACAAGATAAAAATTCAATGATTTTTTTCTCCTTTTTTCTTTTGGTTTAAAAATTTGCTTTCCGATTAGTTAAATCTACACATGAAAGTTAAAATGTATATACATGTATGTAAACATTTAGCCTTCGTTTAAGAATAATAATGAAACAAACCTCAAGTGCCCACCATCCAACTTAATATTATTAATATTGTTAAAGTCCTTCTATAATTTGATTTCATTGAAGAATAAAAGTGTCAAGTTCTAGAGGAAAACAAACCAAACAACCTGAAAGCAAAAATATGCTTCCCTCCTCATTCCCTCAACTACCTCTAAAATTTACAAATCATTTGGAAGGAAATTAAACTTTTGGTTGAGTTCCTAATTTCAGCTGATTTATGAGGAAAATAACACTCATAAAAAACAAACTCAGTAAATAATTTATGAAAGAAAATTCAGCAAAATAGTTACTTTACATCAAATAGTTTCTCAAGGAAATAACCTTACAAAAAAGTAGAAAAAGAAATAGTTTAGAAATTGTCAAATCAAGCTGTAGCTCTACAGGGAAATGACTGCTTTCTGAAGCTTGCCAAATAAAGTATGATAAAACCTTGTTGATATTAAAAGAGTGAGACAGAGCAAACCATACAGCATTTACAAGGATTAATTCTTGAGATAGAGTCAAATTTTCCTGGCACAACCAACCACTAGCAACAGGAAGAACAAAATTATGATAATACAATACTTCAGAGGGATATTTAAAGTTAGTTCAGTGAGAAACTGAGCAGAGAGTGATTGGTATGCTTAAACTCCAAACGTAGAATACAATGCAATTTGATGGCAATTAGTTCTATTTATAGTTACAAAATAGTACAGTTTAAAGAACTATCCGGATCATCTGGTCTAATTCTTATTTTACAAGAAAGAAAATTTCAACCAAAAGAGGTCAGACTTGCTTGTTAATGGCAAGACTGGCCTAAATCTGAAGTCTTGTTTGTTTTAAATAGTTCTCCAATGTCCAACACGGAACAGTAAATTGTATAGAAGGGGCCAATTAAGAATGCATTAGATAACAAAACCGCAGAAATTCCTGTGAGATGCTTGGATTCTTGAATTCTATTATGTAAGTAGTAATAGACCTCACACATTACTTAAAAGATCTGCGTGCTAGTTCTAGTTTTCTTGTGCATATGTACATATACTTAGTTTTGTAATGACGAATTTTACTACATTGGGGGCCAAAGCAGATCTCAAAGGGGGTAGATTAACCGTATAAAAATAACTTTAAAACTTGTGAAATATCTGAGTGAATTTAAATATCAATGCTGTCATTTCATTTCCTAGTTTTCATAAAATAAGGGAAACAGAACAAATTTAACTGAAATGGTATTAAGTAAGCATTTATATTGATCATATTTAAACTAGTAGAGTTGAATTTTATAAAATTATTATGCAAAGCTAGCATTTATTATGAAGCACTCTTATAGAGTATCCATATAAAGTATTATTTTCCTATTTTTATGGAGAAATCTATGATTAAATAAGTTAACCACAAATACAATTACACTCATGAATCAGCCTGTGTTCTTAAACACTGTGCATGCCCATTCTCATATAATTTACTTTTATAATTAGAAACATTTTAATTAGCAGGTTATAAAAATGAATTATAATATTCAGTGATTACCTGTTGCTTTAGTTTCCAATTTTACCCAGACTGTCACCAAGGCAAAAGATATGCTGACTCACCTGACCAGCCATATGACAGCAATAAATTTAAAAATTATATACCTCGGGAATAGAATCTAGCCATTTATATAACTAAAAAACTCTTTGTGTATTACCAAAAAATAATTTTCCTATAGGATTAGTAAATTTCAAAAAAAAGGAATTTAAAACAAACAAATGGAGCACCTGTATGGCTCAGTTGGTTAAGTGTCTGACTTCAGCTCAGGTCATGATTTCTCGATTTGTGAGTTTGAGCCCCTCGTCAGGATCTGTGCTGACAACTTGGAACCTGCTTCAGATTCTGTTATTTCCCTTTCTCTCTGCCCCTCCCCTGATTGCATTTTGTGTGTGTGTGTCTCTCTCTCTCTCTCAAAAATAAACATTAAAAATAACTAAATAAATAAGACACACACACTACCTGGCGACAAAGCTGGCCTTTATCTGCTTAGCAACATTTTGGTTTTTTGTTTTTTAATTTTTTTAGTGTTTATTTTTTTTCAGAGAGAGAGACAGAGACGGAGACGGAGACGGAGAGACAGAGCACAAGCAGAGGAGGTGCAGAGAGAGAGGGAGGCACAGAATCTGAAGCAGGCTCCAGGCTTTGAGCTGTCAGCACAGAGCTAGATGCAGGGCTCGAACCCACAGACTGGGAGATCATGACCTGAGCCAGTCAGTGGCTTAACCGACTGAGCCACCCAGGTGCCCTGCAACATTTTGCTTTTAATGAGACAAAGGTAATCAGTATCTTCTTTGACATGTGTTTATTTAGTAAACTTTAGCTTCCCACATTTTCTCAGAGGAAATATTTTGCTCAGTGAGTAAAAATAAAATGATCTAAAACTGTTATTTTGTCTAGAGGAAATATAAGGAACCCAAGAAATTTTAGGGCTTTAATTTGTATTTACCGATGATGACCATTAGGTCCTGATAATGATAATTCTTCCTGTTTTTTTTTTTTTTAAACGTTTATTTATTATTCAGAGACAGAGAGAGACAGAGCATGAGCATGGAGGGGCAGAGAGGGGGGAGACACAGACTCTGAAGCAGGTTCCAGGCTCTGAGCTGCAAGCACAGAGCCTGACGCGGGGCTCGAACTCACCAACCGCAACATCATGACCTGAGCCGAAGTTGGACACTTAACCGACTAAGCCATAATTTTTTCTTTGACCAAAACATCTTAATGGAAATGGAATATTTTGTGTGTGATAAATTTACATGTTAAAACGGCAGGTTATACAACTCAAATATGGCAATACTGGAATTTCATGGTGCTCAGAAGATTTGAGTGATTAGCTGATGCAGAGTAAGTTATTATTTATTATTATAAAACATCTGGTAATTACTTCTGAATGTGTCAGTGTGTAAAAATAGACTGGAAGATAAAATGAAAATACTGAAGATAGTGACTGACTTTGGAAAGAAAGGAAAGGGAAGTAGATTAGGGCTCCTGGTTAAAGACAACTGTAACTTTTTAAATTTTATTAAAAGAAAAATTTGAAGCAAATATAACAGTCAATAGCTGTTCATTCTTGGTAGTTGGAATATGAAGGTATACTTTCCTGTATCTTCAAAATTTCTCTAAACAAAGCAAATCTCCCCACATCCCATAGGAAACTATCTTGATTCAGTCTCAGCTTTCTAAAACTTTACTCTTGTTTAGGGAATATTTGGGAAGATATCAGGACCAGCTTTCTGGACCTTTGAGCCTCAGAAAAGTATCAGGAGCATTAGTTAATTGTTGGGAACCCATTTACACTCTACCTGCACCATCCTAAGGAAATCTTCACCTTCTTCAAATCTAAAAATACAGGTCAGCAAAAAAACAAAACAAAACATAGAGGCGAGTAAGGGCCTCCAGGTCATTAGACAATAAATTCACAACCATACTCAAGTTTTTAACACTCCCTGAAAGGTAATTTACTGGCTTCTCAGGTATCTGAACAAGTAGCAAGTCAATCAGAAAAGCTACAAAATTAAAGCCTGATCTTACCTTACTTTACAGTGCATCAAAATTCATGGAAAATCCAGTTATGCTTCAAATTTTACCTGTTTCAGCTTCTGATTCTGAGTCGTCTTCCTCATCTTCTTCACTAGAGCAGCTAGACTCATCTTTCTTTCCTTCTTCTTCATCATCAACTTTTTCTTGTTCCAAAGATTCAATACGGGATGCATTTTTCTCTGGCTCAATAATCAATGTCTCTTTGCTGTGCAAAGAAAATAGCTTTCAAATGAGTATAAACACAAAAAGCTAAATACGTTAATTTTTCTCAGATCCACAAAGTCTAATAATCACGTTCATGGCCATGATGCCAATTCATTCATGACATTAACAAAAGTGACTTTAATATTTTACTTACTTTTTAAAGGTCTTCTGTGACTGATTATTGTCCATATTGGCTGTTGATTCAATTAATGGAGATTTCTTCTCCCGTTTTTCACTATGGAGCTTTATAAAAGTTATGCAAAGGAAAATAAGAATAGTATTAAAATGGTATTAATGAGTAAAATACAGAATTTAAAATAAAGTAGTTTTTCAAACATGAAACAAACCCAAAACAAATAAAAGATTTAAGTTTTAACTGGAAAAAAAGGAGGGGAGGGAAGGCAGCTTGGATAAAGAATAAAAAGGACTAGATAGTTAAAAAGCTACGTGAAGAACAAAGTTGAATTTTTTAGATCTCTCCACTGTTAGATCACTGAAAAAGTCAGGCTCCATCAGCCACTTAATATGCCTGATGATATTTTACTTAAAAATGTTTCCTACTTACATAACTTCTTCAATATCTAGGGCCTATTTTAGAGATCTGAGATTTTCTTCTAAGCAAACTTTGTTATGAAATTACAAAAACATGTTATCTTGAGTAGATACATTACAGAAGTATTCATTTTGTGAAAGGGAGATAAGAGAAATGGGAATAAGCAATACAAAAGACTGAACACTACCACTATTCCTTTACTCTTTTTCACTGTCATTTAGTTTGACTGACAGGACTAACTTAAACCAAAAGCATAAAACATCACAAAAATACTTTAACTGTCTGAAAGTTAAGGCTTTAGAAGAATTCTAATTAGAAGAATTCACTAATAGAGATAATATTTAGATATTCATCAAACATACCAGATTTTGTTTCTTTTGCAACTCTTCCAAATATCCTAAAATATCTTCATCTGCTACATCAAATGCTGTCTGGCCCTAAGTAGGAAACAAAGAGGATTGGTAATGGTAAAAAGTCAACAAACTATAAAACACCTCTGGTTGACTCTGTATAATTATACAGAAAAGTTAGAAAACATTTGTTACATATGTAGTTTGTTATGTATGTAGTAATACAACAGCATATGACTTAACAGAGATGTATGAGAAACCCATGTGAGAGAAAAGCAGCTGATACACCACCCCTTACTTTTGGTAACAGCTTTACTGAGATATGACTCACCATACAGTCATTTAAAGTGTAAAATTCAACTGTTTTTAGCATTCACAGAATGTTACATCCTTCACCATAATCAATTTTAGAATATTTTCATCATCCTGAAATGACCTCCTTACTTTTCTCATCCCTCTTCCCAGCCTTCCAGCCCACGGCAATCACTAATTCTGTTACTACAGATTTGCCTGTACTGAACATTTCATATTAATGGACTCACACAAAAAATCATTTGTGACTGACTTCTTTCACATTGTATGTTTTCAAGTTTCATCCATGTGCTGCATGTAGTACTTACTACTTCAGTCCTTTTTATTGCTGAATAATATTCCATTGCACGGCATACCACATTTGCTAATCTATTCATCAGCTGATAGACATTTGCTTTTGCTTTCTGCTGTTTAGCAAGTAATACTTCTATGAATATATGTGTACAAATTTTTGAGTGAACATATGTTTTCATTTTCTTGGGGATAGAGCTATAAGTGAAATTACTGGGGCATGTGGTAATTCCACATTTAACCCTTCGAGGCTTTTTTTCTTTTAGATACCTCCATAAAAATTAAAGTCTTGCTACAGTAACTATATATATATACATATATATATATACACACATATATATATATGTATATATATATATACACACATATATATATATGTATATATATACATATATTTCTAAACTGCTTAAAGTTCAGCCAGCCACAGGTATGACTTAGTTTCAAAATTAGTTCAGATGAACATATGTCAATCTATTTTTATTCACTGTGGAAAAGAAAATTTCAAAGAGCTGTTGACCAAACATAGTAAGGTTTTCTCCAGTTGACTACATCTGTCCTTATAATAATAACTGAATGGGATAGGTTTCTAGAATGTCAAAAAAGTTCATTATTTAGAATACATTCTACTTTATATGTTGGCCAATATATGATCCTTTCTCAGAAGAAAATTCAACTTTTTTTTTCAACTAGAAAATATATCATTCTGAAAGGCAACTGAAATTTCTTTCATATCAGGGGTCTCACAGCTACAACAAAACCAGATTGGTAGATAATAAGTTCTAAAATTACATAAACTCTTCCATTAAAAAACAAACGTACAACCTTCAATTCTGTAACAACATTAGGATGTTGCCACCTACTTGGATAGGAATTACATTTTCTGGCACTATAAAATGAAGTATTAAGCTACCCAATATCTGAGCTGGTTTTCCATGATCTGTTTATAAAATAAAAAATACGGTCTATGAAGTATATCATAAAAGTACATGAAATGCTACTTTATCAAGATACAGCAATATATGTATTTAAAATTTACAGGGTTCAAAAACACTTGTATATCTGCCTTTTCTTGTTGCAAAGTCTTCCCAGCAGGAATTTAAGAGGCAATCTAGCCTTTCCCCACTCAGTCCAGGAGACAGATTTAGCTTTGATAAATCTTCCCCCACTCCCCCGCTTTCAACCTTGAGTATTAAATGCTAAGAATTAAAGTCCTGAAGAATAAATGGCTCCGAAACAAAGTGGCTCAAATTTTGAAGGTGCCCTTTAGATATGAAATACAGACACGTTAATCCATTTTGCTATATCACAGTTTCTTTGTTCTACATAGTTCTACAATGTTACACATGCTATGCTTCTTAAGCAAATTGTTTTCAAGATCATGTTGGGTGAAAGTAAC
This sequence comes from Puma concolor, assembly GCF_028749965.1. Classification (NCBI taxonomy): domain Eukaryota; kingdom Metazoa; phylum Chordata; class Mammalia; order Carnivora; family Felidae; genus Puma; species Puma concolor. The sequence continues at coordinate 39,386,314 of NC_141673.1, read as the reverse complement.
ACAGTGGCTTCTTTTTTAAGTATCGTTTTAAGTATGTATCAACCCTTCTCATGAATGAAATACTGCACCTTAAAAATTTTTTTGAATTGCAATTAAATTTTAGCAGCAGTTAAATGCAATGGGGTTATTTTAGTAACTGAGGAATTTTCCTTTATAAGAATAAGAAATTGGATCACCTTACTAACCTTTCTTTTCACTTTCTCCCTTGATAAATGAGTCTACTTTGCAAACAGCAGCTGATAGAGAATAAAAACTGGAGTAAAATGCAGGCTATAAACAGAGAAAAGTTTCTAATTTCAGAAAAGCACACCCCTCAACTTAACCATGCTCATTAAATAATATATAGGACAGTTATGAAGCTATCCAATTGTAAAGTTATAAACATGACCTGGATCTATGCTTCATTAACGGGGTGCTAACTAACAGTAGCACACATAAGCAGAATCACTCAAAGTAACCAAGAAGCAACTGAAGACAGCATAATGATGACGTATGAAAAAGTAAGACTCAATCAAGAAAACAATCTTAAAAAAAACTACTACTTAATAAATCAGTTTGTAATACATCTGTAAATTACCAGAGTCACACTAGAGCCACTGTTTAAGTCTAATTTTCAGGACTCTTCATTCTTTCCTCACTTATTCTAACTGAATTACTTCTGCAAGTGTGATCTCTCTTCATTTTCACAACAATCAGTGAAGTAGTCAGGACGAGCTTTATGGCTCCAACTGTACAGATGAGGAAACCTAGACTGTGAGTATATGGTATTTGCTCAAGCTCACGCAGGTAATGAAGGGAAAGTGGGAACAGAATCTCAGTCTCTACTGCTCCATTGTCTTTACAGAAAATAAGAATAAGCTCAGATAAACTCGGGAAAAAAATCCTTGTGTCCATTAACAGCAGAAGCAGTTTTGTTATTCATTTAAATCTTTATGATGACAGCTATCAAAACAAAACAAACAAACAAACAAAAAAACTGTCTACAAATCATTGTAAAATTGCATAAAGAGAAAATTCCAATTAGAAAAACATCTTAGTTAATATTTCAAAAGGGACAATATTTGGGTACATTCTAGTAAAATAATTATTTTAAAACATTAAGGAAGCAAAAGAAAAATCTTTATATTTATAAAGTCTGTATATTTAAAATCTTTAAATATAAAGACATAATTTATGAGTTAAAATGAGAGGAAATGTCTTTACAAATAAGTTAAAGAAACCAGACCAAACTCTCTATTTAAGAACATGTCTCCCTTGGGGCGCCTGGGTGGCGCAGTCGGTTAAGTGTCCGACTTCAGCCAGGTCACGATCTCACGGTCCGTGAGTTCGAGCCCCGCATTGGGCTCTGGGCTGATGGCTCAGAGCCTGGAGCCTGTTTCCGATTCTGTGTCTCCCTCTCTCTCTGCCCCTCCCCCGTTCATGCTCTGTCTCTCTCTGTCCCAAAAATAAATAAAACGTTGAAAAAAAAAATTAAAAAAAAAAATAAGAACATGTCTCCCACTTTTATGTAGAAAGACTTTCAAATTTTCTATATGGTTTGTTGCATTTTTTAAAGTTTTTTAATGTTTCTTTTTTTTGAGAGAGAGAGAGAGAGAGAGAGAGAGACAGAGAGAGAGACAGAGAGGCGTGTGTGAGTAGGGGAGGAGCAGAGAAAGAGAGGGAGACACAGAATCTGGAGTGGGCTCCAGGCTCTGAGCTCTCAGCACAGAGCCTGATGCTGGACTCAAACCACGAGATCATGACCTGAGCCAAATTGAGCCATCCAGGTGCCTTGATTTGTTGCATTTTCTACATTACACATTTACCAAAATTTTATTTTCTATTAGTAAAGAATTCATCTAAACTCTGGGGCGCCTGGGTGGCTCAGTCGGTTAAGCGTCCGACTTCGGCTCAGGTCATGATCTCGCGGTCCGTGAGTTCAAGCCCCGCATCGGGCTCTGGGCTGACGGCTCAGAGCCTGGAGCCTGTTTCAGATTCTGTGTCTCCCTCTCTCTCTGACCCTCCCCCGTTCATGCTCTGTCTCTCCCTGTCTCAAAAATGAATAAACATTAAAAAAAAAATTAAAAAAAAAAAAAGAATTCATCTAAACTCTAAAGTTTAGTTGTAAAAATATATTTACATTTCTCTGATATCATTTTAAGAAATCTACTAAAAATCTTCAATCTATAAGTACTGAAAAAGGTATCAAATGACAAGATAAATTCATTTAAGCAGGATTACACAATAAAGACTAATTTTGATTAAACATGAAATATGACATAGTTTTAAAAAATGTAGGGGTGCCTGGGTGGCGCAGTCGGTTAAGCGTCCGACTTCAGCCAGGTCACGATCTCGCGGTCCGTGAGTTCGAGCCCCGCATCAGGCTCTGGGCTGATGGCTCGGAGCCTGGAGCCTGTTTCCGATTCTGTGTCTCCCTCTCTCTCTGCCCCTCCCCCGTTCATGCTCTGTCTCTCTCTGTCCCAAAAATAAATAAAAAACGTTGAAAAAAAAAATTAAAAAATAAATAAATAAATAAATAAATGTAGCCAGTGATAACAGAGAGAGCCTAACTCACACAGGCAAAATTATAAAATTAAAATAAAAAAAATTAAGTCTTGTAAAAATAACTTCCATTACTGTAGAATATAATCTCCCTTCCCACCCCACAAAAAGCTTACATTTGGGTATACTTATGGCATAAAGGTCTTTAAAATGCTGTATATATTAGGTAGCTCCTCACTATCAAAAGAAGTCTTTAAAAGCTTGATATTTTAAAAGAAAAATCCAATTTTGATAAAAATTTTAAAATCCTGTTTTTACAACTCTTGAGTTAGTATCTGGAAAAATAAAGCATGAGAAATAAAAAAACTAAGTAAAAACTGCAGAGAAACACAGCAGGTAAATTATTCTTAATTACACTTAATTATTAGGGCTTTAGGAAAATACTCAACTTCTCTGATCATGTTCTCAAATCTGCATAACTCAGATAACTTTATAGGGTTGTTTAAAAGGATAGCATTAGATAATGATATATGTGAAAACAAGTTTAAAATTATAAAACTCTAAGAAATTATGAAGCGTTAATTCTTTTAAGATCATATAAAGATACACTGAAAAGATGAAATGAGGGGATAATACATTAAAATCCAGGATGAAAGTGCTATCATATTGGGGCGCCTGGATTGCTCAGTTGGTTAAGCGTCTGCCTTTGGCTCAGGTCATGATCTCATGGATTGTGAGTTAAGCGTCATGTCAGGCTCTCTGCTGCCTGCAAGGAGCCTGCTTCGGATCCTCTGTACCCCTCTCTGTGCCCCTCCCCCGCCTGTGCTCTTTCTTCCTCTCTCATAAATAAATTAAAAAAAAAAAAACTTAAAGAAAAAAAAGAAATCGTTACTATAGTAACATAGAAACAAAAAGAGATAAAGCAAAATGATTTATATGCAGTCTTTCTCCTAGAGCATAATTATGATAAACTGAGGGCACAGGAATTAGACACTTATAGAACAGATGCAAGATAAAATAACTTTTTTCATACATACTATATATATTGTCTATGTATCACTACCAAAAAATAACGTATTTAAACTAGAAAATGATACAATGTTCTCAGAAAACCTTTCCATTAATAAGCTTCTCTCTCCTGGTCCTTATCTGGAGGCCACTATCAATGAATGAACCAATTATCAGCACTGCCCATGTCAGTGGACAAGTGGCCTTTAAGAGACATTGTTTGGGAGAGAGACAGGAATGCAGAAAAGAGATTAGAAGATAAGAGATATTTACTAATTTCTTCAGAAAAATCCCAACTGCTAGGGGAATTTCTACATGGAAGGAGAGGAAATATGAATTGTCAAACTAAAATTGGCTGGCCTTTTATACTTAAAATTAAATAGTATCAACATTTACTTGTCTTCTAATGCTGATAACAAAACGGAAAACTGTTATAAATAAAAAAGGGCAAATTATCAAAGTTTTGACTAAAAATTCAGATAGAAGACTTTTATACTTATGTATAAAAGCAAAACTATACTTATGCTCTCAAACATTTTTTCTCTTGACTTCCCTGAAGATTTTCACCACTTCCTAGGACTTTCTTGCCTGCACATTTCTTACTTAAAATACATTTACAGGTACATATATGAAAATACATTTATAAGCACATATAAGTACATATAAATACATATGTGGAAAGCACATATCTAAATACATATATAAAATACATATATAAGTACATATATATGAAAGGAGTTCAGAGGGCTTCTTTATCACTTTATGTCAGCAACTAGAACATGAATTTCCACTAACTACCTCAACTTCCAAACACTTAGCCATGGGGAAATCTTGGGCATATGGTTATCATTTTTGCTCTCTTCCCTTTGCAGATTCCCAAGTAGAAACTGCTGTTATCAGAATGTAATCAGCACCAGCACTTATGTTAATGGACACAATAGATCAGATGGCACCATCTGAATAAAGAGGAGATCGTTTTAGGAACCTCTGCTAAGTAATCTACCACATTATCCTATAAAATGCAATATATAAAGGATATTCTATGGAAGCTAAAGGTAATCAAGCTCACTAGAGGAAGTGTCTTGAGCTCTGCAACTGTTGGTATATGATAAGAATCATGAATATGAATAGGAGGAAAACTAGTAGGAATACTGGTGACACTGGTAACTGACAGTGCTTGGAAGGGAGTACAGAAAAAAAAAAAACCCTAATCTAGTAAGGAATCTGACAACCTGAATCAGTTCATGATTTGTAAAAAACACTTCTGTGATATTCACTCCTTCCTTCCCTCTACCTAATTGGGTGATATTAAGTGAATCTTCTACCTCATAAACTGTTTTCTCACCTGCAAAACTAGGAGACTACATGTTACATCTCAATAATTTTATCTGGAATAAAACTTTATGGGTTTTCTATATTCTCACCTGCTTTAAGACCTCACTGTCCGAGCCATTTAAAAAGCTACTGTAAGCAAGCTGTCAAGACCACCAGCTAAAAAGAAATAGAAATATACTTCTGTATGTGTTCTAACCCATAGTGATGGGAGAAAACATTCACAGAGAAAAGCAAAATTTTCTTAATTTATGAATTCTGAAGTACCCAAATCTACTCTATTGCATATGGTAATAGGATTACTCAAAGAGTAATACTTCTTTCTTTGAGGAACAAGGTCAAAACCACCTTGTAGGTAGCTGAGAAACACTTAATTAATAATAAAAACCAACAAATGGCTGATAAAATGTTGTTTTGTATGGTTCATAAAACTTAATATAATTATAAAATTTACATTGCAATATTTTTGAGACTTCCAAAACACTTATTTCCAAAAGTTAAATATTTAAAATATATTTAAAAGGCCTACCACTTTGTTGACCATCTCCATATCACACAGATTGTCCACTAAAATTCGACATGCTTCTTCTTTACCCCAGTGAGCAGCAGCATGAAGAGGTGTCCAGCCATCATAATCTTTAATATTAACATCATAGCCTGCCTGTATTAGAAGCCTAAAGAAATTATAGTGAAGTAGATGATCATTAAAAAAATCTAAATGTGAGCAAACACAATCAACAGCTTTATACCATGCAAGCTAACAAAAATCTGTGACATATTTCTTTTCCTAGTTCCCATCTCTTTTCCCTTCAATGAATTAACTAGGAAAAAAGAAAAGAATTCTCAGAAAACACTGGTAAAGAGGATCTTGAATTACTGCCATAATAATGCATTCATTTTAACTAATTCCTAATAAGTGTAATGGTTTGGTGGGACACTGATTAATTCTTGTTAATATGAATTGTAATTGAAATTTTCACAGGAAAGCCAGTAATTTTTCAATGTGAACTCAAAAACCCTTGGATCAATTTGTATATTAAACTGATTTATTGCAGTGAATGCCTTCAGGTGTTCATATAATATATTACCTCAGGCTAAATGTGTTCTAAATATATACTGGGATCAAATAAAGTTCTTTTGAAGTTTTTCTGTGGTCTTGCAGTTGAGGAACTAGTTTGTGAAAGCTTTCACAAACTTAATGATCTACCTACCATGGGTAATTTTCATAGGAAACTGACAGTCTGCTAGGAACAACACAAAGCAGGGGCAGCTGGGCGGCTCAGTCAGTTAAGGGTCCAATTCTCAATTTCGGCTCAGGTGATGATCTCATGGTTCAGGAGATCCAGCCCCAAGTCAGGCTCTGCGCTGACAGCATGGAGCCTATTTGGGATTCTCTCTCTCTCTCTCTCTCTCTTCTCTCTCTCTCTCTCTCTCTCTCTCTCTCTCTCTCTCTCTCTCTCTCTCTCTCTCTCTCTCTCTCTCTCTCTCTCTCTCCTCCCTCTCTCTCTACCCCCTCTCCCCACTTGTGCTCTCTTTCTCTCAAACTAAATAAATACACATTAAAAAGAAAAAGGAACAAAACAAAGCAAAACAAATATTCCAAGGGATTGAGTCTACTTTTCTGCAGCAGTAAAAAGCAGATATTCTGTCAACAAAGCTAGAAAAGAGGAATACATTTTAATACAATGCAAAGACTTTTATAAATTGTTAGTATGCCCTCCTAGCTGTATATTCACATCGACCTTTATTTTATCTAGAAATTAAGCTCAGAGAACAAAAATTGGGTCTATAAATTGCACACAGCACAGTCTCACACGCACAAAGAAGAACAGTAAATACTTTATAACTCATGAAATCACTTACTCTCCAAGAAGTTGAGCTTGAGAAGGGCTTCTTTTTACCTACGAGAGGTGGCAGTGATAGCTAATACATAACCCTTCATTTATTTATATTTCAAAAATTGATACCCTATTTCCTCAGAATATTTAATGCAGCTGTTTCTAATTCTGATTCTAAAACAAAACCATCTGAAGAGCTTGTTAAAAAAAAAGATTCCCCAGCTCCACCCAATCCTATGCAATTAAACAGCATGTTGGGAGATGGGCCCTGTCAACCTATATTTTTAGTAAGTCCTGTGTCATCTGCCTGCAGACCAACATTTAAGAGCCACCAATCTAAAGAACGACCTAACTGGGGCGCCTGGGTGGCTCAGTCAGTTGAGCATCTGACTTCAGCCCAGGTCATGATCCCGTGCTTTGTGGGTTTCAGCCCCGCATTGGGCTCTGTGCTGACAGGCTCAGAGCCTGGAGCCTGCTTCAGATTCGGTTTCTCCCTCTTTCTCTGCCCCTCCCCCATGTCTCTCTGTCTCCCAAAAATAAATAAACGTTAAAAAAAATTTTTTTTTAAAGAACAAAGCTAACAGATAGAAGTCTAGAGATTTAAGTTAAAAAAATCCATTAACATATATATGATTAGAAACTTTATTAATAGAGACAGAATACTGGAAGATAATGAAAATAATCTCCCATTAGAAAACAGAAACTATAATAATGTTAAATATTCTGAGAAACATAAAAATTAGAAGTATTTGGAAGTCTACGTGGAAAGGAAAGACAGAAAGGTAGTTACAATTTATTCCCCATAAACATACGGCTCTCTGTATATGCCAGGCCACATAAATTCAAAAAAATAAGACTGTACTTATTATATTCAAGGAGATTCTAGTGGAGGATGAAAGTCAAGTAAAACAATAATCAACCCTCAAAGACAGGTTCTGTGATGAAGATGTAATGGCAGTACAGAACTGAAAAGTATCAAACTCAATTGCAAGGGGTTATGTATTTGTGGGGGAGGGGGTGATGGGTAGGGTTACATTTGAAACCAGTATCTTCTATTTATTTCTCATGTCATATACATATTTTTACTTATTTTTTTAAGTAATATATTTACAATGTTCAAAAATAAAAAAAGACTAAATGGCTACACAGGGAAGTCACTCCCACTGCTGACCTTTAGCCCAACAGTTCACCAGGTTTTCCCCCCTTAGATAACCATATTACTAATTTTGATTGGATCCTTACAGAGAGATTTTATGTATATATCAGCAAATAACAAAAAAATATTTTTTCTTAAAGATTTTATCTTTAAGGGGTGTCTGTTTGGCTCAGTCAATTAATCATCTGACTCTTGATTTCAGTTCAGGTCATGATCTCACTGTTTATGGGATCGAGCCCCACACCCGGCTCTGTGCTGACAGCATGGAATCTGCTTGCGATTCTCTCTCTCTTTCTCTGCCCCTCCCCTGCTCATGTGTGCACGTGCACACACGTGCACACATGCGCTCTTTCTCTCTCTCAAAATAAACATTAAAAAAAGAGAGATTTTATCTTTAAGTAATCTCTACACCCAACATGGGGCCCAAACCCTCCACTCTGAGACCAATACTCCCATACTCCACTGACTGAGCCAGCGGTTGCCCCTAAAATTTAAAACAATTAACACTACCTATTAGTGTTTTAATTGGTACAAGAGTATTCCAGTCAAAGGATGTATCAGAATTTAGTCAACATTCTCCTACTCCTAGTATAAACAATGCTATTAGCACATACCTTATTTCCTGTGAGAATATCTGTAAAAAAAAAAATTCTAGAGGTAGAGCTAACTGTTAAGCCAAAGAATAACTGATACTTTGATAAAATCTGCTCAACTGTCATACTTTCACCAGTAATGTGAGAGTGCTTTTTCCCCAATCTTGCCAACAGTGTGCCAAACATTTTAATCTTTGCCAATATGATAGATGAAAAGTGGCAGTAATTCATTGTAGCTTCAACTGCACCTATTATGAATAAGGTTGAGTGTTTTTTTTTTTTTCATAGGCTTAAGAGCCTTGAACTTAGTCAAAGGATCGAATGGAATTTGCCTCCAAGTTGAAGAGATGGTGAATGAAGGTATCTAAACAGAAACAAAGTAGGCATTAAGACATCATGACAGAACTTCAATTAGATATATATAGTTGGATAATGCATGCCTGAGGAGCAATGGTAGCAGCTTAGCTTAAAAGAGGATGACTAATGGTCTTATGTACTAATTTGAGGAGTTTAAAATATATCCCAATCCACATTGAGAATCTTCACAAAGAATTTTAAGAGCCTACATAACCTAATTACAAAGACCCCTTAGAGCTGTCTAGAAAACTATTTTACGGTGCAATCTACTACTTAAAAAGTATTACCTTTACTATTTGTAATATTCTTAATGGTTTCAATTTTTCCTTTAAAAAATGCTGTTGTCAAGTCACTAAGGTTCATTCATGACCTGCTATTGGGGTCTGAAAGTTTGCTACATTTTGGATTAGAGAGAAATACACAGGGGGACAAGAAAAGTAATTAAAAGTTAACTTCACTATTCTAGAAGGCTTCAGTTATTGAAGTAAGTAGGGATTGAAAAAAGGAGGAACTTGGGAATAGCTGACCCACTTACACTTCATTGTTTTTACTGAGCAGGGGGAATAAGAACAGACTGATATTAGAAACTCTTGTCAAACATAATATAAAGGGTGTAGAAGATTTTGCCGAGGGCTAGTCTTACTTCCTTTCACATACATCTAATAAAAGTTACACACAGCATTATTTTTTTCATATAGCTGATAACACCTTTGCGTTGCAGAAGTAAAAAAAAGGAAAACAAAAAAATTTATAGTGACATAAAGGAGTTTTGTTTCAATGAAATTTGCTGACCAGTATATAGCCCTGTAAAATCTCAGTTGCTTAGGTCTTGATATTTAATATTATGCTAAAAGCACTCTGAGTCCCAGTGTTACACAGTAAAAAGAAAACTGCATTTTAGATAAATTACATGTAAATACTCACCAGGAATCAAACTTTGTGAATTTGATATGTTTATAACATAATACTGTTCTTAGTCTCAGTAACCAGAGTTAGTCACTCTGGGAACCTCAAAATGACTCTGTAGTAATTTATCAGCCCAGAAGTTAACACATAATGGTTGCCTGATGCTTTAACTTATTGGGAAATTACAACCAAAGAAAAAAACAGTAGAATAATCAAAATTCAAGAGAAAAGAAAGGGCTTTAGAAACAAAGCAATAATGTTCAAGGTAGTTTTCTCTTTTTCATGTAAATAGACATTAAATAACTTTTATAAACTGTTTCAAAATAATGTCTGCAAGTATCTTAAGAAAAGGAACAATGAAATAAGAAAAATAAAGTAGAAATAGGACTATGAAAAACAATACTTACTTTAAAACTTCTGTATAGCCTTTTGCAGCTGCAACGTGAAGTGCTGTGCCTCCAGATTTTGCATGCCGGACATCATTTATTTGACCACTATTTAGCCATTGTCTTGCATCTCTAAGCATTATCCGTTCTTCTTCCTTTCGTGCTGCTTCTATATCAACCCCTGATAAAATAAAAATTGCTTTTATTTTTTTCTTTATAGAAAATGTTCTTCCTTTGTGGGAAATAAAATTACCCGAAAGATATCAAGTTTTAAATAAAAATTAAAAGTTAAAGTATATTTTTTTCAAAAATAGGCTGCTAATTAACAAGCTAGTTAAATAAAGAAATGTGGTGGGGCGCCTGGGTGGCGCAGTCGGTTAAGCGTCCGACTTCAGCCAGGTCACGATCTCGCGGTCCGTGAGTTCGAGCCCCGCGTCGGGCTCTGGGCTGATGGCTCGGAGCCTGGAGCCTGTTTCCGATTCTGTGTCTCCCTCTCTCTCTGCCCCTCCCCCGTTCATGCTCTGTCTCTCTCTGTCCGAAAAATAAATAAACGTTGAAAAAAAAAAAAATTAAAAAAAAAAAAAAATGTGGGAAAGCTGTAGATATTTTATTAGCCTTCTCTACTGATTATTTACTTTTTACCCCACAAATATTATTTTGGCTTTCCTTTTACCAACAAATCCTTTTAAAAAAAAATTTGAATATTTCCTTAGGTATATTCATCCTTTAGTTTTAAGAAATTAAGAAAAAACCCATACATAATTAAGCCTTAAATTCCGATCTATCTGCTTTGGCCAGTTCTCTAAACTCTACCCTACTAAGTACAAATGTTGATTGAACACTTCAACTTGGTGGTCCTGTTTTTATCTAAAATTTACCAAACTTTGAAACAGATTCTTTATAAAACTCTTTCCTTTTCCAGCACAGTTCATTTTCACTATTAGTATCAGCATTATAATTTTACTAAGTTATATAGATGTTCATTCATTTAAAAGCATTTATTAAGCATGAAGTTAGGTTGAGATGGGAAGAATTCAAAAAGGAATAGGACACTCTACTTCTTTCTTAGCTTTAAAAAAAATCCTGACAAAAAAAATAGAAAAGATAATCTTGAAATTCCTAAATTATCTCATGTTGTCTCATAGCTTCAACTGCCGGCTAATAAACAACACATACCACAATGTGTTTATAGTATGTCTTGCTCCAGAAGTCTACGAACTATTAAAGGTAAAAATACTATTTTTTTTAATTTTGTATTCTCACTGTCTAGATGAGGACCTAACACAAATTAAAAGGGGTCAGTAAATGTATACTAACTAAATAATGAATAAATGAGTAAAAACAATCTCACACACACCCCACACCCACACACCTCCTTAGCTAAGAACTCTCCTGTAATTCATATCCATGTATCCAACTGTCTAGTCAGGACTTTTTTCTTTCATTGATCCATTTATCCAATCACCCACCCATTCAAAATGCACTGATTGCCTACTAGATGTCAGGTGCTTTTATAAGATTTACTGGGGATAGAAGTGAACTCATTATATTGAAGGAGATATACATATGTGAAGAAAAATAAAGCACAGTAAAGGGCCAGAGGGTCATGAGAAAAAGCTGTTATTTTATAAGGTTTGGTAAAGAACAGTCTCTTTGATAAGGTGACATTACACCAAAAATAGAGTGATAGGTACACTATATATTTTGGGCGACATTCCAGACCGAGGGAAGTCCTAGTAGGCTCGACACAGAAGCCTGATTGGAACATTCTTCTGTTTAGAAGGCCAGGATGTCTACAAAGTAATGAGAACAAAGAGCAGAATGATATAATCTGACTTAATTTTAGAGGATCACTTAAGCTGAAAAGTTAAGAGAAGAAACTGAGGTATCAAATTGGAGGATACTGCAACAATTCTGTCAAGAGATGACAGAGTTTAAACCAGGGTGGTAGCAGTGAAGGTTAGTAAAGGGGTTAGATTCTGGATTCTTCAAGGTACACCAACACAATTTGTTGTTAGTGTGCATGTAGGAAACAAAAGTCAAGTATGAATCAAAGGTTTTCCGCCTGAGCAACTGGAAAAACTAAATTTTAAATATAAGAAATGTGAAGTTTAAGATGCCCTAACAGACATCTAATTGGAGATATCAAGTTGTCAGTTGGATTATCTGTGCTTGGAGAACAGAAAGAGTCAAGATGGGCAAATACTATAATAAAATTATATGCCATAGGTATCTGAAACTTCATGCTAAAATCTTAACTCAATTTCCCTAGCCAGTCTGCTTGCTCCCTGTCTTATATTTACTATACCAAGTACCACTACTTACCCAGCACTTTACCACTTTACCAATTAGTTCAGACTTTGAGTTGCCATCTCAGACTGTCTTCTTGATGGTATCTTAGTTCATCACCATCTTACTCCATGTCCTATATCCCACACTTTACTACTATTACTGACCTGTAACCATCTTATTTAAGATGCCTTCTACTGTTATTCAGAAAAGAAATTATAAAGTTGTAACTGTAATACATTAAATATAAACTTTTTAAAAAGTTTATTTATTTATTTTGAGAGAGACAGAGACAGAGAGAGACAGAGGGAGAGAATCACAAGCAGGCTCCACACTGTCAGCACAGAGCCTGATATGGGGCTTGAACCCAGGAACTATGAGATCATGACCTGAGCTGAAATCAAGAGTCAGCTGCTTAACTAACTGAGCCACCCAGCTGCCCCTAAATATAACCTTTTTACTAAATGATTTTCCTCATGCTTTATTCTTTTACTATCTCTTTTAAAACATGAACCTCTTATATTATCTTTATCATTTTTGTCTTTGCCATCTTGAACATTTATATTATCTTTTACTATTCTAAATTTCCTCTGAACTTGAAATTAAAAAATATCTTTCTCAATTTATCTTATTTCATGCTATCCTTAGCTACTTGCAAAGCAATTACCTTTTTTCTGCTTCCAAATCATGCTCTTATATGAATATTATGTAAAAACAAAACAACTCAAGTTTAAAATTAAAGTATGTGTGAAGGGAAATTTCTTATGCTTAAGAAAATCTAGTTAGAAAGAAAAACTCTTCGGTCATATTAAAATTTTTTTTTAAATACTACTGATATAGACCCTGCTTTAGTTCATTAAAATTTAGAAAGAAGGAAAAAAAGAAGCCCTTATTATAGTACATATTACTTGTTTTCCAGTTCCATTGTTTTAAGTAGCTAGTGACCTTGAAAAAGCCATAACTTCTTTGAATATTAGTAGAATGAGTTAAGAACACGGATATTGAACCTAGACTGCTGGGTTTCAATCCCTTATCTGTGACTTACTAGCTCTATTATTTGGGGCAAGACACTTAAATCTATGCTAATATTCAGCTGAATTGTAAAAAAGAGGTAATGAAAGCACCTATCCTACAAGGTTGTTGTGAGGATTTAATTAATATATGTGAAATGCTTAAATCAGAAGTAAGCACCCAGGTGCTTCGCTAGCAGCTATCACTAGCAGCTCTAAATGCCTATGATTCTGCTCTCTTTCCTTGCTTTATGGTCTAACAGAAAGAAAATCCTATAATGCATTTACCTGGTCCTTAGCCCACCTACTATAAATGCAAGATTTTTGAACAATGAAAACAATATGTATCAAAACTAAATTGGATATAATATAATAAAGTGATGAGATTAACATCTGTCACTAGTATTGAAAACCAGTAAATGTAAGACTGAAACGTAGCCAAATCTCTTGGTAAGAAAAAATAAGAATAAACTGGAGTTTGGTCACAGCTAAGAGACACAAGACTGACTTGTGTCCCAAGCTAAATACAGACAATTGCATTAAAATATAAACCAGAAATACTTTTAACTATTGTTCAACCTTCAAGATCAGGAATTGCATGCTCTGACTGTGCCAGTGGGGCACCACAAATCATTTCTAGTGTCAAAGGCAATTTCCTTAAGGATGACTAGTTACTGATCAAATATATTATATGAGGAATTAGAGCTGGAAGAATTAGAAAATTTAAAATATGAAATACATAGCAGGATAAACAATTTGAGTAATCTTATCAATGCAAGAGGTATATTTAAGGTGCTCTTTTTAAAATTATTAAAATCTATTATTAGAGCTATCCCTTCATTTTGTTTCTCTGAAATAAAGTTATGCTATAGAAATTCATGTATTCCCATTACATGAATAAAATGAACATCATGAAGTATCTTCTAGGAGACACTCTTAATAAAATGCAGTATGCTAGTGATGGAGAGTGTGGGCTCAAGATACCTGTCACACTATTTGGGACTAAACTACAGTACTTACTTCCCACCCATATGATCTTTGGCAAATCACTGAGCCTCAATTTGTCATCTGTAAAATGGGGGTAATAGTAGTAGTAATCTCTGAGAATTGTGCAGATGAAATGAAATCAAGCCCATTGCTCAATTCCTGGCATACATAATCAGACTTATTAGCGTTAGCTTTTCACTGTTCAGTTCCAGGGTCATCTCATCTATTATTCTCCCAGATTTACATTTTTCCATCCTGGTATCTCCTGAGTTCCAAAAATGTACCAAACAATGTAATCTGGATGTCCTTTTGCTGCCACAAACTCAATATATCCCCAAACTCACATACTCTCTAAATCTGTTCCTGCTTTGTCCCACATTTTCCCATATGAGTTTAGCCATCATTAATTCTTTTTTTTTTTAAGGGGGGGTGTCTTTTTAAAGTTTATTTATTTTGAGAGAGAGACAGAGAGAAGGCAGGTGAACAGGGGAGGGAGAGAAAATCACAAGCAGGCTCTGTGCTGTCAGCACAGAGCCCAATGCGGGGCTTGAATTCACGAACTGCGAGATCATGACCTGAGCTGAAAGCAAGAGTCAAACGCTTAACTGACTGAGCCACCCAGGTGCCCCTAACTATCACTAAGTCTTAAACTAAAAACTTCAGGAGGCAAACAAGTGGCCTCAATTCTTCCTTTATCTCCACATTCAATTCTTCATCAAAATGTTTTAATTTTACCTTAATATCAAGACAGCCCTGCTCTTTTCTATCTTAAATGTAACTGCTTTGTCCTTATCATCTTTCAGCAGAACCAATTTAAGAGCCTTCTTCAAGGAAGATAAGCCACAATGTATTTCCCATTCTAAATCATCCTCCAAAGTGCCATCAGCTGTACTACTAACAACCAAATCTAATCAGGCTCATTTCCTTCTTGGAGATCTTGGATGCATCTAATGCCTATAAAATGGATGTCCTTCACCATCTGGCTACAGCCCAATCTTTTCAGGTCTCATCTACTACTCATCTACTCCATTCTGACTTTCTATCTCCACTCCAATTCTCATGTGTTCTCTGCATATGCTATATCTCCAATTCCTTTTCTTTTGCACATGTTGATACGCCTGCCTGACATGCCTTTTCTGTCCACCAACTCCTTTCTCTGCTAAGCAAATTCATTCTCAAATGTCATCAATCTGAAACCTTTACTGACTACTGCAAGTAGTTACTCATAGACTTTTCTGTTCTCCCACATTTTGTCCCTATCTATATTTTAGCACACAGCACACTACATTTTGAAGCTGTTTATATATCTGACACTTCTGCTATCCTGTGAAATTCTTAAGAGTAAAGACTGTCTTGTTTCTTTATTTGTTGCTGTTTCTTATTTTAATTATTATTTTTTTAACATTTATTATTTTTTGAGACAGAGCAGGAGCAGGGCAGGTTCATAGAGAGACACAGAATCTGAAGCAGACGCCAGGCTCTGAGCTGTTAGTGGGCTCGAACTCACAAACCATGAGATCATGACCTGAGCCGAAGTCGGGACGCTTAACCAATTGAGCCACCCAGGTGCCCCTGTTATTTTTTAATACCCAGCACTCAGAACATTTGCTGGCACATTAATCAACACTGAAATCACTGTAATTAAAATTAGTCTTTGCAAACAGCTTCCTTCATATATAAGGAAACCAAAGGCAAGAAGTTTTCAGTACATCTCCATGCCTTTCCTAGTTCATAATAATTACTAACTAATATTAGTATAAAAAGATTTAACTACTGTTTAACAGGAAATGGTGAGCTATCTAACTAGGCATTCATCACAGCCAGGTGGGCTGATAAGGTAGTATTCTTTATAGGTTGTGATGCTTGTCTCTATTTGTCCAACTTCCTCAAGTCCTGAATATCCCATTATTCCAGAACACTGCCTAGAATAGAACATGCCTGTTAAAAGCTCTTCTGTGTTCTTATCCAAGTTCCAGTTTATAATTACTTATCTAATGTGTGCCCTGTTTCTCCTGGGCTCCAGGGGATCTTCAACTGCTTGTTAAAATGCCTCAAGTATATTTAGGCACTTAAATACCCTCTCAGCTTCGGTGTCTTAAGATTTTTTTAAACATTTAGTAGTTACGAATTTTCCTAATCCCAAGGAATAAAAATCTCTTTATCAGAGACTAACTTAGCTTCTACTCCTTTGCTTCTATTTCATGATGAACGACACTTCAGCACGAGCCAACCTTCTAAACCAATATCCCATACTTTTAACACCTTAAAGTAAGGTGTTAAAAAAGAGTTCTTTTTTTGATAATACTCATTTAACCACTGCCTAAACAATGGATTTTGGTGGAAATCACACTAATTTTATTTAGCAGTACATACTAATTTTTTAAAATTTATTTATTTTATTTGGAGAGAGAGGGGGGCAGTACAAGCAGAGGAGGGGCAGGGAGAGAGGGGGAGAGGGAGGAATTCCAAACAGGTTCTGCACTTCAAACTTCCGCACATGAACCAGATCATGACCTGAGCCAAATTCCAGAGGTGGAAGCTTAACCAACTGAGCCACCCAGGTGCCCCATACATATTAATTTTTAATTGTGGTAAAATACACATAATGGGGCGCCTGGGTGGCGCAGTCGGTTAAGCGTCCGACTTCAGCCAGGTCACGATCTTGCCATCCGTGAGTTCGAGCCCCGCGTCGGGCTCTGGGCTGATGGCTCAGAGCCTGGAGCCTGTTTCCGATTCTGTGTCTCCCTCTCTCTCTGCCCCTCCCCCATTCATGCTCTGTCTCTCTCTGTCCCAAAAATAAATAAACGTTGAAAAAAAAAAATTAAAAAAAAAAATACACATAAAATTTACCATCTTAATAAACAATTTTAAGTATGCAGTTCAGTAGTGTTAAGTACATTTACATTTTTGTGCAACCCATCTCTAGAACTCTTTTCAGCTTGCAAAACTGAAATGCTACACCCATTAAACAACCACCCCCATTCCCACCTTGTAACAGCCATCATTCCACTCACTGTTTCTATTAGTCTGACTCTTGAAGTACCTCACGTAAGTGAAATCATACAGTATTTGTCTTTTTGTGACTGGCTTTTTTCTGCTTATCATAATGTCCTCAAGGTTCATCCATACTACAGTATGTATCAGAATTTCCTTTTTAGTGAATAATAGTCCACTGTATGTTCATAACCACATTTTGTTTATTCACTTACCCACCGAAAGACACCTGGTTTACCTCCATCTTTTGGTTATTTGAATAAGACTGTTATAAAAATGGGTGCACAAATATCTTTTGAAACCTTCCTTTTAACTTTTTGACTATATACCCTCCCCCCCCCCCAAAAAAAAGAACTGCTACAGGGCACTTGGGTGGCTCAATTGCTTAAGTGTCCCACTCTTGGTTTCGGCTCAGGTCATGATTCTCACAGTTGTGAGATCAAGCCCTACGTTAGGCTCCCTGCTGGAGGTGGAGCCTGCTTAGGATTCTCTCTCCCTCTCTCTGCCCCACCCCTGCTAACTCTCACTCTCTCTCTCTCAAAAAAAAAAAAAAAAAAAAAAAAAAAGGATTTGCTAGATTATATATAAAGATATTATATATACATATAAAATATACATATTATATATTATATCTCAAGATACAATTCATACACCATTTACAGGACACCATTCAGTGGTTTTTAGTATATTTGCAGAGTTGTAAAACTATTACCATCATCAGTTTAAAACACTCATTATTCCTAAACAAAACTTTACCCATAAACAATCCTTCTTCATCTATAAACTGATGTCTCCTACTAAATTTATATTTTTAGCCTCTCTCTCTCTCTGTTCACATATTCAACTGCTTAAATATCAGCAAAACAAACTTGGCAAATCTGAAAATGAATCCCTAAACTTTTCCCACAAACCCTACTTCCCCCACAATATTCACATCTCATTTACCCCTTCTTTCTTGCATACCAGACCCCTTAATCACTCAATAATCCTCTTAGCCAAACCTTCAAAATACATCTAAAATCTAACCTCTTCTCTTCACTTTGTTCACTACCATCTACTTCAGCCCTTACTTTCCTACAATCTATTCTCAACACAAAAGCCACAGAGATCCTTTCTAAAATAAGTCTGATCATAACCACCTACTTCTGCCCTTACTCTCCTATAATCTATTCTCAACACAACAGTCACAGAGATCCTTTCTAAAGTAGGTCAGATCATGTCACTCCTTTACCTCAATTCCTCACAGGCTCCCTACTTCACTCAGACTAAAAGCCAAAGTCCTTCCAATGGCCCACAAAGCTTTATGTGATCTGGTTCACAGTTACCTCTGTGACATCATCTTCCAGCCTCTTCCTTGTGCTGCTTGCTTCAATCATACTAGCTTACTTGTTCTTTCTCTAAATATACCATACACCCTCCCCTCCTTACACTTGCTGCTTCCTAACTGGAATGTTCTTTCCCAGACTCACATGATTCATTCCCTTACCTATTCAGATCTTAGCCTAAATACCCACTCATCAGTGAGGACTTCTTGACCGCTCTATTTAAATTTGCAATGTATCTCCTCACCCTGTGCATTTCCCTACCCTCTTTACCTATTTTCTCTCCCAAGTTTTTATTACCATAAAATTTTATGTGTGATCCTACACCTTATGATATTTTTTTCAATTTTAACAGTATTAAAAAGATGTACAGTTGAGAATCATTTATTTTTTCAAATAGACTCATACTACATATTGTTATGGAAGGTGATTTTTTTCCTACTAAAACTATGATTTCTCCTTCAATATCAAAAATTATTGAAAAAGTCAAGTACCATATTCTTCCTAAAAGAGTTTTAAACATTTCTTCCATTTAGGTTGCTTTTATATTACCTTGCCGATTAACTTCATTTTGAAGTAGCTCTTCCATTGCCTCCTCCTCAGCAATATCTAATGGTGTATCTCCTTCACTGTTGACAGCTCCTACATGTGCTCCCTGACCAATCAAAAATCTGTAAAATCAAAGAGAAGACAGTTAAGCAATGATGGTATCATTAAGACCAAATGCATAACCAATGAGGAAAATTCCTATGTAAGAGCAACAATAAGAACCAAGGATAGTAGATATACTAAGTTTTAAAAAAGTACCATAGAACATGTTTTCCTGTTTTAAATTGGTATTTCCTAATATTTATATAATGTACATTATTGCTTTACTAATACAAAAATGTTAACATTTAATGATAATTAGAAAGTCTTTCATAAGATCAGTTCAGATGACCTCCACTAAGATTTTTCATGATCTCCATATCGACTGCTTTCCTAACTGATCTCCATTTTCCCAGTCTCATGCCATATCCCACAGTTCTTAACCTGGGGTTGACAGACCATCAGAAGGCCACTGAACTGATGCATACATCTTAAAATATTGTTTATGCTCAGCACAGTTTTGAAATTAAAGTATCGGTCTCTTTGTTTAATGTGTTACTAAACAAGCATATATATAACTATACCATAAATGTGTTTTCTAATATTTTGATAAATGAAATCCAATATAAGTGGTTTTCGATGCACTTTGTATTTTACTTTATACATCCAAAATACAATCTTGAGAAAAGTAACCACAGGCGTCATCAAATCTGACAAAAGGGATCCAGATATAAAAAGGTTAGGAATCTCTTCCACTGTGTCATCTATACATCACCCAGAGTCACCTATTTAAAATGACTGGGGTCAATTTCCTATTTAAAAGATCGTGGCTTAGTTGTACCATACTAAGAGAAAACATACATGACCCTCAATGATCTGGTTTTGTCTTCTTTTTCAGATTCATTTCTCTTCCATACTCTACCACACGTTAAGTTCCAACAATATGGAACTGCTCATAATGCCAGACTAAACTATGCTTCTTTGGCATTCCTGATTTTACTTTTCTATATATAAAGAATGGTTTTTTTTTCTCTATGTCCCTAACCACCTTAACTCTTACTCATATATATATTTTCATGACTATAAAAATATTCTCATTGTAAAAATAGTAAAACAAAAAAAAATCCAGTTTTAAAAAAAGGAAAAAAGAACTCGTAACTTTATATTTCTCCTTCTACTATTATGTTCCCTCACCAGAGATAAACATTATCTATATTTTTTCCAGTAAGTTTACTATGAGTTTATATGTGTGTATGTAAACATATATACAGAGTCACTTTTGAGGTTCTTTTTGTAAGACAAAAACTAATGAGATTATTATTATTTTTTTTATAAATTTTTTTTTCAACGTTTATTTATTTTTGGGACAGAGAGAGACAGAGCATGAACGGGGGAGGGGCAGACAGAGAGGGAGACACAGAATCGTTAACAGGCTCCAGGCTCCGAGCCATCAGCCCAGAGCCTGACGCGGGGCTCGAACTCATGGACCGCGAGATCGTGACCTGGCTGAAGTCGAACGCTTAACCGACTGCGCCACCCAGGCGCCCCCTAATGAGATTATTTTCAGTGCACAGGAACCCAATGTATTATAATAGCTGAAAAATATTCCGCAGTATGGCTGAATCATACTTTTCTTTCATACTGTCCTCCTAATGGACATGTTCTTGAATATACACTTAACACTATCAATCTTTAAAAATTTTCCCAACATGATGGGGACCAAACTATTTCCTGATCACACATGAGGTTGAAAATATTCGGATATGTTTACTGGCACTTGTATTTTCTCCTTTTGTGAATTTATTTACATCTTTTGCTTGTATTTCTAATGTGTTCATTAATTCAACAAATACTTATGGGGTGCTTTTATAGACTGAATGTTTGTATCCCCCCAAATTTCATGTTGAAATCCTCACCTCCAATGTGATGGTATTAGCGGGGTGGGACTTTTGGTAAATAATTAGGCTTAGATGAAATAATGAGGGTGGTGCACCCATGATGGGATTACAGTTCTTACAGAAGAATAAGGGACTACAGCTCACTGTTTCTCTGCCATAAAGAACACAGCAAAATGGCAGCCATGTGCAAGGCAGGGAAAGGACTCTCACACCAGACACAGAATTGGCCAGCACCTTACCCTTGAACCCCGGAGTCTCTAGAACTATGAGAAACAAAGGTCTGTTGTTTACGCTACCTAATCTACGGTATTTTGTTATCCTACCCAAAGCTAAGACAGGTGTCTAGTAGGTGCTTGGTACTATGTTACATGCCAAGAATACAATCGTAAGCAAAAACAGGCCTTTTCTTCAAAGAGCTTACAGTCCAGTAAAAGAGATTATTCAAAGAGTTAGATTACTGTAAAATTTTGGTAAGTCTGATAACAGAGAATTTTGTGGTGTCTAAGAGTAAATAATAGGATAATCTGATTCAGTGAGGTCAGGAAAGGATTCTCTGAAGAATATGTAGGTGTACGGAAGGAAAGTGTGTTCCAGGTTAAGAGAGAATAAAAGGCACCAAATAACCCTGTGACAGTAAGTATGTATGGTCTACAACGGCCTGGTTCATTTTTCTGAAAGAATATATCAATCTCTATGTACTTCTCAAACACACACACACACACACACACACACACACACACACACACACACACACAGAGTCAATGAGTGTCTATTTTTCTAAGACAGTCTATGATAAGGAATGTGTTTCAAAAAGATCACTTTGTGCAATACGAAAAATGAATTAGAATTTAGTATCAAAGTAGGCAGATCAGTTAAGGAGCTACCACAGTTAGTACAAAAGAATTATGTTGGAAGCTTGAATTTAATGGAACAAATGGGTAAATCCAGAGATGCCCAGGAGATACTGAGAGATCAGTTGGAAATGAGAAGGGAGTGTGAGGAAGGTATCTAGGATAAATTGAAGGTCTTGACTAGTATGATATGATAGATGGTGATGCTAATCAATGATATACAAAAAACTAAGTTACTTCCTGCATTCGATTGATATGTTACAAATATTTCTTCCATATTGTCCCTGCATTTAAGAAAATTTTTCTTACAGTATTTTGTATATTACTAAGTTTAAAGGTTATGTAAAGTCAGGTCTGTCAAACTTTTGCTTTAAGAGGGCTTTTATCATCTTATTACATCGATCTATGTAGAGATGTAATTTTTACAGGCACACATAGAGAAAAATGAAAGAATATATACTATAAAATTAACAATGATTATCTCTAGGTGGTAATTAGGAGGGATTTTTATTAGCAGGTTTTTTTTGGGGGGTAAGGATTTTTATCCAAGTTTTCTGCAGAAAGTTTATTTTTTATATGTGTATCAGAGCACAAAAGTAGCTACCATACCATTTTGTAGCCTGATGATTTTACACTTAATAATACATTGTAAACATTTCTCCCTCTACAAGGTAATGTTTCAATTTTTATGATCTTCATGGGACTTCTACAAAAAAAGTCATACTTGAATTGATGCAACTTTTTAGGTTTCAGGGTTTTAAAAAAATGTACTAAAAACTAAATAATATATACTACAAAAAAGTAAATGAATCTGGAGCAAAAGAGAAAAAAAGATACAAGTGGTGTAATAAACTATGCTATATGCGCCACGAAAATATGTAATTAATCTGCCAGGCAAAATATCAACCAAACAATCAGGCAGATTTATATAAAACCACTCTGTTTTGCTTAGGGAGAAATCACTCACAGGACATAAAGAATGAGAATAAAGGAGCACCGCAGAGTAGCTGCAGTACTTGCAGCAGAGGGAGCTACAGGGGAAGCAGAGTCCCAAGGAAGTATCAGGTCAAAGCCAAATACAGACAACCCCAAATTTATATAAACAGGAAGGATGTTAAGAGACACTAACAAGAGTAAAGTTCCATAACTACTGGCAGGAAACTGAGAGCCTGGAGCAATCCCTGAGCCAAAAGATTAGGTGTATGTATATGTATTCATACAATTCACAAAAATCTCCTATACTCTAGCACTGTCATTTGCAGATATAAATTTTAAAAAAGATACACAAAAAATAAATAAGATCCCATAGCGTTAATTCTTACCTACCGTGAATAATCTCAAAAAGCCATTCAAAGATTGGTTATGTGGAAAAAAACAAACATAAATATTTAAATTCTGAAGACTTGCAGATAGGCTCCCAACTCTGCCTCCTGACAGCTGAGTATGACACTCACTAACTTAAAACATTTGAAGACAAGACATACTACAGGGCTGTGTGAAGTTTAAATGAATTACTAAAAATAAAATTAAAACTCTATCTTTTATTCCATCATGAAAAATCATCACATTTAGAAAGCAATGTTTAAGATAAAGTGAAAATAGTACAGGCTATCTGGAATACCAGAAATTGAATTTGAGGGGCCACTGGAGATACTGAAAACAGATGGCTATATTTCCTTCAGGAGAAAAAAAAAAAAAGCTGGAGTACTATAAGCAGTTCATGTGACTGCTAATTAGGAAAATATATATTTACTTTAACATTTCTTGCTAAAAAAAGAGCAAAGATTTCACACATAAGTCCCAAACTGAAAATCAGAAAACTGGGCTGTTTCTCAACTAAGTATTTTTGAATGCTTTAGAACGAAAAAAAAAAATTTTTTTTTAAAAAGAGCAAGGTTTTATTGCCTTAACAATGTTTAATGATTTCCTCAAGCAATACAAAGGAGTGCAACATAGGAGATGTCTATAAATGATGAAATTCTTTATAAATGGTTGAAGTGAAAAATGTTAAACTGCCAGGTTTATTGAGATTCATAATCTAGCAACTGAGTCAATAATTTTTTTTTTTTTTTTTGAGAGAGTATAAGTGGGGGAGAAGAGAGGAGGAACGGAGGGGGGTGGGAGGAGCGAGGGAGGGAGGGTGGGGAGGTGGGGAGAGAGAAAATGAGAGAGAAAATGAGAAAGAGAGAGCGAGGGAGGGAGGGAGGGAGGGAAAGGGAGAGAATCTAAAGCAGGCTCCATACTTAGCACAGAGCTTTGATTCGGGGTTCAATCCCATCACCCTGGGATCATGACCTGAGCCTAAATCAGGAGCTGGACACACAACTGATACCCCAAGTTAACAGATAATCTTGGACAGATAAATTAATAGACCTCAAAATCAAGACATGATCCAAATGGAGTTTGACAAAATTATTCGTACATGTCCTAATTTAAAAATCTGACAAAAGGTGTAAAGTTGTTAATCAAGTTATTGGTTCCAACTTGAATATGGTACATTAGATAAATTTGCAGGATTCTATTCAGGTTAAAATTATTCAATGTTAACTGAATTTGGGAGATAAATGTTGACAGTGTCTATTAATTGTCTTGGTTTATGAGTTTTGCCAAAAACCACCCATAGAAGAGATTGAGAGAAAGGGAAAT
The DNA here is from genome assembly GCF_028749965.1 of Puma concolor. Taxonomy (NCBI): domain Eukaryota; kingdom Metazoa; phylum Chordata; class Mammalia; order Carnivora; family Felidae; genus Puma; species Puma concolor. Next base: position 39,361,672 of record NC_141673.1, on the reverse strand, counting down.
AGTTCATTTGAAAATTTTGAGATTTTAATTAAAATTGTCTTTAGTTTTAGAAGCTAATGAGAACACAGTGGTCAGAGACAAGGAGGAAGTAACTCCATCAGCAAGACTGAATATGTACTGTCCAAATTTAATGTATATTGACTTTATTCACTGTAGGAAAACGAGTATGAAAAGGTCATTATAACTTATACATCAACTTTTCATGTATTCAATACATGAATCTTTAAAAAGGAGAGAGTTAGTTCAGGCTTAAAAAGGAAGGAAATTCTATCACACAGATAAACCGCAAGATCACTGTGCTAAGCAATATGAGAGTCACAAAAGGACAAATAGGGTCCTTTTAAAAGTGTCAAAATCACAGAAACAAAATAGAAAGTTGGTTACAAGGGCTGGCAGTCAACACAAGGGGAAATAAGTGTTTAGTGTGCAGAACTTCAGTATTACAAGATAAAAAAATTCTAAAGAGCTGTTGCACAACAATGTGAATATATTTGACACTACTGAACTGTAACCATTCAAAATGGTTAAATTAAAATGGTAAATCTACCATTTATTATTATTTATGTGTTTTTACCACAATAAAAAAAAATTTTTTTTAATCAGAAAGTTGGAAGGATATCACTGGAGTAGTTGTTTCCTGAAAAGTCTTTTCAAAAGGAGTTACTCAAGCTATCTAATGACACAGAAATTATGAACTACCTGAACTTTTCAAAGATTAGTAAGTAGAACATCACACTATTAACTTCAGAAATAAATGCTATTTCTTTTGGAAGTCTCTGAGCAACAAAAATCCTAAAATAAGTATAAATAGCCTTAAGTGTTTTCAGTGGGAATGCACTTTTGCTATTTCATTCTTGTAGTTCTATACCACAATGAAAAATAGTTGAAAATAGTGGTAAGAATCCAAAGAACAGTTCTGACTTGGGACTTCTAAGAAGTTTTTTTTTTTTTTCTTTTTTTCTTCTTTTTTGGCTTAAATAGTTAGGAACCTTATTGGTTCACACGACTGGAAGTTCAGAGGTAGACTGAACTTCGGGTTTGGTTTAAACTCATTTCAACAATGTCATCAAGTACCCAGGATAGTATTAGTTCTATCCCAAGGTGATTTCCTCATGGTTATAGGATGATAGTAACAACTAGAGCTATGTGCTTCTTTGTCTAAAAATAAAAAATGCCTTTTTTATTTTTCTAACGACTCTCACTTAAGAATGAGAAAACATTTCCCAGAAGCCTCCAAGGAATCTTATTGGCATGTCTCATTGGCCTAGATGCACAGTTATGTGCCTATTCCTAAACCAGCCTATTTCTAAAGGAATGCCATATGCTGACTAGTTAAGCATTGGTTCCTAGACTAATTATAGGCAAGAAGGATCAGATTTTCTTCATTGAGTTAGATTTATCAGGTCCTGCCTCAGTTGCCCAGGTTAATTCCTTAAACTACATGACTGATGCACAATGTCAGGAGGTGGGATGTTGAAGAGATGACCTCAGTGTATATTGTACAAGTGGAAACCAACATTAAGGGATAAAAGACAAATGTTAAAATACAAACATGAAATAGGCCAATTCAGAGCTGGACTTTGGCTGGAGTGTGCCTTTTTGGTACAATCTGGCCAGCATGACTCCATGTGAAAGAGAAGCTTCATCAACCAGTAGCTCACATTTTTGACTTAATATTTCTTCTGTATGTATGATTCAGCAGATCCCCTTATCTAAATACTTCTTTTCCTTATTTTACAATCATTTCTCAAAAATTAAATTTCCTGCCAGCATCCTGAAAATGGAAATATCTATCACACATTCACATACTATGAAAGTACTAAGCATTTTACAAAATTAAGAATTTTAAATTTTAAACTGTCAATAATATTTACAGAGTTTGGTTTAGATATAGCTCTACACTAATCCTTGGAAGACTAAGCATTTCACATTTAATACAATTTCCATTTATTTTATTTTTTAATTTACATCCAAGTTACTTAGCATAGATGTGCAATAATGATTTTGGGAGTAGAATCCAGTGATTCATCCCCTACATATAACAGGTTTATCAATTTTGTTGATTCATTCAAAGAACCAGCCACGGGTTTCACTGATCTGTTCTAGTGTGTGTGTGTGTGTGTGTGTGTGGGGTCAAGCACTGATTTCTGCTCTAATCTTTATTATTTCCCATCTTCTACTGGTTTGGGGTTTTATTTGCTGTTCTTTTTCCAGCTCGTTAAGGTGTAAGGTTAGGTTGTGCATCTGAGACTTTTCTTCCTTCTTAAGGAAGGCCTGTATTGCTATATACTTCCCTCTTATGACTGCCTTTGCTGCATCCCAGAGCTTTTAGGCTGTCGTGCTACCATTCTCATTGGCTTCCATGTACTTAATTTCCTCTTTGTTAGTCCATTCATTTTTCAGTAGGTAGGATGTTCTTTAATCTGCAAGTATTCATTGTCTTTCCTAATTTTTCCTCCTAATTGACTTCGAGTCTCACAACATTGTGGTCTGAAAATATGCATGGTATGATCTTGATCTTTTTTAACTGTCGAGGGCTGACTTGTGACCCAGTATGTGATATATTCCAGGGAATTTCCATGTGCACTTGAGAAGAGTGTGTATTCTGCTTTAGGATGAAATGTTCTGAATATATCTGTTAAGTCCATGCAGTCCAGTGTGTCATTCAAAGCCATTGTTTCTTTGTTGATATTCTGTTTAGATGATCTGTCCATTGCAGTAAGTGGGTGTTGAAGTCCCTTACTATTATGGTATTATTATCAATGAGTTTCTGTATGTTTGTGATTAATTGATTTATATATTTGGGTATGAAAAGTTTTCTTAAAAACAGCAGCTCTTCATTCAGGATTTGACAAATGTTATTCCACATCCATGGTTTCTGATGAGAAATCTGTTGTCATTCAAGTTTCCCTCCTTATAGTATCGTTTCTTTCTCAATGCTATCAAGACTTTTTTCTTTAGTTTTCAGAGGTTTGTATAGAAGATGTCCTTGTGTGGAGTGCTTTGTTTTATCCTGTCTGTAATTTTGTTTTTAATGTTTATTTATTTTTGAAAGAGAGGGAGAGACAGAGCATGAGTTGGGGAGGGGCAGAGAGAGAAGGAGACAAAGATTCCAAAGAAGGCTCCAGGCTCTGAGCTGTCAACACAGAGCCTGATGCGTGGCTCAAACTCATGAACTGCGAGATCACGACCTGAGCTGAAGTCGGTCGCCCAACTGACTGAGCCACCCAGGCAGCCCTGGAATTTTTTTTTTAATGTTTATTTATTTTCTTTTTATTTTAAAGAGTTTTTTAAGTTTATTTTTGAGAGAGAGTGAGCATGGGGGTGGGGGGAGCAAAGAGGGAGACAGACACAGATTCCAAAGCAGGCTCCAGGCTCCGAGCTGTCAGCACAGAGCCCAATGTGAGGCTTGAACCCATCGAGCCATGAGATCATGACCTGAGCTGAAGTTGGACATTTCACCAACTGCACCACACAGGCACCGCATTTTATTTTTGAGACAGAGACAGCATGAGTTGGGGAGGGGCAGAGAGGGAAAAAGAGAGAGAATCCCAAGGAGGCTCCACACCACCAGCACAGAGCCTGATGTGGGGCTTGAACTCATGAACTGTGAGATCATGACCCAGGCCAAAATCAAGAGCTGGGTGCTTAACCGACTGAGCCACCCAGGCACCCCTATCTTGTCTGGAATTTGCTGGCTTCTTGAACCTGTAGGTTTATATATTTTGCCAACTTTAAGTTTTTAGCTATCACTTACCGTTTCATGCAATAATTTTCCAGTCATGCCTTGTTACTCCTCTTCTGGGACTCCAATGGCACAAATGTTAGCTCTTTGTTATAGCCCCACAAATCCCTAAGGCTTTATTCATTTTATTTTACTCCATTTCCTCTCTGTTGTTTAGATATGGTAATCCCCACTTATCTATTATTCAGTTTACTAATTCTTTCTTCTATCACCTCCATTCTACTCTTGAGCTTATCTGTTTTTATTTTGGTTAGATTTTTCAGTTCAAAAATTCCCATTGGATTCTTATTTATTTATTTTTTTTTGCAGATTTTCTTTTTGCTGAGACCCTTAATTTTTTTGTTTCAAGCATGCTCATAATTGGCTTGTTGAAGTATTTTTATGATAGCTGCTCTACGATCTTTGTCACATAGCTTTTTTAATTTTTTTTTAAGTAGGCTCCACACCCAATGCAAGGCTTGAATTCATGACCCTGAGATCAAGGCCTGAGCTGAGATCAAGAGTTGACACTTCACCTACTGAGCCACCCAGGCACCCCTTTGTCAGATAATTTTAAGAGTAGTAGTTTTTGGGGCGCCTGGGTGGCGCAGTCGGTTAAGCGTCCGACTTCAGCCAGGTCACGATCTCGCGGTCCGTGAGTTCGAGCCCCGCGTCGGGCTCTGGGCTGATGGCTCAGAGCCTGGAGCCTGTTTCCGATTCTGTGTCTCCCTCTCTCTCTGCCCCTCCCCCGTTCATGCTCTGTCTCTCTCTGTCCCAAAAATAAATAAACGTTGAAAAAAAAAAAAATTAAAAAAAAAAAAAAAAAAAAAGAGTAGTAGCTTTGTCATCTCCATGTTGGTCTCTACTGGCTGTCCTTTTTCATTCAATTTGAGAATTTCCTTTGTATGACAACTGATTTTCAATCAAAATCTGGACACTTTGGGTATTATGTTAAGAGAGACACTCTAGATCATGCTTAAATCTTCTATGTTAGCTGGCTTTGTTTGGCTCTGCTGTAGCAAAGGAAGCTGGGAGGTACTATCTCATTACCATAAAGTGGGAGCAGAAGTCTAGGTTCCCCACTCAGCCTCCACTGACACCAGAGATGAGGTGGTGGCTTCTAGCCTAGCCTTACTTCTAGTTCACCATCAAGCCTTCACTGACATCTCCCTTGATGAGAAGAGTATGAATGCTTCACTACTACTCCCCATGTGGCCTCCAGTGACAATAAATAAGGGGAGGAGGTAGGCATCTTTACTGGTGGGTGATGGTGAAAGTATTTATTCTCCACTAGGTCTCTTCTGACACACTCCAAGAGGGAACTGGTTGGTATCTACTACAGTGTGTGTTGCGGGGGTGGGGGGGTGGCGCTAGTTAACCATTTGGCGGGGATTAAAGTCTTGGCTGGCTATGCATGTGGCCTAATCTGACATTACTGCAGGAGGGGTGTTGGTGCACCTCAATATAGTCTGGTAAGGGTGGAGGTCTATACTCCCTACCTATCCTTTGCTGGTGAGAGTGTGTGGGAGAACAGTTTTTTTCCTTTGGACTTTGTCTGGTTAAATAGAGTGGTGGTGGTGGTTGTTGTTATTACAAATTTTCTGTCTTGCTAATGTGCCCCTCTATTATTATTATTATTATTATTATTATTATTATTATTATCACTATTATTATTGTTTCTGTTTTGCTAGTGTGCCCCTCTCCTAGTATTTGGCTAAAGAAATTAAGCTTTTTGCTGGGACTTCTTTTTTTGGGATGCCCATTGGTGCTTCTGGGTTATCAGCTTCTCCAGCTCAAAGTGTGGGATATATGACACAACATGAAAAGCCAGAAAATTCTCTCTTATGTCATTCTTTGGGTCCTGTGATGCCTAGCCATTCTGCCTTCTCTCGACCTCTCATGAGCTTATGTTTTATATATAATATTCAGGTTATGGGGCGCCTGGGTGGCGCAGTCGGTTAAGCGTCCGACTTCAGCCAGGTCACGATCTCGCGGTCCGTGAGTTCGAGCCCCGCATCAGGCTCTGGGCTGATGGCTCGGAGCCTGGAGCCTGTTTCCGATTCTGTGCCTCCCTCTCTCTCTGCCCCTCCCCCGTTCATGCTCTGTCTCTCTTCGTCCCAAAAATAAATAAACGTTGAAAAAAAAAATTAAAAAAAAAAATATATATTCAGGTTGTATTAGTTCTTAGAAGGAAAAACAAGGGAAAACTGGGTCTAGTCTATCTTCTCAGAAGCAGAAATTCACTCTCATTTTTAATTGTTGAATTACGATGCTTAGAACATTACCAATTTTAACCTTAGTTTTTTATAATTTATCAAAACCCTAAAGGCAAAAAGTATTATTTTTGTATATAAGTCATGTTATCAGTCCAATTGGTTAGTTCTGATACCTTGCCAAATACTTTGCTTAACTTCTGACATCATGCTTCCATAATTCTGCTATAGATACAATTACTTATGCCAATAGCAAAGACCAGGCTAATACTTGTGAGAAAAATGAATCTGTGAAAGTGGGGTCTATCTTCCAGTTGTCTAGGAACCTGGATTGTCATTAGTTAAAAAAAAAAAAAAAAAAAAAAAACCTCAAAATGTGGGAAAGTATTTAAATTCCTCTATTCTCTTTGCAAAGCCACCTTTAAATACAGGAAGTCCTCAAAGTTCTCTCTTTAGCATTTCCTATTTCTCTCAATTACTCCCCAGAGCAATGACTCTATACTGCTTTGATAATACACTAAGTCCTGAAAAGGCATATTTATTAAAATTAATTATATATACTCCTGTCTTACTTTATTAATGCAACTTTCCATTCCCAGAGGCAAAATTCCTACTCATTGTGCAACAATTCTAACATGCACATTTCCCTCACATTTTAATATAACTGAAATCTACAATCGATCAATGTTACAATCCATGATGCCTTATAATGGCTATCGGCTAGGTGGCAGACACAACATGGTTGTGATTATCTGTCCTCATGTGCCTTCAGTCACAGTTATTCATATGGTTTTCACTTCAGTCAATTCATGTGCATCCTTGTTACCTTATTTATTGAACTTAACTATTGCTTAAAATGTTTTCCTGGATGTTGTCTGAAACTTGTTGATATCTATCTTCTGGAAAGATAAAGAAAGCATCAAAATCAAAACTTGCAGAATGCATACAAATGATTTAGAATATAATCCCAAAGGCAATAAGAGAACATTCCTTAAATTTTTTTTAAAGTTTATTTATTTTTGAGAGAGAGAGAGAGAGAGGATGTGAGAGAGAACGTGAGCGAGAGTGGGGGAGGGGCAGAGAGAGAGGGGGAGACACAGAATCCGAAGCAGGTTCCAGGCTCTGAGCTGCCAGCACAGAGCCTGACACGGGGCAGAAACCCACGAACCGCAAGATCATGACCTGAGCCGAAATTGGACACTTAACCGACTGAGCCACCCAGGCATCCCAGTAAGAGAACATTCTTTATTTATTTATTTTTTTTTTAACATTTATTTATTTTTGATAGAGTGAGACAGAGCGCGAGCCAGGGAGGGGCAGAGAGAGAGTGAGACAAAATCCAAAGCAGGCTCCAGGCTCTGAACTGCCAGCACAAAGCCCAACATTGGGGTCAACCTGCGAACCGTGAGATCATGATCCGAGCCAAAGTCGGACACCCAACTGACTGAGCCACCCAGGCGCCCCAAGAGAACATTCTTTAAAAACGTTGCATCAATAAAATGCTAAATTTAGAAAACGATACTGTGTGAAAAACCCAGGTGATTAAACATACACAGACACAGAAAGTATCATAATTTCACTTTTGTAAACTTTTAAAATTGGTATATAAAGTAATTACACTGTGTTACAACAATGGCATCTTAATTAAACTTCATGAAATCCAGTATATGCATTATAAACACTCCCAATATAGTCCTGGCTTCCTACTGCATCATTTCCATTAGCATCTCAAATAGGGCCTATTTAAAACCACATTCCACTACAGTCTCTCCTCTGCTTCCCCCAATCTTGCTCTTTAGATCTCTTAATAAGTTTAAAGGCATCATTGTCCCAGTTACAAAGGTTAGACAGGGAGGTAGGATAGTATTAACAGCTTAAAGTGCAGACGTGAAAAGTTAGACTAGGTTCAAATCCTAGCTCTGCCACTTACTTACTATGATTACTTTTTGACTCAAGTTTCCTCATCTATAAAATAAGAATCATAATACAGGGCCATCATCATTCACCCAAACCCAAATTTCAAAATTTTTCATATTTTAAAAAGGTACCGTTGTAGATTATGTAACACCCCCACTGAGTCACATTACTGTTTTTGCAAAAAACACATTACTGTTTTTGCAAAAAAGAAATGTAGAGTACATTGTATAAACAGACTATAAATAGCCTCATATCAGTTCAGGTCATGGTTTGTTGCCAAATGAGCCTGTATCTAAAGTTACAATTAGTCTGTCATTTTTCCAAGTTTTTGGGGTTTGGAATTGTGCATATAGACCTGTGGGGTGGTGGTAATATTTTCATGTGATTGTTAGGACGATTGAAATGACATATACTTAAAGGACTTAGAGCAATGACCAGTACAAGTTAAGCACTCAATGAACATTAGGTATTATTATCAAGCCTTATCACCACCTTGATTCTTCCTCCTACCTTACTACCTAGATCCAGTGAATCACACGAAGCCTTATCAATTCTACTTTCCAAATTTCTTTCAAATATGCACCACTTCCAATTTCATTGCCATTGCCCTAGCTCTCTTGTCCAACAATACTAATCTGTGAAGAACAGTCTTCCTAAAATACAGAGTGAGGATCATCATGTCCCTAAAAATGCATTGCCACTAAAGGTCAAACTTAGCAACGTACACGAATTCCTCTATGCTGTAGACTCAGTTCATTTTCCCAATCCAATCTGCTACCTTCCATATACCCCTCATGCTCTTCTCCCTGAAAAACTATGGCTCCAAAATCCTCTTATCCAATGGAATCAGAACCAGTATTTGCTTGGTTAACCATAAGCTCTAAATAAGGATTAACAGGGGTGCCTGAGTGGCTCAGCTGGTTAAGCAGGCAGCTTTGGCTCAGAACATGTTCATGGGTTTGAGTCCAGCGTCAGGCTCTGTGCTGACAGCTCAGAGCCTGGAGCCTGCTTCAGATTCTGTGTCTTCCTCTCTCTCTACTCCTCTCCTGCTCATGCTTTGCCTCCATCTCTCTCCATCTCCTCCATGGATAAATGTTAAAAAAAATTTTTTTAATTGGAAATAAAACATAAATGAATATATGAAAATAAATGTAAATAAGACATTTATTTCAACATAGAAGATACTGGAGAATGTCTCCAATGACTTAAGTCCATGATACTTTTCTTGCATAAAGCATACTCATAATGCATTTCCTAAGACTTCAAAGTGTCTTTTAAAAAATAAAGGAATGATTGGGGTACCTGGCTGGTTCAGTTAGTTGAGTGTCCGTATTCCACTCAGGTCATGATCTCACAGTTCATGAGTTCGAGCCCTGTGTCGGACTCTGCGCTGACAGCCCAGAGCCTGCAGCCTACTTCATATTCTTTGTCTCCCTCTCTTTACGCCCCTCCCATGTTTGTGTTCTCTCTGTCTCAAAAATAAATAAACATAAAAAAAGTATTGATAAAAAACAGCATTATGAATAGTAACAATTAACTTAGCTAACATTTACTGAATACTAAATATGCTGTATATTGTGTCAACTGTCTTATATATGCTATTTAATCTTCTCAATAATCTTATAAAGTAGGGATATGTATTAATACTTTCATTTTATATATATGGAAACAGAGGTTCAGAGAAGCTGGTAATTTGCCTAAAGTTACTAGCAATCAATTGGCAGAGTTAAGATTATAATGGAGTTTTTGATTCCTAAACGTTAGGTCAGTAATATAACAACATTTTTCACGGGCATGGTGGTGAAGTTTATGTATTTCTTAAATTGGTTAAGAATTTGATTCTTTTACCCAAGATAGCAACATTATTGAATTCCAGACGTAGGATTCAACAGGTGCAGACTGTGAAGCAAGATGTCTAGTTTGTTGAAAGGCTCAGCAAGGGGATCAGAGTGGCTAAAAGAGACAGCCTGAGAGGAGTGAAGAATATAAAATCACAGGAGTAATATGAGGTCAAACTATAGCCTTGTAGGCTATCAGAACTCTGGCTTAAACTCTGAATGTATTATGAACCCACTGGATGGATATGAATAAAAATGTGGTATTACCCCACTTATAAAATATTATTTACTTAATTTTTAAGATTTACTTTTAATTTTTTAATCCCTATACCCAACACGGGGCTTGAACTCATGACCCTGAGGATCAAAAGTCACACACTCCAGGGGCGCCTGGGTGGCGCAGTCGGTTAAGCGTCCGACCTCTGCCAGGTCATGATCTCGCAATCCGGGAGTTCGAGCCCGCGTCGGGCTCTGGCTGATGGCTCAGAGCCTGGAGCCTGTTTCCGATTCTGTGTCTCCCTCTCTCTCTGCCCCTCCCCCGTTCATGCTCTGTCTCTCTCTGTCCCAAAAAAAAAAAAAAAAAAAAAAAAAAAACGTTGAAAAAGTCACACACTCCACTGACTGAGCCAGGCGCCCCCTGCCCCATCTGTAATATTTTTTTTTTTCAACGTTTATTTATTTTTGGGACAGAGAGAGACAGAGCATGAACGGGGGAGGGGCAGAGAGAGAGGGAGACACAGAATCGGAAACAGGCTCCAGGCTCTGAGCCATCAGCCCAGAGCCTGATGCGGGGCTCGAACTCACGGACTGCGAGATCGTGACCTGGCTGTAGTCGGACGCTTAACCGACTGTGCCACCCAGGCGCCCCCATTTGTAATATTTTAAATGGATCATCCTGGCTGCTGTGTGGAAAACAGATGGTGGGAAGAAGATGGTTATGGTTAGAATAACTGGAACTCTAAGTCCAGTGAAAAATGACAGTGTGCAAGATTATGAAGAAATTAAAGAGGTGACAAAAATAGTAAGATACTGGATATATTTTGAAGGGTAAGCCAAGAGAAATCTTGAGGATGTTTATGGAATAAAGGTTATAATGAAGAAGAAAAGCTAAACCATAAATAAGCCACCACAAATATTTAAAAGTTAGCATATCTTTAAATAGCTGATTCTTTAATGATCAAATGACAAATTTCATGAAACTTTTTCCATGCTGCAAATAAGACCATGAGAATGTCACTGAATGTAATCCTACTTGCATTTTATAATGATATAAAATCTTCTATAGTGGTAGCTTTGAAACGACTCCAAACACAAAGAAAAATATGTGAAATATACTAATTAATCAACATTTCATTCTATGTACTATAACACTATGTACTATAATTTTTCTCTACTACTGAAAAATTTTATGGCAAACACCAAAGCTACTCAAGATAAAAGCACTTCCTTTTTTTTTTTTTAATGTTTATTTACTTTTGAGAGAGAGAGCAAGCCAGAGAGAGAGCAAGCGCACAAGCAGGGAGGGACAGAGAGAGACAGAGAGAGAGAGAGAGACAGAGAGAGAGAGAGAGAGAGAGAGAGAGAGAGAGAGAGATGGAGAATCTGAAGCAGGCTCTAGGCTCTGAGCAGTCAGCACAGAGCCTGATGCGGGGCTTGAACTCACAAACTGCGAGATAGTGACCTGAAACGAAGTCTGACGCCCAACTGACTGAGCCACCCAGGAGCCCCCAGATAAAAGCACTTCTTTTTATTTTATTTACTTATTTTAACGTTTATTTATTTTTGAGAGAAAGAGATAGAGCGTGAGTGGAAGAGGGGCAAAGAGAGAGAGAGGGAGAAACAGAATCTGAAGCAGGCTCCAGGCTCTGTCTGAGCTGTCAGCATAGTGTCTGGCAGCGGGCAGGGGGGGCTCAAACTCACAAGCAGTGAGATCATGACCTAATACGAAGTCAGATGCTTAACCGACTGAGCCACCCAGCCACCCAAGATAAAAGTGCTTCTTCAACATCTGTGGTGGGAGCTTAATAAAGGAAAAGTGGTAATGAAACTAAAATACCAAAAGATATCAGAAAAATAATCACATCAATAACCAAATATTAATAAAACATATTGTTTATGGAGTACAACTCTGCAATCCAAAAGAATGAAATCTTGCCATCCGCAACTACATGGATGGAACTAGAGGGTATTATGCTAAGCAAAATTAGAGGGAAACAAATATATGACCTCACTCATATGAGGACTTTAAGATACAAAACATGAACATAAGGGAAGCAAAAATAATATAAAAACAGGGAGGGGGACAAAACATAAGAGACTCTTAAATACAGGGCTGCTGGAGGGGTTGTGTGTGGGGCGGGGGTGGGCTAAATGGGTAAGAGGCATTAAGGAATCTATTCCTGAAATCATTGTTGCATCATGTGCTAACAAACTTGGATGTAAATTATAAAAAATAAATAAATTATAGGATAGAAAAAATAAAGTTTTATTATTAAAAATTTTTTTCACATAAATATACAAATACCTATGATTTGCAAAAATAAAAGGGCAATTCCAAGGCTAAACCTAGAGTCATTCAAGTAAACAGCATTCATTGGTTAATCACAGGGACAGGCTGAATAAACTACAATGATTACGTCACAATGGAGTACTACACCTAAAAAGAACAATGAGAAATACCTCTATACCCCACTATATAGTCATCTCCAGACCAGACTATTAAGTGAAAAAAGTGAAGAAATATGTGTATGGTATTCTATCATTTAGCTACAAGAGGGAATATTTTAAATGATGCTGACATTAAAAAACAAACTGGGATAAAATATAAAATTTGAAAAATAGTGTAGAAGGAAATAGGATGGTAGAGCAGGAACTGCCATTAGAACATGGTATTTTATGTAAATTATAAAACAAACTGAAGTTTAAAAAGCAAACTCCAAACAATAAAGTTAAACAATCAACCTAATAGGTATATCTAGTTGGTAGCATAACCACAAAGAAAAGAACTATTTCAAGTGACTTCAATACATAGTAATTTGATGGTATATTTGAAGCGAGATACCTTAAGTACAAAAAGAAATGACCTCCTAACCTCTGCCAAAAAACAAACAAAACACAAAACTTCAAACTGCTTCTGGTAATCCTATTGTTGTTGTTAGTGGTATTGTTGTTATAAGTAGTCTAATGTATGTGTAATATATAATAATGAAGCAAATTAGTAATTGCGTGTTATTTTAATCTTACAGTTCCTGGCAACAGAAGTATAGGGAGAAAGGAAATACTGATACAAGATAGAAGAGGTTAAAGGAAAACACCTTGGTACCAAATCTGAATCTGAAGCAATGACCAACTCAGTAGCAATGAGTACTTCTAGCACCCATTACAAGAACAGGGCTCTTTGGGGAAATGGCAATTCCAGACCCAGGGCAGAGGGAAAAAATGAGTCTGGAGCACCTTGTAACACTAGAGAGCAAGAAAGGTTGAAAGATCATTTTCTTTGGTCATATCCCAAGGTCTTAGAAGCCAAGAGGAAGAGATTCTTGATGACCAAAGATACATAATTTACTAATCAATAAGGATGGTAACATCAATGTATTAACCACATTAAGTATATTTCAGTGTCCTCATGTGGTCTTTTCTGTGTGCACGCACCAGATGTCTCTATTTTTTGCATCCAAATTTCCCCTTCTTTTAAGGAAATCGGTAAGACTGAATTGCCCCCTCCCCCCTCCCCCCAAGTGCCTCATTTTAACTTAATTATCTGTTTAAAGGCTGCATCTATACAGTCACATTCCAAGGTTCTGGGCTTCAACAGCCGAATTAGGTACAGATACAACTCAGCATACCAAAGGAAAAGAATGATGTTAATGCATACATTTCAAAACCGACTCATCAGTATTCAGTAAAACAATACATATGCTGAGCATTAACATAAAAGTCCCCAAACTCACCACCTTTATTGTTCCTCTAATCCACTCTGAAGAAGGGGCATTATTAGACAATCTCTATTTTTGGTTTTCCCTAAGAATTCTACCTTATTCAAAGCAGGGAGAGGTTGAGAATAATTATTTTGGTGAAAAGGTAAGACAATTGAGCCAGAATACAAAGAGCTATCATTCATCTATTCACTTGGCTCCTGCTAGGCTACAAACCAGATGTTAAATTGTTAAATGTCTAGAAACTAAACTGTAATCTCATATTCTTTGTGTACTATCTCCAACAGGGGTCGAAATTATTTATTTATTATCTATTTATTTATTTATACACTTTATTTTTAAGGTAATCTCCACACTCAACACGTGGCTTGAACTCATAACTCTGAGATCAAGTCGCATGCTCCACCGACTGAGCCAGCCAGGAGCCCCCAGGGGTCAAAAATTTAGAACTCACTGTATCCAAATCATACTTAAGGCATCAGAGTAAACTATGTGTGCTTCATTGTTTGTTTCATCTCTCATTTCAATAGGGATGAATTAGAACTATTCTGTGCATAAAGCAGTTCCTAAAGAAGCATGTAAACATCTGATACATTGCACAGATGCCAGGAATTATCAGAAAAGTTTCTGGAAGAAATGACATACAACTGCATCTTGAGAGTTTGGCAGGAGCTGGTAAAGAAATAAAGCAAATGAACCACTATAAGCAAAGACTCATTAACGTGAACCAGCAGTGAATGTTGGGAAATTAAAAGTAGTCCAGTATTAAGAGAGTGAAAAATATCGAAAGCATTATGAGAAATAAAAGGTAGGAAGAAGCCAGATCCTATTTTATAAATAGTATTAATCGTTGAGGCTAAGTAGCTTGGCCAAGGGCACATAGCTTGCAAAAAACAAAATCAGGATTTACAACAAATTTAACTTCAAATATTTCATTTAGCAGAGTGACCCAAATTTCCTAGGTCTTTCCTGGCTTATAACTGTTATCTCTACATCATTATTAATAGGGCCTTCTTTTACTCTATAAATACTCTGACTTGGGGGTATCTTTACCCTAGCTCTTAAGCCACCATGCTATTTTTTTCTAGACCAAAGAAAAATAGGTTTTCATTAACTTCTCATATTAGTGAGATTAACTGGTAAAAAAGATAATGCTGATAAAAATAATCATGTATTTGGAAGGGCTATGGACTATCATCACCTTAACGAATAACCCAGTCAATATTTATCAGAGTTAAATTGTCTTTTATAAACATGCTTATTATTTAATAAAAGAAGGCAGAAAGAGCAACAAAGAAAAAGTCATAATTCTTCTAATTTTGTTCAAAGACAGTATGCATTCAGATACTCTAGTTATACCACAGCCATAAATTCAAACTGCCTAAAGAAAGGTAGACCACCACAACTCTACTCAATCTTGGCTAAACCAGGTCATTTCTGTTTGTATTAAGTCCTATGAAGCACTTGTTCCATAGCCTACCTTCTAAAAAATGAAAAGCTGTGGTTTTTCTACTGAAAATATTAACACCTGCAGCAGACTGCTTACTCCCCCTCATACTTATTTACTGACATGCAAAACACTGAATATGCCAAGTACTTGCTTTTCCCAGGGTAGACATGGGCAAGTGACAAGACCAGACCAACACAAATCCCTAAAGCGGAAATCTGATGCAGTCAGAGGACTCTCTTGGATAAGTTCCCCTCTTTGACATACACAAAATATGGAGAAGATACTTTTCACACTCTACCCACTTTTTATTTTGCCCTCTGATGTGCATATGTAATACAACTGAGGAGTTGCGGCAATCATCCTGTCACCAGGAGGGGGACAAGGCTAAGAATAAAGTTCTTATTTGGGGAAGACAGAAGAAAAAAACCTGAGAGATGCCCTTGGAGGTCTCACTAAGCAGTTTAATTAACTTGAATGCTCTTCCTCTAAACTGTATCATATACTGTAGCACAAGGATGCTTACTTTTTTTTTTTTTAATGTTTATTTTTGAGTGAGAAGGAGAGCATGAACGGAGGGGCAGAGAAAGAGAAACACAGAATCTGAAGCAGCTCTAGACTCTGAGCTGTCAGCACAGAACCCCACGCAGGGCTCAAACCCACAAACAGCAAGATCATGACAACCTGAGCCGAAGTGGATGCTTCACCACCTGAGCTATCCAGGCGCCCCAAGGACTCTTACTCTTTAGGTCATTTTAAATTTGATACTGTTTAATTGCAGCTAAAATCATCCCAACCAACACAATGGTTTATCAATCAAGTGGAAGAAATTATTCAGGGTGATTATTATTGTCTTTTCAAACTCAGAAGCATGAATTACAAAAAAAGAAACACAAAGATTAAACATCTTAAGAGAAAAAAGTTGGGTTTTCATTTCCCCAGAGACAGTGTAACGGTCAAAAGTTAATACACATTGAGTATTTCCAATGTGCCAATTCTTTGTTTGATGGATTACTCAGTTAACCCTGACAACAATCCTAAGCAATATTATTCCTTTTTGAAAGAGGAAAAAAACAGAAGCATATAAAAGTTAAGCAACTTGCCCAAGGTCACACCCCGAGAATGGCTAAGGAAACATTCAAAATTCACATCATTTGACTCCAGAACTTGAGTACAAATATTTACAGACAGCTTAAGATAAATGCACATTAGCTATTTTTTCTATGAAGAAGAGATCCAAGTCCTCTGTTGAGCATGAAAAAAACAGACAGGAATTAAGGAACTTGAGAACCATGATTATAATTATGAACGAACATTACTGTTTTTGCAATGACAAAAGACTTCCTCATTTTGCACATAAAGAAATTAAGGCCCAGAAAGGAAAAGATGAAAATAAAGTGTAATTAGTGTAATAACGCAGTAATAGAACTCAAGTAACTCAGATTTTCTGATTCCTAGGCCAGAGTACTTCTCATTTACCAACCAATGCCTCCCCTTAAAATGATGTATCCTATCTCCAATACACATGCGGAGAAAAATGAAATAAAGGTATAACAATATTTAAGGCTTACTAAGAGAGATTCACAAAATAGAACTCCCATATTTGATATTATCAGTTGATAAGTTTTGATGTGAGCAGATAGACAATAAAACCTGTTTATGGTATTGGACACACAGTAACACAAAAATGAAATAGTTCAGTGAAAAAATTATTTTGTCAGGATAACTATACTTCCTTGTTAACTGTTTGAAGAATCAGATTTTCTTGGAAAGTACCTGCCCATTAAAGGTAGGTAAGAATAATGACCATTTCTCATTGAATTTTCTAAAAAGCGTATTTTTAGAAAACAATCTTAATAGCAACGAAGTATAAATGTTTTGACTAATTGGAGAACTCTGTATCATATTCTCCTTATACCAAAGTAACTTAACTGAGAATTATTGTTAATTTCTCCTAACAACTCAGATTACACAGGGATAGGCTAGATTGCTAAATTTAACTTTGAATCATTTGACAATGCTCTACATGTACTCAAAATAAAAGGAGATGGGAATGGAGAAGTGTACCATTACTCATATCAATACAAAGTACCAAAAGCCAAAGAGGGTGGGAAGACAGGAAGATAAACTCCCAATGAGAGACTCAATATATGAATTCCCAAGAACTGCTTATTCTTCTTCCTGGGAAGAATAGTTTTCATGAATTAAGGTAATATAAGAGCTCACTCATTTATCCGTAACACCAATTTCTATAAAATCTCAGGTCTCTAAAATAGTGTTTGGATATTTGGATAAAAGTAAACACAGAACTGGCTTACTCTGCAATATCAAGATATCCACAAGAAGCAGCTGCATGTAGTGGTATCCAGCCTTCATTATCAGGTTGATTAATATTTGCTCCATTTTCAACCAGAAACTTCACCATATCAACATTGTCATCAATGCAAGCCTAAAAACAAAACAGAAAGCACAATCAGAAAAAATATGAAGCAATGCTCCTAATAACACATCCATAGAACAAAATCCCTACTTTGCAACTTTTATAACATAAATATTCTCTGTCAGTTTGCTGCTATTTTGATTGTATTGCCATCAAACAGGTCAATGGTACCAATGTGACTAGACAGTGCCAATCTCACGATAAAAATAAGTACATATTAAAATGATAACATTGAAAACATTATATAAGTACCAATAATAAAGCACTGGCTTTATAGCACTGGCTCCCAAAATGCGATCCGAGGCGGGGAGGGATCCTTTCAGGAAATTGACAATGCCAAAACTACTCTTAAAATAACACTAAGATGGTATTTCGCCTTTTCATTGTGTTGACACGTGCACTTGACAGTGCATAAAGCAACAGTGGCAAAACTTGCTTGTGCTTTAGCACAAATCAAGACAGTGGCCAAAAAAACTATACTAACAAGTCACTGTATTCGCCACTATGCACTCATTGTTTTTTAAGCTATTTTTTGGGGAGCTTGAGTAGCTCAGCGGTTAAGTCTCCAACTCTTGGTTTCAGCTCAGGTCATGACCTCATAGTCTGTGAGATCAAGCCCCACATCAAGATCTGTGCTGACAGCAAATTCGCAGATTCTTGGGATTCTCTTTCTGTCCCACCTCCAAAATGAATAAACTTTTAAAAAGCTATTTTTTACTTATGAATGTCCTTAAAGTAGTATAAAATATAAATCTTATTAAATCTTGACCCCTGAATACACATCTTTTTAGTACTCTTTGGAACAAAATATGAAGCATGCAAAAAACACTTCTTTCAAGTATAATGACTGCCCTGAGGAAAAGTACTTGTGCAACTAAGATGCAAGTTGAACTAGCCACTTTTTCCATGGAATACAATTTTTAATTAAACGAGAAACTATACTTAGTCTAACTTGGATTTCTGTCATACTTTTTCTTAAAAATGAACAAAATCTGTCAAGAAAAACAACAGTATTTGTTGTCCATGATAAATTGAACCCTTTAGGAGCAAATGAACCAGTTATTTTAACTTTAAAATATTATTTATATAACACAGGTACAGTACTGCTATTTTAAAACGAATTAATAAAATACTTAAAATCCTCAGTGTTAACCTCTAGTATCACCAAATAGTAATATATTCACACTACGGAAACAAAAGTTCTTTGGGGTCTTTCAATAACTAAAATTTGTTTTAAACATTTATTTATTTTTGGCAGAGAAAGACAGGACACCAGTGGGGGAGGGGCAGAGAGAGAGAGGGAGACACAGAATCCGAAGCAGGCTCCACACGCTGAGCTGTCAGCACAGAGCCCTACACGGGGCTCAGACTCATGAATCGCGAGATCATGACCTGAGCTGAAGTTGGATGCTTAACCGACTGAGCCACCCAGGCACCCCTCCAAAAAATTTAAGAGTATAAAGTGGTCTTGAGACGAAGTTTGAGAACTTACAGTAAGTAAGAAGGAACTTTTATCAATGTTTACTTTGTGCCAGTAAGTACAACAAGTACTTTATTTTACTGATGTATATACATTATCCTCACAAAAACCCTCGTGAGAAACAAGAATTTTGCTTTATCTGCAGCACCTTAATATGGTTCTTGGCATGTGGTAGGGGCTTAACAGATGAATGATGAGAAAGCTAAGATTCAGAGATTAAGTAGCTTGAATAAGCCAGACAGGTGCGAGATGACAGAGCTGGCACTCTTAACAGTTGTTTAGATTCTAAAAAATATAATCTTTTTCCACACTTAACACTGCTTTCCACAGATATTCATAGTTTATCAACATATTTCTTGCCTATCTGTAATCTCAGCAACAGGATATCATAAGTTCTAGGCACTTACACAGCGTGCTGTATGAATGAAACCAGTTTTTCTTTGCCCACCATAGAAGCGAAAGAAAACACTTTTATTTTTTAAAGTTTATTTATTTTGAGAGAGAGAGAGAGAGAGAACAAGCAGGGAGGGGACAGAGAGAGGGGGACAGAGGATATGAAGTGGGCTCTGCACTGACAGCACAGAGTCCCATGCGGGGCTCAAACTCACAAACCATGAGATTGTGACCTGAACCAAAGTTAGATGCTTAACTGACTGAGCCACCCACGTGCCCCCAAAAAACACTCCTAAATAGCACTTTCTTAGGGGAAAAAAATGACAGAGTTGGTGTCAAGAAAAGCAATACGGACAAAGTACAAAGTAGGAAAAGCACTGACAGGGAATCATAGCTTTTGGTTCTAGGCTCTAGCTTTGGCAATGCCACAAATTTTATAGTGTTAGACAAGTATTTTAATCTTTTCAGGCTCTAGTATCTTTATTTATCAAGTGGACAGAAGAAGCTGGTAGGTTATATATCTCTAAAATTCCCTAACATGTTTATTTTTTTAAAAAATGTTTATTTACTTATTTTGAGAGAGAGAGAATATGTGCAAGCAAGGGAGGGACAGAGAGAGAGAATCCCAAACAGGCAGAATGCTGTCAGCACAAAGCCCAATGCAGGGCTCAATCCCACCAACTATGAGCTGTGAAGATCATAACCTGAGCCAAAATCAAGAGTTGGAGGCTTAACCAACTGAGCCACCCAGGCACCCAAGATTATATGTATCTGATTCTTCCCCTTGGAACAAGTTAAAAGGATTCTGATGGCAAGATTTCATAGTGCCCAGAATAGTACCTTACACATAGCAGATATTAAATGAATATACATAAGTAACATTCATATGGACTTCAAGTATATACTGCTTGGGGAAAAATTTGTTTTTCAAGAAGCAGGGGTTTAAAGAAAGGGTTGGAGAGATTTGAGAACCACAGCTATCTAGTAACAAAACAAGAAACATCCATATTCTATTTATTATATTAGAAAGTAGTCTATAAAACATTATTTGAGATAGCTAATGACCCACAGTGGCTTGAATTAATATTAGATCTATTTGAATGCTTAATCATTAAATTTCCTTGAGACAAGACATTGATTTTTTGTTTTTAATGTTTACTTGTTTTGAGGGAGAGAAAGGGTGGGAAGGGAGGAGCAGAGACAGAGGAGAGAGAGAATCCCAAGCAGGCTTTGTACTATCAGTGTGAGCCCAAGGCAGGTCTTAATCCCACAAACAGTGAGATCATGACCTGAGCCAAAATCAAGAGTTGGAAGTTTAACCAACTGAGCCATCTAAGCGCCCCAAGAAAAGATACTGATTTAATTCTATCACCCTTTTCATTCCGCCTGCTTTAATTTTTCCAGACTCCAAAACAGTATTCTTTTATCATCGATTGAAAAATATAAAACTCTTATTTGATAAATACATCTAATACAAATCTGATTATTCATTTTAAAAGAGAGACAGAGAGAGAATGTGAAAGCATGTGGGTTGGGAAGGGGCAGAGAGAGAGAGAGAGAGAGAGAGAGAGAGAGAGAGAGAGAGAGAGAATTCCAAGCAGTCTCCTTGCTGTTGGCACAGAGCCAATGTGAGGCTTGAACCAATGAAGCCATAGGATCATGACCTGAGCCAAAACCAAGAGTGGGACGCTTAACTGACTGAACCACCCAGGCACCCCACAATCTGTTAAATTTTTAAAACAGGACACAAAAACAGTTTACCTAATATGATTACAATTTTACAAAGAAATATGTACAAAAAAACTAGAATATACACTGAAGGTTAACAGTCATCACTGGCTGTGAGACTAAGACCAATTTTTATTTTCTTCTTTAAATTTTTCCTTATTTCCAAAATGTTTACACTGAATAGGCAGTATTTACATAAGAAAATTTAAGACTTCTTTTTTTTGTTTTAAGATTTTATTTTTGGGGTGCCTGAGTGGCTCAGTAGGTCGAGCATCTAACTCTTGAT
The DNA here is from genome assembly GCF_028749965.1 of Puma concolor. Lineage (NCBI taxonomy): Eukaryota > Metazoa > Chordata > Mammalia > Carnivora > Felidae > Puma > Puma concolor. Next base: position 39,340,271 of record NC_141673.1, on the reverse strand, counting down.
TTCAGCTCAGGTCATGATCCCAGGGTTGTGGGATTGAGCCCTGCACTGGGCTCCACGCTGAACAGGGAGCCTGCTTAAGATTCTCCCTCTCTTTCTCTCCTCCTCTGTCTCTCTCCCCTGTTCGTGTGCATGCTCTCTCTCTCTAAAATAAAAAAAATTTAAAAAGATTTTATTTTTAAGTAACCCCTACACCCCACATGGGGCTCCAACTTGACCCAGAGATCAGAAGTCACATGCTCCACTGACTAAGCCAGTCAGCCTGTGCCCCAAGACTTGATTCTTAAAAGAAAAATGCTAAATCTACTGTATTATAATATGGAGAAACAACCAAACCGTTGGTTAAAGTGTAAAATTCATACGACTTCAAAAAACCATTTGACAATATCTACTCTAGCATAAAAATACAAAAGAATTGATAAATAAATAAACGGAGTGGAGTGTATGTGTGTTAGGAGATTCTATTCATAGGATCCTATACATCAATGAGAAAAGAACATCAAACTAAAAGAACCACTGCTACCTTCAACAACACAGATGATCTTCACAGACATAGATGAGTGAAAAAAGGTAGACAGAAAGGATACATACGGTAGGTTTCTAGGCAAAACTAATCTCTGGTGTTGAAGTTCAGAATAATGATCAAATTTGTGGAGAAATAAGAGGAGCATGGGGGTGCTTTCTGGAGGACTGGAAATGTTCCCTATCTTTCTGATTTTTACTTAGGCATATTCGTATGCAAAAATTCACTTAATTGCACACTTAAAAGCCATGTATTTTACTGCAAATTATATCTCAGGTTAAAAAAAAAATTAACAGGCTACTATTTTTTGAAAGCCTACTCTATGTATTACCTCCAATATAAGACACTTTACTTATCTTTCTCTAAATTGTACATGCTAAAATAGGTCTTCCTTTATTTTCTATCCCCTGGTCCCTGAAACTCCACAATCAAATGGAATCTCTCTTTTAACTGATAACCTTTAAATATGATGAACACCCTCACCCCAGAATTCTCACATACTCTCTTTTGGGCTAAATATCCCCAATTCCTTTAGCTACTCTTCTTATCATGTATACTAAAAAGCATATATGCCAAAGCCCTAGAAATATAGGGAAGCCGGAAGGATCACACTGCAATATAGCAGGCTTGCCCATAAATATCAATGATCATATTAGGGCATAACAGCAGTAGATAGAGAAGTACTACAATATCATTGGGACATAAAGATAACTTCTCAGGACTAAGATGGTCCATATAGGTCTCATTAAGAAGTATATGTCTGGGGCACCTGGGTGGCTCAGTCGGGTTGAGCATCCGACTTCAGCTCAGGTCCTGATCTCGCGGTTTGTGAGTTTGAGCCCCGTGTCGGGCTCTGTGCTGATGGCTCGGAGCCTGGAGCCTGCTTCAGATTCTGTGCCTCCTTCTCTCTCTGCCCCTCCCCCACTTGTGCTCTGTCTCTATCAAAAATAAAAATTAAAAATTAAAAAAAAAAAAAAAAAAAAGAAGTATATGTCTGAGGGGCACCTAGCTGGCTCAGTAGGTACAGCATGTGCCTCTAGATCTAGGGTCAGGAATTTGAGTCCCACATTGTAGATACGGTTTACTTTAAAAAAAAAAAAAAAAAAAGGTATATGTTTGGGCAACGTTTTGAAGATTATATATATGTTGTTCAACTAGCAACTCAACTAGAAGAAACTTCCCTGTGCAAATGCACTGTGATTTTCAAAATGCATAGAATAAACTAAGTAAATCATCCAGAGGTATACACAGAGTATTAAGTTATAAACCAGGATAAAGCTATGTGCTAAAAGGTCTTTTCCAGGTAAGATCTGAACATAATGCAGAGGTGACAGGATTTGACGCTAGAGATGGTTTTCATTCCACTTTCTACTCCCACACATAAAGGGAAGAGTACAACACATCCCATCAGTAATAATGGCTCAATTCAGCAGTACAGAGAAAAGCAGGAGAAAACATTTTATATTTTAAGTAGATAATGTTTGAAAAGAGTTATTAAGAGTTTTTAAGCAGAGGAGTGACATGATCAGAACAGTATTTTAGAAAGATTATTGGAAGCAATATGAAAAAAGAAGGGCCTGAACTGAGTCTTACCAGTTATACAGACTGATCTATAATGAGAAACTTAAGAGAAAATATGCAAGGTTTATTTGGGTGAGGGACAGGGAGAAGCCATTCACGAAAATAAATACTACAGGTTCAAGAAGCAGGTTGAGGAAAGAAAATGATTTCATAGCTTTGGATATGTTGAATTTATAGGTGTCTGTATACCTATCTAACCATGCATATCTAGTGGCCAGTGGTCAACTGGATATGCAGACCTAGAGCTTTGAAAATAAAATGTGAGATGAAAACATCAATTTGGGAATTATCTGCATTAAGATAATAATACAATGGGGCTTGAAATCACTCAGGGAGAGGATGCAGAGAAGTGATTATGAAAACAGTAAGAGAAATGTTAATATTAAATTATCCATATATTTTACTTGGAACACAAAAGTATTTTATTCAGTAAGTTAAAGAGAAAGTTCTCAAGAAGATTACCACTAGTACCAGCAGATGAATACACAACTAAATGATTATATTAAGAGGAACGTTATATAGTTACAGGGCTGTGCACTACTTACTATGGGAGCTCAGAAAAGGAGAACTAAGAAAGAATAGTGATAGTCTGGGAATATCTCCTGGAGGAGGCTCTATCCCAGAGCTTAACATATGAACAAGTGACAAGTGGTGTATGAAGATGCCAAATCACATATAGTGAGGATGAAGGTATGCAGGATCTAGAATAAAGTTTATTTTCCATCTTATGAGTAAACCTTTGATATTGAAGAGAAAAGATTTTCAAGACAAATGGTTAATTTTTAAAGCTTCTCTATTTTAAGAAGGCAACCCCCCTCCGCCAGCTCTTTGAAAAAATTAACCTATGGGTATAGGTGATTCCTGAAAATGAAACGTTGCTGATTCTGATTTAAAATACTTAAGTCAGTATAATGTAAGAAACACCAATAAACATACTAAAGCAGTTAATGTTAAATCTGCTTTTTCCTTTGTTTATAATTTACTAAGTTTTTGAAATGTTTTAATATTAATTAAATGCTAAAAACACTGTCACAAAATATACATTACATATGAATCTCAAGTTTGTGGTACAAGTTGTTCAAAGTGTTCTCCTGAACATTTATAAAGCATACACAAGAAACCGGTGAAGTACACCCATAAAAATACTGTCGCTAAGAGAATCAAAAGCTAACACATGTAGCACATTAAGAGACACATGACTTGCTGACTTTAAATATCTGACTAAAATGTAGTCAGTTTATTAATAAGCCATATATATGGAAAGAAACAGAATGACTCAAATATACCTCCAAAATATTATCGAACATAGCTTATCTTAAGTTTTTGGTGAATACATATTCAGAGTAATTGCCAATAATAAATGGCTGTGTGAAGACACTTTAGTCATTTAGTCCAGGTTCAGGCAGCTTTGCCAACTTGAGCTGTAAACTAATTCAACAAACTAGTTCAAGTACATAAAACATCTGTTTTATCTCAGCAAGTTAGCTCAAGAACAAACTTTGTTTCCCACGTTTTAAGAAAAAAGTTGAAAAGCCTAACAACAAAGAGATGAATAAAGGAACTACACAATGTTGGCTGAAGGTAGACAAAATCCATAGCTTAAAGACAGATTTTGGGTGGGGCATGTATAGCTTGAAAAATCATTAAATTTCATTCCTAGAGAAATAAAAAATGTTTAGCAACTATGTAATTCAACTGAGTAAAATCACAATTATGAAATTAGAAGCATTTGAAACAAATTCTAATACTATAATATTCCTTTTCACGAAAGTGGTTTTCTTTAAAGTATGTACTCTACCGCCAGGTTGTGCAGGATTAACCCAGTTCTGCCACTTATTAGCCAGGTGTTGCTGGATAAATTACTTAACGTCCTGTGTGCTACAGTGTACTCTGGAAAACGAGGATAGTAATAGTACCCACCCCAAAAGTTTACTATGATAGGTATATGAATTAATATAGAAAGCACTTAGAGTAGTGCTTTTATGTTTGCAGATACATAATCCACATGCTAAATCACCCCCATTTAAAATTTTTTTTTATATTCTTATCTATAATTTACTTTTTCATCCCTCTGTAAATTATAAAACAAGGTTAAATGGTGGAGACTTGTCAAATATTCCTTTTAGTACCAGTTTGGTAAAAGTCCCAGCCACAATTATTTCTAAGATGACGATTAAATTATAAAAGATATACAAAGGATATCTTGGGATTTCAGGCTTCTTTCAAACTTTCATATGTGAAAATTTTTTTTTATTAATTTCTTCTAATGTTTATTTTTGAGAGAGAGAGAGAGAGGGAGGGAGGGAGAGGGAGAATATGAGCGGGGGAGGGGGAGAGAATGAGACACACACAGAATCTGAAGCAGGCTCAAACTCACAAACCATGAGATCAAGACCTGAGCCAAAGTCGGCCACTTAACCAATTGAGCCACCCAGGCGCCCCTATAAATTTTATATAAGTTCATTCATACAAATTATATACAACTCAGAGAAAAAAGATTTAGTTGTATGTCATTAGAGAACTTAAGTGAAAATGTAATTATAGTCAATTAGTTGAAACATTTACCATTTGTGCCTAGTCATTAGTAATACAGTTAACAAATGAATTTGAATATGGAAGTTCTCTAAATCAACTTTCATTTCCTTGACACAATTCTTTATGACTCTTACTAAGGAAGACTTGATTCTGTGCAACTGCTGGGAACAGAAATTTGTAGATATACTAGAAAATAGTCCATGCCCTAAGCATTCAGTGACACAGATGTCAGGTGAGAATGCTTAAAGAACTGAACTGGAGATAATCCAATCAAGTTTTTGTTTATTTTAAAAGAAAACTGAATTTGGACTATCAAAGGATGAATTACAGACGTGGTTTAAACAAGAAAAACAATGAGGGCGCCTGAGTGGCTCAGTCAATTAAGCGTCTGACTTCAGCTCAGGTCATGATCTCACGGTTCATGGTTCATGAATTCAAGACCCACGTTGGGCTCGTGCTAACAGCTCAGAGCCTGGAGCCAGCTTCAGATTCTGTGCCTCCCTCTCTCTGCCCCTCCTCCACTAGCTCTCGGTCTCTCTCTCAAAAATAAACAAACAAAAAAAAAAAAAAAAAAGAAAAAAACAATGAAGAACTCTATGCAGTACTCCATTACTGAATAATAAAAAAATAAATACCTTGGTCTTGCATTAAGACTGGCAAATAAACGAGCATGTATAATCCTAGGAGGTCAATTGTATTTAGTTTTGAAAACAAATAAGTTTAGCACTGCATTTAAGTTTCAAATATTTTTGCCCTTTCTACTCTTATCATACAAGCAGGTAGGAAATCTAGATGTAAAAATAAAAACTTATCCTATGTCATAATAAGTCATATACTCAAATGATAAAATGATTGGGATAATAAATTTAAAACACAGATTGTACACAATGCTGGACCATGGGAAATTCTTCATTTGGATTAAGTAAAGTTGAGGTTTATGTACATACAGTATTCTAGAGAGAATAAAGGAAGCACATACCTGATGAAGATCCAATATATATTTGTGGATTGAATAAATTAGACATGGCAAACAGACTATTCAAAAAATCTGAAAAAAACTTCTTTGAGACTAAAAAAAAAGTTTTCAGGAGAAAAGTAATCTAAGTATTGCTTCAACATTCATACTTCAACAAGTACTACATATTTGAAAGACAACACTAAAAATTGGGAAATATAAATATTCAAAGACTGAAATATATCCTTTATCTACTTTATTACACAGCTCTGTATATTTCCTTTACTGATAAAGATCTATAAAGTAGTAAGTGAAACCTAGATCTTTAGAGGCTCACATTTTTATTTGGGGACTCAGTAAGGGAAGAGCATTTCTTCTAAAGTTTAGAATCCTTAGGGATCTAAAAAGAATTGAGCTTCAGGATCATTCTCTCACTAATAATTTTTATTGATTATTCTGGTGAATGCAAGGAACAGCACTAAAGAGTATATTCTCTTTGTCTCCTTTAAGCACAGTGCCTGGCATATAGGAAATATGAATCAAAACAAAGTGCTAACTTCTTAACACGTAGACATTTATGGCGTAGGGTGTGTATGTGTACATAAAACTATACTAAGTACTGTGTGAGGCTTGCTGTTTTTATTGTTTCATGTGTTCAAGTCTTTTCTACGAATTGGATGACAATCCCTTAAGAATAGAAAATACCTTATACACTTCACAATACCTAACAGGGCTACTCAATAAATTTTTGTTAATGAGCAATGTAATGATCTTGTACTGTTCTCAGGATGCTTATAATCTAATTAGGAAAATAAGATAAGGCAGAAAAATAATAAGCAATTTTCAAAGAAATATAGCATTAATCAAGAAAAAGAAAACTCAGAATGGGAGTAGAGATGAGTTGAAGAAAATTTTTTGGAGAAAATAAATCTTTTGCCAGGTTTCATTATTGTCTGAGCTCTAGAAATAGAAGGTAGCCACAGGTTGCTGTTTTCCTTGTTACATTCTTTTATCAGAAGTGATCACACAACTGATCCAGAGGGGTTTAATCAATGTATATATTAACAAGAAAATAATTTAGTTTCATGAGAAGAAATAATATCTACTTACTATTTCTATTAAATTAAAAAAAAAAAACTAGGTTACAAAAATATGTAGAATAGGATACCATTCTTGCCATTGATATGCCTAATTAAAAGTCTGGAAGAATATATGGCAAAATGTTAATTAACAGAAGTCAAAGTCATTGAGTTATTTTCCAAAAACATCTCTACAGTGAGGACATAAAATCCGTATGGCTTTCCAAAACAAAACATATTACGCAGTTGTTAGCTGTTTCTTGACGAATTCCTTGAGTATCCAAGCAAAGTATGTGGCTGATAAAGAGCAGATTCTTCATTAACTCAAAAGTATTAATATATTGAGTGTCCACCTCAGCCAGACACTATGCCAGATGCTAGAAATGCCCTGGTAAAGGACACAGACCAGATTTCTGTACCACAGAGCTTAGACAGAGCCCAGCAGGCAAGACAGGTAACTAAACAAATAGCAAAAAGAGGTATGATAAATGCTATAAAATTTGAGTACTTCAACTGAATTTGGAAGAAAGATAGAAGAAATCAGAATCTGAGAGTGGTGCCCAGGAATTTCCACTTTAAAGAAATTCCCCATCCAATTTGTAAAAACAGACTAGATTGAGAACCTCTGATATCCATGGTAACTGAAACTAGACAAAATATATTCAGAAATAAAGACAAGATGATCAAAGGATCAATAAAAAATAATCTAAATATTATAAATTCCAACAAAGTAGAAGTGTTAATATAGCTAAAACAAGATGAGGGGAGAGAAGACAAAAATGGATTAGTAATGACATCCTAATCTTTCTTAGAGAATAGTCCAATCTTTCTAAAATTGTGATGTGGTCTTTAAAAAAAAATCCTATGTCACTATATTCATAGACTATTTTCTTAGTCTTAAAGGAACATTTGAGTATCCAAGCAAAGTACATGGCTGATAAAGAAAATTTAACCTAAAATTTAACCATTACTCCAGTCTTCAGTTGTTTTCTTTGGTAAATTAAAGCAAAACTAAATTTAACACTTTTTAATTAAAACAGTATATGTAATATGTATTCTTTTTAATAAAAGTATGTTAAATGGTCTGCATGGAGAGGTCCTAAAATAATGTTCCCTAAATGATTAGTTATGGATAATCAACATCCGCCGGGCACTTATTATTAGCATATAACACAGTGCCTCGTTCAAAATTAAAGAGCCAAATCCTGCCTGCAACTCAGTCTAATTAGAAGTAAACATATACAGGGGTGCCTGGGTGGCTTAGCCGGTTGAGCATCCGACTTCGGCTCAGGTCATGATCTCATGGTTTGTGAGTTCAAGCCCTGCATTGGGCTCGGTGCTGACAGCTCAGAGTCTGGAGTCTGCTTCGGATTCTGTGTCTCCCTCTCTTCTGCCCCTCCCCGGCTTACGCTCTCTCTCTCTCAAAAATAAATTAACATTAAAAAAAAAAAAAAGATAAACATATAGATAAAATCACAAAACAACATAACTTCTCTGTATTTTAGTATACTTGGATTACTGCAGTATACCTTTTATGAAACCTCAAAAATGTTAAATTTTAAAAACGATAGATAGATATGATAGATAGACAGTTATAAACTCAAATTGAGGAAAGGGGGAAAGATTTGGGAAGATTTGTGTAAGACTACTTTTTTGGTTATGCCCCTGTGTCACACAGATGGGGGAGAAATTGCAGGGAAGAAATAGACCAAGGCTTGAAACCATATCCCTGCATCCTTTTCAAAAAGGAAAAAGCAAAGACATGTCTGACAGGCTGAGAACCTAGTAGTTCTGCTATATTCAGATTTTTTTTGGCAAAAAGTATCAAAGATGGAGTTAAGAATATATAATTCTGGGTCCATGGAAAGAAAAAAAATCCTACTTGGTTATTTAAAAAAATTTTTTTAATGTTTATTCATTTTTTGAGAGACAGAATGAGTGGGGGAGGGGCAGAGAGAGAGAGAGAGAGAGACAGACACACACACACACACACACACACACACACACACACACACAGAATCTAAAGCAGGCTCCAGATTCTGAGCTGTCAGCACAGAGCCCAATCAATGCAGGGCTGGAACCCATGAACTGCAAGATCATGACCTGAGCTGAAGTCAGCCGCTTAACTGACTGAACCACCTAGGGGCTCCCTAGTTGGTTATTTTAATGAACTATTATTTTCCATTTTAGACTACCAAGCTATTTTGTATTTCTGGGACCACTGATGGAGGAGTTAAGGAAGTAGGAGTTACTATTTCTAAGTCACAAAATAAGAGGGGCACCAAACATTCAAATGGAGAGCAGAGTGTGAAAAACAAAAGCAAATGAGCAAAGATATAATCAATTTTCAATTGCTTTGTTCAACAGTAAGAGAAATAAACAGTTACTAGTAAGCAAAGTAGTAAGCATAGTAAATAGGAAGCAATGGTTAAGTATTTACTAATATAAATTGAGGGATGTAAAATGCCATAAACATTTTATTTTAGCTTGCTAGTGTTCTAAGTTGCCTCTAAGATGGCAATGATCTCTGCCTCATGGCAGTCACACCCTTGTGTAAATTCCTCTCGAGTGTAGGCTGAACTTGTTTCCAACAAACAGAACAGGGCAGAAGTGATGGGATGTCATATATACTCTTTCCCTCTCTTGGATCACTCACAACCTGGAAGAACTCAAATGCCTTGTCAAGAGGCAGTCCTGTGGAGAAGCCCATGTGGCAAGCAAACAAAGCTGGTCAATAACATGAGTAAGTTCTGAAATGGATCCCTACTACTTACCCACCCCCCCAGCTCAGTTAAACCTTCAGATAAGACTATGGTCCCAGCCAAACTGCCTGAGGGCAATCTCATGTGCGATCTTGAGGCACTAGATAAGCCATATCCATTATTTTAAGTTTGGATGTAATCTGTTATATAGCAATAAACAGCGGCTGCATTACTAGATTTTGGATCAAAGTAGAAGGCATTTATATCAATTTTCATTACTTCAGTTTGTGTGTATCCAAACATCATGCTCCCTTCTCTACTTAATCTCTAATTTGTCTTTTCTCATATATTTCAACTCCTTGTAAATGCCATCATTGGTCCTTTAAGCTAGGAATTATAAATTACCTAGGCCTATCCAGTTATCTAGACCTATCTATTTCCACAAATTCAAAGCTCTAATCACACTGGGCCACCCTTCATTTCTTGAATATGTCAGAACAATCTGAAATTACACCTTTAGAGTAAGTAAATAACAATCTCCTGGTAATGTGCTAGTGAGTACATGTTTGATGAGTAAAAAGGTATAAAAGAATAACCTTCTAACTAAGCAGAGCGATAGTAAATTTAAAAACCCTATTATTCCTTTAATATTTACTTTCGAAGGAGGGCATATGAACAAAAGAAAAAAAATCTTTTATACATTCCTTTACATTGAGGGGAAGGGGTATGTATGATTTTCTATTGCATAATCTATTTAAATAATTTATCCCAAAATGTTAGAAGATGCTAGTACTTTTAAATTTACATATAATAAAGTTTTTACATTCCTTTAAATGTAGATCTCCATCTAGTCAAGAGAAAATAATATGGCAGAAATAAGAATACCTACATTTTCAATATGCCTCCTGAAACAACTGTCATTATGGAGCCCTTCTTAAAGCAACTTATCACGAAAATTTACTGTTTCCATGAAACTACTGAACTGAAAAGTTAATAAATGGTTTCTAACAAACTGTTCTTAAAAACTTCTAAAAATTCAGAGAATACTGGATTAAACAGATTTCTTTACTGCAGAACATGTCAAAAAGTCCCTTTTCCCACTAAACTCCATTTTTATCACCACAATCTATTTTTACATCCAAGCTGAGGCACTCAGTCTGGGACCACTATCCCAAACAGACACAATCCCTTTGTAATATAATAAATAAGCATTACCACTGCACTGTAACTTCCAAGTCTCTTTCAGATACAAATAATCAATATGAATTGATATTTCATAACTTTATACTATTTTTCACTTTTATGGGAAAACTATATATGCAGATTTTATGTACCAATAACTACATTGAACCAGAAACTTCTGAAAGATCTTTTTATTATTTATCTATACTACACATTCAATGATTAACATGGCTGACTCAATACATTACACATCAGATTTTCATCTTTGGGGATGATTCTCCAGTTATCTAAAAGACTTTTTGACACATAGGTAATTTTGCCAGAAAGACAAAGGCTACAAGATTTTGTTGAGGTAAACATGACAATAAAGGGTCTTTAGATAAAACTCAGTGTTAAAAATTCTATGGAAGCATATTCTCAGGCCTCATCACAAAAAAGCTGGTTGATGGGAGGAGGGGATTGAGTCCAGTTGCCAAGAAAAAGTAACCCTAGAATGAAATTTCATTTCTTTCTGATCATAAGACTTAAGGTAGTTTGGGATGTTTAACTTCTCTGGAAGATAAAGGGTACCCCTGAGTAGTAGCTGAGGCATTGCTGGACCCTACAGATTGCTCCTCAATTCAGTCTTCTTTTAACCATCTTTAGCTTTTATTTTTAGGCTTTCCCCAGCCTATTTCAATGTAACGAGAGTTAAATCACTCTCTTCTTCCATTTTCTGTAACACTGTACACATATCTGTCCTAATACACTTAAAACATTGTGTTACAATTATCTTCCCATATATACTATCTTTACATTCATTTTTCTCTCCTGCCTCCGCTACACTATGAGCTCTCAAAGCCAAGGATCCCATTAGGTATTCATAACACCGTGTCTAGAATATATCAGTAATCAAATGTTAAATGGAAGAACCTACAAGTAGGATTTAGCTTCACTGGTAGGATTCAGAAATAGGTTGCTGATGCTTTGTTACCTATAGTTGAACGTATCAGAGAAATTAATTTTTCCATGTCATATCTGACTTACTATGGGAAGATGGAGAGGTTGCAAAACATTTTGAAATTTCTAATGTTAGGGGGAATAATACCTTTTCGTACATGAAAAATGTGTAACTACTGATACTAAGAATTTTAATATCTATAAACTATTAAACTATCTTGGAGTTAAATGTATGAATGATATTCATTATATGACCACTCAGAAAAATCACATTCTTCAAAGCAAAAATGAGGATTAGAGCTAAAGGAGATCACACCAGTGTAGAAATAAGTTATTGTTTTAATAATCCTTTTCGCCAACACTGCTGTTCTTAAAGGTTCACACCTTTTTCAACTGTGTCCTCTAATCAGCAGAAGTTCCAAGGAAGAAAAGTCTCTAAGCAAATAATTTCACTTTCACTTCCCTAATACCTGCCAGTAATCAAACCTACACTTTCCAACTGCACTACATGCACATCTTCTCCTCTCCCCTGTAGTGAGATAAAATAAACTAGAACTGCTTTTAAGTTTCCTTAAAAAAAAAAAAAAATGAAAATTATATAACAGCATGTAATACTTTGTTAAAATAACATTAGCATTCTAGCATAAAACTACTGCCACAAAAGGAATTCCTTCCACTAGTAAGACAGACTCCCAATGCACATAAGGTTCTTAGTAATTTAGCTACTGTGGTAATAAAAGCAGCCAAGAAGACAGTACTGAAGACAAAGTGAAAGTCAGCTAGTTGTGTTTTTTTTTTTCTTTTTTTCTTTTTTTGGAGTGGTGCCTTGCATTTCACTGAAAGTCTAAAAGCTAAGTCTTGACCATATAAGGCTTTGGGATTCCCATGGATGGAAATGCCTAGGCAACAGTCAAATCTAATAACCCTAAAATACATGAAACTTAGGTACTAAGCTAACATGAGAGAGTTTTGTTTTGTTTTCTAGTTTCACTTAAATATATTCTCACAGAGAATCCTAAAAGTGTTCCTACAAAACACTATGATCAAATTCAAGTGAAAATATATAATAAAGAGTATATAATGAATTATTGAAATTTCCTTAAAAAATACTTTTGATGGAAATCTTTCTCTAAAGTGTTACACATTCCTTTATCACTTTAACAAGCACAAAAATTATAATTTTATTTTTCTCCATCAACCTACTATGACACCAACTATTAAAATCTGATGTTACACAACAATGTCCTTATAGCCAACAGTTAATGCAGCTATAATGCTACCCAAAATGCTTTTTGGAAATCATGTTTCCTTTTAAGAGATTTTCTACCTTCTATCTTGCTTTGATCTATTGCCTCTTAAAACTATCTGATAGCTTATCTTCATTTTAATTTGTAGCTCTTAATTTGTCAAACATTAAAAAAAAATTAAGCCTAAAATAAGAGCACATAGAAACTATGTGAGAACTTCTCCTAAGTAAAAATAGCTGTGGCTTAAGTGTGTGGATTCTGCAATGTCTGTTACAGTTCTAGAAGTAATGCTTATTTTCCAGGGTTTTTTTTTTTTTTTTACATTATGAAGTTTCCAATATAAAACAAATGTATTATACAAATGACAACCTATAAAACGTAGAAGGCTGACCTATAACCACATGACATCAAAAATTAACAACTACTGAAAAAAAAAAAAAAACTAATAAATGTTACTGGCAATCTTTTCTCTGCATGGATGCGATTAAGAAGAACAACCAGGTAACACAACTAGTGTTGATCCTTTCAGAGCCCCTGGAAAAAATAGTGGTGACCCTAAGAAAATGAGAAAGACCCTGAGATAACAGTTCACTTTTATGTTATTTATATTTGATTTACAACCTTGGACATTCATGGTCTTTAAAATAATAAAATGTACTGATGATGTACTTTATGATTTAATTTTCAAGAATCCAACAACAACAACAAAAAGGAAAAGTAGAGGGGTGCCTGGATGGCTCAAACTATAGATTTTGGCTCCGGTCATGATCTCAGTTTTGTGAGATCGAGCCCCACCCAATTGGGCTCTGGGCTGACAATGTGGAGCCTGCTTGGGGATTCTCTCTCTCCCCCTTTCTCTCTGTCCCTCCCCCACTTGTGCTCTTTCTCTCTAAATAAATAAATAAATAAATAAATAAATAAATAAATAAATAAATAATAAATGAATGGAAAAGTAGTTCATTTTATAGAGCTTAGCAATATGTAAAACTCAGTAGAATGCTAATGTCGGATACAAATGGAAGTATTTTCTGATACAGCTATTTCATGTTAATAAGAGAACAGATTATATAAATAAGGCATGGAGTTAAACCCAAAAACTCTTATTTGGTCATAATAATAAACTTCCTTTTCCTGAAAACATCTTTCAGAAGACCAAAACCAGTTTGGGGACTTTCATACCTCTCACCAGCACTGCTACACTGTTCAGATCTTTTCCCAAACTACTGAATATCTATCATTCATTAGGTACAATATGCTTGGCACATGAAGCTCACTGGATACAGATTACGAAATATATGGTTATTTGGGGATCCAAACAGGAAATAAGATGATCTTTATTTAAGATGGAAGTTTCTAGGATCTCAGAAGACAAGAATAGCGTAGGGAGGAGTTGGCATCTAGGAGAAACTTAATCTATGTCTTTAAGGTTAAGAAATGGCGAAAGCTGAAACAATTTCCCTAAAAAGGGAAGCAGCACTTGGTATTTGTTAAGGATTGTACAGTACAAGAAAGGATGGTAGGTGATTGGGGAGAATTAACTAGAAATGAGAGGGGAAGCCTGTAACTGGCCCCATAGACTAGGCTAAGGAGACTACATTTACTAAGTACAACAGTATTTGTCAAAAATGATTAACATAAGGGGATCCCTCTAAAAGGAAAAAAAAAAAAATTCTCACAAACTTCCCTAATATCGACTGAAATTATTTTTATTATGTTACTTATAAATAACTGTGAACATAAACCTAGGCCTTTATACATGCTGTAGTAAATACATAAATCAAAACAAATTTATAAATTTCCTCACTGTTTTTTTCTTTAGTCTATAAAGAGGGCTGTGATGTTATCTGGTTAGGAACTGACCCTCCCCCACTGCAAACATGACATTTTCATTAAATCCATCTAGGTCTTTCCTCACTTGTCTATGATTGTTAAAGGTTGCATTTGGCACCAAACACAACATAAATGCAAGTGTATGCAACTAAAACTAAGAAGCGGTATTCCGTTGAAAAACAGTCATTCATCTGTCTGTCTACCCATCTACCTAGCTACTCGTGTTCGTACGTTTTAGATTATCTTCACAATGGAAACTCGAGAATTAAAATACTCTTGTTGAGAAAGAGATTAAGAGTTTTAAGAATGCCTCAAATTTCTGGCTGATAGGATGAGGTGGAGGATGATGCCATCACTTCCAAATGTCACTCACCTCTAAGATCTCAGAACGATGGAATTCCCAGAGAAGAGCACAGTACCCCACCCACCATCTTCCTCCCTCTTTTGACCGATTCTCTTTTTTGGGGTCCTCAATGTGAATTCCTGCCTCGTGACCCATTTTAATTATTTCCAGTCCACCGTTCACAGGCTTTACTTGCCTATTTTCTATTTTAACTATCCACTCACCAGCCCAGAATCCCTTTTAACTCCTGCCAATCTCCAGGGCTGAACAATACCATCCACTTGATTTCTGCGCTCTTGTGCAGATACTGTTGAGCAATGCTAGAAAAACATGAAACCATGTTGTTTGGTCCCCTGTAACTTGACCCTAACCTCACTGTAATGTTCTACTAACAGACTGGTCTTTTCCTTGAATTCCTGTCATGTTGTATTTGCCACTCTAAATCTCCTCCAGTCCCCTTAAGATCCCACTATTATTAAATCCTACTGATATTAAATCCTACTGCTCCACGACACCACTTAACGCTATCAAGAAAACTGAAATGGTCAAAGGCAATTTTCTAAGGATAGCACTTTTTTCACATTAAAAGTTCTTACATCTTCATATCCTTCTTCTTTCTTTCCTTTGGTTTAGGGGAAGGAATGATTTGTCCTCTCATTCCCGAATGAAATTCCTAATGACTTCTTACTTTTCTATGTTCATGTATTTTCAATATTTTATCCTACACTTCAGCCAAAGTGAACTACTTACTAGTCCAATTCTTATCCTGGTATTTCTTCTAATGTTGCATCTTCTTCCTAGAATGCTTTCCTTACACCTCTGCCTAGACGACTCCTCATCCTTTCTATTCTTCTGTTTCCTAAAAGTTACATAAAACATATAAATATATCTTGAAACTATCTTCCACATACAACATTCTCCCTCTTTTCCTCCACATTTTTATTATGAAAATGTTCAAACATACAGCAAAGTTGAAAGAATATTACACTGAATACCTATGTACTCACCATCTAAAGTCTACCATTAACATGCTACTACCTGCTTTGGCACATAACTACCTACCTAGTAATTCCCTTATCCACCTATTAATCCAGTTACTTTGAACTGTACCAAAAGGGGTGTCTGGGTAGCTCAGTTGGTTGAGCATCCGACTTTGGCTCAGGTCATGATCTCTCAGTCTGTGAGTTTGAGCCCCACGTTGGGCTCTGTGCTGACAGCTAGGAGCCTGGAGCCTGCTTTGGATTCTATGTCTCTCTCTCTCTCTCTACTCCTCCACAACTCAAGCTCTCTCTCAAAAATGAATAAACATTAAAAAAAAAAAAAATTGAAATGTACCAAAAAAGCCAACCTGTAGAAATCAGTATAGATAATTGGTAAATTACTTCCTTAAATAGTTCAGCATGTTTATCATTAAGTAGAGTTTAATATTTGTTTAGTTCTCTTCTGATGCAAAATTTACATACTATGAAATGCAGGGATCTTAAATTGTGCATTTGTTGTATTTTAACCAATGTATAAACCTATGTAACCCAAACCCCTATCAAGATTTAGAATCTATATCACTATAGAAACTTTGTTCATATCCCCCCACTTTTTTTTCATGTTTATTTACTTTTGAGACAGAGAGAGACAGAGACAGAGCACGAGCAGGGGAGGGGCAGAGAGAGACGGAAACACAAGATCTGAAGCAGGCTCCAGGCTGTCAGCACAGAGCCTGTCGCAGGGCTCAAACTCACGAGCCATGAGATAATAACCTGAGTCAAGTCAGAAGCTTAACCAACTGAACCACCCAGGCACCCCTTTCATGTCCCTTTCTAATTAAATTGCTCTCCGAACCCTCAGAGGCAATCATTCATTCTGGCTTTTCTCCTCTCACCATAAATAAGATGTGGTCATTGTAAAATTCCATGTAAGTGGAGTCCTAGAGTAGATCCTTATTTTGCGAAAGGCTTTTTTAAACAAAATGTTTATGAGATTCATTCATGTAGCTGTGGGTATTAGTAGTTCATCCTTTTTACTGCCAAGTAAGTATTTCCTTGTTTGGCTATATCATAGTTGACCCATTCCTTTACTCATGACTACCTGGACTGTTTCCAGTTTTCAATTATTAGGAAGAATAAAATCGCTGGGTTGCCTGGGTGGCTCAGTCCGTTAAGCGACCAACTCTTGATTTCAGCTCAGGTCATGATCTCACTGTTGTTAGACTGAGTCCTATATAGGGCTCCACACTGGGCATGAAGCCTGCTTAAAATTCTATCTCTCCCTCTGCCTCTCCCCCGCTCATATTCTCTGTCTCTCTCTTTTTCAAAAAAAAAAAAAAAAGAAGAAGAAGAAGAAAGCTGCTATGAACATTAAAAAAGAAAAAGACTTGTACATAAAGTTTATTTATTTGAGAAAGAGCATGAGTGCGCCTAAGAATGTGCAGGAGGGGCAGAGAGAGAATCCCAAGTAGGTTCCACGCTGTCAGCACAGAGCCTGAAGCATGGCTCAAACCCCCGAATGTGAGATCATGACCTGAGCCAAAATCAAGAGTGGGACGATGAACTGATTGAGCCACTGAGGCGTCTCTGTACAAGTCTTTTTAAAAAAAAATGTTTTTAGAGTGCCTGGGTGGCTTAGTTTGTTGAGCATCTGACTTCAGCTCAGGTCATGATCTCACAGTTGTTGAACTTGAGCCCCACGTCGGGCTCTGTGCTGACAGTTCAGAGCCCGGAGCCTGCTTCAGATTCTTTGTCTCCCTCTCTCTCTGTCCCTCCCCCACTCAAGCAAGCGTGCAGACATGTGCACACACTCGCTCTCTCTCTCTCAAAAAATAAATAAATGTTAAAAAAATAATAAAATATGTTCTTATTCTTCTTGAGTAGATATTAGGAATGGACTTTCTGGGTAGTTGTATGTTTACTATTGTCAGAAACTGATAAACATATTTCCAAAAGTAATTGTACCAATGTACATCTCCACCAATGAGAGTTCTAACTGCTCCACATCCTCATCAACATTTGATGATGTGAGTTTTTATTCATTTAGCCACTGACTGGTGTAACATCCCCCTTACTGAACATAACTGGCATCTCAGGTGTACTTGTCTTGCCTCTATTAGAATACATACTTCCTGGGGATAAAAATTGTGTTTAGCCCTCTTTTTTCCAATACAAATGTATTTAATAAAGCAGAGTGCTTTGCACATGCTGTAACACTAAGTATCAGTTTAACTAAACGGCTTAATAAAGTTTCTCCTTCTTGTTCTGGATAAGCTATGAAAAAAAAAAATCCGAAAGGCAGATCTGTGAAATGAGGCTACAGAAATTCAAGGGCTGGTACCCTCCTCCAATTTTATCCTAGTCCTCTGCTAAACTATGAAGTAACCTTAAAACCATTTATTATCCTGTTTATCCTACAACAGTGTCACATCTAGACACATATATAGAGAAACATACAGAAATAGAATGCAAGTTTCATGTAAACACAAGTGAAGGGATTTTCGTCTGCTTTGTTCACCAATGTGTCCTAGTGCCTACCACATAACAGGAACACAAGTATTTAAGTAAAATGTTTAGGTCAAATATGCACAACATACACGTTTCCATAAATGTACCTCTTAAATTAATGGCAGTGAACTTACATAATGAACAAAGCTTCTTACAGCTACAGCTTTAACAGTTTTAACCGTAATACCCATGAACATATCCTTCCAGATATAAATTTAGGTTTCTATCTGGGATTTTAGAATATTTTCCAAAGTTTGTTTTCATACAATCTGAAATGGTTATTTTCTTTAACTTAAGTATATGACTCCAGAAAGCATACACACTGAGTTTTAAGGGAAGGAGAAGGCTCCTGAATAGTCACTGGAGACGTACCAAATCAAGTTGGCAATTAATGAGATGTCCTGTACCATAGTACATAGAAAAACTGTCCACCTATTAAAATTCTTTTTTTTTAATGTTTATTTCTATTTTTTCAGAGAGAGAAAGCACGTTAGTGGTGGAGGGGCAAAGAGAGAGGGAAACAGAGAATCTGAAGCAGGCTCTATGCTAACAGCGCTGAGACCAATGAGGGGCTTGAACCCATGAACTGCAAGATCATGAGCTGAGCCAAAGTCAGACACTTAACCGACTAAGCCACCTAGGTGTCCCTATTAAAATTCTTAATTTAACTATTCACCTGTGTATCTATACACCAAATAAATTAGGGAGAGAGATTTCCAAATGTTCACTTCTATTCAAAGCCCTAAGATGAAGTTTTGAAATGGGTCACTGTGCAAATAATTCTTCAGATCATTAAACATTTCCTGCATGTCTGACCATCTGTATCCCAGGTACTGTGCTAAGTGGTAGGGCTACAAAGACAAAATTAAGAGACTTCTATTTTAGTGGAAGAGACAGTGAAGTAAATAAACAACTACAGAACTGCAACAGAAATGTGCAAGAGTTCAAGGACAATACATAAGAGTGCTCTATATCAAGAAGAAGTTAGGATAAACTTCTTGGCAGGAGTGACTACTTGAGATACCTAATCACATGAGCTAGAAAAAGAGGGGTCATCCCTGAAAGAAAAACTCAGTAGTAATCGTGCTCAAGAGCCAATTTTCTCTAGAGCAACTGGTCCTCTTCAGGAGGATTCCTATTAGTTACTGAAGGACAGTTGAAGGACATTTGGGTTCTTGATATGACATCTGAAGGGCATTTCATTTGTTTTCAGTTCTTGGTGATTACAAATAAAGCTACTATAAAAATCTGCATACAGGTTTTTTGTAACCATATGTTTTCACTTTTCTTGAAGAGGCAAAAAAGTAAGCCTGCCTTAACTTGCTCCTCACTTCTTAGGAGTCATTACTAAAAAAAAAACGTATAGGACAACTGCACAGCTTCCTTAAAGGTAACTATTACCAGGCAGTAATAAGTTATTTATTACCTGAATCTGCCAAAAAAAAAAAAAAAAAGAGTAAGCAAAATAAAAATTACATTAAGATCTAAAGAGAAGCTACTCAATTTTTAAATTCAATCATTCAACAATTATTTACTGAGAATTAACTATGAACAAGGCACTCTGATATGTGATAAATGCTTGGGCTTCAATGGCAGGCAAATTCATAATTATACCCAAAGAGAAGTATGAAAGAATAAGGTGCTAACAGGAAAAGGCAGGCTTGAGGAGAATACAAAAGTCAGTGAAGGTTTCCAACAGGAAGTCACAAACCTTAATGAATAGGAGTTAGCCAAGGAGTGGAGAGATTCATACAGGCAAAGGGAAAACATAAATGGACTGGAAGCATGAAAGAGCTTAGTGCGTCTATTTAAGGTATGAAGGAAGTATAGCTAGAATACAGATGAACAAGGAGAAGGGATTACCAAAGTCAGCAGATCCTGAAAGATCTTGAGATCTTATTCCCTACCAAGTTTGTTCAACCTGGATCTACTACTTTCTACACCTGATAATTCCTGAAAATTAAGAGAGATATTCAAAGCAGATTTCAATTTCAAGTCTGTTAAGTGTTCTCTAACAAGGAACATCATTTCCTCTGAGCTTCAAATGTTACTTACTGATAATATCAGTACCAATGTTGAAGGTGAATTTTTGACATTTCCTCGTAAGCCTTTTTATTAGTATTGCATTTAAAAAAATGTATTTATTTTGAGAGAGACAGACAGCACATGCAAGTAAGGGGTAGAGAGAGAGAGGGAGAGAATCCCAGGCAGGTTCCACACATTGAGCCTGCTGCAGGGCTTGATCCCACAATCCTACAATCATGACCTGAGCCGAAATCAAGAGTTGGACCCTTAACCAACTGAGCCACATACATCATTTTTATACCTTCAGTATTTCCTCTAATCCTCACTATCAACTGGTCCAATTCTTTTTTTGTTTGTTTGTTTTTTAGCAAAGACTAGATTTTTAAAATCTTTGGTTCTCAAATTGAAAAACAGTATTATTATTATTATAAAATTCAATTCAGCTAGCATTTATTTACCTGATAAAAGATGGTTTGCAAACACACAAAAAAATGGATGTAGAATTTTCAAAGTAACTTACTCTTTTTTAAAGTCTTGCTTCCATGCCGTTTAAATTATGAGTCATTTTAAACAGACATTACCTAAAACTCCAATCAAACAGAACCTAAATTTTGTATTATTCTAAATACCACAATCTGGATATTGATAATTTAAGTCCAAATTTCATGCATATTTGCGATCTTTTATCTATTTTGCTTATTACAATTCAGAAAATGAAGGTAAATATCAAAAATTCACAGCTCTTCAAAAGAGTAAATGTAAAACCATACTACAAACTACTACTGTCTAGCTAACTCATTTCCCCCTTGCTCAATAACTCTGCTTCTCCTGCGCAACATCAGATTTTTTTCCCCTGAAAATCTGCTTGTATTTATCATCTACAAACAGGAAAGTAATTTAACGTAAAACCTCTTCCTATTTCTTCTCAATTCTCCTGGAGTAGAATAAAACACCATTTATGTGTGGTAATTAAACAGAAAAAAAATGTTCTAAGTGACTAAAGTCATTCAGATACATTCATTCTGTATCCCCAGATTATAAATTCAAGGGCAGATACCTCCCATTTGTTCCCTGATAAGGTCTGAAACTAAGTACTCAAATAATTACCTCTCTTTCCCTTTTGGTGAGAAAAGCTATGCTAGGTACTTTCACATATACCATCACACTTCATAGTGAGAACCCCGCTGCAGAATATGATTACCCTTACATAACACACTCTGAAGGGGAAAGGAGTCAGATGAAGTAGCTCATTCCAGTGACAGAAGTTCTTTCCTCTACACTTTACTATCTCTTAAACAGCTACACCACTGTGTAACATTTTATTAAGCAACTGGCTGTTTAATAAACTTGAAGACATCTGTAGATTTCACTTGCTCCATATTCAACTTTTTGAAAAGGCAACAGCTCCAGATACTTAGAGGGGCCAAACAAAAGTGTATGTGGTATAGAAGTAAAGCAGAAAGCGAGGTTGAGAGAACTATTTAATTCTTCCAAGACACACTGAAACATCTTCACTCTGCCTGAAGTGAATACCAAGATCACACATAAGTTCGAATACAAACACGAAAACATTTTTCCAAAATCTAAAACAGCAAAATTCATGTTTGAAAATCCCCTTTAACACTTAGTACTGTAATTCAATTCACAGATGGTTTGACTAATCTTTCTTCCAGCTGCCATGTTCCTAAAATAATCTTTCTTTACTAATTCTATTCATGATTTACCATGGCTATTATTTTTCTGCTTAGTTAGTATACTTAAAAAAACCTTCAAACAATTTTTTTACAGGCTGTTATGCAAAATTCTGTGTAAACATTCTAACAAAATAAAATTGAAAAGCCTACTAATTTAAAGATAGTATCTACCACTAAAGTTTAATAAAACACAACGGTAACAATAACAGAATCAGAGCTACATAAAGTTTTTCAAATATTTGATTCTAGAATCATTTTTCTTTTTCTTTTTTTTCCCTCGGAAGGAGAGGCATATAGTACCTGTGTATTCTAAATCTTCTTCTGTACCTTCCCAGCAATCATTTTCCAGGCTTACATCATTCATATTTTATAAAAGAGGAAACAAGCTTAGAGGAGTTATATAAGAATAGAAAGCTAATAAATGGCCAGGAAAGATTTAAACCTAAGAAAGAACCAGTGTTATTTTCTAGTTACCATCCCTCTTTTTGTAGTGCTAAACCTGACTCATTTGTTATTGGTATGTTTGTGTAGGTTTTTGCTTCATTCTTAACTCTTGTGCGTGTGGAAACCACCAAAATAAATTATGAAACAGATTTCATTTACACATATTTTTAAAATGTATACTCCACCTGTACTATAAATGCCAAAAATTATCCGTATCACCTGCAATCAACTGAAAAGGGTTGTATATATATATATATATATATATATATATATATATATATATATATATATATATGTATGTATGTACAGGTCAAGTGAGGCTCCAGTAAAACAGACTCCCATTTCAAGTGGACAACAGGGTTGGGGCAACCCTCTGGGAGCAATCTGGAAATGTTTATATTAAGTGGTTTAAAATATTCCTTCATTTTTATCCAAAAGATTCAGTTCTAAGAATCTATGCAAAAGAAACCATCCTACTTACACAGAAAAAAATTCTTATACATTAAAATGCATATCAAAAAAATAAAATAAAATGCATATCAAAATATGAATGCCAGAACAAGCACACAATAAATATTTGGTGGTTGAATGAATAAACGAAAGAATGTGAGTTATGAATAATGAAAACCTGGAAATAGAACTAGAATGGTTAATAAAATTATAAACATTCAAATAAATATTATTCAGTGATACAAATAAAGAAAACTTAACTACATGGTAAGTGCGATAAAAAATATCTATAGTACAATCACAAGTATAGAAAAAACACATAGGATACAGACACACAACTATGTAAGGTAGAGTTCTTCTTTCTCCTTCTCTCTCCTCTCACTCTAGTATTTTCCAAGTTTTCTTTTTTTTTAATTTGAGAGAGAGCACACAAACAGGGAGAAGGGCGGGGGCGAGAGGGGGGTAGGACAAGGAGAGAGAGGGGGAGGGAGGGAGGAGAGAAAGAGACAGAGACAGAGAGACAAAGAGGGAGAATCTTAAGCAGACTCCATGTTCAGCAGGGAGCTGGATGCAGCATTCGATCTCATGACCCTGGGATCATGACCTGAGCCAAAATTAAGAGTCAGAGACTCAACCAACAGAGCTACCCAGGTGCCTCCGGAAGTTTTCTTTAAAGAGGCATATATATAACCGTTCTAAAAGGGAAAAAAAAGCTAAAAACTTTGGACATTTAGCAAGTATCAGTAGAAAAAAAATCAGCTTGCTTTTTCACTAATTTCATATAAAACTGATTATACTTAATAAATTACCTGTTTCTTTTCATCTGTGCATAATTAAATTCTAAAATATATTTCATTATTATATAAATATAAACTATAATTCTCTAATTACTCTCACACAGTGGTCCCTTAGGTGTATTAGTATAAAAGAGAGGTAGGTCAGAGGAATGTAGATGACATCTAGACGACAGCCCTTGTGAAAAAGATCAAAAAGAAAACTAAAATGTCTTTTGATAGAGGTCCCTGGTGGCTCGGTCAGTTAAGCACCAACATTTACTTCAGCTCAGGTCGTGAACTTGCAGTTTGTGGGACTGAGCCCCCTATTGGGCTTTGTGCTGGAGAGGCTGCTTGCGATTCTCTTTCTCTTTCTCTCTCTCTCTCTCTCTCTCTCTCTCCCTGTCCCTCCCTCAAAAATAAAATTCTTTTGATAAACTTCCTAATTACCCTAGATTATTAAGACAATCCACATCCTTTCCCTAGTTCTACTAGAACTCATCTGCCCATATTTTTAATTTACAATAAACATACTCTGGCTTTCACAGACAACTAAGAACATAAAACTCAATTCTAGAATTACCTTCAAAATTGAGGGGGAAAGGGGCGCCTGGGTGGCTCAGTTGGTTAAGCCTCCAACTTCGGCTCAGGTCATGATCTCACGGTTTGTGAGTTCAAGCCCCGCGTGGGGCTCTGTGCTGACAGCTCAGAGCCTGGAGCCTGCTTCAGATTCTGAGTCTCCCTCTCCCTTTGCCCCTCCCCTGCTCACGCTCTCTCTCTTTCAATAATAAATAAATGTTAAAAAAAATTTTTTTTAATTAAAAAAAAATTTGAGGGGAAAAAAAAAATGAGTGCCCAAAGAAAATTTGGCTTATATTAAGAAAAAGATCATCAAGTTTAAAAAAAAAAAAAAAAAAGCTACAGAAAAATAAAACAAAAAACGTAAAGTGTAGAGAATTTCCTTTGGAGGGGATGAAAACAAGAAACTGGTAACCAGAGCAAGTACCTTCAAAAGAAGATGAAAGTTGGGATGTCTGGGTGGCTCAGTCAGTTAAGCATCTAATTCTTGATTTTGGCTCAGGTCATGATTTTATGGTTTGTGAGTTCAAGCCCATGTGGGCTCTGTGCTGACAGTGCAGAGCCTGCTTTGAATTCTCTGTTTCTCTCTCTCTCTCTCTCTCTCTCTCTCTCTCTGCCCCTGCCCATGTGCTCTTTCTCAAAATAAATAAACATTAAAAAAAAATTTTTTTTTAATGATTAAAGTTCATTCTACTAATGTCTACTTTCATTTAATGGCGGGCTTAAATACCTAAAAATACATCTATTTTTTAAAAAATTGTGACGACTGCTATACTTATGGTGTGTAAGTCAGTACGGATTCACAGTATTTTAAATGGAGTGATCTTCATTATTAGCCTAAGGAGCAATCAGATTGCTTGCCACAGTAAATTTCTGAAAGAGTTCTTCACATAGATGGGTCTCTGGGACTGGAAAGGTTTAGTTAGGATACAGACTCATAATTCATTTCTCCTATATAAAGCTTTCTTTAATCAATGTTACATTTTATAGTATCTCACAGAGTAATTAAAGAGTAGACTCTCTGCTGAAAATTCAATTCTATTTCAAATAGCGGGATGATCTAAAGCATTGTATTTAATTATTTCAGATCTTCAAAGAGCATACTGATAACTACCATACCTAAACCAGGCTCTAGTTTTACTTTTATTCCAAAATAGAAGAGAGCAGTTAATAGAAAAAACAACAAAAAAAGAGATGCCTTTGAATTTTCTGCTGAAACTAAGAAGTGCTTTTCTTGTAGTCTTTTTGTTTTTTATCTATCATCCACAGTCCTGTAAAACGCAGAAGTTCTAAACTTGGAATCAGATTAGCCAATAAAAACAAACTTGCTTTTAGTAATGGAAAAAATGACTTAATACAAGAGCAGAAGCTAGCAGAAAAGCAGGTATATGATCCCATATATGTAAATTGAAAACGAAACAAGCATTTTATAAGCTTTTACTAGTATTTCCCAACAAAAGGATATTTTAAAGAACTTAATGGAAACCTAAGATACTAACATAAGACCCATCACCTGCTAGCTCTGTGTTGTACTTTAGCCATTATATGTTCAGTTAATATTTTTCAGGTAAAGGTATTTAGACCCAAGGGCTGATAATATAGAAATTAACCATACCAAACGGGATCCTAAATTTCTTGTTCAATAGTACCATCATAAACAGTGAGCCCTGGGACAACAGAACATATTAGCTGGAAAAAGCTAAACCTTGATTTCTCTGGCTGTATCTAGAAAGTTTCTTGGAACACACCATGATACAGCTTCAGGAGATAATTGACCTACTGGATCTGTTCTGGACTATTGTCCTATATTTAGTCCTAGGGATTCCTGGGGATATCATATGGATGGAATCCGGGGATTCAAGTAGTACAGAAGCACTATAACATAACGTGTCGACTCACACTGTCGAGGTTCAAATCCCAGCTCTAAAATTTATAAACATTGTTGTGACTCTGCAGTTAACTGTTACACCTTGTTTTCTTCACTGGTATAAATGGAAGAGTAAGAATGAAAATACCTCATATGGCTGTCATGAGAAAATTAGCTGCTTAAGATAACATGTTATATAATTAAACACTATTATATGTTTATTTACTATTCCAATGAAATAGTGTCTTCTGGAGATGCAGAGATATTAATTCCCACACTTCTTATAAGAACCTGTTATAAACTAAAAGTTCCATACCCTAACTATAGCCTCTCTTTAATGTCATATTGTTTTCACAATAAAAAGAGGAAGAATCATTTTATAAACTGACAAGTATTAATTGGTTAGGAGTAAAGAAGAGTTTTCTGGGTAAGAAAAGGGCTTATGTGAGTTAAGTCTGACAGACCTAAATGGAACAGAATGGAATAGAATAACTATGAAATTTAATTAAAATGGACCTTAAAAGTATATTTCAAAACATAATCTCCATGAATTAGTCTGTTCTTAATTTTTTTTTTCTGATCTTCTAAGAGCTCCACAAAAACTAAATTCTTTCAATCTAGTTTATTATACAAAGAATTTCACTTCTGAACAAATTAGAATACAGTACTAGAACACAAATCAAAAATAGTCACAGCACAAAGATAAATACTAACAGTTCAAATTATTGAAATTATATTTGTCAATATAATGTTAAGTACATGAACTCTATTAAAAACAGAGAATGTAGCTAGTGGCTAAGAAAGTTGATATTACTGACTTGAAAAGGGGAAGCAGAAAAAAAGTACCAATCAATTCCTAACTCTTAGAACTTCTAATACAAATCACCCTGTAACTTAAACACAGAATTCTAAAGATTAAAATTTAAAATGCTGATTCCCCAAACAATTCTTTTTCAGTAAACAGGAAACTTAACAATATCAAATAAAATCAAAGGGTGACCATAAGGAATATTTTCATCTCTGAACTCAACAACTGAAATGGTTTCCCAGCTGCTGTATCCTAACCTATTTTCCATAACCATTAAATGAATCCTCCTCCTACGCAGACGTTAGTTTAGTCACTCTTTAGGTTCCTCAATATTATTTCACATTAAAATAAGACAAAAATTTAAAACATAATTTTTTGAGACAGCTGTAGATTATAGATTCACATGCAGTTGTAAGAAGTAATAGAGATACTCCTGTGCCCAGTTTCTCTCAATAGGAAAATTCTGCAAACCTACAGCATAATAAAACAGGATACTGACATTGATATAATGGATCTATGTTATTCACATTTCCCCAGTTTCACTTATAATCACTGGTTTAGTGTGCCTTTAAGTTTTAAGAGTATAAAGGGGGCCCTGAAACCAAAAAGTTTGAGAACTGCTGACTTAAGATTTAACATTTTTTTATCCTTTTGGTTTTTACAGATTGTGTATTTATACAAATATTTGTATCTTTCTGAAATTGCTTATTAATTCTTGTTTTATGTCTTCTTCATCTCCTCAAAATGCACTGCAATCAGAATCACAATTAAGAGTAAGTAGGTATACTTGTTCAGAGGGGCCTAGCCTCACCAGCCACTGTTGATGACCTAAGATGACATATGAATAACCTAAGGTGGATCAATTGGTTCCTTTCCTGGGAATCTGGAACTAGAACCCAGAAGGAGATTAAAATATCAAGATCTAGATAAAGATCTCTCTCTAGATGTCTAAACCAGAATATAAACTCTGAAATAATTGGTGTTGTTATTTTGCCTTTTGAAACAGGAAAACAAGAAATCTAGTTTGCTATAAAAGAGAATAAACTGGTCTGTTAGAAACAATGATGGAAAGTTTAGAGTACTTCCTGGGTTGCATATAGTTGCTCGTTGTAATTCATTCCAGAAGCCCAGATTCCATGATATGTATCCATAATCTCACAGTGAATTACTAAACTTCATTTAGACTAGTTCCAATGAGCTTTTCTTAAAGAATCTTAACTAATATGTGCAAGAGGTCCTTCTACCATTTTCCTACTAGTGGTTGGTCTAATACCATAAGTAGGTATATGCCTTTGAAAATTAGCTCCTTCCTTTTTTTCACCGGGCTCGAAAGAAAATAGCGTTGCTCATGGTTCCGGGGGTGAGTGTCTTATGGCATATGAAGAACCTCAAGTATATATGTGTAATTATGTATAAATTTGTTAACAATTCTATTAAAAGGATTGGAACATAGGTTTGTTTTTCTCTGTAGAACTTTGCTACACAAAGCTTTCTCCTGGTGGATAATCAAAAGAAGTCTGTAATTGGTAAGATCGGCTGAAACAGTAGACAAATCTCAAAACTACACACAGTTCTGTAGATGTGATCCCACAGCATAAAGAACAGATTTTTTTTTTTTTTAAATCTAGGTAAACACTAATTTGGCTTCATACTGAATTAGTGTGTTTTAAAATTATTACACTGGTGTCAGACACTAGAGTTGCTGCAGCCACTAGGCTACTCTTTGGTAGCCTTCTTTTTCACGTTTGTCAAATATGATCTCTACCAACAAATACTCATCAATATATTATTACAAATATTTTACAATAACCAGTATTTTTTCATCTTATTATTTTTTAAAAAAATCTTTTAATGTTTATTTATTTTTGAGAGAGACAGAGACAGAATGCAAGTGGATTGGGGGCAGAGAGAGAGGGAGACACAGAAGCCAAAGCAGGCTCCGAGCTGTCAGCACAGAGCCCGATGCAGGGCTCGAACTCACGAGCTGTGAGATCATGACCTGAGCCGAAGTTGGATGCTCAAGTGACTGAGTCACCCAGGCGCCCCTCATCTTATTGTTTAAAACAAACTATTTTATGGTTTGGTTTTTTTTTTTTTTTGAAAGTTCTGTCTCAACTCCTGTAGTTTTATCTACTAAAAATGTTGAATACGCTAGGGTCAAGATTAGTTAAGAATATAAGGACCACTCACTACTTTAGTCTTCCCGCTGGGTTGGCACTGAGTGATTGATTAATCACTAGGCTGACTTGCATATATGGTTCATCTAGCGGTTAATCCATCTAATCCTAATATTCATGCCAGTTTTTTGTCACATTAACCACAAAGACTTAACAAGAGCCTCTCCAAGTGGTTTACTAAAAAATCAAGCTATACGTTTGCAACATTTCCCTTATTTAAATTTACCAACCTTGTCAAAAAAGGAAGTAACGATAAAAAATCAACATAACTTAGTTTTCAGAAAACTCAATCTGGCATCTAGGGATCAACACAATCTCTTCTAAAACTATCTGTTTAATGATGGATATCAGAATTTTGCCAGATAAGAAGACCATTCTAAACAAATGGACATGCGACTTAAATGTCATGCCATCAGTTAGTTATTCCTATTCTTGCTCCAGGTTACAACTCTTAATGGTCCTCTTTTTGTACAGCGCAGGGAATGTAGTCAATAGTATTATTATAACAATGTATGATGACAGATGGTAACTGCACTCATGTGGTGAGCACTGTGTAATACACACAACTGTCAAATCACTATGTTGTGCATCTGAAATTAATATAACATTGTATGTCAACTATACTTCAATAACAGAACAATTTTTAAAGACCTCTTTTCACGGTCTTCAAAAATATTTTCACAAAACTCAGGTAAATTGGGGCTTAACATTCTTGATTCTATGCTCAGAGATCTGAGGCCAATATTCAATTCATTCTTAAAACATATTTACCATTAAATGCTCTTAATATTCATATAAAACAGGGCAAAACAGTTCACTGTACAGATTGCTTTTCTAGATCTTTTCTCTACATTTCTCTCACTGGAATTGTTTAAAATTCTAAAATCTAATTTTTATTTTTTTAAATCCCTTTATTCCTCAAAAACTATCTGCCTTTCTGGGAGTTATGCTTATCTCTTCTCTGAATTTTCTGTAGTCCACTTGCCAAAAGCTTCAAAATACATTTAACTAACCCCCTGATTAATTTTCTTACTTATTTTAAAAACTCTCCCAAGGTGTCCATCACATTGCCAATGAGTCTTTCCTTTATAAATAAAAAGGTTAAGAGAAAAGGCAGGCATAAATGCAGAAATAAACAGTTAACCATCCACACCAGCTTCCTTAGTGGCCAAAGACTAGCAAACTACAATTCTTAAGTTATGTCAGTATCTCTATATTTGATCCTTAATACATAACTAGAAGTAGTTTTTTAAACATTTTTCTCCAATTCAGATACATCTCCATCATTTTTTCTGCTTGCTTTAAAAGATTCAAAAATATGGGGCACCTGAGTGGCTCAGTCAGGGGAGTGTCCGACTTTGGCTCAGGTCATGATCTCGCGGTTGATGGGTTTGAGACCTGCATCAGGCTCTGTGCTGACTGACAGCTCAGAGCCTGGAGCCTGCTTCAGATTCTATGTCTCCCTCCCTCTCTGCCCTTCTCCTGCTCCGTCTCTCTCTCTCTCAAAAAAAAAAAAAAAAAAATTAATAAACATTAAAAAAAAGATTAAAAAATGACAAAATTTGAAATCTATTATATTTCCCTCCCAGAGATAACCACTGTTAACAGTTGGGATAATCTCCCCAGATTTTCTTTTTTTCAAGTTTATTTATTTTGAAGGCACGTGCATGCACACGCGCGCGCGTGCGCGCGCACACACACACACACACACACACACACACACACACACGCTGGGGAGGGGCAGAGAGAGAGGGGGGGAGAGAGAATCCCAAGCAGGCTCCACACTGTCAGTGCAGAGCTTGGTGTGGGGCTCAGTCCCACTCACCATGAGATCATGGCCTGAGCTGAAATCAAGACTTGGATGTTTAACTGACTGAGCCACGTAGGCACCTCACCTTAGATATTTTTCTATGCAAACTTTCCCCCCTAAATGGAATCATACCATATATACTGTCTGGAAACTTTTTCATACTTTAAATATTCTTTGAAAGAGAACAATTTATTTACCATCAGTCCATTTTATACACAAACACACATACCTCCTCCTCCCACCCCCTATCTCGGATTGGCTTTAAATGTCAAGGGTGGGTTGAAAGGGGAAAAAGATGCCATGTTAAAGTTTAATATATAATAACCATTTCCTGTTTAGTGTAAGCTGAAACAAGTCTAAAGATGCTTCCTCAAGGTCAAA
Source organism: Puma concolor (assembly GCF_028749965.1). NCBI lineage: Eukaryota > Metazoa > Chordata > Mammalia > Carnivora > Felidae > Puma > Puma concolor. The sequence goes on along the minus strand of NC_141673.1, from coordinate 39,308,862 downwards.
ATAACCCACACAACCTTTTTGTGCAATTGCTACTGTAGCATTATTTGCAGTAATCAAGATATGGAAGCAACCCAAGTGCCCACTGATAGATGAATGGATTAAGATGTGGTGTGTACACACACACACACACACACAGAAGGATATTACTGAGCCATAAAAAAGAATGACACCTTGACATTTGCAACAACATAGATGGATAAAGGGTATATTGCTAAGTGAAATAAGTCATTCAGAAATAGACAAATATCACATGAATTCACTCACATGTGGAATTTAAGAAACAAATAAACAAAGGGGGGAAAAAAATCAGACTCTTACAAAGAATAAATTGGTGCTTGCCAGAGGGGAGGTGGGTAGAGAGATGGGTGAAACAGATAAAGGGAATTAAATCTTGATGAGCACTGAGAGATATACAGAATTGCTGAATCATTATATTCTACACCTGAAACCAGTATAGCACTGTATGTTAATTATACTTGAATAAAAAATAAACAAAAGAATAAATATATCAGGTTATAAGTTTCTTCTTTATAACATATTTCATCTTTATCTTCCCTGGAAACACTTAGTAAATTTAGAAACTGAGCAAAGTTAGAGATTGTTGAATCTTTCATTGTACCACTCTGAGCAAAATCCAATATGCTCTGAAAAAAAAGTACTCTCATCTTTCACTTTAACCTATGACCTTGTTTTCACAATGCGTTATCTCAGGTAATAAAAAACTTTGACTGTTACTACTACTAGTTTATTCCTAACAGTTTTGTATTCCACCCCTCCCTGAGACCTCTAAAAACACATATGCTGCCCTCCCCTACAATATCATCAAAGTAAATTTGGCTTTACCTAGAAGTTCTTAATGAATTCTTCTGAACTTGAAAGGCACAGAAAAATAAACACGAAATTTTGCATGTATTTTTAGATAGTTCACCAAAACCCTAAGTATCTAACCATGAATCCTTATCCTCTGGTTTTTCTAAAGCCTCATAAATTGTTGTCTGTGTGGTATTCACACTTCCAGAGAACTAGGGAGATATAAGAAAAAAGGCTAAGTCCAAAACAAACAACAACAAAAAAAGAAAACCTCCCAACAGGATTCTGATTTATTATTTAGAGTTAAACCACCCCTCCTGTGTGTTAGCTCAAGATCTAGTATATCCTTTAAACATACATTTCACACTTCGTTATGATTTGTTATTCATTGCTAGTCTTCCCCAATATCATTCAAATACACTCTGCACCTGACCTATACAGTAAGCACACAGTTATTTCCTGAATGAATGTATACTGTGCAAAGCACATTCACTCACCTAGTTATCCAAAAGAGAAACCAAGTGTAAAATCAAAAGAATTTTAGGATATTCAGAGTTGTGTAACCATCACCAGAATCAACTTTAGAACATTTTTATCATCCTAAAAAATGCTATACACCTTAGCAGTCACTCCCCTTTTCCCCTCAACTCTAGCCTTTGGCAACCATGAATCTATCTTCTGTCTCTATATATTTGCCTACTCTAAACATTTCATATAAATGGAATCATGTAATATGTGGTCCTTTGTGACTGGCTACCTTTACTTAGTATAATGTCATTGAGATTCACCTATATTATATCAAGTATTAGTACTATTTATATTGCCACATAATATTCCACTAATTCCAGTAACATAATATAGGACATTTTATTTATCCTTTCAACTGATGGACATTTGTGTTGTTCCCACTTTTGGCTTTTATGAATAATGCTGCTATATGCATTAATATACACATTTTTATGTGGACATCTGTTTTCAATTCTCTTGGACATATACCTAGGAATATAATTCCTGGGTTATATGGTTAACTCTATGTTTAGTCTTTTGAGGAACTGCCAGACTGTTCTGACAGTGGCTGCACCATTTCATATTACCATCAAAGATATAGAGGGTTCTAATTTCTCCAAACTTTAGTCAATACTTGATATCATCTGGTATTTTTATTCTAGCCATTCTAGTAGGTGTGAAATACCCTTTTGATGTGCATTTCCCTGATGGCTAAGTAATTCCTTCTGTAAACTCCACGAGGGTAGTGCTGATATCTGTTTTGCTTAAAAATGAAATCCCCCCCAGGGCACCTGGGTGGCTCAGTTAGGTGTCTGACTTCCACTCAAGTCACAATCTCACAGTCCATGGGTTCGAGCCCTGCATCAGGCTCTGTGCTGACAGGTGAGAGCCTGGAGCCTGCTTCAGATTGTGTGTCTCCCTCTCTCTCTGCCCTGTCCCCCCCTCCCCACCGCCACTCATGCTCTGTCTCTCCTCTCTCAAAAACGAATAAATATTAAAAAAAAATTAAAAAGACAAATGAACCCTCCCCCCGCCCCCAGCATTTAATAGCATATGGTACAGAACAGGCCTTTGATTCTGTTAAGTGAATGTATAAAAGCTAGTATGGATTTGGGAACATTTTTCTTTCAGGTGTGCATGTAATGGGAGATATTAATTGTATGTGGGAAGTAAAGGAGAAAAGATAAGATGGCCTTCAGATTTCAGTTTAGTAAATGGAAGACTGATATATCGTCAAAAAATGTGGATTACATTCAAAAGGAAAACAGATCATATAAAGAGAAAAACTGAAATAGGAATGATATGGAAATGAAAAAAGAGAGAAACATGAGAACCTTGGAACATTCTTCTTTAAGAAAGGAACAGATAAAAAAGGGACACTGAACAGGGATATTCAGAAGACAAACAAGAAGAGAGTAGAATCATAAAAGGCTCAAGACATGTTACCTATAACCTATACATAACTTTCTCAGGGACGTCTTTCCCAATATTCTAGGTTAAGTTCTCCTAATAAAAACTTTCATCCCACCCTGTATTTCTATTCTAACACTTACTAAAATTGTAATCATTTGTTCATGCTGCCACCCACTAGATTATACACTACATTCAGGCAAGGAACATTGTTTTTAGAGATTTGTACAATGCCAGGCATATGGACAATAATGCTTTATATATTTATTGTATGAATGAGTCAATCACTAATTTAAATGAGTATCAACATCATGTATTTGTAAAATACAAATACTGTTTAACATTTAAAAAAAATTTTTTTTTTCAATGTTTGTTTATTTTTGGGACAGAGAGAGACAGAGCATGAACGGGGGAGGGGCAGAGAGAGAGGGAGACACAGAATCGGAAACAGGCTCCAGGCTCTGAGCCATCAGCCCAGAGCCCGACGCGGGGCTCGAACTCACGGACCGCGAGATCGTGACCTGGCTGAAGTCGGACGCTCAACCGACTGCGCCACCCAGGCGCCCCTAACATTTTAAATAACATATACACAAATTTTATTAACACACAGATAAAACAGATTTTCCTATGGGTGACTTAAAAAAGAAAGATGACATTATCATATTATGAATGTTTAACAGATGTATGTCAGGAGCACTTTCAAGGTTAGTCTTCTATGTTAGATATACTAGAAACTTTACTGAAAATGTCTTTGCACAATGAAGCATTAAACAGTATGTTGTTTTGAGCAAAACATATAAAATTTCAGGTGAAATTTCTAAAAAACAATCCTAACAATACACTGTCCTGAGCAAAGATGTACATAGTATGATATCCACCGTATAATGAAAAATTGGAAATATACAAAATATTCATCATTAGACAACTGGGAAAATAAATTTTGGGATGTACACACGCACACGTGTACACACACACACACACACACACACACACACACACACACACACACACACTGGAGTACTATGTAGCCATTAAAAAGGAAAATGTGTACCAGTATTCATTAACATAGAAAAAATTTTAAAAACATATAATTTAAAAAGCAAGTTGTAAACCAGAAAATTAAATGTAACCCCATTTATAGAAAATTATATACTGGGGGGTGCCTGGGTGACTCCGTCCATTGAGCATCCAACTTCAGCTCAGCTCAGGATCTCACAGTTCGTGAGTTCAAGCCCCGCATCAGGCTCTGTGCTGACAGCTCAGAGCCTGGAGCCTACTTTGTCTCAGTCTCTCAATAATAAAACATTAAACAAATTCTTTAAAAAAAAACAAAGAAAAGAAAAGAAAATTATATATTGGATATAGACAGATAAAGGAGAGTTTACTAAAGTTTTAAATGGGGTTACCTCCAGGCCTGAAAATCTGGATAGTATTTCTTTGTGTGTTTTTTTGTTTTCTTAAAATAGGCTCCACATCCAACATGGGGCTTGAACTCACAACCATAAGATCAAGTGTGACATGCTCTACCAACTGAGCCAGCCAGGTGCCCCAGTATTTGTTTTTCCATGATGCTTTAATTACTTAAATAATTATTCTAAAATGTTTATTTGGGATAAAATACATATAGAACAGTAAACACACTTGAAAGTAAGCTGTGTTCAAAAGTAAAAAGGAGATGGGGAAAATAAAAAGCACGAGTAGATAGAAGACACTGAGGGCTTAATAATTACTTAAGGCTTTTCATATATATCACAGGATAAGTAAAAATGCTGAGATGCTCAGAAACAGAGGCATTTTATGATGGCTGAAAGAGTTAAATAGCAACAGACATTTTGTAATGAAAAAAACTTGAATATGAGACAAAGTTTTTATGCAGATTGTTCCATGTACTCAGAAGAAATACGGAAATTACTGAACATGTTATCTGTCCTAATCTTTTAAGGAAAGCTGTACAAATTAACATACCTTTGAGAAAAACAATAGCTCTTAATGAAATACAGTGTCATAATCTGGCAGTAGCAGCATCAAAATCTTTTGCGGAAATACAAACAAAAAAGACTATGTTCAAATCACAAGCTAAAATACTCACTTATTTCTTGCAAAATCTAGAACACGAAGAGTACACTAGGCTAATCAGAAAGAAACTATGAAACATACCCAAGTCCCATATAATAAGAGTTAAATAAAATCCAATAAAAATAAATTCCAATTAAAAATAAGCATTTTAGGACATATCATCTAATCACAGATAGTACTTATTAACTATGATTACCCATGTTCACCAGACAGATCTCCAAATGACTATCAGTTTCAAAATTTAAAAACTCTCCTGAAAGAAAAAAAAAAAATCCTCAATACTAAAGATATTCAAAAGAACATTCTCGGGGTGCCTGGGCAGTTCAGTCCAACTTCAGCTCAGGTCACCTTGGGCTCTGCGCTGACAGCTCACAGCTCGGAGCCTGGAGTCTGCTTGGGAGTCTGTCTCCATCTCTCTGTACCCCCCCCCCCCAAAATATAAATAAACATTAAAAAAAAGAACATTCTGGAGCTGAGGAAGAGTTCCAGAAATGTTCCAAGCAAAAATATAAATATTTGAATACATTTATGACCATCTAAAATAAGACTGAATGAAATGTACGTACTTTAGTATGTTTCCCATAAAGGTAATTGGTACGTGTGTATGTGCATGTATGTGTTTTGACAGTTAATCCAGGAAAATACACTTTTCCACATGGTTAACTTCTAAGAAGGTGTCAATTCACATTCTCACAAAATTTCTCCTTTGCACTATGCAAATATTCAAGAAAATGACACAAACTTTCTACAACCTTGTTTTTTTGTTAGAGAACATGTTAAAGAAAAAAATGTAATTTCAGCTCAAATATGACTTAATAAGCTAAAGTAATGCTTTTTAAGTGAAGCTCTCCCTGCAGAATACCTCACACTTAATGCACATAAGGCATTTAAACAGATTACTAAAAAGGTGACAGCTGAGGAATGCCTTCATTTCTTTCCATGGTTTCTACTGAATGTCATTTCAGAAATGCCTATACAACACATGACAATGTGGAATGTCTCCACCCATGAAAGAGCATTTGAGTTGGGAGCAAGCACACTTAGGGCAGTAACACAGAGCTCAAGTTTGTCTTTTTATGGTTAGCTTAACAATGAAAAGATAAACAACCAAAATACTAATAAGGTCAGAAAATACTGGCATACGGGGAGATTCACAGTAAAGTGTTATTCAGAAAACAAAAGCTGCGATTAAAAATCATCTGAAAATATAAATTAGCTTCTAATGCCAGTATGCTAGCGATTCCTTTTCTAAACCAACAACCTACAACTTGTTTGAAGGAATTCATTTTTAAAGTATGTTGCATAAACTGAGCAAAATTCTCCTTGTGTTGGTAATCAGGAATATATTCCATTTCAAAAATAAGTCTAAGATCCTGTTAAATTTTGTCCCTTTGCATGTGAAACATTATAAAAGTAAGTTATTGGCATAAGCACCTTTACGACAACATTTTTAATGTTTGTTAGCTCTGTTGTATTTATCCATGCAAACTATCATCGTTCTGTTTCTATGAACTCTACTCTTCACAAAATTGGTCTAGAGTGTGTTCAATTTTTTTTTTTTAACCAATAAACACTATGCACCTGCTAAAAGAAAACTCAGATACCAAAGGGGATTTAAAGAAAAATGAATCAAAGTCTCTATTTGAAAGAATCCACCTATTTTGTCTGGAGAGAGATACTAAAAGATGATAGTGTAGAGGTGCCAAACTTAAACAGTAGAGACTCACTGTGTACCCCAGTGGTCAAGCAAATCCACATTGTGCTTTGAGCTGTGCTTTAACATAAAAAAACTGGAAAATATATTCCAGAGGAAGATTACATGTGCAACAGCTTATGGAAATATAAACATGAAGCTGGTAGTTCCTAAAATATGAACTGGTGGATCACTTTCACTGATCTCCTGAATCTCTTTAGGTAAATTCTTTTCTGTTCCACATTGGGTAATCAGGGGCCAGGCACTTATACCCTGAAGATGTGGCCTGCCATCATCTGCATGCTATCATATCATATCCTGCCAGAAGGAGGACATACGGAATAGAGTCATGAAATCTGAATTACCCTCTCTACTTGCATGAAAGACTATCAAGAACATCTGTGGTCAGCACAGCAACAATTTTATGGACATGAGTCCCCAGTGTCTTTTATTTGAATACTATATACTTTTTCGTTGTTGAAATATGCTTTTTCTTTATGAAAATGATGATAGTATAAGCTGATCAAGTTGTTTCTAACGTCCTAACAAAAAAATCAGGCTATCCTCTTTTAGTCACTAAAATTTAAGAAAACATTTTATTAGTCTATAAAATGTAAAATTCTGGGAATCAGTGATTGGATGGACAAGTAAATCACATGTCAAATGGTGCTCTCACTTATTAACAACAAGGAAAAAAAATTCTATTGCCATTTCTAAGTTAAGACCTGAAATATAATTTGTCTAAGTTTTGCAAAATGAATTTAAAAATTGAGTACTTTTATAACTTGGATATTATTACTAACAAAAGACTTCCAATTAAAATCAAACATGATTGGGGTACCTGGGTGGCTCAGTCGGTTGAGTGTCCGACTTAGGCTCAGGTCATGATCTCACGGTTCGTAAGTTCGAGCCCTGCATCAGGCTCTGTGCTGACAGCTCAGAGCCTGGAGCCTGCTTTGGATTCTGTGTCTCCCTCTCTCTCTACCCCTCCCTGGCTCATGCTGTGTCTCTCTCTGTCTCTCAAAAATGAATAAACGTTAAAAAAAATTTTTTTAATCAAACATGATTAACATTAAAACGTTTGTTTTACTAATTCATAAGTTAATTCAGGTAATTTCATTAGCATTTCATGTAATATCTCAAGCCCTAATTATGAATACCAATAATCACTGTATCAGGCAGTAAAGTGCAGATTAAATGGTAGTGACAAGCTCAAGGTTGTTTTCTTTCTTTTTTTAAAATTAATATGGATATGAGTTTACCTATAATTTATCTCTTTTCATTAGAAGTTAAATGTGTGTATATAAAGTGTATACTGTAAATGCATACATAAAAATGCCTAAAGCATTAATATAAATTATTATTAAGATAAAGGAAAATGAAGATATTTAAAGACTAAACTCTATGTCCAAAAAAAAAGGAGTTTTTGTTGCAAGTTCCTTTGCAACCTCCCAAAGCACTTGATCAAATATTCTGTACATATGGGGCACCTGGGTGTGTCAGTCAGTTAGGCATCTGACTTCATGATCTCACAGCTTGTGGGTTTGAACCCCGCATCAGGCTCTGTTCTGACAGTTCAGAGCTTACAGCCTGCTTCAGATTCTGTCTCTGTCTCTCTCTGTCTCTTTCAAAAATAAATTAAAAAAAAATTTTTTTAATTAAAAAAAATATTCTGTACATAAAGGCCAGTCAAAAACAATCTTTGAAGTTCCTAAAATTTAGGACAGATTCTGAGGTCTTTTAAAAAATATTTATTTTGAGAGAGAGAGAGAGCGCGTGCACATGTGTGTGTGAGACAGAGAGAGAGAGAGAGAGATAGAGAGAGAGGCAGAGAGAGAATCCCAAGCAGGCTCTGTGCTGTCAACACAGAGCCCCACATGGGGTTCAATTTCATGAACCTCGAGATCATAACCTGAGCAGAAATCAAGAGTCCAACGCTTAACTGACTGTGCCACTCAGGAACCCTTGCTCCTGAGATTAATTTAGATATAGTACTACTATTTCAGTTACCACAGAAAGCTCATAAAAGTGTTGCCCAGCTACAGCAAACATACATGAAGAAAAAATTATATATATGTGTTGTGTTGTTTATATATTTTATATATTATATAAACACATTATATATATATGTGTGTGTTTAATTCTCTGCTGATTAACAGAGAAAGCTGTAACTACTACTCATCAAACATAATGACTAGATTTAAGAATACTTTCTTCTTCAGATTTAAAAGATGAGGCACCTGGGTGGCTCAGTTGGTCAAGCGTCAGACTCTGGATTTCAGCTCAGGTCATGATCTTACAGTTGGTGAGACTGAGCCCCATGTTGGGCTCTGTGTCAATAGTGCAGAGTCTGCTTGGGATTCTCTTTCGCTCTCGCTCTCCCTGCCCCTCCCTTGCTCATGTGCACGGATACATGCACATGTTCTCTCCCTGAATTTCTCTCTCACAAAATAAATAAATAAAAATCAAGAAAATTAAAAACACACAAAAATAAGATACCTAGCATAGTTGTAAGTTTGAGCTTTGGAATCAGATAGACCTGTATGTTAGAACCCAGCTCTGTCGTTTATTATCTTGGTAATCTTGAGCAAGTGAAAAGGGATGCTGTGAGAATTAAATAAAATATTGGTTGTAAAAGCATGTACCACAGGGTTCCACATATAACAAGTCCTCACCAAATGTTCACCAGCCAAGTCTACTTCTTAATAAAACACTGTGATAAGCCATGGCTAATATATATCCAATTCCAACACAGAATAAACTCAAAAGACTGTTGGAGGTCTTCAACCTTTCAAAGAGGTCTACCAAAATGCCAATACTCCATCTTTTCAAAATGATTGTGGAACCCCATAAACTTTCAAAGAAAAAGTAGGGGTGAAAATAGTATTTTTCAGGCAGAAAGGAATGAAACTACCAACTTCGGGAACTCTCAAGAAGTAATATAGTAATGCTATAGCAGTAACATATTTTTCTATATCCACTATCTCCCATAAAAGTCATCTTTCGGGACACCTGGGTGGCTCAGTAGGTTAAGCGTCTGACTTCAGCTCAGGCCATGATCTCGAGGTTCATGAGTTCCAGCCCCGCCATCAGGCTCTGTGCTGACAGCTCAGAGCCGACAGCCTGCTTCAGATTCTGTGTCTCCCTCTCTCTCTGCCCCTCCCCCATTCATGCTGTGTCTCGGTCTCTCAAAAATGAATAAACATTTAAAAAAAAAGTCATCTTTCTACTCATCTCTAAAAAAATCATCTAACTAGACTTTTTTTTAAAGAGATTTTATTTTTAAATAATCTCTATACCCAGCACGGGGCTTGAACCTACAACTCTAAGATCAAGAGTTGCATGGTCCACTGACTGAGCCAGCCGGGTGCCCTTACACTTAAAATTTTAAGTGCAAGTACTCTTACTATGTAAACAGCATTTGTAAAATGTGGTAACAAATTTCTTCTATTGCATCTTGTGCTTCTACCTGGCTGTACTAGAAAATGCTCAGTCACAGCTTGCAATCACACTAGCTGAAGCACATGAAAGATGGGTCTTGGTTATGACACTTCAAAGTCAGACCACAAAACTGTTGCCAGGAAGCACAAAGGCAGCAACGGCAGAGAAGACATTGTAACAGTAGCAATGTGGGCACTGGTGTCCTACCCGCACACTCCATATATGGCTAGGGTTGTCCATTTATTTGCAGGAAACGAGGGGCCAGTTTGGGGTTAGAAGTTTTGTTTATTTAGGTGGGTTTTTTTTTTCTTTTAATGGATTTAGGATGGTTTCAATAAAAACTTTTAAGAGCCATCAGCATAAAGTGTTACAGTCTTTCTAATAAGAAAATTATGTAGAGTAATTTATACTACACATTCCTTAAAATAGATATTATTTATAAGTGATTCAATAGATTCTTCTAAGATCTTAACATCCCTACCTCAAAAAACAAACAATAAACTCTATCTGCAGTTTTAAACATTTCTCATATATAGCCATTACACTATTCTCTAACAAGAGACTCAGTATCAGCTGCTTCCAATCTCTCTTCCTTTTGGTTGGAAAACACTTTAAGTAGCCCTATTAGAATACTTTTAAAGAGAGTTACATTTCAGATTACGATTCAGTGAAAATGCCTTGGCTGAGAAGATTGAGCACTTAAGAAAAGACTGCACAAAAGTACTCCTTTTACTGTCAAGAGGGGAACCACATATTTTTACAAAGAAGCTTCAAATGACTTCCTTAAAAGTTGATAAAATTTGTATTTTAAGAGCAAAAGGATTGAATACTAAACTTATCTGCAAGTCTGTCTTTTGAAAAGTAAAAGGAGAACTTCATTTTAAAATTATAATAGTACAGAATATGGATCTAATTCTGGTTTGTATTCTTCTGGAGGACCTAGTTCAGACTCCTATAAAGAAGGTGACAAATCAATTAATGACTCAACTCAATATTTTTCTATCACTTAACCAAGATTTAAACTGATTTAAGATTTTTTATTAGGAAGGAGGTTAATATTAAGAAATTCTTTAAAGCTCAAGATACTAAAAAAATCTGCACAGAATATCCACAACAAAGATTTTCATTTGTCTTATAAACATGTAAGTTCTATTATGTGTAAGAACAGTAAGTAGTGGATGTGAAGTGTTTTAAAAATTTATCTTACAATATACGGATAAGTACAAAACTTCCTACTTATAATACAAGTTTTGTATCTTGTATAAGATACAAATGAAAAAAATCTTTAGTGAGTATCTACAATGTGCCAGGCTCTGGAAATACAAAAATATGGGAAATTGGGGCGTTATAGTCTATCAGGAAAGACAAATTTAAAAACAAACACTATTCAGCAAGAAGCGTTTCAATAGCAGCAGAAAGGCAATATATAAGGAATAATGAGCACCCCAGAGAAAAGAGTGCCATAGTATTATACAAATTCAAAGGACAGAAAGATCCCTACTGGCTGGCAACTCCATTGAACCCGGAAGAATAACTAGGATTGTGAATGGCAAAGAAGGAAGGGAAGATATTCTAGTGGCAGAAAAAGTATTTCCATAAGCATGGAAATAAAAAGGTAAAGAGTAAAAAAAATGGGACGTCTGGGTGGCTCAGTTGGTTAAGTGTCTGTCTGACTTCAGCTCAAGTCATCATCTCACAGTTCATAGGTTCGAGCCCCGTGTCGGGCTCTGTACTGACAGCTCAGAGCCTGGAGCCTGCTTTGGATTCTGTGTCTCCCTCTCTCTCTCCCCACCCCACCCCCCAAAATAAATAAGTAGGCATTAAAAGAAAGTAGAACACAATAGCGATATATCAATTATAAGCTAAATGATGAAACACTTTGAGCTTAAGGAGAGAAATGACACAATCAAAATGATACTGTTAAAAAATTATCCTGATGAATATGAATATGCTGGATTGGACCAGAGAGCCAGGGAAGGCAGATAAAGCAATTAACCTATTATTATACTCTAAGGATAAAATAAAGGTATGAACTAGGTTGTTAATGAGAGTAGAGTAGCAAGGAAAAGAACTGATAGGATATATGTAGACAAAGAGATAAGTAAACAATAACTGAATTTTAAGCCTGATCCAGAGATTAATGATATCACTGAAAGAATCAGAGGCATTAATAAGAAGAGTAGGCTTGGTAAAGAAAGATTTAACTTTTATTTCAGGCTGAATTCAAAGAAATTCCTGACATTGATGTAAAACTGTCTAACAACAGGTACCTGGATACAGGTAATGTCTTAAGATATGGAAAAAAAAAAAATACATATATATATATAAACTAATGTTAAATGATAAAAGTAGATTATAAAACTGTATTTCAGCTATGAAAATCCATGTGTGAATAAGAATTCTTTGAAGAAATCACAAGGGTAAACGCAAATACAGTAGTTGCTATCCCATGACAAAGGGGGTGAAACTCTATTTACTACATTACTACTTAAATATATATTTTTAAGTAGAGAATCACAATATATTGAGTAATATTTCATTTTAAGTCAATACTTCATTACTAGAAAAATGGAAATGAGGGACTGGAGCTCTGCAGAAATGTGAAAACTGGAAACTGACTTGGAAGTTACTGGCACAGAGGAAGTAGATATAATTTTAAGGTAAAAATCAAAGGTTAAACTCAAAACTGTTGGAAGAAATCTCAGTCCTGCATTTTATGCAAGTATCAGTAGGACTCAGCAATAAGGCATTTTATAGAAAACTCTTTACTCTCCTAAAATCTATAATGTATACTGAAATATACAGGTAGAAAACGGTACTAGGTACCTATAAAATCAGAGCTGATTAATGCCCACCAATAAAAATAAAAATCTACTCTAGACTTCAGTTCTAGAAAATCAGAAGTTTATTTTAACTTCAGTACTATTTAGTATTGTTTTCTAGCTCTGGGAGTCAGGGGGAGGGAGGCTATTCCAGAGACCAAGACAGGAAATTTGACACGAAACACTGCTTTTTTCCAATATGGATGACATACTTCTGTACAAAAAGAATAACTGAAAATTCAGTATCTTTTGTAACTTTCAATGAGAAAGGACATTCAACCAACAAATTTTTAAATATAAGATGCTAAATATTAGATTAAGTATATTTAAGGATTGTGAAGTTTCTAAAACTATCCTGACAGTGAAATTTAAGACACTTGACTAAAACCAAAAACATAAATATTCCAAAAGACTAACCGATAGATAATCTAGCAAAAACATTTTAGGTATTATATCATCTTTTGAGAGGTTAAATTAAAAAAAATACTATTGTAGGGCTATTATATCAATGGGTCAATTTTAGGTTTTTTAATTTAAGTATTTAAAAAAAGCACCATTCAAGGTATTTCTTAAAAGCTTAAAATTTCCTTGTGATTCTTTTTTTTAAAAAAAGTTGTATTTATCACCTTTGCACTGTTGTTCTGAATTTGCCCAAAGCGAACTCCTTGTTCTCACAGTCACAATGGGAAAAAAGTACAAGAGTTGATAAAAGAGAAATGAGAGTAGAGAAAACACGATAAAAAATTTAATGCTTGATATTTTAAAGACTTTGGCTTCACTGACATAAGCAATGTGCAGATAAAATTACAAAAAGATACTATGCAAATGATTATGCATAAACTTCGAAATTTCTGCTTAACAAGCTTCTCAGCTAAAACAAAATACCCAATAAAGACTACACCTACATGTTGCCAAACAACTGAATTCAGTTAATCAGGAAAACATTGATAAGTCTGATAATTCTTGCAACATGTCCAAATTGAGAGGGGAAAAAAAAACCCTTAAGAAATCTGTAATGGGTATTTTCTCTTCTTACCTAAGCCAATATTAATATTACATTAACGTAAGTATTAGAAAATTTCCTCTTCCTCCAAGCAAATACAATTGGGTTCCTCCACAAATATAATAACTTTAAATTTCTATTTGACAATTTTAATAAAACATATTGATGTAAACCATTATCCAATTGTACCCTGACCTCAAGCATACAATAAATGTCTTTCAGAATCAATTCCGTACTAACACATGCAAATTACACTTGAAAGATACTTAAAGATTCTTCATCTTACATAACTACATTTTTATCATTTTTAATGGCAAAAGTTTCTTTCATTCCCAACACGTTTTTAGAATCTAGAATTTGCTATGCTTTAAAATAAACCTCAGCCAAATAAAAACCATGCTATACATTAGAGATTCTAATGACACAGAAAAAGAACTCAAGACCACACTGTATTTTTACTGAGTTCCACACTCTGAATTCCAGATTTGTCCTGCAACTTGTCAGTCATTTCAATTCATCCAGTCAACTTTGTAAACAAAGGCTATAAGCCAAGTTTGATATGAGAATTCAATTAAATAAAACTTAAAACGGTCATCATTCACCAAACAGGAAGCAGCAAAAGGAAAAATGCCATCACACACCTCTTTTAAAAAGGCAGTGGGGCAATATGCATAAAATACAAAGCCTTAAGTTTCAACCTCCCAAACAAGTTTTTGTTACAGTATTAAATAAAACACAGCTATGATCTTCCATACATAACCAAGGCAACTTTGAGATAGTCTACAAATCTTTTCACCGTAAGGGGAAGTTATTGCTGTAAAGTCGTTTTCTAGGTTAATTCCAATTGACCAGTAAGAAAATGGAAAGAGTCTATGTCCTGTCACCTATTACCATCACTTAAAAATTGTTTTTTTTATGCAGAACTCTACGTGGTTGTGTTGCTTTTGGCCTGTTAAAGGCAAAGCAACATTATCTCTGGATTGCCAATAGTTTCTCCTTATTTGGCTAACATTGAGAGATCCCAATCAGACTACTATAAAACTTTAACATGCACAAAGCATCCATTTTGAGAAAAGTTTCTGACCAGCTTTCTTTTATTTTTCCACCCCCAAAAGGAAAATCAGAGCTTGGTAGTCGGCTCTGAAAAGAGTGCCCCGTGTTTATTTCTCTCTTTCTAAACCCCAGTGCACACCCCAAGACGTGGGGCTCAAGGATCTCTGACACTGCGGCAAACTCTTCTCGGAGAATACACTTTATTTAGTACGTTCGGGTCCGGCAGTGGGCAAGCCCTTTTGAACCCTTCCTTACCGTACGCACCTCCCTCCCCTCCCTTTCACCCGGTGCAGATCAGCTAATTACACCCCGTCTCCCCCCTCCCCAATGACCAACAATAATAAAGGAGAAAACAGGAAATCGTCCGCTCAGGCACTCCGCTTAGGGCTCTTGATTACTATTATTATCATCATCATTTGTAATCAAGCCCTAAAAACTACAGCAAATCCAATGCCCACCTACAAGCCAAAGACGTCCATCTGCTCAAGTGTCCCTAATGCCCTCGTCGGTTGTTTTCTTTAGCATCCCCCGTCGTGCAAGTATATCATTGACATCGGGCCCAGGTACAAGCCCAGTACACCCCTCCCCGTCTCGACCCCAACTCCCAGACACACGTCCACAAATGGACCTGGGGCCCCAAGCCGACCACAGTCCCTTTTTCCTCTGCCCCGGAAATCACCCAATTTCCAACTCCAACATCAACTAGTCTGAAGGGGGCCTCACGCCAGAAGCCCTCCCTCCACTAGTTCTATCCCTCCCACCCTCCCTCCCTCGCGGGAAGCCGCCCCCTCACCCCGCAGCAGGGAGTCTCCCGCCGCCCCCAGCCTCCGGAGGCCGAGAGCGGAGAGAAGGCCCCGGCGGGAGGCCGACGAGAACCCGCAGGGTCAGGACAGCCAGCGGCGGGGTGCACAGACCTGGTGCAGGGCAGTGAGTCCGTCCACATTGGCGTAATTGATGTCGGCGCCGCGGTGCAGCAGCTTGAGGACCTCGTCCGTGTCGCCGCTGGAGCAAGCAGCCAGGAAGACGGCGCCATCGTCGAACTTCACCTTGGTCTTCTGGCGCTTCACCACGGGAGGCTCGAGGTCCGTCTCGGAGCCGATCCAGCGCTTCAGCTGCTCGTTCCGCTTCTGCTTCGCGTCCGCCATCTTCATCCCCTCTCCTGCCGCCGGGTCTTCTTATCGCGAGGGGGAGGGAAGGGGGAGGCGGAGAGGGAAGAGAGGGAAGGCAGGGGGTGTGTGACTGTTTCTATGAGTGCGGGCCAGAGGAGGGCTGGGAACCGGGAGGAGACGCTCGAGACTTCCAGTATCCCACAGAGCACTGGGGCGGCGCGCCCGGCCGAGCGGACCTCCCTTCCTACCTCAGAAGCCCTCCCGCCCCCAGCCCGGCCACCCGTCACCGGCGGCCAATCTAACGTAACTTCGCGAGATCCGGACAGGGAGGCGCCCTTCGACCAGCGCGCATGCGCCCTAGGCCTGTGCCCGCCCCAGGAAGAGCGCTCGCGCGAACTGCGGCGGGGGCGGCCAGGCCACCGGAGGGAAGCGGGTGTGGTTCAGCCCGCCTGGGCGGCGGGGGCTGGGACCAACCTGGAAGGGCGGAGACAGGGAAGGAAGGTTGTCCCGCCTGGCTGAGGGCTCCTGGGTTCCGGAGGCCAACAGTCGGTCTTTACGGCCGACCTGCCTCCAGGGCTGTCTGAGCTCCTCGGAGTCGTTAGCTCTGGGCGGAGGATTTTCCTATTGGCTGCGTTATTTGAATGGAATGGAGGATAGGACGTGAATTAGGCGCTTGTAATTTCTCTTTTTGAGGAACTCGGATGAACTTGGTCATGTCAGTTTTGATAAGAAGCTCTTAAAAGCGGGGTCTGTGTAGCCGAGGGCTTTGGTGGTAGTTACCCCAGATCTCAGCCCTTGGTGACCGCCGGGTAACAAGGGTTGACCTGTGGTAATTGCGGTGGCTTCCTGCCAACCTCCACTGTGAAACTTCTTTCCCCTTATGCTTCTCTTTTGTTGTTTTGTTTTGTTTTTTCTCTCACGCGTATTTCGGGTCCTCTTACCCTTCCTTCAGTGCTTTAAGCCTCCCTTGTACTACCAACGGGAGCTTAGATCAGCCTGGTTACTGGCCCTGACCTTTTAAGGGATTTCTGGTTCCTGCTCCATTGCTTTCTAAGGATGGGTAAAGACCCAGCTGCTTTTAGAGTTCAAAGGAATGTTAATATTACGCAATTAATTCAGTTGGTATTTATTGAATATTTACTATGAGCCAGTCATTGTTCTAGGCACTGGCAATACATTGACCATAAGGACGTATTTAAACCACTGAGGTCACATTAAAAAAAAAAAAGAAGATTTTATAATTCATTATAATCATAAAAAAGGGACTTTTATCGTTGTCTTGTCTGACACCGAACATACGATTTGTAACAATAGCTAAAGTCTTTGAAGCCATCCATTTGCAATCTCCACCAACTGATATTTTTCTAAACACCATTGTTTTCGTTCATTAAAGATTTTTAGAACATTTAGAACCAAAGCAACAAAAGTCTTAACTCTTTACCATTGAATGGAACTTTAAGGAACATCTAGACTGAGTCCTCAAAGAACTAATTAATTTTACTCAGCAGCAGGATTGGGATTCCTTCAGCAAATATGCACCTGTACTGGGGTCAGGCATTTTCTAGATACTGGGGGTACAGCAGTGAGCAATTAAGCTTTTCTTATCCTCTAGTAGACTACATTGCAGCTTTTCATGTTGAGAAATAAAATACTTGAGTAAAATGCAATTAGGAAGCCACCTGCCCGGTAAGACTGAATTTTCTGAACTGCAATTACTAGGACAGTAATAAAAACTCAAATTAGGGCAAAATAGTTCCTCTGAAAATATTGTAGAAATAGAAAGTGAGTGTAACATGCAAAAAACACACCGTTGCTATTATCAGATCTTTGAATAATGATGGTTTCAGGTGCTGAAGAACTGTAGTGCTAAAATACAAAATTTGTATTCACTTTAAGAACTCTAGAATACGGCTCTTATAATAAAAGAAAGGAATCTGAGGATTGCTTTGTCAGCTTCCCTGTCTACCTAGACAAACTGGCAGCTTATCCTTACTGTTTCCCAAGAATGTTATCGTCTTATTTGGTAGCACTTAAAAGTGTCCTGGAATACAGATTGGTATCTCAAGTTTTCATTTGGACAAGAGTTTGGTGGGAAGTATGCTATTTCTGATTCAAGCACTTAAAAATGTAAAATAAGACAGTAGTTTATTAATAAAACATAAATAACTATCAGTTACCAAAGGCTACCTGTCAAAAACAAAACAACAAAAACTTACTTGGTCTATTAATGTATGCAAATTTCATTGAGTTTAGCTTTCAGTTAGCAAGTTCCATGTTAATCTCATTGGAAGTACTCTTAAACTGCTACCTGCTTTGCATTTGTATGGAGGATTTTTTTTTTTGATGCTATTATTGAATTAATAATACTGAAGACCTATGGCTAATTCCAGAACGACAAAACTTCTTGTTTAAAAAACAACACAAAGCAATCACTTCATAATACTTTAGTAGCTGAATTAACTTCAAACTTTAAGCAGCAGAAGAAATGTAAAAATAAAAATTGAACTATATTTTGCTATAAACTATAATTTGCTAACTGGTTTTCTTTGCTCAGCAAATCATTAATTATGTTTGGGGTCCTTATTACATGCAGGAGGCTGTCAAAAGAGAATATGTACCTTTTTTTAAGATTTTAGTTTTAAGTAATCTCTACACCCAACCCCGGCTCAAACTCACAATCCCCAAACCAACAGTCACATGTCCTACTGACTGAGCCAGCCAGGTGCCCCCAAGAATATGTATCTTTCTAAAAGCTTAATTACACCGCAGATATCCCCTACTAACCATTTATTTATGATTGATTTGAAGAATTTTTAATTAAATCACTAATTTACTTTAAATACACACATGAAGCTAGATATTTCTCTGTGTTCTCTCTGATGTACCATCACCTAAAGAGTCCAGCAATAATATGATACTACACTTACAGTCAAGTTTATTAGAAAAACAACTAGAGAATGTAATAACATAGGCACCAACGCTTGTGTCTGTATGGCCTTAGCTTAGTACCAACCTCTATGATGTGGAGATTTGTTTATTTATTTACTGATGAATGAATCTAAATTTGAAAATATATTTGATTATTTGTAATATGTGAACACAGAACAAGAAAAGGAAAATTTTAAAGTCAATCCAAGCCAAAAATACAAATTTCAGAATTAGCCTTTTGTTCAGTAAAAGATTGGTTAATTGCCAGATGGTAAAAAGCTCGTTTACGTGTAAAAGGAAGTTGGTCTGTAACTATTAAAGAAAATAATTAAGAACTCTTGGGATGTAGGTTGTTTCTTTGCTTAATTGATAGCTCACTGTTTTGCCAGCCTTTACAATCTTTGTAATAGCGAAGGTATATATCTCTAATACTATGTAGCATACTAAAATATTCCATAAACCAACTTTCTGTTCAGTGAATCTTTTTCCCTGTTAACCTTTATTATACAATTGGAAATGTACTTTGGTACAAAGTGTACATAAGATATTGATAAGTACTTTTAGTCATACATTTAAATTCTCATCCGTAATTCAAACCTAAAATTCTAATTTACGTTTATACAGTTGAGAATAGAATGGTCGACAAGGCAGTTTGGTCTTATCTCCTATACTCTATACCTGGCCTAGCCTCTCTTCCATTGTATAATAATTTGTTTCAAATGTTGTTTTTAGGAACTTGAAGAAAAGTTTACAATCTGCCAGCATCATAAGATATTCAGACCCACCCGGATTACTGACTGGGACCAACACTAAATCACCCTAAGTTGCTTCAGACTCTACTTTTAGGCCAAACCTGATTTCTAGATCATAGCATCTAACCCCTTCCCTTGAGTCTGAGTTACAAAGTCAGCCTCACTCCCCAGCCCAATGGTTCCTTCCACTGCTCTGAAAGTCATCTTGCTTTTAACTCTTCAGGGTAAATGTTCTGTCACATCTGGCTTCATCCCAAGAAACTAACACTTACACAGTTACTTGTGGCTGATATTCCCATAAAACTCCTCTTGTCCCTGTTTGTGGGGAATCAGATGAGTGTCTGGCAACAATTCAAGGTACAGAAATAGTGCTAAAGAGATGGTGACTTGCCTCGAATGTATGTGACTTGCAACCTGTATCATGTTCAGTGTCACGTCACATGGCCATTCATATGAATTGCTTAATTTCGTATTCCCCAATTTGTCATGATTTTTGCCTGATCCGGGCACCTATTAAAATGCTTCTTTTAACCTTTAAAAAAACTTAAATAGATTTATTTATTTTTAAAAATAGATTTATTTTAAAAGGAAACATCGTTTTTGAAGTAGAAAACATTTCTAATGGACATAAATAAAAGAAGTTCTTAAAAGCAAATGCAATGAAAACAACATGTTATTCTAGTTAGGTTACCTATCAGAGATCTGAGCCCAAGGCCGCCTCCTCTCAATTTGTTAAAAAGGGAAGATTGGCAAGGGTTGGACATATTAGCATCAGCTTGTTATTTTTCTACTTAATATAATCATAAAGATTAAAGTATATTGAAAAGAGAATGGCTTCTTTGCTGCGCACTTCACTGGTATTTTAATTTCCATCCATTTAAATTACGTCAAATACTACCAGTCTACATGTCTCACACTTTGGGGAACACTGGCTAACTTTAATTACCATGTATAATAATAATTATAATGAATTTAGTAAGGATTACAGGAAGGTGACACACTCACCTCAGGGTGTCAAGACAGGCTGTTGGAAGGCCAATTTATATGAAAGCATCTATGAGCTCCGGGAGAAAACATGACAGGAAATGCACAACTAAAGGTCATCCTCTGTAACAATGAAATTACAAGAGCAACTAAAGGCTGATGCTCCAACATCTGGAAGGAGAGTTTAGGTGCACAAGCTCTATCTTGGAACACTAGCATTTAGTTGAGGGATCTATGCAAATATCCTTCAACTCAAATCCAGGGAAAGTTTCTAAATTCCTTCAGAGACCAGAATGCAAAAATGTGCAGAGTGGAATACTAGTGAAAATGAACATGCACAGCGATAACAGATACAGCATCACTGGTAATGACTGTGCTCATTTGTGGCAGGTGGGAATAATATATCAGCTTCATGTGGTTGTTTTCAGATTAAGTGAATAATATATGTAAGAAAGAAAAAATTGAGATTTGTTTCTTTTCTTGTATTTGCCTCTTTTCCTTCCCTCACTTAAGCTGATAGCACTCTGCTTCCTTGTCTCAGGGGATGTTTGTGACAGGGAAGAAAACAGAAGTTGCTTTCGAAACACTTTCCTTCCTAGCTTGAAACGGCCACCCCCAAATTACTATTTAATAAGAGTTTGAGGCTAGTAATCTGGTTGGAATTAGTGTACCAGGTGGCTATGAAATTTACTAAAGCTACATTTACATGGTGTCATAGATCAATATAAACATTTTTCTAAATTTTATCCTCTAAGTGAGGATAACAATGTTAATTCATAGTATCATGAATTATTATTTTTATTTGGAGTGGAGAAGAGGAAACCAGGCAGATGGGTCTTCCCCATCTATCCCTGGGTACTGCCATGGAAAAGAAGGACCTCACTGAGAATAAAAAGTGGTGCCTAGGCTAAAAGGATGAGAAAGAAGTTGGTGGGTCTCTAGAGCAGTGGGCATTTACTACCTGATCCCTGGAAGTGTCCCTGAGTTGTGACAGGATCTGAGAGTGAACGGCTGAATGCTGCACTTGAGAGGCTGGAACCTGTACCTGGGACTCTCACTAGCCAAACACAGCTGTGCCTCAGACTTGGCAGGCGCTATGGTCTGAATATTTGTGTCCCCTCAAAATTCATATGTTGAAATCCTAACCCCCAAGTGATGGTATTAGAAGGTAGGGCCTTTAGGAGGTGATTAGGTCATATGTGCCCATATTAAAGTGGCCCCAGAGAGCTACCTGTCCCTTTCTACCATGTGAGGGCACAATGAAAAGATTACCATCTATGAATCAGGAGGGGAGCTCTCACCAGACACCGAAACTACTGGTACCTCACTCTTAAGACTTCTCAGCCTCCAGAACTGTGAGAAACAAATACTTGTTGCTTTTTAAACTTCCCAGTTTATGTTTATGGTGTATTGCTATAGCAGCCCAAATAGACTTAGCCAGAATGGAGCAGTTTGGTAGACCTGAAGTTGATCAGTCAATCATTATTTGAAGTTCTGGGGACACAGGAATAAATAAAACAAATCAAGTGCCTGCCTCCTATAAGTTTATCATTCTAGTGGATAAGGACAGAAAATGAACACATTTTAAATGAATAAATAATATTCATTTATAAATGAATAAATGAAACAATTCACATATTGTTAAGTGTAGTGAAGAAAAAAAATGAAGATGAAGGAGAAACTAAAAGACAATGTCTGAAGTTACTGGCAGGGGAATGTGGGGTGGGGAAGAAGGGATTATGTTAATTAATCAGAAAGTTTTGAGCTGTAGGGGTTTCCAGGTTTTGTGGTGCTTCACATTTATGCATTCTGCTTATTCCTTTTTAAGAAAAAAGCTGTAAGGGGCACCTGGGTAGCTCAGTCGGTTAAGGATCTGACTCTTGATTCAGCTCAGGTCATGATCTCACAGTTCATGAGTTCAAGTCCATATCGGGCTCTGCGCTGATGGTGTGGAGTCTGCTTGGGATTCTCTCTCTCTCTCTCTCTCTCTCTCTCTCTCTCTCTCTCTCTGCCCCTGCCCCCTTTCTCTCTGTCTCTCTCTCTCTCTGTCTCTCTCTCAAAATAAATAAATAAAATTTAAAAAGAAAAGAAAAAAGATATAAAATTTCAAATACTCAATTAAGTATAGGGCCTTGGGAGGGACCCATTCAAGAGAGAGGTCCTCAAGTATCACAGGAAATCTACCCCAAGCTGGGACATGAATGTCAGGAAGACACCTGAAGAGATCATAATCATGCAGGTTAGGACAGATGTTCCAGTATTAACTGGTGTGCAAACAGGACTGATGACCTGTGTAGTCTCATCTCACAAACTTGACACACAACCCTGGTGGAGGGGAAAGACCACCAAGAATGACCAATATAGAGTTTCCAGCTGTTAAGTTTGAAATTAACTTCTTTATAGAAAATTAGAAAAGATGAGGAATTTTTTTTAATGTTTATTTATTTTTGAGAGACAGAGCACGAGCAGGGGAGGGGCAGAGAGACAGGGAGACAGAATCCAAAGCAGGCTTCAGGCTCTGAGCTGTCAGTACAGAGCCCGACGTGGGGCTCAAACTCACGAACCATGAGATCATGACTTGAGCCAAAGTCAGATGCTCAACTGACTCTGCCACCCAGGTCTAAGAAAAGATGAAAAATCTTTAAGTGAGATTCACTCCTGATACTTGTGTAAAGAGTCCTGCATATAGTTCACATGTACTTTGTTTTCTATTGGTGCCATAAGAAATTATGACAAATGTAACACCCTATAACAATACCCATTTATTATCTCACAGTTCTGTAGATCTAAAGTCCAGGTGGGCTCAGCTGAGTTCTATGCTCAGGGTATCACAAGGCCAAAAGAAAGGTGTCTACTGAGCTGGGCACTTATCTGTTGGCTCCTGTGAGCTCTTACAAATTGCAGTTATAGGACTAAGGTCCCATTTCTTTGCTGGCAGCAGACTGGGCATGGTCCTCTCCATCTTCAAAGTCAGCCACAGTGTGTCAACCCCTTCTCATGCTTTGCTTCCTCTCTCTCTGGCTTCCCCTTTTGCCACCAACCTGAGAGAGGTGCCTGCTTTTAAAAGTTGCTGAGATGATGGGCTCCTGGGCGGCTCAGTTGGCTAAGCATCTGACTTCTGCTCAGGTCATGATCTTTTGGTTCATGGGTTCAAGCCCTGTGTCAGGCTCTTGCTGATAGTTCAGAGCCTGGAGCCTGCTTTGGATTCTGTATCTCCCTCTCTCTGTGCCCCTCCCCTGCTCATGCTCCGTCTCTCTCTCTCTCTCTCTCTCAAAAATAAATAAACATTACAAAAAATTCGTTTTAATTGCTGAGACAGGATAATCTTATTTTAAGGTCGACTGACCATATAACAAAGCCTAATCACAGAAGCAATATCCCATCATACTTACAGGTTCCAAGGGAACCCTGTCTGGGTGGCTCAGAGTGATGATCTCATGGTTCATGGGTTTGAGCCCCATGTTGGGCTCTGTGCTGACAGTGCAGAGCCTGCTTGGGATTCTCTCTCTCTCCCTCTCTCTCAAAATAAATAAATAAACTTTAAAAATTAAAAAAAGAAATCCTGCTTGACACAGGGCTCAATAAATAATAGTTCCTTACCATATTACATTTTAAGGAACATTCCTTGATCCCTTACTATAATTTAAGAGCTAATTTAAAGGAAATGAATAAGATATTATCTGTTAGGTTAAGGAGTTTACACATTAGTGGAGGAAACTGATATTGAAACAGGTAATTTCAATATGATGATAAAAGCTAACACTTTTACAGAATTTACTAAGTGCCTATTCCTGTTATAAGCACTGTGTATATATTACTCTATGGGGTAAGGGAGGGGATACAGATAAAGCAGCAATACTGTAGAAGCGTAGAGGAGTGTACTTTAGTGGGGACTGAGGGGAGGGACAGATAGCCATGGTCTATCAGGGAAATCTTTGAGAAGGTAATTCATCCTCAAGAAGGATAGAAACTGGCTAGGCACAAATATGACGTGTGTGTGTGAGAAGGAGGTGGGGCTGTGCAGAGTGGTGTAGGGACTGGGAATTTTATATGCATAAGGCAGAAAGAGGGACAGGTTAATAGTATCAGAACACAAAACATAAAGAAAATCATAACATGCAAGGCTGGAGAAGGAGAGTGTAACCTTATCACAAAAGGCCTTCTATATAAACAAGGAGACATACTTACCATAAAAACAATGGGGACGAGGGGTGCCTAAGTGACTTAGTGGGTTAAGCCTCCCACTTCTGCTCAGGTCATGATCTCACGGTTCAGGGGGTCGAGCCCACATTGGGCTGTGTGGTGACAGCTCAGAGCCTGGAGCCTGCTTCAGATTCTGTGTCTCCCTCTCTCTCTCTGCCCTCCTCTGCTCGTGCTTTGTCTCTTTCTCTATCTCTCTCTCAAAAATCAATAAACGTAAAAAATTTTTAAAAAATCGATAGGGATGATTGAAGGATTTGAAAAAGAATCACACAGAATTATTCAGAGTAGCTCAGATAGCCCTACATAAAATGTGAAGAAGGCTTAATTTATCTGTGAAACATTTCTCTCCTCCTCAAGCATTTATCCTGTGACTCATTCTTGCTATTAGCAGATTTAATCAACCCTTGGTATAAACTGAGAATTAAGATCTTGGCTATTTAAGGCTTAAAATATGGCCGGTCTCATTTTAAGAGAAAACTCTCAAAAGACTGAAAAGTCATTAGTGCAAAGACAAGCCACCCAAACCCTCATATATTTAGACTGGAATGGCCACTGCCTTTTCTTTCTATTTGGAAGGCTAGCTTGAATGGCAGCTCGAGTTGTAGAGGGAAAATAATGGAATGGTGAGAACTGTGTGTCCTGATACTTTCTTCCTCTACTCATTTGCCCATTTGGATTGTGTCTTTGAGCATTAGGCATGTCTTACTGGGTTGTCCCCAATTACACATCTGTCCAGTAGTCTGACTAGTCTAAATGACCTCACAGTTCCTTAGAACTTACAGAGAAAGTCTATTTCTACCCCACCATCATAACTTAAAGGTAACAAATCAATGAAGACTTGGAACACCACTATTAAGACAGTGGAAACTTGTGGTTAAAAATTAACACTAAAAAATTCTAAATGAAATATATATAGTGTGTGGTGAACATCTTTCCTTTTTATTTTTTCAGCTTCACCTGTCTGGCCCGCCTTCCTTCTTCTGTTAACAGTAATGCATAGCTTTTTGGAAGGAAAGGAGTATTATTTATTTCATGGCACAGAGTCTTGGAATTATCCATCATGGTCCCCTGGCCAAGAGTGAACACATGAACCAGTCAGGATTCCTGACTACAAAAAACAGACTGACACTGCCTATTTGCATTAGTTTTCTATTGCTATGCATGACATTACAAAAAGTTTAATGGCTTAAAACAACACAAATTTTTAAATCATAATTTCTGTTGCTTAGGAGTCTGACATTTTAGCTGGGTCTTCTGCTCAGGGTTTTGCAAGGCTGAAATCAAGATGTGGCTGGCTGCATCTTCACTAAGGCTTGGGTTCCTCTTCCAAGGTCTCTGGTTGTTGACAGCATTCAGTTCCTTGTGGTTGTAGGTCTGAGGTACCCATTTTCTTTCTGGCAATCAGCCGGAGACTGGCTGTCAGCTCCTAGAAGCTGCTCTCAGGTCCTTGCCATATGGCCTTCTCCACAGGCAGCTCACAGCATGATGTTAGACCAGTAGGCAAATCTCTCTCCAGGACAGTCTCAGTCCCTCTTTTAAGAGCTTTTCCTATTGGGGTGTCTGCGTGGCTCAGCTGGTTGAGCGTCCAACTCTTGATTTCAGCTCAGGTCATTATCCCAGGGTCATGGGATCGAGCCCCATGTAGGGCTCCATTCATGCTGAGTGTGGAGCCTGCTTAAGAGTCTCTCTCTCTCTCTCTCTCTCTCTCTCTTTTTCTCCACCCCTCTCCCTGCTCCTCTAAAAATTAAAATAAAATAAAATAAAATAAAATAAAGAGCTTTATTAATTCCAGCTCACTCAGGATAATCTTAAAGTTTTTTTTTACATTTAAAAATTTTAAATTAAAAAATTAAATTGTGTTAAAATATATATAACCTAGATTTCATTATTTTAAGTGTAAAGTGGCATTAAGTACATTCACATTGCTGTGCAACCATCACAACCATCCATCCACAGAAATTTTTTTCATCTTGAAAAACTGAAACTCTGTACCCATTAAAGAATAATTCCATCTTTCCACCCCTCAGTACTTGAAAACCATCATTATACTCAATCTCTCTATGAGTTTGACTACTTTAAGTACCTTATATGAAAGGAACCATACAGTTTGTCCTTTTGTCACTTAGCATAAGCCTTATGTCGCTTAGCATAATACCCTGAAGGTTTATTCATATTGTAACATGTGTCTGATTTTTTTTTCCTTTTTAAGGTTGAATAATATTCCTATGTGTGTGTGTGTGTATGGGTGTGTGTATATATCCATACATTATATTTTGTTTATTCATCTGTCATTGGATATTTGGGATGTTTCCACCTTTTTACTGCAGTGAATAATACTACTATAAATATGAGTATACAAATATCTTTTCATGCCCTTGCTTTGAATTCTTTAAGTTTATATTAGGAAGAGGAATTGCTGGATCTTATGGTAATTCTATTTTTAATTTTTTGAGGAACAATCATACTGTTCTCCATAGCATCTGCACCATTTTATATTTCCACCAGCAAGATAATCTGCTTTTGATTAACCAAAAATCAACTGTTTGGGATATTATTTACATCCTTCGCTTTTTAAATGTAATAAAACCTAATCACAAGAGTGAAATCCATTATATTCAGTGTCTCCTGACATTCAAGATGAATGGATTACATGTGGTGTGTATACTAGAGACTGGAATCCTGGGTGCCATCTTAGAATTCTGCCCACCATACTTCCATAGGCAGAAAATATATTTATGGAAGGGATGTTGAGTGGTTCCAGAATTAGTGGGAAGACTGGAGAATGAACTCCCAAAACAAGCAGGCAATAACAGACACTAACAAATGTAAGGCAGGCAATAACAAATATAGCTTAAGATCATACTATGTGAAAACTCTAATAGAATAATATTATTGGTGCCACCACCACCAGATAGTAATTATTGTAACATAGTAATATGTAGCACAGTAATTGTGGTCACTAGTCTCCAAGAGGGCCCCCTATGATCTTCACCTCATGTGTTCACAGTCTGTGTACTGCTTACACATTGTCCCTGTGTTGTTTTGTGTGACCAATAACATACAGCAGAAGTGATGATCTGTCACTTCCAAGATTAGGTGATAGAAGACACTGTGCCTTCAGTCTTGGTTGCTCTCTTACTCTTCAGAATCACTCACCCTGTGGGACTCAAGTTGCCATGTGTGAAGACACTTACGCAACATTATGAAGAGGTGCACATGGTGAGGAACTGAGGCCACCAGCTCAGTGAATGAGCCTTCTTGGAAACAGATCTTCCAGCCCCAATCAAGCCTTCAGATAAATAATTGTAGCTTTCTCACCAGCAAGCTAAGAATGACTTTTACATCTTTAGAGAGTTCTAAGCAAATGAAGATGAATATGGGAAAGATATTATATGTACATGTGATATCTAAACTATTTACCATCTAGTCTTTTACAGATAAAGTTTGCTGACCCTTCTACACCACTGCCGAGAAACATCATGAACTTTTCTTTCAGCTTTACAAAATTTTCTCCATATTCAAAGCCCTTGGCTTGAATGCCAAATTGGTCAAGCCTAGCTCTGGCGGCCAAGATTTAACTGCTGAAGAATCGGAAAAGAGAATGTCTAGCATCATGTAGCTTCTGTAATGGGTGGCATGGTCTTTTCTCCCAACAAGACTCACAGAATGGGAATTGTCCTCAATTAAAAAGTGTTCAGGAGTAGCTAGCTGGCTCAGTCAGTAGGGTGTGTGACTCTTGATCTCAGGGTTGTGAGTTCAAGCCCCACATTGGGTGTGGAAATTACTTAAAAATCATAATAAAATAAAATAAAATAAAATAAAATAAAATAAAATAAAATAAAATAAAATAAAATAAAATAAAATGTGTTCAGATGCCAGATAACAAATAACAAACAGAAAAATGACATAGTTCCACTTAAACCAATCAGATTAGCTCTCCTTTTCATTTAGCAGACAAAATTAATTTGTCCAGATGTTGGAACCCTAAAGAGACTATCTAGTATTCTTGTCATCACCTACCTCATTTTCTGTACTCTTGGCTTTTCGGCCTTTTTTTTTTTTTTTCTTTTTCCAATTTTGGGAACTTCTCATATCCTTCCAATTAATTAATTAATTAGTTAGTTAATTATGCTTAAAGCTAGAGTCAATTTCTGTGCTAGCAACAAAGAACCCTACCTGATAACAATATTATTGTTATTCAGTGACAAAGATCATCAGATAGAATGTCAAACTTGTTAATAACATTTTATTCAAGATATTTTGTTACACCAAGTGAAAACATTTCCCCATAGGAACTATCTCATAATTACTTCACTTTTCATAGCAAATGACATCAGGGCACGTTTCTGAACATGAGCGTAGAAACAAGAATGAGCAAAAAATTATATGCTCATTATAAAACATAAGATTTAAAACAATAAAGAGTAAATGCTCAATAATTTCTTTATTCAGTTAGATCTGTAACCATTTATTCTAGAATTTCTGTGTCAGAACCCTACTCCTTCCATTTTGCTAGCTATCCCTCAAACTCAGTTTATATCATTCATTTATTCAGTTGTTCATTCAGCAAATATTTATGAGCACCTGCCATGTACCAAGTCCCATATAGTGCAAATATTATAACAATGTAAACATATATTACCTACAATCAACAACTTGTGGGCAATAATTCAATTCCATGATCAAACATAATATCATGAATAGTAGAAGAGCTTACATTATGTTCCCTTGCATTATCTGTGGTATATTTTTGCCAAAAATGAATAGCATAAGTCAAGCTAGGTATTTTATTTTTATTATTTTTTTAAAAATTTTTTTTTTCAGCGTTTATTTATTTTTGGGACAGAGAGAGACAGAGCATGAACGGGGGAGGGGCAGAGAGAGAGGGAGACACAGAATCGGAAACAGGCTCCAGGCTCTGAGCCATCAGCCCAGAGCCCGACGCGGGTCTCGAACTCACGGACGGTGAAATCGTGACCTGGCTGAAGTCGGACGCTTAACGACTGCGCCACCCGGTCGCCCCAAGGTAGGTATTTTAGACCAAATATCATTCTATCACAAATAAGGGGGTTAAAATGACATATTAAATAATATCATAAGGATTTATGATAAAAACTCAAATGTAGGATGGTCTACTGGACAATTGGCCTGATCTCTTAAAAAAATTAATATTGCAAAAAATATAAAACTGAGGATATTTTAGAATGAAAGAAACTGAAAAGCCTAACAGCCAAATTAAACATGTAAATTTTCATTAGGTTCTGGTTTGGAAAAAATTTTTTATAACTGATTATTGAAAAAATTTGAATGTAGATTGGGTTTTAGATTGATGTCAAGGAATTTTTTGTTATTTGTGTTCTAAGATGTGGTCGTAATGTTGTGATTATAGAACCAGTCCTTAAGGAGATGCATGTATAAAGTGTCATGATGTTGACAGCTTCCTTTCAAATGGTTCAGCAAAATAAAAAATAAATATAAACACACACACATAAATCAATAAAGCAAATATGGCAAGATGTCAATAACATCTAAATCTAGCTAGTGGGTATTCAAGTGTTTATAATAACTATTTTTTCAGGTTTTCTGTTTGAAATTTTTCATAATAAAATGTTGAGAGAGTAAAAAAACCTATTGGTGGAAGGCCATGCTGTGCTTCTCTAATAGGACCGATACCATTGTCTCAAAGGCATTTGGAAATATGGATGGGGATATTTTTGTTTATCAAAATAACTGGTGAGCACTACTGTGATTTAGTGAGGAGAGAGGTGGCAGAAATGCTAAATAACTTGCAGTATGAAGGAACTCATATAATATTGAATTATCCTTCTCAAAATGCAAATTAGTCCCCTATTGATAAATACTAAAAATAAGCAATAAATAACTCTTCCAAAAAAAATTCCTCCTTACCCCACATACAATTTTAGTGTCTCTTCTTCAATCCACAAAAAATAATCCTGACAGATAATCTTTATTCATGCTTTCTACTTCCTTGTTTTTATTCATTCCTTAATTCACTCTAGTTTGGCTTCACACCCACCATTCCTTAAAAACTGGTCTTATTGGGGTGCTTGGGTAGCTCAGTCAGTTGAGGCTCTGACTTTGGCTCAGGTCGTGATCTCATGCTTCATTGGTTCAAGCCCCACATAGGGCTCTGTGCTGATAGCTCAGAGCCTGGAGCCTGCTTCAGATTCTGTGTCTCCTTCTCTCTCTGCCCCTCCCCTGGTAGCACTCTGTCTCTCTCTCTCTCTTAAAAGTAAATAAACATTAAAAAAAAAAACTGGTCTTATCAAAATGTCTACTGATGTTATTGCTAAATTCACTGGACATTGTGCAGTATTTGCCCATGATGAATATGATTCCTCCTCCTTGAAAATTTCCCTTCATCTTCCATGACATCACTTGCTTCTGGTTTTCCTCCTAATTCTCAAACTACTACTTTTCTTTTTTTTCAAGATTTTTATTGTTAAATAATCTCTACACCTATGCGAAACATGAACTTAACAACTCTGAGATCAAAAGTTGCATGCACTACTGAGTCAGCTAGGCACCCCTCAAACTATTACTTTTAAGACTCCTCTCACATAGTCCTTTTTCTCTGCTTACACCTATTTCACAGGATTTCACAAGGTTTTTCTCAGATCCCCACCTCAAGGCCAGATATTGCATCTAAGTTCCATACCTGTTGATACACTTGCCTACTGACATGAAATATATCCAATCCTTACAAACATGAAATGGAACTTAGCTCCCCACATATGCTTGTTTCTTATCTTAGAGTCTTTAAGTAATGACTGGGATTTACTCAGTGCTTTGTGACCCCATTGTAAAGACATCTATCCTAGATGGCCAGGGAGGGGAGGGGTAAAGACAGGATAGCTTCTAGGAGGAGATGATACTTAAGCAAGATGATTAATCAAAGAGGGATTGGATGAGCGTTTGGGAGTGATGCAGTGTGAATTAAGACACTCCATCAGAGGAAGAGAGGAGGAAACATAAAGGCAAGTAAAACTGCATTTCTCCTGGAAGTGAAGGTAACTTGCAATTAATGAAGCTACATGCTTTTTTGGCTAGAATGGTCAAGAGATAGGGTTGAAAAGGTAGGCAGGAAATAGAACATGAAGAGCCCTTTACGCCACACTAAGGAGTTTGGATTTTATCCTATCAGATTAGAGTTGGCAAACTGATTATCCACAGGCTACAGAAGTGGTTTGTTTGGCTCATGATATGTTTAGAAAGTATTGAACTAGTTGTTACATTTACAAATTGAGAAATTTCACATGTAAATCTGGTCTTCTAGCCTCTCCTGAAAACTGGGAATTCTGGTAACATTTTCCCAAATTTGACAGACTCTGCTGTCACCACTCTGCAATAGTACCCAACTGATCCACTTTATTCAAATGTCACTTATGCCACCTGCATGGCCCCTGAGGGCATTGGCAATTGCTACTTTTGCTTCAGATGATGGGAGCCATTGAAGAACTATTAACAGGGGAGTAGTATCATCAGATATTTGGGTCAGAAAGATCAGTCTGGAAAAAAAGAGAAGTTAGATTCTGGGGAATAGAAAAGGGTGCCGTGAAGAAATGAATCTGTAAATTCTAGAGCAACAGTGGGACGTGGGTAAGGAGGGAGAAGACACTCATCACATTGACCCCAACACCATTTACCACCCCAAACTGCTGGTTAGATCAGAGGAGGCAAGACCCTAACAGTACCAGAGTGACAGATGGAGACAGCCTCAGCAGGGCGGTGATAGTACAGATGGAGAGGAAGGGCCAGAAATCAATCAAGCTTAATGATTGATTGCATGTGGGTGTCAAAAACGGAAAGAATGTAGGCTAGTTTCTGAAAGGATGATGAATGACAGGGTCTAATTTTGCTAAAAATCCTCATTTATCACACTGCCAACAAATAGATAAGTTTTCTTGCATTAATTGAATAGATTGGCTTTTCCTGGTGATCAGTTCACTAAATGCATTTTCACATTTCCCTAAATAACTATACATCAATAAGTTATACATTGTTTCTGAGTAAAACTTTAGGAAAGACTGGGGTGCCTGGGTGGCTCAGTCGGTTAAGCGTCCGACTTCGGCTCAGGTCACGATCTCGCCGTCTGGTCCGTGAGTTCAAGCCCCGCATGGGGCTCTGTGCTGACAGCTCAGAGCCTGGAGCCTGTTTCAGATTCTGTGTCTCCCTCTCTCTCTGACCCTCCCCCGTTCATGCTCTGTCTCTCTCTGTCTCAAAAATAAATAAACGTTAAAAAAAAATTAAAAAAAAGAAAAACTTTAGGAAAGACAAACATAAAATGAATGCAATGCATTGCACATTTAAAATTGGCTAAGAGACTTCGGCTCAGGTCATGATCTTATGGTCCGTGAGTTTGAGCCCCACGTCGGGCTCTGTGCTGACAGCTCAGAGCCTGGAGCCTGTTTCAGATTCTGTGTCTCCCTCTCTCTCTGGCCCTCCCCTGTTCATGCTCTGTCTCAAAAATAAATAAATGTTAAAAAAAATTTTTTTTTTTAAATTGGCTAAGAGCAGGGCGCCTGGGTAGCTCAGTCAGTTAAGCATCCAACTTTGGCTCAGGTCATGATCTCATGGTTTGTGGGTTTGAGCCCTGCTTCCGGCTCTGTGCTGACAGCTCAGAGCCTGGAGCCTGTTTCGGATTCTGTGTCTCCCTCTCTGCCCTCCCTCGCTCGTGCTCTGTCTCTCAAAAATAAGTAAAAGTTAAAAAATAAAATAAAATAAAATTGGTTACGAAGTTCTCATGACAAGAAAAGAATTTGTAACCTTATAGGGTGACAGACAGCAACCTGACTTAATGTGATTATTTCACAGTATATACAAATATGAAATCATTATTATGTTGCACACCTGAATCTAATATCATGTTATACATCAATTATACCTCAATTTTAAAAAGCCTAAAATGAGCGGAAGCTTTGAGAAGAGTTTGGTGATCACTAGGCACAACTAAAGGTTCTTGAAAAATGAGCCATACGACAGTAAGGTCACTGGTGTATTGTTTCCCCGCTTGTTTGTTTTGTTAAGAATGTGAACGAAGCTAAGTCAGGATAATGTAGAGAGTCCAAGAGAGTGACTACAATTTGTAAAGTTTCTGTAAGCTGTGTTTGACTTGACAGCTACATGAAAAACATTGGATTTCTTAGTCTGAACAATTTCTCCGACTTGATCATCTTTCTATTTTTCCACGTACTCTCCACATTATCCTAAACTTTTTCCCACTTTTTAACCCCTCCATTTTCCTTTCAGTCACCAATAGTGTTTTTTTCTTGTATCTGTTGGGCTTTAGATACTTCTAGTTTTCCCAAACTATATGAATTTTATTTAAATCTCCAATATTATTACACCTATTGTACCTATCTTTACCTCTGATTCATAATCCTTCTCACCGTTGATACACACACACACCAATTCACATATTATATGTAAGTTATATGTAACTCCTTTGATATTTATTTCTCAAATTACCTTTTTAAAAAAAAATTAATGTTTATGTTTGAGACAGAGAGAGAGAGAGTGAGCACAAGCAGAGCAAGAGCAGAGAGAGAGGGAGACACAGAATCTGAAGCAGGCTCCAGGCTCTGAGCTGTCAGCACAGAGCCCAGCGCGGGACTAGAACTCGCAAACCATGAGATCATGACCCAAGCCAAAGTCAGAAGCTTAACCAACTGAACCACCCAGGTGCCCCTATTTCTCAAATTATCTTAATTTATTTCCCTTTAATCCTATTTCAGATTCATCCTTGTGGGTTCTATCTTTTTTATATCTTATTTTTGTAGATAAAAGTCTATCATTCTTTTTATGCCTTTTTAGTACCTATTACATAGTTATCTGAGTAGCTATGAATACAGAATATATGCTCCATTCACACTTATGATTGAAAGAGGATGTGAAAGATATGCTGAGAGGGATAAAAGTTATATCAGCCAGATATATATAGATATGCAAGACACAAATGCATTGAAATATGAAAAAAAGTCTTTACTCTTATTCTTATTTTTTAGGTTTTTATTTTAATTCCAGTTAGTCAGCACAGTGTTATATTAGCTTCAGATGTACAATGTAGAGATTCAAGAATTCCATATGACCCAGTGCTCGTCACAAGAATGTCTCTATTCTTAATTAATTTACACCCAGGTAGGCAATCAGCTAAGATATTTCTACCTGGGAAGGTAACTAATTTTCACTCTTCTTTTAGTACAGGTTAAAAACAAACCTTTGAGTAGGTAAGTCCATTCCTCTGCACGTATCCATAAAAACTGTTGTTAATGTTCTGCTTCTTCAGGTACAGGAAATATTGGTGTAGCATCAGATTAGTTGACATGAAATGAAAGCTTGAGAGTCTGTCCCTATAGTCCTGGTCTTGTACGTTTACAGCCGTTCTTGTGTGCTTACTGTGACAGTCCCTTGGGCTTCCTTTATCTCCATCACTTCTATCATACTTCATCCCTACATACCTCATTTCTAGAGATGAACTCTGACATAGTGTAGTTTTCTTTATTATAAGATTTCTGGTACATTATTGACTTAATTCTGGAGACAAATTCTTGCCTGAGTAAGGGAAGAAAAGGAAGAAAATAGAAAAGGAGTACTAATATTTTGAAGTGATGGAACTGTTCTCTATTTTGATTATGGTTATCATTACATAATAGTACCTTTGTCAAAATGATAGAACTATACATGAAAATGAGTGAAGTTTACTGTAGGTAAATTATACCTCATTGAGAGAGAGAGAGAGAACCTTAGAACCTAAGTTCTACCTGCCAATATTGCAGCCAGAGAAAATTATGCCATGTTCATAAAGTCACATTTATATTCCCATGACAATTTTCCTGTTAAGATAGTAAATATTACTAACAATCTTCAATAATGCTTAGTTGCTCTCCTTTTAATTTTTTAAAATTTAATTTAATTTTTTTAAATTTAAATTCAAATTAGTTAATATACAGTGTAGACTTGGCTTCAGGAAGGAACCCAGTGATTCATCTCTTACATACGACACCCAGGGCTCATCCCAACAAGTGCCCTCCTTACTGCCCATCACCCATTTTGCCCATCCCCACACCCACCTCCCCTCAAGCAACCCTCAGTTTGTTCTCTGTATTTAAGAGTCTCTTATGGTTTGCCTCCCTCTCTGTTTTTATCTGACTTTTCCTTCCCTTCCCCTATGTTCATCTATTGAATTTCTCATATTCCACATGAGTGAAATCATATGATCTCTTTCTCTGACTTCTTTCAGTTAGTTACTCTCCTTTTTAAAACTTCAGAAGAAAAGGGTTAAGTTCTCAAAAGCCATCTTACACTCTTGTCATTTGTTTTTCAGAAGTTTAAATTTGAACTTCAGTTAATATCAAACTGGTTAACTAAGTGGTGGGGGAGCCAGCCTCTAAGATGGCCCCCAGTGAGTCCCAGTGGTATATCTCTCCCTCCCTCCTTTTCTCTCTTTCTCTCTATTACTCTGTCTCTATGCCTCTTTTTTTCTACCTCATTCTTCCTATATCTGTTTTTTCTCTTTCTGTCTCTCTCCACATCTGTTTCTCCTCTTCCCACTGCTACTTTAATTTTCTTTCCTCCTCTAGTCCCTCTCTCTGCATCATTTCTTCCCCCCCTAAATCTTTTCATCTCTCCTTCTATTTTTTTTAATTTAATGTTTATTTATTTTGAGACAGAGAGAGAGCAAGTGGGGGAGGGTGAGAGAGAGAGAGAGGGAGAGGGAAAGAGAGAATCCTAAGCAGGCTCCATGCGGTCAGTGCAGAGCTCAACATGGGGCTCTAGCTCATGGACAATGAGATCATGACCTGAGCCAAAATCAAGAGCCTGATGGATGCTTAACTGATTGAGCCACCTATGTGCCCCGTCCTTCTGTCTCTTTTTGTCTATCATACCCTCATCTCTCCTTGCCTTTGTCTTCCTTCCCTTCTTTTTGTCCCAACTTTCCTCACTTTTCCTTTTGTATCTTTCTCTTTTTTTTTGTTTTTGCATCATTTCTCAATACTTATTCTATATATCTTTTTTACCCTTCTTTTCTGAAGGAGGTCTGCCTTCAATTCTAAGATTCTAAGATCAATTTAATGATTAAAGTCAATTTAAAAGGTCCCATCAAAGTTTTTTTGAAATACAAAACATCTCAGAAATCTAGAGGTTATGAAAACCTCAGCAATCAATGGCAGTATTGAGAATCAGGAAGACAAGAAAGGCCTCAGAATAGCCAATGTAAATTTCTCAAAGTCTATGAGCCCGTATACTTTACATATGAGAGCTCCTACCTTCTCCATTCATTTGGAGGAGTGGTCTTATTCTTAGCCTGCAGTAAATTAGAGAGAAAAGAAGAAAGAGGAAGAGAGGAACATTGCTAACGTCAGATTCTTAGCAGCAAGTGACAGGTGACACCTGAAGAACAAAGACTATATAGTTTAAAAACTATAGCAGCAAAAAGCAGACACGAGACCTGAGAAACCACAACAGCTTAGACCCAGTCAACAAATGGGCAAAAAGTCATACTTTTCAGTAGTTTGGGACAAATTTGTATATAATAGTGAGTATTCATTGTAATAAATTCTGGAGAAAGTATCACATTTTATTTAGCAACTTAAGAAGGCAAGAACATACGTTGTGAATATTTGGGTAAAATATTAAAAAGTGTGACCCTTAATGTGTAAGCTCTAGACATTAAGAAAATTAGGTATGAGGAATATCACATTTTCAGATGATTTCAGATAATACAAAGTTAATGATATTAAATAACGCCCAACTGTTAGTTTTTTTTCATTGTTGTAGGAAAAAAATTCATAAATTCATAAATTTAGCTTTTGGTACAATAGAGTACAACAGATCCTAATACACTAATGGCTTTGAAATTAGAAATTTAAAATAATACAAAAAATAATAGAGGTCTTCCTCAACCTCATCTTTTTTTTTTTTTTATTTTTTTATTTTTTTATTTTTTTTTTTTTAAATTTTTTTTTCAAACGTTTATTTATTTTTGGGACAGAGAGAGACAGAGCATGAACGGGGGAGGGGCAAAGAGAGAGGGAGACACAGAATCGGAAACAGGCTCCAGGCTCTGAGCCATCAGCCCAGAGCCCGACGCGGGGCTCGAACTCACGGACCGCGAGATCGTGACCTGGCTGAAGTCGGACGCTTAACCGACTGCGCCACCCAGGCGCCCCAATTCCTCAACCTCATCTTAAGCACAAGCATGAACCAGGTTCAATAGGTGGCTAAGAGATAAACTTTCTTCTGCCCGTGAACATAAGTTAGAGAGTTTTTACACTCTTTACTAGTTATTAGTAAAAATGGATCCTGTAGATATGTTTTCATCCTCCAGCTAGTCTAAGATCCTTTAAGGTACATTGAATTTCTTTTTTCTCTTACCCTATGAAGCATCAAGTCCCGAACATTGTGTGTTTTTGACAAATGCTTATGATTGATTAACTGAGTAATCCTGGAGTTTCCAACAGGGACTGTGACAAATATAATAGACTCTTTTTAAGTGTGCTTCATACATGGACACTGTAAACATTTCTCAGGGACCATAGATTAAACTTCCTCCTAATGCTTATCAGAGATGTTTTAAATAGCTTTTGTTGTCTGATTGTAAAAGTAATTTATTCTCATTGCAAAATTATCAGGAAACAATAAAATATATAAAGAAGAAAATAATGCCACCTGTAATTCCATTACTCAGAGATCTGCTAACATTTTGGTGCATAGAATATCTTCCAGATTTTTTTCTTTTAAATACATTCATGAATACATACACGTTTATTTATTTCTTTAAAAATTTTTAACTGAGGTATAGTTGACATATAACGTTATGTTAGTTTTAAATTTTTTTTTCAACGTTTTTATTTTATTTTTGGGACAGAGAGAGACAGAGCATGAACGGGGGAGGGGCAGAGAGAGAGGGAGACACAGAATCGGAAACAGGCTCCAGGCTCTGAGCCATCAGCCCAGAGCCCGACGCGGGGCTCGAACTCACGGACCGCGAGATCGTGACCTGGCTGAAGTTGGACGCTTAACCGACTGCACCACCCAGGCGCCCCTCGTTATGTTAGTTTTAAGTATACAACATAACGATTTGATATTTATGTATGTTATGAAATCATCACCACAATAAGTCTAGTTAACATCCATCACCATATATACTTACAAAATATATACTTATTAATGATGAGAACTTTTAAATTTACCCTCAGCAACATTCAAATATGCAATATGGTACTATTAACTAAAGTCACCATGTTTCACATTATAACTCTGTAACTTAATTTATTTTATAACTGGAAATTTGTACCTTTTGATGCCTTTCATGCATATTTCCCAGCCTCAGCCCCCTGCCTCTGTCTGGCAACCACCAACTGCTCTCTATATCTGTGAGCTGGGTTGTTTTTTTTTTTTTTTTTTTTTTTCTGATTCTACATATAAGCAAAATTATATGGTATTTGTCTTTTCCTTTCTGACTTATTTCACTAGCATAAAGCCCTCAGGATCCATCCATGTTATTACAAATGTCAAGATTTTCTACTTGGGGCGCCTGGGTGGCTCAGTCGGTTGAGGGTCCGACTTCGGCTCAAGGCATGATGTCGCAGTTTGTGAGTTTGAGCCCCGTGTCGGGCTCTGTGCCGACAGCTCAGAGCCTGGAGCCTGCTTCAGACTCTGTGTCTCCCTCTCCCTCTGCCCCTCCCCTGCTCATGCTCTGTCTCTCTCTGTCTCAAAAATAAATAAAACATTAAAAAAAAGAGATTTTCTTCTTTATTGTGGCTGAATAAGATTCTGGTATATTTATATAAAATATTCTATTATATATATAATATTATGGTATGCATATATCTTCTTTATCCATTCTTCCATCGATGGACACTTAGGTTATTTCCATATCTTCGTTATTGTGAATAATTCTATAGCAAATATGGTGGTGCATATGTCTTTTTGAGTTACTGTTTTCATTTTCTTTGGATATATACTTGGAAGTGGAATTGCTTCCACTAAAATCTATTTTTAGATTTGTGAGGAACTTCCACACTATTTTCCATAGGGGCTGCACCAATTTATAGTCCCACCGACAGTGCACAAGTGCTCCCTTTTCTCCACATCGTCACTAACACGTGTTATTACTTGATTTTCTGATATAGCCATTCTAATAGGTGTGAGGTGGTGTCTCATTCTGGTTTTGAACAGGTTTATTTGTTTTGTTTTGTTTTTTTAGAACGTTTACTTATTTTGAGAGACAGAGAGAGCAAAGGAAGGACAGAGAGAGAGAGAGAGAGAATCCCGGGCAGGCTCTGCACTGATAGTGGGTCTCGAACTCACAAACTGTGAGATCATGACCTGAGCTGAAACCAAGAGTCCAACGCTTAACCAACTGAGCCACCGAGGCACCCTTGAACAGGTTTATTTTTAATTTATTTTTATTTTTTTTACATTTATTTTTGATAGACACAGAGAGACAGAGCACAAGTGGGGGAGGGGCAGAGAGAGAAGGAGAAACAGAATTCGAAGCAGGCTCCAGGCTCCAGGCTCCCAGCTGTCAGCACAGAGCCTGACTCGGGGCTGGAACCCACGAACTGTGAGATCATGACCTGAGCCAAAGTCAGACACCTAACCAACTGAGCCACCCAGGCGCCACATTTTTTTTTTAATTTTTTTTTTTTTTTTTACATTTACTTATTTTTGATAGAGAGAGACAGAGCACAAGTGGGGGAGGGGCAAAGAGAGAAGGAGACACAGAATCCGAAGCAGGCTCCAGGCTCCCAGCTGTCACCACAGAGCCCAATGCGGGGCTTGAACCCATGGAACAGGTTTATTTAAAAAAAAAAAACAAAAAACAAATAAACGCAAGATCACTTTACATAGAATTTAATAATCATCTTTTTCATTTAGCTATACATCATGGACATCTTCCCATATCAATGAATATAGGTCTACTGTATACAAATGTACTTTATTTTATTTAATCAATCTTCTTTTGATGACTTTTCAGGCATTTACAATTTCCTACTAAAAAATGCACAGCTAAACATCTTTGACTAATCCCTATTAAGGAAAAATTCCTTGAAATGTAATTACAAAACAGAAGTTTGAGCTCCAAGCATGAGATCAGTAAATATTGATTGACCATCAAACTATATGACTGATTATAGGGGCACAAGTATTGTTTAGCTAATTTGGAATGGTTAATCTTTTAGGCATATAAAGGTATATTATAAATGTATATTTTTGAGGTATTTCTAGATAGCTCCACTGACAAGTATTTTGAAATGATTATTTAGTAAGGAAACTTCTGAGAATTTTTTTGGTCTAAAGTTTTGGACAAACTTAATACACACTTAACTGTTGAAGTCTTGATATCAATATCTCCCATGGGGAAATACTAAACCACAGTTGTTTTCGTGGTTGATGTTCTCAGTGATGTTAAGCATTAATAATGTCCCCTGCCAATGATAGGGTGGCTCTTTATAACTGTAGTTTGATTATCACATATCAGAGGAAGTGGTAAATTCATACAAGAAATTAAAACTTTTTTGTTAACTCAAGGATCTTGGGCAGATATTGACCTTTATGTGACTATCTAGTTAGTTGAGTTTCAGAGAAAGATTTTTGTTTTTATTTTTTTAATATTTTAATGTTTATTTACTTTTGAAAGAGACAGAGAGAGATAGAGGGAGAGGGGCAGAGATAGAGGAAGACACAGAATCTGAAGCAGGCTCCAGGCTCTGAGCTGTCAGCACAGAACCCAACCCAGGGCTTGAACTCACAAACCATGAGATCATGGCTTGAGCTGAAGTTGGATGCTTAATTGACTGAGCCACCTAAGTGCCCCCAGAGAAAAATTTTTGATGAAATTCTAGTTAGACAAATTCATGAATTCTTGAAAGAATTATGTAAGGCAGTTACTATAACGAAGTAAACATAACATAGCATTTAGGTACATGCATTGGCTTTGATATTTGACAACTTGGGATGGAATCCAGTTGTTTTCTCTGGAGCAAGTAACAACTTCTTTAAACATTAGTTTTCTCGTTTTAAAAATGGAAATAATAATAATCTTAAAATAACTGACAAGGTCAAATGAAATGATGCAAAGTGCCTGTCATATGGTAAGCAGTCAAAAAATATATTAAATATCAATCCTTCTTCCTTGTAATGATACTCTACTTCCAGCAGGTACCATTACTACTGTTGAGAGATCAGTGTTCAACCCCAATATGTTAACAATGACCATTAAAAGTAATTCCATGTTAGTATAGAGCTGTGTATAATTTGGAGGGTAATCATATAACTATGTACAACCACACTAATTTTATTGATTGTTATGAAAAAAAAAAACCTTGAATTAGTTAAAACTGTGAATTACAAATTTGTGGAGGCACCTGGGTGGCTCAGTCAGTTAAGTCAGTTCAGCTCAGGTCGTGATCTTGCGGTTCACGAGTTCGAGCCCCAGGTGTGTTGGATTCTCTGGTCTCCCTCTCTTTCTGCCCACCCCCTCAAAAATATATAAACATTTAAAAGAAATTGCAAACAAATTTTTCTTCTAATTTTTTTTTAACATTTATTCATTTTTTGATAGAGACAGACTGTGAGTGGGGGAGGGGCAGAGAGAGAGGGAGACACAGAATCAGAAGCAGGCTCCAGGCTCTGAACTAACAGCACAGAGCCTGACGCAGGGCTTGAACTCACAAACCCTGAGATCATGACCTGAGCCAAAGTCGGACGCCCAACCGACTGAGCCACCTAGGCGCCCCACAAACAAATTCTTTAAAAAGTAAAGATATTTATATTACTTTGAAAGTCATTTGGTAACTATAAGTAAGCTAGAGGTTTTCAATAAGTTCTTTGAAGGAATACATTTTGTTACAGAAATAAAACTACCGCTTTTTCACTTACAGATTGTTAGTATGTTACTGTGTGTCCTCAGAACTTCTTGAGTAACTGCACTAACTGCACAAGTAATTTAAAATATTTCCCCCTTGAGGGGCGCCTGGGTGGCGCAGTCGGTTAAGCGTCCGACTTCAGCCAGGTCACGATCTCGCGGTCCGTGAGTTCGAGCCCCGCGTCAGGCTCTGGGCTGATGGCTCAGAACCTGGAGCCTGTTTCCGATTCTGTGTCTCCCTCTCTCTGCCCCTCCCCCGTTCATGCTCTGTCTCTCTCTGTCCCAAAAATAAATAAACGTGGAAAA
The DNA here is from genome assembly GCF_028749965.1 of Puma concolor. NCBI lineage: Eukaryota > Metazoa > Chordata > Mammalia > Carnivora > Felidae > Puma > Puma concolor. Next base: position 39,265,872 of record NC_141673.1, on the reverse strand, counting down.
AAAATTAAAAAAAAAATAATAAAATAAAATATTTCCCCCTTGAAATCTCATTCTCTTAGAGAATGTTGTGCTCATAAAGGCAAAATTTGTCAACTTAGATTTTAAAAAGTACAAGTTGACTTACTGCGATTTTCTCATGGTGTGAGTGTTCATATATAAGCTGGATAAAGGAAAAATGAGAGGAAAATAACCTTTTCGAGAAACAATTTTGATTTTAATTTTAAAGTTAACATTGAAAGCAATGTGAGGTTTACACTAAAACATTGTGAAGTGTTAGAGGCCCTAAGACTTCAACTTAATTCAACTAATAAATATTAAACTCATAATATAAGTCCAGCATTGTGTTAGGAACACAAAGCTGAATTTTAGGTGGACGTTAATGCTGGTAGAGAATTTAGAGATAATTTAATACAATCCCCTTAATGAACAGAAGAGGAAATTAAGGCCCCTGAGAGATGAAGTGGCTTTCTCATAGTTAGTAGATTAAGTAATAGAGCCCAGATTAGCACACTACCAATTTGGTATTCCTTGCATAGCCTCACGCTAACTGCCCCAAGGTTTTACAAAGCATACTTGGTACAGTTTTTACATTGAGTAGAGCTCTTGTGGCTGGGCTATCCCAACAAAGCAGGTTGGGAAAATTTCCATGATAGTCAGCATCTCAAAATAGCAGCAGGTCACTGCAGTTTTGTTCCTAACTCTGTAAGAAAAAAAGAAATTCTAATTATACAACTGGCACTGGACAACCAGTCCCTCTGAACAAGCATTTAAATGCTTAACCATGTGCCTGGCTCTGTGTTATGCTCTAGGAATATAAAGTAGACTCAAATAATATAATGAAGGAAACAAACCTATAGGGAGATTAATTTCAGTAACATTACACAGCCTAAACCAAAGCCTAGGAAAATGCATTTCAATTTTTAAAAATCATTATTTGTTGAGATTTTGTTATATTTTTAGGGTGTTTTGGCCAGGCACAAATGCCCAAATCCTACTTCAATACCCCTCTAAGAAGTTCCTGTGGCAGGAATATATAAATGAAACAATGACAAAGTAAAGCAAAGTTAGCACCTTGGCTACTAACCTCAATGCAGAGGAATATGTTATACCGAACTGTATTAGGGGAACAACCATTTTTCTAATCTAACTGTATTTAAATTAGCTTAGGCCAAAGTACCTTTAACATTCAAACTCACATTTTAGATCTTATTCTGGTCACATGGAACAAAAATAAATGTGAGATTGAAGGTAAGCTAGCTAATTAGGCTTCTGACATTCTGGACCAGCCCCAGTCTTAATATTCTGATAGCCTGGAAGAAAGCAAATCGGACAGAGTCCCTACCTCTGATATTTCACACTTGGAATCCCACCCACTGTCGAATATGGCCTAATCGATGACTTTAAATCTGGTGAACCCTTTCTCTCTACTTGGGGTAGTTTGGTGCCCTTCATAAGGCATTATTTCCTCCCTAGAATATTCTTTTCCTTTTATTCTGCCAAATAACCTCCTTAAATACTCCACTTATAAAATCTTTTTTATGGAGCATTTAGGTGGCTCCGTTGGCTAAGTGTCTGACTCTTGATTTCCACTCAGCTCATGATCTCATGGTTCCTGGTATTGAACTCCACCTCAGGCTCTGTGCTGACAGCAGGGAACCTGCTTGGGATTCTCTCTCCCTCCCCCCTCCTGCCCTTCCCTCACCCCCCACCCCCCATTAAAATAAATAAATAACATTTTTAAGAAATAAAACCTTCTTTTTTTTTTTTCAAAAAATTTTTTTAATGTTTTATTTTATTTTTGAGACAGAGAGAGACGAGCATGAATCAGGGGAGGGTCAGAGAGAAAGGGAGACACAGAATCTGAAACAGGCTCCAGGCTCTGAGCTGTCAGCACAGAGCCCGACGCGGGGCTCGAACTCACAGACCACGAGATCATGACCTGAGCCAAAGTCAGACGCCTAACCGACTGAGCCACCCAGGCACCCCTAAAACCTTCTTTTTAAATGTTAGCGTATTGGTCCAATCCTTTCCATTGTACCATATCACCTATTATATTTATGAACATATAGACACCTAAGATTGTTTAGTCTTAGTTTGCTCTCTCCTGAGTCAACAGAAGAGTTGAGAATTTCAACAGAGGAGCTGGCAAACCATATAGAGCTTTAAATATTTTTAGCTAGGTGTTGAGAAGTGATAAACATTTTGAATGATTACAGCTCTACAATTCTACAGTGAGCCCATTTTTATTTTTGAAACTCATTTGCCAAGTTAACCTTGGCATTACACAAGAAACAGACACTCTGACAGAATCTGATGATTATCTCATGAGGAAGTGCAGCTATGGACAACAAAAAGCAACAACATGGCAACTTTCGTCCAATAAGCTTTGCCTTTAATTTTATATTTTCATAAACACGATCTAAGCAATTCATGCTAGGTGTTTGGTCTTTCATGTTTATCACTTTTAAAAAAAAAAATTTTTTTAACATTTATTTATTTTTGAGACAGAGAGAGACAGAGCATGAATGGGGGGAGGGCCAGAGAGAGAGGGAGACACAGAATCTGAAGCAGGCTCCAGGCTCTGAGCTGTCAGCACAGAGCCTGGTGCGGGGCTGGAACTCACGGACGGTGAGATCGTGACCTGAGCGAAGTCGGATGCTCAACCGACTGAGCCACCCAGGCGCCCCTCATGTTTATCACTTTTGAGTGACATTGGTTGCATAACCTTTTCATGTCGAACCTCAATGTTTGCCCCCAAAACACATTTTTATACTACCATTAAAACAATGATTTAATTAGCTTGTTTTTCAGATTACAATCTGTAAGAGAATCAATCATTCGATTTAGGTATTCAGTTCAATTGAACACACACTGATTGCATGACTTCTATGTGGCAGGTCTTACATAAGGGGCTAGAAATACAAAGATGGGGAATTCACAGTGTGTAAGGATAGATGGACTAGACAGCTATGATCAAATATTGACAAATGCTATAGGAACAGTAGGAGCACTGCTAAAAGAAGGCAGAACATGGAGGCCTAATTCTTGGGTGAAAGGAAGATCAGTGCTGGAGAGAAGCAATGACTGGGATGGTTGCCACCACAATATGGCATCCAGTTTCAGCTTCCCCTACAGTGCTCCTTGACCTTCTGCCTGTATACTGTGATCCAGCTGCTTCCTCCATTCTCTTTTCTAACTATTCCAACATTCACAACTCTTTATGTAACTCAACCCTTTTCTTGTATTTCATCTTCCTTTGCTTCTTGCCCTCTTCCTTCTGGCAAACCACCAGTCCTCCTTGTTCAGAGAGCAAATAGTTTCTTTTACATGAGTTCCCTCAGCTTTGCTCTTCTCCATTTCCCCCACTCCTAGTGTTTCAGATGGTACCTTTTTTTTTTTTTTTTTGAGTGAATGCATCATGAATGAATATGTCAGTCGCCATTTGTACTTAGGTGCTGGGGATACACATGCCAGCAAGATGGGTTTCTCTCTGTCCTCAAGCCATTCACAGTGTCATGGAGTCACATCTGTTACTCCAACTATTCTTTAGTCCTGAGTTCCAGACCTATGTAGTCATCTCTTTTCTTAGTATTCCCATCTATTTGTCTTCCATGAACCTCAAATGTAAAATGTCCGATACTGTATCCCCTTACTCCCATGCTGTGCACTGATCGTTCAATTCTAGGACATTTGTCCTCTCCTAGAATAGGAGTGGGGGTGGGTACAGGACTGACAATGCAGGGAGGATGGATTCCCAATGAGAGTCAGGGTGCTGTTACTCAAAGAAATGTGAAAGATTTGGCAGACAAAACTTAAGATGTCCACTATACACTAAAAACAAAATCTTTGTGTATGTGGAAAGACCAGCTTGTAATCAAGATACTGAGTTTTTTTTTCTAAGTTTGTTTATTTTGAGACAGAGAGAGCACAAGTGGGGGAGGGGCAGAGAGAGAGAGAGAGAATCCCAGGCAGGCTCCATGTTATCAGCACAGAGACCAATGTGGGACTTGATCCCATGAACAATGAGAAATGACTTGAGCAAAAATCAAGAGTGAGATGCTTAATGGACTGAGCCACCCAGGAGCCCCTTAAGGTACTGAGTTTTGAATGACTGAGTTTGCTGTGGTCCAAATGGTCTGAATGACATTCAGTAACTCACATTCATCATTTCAAGTATGTACGTCATGACAGAGTGAAGCAGTATATTATAGAAAGCATATTAACTTTCATTTATTCTTTAGAGAACATGTGAAAAAGTCTAATTAAATGGATTCTGCAGGTGCAATGATAAATATATCTCTTTCACCAAAGCCTGAAAATCAAATCTCATGTATATAAGCTAGTTTAATGGAGTAGCCAGTGGCTAAATTGTTTGTGTACAAGTAATAGGACTTTGTTCCCTTGTTCTAGCAAAGCCTTGGTACCACTGAAATTTTGAAGTCCTATACCTGATTGCATCCTCCAGTGTATCTTAGGGCAGAATCACCACTTTCTTGCATTAGGAAATGAAAAATCATTTTAAGTACAAGGCATGTTTTGAGAACAATACACTTCACAGCCAACAATCTTTACTAGACATGCTGAGATAAAAAGAATTACTAAATTTACATACAAATACTCATAAATACAAAAAAAGACATCCAAATTTATTATCTCTATTTTATAGACACATTTAACTTTGCTTAGATGGTACATAAGTCAAAGAGGAAAGCCTGGTGATTATCACTATAAAAAAGTACTCACTGAAACTGCCTATGATAGATACTTGAAGAAATAGTGAACATAAATAAATGACATAAATTAGTAGACATTAAGTGTAAGCAAAGATAAAGTGCCTATTCTGTAGGGTTGCCAGTAAAACACAGGATACCCCATTACATTTGAATTTCAGATAAAAACAAATAATCTTTTAGTATTTCACAGGAAATACTTATAGCAAAAAATTTTATTTTTCTGAAATTCTACTTTAACAGGGCATCCTATATTTTCACTTGCTAAGTCTGGCAACTCAGCTATCATAGCATAATGACTTAATTTCATATAGGGACACAAAGGTTATCACAAATTCTCTGTTTGTGGAAGTTGAGGCTGGAGGAATTTGCTACCACATTTTCAATTGGTCAGGCCTCATTTCCATGAACTGAATTCAACTCAATTTAAGCAACATTTGTAGAGTATCTCCCACCCCCCCTGATAGAGTTCTAAGTTCTGGCTATGTAGAGATGAATAAATTATTTTCTCAAGAGTCTCAGATCACTATTGAAGATAGTTTCAGGTCTCTGAGACAGGTGGTCCAGAAATAGTGTGTGAAAGGTAGAAAGCAGGACTATGACCACTGAGCAAATGGATATTTGAGCAAATGTGACTGTGAGGAAACAGTTGGGTGGAAAAAATAATGTAACAGATGATGAGCAAGTAGAAATATCACTTTAAGACTATATAGCAGCAGATATTAATAATGTGCTATGAGAGAGAGAGAGAGAGAGAGAGAGAGAGAGAGAGAGAGAGGCTCATGTGTCACTAGTGGTTATGACATTATATCAAAAATTTACTCTGGAAATAGGTTAAGAAATTATTTATCGTGTCATTTTTGAAAGCAGTGTTGAAACCAGTTAATGTGTAAAAACTCCCCTCACTTTTTTTATCAGTTCAAATTTTTATTTAAATTCTAGGTAGTTAACATAAAGTTCAGTATTTGTTTCAGGAGTAGAATTTAGTGATTCATCACTTAGATACAACACCCAGTGCTCATCACAAGTGCCCTCCTTAATGCCCATCACCCATTTAGCCCATCCCCCCACTCACCTTCCTCCATCAACCTTCAGTTTATTCTCTATCTTTAAGAGTCTTATCAGTTGTTCCCCTTTCTCTTTTTCTCCCTTCCCATAGGTTTTGTTTTTTTGTTTATTAAATTCCACATATGAGTGAAATCATATGGTATTTCTCTTTCTCTGATCGACTTATTTCACTTAGCATAATATATTCCAGCTCCATCCACATTGCTGCAAATGGCAACATTTCATTTTTTATGGCTGAGTAATATTCCATTATATATATATATCACATCTTCTTTATCAATTCATTAGTTGATAGACATTTGGGAACTTCCCCTAATTTGGCTATTGTAGATAATGCTGCCATAAGCAGTGAGGTTTATGTGCCTCTTCAAACCAAATAAAAGTATTTTTATATCCTTTGGGTAAATACTTAATAGTGCAATTGCTGGGGCGCCTGGGTGGCGCAGTCGGTTAAGCGTCCGACTTCAACCAGGTCACGATCTCGTGGTCCGTGAGTTCGAGCCCCGCGTCAGGCCCTGGGCTGATGGCTCGGAGCCTGGAGCCTGTTTCCGAGTCTGTGTCTCCCTCTCTCTCTGCCCCTCCCCCGTTCATGCTCTGTCTCTCTCTGTCCCAAAAAAATAAATAAAAAACGTTGAAAAAAAAAATAGTGCAATTGCTGGGTCATAGGGTAGCTCTATCTTTGACTTTTTGAGGAAACTCCATACTGTTTTCCAGGGTGGCTGCACCAGTTTGCATTCCCACCAACAGTGTACGAGGGTTCCCTTTTCTCCATATCCTTTCCAACATCTGTTGTTTCCTGTGTTGTTAATTTTAGCCATTCTGATATGTATGAGGTGGTATCTCATTGTGTTTTTGATTTGTATTTCCTGATGATGAGTGATGTTGAGCATCTTTTCATGTGTCTGTGGGCCATCTCAATTTTGGAAAAGTGTCTATTCATGTCTTCTGCCCATTTCTTAACTAGATTACCTGGTTTTCAGGTGTTGAGTTTTCTAAGTACTTTATAGAATTTGGATAGTAACCCTTTATCAGATATGTCATTTTAAAATATCTTCTCCCATTCCATAGGCTGCCTTTTAATTTTGTTGATTGTTTCCTTCACTGTGCAGAATATTTTTATCTTGATGAGGTCCCAATAGTTCATTTTTGCTTTTGTTTCCCTCAGGCAACATGTCTAGTAAGAAGTTGCTATGGCTGAGGTGAAAGCGGTTGCTACCTGTGTTCTCCTCTAGGGAGATGGTTTCCTGTCACACATTTAGGTCTTTCATCCATTTTGAGTTTATTTTTGTGTATGGTGTAAGAAACTGGTTTAGTTTTATTCTTCTGCATGTTGCTGTCCAGTTTCCCCAACACAATTTGCTGAAGAGACTGTCTTTTTTTCCATTGTGTATTCTTTCCCACTTTGTCGAAGATTAGTTGACTATTATTGTGGGTCCATTTCTGAGTTTTCTATTGTGTTCCATTGATCTATGTGTCTGTTTTTGTGCCAGTACCATACTGTCTTGATGACTACAGCTTTATACTATAGCTTGAAATCTGCGATTGTGGTGACTCCAGTTTTGTTTTTCTTTTTTCAGAGTTTCTTTGGCTATTTGGGGTCTTTTGTGGTTCTATACAAATTTTAGAATTATTTGTTCTAGTTATGTGAAAAATGCTTGTAGTATTTTGAATGGGATTGCATTAAATGTGTAGATTGCTTTTGGAAGTATAGACATTTTAATAATGTTTGGTCTTCCAATCTGTGATCACGGAATGTCTTTACATTTCTTTGTGTTCTCTTCAAATTCTTTCATAAGTGTTCTATAATTTTCAGTGTACAGATCTTTTACTTCTTTGGTTAGGTTTATTCCTAGGTATCTAATTGCTTTTGGTGCAGTTGCAGTTGGGATCGATTCCTCAATTTCTTTTTCTGCTTCTTCGTCATTGGTGTATAGAAATACAACAAATGTGTGTACATTGATTTTATATCCTATGATTTTGCTGAACTCATGTATTAGTTCTTGCAATTTTTTGGTAACTCCCCCCACTTTTTAAACAACAGAATGCCAGCTCATTACTATTGAAGAAATGGTAGAATTAGAAAAATCACTGTTTGGGGAGCCTGGGTGGCTCAGTTGACTGGGTGCCCAACTTCGGCTCAGGTCATGATCTTGCGGTCTGTGAGTTCAAGCCCCATGTCAGGCTCTGTGCTGACAGTTCAGAGCCTGGAGCCTGCTTCAGAGTCTGTGTCTCCCTCTCTCTCTGACCCTCCCCCACTCATGCTCTATCTCTCTCTGTCTCTCAAAAATAAAAATAAACGTTTAAAAAAAAGATTAAAAAAGAAAAAAGAAAAGAAAAATCACTGTTTGGAACCCTAAATGGAAAATTGATTCAGGCAAAGATAATCAACACAGCCAAAATCATTAGATGAGAAGCTGAAAAGGAAGAATATATTTGTGTGATGTGTCCAGGTATCACACCACAAATTACTTGTTAATTGCAAAGGGGGGAAAAAACCCAAAACCCTTACTTTTACAGTGGAAGCACCTGATCACTTAACAGAGCTATGAAACCTAGTGTCACAGCAGACAAGCTGAGGTATGTGGTTCTGGATGTGGTCACAGGATTATAGTGTCAGCATGACAAAAATGTTTAAATCTAATCAAGGTTTTACACCCAATTCCCAGGTTATAGGAAATGGAGAGAGAAAAAAAAAAATAACAAGTTTAGTGACACCAGAAGGCAGGTCAAGTTGCTAAAAGGCAGTGTTTTTGAATGTGATTTGATCAGAGAAGACTGAAAAACCCTAGTTTTGAAGGTAGATAAGCAGAGGCTTCTTCCCTCAGCTTTTATTAAAGCCCTATTTGTTCATAAGGATAACATATTGATGCTGTTGGCCCAAGTGTTTTATCCAAATGTAAAGGAATAATTTTGTGTTATATAGAAGAACAACTCCAACTTCAACGTGAGGAAGCAATGCAAATTTAAGAAACACTGAGCTTTACTGAGAATCAGAGACCTTTTTCTAAATAAAAGAAGAAACTGTTCTTGTCTAAATACGGGCATTTTGATTGCTCGGTTCCACTGATCCCTTTTTGCTGCTTGCTACATTAAGTTCTCGTTCAATGTGCACTTGCCTTCTTTGCAATGAAAGCAAATTAATCTCTAACATTGATTTTTAAAATGTGCTTTAGACTTTTAACTGGACCATTTCTTGTTGATGCTGTTACCCTGCCATGACATTTTGGACTTAGTGAATGACATTGAAAATCTCCATATTTAAGTTACATTTAAGCTTAGGTGATACAGCAGAACATGATATATTCCTTCCCTGTAGAATGCAAAAAGGTTAGACTATGGGCTCTTCTTGATTCGGAGGAGAGGATTGGGAGATGGCAGAGCACTACGTCCTGTTTTTGAGAGAGGAGAAAACTCAGGCTCACCCTTTCAGGCTGCAGGACAGCATAGCTTCTGAGCAGAACTGCCCTATTTTTTGCTACCGGCAACTCCACCCTTGCTGCTCCCAGAAACACCCTCCAGTTTCTCCTCTTTGAACTCTGCTATTTTCTTCCCCTACTGGTTAGCACTCATCATTACTGTTAAATAACAATCAAAGACATGTTCTTGTGTATAGTTGAGAGAAATTAACCTATTTTGTAGTTTTGCTCCCTTAATGTTAAACTTCAGGCAGTTTTTCTATCTTGTATATGTGAGTGCATAAGCTAGGTTAGCGGTAGAAAAATGGTTACTTTACTGCATACATGGATAGAGCAGTTTAAAGTCTTACAATAGCTACGGACAATGTGTAACCTCTAGACTTGCATCAGCAGCAGCATCTGGAAACTGGTTAAAATTGCAGAAATCCGGGCCCAAACCCAGACTTACTGAATCAGAAACTCTGAGGACAAAGTACAGTAATCTGTGTTTTAGCAAACCATCCGGATGATTTCTTACACATACTAAAATTTGGGAACCAGTCTAAGCCATGATATTCCCTATGTTCCTTTATTAAGTCAGCAAACATGTTTAAGCATCTTTTGTGTACTGTGATCCGTGAAAGGGTAATGTAACAATCTGTCCTGAGAGTGGTAATATGGTACGTAGGGAGAACAAAATTTACATATAAAGAGCCTAGAAGAGGCACTATTATAATCTGTCTTTCTAAATTGTAGGTGTCCCTAGGTTAGAGTGGGAGTGGGTGAGCCATGTTAACCAATGGCAAAGAGGCTAAATTGACATATGTATTTGTAGAAAAGAATAGCTCCTGATGTGATTGAAAACCAAGAGTAAGTCTTAAGACTCTGAAAGTAGAGAGGTTGGAAGATGGTGGCAGACTAGGGGGATCCTAGGTTTGCCTAGTATCAGGAATACAACTAGTAACTACCAAATCATCCTAAATATCCCAGAAATTCACTTGAAGACTGACAGAACTCCACAACTAAAGGTAGAGAAGAGGTCACATTAAAGAAGGAAGAAGTGCAGAAACATGGCTTGGGAGAGAACAGGTCATGGCTGCTGTAGTGGGAAGGGAGCCAAGGTCCCAGAGAAGGGCAAGAGACAGATTAGCACATAGGGGAGTGCCCTGGGAAAACAAATCCCATAGCAATTGGCTTGGAGAGGGACAAATTGTGTGAGTTCTTGCAACCAGTGGGGCTTAAAGCCTGGAGTGTTAAATGTCATTAGGTTTGGCTGGGATAGAGCCCTGAGAGCATTGCACTGCTCTTGGAGAGAAGGGCAAACAACCTGCAGACATGCTGCATGGAAACAGCGATCCAAAGAGCACCTGGGGCACACAGCGGGGAGGTTATTCACTCGCCTTGGAGTGTGTCCCAGAGTGACAGGATTCACGGAGAAACCCTTCCAGGAACAAAGGAATCGGAAGGTGCCATTTCTCTCTCCTGTCCCTCAGCATAAGCACAGAGCCACCGGTGGGAACCGGCACAGTAGTGACAGTCACTACCTAACTTGCTTACACCAAGCCCCACCCCCTGGGTTCCAGAACCACCCCTCACAGTTGTACCCAGTCCCAGAGTGGCGAATCTCTCCCCAGAAGATCAGGCCAAACCCTTGCTCACACCATGTCTCCTAATGCTGGAGTTTTGTGGAGCCTCAGTCCTGGCGGTGGTGGCAACAGGTCTTATTTCACAAACAGACCAGAGCACACCTAGTTAAAGGCACCACATTCAGGCCAGGGACCAAACACTGCCCACCATCGGCAAAGAGCCTCTACAGATGACTGGCCTGAAGGATAAAGCAGCCAGGGCAAAAACAGCAAAGCCCACACGGCACACATTGGAGCTATTCCCAGAAGTTCCAGGGCCTGGAGTACAGGGGACAGTACGTGGCAAGGCACTAGAACACCTCTTCTTTATAAGGTCATTACTCTCAAGCATAGGAGATGCAGCTGACTTTCCTAACACACAGAAATAGGCACAGAGTCAGAGAAAATGAGAAGACAGAGAAATTTATCCCAAATGAAAGAACAGGATAAGGCCACAGCTAGAGAGCTAAGCAAGATAGATATAAGTAACACACCTGACAGAGAATTTAAAGCAATGATCATAAGAATACTCACTGGACTTGAGAAAAGAGTGGAAGACATGAGTGGGACCCTTAACACAGAGGTAAGGAATAACAAGAGAGATAAAGGGCTTAATAGTAAACAAAATGAGAAACAAGCTTGATGGAATGAACTGCAGTGGAAAGTAATAAAACTGAACAAAAGAGAGAAAAAAGAATTGTGCAAAACGAGAATAGACTTAGGGAATTCAGTGACACAATCAAATATAATAATATTAGTATTATAGGAGTCCTGGAATAAGAGAATGAAAATGGGGCAGAAAGTTTATTTGAAGAGATAATAGCTGAAAATTTCCCTAACCTGAGGAAGAAAACAGAAATCTGGATCCGGGAAGCACAGAGAATGGCCATCAAAATCAACAAAAGTAGATTCATACCAAGACATATTATAATCAAATTGGCCAAATACAGTGATAAAGAAAATATTTTTAAATCAGTAAAAGAAAGGAAGACAGTAACTTACAAGGGAAGTCCATAAGGCTATCAGGGGATTTCTCAGCAGAAACTTTCTAAGCCAGAATGGAGGGACATAATATGTTCAACACGCTGGATGGGAAAAATCTGCAGCCAAGAATACTCTATCCAGCAAGACTATCATTTAAAATAGGAGATAAAAAGTTTTCCAGACAAACAAGAACTAAAGGAGTCACAGGGGACTCTGAGTGGAGAGATCAAAAGTCACAGTATAAAGGTAGGGAATACAAAAGTAGTAAAAATGAATATTTCTGTAAAAAAAAACAGTCAAGAAACTCACAAAATGAAAGGATGTAAAATATAACAACATACACCTAAAATGTGGAGAGGAGAGGAATAAAGAATGGGTTCAACTTAATATAGACCACTATATGCAGAAGACAATTATGTACAAACATAATGGTAACCATATATCAAAAACTATTAATAAATATGCAAAGAATCAAAAGAAAGAAATCCAGATATATCATTAAAGAAAATCAGCAAACCATGAAAAAGAGAAAGACAAGACAGGATTAGAGAAAATCTTCAGAAATAACCCAAAAAGTAATAATAAAATGACAGTAAATACATATATATCAATGATTACTCTGTTTTTTAAATGTTTATTTATTTTGAGAGAGAGAGAGACAGAGTGCGAGTGGGGGAGGTGCAGAGAGAGAGGGAGACATAGAATCTGAAATAGGCTCCAAGCTCTGACCTGTCAGCACAGAACCTGATGCGGGGCTTGAACTCATGAGCCATGAGATCATGAACTGAGCTGAAGTCGGATGTTTAACAGACTGAGGAGTGACCCAGGTGCCCCAATCAATGATTACTTTGAATGTAAATGGACTAAATTAAAAAAAAAAAATGACCCATCTAAATGCTGCCTAAAAGAGACTCATTTTAGACCTACAGATTAAAAGTGAAGAGATGGAGAAACATCTATCATGCAAATGGATATCAAAAGAAAGTACAACACTTATAGCAGAAAAAGTAGACTGTAACAAGAGACAAAGAAAGATACTATATAATCATAAAGGGGACAACCTAACAAGAAGATACAACATTTGTAAATATTTATGCACTGAACATAATTGCACCCAAATACATAAAACAGTTAATCACAAACATAAAGGAACTAATCAATAATAATACAATAATAGCAGGGGATCTTACCCCACTTACATCAATGGACTGATAATCTAAACAGAAAATAAACAAGGAGACAGTGGCTTTGAATGACACAATGGAACATATGGATTTAACAGATATATTCAGAACATTCCTTCCTAAAATAGCAGAATGCACATTCTTTTCAAGTGCACATGGAACATTCTCTAGAATAGATCACATATTAGCCCACAAGAGAAGCCTCAACAAATTCAAGAGGATTGAAGTTATATCATGTATCTTTTCTGACACAAAGCTCTGAAACTAGAAGTCAACCACAGTAAAAAATCTGGAAAGACCACAAATACATGAAGGTTAAATAACATGTTACTAAACAATGTTGGGTCAAACAGGAAATAAAAGAAGAGATTAAAAAAAAAGTACATGAAAACAAATGAAAATGAAAACATAATGGTCCCAAACCTTTGGGATATAGCAAAAGTAGTTTCCAGAAGGAAGTTAATAGCCATACAGGTCTACCTAAAAAAAAAAAAAAAAAAAAAAATCTCAGAAAAAAACCCTAACTTACACCTAAAGGAGCTACAGAAAGAACAAGAAACAAAACTAAAATCAGCAGAAGGAAAGAAATAATAAAGATTAGAACAGAAATAAATAAATGATATAGAAACTAAAAAAAACCATTAGAACAGATAAAACAGATCAATGAAACCAGGAACTGGCTTTTTGAAAAAAATCAATAAAATTGATAAACCTCTAGCAAGACGAATGAAGAAAAAAAGAGAACGGATCAAATAAATAAAATCAAAAATGAGAGAGGAGAAATAACAACCAACACCACAGAGATACAAACAATTATAAGAGAATACTATGAAAAACTATATTAACAAATTGGGCAACCTAGAAGAAATGGATAAATTCCTAGGAGCATATAAACTCCAAAACTGAAACAGGAAGAAACAAAAAATTTAAACAGACTGATGACCAGAGGCATCTGGGTGGCTCAGCTGATTAAGCATCCAACTTCTGCTCAGGTCATGATCTTGTAGTTCATGGCTTTGAGCCTTGCGTCAGGCTCTGTGCTAACAGTTTGGAGCCTAGAGGCTGCTTCAGATTCTGTGTCTCCCTCTCTCTCTGCCCCTCCCCACTCACGCTCTCTCAAAAATAATACACATTAAAAAAAAATTTAAACAGACTGATGACCAGCACAAAAAATGGAATGTTAACAACAAACAAACAAACAAACAAACAAACAAAAAAACCTTCCAATAAACAAAAGTACAGGACCAGATGGCTTTACAGGTTAATTCTAACAAATATTTAAAGAAAAATTAACATTCATTCTTCTCAAACTATTGCAAAAATATAGAAAAGAAAGGAAAACTTCCAAATTCATTCTATGAGGCCCGTGTTACCCTGACACTAAAACCAGTGAAAGATAATGCTAAAAAGGAAAATTATAGACCAATATTCCTGATGAACATAGATGCAAAAATTTTCAACAAAATAAATTCAACAATACATTAAAAAATCATACACCATGATCAAGTGGCATTTGTTGCTGGGTTGCAAAAATGTTTCAAGATTTGTAAATCAATCAACATGATACATCACATCAATGAGAGAAAAGATATGATCATTTTAATAGATGCAGAAAAAGCATTTGATGAAGCACAACATCCATTCACGATAAAAAAAACCCTCACCAAAGTGGGTTTAGAGGGAATGTACTTCAACATAATAAAGGTCATATAAGAAAAACCCACAGCTAACATTATCCTTAATTGTGAAAAACTGAGAGCTTTTCCTCTAAGGTCTGGAACAAGATTCTCACCACTTAGTGAGAATTCAACATGGTATCGAAAGTCCTAGCCCACAGCAATCAGACAACTAAAAGAAATAAAAGGAATCCAAATTGGCAAGGAAGAAGTAAAACTTTCGCTACTTGAAGATGACATGATACTATATAGAGAAAACCTGAAAGACTCCACCCAAAAACCTGCTAGAACTGATAAACAAATTCAGGAAAGTCCCAGGATGCAAAATCTGTTGTATTTCTACACACCAATAATGAAGCAGCAGAAAGAGAAGTTAAGAAAACTATCCCATTTACAATTACACCAAAAATAATAAGATACCTAGGACTAAACCTAACCAAAGGTATGTAAGACCTGTGCTCTTAACTCTGTAAAACATTGGGGCACCTGGGTGGCTTAGTTGGTTAAGCATCCAACTTTGGCTGAGGTCATGATCTCGTGCTTCGTGAGTTTGAACCCCGCTCTGGGCTCTGTGCTGACAGCTCAGAGCCTGGAGCCTGCTTTGGACTCTGTGTCTCCCTCTCTCTCTCTGCCCACCTCCTTCAAAAATAAATAAATATTTTAAAAAATTTAGAAAACCCCAAAACTGTAAAACACTAATGAAAGAAATTGAATACAACACAAAGAAATGGAAAGACCATGCTCATGGGTTGGAAGAACAAATACTGTTAAAATGTCTATACTACACTAAACAATCTGCACACTTAATGCAATCCTTATCAAAATACCAACAGCATTTTTCACAGAACTAGAACAAGCAATTGTAAAATTTGAGTAGGGCCATAAAAGGCCCTGAATAGCCATGGCAATTTTGAAAAAGAAAAGGAAAGCTGAAGGCATCACAGATTCAGAACTTCAAGTTATATTACAAAGCTGTAGTAATCAAAGCAGTATGGTACAGGTACAAGAATAGGCACATAGATCACTGGAACAGAATAGGAAACCCAGAAATAAACCCACAATTAAATGGTTAATCTTTGAAAAGCAGGAAAGAATATCGAATATCCAATGGAAAAAAGAGAGTCTCCTCAACAAATGGTGCTGGGAAAACTGGACAACCACATGCAAAAGAATGAAACTGGGGGAGCCTGGGTGACTCAGTTGGTAGAGCATCTTACTCTTGATCTCAGGCTCATGAGTTCACAGCTCCATATTAAGCATCGAGCCTACTTAAAAGAATAGAATGAAACTGGACCACTTTCTTGCACCATACACACAAATAAATGTAAAATGGGTTAAAGACCTAAATGTGAGGCCTGAAGCCATAAAAATCCTGGAAGAGAACACAATCAGTAACTTCTTTGACATCTGGCATAGCAACTTCTAGATACGTCTCTTGAAGCAAGGGAAACAAAAGCAAAAAGAAACTATTGGGACTGGAGCAAAATAAAAAGTTTCTGTACAGTGAAGGAAACAATCAATAAAACTAAAAGGCAGCCTACAGAATGGGAGAAGATATCTGCAAATGACATATCCAATAAAGGATTAGTATCCCAAAATACTGAAAGACAAATAATACAGTAAAAAATGGGCAGAAGGTATGAACAGACATTTCTCCAAAGAAGGCATACAGATGATCAACATCTGTATGAAAAGATGTTCAACATCACTCATCATCAGGAAAATGAAAATCAAAACTACAATAAGGTACCACATCACACCTGTCAGAATACCTAAAATCAACAACATAAAAAGGGCACCTGGGTGGCTCAGTCAGTTATGAGTCTGACTCTTGATTTCAGCTCAGGTCGTGATCTCATGCTTTGTGGGATCGAGCCCTGCATTGGGCTCTGCGCTCACAGCTTGGAACCTGTTTGGGATTCTCTCTCTCCATCTCTCTCTGCCCCTTCTCCACTCATGTGCTCTCTCTCTCTCCCTCACTCAAAATAGATAAATAAACATTTTTTTAAAAAAGAGCACAAGAAACAATAGGGTGTTGGCGAGGATATGGAGAAAAAGGAATACTTAACACGCTGTGGGTGGGGGAAGATGCAAACTGGTATAGGCACTGTGGATAACAGTAGGGAGTTTCCTCAAAAAGTTAAAAATAGAACAACTTTAGGATCCAGCAATCACACTACTGGGTATTTCTCAAAGAATACAAAAACACTAATTCAAAGGGATGCATGTACTCCTATGTTTATAGCAGCATTATTTATAATAGTCAAATTAGGGAAGCAGCCCAAGTGTCCACTGATTGAAGAATGAGTAAATAAATAGTATACACACACACACACACACACACACACACACACACACACACAATGGAATATTATTCAGCCATAAAAAGAATAAAATCTTGCCATTTGCAATGACATTGATAGACTTAGAGAGAATAATGCCAAGAAAAATAAGTCAGAGAAAGAAATACCATATAATGTCATTCATATGTGGAATTTAAGAAACAAAACAAATGGTTAAGGGCGGAGGGAAGAGAGAGACTAATCAAGGAACAGACTCCTAACTATAGAAAAAAAAGTGATGGTTACCCAGAGGAAGGTGGGTGGGGGGATGGGTCAAATAGGTGATGGGGATTAGCACTTGTGGTGATGTATGGAATAATTGAATCACTATATTGTACTCCCAAAACTAGTAGAACACTGTATGTTAACTAACTGGAATTAAAATAAAAACTTAAAAGTAAATAACATGTAAAAAAAAAAAAAAAAGACTGAGTATTAAAAGAAGCATTAAAATAAAGTATTAAAGACTCAAGTATTAAAAGAAGATCTCATTCTATTTTATCAGGAGGAAAAAAAAAAACTATTAAAGAGCATTGAGAAATGGTGGGAGAGATGGTAGGAGAACTGAGATGATCCAGTTTGAGGAGAAAATTGAAATAAGGCACCGTCTGCATAAACAGCGTTATCTGTCCTTGTCCTCTTGATTCAGCTGGTTGGAGTTCTGTCACAGATTCAGTTCCCTACTGAGACTGGATAAATTCTTCTTGTTCTTGGCCACACTCTACACCCCACTCACAATCCAGGGCATCAAGTACAGGTAGAATGGGGCATTAGGGAAAGATGGTGGATCATCACACATTCACCTCTAGTCCTAGGTCAATAACTGAAGGCTACTGAGAATGGGTAACAGTACCATTTTTGTAGGAGGTAGTAGACGATAAATGCTATATTTCTCAAATTCTTTCCCAAAGCCTTAATTGGTACAGAGAGCTGTTGTTTTTTGTGGGTTTTTTCCCAGGCAAATTTACCTCTATGAAGAAAAAAATAATAATTTCTCAAAGAAAGTTAGTAACGTTTAACTTAATGCTGTTGTAATTTTTATGTTATATAACTTCTAAAATGTTTCATTTGGTAAAATTAGTTCATTTAAATATTTATATCAGCACATAAACATGTAGCTCTCTTTCTGTGCTCATTAAATAGATCTTGAAGATATTAAAAAAACTAGAGGTTAATCTCTTGCATCCATTTAAGGAGATAAAAAATAAATGCCTCACTTTTAAATATAGAAAGCTCCATCCACCAACATCAGCTAAGATGCTTCAATGTTTCCATGTAATACTTTGTTCCTAACTCAGCCCCTTAGGAAAAATGCCTCAAGGTAAAACTTGAATAATGTATCTGTCTTTCAGCACACGTTTCATGAAATTTCTGAGTTTAAAATTACTATAAATGTGGACAGTGTGTTGGAATATTCATACGCTTGGTTTTTCCCTGTGTCTAATGTTTGAACAAGTAGAAAAAGTTTGTAGTGGACATCATCATAACAGTTCTGAATGTCAGTGGGAAAAAATAATTTTTAAAAATAATTTCCCATCATCATTTTATCCCAAGAACCTCTCCTACATGTTTTAAGGAAAAATCTGTTTCAAAAAATATCACTTAAAAAAAAAAGAGTCAGTATATCCATATATATATAGATACTCCCACAAGCTGATGTGTGGGTGCCTTGATCTTGGGCAACCTCCATGGACATACGCCATGCTTTGTGTATGAAGATAATGTTACTTGTCAACTACCATTGAGACTGATTTTCTAGTAAAGAGGTAAATAATTACATAGAAATATGAAATCACAAAAACATATTGTTTCAAAAACTGACAATTCATTGAATAGAAAGACTTGACTTTCTTGTTTTAGAATAACCAATGAAAATGATTTTGCTTTGTTTAGTTTTGATTAAAGGATCATAAGGTGCTTACAAAGGATCATTTTGAAGCTAATAACCAGAATACTTTAGATAAAGGGTCAGTATTCGTTACTATCGGGTGGGAAGGAAACAGAGAAAATAAATGTTTAATTAACCCATTTACCAGATAATTAGATTATGGTCTCTATGAAAATCAGGAATTGCAATCTTACATGTTTGCAGGAGCCAGGCAGGTAATGTGGATGATGAAGCAGACGTGCATGGAGAAAATTCTTAAACTGAAGATTCATATCCAGTCTAAAGGAAGTAATGGTACTTCACTCAGCCCTCATAGAAATGAGAATCCAATATTTCCAGATCTTTTGATTGTCAAGAGAAACTGCGATGTAGAATTTTTACAAAATCTCCCAATCACTGAACGCTGGAAGTTAAATAATTTTTAGAAATGTTATGTTTGTTAAATAACATACACCAGCTGGGTCAATTCGTCTTGTGATCTACTAGTTTAGGACCCTTCATTTTAACCTCAAATTGTGGTATTTTCATCCATCTTTCTCTGCCACATAAAACATTGAAGGTCAGATGCACGTAAAAACACATTATTGTAAAAAATAAGGGAAAGACTCACAATTAGTTAATATTTTTTGAATATTTATTAGGAAAACGAATACAATTTGTATATTTTGGGCAAAGGCTTCGCCATTATCAACACACACACCTACTAGCATGGGAACTTATTTCCACATAGGAATAGGAGATAGGAATGTTAATTTTACTGACCCAATACCACTGACTCACAAGAGGAAAAGAAAGCTGGTCTCTCTCTCTCTCTCTCTCTCTCTCTCTCTCTCTCTCATTACACACACACACACAGGCACACACACTCACAGAAGCACTGAGTAACAGAATATGCATTAGTAGAAGTCCCTGTACAATTACAAATCTAACAGGCCAGTGTCTCTATCTCTACTGATAAAACTCTAATATATCTTCAGCCTAGTGCTAGGTATCTAATAACTCATGTGTAAATATTAAATGACTGGTGTTTCCAGAACTTATTACAGCAGGCCATTTGAAAGTGATCTTGTCTCAACAATTCTTGTGTTCATTTATCTTCCTAACACGTAGTAGCACAATATAGATCATTAATAGAAACAGGCAGTCCTTGGCATGAATGAATGAGCTTGTTTTACAAATTAAAAAGACGCATGTTGAGGAAAGGATGAAGAATAGCAAGTTTTCTCACTATTGAATATGTACTGATAGCTTAGAATTGTCATCATCTCAGGTGCTTATTAAGTATGTTAGAGGTTGTGCATTTTTAAAGTAAGCTTTTTACTTACTTTAAATCATAAATCATTAAATAAGTTACTGGGTATTTATAAAGCAAACACAAGGTTGTTTTTTATTTTCAAAGACCCAAGCTTTAAATCTTTTGGAATGACTTGACAATGCATTTTGCATAGTTACCTCTGAAAATAACATTATCTCTAGATTGTGTTATTTGTTTCGTTTTGTTTTTTTGCCTTTGACTCTTCGGTTTAGACTTTAGATCAGTTGTTTCTGTAAGCATTAACACCTATAGCCTTTTCATCACATAGCATGAAAGCTGTGTCTGGAGCAAATTCATTAATGTTACTTCTAAGTTATTCATTGGATTTACAAGATAAACATTCTCCAATATGACACTTACTTTTTTTTTAAAGAAGGGAACTTAGTTATGGTATCTAAGAATGTATAAATATCAGTAAGTACTTCTACTTTTTCAAAATGATAAAAGTTTTGGGGCACCTGGTTGGCTCAGCTACCGAAGTGTCTGACTTCGGCTCAGGTCATGATCTCACAGCTCGCAAGTTCGAGCCCTGCGTTGGGCTCTGTGCTGACAGGTTGGAGCCTGGAGCATGCTCTGGATTCAGTGTCTCCCTCTCTCTGTGTCCTGCCCCCGCTCGCGCTCCGTCTCTCTTTCTCACAAATAAATAAACGTTAAAATTTTTTTAAATGATAAAATTTTTAAAATTTCTGTTGAACTTTTTTGCAGAGAAGAGTAAGAAGGCACTTAAAAAAAGTCTTGTTAGACTCAGAGCCTATCATAGATTCATCTAAGCAATTTTATATAAAGCAAATACCTATAAAATAAATACCTGTAAACGTATTGTGTAATGTCTCTAGTCTGAATAGTTAAAGCAGGTCACATATCGTAATCAAAACAAAGATAAACACACGTGGTAACCTAGAAACATACTTAAAAATTTCATTATCTTACATAATCAAAGCATCATTTAAGTAGGTGAGCCAAAATGATTACATATAATTCAATCTATTAGTCAAAAAATTCGGAAGAAAACTTACTGTCTGCTCATAGTAAGATTTTTTATGTCTCTATGTCTACTTGGAGTTTTCGACTGATTATTTATCTGATGTTACACTATTATAGTGGAGTTTTCAAACTGATGCCCAAAGATATTTTGTATCTTATCCAAAAGTAGGTGCAAAGTAGGCTATCTATAATTATAATTGAGGGTGACAGCCCAAGGTTGGAATGTTTTCTTTCATCTTCAAAGATATAATATGCATATTACAGAAGCATAGGCCATTGCATCTGTAAATTGCTGGTGAAAGTAAATCATGTCATCAAAGCCAAAGATTCCAATAAAATAGAATTTTGTCTACTGCACTGTACGTACCAAAGAAAGTTATTTTACACAGTGGCCCAAAGACAAGGCACTGTCGATCTTTTATGGTAGTCATGTGATTAGTAGAGAGTTAGAAATATCTATTGATTCAGTCTTCTCTTCAAGTATGTAAGTACTCAGTGATTTGGAACTATGTGGGTTATGGTTTTCAGAAATGTGTATCTCAGGGTAAGCAATCCAGCTAGGGAGCAATTGAAATACTTTCTGCAAAAGATGGGCCTGAATCAGGGCAACCGTTTTTGGGCTAGGAGAAAGGGGACGGAGTCAAGCAATAAGTAGGAAATATAAGAGATAGGATTTAATGATTGATTAGGTAGGAGGGGAAATAGAGATGTAGAGAAAGATGGATAGATAGATAATAGATAGCTAAGAAGACAGGTAGGAAAAGAGAAAGATCGTGGACGGATTTCTGGTTTAGATGAGGGTGGTATTCATTGAGACTGGCAATATAGGCAAAGAGCCAGATTTGGAGGAAAATATTGTATTCATTGGGACAAGGAGAGGTGGGAGATAAAGTAGGAAGTTGAAGTTGGGGTACGTGTGGCACATCTTTGCAGATAATGTCCAACATGTAGTTTAATAGGAGTCTGAAACATGCCTAAAGGTAAAGTGTCAGTACTAGAGGAATATTTAAGCCCTGGTAGAGTAAGGGGATAATAAATAGGCTCCCATGTGAATGCTATCATCTCCTTGGCTTCACTAAAGCCAGCCATGTTCTCATTCAAAGGAAGCTTTTGAGAGCTTAATATTAAAGCAGCTGAGACTGGTCTCATTTTAATTTCCCTCACAGTCTCGCTCTTCCCCTTAGTTGTAGTAGCAGTTCCTAATCGGGCTGGCTCACGACTGAGTCCCACTTCTGTTGTTACCCCAATGTATACTTGAAGTCCTCCCACATTGCTTTACTCCCATCAGTGCTCCCAGGGACTGGAACCTTGTCTAGACCTCATGTTTGGATCCCTGCTGCAAGACTCCCTTGCCTGGGCCTGCTGCCTCAGTGTGGACATTTGTTGTTTATGGAGCCCAACACTCACTCACACTCCTTCTAAGAAATAACCTTAACCAGATTTCCCTTTGGTGAATCCCCTCTGTCTCTGTCAGCACAGGTGGTCATTGTTAACCTGACCCTGTGCTATTCTTAAAGAGGCTTCAGAAAATCAGCGCTTTGCATTTCCTTAACTCCAGTGATTGGCTCAAAAATGGTGTGTGTTCTAAGCAGAGGCAATGCTTTATGCTCTCCATCTCCTTAATTCACGTGTGTGAAAAACTTCTTTCTCCTCCTGGATGAGACTAAGAAAGCATGTAGCCTTGGGCAGTGCTGGTGGTCTGAAAGTGGAAAGACAGACCACATGTGCTGATGATAGTATTTGTGTCCTGTATTCAGCTGCTTCTGCAGTCAAGTCTAAAGCAGCACTCTTCAGGTTTGTTATTTTGCTCGTTTGCTTGTTTAAGAGAATTTGTGTTGAGGCTTTTTGCTTTAACTAAAAAAAAGACCTTAATTTATTGATAATTTATTCACTCATCGCATAATCATGGAGCATGCACAAGTCAGGAGTTAGCTAGGCATTGTGGATATGGAAGAGAATAATCAGAGACAGTTCCCTGACTCACTGAGAGTTTCATGAAGCTCACAGTTGACCAGAAGACCACTGTTAGATTTCCCTGACATTGACTTTATGCTTGTCAGGACTTCTTCCAGGATTTCTGTTGGCAGATAACTTTGAGCCTGGGCTTCGTTTGTTAGGTCTCCCAGAGTGTCTACCAGTGGACATGCAAAGAATTCAATTTCTTGTCTGGAGCACTTCATAGTTATGAGCCGTTAGTTATATGGGCCATCTTACTCTGGTAGGTCTTGCTAGACTCTGGGTCTCAGCTATTACCTGTCATATATACCACTGCTATCCTAGCTTTAGTATGTTACTTCTCATGTTTTACTTTTTTTGCTGGTTTTTAGGGATCTTAAAAAATAAGGATTGAACAACGTTAAGGAGTCAGAAGGTAAGAAGGGAGGTGGGGACCTCTTATGAATTAGGAAAAGGTAGGTGCGTATTCATTTATCATACACAAATTCTTTCATAGAAGTATTTCAGAGGCACATTAGTGGAAAAAAGTAAAAAACAATGATCAGAAATTAACATTGATCCATAATTGTCCTCTCTGCTTCCTTCCCTCTTCATCTCTCTTCTCCTTCCCTCCCTTTCTCCTTTCCTTCCTTCTAAATGTATTTATTAAACCAATTCTTGGTACTGTTGTGGGTGCTGAAGTATAGCTCTAAACCTACAAATCCTTGTCATTATGAAACTTTGCATTTTAATGTAATAAGCGTTGAATTCAGAGCTTTTGCATGTAATTCCATTTGAACTTTGCAATAATTCACTTTTATGAATAATGGAAATGTAGTATAAGGAGTATGAGTATGTAGTTTGTTAAGGATCAGAGCAAGGGCAGAGGCAAGATTCTAAGCATGTCTGTAGCAGAAGAAATCAAGCTAAACACTTAAGTGCTATGAGGAAAAATTGAGCAAGGTATATGGAATACAGAGTGATGGGACTGAGAAAGTTTGAGTTCCAGAGGTACAGCAGTGATCTGAATTACGCCATGCAGAAACCAAAGGACAACTTTTGCAGGCAGAAGGAACCGCGTGTGCAGCAGGAACATACTGGATGTGTTTGAGACCAGAAAGTAGGGCAGTGCAAGCAGGGGCAGGGTTGCAGGAAAGGCGGTCACAGGCAGACAGAAGCCTCCTGATGAAGCATCTTATGGACCACAGTAAGGACTCTGGATTTAGATGATACCTGTCACTCTGATCCACTTCTAAAACACCAGCTTTTTCTGTTCAAGGTTCAGAGGGTTGGGAAAGAGTGAATCAGTGATAGGACTTTGAGAGCTCAGGGATTGGGTAAAACAGATGAGATAACAATGCTCCGGCTCTGGCCAAACTCACATCCCACAGTGTAACCACACCCTGCTTGGATTTCATTTCTATCTTTGAACCGGAGTCAGAGCAGGGCGGGAGTGGAGGGTCAGACTGCCTCCCTGTAAGAATTCTGTTCTGATCTCTTTCCACTCTCTGCCTGGGCAGAAAAAAAGGAAGATCAGCATGAGTGGGTGTGAGATCAGAGAATTATGCAGCTGATGCTCTGTTTAAAAGGAATTCCAGTGGTCACCCCCACTTCAAAATATCAGTGGGTATTTCTGCCAACACAAAGGCTGACACTGCAATTTTATACCGGCTTGTTCTTCATTTTATCAGGAAGTACCTTTGTATAAGTCTCTATAACTCAAATATATAAACCAAGTCCCTATATAATGTGATCTCTAACTTGTTCTTGCAGTTTAATGTACATCTCTCTGAAAGTATTGGATAATTTACAGTGCTTAGAAAAATCTTCACTGTTTGCTTTAAATGTTAGGCCTAAGAGTGATTTTCCTTCTTCTACATTTTCTTTGTTAAATGGGAATTCATTCTGTAGTAGAAAAAAGAAACTTTGTTAAATAAAGAAGACATCGTAAATTCTCTGTGTGAAAAACATTTAATACTAGAATTGGGGAAAGTTGAATGACAATACTCAGATTGGGGGTTGGCAGAACACAAGAATGGAATAGAATGGAATACAATAGAAAAGTATTCTGAGGGCCTAGAAGTTCTTTAAATCACTCCTGGTTGTTTTTTTTAACACGAGAAAATTAAGTTTGGAGAAGTTAAGCTCAAGTTTTAAGTTGTCTTCCAAACTTTAAATAACCTGTTCCCTCTGTTTTAACTTTTAGTTATGCTTGGTTTTGCCAAAGATAGTCATTTTGTTATGATTGTATTTTTGTAGATGTCTATGAATATTATGGTGGAGTGCCTCCCATGCGGTTGGTGATAGTATTTTGGAGAGATTTTGCCAGCTATTTGTTTTATATGTCTCTTTCTCCATGTTTATAGCTATATCTATGTGTCAGTCTGTATCTACTTTTTAAGCTGGAAGCCACAGAAAGAAATGTATTTTATATTGGAACTCAGCACACACACATACACACACGTGCACATACAACTAAAAGCTTTTTCTTCTCTTTGCTTATCTTTACTCTTCAGTTCTATTTTATTTTTTTCTATATAATTTAAGACCCTAGTCCCAACCCACTGAAATGATTTTACAACCCACTTATGGGTCTCAACTCATAATTAGAAAAGAAGGCATGATTTGGGGGAAAAAAATATATCATTGGCTAATGAGGAAAACCTATAATTGCTCCAGGCACTTTGGTGGTTACTGTCATAGATTCAACCCATTCTCTACTCCTCAGCTAGATAGGCAATGACCCTGGGTTTGATCTCAAATAGCATTTGTTATCTCCTTATCTGTTCATTCTTTGTGTCACTAATTGGCTGGATTAAGCTGATAGTACCAGAAAAAAATAGTCACAAATTCTTGAAGCACTCACTGTATAGTATAAGCTGTAAGTATATGCTTATAGCTATATGACTCTAGGTTTCAATAGCCAGAGAGAGGGAAATTAAGAGAGAGCAAAGTCCCATACTTCATTCACCTGTGAGGTTCAATCATCAGTCCAAAGTTCTCTTAGAGATTTCAACAAACTGTAAAGGCCTTAATCCTTCCACTACATTAAAGTCACAGGAATCCTGCAGAAGTTAATGGTTTTAGATGGAACTATAGCTTAAAATCTTTCAGAATACATACCATAGTTTTCCAACTATTTATTCATTAGACAGCATCACTATGTTGAAATTCACAGTAGGGAACAGCTCGTTTTTGCCAACTCAGTGTCTATGAAATCTTCCTCTGGTAATATAGTAACTCATGTTTCCTCTTGGGTACCATCTTTCCTGTCCCCTCTGTTCTTGCAGTGTGAGTCATGAAATCGGGGACCAATTCCCAGCCCTGTTTGCTGGATTTTGCTATACTTTCCTCCCTACTGCTGATTGCAATTGAACCCCAAAACATATGCAACCTCACGCTAACCTTCAGGACCAATACTCAGGAGAGGTAACAGTAATCCGAAGAATTCTACAAGGTAACATCATGATTTTTCTCCAAATTGGTTTCTGACATTGTGCCTCTCTTCTTTAAAAAAAATTTTTTTTTTTTACATTATTATTTATTTTTGAGAGACAGAGTCACAAGAGAATGAGACACAGAATCTGAAGCAGGCTCCAGGCTTTGAGCTGGCAGCACAGAGCCTGATGCAGGGCTCAAACTCGTGAACTGTGAAATCATGACCTGAGTGGAAGTCAGATGCTTAACCGACTGAGCCACTCAGGCACACCACCTCTGTTCTAATAATGGGCCACCCACCTTAAAACCTGGGCCCTGAGTCACTGCATGTAATTTGTCCCTGAATATCTGACGCATTACCTTCTTCTTCTTTGGTCCTGGAGACTTAGCTTGTGACTGCATCACTTGTCTGTCTACTGCTGACTTGACTTAACGGCCTCTCTTAGCTTTTCTTTAAGCTCCTGGAGGATTGGTCTGGACGCATTAGGCATTTCTTGGTTAGGAGTGTTCCTATTTCCTTGAAAAGGCCACCTGATGGACTACTTTCCCGGGCTACCACCTACTGTTTGTTGCGATGTTTCAGATACCCAGCATTGTCTTCTCACTGGGCTCTCAGAATCTGTTCCAAATATCTGCCCCACTCCCATGGATGAGTCTGTTATCAGAGCTGAGACCCTCTTTTTTTTCCTTGCTCTTAACCATATCTTGTGAATTCTCAAGATAGATGAAACTAACTTTTTGTTATCTTTCCCCATGTCCAACATAGTATCTTGTTCAGGAAATT
Source organism: Puma concolor (assembly GCF_028749965.1). Taxonomy (NCBI): domain Eukaryota; kingdom Metazoa; phylum Chordata; class Mammalia; order Carnivora; family Felidae; genus Puma; species Puma concolor. Next base: position 39,238,524 of record NC_141673.1, on the reverse strand, counting down.
GTTGAATAAGCATGTGCATTTGAAAATTAGTATCACTTATCACAGTTGTCATTTTGTTTAGGGAGTCAGACTCACAAAAGGAAAATGTGTACCTTGGAAACTTCTATGTGGGAAAAACTTGGGAAGAATGAGTCTACTTCTTCAAGATTTATTATGAAATAATAAAATTATGTAGCAAGAGAGAATGCAGGACAAAATACTGCTGTAATTGCTTTAAATGCAGCATCATGGGCTATTTGCATTTTTGCCAATTCTGCTTAAGCACCAGCATATTAAAACTAGCTTTCAAGGAGCTTCCTGTTTCAGCACAAAGGCAGGCATGCAAACAAATAATTGGAATATAATGTAATGGTGGAGAAGTGGAATGAGAGACAAACTATCTGAGTAAGTGAGCCATGAAGGCTTCACAAATGGGGATAAGAATTCACTGGATGAAGAGGAAAAGAGAGGCATTGCAGGCAGAGAATAGCTTGAGCAAAGGCACAAAGTTGTGAAAGTGCCAGGCATGCTGAAGGAATTAGCGAATGGCCTACTGTGGCTCCAGAACAACACATATTGGGAAAGGGGTGCTGGGGTGAAGTGACAAGAAACGTAAGTTGGGACGAAGTGATGGGAGAACTTTATAGGTCAGGAAGAGGATTTTGGACCTGATCTTAGCAGAGTTTTAAGTGTTTCAATTTCAATAAAAAATTTAATATGACAAATGTTCACAACCTGAATTTTTATGTCCCTGTGAAACAGGCCCTTTGTAAAATAGACATGTGGAAATGATTGATTTCTCTGCTGAACACAGCCGTTATTTCTGCTCGTTCCAATGTTTCTCATGTGATAATACTGCTTCCTTGTATTACCACCTTTCCAGTGCTGTTCAGTTGCTACAAGTTGTGATCACTACACATTCATCTATCACAAGACCCATAAAGAAATCAAATCCCCTCAGTATTCCTTGGATATGTCTGCTACTGTTCAATTTCAACGATAACTTCTTGTTCTTAAATTTTTTCAACTCAGAAGGGTGGGTTTTGCTCATGGTGTCTGTTTAGTGGGCCTAGAGCGGCCTTGAAATGGAAATCATGGTCTCCTTCACACGCCTGCTGCAACATCAGAGTTTTTTAGAGGAAAGTGGCTTGGATTCTTCCAACAATCTTCCTTCCAGGCTAATCTATCTGGGACACTCAGCCCTGGGTCTTGTTAGAGGAAACTGTTGCCCTCTGGGTCATTGCCACCTCTCACTCACGCTCTTCAACCTTAGCTAAATCATTCATCACATGCCCCTTTTAGATTCCATGTCAGAGATTGCATTTGAATCTGTAGACCGCTTTGGGTAGTACTGACATTTAACAATATTAATCCCTGCAGTCAATGAATACAGGATGTCTTCCTATGTGTTGTGTCTTGTTTAATTCCTTTCAACAATGTTTTGTAGTTTTCAGTATAAAAATCTTTCACCACTTTAGTTAATTTACTCCTAAGTATTTCATTCTTTTTGGTTCTGTTATAAATGGAACTATTTTCCTAATTTCCTTTTCAGATAGTTCACTGGCCGTGTATAGAAACACAAGATTTTTGTATGTTGATTTTGTATCCTGCAACTTTACCAAATTTATTTATTCTAAATAACAGGTTTTTTTTTTTTTTTTCTCTTTTTAATAGGGTCTTCAGGGTTTTCTATTTATAACATCATGTTGCCTGCAGACAGGAACCATTTTACTTCTTCCTTTCCAAATTGGGTGCCTTTGATTTCTAGTTCTTGCTTAACTTCCCTGGCTAGGATTTTCAGTTCGATGTTAAGTAGAAGTGGTGAGACTGGGGGCGTTCCTTGCCTTGTTCATGATCTTAAGGGAAAAGCTTTCAGTTTTTCACTACTGAGTATGATGTTAGCTGTGAGCTTGTCATATTCGGCCTTTATTATGTTGAGGTACATTCCTTCTACACCTACTTTGTTGGGAGTTTTTATTATAAAGCATTGTTGGATTTTTTCAAATGCTTTTTCTGCATTTTTTGAGATGATCATATGCTTTTTTATTCTTTATTCAATTAATGACTTTTTAATTCATTAATTAATTCATTAATTGACTTTTGTATATTGAACATGCTTGTTTTGCAGGGATAAATCCCACTTGGTCATGCTGTATAATCATTTTAATTTGCTGCTGGATTAGATTTACTAGTATTTTATCGAGGGTTTTTGCATCTGTATTCACCAAGAATTTTGGCATGTAATTTTCTTGTGGTGTTTTGTCTGGCTTTGGTATAAAGGTATTGATTAATAGCCTCTTGAAATGAGTTTAGAAGGGTTCCCTCAATTTTTTTTGGAAAGGGATTGGCATTAATTTTTTAAATGTTTGGTAGAATTAATCAGTGAAGCTATCTGGTTCTGGGCTTTCTTTGTTGGGAGGTTTTTGATTACTGATTCAATCTCTTTACTGGTTATAGGTCTGTTCATACTTTCTATTTCTTTATGATTTAGTCATAGTAGGTTGTATGTTTCTATGACTTTATCCATTCTTCTAGCTGATCCAATTTGTTGGCATATAATTGTTCATAGCAGTGTCTTATAATTCTTGTCATTTCTGTGGTATCAGTTGTAATGTCTCTTCTATCATTTCTGATTTTACTTATTCAAGCTTCTCTCTTTTTTTTTTTTACTCTAGCCAAATGTTTATCAGTTTTGTTTATCTTTTCAAAAAACAACACTTAGTTTTGTTGATTTTTTCTTATTGTTTTTCTATTTTCTATTTTGTTTATTTCTGCTCTTTGTTGTTTCCTTCCTTCTGCTACCTTTGGATTTAGCTTCTTCTTCTTTTTTAGCTCCTTGAGGTATAAAGGACATTGTTTATTTGAGATCTTTCTTCTTTTTTAATGTAGGCATGTATCACTATGAACTTGTGTTTTAGTAATGCTTTTGTGGTATCCCATAAATTTGGTGTGTTGTGTTTTTGTTTTTGTTTGTCTCAGGTATTTTTCTAATTTCCTTTTTGATTTCTTCTTTGAACCAGTGGTTGTTCAAGGGTATGTTGTTTAATTTTCACATTTGTGAATTTTCCAATTTTCCTTTTTCTTTTGATTTCTAGTTTCATTTCATTGCTGTCAGGAAAGATATATGGTATGATTTCAATCTTCTTAAATTTGTTAAGACTTGTTTTTTGACCTCACATGTGATCTAACCTGGAAAAAGATTTGTGTGTGCTTGAGAGGAATGTGTATCTATTGTTATTGGATGCAATGTTCTGTACATGTGTTAGGCCCACTTGCTCTATAGTGTTATTCAAGCCTTCTATTTCTTTCTTTATCTTATGTGAAGATGTTCTCGTTCATTATTGAAAATGGGGAATTGAAGTCTCCTACTATTGTTGTATTTCTGCTTATTTCTCCCTTCAGCTTTGTCAATGTTTAGTACATATACTTAGGTGCTCTGACATTGGGCACATATATATTTCTAATTCTTGTATCTTCCTTTTATGATTATATAATGTCCTTCTTTGTCTCTTGTGACTATTTTTCACTTAAAGTCTACTTGCTCTGATGTAATATTGCCACTCATATTCCCTTTTAGTTATTGTTTGTACCAACTTCCTATCCTTTCACTTTTGGCTTCTATGTGTCCTTAAATCTAAAATGACTTTCTTGTAGACAGCATATAGTTGGGCTTTATTTTTAATCCACTTAGCCACTTTATCTCTTTTGATTGGAGGCATAGTCTGTTTCATTTAAAGTAATCATTGAGAGGGAAGGCTTTATAACTACCATTTTGTTAGTTATTTTCTTTTAAGATAAGTTAAACAGTTACAAAATCAATGGTGCAGACACTTTTGTGAGTTTAATAAAAATGAATTACTAGGGAAATGAGAAAAAAACCAAACATGAAAAATATAAGCCCTAATTGCTATATCAAATTAGTATAAAAGTTTTTAAACACTTAATCTTAGTTTCTGTATTTATCTCTTAGAGGATGAGTCCTAAATAGTTTGCAAACCAGCACTGGCCAGTAGACCATATTTTGAGTAGTATCAGTCTAGAAGGGAAGACAGAAATCAATCAACTAAGAACACAAATAATGACCCTAGATCAAATTTTACTAAGAGTTTTGATTAAAAACCATAAAATCCTTGCAGAGGAGACCAAGATGGCATTTCTGAAGAAATGAACTCTAAGCTGAGTGTAATGCATGAATGTGAATTAATCATGAAAAAGTATATTTTGACTAGAGTCTAATGACAGGAGGAAACCATTCACGGAAATAGAACTACATGTGCAAAAACCTTGTGGTGAGGAGGAGCTGACTATGTGTCTGGAATTGTGTTAAGCACTTTGTGTGTTTTCTCATTTAATCTCAACAGTCCTATAAGGTCATTCTTATCTTCCCATTCATGTTCTCTCTCTTAACATGTCTCCTTTACCTGTATTACAGATGAGGAACCTGAGGAGTAGAAATGTGAAATGACTTACTCAAAACACATTGCTCGCTAGTAAGGCATAGAGTTGGACTTGGATTCCAAGAGTACTTGAGGCCACCATCTTTCTTTTACCCACTGTGCTATGCTACTATCATATTTAATCCAAATAGTGCATTTTTCAACCCTGTAGCCATTTGCTTCTTAGCAGTCCTCAAGAGCCACCTTAATTTCACCATCTTCCTTGGTAAAGCCAGAACCTATAATCAGCTTTGTCACACTCCCAAACATTTCTGCTGAGAAAATGGATACAGAACCAGAACATTCAATGAAGGCTAGTAATAGACACCATAGCCATTTGTAGTACCTCTTAGAAGGAGAGGTATATGGCTTGTATCAGAATTAGGTTCATCTGTAAGTAATAAAAAACCTCAAAACAGCTGTTTCTCCAAGATTAAAATTTGTTTCTTTATCTTGTAAACTCCACAGACAGGTAATCCAGAACTCTCTTCCATGAAGTCATCAAGGCCCCAGACTCCTTCTCTCTTGCTGTTCTGACATTCATAGCAAGCCATCTCATGATCCAAGATGACTGCTTAGGCTCTATATTAGCTTCCTAGGGCTGCTGTAACAAAGTATAACAAACTGGGTGGCTTACAACAATGGAAAGTTATTGTTCCACAGTTCTGGAAGCTAAAAGTCTGATATTAACAAGTATGGTCATATTATCTCTAAAAGACATAGGGGAGAGAATCCTCCTTTGCTTCTTCTAGCTTCTACCATTTGCTGGCATTCTCTGGTGTTCCTTGGCTTGTAGATGCATCACTCTGGTCTCTGCCCCTGTCATCACATGGGTGTCTTCCCCCTGCATGGCTCTACATAGTCTTCTTTCTGTGCCTGTTGATGTATCTTCACATGGCTTCTCCCTGTATGTCTATGTTCAAACTTTCCTCTTCCTATGAGGACAGAAGTCACACTGGATTAAGGCCTAACCTCATGACCTTATCTTCACTTGATTAAAACTGCAAAAAGTCTATTTCCAAACAAGGTTTCATTCACAGGTACTTGAGGTTAGAACTTCAACATATCTAATTATTATTTTTTTAAAGATAATTTATTGTCATCTTAGCTAATATATAGTGTATACAGTGTGATCTCGGTTTTTGGAGTAGATTCCCATGATTCATCACTTACATACAGCACCCAGTGCTCATCCCAACAAGTGCCCTCTTCAATGCCCATCACCCATTTTTCCCTCCCCCCACTCCCCATCAACCCTCAATTCTCTGTACTTAGGAGTCTCTTATGGTTTGCCTCCCTCTCTGTTTGAAATTATTTTTTTCTCCTCCCCTTCCCCCATGGTCTTCTGTTAAGTTTCTCAAATTCCACATGTAAATGAAAACATTGGAAAACTGTCTTTCTCTGAATGACTTATTTCACTTAACATAATACCCTCCAGTCTATCCATGTTGTTGCACATGGCAAGATTTCATTCTTTCTCATTGCCGAGTAGTATTCGATTATATGTGTGTGTGTGTGTGTGTGTGTGTGTGTGTGTGTGTGCATATATATATATATATGCACACACACAGATATATACACACACACATACATACATACCACATCTTCTTTATCCATTCATCATGTATATATATATATGTCACATGCATACATCACATGTGTGTGTATATATATATATATATATACATACATATATTATATTATATATATACATACATACATACATACCACATCTTCTTTATCCATTAATCAGTTGTTGGACATTCGGGCTCTTTCCATAATTTGGCTATCAGTATATCTTATTTTTGCAGGGAGGTACAATTTAACTCATAACAGGCTCCAACATCATATTTACATTCCATCCTACAGAAGTAGTAAAGGAAGATGGAAACTATGCCTCTTTCCTTGAAGGGTACTTTCTATATGGTATACAGAAATATTTTGCTTACACTGGTTGTATTCAGGTTCAGTGGAGGTTGGCCAGCTTTGTGTACAGCTAAATTGGAGGGTCTGTTATTAAGGAAGAAGGAATAAAACTGTATTGAGTGACAGTAAGCAGTATCTGCCATCTGGTCTAAAATTGCTCTGCAAATTAGTTACACTTATTAGTCTCTTTCTCTATTAGACTGCAATGTTTGCTATTGTTACATAAAGTTACATATGCATATCACCTCTTCTAGACTGGGACAGAGATATATGGCTTCCTGGAAATTTCTATCAAACCACTCTCATAGTGTGGTTGTATAACTTAGTGACGTGATCTTGAGCCAGTGAGTAAACTTCCCCAAGTCGCAATTCCCTCATTTATAAATTAAGGATAATATCTACCTCATACGAATGTTACATGGCTTATATAATATATATGTGAAGCTCCTGGCATAAATAAGGTAGTTTATATCTACTTATTAAATATGAACCCAAGAAGGACAAGGTGGAGGGACAGAGAAAAGGAAGGAAGAAGGGAAAGAAAAAAATTTTTTCTGGATATAACATTCAGATGGAAAAAAAAAAAGGCCTTATGTGGGGAAAAATTTTCTTCAGTGTCCTTTTAAGCGAGTCATGGTTCCGAGAAAATATTGATCCATTAGCTCTCAGCAGTTCTTTTGATCTGATATAAATCCCACACAGTTTGCACTATTATTTGAGAATAATTCTCAGCCAGTCAAGCCAGAAAATAACCATTGATCAGATAATCTCACGTGACCATGTCAGGTGGCAGCTACTGCTATGGCAGTTAACTCAGAGGAGTGGCCCAAATGACCCCTGTGTCGTTGTGTACTGAGTGTGCTCAGCTTTTCCAGTAGACATTGTAGCAGATTCTGCTAGTGGCCCTCCATATCCAATCCCCTCTCCTTTTCCATGTGGTTGAGTATTTAGCTGGAGCACATGACCAATGATTGCATTTCTCAGCCTCTCCTGCCACTGGGTGTGGCCATAGGATCAAACCAATGAATATGAGCGTAAGTAACATGTGCAACTTCTGGGTCGTATACATATCTTTCCATGCATCTCCTTTCTCCTCCTGCTATCTGAGATGTGGAAATGATGTGGAGACCTCTTTGATGAGAGCAATTACAGGACAGAACACCAGGAGAACTTGAGCCCTGGGTTCCTAATACTATGGAGTTGCCACATCAGCCCAATTTGGCTAAAACTTGGATTGCTACATGACTGTAAGTTATTTTGTTTAAACCACTACTATTCTGGGTTTCATTATAGCCCTTGAACCTGTATCCTAAAAAATGAAAAATTTTGGGGTGCCTGGGTGGCTCAGTTGGTTAAGCATCTGACTTCGTCTCAGGTCATGATTTCATGGTTCGTGAGTTCTAGCCTCACATAGGGCTCTATGCTGACAGCTCAGAGCCTGGAGCCTGCTTAGGATTCTGTGCCTCCCTCTGCCCCTACCCTACTCACAGTCCATCTGTCTGTCTCCGCTCTCTCAAAAAAATAAAAAAATTAAAATAAAATAAAAATAAAAATAAAGAAATAAAGAAATAAAAATGCAAAATTTGTTACCTCAAAGTGGGCATTGGCTAAGTGTTACAAAGACATGCTGGAAAGCTGACTACCATACTATGCTGTGGAAGAATATTTGGAAAGCTGTCATCCACAATAATTTGAAAAGTGGACTAAATGCTAATGGAGACCATAGCTCTACAAGAAAAGGTAAAAAAAGAAATCAGGATGTTGGAATGTATTAACTGCTTCTTTACATCCACCAGCAAAATTTGCAAGACAGATAGATTCAGACTGGATTGAGTCAATGACCTGCAGAAGTGGAATACAACTTTCCTAAGAGATCTGTCCACCTGGACCAGAAAATGTAGGTTGACTAAGCATGGAGTAATCTAGGAAAGGTTGAAGGAACCAATTGCTTCTGCAGGCCAAACTGTAATAGTGATAAAAGGTGGCTATCATCAGCAGGAGTGGCAAAAAGTTGGTTTTAGTTCCTTATTAGTCTCTACCATGCCTCTTAAGCAAGTCCAAAGAAAAATAATAATGCATTTTCAGGTTGATTTTTTTTTTTAATTTAAAAATTGTTTTTTAATGTTTATTTATCTTTGAGAGAGAGAGAAGGCGGGGGGAGGGGCAGAGAGAGAAGGAGACACAGAATCCAAAGCAGGCTCCAGGCTCTGAGCTGTCAGCACGGAGCCCGATGCGGGGCCCGAACTCACAGACTGTGAGATCATGACCTGAGCTGAAGTCAGATGCTTAACCAACTGAGCCACCTAGGTACCTCATGGCTGAATTTTTTCAACATTCAATAAAAGCATTATTATAAAACTTTAACAGTTTTTTTTAATTGGCACACACAGTCTATGTAAAAAGAACGTGCTTACTGTGTAAACATAGCCTCAGGTCAATTCTCCTGGTTCAAAGATCTTTAAACCCAAGGGTGCAATCCCTAGGATACAGGAAGATGTCCCTGTGGGTACCTGGATTTTTATAACTTTAAGAGAGTCAGTGTATAGATCTTAAACTTTCATGTTTATCCTTTCTGAAAACTCATCTCCATGGAGTCATTGTACTTCTCCTTTGCTACTTTTCTTTTCACTACCCCCTTTACCTACAACTCTAGCATACTGCAAATGTACAATACTTTATGATGCTTACAATAACTGTTGACTAGCACTAATGATAATCAGAAAACTTGTAATGAAATAGTTAGACCATGGTGATTATAGGGGAAAGAAACATTTAATGTCAACGTATATAGTCTTATTACAAAGAAATATTATAGAGGTGATTGATATGAGATGGAAAACACGAAATATATTACATTATACAATTCCACGAGGGAAGTGACAAAAAATAAGAACTTAAAGAGAAAAAGGAACTGCTAAAGACCTTGTTCACGTTTATTTTTGAATGAGTGATGGTGGCCTCAAATCATTTATACTCTTTTTGAGATATTTAAAAGAGCATTATACCCATTTTATTTTTAAAATGTCAAAATATACAATAGGTTAGAATTGCATCTTTTGCTACTTAGATTTTATGATGGAGATAATTTTTACATTTAGATTTAACAATGTTGGAGGGGCTTCACAGTATGTAAATGTTCTTGAATTGTATACTCAAGCAAAAATGTTTGAAGACCCCACTTCTATTCCCCATTGTAGTTGGATTATTGCCCATAAGCTCTTCCTATATAGCTTATGGACCCTCTGTTGCTCCTGAGCAAAAATGCCTTTGTTTGGAATTGCTGATGACTTCTGGATGGTTGCATATTGTCTATGGGAGCCAAATGAAATCAGCAGAAGTTTTGTCTGCATGAAATGTTGAGAAAATTAAGTTTCAGACTTGGGTAAAACTATAGGCCTTTCAGTTTAGGTGCAAACAGTAACATTAGGTTATTTGAGGTGAAGAAATATACATAGAAACTAACAATGTAGCTTGTCTTTTTTCTTCTTTTGATGAGGCTTTCCTTTTCTTTCAGAAAAGGTTGAGAGTATATTTTCTTATTCTTTCCATATTTGATACTGTCACATGGAGATAATCTTGGTTAAAAATTGTTATTCCAGATGCTTTTCATGTATCCAAAGCAAATACTAGTTTCCACTCCTTTGTATTTTTTCAAATAAGACTGTTGGAGTTCCCAAATATGAACTGTATTCATTTTGCTATAGCTAGAAGGCTTGGCAAGTGTTTTCTAATGAAACATTGTATACCTTATTAGGTTTGTTGCTTTTTTTTTTTTTTTTTTAACAAAGGAGATTGGGAAGAATAAATCAATGGAATGCTTTTAAAAACCCTTAGCTTGACATTCTAACAAGGCAAAAAGTATTAGACTTGTACTAGCACACTGGTTTTCTTTTTAAAATATAAGAGGATAGGAACTGAATATCATTTGAATAAAACTTTAATTTCTCTTTAACAGAAATTTCCTCTCCACCATTAGTTCATATTAATTATTCCTATTAATAGCTGAGAAAAAGACTATCAAGGCATGGTATAATTTGTCTTCTGACTGGAATATATTGATTTTCCACATTTTCTGCCAATTTGTTCTATTGAAATAGAAGGATTAAAACTTGCATTTATTTTACCAGTGAAGTTGGATTCCCAGTGAGGAATCCACCTAGCTAAATTTCTCTTGGAATTGCTTGTTCTACCCCTAGGAGATCTAGGGGTAGACATCCCCTCATGGTCTTATTTCTATAGAAAGGTTCACTTAAAAAATATGTTTATTTATTATATTTAGAGAGAGAGCATGTTCACAAGTGGCAGAGGGGCAGAGAGCGAGGGAGAGAGAATCCCAAGCAGGGCTTTAGGAAGGAACTGGCTTTTCCCTAACATTAATGGGGACCAGGAGCAAAAGTGCAACGGTGGCCCTCATCTTGTGTGTTTAAATATTGGAAAAGCACAAAATAAGAAAACAAACTATTAAATAAAATATTTTCTAGCTTCCTATCTTGACAAGTATAATTTACAACAACCTAGGGGATGAGATTTGAAGTTTTAAAATACTAGAACTCCTCAGAATTCCATAATGAAAACTGACTTTGTGGGGAGGGATGGTCTGTATCCTGTCCCTTTTCCATCAAGTACCACAAAGAGCTGTATATTGCATGTACATGGACACTCCAGGAACTCATTTTCTCACCATCTGCCTTGAGCATGTTTGGGATTAGAGGGGCATATTTGCAGAACAGTTTGTCCCTCGGAAGACAGACCCAGGAATGAGGCTGCTGCCGGGCCTGGAAATAAACTCAGGCCCACTGAGGGTGCGGGTAGGGAATTCTGGGGCCTCAAGTGCCCCAACCATGTTCTAGAAAGGTCTCTGTGGGCTCTGGAAAGGCACAGCTGTTGTTGTTGTTGTCGTTGTCACTATCACTGAAAATAAACTTTATTTTTTGGAGCAGTGTTAAGTCCATAGCATTGCTGAGCAGAAGGTACAGTGAGTCCCTATATACTTCCTGCCCTCACATATACATAGTGGAGGCAATGCATGTGTGGGAGCATTTCTTTTTACCCTCAGACTCCTTGTCTCATGGGGAGGATTGCAGTCGGGGAAGGGAGGAGTGGGGCCTTCTAAAGGTCTGAGTCTAGGAGTACCTGGGTGGCTCAGATGGTTAAGCATCTGACTCTTGGTCATGATCTCATGGCTTCATGGGTTCAAGCCCCACATCAGGCTCTGTGCTGGCAGCATGAAGCCTGCGTGGAATCTTCTTTCTCCATCTCTCTGCCCCTCTCCTGGTCTCTCTCTCTCTCAAATAAATTAATAAATTTTAAAAAATTAAAAAAAAAGTTCTGAGTCTAGGGCAGATGTCCCTCTTGCTCGGGTCTAAGGACAGTATTGAAGAAGAATAAGGTAAATTAAACAAGAGACAAGAGAGAATGAATACCAGGCATCTTCAGTTCTTGGTTTTAGTCTCTTCCAAGGCTCTGTTATTTTTCTGTGCTCATTTTTGTTTGTTTGTTTGTTTTTACACTATGGCATTCTTATAAAACATTTCCCCATTTTTCTTAAGCTAGTTTTATATGATTTGTGCTGCTTATAATCAATGAGACCTAACTAAGGAAACAAGGATATCCAACTAGGAGACTTTGGGCTGCCAACCCAATTAAAATTTTATTACCTGAATTTTTGTATTATAATGTGGTTACTTTACAAAGTGATTTTATATTCACTTGGTAATCTCCACAATACCCTGGGAGGGAAGAATCACTGTTTCCATTTTGTAGATGTAGGATGAAAGCTCAACTAACTTGTCCAGACATCCAAACAAGACTTCCGTGTGGTGAAGTAAGGAGACTTGTGTATATTGCCCTCCAGACATTGGTGTGCATGAGAAAGTATATCAGCAGGTGCTAATAGTAAAATCAGGGGGACACGTCTTCCCACAAAAACTATTGGGAACAAGGTAAAGTACATCAAAACATCATTTGTATTCATTATTAAAGCAAGCATGATCCTTTTGAAATTTCCCTTGAAAAGAGTACAAATGGCAGGGGTGCCTGGGTGGCTCAGTTGGTTAAGCATCCGACTTCGGCTCAGGTCATGATCTCGAGGTTTGTGAGTTTGGGCCCCACGTCGGGATCTGTACTGACAGCTCAGAGCCTGGAGCCTGCTTCGGATTCTGTGTCTCCTCTCTCTCTGCCCCTCCCCTGCTCATGCTCTGTCTCTCTCTCTGTCAAAAGTAAATAAACATTAAAAAAAAAAAAAAGAGTGCAAATGGCAAGAATAAGAGAATTTGATTGTTGACATCTCTTCATTTGGCATCTTACACCAGGTGCTCAGCCAAAGGTACACTCTCTAAGTGTGAGTGTGCAAGATGGAAATGCAAGAACTCTTTTCTAGACTCAATAGGAAGTTGGGATGGAGAAGAGAGCAGGTATTAAATCTTTAACTGAGGTATGTGGGGATTCCTCAGTTTTGGGAATCCACAAGTAGCTGGTACTATTTCTGGTTACAGAATAAAAGCAATGGTATGATGTGTGAGCAGGGAACTCTTCTCTGGTTTTGAAAAGATGCCTCCCTGAAAATGGAGCTTTGTAGGTGCACAGAGAATAAGTCTGCTGAAAGTTAATAGCTCTTTTAGATAGCCCAAGAAAATGTGTGTGTGTGTGCGTGTGTGTCCCTCAAGCTAACTAATATAGTAAGTTTGGTATGAAAAAGGAGAGACCCCAGAAGGATAAGCACCAATGAAATAAATGGATAAAATTCAAAATTTGAAATTTTATTTTATTCTTAAATAAAATAAGAATTATTATAGTGCCTGGATACAGGCTAAGGAGGTTGGGACTCTGTTGGTGGGAATATGAATTGGTGCAACCACTGAGGAAAACAGCTTGGAGGTTCCTCAAAAAAAAAAAATGAAAATAGAAATACCATATGATTTTTCACAGAAGTAGAACAAATAATCCTAAAATTTTGTGTGGAACCACAAAGACCCCAAATAGCTAAAGTAATCTTGAAAAAGAAGAACGAAACTGGTAGTGTCACAGTCCCAGATTTCAAAATATACTGCAAAGCTGTAGTAATCAAAACAGTATGGTACTACTCTTAACTACAGAGAACAAAACTGATGGATACCAGAGGGGATGTGTGTGTGTGTGGGGGGGGGGGGGGCGGACTGGTTAAATAGGTGATGGGATTAAGGAGTACCTTTGTCATGATGAACACCAGATGTACGTAAGTGTTGAATCACTAAATTCTACCCCTGAAACTAATATTACACTGTGTTAACTAACTGGAATTTAAATAAAAACTTGGAAAGAAAATACATACATACATATATACATACATATGTACATAAAAACAAGCATCAAACAAACAAACAAACAAACAAACAAGACCAGTATGGTAGTGGCACAAAAATAGACACAGATCAATAGAACAGAACAGTCCAGAAATAAACCCACAATTTTATGGTTAAATAATCTATGACAAAAGAGGCAAGAATATTCAAGGGAGAAGACAGTTTCTGCCACAAATGGTGTTGGGAAAATTGGGCAGCTACATGCAGAAGAATGAAACTGGACCACTTTTTAAAAAAAGGTTTATTTATTTATTTTGAGAGAGACAGAGAGAGAGAGAGAGAGAGTGTGTGTGTGTGTGAGCAGGAGAGAGGCAGAGAGCAAGAGAAAGAGAATCTCAAAAAGGCTTCATGCTGTTAGTGCAGAGCCCGCTGCGGGGCTTGATCCCACAAACCACAAGATCATGACCTGAACTGAAATTCCGAGTCAGACACTTAACCCACTGAGCCACACAAGCACCCCTGGACCACTTTCTTATACCATACACAAAAATTAACTCAAAATGGATTGAAGACTTAAATGTGAGACCTGAAACCATAAAATTCCTACAAGAAAACATAGGCAGTAATGTCTTTGACATCAGCTGTAAAAACTCTTTTCTAGCTATGTCTCCTTTGGCAAGGGAAACAAAAGCAAAAATAAACCATTGGGAATACACCAACATAAAAAGCTTTTGCATAGTGAAGGAAACCATCAACAAAACAGAAGACAACCTACTGAATGGGAGGACATACTTGCAAATGATGTATTTGATAAGAGGTTAGTATCCAAAATAGATAAAGAACTTATACAACTCCACACCAAAAAACCTTACAAATAATTCAATTAAAAATGGACAGAGAACATGAATAGATTTTTTTCCAGAGAAGACATACAGATGGCTAACAGACAAATGAAAAGATGCTCAACATCACTAATCACCAGGGAAATGGAAATAGAAACCACAATAAGATATTGCCTCACACCTGTCAGATGGCTAAAATAAAAAACACAAGGAACAACAAGTGTTGGTGAGGATGTGGAGAAGAAGGAAGTCTTATGCACTGTTGGTGGGAATTCAGATTGGTGCAGCCACTGTGGAAAACAGCATGAGGTTCCTCAAAAAATTAAAAATAAAATTACCATATGATCCAGTAAATTCTACTACTGGGTATTTACCCAAAGGAAAAAAAAACACAAATTCAAAAAGATATGTGCATATGTACATATATACATATATATGAAATTACATATAATGGAATATTACTCTGCCATAAAAAAGGGTGAGATAGTGCCATTTGCAACAACATGGATGGATCTGGACTATATAATGCTAATGAAATAAATCAGAGAAAGACAATATTATATGATTTCACTCATACGCGGAATTTAAGAAACAAAACAACTGAACAAAGAAAAAAAGAGACGAACAAAAACCCAAATACTTAAATATAGACAACAAACTGATGGTTGCCAGAGGGGAGGTGGGTGGTGGGATGGATGAAGTAGATAAAGAGGATTAAGAATACACTTCTTGTAATGTGCACCGAGTAATGTATAGAGTTGTTGAATCACATTGTACACCTGAACTAATGTAACATTGTATGTTAATTATACTTGAATAAAAAAAATCAAACAAACAAAAAACTTCAGTCGTAAACGTGGCATCACAGACATGGCTATTGATTAAATAGCAAAGAGCAGCTTCCTTGGAGCCCCTAGGTGAGGGTTCAGGAGCCAGCTTTGTGGTGTTAAGGGATGGAGAATGAAAATGATGGGGAAAGGGCCTGATAAACAGGCTTTGCTTATTTTGGGAACTGAAATTGTATGTGCTGAAGGAGGGAAGCATACCAGTCACTTTAGTTTGGAAGGAAGGGAAATGGGAAGATCAGGCTCACAGACATCAAATGTTACTCTATAAAGTAACTACCACTTACCTTCAAGTGTATGGTGGTAGGTGGGTTACTTCTCATGGTCTTAGGGATTTGTATTTTTGGTGGCTTCCTTCGATCTATGCGGGGATGATACTGGCAGCAGCCCATTGCAAGATACTTACATCCAGACTCATCCATCACAGGCACTAATTGGAGCCTTTTCAGGGTTCTGCACCCTGCACTCCTCAACTTTCTAAATCCCACTCTCTACAACCTTTCAACACCATTATTCCTCCAATTCTGTGAGGGGCTCTAGACACTGGAAATAACATCAACTGGGTTGTGACTCTTGGACTTTCCAGTATAAAACCAAGAATACTCTCAAGTGGGCCATTACTCCTTTTCATTTTATCACCAGTCAAAAATTTCTCAGTCTTCAAGGCTGCAGTTAGTGTCAACACAAAGGCTATGACCAAACTGTTAATTATGTTTTTTGTTTGGCTTTATTCACCTTTTTATTGTCCCCACTAGGATATGAATTAGAAATTTGGAGTCAGACCTTATTTGCTGTCAATTGCTCAAGTAACTTGTTAGTCTATTAAAATAACTCAAACTAAGCAGATTTTGTAAATATTTAAGAAGATGAAGATTATCAAAGACATTCAAGAGATTCCCTATTGTAAATGGTACATACTAATGTGCTATATGTAATATATATATAATGTACTATATAAAGATCCATGTAGACCTTGTTCCTTATTTTAGGAGGTTGTAATCACAGATGGACCTGAAAGAAATTTTCAATTTTTATAAATTAATACAAACTAGAGAATATGGGCTTTGAAAAAAAGTTCTTTAATCTATCAAAAAGACACTGAGATTTCAGGGCTTTGTTTGATGATAAGAATAGAATTACATAATATTGTATGAATATGTGGATGTGTGTGTACCAAGGTATTTACTTATACTTAAACACCTTGTTCAGGTATTACTTATACTTTCCAATAATAATAATCAGCCTTAATTGGGTGTTCATTATGTGTTGGGTAGAATTCTTTTTTTTTTTTTTTAACTTTTATTTATTTTTGGGACAGAGAGAGATAGAGCATGAACGGGGGACGGGCAGAGAGAGAGGGAGACACAGAATCGGAAACAGGCTCCAGGCTCTGAGCCATCAGCCCAGAGCCTGACGCGGGGCTCGAACTCACAGACCGCGAGATCGTGACCTGGCTGAAGTCGGACGCTTAACCGACTGCGCCACCCAGGCGCCCCTATGTTGGGTAGAATTCTAAATGCTTTATTTATATTATCTCATTTAATTCATACAACACAAAAGTTGGGCATTTTTTTTTCTCAATTTAGAGATGAGGAAACTGAGGTTCACAAGGACGAGATAATTTGGCCAAGATTAGATAGTAGATGATAATTAATTGGTAGGCTCCTTAGACCTTCAGACAGAGGTCAAGCAGACTCCAAATTCCTCATATAACACAGTCCAACTATCAAGTATAGATATATTCAATATTAGGTAGAACTGTTGGATGCAAAGGTGATACTTTAGGCTCATTTTTGTCTGAGACTGCTCTGGCCTTCTTTAGTGTTTCCTTCTAGTTTTGTCACCCTAGGCCAGTATGGGTCCTCACCACCTTGAACTGCCTGGCCTACATCTATGTTTCCCAGATTGTGTGCTATTTTCCACTTGCAGCAGATTCGTCTGGACACTTTGGAGTCTACCACAAATCTACTGAATTTTAATCTCTAGGAGAGCGATCTGAGAATCTGCATCTCATTGAGTCATTCCAAATGATTCTTATGCACACTAACTACTGCGAATCTTCAGGTAGATGTTAAATTTTGCCACACCTAACTTGTACAATATTTGAGGAGTAAGAGCTAGGAATGGGGATAAGAGGATGAGGGGGTGGAGATACATTACATATTAAATGTACATAAATGCATACAGAAGCACCCAAGATTTCTCATGTTCATTTTGTCACACCCTTAGCAACCTGGAACCCAGATTCAGAATATAAATTAGAAATAAATTAGAAATAAATAAATTCAGAAATAAATTAGAAACCCGACAACAGCAACAAACCAGAGTTTCCCTAATTGGTAGCAAGGCTGACCAAAGTGAGCCCAGATACTTTATTTCAAATAAGGGTCTGGAGCCACCCTTGAAAGAGAGCCTGCCTTTTTAGAACTGTAAAATCCCATTTGTAAAATTTCACAAACTAGGCTACTTAGTGACCTCTGCGAAACAGCAGCCCTTTGCATGTTGACAATGAACCAGATTAGAAGAAGTTAAGAAGAAAGATGGTGACCTGAAGAAGGTTGCCTGTGCAGAGAAAGCAGGCAGCAGAAGTAGGGGCTTCACGAAGAAAGAGGTATTCAGTTAGGTCAGCAAGAAGAAAACATCCTACTTGTCTCAGCGATCACTAAAGGAAGGCACACAAGAGTGGATGCTTACAATAATAGTTCCAAATCTCAGCTGCCGTTTGGTTGAAACTTTGGATGCATCTTTGACTTGCGTCTTTCTCCCATACCATCTATGTATTCTGTCAACAAATCCTCCCATTGCTCCTGCCTTCAACATATATCTAGAACTCAACTACTTCTTACCACCGCCACTACTGCCCCAATCCACGTCACCATCATCTCTCTCTTGGATTGTTGAAACAAACTGCTATATAGTCTTCTGCAATTTGTCCTTGACACTTAAAGTCTATTCTCAATATAGCAGCTGCAGTGATCTGGTAAAAACAAAAGTTAGATTGCATTACTTCTCTGCATAAAACTTTCAATGGCTTACCATCTCTTAGAGAATAAATTCAAAGTCCTTCCTTTAAGCTAAGGCCCCTTACAACAATCGAAGCCCCCATTATCTCCTTCAGCTAATCTCATTCTACTTTCCTACTTGATCCCTCTGACCTTATACAGTAGCCATCCTGCTGTACCTTGAACCAGGCACCTCAGAGCTGAAGCACTTGTTTCCTTCCTGGAACGTTGGACACCTATTTTTAGCTTTACTAAAAATTTTCCAAGTGAAAAATTCCCTGACATCCTATTTCAAATGACAGTCCTCTTAACACATCTTATCCACCATCTCTGCTTTATTGTTCTGCATGATACTTATCTAATTACTCCGGATGAGAAATGAGGCTGGCCTAGGAATCCTGATTTTTCCTCTTTGTGACCTCTTTGTGACCACTGTGTACTACCAGGCCGATTCAGGTGGGACCTATTGGTGTGGGGACGCTTTGAAGGATTGCTTTATGGAGTCTCAATTGGAGATAGGGGGCAATAGCCCCCTGCGGAGGTCATTTACATAACAATACCTCTTCATTCACTGAACCAGAGTTTGAACAGAGAAAAATTGAGAAACACGCATCTGATAGCTTCACTCTCCTCTTCTTCTCCCCCCTTCCCCCCATAATTTCCCAGGCCAAAGAAGAGGATGGCTTCTTTATCTTCCCTATGTAAAACTCTATGGTCAATCCTTCAAACTCTATGGTTTACCCCAAATCAGGCCTACCACTTGTTTTTGTATGGCCCATAGGCTAAGACTGTGTTTTTTTCTTTTTAAATGGTTGGGGAAAAACTCCAATAATAACATTTTGTGACATGTGAAAATTATATAAAATTCAAATTTCAGTGTCCATAAATAAAGTTTTATTGAAAAATAGGCATGCCCATTCATTTTGTATTGTCTAAGGCAGTTTTGTCTCACAGTGGCAGAATTGAGTAGTTGCCACAGAGACTGTATGATCTATAAAGCCCAAAATGTTTACTCTCTGGCTCCTTACGTAAAAAGTTTGTTGACCTCTGATATAGTAAAACATCTCTCTGACTCAGGATAGAAAGAATTTCTTAAGACATGAAAAGCACTGGGGGCGCCTGGGTGGCTCAGTTGGTTGAGCATCCAACTTCGGCTCAGGTCATGATCTCGCATTCGTGGGTTCAAGCCCTGCGTTGGGCTCTGTGCTGACAGCTCAGAGCCTGGAGCCTGCTTTGGATTCTGTGTCTCCCCCTCTTTCTTCCCCTCCCCTGCTTGTGCTCTGTCTCTCAAAAAATAAAATAAAAAGCATTAAAAAAGAAAAGGCATGAAAAGCACTAGTCAGTCACAAAGGAAAAGATTGATGAATTAAATTATGGTAATATTAATTCTGGATGGAGATTAGGACAGGACAGGGAAGAGAGAAAAGGAATAACCAAATAAAGAGATGATATTTAAACTGAATGCTGAAAATTTTTAAGCACACATAACTGTTTGTGCAGCTCTTTAAAAGCCCAAAACACATGCAGAGTATAGATGACAATTTCTTTCTTAAAAAGACGATTTAAATGCATAGTTAAAGCTTTTCTTGGGGCGCCTGGGTGGCGCAGTCGGTTAAGCGTCCGACTTCAGCCAGGTCACGATCTCGCGGTCCGGGAGTTCGAGCCCCGCGTCGGGCTCTGGGCTGATGGCTCAGAGCCTGGAGCCTGTTTCCGATTCTGTGTCTCCCTCTCTCTCTGCCCCTCCCCCGTTCATGCTCTGTCTCTCTCTGTCCCAAAAATAAATAAATGTTGAAAAAAAAAAAAATACCCTCCTTATAAAAAAAAAAAAAAAAAAAAAGCTTTTCTTTTCACTTTAAAGAAAGAAAAGATCAGAGACTTTTTCTACATAAAAATCATAGCAATTGTCAAATTTTTCAGAAGTTAAGAGCAGATTTTATATATCTGCCATTAACACTACTGTGGGCACTGGAAAGAGGGATATATTGCTGCCTGGTACTTTCAGGAACTGACCTGGGGGTTCCCCAGTATGACCTCAGGAACTACATCTTAAACCTAGAAAGAGAAAAATTGCCAGGAAATATTGTCAGCTTGTTCAGGAATTTGGAAATACTTGGGGGTTCCTTATGTAAATAAACCATGATCTATTTGTTTTTTTTTATTTTTTTAATTTTTTTTAATGTTTATTCATTTTTTGTGAGACAGAGAGAGACAGAGCATGAGTGGGGAAGGGCAGAGAGAGAGGGAGATACAGAATCCGAAGCAGGCTCCGGGCTTGGAACTGACAGCATAGAGCCTGACACGGGGCTTGAACTCACAGACTGTGAGATCATGACCTGAGCCCAAGTCAGATGCTTAACTGACTGAGCCACCCAGGCGCCCCAACCATGATCTATTTGTCATGACATATGTCTTCTAAAAGGTTTATAGTTTTGCCTTCCACCTTTAAGATTTTTACCTGATTTGATTTTGTGTATAACTAGATGACCAATTTTCCTAGTGGCGTATATGGAATAGTTCATCCTTTCATAGCCTTCTCTAAAGTCTGCTCTGCCATAAATTAAGAATCCATTTTTATATGGAATCTATCAAGTCCTTTGACTCTGGTGTATTTGTCTTTTCTTATGCCAGCATCTCACTGTCTTTATTACTACACCATTATAATAAATCTCTAGATTTTGTAGGCAGTTCTCTCTGATCTTTTCTTTTTTAGAAATGTCTTGGCTCTCTGTGATTCTTTAAGTTTCCATATAAGTTTTAAAGTGATTTTGTCAAATAGTATCAAGAATGTGTTTGGGGGGTTCCTGAGTGGCTTAGTCAGTTGAGCTACTGACTCTTGATTTTGGCTCAGGTCATGATCCCAGGGTCATGGAATCAAATCCAGCATTGGGCTCCATGGTCAGCTTAAGATTCTTTCTCCCCCTCTGCCCCTTCCCTGCTCCCATGGTCACTCTCTCTCTCTCTCTCTGTCTCAAAAAAAAAAAAAAAAAAAAAGGAAAAACAAAGAAAGAAAGATGAACACATTTGGGATTTTGATCACCATAACTTTGACTTTTAATAGGAATTTGTAGATGTTGGCACTTTTATATTAGGACTTCCTGTTTCCTTTAAACTTTTTTATTATGAAAAATTATCCACCACCCAACTTTAATGAACATCAACATTTTGACATGCTTGCTTCATCAATCCTGTGATTACTTTTCCTGAAGTATTTCAAAGTAAGTCTCAGAACCACATCACTTCGATCCCTAAATATATCAATATCCATCTCAAAAAAGGAGAAGTATATTCTCACACCACCCCATGCCATTATCATATCTCATATAATTGGAAATAAATTTTATTATGACCTAACATTCAGTTTACATTCAAATTTCCCCAATTATCTAAAAATGTCTTTTTGCAGTTGATTGAATTAGGATCCAAGTAAGGTATTCTCACTGTATTTGGTTACTAAATCTGTTAGATTATTTCTTTAATTTTTTTTTCAAGTTTATTTATATATTTTGAGATAGAGAAAGAGAAAGAGAGAGGGCACAAGCAGGGGAGAGGCAAAGAGAGAGAGAATCCTAAGCAAGCTCAGTACTGTCAGTGCAGAGGCACATGTGGGCTCAAACTCATGAACGTCGTGGTCTGAGCCCAAACCAAAAATTGGCGGCTTCACCGACTGAGACACCCAGGTGCCCCTAGGTTATTTCTAATGTAGAGTGTAGAGCTGTCCTCTCACCTTTGTTTTTTCCTGCTATTGACTTGTTGAAGAAACGATCAGGTGTCCTGGGGGATTCTGCATTCGACACATTTCTTCCTAGGATGTCCTTTAACTTGTTTCTCTATCTGTAGTATTTCCTACAGAATGGAATTTAGATGTAGAAACTTGGAATTAGTTTTAAATTGAATTTGTCAAGAATATACCATAGATAATTCTGCATATTTTTTCACATGTAGTATTTTCTATTACATCCCATCAGATGACATATAATGCCAGGCCATCTCACTTTAATATTATTAAGACTGCTCTATAGGTGCGAGTGGTAATAGCCTGATCTCTTCATTCCATAGTTTGCCATCAACCATTAATCTAATGTTATTACCTCCATTGATGACCATATCCTGAACCAGTTAGCTAATTACAATTTGTAAATGGCAATTTTCTTTTTTTTTTAAGTTTATTTCTTTATTTTTGAGAGAGAGAGAGAGAGAGAGAGAGAGAGAGAGAGAGAGAGAGAGAGAGAATGCAAGCTGGGGAAGGGGCGGAGAGAAAGGAAGGGAGAGAGAATCCTAAGCAGGCTCTGCACCATCAGCGCGGAACTCTATGCGGCTCAAATTCAGGAACCGTAAGATCAAGACCTGAGCTGTAGTCGGAAGCTTAACCAACCACCCAGGCGCTCCTATAAATGGCAATTTTCTAATTCTACATTTTATCTGCATTTATTAACTGGTATTATTGATGAATAGATTCACCTGTCTCAACCACCAAAGATATTTAGTTACTCTGAAATATAATTCATCCAGGAAAGGCAGGATAAAATGCATAATAATTCTCCTTCCGTTATGAATTTACGGAGTAAAGATTCGGTGCTCTTAGAAATTTCAATAGTATCTCATGGGTTCTGTTTTGTTTTACTGTCCATTTCTTCCCCCCACCTTTTTTAAAAAGCATCATTGTTAATTCATTATCGACTCTAATATGTTCAGGTGGGGTTTTTAAAGAATATTTAAAAAAATTTTTTAACCTTTATTTGAGAGACAGAGTGTGAGCGGGGGAGGGGCAGAGAGAGAGGGAGACACAGAATCTGAAGCAGGCTCCAGGCTCTGAGGTGTTAGCACAGAGCCCAACGTGGGACCTGAACCGATAACTATGAGATCATGACCTGAGCAGAAGTCGGTGCTTAACCGGCTGAGCCAGCCAGGTACCCCCAAATATGTCCATGTGTTTTACCAAATTGCCAGATTTGGCCTAGAGGCCATAGCCTATTAGTTCCTGATCTAGATGGTGGGTATTCCATACACCTGATTCCCGGGGGCGGGGGTAGGGGGTAGGGAGAAGAGCACAGAGAAAAGCCCCTAACTGATCCACAAAGGATATCCAGCATATGAAAAAAATAATAAGACTTGTTATTTGAAGCCATTAAGATTCTCTTTCAAGTTATAGCATAACCTAGTCCAATCTGATACACTATTTTTATTTTTACACAGTAAGGCAGCAGTGAATAACTAGAAGACAAGAGTTAGTGGAAAGAGAAAAGGAAAGGGAAGCTGAGAAAGGACCAGGAGTTTGGACTGAAAGTTAAAGAGCTCATTAAAATTTTGACAGATTGTTCATTCTTTTCATCTAAACTCCGTATCGTTAAATTCCAATCATCTGCCTTTTTGCATGTTGAACAACATATCTTCTACTCTTTCTGGGATGCTGGAATGTTGATTGTTTCAAATCATTTTTTTTTAAAAAGAAAGTCCTGGAAAGATTTTTAAGTAAATCTGAAAACTGCGTCAGAAAGTCAGGAAGGCCAAAATAAGGAGCTCTGTGAAGAGACATTCCATCAACAAAAATATCTCTTCTCTACTCTGCCATGGCAACTCCAAAATAGTAAAGAATATGTAATATGTGGTATCCTTATTTGAACCAGGATGCTGAGAATTGTGCAGCCAGCAAATGTCTATTTTGGTGACAAGCAGGGGCAGATTCTGAAGACACTGTACTGATTCCGTAGCATTGCTTGAGTGTTCCCGGTTGTTTGTGGCCAGATTCCAGAGAGGCTCAATGTATCCACTTTCCAACGGCTTAGAGCTGTATATTCACCTTGTGCATCTTTGTAATTGTTGGAGCCCCAATTCTAACACGGTTTGTGTGTGTTAAAAAACCTTTTTCTTGGGACGTGCCAGAGCAGGAAAGAGAAGAGATGTTTGCGGTGATAAAGGTTGCACTTGTTAGAGGCTCTTGCCCTAGAAATGTTGGTGAGGAAACAGTCCTTATTTGCTCATTTCTGGGGTGAGGGAAATGAAAATAAGTTGTGTGCACAGGCTCTAATTCCCTCAGGGCAGCTGAGTGGGAGAGAGAGGCTCTCTGGAAAACCTACAGTTTATTCTTACAAAACAATGTAGCCTCTAAGAAGTTGAAAACATTTGGAGAAAGTACAGAAATGAAAAGCATTATTGTGTGAAGTTCAAAATCTCAAGAAAAAAAAAAGGTGTTCTATAAAAGCTTCAGACTTTACTTTTTGTCTTGGAAATCCTCTGGCCTACAATAATATGATTTGTTTAAAATATGGCACTTAAATATTTAAATGTAGCAGGCCCTATGTGTTTAATTTCTTTGTTTAACTGATGCATAGTTTCCCAACTATGTAGTGACTGGTATAAAGTGTTCTATATTTATGTGGTTCAGCTTTCCAGAATATTTGGATACTGGCCTTAAATATGTACAGTATCATTCCTTTGCAGCAGTTTTGACAATGCCCAAATACATTAACGTTATACCTCCATAGTCTGCTTTTCTGAAGCATGGTTAAGGATGAGAAAAGTAAATTAAATTATCAAGTAGTTTATCAAAAATTCAGGGACCATAGAGAATTACAAAGTTGAATTTCCATTTCACTATGTAGAATGTCAGATGCCTGGTAAAAAATTTTATTTATATTTTAAACAGTTATGGCTTTAGTATATGGATTCTTCATGCAATATCAATATGTAATCTGACGGAATTATAGTCATTTAATAGCATGAAACACAGGGAAAGACATTAAGGTTTTAAAAAGAATCATTTCTTAATAGCTGCTTTTCTATCAGACACAGTGGGAAAACAAGTTTTTGAAGGAAAAAGAAGTGAAACGTTACTCTTCAGAGAATGCTTTTATACAGAATGAATCTGTCTTCTAACAAAGGTCTGACTATACTGATGCCCTGTGGCACCAATACATTGTTTTTAAGTGTAGAAAAGAGAATGCAGATGCCACGGTCGGGTCATGACCTCGCTGGATATGTGGAACCTCTCCCTGGGACTGACCTTCACTCTAGTGAGGGCAGTGACAAGAATTTGGCCTTGAAGAAATCATAAATTGACAAGCAAGCAGAGAATATGAAAGAGCACATTTTCTATCGATCAATCTTTATTAGCCCCTAGGAAGGGTGCATATGATTTAGAAAAAGCCTTCCACTCCTGGGAATTGGGGCCCAAGGCAAAAATGTATGAAAGAAGAGTAAAACAGGCTAAGGGACAAAAGAAACTAAGGAGAGTTTATATTATAAGGCACATACTGAATTCTGTAATGTACAATGTTCAAAGTAAGCATGATTTTAAATGACACAGATGTTTTCCGAGGTATAAAGCATCTTGTGGTTCTAAGAACTCTTAGGCGGCTGCACAGACTTTCTAGTTAAAATAATGTGATACAATGTTTCTGTGTATTCTATAGGAGGCCATTAATCCAAATGATTCTGCAAGGCTTCTTAAAATGCTTTATCAACCGTAGGAAAATCTGTTTCTTAAGAGACTATGTCTCCCCCCTACCCCCAACCCCTTATATTTTTGTTATTGCTGGTAGCGTAATTAAGTTTTTTTTAAATGTTTATTTATTTTTGAGAGACAGAGAGAGACAGCATGAGCAGGTGAGGGGCAGAGAGAGAGAGAGAGAGAGAGAGAGAGAGAGAGAGAGAGAGGGAGACAGAACATGAAGCAGGCTCCAGGCTCTGAGCTGTCAGCACAGAGCCCAACACGGGGCTCAAACTCATGAGCCGTGAGATCATGACCTGAGACGAAGTTGGATGCTTAACCAACTGAGCCACCCAGGCACCCCACTGGTAGACAGTATTGGCTCCCAGACTTAGAAGTGTGGCTTAGAAGCATGGATTTGGTGTACATGTTTGACCTTAATTCCAATTTCAGAATATCTGCTGGTTTTTGGTAATCCAACCTGTGCTCCCCAGCTTTGAACAACACGATCCTAATCCCCCCCAGGTCTGCCATAGATATGCCCCACACTCTGATTTTGCCATATATGTAGTCAATTGAGACAATCTTTTCCAGAATGCTGCCTTAGTTGACCTTCCTCCTGTCTGACGTACCACATAGCCATCCACAAAAGTAAATCATAAAAAAATAAAAGTCTTCATCTTGTTGAAAGTTTGACCTTTGTAATCACAGAAAACTTGCTTAATCCCTGCATATCTTCTTTCCTGTCTTTAAAATGCAACCATTTCTTTTTTTTTAATTTTTTTTAATTTTTTTAACGTTTATTTATTTTTGAGACAGAGAGAGACAGAGCATGAATGGGGGAGGGCAGAGAGAGAGGGAGACACAGAATCGGAAGCAGGCTCCAGGCTCTGAGCCATTAGCCCAGAGCCCGACGCGGGGCTCAAACTCACGGACCACGAGATCATGACCTGAGCTGAGGTCGGATGCTTAACTGACTGAGCCACCCAGGCGCTCCTAAAATGCAACCATTTCTGATGCAACTATTTCTGATGTTTTGCAGTTAAATAAAAACCAACTTTTCTCCATTTTTTCCTTTTTCTTTTTTATTTTAATGTTTATCTTTCAGAGAGAGAGAGAGAGAGCAAGAGAGAGGGAGTGTGTGTGAGCAGGGGAGGGACAGAGAGAGAGGGAGACACAGATTTCGAAGCAGGCTCCAGGCTCTGAGCTGTCATGGGACTCGAACTCACAAACTGTGATATCATGACCTGAGGCAGGGCTCGATCTCACAAACATGAGATCATGACCTGAGCTGAAGTTGGATGCTTAACCGACTGAGCAATCCAGGTGACCCTCTATTTTTTTCTTTAGATCACATTCTTAGTATTAAGACTGGTAAAGAATAGTTGGGTGTTTTGGATACCAGATTATCAGGAAGACTCAAAGAATTAAGACTAAAAGTACTGCTTGGTTTCTTTTGGAATTGTGGTAAAGCAACAGATGCTTGTTAAATCTAGGAGTTAGGTGGAACAGTGTCCTAAAGTAATCACAGTTCATAAAGGCATGAATTGAAAAGCTGAGCTAGCAAGGTAGGAGTAACAGCTCACAAACACATGTGGGTAAGAAACATAACTTGTATCATTTTCCTGTGATTGAAACTAATATCCATTTTGAGTGCTGGTTACCGTCAGTGGCTGAGATATCATCTCAGTCATTTCAGGGTTTCACCATCCCATACCCCAAGCTTGTAGCCACTGTCTAGGATGGTTTATAGAGGATCAATGAAGGGGTATGGAGGCTTTACATCTTTCGTTGCTTGTTTTGACAAATTCACCCAGGACTGTGCTGAGATGGACATTATTTTTCTGGTCCTGTTCATCAACCCTTGCAGGTTGCTGCTAAACTATCTCTAGCTCATGGTCTAGTGGGAAGGAGAAAATTTTGTTGGTAGTTGTCCCTTTTGGGGCCATGGGATCTCTATGAGCTTAGTCTCTCTCAGCCTATACATTCCCTGTAGTCAATATTACCCCACTGGTCCTGCACCTTACTGAGCCCTGGATCTCAGAGTCTCCGTGTAACATCTGAGAGAGGGAAGTCCAAGACTCTTTCATTCTCCATCTCCCTCACTCCTCTGCCACAAATCCTGGATTTGGACTGTGGGTAATGTCAGGGCATGGGACTCCTGTAGAGACCCAGAATCCATATTCTTGTCTTCCTTTCTCTGAGTCATTATCTTTCCCAGATCTGATTTCCAAAGTGAGCCGTAAACACTGCCTCTAGTTGATAGTATGATCTCACAAGGATGCTATTAATAGCACATATTTATGCCTTAAGCTCTTTATTTAGCTACTTTTGAAGTTATAAAGCCCAGGTCCTAGAAACTCAAAAGTTAAAATATTTGACACTTTTGTTGTTTATTCTTTTTTTTTTTTTTTTTAAGAGAGAGAGAGAGGACGCAAGTGAGTAAGGGGCAGAGTGAGAAAGGGAGACAAAAAGAGAGACAGAGGGAGAGGGAGGGAGGGAGGGAGAGAGAGAGAGAGAGAGAGAGAGAGAAATGGGGCTCACCCAGGGCCCGTGTTGTACCCAGAGGAGTGGCTTGTGTTTTACCCAAAGCAGGATTTGTGCTCACCCAGTGTGGGCCTCAAACTCATGAACTGTGGGTTCATGACTTGAGCCGAAGTTAGATACTAAACGGCTGGCCACCCAGGCGCCCCTGTTATTATTCTAAACCAACTAAACTGCTGCCTAAATCGGAGAGTGGGTCATATGAGAACAGAAAGTATGGAAAAAGAAAATCAAGTCAACCGAAACACACAAAATTAGTGATTTATAACAAAACGAGAACAATGCATGGAACTGAAAGTG
The DNA here is from genome assembly GCF_028749965.1 of Puma concolor. Classification (NCBI taxonomy): domain Eukaryota; kingdom Metazoa; phylum Chordata; class Mammalia; order Carnivora; family Felidae; genus Puma; species Puma concolor. Next base: position 39,209,944 of record NC_141673.1, on the reverse strand, counting down.
AACTCCTAACTCAAGTCCATGAGCCAAAAGTTGGTTGCCAAAGCTCAGAAGATAGTCCCAAACTTAGACAGATTATCTATGTATCTATTATCTATCTATCTATCTATCTATCTATCTATCTATCTATCATCTATCTATCTATCTATCTATCTATCTATCTATCTATCATTTTCCTCCCACAAACCTAGACAGGCTTAAACAGGCATGAATTAAAAATGAGGTATAGTAATCAGTGGCAATGAGAAAGGACCAGAAGCAGGCTTAGAATAATTTGAAAGACTCTTTAAAGGCAAGGACTTATGCCTCTGGTTTGTATCCAGATATGACCTATAGCAGCACCAAGAATGAATTCATTCTTTTAAGTTCAAAACTTTATGATGACACGACAATGGATTAAGAATGACTGGAATCACACTGAAGAATAGATTTACAGTTTACACAGACTAAAGTGGTTTTGTAGCTCACTGGTTATGAACATGGACCCTAATGTCCTTTGTAGCTCAAGCTCATTCATTCCATCATCCTTATTGCTGTGTTGTAACATTGCTTCTTCAGCCCCAGTAGCCCTGAAGACTTCTTGCCTTGTCATTTATTGTCCAATTTTTGTGAACACTCCAATGGGAGATTTGGCTTCTTTTCAGTCTATATATTACATTTAAAAACAAAATATAGTTGATGCTTGAACAGTGCAGGGATTGGGGTGCTGACCCCCTATGCAGTCAAAAGTCCACGTGTAACCTTTAACTCCCCCAAAACCTAACTGCTAATAGCTTACTGTTGACCAAAACCTTACTGATAACATAAACAGCCAATGAACATGTATTTTGTATGTGTATTATATACTGTATTTAGAATAAAGTAAGCTAGAGAAAAGAAAATGCTATTAAGAAAACCATAAGAAAGAGAAAATACATTTACAGTGCTGTATTTGTTAAAAAAAATCCTCTTATAAGGGGACCTGTACAGTTCAAACCTGTTTGTTCAAGGATCATCTGTATATGGAAATATATGGACTTGGTGTAGTAGAGAGTTTATTTGGGAGCCAGATAAACTGAGGTTACAACATTGACTCTAGTATGTTGTATGTACTATGTCATGTGTCCTTGGGTAGCATTATTTTATATAGTTCTCAGAATCCTATTGCATCATCTATAGGAGACCAGTAACTCTCACCTTGAAAGGTTGCTGAAGAAGAGTTGATGACTAATTCCTATACTGCCAATATTCTATGAGTATATGAAAAATGTTGACTGAGTTCAAACATTTATCTGGACCACCATAGTAATAAAAATAATGAATTATTTATATTCATGTAACACATTTAGATTCTACTAGTAGTACTTATGCACCTAAAAAAATAATATTATAGGCAAAAAAAAAAAAAAAAGAAATGATAGTCTTTAGTTGACATATTTAACTTTCTGGTTTTGTTTTATTGGTCTAGTTTTTGGCCATAACATACAGTACATGTGTTGATTTAATAAGGTGTCCTTAATCTGCTGATTTCAGGGTGGAATTGAAATCCTAAGTATACTGACATATATTGTCAACCTTCCTCTCTTCCGACACATTCCTTCAGGGATATTGAAGTATACTTTGTCTTTAAAAATCCTCTCTTAACCCTGAGGCCTTCTGCTATTCTATCATACTGAATAGTTTTTTTCCTGTCTAATCTTCCATCCAAAGTTGAAATCTTTGATTTTGCGCGTAAGAGTTATTTCTTAGTTTACCACTCAGCTCTCAGGTACTTCTAATGAACAGAAAGTAACCTAAATATTTCAAACAGGACAAAAAAAGAAACTGTAAATTACCTGCTGCAGTGCCTCAAATTTGGTGTACAAAATGGAAGCTTAGATTGTGGGGTTCAATTGATCCTGTCATTTCTGTTCTGATGCTGTGAAAGTTTATCTGCCATGAATTGATTATCCGCCATGCAATTTCTGGGCCTAATTTGGAGATTAAGAGACAACATCCAGATGGCATTACCCTTTGTTTGGGTCAGGGAAAACCAAGGAAGATGAGAGGGGAAAAAAAAAAGAACAAGATAAGAAGGTAAGGGAGATCATAATCAGGGATATTTTTTGGTTGTAAGACATAAAGGCCCATTTAAGCTCTCTTAAAGGAAGATGAATTTTTTAACAAGAATTCTGGGATATCTTAAAGGATCCAGGGTCAGAAAATCTACCTTTTGCTTCATGAAAAAATGGGAAGTTGTCAGTAATTAAGAAAGATTTCTTTTCTTATATTCTTGGTCTTGTATCCACTTTCTCTTTTCACATGGCCTCATGTTTCTGCCTGTTTCTGAGTGTCTATTATTTAACCTTCTTCTCTCTGAAATGTGGTTCTTGCAGCTTCCTTATCAGTACAATTACACCCAAATGCCCACCCTGGTTCCTGACACTACAGTACCTCTTTAACTCTAGTTGATTCCCAGGTTCTGGAACTCCTAGTTCAAATTCTTGAGTGAGGGGCTCTGGTGGACCAGCACAAGGGTCAGATGCCTGCCAGTGATCCAATCAGCTGTTGACCCAGGAGGAGCGAGGTTATTGATATAAACGGCTAAGACTGTACAGAGACGTGGCCTCTCAGAGAAGAAGGCATGAACTAAAGAAGCATTTGAAAATGTGTTCATGACAAGCAGTAAGCTGAATACCCAGGGTGGTTTTAATTCACAGTATGGTTGCTGAGGAACAGTTTGGAAAAACAGCATATGGTAGTGTTTCTAAATGTGTGTGTGTGTGTGTGTGTGTGTGTGTGTGTGTGTGTGTGAGACAGAGAGAGAGAGAGAGAGAGAGAGAGAGGGAATGAATATCGGATTCTCACTACAGAGAACCCCAGACCTAAACAGGAAGGAAAATAATCTTCCAGATACCAAAAATGAGTCTAAGAACAGCAGGTTGTCCTAGGGCTGGAGGATGGGAATTGTTTAGACTATCCAGAAAACTGAACCTGGATGGCAGGACCCAGAGGAAAAGCCTTCTGATGGAATGAGTGTGTGTGTAACAAGAACTGTTAATAGTTCAGTGCAGCTTTAACTTGTACATGTCCCTAGAGCGGATGTCCTATACTCTAAAGGGTCCAGATCATTCAAGCCCTCCAGACGTCTATGCGAAGTATAGATGAAATAAATAAGGCAAACAAAAGAAAGTTAATTGAAGTAGAGAAATGACAGAGCTGGGGACAGGGAGAGGGAGAAAGAGAGCAGGAGGAAAAGGAGAGGGATGGAAAGGAAGGGATGGAAAGAGATTGTTTGGTACTTTAAACTTAGACCAAGCTAAGTACTGGGAAGCTACTTTAGAAACGATCTTTTAAAAATGTACACCCAGAAATTCCCATCCAATAGGGTAAGTTAGCTGGGTCCTTGGCCTCCATATGAATGTTGTCCAGAAATGGAGTAGGGGTAAAGTGGTGCTGCTAGAGCTGAGCCAGAAGGGAAAGGTTTGGGTCCAGAGACGTAGTTTTTTGCTGGAAAATTGCTATTTCCTTCCTTCCTTCCTTCCTTCCTTCCTTCCTTCCTTCCTTCCTTCCTTCCTTCCTTCCTTCCTTCCTTCCTTTACTTCTTTCTCATCCTTCCTTCCTTCCTTTACTTCTTTCTCTTCCTTCCTTTACATCTTTCTCTTCCTTCCTTCCTTCCTTCCTTCCTTCCTTCCTTCCTTCCTTCACTTCTTTCTTTTCCTTCCTTCCTTCCTTCCTTCCTTCCTTCCTTCCTTCCTTCCTTCCTTCCTTTACTTCTTTCCCTTCCTTCCTTCCTTCCTTCCTTCCTTCCTTCCTTCCTTCCTTCCTTCCTTCCTTCCTTCCTTCCCTTCCACTCTTGGTTGGGTGCTAACGAAGACAACACTCAAACTCTAACAATAGATGAGTTGGGTGTCAAAATCTAACATGCTGGTCTCCAAGTAGAATTTAAAAATGAAATAGTCATAAGAAAGTGCTGGCACTGATTATTCCTGGGGAGTAGGATTGAACTTGGGGAGGAGTAAGAAAAGGGATGTTACTTTTCGTTTCATACTACTTTCTAGTGTCTGATTTTAAAGAAGAATGAAGAAGTATGAGCACCTGGTTGCTCAGCTGGGTGAGTGTCCGACTTCAGCTCAGGTCAGGTTTGTGAGTTCGAGCCCAGCACTGGGCTCTCTGGTGTTAGCACAGAGAACGCCTCGGATCCTCTGTCTCCCTCTCTCTCTGCTCCTCTCCCTCTTGTACTCTCTCAAAAATAAACAAACCTTTAAAAAATAACTGAAGTGTATATTAACTTTATAAGAAAACAAAAAATATCATCCATGTCAAGAACTCACAGAGATGCGTTAATAGTGAAAACTAATATTAGTAGTTTGGTTGGAGTATTAGGTTTTTGTATAGGTGGGTTCGTTTTTAAACGTCTGAAGTTTATCCTGCTTCCATAGCAACATTTCAAGTATCGAAATGCTCCTCCTTTGCCTTCTTAAAAAGAGAATATTTGACGATTCAGTAATATAATGATTAGAGTATGTAGCAATTTACAGGAAAGGTCACAAAGTTCAGTATCTTGAGATTTATGTGAATCTCTAGGCTAAAATAGAAATACAGTCTAATGCATAATTGGAACATAAGATGTTCTTTTAAGAGTACGGTATGTGATTCCAGGATTCTAGAATAAGGATATGGAAAACAACAACAAAAAATCTGTTAAGTAATAATGACTTCACTACAGCCAATTGTTCTTAAGTACTTTAATATTAAATTCAGAAGAAGGTGGTACTGTGTTATTATTATTATAATCATGGCACTGTTATTTAAAATGACTGGAAACCAAATCAAATCCAATATGTTGCCTAGCAACTACAAGAAACAAATACTTTGTTTCTTAAGCTAACTGACATTAAAACATTACCAAAGATTCCTAAAAATACCTGCTTCAGAGTTCAGTTCTCAGTTAATCTTTTTAGTTCTCAAACATGCTTTTTTCCTGTTGGAACATGTGACATTAAAATTCCTCAGATGCACTTTAGTAATTATCTCCGTAATTCATCTACTTTCTTCTGTCTCAAACTCCAGATAATTTGAAGTTGCTTTCATATTAGTATTCTAAAATGATAAATTAAATGCCTATAAACATGAATAATTTAGCAAAACTTTTGGCTTAGAATGTAATTTTTGGTGCTACAGACGTGTGCTGAAGAAAGAAATGGATCGCAGGTGTCTTTTACGAGTAGAATCCCACTAACTGGGTCCTCATCCTGAAAAGACATGATTCCTGAGGGAGGAGGAGGGACACTTCATAGCTCTATCACGCAGAGCAGGATTAGAAGAAGTAGATCTTGCAGATGAAGGCCTTGCCTAAATAGGAAATCTACAAATCACCTAAACAAATGTGATTCCCTGGAGGGGAGTTAGTTTATACTCCTGCTATGAGAAATATCAGCCAGTCACTGTTTTTTGACAACACATTTAAAGTATTGAATATTCTAACAAGAACAAGTTATCTTTTGTCTCATTTGCTTAGAGATAAATGGAGATAAGTCAGGCAGAGAAGACGTAATGTGGATAGATAATCAACTGACTGTTGTGTATTTAAAGTCAGAGAAATAAAAATAATGATGCTAGCGAATATTTATTAAGCATTTATTATGTGCTAAGTACTAGGTAAATGCCCTACATTTAATCCTCATAATTTCACTTGAAGTAGGTAGCTAGAGTTACTCTTTTTAAATGTGAAGAATTAATGGATAGAAAGTAACTTGCCTAAGGTTGCACATGGAAAGTGGGAGAACCAGTTTTAAGCCTGAGTCAGTCTTGGTTCCAAAGGTCTGGTTCTTGACCATGCGAGTATACTTACATCCCTACTTATTGTTTGGAAATAGCTATTCGTCTATATTTCTAGGTTTGTATTCTGTTTTGACATTTTATTAAGATTGCCAGATAATTAAGAGATGGATGAATTACTGGAAACTAGAACATTTGTATTTTGCTGAATTTAATCTAGGTAATCAATAAATCTTACAACAAAACAAATAGTGCCATCTTATACATGTAGGCTATATGCCAACTCATCCTATTTTTCTACTGTGTTTTGTATAATTTTATTCCTCTAGAGCCTAGCTCGGAGCCTTAAGTATAAGTGTTCGGTGAAAAATTGTTGAATGAGTGAATCCTGTTTATATTTCGATCTTAAATGTGATTACTTGTAGTAGTTAAGTCTTTCTGTGTGTTGAATTTGTCAGGATCTAGATATGGTAGCCTCAACAGAAGCACTATGAATCATGGTAATATTCGCATATTCATATATATATATATATATATATGTATATCACTCAAAACATCTACAAAGCATATATATACATATATATACATATATATAATTATAATAATAATTATTATTTAATCCAATAACCCTGTGAAATGGGTCCTACTATCCTTCTTTTATGGATAATAAAACTGAGGCAGAAAGGGATTAAGGAATTTGTCAAGGTCATAAAGTTTGTAAGTAGTACAGCCAGAATTTGAACACAGGCTATCTGGCTCCAGAGACTGATGGCCTCGAAAGTGTCAAGAGAAGGAGAACTGAGGAGTGCCAGCCTGCCTGGGAAACATCAAGCTGTCTTTGCCTTCTTTTCCTCTTCATCCAATTTCATATTCTTTTTTTTATATTCTTTTTTTTTTTTAATGTTTATTTGAGAGAGGGGGTGGGGAGGGGCAGAGAGAGGGAGACACAGAATCCATGAAGCAGGCTCCAGGCTCTGCGCTGTCAGCACAGAACCCATGAACTATGAGATCGTGACCTAACGCCCAACTGACTGAGCCACCTGGGCACCCCTTCAACTTCATATTCTGTTCCGCACCTCACCCCTACTCCTTTTCCTCACTCCCAAGAATTACACTTAGGGCGACTGAATTATTTATTACACAGACAGGGACACTTTTTCGAGGGAAAGGCAGCATTAATTGGTTGAACTACCAGGGCAAAAAGTATGAATACAGACTGCTCTGGAAACTGGGATTTTGAATCACCATAAATATACTGCGCCTATGTTTTTCTTGTTTCTTTATTGTTTGAGGTTGTATGATGTTAGTAGAGTAACACATGTGTACCACCTTTGATTTTGCCCGTGTGTATTGCAGGATATTAAGCTGTTTCTAATAGTTTGCTATTAGAAAATGGCCATATGTAATCTTCTGCCTTCATATTCCACACATACGCATGAGTAAATCTGCAGGACAATCTCTGCTAGGCTAAAAAGCATGCATACTTATAGCTTTGATGGTCTTTGTTATGTTATACTCCAAAGAGGTTTTACCGATACTCAACATGCATGGAAGTGTGTGAGCCCAGTGCTCTTGCCAGCAGAGGACACAATAAATATCTTGGGTCTTCACCTGTCTGATAGGTAAAAAGTGATATTTCAATGTGAAGTGTATTTGTCTTTCTCTCATTTTTGTTTCCTTGTCTATTCTTGTTCTTTCCTTTTTTTCCCCTTTTGTGTGGATGGCTTTGCTATTTGATTTGTGTGAGCCCTAATATAGCCCTTTGTGATACTTGTTGAAATGTATTTTCCAAGTCTATCATTGGTCTTTTGTGTTGCTTTTAATAGTTTTTGCTATACAGAAATTTTTATTTTCTTAGAGTTGTATTTATTTGTTCAATTATACTTTTAGGTTTTGAGTCACACTCCCACACTCCAGTGTGGGAGGTCTCCCACACACGAAGACTGTATTTTTTTAAAAAAAATGTGCCATAATTTCTTCTGATCCATCTGAAATTAATTTTGTATTCTGGTGCTACAGATAGGATTAACTTATTTTCCAGATGACTACCCAGTTTTCCAAAACCAGTAATTAATCCACCTTTTGCCACCATTAGTAATGCCACTTTCATTATATACAAATTCTGGTACTTATTTGGGCTTTTGGTAGGGCTCTGTTGATTCCTCCCTCTACTCATATGCAGGTACAGATTGTTTTAATTACTATAGCTTTATAATATGTTTTAAATATCTAATAAGGTTATTTCCTCACTGTAGACTTTTTTTCTCCCCAGAATTATTCTTTCATGTTTATTTTATATATTAACTTTAGAATTAGCTTGTCTGGTTGTAAAAATCCTACAGTTATTTTAATGAGATTATGTTAACTTTTAAATTATAGTGGAGAAAATTGGTATTCTGATTACACTGTGTGCTCCTATCCAAGAATATGCTATGCCTTTCCAACTGTCCAGGTTCTCTGTAGATCTCTTCCTCAGTGTTTAAAAAATTCTCTTCATATGGATCTTGTGAACTTTTTTTATTTTTATTCCTCGGAATTTTCTTTTACTGTTGCTATTATAAATACAATTTTCTTTCATTGTATTTTCTAACATGTTATTGTGTGGACACATGAAAATGTGTTTAATTTCTTTTAAAGAATGGCTTACAAACACATGCATACATCCCAAATATAAAACTATATATATAACAAATATGATATTCTTTCAAAAAACATAAAGTTATTATTAAAGTTATTAGAATTATATGTTTATGCACAGCATACAGACAATGTATCAGTCTATGGACTTGAATATTCAGATGAATATATATAAGGATTCAATATCAAAATCAGCACACATATATTACATTGCTTTAAGCTACCGCTGGGCTTTCCTTCCATTATAGTCAGGTTGTGAATTGTCTCTAATTTATGAGGAAGAGAATTTTAGCCAGCTGGTAAAGGCAAGAGAAGACCAATTTAAATTTATTTCCTTGTCTTTTGTTTCTCTTTTTTTAAATTTGTTTTTAATGTTTATTTCATTTTGAGAGATAAAGACGGAGCAGGAGTGGAGAAGGGGCAGAGAGAGAGGGAGACACAGAATCCGAAGCAGGCTCCAGGCTCTGAGCTGTCAGCACAGAGCCTGATGTGGGGCTCGAACCCACAAACCGTGAGATTATGACCTGCGCTGAAGTCGGCCACTTAACCAACTGAGCCACCCAGGCGCCCCTCCTTGTCTTTTGTTTCTATCTCCTCTCCCTCATCAAGATATGTCAGTGACATCAACTGATACATTCTAAATTCTTTCAGAAAAGAGAAGAGAGGAAAAAAAAAATAGCAAAAAGCCTCAACAACCAAAAAATGCATTGTTCAAACTCCTTGGGTTCTTTTAGTCTCAGAGAAAAATTCAGGGAATTCCTTCTTTCTGTGATATAATCTTGTTGGATTCAGATTATGTTTACTCAGTTTATTCCATAATTAAGAAAGGAGAAACATTTTCCCTTTTGGTAACAAATGTGTTTTACCCCACATAATTCTGTAGCTATTGTAGTGAAATATAAAGTTTTGTGTTAGACCACACGACCCCTTGTTACCCACAGTTATGTCGCTTACTGACTCTGTTTTGCTGTTCTCTTCAGTCACTGCTGGAGACTCATGTTAGGAGTTTTTTTTTTTTTTTTTTTTTTTTTCCTTTCTTGGTGACTGTACCAACATGGCTACCAGAAGGAGAGGTGTTGACACATAAGTGAGGTGCTAAGGTCATTGGCTAGCAGTGGACTATTGCTCACACCTTCTTCTTCTTCTTCTTTTTTTTTTTTTTCTGACTGAAGCTGGCTTTGTTTGATTTCTGCCCCAAATGAGGTTTTTAGAATATGTGAGGAAAATATCTTCAGTAAGAGAAAACAAACAAAATAAAAAAATAAAAAAAAAGTTTTCCCCTCACCATCCAAAAGCTTTGTGATGATTTTGTTTCTGAAGATAATTTTAGAAAATCATCTCCGTACCATGAGAACACACATTTGTCCCTGTTCTTGACAGCCAAAAGTGTTCAAGATGAGGACTTCTCTAAACAAGTAGCTTCACATGAAATGATTATGAATGTTTGGAAATTCCATGCTGGATGTGTGGAGAGGAAAGTGTCACTATGTTAGGAGGTGAACATTTTTGGTTGGACTGAATGTATACTGATGTCTCTCAAAGGAACCATTAACTGTGTAATAGGTAGGGATGCAAGTAGGATGTGATTTTCTAGCTAAATAGTGCCACAAGGCAGGCTTGGAAGTCAGACAGACTTGGATGGGCAATCTGGCTACATAACACACAAGGATCATGCATTTGGTTCCATCTCTTAATCTCTCTAGACCTCAGCTTCTTCATCATCTTCACTGTGTGTGTGGGGGGGTGGGTGGGTGTGGGTGTCTCTGTGTGTGTGTAAATGCTCTTTGTCAAATCAGCTAAGATATATAAAAACACCAAACCAAGTGCTTAAAAAATAGTGGATACTCTTTTAAGTTTAAAAACTAGGCGTGGTAAGAGTGTATTATAAACATCAAAACACTGGAACGTGTTAATTACCATGACAGTCAAATTAATGGGCATTTGATTCAGCTACACTGAGCTGTTAGTGGCAGTGAGCTGTTAGTGCTATGAAGACAAAATGATGTGGGGACTGGGGCCCCTGGGTGGATCAGTCGGTTGAGCATCCGACTTCGGCTCAGGTCATGATCTCACAGTTCGTGAGTTCTAGCCCCGCATGGGGCTCAGTGCTGACAGCTCAGAGCCTGGAGCCTGCTTCGGATTCTGTGTCCCCCTTTCTCTGCCCCTTCCCTGCTCATGCTCTGTCTCTCTCTGTCTCTCAAAAATGAATAAACATTAAAAAAATTAAAAAATGATGTAGGGACCATCTCTTTCTTTGGGAGCAAAACTTCATGCCAGCTGTCAGTCAAAGAGGAAGAATTTCAAACAATCAGTCTTTCTTAAAGTACCGCTGCCATAAACCAAAGAAAGATTTTCCTATTTATAGTGTGACACCAAAGGTTGGCTGGACATTGTTTCAACAAGAATTTACTAAGTGTATGAAAATACCCAGTACGGGCTCAGTCTCCTTCTCCAATGAGATTATTGTCTCATTAGAGAAATCAAGATATCCATGCATAAAGCAATGAAACCCAGCTCTGTACTGAATTGAATTATGTACTGAATTTCAAAATGCATTTCAAATTGAAGGATGCCAAAGCCAAATAAAAAGTGCCTGTTCAGATATTGTGAGGATCTATTACTCCTGGTTGCCTGAGATCACTGTCCACCTTCTCTGCCTACTTCTTTTGGAGAGTAGCTTTTCAGCTCCAATCACATGGTTGTGGAAGGGACTATCTATCATGTTTTTCCTGACTTGCTCTTTATATACTCCCAACCCTGCCCTCATCCAGAGGTGGGTAAGTGACCTGGGTTATTCTAGCATATCACCCTATTGCTCACAAGGATTGGTCATAATTAGGGAATGGCTCTAGCCAGGCTAGATGGAATACTGTCCTAAGTATCTTTTTATTTATTTATTTATTTATTTATTTATTTATTTATTTATTTATTTATTTATTTATACAAGAGAGAGTGTGAGCCGTGGAGGGGCAGAGAGAGAGAGAGAGAGAGAGAGAGAGAAAGTGGGCTCTGCGGTTCTTAAACTCATGAACCCTGAGATCATGACCTGAGCCAAAGATGGATGCTGAACCAAGGGCGCCATGCAGGCACCCTTCCTAAGTATCTTTTGAACTCAAATTGGGGAATTTTTTTCTCTTTTTTTGTGATGAAGATAATAAGATGTGAGCCTTGAGGTGATAAACATTGTTTCAGCTTTGTGGCGAAAATTTGATTGTGAGAATGATGGTCATGGTCAGAGAGAGGTGGATATACCAAAGGGAGAGAGAAAGAGGGACATTGAGGCCCTGGTGCCCTTGGTTGCTGACCCTGAGTTTTGAACTGAGTTCTTGTCACCCTTAGTCAAAGAGTCCTGAGTTAAATGATGATGATGATGCCATCCTGTAAGACATTGCTTGCTTCATTTGCCTATTTTGGTCACCAGGGTAATGACTACAGGTCCCATTTAAGAGTGAGTTAGCCCTCTTTCTGTGACAGTTTTCAAAGGAATCACTTTATGTGCACTCGAGAAGAAAGTATATTCTGTTGCTTTGGGATGCAGAGTTCTAAATATATCTGTCAAGTCCATCTGATCCCAATGTATCATTCAGGGCCCTTGTTTCTTTATTGACCGTGTGTCTAGATGATCTATCCATTTCTGTAAGTGGGGTGTTAAAGTCCCCTGCAATTACCACATTCTTATCAATAAGGTTGCTTATGTTTATGAGTAATTATTTTATATATTTGGGGGCTCCGGTATTCGGCGCAGAGACATTTATAATTGTTAGCTCTTCCTGATGGATAGACCCTGTAATTATTATATAATGCCCTTCTTCATCTCTTGTTACAGCCTTTAATTTAAAGTCTAGTTTGTCTGATATAAGTATGGCTACTCCAGCTTTCTTTTGGCTTCCAGTAGCATGATAAATAGTTCTCCATCCCCTCACTCTCAATCTAAAGGTGTTCTCAGGTCTAAAATGAGTCTCTTGTACACAGCAAATAGACGGGTCTTGTTTTTTTATCCATTCTGATACCCTATGTCTTTTGGTTGGCACATTTAATCCATTTACATTCAGTGTTATAGAAAGATACGGGTTTAGAGTCATTGTGATGTCTGTATGTTTTATGCTTGTAGTGATGTCTCTGGTACTTTGTCTCACAGGATCTCCCTTAGGATCTCTTGTAGGGCTGGTTTAGTGGTGACAAATTCCTTCAGTTTTTGTTTGTTTGGGAAGACCTTTATCTCTCCTTCTATTCTAAATTTTTTTTTTTTTCAACGTTTATTTATTTTTGGGACAGAGAGAGACAGAGCATGAATGGGGGAGGGGCAGAGAGAGAGGGAGACACAGAATTGGAAACGGGCTCCAGGCTCTGAGCCATCAGCCCAGAGCCCGACGCGGGGCTCGAACTCCCGGACCGCGAGATCGTGACCTGGCTGAAGTCGGACGCTTAACCGACTGCGCCACCCAGGCGCCCCTCCTTCTATTCTAAAAGACAGACTTGCTGGATAAAGGATTCTCGGCTGCATATTTTTTCTGTTTAGCACACTGAAGATCTCGTGCCAATTCTTTCTGGCCTGCCAAGTTTCAAAAGAGAGATCAGTCACGAGTCTTATAGGTCTCCCTTTATATGTGAGGGCACGTTTATCCCTTGCTGCTTTCAGAATTTTCTCTTTATCCTTGTATTTTGCCAGTTTCACTATGATATGTCGTGCAGAAGATCGATTCAAGTTACGTCTGAAGGGAGTTCTCTTGGATTTCAATGCCTTTTTCCTTCCCCAGTTCAGGGAAGTTCTCAGCTATAATTTCTTTAAGTACCCCTTCAGCACCTTTCCCTCTCTCTTCCTCCTCTGGGATACCAATTATGCGTATATTATTTCTTTTTAGTGTATCACTTAGTTCTCTAATTTTCCCCTCATACTCCTGGATTTTTTTATCTCTCTTTTTCTCAGCTTCCTCTTTTTCCATAACTTTATCTTCTAGTTCACCTATTCTCTCCTCTGCCTCTTCAGTCCGAGCCGTCATCGTTTCCATTTTGTTTTGCATTTCGTTTAAAGCGCTTTCAGCTCCTCGTGACTGTTCCTTAGTCCCTTGATCTCTGTAGCAAGAGATTCTCTGCTGTCCTCTATACTGTTTTCAAGCTCAGCGATTAATTTTATGACTATTATTCTAAATTCACTTTCTGTTATATTATTTAAATCCTTTTTGATCAGTTCATTGGCTGTTGTTATTTCCCGGAGATTCTTTTGAGCGGAATTCTTCCGTTTGGTCATTTTGGATAGTCCTTGGAGTGGTGGGAACTGCAGGGCACTTCCCCTGTGCTGTCTTGAATAACTTGCATTGGTGGGTGGGGCCACAGTCAGACCTGATGTCTGCCCCTAGCCCACCGCAGGGGCCACAGTCAGACTGGTGTGTGCCTTCTCTTCTCCTCTCCTAGGGGCGGGATTCACTGTGGGGTGGCATGGCCCGTCTGGGCTACTTGCACACTGCCAGGCTTGTGGTGCTGGGGATCTGGCGTATTAGCTGGGGTGGGTAGGCAAGGTGCACGGGGGCAGGAGGGGCAGGCTTAGCTCGCTTCTCCTTAGGTGATCCACTTCAGGAGGGGCCCTGTGGCAGCAGGAGGGAGTCAGATCCGCTGCCAGAGGTTTGGCTCCGCAGAAGCACAGAGTTGGGTGTTTGCGCGGAGCGCGCAAGTTCCCTGGCAGGAACTGGTTCTCTTTGGGATTTTGGCTGGGGGATGGGCGGGGGAGATGGCGCTGGCGAGCGCCTTTGTTCCCCACCAAATTGAGCTCTGTCGTCTGTCTGGGGGCTCAGCAGCTCTCCCTCCCTTTGTCCTCCAGCCTTCCCCCTTTCTGAGCAGAGCTGTTAACTTATGATCTCCCAGACGCCAAGTCGCGCTTGCTGTGGGAACACAGTCCGTCAGGCCCCTCCGCTTTTGCCAGCCAGACTCGGGGGCTCTGCTTGGCCGGCGAGCCGCCCCTCCATCCTGGCTCCCTCCCGCCAGTCCGTGGAGCGCGCACCGCCTCGCCGCCCTTCCTACCCTCTTCCGTGGGCCTCTCGTCTGCGCTTGCCTCCGGAGACTCCGTTCTGCTAATCCTCTGGCGGTTTTCCGGGTTATTTAGGCAGGTGTAGGTGGAATCTAAGTGATCAGCAGGACGCGCGGTGAGCCCAGCGTTCTCCTACGCTGCCATCTTCCTCCAGGCCCTCAAAGGAATCACTTTAAATCAGAACCGGTGGTGTAGATATGTGTAATATTATTCAGCCATGAGGAGGAAGAAAATTCTACCATTTACAACATGGGGTGGGGGAATTGGGGAGATGTTTAAACGTCAAAACTTGTAACTAGTAGATAAATAAGTTCTGGAGATCTAATGCCAACACAGTGATTATCATTAACAATACTGTAGTCTAAACTTCAAAGTTGCTAAGACACTAGTTCTTATCTATTCTCAACACAAAAAAAAATTATAGGTATGTGACATGATAAAGGCACTAGCTAATACTACTGTAGTCATCATATTGCATGTATAAATGAATCAGTCAAAGAAAGGATTAGTTTAAAAGAACCTAAATGAGTAGAAATTGAATTTATATAATTGAGTACATAGCCTCCCTCTTTTTATATTAAGTGGAGTACTCCTGATTTCACCATTTACTGGTTTTATGGCTTTGGTTTATTTTTGTGTTATATATATATATATATATATATATATATATATATATATATATATATAATGATTATATATGACTTACCTAAGAGGCAGTATAGGATAATGGTTAAGAACATAGTCTCTGGAGAAAAGACTTCCTAGGGTCAAATCCTACCTCTACCATTTATAGAACTTGTTTGTGATTTGTTGGGACCTGGAGCAACCTTTAGTTGTATTCGTTTCCTTATTTGTAAAATTGTAGTAATAGTGGTATCTACCTTATAAAGTTGAGATGCAGATCTCATGAGTTTGTGTGATTAAAGCTGTTCACATAACAAGTACTATATAAGTGTTAATATTTATCATAATGACCTTAGTCATACCTGGATTAAATTCAATCAGTATGGTAATGCTTTCTTCATGATTAGCACTCTGTAAATGTTAATTGCTGTGGCTGTTGATATTTGGGTTTTGTTCCAGCTCTACATTGACAGTTGGCATGCCACCATCAGATTAACTTTAGTAAAGTAACACTTTTGTCAGGTTTTACTTATGCTGAACCCTTTGTAGCTGCCTATGACCTATAGATCATGGTCCTTTTCAGACCATCTCTACTCTAATTATTTTAATCTATTCCCCAGGATTGCCTCACATGATCACTTCACTTAGTTAAAAGATTTTCTCATCACTCATTGTGCTTCAAGAACTGTGAGGAGACTGAGATTTATTTGCAGACTAACAAATTAGCCTACCACGACTTCATGGATGCTGGCAGAAGACATGAAATTCCTGGGACATTACTTATAGCAGAGCAAGGAGCATGAGCCTCATGTTTGCATCAGTTGTCCTTGCTCCAGGAGTCCACTGCTGGGGGGATGCAAAGGTGCCCAGGTAGGTGTTCCACATGCAATGGGCTTGTGTCATGGCTGAGGAACTCCAAACTTAGGGTGCCTAATATTCTCTGTTTGGAAATCAAAACTCAATAAATGGTAATTTCATAAAGCTTAGTTGCAACGTAGAATCCGAAAGCACATTTGTTACTATGCAGCACTAAAAACCACTGGTCTATCTTGCATTTTGGATGAGTCTTGTACCCATGTATGATTTTGTGCCACCATAGATCGGTCATTGAAAAATATTAGTTCCCTGAATCATATAAATTCTATAAATGTTGATACATTTCAATATATAATATTTAAAAAATTGTTAATACTGTCACCTCAACAGAAAAATCAAGTTTTGGGAAACAATTTGGTTTCACAGCATCAGGTACAAGATTTCCAAAATTCTAATTTTCCTAGTATTTTAATTAGGATAAATATTACACTTTTTGAATAGTCCTTGAAAGAAGTGTTTTGAAAATCCTGCTTGCAACTCAAACTTTGACATAATTGCTTTTCTTTGAGATAAGTATCATTTCAATATGTTAGAAACACTTTCTGTGTACTTTCCATTTTGTCTTATACAACATTTAAGAGGTTTGTACTCAAGAGTAAAGATTTTGACAGGGCACCTGGGTGGCTCAGTTGCTTAAGCATCCGACTCTTGATTTCAGCTCAGGTCATGATCTCAGATTCATGGGACTGAGCCCTGCATCAGGCTCCCTGCTGTCAGCCTGCTTGGGATTCTCTCTCTCTATGTCTCTCCCTCACTCTCTCTCTTTTTCAAACTAAATCAACAAACATTGGAAAAAAAAGAGTCAAGATTTTGAAAAATTAGTAATTTTTACTGCTTCTTTAAAGATATTCTTGGGGCGCCTGGGTGGCTCGGTCGGTTAAGCGTCCGACTTCGGCTCAGGTCATGATCTCACGGTCCGTGAGTTCGAGCCCCGCGTCGGTCTCTGTGCTGACCGCTCAGAGCCTGGAGCCTGTTTCAGATTCTGTGTCTCCCTCTCTCTCTGCCCCTCCCCTGTTCATGCTCTGTCTCTCTCTGTCTCAAAAATTAATAAACATTAAAAAAAATTTTTTTTTAAAATAAAGATATTCTTAGTTAATGGTGGTGAAGAATGCAATAGCATTCTAGCATAGTTGGCTGCCCCTAAATCGTCATGCTAAGTTGCCACCAGCTGTACCACCACTGTTTTTTCACACCATTAGTGCAAATGTTAACACAGTTAAAACAGCAGAAAATATCTTAGTATTACTCTGAACATAATCTTGACCTTGTGGGTTTCTGGGAATGGTCTCAAATACTGCTGGATTATTTGGGACCATTTTTTGAGAACTGAGGGGTTAGTGAAATCTGTTAGGAGAATATTATAAAAGGAAATTGAAAGGAACCTGAACACAGAATGTAAAGCATGAAAGAAATGCAATTTGAAAAATGGAGCACACTGATTCTGATTTGTATGAAAAGTTCAGGTACAGATATATGGTAGCCATTAATTAATGAGACTGAATACAGAATGTTCTGATTTAAGGATTTATATGAAGGCGGCATCCACTCATGTTGAGGTCATGGGAGTTTGCATTGCAGAGTGGTTTAAAGCATGGTCTGTCTCGGCTCAAATTCCAGTTCTGCGACTTTCTTAATCAGTTTGTGCCTTGGCTTCATCATCTGTGAAATGGTAGCATCTACCTCAAGTGGTGGTTATGAGGATTACATGAGTTGATAGTCACAAAATGTTTAGAACAGTGCTTGGCACATAGTAATACATCTATGTGTATATTAATCCATAGATAAAGAATCCATAGATATACATGATATATATATATATATATATATATATATATATATATATATATACATATAATTTTGCTAAACAAATGAAGTAAAAAAGGGAAATATATGAGATTCCTCTGGGAGAGTATTGGGAGAGAAGAGAGCTGAGGGTTAAGTGCAACTGATAGGAGCCACGAAAGGAAACAATATTGAAGGAGGCTATGGGAGTGGGGGGGAAACTCTGGAAAGTGGTATCCTGAAAGCCCAGGAGTAGCGTGCAACAATGTGGTCAGGAAGAAATATGAACCATGAGATGGCAGATGATGCATCTGCTTTATTCTAAGCTCAAATCCTTGGAGTTCACACAGTACCTGATGTATAGTAGGTGCCCAATAAATATTTGGTGAATGAAAATGTTATACACAAGTCAGAAAAGATAAAGGCCTGAATATATTATGTTTAGCAATAATAGGTCAGTTGGGTGCTAAAACCCCCTATCTAGTGCCAAACTAATGTTAGAGTTTGATGTGAAAATCTTAATCTGTGCTTTAACTCTTAGAGTTACGTTCTCTTATTACCATTGTCTCATTACAATTTTATAAAACCAGCCTGAAATCTCATTTTTCAATAAATAAATTCTGCCCATGATCACAGTTATATTTTTAGTCTTTTTTTTAAAAATCTAAATGGCAAAATTAGTCATTAGATAGAAGACCTGGTCACCACCCAGGCCACTGAATGACTCAGATTCCATAATTTGACCTCATATTGAAAATATGAGAGCCAGAGTTTATCTGATGAGTAACAGTGTAGCAGTGTTTTCTGCTTTTCAGTTTTACTGTACAGAAAAACAGAGTCATATCTAAAATACTGGTTTTTCTTTTATTTGGGCCAGTGGCAGTATATTTCTTTTTTATTGAGAAGGCTCCGATTATAAAAATCTCCACGGTGATGGTGATTATAATTGAATACCAGCCCCACATTTTCTGGCCTGCTTAGACCAATGGGTTCCATTTAACTGGTGTCAGAATGAATTTTCTAATTATTACATTAATTTTGCCACTGCCTTGCTTAAAAACTTTCTGTGGAGTGTATATTCAACCCCTTTAATCTGGCCAAATTCATTTTTCTGAATCCCCCTGCAGAAACCCTATACTTTAGTTACACTGGTCTGCTTTTCTTTTCTTGAACTCTCCATTCCCCTACTTGTTTATCTTTTGCTAGATCTATTCTTAGATATCTTACAGTATTTGTTTTGAGTGGAATTTTTTTCTGTTATATTATCCAATGGATTATTACTGGTGCTTAAGATTATACCATCGATTTTTGTATATAGCCCTTTTAAGCATAAATCTGCTGACTCTTTTTAAATTGAAATGGCTGAATTTAGAGGCCATTGAATTTTCTGTGTAGACAACCATATTTTCCACAAATGCATAGCAGTTAGGTCTGTTCCCTTCCAATTATTATGCCAAAGAGTTTTATTGGCTTGTACTTACTAGAACCTACACTAAAATGTTTAATAGAAGTAGTGATAACTGGCATGCTTGTCTTTTTCCTGACTTTTAAAAGAATGCTTCTCAAGTTTCATCATTAAGCTCCTTGATGAATAACAATATATGTGAGTCAGCATTCCAAATGGTTAAGACCTAGACTCTGGAGTAACTTGCCTGGGTTTAATTTCCAGCTCTGTCACTTAACTGCTGTGTTATATAGGATAAATTAACTCTGGCTTCATTTTCTCATGTGTAATATAGGGGATGATAGCACCTAATCATAGGTTGTTGTAAAGGTTCAATGAGTTAATACTGATACATAGCAAGCAGGATATGTGTTCCTTATATAAATATATTAAATTGATCATTTGAAATTTCTCATTCAGTATACTGCTTGAATTTATATTATTATATCGAATGGCTTTTACATTCCTAAAATGTCATATTTCATAATGAGGTTTGCTCATATGTGGAGTTTAAGAAATAAAACAGATGAACATAGGGGAAGGGAAGGCAAAATAAGGTAAAAACTGGGGCACCTGGGTGGCTCAGTTGGTTAAGTGTCTGATGTCTGCTCAGGTCATGATCTCATGGTTTGTGAGTTCAAGCCCCACATCAGACTCTGTGCTGACAGCTCAGAGCCTGGAGCCTGCTTTGGATCCTGTCTGTCTCTTTCTCTCTGTCTCTCCCTCTCTTTCTGTCTCTCTCCCACTTGTGCTCTGTCTGTCTGTCTGTCTCTCTCAAAAATAAATAAAATGTAAAAAAAAAAAAATAAGATAAAAACAGAGAGGGAAGCAAATCATAAGAGACTCTTAAATATAGAGAACAAAGTGAGGACTGCTGGAGGGGAGATTGGTGAAGGAATGGGCTAAATCAGTGATGGGCAGTAAGGAGGGCACTTGTTCGGATGACCCCTGGGTGTTGTATGTAAGTGATGAATCACTAAATTCTACTCTTGAAACCATTACTACACTATATGTTAATTAACTTGGATTTAAATTTAAAAAAATGATAAGATTTAAAAAATACATTGTTCATTTCTATTCATTATTGTATTGGAGGTTTTAGCCAAGGTAATTAGGCAAGAAAAAGATATAAAAGACATGTAGATTGGAAAGGAAGAGATTAAACTACTTGCAGATGACATGATGTTGTATATAGAAATCCTACAGAATTCTCACAGGCACAAACATGCATGTACATGTGCACACACACACAAACTATTAGAACTAATAAATTCATCCAAATTTCAGGGTACAATATCAATATTCAAAATTAAATGTATTTCTATACACCAGCAATAAACAATTAAAAAGGAAACCAAGAAAATAATTCTATTTATAGTAGCATCAAAAAGAATAAAATATTTAGGAATAAAGTTTAAAAAAGTTACACACTGAAGACTCTAAAACATTTTTGAAAGAAATTAAGGAAGATCTAAATGAATGGAAAGATATCCCTTGCTCATGGATTGGGAGATATATTATTAAGATGGAAATATTCCTCAAACTGATCTACAGATGAAATATATATATAAAAAAATTCCAGCTGCCTTTATAAAAAAAAGTGACAAATTAATCCTAAAATTATATGTAAATGCAAGAGTCCCACACTAGCCAAATCAGTCTTGAAAATTAACAAAGTTGGAAGACTCACATTTCCCGATTTCAAAATGTACTACAAAGTGATAGTAATCAGTGCTGTGTGGTACTGGCATAAGGATAGATCTATAGATCAATGGAGTAGACTTGAGAATCTAGAAATAAATCCTTCCACTTAAGATCAATTAATTTTTGACAACAGTGCCAAGGCAACTCAATAAAGACACACAGGTCTTCTCAACAGGTGGTGCTGTGACAACCAGATCTCTACAGGTAAAAGAATGACATTAGGACCCTACCTTACAACATATACACAAATTAACTAAAAAATGTTTAAAAGCTAACATCATAAAACCCATAGAATAAAACATAGAAATAAATCTTGTGACCTTGGATTAGACAATGGTTTCTCAGATACGACACCAAAAGCACGAGAAACAAAAGAAAAAAAAAAGGGGATTGCATCAACTTAAAAACTTTTGAGTTTTAAAGGACATTATCAAGAAAGTGGTAAGATAAACCACCAAATGGGAGAAAATATTTGTAAATCATATATCTGATAAGGGATTAGTATACAGAATACACGAAGAACTATTATAAATCAACAATGAAAAGACAAGTAACCCAATTAAAAATGGGCATAAGATTTGAATAGATATTTCTCTAAAGGAGATATACAAAGGCTAGTAAGCTCAAAATCATTTGTCATCAGAGAAATGCAAACTATAATGGGATACCTCTTCACACCCCTTCACACCCACTAGGATGGCTATAATAAAAGATTAGGCAATAACAAGTGTTGACAAGGATGTAGAGAAACTTGAACACTTGTACATTTCTAGTGAGAAAGTAAAATAGTGCAGCTTTTCTGTAAAAGAGATTGTCAGGTTCTCACAATGTTATACATAAGGATTACCACATGACCCAGCAATTTTACTCCTACTATGTAGACACTGAAAACACAGACCCGCACACAAAAAATTGTTCACAAATATTTATATCAGCATGATCCATAATAGCCCCAAAGTGGAAACAACCCAAATGTTCACCAACTGATGATTGGATAAACAAAAGGTGGTATATACATCCAATGGAATATTATTCATCCATAAAAACGAAGTATTAATACTTGCTACAACATGGATGAACTTTGAAAACAAGCCAAAGGAGAGAAGACATTCATAAAAGATTAGTATCATATGATTCCACTTATGGTAAATATGCAGAATAGGAAAATCCATAGAGACAGAAAGTTAGATCAGTGGTTTCTAGCTAGGCACAGGGAGCAGAGCCTGGCAGTGACTCATGGGTATGGGATTTCTTATTGGGGTGATTAAAGTGTTCTGGAAAGCCTGCACAACTTTGTGAATGTATTAAAAACAACTGAACTGGACACTTTAAAAAGGTGAATTTTATCTCAAAAATGTTTAAAAATGCATGGTTGATTTAACTTTCTAGTATTTAATTCAGGATATTTGCATATATGTTTATGAGTGAAATTGTTCTTTGCCTTTTTTTCTTACACGGTCTTTATTTGGTTTTGGTGTTTGGACCCAAATGATCAGACTTCTCTCTTATTCTTATGTATGAACTGTCCTTGTTTCTCTTCAGGTCTAATTCCACCTTAGCACTAGTTCCTAGCCCCTCCTGCCTACTTAAGGACTTAATTCCAGAAAATTCTCCATCTATTCCTTATATTGATATTTTCCCCTCTCTGTTATCTCCTTGATAATTCTACTAAGTATTAAAAAATGATGTAATACCTCTTATTGTGAAAGCACTCTCCCTTGACCCCACATCCATCTCCGGCTACTACCATGTTTCTCTGCTCGTCATGATAGTAAAATGTACTGAAAAATTAATTTGTGGTCACCAGCAACTTCTTTTCCTTCCATCCTCTCTTGGATCCAATTTATTTTATTTTTTTATGAGAGAGAGAGAGAGAGAGAGAGAGAGAGAGAGAGAAAGCAGGGGAGGGGCAGAGGGAGAAGGAGAGAGAGAATCTCAAGCAATATCCATGCCCAAACTAGAGCCTGACATGGGGCTTGATCTCATGACTGAGATCATGGCCTGAGCTAAAATCAAGAGTTGGATGCTTAAGTGATTGAGCCACCCAGGTGCCCCTCTTGGATCCATTTTAATCAGGCTTTTGTCCTCACTTGCACACTAAAGCCACCAGTTAAATTCTAATGGTCAACTTTCTGTTATCGCCTTACATGAACTATCAGAAGCATTCGATCAAATGATAACTCTCTTCTTGAAATATTTTGGATTTACTTTTAGGATGCCACTTTCTTGGCTGTATGATTGAAGGTCATGGCTTTTTGCTAGTTGTCAAGTCCTACAGACCATCACACTTCCTTGCCATATGGGTTTCTCCAACATGGCTGCTTACTTCATCAAGACCAAAAGGAGAGTCTCTGACCTCAAGAAGACCTCAGCCCCCTATACTGTCAGACTTTTTACCTAAGTCAGACCCACCAGGATAATCTTGCTTTTGATTAATGCAGAACAAATTGATTTGGGACCTTAATTACATCTCAAAATAACTTCACCTTGGCAATATTCTATTGGTTGGAAGCAAGTCACAGATCTTACCCACACTCAAAGACTGGGGATTCTATAGGGCACAGAACACCAAGGGTAAGAACACATAGGGGTCATCTTAGAATTAGGCCTGCCACACTCCTTAACTGTTTGATCTCTAAAATTGTAATTCCTCAAGATTTAGTTCTTGTGTGCCTTTGTCCATTGTGCTGAATATCTTGCGCCTTTCCACATTTGCTTTCTCCCTTCTCGTCTTTCATTTGTGCCCTAAGAGGTTATTTGAGTGCACTGTATCAACAGATTTCCTTGCCCTCGTCTTCCTGTTGGAAGCTGGGAAGAGGGTGAAGTTGGGCTATTTATTCCTCTAGACTCCTAACTGCTGTGTTTCTTCCCTTGACTAAAAGTTATAGCTTTTGTCAGGAGGCCCTCTCCATTCAGCCACCTCTTCTGTGTTCCCAGTAACTTCTCCCTTCTCTTACCCCTACAGGTTTTCTGTTGTTGGGGTAGTGCATCGTCCCTTATTCTTTACCTTAAACCCTGCCGCACCACTTAAATGGACCCTTTATTGGACTCTTCTCAAGGAGTGTACTTCCTGGACTGATGGGTAAGTCTATGTGTTCATCCTTGCTGATCTCATCAAGTCTCATGGATTTTAATTTAATGATTCCACTGATGACTCCTAAATTTTTAATAGCCTGGACCTCTTCCTTGGGATTCCTACTTGAAATTTCCACTTGGATGTCTTCTATATATCACAGACTTAATATGTGCCAAACCTCCCAACTCTGATTCTCACCCAACTTTCAACCTCAAGCCTGACCTTTCCACATACTTTCCAGTCTCAGTAAATGGTAATATCATTCTTTCAGCTATGGAGGCCAAAAAGTCTGGAGTTATTTTTGCCTTTCGATGCACCATTCGATCTAACAGCAATCCTCTTCCCTCCCTCCTTCTCTCTCTCTATTCAACTTATATTAAGATTTTAGCCACTTTTTACCACCCCCATTGCTTCCACCTTGGCCCAAGCCATCCTCATCGCTAACCTGGATTCCTTGAGTGGACGTTTAGCTAGTTTTCTTGCCTCTTTCCTTGCTCCTACCATTTCATTCTGGTCTTTTTTGAACAAGGCTGTCCTAGTGATCTTCTCGGTGTAAAAGTCACATCTTGTCTCTTGTGTCCTCAGAATCCCTCAGTGGCTTCTCACCTCACAGAGAGTAAAAGCTTAAGACTTTAAAATGGCTTGGTAGGCTCTGTGTCATCTGGCCTTCTGCTATAATTCTGACTTTTCTCTTTTTACTCTTCTTCCTTATTCCACTCCAGGCTCCTTGCTGTTCCTTGAATGTGTTCTGCATGGCCCTGCCTCAAAGCCTTTGAACTCCCTGGGACACTTGTCCCTTACCTATCTATGTGGGTGGCTCCCTAAAATAACACCTTTTCACTAGGTCTTCTCTAGCATTTTCTATAAGATAGCACCCTTCCTTCCAATTTGGTGCTCTTTTTCCTCCTTACCTTAGTGTATTTTTTCTTCCTAGGCCTTTCACCCTCCGACATACTATATATTCTCTTCTTTATTTGTGATCTGTTTTTCATACTGTCCCCTCCCCTGGAACTAGAATGTAACCTGAATACATTAGGGACTTTATTTTGTTCACTTATTTTTCTCCAGTACCTAGAATGTTGCCTGGCATTTCGTGCTGCCCAATAGATAATTGTTGAGTAAACAGTTGAGTCAATTGATGAAAAGGTTTGTGTGATTAGGTGTTATACTGGTTTGACAGACAACTCCTATAAAATCTCTACAGTTATTTTGTTTGGGGGCTCCTGATCCATAGTAATGTTGGAGATAAGGCTGATACAGTTATGGTGCTAGGGGATCTTTGGATCACTTCTGGTCTTAAAACTGTGTCATTTTTCCTCATATTTTCTCAGGTCCAACACTTCCTAATAAACCATAGTCCCTAACAGCAAGCCAACTGTTTTTTAAGCCTCCTCCATGTTTCTGGTAGTCCCAGTGAATCTGCAGGCATCTTGCCTGGTTCTGGCTACTCATCTGCCCAAGCTTTGCTCACTACATTGCCCCTCTGTTCTGTTTCTGGTCTGTGGAGATATTTGTCTTGATTTCATACCCTGCTAATGTCATAGGGATTTTATCTTTTTAGACATTTCCAATCATGACCAAGGGTTTGGAGCAGAGAGGGCATGATAATTTATGAACTCACTAAACCATCTTGACTAGAAGTCCCCACGCACTTCCAAACAATGTCAGAATCATTGCCAAATTTAAAATCTAGGAGATAGCACATAAAAATTCAGGTTTATACTTTATTTTGAAAATTTGTAACATCTGGCAACACTCAGTCTGCATTTCTGCCTGTGACAACTGAGTGGAGGTAAGTAAATACTGAGATCTTTAGGCGGCTCATGTACTCTACAAGTTGCCAAGTTCTCACCACAGCACATTTTCTTCAACTTGACAGAAATGCTTTCGCTCCTTTGCTTTATCTGCCTCACCCCTGTAGGCATTTTAATTTGTGATTGCTATTTTGGGTATATGATGAGCTACAGCATCAGGTAATTTAATAAGAGGTTAAAAAATAAAAGCCACCAAAACCAAAAACATACTCTTTATTTTGAATAGTATTATGAAGTGGGGAGAGAGAGAGAGAGAGAGAGAGAGAGAGAGAGAGAGAGAGAGAGTATTCTATGTTCTTTTCACTCTAGTGTGAGTTTTTTCTCCTATCTCTTACAGTCTAAAATTTCCAAACTTACTAAGCCTGCAACTTTTTTCTTTTAGGCCAGACTTCTTCCCTTAAATAATTTTCTTTTGGATAAAACTCTGTATCAGGGAATACCCTGGAATTGAGTGATGCCATCACACAGTGAGTAACACAGCACTGAGAATGTAATGTGTCTATAAGATCTCTCCAAGTCAAGAAAGAACTAACTCATTTGATGACACTGACAAGCTTTTCTTCCTGAATCAAACTGAGCAGTTATGAGAAACAGATTTTTCGTATATATAAGAATCTAGGTGATCAGCTCCTTTTGCCCAATTACCACAGATATTCTTTCCAGAATAATCTGTGGCCAGTTTCAAGCATTTTTATACTTCTTGAATTATAAATTTCTGGTTTATACTAAATAGTGACTTCTGTCCCTAATGTACAAGTTTGTAAAAGAATGGAATGTACATGGATGGACATTTGCCTAGTTTCTGAGATGTGCAGAATATCAGAAAAATCTGCCGCTCCCCCTGTTTTCCCTGCCAGTGAGTCATGTGTTAGAGATGATGATATTTCTCATTTATTGAGGTTGATGCAATTAAGCTATTGTTGAATAGCAAATAAATCCTCTTATGTTTGTGCCATTTGTCATCTCTTTATAGATTTCAAGTTTGCAAGGGTGCTTTACACAAGGTTACTTGCTGCTTTCTGAATACTCTGCCAGAAAACTTAATTATTACTTATTAGTTCCATACTTACTTATGGCTTTTGCTTACCTGTGCCTAGGTGAGGGGCCTTCTTTGTAATTCAGATAGTTTAATTTTTGAAATATATATATATATATATATATATATATATATATAAAATTTTTTTTCATCGTTTTTTATTTTATTTTTTGGGACAGAGACAGAGCATGAATGGGGGAGGGGCAGAGAGAGAGGGAGACACAGAATCGGAAACAGGCTCCAGGCTCCGAGCCATCAGCCCAGAGCCTGACGCGGGGCTCGAACTCACGGACCGCGAGATCGTGACCTGGCTGAAGTCGGACGCTTAACCGACTGCGCCACCCAGGCGCCCCTGAAGTATATTTTTGAAGGTATAATTGTACCTTGTTTTTCTGTTCAATTGTTTCCCTTCCAAAAGTTAGAATTCCTTCAAAACAAACATTTACTAGAGTTTAATCTCTACATTTCCAAGGAAGAGTCACATGGGACAAGGTTGAAAGCAAATCAAATATTCAGCACAAAAGGGAGAAATAAAGTTAGATACTATCAATATTTGTCTAATCCAAGTTTGTTTTTTTCCCCTAAGTTTGAGTTGCATCAATTCACCTTGAATTACAAATATTTTCATTTATTTTTTAAAATTATTTTGTTGTTTGAATACAAGTCTTGATAGTCGATTTCATTCAGCATTTGAGGCAATCTTTAGCTGCTTACTCAAGAATTAGAAGGCAAGTTACAATTTCTTGGGAAGGTACGGTTCATAGAACGGGATAGGAAAATGAACTTTGTGGACCCATCTATATCACCTGAGCCTAAGATTAGACAATCCTGTTTGAGCTGTCTAGATTTAAAAGTGTCCCTTAAGTCAGAGTAGGCTATTTCCAGAAGTTCTAACAATTTCCTTTTCCCTCTTTACTTGTGTTTAAAGCCCAAAGCCCTCCATAGTTTGTTTGTTTGTTTGTTTATTTAAATCACCCTACAAATTGGGCTACACTGTCTTTTG
Source organism: Puma concolor (assembly GCF_028749965.1). Classification (NCBI taxonomy): domain Eukaryota; kingdom Metazoa; phylum Chordata; class Mammalia; order Carnivora; family Felidae; genus Puma; species Puma concolor. The sequence continues at coordinate 39,182,190 of NC_141673.1, read as the reverse complement.
AAGCTCTGGGATATGTTGGAAGTGCATGTTAAAATTCTGACTGCAATAGAGTTATTCTCAAAAAACAGCCCTGCATTTTCTGCCTCCCTAGTAATAGTGTGATGGGTATCCCTTCCACACTGAACTACAACCTACCTAACCAGGACCTGCAAGGCATCTCCTTTAGTTGGACTTCTCAGGTGGCCAAGACAGAGAGTCACTTACATGAATGGGGATATTTTGTAAATACACGAGCACATGAACAACAAGAGAAGGAGACTCCTTAGCGGCTGGGGGATTCCTTCATGGAATCCCATTCATCATTGCTCAGCGTTCAGTTACCACAGCTCTAGTGATCTAACAGCATCTTTGGTGACCTGGACATTTGCCTGCTCTCAGAAGTGGGCATCCATTGTTCCTTTCAAATTCCAATACCGTAGCTTTCCTTTATTTCTGATTCTCTCTTTCTCTAACTCATTGTCCACTGTTTTTCCCCCTCATTGCTTCTGCCTTCTTCTATTCTCTCCTCTCTTTCATTCTCTGATTCAAAAGTACTTTTGATTTTATTTGAACTTCTAATGGCTTACTACTCAAAGTCTAGTCCTTAGCTCAGTCGTATCAGCATTAACTGAGAACTTGTTAGAAATGCAGAATCTCAGGTCCCCCTTCCAGACTTGAATCATCTTCTGCATACTAGTAAGATCCTCAGATCTGGAGAAGTGTTGCCCCGATGTGCTAACCCCTTAACTTTCTCCCAGCCCCACAGCTTCTATTTTCTCATCTTTTTTCATGCTTTCACCAGCATTATTTAATTGAGATCCCACAGTCTATATTTGAATGATGCTCACACTGATAGTCTTAACTCCCTGTCCTTTCGTCTCTTAAACATTTCCTCCCATTTATCTGACAAAAGCCCAACTATGGATGAATGGATCTCTGTTTTCTCTGTGCCTATGAATGAACAACTGGCACTGCCACAAAAGTCACCCATCAGGACAGATTGGTGCCGATACATCGGGTACTTTAAATCTACCAATTCTTTGCTCCCCTGGTAAATTCTCTCCCTCTATTTTCAAAAATTGTTTTAAGCATTCTATACTCTATTCAAACCTCAAATATTCTTAGCTTCTCCTCAGTCTCAGCAGATGACTTCACCTCCTACTTCCTGAAGAAAATAGAAGGGATCAGATGGGAACTCCCTCAGCTTCCTGCGACCAAATTCATACAGTTCCATCTGTACCCATGTTTTTCTCTTTTCCTTCTATTTTAGTGTAGGATGTAGTCTTCTGATTATTTAAGGCCAATCTCTCCACCTGTGTTTTGGATCTCATCCTTTCATGACTTATCAGGGATGTAACATTATCAGTTCTTCCTTTTCACCTCTTCTCTGCTGTTTATTCTACGTATCCATCTCAGTTGGATTATTTCCAATCACATTTAAAGCCATTCATATCTCTTCTCTATTAAAAACAACCACCTTTTCTTGACTCCCCCTTTCCCTTCCAACTCCTTTTAGTATTTCTCATTTCTTAAATTCTAAATTTTCTAAAGGGCTTAATTATTTGCCGAGTCCATTTTTTCACCTCAAACTCACTCCTCAACTCTCTCCATTATGACCGTTGTTTCTAGCTCTGCACCAGAACCACTGTGGCTCAGGCCACCAATGACCTCCACGATTTAAACTAAATGAATGTTTACCAGTAATTCTTTTCTGATCTCTTAACACTCTTGTCCCCTTTGTGTTTTTGGTAATATGTTAGTTTTGGCTCCCAGGACACAGTGCTATCCAGGTATTACTTCTTCCTTTCTAGCATTTCCTTCTCCGCTACTTGCAGATACACCCTTCTCTGTTTGGTGTGTTCTGAGCACTTTCCCCTTTTACTTTACATTCTGTTACAGGTTGGGTTCTTCAGATCAGATGTTGTGCAGAGTTTGGGATGCAAAGTGTTTATTATGAATCAACATCTGTGGAAAGAAAGCAGAGGTGTGAAAAAGAAGTTGAACTTTGCTGCAGTCCCAACAAAGCTTTGGCCAATCTGGGCATGAGCGCGGGGGCATTCTGAATCATGGACTCATCCACCATGAAACTGAAATGGCTGAGCCTTCATACATCTGCCTTACTCATTCGCTAGATGTGGGGTGTCCAGGAAGGGCATGAGGTCTGGTGTGGAGATTCTCTTACCTGAGGCAGATGCTGAAGGAGCTTATAGCTGAAGAATATCTGTTGGGAGATGTGAGTGGTGCATCTTTGTGTCTATCACATATTCTCTCTCTAGATAGTATTTTCCATATGCATGGCTCATCTTCATTGAAAGGCTAATGATTCTCAGATTTATACCTCCAGTCCAGACCAGACCAGACCAGACCAGACCAGATCATGTACCTAATTGCCTATTCAATATCTCTACTAGAGTGTCTCAAAGAGTTCTCAAGTTCATGTCTAAACCCTGTAACAAATCTGAATATCCTGTGAATTTGTTCACCTCTCCCCTTTTCTACTGCTATTGCTCTAGCCCACACTACCATTTTCTCTAGCCTGAGAAGTCACTCTGTTTGGTCTTCTCATATGAGGTCTTCTCTTACCTCTTTCATCACTTTGTTATTTTTTAAAATTTATTTTTATTTTTAATTTTTTTAATGTTTATTTATTTTTGACAGAGAGACAGAGAGAGACAGAGAGAGAGAGAGAGACAGAGCATGAGCAGGGGAGTGGCAGAGAGTGAGGGAGACACAGAATCTGAAACAGGCTCCAGGCTCTGAGCTGTCAGCACAGAGCCTGATGTGGGGTTCGAACTCACAGACTGCGAGATCATGCCCTGAGCTGAAGTCGGACACTCAGTCGACTGAGCCACCCAGGCACCCCTATTTTTATTTTTATTTGAGAGAGAGAGAGAGAGCACATGTAAGCCAAGGAGAGGGGCAGAGTGACAGAGAAAGAGAATCTTAAGTAGGCTCCATGCCCATTGCAGAGCCCAGCGTGGGGCTGGATCTCATGACTGGGAGATCATGACTTGAGCTGAAATCAAGAGTCGGATGCTCAACCGACTGAACCACCCAGGTGCCCCTCTTATTGAGTTATACTCAAGTATAATTTTGAGTATATTACCATAATTTTGAGTATGTCCCATACCTTGAGGGACTTACCTTTGTTGTTTTAGGTAGAAACCAAAATAATAAATATAGCCCTCTAGTGCTTCGGTGGTTGGCTCCTATCTGTGTCTCCAGCCTAACAGCAATCTACTCTTTTCCTCAGTCTCTGCATTCCAGTGGCACTGATTTATTATTTATTATTACTTTTAAAAATTTTCTCTAATGCGTTTACAAGAGTCTCACAATATTGTTCTCTCTACTAGTAATGTTTCTCTCTAATTCAGCTTGTTAGCTCTGTTTCTTCTCCATATTTCAGCTCAAGCCTCATTTTTTTTCTGGTTAGCCTTCCTTAAGCCTCCCATATTAGGTCAGCCTCTGAAAGTATTTTGTTTTATTTCTTCTTAGCACATGTATTAGAATGTAAAGATATGCTCCTTCATGTGATTATTTGACTACTATTTGACTTCTCCATTAGTAAGCCTCATGAGTACAGAAAACCACTGTCCATTCTTCAGTGTCTGTAGTACTTAGTGCACTGTCTGACTCACAGTATGTTCTCAATGCATACTTGTTGAATGAATAAAAATGTCCTAAGCTAGAACACCTGATAGAATTAGTAGAATTAGTAGAATTAGTACCATTTAATATGGAGTCCATTATGCAAAATTTTTGTTCCAAGCTAACTAACAAGCTCTTAGTTCAGCCCATCAGTTGCTTCTGTAGAGGAAATTGGTGGAGGTATGTGTAGTCCAATCACATGGACTCAACCAACCTTGCATTAGAAGTTACATGCGGTTGCTTTCTCAGAAGGTGCCTATTGGTATAACAGGTGTTGGAGAATGACAACCTCCTCTCCTGGTTAGACTTCTAGTTTATTTACATTAAAGATTAGATGACATTAGATCAGAGTCTTTGGTGGATGTAAGAAATATAAAACTTACCCATACTTCTCTTTACTGACTGTCATATATAGTACCATTCTGAGCAAATCCTTAGTAAGCATGTCTATTGAATGTGCTATTAATTCTGATTGAGTAGAGTAGGAAAATTACCTTAGGAATGCTAACTGTAGCTAATGGACATTGCACAAAATCTAAACATTTTGTTCATATAAATGCACTAACATTAATGGCTTTCATTTGACCGGAAAATTCTTAAGGTGATTTGATAACACACAAAGTTCACCAATACCAGCCGGGTCTGAGACTTCAGCTCGGGGCAGCTGTTTAATGCTGCATGATTAAGTCCTTTCAAAATGCAAATTTAAAAGAACACCTTATTCAACTGCAGCTTCCAGGGAAATTTAGAAAGGCAAATGCAATTATGCAAGTTGGACAGCTGCCAAAGAAGGAGTTGGCCAACATCTTTAATTTTGCAAAGAAGGTCATTACCAGTTTTTATATATAAATCTCCATCTGCCCCTGGAGAGATAATGAATCCTCTAGGGTACAAAGTGAAGAGATGTTTTTCATGGAGAATCAGTAATATGTAAACAATAGTGTTGATGCCAAGCTACATAGAGCATCTGCTGTCAAATAGACAACTATACTGTCTATATCAGACAATGCTAAGTAGCAACCAAAGTCTAAAGCTTTCATTATGCATGGACTTTTATTTTTGTATTGTGAACAACTGTCTGATGATATTGGACAGAAGACAAGCATGTCACTTATCATCTTGTCTCTCAAAAAATGGCTTATAAGAAAATCTAGTTGAACATATACAACCCACATTTAGAAAATAAATGTTAGTAAATACTTACTTCTGATATTTTTTACACCCAAAGTAAAATCTTGAGCTCAGTAAAAATTCTTTTAGTATATTTTATCGTCTTCTTTCTTTCTTGGGAAACTAAGAAATCAACTGAAAAGAATTTATTTTTTTTATATCAAGAATTTATAAATAGATTGGCTCATTCAAAATGTATTTGTTTTATTGGGTCCCAGCAATGCCCAAGGCAATGTATTGAATATTAGAGATACAACAGTGGGCCAAACTAGACAGTCTCTAGCTTTCTTAGTATTTATAATGCAGTGAGTGGGGAAGACTATAGTGAAGTAATCACACAACTATAAAGCTATGACTGTATCAAGAGGAGTCAAGATTTCAATGCTACAAAAATTGAAATTAATCTGATGGATGAATTGATGTGGTCAAGGAGGTCAGGGAAGGCTTTTCCTTCTCTGAAGATGGGAACTTTGAACAGAGCTCCAAAGGATGAAAAATGAGAGACTTGCCCAGCAAAGCTAAGAGACTATGAGACCATTCTGTGTTGGGAGGTTGACTGTTATGAAGGAAGGACTGAAGGAAGACCAGTGAAGCTTCAATGGAGCAAGACCAGAGAGGGTGTGACATAATGAGGGGGTAGCAGGAACTGGATCTGCTGGGCTCTGTGCACCACGTTAAGGGTTTTGATCTTTTCCTTCAGAGAAATGGAAAATACTAAAGCATTCTGAGCAGAGGAAATGGGATCCAATTTGTATTAACTCCTAAGTTTAATGTCAATTACATTTGGATTGCCAATATATATTAACTGAATTATCTGTGGAATAATACATGTGTGCAGTCTAGTTGCACATTTTACTTCACACTATGTCCTTAAGTATAAAGAGATATTTTGAAAATTAATTTGGATACCCATCAGCATTTTGAGGATGAGTAATGATTTGATTAAATTGGATTCATTGAAAAAATTAAAATAGCTTTGCTTTTTAAGTATTGAATCAATTTTGGTCAATGAAGGATTTTAGAAAGTGAAGATTCCTAAGCATTTTGAAGGTAGATGAATAGAGGGTGACACCAAGGAATAGAATCATGGGAATGTGTGGAAGAGAAAGTGAAAAAATAAAAGATTAAGCTTGGGTATTCAGAAATATAAAAAGTATAAGTTTAAGTCTGAATGCAAAGGGGACACTTGGAAAGTAAAATAAATGAAGACAAGTGACATGCTTTTAAGCTTTTCCTTTTTATCCATTTTGTCAGCCTTGCATCTCTTCCTTTTGGTTAAGGATTCCCTCATATTGTTAGCCCATGTGGTTTGAGTGGAATTTACTCCACCCATCAGCTCCAGAGGTAGCCACTCAGAGTATTCCGTTGCTTAGGCTGAAATGATTGATTTAAGGATAGACCTGTGATCCAAGAAGATAAATAGGAGTCATTTTTGTAATAATTTCTGAAGCTAATGGGAAAGATGTGCTCTCTTTTTGAGGGGGATGGCTACTGTAAATGATGGATTAAGATTCAAGTGTTCTCCTTTACTGCCAATAATGAAGAATTTTCCTGAAAAAAAAAAAAAAAACACTAGATAGGAAAATGGTGTCAATAAATGGAGAAAAAGACAGTGACAGTGATTAACCCCTGGAACCAGATATACTTTGAAATTTCCAGTTATATAGCCTCATCAACTTTCTTATGGGTTTAAGCTAGTTTGAGTTGGGTGTATGCCATTGAAACCATGAATCTTTCCTTTGCACCAAACTTTCCAAAAACTCATATCTGGATCAATCTAGCAATCTGTCATCTCTGTATACCTGGGGTCTTAAAATTGAAGAGTCATTACAAGAATAGCTCAGAGTTGCAAAGTACTGCAGGACTTTACATGAACTACCAGGTTGGTGCCATGGAACAGTCATGGTTCACAACATAGTTGGGACCTCAGAACTACCTGGCAATATTTTTTGTGTATCTCTGGTTAAGGTCACTCCCACTTTACTCAGTAGTTGTATTTTAATTTCATTTAAAAAGTCTCTATTCCACCAATTCTACCTTTACTCTCAGTAGATGATATGCTGCTTTTTACTTCACTGAGAAAATTGAAACCATCTGGTCATATTGTCTCCCTGCTTATCAGTGGCTCAGAATTTGCACTCATTCTTTCTTCTTTTCCTCTTGGCACACAGGAAGAGAGGTCTTTCCTCCTGCTCAAGATTAATTCTATCTTGTGCTTTGGTTTCCATTTTCTTCACCTCATTGGGGACCTCTGTTGATCTTCCTGTCTGTGTTATCAATTTCTGTCCATTGGTTCTTTATGTGTGTATATTCTTGCCAATTAAAAATAATCCTTAATTTTATATCCTTCTCTACTTATGGCCCACTCGCTCTTCCTTCGTTCCTTCGTTCCTTCCTTCCTTCTTTCCTTCCTTCCTTCCTTCCTTTCTGTTCTTTCTTTCTTTCCTTCTTTCCTTCTTTCTTCCTTTCTCTTTCATTGCCACACTTATTGAGCTAGTTACATATCTCCATTTCCTCACCTTTCCTCTGTGCTTTAACTCACAGCAGTCTGACTTCTGCTTTTACCTTGGTTTAATCTAGTCAGGTAGAGGTCACCAAGGACTTTCATATTGCCAAATATTTTCTCTCCCTTTCTTTCTTGACCTCTCTGCAGCACTTGACATTGTTGATGGCTCTTGCTTTCAAATGGTATTCTTTTTTATCTAATGTGCCTTGAGCCTTTCCAGTGATGTTCCTCTTAGCTCTCAGGTTGTTTTCTTCTATAGCTCAGTGTTTCATGACTGATATATTAAATAGTTATTTTGGGCCAGGCCCATTAACTTATATAATTATAGGCACTATTATTATGTTTCACATAATCATTTACATAAATAATTACATAATTGTTATGTTTTACAAATTGGAAAGTTGACGCTTTGAGAGGTTATATAACTTGTTTAATATCATGCAGCTTGTAGGACACGGAGTCAGGACTTGAATCCAGATCTGCTTTGTATTTTTAAGTAAACTTTTTAATGAATATAATATACAAACAGATATATGAATAGTTGATGAACTTTCATGAAGTGAACACACTGTGTAACCAGCAAACAGACCAAGAAGCAGAAAGTTCCCAGTACTTTAGAGCCCCCTCATATTATCACAACATTGCTGCAGAAGGGTAACCAATATCCAGACTTCTAACACCCTGGATACTTTGTTTGTTTTTCAACTTCATGTAAATGGATCATGGAATCACACAGAATATATTTAAAGATTAATTCATTAAATTCTGTGTAAGAAAAACTCATTCATTGTTATTACATCATTACTAAAATGTACTTTATTTTATAGTTATATCATTATCTTTTATACTTTTGAATGGACTTTGGCATGTTTGGAATGTTTCTTTGGCATGAATATTCTTATATATATCTTTCAGTGGACATATATATATTTCTGTTGGCTATACTTCCAGGAGTAGACTAGCTGGGTCACGGGATGCACCTATGTTGGTTTTAGTAGATACTGACCAATAATTTTTCAACTAATTTTATCTTAATGATTGACTACTTTAGATCCTATATGCCTAAAATAAGCCTATTGTTTTCCCAGTAGAATAGAAAGTTTTTCTTTGTTTATTGATCGTATCCCTTACATACACCGTTTACCCAGAATTATATTTATATGTATGGAGATATTTTTATTTGTTCCAGTATCAAGCTTTATTATTATATTGATTGAAAACCTTATTTCCTCATTCACCCCCAAAAGTAGAATCTTAGTCTGAGTAAAATTTTTTTCAGGTGTAGTTTGTTCTCTTTTCTTCTTATTCAAATGCCATGGACACATCAGCTTGAAGTTACTACATTACTGTGTTCCTCCACATGTGGCTGCCTTTCATTTGTTCATATTTAAACACTGTTCATGGACATCGTAGTTAAAGATACCATAGTCACATCCTTTTGCCTAAACATCTTTCCTTGGGAGGGGGGAGAGGATTTGCTTCAATCAGTGCCACAGCAAGTGATTAGTGCCACAGCAAGCAATTATTGTTGCACAGTGCCCTAATTGTCATTTCTACTTGGACCAGCTGAATCAAACCCTAGAAAATCATGTGTGATGGAACACATACTGCTAACCCGGTGGTTTTCTGTCAAGAAAGCCCATTGTGAGGACTAATTTTCCACTGTACACTTTTGAATAAAGTCTCTCTTCATTCTTTGAGAGATTCCTCTATCCCACAGATATGCATAAGTTAAAGCCCAGCATTACCAAGCTGCAATGTTATGTGAACATATGCAAGCAAAAATGCCCCAAATAATATCCTCATGTGTTTGGCTGGTTTGTATTTACTTCTTGCATCACTCATGCTCCAGCTGTTTCTTCTACCCATTTTATCAAGTGAAGACTTGCCAAGGCATCCATTGCTACTCTTGCGTCAAGGCAGGGAACAATATCATCTATGTTTTATTCTTCTTACATGGGATTCCTCATAAACCAAAAGAAAAAATACATTTTTATTGAAATATATTTGATGTATAACATTGGGTAAGTTTAAGGTGTACAACATATTGATTTAATCCACTTGTATATTGTAATATGATTGCCACTGTAGTGATAGTTATCTCTATTACATCACACAATTAACATTTCTTTTTTGTTGTGGAAATAATTGAGGTATAGTCTCTCAACAAGTTTGATTATTATTATATAATATCATTGTCTATATTCACCATATCATGTGTTAGATCCTTAGGACTTATTTAATAGATACATATTATTAAGCAGTTTTTAAGTGCTGTAGACACACATAGTTTATGATCTCTAAACTCTTGGGGAAAAATAATCTTTTTTTGAGAATGAATGCTTTAACTTAATATAGAGACACTGTACCAAAAAGAATAAAATACCTAGGGATAAACTTAACCAAAGAGGTTAAAGATTTGTACTCTGAAAACTATAAAACACTGATGAAAGAAATTGAAGATGACACAAACAAATGGAAAGATATTCCATGCTCACGGATTGAAAGAACTAGTATTGTTAAAATGTCTATACTACCCAAAGCAATCTACAGATTCAATGTAATCCTTATCAAAATACCAACAGCATTTTTTTTCCAACAAAACTAGAACAAGTAATAACTAAAATTGGTATGGAACCACAGAAGACTCTTAAGCGCTAAAGCAATCCTGAGAAGGAGGAACAAAGCTGGAGGTATCACAATTCCAGATTTCAAGTTATACTACAAAGCTATAGTAATCAAAACAGAATGGTACTGGAACAACAACAACAACAACAACAACAACAGCAACAACAAAAACAGACTCAGAGATCAATGGAAATAATCTTTTTATTCCAGAAATAAACTCACATATATATGGTCAATTAATCTATGACAGAGGAGGCAAGAATATAAAATAGGGGAAAAGATTGACTTTCCTATAAATGGTGCTGGGAAAATTGGACAGCTACATGCAAAAAAAAAAAAAGAAACTTCCTAACATCATACACACAAATAAACTCAAAATGGACTAAAGACCTAAATGTGAGACCTGAAGCCATAAAAATCCTAGAAGAGAGGACAGGCAGTAATTTCTCTGACATCAGCTACAGCAACATTTTTCTAGAAATAATCTCCCGAGGCAAGGGAAACAAATGCAAAAATAAACCATTGGGACAACATCAAAATAAAAAGCTTTTGCACAGCAAAGGAAATTACCAACAGAATAAAAAGACAATCTACTGAATGGGAGAAGATATTTACAAATAATATATCTGATAAAGGGTTAATATCCAAAATATATAAAGAACTCATAAAACTAACACCAAAAACAAAAATAAAAACAAAACACCCAAAACCAATCTGATTAAAAAATGGGCAGAGGACCTGACTAAACATTTCATGAGTGCAAACTGGGCTTTAGGCTCTGCACCTGCTTGGGATTCTCTCTCTCCCTCTCTCTCTGCCCCTTCCCTGCTCTCTTTCTCAAAATAAATACATAAACTTTATTAAAAAAAACATAGAGGTATTGTGATGTAATACACTAGTGGTCAACATTCAGAGTTCCATAAATTATTTTTCTATATGAATAATGTGGAAAGTATGTCTCTAGAAGTGAAATAACTTTTTTTTTCACTTTTCACCTTTTAAAACTAAGCTTAACATTCACATTTACTGTGATTCTACAAATCATAAGAAGTAAGAAATTTTATGAAGTGATTTAATATATGACTGATTCATTTTCTTTAAATGCTAAAATACTGGCTCAAGATAAGCCAAAGTGACAAAAAGCCAGAGTTAGGCTTTGACTTTGCTTTTGTGTAGATTGAATTACTCATGTCTGTTGATTAGCCCATGATTTTGCTTTTTTAATTTTGCATGTTGTCACAGGTACCTAATATTACCTGTGTTCAAAGGAGTAAACAGCAAATAAAAGGAATTTCTTTTAATGTTTATTTATTTTGAGAGAGAGTGAGAGTGAGAGAGAGAGAGAGAGAGAGGGAGGGAGGGGCAAAGAGGATCTGAAGAGGGCTTCTGTACTGATGGCAGAGAGCTCCATACAGGGCTTGAACTCATGAACCCTGAGATCATGACTTAAGCCAAGGTCAGATGCTTAACTGACTGAGCCGCCCAGGCATCCCTGGGTTATTCACTTCTGTTGTAAGTCTAAGTATTCTGTCTTTATTTTCTCTCATCCTTTCAATAAGGTGAGAATCTTCAGTATCTTCCTCACTATTGTACTTGAGAAAACTAAACAGTTTCAAAGAGTTTCTTCAGTTTCATTCAGAGGGTTATTTTTTCTTCTTTTTTATATTACAATTTTCCTGAGAGGGAAAAAGCTGTTGCAGATTTTGGTATTGGTACAAAAATAAGTTCACTTGGATATCCAAGGAGTCAGGCCAGTCTTTTGAACTCCTCTGTAGTCTCTCAATTGTTGTGTCATTTATGTCAGGTAACTTAAATCCATCAAATTCCTCACTGATAAAACAGCAACTATAATGACATATTTATTGAGTCAGACATTGTTCTACCTACTTTATATACATTAATGAATGTAATATTCACAAGAAATACTGCGCTAGCTACTAGTATGATTCCTGATTTATAGCTAAAGGGAAGATACTATGATTATCCCAATTTTCCAAAAACAAACAAACAAACAAACAAAAAAAACAAAAAAAAGCAAGAAAGAAAGAAATGTGGGGCGCCTGGGTGGCGCAGTCGGTTAAGCGTCCGACTTCAGCCAGGTCACGATCTCGTGGTCCGTGAGTTCGAGCCCCGCGTCGGGCTCTGGGCTGATGGCTCCGAGCCTGGAGCCTGTTTCCGATTCTGTGTCTCCCTCTCTCTCTGCCCCTCCCCCGTTCATGCTCTGTCTCTCTCTGTCCCAAAAATAAATAAACGTTGAAAAAAAAAATTAAGAAAAAAAAAAAAAAGAAAGAAAGAAATGAAATTGAGGCCTGGTTAAGTTGAGGTTAAGTTTCACACCCAAGGAACACATGTAAATGTGTAAATGGCAGGGCTAGAAGTGAGTGGAACTCTACCATATTGTCTGTTACCTACACGGTCGATTTGTGAGAATTAAATGGACAATTCTATTAAAAACATCTCACTGGGGGTGCCTGGGTGGCTCAGTCGGTTGAACATTTGACTCTTGATTTTAGCTCAGGTCACGACCCCAGGGTCATGGGATCGAGCCCTGTGTCAAGCTCTGTGGTGAGCATAGGGCCTGCTTGGGATTCTCTTTCTCTCTTCCTCTGCCCTTTGCCCCTCTCTCCCACACACACTCTTTCTCTCTCAAACAAAACAAAACAAAACAAAACAAAACAAAACAAAACAAAACAAAACAGACAAAACAAAACACCTCACTATGAAGTTTGTCTAATTAAGTGCTCAGTAAGTGGTGATTATTATTTTTATTGAGACAGCATGACCGTGAGAATGGAAGGTAAGGTGTCCTAGTCACTGTGGATCTCCCTAACTTGGAATGGTGCTTTGCGATGAATGGCTGAATGCAGTAATGAGTGCTCTTAAGACGAGATTAAATTAGACATAATTGGTAAAAAACCATATATAAAGGTACAGAATGTTCTAAGTGCATCATAAATGGCCTTGAGGTTTGTTTTTATAGTGATAATAAAGTTGAGAAAGGGTTGTAGGAGTAGGAGAAATGAGTCTAAAAAATCCTTAGGGGGGTCTGGGTGGCTCAGTCAGTCAAGCGTCCAATTGTTGATCTCGGCTCAGGTCATGATTTCACAGTTCATAGGATCAAGCCCAATTTGGGCCCTGTGCAGAGCCTGCTTGGGATCCTTTCTCTCCCTCTCTCTCTGCCCCTCCCCCACTTGTGCTCACTCTCCTTCTCTCTCAAAATAAATAAATAAGCATTTAAAAACATCTTTAAAGATGCTGTTACAACAATTTTATTGATATGTTTTTTTAATTGTGATTACAGTTACTAGTAAAAAAAAAAAAAAGAAGGAATAAAAAAAGAAACCCATGATAAAATGTCACTTTGTTGTAAATTTGTCACAGCCAGAAGAAAGGAAGGTATTCTGTGATTTGCTGGAATTAAAAATTAATTCAAAGATTATTCAATCTTTGGGAAATTTTGTGAATGCATAGCTATTACAAATTACTTTGAATGAATATCAGAAACATTATTAATGTAAAATTTTTGTTAATTCGTCCCTTTTTGAGAAGGAACATACTGCATTGATATATATGTACATATATATATATACATATTCACACAAATATTTCTAAAAACATGGTGATGCTTTGTTGTTCTTCACTCATAATACTCAAATATCTTATTTTAGTAAGATGTAGTAATGACTTTAGGAAGTCATTCTTACTAAAGATAAAAAGGTGAGGGGCGCCTGGGTGGCTCAGTCAGTTAAATGTCTGACTTCAGTTCAGGTCATGATCTCACAGTCCGTGAGTTTGAGCCCCACATTGGGCTCTGTGCTGACAGCTCAGAGACTGGAGCCTGCTTCAGATTCTGTGTCTCCCTCTCTCTCTGCCCCTCCCCCACTCACGTTCTCTCTTTCTCAAAAATAAATAAAAACATTAAAAAAATTAAAAAATATAAGATGAGACCTCAGCATTAAAATAAAGAGTCTCTGTATTAAATTTCTTATAAAACTGTTGTGGTCAAAACTTTTAATTCTTGGAGTGCCTGGGTGGCTCAGTTGGTTAGGCATCCAACTCTTGACTTTAGCTCAGGTCATGATCTCACAGTTTGTGAGTTTGAGCCCCGCACTGGGGTCTGCTTGGGATTCTGCTTGGGATTCTGTCTCCCTCTCTCCCTGTTTCTCCACCGTGTGCTCTCTCTCTCTCTCAAAATAAATAAAAATAAACTTATGAAAAACTTTTAATTATTGAACATTAGATATGCTATATTAGGTGTGGCCAATAATATTTTAGGCTAAGAAAACAGGCCATCAGTTTTGTGAAACTGTATCCTTTTGGATCACATTAAAAATTTTATACATTTTAAAAAGTATAAACAAGGTTTATTCTAAACAAGACAAATATATAACTGTATGGTTATGATCACTTATGTTTAAATGATGGGAGGAACACTTTCAAAAGTTAAATTTGTTTAAATAATTGTAATTTCTAGAGACATTCTACTTGACAAATTTCTGCTGTAATTACATCTCTAAAGAAAGAGGAAAGCAGGGGCACCTGGGTGGCTCAGTTGGTTAAGCGTCCGACTTCGGCTCGGGTAATGATCTTGCAATCCGTGAATTCAAGCCCCACGTCAGGCTCTGTGCTGACAGCTCAGAGCTTGGAGCCTGTTTCAGATTCTGTGTCTCCCTCTCTCTGACCCTCCCCCGTTTATGCTCTGTCTCTCTCTGTCTCAAAAATAAATAAAGGTTAAAAAAAAATTAAAAAAAAAAAAAGAAAAGAAAGAGGAAAGCAGACATTCTTCTCATGCTTCACTTACTAGTTTCCACCATGGCTAACAATGTACAAATGCATGTTCAACCCTCAACTTGGTGGTATATGTACTATGAATGCGTAATTTTTTTAATGTTTATTTTGGAGAGAGAGAGACACACACACACACACACACACACACACACACACACACACACACAGCATGAGTGGGGGCAGGTCAGACACAGAATGGGAGTGGGAGACACAGAATCGAAGCAGGCTCCAGGCTCTGAAATGTCAGCACAAAGCCCGATGTGGGGCTTGAATTCACAAACTGCGAGATCATGATCTGAGCTGAAGTCGGACTTTTTTTTTTATTTAAAAAAAAAATTTTTTTTTTTAACGTTTATTTATTTTTGAGACAGAGAGAGACAGAGCATGAATGGGGGAGGGGCAGAGAGAGAGGGAGACACAGAATCGGAAGCAGGTTCCAGGCTCCGAGCCATCAGCCCAGAGCCCGACGTGGGGCTCGAACCCGCGGACCACGAGATCGTGACCTGAGCCGAAGTCGGACGCTCAACTGACTGAGCCACCCAGGCGCCCCTGAAGTCAGACTTTTAACCAACTGAACCACCCAGGTGCCCCATCTTATGTGTATTTTAATATTAGATTCAACTAAAACATCAGGAAGAAAATATTAGAATTAATAGAACTTATATTTTCATTTTCTTTAAGACAAATTAACTACTAGAATTTTTTTTTAAAGTTTATTTATTTTGAGAGAGAGACAGAGGAAGAGTGAGCTGGGTTGGGGGGTGATCAGAGAGAGGGAGAGAGAATCCCAAGTAGGCTCTGTGCTGTCAGCCCAGAGCCCGAAGTAGGGCTCAGACTCACAAACTGTCAGATCAAGACCTCAGCTAAGATCAAGAGTCAGATGCTTAACTAACTGAACCACCCAGGATCCCCACTACTAGTCTTTTAAAAATCCTCAAATATCGATTAAAAAATTCAAATTCAGTGTTTTTTAGTGTTGAAAATTTATTGTTTAATTTAAATGCGTATAAATATTAAACTAGGTTTAAATTCCCAATGCTAAAATACATACATACATACATACATAAATACATAAATATATAAATACATAAATAAGCAAACAAATAAATAAATTCCCAATGCTTATGGTTCTTACACGACCAACAAAACTAACACACATGTACAAACTACAAAACCAGTAAAATATAAATTAGTGACATTAATTTAATGTGATGGAGGAGGTTTTGCTCCTCCTGGAGCAAAGATGGAGGAAAGAAATTGTTAGTTGTTATGTGAATACTGACCATTAAAGGGCAGGCTCTTTGGAGCTTTCTATGTCTATACTATGACATATTTTGTCATTAATTTTGTCACCATGTTTACAAGTTGGACTATAAAGAAATCTTTGTACAGCATGCCATGATATCACTGGTCTTCACTTGGTACGGAGTCATCATTTAGGTATTCAGTCCATGGCTGTTCTTTTCTCATTAACTAATGAGAAAACTCCCAAGGATCAGTTTGAGACAATGATTTACAGAATTTTCCCTTCAGAGACTATAATGTCCTTTAAACTCATTTTGTTAAAATTTATGAAAACATGTCTGCTAGTCATTAAGGTGTGATGGAACAGAAAAAGAATGCACACTTTAAAGGAAAAAATATGAATAAAGTGGATTTCCTGGAAAGATTGCTGCTGATTATGGACATTTTAGAGCTGATGTAATTTTCTAAATGGCCACGAATTTACAAATACAATATTACAGTAAGTTTTAAAAGATGTTGGGTATATCAGGATCATCACAGGTGCCATAATTCTTAAGAATTTTAAAGACTTATTAAAGTTCTTATTGTCTCGTTAAATTTTGATCCCTGTTACTGCATTTCTTTAATAAACCAAAAGTAAACTCAACTTTTCTAAGTAAAATGAATCTTTAGCACTGTCTCTAAACAATTAGCAAGATACTCAAGTCTTGATTTTTCTCTTAGGGTCACTGTAAACTTTATTTGTCTAAGTCAAGTCAAAAAAACCAAAAAATAAAACTTGGGTAAGAAAATTGGGATTTTTACTCACATTGTTAGTTTCTTGCTGGATGGACACTACCACCAAGAGATATATTCCAATGGAAAAAAATCAACATATAACAAAACAAAGAATCAGCAATTTCAATATCAATGTCATTATAAACTATACTAACTAGCAGCAGGTAACAATTATCGAGTTGTTGCAAAATGATAGGTGCCATGCTAACTGCTCTGTCTGGATTTTCTCATTTAAGCTGCCACCATAACCCTGTGATTAGGTACTATTATTACCCCCATTTTGCAGATAAAGAAATGAAGTAGTTCGCCTGAGGTCATGTGGTCAGTGAGTGGCAGAGCTGGAATCTGAATCAGGCAGTTTGACTGTAGAGCCTGTTCTTGTGACTCTAGGTTGAGAAACATCACCAAATACTTCACTGGTTAGACCGATATGGACAAGTAAACAAATTTTTCTGTCCCATTAAGGATCCGCTTCTCAATTTGCATTTATTACATGGTTAGTAGCTTAAATAAGGCCCTTACCTGTTATTTTTATATGGAAATACTGAAAACACCATTGCCAATGAAGTACAAAAAGTGAAATTTATTTCTCCTATTTGCTAAATTGACAGTAATTGAGAATACTAATTCTTAATAAAAGAGAACTACTGCATAAACGTGGCAAATCAAAGTGACACAGAGAATTAAATGAGTCAATTATCCTTTAAAAAATCTATTCTAGTATTTTGTTAAAAATTTACATTTTTAAACATTCTTTGGACACAATGAACTATCTGCTGTGTAGTGAATTCCTCCCTTGCTTGAAGTGATGCCTGATTAAAACATTAACCAGAAGCATTGCAATGTTGGATGCCAAAAGCAAACAGGAATGCATATATTTCATGTAGTCTAGCAAAGAAGAATTCTTGAGAAGACCAACACAACAACTAAATAAGGTGGCATTGAAAGCATTAAGTATAATGTATCAACAAAGTAATTTTGAATTGTCTCATAGAATTCAGGCATGGAAATAAACAAGTAGAACTTTGTGTCTGTTCTGCTGGTGAATAGGTATTTTTAAACAAATGGAATGAAAAAAAACCAAACCAAAACACTATATTCTTACCTAGATTTTTAAAAAAAGTTTTTGTTAATGTTTATTTATTTTAGAAAGAGAGAGAGTGCAGAGTGCAAGTTGGGGAGGGGCAGAGAGAGAGAGGGAGACACAATCTGAAGCAGGCTCCAGGCTCCAAGCTATCAGCACAGAGTCTGACATGGGGTTTGAACCCAGGAACTGTGAGATCATGACCTGAGCTGAAGTGGGACCCTCAACAGACTGAGCCACCCTGGTCCCCTGGGTTTGTTTGTGTTTTTTTTTTTTTTTTTTAAACCTATGGGAGATGTGTCACCTCTTGAAGGTGGTGAGATAATAGAAAGGTGGGCAAACATGAATGTTATATTAAAAACATTATAGGGCCGTTGGTTGGCTCAGTCAGTAGAATATGCAACTCTTGATCTCAGGGTTGTGAGTTCAAGCCCTGTGCTGGGCATAGAGCTTACTTAAAAACTTATGTATGTTTTCTGTTTTTAAAAGTAAACTGTGATCCTCAAAAAAAAATTCCAACAATGCAGAAGTGTTTAACTAAAGAGCAAAAATGTCCTATAATTCTATTTACCTTGTAAAATATTCTTACAGATCTATCTTCGCATATAGTAGCATGAATAGAATATAGCCTACATCCATGTTACATGTACAGATTTTATTTATGTTATATGTACACATGTACACATATTTTCTTTTCATAAAAATTTTTACATTATGTATGATGCTTTGTGACTGACTTTTTTTTCATTTTAAGAGTATATCTTGGACATCTTTTATTTATTTATTTATTTAATTTTTTTTATATTATATATAATTTATTGTCAAATTGGTTTCCATACAACACTCAGTGCTTATCCCAACAGGTGCCCTCCTCAATGCCCACCACCCACTTTCCCCTGTCCTACACCCCCCATCAACCCTTAGTTTGTTCTCAGTACTTAAGAGTCTCTTATGGTTTGCCTCCCTCCCTCTCTGTAACTTTATTTCCCCCCCTTTCCCTCCCTCCTGGTCTTCTGTTAAGTTTCTCAGGATCCACATATGAATGAAAACATGGTATCTGTCTTTCTCTGCCTGACTTATTTCTCTTAGCATAATACCCTCCAGTTCTATCCACGTTGCTGCAAAAGGCCACATTTCATTCTTTCTCATTGTCAAGTAGTATTCCATTCTGTATATAACACACATCTTCTTCATCCATTCATCACTTGATGGGCATTTAGGCTCTTTCCATAATTTGGCTATTGTTGAAAGTGCTGCTATAAACATTGGGGTACAAGTGCCCCTATGCATCAGCATTCCTGTATCCCTTGGGTAACTGTATCCCAGTTTGCATTCCCACCAACAGTGCAAGAGGGTTCCCATTTCTCCACATCCTCATCAGCATCTGTAATCTCCTGATTTGTTCATTTTAGCCACTCTGACTGGCTTGAGGTGGTATCTCAGAGTGGTTTTGATTTGTAATTCCATGATGAGGAGTGACGTTGAGCATCTTTTCATGTGTCTGTTGGCCATCCGGATGTCTTCTTTAGAAAAGTGCTTGGACATCTTTTGATGTTATTATGTGTTTCCTCCCAGTGACTGCACACTATTCCATTGTACCATAATTTGTTTAACCAATTCTTTGTTGATGATATTGGAATTGTTTCTAGTTTTTCATCATGACTGAAACATACAATAAATATACTTTCATACATTCAGTTAGAATTTGGTGACTCTATCAGTTAGGATAGTCCAAGTTATGCTTCATTAGCAAGCAAACCTGAAGTCTCAGGTGCCTGATACAACATAGATGTATTTCTTGTTTAGGCACTTTGCAAATTTAGGTGATTCTTTTGGGTAGTTATCCTACATGCATTGGCTTAGCATTATGAGATTCTTTGATTTTATGACTCATCTATATCAACAAGTACTTTTATGATCACTGTGACAGGAGAAGCATGAGCTAGAAAGTCAAGCACTATCAATTAAATCATTCTATTACAAGGTAACTTTTGCTACCATTTTATGGACTTAAGGAAATAACATGGTCTTGCCTCACTTCATAGGATAGAGAAATGCAATTATTCTATGTGACTGGTAGTAGAAGAGATCTGAGTACTGCCAAACGGAAGAAATAACTGCCACAGTCATTAACTCACTGATTGACTGTGAGCAATAAAAACAGTCCAAGGTAGCTGAGAATTTGGGAACTTAACTAGTGAGCAAAGGAATGTCATTCCTATGTACTTAGAACTTGGTGACCATATTAGAAGAACTAATCATTCTTCTTGGAATGACTATTTATTTAAGATGGGATGGAGATTGTGGTGGGGGTTGGATAAGCAATTATACCTGCTCCTGGGCCGGAAGTATTGCCCCAGCAATTGCTGTCGACAGAGGAATTTCATTCTGGAGAACAAAATGCAATGTTGAAGGAGAAGCTATAGTTTGGGTCATAGGTCAGGTAAATAATTGGCAGCAGCAAAAAAGATGAATTTGAGTCCTGTTATCTGAGTAGATAGCTGGAGACCAGGACTGGGAAATCCAGAGTTGGTGGCACTTGGGGTTCCAGAGTCTTTGACTTGGCCTTGGAGATTGATACGGTTCTGGATGGGATTCAGGGTCAGAAATGCAGTATCTCTCAGGGGTATCATGACATGACAAGACTAGTGTAGTAGTTCCCAACAGTTATGAGTTCATAATATACTTTGTAATGCTAGAAAAGATGAAAGGATGAATATGAGTTTTAAAAAATAGGAAATCTTAGGACAATTTAAGATTTTATAGAGTTGTTACTCATTACCCTAGGTGTGTTTTCACACTGAGGACCTGTTTGAACAGAGCTTTCTTTTGCTCTAAATGTCCTCTCTTGTAGTAAAATTCTAAAGAGGCATATGACTCTTCATACCCTTCCGTTGTGACCCCATCTGTCGTACCCTTCACAGACAATTTCTGTATTGATATCTAATTTAGTTATCTCTATTTCTTTATCTTCAACTCACTTTAATGCAAAGAGAAGATTTAAAAAAACACTTATTGATTTAGAAATGTAAGGCCTTGATTAATAATTAATTATCATTTGACATTAATTAATTTTTTTTTCAACGTTTATTTATTTTTGGGACAGAGAGAGACAGAGCATGAATGGGGGAGGGACAGAGAGAGAGGGAGACACAGAATCGGAAACAGGCTCCAGGCTCTGAGCCATCAGCCCAGAGCCTGAGGCGGGGCTCGAACTCACGGACCGCGAGATCGTGACCTGGCTGAAGTTGGACGCTTAACCGACTGCGCCACCCAGGCGCCCTGAAACATTCTGATTTTAAGAGGGAAAATACTTGAAATGGATAAGAACTTCTGCATTCGAGTCCAATTCCATCCCTTAGGGCCAATGACTTTGTAAAGTTACTTAAATTTTTTTGTATTAGGTTTCTATAGGTGTTTTAACCATTTCAATGATATATATGTATGATATATATATCATACACACACACACACACACACACACACACACATATATATATATATGTGGCACCAAACACAGCCAGTGAGAGAAATCATAAGTGCTCAAACATGACAGAGATAAGAAATATGATAATTATGATTTAATCATTAACCATAACTTAAAATTTACTTACATTAAATCGCTTTCCAAAATAGTTATCTAAGGAAGTGTGTGATGAGAGCAAAAATAGCAAAATTACATTTTTTCAGCAAGGTTTATGGACCTGTCTCTCTGCTAGACGATATTACACAAGTAAAAAATGATGAGGTTCCTGACTATAAAGGAACTTGTCATCAAATTGGGGTATGGGTCATCCACAAAAGGGATAATAGTTGTAAAGCTCTCAGTACTCTGTCACACAGTGGGACCTCAATCACTAAGAGCTGATATGATGATGATGATGATGATGATGATGATCGTTTTATTAATTATCAAAAAGTACATAACAAAGAGCTAAACAGTATAATATCAACAACCAGAGTCTAAGGCCATCAACAATAAGGGGCTAGTTGGAAGGTAAGATATTTTTAAAATGAGAGCAACATGAGTTTAAGGTACAGTGAATTCTTGTTATTTGCAGTAGTTATGATCTATGAAGTTCCTGAGAGCACTGAATCAGGGAATACTGAAGCTAGTTGCTTTAGACATTACACACTGCTTTTAGGGGAAGTACAGGGTTAGGTTCCTGTGAGTCTCTGGTCAGGACATTTTCAACAACTGATCAGTACATAATCTTACTCTGTGTGTGTCTCTGTTTAAAGACCTTTATTTAATATACATCGTTGATTCATCGACATTGACCTCACAGCCAACAGCACTATAACTCACATCTGAATGAAGATTATCTAACACACACATTCTTTCTGTAAGAAATCACAGCTACTTATGCTTAGGAATACTTGTCAGCACTTCAGCACTGTGCGTGGGGGCCATTTTAAACAGCGAAATCACCAACAGGAAACACCAACATGCAAAAGACATAGTATTGAATAGATGACAAAAAGGCCACTTGTTTATAGTACAAGAGCTGAAACAAGAGGGTAGAATGTTGTCTGGTTAGATTTTACCTGGGAAGGTGTGCTCTCCATATATTTGAGAGTGACTGGGAAAATGGCGTCACTGCCGATTTTGAGGGCTATAAGTATACTGTAGCCAGTTGGTGCGTTTGCAAAAACTTTACCTGTGAATAATGTACACTGTAAATCTGGAGGAGTGGCTTTGAGGAAGAGGCGAGTTTTGAGGTAGGCCTTGCGGGAGGAGCAAATAAAGGTGAGAGAGATAGATGAGGAGAGATAGCAGGCCCTAAAGGGATGTAGTCTCCTGTAAATTCTTACCTTCCTGCCCACAGATTGTTTGCTAACTCTGGGATACCATGCTGTCTCCCAAGCTGAATCTTTGAGTTTGCAGTTTCCTGTTTATTAAAGAAGCAGTTCAATAATTAAACATAGGGAGGCTTTTAATTTACACAATACAGTATTGTTAGATGTCTTTCCATGTTTCTTTTGTCTGTGAATGAAAACAGTCTGGAGATTTCCCACTTAGGGATAGATATCAATTAAAAGCCCTGGGTTCAACCTGCAATTAAATCTGCAAATCAAGACAGATTATTCTCCTTATTTTGTTGTTGTACACTTATCTTAGGCAGAGCAGAGATAGAAAACTGGGGGACAACCAGGGAGAACCTTTCAAATCTTATAATGCTTTCCAATCCCTAAATTAGCTTATGTTGTTTTTGATTGCCTTTAAGTGGAAAAAAATGATTTTCCCTTAATCCATAATTCAAACATTGCTTCTCCAAGTGATAAAAATAGCATGTAGGTATTAGTCAAAGATTTTCTTTTTCAAGATTTGGCTGAAAACCAAACTAAAACTTCCATGTGTTCCAATAAACCCAGTGTTTCTCATAGGTTGCTATTTCTAATCCCTGTTTCCATGGAAATGGACTTTTTACATCGGCAAAATGGGGATGAGGTACTGAGTGATTTATACCTACTGTTTGATATTTTAAGTGATTCACCACTGCTCTTTTTCTTTACCGTAGAAAGTATACAAGGATATTTTTCCCATAGGGCTCTCAGCCCCTCAAAAAGGGAGCTCTCAAGATACAATCCTTTAGGGATAGAGCCACAGCCAGCGTACCCCTTATAAGACAGAGGCTGCAGTGGTTATGAGAGAGTAAACGTATAAGTCACTGTAATTTGCTGTTCTGCTCAGAATGGTTTAATGGACATGGGAGATTTACAAAGCATTTACAATATATCCTGCAATATGAGCTAGGGGATAGAAAACGTTTAAAAATTATTATTTTTTTCATGTTTTTATTTATTTGAGAGAGAGAGAGAGAGAGAGAGAGAGAGAATGAGTGGGGGAGGGGCAGAGAGAGAGGGAGACACAGAATCAGAAACAGGCTCCAGGCTCTGAGCTGTCAGCGCAGAGGAGCTCATGGGGCTCAAACTCATGAGCTGCAAGATCATGAACTGAGCCGAAGTCGGATGCTTAACCCACTGAACCATCCAGGTGCCCCAAAACATTTAAAAATTATTATTAAAATCAATAGCTCAAGAATGACCTTTATTTTTTTTTTTCCTCTGTAGGATATTTTCCCCTTTGATCAATCTAAGAACCCTCGGATGTTCACTTAGTCAGAAGGATCTGTGATTTGGTTCTGATCACCTTCCAGAAAGGAAACTGTGTAGGTCTGGACTGTGCTCTGTGGCCATTGTTGTTGCTTCTACATTAATGGGAATAATTCATTAGCCAAAAGTCAGTTCTGAAAGGGTCAGTTGTACACATGGCTCCTGACAAATTCCCTTTGCTCCTGAGCTAAGCTTCCACAGTCTGGAAAGTGGGGATCCCTTCCACCTATAATTGATAGATTGACACTCAAAGTTTATCTAAAAATTCGGGCATTTTAGTTGTCCTACCTATTGGTAGCAAGTATTGTTATTTAAAATTTTTTTTTTCCAACGTTTTTATTTTTTTATTTTTGGGACAGAGAGAGACAGAGCATGAACGGGGGAGGGCAGAGAGAGAGGGAGACACAGAATCAGAAACAGGCTCCAGGCTCCGAGCCATCAGCCCAGAGCCCGACGCGGGGCTCGAACTCCCGGACCGCGAGATCGTGACCTGAGCCGAAGTCGGACGCTCAACCGACTGAGCCACCCAGGTGCCCCAAGTATTGTTATTTTAAAAACATAGTTTATACTAACCTTATTAGTAGTGGAGGTCCATGTAGACCCATGCAGTTGATTTCAACTTTTATTTTTTATTTATTTTATTTTTATTTTTTTAAGACTTATTTATTTTTGTATGAGAGTGAGAGAGACAGAGCATGAGCAAGGGAGAGCAGAGGGAGAGGGACACAAAGAATCTGAAGCAGGCTCTATCTTCTGAGCTGTCTGCACAGAGCCCGACATGGGGCTTGAACTCACAAACTGTGAAATCATGACCGGAGCTGAAGTCAGACGCTTAACTGACTGAGCCACCCAGGTGCCCTAGTTGATTTCAAATTTTAAAAACATACTTTTAAAATTATTATTATTATTATTACTATTATTATTATTTATTTTTTAAAGTTTATTTATTTATTTGGAGAGAGAGAGGAGAGAGTGAGCAGGGTAGGGGCAGAGAGAGAAGGAGAGAGAAAGAATCCCAAGCAGGTTCCGCATTGCCAGTGTAAAGCTTGATGTAGGGCTCGAACCCACAAACGGTGAGATCATGACCTGAGCCGAAACCAAGCCTTGAGCACTTAACCAACTAAGCCACCCAGGTACCCCCAAAGACATACTGTTTTTTTAAACTGCTAGAAAGTGTTTGACTGAATTCATTATGTTAACCTGTGTTTAGGTGTTATGGAAAACTAATAACAAGCCCATTATTTTACACAGTTAACCTCTTTCCCTATTCCTTCCAGTTGGCGTTGGGGGTATGAGCTATTCTTACAACTCTAGAATGTTTATGCAAAGGAAGAATGATTCAGTCTGCCTGTAGTCATTGTGCTAAGATGAATAAATCCTTTCCTACTTTTGTTTTTCAAGTTCCTCTACTTTCGCTTTTTCCTCCATGGCCGCTTCCTATCTCAAATGGAGAAAATAACAGTACAGTAGAAGACAATTCTTTTCAGTTACCAAGGCAAATGTTTTTAAATTCCCCTCTCCAGCATGGAAGCTCCTTGATCTTGGCACCGATCAAGCATTAAATAAGAGCTTGAAGAAAATTGTATAATTCCTGGAGGCTTATGAATAAACATTCAATGAACAGTAAAATGGAAAGCCCCGATTTTAGAAAGTGAGTGCGTCTTGCTCTGTTCAAATGTTTGCTTTAAAAGCACTTAAGAAGTTCCTGCAGAATCTCTTGCTCTCTTTTTCTAACAAATCCTCCTTGCTCCTCCTCCATGAAAGGTTGACGTTACCACAGGAGTTCAAATAAAATGGCGTGGTACAAGTCCACACAGGCCAAATGCCTCTAAGTTCTTTTTGTGGTCGTAAGTGGGTGGAATATATATCCAGTTTTCTTAACACAAAGAATTCTAAGTACTTTCAATATTTTAGTGTAAGAATCAAGGTAGTCACACACCTTCTCATCCTGGAACATTTTTATTCTCGTCACCCCCTCCCCAACAGTGTCCTCCCTTCTGATGTTAAGGCTCTTGCATGCTTGCCAGAAACACAAGGCTGAATGGAGACTGTTCTCACCCCTCCTTTACAGTCTACACACACTTACAACTGCATTATAATCCAATTAATGTAAAATAAGGAAACTATTTACATTACAGTCTTGCCGTAACATATTCATCAGGAGGCCATGTGGAGAGATAGTAGAAGGGGGTGCCTGGTTCTGTATATGTTATGTCACTGAATCGTTATACATGTGAAAGCAGTTGCTGTTTTGTTTTGTTTTGTTTTGTTTTCTCTTTATTTAATAGATGAAGAAACTGAGTCTCAAACTGGCAAAGCAGCTTTTTTTCAAGGGCACAGAACTAGTTATAAGGGGAACCTGAGGTTGGAATCCATGTTTATCTGAGGCCCACACCATTCATGTAAAGGGGGGGAAATGGTATGGTGTTGATGTCCTCAGTGCAATTAAATAGAAAATCGCTTGGGAAGAGTTCCAAAATTAATCTGCTCCACTTAAAAATTTTTATTCTGGAGAAAGGTTATTTGGTCTTCAAGGATCAGCTGAAATTAAGTAATGTTCTTAACTCTGCTAACACAACCTTATTTTCTCTTATGTAACAATGTACCCAGCCAGACCTCAATTAATTCCAGACCTGTGAATCTAAATGGTTGCAAACTGGCCCCCGGGGCTACACAGAGGGCAAGGAGAGACCAAAGAAAGAGGCAGACCACTCTAGGTTGGTAGGTGGCAGTTTTAAAAAGCAAGGGAACTTACATATGAGGCTTGTCTCCTGTGGCCATAAGACAAGCAGATCTCCACACCTGCTGGCCAGAATCTTAGTTTACCGAGAGGTCTTAACTGAGTTCGGTCACTATACAGTTCAGATAGTCTCAACAACACATTGCTCTCTCCAAGCTGTGTCCTTGATTATGGCTCCGGCTATGAGAATGGTGGGTGAAACGTACATTCCAAGGATAGGGTTGGAGGTGAGAAACCTCCTATGCTCTGGGTCCAGCTCATGGGTCAACCAGCAGTCACATCTTCTCAACGACCTCCTCAAACACAGCTGATTGATAAATCCACTCAGAGGCTTCCCAGGCACCTCAAAATCAGTACAGGTAGGTTGTTGAATATGAATATAGTGGTTGAGGGACTGTGCCATTAACTGGCTGTGTGACTGAGCAACTCCCCTAGCCTCCCTGCCCCTCTGACTTCTCATTGGTAAACTGAGGACTGTATAGAATCTATCTGATGGACTTGCTATGAGGCTTTGGGAAAATAATATGTATATGCACACACAGAGTACCTAGAACAGCATCAGGTGCAGAGCTATTTCTGTGTAACTGCTTGTGTTATCATCACCCAAATAGCCTTATTGCTTTATTTCCCCAAGGCTAGATGTCTACATGTGTTCCTTGGGTGACCTGACCTGGCATGCAGTTGTCTTGTGGTCCAAGCCAGAGGACTGGGCATCAGCTCTAACTCTTTCCCCTCCCGCACCCTCATGTTTAATCAGTCACCTATTCCTGTTGATTTTAGCTTTAAATCTTTCATGAATACCTACTTCTCTTCATCTCCACCGTCACTTCACTAGTTGGAGATACCATCTTGTTTACTTGACCACTTGAATAGTCTTCTTGAAGATCTCTTCCCTTTCATTCCCTCCATTCCCAATTGCATCCGGTTTTCTCACTGCAGTCAGGGGCATTTGAAAAGTGCAAGTCTGACTGTGCGAGCCCTCAGCTTCAATCTTGTTATGATTTCCTGCTGTTCTTGAGGTAAGCACCACAATTTTCATTTTAACAAAGTCCTACTGACTGACAGTCTTGTCAGAGCCATCTCTCACCACTTGGTCTTTGCTTCCTGAACTCCGACCACCAGAGCCTTCGTTTGTTTTCTTGTGGGCTTCATATCCTTTCTGGCTGTAGGGTCTTCTTACTTGCTGTGCCTCATGCTAGGATGTTCTCTTTTCTCTTACCAAAGTCACTTCCTGTTAATTCTTCAAAACTCAGCTCACATGGTATTGCCTTGACCCTAAGACTGGACCTAATCCACCTGTTATATGTTCACACCACTCTGTACTTCTCTTTAATAGCATTTATTTAAAATGCCATAAAATAATTAACTATCTCGTGTGCTAGAATGTAAGCCCCACGAAAGCTGTCCTATCACTGCCGAATACCTATCATCCAGCAGTGTGCCTTGCACATATTTGGCATTCAATAAATATTTATTTAATGACTTTCTCAATTTAAAACTCAGTCATAGTGGAATAAAAATGAAAGTACTGTTGGTATTTTTAAAAGCCTACACCTTTTTGGGTTGCCTGCATTGCCCAGTTGGTTGAATGTCCAACTCTTGATTTTGGCTCAGGTCATGATCCCAGGGTCTGGGATCAAGCCCCGCATCGGGCTCCACACTTAGTGTGGAGCCTGCTTGGGATTCTCTCTCTCTGTCTCTCTCTCTCTCTCTCTCTCTCTGCCCCTCCCCTGCTCACGTGCTCATGCACACACTTTCTCCAAAATAAATAAATAAATAAATAAATAAATTCACTTTCTCCCAAATAAATAAATAAATAAATAAATAAATAAATAAATAATAGATGCCTATACCTTTGAAAACTATCATATAACTCTTTGCAAAAAGAATGGGCTTATAATTGCGAAACTGGTTTCAAGATAATGTCATGTTCCAGGTATCTGATAAATGAAAACTTTGCCTTGCTTCTGGAGAGTCATCAGTATTATTTCAAGTATGATGGGCTTTTTCTGGCTTGAGGTTTTCAGTTTGAATTTAGTTCATATATAAATTGATACTTTGTCTATTGATTTATTCTAATCACCTATTGAAATTGGGCTATCAAGGGAAGAATTGCCAGTGTTCATATTCATTTTAATCTAAAAAATTATGAAGTAAGCACTATCAGGAGTGAAGCACCCTGCTAGATGCTGTGAAGGCTACAGAGCTGTATGAGGCAAAGAACTTACTCTGAAAGCAGTTTACAAACTAGTAAAGGAGATGAGTGAAGCACTTGAATATCCAAATTCAGTAGATTTGTGGTGGGGCCAAGATTCTGACTTTTAAAAAATCTCCCCACGTGTGACTTGCATAGTTATCCCAGATGGTTTGGGGATTAGTGTTGTGTGGCTAACGTTAATAATACTCTGAATCCTATACAAAACATCATCCGCTGGTGGGAAGGGTGCCATAAGATCCAATTATTTTGCAAGTGGAACAGTTCTATCTTGAGTATGCAATGTAATAAATACTTGTTGAATCTTTATAATTTCATCCCTTTGATATTGTGCTAAATAACCTTTAAATGGGGCACAAGACAAATATACCATGTGGAAAATCAAGGCTAACCCCCACCTGCCATGAAATGTACAACCCCTTCAGCTCTTCCCCCACTCAGACTCTTTTAGGGGGTGCTTAGAAGAGCCTCAAGCTCTTCCATTTCTCAATACTTGCAGCTTGTTGTCATCTAGGAGCTCCAACAAGTTGATACTTGGGCCCCAGCCAAGACCAATTAAATCAGAGAGGCCAAGAGGGGCCTATTCTGTGCTATCAGCAGAAGGGAGCACTTAACTAACTTGGGGAAAGACCCAACTCAGTTGTCTAGTTCAGGCCAGGGATACATTTAATAATAAAATAGTTACAGTGTCTTAGTTCTTCATTGCCTTCTTTATTTCTTCAGGAAGGCATGCCTTGGATCAGGGTGGTGAGAGCAAGGTTGTGGGTGAAGTTGGGGGAGAGGAGCTGCCTGGTCAAAAATGTTTTAAGTGCTTATTTTAGGTGCCTATAGATTATGTGACACAAAAGCTTTAGTAATGGTTGTGCATCATCAGTCTTTTAAAGAATCTGCTTAATTCATAAATGTTTAGATTAGGAACCAAAAAAAATGTTAGAAAAGAAAAACTAAAATTAAGAAAATATGCTGAGAAAAAATTGTGACTAAATTAGGAATATCCTGTCTTTCAGTAAAATTGTTGAGAGCTATTTTAAAGAAGACATGCAGTAGAGGTAACTGTGGGCTTTAAACATCTGTGGAAAGGAAGTCACATCAAAATAAACTTAATGATTACTCAGTTATTTTAGTCATGTTAGAGATAAAAGACATACCAGGGTTTATCCTTCATTTTAGAGAAGTTAGGTTAGTTTGTCTAAGGTCACACACCTAACTGTCTTAGGAAGATTTCTCATATACTTGCTAGACTTATAAAGGAAACAGACATTGTGATATTGATCCAGAAGAGGTTATTTCAACATGTTGCAGAGATTTTATGTTTGCACTACATATTATCATTGTTCTTAGACAATATCAAAATTGTTCTAATGAAGACTTTTTCTATCTGGAAAGCAAAAATATTAGTTTTAACCTAGCCTATATAAATGTTTGAAGATATATATATTATATATATCTTCATATATATGTATATATGTATAAATATATATGTATATATGTATGTATAAATGTATGTATATATACATATATGTATATATGTATAAATATTTGAAGATATATATATATATGGAATTGCAAGTGTCATTAACATTAATGTTAATAAAAAAATAAAAACAGAACATTTTGTTCCATTCCCCGATCTTGTCTTCCCCTACCTTACATCCCTTTTCCTACCCAGATGTTCTGGATAAGAAAAGGGAGATTGATATCCGTGGTATGACTGCATTTCATAACTATCGCTGAAGGTGGTTTATGGAAAAGTTTACAAAGCACTGGAACTTTACTGTCAATATATGAGGGTGCACCCAATGGAAATCATGAATGGCTTGGTTCCAAAAGGCGCTGGGAAAAATAACATTGACCATTTGTAGATAAAAACATTTCCATCAAAACATGAGCAGACTGTTTTTTGGATATGTTCAGAGTTAATTGTAGGAGCAAATATCTTATCATATCATTAAAAATAAAAGGGAATTACTCCAAGATCAACAAGGAATGAATGGATGCAAATCATAACTGCTGGGGTGTATTGATGAAAACATTTGCTGGCTCCAAGGCCTTGGTGCCTCATCAGCTGTTATATTCAGATATCATCAGTCAGTGTCTGTGTGTGGCAAAATGTACGTATGAGACAATGAAGATTCTCCAGCTCTTGGCAGCTTCATCTTCTCATGAAATCATCATATCTTCCTACTTCTTTTAGGACAGAATGGCCTTTGCATTACCAGGAACCACCTCTTGCTGACGCCATTGCATTTTTATGATCTTCACAGACTACGTCTGGGGTCCCATGCCATTAAACTGGTTTAGGTTAAGGTTTGTGTCCTAGTGGATTAATAATCATCTTTGTGTTTGTTTTATCTCCCCAAAGACTGAAGTTCCACCTTCTTCATTTTGCTTTCCTTTATCTTTCCTCTTCTCTTCTCCACATGTTTTTATTAATCCCTTCTGTCTCTTTCTTCTCCATATATTTCCTAAGCTGATACAGCTTATAGGATATAAGAAATAGGATATTTCTTATGATCTTATATCTTCTTAAGATTTAATATATATCTTATATATATAATATAATGATCTTATGATCATATATCTTTTCATATAGGAAAATCCAAAAGGGTTTTTGGATTTTCAGGCAACTAGAGCATATTCTATAGGACATGAAGATTTTTGTAGCCATTTTGTGAAAAACACATGTGCAGAAGCATACACACATGTACGCACACAAATATACACATAGACACACAGACACACAAGCAATCCTATACTCCATTCCTCACGAGTACTCATTATGTATAGATGCTTTGGATTGAATTATTCCATATTTTAGAACACTTTGGCTATATTCGATTAATCATTGCTATACAGAAGGCAATGTAATAGTGGGTATTAAACTGTTTTATGTGTAGTTTCTATCTTTCTACTTAGTTTAATTGATTCACCAGGAAATGACTATTTCTTAGCATGATAATGAAAATAATAATATTTTTGAAGTATTTTGTTTTACTTCAGTGAATTTGCTAAAAAATGGTGTCCACCAATTTGACAAATAATACCTATTGTTTCAATTTACCAAAAATATCTTTTAAATGTTGGTCATTGTTATAGCAAGTTATAATGAACAGGATGGTTTAACATCTGCTGATGTTGGCTGCGCTTGCTCAAGTGAGTGTCATCAGAGGGTAGCTTGGATGTGGACTGTATAATGTAGGTGGCAGAATGGCTTTATTTGTTTCCTATTGCTGCTGTAAAAAATTACATAAAATTATTGAAATGCTATTCAAATAGTTAAGAGAAACAAGACTTTGTTAAATTACTAATATTGGGGAGTTGGCAAATGGGCTTTTTAAATTTAGTCATTTAGCTAATAGAATTGGTTTTAGAAATTTGATTTTTGGCATACTGACTTGCTCCTATTTCAGATACATAATATCATTAGAGCTTTACAGTAATTCTGATTTGTTATTTTGTAATAATTCTAAGTAATTGTTCTTTTTGTAGTGGCAAGTGGCTAGAGTTATATCCAGTTTTCTTAACCCAGATTACTCTGAGCACTGTGAATCATATTAGGATGCACAAATCATGTCAGTTTGTCCCATGACTAGTGATGTGAAATCTGATAATTTAGCGAAAGTTATCCCATTGCTAACTTACTTTTTTTTCTCTTTGTAAGCTATAGCAATCTAAGTGAGACATACTATGAGAATATTTAAATATTCTGTATCTCAACAAACTTTCATCCAATGGTTTTAGCACCCATTCATGATTTTTGCTTAAATCAGTTATTACCTCGATGGTTGCAAAAGTTCGTTTTCTAATTCTAACATTCATTCTACATTTATTAGCTGGCATTCTCCTATAAAGAAATTCTCTTGCACCCCTTTTTCTTTGTTATCACTTGGACACATAGTCCAAAAAATTTTTTAAAAATGAATTGACTATCATCATTATTTTTTTCTGCTACTAATTTACCCCAAATTTAGCCTTAAGATATCTCTTGTGTCCTTCTGATTAGTCTATCAGTTTTTGAGCTGCAGGCTCATTTTGCACTTTCCCTGTCACAGATCTGGAAGCATTAATTTCTTTACGGAGACTGACGGTGGGATGGTGTCTAGAAACAAAAATCTAGCACTAAGTGTTTTCATTGCTACTATGCTGTTGTTGCTTCTGGGCCCTTGCAGAGGTCAGAGCTATAAATATACTGAAATTAAAAAAAATGTGTTCATATTGATACCTCTATTTTAAATCAAGCAACATAGGGTTCTTCCTTAACTTCTTCCATATGTTCATCTTCCTTCTCCATCCGGGAGAACTCTGGTTCCCCAAACATTAGTATACTTATTCATTTGCTTTAACATGCACTGTTAAGTTCAGAATATTTTATTTTTTAATCTCTGTATTGTGCTGTAAACATGCATTCTAAGAAGTTTTATTTATTTATTTATTTCATTAAAAAAAAATTTACGTCCAAATTAGTTAGCATATAGTGCAACGATGATTTCAGGAGTAGATTGCTTAATGCCCCTTACCCATTTAGCCCATCCCCCCACCCCACAACCCCTCCAGTAACCCTCAGATTGTTCTCCATATTTATGAGTCTCTTATGTTTTGTCCCGTTCCCTTAAGTTCATCTGTTTTGTCTCTTAAAGTCCTAATGAGTGTAGTCATATGATATTTGTCTTTCTCTGACTGACTAATTTCACTTAACGTAATACCCTCCAGTTCCATCCACATAGTTGCAAATGGCAAGATTTCATTCTTTTTGATTTCTGAGTAATACTCCATTGTATATATATACACCACATCTTCTCTGTCCATTCATCCATCAATGGACATTTGGGCTGTTTCCATACTTTGGCTATTGTTGATAGTGCTGCTATAAATGTGGGGGTGCATGTGTCCCTTCGAAACAGCATACCTGTACCCTTGGATAAATGCCTAGTAGTGCAATTGCTGGATCGTAGGGTAGTTCTATTTTTAGTTTTTTGAGGAACCTCCATACTGTTTTCCAGAGTGGCTGCACCAGCTTGCATTCCCACCAACAATGCAGAAGAGATCCTCTTTCTCTGCATCCTTGCCAATATCTGTTGTTGCCTGAGTTGTTAATGTTAGCCATTCTGACAGGTCTAAGGTGGTATCTCATTGTAGTTTTGATTTGTATTTCCCTGATGATGAGTGATGTTGAGCATTTTTTCATGTGTCACTTGGCCATCTGGATGTCTTCTTTGGAGAAGTGTCTATTCATGTCTTTGGCCCATTTCTTCACTGGATTATTTGTTTTTTGGGTGTTGAGTTTGAGAAGTTCTTTATAGATTTTGGATACTAACCCTTTATCTGATAGGTCATTTGCAAATATCTCCTCCCTTTCTGTCAGTTGCCTTTTAGTTTTGCTGATTGTTTCCTTCGCTGTGCAGAAGCTTTTTATTTTGATGAGGTTCCAGTAGTTCACTTTTGCTTTTGTTTCCCTTGCCTCCAGAGACATGTTGATTAAGAAGTTGCTGTGGCCAAGATCAAAGAGGTTTTTGCCTGCTTTTTCCTCGAGGATTTTGATGGTTTCCTGTCTTACATTGAGGTCTTTCATCCATTTTGAGTTTATTTTTGTGTATGGTGTAAGAAAGTGGTCCAGGTTCATTCTTCTACAAGTCACTGTCCAGTTTTCCCAGCACCACTTGCTGAAGAGACTGTCTTTATTCCATTGGATATTCTTTCCTGCTTTGTCAAAGATTAGTTGGCCATACGTTTGTGGGTCCATTTCTGGGTTCTGTATTCTGTTCCATTGATCTGAGTGTTTGTGTGCCAGTACCATACTGTCTTGATGATTACAGCTTTGTAGTATAGCTTGAAGTCTGGGATTGTGATGCTTCCTGCTTTGGTTTTCTTTTTCAAGATTACTTTGGCTATTTGGGTTCTTTTCTGGTTCCATACAAATTTTAGGATTATTTCTTCTAGCTCTGTGAAGAATGCTGGTGTTATTTTGATAGGGAATGCATTGAATATATAGATTGCTTTGGGTAGTATCAACATTTTAACCATATTTGTTCTTCCTATCCAGGAGTATGGAATCTTCCCATTTTTTGTGTGTCTTCTTAAATTTCTTTGATAAGCTTTCTATAGTTTTCAGTGTATAGATTTTTCACCTCTTTGGTTAGATTTATTCCTAGGTATTTTATGGTTTTTGGTGCAACTGTAAATGGGATCTATTCCTTGATTTCTCTTTCTGTCACTTCATTGTTGGTGTATAGGAATGGAACCGATTTCTGTGTTGATTTTATATCCTGCAACTTTGCTGAATTCATGAATCAGTTTAGCAGTTTTTTGGTGGAATCTTTAGGGTTTTCCATATGGAGTATCATGTCATCTGCAAAGAGTGAAAATTTGACCTCCTCCTGGCCAGTTTGGATGCCTTTTATTTCCTTGTGTTGTCTGATTGCAGAGGCTAAGACTTCCAATACTATGTTGAATAACAGTGGCGAGAGTGGACATCCCTGTCTTGTTCCTGAGCTTAGAGGGAAAGCTCTGTTTTTCCCCATTGAGGATGATATTACTGTTGGGTCGTTCATATATGGCTTTTATGATCTTGAGGTATGCTCCTTCTATCCCTACTTTCTTGAGGGTTGTTATCAAGAAAGGATGGTGTATTTTGTCAAATGCTTTCTCTGCATCTGTTGAGAAGATCATATGGTTCTTGTCCTTTTTTTATTTATGTGATGAATCATGTTAATTGTTTTGCAGATATTGAACCAGCCCTGCATCCCAGGTATAAATCCCACTTGGTCGTGGTGAGTAATTTTTTTAATGTATTGTTGGAGCCAGTGGGCTAATATCTTGTTGAGGATTTTTGCATCCATGTTCGTCAGGGAAATTGGTCTATAGTTCTCCCTTTTAGTGTGGTCTCCGTCTGGTTTTGGAATCAAGGTAATGCTGCCTTCATAGAAAGAATTTGGAAGTTTTCCTTCCATTTCTGTTTTTTAAGATAGTTTCTTTTTTTTTTTTAAACGTTTATTTATTTTTGAGACAGAGAGGGACAGAGCATGAACGAGGAAGAGTCAGAGAGAGAGGAAGACACAGAATCCGAAGCAGGCTCCAGGCTCTGAACTGTCAGCACAGAGCCCGACGAGGGCCTCAAACTCACAGACCATGAGATCATGACCTGAGCCGAAGTCGGACGCTTAACCGACTGAGCCACCCAGGCGCCCCAGAACAGTTTCAAGAGAATGGGTGTTAACTTTTCCTTAAATGTTTGGTAGAATTCCCCTGTAAAGCCATCTGGTCCTGGACTTTTGTTTTTGGGAGATTTTTTTATTACTAATTCGATTTCCTTACTGGTTATGCGTCTGTTCAAATTTTTTATTTCTTCCTGTTTCAGTTTTGGTAGTGTATATGTTTCTAGGAATTTGTCCATTTCTTCCAGATTGCCCATTTTATTGGCATATAATTACTCATAATATTCTCTCATTATTGTTTTTATTTCTGCTGTGTTGGTTGTGATCTCTCCTGTTTCATTCTTGATTTTATTTATTTGGGTCCTTTCCTTTTTTTTTTTTTTTTGATCAAACTGGCTAAGGGTTTATGAATTTTGTTAATTCTTTCAAAGAACCAGCTTCTGGTTTCATTGATCTGTTCTACTGTGTTTTTTTGGTTTTGATAGCATTAATTTCTGCTCTAATCTTTATTATTTCCTGTCTTCTGTTGTTTTGGATTTTATTTTTCCTTTTCCAGCTCTTTAAGGTGTAAGGTTAGCTGTAAGGAGACCTTTCTTCCTTCTTTAGGAAGGCCTGGATTGCTATCTTCTTTCCTCTTATGACAACCTTTGATGCATCCCAGAGGTTTTGGGTTGCCGTGTTATCATTTTCATTGGCTTCCATATACTTTTTAATTTCCTCTTTAACTTCTTATTTAGCTGATTCATTCTTTAGTAGGATTTTCTTCAGTCTCCAAGTATTTGTACCTTTCCAATTTTCTTCTTGTGGTTGATTTTGAGTTTCATAGCATTGTGGTCTGAAAATATGCATCGTATGATTTCGATCTTTTTGTACTTGCTGAGGGCTGATTTGTGTCCCAGTATGTGGTCTATTCTGGAGAACGTTCCATGTGCACTGGAGAAGAATGTATATTCTGCTACTTTAGGATGAAATGTTCTGAATATATCTGTTAAGTCCATCTGGTCCAGTGTGTCATTCAAAGCCATTGTTTCTTTGTTGATTGTTTGATTAGATGATCTGTCCATTGTTGTGAGTGGGGTGTTGAAGTTCCTACTATTATGGTATTACTATCTATGAGTTTCTTTATGTTTGTGATTAATTGTTTTATATATTTGGGTGCTGCCACATTTGGCGCATAAATGTTTACAATTGTTAGGTATTCTCTGTGGATAGACCCCTTAATTATGATATAATGCCCTTCTTCATCTCTTGGTAGAGTCTTTATTTTAAAGTCTAGATTGTCTGATATAAGTGTGGCTACTCTGGCTTTCTTTTGTTGACCATTAGCATGATAGATGGTTCTCCATTCCCTTACTTTCAATCTGAAGGTGTCTTTAGATCTAAAGTGGGTCTCTTATAAACAGCATATAGATGGATCTTGTTTTCTTATCCATTCTGTTACCATATGTCTTTTGATTAAAGCATTGAGTCCATTGATGTTTAGAGTGAGTACTGAAAGATATGAATTTATTGCCATTATGTTGCTCGTAGAGTTGGAGTTTCTGGTGGTGATCTCTGGTCCTTTCTAATCTTTGTTGCTTTTGGTATTTATGTATGTATGTATATATGTATTTACATTTTCATCTTTTCTCCCCTTAGAAAGTCCCCCTTAAAATTTCTTGCAGGGCTGGTTTAGTGGTCACAAACTCCTTTAATTTTTGTTTGTCTGGGAAACTTTTTATCTCTCCTTCTATTTTGAATGACAGCCTTGCTGGATAAAGAAGTCTTGGCTGCACATTTTTCTGATTCAGCATATTGAATATATCCTGCCACTCCTTTCTGGCCTGCCAAGTTTCTGTGGATATGTCTGTTGCAACCTGATCTGTCTTCCCTTGTAGGTTAAGGACTTTTTTTCCTTTGCTGCTTTCATGATTCTCTCCTTCTCTGAGTATTTTGTGAATTTGACTATGATATGCCTTGTTGATGGCCAGTTTTCGTTGAATCTAATGGGAGTCCTCTGTGCTTCCTGGATTTTGATGTCTGTGTCTTTCCCCAGGTTAGGAAAGTTTTCTGTTATGATTTGCTCACATAACCCTTCTACCCCTATTTCTCTCTCTTCCTCTTCTTGGACCCCTATGATTCTGATGTTGTTCCTTTTAATGAGTCACTTATTTCTCTAATTCTTAAATTTGCTCTTTTGCCTTAATCTCCCTCTTTTTTTCTGCTTCACTAATTTGCTATAAGTTTGTCCTCTACATTGCTGATTCTCTGTTCTGCCTCATCCATCCTTGCTGCCGTGGCATCCATTCATGATTGCAGTTCAGTTATAGTATTTTTTATTTCATCCTGACTAGTTTTTACTTCTTTCATCTCCACAGAAAGGGATTCTAATCTATTTTCGACTCCATCTAGTATTTTTATTATCATGATTCTAAATTCTGGTTCAGACATCTTGCTTGTATCTGTGTTGGTTAAGTCCCTGGCTGTCGTTTCTTCCTGCTCTTTCTTTTGGGGGTGAATTCCTTCGTTTCAGCGTTTTGAAGGGAGAAAAGGAATTAATGAGGTAGAAAAAAAATCAAAATTAAAAAAATTAAAATTAAAAAAATTATAATTAAAAAATTAAAATCACACACACACACAAATAGAATAAGTGATGCTAGATCCTAGGTGTGTTTTGGTCTGGGTGTGAACGTGGCTTGATAGATTAGAGAAAAAAGGGGAAAGAAGAAAAAATAAGGTAATTGTTTGAAAATTTGAAAAAAGTGAATACACTGAAGTAGACTAAAATGAAATGATGGAAGTAAACTAGAATTTGAAAAAACTTGCACAAAAGTAAACAATATAGTACAAAAAAATTAAAGAAATTTTTTAAATAAAAATTAAAACTAAAAATGAATTTTTTCTCTTTCTGTATTTAAGAAAAAGAAAAGAAACGAAAGAGAGAAAAATGAAAAAAAAAGGAAATCATTTGAAAATTTGAAAAAATGAATACAGTGAAGTAGACTAAAATAAAATGATGGAAGTAAAATAGAATTTGAAAAAATTTACACAAAAATAAAAAATATAGTAAAAAATTTAAAGGAAAACATTTTTAATAAAAATTGAAAATAAAAATGTATTTTTTCTCTTTCAGTATTCAAGAAAAAGAAAAGAAATGAAAAATAGAAAAAAAGAAAAAAGAAATAAGAAAGAAAGATGTTTGAATAGATGGACCTGCTAACAGACTGAAATATGACTGAAATTACTTTGTTTTACCCTAGAAGTCAGACTATGAAGTGCTTTATAGTCCATAAACTAAGCAGGCGGTGAGACTTGTGTTCTTGAATAGCAAGGTTGGCCCCATTGGGTGGGGCTTAGTGTAATGGCTCTGTTCTTCACTAGATAGAGCTGCTAGCCTTGGGGTGGATTGTTGTGGCACTTGTAGGTGAGTATGTGCATGCCCGGGAGCAGTGAAAATGGCGTCACCCAGCTACCCAGTCTCTAGTATTGGAAACTGTTCTTCCTGATCAGTAATCGAGCACTTGTCCTTTGTCTTCAGCTTTCGTCTGCTCCCCGCTTTTACGCTGTCTGCGACCAAGCCCCAGGTAGTACCTCTCTCCCGAGTTTTGTCTCAGATGCGGCTGTTTTCCCCGGCCCCTTACTTCTGAAGGACTGTGGTTTTGACCCGTTCTGCCCCTCTGCAGGAAGGTCGCACCGAGCAATGGCCAAATGAATACTGGCTGAATATCGGCTGCACCCAGGAATGCTTGCTGGACCCTGCTGCTGCCAGTGCCGCGAGACTGCGGCCAGTTGCCAGCCTGCCTCAGAAAAAGTTCGCAAGATAGT
This sequence comes from Puma concolor, assembly GCF_028749965.1. Classification (NCBI taxonomy): domain Eukaryota; kingdom Metazoa; phylum Chordata; class Mammalia; order Carnivora; family Felidae; genus Puma; species Puma concolor. The sequence goes on along the minus strand of NC_141673.1, from coordinate 39,142,338 downwards.
GTAGCAGCAGCTTTTCAGGGGTTATGGAAAATCACAACACACATCTGGCACCAGTATTCACCCTTAACAACCTTATTCCAGCACCAGAGAATGTGGCCATTCTCTGGGGTCTGCTGGGCCCAGGTTGCTCAGTCTCTACCAAATGTCCTTCCAGCAGTGGAACCACTTCTCACCGTGTGGCCTGAGAACCTCTCGGACCCCACTCTGCTCCTGGGGATTTGCCCTTCCCACCAGAGCACTGCCAGGTATTGAGCTACGGGGTTGCAGACTCTGCGCTCCCCCTGTTTACAGTCTTAATGGAATTTAAACCCTTTCCTTTCTCCTTTCTCCTTTTTTAGTTCGGTCCCTGCAGCTGTTTCCAATTTTCCACTTTCTCTCCAGCTGCTTTTGGGGAGGGGTGCTTTTCCCGTATTCTCCCCACCATCTCTGTCCTCTCTCCACACACAAATGTACCTCCCTGTCTCTCACGGCTTTTCTCTCCCCAAGTTCACCTCTCTATGCCGTGTACCTGCTGGGTTCTGTGGTTCAGGTTGTGCAGATTGTTGTGTTAATCTTCAGATCAGTTTTCTAGGTGTACAGGATGGTTTAGTGTTGGTCTGGCTGTATTTCATGGACGTGAGACACACAAAAAACTTCCATGCTGTTCTGCCATCTTGTGGGTTTTTTTCAGAAGTTTTATTATATTTGTTGATGTGTATGATTTTTTAAAGGATGTTCAGACAAATTTGGATTTAAGAAGATTTCATTATTTTATGGGGACACAGAAAACTACACACTGCCTTGTTAAGCATTTAAAGCTTGAGTTGATCCATCCTTTCAATTCACATTTTGTTATTATTGGCCAGAGAAACACCTGACTGGCCACACTCAATGTCAAGGGATGAGAGAAGTGCAAATCTACCATGTGCCTAGAAGAGTAACTGGAATACCACTGGTAGCCATCACATTAATCTCAGTGACCAAGTGTTTATAAAATAAATAACCAATCACTCTTCGTTAGGGCTTTAGCTATTCTCTTAGACTAGATTGCCCAAGTAAAAGCTTACATGAAACTTTTTACTAGGGGATATGGGAAGCTGGTGCGAGTGAAAAGGAGAATGAGGAGAGAAGTTGCTAGAGCCAAAGAAGAATATAGTCTGGCCTTGGTACCAGCTGGTATCAAATGCAACTGATTACTCACTCTTGAAGGGCCTCCTTCCAACAGGCTGTACTAAATTACTGCATCTCTGAATCATCCATCTTGGGAAGAGGTAATTACCCATCAGCTTTTATCTCCCATTACTCAAAGAGTTATTTAAAAAAGTGTTAGCTTCCCTGTGTTTTGGTTGTGTATGTATGTGTCCTGAATAAGCAAGGCAGGGTCTTACATCTCATTGGTGACAGGGAAGCCGTGGGATTGAAGATGGAAGGTGTATTCATTGGCATGAATGGTCACGTGCTATTAGGTGTACCTGTTGAAGCCCATGTAGAGTTGGTCATCAAAGTAAAGGCTCATGTAGACCAATTGGACAAGGAAACCAGAGGCAAATGAGGCTAAGAGTATTTAGGGTGGCACTTAAGAGGATCTGACATAATCATTTCTGCCTCTAAATCTTAGTTACCGTCTATAAATATATATAAAATAGAACTGATCATGTGTTCTCCAAAACAAGTTGTTTTTTTCTTACTCTGACTTTTCCATTAATGACATTTGAATTATTCAATTAATTTAGAGTTGAGAACTTGGAGTTATCTATGACTCCTGCTTCTTCTTACTCTGTAATCATAGTAAGAAGCCTAGTTATATACAACCTAACTCCACAATGGCTCTTGAATCTGTTATGTCATTTCTATTCCCAATGCCATCATTTTAACTCAGGCTTTAGTATATTTTGCTTGAAATAACCCCCCTTCCCTGATGTTTTCCCTACTCTTTGTCTCTTCTTTCTCTTGTTCACTCTAAAAACTGCTTACCAGCATAAGCAGATGCTTCCTAAAGCATCTGATAATGTTTTTTTTTCTTCATAATAGCCTATTCTGAGTCTACCAAATTAATCTTTTTTTTTCTGTAGGATCTAGAACAATCCACACATCAATAAACCTACCTTATCTACATGGTTATGTTTTATTACTATCCATGTACCCAATTGCAGCTAAATTGGATCTCACAGGTTTTCTTGGACACACTGTGCTTTCTTGATTTTATTCTTTGCTCATATTTCCCTCAGTCTTAAATGCCTTTTCTACTACTGCTGTTTTTCCAAATATCCCTGTTCCTTCCAAGCTCATCTTTTAAATGACCCCCTTCAGGAAGCCTGGGCAGTACCATCAAACCTGTCGTTTTCATCACTACCACTAGCCAATCTCTTGCTCTGCTCTTCTTCACTTCTTATTTGGGCCATTTTTAACCTTCCTTTAAAGAGATGTGTGTGTGTGTGTGTGTGTGTGTGTGTGTGCACGTGCGCTAGGGGGAGGGACAGCTACTCTATTATCAGAGCCCAGGAACACTCTGAGTTGCTGTCTAGTTTAAGAGCTTCCCAAGGCAGGGAAGAGGTGAACTTGGTAGGCTCAAATGAATTAGAGGTAATTATGCTGCAAGGAGTTAGACTAAACTCCTTGACCATACAGATTTGTAGAAAGTTCTTCTCAGCTGTCTTTAGGCTATGAAAGCATAATTAAGACAGATTGATGCCAATTTTGCAAAGACAGTTAACTAAGATATCTGCCGATTTGAGCAAACTGGCAAGACTGACAGGGAGGGGAGGGGCAGTCTTCTTGCGGCTTAGGAAGGTGAAGAAGACATTGAATCTCATGTCCCCCAAATGTTTAATTATACACAAACTCTGAATTCAATCACATTTGCAAATTATAGTGAACAGTAATTCAATCAATAAATCTCTACCACAGCTCTTTAGAGTAATATGAAATACTGTTTAATTCGCATCATTTCAAACACTCAGATATCACTTGCTTAGTTTGGGTGGAATTATTTTTACTAATAGCAAAATTGGGGAGAAATGACTCTTATTGCATTAAGCTGACATTTTGTACTAGTGAGAACATATTTTGGTAGGAAAAAGATGAAGGCTAAAAATAGTATCCTAGAGAAGTCATTTTTATCAGGCAGAGTCTGACTGAGAGAGGTCCTAAAACTCTTGTCTTAAAAACTGTTTCATCTTCGATCTGTTTTTTCAGTCATTTGAAGAAAGAGAACAAGACTGTCTTTTGATATTGATACTAGATATTAAACAAGGTTTCTGGTTTCAAAGTAAATAGAATTTATTTATTGAGAAGAAGCCTGCTTATAAGGAGGAAGCTGGCTAATTTTGGTTCATTTCCCTGGAATCACAATTTTCTATCTGATGGGAATGTGAGGAGCATGATTGTTTATGCTCCAGAAAAGACAGTGGGAAGAAGAAAGGAAATAGCATCAAGCGATTGACCTTTTGGCCCAGTTGACAGCCACAGAACCAGGATTTTAGAATTAGGATCACAAGGCCTAAGGGGTGCATCTTTCTAAGGCAAATGAAATGTGATTCTGAATTCTCTGAACAACGCAGGACTCTCTCCCACCTACCTCTTGAATCTGTTCTTTTCTCTTCATCATTTCTTCACAGGATAAATGCAACAGCTTCTTAGCTGGTCTCTTGGCCACCAGAGTCACCTGGCTTCAGTTCTTCCTGCAGTCTACTGGAAGTTGATTATAACTGCATTATAACTGGAGTTGACAGAGGCTGTCTGTTTTGCTCGCTAGACAGTACTTGGCCATAATAGATAAATGAAAACATTAAGAAAAATGAATGAATAGAGCATTTTCCAAAATAACAAATTCAAGCAATGCCACCGCTTTGCTTATAAGCCTGTGTTGTTCCTGTTGATTATGGGAAAATATCAAAATCCCTAAGCTTGCTCCTTCCCATCAGTTAGTAGCCCCTTCCCTGTGCTCCCAATACACCGTGTCACTGTATTGTGCTGATTTGTTGACATATCACTCTCATACCTGAACAGTGAGCTCTGTAAGGTGGAGATTATGTCTTATTTCTCTTTACATATTCAAGACCTTAATATATGCATTTTTGGTACATGGTAGGTATTCATTATTTTTTTTCCATTGTAAAATGCTAGTTGGTAAACACAGTCTTGTTCACTGTATTCATATGATGTATGTCAATTCGAGGAATATCTATTGAATGCCTTCTATATGTCCAGAATTTCTTGACTCATGATTCTGTAGACATAATATTTCCTTCCACCAGCTCTTTTTAGAGACTATGGTTGGTTTCGTTTGCTTGTTTTCCTTTTACAAAAGTTTTAGTCTTCTCTTACAAGCTATGCTTCAATTCTTTTGGTTTCATTAAATGAGTCTCTTCAGACCCACCTCCCAAGCAACAAAAAGCTTGAAAATGCTGGTTTGTTTGTTTTTTTTTTTTTTTTTTTTTTGCATTTTGGTCTTTGGCTTGGTTATGTCACCACCACATTAAGCCAATCATAGGATGGTGATAAATTTCTAATTATCTTCTTATTAACATATTTTTTCAGGCAATGCAAAAAAGATGTGTGCCAAATTATATCAAAGCAGCAACAAAGATTTAGTGACATAAATGATAATATGTATTATTTCTTTAGTGTTTTTAAATATGCCAGGCACTATGCTGAATCCTTGCTGGGTTATTTTATTTAACTTTCACAACAACCTTGTGAGTAGGCACATTTTACAAATGAGATCATAAAGGATTAAAAAAAAACTTAATTACTTTCTCTAATGTCACCCAGTTAGTAAGAAGCAGCACATGCAGGATTTGAACCCAAGTCTCTCTGATTGTTGAGCCCAGATAGTCCCACTGCCACCATTGTTTCTATTCTTCCTTCCTTCCTTCAATTACTTTATCTGAAAATCCAACTAGTGATTTAACATCATGGTTCTTTTCTTGCACAGGTAATTGAGGAGGCTATAATACCTGCTAAGAGCATTTCTTATACTTGTTTATAGTGAATAATGTACAACTTCCTTTCCAAAAATATCATAAGGATCCCCTCTTTCCTAAGGATCTCCCCCCAAATCCTAGTTTGAAAAATACTGATTTAAGAAACTGAAGTTTAGGGGCATCTGGATGGCTCAGTCGGTTAAACATCTGATTTCAGCTCAGGTCATGATCTCACAGTTTGTGGGCTAGAGCCCCACCTCGGGCTCTGTGCTGACAGCTCGGAGCCTGGAGCCTGCTTTGGGATTCTGTGTCTCCCTCTCTCTCTGCCCCTTCCCCTCTCATGCTCTGTCTGTCTCTCTGTCTCAAAATAAATAAACATTAAATATATATATTAAAAAAGAAACAAGTTTTATTCTATGAAAATGTTATTCAATTTGAACTATTTCTTCAAAACAGAAGTTTTAGGTTTTAACAGGGTAAGGTGAATTGTTAAAAGATTTCCATGAACATAAAATCACAAACTTCAAAAATATTACATGTTCACACATTTGTCCTTGGACTCTGGCTGGGGTCTTTAGGCAGTGGCAGAAGAAAGGATCACATGGGGTGAAGGAAAGGGGATGGCCTTGGCACCCCTACAATTTTCATTATCCACCTCTGTTGTGGATGAAGTGGTGCTTTCTCCAGATCCTGCCTTCAGCACCAACACCCTCATCCCTCCACGGGCCAGAAGTGTTGGCTGCTGGGGGCTCACAGCTGATCCCTCCCCCAGGAAATTCTTTTGCCTGCCAAGCTTACATCTCATTAGCCGGGCCAGCGTATTTCCTATGACTAGTTGATGGGTGAGTAAAGGGTGAATGGGGGTGTGAAGGGGGAGGGGCACAAAGGCCCAGCTCCTTGCTTCAGTTCAGGTCAGATATGAGGGACCATTCCAGCTTCAGAGCAGTTGGTGGGAGAGGCTGAAGCCTCTGTTGCAACTCTCCTGCACTTCGACTTCTCCCTCTGCCCTGTCCTGCTTCCTTTACTCCCTTATAAGTGTTGTTCTGGAAAATCCCCACATCCCCACGTGTATGCAAATCCTTGGCTGAAGACCAACTCATGACAACCTTTAAAGCCACCTCAAGCCTTTAAGATGAGGCTCCGAGACTTACCTTTATGTCAGACTATTGCCCCTTAAGCTCCTCCACCAGATACTCTGGAAGAGAACTCCTGACACTAACGTCGTACAAGTGTAGACATTAACTATCTGCAAAAGTCTCCTCATCCGTAGAAACCATCTTATAGAAGTCTCTAATTCCTCCCTGGAGGGAAGAGTCGATACAACACAAAGTAAATTCAGTCACGTCAGGTTAAAAAAAAATAATAGCGGCAGCTTGAATGATCTTGTTTAGTTTTCTAAATTGACCAAGTGAATAGAACAATTGACACCAAAACTCTTTACTTTGCATCATGTAGATGGTTTAATATTGTAAGGCAAGATTTAGGCTAAGGGAATTTAGCTGACATTATGAGGATGATAGGATAGTATATAACCATAGTGGGAAGTTCTCTGTGGGTTTATGGGGCTAGTGACCAATCCTTTCATCCCTCAGTAATCGTAAACAGGAACAATTTGTTTTGAGTTCCAGTAATTGGAGGTGTGCCTGAGTTACTGAGGAGTAAGGATGTAAAAAATGTGCAGAGAGTATATGAGATGACACACACTTACAATTTGTACTAGTTTCTGAACATGATTTTGTAAACGTGAAGAGATAATGCAAGACCATCATTCAGCTAATATAAAGAATTCAAACCAAAAATCCATCTGAGGCTCAAACAATCTTTGATTCATTTTAGGCTGATTAAAAACAAACAAACAATTGCCAAAACCATTCCTTTCCTTTGAGTTGTGTAGATAACTAAAAAGAAAAAAAAAGTATTTGAGATCACATTTAAGCTTGATATACAGACCACACTTCTACCTTATGAACTTAGTTCAAAGATGCATTCTGATGTATAAACAGAAGAAGTGCACTGTTACCCAACACCAAAATAAGGTCAAGCATCTGTGTTCCCTTTGCATGGCCATCATGATGCCTTGATAATCAATGGAAGGCAAAAAAACCTATCATCCTTGTTCATTTCACAGGGCCATGGCAAAGCTGAAATGAGGCTGGCAGGCAAGGAGGAAGTTAGAAGAAAGGTACTTCTAATGTACAAGGTACATTGCGTGGCTGGTAACTAGCACTGCTATGTAACAGAAGAGGGGAAAAGTCTCCTAGCTGGTCAAGATGTGGCAGTCGAGAAAAAGTCCAGATGTAGATTCAGAAGATAATTTTTTTTTTTTTTTTTTTTTTTTTTTTTTGCGTAGTCTCTGCTGACTATGTTTATAGAAGTAAATTTCAAGGTAAGCTTGGCAAGGGACAAGAGAGATGAGTCACATTTCTCCAGTCTCATTCCTGAGATGCTATCTTTTTACCTTTCTGAGTATGCACAAGTCTGGCACTGGATTTCTGCTCCTTTATGGGAAACAGTATGCAAACACTCAAATAAGAGCAGGGCAGTCATTTTTCATATATGCTTTGTTTTCATTTCTATGACTTGGAAAGATCAAGTTTCCAAATGCAGAAATCCATGTAGTTGCTCTGCAACTCGAGTCCTTGCCTGCACTCTGGACTTTATAAAGCACTCTCGACTTTATAAAGCAATTAGTTTCTCTTGGAAGAGAGAGCGCAGGCTTTGAATTAAAAACCCTTTTCTCTGGATCTTGTTTCACATCAAACAAAACCAAATTCATTTAGAGAGTAGAAAGGTAGGAATAAGACTGGTCGGTACCTCAGTCTCTTTGTGTTTTAATTATATTTTTTCTATGTTTCTGAAACAGTGTCTGTGTGATCAACTATTATGTCTTAACCAGCTCAGCTGACAGATGTTAACAGCAAGAAACTGCCAGTCCCTTTTAGAATGCAATGACTTCTAAGGTTAAAAATCTTGACTTGTGGGGCACCTGGGTGCCTTAGTCAGTTGAGTGTCTGACTCTTGATTTCGGCTCAGGTCATGGTCTCACAGTGGGTTGGAGCCCACATCAGGCTCTGCATTGACAGTGTGGAGCCTGCTTGGGATTCTCTGTCTCCCTCTCTCTATGCCCCTCCCCTGCTCTCTCCCAAAAATAAATAAAATAAACATTAAAAAATCTATAAAAATCTTGACTCATAGTAGTAGCAGAAAAGACCATTGGACAGTTTCCTTATAGCTTTGTAATGAGGCTGGGATCACCCTTTCTTAACTTTAACATCTTCAATCATTGCCTCATATTTTGGCTTTCTTTTCATTTCCAAACTTCCCTAAAATAGTTGATATTTGTCATCTCTATTTCCTGCCTATTCATTCTTTATTTTCTATAGGTCCAAATTCAGTCCCATACTCTCCTGAACTCCTTTTCGTAGTCACCAGTGACCTTTTAGGAGACACATCTAAAGACTTTTTTTTTTTTTAAATATGTATTTTTATTTTATTTTATTTTTATTTTTTTTTATTTATATATGAAATTTATTGTCAAATTGGTTTCCATACAACACCCAGTGCTCATCCCAAAAGGTGCCCTCCTCAATACCCATCACCCACCCTCTCCTCCCTCCCACCCCCCATCAACCCTCAGTTTGCTCTCAGTTCTCAACAGTCTCTTATGCTTTGGCTCTCTCCCACTCTAACCTCTTTTTTTTTTTTTTTCCTTCCCCTCCCCCATGGGTTCCTGTTAAGTTTCTCAGGATCCACATAAGAGTGAAACCATATGGTATCTGTCTTTCTCTGTATGGCTTATTTCACTTAGCATCACACTCTCCAGTTCCATCCACGTTGCTACAAAAGGCCATATTTCATTTTTTCTCATTGCCACGTAGTATTCCATTGTGTATATAAACCACAATTTCTTTATCCATTCATCAGTTGATGGACATTTAGGCTCTTTCCATAATTTGGCTATTGTTGAGAGTGCTGCTATGAACATTGGGGTACAAGTGCCCCTATGCATCAGTACTCCTGTGTCCCTTGGATAAATTCCTAGCAGTGCTATTGCTGGGTCATAGGGTAGGTCTATTTTTAATTTTCTGAGGAACCTCCACACTGCTTTCCAGAGCGGCTGCACCAATTTGCATTCCCAGCAACAGTGCAAGAGGGTTCCCGTTTCTCCACATCCTCTCCAGCATCTATAGTCTCCTGATTTGTTCATTTTGGCCACTCTGACTGGCGTGAGGTGATACCTGAGTGTGGTTTTGATTTGTATTTCCCTGATAAGGAGCGACGCTGAACATCTTTTCATGTGCCTGTTGGCTATCCGGATGTCTTCTTTAGAGAAGTGTCTATTCATGTTTTCTGCCCATTTCTTCACTGGGTTATTTGCTTTTCGGGTGTGGAGTTTGGTGAGCTCTTTATAGATTTTGGATACTAGCCCTTTGTCCGATATGTCATTTGCAAAGATCTTTTCCCATTCCGTTGGTTGCCTTTTAGTTTTGTTGGTTGTTTCCTTTGCTGTGCAGAAGCTTTTTATCTTCATAAGGTCCCAGTAATTCACTTTTGCTTTTAATTCCCTTGCCTTTGGGGATGTGTCGAGTAAGAGATTGCTACGGCTGAGGTCAGAGAGGCCTTTTCCTGCTTTCTCCTCTAAGGTTTTGATGGTTTCCTGTCTCACATTCAGGTCCTTTATCCATTTTGAGTTTATGTTTGTGAATGGTGTGAGAAAGTGGTCTAGTTTCAACCTTCTGCATGTTGCTGTCCAGTTCTCCCAGCACCATTTGTTAAAGAGACTGTCTTTTTTCCATTGGATGTTCTTTCCTGCTTTGTCAAAGATGAGTTGGCCATACGTTTGTGGGTCTAGTTCTGGGGTTTCTATTCTATTCCATTGGTCTATGTGTCTGTTTTTGTGCCAATACCATGCTGTCTTGATGATGACAGCTTTGTAGTAGAGGCTAAAGTCTGGGATTGTGATGCCTCCTGCTTTGGTCTTCTTCTTCAAAATTACTTTGGCTATTCGGGGCCTTTTGTGGTTCCATATGAATTTTAGGATTGCTTGTTCTAGTTTCGAGAAGAATGCTGGTGCAATTTTGATTGGGATTGCATTGAATGTGTAGATAGCTTTGGGTAGTATTGACATTTTGACAATATTTATTCTTCCAATCCATGAGCAGGGAATGTCTTTCCATTTCTTTAAATCTTCTTCAATTACCTTCATAAGCTTTCTATAGTTTTCAGCATACAGATCCTTTACATCTTTGGTTAGATTTATTCCTAGGTATTTTATGCTTCTTGGTGCAATTGTGAATGGGATCAGTTTCTTTATTTGTCTTTCTGTTGCTTCATTGTTAGTGTATAAAAATGCCACTGATTTCTGTACATTGATTTTGTATCCTGCCACTTTGCTGAATTCATGTATCAGTTCTAGCAGACTTTTGGTGGAGTCTATCGGATTTTCCATGTAGAATATCATGTCATCTGCAAAAAGCGAAAGCTTGACTTCAGCTTTGCCAATTTTGATGCCTTTGATTTCCTTTTGTTGTCTGATTGCTTGTGCTAGAACTTCCAGCACTATGTTAAACAACAGCGGTGAGAGTGGGCATCCCTGTCGTGTTCCTGATCTCAGGGAAAAAGCTCTCAGTTTTTCCCCGTTGAGGATGATGTTAGCTGTGGGCTTTTCATAAATGGCTTTTATGATCTTTAAGTATGTTCCTTCTATCCCGACTTTCTCAAGGGTTTTTATTAAGAAAGGGTGCTGGATTTTGTCAAAGGCCTTTTCTGCATCGATTGACAGGATCATATGGTTTTTCTCTTTTTTGTTGTTAATGTGATGTATCACGTTGATTGATTTGCTAATGTTGAACCAGCCCTGCATCCCAGGAATGAATCCCACTTGATCATGGTGAACAATTCTTTTTATATGCCATTGAATTCGATTTGCTAGTATCTTATTGAGAATTTTTGCATCCATATTCATCAGGGATATTGGCCTGTAGTTCTCTTTTTTTACTGGGTCTCTGTCTGGTTTAGGAATCAAAGTAATACTGGCTTCATAGAATGAGTCTGGAAGTTTTCCTTCCCTTTCTATTTCTTGGAATAGCTTGAGAAGGATAGGTATTATCTCTGCTTTAAACGTCTGGTAGAACTCCCCTGGGAAGCCATCTGGTCCTGGACTCTTATTTGTTGGGAGATTTTTGATAACCGATTCAATTTCTTCGCTGGTTATGGGTCTGTTCAAGCTTTCTATTTCCTCCTGATTGAGTTTTGGAAGAGTGTGGGTGTTCAGGAATTTGTCCATTTCTTCCAGGTTGTCCAATTTGTTGACATATAATTTTTCATAGTATTCCCTGATAATTGTTTGTATCTCTGAGGGATTGGTTGTGATAATTCCATTTTCATTCATGATTTTATCTATTTGGGTCATCTCCCTTTTCTTTTTGAGAAGCCTGGCTAGAGGTTTGTCAATTTTGTTTATTTTTTCAAAAAACCAACTCTTGGTTTCGTTGATCTGCTCTACAGTTTTTTTAGATTCTATATTGTTTATTTCTGCTCTGATCTTTATTATTTCTCTTCTTCTGCTGGGTTTAGGCTGCCTTTGCTGTTCTGCTTCTATTTCCTTTAGGTGTGCTGTTAGATTTTGTATTTGGGATTTTTCTTGTTTCTTGAGATAGGCCTGGATTGCAATGTATTTTCCTCTCAGGACTGCCTTCGCTGCGTCCCAAAGCGTTTGGATTGTTGTATTTTCATTTTCGTTTGTTTCCATATATTTTTTAATTTCTTCTCTAATTGCCTGGTTGACCCACTCATTCGTTAGTAGGGTGTTCTTTAACCTCCATGCTTTTGGAGGTTTTCCAGACTTTTTTCTGTGGTTGATTTCAGGCTTCATAGCATTGTGGTCTGAAAGTATGCATGGTATGATTTCAATTCTTGTAAACTTATGAAGGGCTGTTTTGTGACCCAGTATATGATCTATCTTGGAGAATGTTCCATGTGCACTCGAGAAGAAAGTATATTCTGTTGCTTTGGGATGCAGAGTTCTAAATATATCTGTCAAGTCCATCTGATCCAATGTCTCGTTCAGGGCCCTTGTTTCTTTATTGACCATGTGTCTAGATGATCTATCCATTTCTGTAAGTGGGGTGTTAAAGTCCCCTGCAATTACCACATTCTTATCAATAAGGTTGCTTATGTTTATGAGTAATTGTTTTATATATTTGGGCGCTCCGGTATTCGGCGCATAGACATTTATAATTGTTAGCTCTTCCTGATGGATAGACCCTGTCACTATTATATAATGTCCTTCTTCATCTCTTGTTACAGCCTTTAATTTAAAGTCTAGTTTGTCTGATAGAAGTATGGCTACTCCAGCTTTCTTTTGGCTTCCAGTAGCATGATAAATAGTTCTCCATCCCCTCACTCTCAATCTAAAGGTGTCCTCAGGTCTAAAATGAGTCTCTTGTAGACAGCAAATAGATGGGTCTTGTTTTTTTATCCATTCTGATACCCTATGTCTTTTGGTTGGCGCATTTAATCCATTTACATTCAGTGTTATTATAGAAAGATATGGGTTTAGAGTCATTGTGATGTCTGTATGTTTTATGCTTGTAGTGATGTCTCTGGTACTTTGTCTCACAGGGTCCCCCTTAGGATCTCTTGGAGGGCTGGTTTAGTGGTGACAAATTCCTTCAGTTTTTGTTTGTTTGGGAAGACCTTTATCTCTCCTTCTATTCTAAATGACAGACTTGCTGGATAAAGGATTCTGGGCTGCATATTTTTTCTGTCTAGCACACTGAAAATCTCGTGCCAATTCTTTCTGGCCTGCCAAGTTTCAAAAGAGAGATCAGTCACGAGTCTTATAGGTCTCCCTTTATATGTGAGGGCACGTTTACCCCTTGCTGCTTTCAGAATTTTCTCTTTATCCTTGTATTTTGCCAGTTTCACTATGATATGTCGTGCAGAAGATCGATTCAAGTTACGTCTGAAGGGAGTTCTCTGTGCCTCTTGGATTTCAATGCCTTTTTCCTTCCCCAGTTCAGGGAAGTTCTCAGCTATAATTTCTTCAAGTACCCCTTCAGAACCTTTCCCTCTCTCTTCCTCCTCTGGGATACCAATTATGCGTATATTATTTCTTTTTAGTGTATCACTTAGTTCTCTAATTTTCCCCTCATACTCCTGGATTTTTTTATCTCTCTTTCTCTCAGCTTCCTCTTTTTCCATAACTTTATCTTCTAGTTCACCTATTCTCTCCTCTGCCTCTTCAATCCGAGCCGTGGTGGTTTCCATTTTGTTTTGCATTTCGTTTAAAGCGTTTTTCAGCTCCTCGTGACTGTTCCTTAGTCCCTTGATCTCTGTAGCAAGAGATTCTCTGCTGTCAGCTATACTGTTTTCAAGCCCAGCGATTAATTTTATGACTATTATTCTAAATTCACTTTCTGTTATATTATTTAAATCCTTTTTGATCAGCTCATTAGCTGTTGTTATTTCCTGGAGATTCTTCTGAGGGGAATTCTTCCGCTTGGTCATTTTGGATAGTCCCTGGCGTGGTGAGGACCTGCAGGGCACTTCCCCTGTGCTGTGGTGTATAACTGGAGTTGGTGGGCGGAGCCGCAGTCAGATCTGATGTCTGCCCCCAGCCCACCGCTGTGTCCACAGTCAGACTGGTGTGTGCCTTCTCTTCCCCTCTCCTAGGGGCGGGATTCACTGTGGGGTGGGGTGGCCTGTTTGGGCTACTTGCACACTGCCAGGCTTGTGATGCTGGGGATCTGGCGTCTTAGCTGGGGTGGGTAGGCAAGGTGCACGGGGGCAGGAGGGGCAGGCTTAGCTTGCTTCTCCTTAGGTGATCCACTTCAGGAGGGGCCCTGTGGCAGCAGGAGGGAGTCAGATCCGCTGCCGGAGGTTTGGCTCCGCAGAAGCGCAGAGTTGGGTGTTTGCGCTGAGCGAGCAAGTTCCCTGGCAGGAACTGGTTCTCTTTGGGATTTTGGCTGGGGGATGGGCGGGGGAGATGGCGTTGACGAGCGCCTTTGTTCCCCACCAAACTGAGCTCTGTCGTCAGGGGGCTCAGCAGATCTCCTTCCCTTTGTCCTCCAGCCTTCCCGCTTTCTGAGCAGAGCTGTTAACTTATGACCTCCCAGACGCTAAGTCGCGCTTGCTGTCGGAACACAGTCCGTCAGGCCCCTCCGCTTTTTGCAAGCCAGACTCGGGGGCTCTGCTTGGCCAGCGAGCCGCCCCTCCGCCCCGGCACCCTCCCGCCAGTCCGTGGAGCGCGCACCGCCTCGCCGCCCTTCCTACCCTCTTCCGTGGGCCTCTCGTCTGCGCTTGGCTCCGGCAACTCCGTTCTGCTAATCCTCTGGCGGTTTTCTGGGTTATTTAGGCAGGTGTAGGTGGAATCTAAGTGATCAGCAGGACGCGCGGTGAGCCCAGCGTCCTCCTACACCGCCATCTTCCCTCTCCCCCCTGCAATATTCTCTTCTAAAGACTTTTTTTTTTAAATAACTGACTCATGTTTTTTGGACTTTCTTACAACATTTGCCTTGTTGATTGTTGTCACTGCCTTGAAATTCTTCTTTTCTTCTCTGAACTTTTGTGAAAGTATATAAAACAGTTTCTCAGAACCAGCACATATTATTTCTCTAGTTTGGTCATGGATTAAACCAGAAAGTTATTTTTGATTCACCTCCATCTCTTTTCTACTAAGTCTTGTCTATTTTTCCTTTGTCATATTCTATCTCCTTTTTTCCTTCCAAGTCCCACTGTTACCACCCTTGTCCAAGTCCTATGTCATACTTGTTCTCAACTGGTCTCCTTGTATTCAGTTTTCCCCCCATTCAAACTGTTACTAAGCTAGTACCAGATTTTCCCCCCCAAACAATTTTTTTAAACAAGTCACTCCATCATGCTCTGGCTGGATTTAAGTGGCTGGATTTAAGCCAGTTGGGAATGTATCTGTTCTGAAGATATATTTCCCTTAAAGCTAGACCAACATATCCAGTGAGGAGTAGACAAAACACATTAGTGGTTGTCTAGGATGTAGATGTTAAAGCAGAGCAATTTACTTGGAAGCTCTGGAGTGCTTGAGATAGAGATCAATGCAATCAAAAGCAATTTGAAGGGTAGGTTGTTGAAATGGAGCCAATGCAGAAATGTGTTGAAGAATATTAGGGACTCTAGGGTTGCCTGGGTGGCTCAGTTGGTCAAACGTCTGACTCTTGATGTCTGTTCAGGTCATGATCCCAGAGTTGTGGGTGGGATTGAGCCCCTCATTGGGCTCTGTGCTGGGTGTGGAATCTGCTTAATCTAAGATTCTTTCTCTCTCCCTCTGCCCCTCTCCCCCACTCGTGTGCTCTCTTTCTTAAAAAAATGGGGGACTAAAGAACAAGACTGTCTGAGGACAGATGAGGGTAGACATTATCAGGTGATCAAAGAAATAGTCAATCAATGGATTAGGGTAAGCAAATTTTGGTTGTTATACTACTAGAGAGATGTGGCGGTACAAGGGGCAGGGAGGGAGGTGACCAAGCTGAGTTCTATGGTTTCTGTTGTGATTTTTGCCTAAGGAGTAAAGTAGTTCTGAATGGGCTTAGGAATTATCTAAAGAGGGAGGGTAAGGATTTCCTAGGCTGATTTGCTGGAGAATGGTTTTTCCATGATTCCTTTGTATCAACCTCTTATTTTAACCAAATGAATGTAGTAATTTTTCATGAGCTCATTTCCATATCTCTGCCATATTCCCTATCAAACCATGATCTTTCTTCTCTTCTTTCATGAATTTTACCTTTATTTGAAAATAAACTCATGTTTTATCTGCTATCAGTTCTTGGTTCAAAACAATGAAAGTGGATGCTAGCTAACTTAAGCCCTACCTTCCTTTCTGCCACAAAAAATATGAGGAGTTGGAATTTACTAGAAGGATCACAGAATTCACAGGAGGTTAGAAGGGCACAGGAGGTTTTGGGCATCTGGAACCAGGAAAACTCTAGAAGGTCAAGAAGGAGGAGACAGATAGCAAGCATCTCAGGGCAAGAGAAGCCTATTAAGGACTTAGTCCCTGCCACTGTAGCTGTCATGACCTTGACCTTTAAGTATTCCTTATCCCTTGCATTCCCCTCAGAATTTCAAGGCCTGGCATAGAGCACCTAGTTAGCCCAGACTAAGTCCTATGTCCATTTGTTTGGTCAGTTTGTAGAAGGGATCTCTGTTTCCATAGTGTGCAGAGAACAGTAACTCCAACCAAGAGTATTCACACTGTGGACTTTTCCGAAAAGGAGAGTGGAATATTGTTAAGAAAAGGACAGTCAGATGCTGGAGAGCCCCAAATAACAAATTCCACTGTCCACCTCCTCCATGAATCATTCCTTTGTACCCCAGCTCAAAGTGACTGCAGCTGCTCCATAAAACTTTCTTTTCCTTCAGCCATTAGTTTGGGGCATAGTTCCCAACAGTTAATACTGTTTTTCTATGTCCTTTTTCCTTAAGAAGATGGAAAGTCCTTGAGGGTAGGAGCTTTATCTTTGTGTCCAGCACTCAAAAAAGGACTTTGCACACACCATGTAATAAAGAATTCTTTTAAAGGATGACATTGACCATCCTTTATGGTCAATGACAATTTCATTTCCAGTGAATGGTGTCCTATGAGAATCAGCTTCATGTTTTATTTCATTTGATGTGCGATGAATGAGGAGTGGGTGTGTTAGGTACCATATAGAGCTATATTTTCTCTTGTGATAATAATGACAATAATAAGTGGCATTTATCTAGCTTTATCATGTGTCATGCATGGAGTGAAGTGATTTACATGACTTCATCTCATCCTCGTAACAGCCATGTGTGATAGGTTTCATTATTTTGGTCTTTCTACAGATTATGACTTTCCCAAAATTTCACAGCAGATCAGTGTAGAGCTGGAACTCAAAACTGTTTCAGTTTGATTCCACAGCCGTTTTAATATTTTGCATTGCTTAAATAGAAAAAATGAAGTTTAAACAAACATACAATTTTAATAAAGATTTCATCTCCATCATTAACTACTTCAGTTTCTCAGTCTCACCTGGGAATTTGTTTGAAATGCAAGTTCTCAGGCCATACCACAGACCTGCTGAATGAGAAACTCTGGACGTGGGGCCCTGAGCTCTCTTTTAGCAAAAGTGATTTTACATTGCCTTCTCTTACAAATTTTGTTGGAGTATCAATAAGGATGTCAAAAAATCAATTATGGTTCTATCCCTCTCAAACTTGCTTTGGATTCATTAAATATCTGGCCAGATGTTCCAGACTTACTATATACCAATTACATGTGATCCTCTCTTCTGTAAGACATAAAATTGCTGATCATTTCAACCACTATACTCTCTATACTCTTCAGGACCAGGTATGTACTCCAAATGAATGAAGGTTTCCTGCCCTGCCCCTCTCACCTACATATCAAGCATATTGTATATTGCAGACGTGGTTTTGAAGATAATGTTGGGATTTGTGAATGTTTTCTCCCACTTTCAACAGGGAAATGAGTCAGAAATGGGGAGATGAATAGTTAATTTCCCCTCTTGTTATTCATCTCTTCTGTTACATTTATATTAAGAATGCATTTTACTTGACTCTTTTAGTCAGTTCATTTATTTTGATCTTTGAGTATAAAATACAGGCAAAGTGACTAAACCCATTTAAATTACCAAGATTAGGTTTTAGTTACTTCTTTCTCTTGTCTCTAAGGAAAACAACCCTAATGTTTATTACTAAGATATTGCTCCTGTATTTAAAATTTGCTTGCAAAAAAGGTTTCCTTTCTTTATTTCTTCCTTCTTTCACTTTAGCCTCTTCTTCCCTCTTCTCTCCCTTCCCCCCTCCCTCCCTGCCCCTGGCTCCACTTTCATTATTAAGAAAGAAACAAGGAAGGGAGGAAGGAAGGAAGGAAGGAAGGAAGGAAGGAAGGAAGGAAGAAACAGAGAAAGAAAGAAAGAAAGAAAGAAAGAAAGAAAGAAAGAAAGAAAAGAAAGAAAGGGAGAGAGAGAAAGGCCAATGAACATTTGCTGAGCACTTACTCTGTCTCAGAAACTGTACTTACATCTTCAGATATTTTTCCCCAATCTATTTTCTTGGTAATCTTTCCTACATTCAACCATCTCTTTCTGCTGAGACTTTCACCCTTTCCCTCCTCACAATTTCTTACCTAGTTCTACTGATTCAACTTCATAAACATCCTTTGAATCTGTCTTTACCACTTTATCATCAGTGACTTACCCATCTTTCTTTTTTTTTAATTGTTAATGTTTTATTTATTTTTGAGAGAGAGAGAGAGACAAAGACAGAGACAGAGAGACAGAGAGACAGAGAGAGAGAGAGTACTAGCAGGGGAGGGGCAGAGAGACACACACACACACACACACACACACACACACACAAAATCTGAAGCAGGCTCCAGGCTCTGAGCTGGCAGCACAGAGCCCTACGTGGGGCTCAAACTTGTGAACCGCGAGATCATGACCTGAGTTGAAGTCAGACACTCAACCAGCTGAGCCACCCAGGCACCCCTGACTTCCCATCGTTCAGGCTACGTGTCTAAATGACCTCTGACCTGGTTCCCCTGACCTCATTTTCCTCAGTTCCTAGTACATATATTTTCCATCACTCTTAAAATAATCTTTCTAATATACAAATCTAGTCAATGATTCATTCAACAAACATTCATTGTCTATTATTTTTTAGACACTCTGTGCTGTGAATGCTTGTGTATGAATATGAGAAGGCTTAAGACCTCAAAATGTTACCTATTCAGCAGAGGACACAGGTGTATAACTGGACCATTATTCTAGAATGTGATTTGTAAGAGAGAAAAATATGCATATAGTGTTAAAGAAGCACTAAGGAAAAGTACAAGACTCTGGGGCAGAAGTTGGAGGAGGGACTCAGGCATGACTTGTTGGGCAAAGTATCTCCTGAAATGATTCTTGAAAGATTACTAGAAGATATTAGGGACAAAGATGAAGGTAGGGCTGGGCATGGGTGCTGGAGGAAAAGGATATTCTGAACCCAGGGGTAACTTTAAGCAAAGGCAACAACAAGAACCACAAAGAAATAGCTTGAATTGAAGAACTAAAGAAATTCTGTTTATTATTGTTTTAAGGTACTAAGTTTGGGGATAATTTATTTTGCAGAAATAGATAACTAATGCAGCAACTGAAGGGCTTTCTATAAAAATAGTACAAAGAGTGGAGCTCAGCAGGAAGATGGCGGCGTAGGAGGACGCTGGGCTCACCGCGCGTCCTGCTGATCACTTAGATTCCACCTACACCTGCCTAAATAACCCAGAAAACCACCAGAGGATTACCAGAGCGGAGTCGCCGGAGCCAAGCGCAGACGAGAGGCCCACGGAAGAGGGTAGGAAGGGCGGCGAGGCGGTGCGCGCTCCACGGACTGGCGGGAGGGAGCCGGGGCGGAGGGGCGGCTCGCCGGCCAAGCAGAGCCCCCGAGTCTGGCTTGCAAAAAGCGGAGGGGCCTGACGGACTGTGTTCCGACAGCAAGCGCGACTTAGCGTCTGGGAGGTCATAAGTTAACAGCTCTGCTCAGAAAGCGGGAAGGCTGGAGGACAAAGGGAAGGAGAGCTGCTGAGCCCCCAGACGACAGAGCTCAGTTTGGTGGGGAACAAAGGCGCTCGCCAGCGCCATCTTCCCCGCCCATCCCCCAGCCAAAATCCCAAAGAGAACCAGTTCCTGCCAGGGAACTTGCTCGCTCCGCGCAAACACCCAACTCTGCGCTTCTGCGGAGCCAAACCTCCGGCAGCGGATCTGACTCCCTCCTGCTGCCACAGGGCCCCTCCTGAAGTGGATCACCTAAGGAGAAGCAAGCTAAGCCTGCCCCTCCTGCCCCTGTGCACCTTGCCTACCCACCCCAGCTAAGACGCCAGATCCCCAGCATCACAAGCCTGGCAGTGTGCAAGTAGCCCAGACAGACCACCCCACCCCACAGTGAATCCCGCCCCTAGGAGAGGGGAAGAGAAGGCACGCACCAGTCTGACTGTGGCTCCAGCGGTGGGCTGGGAGCAGACATCAGGTCTGACTGCGGCTCCGCCCACCAACTCCAGTTATACACCACAGCACAGGGGAAGTGCCCTGCAGGTCCTCACCACGCCAGGGACTATCCAAAATGACCAAGCGGAAGAATTCCCCTCAGAAGAATCTCCAGGAAATAACAACAGCTAATGAGCTGATCAAAAAGGACTTAAATAATATAACAGAAAGTGAATTTAGAATAATAGTCATAAAATTAATCGCTGGGCTTGAAAACAGTATAGCGGACAGCAGAGAATCTCTTGCTACAGAGATCAAGGGACTAAGGAACAGTCACGAGGAGCTGAAAAACGCTTTAAACGAAATGCATAACAAAATGGAAACCACCACGGCTCGGATTGAAGAGGCAGAGGAGAGAATAGGTGAACTAGAAGATAAAGTTATGGAAAAAGAGGAAGCTGAGAAAAAGAGGGATAAAAAAATCCAGGAATATGAGGGGAAAATTAGAGAACTAAGTGATACACTAAAAAGAAATAATATACGCATCATTGGTATCCCAGAGGAGGAAGAGAGAGGGAAAGGTGCTGAAGGGGTACTTGAAGAAATAATAGCTGAGAACTTCCCTGAACTAGGGAAGGAAAAAGGCATTGAAATCCAAGAGGCACAGAGAACTCCCTTCAGACGTAACTTGAATCGATCTTCTGCACGACATATCATAGTGAAACTGGCAAAATACAAGGATAAAGAGAAAATTCTGAAAGCAGCAAGGGGTAAACGTGCCCTCACATATAAAGGGAGACCTATAAGACTGGTGACTGATCTGTCTTTTGAAACTTGGCAGGCCAGAAAGAATTGGCACGAGATTTTCAGTGTGCTAGACAGAAAAAATATGCAGCCGAGAATCCTTTATCCAGCAAGTCTGTCATTTAGAATCGAAGGAGAGATAAAGGTCTTCCCAAACAAACAAAAACTGAAGGAATTTGTCACCACTAAACCAGCCCTCCAAGAGATCCTAAGGGGGACCCTGTGAGACAAAGTACCAGAGACATCACTACAAGCATAAAACATACAGACATCACAATGACTCTAAACCCATATCTTTCTATAATAACACTGAATGTAAATGGACTAAATGCGCCAACCAAAAGACATAGGGTATCAGAATGGATAAAAAAACAAGACCCATCTATTTGCTGTCTACAAGAGACTCATTTTAGACCTGAGGACACCTTTAGATTGAGAGTGAGGGGATGGAGAACTATTTATCATGCTACTGGAAGCCAAAAGAAAGCTGGAGTAGCCATCCTTATATCAGACAAACTAGACTTTAAATTAAAGGCTGTAACAAGAGATGAAGAAGGACATTATATAATAGTGACAGGGTCTATCCATCAGGAAGAGCTAACAATTATAAATGTCTATGCGCCGAATACCGGAGCGCCCAAATATATAAAACAATTACTCATAAACACAAGCAACCTTATTGATAAGAATGTGGTAATTGCAGGGGACTTTAACACCCCACTTACAGAAATGGATAGATCATCTAGACACACGATCAATAAAGAAACAAGGGCCCTGAATGAGACATTGGAGCAGATGGACTTGACAGATATATTTAGAACTCTGCATCCCAAAGCAACAGAATATACTTTCTTCTCGAGTGCACATGGAACATTCTCCAAGATAGATCATATACTGGGTCACAAAACAGCCCTTCATAAGTTTACAAGAATTGAAATCATACCATGCATACTTTCAGACCACAACGCTATGAAGCTTGAAATCAACCACAGAAAAAAGTCTGGAAAACCTCCAAAAGCATGGAGGTTAAAGAACACCCTACTCACGAATGAGTGGGTCAACCAGGCAATTAGAGAAGAAATTAAAAAATATATGGAAACAAACGAAAATGAAAATACAACAATCCAAACGCTTTGGGACGCAGCAAAGGCAGTCCTGAGAGGAAAATACATTGCAATCCAGGCCTATCTCCAGAAACAGGAAAAATCCCAAATACAAAATCTAACAGCACACCTAAAGGAAATAGAAGCAGAACAGCAAAGGCAGCCTAAACCCAGCAGAAGAAGAGAAATAATAAAGATCAGAGCAGAAATAAACAATATAGAATCTAAAAAAACTGTAGAGCAGATCAACGAAACCAAGAGTTGGTTTTTTGAAAAAATAAACAAAATTGACAAACCTCTAGCCAGGCTTCTCAAAAAGAAAAGGGAGATGACCCAAATAGATAAAATCATGAATGAAAATGGAATGATTACAACCAATCCCTCAGAGATACAAACAATTATCAGGGAATATTATGAAAAATTATATGCCAACAAATTGGACAACCTGGAAGAAATGGACAAATTCCTGAACACCCACACTCTTCCAAAACTCAATCAGGAGGAAATAGAAAGCTTGAACAGACCCATAACCAGCGAAGAAATTGAATCGGTTATCAAAAATCTCCCAACAAATAAGAGTCCAGGACCAGATGGCTTCCCAGGGGAGTTCTACCAGACATTTAAAGCAGAGATAATACCTATCCTTCTCAAGCTATTCCAAGAAATAGAAAGGGAAGGAAAACTTCCAGACTCATTCTATGAAGCCAGTATTACTTTGATTCCTAAACCAGACAGAGACCCAGTAAAAAAAGAGAACTACAGGCCAATATCCCTGATGAATATGGATGCCAAAATTCTCAATAAGATACTAGCAAATCGAATTCAACGGCATATAAAAAGAATTATTCACCATGATCAAGTGGGATTCATTCCTGGGATGCAGGGCTGGTTCAACATTCGCAAATCAATCAACGTGATACATCACATTAACAAAAAAAAAGAGAAGAACCATATGATCCTGTCAATCGATGCAGAAAAGGCCTTTGACAAAATCCAGCACCCTTTCTTAATAAAAACTCTTGAGAAAGTCGGGATAGAAGGAACATACTTAAAGATCATAAAAGCCATTTATGAAAAGCCCACAGCTAACATCATCCTTAACGGGGAAAAACTGAGAGCTTTTTCCCTGAGATCAGGAACACGACAGGGATGCCCACTCTCACCGCTGTTGTTTAACATAGTGCTGGAAGTTCTAGCATCAGCAATCAGACAACAAAAGGAAATCAAAGGCGTCAAAATCGGCAAAGATGAAGTCAAGCTTTCGCTCTTTGCAGATGACATGATATTATACATGGAAAATCCGATAGACTCCACCAAAAGTCTGCTAGAACTGATACATGAATTCAGCAAAGTTGCAGGATACAAAATCAATGTACAGAAATCAGTTGCATTCTTATACACTAACAATGAAGCAACAGAAAGACAAATAAAGAAACTGATCCCATTCACAATTGCACCAAGAAGCATAAAATACCTAGGAATAAATCTAACCAAAGATGTAAAGGATCTGTATGCTGAAAACTATAGAAAGCTTATGAAGGTAATTGAAGAAGATTTAAAGAAATGGAAAGACATTCCCTGCTCATGGATTGGAAGAATAAATATTGTCAAAATGTCAATACTACCCAAAGCTATCTACACATTCAATGCAATCCCAATCAAAATTGCACCAGCATTCTTCTCGAAACTAGAACAAGCAATCCTAAAATTCATATGGAACCACAAAAGGCCCCGAATAGCCAAAGTAATTTTGAAGAAGAAGACCAAAGCAGGAGGCATCACAATCCCAGACTTTAGCCTCTACTACAAAGCTGTCATCATCAAGACAGCATGGTATTGGCACCAAAACAGACACATAGACCAATGGAATAGAATAGAAACCCCAGAACTAGACCCACAAACGTACGGCCAACTCATCTTTGACAAAGCAGGAAAGAACATCCAATGGAAAAAAGACAGTCTCTTTAACAAATGGTGCTGGGAGAACTGGACAGCAACATGCAGAAGGTTGAAACTAGACCACTTTCTCACACCATTCACAAAAATAAACTCCAAATGGATAAAGGACCTGAATGTGAGACAGGAAACCATCAAAACCTTAGAGGAGAAAGCAGGAAAAGACCTCTCTGACCTCAGCCGTAGCAATCTCTTACTCGACACATCCCCAAAGGCAAGGGAATTAAAAGCAAAAGTGAATTCCTGGGACCTTATGAAGATAAAAAGCTTCTGCACAGCAAAGGAAACAACCAACAAAACTAAAAGGCAACCAACGGAATGGGAAAAGATATTTGCAAATGACATATCGGACAAAGGGCTAGTATCCAAAATCTATAAAGAGCTCACCAAACTCCACACCCGAAAAGCAAATAACCCAGTGAAGAAATGGGCAGAAAACATGAATAGACACTTCTCTAAAGAAGACATCCGGATGGCCAACAGGCACATGAAAAGATGTTCAGCGTCGCTCCTTATCAGGGAAATACAAATCAAAACCACACTCAGATATCACCTCACGCCAGTCAGAGTGGCCAAAATGAACAAATCAGGAGACTATAGATGCTGGAGAGGATGTGGAGAAACGGGAACCCTCTTGCACTGTTGGTGGGAATGCAAATTGGTGCAGCCGCTCTGGAAAGCAGTGTGGAGGTTCCTCAGAAAATTAAAAATAGACCTACCCTATGACCCAGCAATAGCACTGCTAGGAATTTATCCAAGGGACACAGGAGTACTGATGCATAGGGGCACTTGTACCCCAATGTTCATAGCAGCACTCTCAACAATAGCCAAATTATGGAAAGAGCCTAAATGTCCATCAACTGATGAATGGATAAAGAAATTGTGGTTTATATACACAATGGAGTACTACGTGGCAATGAGAAAAAATGAAATATGGCCTTTTGTAGCAACGTGGATGGAACTGGAGAGTGTGATGCTAAGTGAAATAAGCCATACAGAGAAAGACAGATACCATATGGTTTCACTCATATGTGGATCCTGAGAAACTTAAGAGAAACCCATGGGGGAGGGGAACAAAAAAAAAAAAAAAAAACGAGGTTAGAGTGGGAGAGAGCCAAAGCATAAGAGACTGTTGAGAACCGAGAACAAACTAAGGGTTGATGGGGGGTGGGAGGGAGGAGAGGGTGGGTGATGGGTACTGAGGAGGGCACCTTTTGGGATGAGCACTGGGTGTTGTATGGAAACCAATTTGACAATAAATTTCATATATAAATAAAAAAAAAAAAAAAAAAAAAAAAAAAAAAAAAAAAAAAATAGTACAAAGAGAATCTGAACAGGATTGGTAGCTATAAGTGATGGAGAGGATGATACAGACTTAAGAAACTCATAGGAATTAAAATCTTTAGGATATGAAAATTGTTTGGATGGCAGTGAAGTTGAGTGAGAGTAAAGAAAATCAAGGATGACTCCACAGAGAAGTTCCCAGTTGAGCATGGCATAGATATTATTCCTCCTCCTTAAAACCCATTAATGGTTCCTCATTATCCTGGAGGATATCATGAACTATGACTCCTGTAAGCTGGCTCTTTGCTGCCTTACTTACCAACTTTCTTATCAGTGACCCTTCACTCTTTCCCCTCCCCCACCCACCCCATGCACTTGATATAGGAACACTCTCTTGCTTTTTCAGAAAACGTTGTGCTTGTGATGATTCCTCTTCTAGGAATGTCTTTGCTCTTCAACCCAACCTCAATCGCTCTTCACACATACCTCATTTACACAAAACACTCTTTCAAGAATTCCATGTCCCTCCCACCCAGCCACCCACCCCAAGTCAAAGTTAACTATTCTCTCTTCTGTGTTACAGCAGCATTTTCTACTTATCTATGTTGTTACATTACATCATAATTATGTATTTATAGGTCTGCCTTTTCTTCTAGACTATGGACTCCTCACAAAAGGCCGATTATCTTACTTATTTTGTGTAAATGACTATGCTGGCACCTGGTATATAGGAAGTGTTTAATCAATGGCACTGGCTATATGAATGAAAGAGTGTCCTCTAAAATCAATGAAGTATCATTATATCTTTCCCAAATTTAAAATTTCTTCATTTTGAGATTCATATTAGAGATGCTTACACTTGGAATTTACTCGAAATTAATGTAGCTTCAAAGAATCTGTGACCACTTGTCATTGGTCTCTCCACAGACTAATCATTCAATCAACTTTTCAACTGGTTTATTATTTGTTTCTTTTGTTTATTTATTTTTTTTTTGTTACTCAGGGAAAGGCATTTTGCATGTCTCTCATTTCTTCTATTTCCACTAGTCCAAAGGAGATGAGAAAAACATGGGGCAGCTGTGGACCCAACTTACAACTTGGACCTAAGCCTGAACAAGCCCTGACAGATCAGACAATGCATTGATGTCTGGTCAAGAAAAAATACTGTTTTTTAGAGCCACTGAATTTCAGCATTGTTTGTTAAATGGCACTGTGGAAGCAATAGCTGACCGGTACAATCAGAATTTCATTTTTTCTTTCCCTGCCGTTCTCAATGCTACATTCTATTTCTTTCACTGTTCATCTGCACTATTGCTATAGATCACTGAGAGAAGTCTTCCAACCTTCAGTTTCTTTTTATCTCATTTTATGTACCATACCAGATTACTCTTCCTGTTCTAAAACATTCGATGATTTCATATTATTCTTTAAATAAAGTCCATCTCCATTTATTGAAATTCTATCCATCCTTTGATGTCCATCTCAAATGTGATCTTCTTTGGAGACCTGTTATCTTCCTCCCAATTGATGAGTTCTCATTTTCCTATGGACTTTAATATCTCCCAATCCCCCTATGCCTTAGCCCCTCATAACCACCATTCTACTTTCCATTTCTTTGAGTTTGGCTTTTTTAGAATCCACGTATAAGCGCTAAGATACAGTCTTTGTCTTTCTCTGCTTATCTCACTAAGTGTAATGCCTAAGGTCCATCCATATTGTTGAAATAGCAGGATTTCCTTCTTTCTCATGGCTGAACAATATCTCATTGTATATATAAACCACATCTCCTTTATTCATTCATTCATCAATATCTCCAACTTCTTTATTTTTAAAATTTTAAAAATGTTTATTTGTTTTTGAGAGAGACAGAGAGCAAGCCGGGGGGAGCAGACAGAGAGGGAGACACAGAATCCAAAGCGGGCTCCAGGCCCCGAACTGTCAGCACAGAGCCCAATGTGGGGCTCAAACCCACAAACTATGAGATCATGACCTGAGCTGAAGTCAGACACTCAACCGACTGAGCCAGCCGGGTGCCCCCAATATCTCCAACTTCTAAATACTGAAGTTCTATAGACTTAGGTCAATGAAAATATTCTCTTCATTTTTTGTTTATTCTGCTTAGAAATTAGTGGCCTTCTTGAATCTATGGATTGATGCATTTTATTAGTTTTAAAACATTATTTGTTATAACCTCTTCAAATATTGCTTCTGTCCTCTTGTTTTTGGGAATCCTGTTATATATGTCAAACTTCACAGTGTGCTCTAGCCCTCTTAACCATATGCTATGATTTTTCTCTTCTGGATATTTTTTTTCTGAGTTTTTCTAGTTTCCCATTTCTCTCTTCAGCCAGATATAATTTGCTTTTAAATCTTTCCATGGTTTCTTAATTATGGTAATTATATTTTTAGCTCTTTTCAAGTTTGTTATGATTTCTTTTTATAGTTCTCAGTTGTCTGTTTCCATGAATAAAGTAAGCATGGTTGTCTTAAAATCTTATTTTGAAAATTCCAATATCTGGAGCCCCTCTGGATCTCTTTCTATTGTCTGTAGTTTCTGCCATGTCTTCTTGTGCGCCTAGTTACCTTTGATTGTTTTTCAAATATTACAATGGAAAATTGACTATATAAGTACTTTGAGGTCTACACATATATTATATTCCTGAATAAAGGACTCTGGTGGTTTCTGCCAAGTTTCTGGGGGCATTAAAATCTGTATCACATTAACTTAATGTCAGGTTTAAGATTTTCTGGACTACTTGGATGATTTGAAGCCTGAATGATCTTTGATGCTTTTCTGAGGATATGAGTATTTTTATATTTAGTTAAACATTCAGTTTTTAACAGAAGAGTTGTTCTGAATTATTTTGTCTACTTTTTTGCTATTCTCACTCTCATGCAATCTCATAGAGCCTCATGGCTTTAAACATTTTCTCTTTATATGTTGATGAAGACTGAATTTATTTCTTTAGCCTGGACTTCTCTCTTGAATTCCAATCTTGTACATCCAGTCTTAATTTGGATGTTTAATAACATTTTCAAATTAAGCCTGCCTGAAAATAAACGTTTGCTTTCCCCCAAAGCATGCACTTCTTGAAGTCTTTCCCATTTCTGTTGATGGCAATTCTATCCTGGATACTTAGTATACAAATCTTAACATCTTCCTTCTTTTTTCTTTCTTTCACATTCCAAATCAAATCATTTGGTAAATCCTCTTAGCTTTATATTTAAAATATTTTGAGAGTCCAGTCACTTTCATCACCATTATTTTGGTCCCAGACAGAATCTTTTTTTATCTGGATTAGTGTAATAGCCTCTTACCAGGTCTCCCGGCCACCACCTTGTCCTCATATAATTAAGTCTCTACGTAGAGTATAATATAATACCTTTTTGACCTCAGAAGTATACCTCATGATATATTGTCAACCTCTTCTACTACTCAGTGCCTGGTTTTCTCTGCTTCTTCTATCCTAGCTTCTTTGCTGGTTTCCAAATATTCAAGGAATGCCTCAAGCTTTTGGACTTGCTCTTCCCTCTACCTGGAATGTAGTTTCTCCAGACAAACAAATAAAGCTATGGGTCTTTGTTCAAAAGTTTCCTACCAGGGACGCCTTTTCTGACCACCCTCTTCACAATTGCTATCTTCACCCTACTTCAACCCATCTAGATATCTCAACATTCCTTGTGATTTTTCTTCTGTTTTATTTCTTAAAAAACCATTTATTTGAATTTATTATTTAAATAACATTTATCTCTATCTGCATACATACTATGTTTTTTATTTATTTATGTTTATTACTTATGTTTCTGTCTCTCCTCACATTCCACTAGAATGTAGGCTTCACAAGGATAGGGATTTTGATCTGTTTTGCCTACTATTCTACTTGCAAGACCAGGAATATTGCTTGGCACATGATAATGTTAAATGAGTATTTGTTGACTGGATCAATGTTGCTACTCACAGGAAAAAAGAGCAAATTTTGTACAATTTCAGTTATGAGGTCTTATTGAGGCAAAAAAAGCCCTCCCCCCCCCCCTTTTTTTTGTAGGACAAGAAAGTTTGTTTAAAATATAATCAACAAGAGGGGTGGATGGGTGGCTCAGTTGGCTGAGCATTCGACTCTTGATTTTGGCTCAGGTCATGATCTCAGGGTTGTGACATCAAGCCCCGCGTCAGGCTCTGCACTGACAATGCAGGGCCTGGTTGGTATTCTCTCTCCCTCTCTCTTTGCCCTTCCCCATCACACATATATTCTCACGTACTGTCTCTCAAAACCAAACAAACATTTACAATATAATCAACAAGAAATATTTAATCTCTCAAATTTTATTCTGTTAAGGCAATTGTAGCTGTCCAATTTATAATGAAATTCCAGTGATTATTTCAGGTTATAAAGAAATTTCTAGGTGACAAAGACATAATGTCACTGAATTGCTATCTTAGTAAAAATTCAATTACTCTCTAGTTCTATATGCCTCCTGCACAATCAATTGTGAATACTTATTTTCATGTTTACACAATGAAAGACATTGGTATAATGTTTCAAATAGATCACTGCCTGGACAGTGCTTTGATGAACTTGTGGGAAATGGATTTGAACAAAATCTAGTGCCAAATTAGATATTTGACCCTGGACACATCAGGACACTGATTTGGAAGTTTTAACATTATTCTACTCAGTGCTCATATCTTAATATGCTTTCAAAACATTAATTATTGCTGACCAAATTCTGAGAATTTATTTTTAATCCTGATTTTACAGATGAGGAAGCAAATAGAGAAGAAGTTAAATGGCTTATTTAAAGACACATCACAAATTAACAGCAAGTTGGGACTCTATGCCAGGCACTCTTGTCTCATGTTTCTAAGTTTATTAATGTCATGATCTGATGCCAGGATAATCATAGGAACCTGGGCCTGGGGAACATGATTTATTTTCTGGGGGTGCTGTCATGATGACTGAAGAATTTCCCATTAAAGTCTGGGACAAGACTTGGTTCAAGTTGATTAAAAAGTGGAGCTCTAATTTGTATTTCTGTTTTTTTAGGAAGAGGTATCTTCTTGATGACTTTAAACCTTTTAGATAGAGGTATTAATATAATAGGCTCAATGAAAACAATAGAGTTTCACATGGTCTGATGTTAGTACAATGGAGTATTACAGTTTGAAAGTAAAATTAGAGTTAAAGATTCCTTTTCAGAAAGGATAGAATTAAGTTAGATGTGATTTTCCTAGACAACTGCACACTTATTATGCAGATGTGGAGTAACTTGTTGTGAATCAACATGTATTACCTTACAATCAAATATATACCTTACAGGTATAGGAGACTCTTACTCAATCTTGACTTGGGCAAACACATCCTTCCTTAAACTATTGAAGGATAGTTAACATACAATGTTATATTAGTTTCAGAAAGGGCTCCATTATGTTAAAAAGAAGGGCTTAGAAGTATAGTTATGCTTGGTTAAAACTGCCAATTTGTTGACTGAATTATTCTTTCATATTCTGAGTTTCCTCATCTGTAAAATAGTGGTAATCATAGAACCTCTCTAAGGTTGTTAGAAGAATTGAAAGAAGCTAAGTTGAATGTTTAGCATGGTGCTTGGCAAGTGGTAAGCACTACAAAATTGTTAATGCTATTTTTCTCATTTTCCTCCTCCTTCTCATTTTCTGGGGTGTTGTGTTTGTGATTTTTAATGAGCCTAATTTATTTCAATAAAATAAAGATATTAACAAGTGCTCAAGGATTTAGATTTGACCATAGCACACAGCCTATCATAGGAAAATAATATTGAAAATGACACTTTAAATGAAACAAATTTACAATAATTTGGAAACCAATTGGATGGTTTTCTTTCTATTATTATTATTATTATTATTATTATTATTATTTTCTATTCAAATTTTTATTTAAGTTCTAGTTAGTTAACAGTGCAATATTGATTTCAGGAGTAGAATTCAGTGATTTGTCACTTACATACAATACCCAGTGCTCGTGATAACAAGTGCCCTCGTTAGTACCCATCACTCATCTAGCCCATCCACCCACCCACTTCCCCTCAAGCACCTCTCAGTTTGTTCTCTACAGTTTATTTCCCTCTCTCTTTCTTCTTCCCCATTCCCATATGCTCATCTGTTTGTTTCTTAAATTCCACATGTGAGTGAAACCGTATGGTATTTGTCTTCCTCTGACTGACTTATTTTGCTTAGCCTAATATACCCTAGCTCCATCCATCTAGTTCCAAATGTCAAGATTTCATTCTTTCTGATGGCTGAGTAATATTCCATTGTGTGTGTGTGTGTGTGTGTGTGTGTGTGTGTGTGTGTGTATACACACCATATCTTCTTTACCCATTTATCAGTTGGTGGACATTTGGGCTCTTTCCATTACTTGGCTATTTTTGCTAAAGATGCTATAGACAAGGGTGCAAAAATCTATATTTTTGTATCCTTTGGGTAAATACCTAGTAGGAGAATTGCTGGGTCATAGGGTAATTATATATTTAACTTTTTGAGGAACCTCCATATTGTTTTCAAGTAGATGCACCAGTTTGCATTCCCACCAACACTGTAAGACCTTATCCTTGTCTTTATTACCATTATCCAGGATGAGGATCATTAAATGAAGATTGAAACATATGTTCTCCAGATGAGTGGAAATGGGGGGACAGTGAGGCATTTTTTTATCTTCTTTATTTCAAAGATTATGAGATCTTTTGCTACCAGATACAAGATAAGAATATAAACTACTTTAATAATCAGATGATTCCAACACAGAAAGCCAACTATACTATCATTTCAAGCAATAAAAGCAATTGTCAAGAAAATATAAAGGCATATTTTAGATAAAAAAGTGGCAAGTGTACCATAACGGACTGTAGCTGAATAGTGAACTGATGTGTTCTCAGAGAATCAAAGTTAGAGTAAAGGTAGAAATGTAAAATTAATATTGAGTACTGGCACATTGCTAACACCAAAATGTTTTTTGGGTAAATGAGTAAATGAATTGGTGGATGGATGGTTGGTTCCTAGCCTCCAAAAATGTCCAGTGTGGCAGATAGTTAGATTGTCTTACCCATCATCTTTTCCAACCTCCTTTTCGTGTGTCCTTTAGTACTGCAGAGGCTAGAAAGCTAAAAACCACATCTCCTCGCAAAGGTGTCAGATGTGATTTAGGTCCGGCCAGTCAGATGAAATCACATGAGACCTAAATGTGGACCTAAGTTCTTCCCTGAAGAGAGGAAGAGCAAAAAGTATCCGTTTTGCTAGTGCAAATTGCTGTTGAGGTGGATGACACGGGGGCCGGCCTTGGAAGCGGCAGCTCCTTGATCATGGCAGGCGAGGCAGTGTCTAGGAAGTCCATTCCTGCAGTGGGAACTGGGGACTTATTCTTGGACTCTCTGCCCAGATTTTATTTATTCATTTCTCTTATTTACTCTGTAAACCTTTTGATACCTCGGAATTATAGCAAATCCCTTTCTGTTTAAAGAGGTTGGTATGGATTCTGTCCTTTGCAACTAAGCTTGGACTAACACTGCAAGTGGTTTCTTCTACTTCCATGTCACAACTTCATCCTTCCTCACTTTTTTATCGCCTCACCTTGGTCAAGGCCTCGCTCCTTCCCTCATTAAATATTCCCTGATAATCCAACCACTGTGGTTCATTTGATTCACTAAAAGGTTTTGTGTTTCTGTTGAAATTTCTGTCATATTCTGTCTCATGAGTTGGTCTTCTTACTCTGTTCAAATGCAAGGTTTTGAGGAAATGTACAATTAAAATATAGTTACAGACCTTTTTGAACTTCCACAGTGCTTATCACAGTGCCATAGGTGTAGCTGGTACTTCATGAACGTTAGAAGAATTTAAATAAACTCACTTTAGGAATGCTCCCTTTCAAAACACTATGTGTAGGGGTGGTGTGTCTATAGTTGAAACTATAATATACATGTTGATGGCCACTCTGTCTTCAACTTAGACCTCTTTCCTGTGCTTCAGATTCATTCTTCTGACCTCTTTCAGGACATTATCATCTAATGTTCCATTCACACTTTATGTTTGTTTCACGTGTTTTGTTTTTGTTTTTAATTTAAATGTATTTATTTAAATTCAAGTTAGTTACCATACCATGTAGTATTGGTTTCAGGAGTAGAACCCAGTGATTCATGACTTCCATATAACACCCAGTGCTCATCCCAACAGGTGGCCCCCTTAATGCCCATCACCCATTTAGCCCACACCCCCATTACCTCCCCTCCAGCAAACTGCAGTTTGTTCTCTGTATTTAAGAGTCTCTTATGGTTTGCCTGCCTCTCTGTTTTTATCTTATTTTTCCATCCCTTTCCCTACGTTCATTGGTTTTGTTTCTTAAATTCCACATATGGGTGAAACCATATGATATTTGTCCTCTGACTGATTTTGTTTAGCATAATATACTCTGGTTCCATCCATGTT
The DNA here is from genome assembly GCF_028749965.1 of Puma concolor. Lineage (NCBI taxonomy): Eukaryota > Metazoa > Chordata > Mammalia > Carnivora > Felidae > Puma > Puma concolor. Next base: position 39,108,848 of record NC_141673.1, on the reverse strand, counting down.
GTTGTCAATGGCAAGATTTCATTCTTTTTGATGGCTGAGTAATATTCTATTGCATGTATATACATGCATACCACATGTATGCATGCATACATGCATACCACCATATACATGCATACATACCACATCTTCTTAAACAATTTTTTTTGTTGATTAATTTATTTTTGAGAGAGAGAGAGAGTACAAGCAGGGGAGGTGCAGAGAGAGAGGGAGACACAGAATCCAAAGCAGGTTCCAAGCTCTGAGCTGACAGCACAGAGCCTAACATGGGGTTCAAACTCATGAACTGCGAGATCATGACCTGAGCCAAAGTCAGACACTCAACTGACTGAGCCACCCACGCACCCCTGTACCACATCTTCTTTATCCATTTACCAGTAAACGGACATCAGTCAATCTCTTTCCATAATTTGAATATTGTTGATAGTGCCGCTATAAACATTGGGGTACATGTGCTCCTTCATTTCAAGTTTTTACTTAAATTCCAGTTAGTTAACACACAGTGTGATATTAATTTCAGGAGTAGAATTCAGTGATTCATCACTCACATGTAACACCGAGTGCTCATCACAAGTGCCTTCCTTATTGACCTTCACCCATTTAACTCACTTTAAATTTTTTTTTTTTCAACGTTTATTTATTTTTGGGACAGAGAGAGACAGAGCATGAACGGGGGAGGGGCAGAGAGAGAGGGAGACACAGAATCGGAAACAGGCTCCAGGCTCCGAGCCATAAGCCCAGGGCCTGATGCGGGGCTCGAACTCCCGGACCGCGAGATCGTGACCTGGCTGAAGTCGGACGCTTAACCGACTGCGCCACCCAGGCGCCCCTAACTCACTTTAAACCAAACACTTCCCAAGCTATGTTCACTATCTATGCCCTCAAATGTGCCTTTCTTTTTCTGTCCCCTACGCTAACGAATGGCAGAGATCTTCATTGTCTTAGCATCATTCAAGTCAAGTCCCTGAACCACAGCTTCAAATGTGTGTCTTTCGTTTGTTAGGTCCATCCAGTAGCCAAGTCACCTCCACCTAAATTCCATCCAAGTTCACCTGTCTCCTTTCTTCATTTCCTCTGTATCATTTCTCACATGGACCACAGTCTGATCTTCTTCATACTAGCACACACTGGTCTTGGTGTAACAACTTTCACATTTTTAAAGTTGTCTGTCAGCTTTACTGACAATTTTCTTCATTTCAACTGAAGTTGAAATAAATGCAGTGCAGCTGCCTATGATTTTCAGAGGTAAATTGCTGGTGTCTGTGGATAATTTTGAGTGACCGTACTTGGAGTTTACTCTCCAGGTAGATTGATTTTCATGTCTGCTTCGTTCACTGTTTGTGGTCAGTTTTGTCAGATGTGTTTTCAGCAGTTTTTGCATTATTAATTAAACAAATAACCCCATCAAATGTCATTATTTATTATTAGTTATTATTTTGTTAAGAAGTAGAGCACAAGGTTGAAAAGTGAGGACTCTGGGGTCATCAGACTAACTGGATTAGGATCACCCAGGTTCTGCCACGAATGGCCTGGTGACCCTGGGCAAGTTCCTTTATTTCTCTGTCCTTCAGTTTCTTTATCTGCAAAATGTGGAAAATAATAAGATTTACCTCTGAATATTGTTGTACGGATTGAATACGTCAGTATATGCAGGTGCTTAGAATGGTGCCTACCACTTAGTAAATATATGGTGTCAGCTATTATCTTTACTATTTATTAAACGTGCATTTGAGCTTTTAAAGTATCTAAATGGTGTGAAATTCCAACTAATTAAGAGAGAAGGACTGGTATCTTTGGAGATATATATGGACTTCAGTGATTTTAATAACTGAGTGATTTTCTTTATACTTGTGAAATAAACATACATAGAATAACTTTTTAAAGTTCACCTAATTTACTACATTTATCTTCAGGAACATAATGTACAAAGATTGAATTGTCCTGATAACTGTTAATAAAAAGTAGCAAGCTCCGCAAGAATCATAAATAACCAGTGGTATTTTGGGGCGCCTGGGTGGCTCAGTGGGTCGAGTGTCCGGCTTCGGCTCAGGTCTGTGCTGACAGCGTGGAGCCTGCTTCGAATTCTGTGTCTCCCTCTCTCTCTGCCTCTCCTCCACTCACTCTCTCTCTCTCAAAAATAAATAAACATTACAAAAAAAAATTAAAATAACCAGTGATATTTCTATATCTCTTGCAGATGTGTATTGGAACATGATGGTCTTTTTATTCTGGTACCTTTTTTAAAAGGCAGGAGTAGGTAATTATATTCTGTCACATTTCCTGAGTCCTTAAATCATATAAAGTAGGTTGGTGATTTCAAGGAAAAAAAAGGCAAGATATTTTTATTAGCTGTAAGAATAAAAGTAGGCTGTGAAATAGTCTTTCTCTTATTTTTGTCTTTTAGATTAATTTGTGGAACTCAACATGTGTTGTAGCTTATCTCTTTTTCCTCTAATGGAAAGGTGATATTAATGACTCATTTTGTAACCATCAAGATACACCGTCAGAAAGTAACAATGTTCAGGTAGGGAAATGTAGGAAATCAGACACTTCTTGATTGGCATTCGGTGTCCAGGGGAGAAGAATACTGCCTCCAGGAACTTGGGTGTGCTGAGCACCTACTGTCCAGCCCTCACACTACTCCTTTCTAGCAGGTGCTCACTACATATGCACTAAGTGAAGAGGTGTTTTCTAACAGGCAGACTTGTTTCATCAGAACTTGCCATGCTCTGAATGAAATCTCCTTAAAGGGTGTCAACCTCCTATTGTTTTGCTTCCCAATCTTGGGTTCTCTGAAACTCAAATAGGGTATCAGCCACCATTCAAGATTTTTCACATCAGTTCAATGGAGACATAGAGTCAAAAATTTCGGGTGGCTTGGGGCGCCTGGTGGCTCATCGGTTGAGCATCCGACTTCAGCTCAGGTCATGATCTCACAGCTTGTGAGTTCAAGCCCTGTGTTGGGCTCTGTGCTGACAGCTCGGAGCCTGGAGCCTGCTTTGGATTCTGTGTCTCCCTCTCTCTCTTCCCCTAACCCACTCGAATTCTGTCTCTGTCTCTCTCAAAAATAAACAAACATTAAAAAAAATTAAGAAACAAAGAATTTCGGGTGGCTCAATTTCTACAGAGCTTACAAAGTTAGTGACTGATAAATATGTTTTTCAGTGTAGGTTAGTAATAGAAAGAAGATTTTTCTATTTTAAGGTTAGCAGCACAATTTGTCTTTGGATAAAAATAAGCTATGTTTAAGAAAGTACCCTAGCAGCCACTCTGAGAATGAAATGGGGAACTGTCCCCCACCCTCTATCACCCTCGCCTCCCTCATTTTCAAGTGGGCTTGGCCAAGATAAGATAGACAGATCAGGAGGGGGCTGTGTTGCTTGCTTAGTATACTGAACTGAACTTTTGAGTTTTTGAAAGAAGACTGAAAGAGACTCTTGAGAGGGAGGAAATTAAGAGAAACATTTAGATCAGCACTGTCCATGAAAAGCATGATGTGAGTCATCCATACACTTTTTTTTTTAAGTTTATTTATTTTTGAGAGAGGGAGAGAGAGACAGAATGCAAGCGGGGGAGGGGCAGAGAGAGAGGGAGACGCAGAATCTGAAGCAGGCTCTGGGCTCTGAGCTGTCAGCACAGAGCCTGATGCGGGACTGCAGTACTCAAACGTACAGGTGGTGAGATCATGACCTGAGCCAAAGTTGGAGGCTTAACTGACTGAGCCACCCAGGCACCCCCAGCCATATACTTTATTTTTTTTTTTATTTAAAAAAAATTTTTTTTCAACGTTTATTTATTTTTGGGACAGAGAGAGACAGAGCATGAACGGGGGAGGGGCAGAGAGAGAGGGAGACACAGAATCGGAAACAGGCTCCAGGCTCCGAGCCATCAGCCCAGAGCCCGACGTGGGGCTCGAACTCACGGACCGCGAGATCGTGACCTGGCTGAAGTCGGACGCTTAACCGACTGCGCCACCCAGGCGCCCCCCCCAGCCATATACTTTAAAATTTTCTAACAGCTATGTTAAAAAGTAAAATGAAACAGGTGAAGTTAATTTTAGTGATATATTTTACCTTGACATCATGTCCCAATTTGGACTAGCCAAATTTCAAGAGCTCAGTGGGCACATGTGGCTAGTAGGTTACTCTATTGGACAGCACAGAAATAGTGAGAGGACCCCCAACATCATAGCCAGAGTCTGGAGTCCTGTGAGAAGACAGGCAGTTAGAGTTCCAAGTGGTGGGAATGGATGAGGACTCTGAACTTAACATTTTTCATTTGTTTTCTGCGTTGTTCTGAGATGTCAGCCACTCCCGCCTCGCCATTATCCGTATGTGTTTGGTAAGATTCTAGAATGTAAGATATTTTCAGTGAAACTTCTTCGTATCTATATTGGTAGGAAGCACTATTCCTAGGCATTCACCCAAGCCAGGAATGTAATGTCTCTCTTTTTCTGGGAGCCCGTAGAGCCAAATCCCATTCATTCTACCGACTCAGTATCACTTGTATCTCTTTCCTCCAGTCTATCCCCACTTTGCTTTGTTTTTATTGGACACTCAAAAGAAAAGGGGTTGTATTCCATATTTGGACCACACAGAGAACACAAAACAGACCATCGGAAGCCAGATGTGAGTGAGATGGCAACTCAGCAGAAAGACAAATCAGAGAGGGCGTGGAGATCTGGCAGGGTGGCAGGCAGGAAGTTTCCCACTCTACATTGGAGGGGAACTTGACTCATTTTTATTCAAATATGAAAATGAAATCTGGTGAACTTGGGGCCACTCAAGCAACTAATGATTTCTATGGGAAGGCATGGATATGAGACCTAGGAAAGACCACTTGGAGTGAACTAACATAGTAGTGTTCCATCTCGAAAGAATAATTTGGTGGCAAAGGCTGACCTGACCTAATTAGGTACAAACCAGGCATGAATTGACAAAAGGCTATTTATAGTCTTTGTTTTCACATTTAGGGTGAGTATTCATACATTTTGTAGCAGATATATCAATGTATCTGATGATGGTACTCCACATAGGGTGTTAACTAACATAAGGTGTATGTACTCTTAGTAACTTTGTGAAGTCCCAAAAATTTAGAATTCCAAATTCCTCCTGGCCTCTTGGGTTTCCAATAAGGAGCTGTGGATTTGAACTTGGATTGGAGGTGGCATGGGGATGGGGAAAAGATGACCGGGAAAAGCTTTTCTAGAACACTCAAATCACAGCCTAGAGGTCACTCCTTGAGTCGCCTCTCTTTACAGTGATCTCTGCTGATAGACCCACCCCCTTTCTATCATTAATTGAACAAATGTTCTTTCTCTCCTTCCCTTACCAGCTTTCATTTCTTCCATTCTTTATTTTTTGTCTCCCACCTTCTGGAGTCCTGTAGGGTCACATATAATTCCTAATGTAAAATTCTAGCAATGTTGGGTAGTAGGGAGAAACTCTCGAATCTAATTAAGGGATGCTGTTGATCAAAAGTTTACCTCAGAGGGTTTTTTTTTTTTTTTTTTTTTTTTTGAACAGAAGAGATTTGATTCAGATTCAGGTCGATCATGTCTGATTAAGTGTGTTGCTTGCTCTTAAAGGAATGAAGAAGGCAGAACAAAGGTAGTAAATATGGTGCTCAGAATTTCGCATCTGTCACCATTTTATTTATAGCATAGTGATTTTGATCTTATCGGAAGAGTAAGCTGCTTATGTGGTATGCTCTTCAGGTGCACTATCTACATCCTATATCTAGAGATTCTTTCATGCTAAAAGAGTTAATGGTGCTATAAATAGGGGCCCAATTTACCTTCAGAGAATAATTTACTTGGCTGGAGAGAGGTGTATATTTCTTCTGTGTGTTCAGAGGCATCCCAAATGCTCTGACACTTTGTAACTCTCTTACTATAATGTCTGATGAAAACAACAACAACAAGAATGAATGTCAGTAACTATAGAAGTGAGCTTGCTCTCCCTCAAATAGACAGTCCTACATGACCAGAGTTCATTGTTTCTCATAAATCTCTCCAGAATATTTTTTTTCTGTTTATCTTATGGAGCCAAACTTCTTTCAAGAATTATCCCTCCTCTATGTGATACTCATTTTGAAAATGCCTCTCTTTCCATGCAGCTTTGACAGAATAATGTGTTCCCTACTGAACAGAATGTAGAGTAATTTCTTATCCAATAAAAATGAAAGAAGAAAGCTGTTCAAAAGCAACTTTCAAATTGCCCTGCAAAGAAAACTCCAGAGAGATACCCCAGCAAGTTGGGAGATCAAAGGGTAACACTCAGGGTTCATCCATTTGCATTTATCATTCATTTGAGCAGCTAGTGATGTGCCAGTCACTGGATTTTTGCTGTTTCTAAGGCAACAAACAAATACAACAATTAGTGGAGAAAAGGCCTGCAGTTTCGTGGTAGATGGAAGAAAACTTACAGTAGGTCTTAAGTTCACAGACATCCATTGGCATTGGTTTTCACTCAGGGGCCAAGAAGAGCAGTTGTCGCTCACCTTGGTTGAATCATGGATCATCACTGAAGAGTAAGGGCCCTTTCCTCGGAGAAAAGAATGCACACACAACAATTTTATATAACATAGGGAAGTGTATGGATTCTCTGAAGCCCGTATCTGTAACATGGGATGAGTCTAAAAAAAGAGACATAGACATAGATACCCCTTATTTTTTTTTTAACTCTTAAAATCTGTTTCTAATAATTATGCTTTGTTTTATATTTGCATCTTGAAGAAATTACAAAGACAAAGAAGACAAAAAGTGTTCAGTTATTTAATTATAGAATTCTGTGTAGCTGAAATAAAAGATAATAGGATTCACAATAAGATTAATTTCAAGATCTTGGCAAGACAGAGTAGGCCAAAACAAACCATCTTGTGATTTGTCTCAGGTCTAAAATATAAGTTTGCCTGAAGACATTAAAAGAAAAATTCTATCTAAAAACATCTGTGAGAATAGGGCCATTTTATTTGTACTTAAATTAGTATTGTTTCAGAGCATGGACTTGGATCTTTAAACATTTTCTGTCTCCTGTAGATGGACATCTTGTGGAGGGTAAATTCTCCAGAATGGAGGGAAGGATGGGGATGAGACGTGGGGGAGCAGTTAACTAATCACTTATATCACTGTGAATGGCTCTCCAACTTTATGACATTTAAAAATTAATATTAACTTGAAGAGCATCATGAATTATGTGCCTTATAGAATCCAAACATATGTGAATATGTGAATATTAACTTGCTATTACCTTGCAAATCACTTATCACAGATATTATCATATTTAAGTTTTCTTTACAACCATGTATGGTAATTGTCATTACCATTCTTATTTTCTTGGTTGAGGAAATCAAGGTCAGGGAGGTCAAATAACTTGCCTTTCCAATCCCAATTGTGATGGATCTGGGTCTTCAATCCAAGTTTGTGAGTTCCCTTCTTTTTGCTCGATCAAGAACACTACATTCCATTCAGAATCACCTGGCCTTGCAGCATCTTGGTCTGGCTATCACTATCAGTGAGAATTTGTGAAATTACACTAATTTCTTCTAGGACCAGAAAGGACCAGGGTTATGCAAGCACTAGGCTCCTTGTCAGAGAGAAGCAACAAAAGGTAGGGTGTAGTGAAGAGCAGTGGGCTCTTGGGAGTCAGGGAGTTTGGTAGCAAAGAATGAAGAAAATAGGCTTCCTTACTGCTCAGCTCTGTCAGAGCAATCTGACAGAGTGAAGTTTGATGATGATGTGAAAGAGGCCTTTAGGAATGAGAAGGAAAAAAAAAAGCAGGGAGCCAGTCAACTTTGTGCTTCATTCTTTGTTAAGGAAGATGCTAAGGAGATTTTCCCTCCCAAATTCCAACTTGAAGCTGAAAGGTCAGAGGTACCAGAACAAATAGTGACAAAGGCACAGTATGTTCTAAACCTAATGACAAAGTAGATGCAAATAAATAGCTGGAACTGGAGGGCACTCATCCAAGAGGAGAGCAGAGTTCTTCTTAAGGAACTCAAGAGTAAAATAGTCTGTGGGTCTAGGGCAATTTATAATCACACGTGACCCTTGAGTGTTTCTAGGACTTGAGGACAGGTAACAAATCCAATCCCCTATTACAAAAATCCAGTGTTTGTCATTAACTTGTTTTTCCTTCTATTAAAAAAATTAGTTCATAAATGTTCCCTGAGTATCTAGTGTAAGACATTATGAAATAATTATGTGTTTTACTTTTCAAATTTCTTTTACTAGATTTCCAGAAAACTCAAGGAGTTTTCAGAATCTGCACAAAAGTCCTTATAGACCTCGCAGCCTGTCTGTTCAGGAGTTTTGCTATAAGTTCACATCACTACTTTAGGGAAATAAAATCACAGACCAATACTCCAAACCTATAGCACAGTTGATAAGCAATACTCCTTAGGAAAATTAGTCTCTATGTAAGACAAAAAAGCAGACACATGCCCTAGGTTCCTAGCATTATTAAGCTTACAACAAAAGAGCTCTCACTAGGCTCAGATGATACTGTCAGAAAGCAGGCAAAGTAGTTTCTCATGTTTATTGTCCAAATTAGTCTAGTTTTTTTCCTTCAGGTAATTTAAGAGATGATGTTTTATTGTCTTCTTCTAAGTAAGAGTCATGGTTTTTGAATGAAGGTTATAGGAAAGTGTATGTTTATTTCTTTTCTGTCCTGCTAAACTGGAAATTGTTCCCTAGAATGTCTATAGAAGGATAGAATGGCCTTGAATTGAAACTTCCAAGTGCACAACTTAAGTTTTTTTATTTCAGACTTTTCAGTCAACCTGAAAAACTACCAGAATCAGGCAAGAATTTTGATATACGTCTTAACAATAGAGACATTACTAAAAGAACAGCAGTATGTAGGTGAAAAGGCATTTTTGCTGATCATTGTAAAAATGCAACAATTAAGGCAACAGAACTATAGAAATTCCAAATAACGCTCACTCACAAAGGAAAGCTAGATTTCTGCTCCCTCCTCTACCTTTCCATGGTACTTAAATGTGGAGGCTGGGGGGGGGGGGGGGAGGAGACAGTGGCTCTATAGAGTCATACTTGGGTATTCTTGATACTATTGAATTAGGGGCTCCTAACCATTGCTGGTACCAACATAGCAACAGCCATAAAAGACTTTCAACATATCTATGTATCTTTTAACTTTAGGACCACATGGTATGACTGCTCATTCTAGAAAACTCCATGTAACCGTAGGTCATGTATTAATGTTCCATTCTATTTTATTTTTTAAAAAATTAAAAAAATGTTTTATTTATTTTTGAGGCAGAGAGAAACAGAGCATGAGCAGGGGAGGGGCAGAGAGAGAGGGAGACACAGAATCCAAAGCAGGCTCCAGACACGGGGCTCAAAGTCACGAACCGTGAGATCATGACCTGAGCTGAAGTCAGACGCTTAACTAACTGAGCCACCCGGGCGCCCCCTAGTTTCCCTTTTTTATTGTAAGTATTATCTAGTTCAAGAAGTGAGTTTTCCTATTTTTTTCTTTCAGTTCTTTTTCTCATTGGCTTTCTTTCTTTCTCCTTTTTTATTGTAAAGAGAAGGAAATCAGACCTCATGGGATTAGAGGAGGGCTTGCTTGACCTTCCCAAATCTTATTCATTCTGCGACTTGCATTTTATAGACAGTAAATAAATCAGGTTCTTCTTACATCTATCCATAAACTATTGCTGAGTGAGAAATTAATATGCTCTTCAGCAGTTGCCACTATTTATCTGGTATTTTTTCTCATGTGAAATAAAGAGTCGACATTATGTCTACATGTAATATGAAGATGACTATATGAATGTGCTATTAATTAGAACTGTTGTCAAAATTATGAAGGCTCAACAGTTGTTTTTTTCTGTTTTATTCTGAAATATTGGTTGAGCTGAATAATGTTGAGTTAGTGTACCAACTTCAGGCTTTCAGTCATATTTGTATCTCTGGACTCTACCTAGGAAGTGCTCAATAAAGAAATCTCTTGAGTATCTACTCTGTTCCAGGACATCTTGGTATTTAGGAGGGCTCTGGATCTAGAATTGGGTTGGCATTGTGGTTCCACTGCCAACTAGCTCTGCAAGTTCCCAACCTCTTTGTATCTCAGTTTCTTTATTTGTAAAAGATAATAATAGTACCTTCCTTGTAGGGTGTAAGAGTTAAGGAACATATCGTATCAGGCTACTTTGGGATTGTTTGCATTCAGATCCATTCCTTGACCATTCTACTTTGTATCACTGAGGGGCTGACTCCTCAGGCTGCATTCCCCAGGCTCCTTGTCAACAGACTTGTGGCTGGTGGAAGATCGGAGTTGTGGAAAGAAAGGAGAAGCCAGCGCATATATCCCCTTTCCTCTCTGCTTGGAGATATTGTCAAGCAGTAGCTGCATTTCCTCCATGACACTAGCCCCTGCTGGACAGACTCACTTTGCTTCCTGCTTCCTTCAGATGTCCCCAGCCTCTGGGCTCCTACAACATCACCTCCTTCTTTTGTCTCTTCATCCTAAGGGTGACAGTGACCTCCTGCTATTGCTGCGGTCTGGTTTTCCTCACTCTTCCCTGTTGGGCTATTGGTTCCTCCAGCCATTTGTATGATCGAATTCCTGAATCAATTTCTCTGTTGTAAATTTGTGGTTTCTGTTTTCCTGGTAGGTTCCTTTTTGGTGCATATGTATAAAATATTTAGTATACTACCTGCCAATGATAAATTCTCCTTGTATATAGGTATGAACAAATATGAACCAAGTAGAAATGAGTAAAGCTGCAAGCATTTTAAGTATGAGGAAAAAACCCACAATTCTAAAATCCATAAAGCTCTAAAAACTTGAGTTCTTAAATTTTTTTTAACGTTTATTTATTTTTGAGACAGAGAGGGACAGAGCATGAACGGGGGAGGGTCAGAGAGAGGGAGACACAGAATCTGAAACAGACTCCAGGCTCTGAGCTGTCAGCACAGAGCCCGACACGGGGCTGGAACTCACAGACCGCGAGATCATGACCTAAGCCGAAGTCGGACGCTTAACGACTGAGCCACCCAGGCACCCCAAAACTTGAGTTCTTAAAAAATAAGTTTGTGGCAAACTCATTTAATTGCAACTTCTGACTTGAATTGACACGACACTACCAATAGTATTTATTTATCCCATTCGGTGTGATTTTATGTTTTATTGCATAAAAATTGATGTGTTTGATCTCAAGAGACTGATCAGGCTTTAGTGGGGATGTTACATAATAAATGGAAGGTGTACTTATTCTCTGTATAAACTCCAAAAGATTCTGAATTCAGAAATCCATTGGACCCAAGTGTATGGAACACAGGAGTGTGTAACTGTATACATTGTAAGAAAAAGAAAAAGTTATCTTTGAAATGGACCTTGTAGAATTGGTAGAGATAAAGGCATATTGAATAAAAAGAAAGTTTTGGGGAAAAGTGTGGAAAAAGGGAAAAATGAGGTGAATGTAGAAAATGTAAGTAGGAGTAGGAGGAAGTAGAGAGAGAATAAGTTGGATACAAATCGTAAAAAAACCTTAAAATGTTGGATTTTTTTTTTGAGATATGGAGAACCCTTGAATTTTGTGCAGAGGAGAAACTTAAATGACTGAGTTTAAAAGAACACTAAACTAGATAGGCTGGCATAAAGAAAAAGCTTTTAGAGGTAGAGATACATTCAATAGGCTGCTTTGCTAGGATGAACAGATGTGATCGAAGTGAGGCGCAGTGGTTCCCCCTTATCTGCGTGTAAGTTACCCATAGTCAACAGCAGTCTGGAAGCGGGTAATCCTCCTGACGAATCATCAGAAGGTCAACAGTAGCCCAACACTACATCACAATGCTGGCACCACTCACCACCCTTTGTCTCACGTGTAGGCATTTTATCATCTCACATCATCACAAGAGGGGTGAGTACATTACAGTAAAATATTTTGAGAGAGAGACAACATTCACATAACTTTTATTACACTATATTGTTATAATTATTTTATTATAGTTGCTGTCAGTCTCTTACTGTGCCTAATTTATAAATTAAACTTTATTATAGGTATGTATGTATAGGAAAAAACATAGTATATATAGGATAAGGTACTACCCACGGGTTCAAGCGTCCACTGCGGGTCTTGGAATATATCCCCTAAGGAAAAGGAGGGGACTATTATAAGTGGTATGCAAAGCAAGGTACAAATATAGAATCTGTAGGAGTTGGCCGAATATAGGAGAAGAGAAAGTGTGATGGTTAATTTTATGTGCCAATTTAACTGGGCTAAGGGATGCCCATATAGCTGGTAAAACATTATCTCTGGGTGTGTCTGTTTCTGGAAGAGATTAGCCTTTGAATCAGTAGATGGAGTATGGAAGATCTCCCTCACCACTGTCGGGGAGCACATCCAATCCACTAAGGGCTTGAATAGAACAAAAAGGTGGAGGAAACACAAATTTCATCTCTGCTTGTGCTAGAAGACCCATCTTCTGCTCTCGCACATTGGCGCTCCTGGTCTTCAGGCTTTCAGACTTGGGCAAGTACTTCTCTGTTCCCTTGATTCTCAGAACTTAGGACTGACACTACAGCATTGGCTTTCCTGGGTCACCGCTGGCTTTCCTTGCAGATGGGAGACTGTGGGACTTCTCAGTCTCTGTAACTGTGTGAACTAATCCCTCATAATGTATCTTTCTATGTATCAATATATATCTTATTGGTTTGGTTTTCCCCCCCGGGCGAACCCTGACTAATACAGAAGCAAAGAAGAAACAATTCATTTTCCCAGCACATATGCCACAGTTCCAGAATTACAAATTCAATGACTACACACTTACGAAAAAAATTCCCAAGCGATTTTTAGGGTGTTGACTTACTGTGAATTTAGAATCACTCTAGGGTGATTATGATGGTGATATGGGTGCTATGCAAACTTTTATTTTGTGAAAAGAGTTTATTAAATAGACATTTATCCCCTTCCTTTGCAAAATGGCAATCACCAAACCACAGTCATATTTTTCTCATTGTACAAGTACCAGTGAAACTGCAGTCTCATAGAAACAGATGCACTTCTCTAATTATAAAGTGTCCTGCTTAAAGGCAAATACAGTTTTCTTTTTTCAACGTTTATTTATTTTTGGGACAGAGACAGAGCATGAACGGGGGAGGGGCAGAGAGAGAGGGAGACACAGAATCGGAAACAGGCTCCAGGCTCTGAGCCATCAGCCCAGAGCCTGACGCGGGGCTCGAGCTCCCGGACCGCGAGATCGTGACCTGGCTGAAGTCGGACGCTTAACCGACTGCGCCACCCAGGCGCCCCCAAATACAGTTTTCAAATTTACGACTAGTTCCTTTTTATTAAGGGGGTCTCCTTATGACCAGAGCAGGATTAGTTGTGGTAAGTGTAAAGATACCTGGATTAGTTTGCCAGAGCTGCCATAACCAAATGCCACAAACCCAGGGGCATTAACAACAGAAATTTAAACAACAGTTCTGGGGTCTAGAAGTCCCAAATCAAGGTGTCAGCAGGGTTGGTTCCTTGTGTGGTCTGTGAGGGAAGGATTTGTCCCAGGCTTCTCTCCTTGGCTTTGTGGATGGCTGTCTGTCTGTGTCTCTTCACATTGTCTTCTCTCCATGCACGTCTGCCTCTGTGTCCAGATTTTCCCTTTTATAAGGATATCTGTCATATTGGATTAGAGTCCACCCTTGTGATCTCATTTTAACCTTATTACCTCTTAAAGATTCTATCTTCAAATAAGGTCAAATTCTGTGGTCTGGGACTTAGAACTCCAACATGGCTTTTTTGGGAGGGGGGATGTAACTCAACATCACACCATAGGTGTGGCCTTATGACATGCATCCCTAGGCCCCATTACAACATAAGGAAAGGTTGTGGAGTATTTTGAGAACTTAACTGAGATTTAGCTGCTGAGCAGATGAAGCTGATAGGCTGGCATAGATAACTCTTTCAAAGAGGAAACTTGATAATCAATTGTAGGGTGATTATTTGTTTACCAAATCCTCTTTACTTCTAAAATAAAGGTGTTCTCTCCAATAAATTAGAGCCTGAATACATCATAATCGTCTACCTATGAGTAAAAGCAATAAAATCATTATGAAAAACATTTTTTAAGCTGTAATTTTATTTTATTTAAACATTTGTCCCAATTAACTTTAATTTACTTGACTATACATTTCTGACAATAGGACTTTGTTTTACATTCAACATACAGTAAGTTTGTCAAATGAATGAATAAACTAATGAACAAATAACTTTCTGTTATATGCTATTGCATTATCATCTAGGGAGTAGAAAAAGAAGAGGAAACAAATAATGGAATGATAGAATCCCCTATAAAAATTGAAATACAATCATGGAACATTGCATCTTAGAGACTTTGGAGACCCCGGTACGAGAAGATCAGTTTCTCTTTTACAGTAGAGAATGAGGTTCAAGAGATCAATGTTTCTGACATCATAGGATGAAGTTCGTATCCAGCCTAAGAATAATGTGGTATAGTAGGAAAGTAGGCATTTTGAAATCAGAATTGTTGTTGTTTTTTAACAGTAATCATGTATTCTGAAGATCTGCAAGTCGGCTGAGGATTAGCTGCTCTCAGCTGATTTGGCGGATGTCTCTGTTGAGATTATTTGGTCTTTCTCATGGGTCTTGGAGTCAGCTGATCTAAACTGGGCTGGACTTTGATTTGAACTTGCTCTCTGTGTCTCTCATTCTTCTTCTGGCATCACTGGGCCAACTTGGGTATGATCTCATGGCAAAGACAGAGGAGCAAGTGGGCAAGCCCAATTGTGCAATTGGGCAATTCCCCCTCTTTAATTAAAGAAAGGATCTGTGAAGTTGTATGGCAAAGACCATGGATGTGGAGGGCAGGGCTATGAAGAACCAGGGTTGTTAATCTACCATAAATAATGAATACTGGGGGGTAGGAGACAGAGGATGGGAGTTTGTGACTTTTTTTCATGGCAAGAATATGGTACATTAAATCTTGGCTTTACAGCATGGCTTCCAGAAAGTTGGCTGTCCTCATTTTCTTCATCTATGAGCAGGGATGAATGGTATCTGTATTGCTGGATAATTGTGAAGAATAAAGAGATGTAATTTTTAAAACATTTGTCATTTAGTATATTTTTGAATTTATGTTACATCTCTTTCCTCTTCCCCTTCAGAGTACGATTTCAGGGTGTAGATACCTAAAACAAAAAAGATTATTATAAAGCAAATAAATACATACACAGTACAAAACACAATAAAAGCAAATAAATACAAAATGACAGTGTGCGCTAATATAGAGAAGGAACATAATGTAGGAAAAATTTCTTGTCCTGAAGAGGATTTTCAATGAAGATGAATGGACAGAAATAGAGAGGGTATTCCAAGGGTAGAGGGGGAATTTAAAAAATGTGGAGATGATGTCAAAATGAATAAATTTAGGTCACCTCACAATAGTGCCTTCCCCCCTTATGGGAGACTAGAGAAAGAGGCCTGTCCTAGCCGAGTCCTTAAAAATGTGAAAAAATATCTCTTTTCTTCTAGGATTTTTTAGATATCTGTAAAAGGGGAGAGAGGACCCAAGGAGGCTGAGTTTAGACATGCTTTGCTTATCTCTTGTCTTCTGATCATTTCTCACTGTTTATTCTAACCCTTGCTAAAAATGGATATGCCATTATATTTTTATTCATTAAATATTTATTGAAGGCTGAGTATGTGCAAAACATTATATCTGATGCTGAGGAGAGGTGAGGAGGTAGTGGTAGTGGGTTGTGTGTGCTGAGATGTATGACAAAGATTTCTGCTATCAGTGGCTCAATATTCTCCATTTCCCCCTACACCCACTAATCTCCACACTTTTCCCCTGTGCTGTGTCTCATATTGGTCTCTATGAATAATGTCGACTGAGCTCTATTGCCTTCTGGCTTTCATTAGAGGTCCGTCAATGGGACACACCAGCAGGTCGTTAGAGACTGGGAAGTGAGGGTTAGGTTTGCCCTGTAGCCTTGACAACTGGCAATGGCCACATTTCTAAAAGTCACAGCTCCTGTGGCAGCCCTTTCCTAGAGCTACAGCTATAGCTTCTCCTGAGTTCTGGTAACTGCTGTCTCTCTTGACCTGGGGCTGATGTTAGCTTCCCGGTGTTGCTAGTCCTGGGGTGCTTCATCAATATTTGTTGGTTTCCCTTAATCCCCCCATGTCTTAGTAGATAGCCCCTTCACTAAATCTTCTTCAGTGATCCCTTCTGATTATGCCATCTGTGTTCTCTCAGGACCCTGATACAACTTCTGACTGTAAAATCAATATATAAATTGAGGAACAGGTTGTACTAATATGCTTTCTTCTCACATGGAAGCTTTGCTGGATTAGTGAGTGATATCCTATTTTTTAAAGTATATTTTAATACATTTACCTTTTTGTTTGGAAAATGATTTTATCTGGGTTATAGTTGCTTTTTTTCTTCCCCCTTCTTTCCTTCTTTCTTTCCTCCCTCTCTCTCTCCCTTCCCTCTCTCCCTTTCTCCTTGTCTTCCTTCCTTCCTCCCCCTCTCCCTCCTCCCTTCTTTCTTTCTTTCTTTCTTTCTTTCTTTCTTTCTTTCTTTCTTTCTTTCTTTCTTTCTTCTTTCTCTTTATGGTTACTTGCTATGTGCAGTCAGACAAGAAAGATATTTGAAATCTAAGCAATGTTTGGGCAAAACTATACAACTAGTGTTTTGAGGAAAGAGATTAGCACTAAATCCAGATAATTTTGTGCCCATTTTATATGAGAAAAATTTTAAATCCTGGTGTTTCTATTTACGTGTTATACTTTTTCATGACTTATACTTCTAAATACTGCATTCTCAATAACTTCCCTCCCCCCTTAAATCCCTACTGTACATTCCTCTTTAAATCTTATTCCATGGTGTATTTGAAATACACAATAGTTCATAAACTTGAATGTATAATGGCTTAATTTAATTTTTCCCCCATAGCCAAACTCAACTTACCTTATGAATCCTATTTGCAATTTTGGCAGTAACTCCTTCTTGTTAATTCAAGGTTAACTCATTTTTTATGCCATTCCTGGATGAACAAGAGCTTCACCCAGGGTCTGGATTCTGCCTACTTTGTTTCCTGTCTAATTCTCTGATGATCTGTTGCTGTTCACATGAAGCCATGTGAAACCACCGGTAGTTCCCCAAACAATATGCGTGATGCTTTTCCTGCTGCTGTTTTCAGACGTGTAGTTCTTTTAGCTGGGTAAACCACATTCCCCCTACTCTCTCTTCACCTTATTCACTTCCTATGAATACATACATGTCTATTCTCTTTATTTGACTTCTCTTTCAAAGCATTTGATAAGTACCTAGCTTACAAACGTCTGATGATAGTAAGATCATTCCCATTCCAAAGATAAGGAAACTTATGTTCAGAGATATGCATCAAAAACTAATAAATATATCAGTTGTGGGGTTGGAATTGAAATTTCTATTTCTGATTCCAAGTTTATGTCTTACTCTCTACTTAACATAACGTAGTTATTTATTCATACAGGAGATATTTGTGGAATTCCTAATATGTACTAATCACTGGGATACAGGAATAGTTTAGAGGATCTCACGGTTCACTGGGAAAGGGTTGTAAGCAGAGAGGTAGGTATAACACCATTTACAGAAGAGTTAAATGGCAGTGGAGTTAGAGGAAGAGAAAGTGACACCCTCTTGTGAAAGCAAGAGAATTTTTCCTTAGAGAGATTACATTCAAGTTAGGTTTTGAATATAAGTAAGGTTTCCCTAAGCAGAATGAGATTCAGGAGGGATAACTGATCCTGTCTTCATTTAAAATTTTGATTTTTGTTTATTATGAGTTTTTTGCATTGATTTAGATTTTTTTGAAGTGTTACAGATACTTTTTTTTTAACGTTTATTTATTTTTGAGACAGAGAGAGACACAGCATGAACGGGGGAGGGGCAGAGAGAGAGGGAGACACAGAATCGGAAGCAGGCTCCAGGCTCCGAGCCATCAGCCCAGAGCCCAACGCAGGGCTGGAACTCATGGGGCTCGAACTCGCGGGGCTGGAACTCGCGGACCGCGAGATCGTGACCTGAAGTTGGATGCCTAACCGACTGAGCCACCCAGGTGCCCCATGTTACAGATACTTTTTAAAAAGCATTTGTCTTGATTCCTGAGTTTTTTAGTGCCCCCTTTAAACTTGATGTTTGAAGCAAGTGCCTTGCTCTTCTCATTCTAGTCCTTTTCCTGTGAGTCATGGAGTTGGAAAAAGTGTAACTTTTCCAATGAAAGGTGACAATTTAGCCTTGGTAGAGTGAGGGGTGTGAGTTTGTGGCAGCGGTGGGAGCAGTGATTGTCCAAAGATAGGGGTACTGCTGGATTTGAAGTGGCTGAACAACAGCCTAGAAACTTTGGTTTTGAGTTTTCAAAAGAGTTATTGGAAATCTTAAAAAATCCAGAATGGTAAAATCACAGTTGATTTTAGAGAGATGTCTGTATAGAGGACTGAGTGGATTTAAACATGGCAATAAACTAAGAGTTGGTTTCATCAAACAAGAAAGATTGGAAATCTAAATAAAATCAATACAGCTAAATATTGTACTGGGGTAATTTGATCTTATGTTTAATTTGTAAATAAAAGTTTCTTTTCTAATTATACACTGAAGTTTTTCTTCAAGGAAGGATTACTTGGACAAGGTGTTTTAAAAGATCTCATCGTCTACATTTTCATCTTTAACTCGTCTCTAGTTAAGCTGTACGGTGATAGTGAAGTGCAACTTTACCTCCACCATATAGCGCCTTCTCTGACCAACATTGCTTTTGCTGTTCCCAAAAAATCAATAGCAAGAAATCTCAGACTTGATTTTGTTTAGCATGTCACCACCTAGTGAAACGACAACAGCAAAAAAAGCAAAATAAGTGCAAGAAGCCTGAGCAATTGAAAGTATCTCCCAGTCGCTCGAGAATTGCCTCTCATAATACTTTACTGTTTTCAACCCTAATAAGGAGAAAGCTCTTTCACTACATAAATGTTCAACTCATTCTACTGTGGTTTTTTTCATTAGTTGACTTAGCAAGAGCCTTTGACTCTGAGAGTTTTTGTGTTTTGTTTTTTTACATTATAGCCTATAAGGTGGAAACATTGATTTACCTAATGAAGTAAACATCCTTGGAAGATAATTTGTCCAAATATAGGGCAACCAGGGTCATGCCATGTGTCATTAATTAAATCGTGCTTTTTTTTGGGAGGGGATCTCAGAGTAACTATACTGGGGAATCAAGATATGAAAATGATAAATATTGGCTGCAAATAGCATTTAATGTTCCTGATCAGTTTGCACCATGTCATCAACAAGAGTCATAGCTATAAGCGTATGAAGTTAAAGAGAATTGAGCAAAGGCTATAGTAAGTTCTGGAAAAATATTAGTTACTTTGGGAGGCAATAAGTAGCTTTATTTTGGCAGTGACTCCTGGCAGTTGGAGAATATCATTTAATAGATTTTTCTGAATATGTTCCTAATAGGACATCTTTGTTATGAAACTCAATGCCAAGTGCTTTATCTTGGAAGTTATTATTTCTTCTTTCAGTGGACAGAGAGTTTTTGAGGAGCCCATCTTCAGTTTGATGAAGAGAACCTTTTCTAAGCAATTAGGAAAATGAATATGTATTTGTGGCAGATGTGAATTAGGATTCTGTCATCATCCTTCTCTATAATTCCCTTCCTTCCTTTGACATTGCTTACAATGTTATAGTTTCACATTTTACATTTAAGTCTATGATTCATTTTAAGTTTTTTTTTTTTGTATAAAGAGTGAACTATAGGTTAAGGTCAAATCTTTTTTTTTCTTTTTTGGCCTATGGATAGTCAATTGTTTTACGCCATTTGTTGAAAAGAAATCCTCTCTCCAATGAATTGTTTTCACACTCTTGCCAAACTGAGGATATTTGTGTCTATATATTTTTAGATTCTTTGTTCTGTTCCATTGATTGCTGTCCTTTCACTAATACCACCCTGTTTTGATCACTGTAGCTTTAGAGTAAGTCTGAAAAAATCAGATACTGTGGGTCTTCCAACTTTGATCTTCCTTTGGCTTTGAATTCTTTTGGTTATTCTCATTCTTTTACTTTTCCGTTTAAATTTTAGAAACAGCTTTTTATATATTCTGGGAAGAAGAATCATACCTTTGGGTTTTTGATTGGAACTTCATTAAACCTACAGGTCATTAGGGGAGAATGGGCATCTTAGCAATATTCTGTCCTCCAATCCATGAATACTGTATATCTCTCCACTTTTTAAAAGGTCTTCTTCAATTTCTTTTATCAGTTTTTGAAGTTTTTAGCATACATACCATGCATGTATTTTTGCCAGACTTACACTTCAGTATTTAACCTTTTTTTGAGCTGTAAGTAGTTCTTTTTAAAATTTCAGTTTTCATTTGTACATTCATAACATATAGAAAAACAGATGAATTTTCATACTGATATTATATGTTGTGGCCTTGTTAAACTCACTTATTAGTTCCAGGAACTTTTTTGAATCTATTTTGGGGTTATTTTACATAGAAAATCATGTCACCTGTGTATAGAGATAGTTTTACTTCTTTTTCCAGCTGAATGCATGCCTTTGATCTTTATTCTCTTGCTGTATTGCTATGGCCAGAATCTTCAGGAATATTGAAAAGAAATGCTGAGAGCAAACATCCTTGCCTTGTTCCTTATTTTATTTTTTATTTTATTATTTTATTTATTTATTTTTTGAGGGACAAACACACTTTAATTTTAAAATGGGGCCAAATTGTAGGCATAAAGTATTAACATATACAGAGGTATTTAAAAATAAACTTTTCCTCCTTATATCTTCAAGCAAATTAGAATAACCCTAGTAACTCAATATAACCAGGCTCTTTTTCTATAAAATAATTATATCTCATTACTTAAAAATACAGTTTGAGTAGCAGTTGAAGCTGACTAGATCCAATAAATCCGCTATAGATTTTCTTATACTCATCAGATACTGATTTAATTTTTTTTGTATTTTTATTTAATTTTTTTTTTAATTTGCATCCAAGTTAGTTAGCATATAGTGCAATAATGATTTCAGGAGTAGATTTCGTAATGCCCTTTACCCATTTAGCCCATCCCCCCTCCCACAACCCCTCCAGTAACCCTCTGTTTGTTCTCCATATTTAACTCTCTTATGTTTTGTCTCCCTTCCTGTTTTTATATTATTTTTGCTTCCCTTCCCTTATGTTCATCTGTTCTGTGTCTTAAAGTCCTTATATGAGTGAAGTCATATGATATTTGTCTTTCTCTGACTAATTTTGCTTAGCATAATACCCTCTAGTTCCATTCATGCAGTTGGAAATGGTAAGATTTCATTCTTTTTGATTGCTGAGTAATACTCCATTGTGTGTGTGTGTGTGTGTGTGTGTGTGTGTGTGTGTGTGTATACACATATATATGTATACCACATCCTCTTTATCAGTTCATCCATCGATGGACATTTGGGCTCTTTCCATACTTTGGCTATTGTTGATAGTGCTGCTATAGCCATTGGGGTGCATGTGCCCCTTAAAAACAGCATACCTGTATCCCTTGGATAAATACCTAATAGTGCAATTACTGGGTCATGGGGTAGTTCTATTTTTAATTTTTTGAGGAACCTCCATACTGTTTTCCGGAGTGGCTGCAGCAGCTTGCATTCCCAGCCTTGTTCCTAATTTTAAAGGGAACACATACAGGTTTTCAACATTATTATCTCATTTGTTGATATTTTATAAATTCCCCTTATCAGGTTAAGAAATTTTCCTTTTATTTTGACTTTTTAAAGGTTTTTTTAATCATAAAAAATTGTGAATTTTGTCGAAGCCTTTTCTGCATTTCTTCATATTATGCGGTTTTTCTTTAGTATTTTAATCTGATGCTTTATTTTGATTTTCGAGTGTTGAGCCAGCATAGCATTCCCAGGATGAACCTAAGTCAGTCATGATGTATTATCTTTTTTAAAACATTGCTAAATTAAATTTGCTAGTGTTTGCTTGAAGAAGTTTGCTTTGAAGTGTTTGCTTTGTGTCTAAATTTATGAGCAGTATTGTTCTATAGTTTTATTTTATTGTAATTTTTTTGGTGTCAGAGTAATGCTGGCCTACTAAAATTAGTTTAAAAGGGTTATCTTCACTTACATTTTCTGGAAAAGATTGTGTCACATTGGTGTTATTTGTTTCTCAAAAGTTTAGTAGTTTAGTAGAATTTGCTAGTGAAACCATTTGGGCTTGGAATTTGCCTTGTTGAAACATTAAAAAAATTTTTTTTAATGTTTATTTACTTTTGAGAAGGGGGGAGGGTCAGAGAGAGAGAGAGGGAGAGAGAGAGACAGAATCCGAAGCAGGCTCTAGGCTCCACCAGAGCCCGACACGGGAGTTGAACTCACCAACTGTGAGATCATGACCTGAGCTGAAGTTGGATGTTTAACTGACTGAGTCACCCAGGCACCCCTGAAAAAATTTTGAATTTGATTTGTTTAATAGATATATGACTATGTAGGTTATTTATTTCTCTTGAATGGGTTTTAGAAGATTGTCTACTACAAGATAAGATAAAGTGTAATGATTTTATAGTTTTTGTCTTTTGTGTTATATGTAAGAAATCTTTGCAAAAACCAAGGTAATGAAGATCTTCTAAGTTTTCTTCTAGAAATTTTAGCTCTTAATTTAAGGTCTGTGACCCATTTCAAGTTAATTTTTGTATATGCCATGAGTTAAAGAATGAGTGCATTTCTTAATAATGTGGCTATCCAATTGTTTCAACATCATTTATTAAGATTATCATTTCCCTATTGAGCTGCATTGGTACCTTTGTTGAAAACCAATTGACCATATATGTACTGGTCTATGTCTGTAGTTGCTGTATCATTTTTTTGATTTCAATGTCTATCTTTATACTAATATCCAACTATATTAGTCATTATAACCTTGTAATTTTTGGAATCAGAAAGGCAAATAACTCATCTTTATCAAAGTTGTTTTGTTGATTATCTTTCCTCTTTTTAGATGGTAAACTTTTATTGATTTCCTATGTTATTAAATTTCTACCAAAACATATACATAACTATACAGTTCTTGTGGATTGATATATTATTAATATTCTATTATTTATTTAGTTTAAAAATATTCCCCTCTTTATTATGTGTCTTTTTTTAAAGTTTTTGTTTTAATTCCAGTTAATTAACACACAGTGTTACATTAGTTTTAGGTGTACAATATAGTGATTCAACACTTCCATATGTTACCATGTACTCATAATCATGATCCCCATCATCTATTTAACCCATCCCTCCACCCCACCCCTCTGGTAACCACCAGTTTGTTCTCTATAAGTAAGAGTCTGTTTCTTGATTTGTCTCTCTCTCTCTCTCTTATTTCTCCCTTTCTTTGTTTGTTTTGTTTTGTAAATTTTACATATGAGTGAAATCATATGGTATTTGTCTTTCTCTGACTGACCTATTTTGCTTAGCATTATACTCTCTAGTTCCATCAATGTCACTGCAAATGACAAGATTTCATTCCTTTTTTATGGCTGAATAACACTCCATTATATCTGTCTATCTATCTATCTATCTATCTATCTATCATCTATTCATCCATACATACGTACACCAGCATCTTTATCCATTCATGGATCGATGGACACATAGGGTGTTTCCATATCTTGGCTATTGTAAATAATACTGCTATAAACATGGGGATGCATGTATCCCTTTGAATTGGTGTTCTTGTATTCTTTGGGTGACTGTCCTTTGAATTTTTACAAAAAAGCTTGTTGGGATTTTATTTGTATTGCATTTAATCTATAGATCAATTTGGGGGAAAATGACATCTAAACAATATTGATTACCTGATCCATGAATATGGCATATGTCTCTATTTGCTTAGACCTTTAATGCTTTTACAGCAATGTTTTGAAGTTTTTAGTATAGGTCTTACACATATTATATACTGTCCTTTTGATATTGCTTTTATACTTTGTGAGGATGAATCATAGCAACCTTTAGTCTAGTGTTGTTTTGCTCCACTACTGAGGTAATACCTTCTGAATACTTTGCCTCATGCCCTATGAATTACAAAGTTTTCCACTGTGACTTATGGGAACATGAATGATTCCTAGCCCTATGTGAAATTTAGACATTGTTACCTTGGTTCCTTTCTGGTATTTTTGTTTGTTTGTGTTCTGTTTTGTCAGCATCAGGTAGTTGATGTGTACATGCATGTACTAGTCAATACTTAAATATTTAAGAGGGACTTTCTGAAGATCTCTGGTGCTTTGTTTTACAGCCCTCCACTTTTCAATACTGTGCTTTGCAAACGGTAGCTGCCTTGGCTTCTCCCATCTCTCTGCTAGTCTCCTCAACTTACAGGGGTTACCATACTTTGTCTGGGGTCCTCCCTCCACACAAGGAGTAACCTGGGGCAACTGAAGTGCTCACCACACTCTTTCTCCTCTCAGTGATGACTGTTCAGTGTTGCCTGATGTCCAATATTGGAAAGCCATCGTTTCACATATTTTGCACAGGTGTTTTGTTGTTTCACAGGCTTTAGTTGTTTTAGTTCATAAATTAAAATTTGATCTGTTTACTCCAACTTTGCTGGAAGCAGAAATAATATTATTTTTAAAATCTTCCTTCTATTTTTATCTTTTTGCATGTGTATGTTTGTATTTTGAAAGCTACTTTTCTCTACCTAGTGTGGCAACTATGACTCTTATTTTAACTGCTGTTTTTGAGGTAGAAGTTGCAGATAAGACTGATTCTGTAGACAATGGAGATATAATATAGACACTGTTTTATGTGTGAAAAAGTTTATTACTCACACAATGAGGCTTTCTAAGGAGAGCAAGGCAGGCTTCCAAGCATATCTGAAATAGCTTGCAAGAGCAAGGAAAAGGTGACTGACTTGGCTTTTATTGTGATTATGGTGGGGCTGGGGTAAAGTACCATCTCACTAGGGCAGGCTTACATGGTGTGAACTTCCTCCTGGAGCTAAAGGAGAGAGCGTTCTTATCAGCTTGCCCACAAGTGGGACATAAGGGGAAGTGGGTGTGGTAAGGCTTGAAACTGTCAGAAAACATCAAAAGTGGAGTCAGTCTCTTAATTACAGCTCACCCTTGATATTTGACTGATGACTGAAATGGGTCATGCTTCATTTAATTTAATTTGAGCTTGTTTAAGTCTGCCATTATGGCGCTCTATGAGACTTATAGCCTAAGCCTAGTAAGGGAGGTGAAAACTTCATTAAATGTCTTTTTCAAAAGCTGAGCATTGTGTATTTTGTGAAATGAAATGAAATGAAATGAAATGAGTATCTTGCTCACTTTTAGTAATGTTTGGAAATCGGAAAGGTATAAGACTTGTCTTAGTGAGTCCTTATATTGTGCCTTTCATATGTGCAGAGACATGTGAGATTTTGATTTATATTTTGGGTATCTGTGAACAAAAGATTCCCAGAGTTCTTTGCCCTAAACAAGGTGATGTTGAGTAAAGAATGGTTGTTGTTGAACTAGATGGACAAGCCAATGACATCGGCTCAAGAGCCTGTAAAAATGTGCAAATGGTGCTGGTTATTGGCCAGGGCATCCAGTGCATGAAGTGTGGCCCCTTGTATCAACCCTTGGTTCCCATCTATGATTTGTGGCATCCTAGTTAAAGCAACAGCTCTGCAGTGAGCATCCATCATATGTTGGTGGTACTGTTATCCATAAAATATACAAACTCCCTTTGCATTTCACTAAGCTGCTCCCAAGGGGCTCCCTCGGCAGGCAAGAGGTCAGTGAGAGGGATGAATTCCTCCAGAACTGAGGCATCTGACAAGTGACTGAAAACAGGAAACTACCCCCTTCCGGTAGGTGGGGTATACCAGAAGGCCCAGGTTTGACTCTATACTGTGAGTACTATTTCTATTTTAACAAGAGGAACTTGCTAGCCTTGCTGCGCTTGTAAAGTGTTGATGCTTTTATAACCCAAGTCATTATAAGCAGCTGGGTATGGACAGTCACAGTCAAAGCCTGTGAGAGCCTATGTTCCTGCGATGACCCAGTATGTGGTCAGCAATTGTGCCTCTAATGGCATATAGTATAGTATACGTGTGTGTGTGTGTATATATATATACTATATATATATATATATATATATATATATATATATATACTATATATCATATATCATATATCATATATCATATATCATATATCGTATAGTACATAGTATAGCTGAGGAGGTCAAATCTTTACACCTGAATCTGTGGACAACTTGTAGCCATCACGGATAGTCCATAGACTCCAACAGGTATTAGAGAAGGTTGCTAAAGCCTCTACAATAATGATGTCTCTGGGGGAATACTAAGGAACTTACAATCATATTGCAATTTGGACAGATTCTAGAGCCTTTTACTGTAGGAGTCTCTTCAAGGTGAGTCATTTTGTGAGAAACAGCATAAATAGGCTTAAGGAAACTTTAAAATGAGGAATATGTTGCCTTCAGAACACAAAAGTGCCTAAAGGATGTTGAGTTTCTTTTAATGCTGTGGGTGCTTACAGAATCAATAACTGTTTTATGACAATGTTAGGGATGGAGTGGTCTTTAGTTTACATATTGATTTTCAGGAACTTAACCAAGGCACCATGTACAAATTATGGCTCAATGACCCATCTTTTTTTTTGTGCGTGAACTCCTTTGTGAGTGTTTGTATGTCCTGAATGAGTATATCAAGTGACTCTCCTTGGAGGAGGATGTCATCAGTATGTTGTGACTATGGGGATTTTAGGCAAGACAATTTTTCTGATGGCTAAAGTGAGGCATATGGATGTGTCCTCTATTTTATTATGTTTATTAACTCTCCTAAGAGTGGGTATCTTGTTCAAATTTATTGCTATCTCCAAGTATAACTAATTTGAGCATTGGTGTTGATTAAGGTCATGAAAGTTTGCCAATTGGCACATTTCGGCAGATGTTAAAGGTAGTCTAGATCCTCTACTGTAGAGACACAAAAGCTGATAAGCACGCTTTTACCTTTTTATTGTGTACATTCTTTTAGTTTTGCATTTGGATTTCCAACTGGATCAAATTGTGGAACTCTGTCTCATTATTTTTATTTCCTCTCCCTCTATGTCCAAAGTTTCTCCCCCACCTGTGGTTATTCCATGTTCTCCAGTGGAAGTAGGGAATGCTCTTCATTTTTCTACCTTGTTCATGTTTTAACTTTCTTCCACCAGAGAGTTTGTAATCAGTGTCATCAGGATTAGTGGCCTCCTCCATGACAATGGTTGCCTTATAGGATTTAAGATCTCCAAGTTTAAGTTGAATTTGAATTAATACCTTGGTTGTATGATGGGAATGTCAGGGTATTTTCTGTATAACTCTGAGGATCAGGATTTTTTTGGCATGAGATGCACAGGCTATAGCATCAGAAACAGCATTTTTGGGGGTCCTAGTAAACCATCTGCTTTTAAGAATGTGACAGCAGTATACTACATGGTGACTACTATTCCTCACGTAAGTGACCAATCATAAGTGGTTTGTACAAAACATAAGTGAGCTTGTATATTCCACAGTGTATCAGCCTTTATCCTGATCTCTATAGATTAGAACCATTGCCTCGTTGAGACATGCAACCAATTGTCACAGGGTAGGAATCATTCTCCTGAACTTAGCCTCAGTCATAGCTTATGCCAGAATTGGACACATGATTCAATATGAGATACATAGGTAGGTCTGGACTAGGACATATGACTCAAGAGCCACTTTAAATAGGGCCCCAACCCCATACTTCTGTCCCTAAATGTTAGTTATCAAAACTTCCCACTTAGGTTATATGACAGAGACTCAGTAGGACTCAGCAAGTAAAGCATAAAGCAGCACAGCTCAGGGTGCAAGCTTGCCAGCAGGCAGTGACATAACTCAAAGAACATGCTAGACAGCGGGCAGTAGAGCTAGTTAGCCAAGTGTTTGATCCAATAAATTCTCTTTGTACCAATTTACATTACCATAGGAAAAGAAAAGTTAGGTAGTACATGGTTATAGTAAAGCAAGGAGCTCCTAGTTAAGTATGAGTTCAGTTAGAAAAAGAGATAATTGTATTACTATGTGATTGGCCAAGGTAGAGATAGATTGAAGGCACAAAGGAGAGTGAAATTATTTTTTCTAGGGTAAAGAAGGTGGGAGAAGAGACAGATTCAAATAAAAGGAAACACTGAGCAGGTTTGGAAGGAAGATTACCCCAGGTAGAGAATGGGGTGAGGATGGGTAGATTGGTATTATAATCTGAAAGAATTGCATGTGCAAAGATGTTCAAGGTGCATTTGAATAATTGTAAGAATCTCAAGATGATCAAAGCAGAAGATTCACATTAGTAGGTAGGTTGAGGCAGAAAATGGAGATCTTTATACTCCACTGAAGGAAAATCATGAAAAAGTCTGCATTTGGAAAGATCGCTACTGCAGCAGTGTGTGAGTGACTTGGAGAGAATGTCTAGAAGCAGGAAGACCCAAGTCTACTGTTGGCTCATATGGAACTTTTATGCAAATTTAAAAAGGGTACTCTTTCTCCAGGTACTTTACTTTATTTATTGGAAAATATTCATATCATTGACTATAATAGCTATTTTACTATAAAGTGAGAAAAGTTCTGTAAAAAAATATAAATCTATAATGCCCATGATGGAAATTAAATGATGCCTTCATTAATAATCTCAAGTGTGGTGACTGTGTAGGCCACGAAGTGTACAAACATGTTATCTATCTATCTATCTATCTATCTATCTATCTATCTATCTATCTTTCTATCTATCTATCATCTATCTATCAAATAGCAGTAATTCAGGATGGTACAATCCAAGGGCTTGGTGATCTATGATTACTCAGACTGAAAGTTCTAGATGTAAGATCTGAAGTAGTGGGAGTGCTAAGGTGACTTTTTTTTTTGTTTTTTTTTTGGTCCTGGGAAACTAGGTAGGTAATTATGTCATCCACTAAAATAAGTAATAGAAAAGGAAAGAGGATAGTGGTAGGAAACGAGTTTGGTTTAGTTTTAGATATGCTAAATTTGTAGTGTTTGTAGGCTTATCTATAGGCAATTAGATGTATTGATCGGGAGCTCAAGACAGGAAAGATGGAAGCCATAGGCTTAGTAGTCGCTAACATGTTGGCAGTTATAAAAGACATGGGAATGTTTAATTACAGGCAAATTGAGTGACTGAAAGAGCCAAAAGTAAGCATGGTTCCTTGATCTCTCCCTCTCATTTTTTTTTTTTTCTGATATCTTGAGAGTATTTCTGAATGATTTAATGGATAGAGGAATTGAGTATCTCAAATGATTGGCATGGGACTGTTACTCTTCCAACCTGATGTGTGGGACTCAGAGACAGAATTAATTCAATTTTTAAAAAATGGAGTTATGTGCCTTTTTTTTAAACCTGCTAATTCATACTCTGTGCATGGAGGCAACAGCGCTTTCTGGTTGAAGACACTGGCTCTGGAGGCCAATGTTCCTTCAACATGAAAAAGTAGCATCCTACTGTGGAACATGGACAAAAAGAGAAGAACCAGGAGAATAGAGATGACACAATGGACATCTGGACAGGAGGCGGTAGGTAAGGTGGTTAGGGACATTGACTTTGAGTTCGGGCTGCCTGGGTTATAATTCAATCTCTGCCTCTTACTTGCATCTATACTTGCCTCTATATTACATGTTAATTAACCTCATGGTGTCAATTTCTTTATCTATAAAATGGGATAGTAATGGAATGAACTTGTAAGGTTGTTTTATTAATCATAGGATTAAGTGAAATGATATGCATAAAGCTTTTAGTTGAGTGCCTTGCACATTAGTTTTCTTTGTTACTGATATGAAGTTTACTTGGGAATTTATGTGCTACAGAAGGATGTCTTTGGAGTCTGTGCAAAAAAAACGTAATGCACATATTAATTAAATGATGCTTATCCCAATTTATTCACAAAAGGATCTGAGGTGGTTCTACCATAAGATACAAAGATAAAGTATAATGAAGGGACAGATAAACTGAGTTATATAAAGCCACGAGGACGTAGAAACACAGGCCTAAGGTCCAACACTATATCTGCAGGTGGGACATATATTCAGGTGAACAAAACAGACAGTGGAGTATATATTTTGGGCTATTTCTTCTTTCCAAGATAGTCCTGAGGCCATGCCGTTCCTGTATTTCCACCCTGCACCACTTGTATTTTGGCAACATAATAATGTTAACTCTGCCTAAAGGAAACATGCTTTCAAAAAGTTCCTTTCTCCTGTCTTTCCAGCTTAGGTTAAACTGTCTACCTATGCTCAACTCTCAGATGTAAAACTTTGGGCTTTTCTTGGTTCTTCTCTCCCAATATCTACTCCACTAAAGATGCTTTTTTCCTCCTTTGCAGTTCCTCCCCCATCAGGTCTAACCTTTCCATTTGTGCGACTATGCCTCTGGTTTAGACCTTTGTCACTTCCTGGATATTCTTTGTATTATTTTCCTATCAATTTTTCTCCCTCCTCTCTAGTCTCACCCAATTCAGTCTCTCCAGTACATCTCTATCAGATGTATCTTCCCCAAAGAGTTCTAACCATATTATTCACTTGCTGAAAAGCTTTGAGTGGCTCCCCAATACACTCAAAATCTAGTTTCAATGCTTAATATTTAAGGGACCCTCACAATCTAAACCTATTCTTTATTTCCAGATGTATCCTTCACCACTTCACAACTCACAGCTACGTTCTGCTCCCCCAATGCTTCATCTCTGTATTCCACACAACACCTTGTGCAGTGCCACGCTTAAGGTAAAGAGTTCAGTTAGAAACTGAAGGTTTGCCTCCTGTGAATTCAAAACCCATGGAGTGCTGCCCTCTTTTGGTTAAAGTAGCCCAGAGTCCAAACCACCAAATAGGGAATGATGCTGAATGACTCATCTTTTCCTTTTGGTTAGAACCCTCATGGAAACAAACAGGCAGGGTGAAATAATTCCATCCTTTTTTTCTCATTTCATCTAGCTTCAAAGATTGTTTGGGGAGATAGAAAGAAGATAAAACTCTGTATAGAAATGTTGGAACTCTACTGATTCCAATCATATATTACGTGTACACTCAGAGCTGGGGTAAAGCCAATAGTTACTTTGAATGCTTCCAGAGCTCCAAAAATCTTCAGGCCTCAATACGGACTTGTATGTAAAATTCAGGGGATGATCAAGGAACAAGTATTCCCTAAAATCCCTGTGGGGTTAAAGACAGCTTCTTGATCTAAGGGATACTGAAGCAAGTGTCAAGGTCATTTTTTCATGCTGATAACTTGGTATTTGGTCAAGTAAGAAATGGAGCCTGGCCTGGAAGGTAAAGCGTACTTCTGTAGACCTTGCTGGGTCCCAGTTTGTGACTCTGCCTGAGCCAGTCTTGAAGCTCCAGAAGAAGTGGAGAGGTAGGATGCCTCAGAGCCCCGGAAGAGTAATGGTCATGTTTTTAAGAAAAGATGACAGCATGAGAGACTCACAGGAGAAAGATCCCGAGTGAGGTTTCTTGATTATGAGGTGAATGTCTAGGATTCATTTTGGAGCTTTTTAACCATGTCATTGTCACAAATCACATTGAACCTCACTAGGTACAAAGACAATGAATAGTAAATAGGCATGCGCTATAAATAACAGGAAAGCTCAATTAAGGCAGACCTTGAACTTTATCTCAAATGTCAATAAAACCAAACTTCCTTGGATCTGAAAGGGAAAGGCATTCTAAAACCGAAACTCAGCGGGTGACAGGATGCTCCACACCTCTTGTTGGAGGACGGAAAGGTTTGTGGGTTGGTGTCTGATGCAATCTTGGCACCATTCTTGATTAGGAGCTAATGTTAGCAGAAAGATCGGGTGTCAGTCATGACCAGCGTTGTTCTCTACTATCTTGAGAAGGTCACCGGATTGTTGCCCCTTCTTTTTTGAAACTTGATCTGGGGACCACAAACAGCCACAATGAGTTGGATCACCGCCATATGCTCTAAATTGGGCTGACAAGGCTGACTCAGTGCCAGGAGCTGACACAGGATGCAGCTTGAAATATTCAGAGGGGAAGAGGGTTGAGTTTTCTTTTTCATTTTCAAGAATGCTATTTGAGGAGATAGGATTGTATATGAACATCAAAGAGTGAATTAAATGAGGTCTGTCCTACATTTGGATAGAGGAGATCCCTACAAATCTGTAACTTTCCTGTGTTAAATTTTAGGCTCTGGATTGCTCTGCTATATTGGGAGGCTGCTGTTCCTTTTCAATGTGTTGGGCTGTCTCTTTAACTTTGGAACTATAAAATTTGTTTAAAGGTCCCTAAGAAACAATGGAAAATCCCACTTGTGAGTTAGGACATGTACACATCCAAAAATATGGGTTCTTTCATTTGTGTGTGAATCTGCAAGCAGCACCTCACTAGAGCTGAACTTTTGCTATATAAATAAAACCATCTGGTGTATCCAAAGAATTTCAGTCTCTGGAGAACAGGATCATAAACAATCGATCCTCCACAGACCTTTCAGTATTTTAGTTTGAGCAAAGCTTTCCCACAGCACTGCTTTGATTATTTTATCTGTTTTTAATCTTCTAAGGATTTTATAATCTGGTCTCTCTACTCTAATGTCTACATGTGAGTCCATAAGGAAAAGTTCTGCCCCATCATTTTTGGCATCCTTGAAGTTATTTTGATGAATACAAGGCATCCTTGAAGTTATTTTAATGAATGGATCACAGATAGATACTCAGATTAATAGGGAGTTTGGAAGAAGGAAGTACTGCGTAGTATTCCATTT
This sequence comes from Puma concolor, assembly GCF_028749965.1. Classification (NCBI taxonomy): domain Eukaryota; kingdom Metazoa; phylum Chordata; class Mammalia; order Carnivora; family Felidae; genus Puma; species Puma concolor. The sequence continues at coordinate 39,076,049 of NC_141673.1, read as the reverse complement.
TTCTGATGGGAAAATGAGACATAGAGTGGTAAGTTCAAAGTCCCATGTCCCACAACTATTAACTGCTAAACATGAGCCAGATTTTGTGAATCCCAGTTGAATAATCTCTTTACCCAGTGCTGTCTTTAACTTAATGTTTATTTTCTTTGAAGCATGCTTCTTAATAAAACAAAGAAAATACAATCTTTGACCAATTGACCAAACAAGACCCGGCAGCTGGGAAATTGGTTAAGTCTCATAAGAATGCAACTGGCTTTCTTCTGCTTTTCTTTTCTCTTTAACCTCTTTTGTCTCCTTTAGCAAAAATCATTTAGTGTTAATTCATTTCTTGGAAGAAGCAAATTTCTAGGCAGCTTCTGAAACTGGAATATGTTTGTATGGACGACCAAAAGGGATTAAGCACGAAAGTCATGTCATAGAACATTGGCCAGGGTGTCTCCATAGACAAAGCTGCATTAGAATCACTTGGGGGAGCTTAAAAACAATGCCTGGGTCCCATACTCTGAGAGCAGCATCTCATTGATCTGGGTGGAGCTCTCTAAGATCTTTCTAAATGTGCAGGCCAATTTTGAGAAGCACTATTTGATGCACTTGGACCACATTATTCTACAGGGAAGGCAAGCCTATGGATTATCATCTTTCTCCTAGGGTGGTCGTTTTTGTTTAGAAATAGTTTTAAGTGAAACTAAGAAGTCAGATATCAATATGGAGAGGAGTCTCAGGAGGGATCGAAAACAGCTGTAATGGGAAGACTCACCAAAACCAGGTTTCTGCTTTTTCCTGAGGTTTAAGTAGACCTCCAATGTAGCTTAGGTGATTAGAAGTAGGGAACATAGGTTGACAGGGTCTCCTGACATTGGATCCTGCCAGAGCTGTCCATAGCTTCTCTGGCACCATTTTTTTTTATAGCAGGTTGAAACATCATAGTTTCTGCATTTTAAGTTTGGATGTATAACAATGCTGCAGTTTCCGTGGTTTATTTTGGCACATAATGGCATTAAAAGTGAGTATCTTCACTGCAATTTTATTTGGATGTGACTTGTGAGGCTGCTCTCTGCATGCACTGATATTTGCTGGGCTCTTTGGGGACAGGATGTGCCCTGCATCTTAAATGACCCATGAAAGAGCCTCTTCAGTTCAGTAAAATACATACTTCAATTAGTAGAATCTTAAAATATTTTAATGCGTCAAAGTAATAAAAAGAAATTCAAAGAAGCATAAATAATTATTAAAGGTGATGTCGACTTTTTCTTTGGGGCATCAAGGTATCACTGGCATCAAATCAACGTTTGCAGTTTGGGAAAAATCAATTCATGATTTAAGGCTGCCAAAACCGTGGGCAAAGTGAACCCTTGCAGCTCAGTTTGGGAATTAATTCAAGTTTTGTTTAGTGCTAGTATTCTTAGTGGTTCTTTTTTTAAAAATAGTTCTTCCTTTGTTTTGTAGTTCATGCTTTTCCCAGGCTAGTGCAGAGGATCCTTGGTCAGGCTGCAGCAAACAAAGGCGGCCCTTTCTCAACCTCGCTCAGGCCTAGTTCTCAGAGGTGGGAGACTTTCTGTGAGCAAAAGACAGTGGGCTGGGAGGAGGCCGGGTGATTCCATCCACAGGCCAGAGGCCACTATCTCTATCTTCTAGAATAGGTCCATCCTGGCCGTTAGGACACCCCTTAAGTTTGTTTTTAACAAACTTTGTGGCTTTAAAGTGATTGGATATTGCCCAGAGACTATTTTGACACAAGGCAGTGAAGCACTAAGCCAATTTTTCAAAACCATTTTATGCGTCTCTTAATATATTCAGAGTTACCCTAAAGAACCAAAATATTGTTACAATTTATAAAGTTTATTTAGTTTGTTGTGTCTTCCTCAAAATAAGAATGCCATATCCAAGCAGTTTACCTCTTCCTGAGACAGGATACTAAGCATTCATTGACAACTGGTTCCATAAAGGCTGTGGTGTTTTATAGTAGTTTTATGATGATTACATTGTAATCGAAAGAGTGATGGCTCAGGGTCAGCCAGTGTAAATGAGATCTGGTCCCAGCTCTGCTACTCACTGGCTCTGTGACATTGCAATTTTTTTGAACTCTGTTTAGGTGGCAAGAGAGGGCATAGCGAACTCTTACAGCAACTTTAACTAGTATGATCCACTTAAACAAGATTTACATTTCAATGAAGGAAATCCAAAAGGAAATTTCATCCAGATTTACTTTCAAGAAACCCATCTCTGGGTGTAAATCATTACATTAGCCATGCCTTAGAAGGACCACCATTGATTCTCAAGAATATGTTGCAAATTGTGAGTGAGGTATTGAGATGAATATGCTGCCACCCCCACTCTTTCCTTCTATGGGAAAAATCTACTTCCGTGGCTTATGTATCTTGGAAGTTCCAATACATTATTTTGTCTCTGGTGGATACCCTCAGGACATATGGTAAATTTTTGATGAGACCAGTATGGAAAGTCAGACCCCAGAGCAAAACTTTCTTGGCGATTGTTTCCGTTCTCACAGAACTTCGTGTGCAGTTGGTTTTTTGTTTTGTTTTGTTTTGTTTTGTTTTGTTTTTAACCTTCAACTCAATCAGTTCAGTAACGTGAGGGCCCTGCTCTGCTTGTCAAGCTATGGTTGACTACCCTGTCCTGACTGAGATGGCCTCAGTCCAAGATAAGTCAGTCACTCCCCACTCCTCTGCCCCCAAATTCCCTCCCAGATTCTTATTCCTAGTCCATTCTTCTTTGCTTTACCATATGACTTTACTTTCTCACAGAGTTTTACAGGAAAATAGACACTTTGCGTATGCTACTTTTAGTTAAAAGTGAATTTCCACACTGGAAACCTTGATTTCACATAAATGAATAAATGAATCTATAAATAAATTTCACATAAATGAATCCTGGATTTCACATAAAAAGCAAGTTTTTCCAAAGTTTTGTGAATCATTACTCACCTGAAACTCTTGTTAACTAAACATAAAAATAGCATGTGCTCTTAACAGGCAGGTCTTTTTGAAAGTAAATGCTGTGTAATTCTAAGTGAAAAAGGTATATCTTTGTTCACTGTATTGTTTTAAATTAGGGGGAGTACCTGTCAAATTAAAAAGAAAAGCTTCTGATAATTGATGAAAATTATTAAAAAACTAGTGAGTGGTTGTTAGGAATCATACTAAATTTTTTTTAAACCATGAAACTCCCAATAGTAAGCACAGTAAGTTCTTAGTATGTACCGAGATATTTCATGAATAAAAAGAAAGTTATTACTTCAACAGTCAGTTGAAATTGGGAGGTAAGGATTATGTCTTCTTCGCTGATACACAGTATAGGCTTATTCCAAATGTTTTTAAAAACATATTAGTTGATTTTTAGAAAATTGTTGGTAGAATTATTACAGCAAGATTTAGAGGAATAGACATCTCTGAAGGACCCTCTGGAAAATACAGAATGTCCTCTAGATGGAGCACCAAGCCTTGTTTTTGTTAAGATAAATAGTCTTATTTTTGTGAAAGGAACTTCAGAACTTCATTTTAAACAGAAAATAAGTTAAAGAACCTTACTCTTAGCTTTGGCATGTATTACCCTGAACATCCACTCTTTAATGGAGCACATGCATTTCAGACAGCATGACTTAACCTCATCTGTGTTGGAGTAAAATATATTTGATTTTCAGGTTCTCCAAGTGAGATCCATTGAGTTCTGGAGACTTCTGGCATGTGCAAGAGCCCGAAAAGCCCCAGATGTCTTCTGAAGACTTAAGTAGAACTGAGATGGAGGGATGGCGAGGAGAAGTCCACAAGGGTCAGGAAAAGTCCTTTTGTCTAGATGGAAGCACTTCCCAATGTAGCTTCAATGTCTGCCTAGTTGGTCATCATGAATGCGAAATACAGACAATCTGTAGTCTTTTAATACACTGTTGGGGCGCCTGGGTGGCGCAGTCGGTTAAGCGTCCGACTTCAGCCAGGTCACGATCTCGCGGTCCGTGAGTTCGAGCCCCGCGTCGGGCTCTGGGCTGATGGCTCAGAGCCTGGAGCCTGTTTCCGATTCTGTGTCTCCCTCTCTCTCTGCCCCTCCCCCGTTCATGCTCTCTCTCTGTCCCAAAAATAAATAAATGTTGAAAAAAAAAATTAATACACTGTTTTCATTTTAAAAAAGAAGAAACTGAGACCCAGAGAAGTAGCTGCCTTTCGTTTGTATCAATGGAGTTTTACGGCACTGACAAAGTAGAGGAAGCAGTGTAGTGAAGCTTTGTTGTTTTATTTTGTTATTTTTAATTTTTTTTTTAGCTGTCTAGCCTCCATTCTCTCTTTCTCATGACACTAATTTTCTTTTGGGAATTACATTCCCCCAACTGTATGGAATCTTGGAAAACTAGTAATGAAAGTTGAGGTATCTCATGAAATTCTTTCTCTATAGTCAAGGGTTAGGCATATGACCCAATTAGTCACTTGAGAGATCTCAGATCTTAAACAGAGTTTTTGTAAGGAAATATGAAACAGTTGGAATTCATTTTTCTTTAAAAAAACTTTTTTAAATGTTTATTTTAGTTTTGAGCTGGGGGCGGGGGGATGGGGCGCGGAGAGAGAGGGAGACACTGAATTTGAGAGCCAGACATGGGGCTCGAACTCACCAACTGTTAGATCATGACCTGAGCTGAAGTCAGACGCTTAGCTGACTGAGCCACCAAGGTGCCTCTGGAATTCATTTTTCTTAAGTGATAATCTAATATTCATAGCACTAAGCATGATTTTCCTCCCAGCTTTATTATTGAGATATAAATGATGCATAACATTGTGTAAGGTTAAGGGGTAAAACGGAATGATTTAATACATGCATATATTGCAAAATCTAAGTGTGATTCTTCAATCTTCCTATTAGTTCTGTGAGATCTCTAATAATCTTCTGATAATTCCCCTTTTGCTTAAGTTGGCCAGAGTTAGTTTCTGATACTCGCAACTAAAGAGCCTTAAGTGATTCCAGCAACTACCATCTACTCAACTATAAGCAATACCTTCTTATTAGAAATTTAAATCACCCAACAGAGTCACTGTAAGCCACCAGAAGTAACTTAAAACTGATTCATATGGGAAAAATAAACCATGATGAAAGTGAGCTATGACAAATTTTGAATTCTAGTAAGAATAATGTGACAACACTACTGTAATAAATACTTGTTGTCTAAAAAGTTTTCCCTTACATAATATTATACCTTAGAGTACTCTAAAACTATATTATTTGTTTTTATGTTTTATTTATTTTTTTGAGAGAGAGAGAGAGACAGACAGACAGAGTGCTAGTGAGGGAGGGGCAGAGAGAGAGGGAGACATAGAATCTGAAGCAGGAGCTCCAGGCTCTGAGCTGTCAGCACAGGGGCCAACACAGGGCTCGAACCTATGAACTTTGGGATCATGACCTGAGCTGAAGTCGGACATTTAACCGACTGAGCCATCCAGGCGCCCTAAAACTATAGTTTAGTATAGCATTCATGTTTATTTTTTTTTTGATGATAAAATGTAATACTGAGTTATTTTGCTCAGGTTTTTTTTTTTAATCTTAAAAATTTTTTAAATGAGGGGTGCCTGGTGGTTCAGTCAATTAGCATCCAACTTTGGCTCAGGTCGTGATCTCACAGTTCATGAGTTTGAGCCCCACTTCAGGCTCCGCAGGATTTTTTCTCTCTCTCTCTCTCTCTCTGTCTCTGTCCCTCACTCACTATCACTTTCTCTCTCTCCAAAGAAATTATTTTTTAATGAATAATAAACTGTTGTTCGTTTTCCTCTTAGAAGTGAGGAAAAAAATCTTCCAAACTGGTAAAGTAGTACAAGCACAAAACATAGAAATATGTGAGTCAGACTAAAATAACAGTGAAATAATAAGTCATTTAAAATTATTTTCCCCATTCAAATTCCTTCTCAAAAGCTTCTGACTTAACCCTGCTATTTAGAAAATGTGTTGCAAAAACCTCATTTTTCTTTATAATATAATGCCATTTCATGTACCCAGCAAGTAGACACTTACCCCCTTTCTGTATCTCAGAATATAATTTTTAAAAAGCAGTCCGATGTTTATAAAAGTTTCTTTAGGCTATTACAACTAATCTTGGAATAATGCAGTATGATATGATTTATGAGCTGACAAGTCTCATGTTTTAACAATGAAATCTCCTAGAAACAGGCCATTCTTATCTTAACATTTTAAGGCAGAATTTGCAGTTGAGCTCAGCTTGGCAAAGCAAGGGAAAGGAATGCTCTAAAGCCTGAAAGCGAGCACACTGGCTTTCAAAAGTGGCCAACAGAGGGCTTTTCTGTGATTGCGGCAAGTGCCTCCTTATTGACAAATTCATAGAGTGACCGAAGAAAAATTACCTTGTCAAATACAAACTCAGGTTAAAGGGAAACCAGTGTCCTGGATGTAAGCTAGCTTCAATAAAAAGAAAATAGCAAGGCTGGTTAGTAGAATGGAATTTATGTGATTTAATTCAACCTAATAATTGACTTGTTAATGTAACTTTTGTTTTTGAAGGTCATGATGGGTGTTAATCAGGTAGAAGGACAGGTAAAAACCCACCAGTTTTGGGATCTGCTCAAATTAGAGTTTGATATAGACGCTGCCCTATCATGGCTCTTTAACTGGGTTGGAGTAGAGTGGTGTGCTGGGACCAGCTCCTCCTGGCCCCTGAAAGCCAGTTACTAAGCTTGTAGGTTACTAAGCTTGAGTCAGTTGAGATCACATTGAACTGCAGCCCCTCTCACCCTGCTCATTGCTTATTTTCTGCCTCCTGGTCTTTCGCAGCATGTGGTAAATGCAACTGTCCCAGGCACTGCCGCAGTTCTGTCTTCCAGAATGATACAGCTTTTCAGCTTCACACCTTATGAGGCATGTCTCATTGTTGATGTAATATTATTGTTTTTCATAAATTTGGTGGGGCCTACTATTTACTAACTCTGTACTCATATGTACAATGAATGATTAGGTTCTTTTTGTTTGTTTGTTTTTACTGTAGTTGACCCTATGACCATCATCCACTGCTCTACTTGGATGGCTTAGGAAATGTCCTTCAGAATTCCAGTACCTTCCTTCGCTGGCATCTTGGTGTGGGGGTGGGGTGTGGCTCACTTCTCTTGGTCTTTGGGAGACTGGCTTTCCCAACAGTGCTTTCTGGAGCAGTGTGGGTCCCTGCAGCGAGTGGCTGGTCTGAGCTTCTCCTAGGGCTGGCCACTTCTGCTGTCACATCCCTAGTGTTTTATCCCTAGTGTTCTGCTGATGTTTGCAACTGCTGATGGAAGCTGCTATAACTTCTGCTTTGTTCTTCTGGTTATCTTCTCTGATGAGTCCAACTTCAGCTTTCACTGGTTTGAGTTTGAGGTCTGTCTCCGAGTCCCAGGCGACAAAGTCCAACCTGCAGACTTTCTGCCACCAAGGTGGTTCTTTCTGAAAGAATGGCCCTCTTGCTAGCTCTGAAATCAGACTCTCATGTGCTTGCCACAGCATTCCTATGGAGACATGTGGTCTCATCTGTCAAGTGGAATCTGAAGGCTGCCCTGGAGAGCTGAACTCAGGTCTTCCCTTTGCTTCTCCATACTTTGCTTCTACCATTAGCATGCCCTTGGCGGCATCATATTCTTTCCTACCTCTGATTCATTTCCTTCCGCATTCCATCTGGCTGTGGGTGATGGGCTTTGACTAAATCCTTCGTCTTCTTACCTCAGTGGGAACTCCATCACATAGAACTTTGAGATCCAGTCCTCAGTCCTGCCTCTTAATATATAAGAAGGGGGATAAAGAGTATCAAAAATCTCCTTCCTTCTTGGAAAAGCCTGATTTTGAAATTAATTGTCTTTCTGCAGACAAAAAAAATCCCATTTTGTATGTTCAAAGCTGAATATTGTATTTTACTTTTCTCCTCTTTGTTTCCTGGATAAAATAACCTGAATCTCCAAGGCAGATGCATGCCTCATTCTAACTTGGGAGAAAGTCATACACATGAAATCACAAAAAAGAAAAACATATTAATTATATTTGAAACAGTATCCCCATTACATGTACTTAATTTCTCTCACCCTCTGGGTTAGAAGCTTCTTGAGAGGAAGCTCTCCTACTGCTCAAGAACTGGTCTATTTTGAGCAGCCTCTTATGTTTGTATCTTCGGTAACTACTTCTTGTTGGTATCTTTCCTGTCAGCTTTTAAATAAGTACCTGCATCTCTGTAAACAAAGGAACAAGACAGTTCTCCACAGACTTCACATCTGTTCAAACCTGCTCTTTCTCTAGGGTTTCCCATCTTCATAAGGGACACCACTGCCCACTCAAGTAATCATACCAGAAAACATCATCCTTTACATCTTGTTTCTTCTCATGCACCATGTCTGCTTAACTACGAAATTCTGTGACTCTTTTTCTAAATATGTCCTGAATTAGTTTCTTTATTCAACTTTCACATCTTCCATCCTAGTGTGAATCACTATCATCTCTTAACCATCTCTGGCTTTTTTTCTGCATTTACTTTTGTTCCCCTTGCATAAAGAGTTATCTTAAAACAAATAGATATATGTAATAGATAATATTTGTGTGTGTATATATATAAAGTACATATGTGTGTATATATTAATATATATGTGTGTGTATATAATATGCATATATGTACACACATACATACACATATATGTAAAATCCTGTTTATATTACTCCTTTGCTTCAAACTCTCCACTAGGTTCTATTCTTCTTGGGGTGAAATCCAAAATTCTGACAATGGCCCAAAGCACTTGAATGACCTCCTTTTGCTGCTCTCATGTCCCAGCCTTACACCCTTCCCTCCCTAATTCACCCTGCTCCAGCTGTACTAAGCCTGTATTTCTTCAAACCTACCTGGCTCCTTCCTTCTTAAGGCATCTCAATAAGCTGTTTTCTCTGTTTGGTAACATCGTGGTTCTCTCCTGCTAACTCCAATTCTCAATTTCAAAGTAAGCTTCTCTTAGAAGTTCCTCCTGACCTTCCTCTTTCCTACAAGACTCTCTCAAGGCATCTGGTACTTTCTTTGAGGACACACACCACAGTTACAATTAAATACTTAATTTTATAATTACTTTTAATGTCATTGACCTCACTGGATTGTAATCTTTGAGGAAGGAGGCTATTGTATTCATTTTTTCTATTTCCTCTGCCTACACTTAGATCACCCATTAAATTAGCTTAAGAGATGATTTGTATATGTTTTATCTTTATATGTTTAATCTTCATACCATCTAATGTAATGTTTCACCCCTAGTAAGTATTATGGAACTTATATGAGTAACTATTTATAATTTTTACTATCTCTTATTTTTTCCCTCTGCCTGCTTCGAGGGGTTTCTGTCTTGTCATCTATATGAAAAGGAGAGTTTTTGTGAGATATTGTGTGAAGATGAAAGCAACTAAATTCAAAGAAGTAAGCCAGATGTTGTATTCTGAAATGTTGAATTCAACTTCATGTAGCATACTGCTATCAAAGAGCTTTTTTTAAAAAAAATGGCCACTGGAATTTCTAACAGATCTCGATTGCCTGCGGGAGAAAGTCTGTCATATTTAACACAGAATATAAGACTTTCCACGATCTGGGTTAGGCTCCCTTCCTAACCTCATTTCCCAGCCCACACCATCCCGCCCTCTAATCCTGCCCACCAACCTCTGTGAACATACCAGAAGAGGGAGATGATCATTAACATCCTATTGCTATCACCACTAATGACATTTATTAACGATAAGTTTATATCAAACACAGCGTGAGGGCCTGTGGGGCATACAGGCTTATAGCTCTCAATCACCTATTCATCTAGTAGAAGTGATAGGCATAGTCATAAAAGATAAATAGCAATAAATTAGTTAAATAGTAAGTGCCAAATAGTAGTGGAGAGCGGGAGTGCAATTTTCTGAGAGGCAAGCCAGTGCTCTGCTTTAGTTTTATGTTTCCACAGATAAATGTGGCTCTGGGGAAACAAGGGAAGGTAAGAAAGAGATATTTAATGGTTTGCCTTTCTCCATGAAAATATGTCCTGTGATTCATCCATTGCTCTGTGTCGTCTTCCTTCTTTCTCATCTTAAAAACTGTTGGAATTGTGATCTTTATTCAGAATTCAAAGGAACAGGTGTTTGTCAATGACTGAGAGCCCTCATCTGAGTCTCCTCGAACCCTGGACTCACTGACTTTACAAACTCAAATATGTTAGTTTGACCTGTGGGGACAATGCTTGAATTCATCCACTTGGAGGCATTTATCTGGGTCTACTGGATGTGGTTGTGCATTAAATAAGCAAAAGAGAAGAGCTTTGAAAACTCTACTCCTGCAAGGGTCTTATATCAGAGAAACACATTAATTTATTTGACTAATGAATATTTTTTAGACAATGAGGAAAGGAAGAGATTAAGATGAGTCCCATGTCCTCAGAAATCCACAACGGGTGAGACAGACCATAAAGCAATATACACTGTGCTGAGAGCAATGACATGGTGTGGATGATCCATCACAGAAAAGGCTGAGCATCTTGAAGTCGGAGAAGGAGTGCACAGGAGGGGTGATGTTAAACTTAATCTAGAAGATGAGCAAAACATGAGCAAAAGTTAACTTTGCTCTACCAGAAAAGAGTGGGTAAGAGTTCTCCTCTGTCTACAGAGATGCTACAATCCTGTGCCTTCTCCCATCTGTTTTCCCAGAAGTAGTAGTCCTTGAGCATAACCTGTGAAGGAAAGTGGGCCTAGGTATTTTCCTCCTGACCTAGTGAAAGACCACCCTGAAGAGAAAGCCTTCCTGAGTGTTAGCCAGAGTGAGCCCACATCATCTCCCCTAAAGTGCCCCAGATGCTGGGGCACTAAGCCTACTGAATCTTCCAAATGAGCCAGGTTGATGCTACAATAATGTTTCATATAACAACCCCAAATCTCAATGGCATACCACACATTAATTTCTGGCCCATGGGAGTCAGCTCTTTGAGAGTCTGTTTTAGTCTGGATTCCATATGTTTCCTCATTCTTCCTGGACTAGTGGCTACCCAGGACATATTCTTCTTCTTCAGAAGTGCAAGAAAACAATAGCAGAAGGGGAAGAAAACAATCCAAGAAAGTAGATAGCAGAAGTGCAAGAAAACAATCCAAAACTCTGAAAGTTTAAAGGTTTTGCTTAAGTTGGGCAGAGAAAGTCACATGACCAATTTAACCATTAACATGGAGGGGAAATATACTTTTTTCTACTTCAGGGAGAGGTATTGTAAAAAGCATATAAAAAAGGGAAAACATATAATTCTCCACAAGGAGAATATGAACAAGGAACTGAGAACAATAATCTAATCTATCCAACAATATTCATGCCTGCTGTTGTCCACATACTAACATAGAATTCTTAGTGTCTTCATCCCTAAGACGCTCAGTGTCAAAAAAGGTCTCCCAAATTTCCAATCTGTCACAGCTTCCCTGTCATTGAAGTCACCCTGACTCCCATCAATGGAGTACTGTAATAGAAGTCTAACTTCCAGGTTCTCCTGGATCTGGCTCTTGGACAGCAGAAGAATGAGCTAGACTCAGAACAATGCTTAGTGGTAATGGGACTATTTCACAATGTCTCACCTCTGTTTTTCTTGGGGTTCTTACTCACATCTTTCATCTTCCTTCTTATCTAAAACTTTTTAAGAAGGTGTCCCTGGGAAAATTTAACCTCTTTTGGTATGTATATATCACAGTTCTCCAGTTTTTCTTAGGTCTAAGCAGATTATTTGGGGGACCTTGGAATAGTAACCCCCATATAATTTATAGTATCCCTCAGCAGAAAGCCACTGTCCTAAGATCTACTGTCAGCAAGCTGGAGACCCAGAAGAACCTATAGTTTTGTTCTTGTCTGAATCTGAGTGAGTCTGAAGGCAGGAGAAGATGGATGTCCCAGCTCAAAGACAGTCAGGAACAGACAGGGCATTCTTCCTTGCTCATATTTTTTTCTTTTCCCTTTCCTTTCCTTTCCTTTCCTTTCCTTTCCTTTCCTTTCCTTTCCTTTCCTTTCCATCATTTTCTCTTTTTCTTTTTCTTTTTCTTTTCTTTTCGTTTTGTTTCCTTTGTTTTCTTTCAGTCCTTCAGTGGATTGGGTGAGACCTATCCACATTGGGAAGAGCAATCTACTTTACTCAGTCTACCAGTTCAAATGTTAACATCATTCAGAAACACCTTCACCAACACACTCAGAATAATATTAACCAAATATCTAGGCATCTTGTGGTCCTGTCAAGTTGACACATAAAATCAACCATCACAGTCATCCCCCTTTTTCTTAGATCCTCTATATCAGTCATGGATCATTGCATGTCAGGGAATGAAATTCTAACCAAGTTAACTCAATTAAAAACAAAGTTATTGGATTGATGTGATAATGGAAACCAGAATGTGGTGAAGTATCTTCTCCATCACGTATTTCTTTGCTTCCCTCTAAACATCTGCTCCAATCTTCATACTTCTCTTTGCAGAATAGCTTCCTTTCCTTATTTAACTATGCATGAGACTAAAAAAGAGCTACCCTCTAATTCTGTATGACCACAAAATTACAAGGCCCACAATCTTATGACTACATGTAACTTTTATCTATGTGATATATATTTCAATACCTGAGAAAGAGAATTGGATCAGTTGAGGGACAATTATACATTATTTTACTTAATGTCATGTGCCTATCCCTGGTGGCTAGAGAATGTGAGTGTATTAGGTTCCTATTGTTGCTATAACAAATTACCACAAATTTAGTGACTTAAAACAGAAATTTATTATCTTATAGTTCTGGAGATCAGAAGTCTGAAATGAGTTTCACTGGGTTAAAATCAAGATGTTGGCAGGACTGAATTTTTTCTGGAGGCTCTGGGGAAAATACATTCCATTGAATTTTCTAGCTTCTAGAAAATCCCCCCAAATCCTTGGTTTGTGGCTGCTTCTTCCATCTTTGAATTTCTCTTTCACTCTAATCCTTCTGACTCCCACTTTCACTGATAAGGATTCTTGTGATTACATTGGGCCCACAAGAATTTAAGTTAGGGGAATCATTGACTTAATTATATCTTTACGTCTCTTTTGCCATCAGATAAAATTTTTTTTTTAGTGTTTATTATAGAGAGATAGAGCATGAGCATGGGGGGGGGGCAACGGGGGGGGGGAACTGAATCTGAAGCAGGCACCAGCCTCTGAGCTGTCAGCACAGAGCCCGACGTGGGCCTCAAACTCACAAACCATGAGATCATGACCTGAGCCAAAGTCTGATGCTTAACTTACTGATCCACCCAGGCGCCCCAAGTCTCTTTTAAGGCAAAATTCACAGGTTCTGGGCATAAGGACATGGATGTTTTTGTGGGGTTATTCCACCTATCACAGTGATAGTCAAGATTTGTTGCCTCTGGGAGGAGGTTTTCTGCATAAAGAGCGTGGAAAGAGTAAGCAAATTAAATAACATCATGACGTTATTTTCCCAAACAAGGAGCTGTTCACTAGTGGATAGTGAGGCTGGCCTCCAGCTTCCACTTAATTCTTCTAGCCTCTACAGCTTTCCCCTCCAATGGGATCTGTCAGTGCTCCCATATTTGTAATTTACTTGCATTCCTCTTTCCTACTAGAAGGAACTAGTTTGGTATGTAATTTCCCCAAAGCTAGATTCTCTATTACAGTTTAGATGCCTAATCCACTTAGACTCATGGATCAGAAAACATGGAATGTAGTGGAGGTGGGTTTCAAAATCTGTGCTTCCAATATACTCCCTAGGGGATTCTTGCACCCACCAAAGTTTGAGAACCATCACTGTATGCTAAGGTAAACTTATCTTGTTAGAAGAGAAGACCAAAGGAAACCCTCCAAGAGAAGATTTTGTTTTTACTGCAGCTTTCGTGAGATAATGATAACAATTTTGCATGTAACTCAGCAAGACTCTAATTTAGGCTGGGAGCCAGGGAATGGGGCATGTCAAGATAAGGGGGGAAACATTTCTTTATGAGATTATCCGACCTTTGTGCAACTCTCAAATAATAATAAAGGGCTTGGTTTCTTCTAAGTTATGTTTTCATACTTATCTGTGCTATGCTGAAAACCACAGTGATGCTGTGTCTCCAAAGACAGCTTTCTGTACCAACTTTGCCAATTTAGGGAAGGCGGAAGATGATAAGCTGATGTTTGACTCTCCAGTGGCTGTTGCAGTAGTTGTCACAGATCAGGTTGTCCCGTGTCTAAGTTGGAATCTTGATGTGATATGAAGTCATCCAACTATGACATTTAAATATTTGACTGGTTTTCTTTTATATTTTAAATAACTTGATCCAAGTATGCGATGTTTTGATATACTTTCTTTATAAACTTATATTTGTTTGCTTTGAATAACTTGGATAAAATCAGTAGAGTTGAATTAGGTAAGTATTTACCTGTGAATCATAGATGGCTCCATATCACATGTTTGTAATTCAGCTGGGAAAGTAACTGGTAAATTAGTCACTTAGAAAATAACATCATATGATTTTTGATAGTTGGTGGTTCTGTTTTTGGCAATATGGCAATTAAATGATTTAAATGTTTGCCAGGTATGAAATACTTGAATATGCTGAATAAAATAAAATAGTCATCCATTTAAGTGGTTGGATGAGCTCCCAAGAATGTAAGGTATATCACTGAAATTTCTTGGAGCAACTGACAGATACAGATGCAAAATCTTTTTTAGAGAGGCACGTTCTCAGCTTTGGAGTAGAAGATTCGCATAGAAAACACCTTCCAGACATGGACCTAAAATTCAAAATTACAAAACCCATGACGTAATTCACCCTAGGCATGAGAAGAAAATGCAACAAACAACAGGGTTATATTTCATCCTCCTGAAAACTTCAGATACCATTATCCCTCAGCAACTCTAAAATAAGAACATCTAAGATGATTGAAGATACAACATGAAATTGAATATCTGAGAAACAAACTTAGTTTATGTTATTATATTTAGTGTGTTATATATTACACTATATAGTGTAAATGCACAGTGCTATAGGAGTTTAGAGAACGAAGTGCAGGAAATACTGGTATTATTTCTTAAACTTGGTATTAAAATATTGACAAGAAGAAACTGGAATTGTAGGAATATTACTTCTTTCAAGATACCAGTTAGATATGGCAAATCAATGGCATCATAGTAACCTGAAAAGTGAATGTCCCTATAAAATATAACACATTAACTTCTGGGAGTCAGCTTTAAATTGAAATCATGACAGACACACCTATTGCTTATGACACATAATCATGTTTTTCTTCAGAAAAGCTAAGACAGATGCCATTTGTAAATTAAATTACATGAAACATCCCGGAAATTGCCAAGCAACACACCCCTGAGAGCACAAATAGAATACTGCAAAACTATCTTATAATGCAGTTAAGTTCAGGTGGTTAAAATCATGTCAAAGATATAGGATTCTTTTTGTTTGCTCAGTGATAACAAATTCCGGATAAAATCACTAAACCTGAAATGTGCTAGGTTTAGTAAAGCAAGTGAGGAATAATTGCATTTCACTGGTAGAATATGATATGATGGGAATGAAACGTTATCTACTTTAGATTTGGTCTCAATGAATGAAAAATGAGGGCTCTATAAATCACCAAAGACGTTGCTTTTTCTCAAGGATAATGAACTTCATTAAAAGTACACTCCCCCTTTTTATTATTGATGTATAAGGCCAACATTTTCCCATTTTTGCCAGTTGTTTTTAATGTGGCATGTTGAGGCCAGTAGGCTGTCAGGTGTCGACTTTCTAAAGATCATATTCCATGTGGGAAAATGTGCAGTGCTCCTGTAGCAGAAAGGGAACTGTGTATTCCATGCATTATGTAGTCTCCTCAGACTTCTTATGAACTTAATATCTCTTCACGAGCTGGTAGCTGACTCACTTTTTGCCAAAGTTCCTTTGTCACAGTAGAATGAAATATAAAAGCTGTCAACTAAATTTTGACAGTAATAACTACATGTAACAACAGTCATAAATTCCTTTCTTGTGGCTCTGGGTCTAATCTTTTATCTAAACTCTCTGTTCTATTGTTGCTATTCATGGAAGTCTATTTTGCCTATTTTCACGCAGCCTACCATTTAGCGTAATGAGTTCATAATGTAGTTAGCTGAAAAAGACCTTGGGATTTGTATTGTTTTCTTTGCCAGTGTTCACTCTCCTTTACTAATCTCCTAACTTCTATAATACTGGGTGGAGGAGGAATAGAAAAAAGCATCCCTGAAACCTCTATCTACAAAAGAATAGTCACCCCGAATATTTCTGTTAGGATTTCTATTATTTTCTTTACCAGACAAAACAATTTCTAGTTTTTAAATGCACATAGTTCAAACTAGAGAAACAGTAATAAGAATGCCAGATGATATAGGCTTGGAATTTTCAACTTTAACAAGTTAAAATGGCTGTGATATTTTTGAATCGGAAGTTTAAACATACCGTATGAAATTTGAGGTGAAAAGTTCCAAGTTGTTACATTTGAATTAAGAACATAAAATATCCAAGTTTATATTAGAAATAAATACTTTTCACTTGGCTTTACATTGCTGTTTACTAACCCTTTTCTCATCAAGTTCTGGTAATGTTTAGAAAAATCTATGAGTATGATAGAAATGTTTATTTTTTTGAATCATGAAATTTAACCTTGGTTTCCTTTTCGGATTTTCCCACATGTGTGTCACTTGTGAAAAATTTTAGGTTCAAAGAAAAAAGTCAAACAATTAATAGAGAGGGAAAAATCCTAAAGTATGATTTATAGATTATTCATATTTTAGATTGACTTACATGGGAAACTAATAAGCAATAGTTTCTTGGCATGACACCAAGAAAAACTATTTAAATTAAGCAGGGGGCTTAGTAACATATATTTGTTATGTGCAATTTCTACCCTTTCCAGAAAGAGTCAATAAGCATTCTGCATAAACGAAATTGCTGCTCTTAATTTAAAAATCTTTGGAAGAAAATTATTGTTTTCTAAACAAGTTTCAAGCTTAATTTTTAAAATTCACATCTTCTTAGTATCTAGAATACTTTATAATTTTGATTGTGGTTGAGTAGATACATATTTTTGGACAAATATTTAGGGTGTAACCACAAATAGCTAAGCCTATCTGTTTAAAATTGTATTAATTCATTGTCTAATTAAAGAGTAATGACCAACAACCTTTCAATAAATATTTGTTAAACACATACTATACTTAAATTATTTAAACCTATCTATCAAAAATTTAAAATGGGTGTATATATGCAGGGGTGTGTGTATGTGTGTGTGTAGACAGATGCATAGGTACTTACACTTTTAATGAATTATATAATGTGTTTTCATGCTAAAAACATGAATTTATAGGCAAACATCTCTTGACTCATGGAATTGACAGTCATGTAGGCAATGGAAAGGGATTAAAATTATTTAGAACAAGAGTGAAAGATCATTGAATTTGGGACTCAGGCAAGGAACTGTTTATATACTAGATACTGCCATGCAGTATATTAGAATGTCAAGGACACTGCCCTGGAAACTCATTGCAGAAGAGGTGTCTGAGTACAACAAGACGTTAAGAACTAACTGCCTGTTTTTCCATCTCAAAGGTAGTTCCTGTGTAGTCAGACATTCCTTACCACTGTATCCCCATCTGGTAAATGAGTCCAATAATAGTGGAGGTAGTGGATGGGATCTGCTATAGGGAATATGCACCCCTTGTATAAGCATGACTTTCACTCATTCACGGGGTTTAGGTCATCTCTGTAAGGTTCATTATGAAATATTAGAGGTGTTCTCTGATGCCCACCTAGATAGTCACTTCCAGAGAAGAATGTGCTTACTGCTGGGATAAGAAGCCCTCTTATGTTGTCTAACTGGGCACCTGTCGTAGAGGATGGCAAAATGGAGTGGGAAGCGAGGGTCTTCAGGGCTTTACTTTACTTTAGTTTCTTTGTGAAGTCAGATATTAGAATATCAGCTTTTTGTGTTATTTTCTACTTCGTTTGTAGGATGTTTAACAGAAAGATCTGTGGGCACATGCATATGGCAACTTAAACTACATTGTAATGGGACTTGAGTTGAAAACATACGCACATCATCTTAGTTTACTTTTCACTTCTAAAGAAAACGTTACGAGAACATCTAGACATTCTAGAAACAATTGATACGATTTTATTTCACCCCTTTTTCTCAAAGAACAGGTAATTATTTATTGTGAATAAAACACACATAACAGATCAACAATTAGGAAACATGGTTATCTTCTGTGACATCAGGAGATAACAACAGGCTCTTTGTGGGTTTGATGCTGCTGTCTTATTTAGAAGTTGTGAAAGACTAATATAGGCCAAAAAGGAGTATGATGTGCAGAAGCAGGGTAGGGTGTAACTAATACGGGCTCAGGTAAGCAGCTGCCATGCATCACTAATGAGAGACTCAGCCAAAGAGTTGCCTGCAAGCTCTAAAGCTTCAGATGCTGTATGTAGTTAGAAAGACTGGAATTTCCTTTTGAATTACGTTGTTACAAAGTTATATTTATAAGAATTTGAGCACTCGACGAATGCGCCAACTTCTAAGATGCCATCATAGTAAAGACCAACAATTTGGTTGCATTTCAGGGAGAAAGGCTCCACTGAAATGAACATTGTGAGGAAACTCAATTTAATGATACCTCGGAGTATATTCTTGCTTCATTTACTGTTGTCATTACAAGGTAAGAAGTTATATGAAATTTTTACCTGATTTTATTGTGTGTTAGTCTCTCTTGCAACTGATACGAACAGTTTTCCCTTACACTGGAAGACACTTTGAAGTCACTGGACTGAATAGATACTAAATGACCCCCAGATCATCTTTTTCAAAGTTCTTGGTAATGTAGATAATTTTGGGACTTTAGTTTTTATTTGTGTCTTTTCTTGAGATGTTAAAATCATGCTTTTATTATCATAAGTAACTATACTGGAAGAAACTCTGATTCTAATTTTTTCTTTTCTTTTCTTTTTTTCCTAATTTTTTCTTTTCTAAAAGATGATTTAAAATGGTTGTCGATATAACTTAAACATTTGAAATTTTATAATAAATAAAGAGAAAAAGATTACCTAAACTTTCTTCATGCCATCAACCCAAGAATGGTGAACAGTTATTGTAAGAAGGACTTTAACATTTGGGGCTAAAAATTGATTTTCAATGATTTTTATAACAATTTTATTTATAAATTAATTCGTATAGAATATTTTCATGGAGAAAGCATTTATTTACATCCACTTATTAGTTTTTAATCCTGAAAAGAGCTGTATATTTTGAAGCTTGTAGGGGAAGTGAGAGAAATTGCTGAAACATAAGACTAGAGGGGTCATGGACTCAATCTTTCAGTCCTTGTAGTGACAGAAATTCCAAGGAGAAAATGTCATAGAGTATTGAGAGCTGGAGGAGACTTTAAAGATGGACTTGTCCAACACCATCATTTTTTTTTTATGTGTTTGCTCTCTTGCTTAAACTTGGCATTTGCTAAGTGGTAGGACCAAGACTAAAATTTGGAGCTCTGACTCCAAATCTAGTGCTTCTCCCACTGTATTTATTATGTCTCTACAAATCTAGGTACACTGTTCCTTCTGTCTGGATTACCGGTTACTTTGATGACTCACAGGGGAATTTGCTGCTCAACATCCTCTAGAAAATGCAAAATAACTCCCAGCAAAACTCAGACTAAGTTTTAGAATTTAGGTTACAATGATTTGTTTAGTAACCAGAACATATGACCTCCATATATGGATAATTTGTTCCCCATTCTTATATGTGTATATTTATCTCTGGCAGGATATATTTGTGCATCATCCATCTTGACGAAAGTATCTAAGTGAGTACTTCTTGTTCTTTCTGTCCTCTAAAACATAAGTTAATGGGAATAAGCAGAGCTCAGCAGATAAATGTATCTGCTTTTGAAAAAAAATAAACTAAGTATTTTACAAAATAAGGGCATGAGATGTAGTTCTTTAAAATATTTCCACAAATTAAAAATCCTCAGGCATTCATCTCCCTATTTATGAAGAAAAACTTTTTCCTTTCATTTTAATTATAAGATGAGTTTTTGGTGGGGTCCAATGATGTAGATACTAAGGAGATAATACTTTCACTTCAAAGATTTATAAAGAAGTTATGTTCAATAATCCCCCCTTTTATATTCTTATTATTAATATACATTGTTGATTATAATCATGCTATATCTTAGCATAGAGTAAAACAATTTTTAATGATAAAAAGAAAATTGTTCTAGCACTAAATAATGAAAATCACTTTTTGAACTAAACCGATCTGCTTGATGGAAAGCAGAATTCTATTCCTCATTTGATTTTGATAAATCACAGATTGATGTGCTTATTCACACTAATGTTAATCTGTGCTTTATGACATGGAAAGGGAGAGAAGTGAATATCATGTCTGGAAAAAGTGAATGTGCTCTTGGCGAATACTTAACTCACGGGTTTTATGGTCATGTGGAGAAAATATCGTGTATTGGTGTTACGAAATTACGCTATTTTGTTTACTTCTCTATCTTCAAGTTCCTTCCTAAAATTCAGTTTACATCAGAGACCGGAGAGATTTGGGGACACTCTTGAATTTTGTAAAAGGATACAGCACCGCCACCCAAATCTAACCCCTCCAAAAGGGGAGGGGGACCTTTTAAATGTTAAACCAAGAAAGACCTCTTTGATAAAGTGATGGAAATCAGGAGGAAAACATCAGCTCTCTCTTGGGAAAGGCTTGTTCAGGTTGCCTAGGGGCCTTTGACTATACAAGTTCTTTTTGTTTTCTTCCAGAAACGGGTTTAATGAAAATCGACAGAAAAGAGCTCTTTTAGCAGCACAGGTAGGTTATGCCTCAGATGGAAAGAGGCAGAGAAATAATCCATTCTGCTTCGGGACTCTGCTGTCACTTCAACAATGAGACCTTTGTGAAGGGGAAAAAATGCTAAAAACAAGACAGGAAGGAGAAGAGGCAAAGTAACTTCTCTACTGCTTTTCTACAACCCTCAAATTCATGCTTAGTTCACGTTTACTTGTTCAGTAGAGTGCTTTTTTGCTGTTTACCTCAGTTACCTACTGATAGGCTCACAGCATGTGTGGGAGATTGAATCTCATCTACATGCCAGAAATTTTTAATCATTTTAAAAATTAAGCACGATAGTAGGGTGATGCAATCAAACAAATACAAGTGAACAGGGGTAGAGAGAGGTCTACATGATCTGAGTTAAGTACTTGCAAAAAGGCATCAGAGGTGTCCTGATGTCCTGACAGACAGCTTTTATATTGTCTGACAAATCTCGATGACAGACACCTTTGGAGAGGTGACCTCTATTTTTGGAGGGCAGGTAGCACTGAATCTGAGGACGCCCTTCTGCTTGGGTCCCCTTATATAAAGGATATGGGGTAACATAATTACAATATTTGCAAACTATGATTGGAATGTTCAAATAGGTGGATTTAAAAAATATTTCTCTATAAAAGATGGGTGGTAAAATAGAGAATCCTAACTTAAAGGTATTCATGGGAAAGTAATGTGATTTGAATATTTATATAGCGAACGACTTATATATTCAAGGAGGCCTTTGTCAAAATCTGAATTGCAATCAGTTCTGCTAGTATTTTCTGGTAAATGCCTGAATTTTTACATGTTTTGGTGTTAATTAAAGAGAAGTGAAGATGGATTTGATAGGCCATTTGTGTCAATTTAGAGGAAAGAACTAATTTACTCTTATTCAGAAATCTTTTTTTTTTTTTTTTTTTTGTAGTGAGATGGGCAAAAGATTGTCTTTGGAATGGAAACACTTTTTTCCCCCTTAAAAAGAGTGTTTTGTGTACTTAAATACTTATGCATCATGTGAAGTGGTTAAAATGATGTTTCTCTGAGAAATTTAACTACATGTTTGTCAGTTGACCATGTAAACCACAGGAAGACATCAGCATGACTCAGTAGAAAATCCATTTTGAGAAAAAAATGCATGTTGGTGAACCTACTAGTTTCAAAAATCTGTGAAATAGACCCCAAAGTTGTCCCATGAAGTGACCTGTGGATAGGGTTATACTATTGTCCATTTAGGTATTTTTAGAATTTGTATAATTTACCCCAAAGGAGTTACCTGTGGTTAATAAGTGAGGAGCACACTTACTTGTGTTGGTTTCCCATTTAGAGAGAACCTGTTTAACATCTGAACAGGTTTTAAAAGAAGAAATGCTGAAGAAGGGCAGTGAGGTCATCATCATGTGCTGCATGAAATTTCATCCGTCATAAGTCCAGTCTTGCCCACTGATTCATAACTTCTGCTCTAGGAAGACAGAGCATCGATGGATAGATACCTGCGAGAGTAAGGATTCAGAAATATGTTGGCAATGAGATGAAGGATGAGCAAAGAAAGGGTAGACACAAACCTCTGTTTCTCTGTGCTTCCCATCCTCCTGTGGGGATGTTATCAGCAAGGAGGAAGAATGGGCTATCATCTTGTATCAGTTATGTGAACGTATGCACCCACTGCCTGGACTTCTTTTGCACTTGCCTTACGTTTCAGAAATTTTCTCCTGAAAGCAGGTGCTGAGAGACTTAGGTACAGCCAATTTATTTGGGAAGTACACAAGTAAGGGAGAGAGAAAAGTGGGACCAGGAAGGGAGAAAATCCCAGAGTGTAGAAAGGAGGGGTTTGGGGGCTCAGTCTTGGTGGTGGTCCCTTTCAGAGAGGATGAGAGAGAATCCCAAGCAGGCTCCGTGCTGCCAGCACAAACAGTGAGATCATGACCTGAGCTGAAATCAAGAGTTGGACATTCAACTGACTGAGCCACCCAGGCTCCCCCAAAATCTTTTATAGTCATAGTTCTAAACAAAGCTGGGGAGGCAGATCATTCCCATTTGAGTTATGCTTGTTTTCAGTTTCATTGTTATTTTTTGATCACATACCAGGGACCACGCTAGAGACATGAAATGAATAGCAGTGCCTATTGCCTAGATTCTAAATTCTAATGAAGGTAAGACTATAAGGAAGTCATTTCTGGGGCACCTGGGTGGCTCAGTCAGTTAAGAGTACAACTTCAGCTCAGGTCATGATCTCACAGTTCGTGAGTTCGAGCCCTGCGTCGGGCTCTGTGCTGACAGCTCAGAGCCTGGAGCCTGCTTCGGATTCTGTGTCTCCCCTTCTCTCTGCCTCTCCCCCACTCATGTTCTGTCTCTATCTCAGAAATAAATAAACATTAAAAAAATTTTAAAAAGAAGTCATTTCTGTGTAACTTATTCATTGAATCTGACACCATCAATTATTTGCCATTATTTATATGACTTAAAAATAAAATGCTCTCCATTGTAAGTGTAAGATTCCATTCTGAGTTCAGGTTAGTTAAAAAGGTAAAAGCTATGTATGTGTCTTGTCTTAGCACTGGTGAAATGTAGTGTGATGCAGGGAATGTGTGGTAATTAGGATGCTTCCATAATGAGGAGGCCAGTGTGCTAAGCACTTGTAGTTTCCATGGAGTATATATACCCTAGTTAAGTGAAAGGATATGGAGAAAAAAAAAAGGCTTGATCTTTCTTGTCTGGTGCATTCAGTTTTTGCCTAGTAATAAAAATCGGTAACTTGTTTACAACCCTTGTTCTATGCCTGGCACTGACTGCTCTTTGTGCTTTCCTTATTCATTGCATTTAATACAATTCTACTCTTATTCCATTTTATAGATTGGGAAACTGAGGATGAGGAGGTTAAATAATTTGTTCAAGCGGCTTCTGGGTGGCTCAGTTGGTTAAGCATCTGACTTGGGCTCAGGTCATGATCTCACGGTCCTTGAGTTTGCGCCCCATGTTGGGCTCTGTGCTGACAGCTCAGAGCCTGGAGCCTGCTTCAGATTCTGTGTTTCCCTCTCTCTCTGCCCCTCCTCCACTCACACACACTCTCTCGCTCTCTCAATAGTAAATAAACATTAAAAAAATTTTTTTTCAAATAATTTGTTCAAGGTTATAAGCCTGTATGAGTCAGGGTTGAAACCAGTAGACAATGTTAGCGAGCATCAGAGATAATTCACTGGAGCTGAAGTAAGAAGATTTTGGTGCCCAGGAACATTGGTGGCTATGTTAGATGCAGACAGTTGGAAACATTACGGCTGCAGAGAGAATAAAAACTTGCTGTCTTGGGGGAATCAAAGTCACAGACTATTGTAAATTTAACTTAGTGTGAAGACAGAGGCAATGGCAAAATGGGGAGATTGAGCAGTGAGGATAAAACCAGGGAAGAATGAGAACAGGAAATAATGGAATTGGAGGCATAGTGTGGCTCAAGGAGTTTAGAAAGGAGTGGTGAAGTGTGAGAAAGAGTGTGGGAGTCCTCTTTCCTGGAATGGGGCAGGTGTGGGTATTAAAAGAACAAGTCTTCACTGGAAAATGCCAAAATAAAACTGCATGTAGGAAGGAGACCAGGATCTGTTGAGGTAGGACTTTGTACCTGAAGTCACATTCCCTCTTCCCACTTTCTTCTTGTCCGTCAACCTTTCCAGTTTTTCTAACAACATCTAGTATTCAATTTGACAGTTATGTGGAAAATTTTGGGAGCATGTGTTCTTCTGGTAAACGTAGAAATGCTATTGGAAAGGACATTGCCTCAGACCATACACTAAACTATCATTGACTTTGAATAAAAACCCTTAAGAGATTAGGCCTAGTAAACCACAATTATTTGCTTATAAGCTATATTGACCTCCAAAAATCTTAAGGTTTTATCGGGGTTTCTTAAATAAATATAAATCTCTTTATTGCTAGGTGTCTATGTGTGAGGCACTATGGTGGAATTTTTACATACATCATTTTAATCTATTGTCATAATGGCACAATTAAGTAGATACCATTATTCCCATTTTACAGACAAGTAAAAGAAGACACGAAGAGGTTAAGAAACATTTTTTTTTAAGAATTTAGGAAACTTGCCTATGTCTATGTAATGGCAAAATCAAGACTCTAATCCAGGTCTGTCTGATTGCATAATTCATACTCTTAACCATTACCTTAAAGTGGCTGGGGGTCTATAAAAAGATATACTTAAATGGCCTATGAACTTCAAAATGTCAGTTCTTTGGAGATGGAAGGTGACACACAGTGCCAAAGCAGAAGCTTCTGTGGATGGTGTCTTCACAAATGGCTCTGCAGGTCCTCGTCTGTTGGTCCATCAGCCGCATGCATTTTCTCCAGATCGATCTGCACTTGGAAATATCAGAAAAGAGCTACTTCTGTAGGCAAAGCAGTCAGTTAATGCAAAGATTAGACTCCACTCAGGCTCTTTTCCAAAGAGGAGAGGGAGGCAGGAGAAGAACTGAGCTCAAAGAGGAGAAAGACTTACCCAAGTCAGGTAAGAGGCAAAACCAAAGCTTGAAGTCACATCCTCTAACCACAATCCGAGGAGCCCTTTCTGCCTCATCGAGATGCCTCCATAAGTCAAGGACACAGAGTCAGCACTTTATAATTGCTGTATCTGTAACTATTTCCCCAGAGTTTCTAATTTGCTTGTTTGGCTCAAATTAAATAATTTAACTATTTTGATTTCTTATTTCTTTCTCTCCAAGTTTGAAGCAACATCTCCAAGATATTTCTTCCATGAAGCTATTAATTGGGGTGAGAGCAAAATAAAAGGTTGGTGTCATGCCTACGTTTTTCTGTTTGCTTTCTTAAAAGACCCCTTTGAGAAATACATTGAATTAACTATTGCCATTTAATGCATGAAGGAAACTGAGCCAAGGTGGTAATAATAGTAATAGTTAAGTTCACTTTATGTAGAAATTTGAATTATTTTTGTAAATTAGCAGGGTTAAACAATTAGACGAAGCTGATAGCTGTGTGATCAGGAAAGATATCACTGGGTATCAGCAAATTTCTTTGTGAGTCATTTACTTGTTCCTTGATTCCCTGACATCTTTATTCTGGCTTACCCACTTCCCATTTCCATTAAGCATAATGCTGATGATAGTTTGAAATTGAATTCCAACTTTTCCTTTTATTTAAAATAGCAACTATTCCTGGCTAGTTTTGGCTAGCCAGGAGAATAAACAGGGTTGTAAATAAATTTCCGAAGGAGATACATTTGTTTGTCTAGATATTTATTTATTTATTTATTTGATATTTATTTATTGTAAAAATGTTAAGATTGTGTTCTAAGATAAAATTTATAGGGAAAAAACTGCATTTAAATTTGTGAAAACATGACTTTACCTTGATCAGTGGATCAATCAAAATCGAATGGAAACAGCTCATTTTCCCTCTGTTAAGAGTTGGAGAGAGAATTGCAGGTCTTTAAATGTAAAAAGACTTTAAATTGATGGATCTTAAAAGTAGAATAATAATAGGATTTTCTTATTCTTGACTTTGTCAGAATGGTGGTCAATTCATCACAGTTCGTTAACTGCCTTCCATGACCTTAACATATTCCTGAAAGGCTCAATCTTTAGTACTTCTTTATGGTGACTCAGAGATGTCTTCTCGTTCTCTTGATGTGTTACTTAAATTCTTCCTGCTTGAAATTTGCCAATTACTCCTTGTCCTCTCTCCTTTTTAGAGGAAAAATTTTCACTGTGATTCATTTGCATTTTAAAAACATACTCAGTAGCTCATAGTTTCTTGCTTCCTCTTTTCAGCATAATCCTTTGGGGCAATTTTTCTTTCCATGAAAAAGAGCATTTTTGGTGAAGGCCGGCCATGACTTTGGTTTATACCCATTAAAGTTAAGTATGAGTCAGGAAGAATGTATTATTTGTAATGGAGCCTGAAGATTAATTAATACACACACTTTGGATGAAATATTTAATTCTTCTCTTCAAAAATGGGAGCTTCCATTTGAGTTTTTTAATGCTTCACCTGATCCCTCGAGCTAATGATGGACGCTATTCTTTAATACACTTGCTCCTGGAGACGGAGACCATTGGACGTGCAGCCAGGGCCAAACTCCGTCAACAGAATCATCTGCAGTTTGTGCATTTCTGGTTCTCATCATCTGGGACAGGGATTCCTTACATGGGAACTTGACCTTTCAATTGCTTGAAGGAAGCTAACCTTTGCTCTCAGGGTGGTTTGAGATGTGAAATCCTGTCTTTCTTGTTTCACAGCACACATAATGAAATGAACTAGATAGAGACTTGACAGGCTTAATTCTTTAGCCCATCAAGGCAAGAGGCCCAGGGTTCTGTTTGAATTAATAATGGTTACAGTTAGTCCAAGCTAAATCTTGACATTTTATGTTTATAAGAACTGAGGCACGCCAGAAGATAACTTATTTTTTTTTGCCTGTCAGGTTCTTGTCCTCATGAATGTCTTAATGGAGCTTTCTGTTCTAAGACTGGTACATGTGACTGTCAAATATTTCAGGCACTTGGGACACGGTGCCAGATTGGTAAGTTTCAGGGATGCTTGAGGGAATTACAAGTCGAGGGGAACTTTAAGGTTAATTTGCTATGTAAGTGTTCAGCCACTGGGGATTGGGACAATCATATTATGTACTAACTAGAGTGTCCATAATTCATTCCTATAATTTAGAAACAATGTAAAAGAAAATAGGTATGTCCACCTTCCTTTCTCACTGATCTCTACAACTTCCTCCAGCCTTTTTTCCACTTTACATTATATTAATCCATTAAACTATGTTCTTATTCATTTCTCTGTTGCTTTATAAATCAGATTTGTTATTTGGAGCCCTCATTCTTTTTGACTTTGAATTACCTGGACATTCTGTACATAAAATAGAAACAATTTTGAGAGCTCTTCAAAGGCAGAGGGTTTTTAAAACATATTTTTATCCACAGTGTCTAGGATAAGGTCCAACATCAACAATGATAGATATTAATTTGTTTAATGAGTATTTATGAAATGTCTATTAAATCCCAGGCCTGGCACTGGGGATACAATAGTGAGCAATATAGACATGTTTCTGCCCTCCTGGAGGTTACAGTCTAGAGGAAGGGACTGACGCACAATGGATACACATTAATTATACTTGTACCACATGCTATAAAAGAAAGTATAAGATTCTATGAAAATATGCAACAGAGGCAAGGCATACTGTCAGAGAAGTCTGAATAATGAATCACTCTGTGTTATTTTCCTGTAAAGGCCAAAGTTGGCCAAGGCTAATAAATTTAGGTAAAATTACAAAGAAAAGGCACAATGATTGTGCCTTATCTCTATGTTCCCTATAGCATGTGTTAAAATGTTATACACTGAGTGCTCTGTAAAGGTCATTGACTTCCATATTATTCTAGAGGGAAGGGTCTAGAAAATCAAAATAGAATAGAGGATTATCCACAAGGGGACAAAGGGAGGAAGACATGAGAACAGTGAAGATGAAGTTGTACAATTTAAGATGATAGTTGCTTAAAATTTGGTCAGTCTGAGGTCATGGATTCCTAAGTTCCAGCATACTTTGGATGACTAATGCTCCCCATCCCTAGGTCTCAGACATATAAACATGATTTTTCTTTTGCCAGTGGTTATTTTTCTCTGTGGACAGTATTAAGATATATTTTTTTAAAAATTGCAGAGTCTGGAATACTCTAATGCTGTTCATGCAAATTTTTAGGGCACTCAATGGGGACATTTCTTTCTTTTCTGAGGCATTATATTTGTTTTATCACTGTTACCTTCTTTTACTGTATCATTTTCCCCACTCTTCTCTTCTTCCAGAGTCTTCCTTTAAAAGCAAAAGTTAAGGAATTTTCTAACATAAATCCTTTCTTCAAAACAGCTTGGAGACCATGTTTTCCTTCAGGAGAGTTTAACAGTTTTGCGAGCAACTCATAATTTTATGTTAGTTATTTTTTTCTGTGATACTGACTGCCAAAGGGAAATATTTATTTTACTGAAAATTAGAGTCACCTACCATAACTGAATCCTGCCAGAAACAGGGTGTAATTTATTTTATTCTACTAAATATGATCCTATTTCTTTTCAGTGCCAAATATGGGCAATGGCAGAGATGGGATTTGCAAAACCTGGGGACAGTACCACTTTGAAACCTTTGATGGCATTTACTATTATTTCCCAGGAAACTGTTCTTACATCTTTGCAAAGGACTGTGGTAATTTGGAGCCTCGGTACACTGTATGGGTAGGTGATTCTAGGACATAATTAACTTAAAGATTTTTTTTCTGGCAAGTCTGTATTTTTAAAGTACAGGACAAATGATGGAAAATGTATAATAATCATAGCATGCATACTTAGGGCTCTGACTGGGGAAGGAGAGGGATTGGTTCTTACTGGAATGGACTAAATATGTAGCTAAATTGGGTATATTCTATTGAGATGGAGCCTTGGACTGGGAGAAGAAGGGTTTGGATCCAGGTGGGAGAGAATTGCAGGCAATGCAGAATGTCTGTATCACAGATGTCAAATTATATCAACTCCAGTTAATGTCCTTATTCTTCAGATTTGATGTGAATGTTTTGAAGAGGGAGTGGGTTTGGGCACCAACCAAATTGCTCACACACATTTCCTTCCTGACACTTCCAGTGTGAGGTACACCTGGATTAATGTTTCTCAAAGGTGCCCTTTGGTATGAGCCCGAGATGGGCATTCAGGAAACAGAGCACATAAGCACAGGCTCGAGGCATGGAGGCAGGCAGCTAATTACTAGGTAGATTCATACTACAGGATTGAGCTCAGAGAGTTAGTGCTTAGTTGAAGAACTCTTGATTCAGAAAAATTCTATTTTTTATAACTTTGTTTATTTTGAAAGAAAGAGAGAGAGTGAGAGAGAGAGAGATAGCACAAGTGGAGGAGGAGCAGAGAGAGAGGGAAAGAGAGAATCCCAAGCAGGCTCCACGTTCCGTGCTGAGCTTGATGCGGGGCTTGATCTCACAACCGTGAGATCAAGACCTGAGCCAAATCAAGAGTCAGATGCTTAAATGACTGAACCCCCCAAGTGCTCTGATTTGGAAGAATTCTTTTTTTTTTCAACGTTTATTTATTTTTGGGACAGAGAAAGACAGAGCATGAACGGGGGAGGGGCAGAGAGAGAGGGAGACACAGAATCGGAAACAGGCTCCAGGCTCTGAGCCATCAGCCCAGAGCCCGAGGCGGGGCTCGAACTCACGGACCGCGAGATCGTGACCTGGCTGAAGTCGGACGCTTAACCGACTGCGCCACCCAGGCGCCCCTGATTTGGAAGAATTCTTAAGAGAAATTCAAGCACAGGGGCGCCTGGGGGGCTAAGTCAGTTAAGCATCTGACTTTGGCTCAGGTTATAATCTCATGGTTTGTGAGTCCAAGCCCCAAGTCAGGTTCTGTGCTGACAGTTCAGAGCCTGGAGCCTGCTTTATATTCTGTGTTTCCCTCTGTCTTTGCCCCTCCCCTGCATGTGCACACTCTCTCTTTCCCAAAAGTAAATAAAAATTAAAAAAAAATACAAGCTGCAGAGGGGTTTTAGTTGAACCAATAAAGTCAGGGACCTCTTTCCCTGCCTCACCATCTTCCCCTGTATTTCCAGCTATCTCAAAACACAGTCAGGAAACTGCTGTGCTATCCTGTTCAAAAGCTAAAACTCTTCATAGGCATTATTTGTTTCAATTCCTGCTTCCCTTTTCCCTTCTAACTTACATTAGAGTTGCCAAAATTCTCCTCCTCTCCTAGGTGATGCAAATATTAAAAAGTAGGCCCTGAAGCTTTTTAAGAACAACAAATCCTTGTGACCCAGAAAGGAAATGAAGTCTATTGAAAGTTAACTTACCGGGCTTAAAGATAAAAAATTCCCATGTCTCCTTAGATAGGGAAGTTAGTGGCATGCATCTTCGGTATTTACAGGGCTCCTATTTTCAGTCACTTATTGTCCGTTACTCCTCCACTCTTTCTCTGGGTTTATCACTTAAACACCTTCAGACTCCCTCATTGAAATGTTCTTGTCCAGAGTCTCACTCCTTTGAAGAATAAAGTGTCAACTAGATACTCTGTCCTTTGTTAATAACACACAGTGCTAAACTGTGCTCCCAGAGTTAATATTGTTTCTACTTGGCTCTGTCTTGGATGGTGGAAAATTTTCAAGTGAACAAATCCATTTGCTTTAAATGTCATCTTTTCCCTGATTATAGAAGTAGTTCACTTCTCTTGGAGAGAACTTGAAAATTTCAGAGAAGTCTAAAAAAATAGAAATATCAGTAAGAGTTACCATTGCTAATGGCTTCATATATTTTCTTCTACACTTTTTTCTGTGACTTTTAACCACATTTATAATCTTGAAATCATACTATGTATAATTTTCTGTCCTAGATTTTCACCTGATATTATGTGAAGAACTTTCTTCCACGTCAAGTATTCTTAAAACCCATTTTTTTTAGCTGTATTTGTTTCAATTTGTGGAATACTCAAATTATTTACTTATGCCTTGTTTTAGAAATTTAGGTTTTCAAATTTTTTTCAGTATTTTAATAGATAAATTGATAAACATCTTTATGCATATATCCTTTTTCATATTCCCAATCCTTTTCTTTTTCTTTTTAAATTTAATTTTACTTTTATAAAAATAATACATGTATACAGTCTAAAAAATTCATCTAAGGCAGTGAAGCAAAACTGTAGCCCCTGTTTGCCTTCATTCCCAACCCTAGCTAAAATCTGGCTCCCCAAAGGCAATTTCTCTAGCTCTTTAAGCTGTTTCTTCAGGCTTTTATCTTACATGCCAAAATATGCCATTATTTCTTTATCTTTCAAGTTAGGCTTTACTCATTCATTTCTGACTATGGAAGATGGAATCATCTTTGTTACATCACCCTTCCTGCCCCTAACGCACACACACACGCACGCATACACACACACTCACAGACACACATACACTTTCCTTCCCTCCTCTTAATGGGGTTATATCACCATCTTAGGTTAAATGATATGTGGTTTTTACATTATTGTCATTTACATATTATACCTTTATGAATTCATATAAATATTGTTTAGACTTGAGCCCAATAAGTTATTATTTAATTTCTATTCTTTGTACATTTGTATAGAGTTAGCATTTACCCCATTTTTTGTTTGCTACATTTTCTATGTTCCAATCAATAATGTTTTTTTAAGTTGATTTATTTATTTTGAGAGATAGGATGTGAGCAGGAAAGGGGCAAAGAGAAAGGGAGAGAGGGAGGATCCCAAGCTGGCTCTGCACTGTCTTTGCAGAGTCCAACATGGGGCTCAAACTCATGAACTATTAGATCATGACCCAAGCTGAAACCAAGAGTAGAACGTTTAACTGACTGAGCCACCCAGGTGCCCCCTAATTTTTTTTAATTTCAAATTCTCTATCTCCATAAATTTCTTCTCAATGTGGTCAGATTTTTATACTTTGCTTTTTGAATGTTTGAAATTAACATTGGAATGGGGTAAGAAATTCTAACATTCCTCTCCTTCCTTTTCTTCTCTTTGCTTTTATTTTCTTTCTTGTTTTCTTTTCTTCCTTGTTTTTTTCTTTCCTTCTTTTTTCCTTCCTTCCTTCCTTCCTTCCTTCCTTCCTTCCTTCCTTCCTTCCTTCCTTCCTCACTCGCTCTTTCCCTTCCTCCCTCTCTTCTTTCTTTCTTTCTTTCTTTCTTTCTTTCTTCCTTTCTTTCTTTCCTTTCTTTCTTTCTTTCTTTCTTTCTTTCTTTCTTTCTTTCTCTTTCTTTTTTCTTTCTCTTTCTTTCTTTCTTTCTTTCTTTCTTTCTTTCTTTCTTTCTCTTTCTTTTTTCTTTCTCTTTCTTTCTTTCTTTCTTTCTTTCTTTCTTTCTTTCTTTCTCTCTCTCTTTCTTTCTTTCTTTCTTTCTTTCTTTCTTTCTTTCTTTCTTTCTTCATAAACTAATTTTCCCATCAAGGTTTGGGAAATAATATTTGTCTTCCCTAAAATATTATTTTATTTTTAGAGCAATTTTATTTTTACAGAGGTTATAGTCACTTTTTTGCAATCTGTAAGTGTTCCATTGTGTAGAGCTCCATTTCATGATTCTTTAACATGACATGGACATGTAAAATACAAATGTATGTTTTTGTGGTGCTCTACTGTCCTCTTCCTAGACCTAATTTTATTCCAGTACATACCATGTATCTTTAGAATATTGACACTCAACATGTAAAGAGTCAGATCATTTAAAAAATATGCTGAATTAATGTGTACTCTATGGAGTTAATTTTGCTGTCCAATTTCTGTGGTAAATCTTTCTCTTGGAAATCCTAAATGTAGTTGTAATTTTGTGAAGTGTCATAGGACTAATGGTGCTGTAGAACTGTAGACAGGCATTGTGGCTTTGGTGACTCGAATGAAGGCCTACATATCTGTTGCTGGTTCCTATGCTTTCTTTTCTTTTCTTTTTTTTTCTCTTTTAAGGTTCATAATAGCCCTAAGTGCCATGGTTCAGTGTATTACTGTTATCGGTCAATCAGCTTGTTCTTTTCAGACCAAGAGGAAATTCGAATTTATGGGCATGAAATAAAAAAGAATGGAATCAGGTAAGATGTGATAAATGATATAATAAAAATAACACCATGAATTAATAGAATTTCCAAACATCTCATGCTTGAAAGTGAATTATGGAGAGTAGGAAGAGAGAATTTCTTTCTTTTTTATGTTTATTTATTTATGTATTTGTTTTTTAATTAATTAATTTTTAATTTACATCCAAGTTAGTTAGCATATAGTGCAATAATGGTTTCAGGAGTAGATTCCAGTGATTCATCCCCTATGTATAACACCCAGTGCTCATCCCAACAAGTGTCTTCCTTAATGCCCCTTGGCCATTTGGCTCACCCCCCCCTCCACAGCCCTTCCAGCAACCCTCAGTTTGTTCTCTGTATTTAAGAGTCTTTTATGCTTTGCCCTCCCCCCGTTTTTATATTATTTTTGCTTCCCTTCCCTTATGTTCATTTGTTTTGTATCTTAAATTCCACATATGAGTGAAGTCATATGATATTTGTCTTTTTCTGACTGACTTACTTTGCTTAGCATACATAATACCCTCTAGTTCCATCCATATTGTTGCAAATGGCAAGATTTCATTCTTTTTGACTGCTGAGTAATACTCCATTGTGTATATCTATCTATCTATCTATCTATCTATCTATCTAGATTTATATATATATATATATATATATATATATATATATATATATATATATACACATACCACATCTTCTTTATCCATTCATCTGTCAATGGGCATTTGGGCTCTTTCCATACTTTGGCTATTATCGATTGTTGCTATAAACATTGGGGTACATGTGCCCCTTCAAAACATCACACCTGTATCCTTTAGATATATACCCATCAATTGCTGGGTCATACAGTAGTTCTATTTTTAACTTTTTGAGGAAACTCCATGCTATTTTCCAGAGTGACTGCACCAGTTTGCATTCCCACCAGCATTGCAAAAGAGATGAGAGGATTTCTTTCAAACAACAACCTTAAAGTTATAACCTACAGATATCAAGACTTCAGCAAGTGCCGAGGCCAGTCATGTGACCAGGAATCCAACCAATTTAACCTCCTTAATGTTTGTGCAGGATACACTTATATTTGATTAGATAGAAATGAGATTATCACATCCTTTTTCTAAGAAAGATTCAGGAGAAATCTTCATAGTTCAACTCTTATTTTTGTTCTCTTTCTTAAATCTTTTTCTTTCTTTCTTTTTTTCTTTTTTTCTCTCTTTCTTTCTTTCTTTCTTTCTTTCTTTCTTTCTTTCTTTCTTTCTTTCTTTCTTTCTTTCTTTCTTAGCAGTAACTTAAAATAAAACTAAACCTTTGGAAGTCTTTTCCAAATTTGTATGAATGAGGTTTGGATATTAATTGAGACTTTCCATTAGTGTTCTGACAATGATTCAGAGCCAATAAATAACTAGTCTTCTTGGGTAAATCAGAGAGACTCCCAGTTTCGCCTTCCTAGCTGACAAGAAGATCTGAGAGTTTGGGGGAAGGAGCGTTTATTAGTTCGAAGAAAGGCTTTATACTTAATGTAGGAATGCTGTGGAATAGTCTACCTTCCAATCTAAATAATTGTAGAAATACTCAATTTAAAATATTCCTTGGCTGAGTTATGACAGAAAATGTAAATTGTGGGATGGAACAATTCTGTCTGTCATTTAGAATTCATTAGCAAGTGTTTGAACCCTAGGGATTCTTTCCAGCACAATGACCTTACCACCCTATGTACTTTGTTCTCAGTTTAGATTCCTCAAGAGGCAGCAGGTGATAGCATAAAGGGTTTTGGATGAAGCAGCAGGCAGCAGGCACTGACCTTGGCTTTGTCACAGTCAGGTGACCCCAAGCAGTCTCTCACCTCTCTCAGGCTTATTTTCTTGATCATTTGGGTTCTGTACTTCTCATTTTCTTAGAAAAGAAGGCTTAGCCATTTGAATGGGAATATAATGTAATTGCATATGTATTTCTTGGAGCTGATTTAAATAATTATTTAGGATTCCTTATATGGGATTTGGGGTTACATAATGGACCCTTTAAAAAATTATTGTTTTGTAAAACAAAAACGCCTTTCAAGTAGATTTTCAGGAATACTAACTCTTTGTTAAATCTCGAGAAAATATTTCTTTGAGGATTTCCATTTGTATGAGAGATTGCATTTATATGATTTGTATGATGGGAAGAGGATGATTTTCTTATTATTCGACTAAGTTGCTTATAATAATGCTGCATCTGGCCTAGGGCCTAATTCAAAGCAGGTGTTAGGGAAATATTTGTTCAAATCAAATCAACCCTGTAAGGCTCTGGACTTTGGTTCTTTCACCTGTGAAATGAAGGGTGTTGGTACATGTAAACCCATGAATAATTTTCAGCATTAATTTGTACATTCATTTTCGTTTGCATTGTGAATGTTTCCTGACTAGGTTGCGCAGAGTTTTTCTTAATTTTATGGGAGATTATCTAATTTTTACTATTATTCTCCATCTCTAGTGGCATTCTTTTATGTTATAGACAGCTGGGTAATTACAGTTAGGAATCTTTTATTTTTAAAAATTGTATATTTCATCAAATTTTCTGTGAAAGAATCAAATGACAAATGATCAAACCAAAAAATACTCACAACCGAGCCACTCTATCTCCATACATTTAACATCCTATAGCTATGAAATACTTTTATAAAACATGATTCACTTTTTTCAAGTATAGCTTTTATAAACTTGCAAACTTAAACAATATTATTCATACTGACTTTTACTGTGAATTTAATATGAATTTCTCATGCTTATAATTTATATTTTTTTAATGTTTACTTATTTTTGAGAGAAAGAGAGACAGAGCATGAATGGGGGAGGGACAGAGGGAGAGAGGGAGACACAGAATCCAGAGCAGGCTCCAGGCTCTGACCTGTCAGCACAGAGATGGATGCAGGGCTCGAACTCACCAACTGTGACATTATGACCTGAGCCGAAGTCAGAGGCTTAACCAATTGAGCCACCCAGGCGCCCCTCGTTCTTATAATTTTTAATAAGAATAGATTAGGGTTGTAGTAAACTAGAGCCTTATTTATTACCCAAAGTAAAGTTTAGTTATTTTCCTATTCTTATACCTAATTCTCCATAAAAAACTATTTGCAAACAGCTCTGTACAAGCGGTTGCAGATATTTTGAATGATTTCTTTAGGGACTGTCACTTTGTTAGCCAGTAGGTTTGGTTTTACGGTTTTTGTTCCATGGGACTTGCTCTTTCTGGGAAGGAACTCTCACCAGTTTGAAGCCTTTGAGAAAAATGTGTGGATATACCTACTAACCTCCTTCCTCACTCATATTACAGGTTATAACTCTCAACTAGCATGACTATTTTAGTAAAAATGACTTTTTCCTTCCCTTTTTTTTTGAGAGAGAGAGAGTGCAAGTAGGGAAAAGAGCAGGGTTGGGGGGGAGAGAGCGAGAGAGAGAGCGAGAGAGAGAGAGAGAGAGAGAGAGAGAGAGGATATCTTAAGCAGGCTCCATGTTCAGTAACGAGCCTGATGCAGGTCTCAGTCTCATGACCCTGGGATCATGACCTGAGCTGAAATCAAGAGTTGGATGCTCAATTGACTTGGCCACCCAGGCACCCCTCCTTCCATTTTCTTAATTATTAGCACTTGCTCTTTTCTGTAATATTCGTGGAAGGAGTCCAGTCACCTTTCAAAAGTATTTTAGGTGACTTACTGTGCTTTTAAAGTGTCCATTGCTCAGTTTTCTTCAGTTCTGTCATTTTCCCCACATCCTTTCTATGTGTACATGGTTGTGAAAAGTGAAAAGACTAGCCATTGGATTAGGAGTTTAAATATTCAATGTGACCCTTGTTTAAAGAGGTCTAATTATATCCAATTTAAAATTATGAATATAACCCTTATGCAATACCATATGACAAAGTATTTTATATTCCCAATAATGAACTTTACAGTATTAAATATGTAAATTATAATTGATCATGCCCATAAATTTTTCTTTTGGAAAACAGCGACTTACACCAAGGTGCTGGTTTGGAGATAGAAGCTCTTAGTTCCTTACAGCCAAGTTCAAACGAAAATTAAACAAAATCAGAACTCAGTGTGTTTCCATATTTTCACCATTGTTTGTCCTTACTTCAAAATTGTTGAGCAGCATTTTTAGATTATCTTGAACTCTCTAGTAAAAAATAAATATATTTAAGCTCTCATTGGTTTAAATAAAGTTATTTTACAGATTTATAAAATCACTGATATTTAGCAGAAATGTATTTTCGGTTGGTTGAAAGAAACATTCAGTTATACGTGTAAAATCTTTATCAGTGTGGAAATAGGTCATCTATAACGGATTCCTCATCATAATGCTTAACTTGTCTTTGTTCTATTTTTCAAGTTTAACATTGCCTGAGACTATTGGGCAGGTTTTCATTGAGAAACTAGCTGACTATATTCTGGTGAAAACCTCCTTTGGTTTTTCATTGGCTTGGGACGGAATATCTGGAATTTACCTCAAACTGTCTCAGGAGCATAAGGGGAAATCATGTGGCTTATGTGGAAACTACAATGACATTCAATCTGATGATTTCATCATTCAGCAAGGTAAGTGGAGTGGAAGAAATGTGGGGTACTTCTGAGGTCTTCTTCCTTCACTGAGCCAGCTATTTGTATACAGAAGGGTGCAACTTGTCCTCGGTTAGGTAAAATTGGTAGCTATCGCTTGTCTGCTCTAGTGATTTTAAGTGAAGCTTGAATAGGAAAATATATATGTGTCATTCTTGAAATCCATAAGGTAGTTTACATTTCTTTCATTTCCTAATAATTTTTAAAAATTTATTTATTTAAATTCAAGTCAGTTAACATACAGTGTAGTATTGGTTTCAGAAGCAGAACCTAGTGATTCATCACTCACATATAACACCCAGTGCTCATCTCAACAAGTGCCCTCCTTAATGCCCATCACCCACTTAGCCCACCCCCAGCCCACCTCCCCTCCAGCAACCCTCAGTTTGTTCTCTGTATTTAAGAGTCTCTTATGGTTTGCTTCCCTCTGTGTTTTTATCTTATTTTTCCTTCCTATCCCCTGTGTTCATCTGTTGTGTTTCTCAAATTCCGCATACGAGTGAAATCATGTGATATTTGTCTTTCTTCTTAATCCATTCATCAGTCAGTGTACATTTGGGCTCTTTCCATAATTTGGCTATTGTTGATAGCTGTGCTATAAACATTGGGGTGAACATGCTCCTTTGAATCAGCATTTTTGTATCCTTTGGATAAATACCTAGTAAGTACAATTGCTGCATTGTAGGGTAGTTCTATTTTTAATTTTTTGAGGAACCTCTATGCTGTTCTCTAGATGGGCCTCACCAGTTGGCATTCCCACCAACAGTGCAGAGGGGTTCCCCTTCCCCCACATCTTCACCAACATCTGTTGTTTACTGTGTTGCTAATTTTAGCTATTCTGACTGGTGTGAGGTGGTATCTTATTGTGGTTTTGATTTGTATTTCCCTGATAATGAGTGATATTGAACATCTTTTCATGTGTCTGTTAGCCATCTGTATGTCTTTTTTGGGAAAGTGTCTGTTTATGTCTTTTGCCTATTTCTTCACTAGATTATTTGATTTTTGAGTGTTGAGTTTGATAAATTCTTTATAGACTTTGGATACTAACCCTTTATCTGATGTGTCATTCGCAAATATTTTCTCCCAACCCATCAGTTGCCTTTTAGTTTTGTTGATTGTTTCCTTCTCTGTGCAGAAGCTTTTTATCTTGATGAGGTTGCAATAGTTCATTTGCTTTTGTTTCCCTTGCCTCTGGAGACATGTCTAGTAAGAAATTGCTGTGGCTGAGGTCAAAGAGGTTGTTGCCTGTTTTCTCCTCTGGGATTTTGATGGTTTCCTGTCTTACATTTAGGTCTTTCATCCATTTTGAGTTGATTTTTGTGTATGGTGTGAGAAAGTGGTCCAGTTTCACTCTTCTGCATGTGGCTGTCCAGTTTTCCCAGCACCATTTGCTGAAGAGAATTTTTTCCATTGGCTATTCTTTCCTGCTTTGTTGATGATTAGTTGGCCAGACTTTTATGGGTCCATTTCTGGGTTCTCTATTCTGTTCCATTTATCCATGTGTCTGTTTTTGTGTCAGTATCATACTGTCTTGGTGATTATAGCTTGAAGTCTGGAATTGTAATGCCTCCATAAATTAGTTAATTTGCTAAATTAAGATAGAAGTCTAAGTCATGTAACAAATATTAATTGGGTATTTACTTTGTGTCAAGCACTGTTACAGGAGCTTGGGATGCATCAGTGAAGAAAACAAAGACTCCTCCCTTCTCTGGGTTTATATTTTAGTAATGCAAACCCATTTGAGACAAACTTACTTACTTTTAGACAAAAGATATTTTGCATCAAGTCTTCATAGAAATTAATTCATTGACTACCAAATAATAATTAAAAAAATAATAATGTGGGGGCGCCTGGGTGGCTCAGTCAGTTGAGCGTCCGACTTCGGCTCAGGTCACGATCTCACGGTCCGTGAGTTCTAGCCCCGCGTCGGGCTCTGGGCTGATGGCTCAGAGCCTGGAGCCTGCTTCCGATTCTGTGTCTCCCTCTCTCTCTGCCCCTCCCCCGTTCATGCTCTGTCTCTCTCTCTGTCTCAAAAATAAATAAATGTTAAAAAAAATTAAAAAAAATAATGTGAACAGAGTTTATAAAAGTTGAATAAAAACTTGGAAAATTTTTTTTATCATGTATGATGATGTACATATCTTTATTTATTCTAAGTCATGAAACTAATTTCAGTGAGCCATTAAAAATGGGGGCTGTTTTGTCAGCAATAACAATAATATTCCTTGATACTATTTACAATAACAGTTAATAGGAGCATGTAGCTATATTATTTCCAACCCTTACACCATCCTATAAGACTGTTGGTATTTTCTTAACTTTACAATGAGGGCACAAGGTGATGTACCCAATGTAACACAGCTGGTAAATGATATTGTCAGTGTTGGTTTACAGATCTGACTGGCTTCCAACCCCATGCTTAGATAAATGTTTGAGAAATTGACTTTTAATCTATAAAAGTGCTATGTATATCATACTTTTTTTGTTTTATAATAAAATTCATAAAGAAGTTTCACCCATATGTTGTGTTTTAAGAGACAGTGAAAGTCCTGCTTAGAGTGTGAGTTCTGGAGTCAGACTGTGGGATTCAAGTTCTGCTTTGTCACATATTAAATCATCTCAGTTTAATGATACAATGATAGCATTAGAGTTACAAGGATTAAATGAGATAATCCATGCAAAATATTTAATGCAGTGGCTGCCACATAGTTAATGCCGAACACATTTTAGCGAATTTACAATCATCTCCAAGTGTTCTCAGTAATCCTAGAATGGAGCTAACAGGAAAGTGCTTGATTAACACTGCTTTAAGAGGCCCTTGCTAAAATGCAGACATTTTACCCAAGATGGATAATGCATCACTGGGGCTAGTTTACTAATTTACTAGGGTTCCATAGCGTCAGTTTCCTCATGTGTAAAGATAATAATAATGACCCCAAGAACTTCTTAGCCTGTGAGGATCAAATGAGAAAACGTAAGTGAAAGTGTTCAAAAGTCTGCGAGCACCATATACACATGTACAGTGTTGAGATCATCTTGACATGCGATTTTGCATCCCGTTGGATACATAGAATGAGAGGATTCACAGACTTGGCATCTTGAGACTATATTAGGAAGTAGGGTTTTGGACTCAGGCCACACCAGTCGGATGGCCATTGTTGATTTCTTTGTCTTCTGTATCAAAGCTTCATGAAGAAAATAATATTCAATTCAGTTCTCAGTGTTAGAAAAGACAGCTATGGACAACTTCTCCTGGGACATCTGAGGAACTGGTATAGAGGTGAGGATAGAAAATAGCATCTGCTCTTGCTAGAGGCAGAGAGACTCCAGTTAGGACCTTACTTAAGGGTCAGACAGACTTTGATAACCTGGAACATAAAGTGGTTGCTCTCAGTGAGATACCTGGGGCAGCCTGAACCAAAGTGTTCACAGATGATAGCGGGGAGAAGGCTGACAGAAGGCAATTGAACTGAATTATGGCTGAATTGACAGAAGGCAAGAAGGACCCTGGAAAGTATGTAGGAAGAGCCTAAAGAGAGATTTCAGCTTTTTTGTACAAAGTTTTATTTGGTGCCCAGTGTAAAGTGTAGTATTAAAAAAACTAACACCAGTAATTGATAAGGATGTGACTAGCACCTGCTCTCTGATTTTCTCCCATTCTGTAATAATGCAAGAAAATGTCTACAGATAAGCTATATTACGTTTAGCTTTAACATGCCTAGTATTTTTTTTGAAACTCAGCCTGTCCTTTGCTGATTAGATAAATCTTTAGAGGCACTGTGGTGGTTTGATTGAATGCCATCGAATGCATAGTTTCTTAACCGTGATTAAAATTGTATTTTCCCCTTCAGTCCTACTCATTCTTCAGGGATGACTTCACAAAGAAATGAGGCTTTTCAGAATTTCTGTGGATATAGAAATATTTTAATTGATTGTCTAGTTGAGATTCTGTTTCCATAATTCATGTTTATAGGCAGCTACACATCAAAATAGAAGCCTTGGTTTACTCTTGTTTTTCCCAACATAGTAATTAATAATCCTCATTTTCTCTCTTAGAAAGTGTTCCAATACAGACAAGAGATTATTTGTGGCATATTTTGCATGAAACATTTTAAATTTAGTTTTGCAGGCCTCCAGCAAACCAATTGATATGGATTTAAGGTCTCATAATAACCAACTTTCGTGACTCTTCTATTAATGTAATGTCATAAAAATAGCTAAATATGTGGTTATAAGCTGTATTAAAGTGAACTCTAAGGGACTGTCCAGGTTATCTAGTTACATTAAAATTTGTGCATAGATATTAAAATCAGTGGGCCTTTAGCTAGTATTTTTGGCCCTGCAGATTTTTCAAAAATGATGATGCTTTGAAATGAAATGTGACTATAAAGTTACTTAAAAGTAACATCAGTTTTTCCTGCTTAAAAAACAAAAAGTATATTAGATCAGGCCCAGGCTTGGTTCAGTGTGTAACATTTTCAACAGTATCAGAGATAATGAGGTAGGCCAGACAAACTTGAAATAATAACTAATAATGTATTTAAATTTTGCAACCCCCCTTTTATTTATTCATTCACTTATTTGGCAAATGTATTTAGAGCACCTACTACATGCCAGATGCTAAACAAAGGGGAAGCTTTGACACACTGTTGCCCTCCATGTAGAAGAAGACAAAATAAATAGAGACAAGTTAAAATATAAATTTTTGGGAGCAATAGCAGCTATGAAAACAAGAAGTTGTAAATGGAGATTAAGAGCAATAGAACAGTGTGTGTTCAGTGGTAATCCAGATCATGTGACAGAGAAGGCGTCTCTGAGGAGGTCGTATTAAACAGACACCTAAATAAAGTAAGGGAGAGAGCAGAGGGAAGATTGGAGAGAATTTTGAAGAATGGGGAG
This sequence comes from Puma concolor, assembly GCF_028749965.1. Lineage (NCBI taxonomy): Eukaryota > Metazoa > Chordata > Mammalia > Carnivora > Felidae > Puma > Puma concolor. Next base: position 39,033,127 of record NC_141673.1, on the reverse strand, counting down.
CAAAAGCAAGAGCAAAGTGGGAACGAGCTTAAAAGGAGAACAGTGTGAGGCCAGTGTGACTGGGGTAGATTGAGCAGGAATAAGAGAGAAGGGGACAAGAGGAGTGTGTGGGGGGTGGGGTTGGTGTAGGAGGAGGGGAATCAGGGGAGCACGGGGGCCAGATCATAAAAGTCTTCCAGGCCACAGCAAAGTTTAGGATTTTATTCTAAGAGAATGAAGCATTCTTGTAGATGAACTCCCACAATAACCTGAACCCTTTGTGGTAGCAAGCAGACATGTTCCTCTCTTGAAGATGCTGAGAGAGAGAGAGAGAGAGAGAGAGCGGTCAAATATGTGGCTTGAGATTTCTTACTCTAGTGGTGCAGAAGCTCGTCATCAGTGGTAGACAGTGTAAGTCTAAGTGGTGAGGAACCTAAAGTTCCCATCTGACAGCTGTCTTAGAGCTTCGAGATGTTACCGTGTTTGGTTCTGCTAAGCCTTTGAGATTTTAGTTTCATTCTTTGTCTGAACGTGGAGCAGGATTAAGATGAACACTTTCAGTCCCTCCTCTTGTTGCTCAAATGATGTTCGCTTTTGCTCTTCAATGTTATTCACTTTTATTTGGTACTTACGCTTTGTTCAATGTATTGTTATTATACTAAAGTGATACTACCCCAGCATTACGCAGAGGCAAGATTCAGGAGCTTAAAGTAATGTTATTGTCTAATATCATTGGCAATCATTGGTAATGATAAAGTGGCTGAGTTTAACTTTCTGACCAGGAAGTTTATGTTGATGAACTGTGTTTGTGTAAAGTGATGTATCACACATATTTTTGTGTGTCTGTGTTTGTGTGAAATAGAGGACTATATGGAAGACATTGCTATGTTTGCAAATAGTTGGTCGGTGCAAATTCCAGATGACACGAAATGTGTACCCACACCCTCAGATTTTCCAAATCCATGCTCCAGTGGAATGCCAGCATTTGAGGTAAATGTGATGTGAAGAGTTTGGGCACGTTGGATATAATTCACACATATTGTATTTGTATATTGAATATTAAGCATTTTTTGGTACAGATGCTACATACTTAAACACGGTTAAATTGAGGGAATGTAAGTGCAACAGGAACAACTTAAAGACATTTCAGAAAGAGTAATGTAACGAGTTTCATGGGAGCAGTACTCATGGTGCAAATATGTAGTTAGAAAAATGTTGGTTAAAACTTATGAGCGTAATTGCCTTCTGTTTCCTGGTAATAACAGAGACACCTGCAAGTAGATCAGTAGAAAAAACGTGAGTGCCCACGTATCCTTAAACATGTGCTGATGACTGCCATCGTTTTCCGCACAGGCAATCTTCTTCAAGTGTCAGATATTGTTGCAGTTTCCTTTCTTGAGCTGCCATGAATATATTGATCCATATTTGTATATTGCCAGCTGTGTTAATGATCTTTGCAAGTAAGTGAAATAATTAGTATTTGTAATTAAAATTTCTTTATCCAGAAAGAAAAGCAAAAACCACTTCTGTAACTTAGACGTCTCAGCAGTTCACAAAACATCATGGAAATGTAAAACATAAACTGGCCTAACGTCTATTAAAAGCTTGCTGGATAATACATGCAATCTAAATGGTTTATATAAGCAGCATAAAAAGAAGCATTTCTTTTTTTTTTTTTTTTTAATTTTTTTTTTCAACGTTTATTTATTTATTTGGGACAGAGAGAGACAGAGCATGAACGGGGGAGGGGCAGAGAGAGAGGGAGACACAGAATCGGAAACAGGCTCCAGGCTTTGAGCCATCAGCCCAGAGCCTGACGCAGCGCTCGAACTCACAGACCGCGATCGTGACCTGGCTGAAGTCGGACGCCTAACCGACTGCGCCACCCAGGCGCCCCAAAAAGGATCATTTCTTAAAGGTTGTTTGTTCCACTGATCGCTTTTAGAGTTTAGAGATTCCAACAGAGTCTTTCAAAATAATGTTTTGAAATGCACAAAATCAAACACACAAAATTACAAAGGAAACTGTATTGAAATGGAGTTATCAAAATAGTAAAAGAAATGAATTTATGATATATGTTTTTACATGCAGTTCAAGTCTAACTATAACTACCATTTACATGGTCTCAGTAAATATTTTGAGATATCTGCAACAATTATAATTAGAAATGAAAACATTAAAAAGTGAAGTATGAGATATATTGTTGACAAAGTCACAGATATTGCTATGGACATTGTGATGTGTTGTCTATATGAGTAATTGATGCCAAATTTCAGTTAGAGGTTAGTGACAGTACACATGTAATCTTGACCCCATCCAAGATCACCCGACTCTAACATTTTCTCCCAGGTTAAGAATACCTAGACTAGATGGTTGTCTAGGGAACAAATTTGGTGAGACCCATCATAATATGTTCCTCAATGTAGAGCCCACTCTAAATTATCTATTATTGTAGTCTTTTCTACTATTGTTTTTCAAAAATTTACCAAGAGTATTTGATTTTGAATGTTCATCTTGAATGTTGAAGAATATCTCAAGATATTTTAATAAATTTGTATTTTTGAAGAATCTCAAGATGTGTAAATGATACACGGGAACTTGTTGTAAAAGACTAGACTAATTTTTGATTGAGTAAAACCACTTACACCTCATCTTGTAGCCTGTAGCTTGTTGAAGCTTAAGTTTAGCAAAGGTGAGAACAAAGAGGGAAAGTTGAAGTAGTATGAAATTATCTTATTTACAACTACTCTACTTTAAATAAATGGAGATTACTATAAAATAATGAATATAATGATATTTTTCAGATGTGAAACTTATTTGGGATGCCTGTTAATTTTGAGTGGAATACAGTTTTATCTTTATTTAGATGTATAGTCTCTAAATTTTAGGGATTTATGAACTACTGCAAGAGTTTTGAAAGAGTTCCCTCTCTGCCTAAATATTGGGGACCGACCTAACTTAATATTTGACCACATTCTGTTCCCTATTCGGTTTTATTTTTTATTTAAGTGCTATGTTGTTATATCTCTATTCTTTTTCTCAGTCTCTTTTTTGTGGATCTTATCGGTGGTCCATGGTTTTAATCTCACTGTGTATATGGAATTAAAAATTGTGTTTATTCCACCATGATTCATTCTTTGGCTATTCTCCAGTAGTCTTTTCACTTGCCATTGGCATTATCATCTTTAGCATCCACTTCTCAGGTTGACTGAGATGAAATATTTTGGCAGATCTAGGAAAGTCATTTTCCCTTTACTAGGTAGAATATTGTTTGGTTGCTTCAGTTGCCAAAGTATCAGTGGCATAAATTAAATTGAAACATAGTTTTCCCATATAAAGGTCCAAGTTGGTAAGCGATTCTGGGATCATACCATGTGTCCACACCATGAATTTTCCAGTGACACAGCGATGCTATTGTTATGTCATCCCACAAGGCCTAGGGTGTTGTCCTCAATTTCACTGCCAGAACTGGCTTACCACTCCCACGTCTATAGTTTAGCACTTAGGAAGGGAGAAAATGAAGTAGAGGGCTGTTGGCAGCTTTTTAAAGAAAGAGTTCTGGAAGTTTCATGTATACTTTTAACCCTTTGGTCAGAACTTAGAAACATAGCCATGTACAGATGGCCATGTACATAGCCATGTACAGATGCAAAGACAGATGGGAAATATTGTCCTTGGCTGGGCAGCCATATGCTTCGCAAAAACTGGAGGGTTCTAATAATGAACAGAAGCAGGCTCTGGAGACAAAAAAAAAAAAAAAAAAAAAACCAACAAAAAAACCCAAAAATACAATCTCTGTTATACTCACTTCATCTGAAATTTCATCATTGAGGATTTAACATTTTTGTCTTTTGAAATTTTGATATCTGTAGGCTTTAAGTTTTGAAATCCAACTGCTTTCTCCAGGGAAATAAAAATAGCAGGATAGAGAAATGCCTTTTACTGTTGAAATCAACTGATATCACCAGTGATATGTTTGAGGTGAAGAGGCCAAGTTTGGGGACAGAGCAGTCATGTATTACCAAAAGAAGGGCATTATAAATCAAGTAAGTGGGCCTTGATCAAATGGTAGTGAGAAGCTACCAGTTAGCCTTTTACTTGTCTCAATACTTCACTGAGGTCTAGACCTACCTACATCCTTTCTTTGCTGAAGGAGAGTCTCTTCATTTCTTACCGTAGGGGATGGCACCACAAAGATCCTATACAAGAAGAACATTGGGAATCTGCTGAACACAAATTCATTTCCTGCTTGCATTATGATAGTATATTGAATTCAATTCAACAAACCTTGCTTAGCATCAATTCTGAGCTGAGCATTGTGCCACATCTTGGAGAAACAGAAACCATTTAGACATGGACCCTGTCCTAGGAACTCACATTCTAGTGGGGCAGAAACAGGCCTCCAGCAATGACACATGCTCTAAATGTGAAGGGCAGTAGATGTGGAGAGGTTTGCTGAGTTTATCAGGGAGTGCCTTCCACAGTTCCACAAAGGAGATGCCATCTGAACTTATGCCCTCCTCTTTCTGCTTTTTGGAATGCTAAACCTAGAAGCAAGGGAATGCTTTTAACTTTGTCATGCCAAAGTCAATTGATTTGAAAACAATTATTATTTAATGCTCATTTTCCTTATGAAAGTTAACACCCAAAATGGAGCAAATAAGCTCATTTTCGCCTCATCACACTGGAATAATAATTTTTTTCTTGCCCAATTGTGAATTTTCGTGTGATGCCATATATAATGGGCATGGCATGGATCCTAGAGTTAACACAGGTACTTAGTAAATGGTAGCTATTTTAATAATAGTTGCATTGGGTTGGGAAACCAATATTCAATTACTTTCTTAATTTTCAAAGCATCTATTAATTGTAGGAAACAATGCACATATTTTAATGTAAATCAGAAACTTATTATCTTTACAGGAATTCAACAATTTTAGCTTACCCTGTTTTTCAGAGAATTTTCTTGTTTGGCGGTTTAGAATATTTTCTGAGCTTTTGAAGTTTATATGCTCAGTCTCCTTTTCCTTCTAAAGCTCAATTAATTGGACTAGATAAGCTGCATGACTCCAATTACAGTAGCACAGGATAAGTGCAATTTGAGACAGGTGGCTTCTACAATAGAGATACTGAAAATGCTAAGGTTCACAAAATACAACATTCTTAAGGTCATTATCTTGTAAGATGTGTAACTATTTAAAAAAAATTTTTTTTCACCCTTTCTTTATTTTTGGGACAGAGAGAGACAGAGCATGAACGGGGGAGGGTCAGAGAGAGAGGGAGACACAGAATCGGAAACAGGCTCCAGGCTCTGAGCCATCAGCCCAGAGCCTGACGCGGGGCTCGAACCCACGGACCACGAGATCGTGACCTGGCTGAAGTCGGACGCCTAACCGACTGCGCCACCCAGGCGCCCCGATGTGTAACTATTTAATCTTAAGCTTGACTTGGATTGAAAAACAAGTCCACTACCTTATTATAAACCTTGCTTATTTTATAGGTGCTGGGTTAATCTGTTTGGGGAATTGGCAGACTTCTGATATTTGTCTGGGGAGCTTCCAGGGTTATTATAAGAAAACAGTAAGAGATTATTTACTCTTGGCAATATTATAAAAGTAACTAGCCTTAGTAATTCAAACTTGAAAGAATTGAAAATCTTTTATATCTTAAGTTAAATGCTATTTATTCAATCTTTCAAAAGTGCTGCAGTTTTATTAGTATTGGTTTTATTGCAGCATGTGGACTATGAAGAGCATGGTATCTTAGAAATAATTTTCATATTTGATGCTTTTGTTGTGATAGAATTTTATCTATGGTAATGGGATTTATGGATGTAAATTTATAAATTTATGTTTATTAATAAATATTTAATATTTATTTCCCAAAAGGGCTGGGATGTTTTGTGTGGGAGCAAAGCAATACATACAAAAAGATTCTGGGCAGAATGTCATAATTAAAATAGAAAATTTGGGGGGCACCTGGGTGGCTCATTCGGTTAAGCGTCCAGCTTCGGTTCAGGTCATGATGTTGTGGTTTGTGGGTTCAAGCCTCGCAATAGGCTCTGTGCTGACAGTTCAGGGCCTGGAGCCTGCTTTGGATTCTGTGTCTCTCTTTGCCTCTCCCCTGCTCACACTGTCTCTGTCTCTTTCTATCAAAAATAAATAAAAACATAAAAAAATTGTTTTAATAGAAATTTTTTCCAGTACAGGTACTCTTTTGAACCAAAAGCAAAGTGGCCAAATTATTAAAATAGTTTGATGAAGACAATTTACTCAGGCCCTGTGAGCTGTGATCTCATGCTTATATGTTTTCTGCCCAATCGTACATGGTATGTGCATGCTGACATCAGTTCATACTAGAATATTCACCACGCACGCAACATTTCTAGAGATCGGGAGCTCAAAGCTGTGGTTTCTGCCAATATTTCCTGTGTGACTGTGGATGGCTCTGTCTTTTCATTTTCCAGAACTGATGATGATGAAACCTATTGTCGTGCAGCCACCGAGTACGCGAGAGCCTGTTCCCACGCTGGCTACCCGATTCAAGACTGGAGAGATGACTTTCCAGCATGTAGTATGTTTTCTTATTTTCTAAACCCTGTGTATTTGTGTTAATTTCCAGTTTGTCCTAGTACTCAACACTTCCCTTAGGACTCAAAACTACTGATTTGCAAGGATTTGTCATTAACCCAATAACAGTGGTAAACTGCATAATTTTCCAAACACTATTTTTTTTTGAAAGAGAGGTGAGTAAATTTGACTTATAGCTCCCCTGTTTGCCCATTTTAGCTGATAAATGTGATGACAGTTTCGTCCATCGGGATTGTATCAGTTGTTGCCCACCAACCTGCACATTTGAGAAACAGTGTCTTGGGAGCAATCTCCATTGTCTTGATGGATGTTACTGCGCAGATGGTAAGCACTTCATGAGAGAAATGGTGTCTGTACTCATGGAAACTAGTATCCAGTGATTGAAGAATCATATCATAATGTCCTCTCTCAGGACATAGGGATGTTGCAATTTTCCACCCTGGTAGGATTTGATCCTTGAAGTGATTAGGAAGAGTGGCAGCTTTTCTACTATGTAAATATCCCAGGAAATTTGGAATCTGGAGTCCTGAAGTTAACCATGGCAAATCTTTTGTTCTCTTGGATATTTAAGGATATTTAATACTGTGCATATTTTCATGTTTTGAAGGTGAAAGCAAGTTAAAAAAAGCCTTCATATGTTGGCAGTATAGGATTTTAGTCCTGACGTAGTTTTAATATGTGAAATTAGAAGTAACATAGCAAGTGATACAGGTGAGATTTAAAATTAGGAATGAGGAAGGGAAGGAAAAATAAGATAAAAACAGAGAGAGAGGCAAACCCTAAGAGACAGTTAAAAACAGAAAAAACTGAGGGTTGCTGGAGGGGTGTTTGTTGGTTGTATGGGCTAAATGGGTGATAAGCATTAAGGAGGGCACTCATTGGGATGAACACTGGGTGTTATATGCAAATGATGAGTCACTAAATTCTACTCCTGAAACCATTATTACACCATATGTTAACTAACTTGGATTTAAATTTTAAATAATTTTAAAAATTAAAATACAGAAAATAAGCAAATTTGGAATGACTGCTATACTGATAGGTCTTTACAAAGAACACTGGGGATTTACTCAAACCCCTTCATTTTTACAGATTAAAAAAAATAGAATCCCAGAAATGTTAAGTGTTTTTCCACACCTGATATGAGTGAGGACTACTTGGAATCAGATTTGTTAACCTCAGTCTGTTGGTCTGTCAGTGCTATTCAAAGTAGAATCTTTACATCAGTGCCAGGCCTGAACCATTTGTTACCAGTCAATGATGCAATAAGGAATTTGAACCAGAATAAAAATCCATGTGCCAAAATATAAGTCAATGCTTCCTTATCTAGGAATTCTTACTCCAAAAAAAGGTCAGCTGAATGAAACACGTGCTTGGTAACACGGTTGATTTACGTTAAGGCTCAACAAGCTTTGCTGAGAGAGGTAGCAAATGCTGTTCCAATTCACTGGCCCTTTGAGTAGCACTACCTTGATATTTATTACCTGTGTGACAATAGTGTAAATCTCTCACTTTGAGATGAACAGAAATTAAACCAAGAATATATGTTCTCTCTCTCCTTCTCTCTCTTCTTCCCTCAAAAGCAAGGAAATACTGTCTAGTTGCCTTTATTCAGTGTAGTGAAACTTGAGTTTTTGATGGCAAGTCATGAGATAAGAAAATTTAAAATTACTGAAATGGATCCCTATTTTAAATTTAATTTAATTTAATTTTTTTCTGAAATAGACCCTTATAAGGTAGCTACTGATTGAGATAGAACCAGGTTGTCAGTAACCTCTTTAAAAGTAAAAAGAATTATATTTTCAGCACCTAGTGTGAGCGGGTGTTCGATAAAAGTTGGTTGAGTTATTATAATCAAACAACACATTCTTTGTTATTTCTTTTGAGAATTTGATACATATTTTTCTTAAATAGGCCTCATAATGGAAAATGGGACTTGCATCTCCTTGGAAAATTGCCCGTGTAGTTTTCATGGATTAGCTTACTCAGTTGGTTCAAAAATTGAACAGGAATGTACTGAATGGTATGTTATTAATATACAGCCAATTATTTCTGGGTACCTGATTAGTTGACAACTTCACCATGACATATGTCTAAAGGAATGTACTTATTACTTATTTTCTTCCAAAAATTCCAAGACACAGTTTGCATCTTATTTAAAGGCTGGATGGGAGTAGGGCAGGGGGCTATACATAGTTTCATATTTTAAATATGAAAGCAAGTTCAGAAAAAAAAGCTAGAAAAATATAGAAAATTTATAATTTCTTTTATGATGTAATTCTCACTTCCCTTGATAATTCCATAAAATCAGAAACCTATGTAATGAGTCTGTTGCATTTTCTTGTTATTTGTAACCAGTAATCTGCATATATTTTTACCATTAGAACATAATGGTAATCCTGGCCTTCTCTACTGAGTACTTTAAAAAGTGACTCTCCAGATTGCCAATACATGGCCATCATTAGAGACATTTAGAATTTCTTTTTACATTAGCAGCTAAAACTATTTTAGGTAAGCATGAAGTCCCTCCAGGGAAGTCTTATAAAGAACAGGTGTAAATGTCAGCAGGCCCTTGTCTCTTTGCTGTCAGTGTGATATAACTGGCATGCAGGTAGATAAGCAACCACATTCTTAAATAATGATTTAAGCTCCTCCTCTTTAGAGACTCTGCTTCTATCCTTCTATCCTGCTTCCATCCTAAAAGTCTTTTTGATGGCAGAAGGCAGAATTTATCTTACATAAGAGGACATCTTTTCTCTCTCTTTAATGTCTGATGATCCTTAAAAGAAACTTTCTTGTTTTGCAGTAGATGAAATAACTTTATTAACTCTTTATGTATATTTCCCTCCTAATATAGGTAAATACTTTTTTGTGCGTGACTTTTTTTTTATTTAGTTTAAGCAATGAGAGAAGGACATAAAACAAAAGCTCTCTGTTTGCATAGTACTTTCATAACTGGCTATTCTGTATTCCCTTTGTGTCATCTTTAGTGATTTTTAAGAATGACACACAATAAATAATAATTTAGGTGCTGCCCAGCCCAAGTTTATCAGTTAATTGAACTTTTGCAGATATATTTTTCAAGTCAGATTATTCTGAACCTATAAACATGGTATGTATTGGTACATTAATCAATACATTGATGCAAACATTAATACAGTTTCTCTATACCAGTAGATTAATATTTTTATAATTTCATTTAGTGTGTGTGTTGGTGGAGTTTGGAACTGCACTGAGCATGACTGTCCAGGTAATCTTTCAAAATGTTTTTAAAGAAAATGTCTCAATTTTCTTTGAATTGAAGAGGAAGATGGCAATGATGTTTATGAGTTCATCTCATATATAACAAGAGATGTAATGATCCATAAATTCAGATACTGAGAGGATAAATGGAAAATTGAACAAAGGATAGCTTTGACCAGGTGACTGGTCAAAACTTATTGATGTAGTATAAATATTACAAAACCTAAAAAATACATTGAGCTATCCTTTAATAAATTTTGAATTAAATTTAATAACATAATCTAGTAAGTTTGTCAGACGAGTACATTTTAAACACTTTATCTATTCTTTTTGATGAATGATTATTTACCCTAGTCAACTTCCTGCTTTTAAAAAATAAACATAATTTCTTTCTCTGCCTTCTCCTTCTTCTCTCTCTCCTTCTCCTTTTTGTTTTATATATTTTTTTTAATTTTTATTTTTTATTTTGATAGTACAATGCTCCGTTGTGGGTGATTCTCATTTTACAACGTTTGATGGTCGACATTATTCTTTTATTGGAATGTGCCAGTACATCCTTGTGAAAGGAACTGGAAAAGATAAATTCACAATTACTTTACAGAAAGCTCACTGTGAACAGGTAGGAACATCTCAAAATGGCCAGAAGAATTTTTTTGTTTTTGTTTTATTTTGTTTTGTTTTGTTTTGTTGTTGTTGTTTTTTCACTCAAGCTCCATTCTATGTCAAGAGTGGTAATACGTAATATGGTAATAGTGGTAATATGAATGGGAATGTAAATTTTCTGCGAAAATCATTGTTAAGATGCTTCACCATTCTACCTATGACAAAGAAAAAATGTTGCTAACTAATCTATGTTATACTGTTGCTTATATGACACTTCCTGATTTCAGATATTAAAATATGAAAACAAATATGTTTTAGATTAAATACTATGTATCTAATTGTATTTTCTTAAAAAATGGAATTTATATGTATACTTTTTTGAACATTTCATGCATAACTGCACAATGGACCTAAGTTTTTGGTTACTTCGGAAACCACTATTTTAAGGAGATGATTTTTGACAGGACTGAGTCAGCTTCATGTTTTCTAAATAGATTTGATGAATTTCTTAGCATACTGGAATATTTACTTTAGATCTTTTCTTCAAATAAATACATCAGTTATTTGTAAAGACACACAGATTTTCCTCTCTTTAAATCAGGTAGTCAACATTTTGCAGAAATCTTTAATTTTCTAGTTTTATTCCAGTATGAAATGGTTATTTCCAACAAAAATTCTGACCTACTTTATTTGCTTTTTCTACAGCTTGATTTTTTTTTTTGCAGTATATCAGAGTCCAAATAAATTTTCGACATAGAATCCCAATTCTCTTTGTTCTTTTACTTATTGAATTTTTTATGTTTAGTATTCCACTTAAATATATTGGAGAGCTATATTAATAATGTGCTATGAAAAACATAACTATTGGCACTTTGTTGAGAACATTTTTATTTAATGTTCTATGTACAATATAGGTAGGTATATGATATACTTAATGTACTATATAAATACAAATTTTATTGGTAATGGGGCTATATATTATATGTTAAGTACTTTATTATATTACTTATACTCAAGCCTTCTATATACCAGGAATTCTTATCTATGTGCACTCTCTTTCTCCTTTCTTCTTCCTTCTCTCTCTCTTGCTTTCTCCCGTTCCCCTCTCCCATCATCCCTATCTCTTTCTGTGTCCTATTTCTCTCTCATTCCTTTAACCAATCACTTGATTTTTATGCAGAACCTTGGCTTGGTCTGCCTTCAGTCTATAACTCTAATTCTGGAGGATGATTTTAACAAACAAGTGACCCTTAGTAGAGGAGGACAAATCCTTACCAGTCCTAACCAAGGCTTCAATCTGAATGGTAAGAAGCAATGCTAATGATGTACTTGCCTTACATTGACAACAGCAACAACATTAATAACAACAACAACAACAACAACAAAAACAACAACAACAACAACAACACAACCTGAATGAAGTCTTCTCCCATTGGCTGACTAACCTAACATTTGAGGGCCTATGTTTTGCCGGGTCCTCAGCTAGAGACCTTAGAGATTACCATGTCTATGGGAGCTAGTGTTCACCTCAAGTGGCCTAGAGTTTGCAAGGGGAGAGGTATAACAAAACAACCACTTGCATAAAATATAACAAACTCAAAGACATGCACAGGGACTCTGGGGATCTAAGTGAGTACAGCTCACCCAGCCTTGGGCAGGAATGTGCAGGTACAGTCAGGCAAGTTTTGACATCAGATACATCACCTCTGAAGAGGTGACGTCTCGTTCAGCATTCAAAGCTGAGGATTGTCAGGGTGAAGGAGGTGGGAAAAGTGTTCCATGCAAAGCAAGGAGGTATAAACCGTGCAGTATGATTAGGGGAAACTATAGCTAGTTTGGGACTGCTAGAGCCTGAAGAGGGTAATGGAGAATGTCCAGATATGAGACTAGAGAAATAGGTGGGGGTGACACTAGGGAAAACCTTATATGCAGAGCGTTGTTATGGTTTTCGTGTTCCTGCCTGTGTTCTAGCATAGTTATTATTAACACTCTCTTTCATTCCCAGAGATGTCCCAATTTGTATTACAAATTACATGGTCATGCTATTCATTGTCATGCTAAGGGTGTTGAACTTGGTATGAAATTGAATATGAAATTATCATTATTTGACCATTTTTATGTACAAAGATAACAAGCTCATATGGTTCAACCAAATAAATAATAAGTTTCAGTGAGAAGAATGATAGTCTGTCTTTCTTTCTTTCTTTCTTTTTTTTTTGGTAGACTACTATGGCAACTCCGTGGAAGTGGCTTTAAGAGAGGCTGGCAGGAAACATGGAGGACAGTTAGGGTGTTACTGAAGTCAGTCATGCAGGGAATGAGGAGGAACCAGCGTAAGGCAGTGACAGTGGAGATGGAAAGAAGACAGATTGAAAATATTTAGGAAAAAAAAGTGGTCTGAACCTAGTGATGGATTGGATCAGGGCTGGTTGGGGAAGGGCATCAAAGGCACGATGTGATCAAAGAATGGTTCTTAGATTTCTGGGCGTGGTGACCAGATTGGTGGCAGAAATTGTGATAGGGATACAGGAGCGACTCTCATGTTGGCAGAAGTCATTAGTTCATACTTGAACACAAGTTTCTTGTCTCTTAAGGTGTCTGGTAAAAATGGTGGCTCTAAAGTGCTGTGCTCTCCTTTTTACTGATAATCTCAGGTGAATGCAGAAGTTTTTAGGAAAGTACCACTTCCTTATTGAAACATCACCAGTTTGGGGAAAATTACACACACACACACACACACACACACACACACACACACACACACACACACGCACACACACGGGAGTTAAGAAAAAGAGGTCGGACGTCAAATGCTAAGGACTGTCCACACCTGCCAAGAGATGCTAGCCAACTGAAGTTACATGTGGACATGACAATCTATTAAAAAGATCTGCTGAAGTCTTAGAAAGGAGAGACAGAAGGGAAATAGGAGAAAAGAATGCACAGGGTGGCAAAAATTGGCTCTGGAGCACAGGAGCAGGAACTGGGAGCCTTCCTGCTTCATGTCCCTCTCTCTCTCTCTCTGTCTCTCTCTCTCTCTCTGTGTCACTCTCTCTTGCGTATTTATTTTGAGAGACAGAGTGAGCGAGCATGAGCAGAGGAGGGGCAGAGAGGGAGAGAGAGGGAGAGAGAGAGAGAGAGGGAGAATCCCAAGCAGGCTTCCCACCACCAGCATGGAGCCTGATGCAGGGCTTGAACCCACAAACTGCAAGATTATGACCTGAGCCAAAACCAAGAGCTGAATGCTTAGCCAACTGAGTCACCCAGGTGCCCCCCTTTTAATGTTTCAAGTTTTTATTGAAATTCTAGTTCCCAGTCTCTTGAAAGAAGAGTTCTGGCGTTATACTCTAGCATTTCAGAACACTGTCTATGAGTCTCAAAGCTGATTTACGTATGTTCTTTTCCCGCAGGAATTGTTGAAATTCAAACTCTGTCATCCTTATTTATTCTTCTAAAAACTACATTTGGTTTAAAGATTCTGTTTGCTATAGATGGGGAAAGAATTTACATTCAACTCACTAGCGCCTGGAAAAGAAGAACATTAGGGCTGTGTGGCACTTTTAATGGCAACATAAGGGATGATTTTCTGTAAGTATGATTTCTGAATAGCTAACATGATTTAATGACTAGTAATTTGGAGGAATCAAATTCTTTCATTAGAAGTGTTTACTTAACTAGTAATAGCTTAGTCATCACTGTTCCAAGAGCTTTATATGATCATCTATTTAAATTTTAAAGCAATCCCCTAATTAGTAGCTCTGTTTTATAAAGAAACTCACTGAGACCCTCAAAGCTCAAAGTCATTTAGCTCAAATACTGTGGGGCTGGGCTGTGAATTTGGGTGGTACAACTCAGAGCCCGTGGAATAAGGACCTGTTATTCTCTCCCCTGCCACCTATCAAACTTAACAGTATTTTATTTTTCAATGTGTACTGCTTTTTAAAAATGTTAATATCATTTGGCATTAATGATAGTAAATTTTACCTTTAAAATATTGATATCATTTGGTATGAATGATTCCTCTGAAGTAACATTTTGGCAGCTAAGTTAAATGAATTTTATGATCGTTGGTGTTTCATCAGAAGAAAAGCAATACAGTACAGTTGTACCCCTTGTACTGATGACGCAGTTTCACTTACTTGTGAAAAGACAGTGTATGATTTAGTGTAAATGCTTTGGGCACCTGTTCTTGAACTAAGCACTGTGGGACAATTTAAGCAGTATCACATGGTTCGCATCCTCAAGGACCTTGTATTGCAGATCAGGAGGGGATAACAGCCTTTAAGAAATAATGAGGTCAATGCAAGGTATTAATCAACAATATATATAAAAACACTGAGGTAATTTCAAAACGTTAAATGTTGAGCCGTGTGATCGTGGACAGGGTAACAAAGGAACGTCTCATGAAGAAGCCATTCCCCGAATACCATAGTTTTTAAAACACTTCTGCATATTTTTCCTATTTGAGGTTTTTTCCCACCACCTAATCTTTCTTGTGAATTCTGATTTTATTGTTCAAACCAATTCAGACTCTATTTGCTTCAAAACAGGAGCTCATATACCACCAAAGTTCATTTTGACTCTGTTATCCATGAAACTCTGTCTTTATGTCTGGTTTCCATTTAAAACTATGAAGGCTTTGAGAATAAGGATGAACCCCTCAATCCTTCGTTCTTAGGAACCCGCATAGAGTCTTTTTTTTAACTTGTTTTATTTTTTAGTTTTTAAAATTTACATCCAAATTAGTTAGCATATAGTGCAACAATGATTTCAGGAGTAGATTCCTTAGCGCCCCTTACGCATTTAGCCCATCCCCCCTCCCACAATGCCTCTCATAACCCTCAGTTTGTTCTCCATATTTATGAGTCGCATAGAGTCTTATATGCAGTAGACAGTTGAACTAAATGGCGACAGGGCTTTTAGTAGGGCTCCAAGAAAAGAATTTGGAGGGGCAAGGAGAACTGGCATTTACAATTTTAACTTTCAAAAGACAATTTCTTTTACCTTTTCTTCTGTGTGACTAATTTGTTCTTGGGTTATTTAGTTCTTTATGCTTCATTTGTTTGTAGGTCAGAATATCAATATCTTTATCAGATTCATGAAACAGACTATATTAAGTGGCTTGGCTAAAATGTGCAGAAAAGAAGTTTAAGCCTACTTTCTCTTTCTTGTTTATCAGAATGGGTTAGCAGTCAGTGTTTAACAGATGGCAGATCTGTCTGCCTCTTTCTCAGGCACCAGTCGCCTCCATGTATAAACATTCAGGCATGATAACAGTGCAGGATAATATTTCAGAGTCATAGATAACTTTTGAACGTTGTTTAGCTTTCTAACAAAACAGTTAAAATTCTTTACTTCATAGAGGTTAATGCGAATCTGCAAACATAGTGGAATGGAAAATATTAATTACTTGAAAATCTTATTATCGTAATTTAAGTGTGGTGAGCCCAAACATTGTTTTATAAAATGAAAATGCAATAAATAAATGGGTCTACATTTTAGTTCCTCCTCTTTTTTGTATTTATTAAGTGGATCAAGTGAAATAAGAGAGTCCATCTCTGAGTCCATTCCTCCTGGGAACCCTGGCTACACCCATCACCTTGACCTATTTTATTGTCCTTTGAAGCGTTGAAGAGAGAAGGAGAGAGGAGACAAAGCAAAGAGCTAGTGCTCTTTAATTTCTTTGAGTCTCAGTGTTCTTGTTTGAACAAAATGAGATTTTGGATTAGGTGTTTGTTATAATGCTTTAGAGTTCTAGAATGGTTTACTTTTGAGGAATTGGGAAAGAGAAAGAGTGGGGACAGGGGATGAGCATTGTGGAATGGCTTGTGAAGCTCCTTTTTATTCTCCTCTCTCAGCTTCCGTGGTGAGAAGCTCCATATAGTTGCTAGTGGCTGAGGTCAGTGGTAACCAAAGTAGCTAATTTAATAGGACAATATAGACAGCTGAGATAAAGCCTACTCTACTATTTGGCCATGTTGTTGGGGCTTTCATTAGTCAAGTATTGCTTGGTCAAAGCTTCCTACAGGAGATCTAACCCAATCTGATCCTTTTTTTTTTTTTTTAATGTTTATTTATTTTTGAGAGAGAGAGAGACAGAGTGTGAGAGGTAGAGAGAGAAGGAGACACAAAATCTGAAGCAGGGTCCAGGCTCTGATCTGTCAGCACAGAGTCTGACGTGGGGCTCAATCTCACAAACCGTGAGATCATGACCTGAGCTGAAGTGGGACACTTAACCAACTGAGCCACCCAGGTGCCCCTCCAACCTGATTCTTTAGGTCGCTTTGACAATGTCTGGTACAGTGTCTAGTCAGGATTGTCACTTATTAAATAATGGTTGATGGGTTATTAAACCTTGATTAAGCCCCTGCTGGTGGGGGCATTTTAGTGTTTGTCCCTTAAGTGTTATTGTGTTTATAAGCCTGGTGTCAGAAGGGTAGATGTTTCTCTTCCATTTTGGTTTGCTGAGGATACTGAAGTGAGCAACTTTGGGTGAAGTGGGGCTTTCATACCATCTTCCCTCAATTTTCTTTTGGTTTGTTTGCCTAACTTCAGGATGGAACCTCAGTATTTCAGTCCTCATAATGGAAATTGAAATACTGAATCAAATATAGGATATTTATATTTGGGACATTTGTCTTTACCCTAAAAGAATCATGTGAGCTACCTGCATCTACCTCTCCCCATGCACCCTAAACCACACACACTTAATGATTTGGTTGTGTGAATGATGTTTCATTAAATTGGTGAGAAGTGGAGTTTGAATCTTGGCTCTGACGCTCACCCGCTGAGTGAATGTTAATATTTCTCTGAGCTTCTTCTCTCCTTTCTCTTTAAAATGGGAATCATATTTTCTTCACAAGCCTGAGGCAATTATTAAATAAAACCATATATGTTCACAATTTGACCCATTATAAATTCTTAATAACCGGAAGCTAATATCGCACATATTTTTTAAAAGATAGAACATTTTAAGCTCTAAGTTTTCTTTGTAAATTAAAAAAAAATTGTATTCTCCGTTTTCAATATTTGAAGACTATGAAGAAATGAAATGAATGGGAGAGGCTAAGATGCAAGTTATCTTTGCTTTTTAGGTCTCCATCAGGCATGATAGAAGGCACCCCTCAACTTCACGCGTATGCTTGGAGAGTTTCCTCCACTTGTTTTGCACCTGTTCATGTTCCTATGGTGGACCCCTGTAACATTAATCAACAAAACAGTAAGTCTTTCTTCCTGCATGTAAACCTGGAGGACAGTTCCATGTATTACTGTCATCTTAGACAATTCGATAATTAGATATGCCTCTTTAAGTAATCTAGGTTATTTTTTATAAAGAACTCCAGAAAATGACTATCTTGTTTCCTGGTTTGCATTCATAAATTTACTTATTTTAGGTGTTGACACCTAAATCCCTAAACTCTTCACAAATGTAGGCTAGCATTTTGGAGATGTCAGATTCTTTAAATTCTAAAGGAAAATCTCTGGAAATACTGTAATAATGCAGTTATAGTCTTGTGATATTTGACTTGAGCTCCACAGTGTGACAGCTCATGTGGATTCTTCTATTGCTATCACATTCATTACCGGCTCTTACTCAGACAGCATGCTATGACTTCATAAGCAGGGGCCAGCGATCCAAGGAGGTCTGTGCCATCAAGTGTGCAACAATTTGAGAGGGTCATGCTCCAGAGTTCCAATCTGCAATGACAGTGTAACAAACAATGCCAAGAATTTATCCTGTACTTTTTTTTTTTGTTGTTTGTTTGTTTTTTTTATGAAAGCCACTGCAAACCATGTGAAAGTCTATTTCACTCATCAATAAAATGAGATGTATTGTTATATACATATATTTTGCAAAATGACTATGAAAAAATTAATATGTATGCTTAAATAAATATTTTTATAATTTTAATTTGTTCCTTTAATTGTTTTGGCTAATTTATTGTTTCTAGGTAGCTATTTTTTATACATTATTAATGTTGTTGGAGTACCTATACAAACCCAGTACAATTTCTGGAATTTTTGGTGATTGTTTGGGAGGAATCTTTTGATTATTACATGATCCTTAGTATTAATTTATAGTTTTGATGTACTGGAAAGAATATAAGATAATGCTTTCAGTGCTGCTAGCTTTTTGTCTAAGCTAGGTTCTAAACTTGTAAAAGATCGTTAACTTCTGTGGTCATTTTTTCTATCTGTAGTAAGAGTATTAGGCTAAAGTCTTGTGGTCTCTATAATTCAATAATTTTTTTAAAAAAGTTTATTCATTTATTTGAGAGAGAAAGAGTGAGGAAGGCAAGGGATGGGCAGAGAGAGAGAGAGAGAGAGAGAGAGAGGGAGAATCATAAGCAGGCTCCATACTCTCAGTGCAGAGCCCAATGTAGGGCTCAATCTCACAAATGGTGAGATCATGACCTGGGCTGAAATCAAGAGTCTGATGCTTAACTGACTGAGCCACCCAGTTGCCCCTATAATTCAATACTTTTAATCTCACTCCCATTCAACGATACTTTCCCCCCTATTCTGTCTTAAAATGTCTACTAATAGATTCCCTTCTCCTTCAATTAGTCTTGCTCAGTTTGTTTCTAACTTTCTCAATTCTCTCTTTGATATTTCAGCAACTTTATTTTTTGTTTTTTAATAACATGTAAAAGCTGGAGTAGAGTCCAAATGGCAAATTCAATTTCCCTCTGGTCTTTTCTTTATGACCTCCCTGTTACATGCCATTTTATTATGTATATATTTTATCATTTATCCCCCTATCTCATGTCTTCTATGACATATATTTTAGATATAATCCTCCTTCAATTTTGTCGTGACCTACTTTAAAAATTTCAAATAGGTAAATTTAGAAAAATCCCCAGAGAAAGGAAAATAAATAAAAGCCAATAATTCTGAAGGATATTTTTTCACAAGGATCTTCTTGAATCACCCTTTTACTTAATGTTAGTAGGAATATTTTTTGATCTACAAATCCTTAAGGCACACGGTAAAAGCCCCACTGATGTATTGCTTTGCTTTGGCATTCCTGGGGATTAGAAGAATGCATGCCAACACAATGCTGTTATAGTCTAAGTTACTTATTTTCGTATACAGTGCAAAAATATAATACTCAGACAATTACCATGTGTTTCCTTACCAAAATAAGTATATTTAAAATATGCAACAAAATACATTCAGGTGTTTTTTTTTTTCTTTTAAATTCCAGCTAGTTAACATATAGTGCAATATTAGTTTCAGGTGTAGAATTTAGTCACTTCTATACAACACCCTTGTTGTGCTCATCCCAAGTGCCCTCCTTAATACCCATCACCTATTTAACCCTTCCCCCCACCGATTTCCCCTCCAGTAACCCTCAGTTTGTTCTCTAGAGTTAAGAGTCTGTTTCTTGGTTTGCCTCTCTTTTTTTTTTTTTTTTTTTTTTGGCTCCTGTGTGCATTATCCTGTGTGCATATGGTATTTGTCTTTCTCTAACTGGCTTATTTTGCTTAGCATAATACTCTCTAGTTCTACCCATGTCATTGCAAATGGCAAGACTTCATTCATTTTTACGGATGATTTTTTTTTTTTTTTTTGGAGAAAGATGGGATCTAGATTGCTGTGTCAAACTTGGTTACTCCTATGATTCTATTTGGTCATTCTCAAGGGAAAAGTCAAGAGATTTCAAGAAGTGATTACATAGACCTATATTTCATAGCCTTTAGTATGTGGCCCAACCCCTAATTTCTATTCATTATTCATTTATTCATGCATTCATAGATTCATTTATCAAACATTGTTGTCAGACATTGTGCTCTATCCATTGTGTCTTGTGCAGACATTGTATTCAATGACTATATGGCAACTGGCACATTACCATTTACCCCAGAGACTGTTGGAATGAGATGATTCCCAATCCTTCCTGGATAATTGTGTATTTCAGGGAGTTGCCATAGCATCTACAATCTGGCACCACTATTATTGTGTGTGGCTGTCTGGAGATAAGCCTTCCAATACTCACCAATTCTTTATAGCAGAATTAGGGTGATTTTCTATGATGATCCTTGGGCAATGGGGTGATTGTGGCCATTTATATTGGCCCTTCTGTAACTCATATTATTCAGGTATAGCACAATATTTTTTTGCTAAAAGATTATTAAATATGGATTCAGTGCTGCCACCAATATTATTATAAGTAAAGATAAACCAACAAAATAGTATAAATGGAAAATATTGGCTCTTGTTGAAAATAATAGGCAATTCAGTACTTCCAGGAAAGCAAGATGCTTGGATAGTTCTGGAATTTGGTACTTAAGGGTAAGATCTAGACTAGTAAATGAGGTGCTGATGTTTTTGTTGTTGTTGTTGTTATTTATGTATGTATGTATGTATTTTTGTCTTTTAGTTGGATACGCAGCACACTGTGATGTTATCCACCAGGAGCTCTTTGCTCCTTGCCACATCTACATTAGCCCGGGACTATACTCTCAGCTGTGCCGCCATGATGCATGCAAGTGTGGAAGCACCTGTCTATGCAATGCTCTTGCCCACTATGCCTACCTCTGTGGCCAGCGTGGTATCAGCATCGATTTCAGAGCTCAGATTTCATTCTGTGGTGAGTGTGATAATGGCACAGATAAAGATGATCAGATGACACTTTAGAGATTTTTGCATTGGTAATTACTATGTTTTTTTCTTTTTAAAAGAAAGGTCAGTGTCGCCTAAGATATTTGGAATATGAGTATAGTGTGCAAACCTGAAAAACAAATGAAATACTTCATTTCTTAAAATTGGATGTATATTGGATAAGACACCAATAATTTTTTTTGCTGTTTTTAATATGAGCATTATTAGAGTTGTAACTGCATGGTTTGAGGTATGGAATGGAAATAATGTGAAAAGTTAAAAAAATTATCATAGAAATGTCATATCTAAGTATTGGGAAGTATGGAAAAGCATTATGTGATATGGTAACACAGGTGATTTGTAGTTAAATAGGTAAGTTATACAACAGGTAATTATCTCATGGTTTTGGTGTCTGTTGTCTCATTCATGGTAGATTGTTTCCTTTCTTTTTCTTTTAAATTAATTAATTAATTAATTAATGACACAGAGAGAGAGACAGACAGACAGACAGACAGACAGACAGACAGAGAATCCCAAGCAGGCTCTGCACTGTCAGTGTGGAGCCTGATGGGGGGCTTGAATTCATGAACCGTGAGACTGTGACCTGAGCTGACATCAAGATTGACATCAGATGCTGACATCAGATGCTTAATCAACTGAGCCACCCGGGTGCCCCGACTGTTTCCTTTCTTTATGCGTTCTATAATTTTTTTATGAGTTAATCTTTGTTAATCTACCCTGCCCCTTTTAGTGTCTTTTATGACCTGGATTTTAGGACCATCACTTTCTCCACCCCCTCCCCCTAAATGTTTCATAAAACTTTTTCCTATCACTCCAGGGGTATCACTGGCCAGTTTTGATATTAATTTCTCAGCTTGGGTTTTCTAAGACAAAAATAATGTCAGTATAAAAGTAAGGTAGATGCCTATGCCACACTGTACAGGGATTTGATTTCTCAGAGGATAACTTTATTTCATCATAGGCCCCACAGAATTAGAGAAGCTTTCCTGGTATCTTCCTGTACTATGATCAGATTTCTTGTAGTCCAGGAGTTGGCAAATGGCACCCTTCGGCTTTCTATGTTTTTGTAAATAAAGAGTATTGCCCATAGGTTTACACATTATCAATGGCTGCTTTTGAGCTACAAGGGCAGAGTTGAATAGCTGTGACAGAGACAGTATGACCTGCAAAGCTGAGGCCATTTACCATTTGGCCCTTTACAGAAAAAGTTTGCTGATCTCTGCTGTAGTACAGCTCTCAGCTGAGGACCCGAGGGTCCAAATTGAAGTTCTCCCAGTTCCTCCCTTGCTTTGTGAAGGATAAGCTCTCATTTTCTTTTCCACATGAGTTAAATGTAAGGCTCAAGATTACCTGGACCCATTATCCCTCTTTCCTCTAAATTCTGGATTTTATTTCCCTCTTCTCACGTGGTACCTGAGGAGATGAGCCCTCCCCCATTGTTTTCCTCACAAGATCGGTTATACATTTAACATAATCTCAATTATGTTTTATCCAGCATTTTCTAGGTTTTATTTTTAGAGGTGTGTTTTTAGATTATTTTCGTTAGCCTAATTTTGGTTTGGTCTAAAGAGATATTGGAAAGATTTAGAAAAAAAGTATGAACACAATTCAGATAGTGAAAAGTAAAAGCTATGAGTATGGATCATTTAAGTCAAGTTTTGCCTTATTTGTAGGAGACTTACAGTTTACTTAGGTTTAAATAATGTCACCAGCAAGATGATGTCAATATAGCAGTGAATACATCTAAAATGTGACATCAGGAAGGTTATTTGGACATGTAAAATACCTTAAATATTAAAAAATATGGTATAGGCTATTAAAGACTGTTAGGGAATGTCACATTAAAACCGTTTCAAAAGAGGATACGTCTGTTCCACTCCTATTGAGGCAAATACAGTTGATCATTGAACAATGTGGGAGTGAGGGGCACTGATCTCCCACCCACCCACAGTCAAAAACCGCTATAATTTTTGACTCTCCCGAACACTTAGCTACTAATCACTTACTCTTACCCACAAGTCTTTCTGATAATATAAACAGTCAATAAACACACATTTTGCGTATGTATTATGTAGTATATTCTTACAATAAAATAAGCTAGAGAAAAGAATGTTAAAATCATAAAGAAAAGAAAATACATTTACTACTATTCTGTATTTGTTGAAAAAAATCCAAGTGTAGGTAGACGAACGCACATAGTTCAAACCTGTGTTGTTCAAGGGTCAGTTGTAAGCATTTTATTTATTTATTTGCTTATTTATCTATTTGCTTATTTGTTTATTGTTTCTGTTCCAAGCCTCTATAATGTTCTAAGCTTATTGATGTAATATATCTTTGTTTTTCATAACTTATGTCTATCATAGACCTAGAACCCAGCGTAAATGCCTCCGTACCCTGTGACAATTCTTCTCAACTGATGCTCCTTCGTCCTAGGGGTCGTGTGTCAGAAGGGAATGCTGTACCATCACTGCTCTTCCTTCTGCCGCCGCTCCTGCACAACTCTCGCTGCCCCTGAGCAGTGTAACGATGACTGTGCAGAGGGCTGCAACTGTCCTGAAGGCAAATACTATGAAGACACGCTTAGCTTTTGCGTGCCCATGTAAGTCACCGGAATGGGTGGGCAGGATCCAGTGTTTCTCTCTCCTTTTTCCCAACAGGTTAAATGGAGTTTCATGCTTGTTTCATTTCTCTCTCTTTTTTTCAAATTTGATTGACTCAGCACCATTTACTGGAAAATAAATTTTCTCCACTATTGAACAGCTACTTTTCCCTAAAATAAGTGTGCGTATATGCAAAGATCTGCATGTGAGTTGTTTCATTAATGTTTCTTAATGTCTTTACCTTTACTTACTTGTTTTTTTTAACCCTGTACATGTTTACTAGCCGCAGGAAGAGCTAAGAAATGTGATGGTTCATCCCAAAGTTTATTTCTACTTGTTTTAACCATATCAAAATTAATAACAAAGTTTGTTTCACAGTCACATGACAGTGCTTTTAGGAGCAAGATTGGACTGTCTATCAGGACTCAGAAATTCCTCCCATCTCATGTGAGATATAGGCTTTTGTCTTATAAGCTGAAATGATGTATCAATTGTTTTCCTCTGAAGTGCATTCAGGGACATTTTTTTTTTTTTTTTTTTTTTTTTTTTTGCGACGGAAACAACACAGTCTGTACTGTGACTAAGACGTTACAGAATTTGTACTATAGAAAATACAATCTGGAAGTACACAGGACTCCAGATGTAACCAGTTCCTACCATTCATATAACAGAATTGCATGCCAGCTCCTAGAATAATGTCATCTTTAGAGTATGCCTCAGAGTTACCAATTCAGAGCATAATGTCTGCTTGATTTTAGTGTTTTTTTAAAATTAATATCCTATTTTATTAACTTAACCTTTTTTTTTTTTATTATTACAGATTTCACTGCCGGTGTCACTATAGGGGCAGCGTTTATCAACCTGGGGAACTCATCCCAACACCGTCGGGCTTATGGTAGATTTTAATGATGGGGATGTAGTTGACAACATGTACTAATACAATTTTTTAATCAAAACTGTAAATTTAAATGTGACTTCTGTAATATCAAATATACAGATAACTTTAATGTGGCCTTTTAGGCCATATATTTTTAAAATTTTTAATGTTTTATTTTTATTTTTGAGAGACAGAGAGACAGAGCACAAGTGGGGGAGGGCAGAAAGTGAGGGAGACAGAAGCAGGCTCCAGGCTCTGCGCTGTCTGCACAGAGCCCGATGTGGGGCTCGAACCCATGAACTGTGAGATCATGACCTGAGTCGATGTCAGACGCTTAACCGACTGAGCCCCTCAGGAACCCCTAAGCCATATATCTCTTACATTTCAGCAGGGAATGCCCAAGTCTTATGCCCATAACTGCAGAAAACAGTTACGAATTGAAGCGACATGGAAGCCCTTTAATTAATTTGGTTCTCAGATAGAAGTATGGCAAGTTGCTGAGAGGTTTCAGTTGGTCTGAACCACATCACACACTGGAGTCAGTGAACCCCCTCCTTAGTGACATCGATCCTAGTGAGATAACACTTATCCATGGCTAACACGCTTTCCTGTTGTAACCTGTTGGTTGAAAATGAGGACACATCCATGCAGCAGTCCACACTTACTTTCATCCAACTCCTAAGCTCCCTCTTTCAGTGGCACCAGAGGAACACCTGACAGAAGATAATAGTAACAGTAATGATAATAATAATGTTACCTGGCCGTTTCCGTGCACGTTCTGCAGTCCTGGTGCCATTCTACACGTTTTATGTCTATTACTAAAACACTCATCACTGTACCCCTAAGAGATTGGCACTGTTGCTTTAGCCCCAGTGTACAGGTGAGGAAAATGAGGCACAGGCAGTTAAACAACTTGGGAACAGAGCCGATTTTCAATTCTGGGGAACCTGGCTCTGCAGTGCTTGCTCCATTGACCACTTTGCTCGGCAGCTTATTTTGTATCTATGGCAGAATACTGTTTATGGTCAATTTACCTTTGTTGTTGTCTCCATCTCCCTTCCTACCATCCCTCGATCAAGACACAAAGGCAACCTGCTCTTGAATCTTCCTCTCCTAGGTTTTGCTACCGGCCAGTTTCCCAAACTAATTTGGGAGCCATTTTTGACTTTTTCCTCCTGCTCAACATTTCCAGCCAGTAACTGCCAACCACAGTGGACTTTTTACTTTCTGGATATGGGTGAAATTCCTTCCCTCATTCCCAACCCTACTTGCTAGCAATGTCTCTCACTGTCTCTTTTTTGGACATTTCCATCTGGTTTTCTTGCCTCTAGTCTCGCCCCCTTCCACATTACCTCAGTGTTATATCTGTTTAGAATTTAAAGTAATTGGATTTATTTCAGTAAACTTGGCAAAAGGAACCATCCCACCTCAATAAGGAAAAAAAAATTCCATTAGTGTAGTGACTTCACGTACCGTTCCTCTCAAAAAGCCTATGTCCCAGAGAGAGTATGATACGGAAGACCAGGATCTGTGCCCTGAGATCTGTATGTCTCAGTTCCTCTCTGTCATGCACAGTGTGAGTAAATCATAGCTCTGAGTGTCATCTCAGTGTTACATGATGCATAAGCATAGTTTTCATGTGATATGGCCATGTATGTTAGTCTGCTTCTTCATCTGGGCTCAAATATAGAACACATGATCTGGTCCAAAGCTGAAGTAAAAACTGTCTATGTTGGAGTTATTCAGAAATGATGTGTTTGTTTCCTATCTTGATTTCTTCTTTACATTGAGATATAATTAAGTGATACCTTCTTAAGGGATTTTCAAGATTAATCTTGCTTGATTTGCTTTGCCGTATGCCCTGAATTTAGATCCTAATTTGCAAGGAGAATGTGACTCCATTCTATCTTCAACATTGCTGCCAGAATGAGTTTTCTAGAATTGGGACCAACATATTACTTCTCCACTTAAGGTCTCCGGGATAAATAAAGTCTTAGCGTCTTAATGGAGGTGGCCTTTGCCTCTTTGCCACCTACGTCTCCTGTCACTTCTTGCATTGTACTGTGTTACACGGAACACCGTTCTACCACATGTGGCTTTGTACCACATCTCCTCTGAGTTTCATAGCCTTCCTGCTTTATCCATATCATAACCTCCATCCATTCTTTAAAACTGTCCCGACTTTACCTTCTTTGACTGTCTTGATGTCAGTTGCCAACAGATTTTAAGACATTTTTCTGTGCTTTACTTCTGTATCTTAAACATATTTCCATGTTGCATATGTCACACTGCATAAATTATTTATTTATATGTCTTCCTTTCTTATTAGAACATAAGTACTTGGGTAAAGGCTATGACTTTCAGTTTTTGTATCTCCCGTGCCCATTGCAGTGCCCCGTACATACATGTTTGATAAATATTGAACTGAAATAGCTCTCTTCAGTGTTGGATCTAAAGTTTGGATCAAGCTAAGCCAAACACTTATTTGATTGTTTTTGAAATACAGAAAAAACTGAGTTGTGGCTTCATGAATTAACTATTTGTTTGCTTCTACTAGCCAGTGTTCAAATGGGACTGTGAAATGTGATGAGCCAGCAACGCCCTCTACTGGTAAGATCTAGTAGATGTTCTCCTTAAAGAGAATGCAGCTCCAACCCTGCTGCCATTTTTCTGGAAATCATAAATCCATCACAGCCTTCCTTGCCAATGTGCATGAATATAGTCTTGGGAATATTCCTCAATATGGTGCTCCAGTGCTTCCTAACTTTTTTCACTTTCATAATTATAATAATTGTAGGACATCCTGGGGTGACCTTGCAAGGCTGCTGAGGGGCAGAGCTGATCGCTGCCTACCCCAGAACCACCTCAGGTGCATGGAGGGCTTTAGGCATATGTATCCAGGTACCTGTTGAAACCCACTTGTGGAGCAGTAATTGCCAAACTAGACCAGGACTTCTCAGATTTAATGTGTACACAATCACCTGGGGACCTTGGTAAAACATTAATTCTGATCCAGCAAGTCAGGGATGATGTCTGAGACTCTACATCTCTGCTTATGACCAAGGTGATGTCATTGCCACTGGTTCTTGGACTCTAGGACTAGCAGCCATTAATGAAAAATGTCTTCTAAGATGACATCTACTTCCATCTCTATTTAGAATCCCACTTAACACTTGCTAATCATTCCTGAAAATCCTATTAGGGCACCCTATAAGTTATTTTTTTTCACCATAATGCCTCAAATTTTTAGTTATTGTTCAGAAATTCTAGAGAAATCATAAAAAACACTACTTTCATTGCTTATAACAGATAGAATCTAGACTGATAAAAAGGAGCTATTGTTTTGTTATTTATTTGCATGGTCTTGTATATGCTATTATAAATTAGCCTTGATTTATAGGCCCTGGATTTGCATAATGATAAGGATTCAAGCTATCTAGAAGCTATCTAGGCTTCCTTACAGGGTATGTTCAAGGACCACACATACTCAGTAACAACTGGGCCGTCCTTTTCTTGTCCCATTTGCTTCAGTGTGGCTGAGAATAAAGAGGGGAAAATCCAGGTGGCCAGACTTCTCACAAAGGAATGCACAAGATTTGATCCTATTGGCCCCAAACAAGGGAGCTTGTTTAATCCCTCTGAGCCCAAAAACTTTCTGGAAGAATATGTAGCCCTTACCCTGTCTATAATTATGTTTACTTCTGCACTTCTACAGTATAGTGAGGATTGATATAAATAATGACTCAGAGGTGGAGCAAGATCTAAAAGTATTATGTGTTCATTGTAAATACACAGCTTTGTAAGAGCTTCAGTGTATTATATTACTAGTCCCCCCAAAATTGAAAATGTATGTTTGGATTAATCAAAATACCCTGTTTCTTGACCTCAGAATATTACATAATTATTGCTTTGGGGAAGGCAGTTAAGATTTTCAAACTCAAAATAGGTTTTAAACATTTAGGAGACAAAAGAGTCTTCCTAGAAAAGGTTTGTAAGCTCCTCAAACAAACATTACAGAGTCAGAGCATCATCTAATAATAACTGGTAAGATATTCTATGGTGAATTCTGCTTTGATGACAAATGTATGTCAATATGGTTATTTGTCTGTGGAGGAAATACAATGCTAAGGGTATTTTATCTGTGCCTTTTTCTCTAAAGTTCATGCCTGTCCTGAGGGAAAAGTGTATTTTGACTGCAGATTTCCTGACCCTGAATTGCCAGCTGGTGGTGTAAATTGTGAGACTACATGCGCAAACCTGGCCATGAACTTCACTTGCGCCCCATCCTCACCCTGTATAAGTGGCTGTGTTTGTGCTCCAGGGTAAGTCTCTTTTTAAAAAAAAAAAATAGAGCGTTCAGGATTTGACAGAAAATGCAAGAGCTCTTAATAACATTATTTATAAACATAGCTAAAATTGTTGATCTGCCTGGTGGTTAACTTTGAGTTGGTAACTAGGAGACTATTGTAATTATTTTGTTATATTCATGTAATATATCACATATGTTATATTTGAAATACTACATACGACGTATAACAAATGATTCAATATGTATGTCACACATATGTTATATATACAATATTATTAAAGTAATACAAAGAATTGAGGAGAGGATTCATATCAGGATGGACTTGACATTTATCTCCTGGTTTAACTGCAATTTTGGGAAAGTGATAGTGACCCCGTTTCCATTCAAAATACTTTAAGTGCGTATCTTCTGTATATTCTGTGGTGCTGTTAATGTCGTTGAAGTTAAGTTATAATAGTGATGCTAATGTTTTATTTAATAGATGTTACAGAAACTGGTGTGTTGAGGCTACATAGGGCAGTGGGTAATAGTGGGAACTCTGGCTTCAAACACACCAGAGTTCAAATCCCAGCTCTGCTGATGTTGGCTGAGTGATTATTCCGCAAGTTTCTTTTAAGCTTTTAGGTTTGTGAGATATGGTGTGTGTCTACTACTATCTTTGTAATTTCTTTAGTAGCAGTAATACCTTGTATACAGGAAAAGCACATACAGAATCTGGCAGCTATCAGCTTCTTCACAGGCACATATAACATCTGGTCTCACTGGCCCTCTGTCTTCTGGTAGTGAAGCATAGAGAGAGGCCACCTAAGGCAAACAGGTCACCCATTCTTCCTTGGTGAATATATTCACACAGAGGGATTCCTGAGCTCAGTTTGTGTAAACCATGAGCAAAGAAGAAAGAGGTTTTGTGGTCTGTTTCTCAAGAGAGTTGCATTTGTCTAAATGGTCCCCATCTGGAATAGGTAAAAGAGTCAAGTGACTTGGGAATGTACCAATCTCTTTAGAAAGGAAGGACATAAGAGATTGAAAGAACGACTGCCCATGCATGGGAAAATAAAGGCAGGTAAAAATCAAGTTATAGAGCAGATGAGCGAGGAAGACATTTTAGTAAAAAGGACAAGGGAAATATAACTGTTATTACGCTAAAATAATTGAAACCTACAACATTGCTTCATTTATTTGATTTGATTGTGACTCAAGGATGTATGGGTGATTAGATAAAGCTGCATCCTAATTTTGTTTCATATGTTTGCAGTTGATGCCATTATTTATTTATTGTTATCTATTTACTGTCACCTTTGACTTTTAGTTCAACAATGATTTATTTACTTGTCTAACTTCATTACAAAAATTAAAGAAATTTTCTCCCACCTTGTCGTCTTATATTGAAGTAAATATAGTTGGAATTAACTAAGAGGCCTCTGAATGATTTGGAAATAATTTTTATTACATAGAACTTTCTGTTATAAAGCTATTCATGGTAATACTATTTGGATTGTCTTCCATATGATCTTGGCTGGCTTATTTTAGGGCAATA
Source organism: Puma concolor (assembly GCF_028749965.1). Classification (NCBI taxonomy): domain Eukaryota; kingdom Metazoa; phylum Chordata; class Mammalia; order Carnivora; family Felidae; genus Puma; species Puma concolor. Next base: position 39,002,763 of record NC_141673.1, on the reverse strand, counting down.
AACCTGGTGTCACCAGTTTTCGTGGAGCTCGTCATCATGACAGCAATTTATCGAGTCTGAAAAATCCTCAGACTTCAGCTTAGAAATCACTGTGGATTAAAGAAATAGAAAGTAATAGAGTGGAACGAGTCATACAGAAATGGGTTCAAATATTGGCTCTCCTTATTGGCTGAAGTATCTCAGGGCAAGTGACTTAACCACCTGGAATCTCAGTTTCCTCTTTTTCAAAATGTACATACAAATATCTATTTCATGGGGGTGGAGTATGTGCAGTGCACCATCATACGGTACTCATGTGTGGCACACTGTGTTGAGCTACCGTGTCGTAGGGGGGCGCTACTAAAATACATTTATACGATGACAACAGAATCTACCTTATGGGATTGTCTCTAGGTTTAGGGGAGTTAGTGCTCTACTTAAAGTGGTTAGAACAGTGTCTGGGCCATAGAAAGCACTCAAAAATATTAGTTTGTGCTGTTGATTTTATTATCTTTGCAAGACATTTAATGAAGTACTTGCATTGGAAGATTCATTGCGATGAAATGAAGTAAAGTAAAGATGTTTATAAATTTCTATGTATAGGGAGTGTGGGATGTAAAAGATTGCACTAAACTAAGTCTTAAATGATGAGAAGTTTTTCAGGAGGAGCAAGGGAGGAGAAGGGTTTTCCAGGCAGAGGAAACATGGCAATGCCCAAGGAAAGTGGCTAGAAGTTTGGGAGGGTTGAGCTGAGAAAATGCAGACTGTAGGACTCTGTTGTCTGGAGGGAGAAATCTAAATGAGATAACACAGCATTTATAGAGGTAGGTTCATTTATTCACCTTCACTCAACAACTGAGTGTCTGGTATTATGCTAGACATTGGGACGCAATCATCAAGATACTCATGGTCTTCCCCAGTGGAGCTTGAAGTCTAACGGACAACATGTACATTGAATAAGGAGTTACAGTGCTGTGCTAGAAGAGATGTGAGAGTGAAAGCAGAGAAGGAAACAAATGGCATCATTTCTATTTGAGAGAAGAGGCAAGAATTCAGGATTCCTGACTTCTGTGTTAATTTTGATAGCATTGAATTATAACATTTTATTTTATTTTTGAAAAATTAAAATATTAAAATAATTTTATTTTTGAGAGAGAGAGAGAGAGAGAGAGAGACAGAGTGCGAGTAGGAGAGGAGTAGAGAGAGAGGGAGACACAGACTCTGAAGCAGGCTCCAGGCTCTGAGCTGTCAGCATACGGCCCGATGCGGGGCTCAAACTCCTGAGTCATGAGATCATGACCTGAGCTGAAGTCGGACACCTAACCCACTGAGCCACCCCGGCGCCCCTGAATTATAACATTTTAAAGCAAATTCAGAAAAAATCTTCATATAGTTTGTCTATTTTTAGTAGCTATATGTTTTTATTAGTTTGCCATTATTTTTTTGATAGAGAGAGAGCGCGCATGAGGGGTGGGGACAGAGGAGGAGGGAGAGGGAATCTTAAGCAGGCCCCATGCTCAGCTCTCAAGCTCACGACTGTGAGATCATGAGCTGAGCCGAAATCATGAGTCGGATGAGCCACCCACTTGCCCCTTAAATTATTATATTATAGTTATATTATTATAATTTAAATTTTATTAGTAATATTTTATTATTGTTTATGAAATAAATTCTTGAGAAAAGATTTTAAGAATATTGAAAAATATATGTATATATTTATATTAAGGGTATTGGAATATATATCATATATAATACGTATTTAATCTTCATATCAAAATATTTTGAAAATACAACAAAGTTAATTCTCATTTGAGATTATGAGATTTAATTTTATATTTCATAGATACTTAAAGATACTTTTTTGTGGGATAATCTTTCAAGAAGGAAATAACACATCAAAGGAAACCAGCAATCAAAGTTTATGTTAATAACCAACAATGTGAAACACTTCATGCAATGCTTTTTATTCAAAGCACATCTTAACTAAATTCTCATGCTTTTAAATTTTTTTTTTTATAAAATTTTTTTTTCAACGTTTTTTATTTATTTTTGGGACAGAGAGAGACAGAGCATGAACGGGGGAGGGGCAGAGAGAGAGGGAGACACAGAATCGGAAACAGGCTCCAGGCTCCGAGCCATCAGCCCAGAGCCCGTCGCGGGGCTCGAACTCACGGACCGCGAGATCGCGACCTGGCTGAAGTCGGACGCTTAACCGACTGCCCCACCCAGGCGCCCCTCATGCTTTTAAATTTAAGTACTTCCATAAGGAGCTTTTGATTACTCTCTTTGTCCTGCAACAGAAAATGTTATCTATCTCACAATTTACTATTTTATTGAAAAATCGTTAGACCCCACAGATTGTTTTCTTTTAAGTAGCAAATATTAATAAAAGAGCCCTCACTTATTCTTTAAATGTTCTTTTCAGAATAGCTCACTGTCACCAGAAATTTAAGCTTCTGTTTTTGTTTTATGGTGCTAAGCAATACCAAAAAGGTTAAAATATTGCATCCAATCACTTGCCTGGCATTTTATTTACTACCATGAGAGGCAAGGTACTGTGTGAAAAGAGGGAGCTAAAGATTAGATCTGACCCCATCATAGGTCAGATGGAACATGCCTGTGGCAGCTGTAAGGAACATAGATGGTGTTGAATATGACAAGATTGTTGATTTTTTAAAAACTGAAATTAGTAGTTTATACTAAATAGTATTTACTTCTTCACTGGGAAGAATGGCAGAGCACAAAGGAAAGTGTTATGTTCCTGAAAGCTGTCCATGCATCTGGAAAGATTGGGAGTACCTCTCGGGAGAAGTGATTGCTACACCATGTTATACCTGGTAATGAGATCCATTTATTTCACAACGTTTTTCCGAAGCAATTGTATTTGATCATTTTGGTATTTGATCATTTTGTATTTACTTAATGTGACTGACTTCAGCAACAAAACAAATCAAGGCAGAGTAAATAAGATTTTAAAGGCATTCAGGAGTTGGTGGAGAGTTACTATCTATAGTGGAATCATACCATTATTTTGGGGCATATTTGTTCAACCCAGAAGAAAACTGAAATGTGAAAGTTTGGAAATTTAACTAGTAAAAATATCTCAAGTTTGTAACAAAGTAATAAATGTTCCAAAGAGAAGATCACATTTAATGGAAATGTTTCTTTTTGGAAATAAGCCAAAACAACACCACAGAACAAAACTGAAATAGAGTTTCCTTAAAATGTGGAAACAAATTCCAAGCTCCTGAACAATGTCATGTGTAATGTATTTAAACTGATCGAAATATAGGAGATGGCATTGTGGGCTTTTTTGCTGCCATCAGGACTATATTTGATTTTTCACTCTGGCATCTCTTATCAGATGACCCAAGCACAATTTTTAGGCTTGGTTGTGGTGTCTGAGAGTATATTGAAACAAAGTGATAAATATAGGCCTAACTTGTCAGTGTAATAAATGTTATTGAGCCAACTGGCAATATTTCTAAGGGCCATAGGCTCAGTGAATGTTCTTGAATACAAACCTTACAGTGTTTATACTGCTTGAAAACCACTAATTAGAGCCAAATGTCTTAGAAAGATAACTGGCATTCTTTTTTGATAGTGTTTGTCGACGAGGAATGTTCAATTGCACATATTATCCATGCCCAGCCGTGTGCACAATATATGGGGACCGGCATTATCATTCTTTTGATGGACTGGAATATGACTATATCAGTGATTGCCAAGTATTTTTGATAAAGGTATGTCACAACTATGTACTTTTATTTGCACTTGTGTGAAGACTTAATGTGAAAAACAAGTGTGCTGCTCCATGCTATATCAAATCCAAATGTCATTTAAAAAACCTACAAAAGTTATAGCAATTTTAAACATTCCCTTGACTCATTCTCAAGGTTTATTCTTTATAGGTGATGGGCTAATTCTTAAACTTTCTGTGCTTCTGTTTTGTCATTTGTAAAATGGAGATAATAATTGTAGCTGTCTCCTGGGGGTAGTTCTTAGGATTAAATAAGATAAATGTATGTAAATCTCTTAGATAATGTTTGATATATAGTAAGTGTTCAATAAATGTCAGCCATATTTATTTTTATTGGCTTAGTTTGGTGAATACAAATATAAGACATCAAACCAGCATTGAATAATATATATTGTTTATGGTTATAGCAATAAAGAGACATTACTCTTAATTCTAGACATGTTATCTTGATGCTATCCTGCAGTTAACCCTGGGCTTTGTATATCTGATAAAATCCATAAAATTTCTCATGTTTAGTGCGCTTAGATTTTCTTTATACCTGAATTTTATTTAAACATCACTGATTCCAGAATTAAATTTCTAAATCTAAAACATAAGTTTTAGAAAGAAGCTTTACAAGAATAAAGAAAATAACATCTTTTCTTCCAGCAAGGTAACTTGTGATTATCTTGAATGCATGTTTTTTTCCCCCGAGTAAGGCTTTTATGTTATTAGAGGTTTGTGTGTGATCCTGTTCTTTTAAGCATATTGCAACAAAGTAGACACATTCCTATTTTATATTAGTTCTATTAAATAGAAAACGAACAGTAAAATCGAAAGTGTTCCAAACTTAAACAACTCCTGCTTATGCTTTAAACCATTAAATTTCCCATTTGGGAAATATTCTCAGTCAGCCTCCATTATGAGCAGCTTTAAGTTTCTTAAAGAATAGATCCAAATTTGTCCAGGAAAATTCTAAAGTTGAGAAGATTGGGATCATGCCTTACATTTGTTTTTTCCTCCCCAAGTCATTTTGCAAAATAATGGGCCTTTGGTGAACTATTACTAACTACTTATTTGAGCTGTATGCTCTGCCTGGCTTTTTCTTAACCTCTCATTTGTCTTCACGGTAGAAAAATCATACTGTTTACTCGCCTTTTTAAAATAATGATTGTGCAGAAAGCATTTCAAGTAGAATATTTGTCTCAACTCTGGTTCCTGGTGAAATGAAAGTATGTCCTTATGTTTGATGCTGAATGACTAGAGCAGCCTTTTTTTTTCTTTTCTTTTTTTCTTTTTTTTCCTTTTACTGACACTGCACTATAACAGCATTCCATTTTTCAGGCAAGAGCCATTAAAGTTTGGCTTTTAGACTTTTAAAACCTGATTTCCTATCATCACTTTAATTTGCTACTATATCTTTCCGTTAAAAATCAATACCTCATGTTCAGTTTCAAATTTTAATAAGATGTGTCTGCTTCTATATAAGAAGATATGTCATAGGAGACATGCTTCTAATCTTTTAGTAAGCAATGAAATTTAGGTCCCTAATTTAATATCTGGATTAAGATCTGTCCTTAGGGTTCATGTAGTAAGATTAAGATATGAAGAATATTAAAAGTCTAAATTTCTAACTTCTAGAATTATATGTGTCTGGTTTTCTGCCAAAGCAGAAGTATTCTTTCTTTTTTTTTACACCGACAATGTTTTTTTTTTAAAAAGAAAGTGTTTATAAAGAATAGACTTCAGAATATGACTTTTACTGTATTTAATTTGGTAATTAAAGAGAATAAAAACTGGGCGCCTGGGTGGCTCAGTCAGTTAAGCCTCTGACTCTTGATTTTGGCTCAGGTGATGACCTCATGGTTCATGAGTTTGAACCCAGCATTGGAGTCTGCTTGGGGTTCCCTCCCTGTCTCCCTATGTCTCTCCCCTCCCCCACTCATACTCTCTCTGTCTCTCTCAAAATAAATAAATAAACCCTAAAAAAAAGAATAAAAACTTACTATTAATAACTAATTAGAGTTATACTAGTGAATTATTCACTATATTGTAATGGACATTTTTATAAAAATTTTATAAAAATTTTTATAAAAATTAATAAATATCATTGTGATATTTTATCCATAAGATTGATCTTCATTATTTTTTTCTTTTCTAAAATATATTTTTAAAATTTATTTCTTTATTTTGAGAGAGAGAGATGGGAGGAGGGGCAGAGAGAGAATTCCAAATCCCAAATCCCAAGCAGGCTTCTCTCTGTCAGTGCAGAGCCCAACATGGGGCTTGAACTCACAAACTGTGAGATCATGACCTGAAATGAGATTCAGAGTCAGATGCTTAACTGACAGAGCCACCCAGGTACCCTAGATTGATCTTCATTATTAACCTTAGATATTAAGGTTCAATATTTACTTTGCATTGTAATAGTTTACCTACTTAGATAAACCATCCTGTATATTAAAACCTTCTAAAATATTCAGTAGCTCTTAATAGCATAAGCTTTCCAGTAATTATCTTTTCTTTCTCTTTTTCTTTCTTTCTTTCTTTCTTTCTTTCTTTCTTTCTTTCTTTCTTTCTTTCTTTCTTTCCTAAATATTTAAATTTACACTCTATGCCTCTATGCTAGGAGCTCTAAGGGTACAATTGTTAAGACATTAGCTTTACCCTCAATTGTTTTATGTTTGGAGAAGTCATTAATAAACAAGAAACTAGAAGGCTGGGATAAATTAAAGCTCTCTTGTTGGAATGTAACTGATTTTGACTGGAGAAACAGCAAGCAGGAAAGTTTCATGGAGGGGGAGGAACTGATACTACATTACAACTCATTTATTTTTCAGGGTATTGTCAGGTAGATTTCCTCAGTAATGAAGCACCTCAGGGTGGTTTTCTTTTCATGGTATTCTGGTTAGGTGCCTGCTATTTCAGGGACCCAACAGTAGAGGGCTCCTGTGGTAATCTGTGGGCAAAACTCCAAGGGAAATCCCATCCCGAGGAAATCTTTGAACAAGACTGTACACCTCACAAAGGCGACAACTGACAGATGGTTTTGCCTCCCAGGCAGCAGGAATTCAGGGATGTTCTGATGGCATTTATAAAACTGGGCCAGTGTCTGTGTGACTGCTCGACTCTCTGCTTTCTCAGCCTTGCTTGTATAACTCTTTTTCTGTATCTTTTATTTTTGCATCAGTTCATTGTTTCTGCTTCCTTATATTTTAAGCTTGCTCTTGTCTGTTTAGCCCCACTCTACCTTCTATCCTCTTTCTGTCTGTTTACCCTCAAATCTTAATACAAAAAAACTTTAAAAAATCCCCACCATTTTCTGGTTCAAGTGTGAGAGATAATCTAATAGACTAAAGCAGTCTTTTTTTCATGCTTGCATTAAACTCCATTGGCCCAAGTTGGTACCATGATTGTATCAGGGGTAGCTGGGTGGCCTGGCTGCATCCTGGCCACAGTGTGGAGAGTGGCAAGATCACCCCTTCCGAGTCATTATGTGAGGAAAATGAGTTCTCAAGGAGAAAAATCCAAAGCCATTAAATGATCTCTCTAAAGAAGCCAAAGTTACCGGAAGGTTGTTTTGATGCACCAGAAGATTCTCATTTAGAGAAAGAACCAGCGACAAAATTTCTGGATGATGTTAATCCTGTTACCAAAGAAAAAGGTGGCCCTAGGGGCCCAGAACCTAACCAATATGGAAACTGGAAATGAAAAGTACACTGTATTGATTTTTAAGCCATATTTTGTTTGTTTGTTTGTTTATTTTAATAATTTATTGTCACATTAGCTAACATATACTGTATACAGGGTAGTCTTAGCTTCAAGAGTAGATTCCTGTGATTCATTGCTTACATACAACACCCAGTGCTCCTCCCAACAAGTGCCCTCCTCAATGCCCATCTCCCATTTTCCCACCCCCATCAACCCTCAGTTTGTTCTCTGTATTTAAGAGTCTCTTACAGTTTGTCTCTCTCTCTGTAAATTTTTCCTTCCTTTCCCCTATGGTCTTCTGTTAAGTTTCTCAAATTCCACACATAAGTGAAAACATATGATATCTGTATTTTTCTCACTGGCTTATTTCACTTAGCATAATACTCTCCAGTTCCATCCATGTTATTGCATATGGCAAGATTTCATTCTTTTTCATCGCCTGGTAGTATTCCATGTTATATATATATACCACATCTTCTTTATCAGTTCATCAGTTAATGGACATTTGGGCTCTTTCCATACTTTGGCTATTGTTGATAGTGCTGCTGTAAACACTGGGGAACATGTGCCCCTGTGAATCAGCACTCCTGTATCCTTTAGATAAATTCCTAGTAGTGCTATTGCTGGGTTGTAGGGTATTTAAATTTTTAATTTTTTGAGGAAATGCCACACTGTTTTCCAGAGTGTAGACCATATATTATTAACTTCATAGCATGTTTCATGACAGCTGTCAAATATATAGGTAAAATTTGGTAGCATGAAAGACTATTTATGGTCTTTATATCCACCACTAATTAATGAAAAAGCCTGAAGACTTCCAAAAGGTGATGTAGCAGCAATGGAAACGCATCATTCAAATCTCCTCTTATGGGAAGCAGAATTGACTGAGAACCCTGGCTGCTGCCCCATGGGATCCACCACTGTGTTCCTGCTGAAGTCACACTTCCCTCAAGCTGTTCCCAGCCAATGAATGAGTATGGTGGGGTTACAGTAAATGAGTATGCTTGCCCACTCCCATGATGTGTAACATCGGCTCAAAGACTCCCCGTTAGCCAGCCCAGAATTTTCTTGGTACTGTGCTGCTGTCTGAGACTCTTCTTACCCAATCTTCCTTTTCTCTCTCTTTCTATTCCTTTTATTTCCTTTTCTCTCCCCTTCACAGGTGTCAGACTCTGCCTACTTTTCCTCTTTATAATTCAAAATGTCTTCCCAATAAATCTCTTCCACATTAAAAAAAAAAAAAAAACAAAAAAACAAAACCAAAACCAAAAAACCCTGTTGGCCCATTGGTGAATGTACTGCTTTGGATCCAAACTGCTGTGGGACAGAAAACATGGCTGCTAAGTTTGCTATACCAGAAGAAACTTTGTGTTGGATTGTTTCCCTTAAAAGGGGTAGGGGCTAAGACAGGTGTTTAGATTGACCGACATGTGGAGTAAAATAATATTCTACTTTGAGAGGTGCTGACATTTTGTTTTGGAATCAGTTGGGAGAATATTTTCTATAAATGTTTGTAGTACCTCAGAATAAAAGATTTGAGGAATCCATGTGGCATACTGGTGTTGACCTTGTCCCTCGGGCTTTATAATCATTACTTACTATGTTGCTTAGCAACTCTATAGCATTATCTCCAAATCTAATATTAACTTGAAATACATTAGAAATGAAAATTATAGAAACATGACTCTTAGGAATTGATATTTTCTCAAGTTACTGTCAGCAATAACATGATATTACAAAACAGACCATACAATATAGAATATTTCATGGAAATTCTGAGTTTAATATAAAGAATAATCTAACATTGAGGAACTTTCATTAATAATAATAGAAAGGTAATGGCAATAGAAAGCCTTTCAGCTGGCTTTTCACATCCCATAACCTAAATAACTTTTCTCAAGAGGATGAGCGAAACAAAATCCTGAATTACATATTTTTTTCTTATTTGAAAATCATTCATTAAGGCAGAAAATGTGGCATGATTTTTTGAGTACAATGCCATAATCATCCTAATGACCTTTATTATTCTCCTTTTCAAAATGTAAGCAATGATTTGCAAAAGGATTGTTTAAGAAGAAGCAAAAGCTCTCAGTTCCTATGAAGGAAGGAAGGAAAAATGGGTCACAGAGGGACACATTAATTACTTTTTCAACACTATTCATTGAAAACCTATCCTCTTGGCACTAGGCTATAGTAATTACATATAAGACAGAAAGAATTTGGCCAAGCCAAAAGAAATATTGAGCTGGCATTCATATTGCTGGTGATATGAAACACTAAGTGTAGAGAATTTATAAGACCTATATGATTTCCAGGTATTTAAAGACTTTTTCACTTTGAAAATAAACACTGACCCATATGTCTAAAAATGAAAGGAATTCAGGAAATGTGTGCAGGCCTTTGAAAATTGAATACAGAGCTCAAAGAGAAATGCCACATTTTTTTTTTCTGGTGAAATTCCCACCTTTTACAAGTTAGTGAGAACACTCTTAGAGCAGTGTAGCTTTTAACTTTTGGAGGGATAAGGACTTTAAAATTTGATGAAAACCATGGACTTTCTTCTTAGAAAAATACAGATAATCAAAAAAAACATTTTACAATGAATTTCTAGGGTCTGTAGAGCTATACAAGCCCATCCAGGAAACATATCAAACAAGAAACCCTGATTCTAGAGAATGTGTTCTTAGTGGATACAGTTGGGAGTAGCTGAAGGAAGGAGGAGGTGACATGGAGGTGAGGAAGTTCAGAGTGTATGGGCTAAATACCATTCTCCAAAACTAAGGACTCCCTACAATTTACAGTTGATTTTTCTGCTCAGTCATTGCTAGACCATTCCTAATTTCTCTATAAAAGTAGCATTTTAAAAATTAGGATTTTGAGCTGTCTCTGCTTTTATTCAGCCAAGTGACCTTGGACAATCCGTTAACCCTTTTTAACTTCACTTTCTAATCTGTAAAGTGGAGATAATTTAAAAATTATCTTAAGAATTAAATATCAAAGAAATAATTAAATATAACATGTGTAATGTTCAAAGGAAGCCCTCAAATGATACACATTATTGTATTTACTAACAGTACCAAAGTTTTGTATCTATTTCCATTTTAACCTGTAGGCAAATTATTTAGCCAGAAAACTTTTTAAAAATATAACAAAAGATGTTGCCTCAAATGAAAACATTTCTTTTAAAATTTCTCTGACATGTCTTAGGTATTTATTAAAAAGAAACTGTTATGCTAAGTGAAATAAGTCATACAGAGAAAGACAGATACCATATGTTTTCACTCTTATGTGGATCCCGAGAAACTTAACAGAAGACCGTGGGGGAGGGGAAGAAAAAAAAAAAGAGGGAGAGAGCAAAACCATAAGAGACTCTTAAAAACTGAGAATAAACTGAGGGTTGATGGCGGGTTGGAGGGAGGGCAGGGTGGGTGATGGGCATTGAGGAAGGCACCTGTTGGGATGAGCACTGGGTGTTGTATGGAAACCAATTTGACAATAAATTTCATATTTAAAAACAAAGAAAACAAAGAAAAAAAGAAACAGAAACTGGTTGATAAATTTGATCTACAATAGTAAAATAGAAAAAAAAAGTTTTGCGAAAACAAAATTTTAATGGAAGATATTAGAGATAAATGTTTAAAGATTGAGCTATCTTGGTTTATTTGCATAAACTTTTTTACATTATTAGATCAAAATGATTTTTATCTTAGAAATAAGATGCATTTTGATTTCAGTACAATCCATTGTTAATCTTGGTCTTTAAAAATTTTTAATAAAAGATAACCAAAAATTATATATAGTATATACTTATATTAACGCATTATTTTTAACATTTCAGAGTGCAGATGATTCAGATATATCTGTCATTGCCCAGAACAAGAAATGCTTTGACAACGATATTGTTTGTTCTAAAAGTGTTTTGATTTCAGTTGGGGACACTGAAATTTATCTGAATGACGCTCCTTACAAAGAGGTTAGTAAATTATTTATTTTATGATCATTTTAACTTGTCCCGAGAATACTGAAAACAAAATAGAAACGATTTGGGGTACTTTTCTCTGTAAGTGATTACTCGATTTCAATTTTCTTTTCTTTGTTGTTATGTGACTTCAGTAAATCATACTTGTCTTTTTCATTTACACTCCACTTCTCTATATTCCAATTCTTTCCTCTTCTTCATCTCCATGGTGACGATTCTGGCCCCAGCAACCATCACCAATTATCTGGAGTACTACAACCCTCCACAATAGACTCTCAGCTTCCTGTCTTAGTTTTTCTCTTATCCTGCCACACTGCAGCCAGAGTGGCTTCTTTCTAATATGGGAATCTAATCTCCTGTCACTGTAGTGCCTCACAACTTTCAAATGACTTCCCATTCCCTTATACTATCTCACCAATCTGACCATGGTCAGTCACCTCTCCTGCCTCATGTCTCATCACTTTCTGCTTCGAGCTCATATTCCAGAAGTTGGAGCTCTTATTAGTTCTTTAAATGATCAATTCTTTCTCTCACCTCTGGTTCTTCATGAAAGTCATTGCTCCCACCTGGATCAGCCTTTTCTTTCACTTACTCTTCTATGGTAGGTCTCATCTTAACTCCTTCAGGGAGTTCTTCTTCATACCTTCAAACACTTTGTTGGGACACAAGTCACACTTTAGTGAAATTATTTGTGTGGTTGTCTGTCTTTTCCATTTGTCTACGAGTTCTGTGAGAAGTGGGGCCATGGTTTCCCTTATTCCTGTATTCTTGGAGCCTGCCCAATTTGAAAGAATGAATACATTTCATTCATTCATTCATACATTTTACTATATACCAAAATATGTATTAATTATTGGGACTAGAACAGTGAAAAGACACTGTGCTTGCCTTTAAAGAATTATACTCAGGCAAGGGAGACATTCACATAAACAAGAATGTTCAGTGTAATGTGCAAGAGTGTATAGGACAGTATGGGAATCCCTGAGAAGAAGCCAACCTTGGATGTTTAGGGTAGTTGTTAAGAGTGTGGACTTTGGAGTCAGTCAGTAGTGATTTAGAATCCCTGTTTTTTTCACTTGCTAGTTGTGTCACTTTGGCCAAGCTTACTTAACATCTTTAAGCTGCAGCTATCTCAATTGTAAATTTGGGATGATTAGAGAATCTACCTCTTAAGTTCATACAAGGATTAAATCAGATAATGGATTTCAAGAAATGGCTTTCCTCTTCTCCTTCACCCTCCTTATTTTTGAGAGCTCAGAATATATGCTCTGGATGAAATGATTTGAACTGAGTCTTAAAGGATGAGTAGGTATTAGGCAGGTGAAGAGGGAGAATAGAAAGACAGTCAATACAGAAGAATGGTCATGTTAAAAGGAACAGAGTTGAAAGATACAATGGTTTGTTTGGAGAATTGCGAGTGGTTTAGTTTGGTTGAAGTATACAGGGATAGTGGAGGGACAGTATGGCAAAGAGATTCAGGGAGGAGTCTCCAGGCTGACTTTAAAGCAGGGGACATGGGAACAAGGGCAGTAGACAGGAGGCTTGTTCCAAACCACAGAGGCTCTTAAATGGTGTAAGATATTTGAACTTGTTTTACAAGTAAGAAATTTTGGCATTGAGAAAGGACATGATCTGACGTATGACTTTTTTTTTAAGTGTATTTATTTATTTTGAGAGAGGCAGAGAGAGAGAGAGAGAGAGAGAGAGAGAGAGAGAGAGAGAGAGAGAGAGTAGGGGAGGAGCAGAGAGAGAGAGAGAGAGAGAGAGAGAATGAGAGTCCCAAGCAGGCTCTGTGCTGTCAGCACAGAACCCAACAAAGGGCTTAAACCCAAGAACCATAAGATCATGACCTGAGCTGAAACCAAGAGTCTAGTGTTTAACTGACTGAACCACCTAGGCACCCCTGATATATGGCCTTTTAAAAAGTGGCCTCTCTGAGATTTTAGAACAGAGTTTCTCAAAGTTTGGTCTGTAAATATGCATTAAGATCACCTGGAATATCTATTATAAAAGCTGGTTTCTGGGCCTCACCTTAGTAATTAGAATGGCTGAGGTTGAGGATGAAAATCAATTATTTTTAATGGTACCCCCAATTCTTCTTGACATTAAAGTTTGAGAACAAGCACTTTAGATCATAGTTTATACTTCAATCGGAAATGTTGAGACCAACCAGGCAGCAATCAAGCTTTTGGCAAAGCAAACAGAGTCTCTATATCATGTTGTTATATTTTGGACATAATTGCTGCAGTTTGGTATAGCTATCAGCTGGATATTCATTTATAGGTAAAGGTTCTAAGAACAAAAATTGTTTTTTTTTTTAAAGAAAAAACCGAAGAGAAAATAGTAACTGTTCTTGTAGGGACAGTTTGACACATTTTTGAAGCGGTAATTACAGTTCAGTATAGCTTTCAACTTCCAGTGCTCACCTGTATGCATCTCCATATGAGGTGTGAATTATGAAGTAAGATAAAGGAAAGTCATAAACACGGTTTCCCCCACTAACACATCCCCCATTAACATTTTTTCCTGAGCATTAGAAGTAAAAATAAGTACCATTATTTTATGGCAGATGGATTGCTCATCTAGGTGAAGGAAAAAACTGTTGCTCTTTCAATAAATGCCCAATTTTGTTTTGTCAAATATGTAAGATATAACTGTTTTATAAATGTATTTAAGCTGCCCTTTAGATGTGTTAATTCTCCACATTTATAACTTGTCTTTCTAAAATCACTAGAATTTGTTGAAAATGCTATAATTCTCATCTAAAGTGGACGTTTCTATTTTGGGTAATTCATAACACCCTCCCTCTTCCAATGAGCGACATCCTCGCTTCCTAATCTGAACAGAAAGGAGTCCAGTATCTCCTTTAGACCAAAGAGAACTGATTTTCTTGTGGTAAAGCATCCTGTTTAGTAAAAATGAAGGATTTTTTTAGCTCTACAGGCAAATAGAAAAGTTATCTTTCACATCAGGAAAACCGATGCAAAACCAACCTGAAGGAAGTCTAATAATAAGCTGTCTTACCCAAAAATTATTTTTATGTTCTGAAGATTTGTCAACCAGTTCAAGGGAACTTTAATAGGAAAACACACAAAAAAGTGTTTTATGGGTTGAAAAGAGCTATTAGCCACAAATATTGCACTTACTTGCTTTAATTGCTGCTGATCAGGCTGGAAGATGAGACCTGTGAACAGGCCAGTGCAAGAAGGTTTTAAAAATATATAAATCACACATTGATCTGGTACGTCTTCCAAGGAGCTAACATTCAGGTGAGGGAGAAGACAGATAGCAAAGCCAAAGACAAAGCATATAATGGAAGGGTACTGAAAATGTAATCACAACAATAAAAATAGGTTCTGTGGCAGAGAGTGACTTGGGGGCAGGACAGTCTGCACATATTATGGGCTTCCTTAGAAGTGAAAATGTGATGCGCCTTGTTCAAAACAGGAAGTTTTCCCTCTCCCTTTGTTTTGCGCTCTCTCTTGACCTGTCATGTTTTTTTTTTCCCCCTTTATTTTTAAGGCCTTGGTCACTCAGAGACAAGGGTACTCCCAGGTTGAGTGCAGACCCTCACAGGCACCCAGGGCCCTGCCCCAGAACTTCAATTTGGCACTTGGAGTAGAAGGAAGGAGGTTAGGTAGAGTCCATTAGCCACGTATGTGGTTACACAATATATATACTATTGTATATAATATACTGAGTACTTTTAAGTTTGACCTTGGTCTAGATGACTGAAAACTCTTTGTAGAGATGACTAAGTTTACTTAATTTGCCCTAAGGGATGTTTCTAAAATGTCATCTATAGTATAGTATTTCCAAACTATGCATTTGTTATTTTTGGGGGGAGAAAAATAATCAAAGAATTCCATATCCGCTTCACAATTTTTATTTTGCTTCTGACTAAATTTGCTTTACTTACTTTGATTTAACCATGTATTATTAAAGTTATTATATGAGTTAACTGGAATGTCAGATTTAATGTAAATTTTATAGGGTATAGCACCTGCTCCTAGGGAATGTTGCATATTTGTACTTTAGGCTAAAGGTACTCTAAATTTTCCCAATGGGTTCCATCTCTGGTTTCACTCTAATGTTATTATTTATAGCACACAAGTTATTTTCTTTTAATAGAAACACGGTCTGTCACTTTCCTATTCAGAAACTTTTATTGAATGCATTTTGCACAAAGAATAGCAACCCTTGACTGTACGGATAACTTGGCTGCAAAAGGGCCTCAGACTATGCTTGTTATGGAATCCATGCTCTAGACTTTTGGTGCTCTCCTCAGTCCTGAACAAATCTTGAACTTTCTTACCCCAAGTCTCTAGTCAAGTGATTACTTTTGCTCGGAATGATTTCTTCTCCATTCTCATTTCCAGCTCTGTGTACCTTCCTATGTAGGGTTTCTTGCAGATCCATTCATATCCCACTCCTTGCAAGAAAGCTTTCTAAGTCCCTTAATGGAAATTCACCTCCCCTTTCTCTCTCTCTCTAGATATGAATATAGATGGATAGATAGATATAGATAGATCTTTCTATATATTGATACATATGTCTATCTATAGATATATCTGTCTATAAATCTATCTGTACATATGTTTTATATATAGAGAGAGTATATACCCACTTTGTGTTTTTGTTTTTGAATTCTGCAAGTAACATCATACATTTTTAATACTCAATCATATTTATTCATCATTAGCAAAGAATTTGAGTCAGAAGATATATCCCCTTAATGTATTCTATGTCTGTGCCTTTGTTTATATTCTTTTCTATCACAGAAATATCTTCTCGCCTTCGCTTGTTTATCCATGTTAAGCCCCTCTATCATCTTGTGTCTCATTACCAATTTATGTATTTCCTGTTTTATGCATTTGTTTTGTGTTTTACTACAGAATTCAGACAAGACGGGCCAAGCAAAAATACTAGTACCTAGACACTTATTGGTGGATATTAACTTAATTAATGTTTATATTTTGGTTAGGGAACAAGGAATTCATTTTTTTTTCTTTCTTTTCCCTTTTTAAAGAAACGATCAGGTTTTTTTCTGGAAAATAACCCTACATACCAGCTTTGGAAGGCAGGGTACTACATAGTAGTATACTTTCCAGAGAATGATATCACTATTCTTTGGGATAAAAAGACAACCATACATATCAAAGTTGGACCCCAGTGGAAGGTAGGTCAACCTGTTTGGTAGATCAATCCAAATGAAATGTGAGAAATGAAATTACATATACCTTTCAATGTTTTAAGAAAATAAAATAATTGATATTTTCTTTAGAAAACAAGTTGTATGTTCAGAATTACTAACTTGTAACCCAGTGAAGAAAAACTGTACCAACTGGAGTACAGCACTGTGTGCAGTTCTTTTTAATTTTAACCTTAGAGTAACAGTTTTCCAAAGTTACTTAGGTCAGTTTCTTTCTTCCCATCCCTTTCGGAGTGGTTATATGATATGTTTGCAATATAGTTAGATTCATTTTATTACATTCTGCATTCCATCTTTTCCTCCACATTCTGGGTTTTTTTTTTTGGAAATTTATTTTAAAAATATTATGGTCTAGAGTTCTATGGGCTTTAACAAATGCATGGCATTGTGTATCTATCACCAGAGTTGTATACAGAACAGACCTATCAACTCCCAAATTTCTTCCATTATTTGACCCATCATTGTTAACTCTTGTTGATATATTTTTCATGTCTACAGTTTTGTCTTTATGCAACCTGTTGGGTCTGGCTCCTTTGACTTGGCAAAATATGTTTAAGATTCATCTATACTGTTAAATGAATTAATAGTTTGTTCCTTTATACTGTTGAGTAATATTCCATTGTATGGATGTACTAGTTTGTTTTATTCATTCATGGTTGAAGATCCAATCTGCGCTGTTTAGAATTTTTGGCAATTTATATTCTAAATTGTTTTAAATATTGTTTTCTGTTAAATGCTTTATAAGTATTATTAAATATGTCTATTATTTTAAATATTTTCAATCCTATTAAATATTTTAAACTCATATATTAAAGTTGTTTTTGAAACACTGATACATTTTTAGAAATCCAGTTTATCTGAAATTGAAATTGAGACTCATGGATCTAATCTGTGGCAAATTAGGGAAAAACTGGGATAGTAACAATGTATTCTTATAAAATTATGGAAAGGATACATATATTTTAAGATTTTAATATGTTGTAAGTTGAAGATATGACTGTGTATTGTCAAGCCATTTTCTTTCAACCTCAAGTGAGATAAAGCCCATAAATCTGTTACTAGTGTTTTCTGGCTTCTTGCATTTCTTTTTTTTTTTTTTTTTTTTTTTCAACATTTACTTATTTATTTTTTGGGACAGAGAGAGACAGAGCATGAACAGGGGAGGGGCAGAGAGAGAGGGAGACACAGAATCGGAAACAGGCTCCAGGCTCTGAGCCATCAGCCCAGAGCCTGACGCGGGGCTCGAACTCACAGACCGCGAGATCATGATCTGGCTGAAGTCGGACGCTTAACCGACTGCGCCAGCCAGGCGCCCCGCATTTCTTTGATGAAGATGAAATAATTTAGTCATCGCCATGCTTTCTTCAACCATATTCCCCTGCCGCTTTAATTATGTATCCTCTCTTCCCTACTTTTTGGAAGTGAATTAACCAATTATTCTTCTACATCTCCCCCTTCGCTGCTGCCTCACATTGTTGGGTGGCCAATGGTGGAAGTGGCCATTGTCTTTGGATAGTTATTGTGGCTTCTGAGAGCTTAGGCACCATGGTAAGTAATGGTCATGACAGGTGCAATCCCAAGGTTATTGTCATCTTTGCTGGAGACATGGGCAGCCTTCTTCATCATCTACTAAGGGCTGAATTCCATTCACCAATACATGAAGAGAACATTCAGTTTCAATGTTTTAAGGAGGATTTTCATTGTTTTAGGAAGATCATTCTTCTCTGTACTTTTGATTTATCTCCCTCTTCTAAGTAAAGTATTTCACATTTTTTTGAGAAAATGCAGTGAGTAATGTTGATGTGAATAATTCATATGGCACTTTCCATAACCATTTCATAACCTATAACAACCTTTACAAATATGAAGTAAAATGTGGTTTTTATTTATTGTGTCTCATGGTGGCATGATACATGGATATTAAAGTTAACTTTTTTCTTTAGACGTTATGTTTTGAAAGTTTTGGCTTTTCAAAGTATGATCTAATGAACAATGTATTATTTTTATTGTTTCAACATTTACAGTGTTACAAAATCTTAAGCTTATCAGGTGGGACTTTCATATTAAAAATTTATATGTATATGAATATATACAAAATACATATGCATATACACATATATTGTAGTGTCTATATTATACTTTTCCAAGTTACTTACATTATTGTATCAATGCTAAGACAATGGTAAGAATGGATAGATAAAATTTGGGGGATGGTAAAACGTTATAAGAATTTTAAAATAACAAATACAATTAAGTAAATATGAAATTACACCATCTTGAAACATATTCATATGTGTGGAAATTCTTAAAATGTCAATTTTAAATCTTTAAAAATTTTTAGTGACTGAGCCTTTAAATGTTGAAGTGAATATAGAATATTTCATATTTCATGATAATTTTCTTTCACTTTAGAACAAACTATCAGGATTATGTGGAAACTTCGACAAATGTACTTCAAATGATATGACCACATCCAATAACTTAGAAGTGAGAAATGCCCAGGTATTTGGAGATAGTTGGGCATTGGGGCAGGTAAGTAGAATATATGTATTACAGAACTTAAAAAATATTTTGGTATATTTATCATTTTATTCTCATAGGAATATTTATTTAGATAATACTATTTTATGTCATAGCTGACAACTTACTTTCACATTTACTCTCTCATGTAATTCTTGTGACAGTCTTGTAATGTTAAGGGCATTGCCTCTATATTATAGATGAAGAAATTGAAGCTCAGGAAAGTTAAATGACCTGACTAATACATGCTCAGAAAGAAGCAGAGGTGACGTTCAAATTCACGTCTTTTAATCTTATACTTTTCCTTCCATAAAGCAAAATGCTTTGTCAAGGTATTTATATTTCTAATAATGTAACTTTTGTCAACTCAAAGCAATGGATAAATGAAGGCAGAATTTCTTACCATTTGTTCTCCAGACATGGCTGTGTGTGGGGTGGGAATGGGTAGGGAGTGGATTTGTGGTCAACTACATTTGGGAGCAATTTGAATAAATTAAGTTAGACACATTTCTTTTTTGAAGGATTTCCTTCCAAGGGAGGGATGAATTTGAAGGATTTTCCAACTTATTGACACAGAACCTATGTTTTTATGTATTAGTTCTGAAGGAAATAGTGTCTTATGGGTCACACTTTGAGAAATGCTGAATTAACTCCGAAAACAGAGTCAAATTGAAAATTGGTGTCATTCTTTTCTTCTACTTTCTCTTTTTAGCCTATTTTTCTTTCTGGCTAAGAGCGGTATCCACAACTACAGTTTTCTGATTGGTTACTATTTGATTAATTGCTTTACCACTTTACCCAATTTACCTAATATATCTAAATTTCTTTAAAAACATAAGAGGGGCCTCAGATAAAACATTCACCTAATTCAGTAAAATTTAAGCAGCATATTTCATTGTGGTCTAAGCTGAAAAGTACAAGCCTTTTATTTAATATATGAACTTCCTACTCTATGGAGAGATACCAAATCCTTTTTATTATGGCTCTCATATATCTTGTGGCATTTAGAAGTTTTTGAAGGAAATACCTTACATTTGTTCTTTCAAAATGAATTAAGGTATAAACAATTTATAATAATACCTAAATATTTGGATCAAAGAATTTTAGACTCACTATAATGTATATTCTTATTCATACCTAATCCAAAAATAAAAATTAAGAAAAAGTTTTTTCATTTGGTAAGTTCTATTTAGCACTTCATATTTTCCAGATTCTTTGAACCCATAAAATGATTAAAACAAAGCCTCTGTCATTAGAAATTTCGAGTCTAGTTTGGTAGTTCAGGTAGAAAAATTAACAATGAACATATGAGACAGGTAGGTGCTTTGATAGAGGTGAATGGCTTGGACTTCATTATGGTCAAAGGAAAGTTCCTGAAGAAGGTGTCATTGGGCTGAATCCTGCAAGCCTTATGGTAGCTACAAAAATGAAGGTGATGGGTAACAGCATAGCAGGAAAGGAGAAAGCAGCTGGTTAAAAGGTGTCAGGAACACTGGCGCCTAATCGGATTTCAAGAGGTTGTGTATGGCAGTTCTGGAGGGTCTAAAGTAGGCAATGGCTAGGATGCAGAGTATAGAGTGGCAAGATAGTCCTAGGATCTACCTAAAACTAGTTGGGAGGTTCTTTAATCCAGCTAGTTGTGTTAAGTCAGAGAAGATTTAGAAAACGACACAAACCTATGAGGCATTAAAGATTAAAATCATTAGCATTTGCTGAAAGATTGTATTTAGGAATGATGAATCTGGAGGATTCAAGGAAGTCTCCTATCTTGCTGGCTTACTGGGTGGATGCTGGCACTCTTCACTGAGGAGAGTAGATGGTGGAGAACAGTGGGTACAGGACAGAGGTGCAAAGGTAAGAATAGGTTGGGATGCACTAAAGAGAAGCAATAGAGAAATTTATGTGGAGATTTCCAGTTTTGAGATTCAAGAAAGAGATTTGGGTGGAAATACAGATTTGGCACTTACTAGAGTATACAGGTTAGAGTATACAGGTTGTTGAAGCCATGAGAAGTATATAGAGTGGGGAAAACCAGGTTTGAGGATCAAGCTTTGTATAGATGGAAGGGGTAGAAGAATGGGGGGTAGCAGCCAATGAATTAGGAGAAAACCCAGAAGAAAATGGTGTCACAAGGAACAAATGAGGAGAGATGTTTAAAAAGGGTGAAGTAATATACAGAGTCAGAGGTAGCAAAAGGTTAAGTGAGATGAACACCAAAACATGGCCTTTATATTTAGGCAACTCTCATGAAGAGACAATTGATGACATTTCCAAGGTGGTTTCAGGGAGATGGATTAGAAGAGGCAGAGACCACATTTCTGAGTATGTGGGAGGTGAGCCTGTAGACACTTGTGCCTATACAACTTCTCAGAGAACGGCTGTGACAGAAATGAAAGAGCTGAAACTGGAAAAAGAAAGAGAATCATTTGCTCACACAGTTTTTTAATGACCACATTTGAAACAAATTCAAAAACTGTTTACTCTCTAATATCGCCATAATTTTAACAGTATGCTTAGTTGTTTTAAAAAAAATAATATACACTATTAACATTGAGTTGGCTGACTACAGATGCTTTAGGTAAAACCTGTCTAAAAGAATGAGAATACAGTAGATGTGATTGTTGTGGATGGAGTCAGAATGGTTTACTCTGGTTTCGGCTTCAGAAGTCCCCCCTGGGAAACTTTTGCTTCTCTCTTTTTTTTTTCTTCAACAGTGTGAAACCCCAAGTGAGTTATTTAAACCCTGTGAGGCACATCAAAACAAATTTCCTTATGCCAAGAAAGAATGCTCCATTTTGTACAGCGATGTTTTTGCTCCGTGTCGCAATGTGGTAACTGAATACTTTACTAAACTTTCACATTTAAACGGGTACTGCCATATCTATGCTATTTGAGATGAATGGGACAAGCAAGTTAGCTAACTATTGGCTCTTCAGGTGTACTACCTAACCATTGTTAAGAAGACAGATTTGGTAGTTTGTTTTTCTGTAGAAGAGATGCATCCAGTTGACTTACTTTCCTTCTCAATCCGTCTTATGTAACAGCATACATTTATACGTAATATTTGTAGTACTCTGTTCTAGTTTACAGAACATTTTGACATATATCCTCAAAGTCAGAAATGATACATCAAAGCCACAAATGTTTTTCTTCAGCGCATTGCTTCATTTCATGGGTGTTCTTCTCCTCAATCCAATGTATTGTTTAAAAGTATTAGAGGTGGCACATTTTAAAATGGTCTTAAAAGCATACCAAGATGGAGTGTGATTTATTCAGAAATTTAAATTTCTTTTTTTTAAGTTTATTTATTTTGAGAGAGCGAGAGAGCGAGCGTGTGCATGCATGTGGCTCGAACTCACGAACTGTGAGACCATGACCTGAGCTGAGATCAAGAGTCAGATGCTTAACTGACTCAGGCACCCCAGAAATTTAAATTTCTAAATGCCTTCCCAACATAATAATTTTAGACCCCAATAAAGTTAAAAAAAATATTCATAAAAATCAGTAAAAGTGCAATTGGTAATAGAACATTCTTTTAATACTATGAGAACATGCCAATTTCAGCAGGTGCTGAAATTCTGTTTTTTTGTTAACCCTATTACCTGTTTTGCTAGTTTTTTGATCGTACATTTACCTAATAAATTCCTTTCTCCTTTGGTCCATAAAAAGTTTTGAGATATTGAGAACTCTAGGTGGCAGTATTAGGCTGATAATGCCAAATTTTGAACCGACCAGTTAGTTTTCTTTTAGAAGGTTGAATTTTAATCAGTTATTGTCAGTACTTATTGAAATTAACTCATTTTCCATTCCATTTTCAGATTGATGTCACTTCTTTTGCCAAAAATTGCCATGAAGACACATGTAACTGTAATCTCGGTGGGGACTGTGAATGTTTATGCACAAGCGTAGCAGCATATGCATACAAATGTTGTCAGGAAGGGGTATCTGTTCACTGGAGGTCATCCACTGTTTGTTGTGAGTACCCTACTTAGAACATCAGCATCAGGTGAGAATCTCATAAAGAGATTAACCATCTTATCATCGAACAAATACCATGGAATGCATAGAAATAGGATTTCTTTAAGACAACTAAGTTTTATATTCCTTTGACAGTGCAGATAAACTGTAGTATATCTATAAAGGATTTATAAAAATAAAAATTGAGGTCAAATTTTCCCTTCTGTGTCTGACTATTGTCACTTTAACGTTTGAACTATAAATTATACACCATCCTCAAATCGTTTATGACTGCATTCCCCTTATGGCTGTGAAATTTCACTTTCTGATTATCAGAAATGTGTTTTTTTTAAAAGGCATTTGAATTTGCTTTCAGATTCACATTTTTAAACTCTTGATTTACTTGTGTAGATGGTTAAGTCATCGAAAGAATGCTTAAGATTTTAACACTTTCAGTTGACATTTCTAAATAGGCAGATATATTTGCCTACCTATAAAATAACTTATAAAATCTGATTAATGACAACACATCACTCTTAAAGAATTCTCTTTGCTTAGAGGAAGTTCCCAAATAATGATATCCTTCTGTGTTCTTTCAATTGGTCACTGATAAACATATAACCATATTTTGCATGCATTCAGATAAGTGGTCAGATTCTTATACAGTTTAATATTTATTCTTTTATGTTTTAGCACTTGACTGTGAATATTACAATGAAGGTATGTGATATTTATTTATTGATTTATTTTTTTTTCTGTTTGCTATTCTCCCTTTAAAAAAATATATAATTTATTGTCAAATTGGTTTCCATACAACACTCAGTGCTCATCCCAGCAAGTGTCCTCCTCAATGCCCATCACCCACTTTCCCCTCTCCCTCACCCCCCCCCCCCCGTCAACCCTCAGTTTGTTCTCAGTACTTAAGAGTCTCTTATGGTTTGCCTCCCTCCCTTTCTGTAACTTGTTTTTTCCCCTTCCCCTCCCCCATGGTCTTCTGTTAAGTTTCTCAAGATCCACATATGAGTGAAAACATATGGTATCTGTCTTTCTCTGCCTGACTTATTTCTCTTAGCATAATACCCTCCAGTTCCATCCACATTGCTGCAAATGGTCAAATTTCACCCCTTCTCACTGCTAAGTAGTATTCCATTATATATATAAACCACATGTTATTTATCCATTCGTCAGTTGATGAACATTTAGGCTCTTTCCATAATTTGGCTATTGTTGAAAGTGCTGCTATAAACATTGGGGTACACGTGCCCCTATGCATCATCACTCCTGTATCCCTTGGATAAATTCCTAGCAGTGATATTGCTGGGTCATAGGGTAGTTCTATTTTTAATTTTTTGAGGAACCTCCACATTGTTTTCCAGAGTGGCTGCACCAGTTTGCATTCCCACCAACAGTGCAAGAGGGTTCCCATTTTTCCACATCCTTGCCAGCATCTATAGTCTCCTGATTTGTTCATTTTAGCCACTCTGACCGGCATGAGGTGATATCTCGGTGTGGTTTTGATTTGTATGTCCCTGATCATGAGTGACATTGAGCATTTCTTCATGTGTCTGTTGGCCATCTGAGTGTATTCTTTGGAAAAGTATCTATTCATGTCTTCTGCCCATTTCTTAACTGGACTATTTGTTTTTGCGGTGTGGAGTTTGGTGAGTTCTTTATAGATTTTGGATACTAGCCCTTTGTCTGATATGTCATTTGCAAATATCTTTTCCCATTCCGTTGGTTGCCTTTTAGTCTTGTTGATTGTTTCCTTTGCAGTACAGAAGCTTTTTATCTTGATGAGGTTCATTTTTGCTTTTAATTCCCTTGCCTTTGGAGATGTGTCAAGTAAGAAATTGCTGCGGCTGAGGTCAGAGAGGTTTTTTCCTGCTTTTCTCCTCTAGGGTTTTGATGGTTTCCTGTCTCACATTCAGGGCCTTCATCCATTTTGAGTTTATTGTGTATGGTGTAAGAAAGTGGTCTAGTTTCATTCTTCTGCATGTTGCTGTCCAGTTCTCCCAGTCCCATTTGTTAAAGAAACTGTCTTTTTTTTTTCCTTTGGATATTCCTGCTTTGTCAAAGATTAGTTGGCTATGTATTCTGGTCCAATTCTGGGGTCTCTATTCTATTGCATTGGTCCATGTATCTGTTTTTGTGCCAATACCATACTTTCTTGATGATTACAGCTTTATAGCAGAGGCTAAAGTCTGGGATTGTGATGCCCCCCACTTTGGTTTTCTTCTTCAATATTACTTTGGCTGTTTGGTGTCTTTTATGGTTCCATACAAATTTTAGGATTGTTTGTTTTACCTTTGAGAAGAATGC
Organism: Puma concolor; assembly: GCF_028749965.1. NCBI lineage: Eukaryota > Metazoa > Chordata > Mammalia > Carnivora > Felidae > Puma > Puma concolor. The sequence continues at coordinate 38,977,347 of NC_141673.1, read as the reverse complement.
TGATGCAATCTTGATTGGGATTGCATTGAGTGTGCAGATTGCTTTGGGTAGTATTGGCATTTTAATAATGTTTATTCTTCCAACCCATGAGAATGGAATGTTTTTCCATTTGTTTGTGTCTACTTCAATTTCCTTCATAAGCTTTCTACAGTTTTCAGCATACAGATCTTTTACATTTTTGGTTATTCCTAGGTATTTTATGGTTCTTGGTCCAATTATGAATGGGATCACTTTCTTTATTTCTCTTTCTGTTACTTCATTATTGGTGTATAAAAATGCAACCAATTTCTGTACATTGATTTTGTATCCTGCAACTTTGCTGAATTCATATATCAGTTCTAGCAGACTTTTGGTGGAATCTGTTGGGTTTTCCATGTAGCGTATCATGTCATCTTCAAAAAGTGAAAGTTTGACTTCATCTTTGCTAATTTTGATGGCTTTATTTCATTTTGTTGTCTGATTGCTGATGCTAGAAATTCCAAAACTATGTTAAACAACAGTGGTGAGAGTGGACATCCCTGTCATGTTCCTGATCTCAGGGGGAAAGCTCTCAGTTTTTCCCTATTGAGGATGAGATTAGCTGTGGGCTTTTCATAAGTGGCTTTTATGATGTTTATGTACGTTCCTTCTATCCTGGCTTTCTCGAGGATTTTTATTAAGAAAGGATGCTGTATTTTGTCAAATGCTTTTCTGCATCTATTGACAGGATCATATGATTCTTATCTTTTCTTTTATTAATGTGATGTATCATGTTGATTGATTTGCGAATATTGAACCAGCCCTGTGGCCCAGGAATGAATCCTACTTGATCATAGTAAATAATTTTTTTTATGTGCTGTTGAATTAGATTTGCTAGTATCTTGTTGAGAATTTTTGCATCCATATTCATCAGGGATATTGGCCTGTAGTTGTCTTTTTTTGCTGGATTTCTGTCCGGTTTGGGAATCAAAGTAATGCTGGCTTCATAGAATGAGTCTGGAAGTTTTCCTTCCCTTTCTATTTTTTGGAACAACTTGAGAAGGATGGGTATTAACTCTGCTTTAAATGTCTGGTAGAATTCCCCAGGGAAGCCATCTGGTCAAGGACTCTTATTTGTTGGGAGATTTTTGATAACTGATTCAATTTCTTCACTAGTTACGGGTCTGTTCAAATTTTCTATTTCTTCCCGTTTGAGTTTTGGTAGTGTGTGGGTATTTAGGAATTTGTCCATTTCTTCCATGTTGTCCAGTTTGTTAGCATATAATTTTTCCTAGTATTCCCTGATAGTTGCTTGTATTTCTGAGGGATTGGTTGTAATAAATCCATTTTCATGCATGATGTTTATCTATTTGGGTCCTCTCTCTTTTCTTTTTGAGAAGCCTGGCTATAAGTTTATCGATTTTGTTTATTTTTTTTTATTTTTATTTTTTTTTAATTTATTTTTTTTCAACATTTATTTATTTTTGGGACAGAGACAGACAGAGCATGAACGGGGGAGGGGCAGAGAGAGAGGGAGACACAGAATCGGAAACAGACTCCAGGCTCTGAGCCATCAGCCCAGAGCCTGACGCGGGGCTCGAACTCACGGACCGCGAGATCGTGACCTGGCTGAAGTCGGACGCTTAACCGACTGCGCCACCCAGGCGCCCCTGATTTTGTTTATTTTTTAAAAAAACAAACTTTTGGTTTCATTGATCTGCTCTACTGTTTTTTTTTTTCTGGCTTCTATATTGTTTATTTCTTCTCTGATCTTTATTATTTCTCTTCTTCTGCTGGGTTTGGGGTGTCTTTGCTATTCTGCTTCTAGTTCCTTTAGGTGTGCTGTTAGATTTTGTATTTGGGATTTTTCTTATTTCTTGAGATAGGCCTGAATTGCAATGTATTTGCCTCTTAGGACTGCCTTTGCTGCAACACAAAAGGTTTGGATTGTTGTATTTTCGTTTTCATTTGTTTCCATATATTTTTAAATTTCTTCTCTAATTGCCTGGTTTACGCATTTGTTCTTTAGAAGGATGTTAAGGGACATGCTTTTGGAGGTTTTCCAGACTTTTTCCTGTGGTTGATTTCAAGTTTCATAGCATTGTGATCTGAAAGTGTGCATGGTGTGATCTCCATTCTTTCATATTTATTAAGGGCTGTTGTGTGACCCAGTATGTGATCTATCTTGGAGAATATTCCATGTTGACTTGAGAAGAAGGTATGTTCTGCTGCTTTGGGATGTAGAGTTCTAAATATATCTGTCAAGTCCATCTGGTCCAATGTATCATTCAGAGCTCTTGTTCCTTTATTTAAAGATTCTGTCCATTGTTGTAAGTGGAGTATTAAAATCCCCTGCTATCACCACATTCTTATCAATAAGATTGCTTATGTTTGTGATTAATTGTTTTATATATTTGGGTACTTCTGAATTCACTGCATAGACATTTATTATTGTTAGCTCTTCCTGATGGATAGACCCTGTAATTATTATATAATGTCCTTCTTCATCTCTTGTTACAGACTTTAAAGTCCAGTTTGTCTGATATAAGTATGGCTACGCCAGCTTTCTTTTGACTTCCAGTGGCATGATAGATGGTTCTCCATCCTCTCACTTTCCATCTGAAGGGGTCATTAGCTCTAAATGAGTATCTTGTAGACAGCAAATAGATGAGTCTTGTTTTTTTTTTTTTTTAATCCATTATGATACCCTATGTATTTTGATTGTAGCATTTAGTCCATTTACATTCAGTGTTATTATTGAAAGATATGGGTTTAGAGTCATTGTGGTATCTGTAGGTTTCATGCTTGTAGTGGTATCTCTGGTACTTTGTGGTCCTTGCAACATTTCATTCACAGAGTCCCCCTTAGGATCTCTTGTAGGGCTGGTTTAGTGGTGATGAATTCCTTCAGTTTTTGTTTGTTTGGGAAAACCTTTATTTCTCCTTCTATTCTGAATGACACACTTGCTGGATAATGGGTTCTTGGCTGCATATTTTTTCTGTTCATCACATTGAAGATTTCCTGTCATTCCTTTCTGGCCTGCCAAGTTTCAGTAGATAGGTCTGCTACTACCCTTATGTATCTACTTTTGCATGTTAAGGCCTGTTTATCCCTAGCTGCTTTCAGAATTCTCTTTTTATCCTTGTATTTTGCCAGTTTCACTAAGATATGTTGTGCAGAAGATCGATTAAAGTTATATCTGAAGGGAGTTCTCTGTGCCTCTTGGATTTCAACATCTGTTTGCTTCCCCAGATTGGGCAGGTTCTCAGCTATGATTTGTTCAAGTACACTTTAAGCCCCTTTCTCTCTTCTTCTTCTTCTTCTTCTGGAATTCCTATGATATAGAGAATGTTCTGTTTGATCAAATCACTTAGTTCTCTAATTCTTCCCTCCTGATCATGGATTTTTTTATCTCTCTTTTTCTCAGCTTCCTCTTTTTCCATAATTTTATCTTCTAATTCACCTGTTCTCCCCTCTGCACCTTCAATCCACGCTGTGGCTGTCTCCATTTTATTTTTCATCTCATTTATAGCATTTTTTAATTCATCATGACTATTTTTTAGTCACTTGATCTCTGCAGCAATAGATTCTCTGTGTCTTCTATGCTTTTTTCAAGCCCAGCAATTAATTTTATGACTATTATTCTAAATTCTTGTTCAGTTATGTTGCTTACATCTGTTTTGATCAATTCTTTAGCTGTCACTTCTTCCTGGAATTCTTTTGAGGAGAATTCTTACATTTCATCATTTTGGCTAGTTTTCTGTTCCTTATAAGTTTTAAAAGCTTGTTATGTGCTCTGCACCTGCGAGCACTGCTATATTAAAGAAGGGTCATACACTTTTCAGGGCCTGGCTCTTCAGGAGGTGTTTTTTGGAGAGTGTTTACTTGCTCTCTGTTGTTGTGACTTTGGTTATTTTATTTCCCTACTCGTAGTGATGTTTTGGACCCTCTACCAGGTGTGCTTTGATTTGTTCCCTGAAGTAGCCTTGGAAAGGAAAACAAACAGACAAACAGGAAACAAAAACACACAAATAAAACAAACAAAAATTAAAAAAGTAAAAAGTAAAACAATTAAAAAGCAAAAAACTAGAAACACCACCTACAAGTAAAGGACAGGGTGGAGGTGGTGCCAGTGAAAGAGCACATACAAAGAGAGAAATGACAGGGGTGGGGGTGGGGGGAGAAAAAATAAGCATTGATTAGGCAGAGAGACTAAAAGACTTCATCCAGAGAGAGAGAAAGGAAAATAAGGAAGGAGTCGGGGGGGAAAAAGAAACAAAAGATACAGTTACCCAGACAGCTAAGCTATATGGCTTGATTATTCCAGAGAGAGAGAGAGAGAGAGAAAGGAAAGTAAAGAAGAACGTGTAGAACATGTATCAAGAGAATGGATTAAATATGTCTGTTTAAACAAACTAATAACCAGAGTAACCAGCCTAGAGGAGGGAAGAGATAAGAAGGAGAAATGAGGGGCGCCTGGGTGGCGCAGTCGGTTAAGCGTCCGACTTCAGCCAGGTCACGATCTCGCGGTCGGTGAGTTTGAGCCCCGCGTCGGGTTCTGGGCTGATGGCTCAGATCCTGGAGCCTGTTTCCGATTCTGTGTCTCCCTCTCTCTCTGCCCCTCCCCCGTTCATGCTCTGTCTCTCTCTGTCCCAAAAATAAATAAACGTTGGAAAAAAAAAATTAAAAAAAAAAAAAAAAAGAAGGAGAAATGGAAGGGAGAATATATCTATATATCAAGAATCGTCCTAAAATTAATCCAGACAATGCAGCAGTGCTGGTCTGGAGGAGGGGCCATCTGGTTCCACAGCGTCTATCCTGCTCCAGTAGACACACAGTAACCAGGAGCAGAGGGGCGTGGTTTGGTGTAGGCTGGTCCCGCCTCTACTGTGAGCCCCTTCTTGGTGGTGGTGGTGGGGAGAAAAATGGCGACCCCCCCAGTCGCTTCTTCACAACCTGGTGTCCCAGATCACTCCTTTGAAGCCATCCTCACTATGCCACGGGCTCAGACAAGACTCCTGTGCCCTGGCACTTGGCTGGGAATTAAACTCCCGCTCTGTGCGCCCCGGTACTGGGGAAGCACCTCTCCATGCTGCCCGATGTGTGGTCCTGGCTGGTTATGTCCTGTGCTACAGCCCTTCGGGGGAGGGGACCAGTTTCTCCTGCTGCAGACTGCGCCCCTGACCTACCACTGAACCCAGAGGTGGCTCCCCGCTCCCCAGGTGTGAGAACAGGGCAGCCAGCCCCAGTCCAAAGAAAGCCCTGCAGTTAGAGATGGGATCCCCCTTTGTCCCAGTTGGAGGTTTTTCTCTTGTCCAGATAATACTCCTATGCTTCCCCAGCTGCTCTCTCCTCCATTCGTCTCTCCGCAGAAGGGGATCCTCCCCTCTGTGCCTACGTGGCCCATTTTATCTCCCCCAGTTCGCAGTCATCCACCTATGGTCCATCAGGTTGTCCCAGTTTCTCCCTGGTAGACTCAGTCTCTTTTCCTCCCAGACTCTTGGGGTACAAAGTCCTTTGGCTTCAAAGGACTTCCAAAGCGCTTCTTTGTTTGAGAGACGCTGGGAAGTACGGATCCCCCTACTTCTCCAGCATGTTTGCTGCTTGCTCAGTATGTGACATTTAAATAAAGACAATTAGTATAATATTCTATGGAATGTCTTTTCAGACTAAAAGTTTTTGAACAACATGTCTGAGAATAATAGTTCATGATATATAACTCAATAAAAGCCTTTAGTTTCTAAAATTTATCTAAATTTCTAAGTATTTGCATTAAAATTTATTCCCTGTAAAATAAAAAGAGCATGTAACTAAATTCTCAGCATTTAGGAGGCCTTCAATAAATGGTTTTTGTATGACATGAATGAATGAAGTAGTAAAGTTAGCCAATTTTTTAGGCAAAAAGGATGAAAGACATATACCATTATTTTACCATTAAGTATAAATATAAACATTATTCAAACATTATGTTATAGAAATAAAAGAAACAGGAAACAGGGGCACCTGGGTGGCTCAGTCAGTTAAGTATCCAAGTATGGCTCAGGTCATGATCTTGCAGTTTGTGATTTTGAGCCCACCGTCGGGCTCTGTGCTGACAGTTCAGAGTGTGGAGCCTGCTTTGGATTCTGTGTCTCCTTCTCTCTCTGCCCCTCCCCTGCTTGCACACGTGCTCTCTCTCAAAAATAAAAATAAACATTTAAAATAAAAAGAAATAAAGAAACAAACTCTAAGTGTGGATGATAAAAATATAAAGAATTTATTTAGTCATCATGGTAGGCAAAAATAACTATGTATTATCAAAATGATAATTTATTGATTTAATAGTAATAATGGATCTCTTCTAGCCCACAAAGCATCCAAATTTGCAGTGAGAAGTCTAAGAGGAGGTGCTATGTAAAAGTAAGTCATAAATATAAGAAGAGACAGTGTTATAGCCTCAGTGAAGATGCCAGATGATGGCAGATTTGGAGCCTGCTTTTTTGTCAAACCTTTTTAATGAGGAAGGCATAGCCACTTAAACCTGCTTCAAACAAGCAAAATGATCTAGGAAGGTGTTCATTGGGTCAGTGACTGGACAAACTCTGGACTCATGATGAGATCAATTAGAGAAATAGTCATAGGAAAACTGGGCCATTACAAAAACCCCAAGCAACTAATCAAAGGCATTTTTGGTGTCTTACTGAGCTGGGGAGAAATCTTTCAGCTATAAATATCCAAAGAATGCCGGATAATTTTAGAGAAATAGAGATGATGGATTAAAAGGAAAATTGACATTTTAGTTTTTGATGGTTTTTGTTACATTCATGGAAGTTTGATGTAGATAAAAATCCAACATTAAAAAAAGACAGTGATAGTTAAAGAAAATATAAACCAAAATTATCTCCTGTTGAGGATTTTACACACACACACACACACACACACACACACACACACACACACACACACATTCTACATCAATTCTTTGGATGTCATGCTTAAAATGCAACTGATTCCCTAATATTAATGACAGTAATAATAGCAATAGCTTCTATTGTGTTAACTACTTTACCTTTATCATATAATTTAAGCTTCAGAATATGCCTGTAAGGTATTATTAACACTTTACAGAGGAGGAAACTGAAGGCCAGAGGGGTTGAATAACTTGGCCAAAAGTCACTGAGCTAAAAATGTAGTAAACTGGAATTTGTAAGCGATCTGAGTTCAGAATCAAGGAGCTTGACCTCCATGCTACACTGCCTAGTGTATGGTTAATGCATCCCAATCTCAGAAAGGTCACCACACGCTGTTATGGGCTCTACACAATGTACACAGACATCAGTTTGAAAAAATGCTCCAGTGACTTCCTCACTTAAGAATTCCTGCCTCCCACAGTTCTGCTGTAAAAATCTCCATCTGTGCCTTTTTACTTTCTGGCATTCCTTCTGCTGTCCTTTGGATCCTGAAGCAGAATTTTCTATGAATATTGAATTTCTACCTTTTGCTACTTGGTACATTTTGCTTTCTGTCGACAAGTCTGCTGCACTACTCGTGATGGTTTTTTCCAATGTGTTACAGAATTCTTCAAACCAGTTCTTCTGGTGTCATCTATAATACTATATTGGTAATATTCAGAGGGTAAACATGGGCATTTAGCCTCCATGAGACACTGATTGACTCAGTGGAGTGATAGGGGAATCTGTTTCCTCTGATCACAGTAATAGGAAAAAGTATTAACCCACCAAGGAGAGTAAGAGTTTGTAAAAATAATGCGATGAAGATAGATGATTGGAGGGGAATATAGAATTGAGATTGTTGATAGGCGTCATGAAAAGATTGTTTTAAATGACTATTCTTAGTTTGTTTCACCCCAAATAATTTTATAGGTATTGTAAACCTACCTACTCTTCTTTGGATATTCACAGCTGATATATTTCTTCCTTTATTTACTATATACTGGACACTGTGTTATCAAGATACTTATTAATATTTCATGCTAATGCAGGAATAAATAATTATGATTCTTTAAGAGGAAAATAAAAAAAAGTAGGAGAATTCAGATTTAATAGTTGTGATTATTTCAATAATCTTTAACACAAAGACTTTATGTAATATCTTCATGGTCATTTTATGGTCATTTACAAGCAAACATAAAAAGTTTATTGTTGTTATTGCTGTCATTGAGCAAGGACTTCAATATTCCACTAACAATTGTTATGACAGTTGTAAGTTCAGAGTGATTTTATTAGTAAGATATACTGAATATTATGTTTTAATAATCACTGCAGAAAATGATTGCTTTTAGTAGGTGAATTGCTTTTTCAAGTGAATACTTCTCTCCGTAGAAAATTAATGATAAAGTCAATGATTTTGTCTCAATTGCTAGTGAAAATGCATGGAGACATGATATCCAGACCCAAGATATCAGTCAACTGGGAGACAATTCAGAAGCTTTTGATTTCTATACAAATGAATTTCTAAGGTGTCAATTGTCTCTTCACGGACCTATGCTGTGGGGGAAAGATTTGGTTTAGTTGTCTATTTCCTTTCTCCTATTATGTTGAATATCCATGAAGGTGCTTCAATCCCTCAAGTTGTAGTTTTATATGTCTTCTTTATTTTGAAGTGTACCTCATTATAATTTACATACTTATCTACTAATTTGTACATTATTTACATATTTATACAAACCAACATATTTATAAATTGAAATACATTTGCATCTTGGAAGTTTATGTTGTTCTTGTCTCTCTTAGAAAATGAGCCAGCAGGCAGTGGAGACTAATGACACAGTTTTCTTGGGGCACCTGGGTGGTTCAGTAGGTTAAGTGTCTGACTCTGGATTTCAGCTCAGGTCATGATCTCACAGTTCATAGGTTTGAGCCCCACATCAGGCACTGCGCTGACAGTGTGGGGCCTGCTTGAGATTCTCTTTCTTTGTTCCTCTCCCATTTGTGTGCTCTCTCTCTTGCTCTCTCGCTCTCTCTCTCTCAAAATAAGTAAACTTAAAAAATGATATTGTTTTCTTTGGTTATTGTAGATTTGGTCTCATAAAGAAACACTGTGCATGGTATGTATTTGTAAGAGCAGTGAGGAGTCCATTGCTCTGGGTTCATAGAGAGATTCTCCACTGTATCTGCTCAGTCCCATCTTAGTGGGGGCAACTTTCTTCAAGTTTCCAACTCTACTCAACATGTTCAAATTCCTGATGAAATTCTTTTTCTTATGGCTTGTAAGGGTCCCTACCTGCTCTGTGGTGATGTGTCTCCAGTCAGTAGAGGGGTCAACACTGGAAGATAACTTATCTCGAGTCTCTTGTTTCTTCTCTGGGTTTTTATGATGGAAAGTTTGTCTTTTGTTCTCCTTTTTGCTTCAGAGACTTTTGACCCTCTAATCTAATGATCTTTCCCCTTCCCTCAAACTTTGTCTTCAGTCCTGAAAGAGGAAAAAACCCAGCCCTCAGATTTCTTTAGATCTTTTTTTTCCCTCCATCTTAAGAGTGGGCTTGGGTGAAGAAAATTTTTCTTGAGATAAACATTAGAGGAAAGAAGGAAAGTTAAATTCACTAATAGTGACTAGATTGATCTTTTATGATAACACCACATATATATTAACATTTTGCATAACCTATAGCATAAAAAATATACATATGCCTATGTAAAGTATACAACTGGTAATTATATAACTTAATTTTGATGATTCAGAAGAAACTTCATAGTCTTTCAATTATATTAAGAACCTTAAGTGAAATTGAGATTGAATTGAAGGTAAACTGAACTTATCATCTCAAAACCTAACTCATATTTTTGTTTTAATATCAGTGAACTTATTTATATATATGTCTCTTCATAAGATAAGGTTTGCAGAAAAATTAGTTTGAGTTTCAAATTTGATTCTACACTAGTAAGTTTTTTACTATAGTAAATATTTTCTACTTCATACGTAACCATTTAAGAAAAACATGCATGAGAAACAATAGCATAAAAATAAAAAGACTTTTGACTTCTTTGTTGAGCTTCATCCTATTTTCTTTTTTGTAGATATGCCTCACTGGTAAAATCAGTAATTCTCCTCACAATAAAGCATTGTATAGCATGTCTGTGAATTCTGTTTTCATGCAATGCAACCTATTAGGGAGAGCTGATTTTTAAAAGACTATCAAAATCCCAGGCCATCAATAGAGATAAGCTTGTGTTTATTGAGAATTGATTTGAATCATGGGCTATTAGAGTGGAAAGTTACCTAGAAAAACTTCTTCATATATATAGGTGAGAAAAACTGAGATCCAGAAGGCTGAAGCCAATCTTCTAAGGAGCACTGTTTTACATATACATATACATGCGCACATTCATGTGTATATATATATATTTTAAATTACATAATCTAAGTATGTATATATTCTAATTCATTATATTATTTTTGAAAAAGTTCAGTTATTTTATTAAAGATAAATATTTAAATGCACAATATTTTTGGAGTATTTCTTTGTTATTAAAATTTATTCCACTGAAATGACAGCTTAAAATGTGTAACTCCTATGCCAATTTATAATTCTCTTATTTGTATTGAACTAGGGCTTGGAGAAGGACCATACATGCTGGCAAATTATGGACAGAGTGGCCTTGTTCTGGGGGCCAATATGACCAGTAGAAGCATTTTCTCTTTGCGAAGGGGTAGTATTCATGGCAACTTGTTTTTTAATTTTATGATCACTCCAGGCCTTTTTAAAGAGAAGGCATCATGTAAGTATGATTTCCAATTGAAAATAGGAATTTTATTTTCCCTTTACATTTTTTCATTTATTCATGCAGTAAATAATAATTTGGGATCTAATATGTTTATGACATTTTTTAAGCTGTCCTAAAGGAAGTAAAATGAAATAAGACACTGGTAGGGCACCTGGGTGCCTCAGTCAGTTAAGCGTTTGACTCTTGATTTTGGCTCAGGTCACGATCTCACAGTTTGGGAAATTGAGCCCTACATTGGGCTCTGCACTGACAGAGTGGAGCCTGCTTGGGATTCTCTCTGTCCCTCCCTCTCTCTGCTACTCCCCTGCTCATGTGCTCATTCTCTCTCTCTCTCTCTCAAAAATAAGTAAATAAATATAAAAAATAAGACACTTGTACATGAACCAACTATCTCTTTTGTATATAAAATCTTCTCTTTGTTTATCTGTTGGCATACATATGTATTAGGATGGCAATTATTTAATTAAATTTTGGGTCCTACATAAAACACAACTTAAATTTTCATAGTAGCCATCACAGACTTGATTGAAATTTTTGAAATTTTTATTTGATCACAGAAATTAAATACTAGGAAAATAAATCAGAATCTAGACGGTCATTGAGACAGCCTGTTACCCTTATATGGCCTTCTCTGTCCTGGTACCTGGTGCCACATTTACTGTTTTGCATATGCAGATCACTAATGGTCATATCCACTTGGCACCTGTTCCAACTGGTGGTTAGTGTCCCTTTCTGATCTGGTGATGCTCAGCCTACATCAGTTATACTAGCCCTATGTAGAATCATGCACGAGGTGTTGTATGAGCTTTGAAAATATTTGTTACATGAATCCAACCTAACTTTTATTTATTCTGAGAAATCTTCTGATTTTCTAGTTAGAATGAATTGCTTCTTTCTTGTAAAAAGAACTCCCTTAGGTCTTTTTAATCTGTGAAAACACCTATCACAGTCTGCAGTTCCAATTTATATGTTAGTCATATACTTTTCCTCTGATACAGAGTTCATTTATTCCTTTTTGCATCTCCCAGTTCTCAGCAGAGGGACTTACAAGTTTTAAGATACAATCAATGCCTTTGGTATCACCTATTAGACTTGAGAGAGCTCTTCATTTTATGATTATAATGTTTTTAATAGAAAAATCCTAATGGACATAAACTAAAAAATTAAAACCTAAAAAAATTAAGGCTTAAGAAATTAAACCTGAAAATCTCAATTTTTTTTTTTTTTTTTTTTTTTTTTTTTTTTTAAATTTTTTTTTTCAACGTTTATTTATTTGTGGGACAGAGAGAAACAGAGCATGAACGGGGGAGGGGCAGAGAGAGAGGGAGACACAGAATCGGAAACAGGCTCCAGGCTCTGAGCCATCAGCCCAGAGCCCGACGCGGGGCTCGAACTCCCGGACCGCGAGATCGTGACCTGGCTGAAGTCGGACGCTTAACCGACTGCGCCACCCAGGCGCCCCGAAAATCTCAATTTTAAACCTTTTTATATCAGGGCACCTGGGTGGCTCAGTTGGTTAAATGTCTGACTCTTGATTTCGACTTCGTTCATGATCTCACAGTTCTGATTTCAAGACCTGTGTCATGCTGCTTGCTGACAGTGAGAAGCTTGCTTGGGATTCTCTCTCTCTGCCCTTACCCCACTTTCTCTCTCTCTCTCTCAAAATATAAATAAACTTTAAAAACGACAACAAAACAAAAAGCTTCTATATCATGGACTTTACAAATATAAGGAAAAGTTCTAAAGCATATAACAAAAAAGGGATGACATTTCTCAAGTGTTTTGTAGTTGTTTGTTAGCCATTTGATCATCTATTGGGAAACAGACAATAATGTTGAGCAAATAGTTTTTCTTAATTCAGCAAAATCGCTTGCAAGAACATTGCGCATTGACAGCCCAGTGATATTGAAGTTCAGGGACATGCCTAAATTGTTCTGTTTCCCTTTTCTTTTATGTCATCCAATTTAGCCATTTATAGATTTTGTGCATTTGAAAATGTTAAAGCTTGCAAATATAAATACGTGTCCAATTAATCACTGAATTACTTGTATGAAATTGTGCATTCTGGGATCCTAAGTTGATATGTCTTCCCCTCCCCCCAAGGACATGAGAAATTATTTAAAAAATAGAACTCATTGAAGACTGATTTTTTTTTTTTTTGAGCTGTCACTGTTATTCATTACTCTAAGATACTAATTTTCCTTTTAGAGATCTTATAATTCATTTCTGAAATCTTTGAGACTGGTATTAATTATATATGGCAGTTATGCAGTTCTGTTTTTGTCCCGTTGATAAATACATTTTATAATGCTCAGTTGATGATCTGCTCTCTTCAGAGAACCCAGTGAGGTGTCAAACGCACTGTTCTGTGTTTTACAGCATTGGCACTTGTTTCCTTTGAATCTGCTGAGAGGCCAAACTATTTTCTCTATGTCCACGATGATGACAGTCTTAGTTTGGAACTGTGGCAGGCAAATTCGGCCTTTCATCGGAGAGCCACATTTTTCCACCATCAGGGGCTCTGGATTCCTGGTTACAGTGCTTTTGAGTTATACAGCAAGAAAGGCTTTTTCATCGTCCTTACAGATTCCAGTGTCAAAGCATCAAAATATGATGATTCTGAAGAATTCAAACATTCAAGTAGCTTCAGCATAGAAGGTATGGTTCCTGAGATCTTCAAAAGGAGAGTCCATAGATAGTTTACGTTATGGCAAAATGTTTATCAAATTTTATTTTTTAAGTCATTCTTAAAGGAGTACAAGTAGATCAAATTGTATGACTTTGGGTAAGTTTCTTAACCTCTTTGTCCTTCAGTTTATATGAAATTAGAATGGAGAAAATAATAAAACCTACTTTATAGAGTTATTATATCACATAAATTAATTGGTAAATTCCTTACAACAGCCTTAAATAATGTTACTTTTAATTATGGCTCCAATTACTACTTTCAGTGCTATCTGAACTTTGGAAATAGAGCTTACTTGTATCTCTTGGGTTTACCTCTAGTTTCCTAGAAGGCAACTTCTCAATAACCTGATTCTTAATGATAAAGATGGCATGTTTATCTCTGTCTTTTGAATAATAGGGTATCTGGTTCCACTGACCTCTGGAAGATTTCTCTTGTTCAGTGGAAGCCTGATTTTATTTCTAGAAATCATTACAGTTTTATAGCTATTTATAGCCGTTGAATTTTCTGAATTGCAGAGAGGAATCTTCACTGACTCATCTGGTGTTTAAAAGTCATGATTTGTTTTCAAAACCTAGGAGCTTGACATATGCTTTGGCTATCCCAAACAAACTGTTTCATTTTAACATTTTGTTTCTTTCATTAATTCACCTGCCTTTTCTGTTGTGGATAAATTTCTGTAAACTTCAATAGTCTTTGGATTTTAAAAATTCAGATGAGCTTCAATTTTTTTCCTATTAAAAAGGGTTCCTGTACTCATGAGGAAAAGAGTCACTGACATATCAATACCATATTTTTACTTGAGTTTCCTTGAAAGTGGAACATTTTGATCCTCTATTTCCCCTCCAACCTAGAAATCTACTCCATTAGAATCAGACCCAGTGGCTCCACCTGAGTTTTGGACCAACTACTGCCAATGGCATCATCAGAATCTCAGAAAATGATTTTTGTTGTCTTCCTAAAACCAGGAAACTCTAGGAATCTACTCTAGTCTTGGAACCAATCCTCTCTCAGGATCCACAATTCTAGTGACCCAGCTCTAATGGCCATTCTAAATTTTAGATGCATAGATGCCTTCCCAAAAGTTTTATTTTCCTACCTGTACTTTGGAATTGCATTCTGTACCCAGAATTTGAGAAACATAGCCTCTACCCTGAACTTTCTCCTTTATGGAGCGTTCTTCTTCAGAGTTACTTTTGGACTGCTACTTACAGACTATTCTGTGATATGGGAAGGGAAGAGTACTAGTAATTTGCAAGAGAAAACTCTTTAATCAAGGGAGATTTTATAACTGTAAGCATGTATTATTAAAACCCATTCATTTATTTTTGTCATCAGATAATATTTACCATGTACAAGGCAATGCTCTAAGTTCTACAAGAGGAACAAAGGTGGAATGCTCTCCTTAGTTTTGATATCGGGAAACACATCTTTGATCTTGCTGTTTTCCTAACTTGGTAGGACATTTGGTCCTGCTGAGTCTCAATTTCTTCATTTGTGAAATGAAAATAATACTCAGCAGGCTTGCAAAGATAAAATAGAATAATATATAAAAATTACTTTGCAAAAAGTAAAATTCCAATCAAGTTTTGGTATTATTATGATATATAGATCAATGAGAAGCCACTAAATATAAAGGGAAAAGATTCAGAATTTTTCTGCCTTCTCCAACTCCTGGATTTTTCAAATCTTTGGAAAGTAGACTAACATTTAGATATTCGACATAACCGTGAAACACTTTGATCACCAAACAATTGTAATGCCTTTTTCACTTGTCCTGCATTTTCTAGAGCATTATGGTCAAGGACGGGTCAAACCCAGAAGGCTTGTTATCATAAATCATTATTTTTTAAGATGTACATTAAAATATTTACAATCTAAACTTTATTTTTCCCCAGAAATCCAGGCAGCAGTGCCCTACAGGAGGATGTGTGAATGGAGATATGAACCTTGTGCCACTCCCTGTTTTAAAACATGTAGTGACCCTGAAGCACAAGCGTGTAAATTTCTTCCACCGTAAGTCATGAGTAACCATTAAATGAGCAAATTCCAGCATTAGCAGATTCTTATCTCAACCCATTTTTTAGATCAAAAAAATTCTCAAGAATAATTTGTGCATGTTCTTTTTTTTTTTTAATTTTTTTTTTCAACGTTTATTTATTTTGGGGACAGAGAGAGACAGAGCATGAACAGGGGAGGGGCAGAGAGAGAGGGAGACACAGAATCGGAAACAGGCTCCAGGCTCTGAGCCATCAGCCCAGAGCCCGACGCGGGGCTTGAACTCACGGACCGCGAGATCGTGACCTGGCTGAAGTCGGACGCTCAACCGATTGCGCCACCCAGGCGCCCCAATTTGTGCATGTTCTATAATTATTAAGGAATTCATTTCATTTTATTCAAGCAATAGTTATTTTTTTTTATTTATATATGAAATTTATTGTCAAATTGGTTTCCATACAACACCCAGTGCTCATCCCAAAAGGTGCCCTCCTCAATACCCATCACCCACCCTCTCCTCCCTCCCACACCCCATCAACCCTTAGTTTCTTCTGAGTTCTCAACAGTCTCTTATGCTTTGGCTCTCTCCCACTCTAACCTCTTTTTTTTTTTTTTTCCTTCCCCTCCCCCATGGGTTCCTGTTAAGTTTCTCAGGATCCACATAAGAGTGAAACCATATGGTATCTGTCTTTCTCTGTATGGCTTATTTCACTTAGCATCACACTCTCCAGTTCCATCCACGTTGCTACAAAAGGCCATATTTCATTTTTTCTCATTGCCACGTAGTATTCCATTGTGTATATAAACCACAATTTCTTTATCCATTCATCAGTTGATGGACATTTAGGCTCTTTCCATAATTTGGCTATTGTTGAGAGTGCTGCTATGAACATTGGGGTACAAGTGCCCCTATGCATCAGTACTCCTGTGTCCCTTGGATAAATTCCTAGCAGTGCTATTGCTGGGTCATAGGGGAGGTCTATTTTTAATTTTCTGAGGAACCTCCACACTGCTTTCCAGAGCGGCTGTACCAGTTTGCATTCCCACCAACAGTGCAAGAGGGTTCCCGTTTCTCCACATCCTCGCCAGCATCTATAGTCTCCTGATTTGTTCATTTTGGCCACTCTGACTGGCGTGAGGTGATACCTGAGTGTGGTTTTGATTTGTATTTCCCTGATAAGGAGCGACGCTGAACATCTTTTCATGTGCCTGTTGGCCATCCGGATGTCTTCTTTAGAGAAGTGTCTATTCATGTTTTCTGCCCATTTCTTCACTGGGTTATTTGCTTTTCGGGTGTGGAGTGTGGTGAGCTCTTTATAGATTTTGGATACTAGCCCTTTGTCCGATATGTCATTTGCAAATATCTTTTCCCATTCCGTTGGTTGCCTTTTAGTTTTGTTGGTTGTTTCCTTTGCTGTGCAGAAGCTTTTTATCTTCATAAGGTCCCAGTAATTCACTTTTGCTTTTAATTCCCTTGCCTTTGGGGATGTGTCGAGTAAGAGATTGCTACGGCTGAGGTCAGAGAGGCCTTTTCCTGCTTTCTCCTCTAAGGTTTTGATGGTTTCCTGTCTCACATTCAGGTCGTTTATCCATTTTGAGTTTCTGTTTGTGAATGGTGTGAGAAAGTGGTCTAGTTTCAACCTTCTGCATGTTGCTGTCCAGTTCTCCCAGCACCATTTGTTAAAGAGACTGTCTTTTTTCCATTGGATGTTCTTTCCTGCTTTGTCAAAGATGAGTTGGCCATACGTTTGTGGGTCTAGTTCTGGGGTTTCTATTCTATTCCATTGGTCTATGTGTCTGTTTTTGTGCCAATACCATGCTGTCTTGATGATGACAGCTTTGTAGTAGAGGCTAAAGTCTGGGATTGTGATGCCTCCTGCTTTGGTCTTCTTCTTCAAAATTACTTTGGCTATTCGGGGCCTTTAGTGGTTCCATATGAATTTTAGGATTGCTTGTTCTAGTTTCGAGAAGAATGCTGGTGCAATTTTGATTGGGATTGCATTGAATGTGTAGATAGCTTTGGGTAGTATTGACATTTTGACAATATTTATTCTTCCAATCCATGAGCAGGGAATGTCTTTCCATTTCTTTAAATCTTCTTCAATTACCTTCATAAGCTTTCTATAGTTTTCAGCATACAGATCCTTTACATCTTTGGTTAGATTTATTCCTAGGTATTTTATGCTTCTTGGTGCAATTGTGAATGGGATCAGTTTCTTTATTTGTCTTTCTGTTGCTTCATTGTTAGTGTATAAGAATGCAACTGATTTCTGTACATTGATTTTGTATCCTGCCACTTTGCTGAATTCATGTATCAGTTCTAGTAGACTTTTGGTGGAGTCTATCGGATTTTCCATGTATAATATCATGTCATCTGCAAAGAGCGAAAGCTTGACTTCATCTTTGCCAATTTTGATGCCTTTGATTTCCTTTTGTTGTCTGATTGCTTGTGCTAGAACTTCCAGCACTATGTTAAACAACAGCGGTGAGAGTGGGCATCCCTGTCATGTTCCTGATCTCAGGGAAAAAGCTCTCAGTTTTTCCCCGTTGAGGATGATGTTAGCTGTGGGCTTTTCATAAATGGCTTTTATGATCTTTAAGTATGTTCCTTCTATCCCGACTTTCTCAAGGGTTTTTATTAAGAAAGGGTGCTAGATTTTGTCAAAGGCCTTTTCTGCATCGATTGACAGGATCATATGGTTTTTCTCTTTTTTTTTGTTAATGTGATGTATCACGTTGATTGATTTGCGAATGTTGAACCAGCCCTGCATCCCAGGAATGAATCCCACTTGATCATGGTGAATAATTCCTTTTATATGCTGTTGAATTCGATTTGCTAGTATCTTATTGAGAATTTTTGCATCCATATTCATCAGGGATATTGGCCTGTAGTTCTCTTTTTTTACTGGGTCTCTGTCTGGTTTAGGAATCAAAGTAATACTGGCTTCATAGAATGAGTCTGGAAGTTTTCCTTCCCTTTCTATTTCTTGGAATAGCTTGAGAAGGATAGGTATTATCTCTGCTTTAAACGTCTGGTAGAACTCCCCTGGGAAGCCATCTGGTCCTGGACTCTTATTTGTTGGGAGATTTTTGATAACCGATTCAATTTCTTCGCTGGTTATGGGTCTGTTCAAGCTTTCTATTTCCTCCTGATTGAGTTTTGGAAGAGTGTGTGTGTTCAGGAATTTGTCCATTTCTTCCAGGTTGTCCAATTTGTTGGCATATAATTTTTCATAGTATTCCCTGATAATTGTTTGTATCTCTGAGGGATTGGTTGTAATAATTCCATTTTCATTCATGATTTTATCTATTTGGGTCATCTCCCTTTTCTTTTTGAGAAGCCTGGCTAGAGGTTTGTCAATTTTGTTTATTTTTTCAAAAAACCAACTCTTGGTTTCGTTGATCTGCTCTACAGTTTTTTTAGATTCTATATTGTTTATTTCTGCTCTGATCTTTATTATTTCTCTTCTTCTGCTGGGTTTAGGCTGCCTTTGCTGTTCTGCTTCTATTTCCTTTAGGTGTGCTGTTAGATTTTGTATTTGGGATTTTTCTTGTTTCTTGAGATAGGCCTGGATTGCAATGTATTTTCCTCTCAGGACTGCCTTCGCTGCGTCCCAAAGCGTTTGGATTGTTGTATTTTCATTTTCGTTTGTTTCCATATATTTTTTGATTTCTTCTCTAATTGCCTGGTTGACCCACTCATTCGTTAGTAGGGTGTTCTTTAACCTCCATGCTTTTGGAGGTTTTCCAGACTTTTTTCTGTGGTTGATTTCAAGCTTCATAGCATTGTGGTCTGAAAGTATGCATGGTATGATTTCAATTCTTGTAAACTTATGAAGGGCTGTTTTGTGACCCAGTATATGATCTATCTTGGAGAATGTTCCATGTGCACTCGAGAAGAAAGTATATTCTGTTGTTTTGGGATGCAGAGTTCTAAATATATCTGTCAAGTCCATCTGATCCAATGTCTCATTCAGGGCCCTTGTTTCTTTATTGACCGTGTGTCTAGATGATCTATCCATTTCTGTAAGTGGGGTGTTAAAGTCCCCTGCAATTACCACATTCTTATCAATAAGGTTGCTTGTGTTTGTGAGTAATTGTTTTATATATTTGGGCGCTCCGGTATTCGGCGCATAGACATTTATAATTGTTAGCTCTTCCTGATGGATAGACCCTGTCACTATTATATAATGTCCTTCTTCATCTCTTGTTACAGCCTTTAATTTAAAGTCTAGTTTGTCTGATATAAGTATGGCTACTCCAGCTTTCTTTTGGCTTCCAGTAGCATGATAAATAGTTCTCCATCCCCTCACTCTCAATCTAAAGGTGTCCTCAGATCTAAAATGAGTCTCTTTTAGACAGCAAATAGATGGGTCTTGTTTTTTTATCCATTCTGATACCCTATGTCTTTTGGTTGGCGCATTTAATCCATTTACATTCAGTGTTATTATAGAAAGATATGGGTTTAGAGTCATTGTGATGTCTGTATGTTTTATGCTTGTAGTGATGTCTCTGGTACTTTGTCTCACAGGGTCCCCCTTAGGATCTCTTGGAGGGCTGGTTTAGTGGTGACAAATTCCTTCAGTTTTTGTTTGTTTGGGAAGACCTTTATCTCTCCTTCTATTCTAAATGACAGACTTGCTGGACAAAGGATTCTCGGCTGCATATTTTTTCTGTCTAGCACACTGAAAATCTCATGCCAATTCTTTCTGGCCTGCCAAGTTTCAAAAGAGAGATCAGTCACGAGTCTTATAGGTCTCCCTTTATATGTGAGGGCACGTTTACCCCTTGCTGCTTTCAGAATTTTCTCTTTATCCTTGTATTTTGCCAGTTTCACTATGATATGTCGTGCAGAAGATCGATTCAAGTTCCGTCTGAAGGGAGTTCTCTGTGCCTCTTGGATTTCAATGCCTTTTTCCTTCCCCAGTTCAGGGAAGTTCTCAGCTATAATTTCTTCAAGTACCCCTTCAGCACCTTTCCCTCTCTCTTCCTCCTCTGGGATACCAATTATGCGTAGATTATTTCTTTTTAGTGTATCACTTAGTTCTCTAATTTTCCCCTCATACTCCTGGATTTTTTTATCTCTCTTTCTCTCAGCTTCCTCTTTTTCCATAACTTTATCTTCTAGTTCACCTATTCTCTCCTCTGCCTCTTCAATCCGAGCCGTGGTGGTTTCCATTTTGTTATGCATTTCGTTTAAAGCGTTTTTCAGCTCCTCATGACTGTTCCTTAGTCCCTTGATCTCTGTAGCAAGAGATTCTCTGCTGTCAGCTATACTGTTTTCAAGCCCAGCGATTAATTTTATGACTATTATTCTAAATTCACTTTCTGTTATATTATTTAAATCCTTTTTGATCAGCTCATTAGCTGTTGTTATTTCCTGGAGATTCTTCTGAGGGGAATTCTTCCGCTTGGTCATTTTGGATAGTCCCTGGCGTGGTGAGGACCTGCAGGGCACTTCCCCTGTGCTGTGGTGTATAACTGCAGTTGGTGGGCGGAGCCGCAGTCAGACCTGATGTCTGCCCCCAGCCCACTGCTGGGGCCACAGTCAGACTGGTGTGTGCCTTCTCTTCCCCTCTCCTAGGGGCGGGATTCACTGTGGTGTGGGGTGGCCTGTCTGGGCCACTTGCACACTGCCAGGCTTGTGATGCTGGGGATCTGGCGTCTTAGCTGGGGTGGGTAGGCAAGGTGCACGGAGGCAGGAGGGGCAGGCTTAGCTTGCTTCTCCTTAGGTGATCCACTTCAGGAGGGGCCCTGTGGCAGCAGGAGGGAGTCAGATCTGCTGCCGGAGGTTTGGCTCCGCAGAAGCGCAGAGTTGGGTGTTTGCGCGGAGCGAGCAAGTTCCCTGGCAGGAACTGGTTCTCTTTGGGATTTTGGCTGGGGGATGGGTGGGGGAGATGGCGCTGCCGAGCGCCTTTGTTCCCCACCAAACTGAGCTCTGTCGTCCGGGGGCTCAGCAGCTCTCCTTCCCTTTGTCCTCCAGCCTTCCCGCTTTCTGAGCAGAGCTGTTAACTTATGACCTCCCAGACGCTAAGTCGCGCTTCAAGCAATAGTTATTGAGGGTGTGCTATGTGCCAGGAAATCTAGCTGTTGTGGAATAATACTGAACAAAGCAGACAAAGTACCTGCCCTCATGCAGCTTACGTTTTGTCGGGTTAAGGCAGAGAATAAACAAACAAAAATATAAATATGTAGTATAATACATTGTTACATGGAGATATGTGTTATGAAGAGAAATAAAGGAAAGTAAGGGAGATAGGGAGCATAAAGCATATATGTATCTTTGCTAATTTACATAGGGTGCTCATGGAAAAACAGATGAACAAGGTAGCGTGTGGTCAGAGATATAAAGGAAGTAAGGGAACTGGCCATGTGGATGCCTGGGGAAAGAGTCTTTCAATCTGAGAACAGTGCAAAGTCCTGGGGTAGGAATTTGTTTGGTTTATTTAAATATAAACAAAGAAGTCAGTTAGTTGGAGCACAGTGAACAAAGTTGAGAGAGGTAGGAGATGAAACCAGAGAATCATAGTGGTGTGCAAATCTTACAGGGCCTGTGGCCCATTGTGAGTACTCTGTTTTTTTCTCTGAGCAATACCCTGGTATATTTTTAACAGAGAAGTGACATGATCTGATTTATGTTTAAGAAGTCTTCTTGGCTGTTGCAGTGACTGTTGAAGAAGGGAAGGACAAGGGCAGAACTGGTCAGTAATTCTGACAAGGTATGAAGGGGATTTCACTAGGTTGGTAGTCCTGGAAGCTATGAAAAATGTAAAGATTCTGAACATATTTTGAACTTAGGGCTGTGGGTTATACTGTTGGATTTAATATCTTTCTATGACTGAATAATTTCACTTAACATAATACCCTCTAGTTCCATCCATGTAGTTCAAATGGCAAGATTTCTTTTTGATTGTTGAGTAATACTCCATTGTATATATATATATACCACATCTTCTTTGTCCATTCATCCATCAATGGACATTTGGGCTCTTTCCATACTTTGGTTATTGTTGATAGTGCTAATATAAACATTGGGGCGCATGTGCCCCTTTGAAACAGCATACCTGTATCCCTTAGATAAATACCTAGTAGTGCAATTGCTAGGTCATAGGGTAGTTCTATTTTTAATTTTTTGAGGAACCACCATATTTCCAGAGTGGCTACACCAGTTTGCATTCCTACCAGCAGTGCAGAAGAGATCCGCTTTCTCCGCATCCCTGCCAACATCTGTTGTTTCCTGGGTTGTTAATGTTAGCCATTCTGACAGTTGTGAGGTGACATCTCATTGTGGTTTTGATTTGTATATCCCTGATGATGACTTATGTTGAGCATTTTTTCATGTGTCTGTTTGTCATCTGGATGTCTTCTTTGGAAAAGTGTCTATTTATGTCTTTTGCCCATTTTTTCACTGGATTATTTGTTTTTCGGGTGTTAAATTTGATAAGTTCTTCATAGATTTTGGATACCACCCTTTATCTGATATGTCATTTGCAAATATCTTTCCCATTCCATTGGTTGCCTTTCAGTTTTGTTTATTGTTTCCTTCAGACACAGCGTCTCTTTCAAGGATTTCACAGCCTTTAGGAAGAAGACAGAAACAAAAGCTGATAATGACAATACAGTGGAAAGAGGGCCAAAGCAATAATGAGGACAACAATTAGCACATTGTGGTCTTTATAGTGTTACTCACACTGTGCTGAGTGCTGTGAAATGGGTAATCTCTTTATTCCCCTTTTCCAGGGAAAAACCCTACAGAGGCGCAGAGAGGCGACACATTTTGCACTACATCACACAGTCTGTAGGCAGTGGGCAGGGTTTTGAACCTCTCCTGGATATGATGTGCAATGGGAGCAGAGAGAAGGGAAGGAAGCATTTCTATTTACTTTCTTAAAAATCAGAACAGCCAATTCTTTCTGGAAAGGAGACATCTTCAGCATTCACTTGGACCTCTCCTGTTCACAGCCTATTTCCTGCCTCTTCCAGTAGTCATCAGGAGGAAGGCAAACAACAGGGGCTCCATAGTGAGGAGCTCATAGGCAAGGAAGGAAGGAAGAAAGATCGGAGAGCACGACCAGCCTGGCTCAGGAGGAAATGGGCTATATTTTGAAGTGTATTTGGCTACTTTATTACTTCTTGTGGTATGACCAATCTACTAGGTGGTTGAACCCAGATCCTCAAAGCTTCCTTAGTTTGGTCTATAGCTATTCCAAACCTTCTCTTTTGTTATAGTTATGATACAGAGAAGAGGCTCAGGATAAACCTTTGCCCTGGCCAAGCTGTTTCTTTCTTTTTATTCCTTTTCTTTTTAAAAATATGTTTAATTTTGAGGGAAAGAGAGATACAGAGTATGAGCGGGGAGGGGCAGAGAGAGAGGGAGACACAGAATCCGAAGCAGGCTCCAGGCTCTGAGCTATCAGCACAGAGCCAAACGTGAGGCTCGAACCCAAGAACCATGAGATCATGACCAGGGTCAAAGTCAGCACTCTACTGACTGAGCCACTGTGGCCAACCTGTTTCTTATCTCTATTGCCATCTCTTTGTTCTTTCAACTCCTCCCTTTTCCCTGTACCAAGGTGCCTAATTATTGTTCCTCCTTGTATTTGCAGCCCTGAAGGGAGATTCAAATACTGAGCTGGGGATTTAACAAAGCTCTGCACCCCTCCGCCAAGTCCCCCACAGAACCACCACCCTTGTTCTAGATAATTGCAGTTTTCTGGCACATAGCAAGTGTTAAAAATAAAAATATCTAGTGGAAATGAGAACTTCTATGAGAAAAGATGCCAACTAGCATACCATAGAGCCCATATGTAAATACAGTTATTTCTGTTATGTAATATACCTATTACAAGAACTGGTCTGCATCTGAGGCATTAATTTATCAGTCAGAAGTTGAATAGATTATCAGTTGTGTGACAAAATAAAGGGGAATCTGCCATGTGCAGCCATGAAGACATTTTAAAGGAATAAGCTACTGAGTTTTGCAAAATATTTTAAGAAAGTGGCTGTGGTTTTGACTTGCAGAAAACAATTGCAAAGTAATTGAGTTACGCAAAATTGATGTTTATTTAACTTAATGATAACCAACTGGTCCTAGTCTCTTCAGCGATATAGTAACTTTAATTTTTATTTTTTGTTTGACAAAGTTTAGAGTAGAGTAAGAACATTGTATACCACTTAAAGTTTTATTATTCAAGTCTACTTTATGAAATAAACAATTGGTCACAGAAGCCAAACTGTTTATGTAAAAAAATCATCTGTGAGGGAGATATCTAAGAGATGGCTAAATGTGTCTCATATTAAACAAGAAATTAGCTTTTCTTGTTTTTTAAAGTGTTGCCTGGATTTTCTTCCATGAATTAGTGTCCTCTGGTGGCAATACCTACCCCTAGTACCAAGTTCATTTTCATCTTGAATTGGAAAGAGTCCATGAGTATTTTTAAATCAAATTCTTTACAGAGGTGGCAGTTGGAAATGTCTAAAAATATTTATAATATTATTACTACCTCCTAGTGTATTTGAGAAGCAGGTAGGCAAGGCTTTTTATAAAAATGTTTGCATTAATCCTCTCTAGTATGAGTGAAATAATTGATTGTACACAAAAGATTACATTTATTTTCTTTGAATCAGAATACATTGGACTCTGAGCCTCAATTGGACAAGAAGGAAAATGTGACCTCACTTATTATATTGGCTTCATTTCATTAGATAAAAAGCATTCCAGATGGTCCTTCTTGTCTTTGGCCCATAGCTTCTTTAAATTTGGGACTCTTTTTTTTTTTTTAACCTTATTTATTTATTTTGAGGGAGCGAGAGAGAGAGAGAGAGTGAGGGTGGGGGGAAGGGGTAGAGAGAGAAGGAGACAGAGAATCCTAAGCAGGCTCTTTGCTGTCAGTACTGAGCCCGACGTGGGACTCAATCCCAGATACCGAACTTTGAGATCACAGTTTTGCCTGAGCTGAAATCAAGAGTTGGACACTTAACCAACTGAGCCACCCGGGTGCCACGAATATGGCACTCTTGCTTTGCTCTGGTGCCATGTACAAGAAGTAGAGATCCTTACAAAAATCAGATGTTCTGGAAGTTGAAATCCAATCTCCATAGGCTCATATACAACCATATCCTCCCAGGATACTGCCAAACATTTGTGCTCTTGAGAACTACAGCTTCTGCCCCTCCCCTTCCCTGTTCGCAAAGAATCACAACCATGTTCTACCTCTGTCCCTTCCAGGCAGTGATTCCTAATATCTTTTCAATGAATTGAGGGCTTAAAAATAGGCAGAGAGAGCCACTGAAGTGTCTCTTTTGTTTTACTATTGTTCTTAAGGTGAGGATATTTAAAATGCATGTCTGTCTTCTGGGATTTGGGGGAATTTAGGAGTGGAAAGTACAACAAATGTAGATTAAAATCATAATAAATGATTCTTCTTCATTTTCAGTGATTTATAGACATTGGCTTTAGTGTGTTCCAAACATAAGTATATGTTTTGAAAATTCTGTGTTCAGGGGCGCCTGGGTGGCGCAGTCGGTTAAGCGTCCGACTTCAGCCAGGTCACGATCTTGCGGTCCGTGAGTTCGAGCCCCGCGTCAGGCTCTGGGCTGATGGCTGATGGCTCAGAGCCTGGAGCCTGTTTCTGATTCTGTGTCTCCCTCTCTCTCTCTGCCCCTCCCCCGTTCATGCTCTGTCTCTGTCCCAAAAATAAATAAACGTTGAAAAAAAAAATTCTGTGTTCAAATTCTTCATTAATCATGAAAGACATCCCTTTATCATCCCCTAGAGAATGGATTTCATAAAATGAAGTATGATGGAATGGTGGCAAATCAAACACTCCTTAGTGCTTGATGAGGAGAATAGAAAACTTTCAGGAAATGTATGTCTTAGTTGCATATATTAAATGCAGTATTTTTTTTTATATTTTAAACTTTTTTCACTTTAATTTTTTTTTTCATGTAAAGAGTTGAAGGATGCTTGCCCTACTGCCCTAAAAATATGATCCTTGATGAGGTCACCTTCAAATGTGTTTATCCAGGAGACTGTAAGTATGAACCTTACCTAATTTATTCTGAAAAATGAAACACTTGAATATTCTTTTCTCTATTGATAGCAAGTGATTGTAAACAGAAATTTTAGACAACTTCTGTAAGATTCTTCTTCAATATCCCTTCCACAATTTTTTGTTTCTATTTGCTTTCCTAAAACATGTGAATCTTCCCTCTAAAATCCTTCCTGTGCTCTCTCTCTTCCAAAACACTTTCCTTGAGCCTGAAGATCCTTATAGGAAGTATACATGGGTTTATTTTAAGCGAAACAGATTAAAGAAGAGTATCTTTGTGTTTTTTGTAGGCATCCCTCTGATTCCCACAGAACCAGCATTAATGCCTCCAGGTAAGACATCTCTACCCATATTTACAGCTCTTTGTTACAATTTGAGATCTTAAAATTAGACTTATGTAATTTAAGTCTTGGCGCACTTATAATAGCTGCTGACATCAGTACTATCCCATTGACCAGAAAACCCAGCATTCACTTTGTTTTGTTACACAGCCTTCACTGGTTCAGCACTCCAGGTTGTCTGAATGGCTTCTTCCTTCGGTTGACCTCTTCCATTTCAGTTCGTATAGATAACAAGGACTTCTCTCACATTTTAAACCTAGAATTTGGGTTTCACTAAATCTTGCTTAAATTTTCACAGTGATTAAGTTGACTCTGAAGAGATGTTAATGCAAATGAAGTCATCCTTTGGCATTTCCATTTCCGTTCTTGTGTTCTGTCCCGGCCTCTGCAGTAGGCAGTCTGGCTCATACCTCACTCTTCTCCCTCTCTATGAAACTTGGCTTAGGAAAGGGTTTGATAATTCTACTCACACTAAGGCTTGACAAACTTAATGTATTATTTTTCCTGAGGTTACACGTTAGAAAAGTTCAGATATTTCTTCTTTTTTTGGTTATATTATCATTGTTTAATTGTATTGCTAATTAAATTATCTGCTAAAAAAGGCAAGTAGGAAGTTCTGACTTTATGTAGGAGTTATGGATTTCATAGTCCATTCTAAGAGAGTTTTTATTTTCTATTTTATTTATCGTTTTAATGTTCATTTATTTTTGAGAGAGAGAACATGTGCACATGCACATGGGGGAGGGACAGAGAGAGACACACACAGGATCTGAAGCAGGCTCTGTGCTGACAGCATGAACCCTGAGACCATGACTTGAGCCAAAATCAGACACCTAACCAAATGAGCCACCCAGGTGCCCCTAGAGATTTTTAAAATAAAAATATTTTGAACCAACCATTTAAATAAACAAAAATTTAAAAACTGAATTATAGTTGACATACATAAACCTCCTTCTACCTGTCACTATTACCACTATTTTTATTAGCTTTTGTATGTTGAGTTCTTAGTACATGCCAGACACTGGACTAAGCACTTTGCATACATTTAGTCCTGTTAAGTCATTAGAATATTCCATGACTGTGCTTGTTTTGGACTAGAATTTTGTTTCCTCTCCTATTGTTTAAAAGTTTATGGTAATAAGAATAAAAATATTTAAGGGGTGCCTGGGTGGCTCAGTCAGTTGGGCATCCGACTTTGGCTCAGGTCATGATCTCATGATTTGTGAGTTCAAGCCCTGTGTCAGGCTCTGTGCTGACAGCTTGGAGCCTAGAGCCTGCTTTGGATTCTGTGGCTCTCTCTCTCTCTCTGCCCCTCCCCACTTGCACTCCATCTGTCTCTCCTTCAGATATAAATAAATATTAAAAACTTTTTTAAAAAGGATAAAAATATTTAAGTCTGTATTGTTTCATATTCTCTAGAAGATACAACATCTGTATATCATGATCACTGCTTATAGGACCAAGGGATAGGATTTTTTGTCCTCCTTTATTCTGCAAATTAGAAACTGTAAAATGAGCACAAAATTAAGATTATTTAGAGAATTTATTTAACTAAAATGTAAGTTTTTTCTTACATCATTGTGGTAGACTGAATAACGACCCTCCAAATATGTTCCCAACTTAATCCCAAGAATTTGTGAATATGACCTTACAGAGGGACTTGCAGAGGGACTTGCAGGTGTGATTAAGTTAAGGAACTTGACATGGGGAAATTATCCTGGATTATCCATATGGGCCCAATGTAATAACAAGGGTCCTGATAAGAAAGTGGCGGGGCGGGGGGGTGGTCAGAGTCAGAGAAGGTGATTCTGATGACAGAATCAGAGTAGAGGGGGAAAGTGAGAGACATTTGAAGATATTATGCTATGACTTTGAAGATGAAGAAAGGGACCACAAACCAAGGTATTCAGGCGATTCAAAGAGGCAGAAAAAGCAAGGAAACAGATTCTTCCTGGGAGTCTCTAGAAGGAATGCAGCCCTTCATGGTACCTTGACTTTAAGACTTCTGACTTCCAGGACCACAAGATAATAAATTGGTGACATGTTAAGCCACTGAATTTGTAATAACTTGTTACAGCAGCAATATGAAATGAATACAGTCATTATTAGACAATATCACTAATGAACAATTAATTATAGCTAGACAAAATTTCAACCATCTATTTTGGCTATTCTGTGGTCCTTCCAGCTTTGAATAGTTTAGAGATAACTTTAGTTCTTACAAAAAGCTTTTGAAGGTGACTTACAAATGTGTTTACTAATCATATCTTCGCTTTCCACGAATCACTCCTTTACTGCACCCACCAATGGTGGTCCACATGTGGTTCACAGCACTGTGGATTCTGCTTGCAAGAAATACATTCTAGATATTCACTGAGGGAAATGAATCAGCTTCGCTACTTGCTTTTTAAAGGCAACAAAATTTCTAACTCCTGAGCAGTCTTTAGTGATGTCACTGATAGTTTTACTTATTCAAACAATTGTGTTGAAGCTGTGAAAACAGTGAAGATGTTTATAGAATGGTGATGAAAAGCCAGAGCTCTGGAATAAGAATTCTCTAGTTTGAATTCTGCCCCTGACACTTACTAGCTTACCTGTCTATACAGGTAGTCTATACCTGTATACCTGTCTATACAGATAGTTTCCGTATCTGTAAAATGATAATGGTATTGTTATCTACTTTACAGAGTTCTTGTGAGGAATAAAGGAAAGTCTTTATGAAATTTTTTTTAGCAGTTTCTGCTACATGTAAATTCCATACTTGACGGCTTCCATTTCACTAATGGAAAGGATA
The DNA here is from genome assembly GCF_028749965.1 of Puma concolor. Lineage (NCBI taxonomy): Eukaryota > Metazoa > Chordata > Mammalia > Carnivora > Felidae > Puma > Puma concolor. Next base: position 38,947,795 of record NC_141673.1, on the reverse strand, counting down.
TCTTCATTCCTAACAGGTCCAGAAATGATTACTCCATCAGACTTCACTATATTTGATATGTTAACACCAACGCCAGGTTTGGAATGTGAGGTATGACTGGGTAATCTATTCCAGCTACTTGTCTTTTCCTGATAGTTTCTATTCAGGTTTCTGTATCACTATCCAAATGCTATTAAACTTCTTTTGCTATGCTCTCTATCTTTGTCAAAAGATGCTAAGAAATATGCGTTACATTTTAGGAAATTTGTGTGTGTGTGACCTCTCTGAGGCATGAACACACTGTATTTTCTTAACTGATTTAGATATGTCTTATTAATTAGTAAGATTCTGGTCACACTAAGAAAAACAAAATTCAAATGAAGTCTTAAGTATTATCCTTTAATAAAGACTTATCTAGCGTGGGCTTCAGGCATTCAAAAATATTTATTAAGCAGCAATTATATGCTAGCCACTGTGGCAGATAACAAAGATACATTGACAAGCCAAAAAAGATCAGGTCATTGGACTCCAGAGCTTGTAAATTATCTTGGCCGAGACTTGAGCAGTTAGTTATCTTCTTCAAATGTGCCACCTGTTTGATAAACCAACTGTTTATTCCACCAATATTTATTTAGCGCTGTTTTTGGCCAGGTGCTATTCAAGTACCATAGATAAAACAACATAAAAGCAAGCAAACATCCATGCCTTTGTGGAGTTTATATTCCACTGGAGGTTCTAAGATAGCCAATAAGCAAAATAAGTTACTAACTTATATAAAATGTTGGAAGAGGCTCTCAGAAAAAAAAAATCTCTTTTCAATGACATGGTCAGAAAATCCTCATTGGTAAGGTACTGTAGAGTAAAAGATCTGGAGAAGTTCAGGTACTAAACATGCCAAAAAACAGGGCAGTGTATGCAGTCTGGAACACCAGGAAACAAAGTTCCAGGATCATGTACAAAGGCCCAGAGGTAAAAATGTACCTGCCATATTAAAATAATAATGAGGCCATTATGTAAGTCAGCAGTAAGAAAAGAAATAAATAATATTATGTAAAGTCTTGTAGATGATTATAAAAACTGTGGTTTTTATTTTATTTTTTTTCAACTTTTTTTTATTTATTTTTGGAACAGAGAGAGACAGAGCATGAACGCGGGAGGGGCAGAGAGAGAGGGAGACACAGAATCGGAAACAGGCTCCAGGCTCTGAGCCATCAGCCCAGAGCCTGACGCGGGGCTCGAACTCACTGACCGCGAGATCGTGACCTGGCTGAAGTCGGTCGCTTAACCGACTGCGCCACCCAGGTGCCCCTGTGGTTTTTATTTTAAAAGACACAGGAAGACACTGGGTATTTCTGAGCAGAGAAATTACACGATCTGATTTGTTTTGGGATCATTTTACCTGTTGTGTTGGGAGTATGGTGCAAAGAGACAACAGAACAGGTTAGGAAGCTACTACAGGAATTGAGGCAGAGATGACGGTAGCATGGACCATGTGACAGCAGTGGGAATGGTGACAAATAACTGGGTTCAGGATGTGTTTTGAATACAAAGATCAAAGAATTTTCTAAAAGATTAGACATGGAGTGTGAGTGAAACAGAGGCATCAAGGATTTTAAGATCTTTGCTTTGAGCAATTAAAGGATAAAGTTGGCGTTAATCAGGATGGGGAAATTGTTGGAAGTGAAGGTCTGGGATGGGTGTAACTAAGAGTTCAGGTTTGCCATGTAAAGACTGAGATTGCTCTTAGACATCAAAAACCTACAGATGTACAGACCTGGTAGACGTAAATAGAGCTTAGAACAGAGGTCAAGCTGAATTAAATTTTGAAATACTCAGTGATGGGATGAAATCACAAAAGGTGTGTGTGCAGATAGAGAAGAGAGGAAGGAGGAAGAAATGATGGCAAACGACTAAAGGGTATTAACTAGTGAAAGAGGAGAAAATGGAGGAGATCCTAATTGGTCTAGAAGCTAAGGAAAGAAAACAATAAGGAAGATGGAGTAATAAGCTATCCTAAATATGTTAATAGGTCAGTAAGATGAGGTCTAAAAATTGATCATTGGATTTAGCAAAGTAAAGTTCATTGGTGACCTTGTTAAAAATAGTTTCAGTAGAATGGAAGGTGTACATTCTTTCAGGCAATTTAGATGTTGTAGGGGCTTTGGTTTTGTCTAAATATTTTCATTTTCCTGGTGAAGTGGAAATCAGGGTCAATACTGGGAATTGATACAATTGCACACAGAAAATTTTGGAAATTTGGACTTGATTATTTGCCTCCCCTTGGCTCTTAAATTTAGAAGTGGTCACTTAATAGTCTTACTAGTTAGAAAAGCACTTAACCTTTCTTATCCTTGTTTTTGATCATGTATAATATTGGGATGATGGAAACTGGCTCAAAAATTTAGGGAGAAGCAAATGAAAGAAGCTACTATTAGTGCATGACATATAATAGATGCTAAATAGTTGTTAAGTTTTCTTCCCTATCCATTGAGATGCAGTATAGAGTAGTGGTCAAGATCACAGATGCCAGAGTAACAATCCCTGAACTTAAATTCTGACTATACCACCTACTAGCTATGTGATCTTGGGCAAGTTACTTTGACCTTCACCCTCCTGAGTTCCTCATCTATAAAACAGGAAAAAAATAGTAGTACCTACCTCAGAGGGTTGTTTTGTGGGAATGAAATGGGTTAATTAGAAAAATGTCTTAACCATAATAAGTGATATAAATGTTTGATCACTGCTATAATTATTACCATAATTTAAATACAATAAAATTCGTAAACTTTAAAAAATCTACCACTGATTTATTTTGTATTTGTTTATCTGGAAGTCGGTAAGCTATATATATATATATAATAATTTATAATGGTTTTGTCCAGGGGCTTTTAGACTGATTTCACATGTGATTTTTTAATGAAATATTTATAGTATTAAGTAGTATTTTTTTTAAATTGACATTAACAGAAGTTATAATGACATACTAGCTTTACAGGACATATGAAACCTTAACCTCTACTGTATAGGTCTGTTTGCAAAAACAATCAAGACAATATAAGACTTCAATTTGCCCAGATGTCTGAGTATATGGGCAATTCTGATATCAAATAAATATTAAGGTAAAGCTTAAATTAAGTCCAAACCTAATATTTTGGAGAGAATACATCAACAGAAATTGTAGTGAAATTCTAATTGTTCATCTTTCAAAAGCTTTCGTATTTAGAAAATGTACACTATGGGCAGGGTGAAAGGGGAATTTAAAAGTTATTTGAAAACATTAGTTGAAAATAGAAAAAAGAAAACTAATTTTCTTTTTTGTTAACAGCCTCAACAATTTGATCCTGTTTATAATTGTAGCCAATATATATGCCTTAATATGGAATGGCAGTTATACAACTGGTCTCTTAATTGCCCGAAGGACTTGGAAATTCCTGACTGTGGTTTCCGGGGAAGGCCCGTTCAAGTGAACAGTGATATCTGCTGCCCTGAGTGGGAATGTCCTTGTAAGTTTGCATTTATTTATTTATTTTTAAATTTTAAATTTACGTATTTATTTTGAGAGAGAGTAAGAGAGAGCATGCAAGGGAGGGGCAGAGAGAGAGGGAGAGGCAGAATCCCAAGCAGGCTCCACACTGTCAGTGTGAAGCCTGATGTGGGATTTGAGCCTGGGAACCATGAGAGCATGACCTGAGCTGAAACAAGAGTCAGACACTTAACCGACTGAGCCACCCAGGTGCCCTGTAAGTTTGCATTTCTTACATGACAGTCAATTTCCAGTCAGGAGAAGATTGTTATTTTTTTTGAACTGATCACCTCACTCATCAAGCCAAAGTGATTGCTGAACTTTGTCCATTTCATTTACAATTTTGTTTTCCAATATGTAACTTTTAGAGTTGCTTTTTGTCAAACATAATAATGCTAATTTAAAAGTTTTCTTTTTTTTTTTTTTTTTTAAAGAGCGGTCATTACTACAAATACAAATAATTAGTTAACAGACCAAACCCACTCTCTACCATTTTTCTTAGGTCGGTGTTCCATGTTGTCAGAACTGAGTATTATTACATTTGATGGAAACAATGCAGCCTTATATAGTATGGCTTCTTACATCTTGTTAAGAATTCCTGGAGAGATTATTGTTGTTCACATTGAAAAATGTTCTGTGAATCAGGTAGGTCATAATCCATTCTTGTGTCATTTCTTCATAAACCCATAGCTAATGTACACAGCAACATTAGATATTCCTAAAGTGAGAAGGGGCTCAATAACTCACTGAGATACATCTTCTAGCACTTAAAACAAAAAAGAAAATGTTACATGTGACTATATTTAGAGGCACGTAAAATTAATTCACATAATGTTTTTAAAAGTCAAGTAATAGATTTTTAAGTGTTTTTTTACTTTTTTTTTTCAGAATGGAAATTCATTTAAAAAGCTAGTGAGTATTTGCAAAGTGTTTCATAAACTCCTTCTCTTTATTGCCAACATTATGTTTAACTCCATAAAGTTTTAATATTTTTTTTTTCAAATTAAGGCATCCTCTGGAAGAACGTATGGACTTTGTTTTAAGAAGTTAAATTTGACCACATCAATACACAAAATACTTGTTAATCGGGCAACAAGAAAGGTAAGAACACAAAGTTGAAAGATACCCTCACATTAGAGAAAATGAAGAAATTATATTAAACATGATTCCTTCCCAAACCAGGGGAAATTAAACATTTCAGCAGAGTTTCGTTGCTATTGTGTTTAATCATTCTTTTCATGGAAAGTAAAAAAAATGTGTTTCTTAATATTGTATTTCTCCTTCCAAGATGTGCCAACTGTTGCAAATATGTCTCCCCTTGTGAGGTTAACTGTAATGGCCATGTAAAATCCATGAAAGTCCTCTTGGATAATGTGAGGGCCCAAGTTTCTTGGTGTCAGTTAACATTAGTGTTTTCCATTAGATAAAGTGGAACTGATGTGAAAAAGAGAGATCACAGGGTTGAAAAAAGGAGTAGCTAAGAACACCAGAATGAAGACCACTGAGAGAAAAATAGTTTTGAAGTGCTGATGATGTTCATTTTTCAATGAATATGTGATAGCTAAAGTAAAAAAATGAAGAAATATTTGGCTATTGAACCAAACTGAAGAAGGGGGAGGTATTGGGAAATTAGGAAAAAACCCTTTGATTTTACAGGAAAAACCTTTATCCCAAGGAATATATATTTACTAGAGAGGGATGAGCTATAAGCTGGATACTTTACTGATATGTTTCTCTCAAAAATGTAAGAAAATATTGTGTAAGATTTTGCTAAAGTGGCTGAGATGTTATATACCTTCTAGAAAGAATTTGTTTTTTGTTTTTTTTTAACCACAGGCCAAACATTCTCGACTTGAAAAAAATATTAAAATGAAACTAAAATATAGTACGGTGTTAGAAACTTTAATTTTAGGTAAAGCAAAATACATGAATGGGGTAATTTTTTGGATGATAGCATTTATATATATACCTTTGATTTGATCAGGTTGATATATTAACAGGAAGTGGATGAGAAATAAATTTAAACTCAAATCTGGTCAGTGCTATTATTATGAGCTTTTTGGGCCAAAGGGCTTATTTTTTACCTCGCTGGTCATGTATTCAGTTAAAAACTAATTATTTAAGAATTATTTAATGAGAGTTTACGTGATAAGACAACACAGGTCCTGGTATCAAGTAATTTGTAGCTGTATGTGAGGTGCCTAAATGTAACTGCCAATTATAAACCAATAGGAGGTATATAGAATATGACTAATATATTGCCAAAACAGATCTCTTAATGCAGTTTATAGAAAGGTCAAATAGGTATTTTTGGAGGAGGTGACACCTGAGAGAAGTCTTAAACCAAGAGCAGAAATTAACCAGGCAGGAGTAAGGACATTTCAGCCTGCAGGTGGCAGTATGAGGAAGATATAAAAATGAGAAACTGGTTGGTTGGGGAGACATGACTGACAAATTTATTTCTGGTTCCGTGTCTTTGCCATCATTTATAACAGTGGATTTCTAAATATAATCCTCAGATTGCCTACATTTGTATTACCTAGAGTACACGTTACAAATACAGAGTCTAGAATCCCATCCAAACCTAGGAAATAGGATTGCTGGGAATCTTAATCTTTACCAAGCTTGACAGATGATTGTTAGGAACATTATAGTTAAACACTGATTTAGAAGAGCAAAGAAAGGACCCAGATTAAAGAAAACATCCTGAAAATAACTTTAGCATCAAAAGTTCATTTTAGCAGATAATGGTGTAAGCAACATATACTGAGGGAAACAGACAGAAAAGCATACTTAACATAGAAGAAAGTTGGTTTGAAGAATATAAGGGGCAGAAGGGTTAGAACAAATACTGAATACAGCAGGATACAACAAAGGAATAATAAATGAGCTTAGAAGTTATTTGAAGCTGTGGCATCAGCAGGGAGATACATTTTTAAAAACTTAGGAAATAGTTTATATTCAACAAGAAGAAATGGAGTCATCTGATTCTCCTACTTGTAATGGGCGTATATGTAAACATAAACAGTTTTCTAACAGATGTAAAATTTCTTATTTTAGGTAGAAGTGGATTCTATTGTAGTACCTCTGCCCTTTTCAAATCAAGAACTGTCCATAGAAGATTCTGGTACCATGTATGTGATTACGACTCCAGCTGGACTAATAGTAAAGTGGGCTCACCTTACAGGGATCATAGACATTCATTTTGGCTTTCGATTTAACTTGTCATCTTATACAGAAGGACTCTGTGGTGAGCATTGCTTTTCAAATCTCAATGTGTTCTAATTGTTTTCCTGTCCACATTTACCATTTTGGCCCCTGATGCCCCACTTTTTATATTCGAGGTGTGGTGTTAACTTTCAGTGGCTCATGTGAATACTAAAGAAAGCAGTAGCTTTAAAAAAAATGGGCTAAGAAGCAAGAAATAACAGTTCAGTTTGCATATTTTTTGGAAATATATGTTTACTACTACTGTAATACTGTTTGTGTTCCTACTAGTTCATCTTTATTAATCATTAATAAGGTGCCAAGCATTATTTTATATACTTGAACTTATTCAATTCTAACAATAGCCCACATAAGTTGGTACTAGTGTTAATTTACAAGTGAAAAATAGGAAGTTATAGAAAGGTTAAAGGCTTAAAAATATTGTTTATTCCTTATTATGTTAAAATTTGAAATAGGAGAAAACTTAGTTGCTTAAGCCACCTTGAACGTTACATACAGGGAACACAATGCTCTCAATATTTGTCACAGTTTTGTTATAAAGTGTAATGCCTAGATGTATCTTTACACCTAGGCTAATACCACACCATGTTACATAGACACATAAAGAGTTATAAGCCAAAGGAAATAAATTACAAATATCTCTAAGTACATAACAAAATTAAAAAGTATAATACTGGTTTTGATGTTTGATGGAGGCTATTTTCTTTGTAGCTCTATGCTCTTTTTTTTTTAAGTTTATTTATTTATTTTGAGAGAGAGAGAGAGAGAGAGAGAGAGAGAGAGAGAGAGACAGAGAGAGTATGAGCAGGGGATGGGCAGAGAGAGACGGGGAGAGAAAGAATCCCAAGCTCCACACTCACAGTGGCTCAAACTCATGAACCGTGAGATCATGACCTGAGCTGAAATCAAGAGTCAGATGCTTAACTGACTAAGTCACTGGGCACCCCTATAGCTCCATGCTCTTAAGTGAATATCAGTTTCCTCATCTTTAAAATGGGAATAACAATATTCTACCTTCAAGATTGTTGTTAGGGTTGAATGTGAAAGTTAATGTCAAACACTTGACACATTGCTTAATACATACAATCAATAGATATTAGTTTAGTACAAATATATTTATTTTAATATCACTAAATATTAATTGAGTAAAAGTTTATGGATCACCTCCTGAGTGTCTAACATAGTGCTAGGTGCTGACAACCCCAAAACAAATAAGACTAAGTCCTTTCCCTCAACAAATTACATAAAAGACTCTAATTTCTTCTTTAAAACATTTAGGGCAACGTTTGGCTGAAAAGGTTTACATATTTCCTTGCCTATTTATAGTATGCTAAGCATAGCACAAAAGATTATTTGAGTATGTATAGTATTGATTATACATAAAAAATCAATTATTATTGATTAATACTCAGAGACTTTGGGAATGCATATATCTCTGATGATTTATCACTTCTATGTGCTATGATTTCTGTTTTATTTTGTGTTTGCTTTCCCCCTCATTGTCGGCTCATGCTTTTACAGGCACACTCTGCTAACTGGATTCCCAAGTAATTACTGTAAAGAAAAAAGGCTAGGGTCATCTTTTTGCTAGCCAAGATTCACCCCCTAAACTTTGTAACTTCTATAGTAGGAGAAGAGTGTCTTCTTAAAGGGAAATCTGGTTGCTTTCATGTCTCCTAGCTTGGGTGCTGGCTGAAAAAATTGTAGTGAACAAGAGTGTGAGCTAAATTGAGTACGGACTCTAGAATGGGAGGTCTGTATGAATACCTCGTTCTATACAGCACTGTGAAGTTTCCAGGGGTGGTGCCTGGCATTGCAGTAAAAAATATTTTTATTAGCAATTACTTTTTCCCAGGAAAGTTTAGACTTAAAAAATAGTAGCTGCTTTACAGTATAGTTCACTTTACTTGTGATTTTTTTTTATTTGTTTGTTTTTGCATTGCATTCAGTTCCTTGTGTATTTACAAGGATGAGGCAATATGGTAGCAGCAACTCTTATGATCTTGATATATCTACCTGAGGATTAAGATTTGATACTTGAAAAAAAATGTTTAAGTTATATCTTTTATAGTTGGAGACTTGGGGATTAAGAAAGATTAGATCTTTTCAGATCACTTATGGTCGGGGTTCTGGGCCATTTCTCTGTATTTCCCTTGGCTCTGTACTACACTGGATAAAGAGCAAGCTCCATCCTCAGTCTGGCCTTCCTCAGGAAACTAGAGGCCATAGCAGGTCAAAGCCTTATAACCATCAATAGGCCACGCCATCCCAAGGAAGGGAGATTGTCTATGCCTTAGAATTCCCAGGTCAAATCCTGTTTGGCTGTGGCTGTCCAAGTGCTGAATGTATCCATGTGTCTAGGTGACTGCCTGACCTGATTGGCTTATTACTTGCAATAGTGTTAATGAGAGGGAGTAAGAATTACCTTTATGCCAATCATAGCTCTCTCCTGTAGTGGTGATGGGGCAGGGATAGTTCCTGAAAGGTAAAATTTAATGTTTACAGGAAGGGTTTTCCTGGGAGAATGGATATCTGGGAGGCAAACACCCACTATTCTAAGGAATATCTTGGCAAGCTTAAGAGCTAGTTCTTAAATTAGGAAGTAGTGGTAATAGTAGTGGAAGAGTGTGGGAGCAGAGTCAATCTCCTCTTTCTTCATTTTCTGTCATTTTTTTCACATGTCTTGACTTCCAGGATTGTGGTTTCTTTCTTATCGGGTTAAGACAACTCTATACTATTTTATCAAAGAACCAGATACATAATTTAAAAATCCATCAACATTAAAGTTAAAGGATATACATTTGGCACCTTGTTCAGTAAATAATTTATTCATTTCAAATCAATTATTAAGATGATTTATTTCTGCTGCCTACATTTGGTTGAAGTGGAAAAAATTTTCCTTTCAAATGTCACATATCTTTCTAGGAATTTGCAATGATGATCCAGATGACGATCTAAGAATGCAAAATGGCACAATTATTACAAACATGGAAGACATAGAATTATTTATCGAGAGCTGGGAAATTGAGAAATCATTTGAAGTAACAACAAGAAGACCCGTTAGGAATTGTACTGAGCATGATTGCAGTCGCTGCATTGAGTTATTGAACAGAAGAGTTTTCATTCCATGCCATAATAAAGTAAGTTAAGGGCAACCATAGATAAGAACTATCAGGTTAGACATACTGAGAGTAATGCCAATAAATTCCTGTTCTTGCCATGATGTTCTTCTAGTGAGAAGAGTTTAGCCCCAAACCTTCTGTCAGTATGCTTTGGAATTCAGAATCATTTACTTTTATAGACTTAAAGAGATAAGAAGAATAATTATCTTTCATTCTCCTGTTTTTTTAGAATTCTATCGACAGATTCCAAGAAAAATGAAATTATGTCCTACAAATAAATGCCTCTAGGAGAAGAAATCAATGTCACTTGATAACCCAATAGAGAAACCAAGACAGTTGAGGATGTTATCAATTCTCTATGATCCTAGCCTCTTAGGTGTATACGTGTAATAGAACCTGTCATATATTCAATTTAATTATTCTTTGTCTCTAACTTTCTGACTTTATGTGACTAGTAGATATTTTAAATAATCTGTATCATTAAAAAAAGATCCATTGTTAGGGACAAATACAGCACTTCGTAAATCATTTAATGAAAAGTTTGTGAGCATCCAGCACCCTCAAGGCTTTCTGCTGAACTCCTGTGATCCAAAGATGAGCAAGACTGTCCCTTGTCCTCAGGAGGTCTGGTGGGAAAGCAAGCTTGTAAACAGGTATCTGACAATAGACAGTCTGGAGGGACATAGGAGCCCAGGTTTGGAGGAGACTGCTCGCACTTTTAGATGTTTGATTTACTTAGAAGGATAAATTTGCCAGGAGAGAAGAGGTAGGAAGGGACACCTAGGCAGATATGTATAACAGTATATATATATATATCAGAAAACAGCAAGTTTTGTGTAAAAGGCCATGTTAGGGAGACATTGAAATAGTTGAGTGTAAGACATATGGAGGGAAAGAGCCTGGGAAAGAGGATGAGGGAACTGTCAAGGCAGGAAGGAATTCACTGTGTGGCACCTTCCATGCCAGACCGTGGAGTGTAGACTCCATAGTCCTCAGCCTGCCCCATGAGTTCCCTCAGGGAAAGGCAAAGGATGTGAAGTCATGGGTTTTGCGCCTTTTTTTTTTTTTTAAGTTTATTTCTTTTTGAGAGAGAGAGAGGGAGAGAGAGAGAGAAGACTGGAGGGTCAGAGAGAGAGGAGGCTCTGTCAGTGCAGAGCCGGACGTGGGGGGTCAAACTCAGGAACCATGAGATCGTGACCTGAGCCGAAAACCAAGAAACAGTGCTTAACCCACTAAGCCACCCAGGCGTCCCATGGATGAAGATAGGTTTTAATTATTTACATTTTTTTTTGAAAAGCAGACATATAAAAATGAAAAAAATAACAAACACGTTAAAACTCACTTCAATGTCATTTTAAAGCATAATGATTTTCAAAAAAATTGCATTTTTGATGGAGAACTTAAAAGGCTGATTAAATCAGGAACTTTCCAGCTTAACTATTAAAGGCTTAGTGAGGCAACACAGGGTGCCATTTAGTCTATCATAGCCAGATCACAGGAACAGATCTCTTCCCAGTGAATCGGATGGCAAAAGAAAGGAATGCTGGTAATTTGTTTTTCCCACTTGTAAGCTTCATCTTCATTTGAAAATCTCCACAAAGCAGGCAGATGATCTGCCTGGATTCTATCATTCTTCTACCTAAAACCCTTCAGCATCTCTCACTCATATGTAAAGTACATGCCAAGCAACCTTCCTATCAAGACTTATGGGTCCTCTACACTCTGGCCCACCTATTTCTCTAGCTTCCTCTTGTGCTACACTCTCCTGTCTCCTTTCAACTCTTTGAACATTCCAAGATTTTTCCTGCCAATGAGCTTTTAAGCTTCTAGTTTTTCTAGCTGGAACACTTGCGTCCTCTGATTCATTTTAGCATGGTGACGCCTGGAATCTATTCAAAGACCTTTTTTAGCTAAGAAATCCACAGGCAGAGAATAGGTCTGTGTTATTGACCTTTATACTCATGCATAGCACCATGCCTGATATATAGTTAGGTGTTCAGTAAATTATGAAACGTGCATAAGTGAGTATATATGAATGGGAGATACAGGAGAATCAGCTTTTGTGGGTTAAGCAGAAATATGTATAATTTTTTTACTTCGGATGAATTATGTCATATGGAATTTCAAAACAAAAATACCCAGAAAAAGCTTACAAACATAATTCTGGAGCTCAGAGGAGGTAAGTTGAGGCCAGAGATCAGGTCTGGGGAGTCATTTGCATATGGATTTTTAAATATAACAATAAGTAGTGTGCAATGTGCCAGTGTCTGCTCTGTATATTTGCCATATATTAGCTCACAGCTAGGAAAAGATTTAAATGCCCACAATTGGTGGTATGAGTCCAGGAAGAACATTTGTAGCTAGCGGACATGTCCATTGAGGATGGAATCTAGAGAAACACTCAGAATATAAGGCAGCAGAGGAGCTGACAATAAACAGGTAAATAGGCAATACAACGAAGTACACTCCAAGTCCAAGGAGAGGGTCTTAAGAAGGAAACTAGCAGTGTTCCCTGGATTTGGCAGTGGGGATACTCTTGACCACAGCAAGTATTCCATACAAATTAAAGTGGTTGGAAACCAAGGAGATTCCGTAAAGAAGACTAAAAGAATGTAGAATCTTGTTTTTTTTATAGATATGGACCTTGAAGAAGAAATGATGAGATAGGAAGAATATTTAGTATTTTTATCCGGCACTTTGAGCTGTATCAGAATTTAGGATGTGTGTGTGGATGTTTAGTATGTTTGCTGAATGAAAGAGCAGAGAGAAAAATTGGAATAAATGGTGTTACAAGTTAAGTTATTTAGATTTCAGGCATTTCTAGATCAAAATGAAACCATCTATAGAAACAAATGTGTCTCTAAATTGAGGCAAGTCAAACTATATAAATTATTCAATGTTCAATATTACTACCTTTTTTGAGAAGCATTTAAAACCTCATTTAATAGGAAGGCCATGTATCATTATGGAATGCTTCAGGAACTTCCGGTTTTATCTGTCATGGATTCAAGTCCTATGTAATATATGGAAAGGACAATTATAACCCAAAGTATAATATCAGAAATAGATTGTGCTAGGTACACATGCTTTGTTTCTCTTTTATCTTTATAAGGTAGATTTATGTAGATTAGTGCAGGCAATATTTATCTTATCCAGAATGTGTTTAAAAATATTATACCATCAGAGGTGACATATGGTATTAGGAAATTTGGAATCTCAGGTCAAGGAAGAGCCATAGTAAATACTAACTTGCCACCCTTTTATTCTCTGAATAGCTTTAGTGTAACTTAGGCCCTTCAGAGAAATAAAACAACAGAACTTATCCCAAGGCAAAATGTATCTCTAGGTTTCACCGCAGAACTTTTGTGAAAAGATGTGGATCAATTACACCTATTTCTGGAACTATGAATGTGATGCACTTTCTGCGTATGTGGCTCTGTGCAACAGGTTCGACATCTGTATTCAGTGGAGAACACCAGATTACTGCTGTAAGTAGTACATTTCAGATAATATTTCTCACCATCAAAAAGCATTCCATATTTTTTGCATTCACTTCTTTCTCTTTTCATTTTTCACCACAAAATAATTTCATAAGAATACAATGCCTATCAATGTAACCTAGAAGTTAGATGTCAGCTTTCCCACATAGGCAACTTCTATTTTCATCCTGATCTACACCTATGGTCGGCCTCAGTTGTCCCAGAAGAAAACCTAGTCCACAAAATATTAGCCAGCAAAATCAGTGGAAGTGTGGAAGAAATCACAGGGAATGGAAAAAAGATTTGAATTCTGTATCCCAGAGCACATTTTGTTGGTTTCAATTCCACCTGCCTCATTTGCCCAGCTTGTTCCCGAGCTTGTGAAGAGGATGCATGATTTTCTGTCCCCTTTTCCTCCTTTCCTGATACTGTATCCACTTTCTGGAAACTAATCTTTCTGGCTTTCTTTGATCCATATCTAGGTTCAATCTTTTTCCAAATACGTGTTTGTGTATCCTTCTTCTTTTGTATGTATTCTTTGCTCATTTTTATCTTTTTTAATGAATATAATTTATTGTCAAATTGGCTCACATACAACACCCAGTGCTCATCCAACAAGTGCCCTCCTCAAGGCCCATCACCCATTTTTCCTCCCCTCTACCCCCACATCCACCCTTAGTTTGTTCTCTGTGTTTAATAGTTGGCCCATTTTTATCTATAGGGCCCATGCTTTCTCATCAAGTCGTAAGGCTTTTCATAAAAAGTTTATTCAACCTATCATCAGTCCTGGGCACATTTTACAGAAAACAATGTTAATTTCATTTACGAAATAGCAATTAAATAGATTAAGCGGTAAAATATGGTCAAAATGAATGTCAGTGAAATGTTCCAAGATAAAATAAAAGTTTTCATTTTCCCTAGAGGAAAAAATAAAATACACAGAGAAAGAATAATATATCCCAAACACCGGTTACATGACGTTGTTTCAGATATAAAGCAGCTCCTGGTGTGCCTTACTATCTCTTACCTCTCCTTGCTCCCAGAGGTAATCACTATTCAAGAGTGGGGTAGCTTGATTCATGGGAAATGTATGGCATCTCTAACTTTAACAGACACTGTCAAATTGTTCCCCACTGAGATTTTATCAATTTATATCCCCACCAGCTACATGTTCATTTTTTAAAAGTATGATTTTTTAAGATCACTGAAAATCAAAAGAATTTTCTCAAACATAATTTAGAAACTGCTCAGCAATGGTAGTTTCTTGTGACAGTGAAGGATTGAACCTAACCACACAGCATTTTTCTTTTTTATGGCTTGGTTGAGTTATATATTCAGAGCATATTTCTGTGCTTATCCTGAGTAGACTGTTGTATATCCTCACTACACACAGAAGTAACTTCATACTGGTTGAATCTATATTTATCCCAACCAGATCTGGGCTGCCTATTGGTCATATTATTTGCTACAAATCAGATGAGCTTTTCCTACTGTAACATAACATAATACTAGCTGGATATCTGGAAGATGCTCAAAAATACCTACTGTTTGTTTTGTTTCTAGTTTTGGGTTACATCATAAATGAAAAATGAACCTTGAAGAGACTGAAATGGGCAAAATTAATTTTCCAAAAGAAATCTGACATTTCTTCCTTTTCCTATAATCCAAATAGGTGACTTTTATCATTAGCAAATTTTGTCCTCTGTTATTCATAGCTCTGAATTGCCCAGAGGGGAAGGAGTATCAACCCTGTGTGAGGACTTGTGAAGCAAGAACATGTTTGAACAGATGGTTCTATGGACACTCTCCGTGTTTGAATTTAAGAGAAGATTGTGTATGCAAAAATGGAACCATTCTTCACAGGCCAGATTCAACTCAGTGCATTCCAGAGAAAGAATGTGGTAAGCAGCAGAGTGCAAAGTGACTTCTTAGGGACCTGGCAAATAAATGAAACTTATTTAGATCTTGAGAAGATGTGCTGAGAAGGATTGAACAAAGGTCACATAGGTGTTGGAAGGGAAACCAGTTCGTTTGTAATTTGATTTTAATATAATGATTGATTTCAATTGAAGTGACCCAAGTTAGAAATTTTGTTCAGGGGTGCCTGGGTGGCTCAGTCAGTTGAGCGTCCAACTTCACTCAGGTCAGGATCTCACAGTTGGTGGGTTCGAGCCCCGCATCAGGCTCTGTGCTGACAGCTCAGAGCCTGGAATCCGCTTCAGATTCTGCATCTCCCTCTTTCTGTCCCTCCCCCACTCACACTCTGTCTCTCTCTCTCTCACTCTCAAAAATAAATAAACATGAAAAAATTAAGAAAAAAAGAAGCTTTGTTCATAATGTAGGGGTTTTTTTTTGTTTGTTTGTTCCAAGATTTTATTTAAATTCCAGTTAGTTAACATACAGTGCAATATCAGGTGTAAAATTTAGTGATTCAACACATACAACACCTGGTGCTCATCACAAGTGCTCTCCTTAATCCCCATCAACTTTTTAATCCATCCCCCCATGGTGGTGATGTGTTTCAATCTCTACCTATGCCTGTAATAACTTAGCAAGAGTATGGCAAATTAAGAATTAAGAACATAGGCTGTGCACTGAACTCAAATTCCAATTATTTCACGTAATAATGATTCAGTTTTACCTCTTTGAGCCTAAGTTACACATCTGTAAAATGGGAAAAATAAAAGCACTTATTCCATAAGGCTAGTGTGGGGATCCATAAAATAATACAAAGTATTTTGCAACAGTACCTAGAGAAAAATAACCACTTGAGAAATGTCAGATAGTGTTATTATCTGGGAGAAAACATTTAATTTTTCTACTTTCATTTTCAAACCACTTGATTCTGACTCACCATCTCCATTGTGGTTGCAGATGAAAATAGTCCAAAATTGAGAAAATTGCAGTACCGTACTTTTTCAGTCATAGGGCTTATCATTGTGGTTAGAAGAAAAGAGAATTAGCTAATAATGAAAGAAAATGGGCAAGTAGAAGTGAAAGGCACATATAGTTCTAGAAAGTTTGTGTTTGTCATTGAGAAGAGTATTTGTAGAAGACTGAGAAAAAACAGGAGTGCTTATGTTTGTTTTTAGGGACCTGTGAGGTTGGTTTGATAGTAAAGAGAATAATATAAGAGAAGTTCATTTGAGGCTGGGGATATGTTGGTCACTATTCATCTCTATTATTATTATTATTATTATTATTATTATTTTAATGTTTATTTATTTTTGAAAGAGTGACAGAGTGCAAGCTGGGGAGGAGCAGGGAGAGGGAGACACAGAATCTGAAGCAGGCTCCAGGCTCTGAGCTGTCAGCAGAGCCTGACCAGGGCTCGAATTCATGAAACATGAGATCATGACCTGAGTTGAAGTTGGTTGCTCAACTGACTGAACCACCTAGGTTCCCCTCATCTCTATTATTTTTAAAAGAACTACTAGATGGCCATAGTTTTCATTAAGTAAAACTTCAATAATAAAACTACAAGAGTCACTAAATAATTAGCTACTTCCCACATTTAGATTTTAAAGCTGACATGTTTTGCATTTTCATTTGACAAAAATGATAAATGTGTGGTAAGGCCTTTTTTTCTTTCTAATACCACTCAGTTTTAACAGTTAATATTTTAAAACTAACTTAAATTTATTTTGCTGAGTTTGTTCAAGCTAAATAAGTTGTATTAGCAGACAAAATGAATAAGAAATAAACAAATGATCCTATTTATTGAAGAAGACAGGCAAATTTACAGGTAGTTGTAGGAGGGAAAAATATTTTTGCAGACTACATTGCAAATTTCATTAGAGAAAAAATGTAAGCTAGTAGCTGATGAAAAGGGGAATCTAAGAAAGGATAAATATGGGACGTGTTATCTATGTTGCTGAACCAATTCATGGTCTGAAATCAAAACAATAAGTGCATCACAGCTTCATTTATTTTAGTGGCCGGGTGATGAGTGATATAACATTGTTCCTCTTTTTAAGCGTGTACTGATAGTGAAGACCAGCCTCGCACTGCTGGGGAGGTTTGGAATGGGGGCATTGACGAATGTGCCCTGTACAAATGTTTGGGGAATGGAAGTATTATTCCCATAGAACCTGACTGTGATGAAGAGCCCTCACCAACTTGTGAACGAGAAGCTGAAGTTGTCCTGGGCATCATTGATAAGTGGACCTGCTGTTCAAAGGAAGTTTGCGGTGTGTATGTGGGCCAAAGCCTTACAGTTAACGCCACAAAATTTGTTGATACCATTTGTGAAAAAGTAAGATGTGCATAATGCTTGGTATAAAAGAAAGTAAAGGTTGAGGTAAAAACAGAAATATTGCCATAAATATTGTTTATATACTCTCAAAGCAAGTTTTATCTCATTCGTGTTTTTGCCGATTTTGCAAATACACACACAAAACTCTGGCTATTAACAATTAATAATATTCAATAATATGTGACAAGAGAACGTTTCTGGGAATCTTTGACTTGTGACAATCGAGGGTGAAAGACCATAATAAATAAACCTTCGATTGGCAACCTTTTCACATATGACCCATTTGTGAGCTGAATGTGTTTAATTGCAGCATAAAGCACAGATTTTAGTTATATTCACGAATATTTTAACGCTTCTGTTTCTTATTTCCAGGTTGTGACATGACCTTATGTGAAACTGCCATTCCAACATGTACGGATAGTCAAAAATTGGTTGTTGGCCATAGTCCTCTTTCTTGTTGCCCACAGTATCAATGTGGTGAGTGATTAACTAGGAGCATTAAGAGTCAGGTTTATTGTTTGCTCAGAATAGTGGATTAGATTCTCACTCTCTGTGTCTACAAGAAAATGATTGGTTATAAAATATTGTGGAGTTGTCTTGCTAAAGATAGTTCTTTTTTAACCTGAAATTTCTTTATAAATACATATGTAGATATTTTAAGTTTATATATTATATTAATACATCTATTTAGATAGTTAACTCAATGTAAAGATCTTAATCTTAGCAGAAATATATAGGAAATAGCAGGTGTGATATTGTGATTTACAATAAGAGATATAGATCTGGTCTTCCACCCCCTTCTCACCACAGAGCTCCTCATCCTTGGCTTTTCCAAAGTGAGGAGAACTAGGAAGTGTCTTTTGTTATGTTAATGAGTTAATGATTTCCCCTTGCCAGGGGAATCAATGAGGTGATTGGAGGTTGGAACTTTCAGTCCTACCCCATGATCTCCAAGGAGGGGAAAGGGGCTGGAGGTTTGATGAGATCTTCAATGGCCAAAAATTTAACCAATCAGGTTTATGTAATAAGGTCTCCATAAAAAACCCCAAGGTGGATGAGGTTTAGAGAACTTCCAGGAGAGTGAACACAAGGAAATTCGGAGCCTGGTGTGTTCTGAGAGGGCACAAGAACTCCCAACCCTTTCCCTATACCTTGCCCTATGCATATATTCCATCTGTTTATTCCTGAGTTATTTTCTTTTATAATAAATTGGTGATCTAGTAAGTGCAATGTTTCTCTGAGTTCTGCTAGCTGTTCTAGCAAATTAATCAAACTCAAGGAAGAAGATGTGGGAACCTCTGATTTATAGCCAGTCAGCCAGCAGTATGGGCTATACAAGGTGGGCTTGTAACTAGTGTTTATAGATAGAATTGAGTTGAATTGTAGGACACCCAGCTGGTGTCTGGAGAATTACTTGGTGCTGTATGGGAATCCTCCCCTACCAAACACACACTGAGTTAGCAAGATACAGATACATTCAAAGAGAAGTAAACCATGCTACTTTATCTAATCATTTCACTCTATACAACTTTTCAAATATCTTTGTGTTTTTGCAGAATGTGACCCATTGAAATGCCCCAGTATTTCAATTCCAGAATGCAGAGAAGATCAATTCATGATTCAAGTTCAACAGGAAGAGCCTTGCTGTTTTTCTCCTCTCTGTGGTAAGTGTTCTGTAAGATAACTTTTTGGAACAAAGGGAGGGAAAATCTTTTATTTGATGTGAATTTTATGGGACTCATGGTAACCAATATTCTGCTAATATACTGATAGAAACTCAACTGAATAAGAACATTTGAAAAGAAAGTACAGCATTTTAAATGACTCTTGACAATTATTACGGTTAGCTCTACATTCACTTAACATATATATGGACTCGGGGCGCCTGGGTGGCTCAGTCAGTTGAGCGTCCAACTTCAGCTCAGGTCATGATCTGTGGTCTGTGAGTTCGAGCCCCGCATCGGGCTCTGTGCTGACAGCTCAGAACCTGGAGTCTGCTTCGGATTCTGTGTCTCCCTCTCTCTCTGCCCCTCCCTTGCTCATGCTCTGTCTCTCTCTCTGTCAAAAATAAACATTAATTTTTAAAAAAAAACATATATATGGACTATATATACCAGTCAAAACACACTCAAGGCAATATAATTAAGTATTTTTTTTCTTTAATAAGGCTAGCACCAATTGTTTTTGGAGAAAAATTTAGCCTTGGCTTTCCTTGAAGAACCAACTAAAATAATGGACTCTGCCAAGCCATTATAGAACCTCTTTAAAATTTCATTTTATATAGGGGCGCCTGGGTGGCTCAGTCAGTTAAGCATCTGACTTTGGCTCAGGTCATGATCTCATGGTTCATGAGTTTGGGCCCCGCGTCAGGCTCTGTGCTGACAGCTCAGAGCCTGGGGCCTGCTATTCTGTGTCTCCCTCTCTCTCTGCCCCCTCCTTGCTCATGCTCTGTCCTCTCTGTCTCTCAAAAATAAAAAACATTAAACACATTTAAAAAAATTCATTTTATATAGCATGTGTGATATATGTGTGAGCATCATGATGCTGGAAGAGAATGGTAGAGATGAAAGGTGTCCAGGAAAAGACTGTCTATGAAGCTATATATTCCATCTGATGAAATGGACATTGAAAACTAAAAAGTTCTCTGTTTTTCATTGCAAGTGGATTATCATATCTAAGACTGGTGATTAATGTAGGCTTCAGATGTACCTATGGAAATCAAAACACATCTCTTTCTACCCGTTAAGGTTCTTTGAGTGCAAGTGGCAAAAGGGATTGATTCCAGCTAGCTTAACACAACCAATTAGTGGAAGGCTTGGGAATCAAGATTTTGTAGGAGCAAGATGAAGCAGACCACGCCCTGGGAAGGAAAGAAATCAGCTATTGTAGGTGGCAGTCACTAATGACTGACTCAGCAACATCCATTTCCTGCCCTGGTGTGTCTCTATTTATGATTCAAATGCCATAGAGAGAGATTCGCAGAGGCCTGCTGAGGGTCAGGCACCTTTATGAAGAGTCACTCCAAGACTGTGTGGGTGGGGCATTTCCTCAAGGTCATTCAGAGAATTATAATCAAAGTTGGGAAAGGGATACTGAACAACCCCAAAGAACACATGCCTACTGTATTATCCGTCCATCCATAAACTAGAGTAATCAAGGGTAGTGAATTCAGAAAACTTAAGTAAATAAATCGATGACATTTTGATCCTAGAAAAAAGAAAGTTGCTCCAGAAATCTTAATGCTTTTCTCGCTGTGCTTGGAAAGCATAAAGCAATATACTTAGTTAGTATTGTTTTTATGACCACATGAGGAAATCTGTCTGTTAAAGACTTGTTTTCCCTGTTTCCTATTTTATTGAACATGATGGTTTGTGTGTGTGTCATAATGTGAATTAATCACTTGTTTTTAGCTCAGCTGTGACTTCTGACCTTTTGTTTTACCTTTAGTTTGTGAATCTTGCACTGAACCTGTTCCACTATGTACTGATGGGGAGTTTCTCACTGTGGATCTTAATACTACACATTTCTGTTGTCCTCAGTATTACTGTGGTAAGTATATCTTAACTAATTTAAAATGTTTAGATGTGTCCAATATTTAAGAAGCCTCATGAATCTTAGTTGTGCTGTTATATCACACCTTCATTGAATTCTAGCATATAAAATATATATTAAATGTATGCGATGTTTTTATATATCTAAGAGCTCTTCTTGGATAATATCATTACCTCCCCAAAATAGATTACTATGACTTTTTTCATCATCCTAGAAAGACCAGCTTTCCAGGTGATTCCATACCTTCTCCACTTCCTTTCTCTTCTTGCCCACCTAGTGTTTCTCAGGGCCCTTCACCTGATGAGCTGGTCCTGGTTATACTTCTGTTTTCATGCATTCCATGCTCACCAATACATGGCCAATGAGTGGTGGGAGAGGTAGCAGTGGGAAGATAGGAATCTGTTCCCTATATCAGCAATGGCTGTGAACTAAATGGTAGCTGGAGAGGACGAGCTTTTACAAGAGGCTAATCTTCATCCACGTCATTTTTTTCTATTTAGTTTGTGACCCAAATCTTTGTCCTACACCACTACTCAACTGTGCAGAAGATATGAACCTTATAAAAGAAAATGTATCTGGTCAATGTTGTCCAACATGGCATTGCGGTAACTAATTTTCATACTTCAAAGTTTTATTGCAACACAGTAATGTGTTCTGATCAATATAAACATGTTGATTTTTGCCTTTTAGAATGTAGCTGTGGAAACCTTGTTATGCCAGCTTGTGAAGTGGTAAGAACACACATTTTGATTGAACTGTCATATTATGTAAATTAGTTTAATTCTTGCTTTATCCCCCTTATTTCTGAGTTGTCAGAGTTAATGAAATTATCCTTATTAAATGATACTGAAGTAGATTAAAGTAACATGTGCTGGTATCAGGGAGCAGTGAACCTTTTTTATTTATTTGAGATAAGAAAATGCACTTTCACTGGAGACTGAATCCATTAGTCTTATGTCTACTTGACTTCACTGGTCTGAAAATAAAGCAAAACATTGGAAAAAAAGATTACCTCCATATTGAGAGGTGTTCCTAGTGATTCTTCAAGAAATTGTGCCAAAGATGCATCTGTTGTGGAGGAGGAGGGGATATAAACATGTAACTGTACCTTCTTAAGAGTTATATGAACATTTTGTAAATAAGGAAATTGAGGTCCAGAGAGAGTAAATGACTGACTGAGATCTTCAGGACTCAAACCAAGGGTTGTTTTATGTGTGTGTCTTGTGTATTCCTTTATTCTTTCTACTTTGCCATAACTCTTTCATTTCCGTTAAAAACTACAGCGAAGACACAAGTTTAAATAACAAAAGCAAGTTGAAACTGCCTTGTTTTTATTCCTGTCTTGGACTTTTTTTAGTCGTACTTCACTTTCCTCATCTGCAATATAAAAGTAATAACAAGTGTCCAGCTCTTGGTTTCAGGTCAGGTCATGATCTCACGATTTGTGAGTTCGAGCCCCACTTTCAGCTCTGCACTGACCGTGTGGAATCTGCTAGGAATTCTGTCTCTCTCTGTCCCTCCCCCCTGTCTTTGTCCCTTAAAATAAATAAATAAACTTAAAAAAATAAACATAATAACAATACCTATATCAGATGAATGAAATAAGTTAATATATATTAAATATTTAGATAGTACTTGACACATAGAGCACAATAAGTATTAGCTATAATTATTATTACAAAATTAACACAATATATCATGGAGAACTTTCTAGGGAAGTTCACTATCAAGAAAAATTTGGAAGAAAGTGACAGGTTAGAATAATGGATGAAAGGAATTGAACTATTCCACATAGACGCTAGGATGAACATGAATAAACACACCAAAAGGTGAGGTAAAATACGTAGGCTAAAAGGTAATGATGACTCTTGCCTTGAGAAAAAGCTAACTGGAGGTAGAGCAAGGAACAATGGGAGATGAAGAACTATACGAGTTGGTGTATTGAGGTTGGCTTTAAAGATGAGATGGAAGAATGTAGATGTTATTTATTTATTTTTTCTTTGCAGTTCTTCATTCAACTAACATTTGTTGAAAACCAGTTTGTGTGGTGATGGGACCAGACACTTGAAATAGCACAGCCCTATTCTGAGGAACTCACTGCACATTTAATATGATAGGAGAGAAAGAGGGTCCTGCACAGGATGGAAATTATGATGAAAATTGAGTGTTTGAGTTAATTTTGCTCTTCCTGTGTAGCAGGGTAAGGACAGTAAAACATTAGAGGGAAGTAGATCAGCCAGAGACTGTTACAGCCATTCATGAATGAGAACCTTGGGTATAGCAAGATCCGTATAGAGGGACTAGGGAGAGGTTGAATTTAGGAGGATAAAAAATAGGACCCTGGCCCTTTGTAACATGTGTGTAGGAGTGTTTGTGTGGGGGGAGGAAAAACGGAGAGAGAGTGAGCGAGAGAGAGAGCGAGCTAGAAACAGACACACACATACATGGACACACACAGAGAAATATCTACAAAATTTTTAAGGTTACAAGGCTTGCACATCAAAAGTCCGAGAGTCCTGGGTCCTTGGGTAAACACTGATCACCAAAGAAGCAGCTAAATAGAGACCCTGTGGTTTCACCTCTACCCAGCCTCATTCAGAGCTCTCCTCCTGGCCTGGAAGAGGTAATAAAGCGTCTTGAGACATTTCAATAACTTCAAACACAAGATAAATCTAACCCTCATCCTATGGGATTTTGTGCCTACTGTGTTCTGGGTCTTTTGAAGTGTTTTTGGGGATAAGCCTGTATGTTTATTCTTTAAACTTGTTCTGGTTGTTACCTTAACTCTGGGCGTGTTGTGTATGCCTGTGTGTATGTGCCCCTTTAACACCTGTCTTAGCCTGACCACCAACTCACCAACCACTTTACTGTCCATCCCTCTCTGTCCTGTTTTTTGTTGTTGTTGTTTGTTTGTTTGTTTCTTCTTGTGGGTTTCTACCATTCTCCACTTACC
Organism: Puma concolor; assembly: GCF_028749965.1. Classification (NCBI taxonomy): domain Eukaryota; kingdom Metazoa; phylum Chordata; class Mammalia; order Carnivora; family Felidae; genus Puma; species Puma concolor. The sequence continues at coordinate 38,923,704 of NC_141673.1, read as the reverse complement.
TTTTCTCTGTGTTCTTCTCCATCTCCAATATTTAGGCTAGATGTTGGCCTATCTAGCTTTTTTTCCAGTTCAACTCTCAATGTCTGAATATTAATTTGAATCAAAATTTCACATTACTCAATACTCCAAGCATCTGTTGAGTGCCTGCTATTTTATATATTAGCACTGTGCTAGGCACACAGAACATATGCAGTAGCTGCAATATTCTTGAACATCCTACCTGAATATATGTAACCACATGCATGATATAGTTTTAACATTCATGATTCTATACAAGCATTGACCTGACCCATTGTTCTTGAGTACTTACTCTGAATAGTTGCTAAACATTTGTTTCAGTGTCTAAGATGGTATATTATTTTAAATCACATCAGCTTATTCACATAGACAACAAATGTATCTCAACCTAAAGAGTTTATGGTAGGCCTTTGCAGTATTCCTGTTTTTAAATAGCAACTTTATTGAAATATAGTTCACACACCACACAATTCAGCCATTTAAAGTATATGGTTCCATGGTTTTTATTGTGTTCATAGAATTCTGCCACCATTAACAAAATCAACTTTAGAACAATTTTATTAACCCCCAGAGAAACTCTGCACCTGTTAGCACTCACCCCTTATTTCCTCCAAACTTCCCAGCCCTAGGAATCTGTTCTATCTCTACAGATTTTCCTATCTTGAATATTTCATATAAGTGGAATCCTGTAATATGTGGTTTTGTGATTCCTTTCACTTAGCATAATGTTTTCAAGGTTCATCTGTGTTGCATTATGTGTCCATACTTCATTCCTTTTTACTGTTAAATAATATTCCATTGTTTGAATATGTCTAGATGTTCATCCAAATAAAGGTATACAATGGCCAATAGCACATGAAAAGATTCATAAGATCATTAGCTTTCAGTTAAATGAAAATCCGAACTACAGTAAGGTATCACTTCACACTCACTAAGAAGACAGATAAAAATACATGTTGGCACGGATGTGGAGAAATTAGAACCTTCATATGATACTGGTGGGAATGTAAAATGATACATCTGTTTTGGAATACACTGTGAAAGACAAAAGGCTATATATATATATATATATATATATATATATATATATACATATATATACATATACATATATGTGTGTGTATATATATATATATATATATATATACATATATATATATATATATATATATATATATATATATATATAATATGCCCCAGAAATTCCACTCCTAGGTGTATATCCATGAGAAATGAATACATATGTCCACACAAAAGCTTGTACATGACCATTCATAGCAAGCGCTATTCTCAGGAGCCAAAAAGTGCAAACAGCTTAAGGTGATGTTACTGATTTTAAAGGAGAGGGATGCTTCCTTGGGAGTTAAACACACCAACTTGGAGCCTATGCCATGGGAGAATTTGATTTATTTTTCTAACTCCATGTTTCTAACATTTTATTTCCAATCCCTTTGGAATTGGGTAATAACTAAAAATCATAAAAGACCAAATGAGTTAATGTGTATGAAACTACAGCTTGTAAAGCACTATAGAAGGTAAGATATTATTAGCTTATGGGTAAAAGTACCCTTTATACGTTACTATGAATTTATTAGAGTCATTTTTTACATTACGAATCAAATTAATTTTTTTACTGACATCACATGAAAATAAAATGCCCTCAGGAAAAGTTGCTCTTTAAAATGCAATTCTTGAAACTTTAAACTTGGTCCTATACTGAGAGGAATAGATACCGTTTCTGATAGGATAATGTTTAAGCATTGGTATGGAGGCATTTCATCGACACCTGAAGGTTATACTGCACTTGCTGTGTGTCTGCCCTATGGTAAGTTCTTTAGTTCTTTATTTTTTCTAAAAAAACCCTAAGAGGTAGGCAATGTTATTATCCCCATTTTACAGATGAGGGAAGTGAGGAGAAGACGAGCTTAGCAACTTGTCCTAGATCACACAGCTTGTAGGCAGCAGAGCCGAGGTGCGCACAGGGTGGCCCTATTCCTGAGTCCATGCATGCTATTCGTCACTCTACCATACTCTTTTGCTCCTGCTTTGTATACTATGGCATCCTTGCTCCATGTAAACATCAGGACCTTGGGCCACCTTGATAGAGAAGATCAAGAACATTCGCATCAAGCACAATTTCCAGGATTAGCAAGTATTCTCTTATCTCCAATTGCCCGCTAGAAGCGCAGAACCAAGCAATATTTTCAAGTCAGTAAAGACCATAAAGATCATCTTCTTTACCTTCACTCATTTAATAGATAAAGGAATTAAAATTTGGAGAGATTAAGTGCCGCCATCATCTTGTTTGTTGTGAATTTTTTTCTGTGGGCTGTTAATTAAATGACCACTGGGTTAATCAAAGCCTGTTCACTATCAAATATTTATTAAGCACCTGATGTGTGTCTGGCTGTATGGTAGGGAACTTACTAAACGTTATACTGTGTATATATTTTTACAGTTGTCATATGAGAAGCTGGTAAGTCATGTTTAATAATAATATCTTTCTAACAGGGAGAATTTACTGCAGTAGATCAGAACTTTCAGAGTGACTGTGGATGTGTACGGTATCTCTGTGGTAACTATGTTTCTTCTCACTACTAAATGCTATGAATATGATTTTTATCTGGGCACTATTAATAAATTAAAAAGTATTTTCTTTGAGTTGTATCACACATTTTAACCCATTTGATTAAATGTGTGCCAGTTTTTGAGTATAAAAATTCATTATCATTTTTCAGTTGCCTCTTTTGTAATAGCTCTAAATGTTCTGATAGATACCTTAATGGGGGGCGCCTGGGTGGCTCAGTCGGTTGAGCGTCCGACTTCAGCTCAGGTCACGATCTCACGGTTCATGAGTTCGATCCCCGCGTCAGGCTCTGGGCTGATGGCTCAGAGCCTGGAGCCTGCTTCCGATTCTGTGTCTCCCTCTCTCCCTGCCCCTCCCCCATTCATGCTCTGTCTCTCTCTGTCTCAAAAATAAATAAACATTAAAAAAAAAATACCTTAAAGATACCTTAATGGGACAGAACAACAAATATGTTTTGTAGAGGCTTTTCAGAATTGAAAGTTGATTTTATGGTCCTTTTAAATACATGTATTTACTATTTTTACAACATCCATCCAGAAGTGAGAGACTTTGATCATTGTTCTATCATTATGCATGCTAACATTGCAAAGCATAGAGTTGGTTTTTCTACAAAATAGCAAATCTTCATATTAAGTATTAATAGCTTAATAGGAAAAAAAGCTTTTATTCAACAGCTTTAAACTTGCATTTTTATATAAGAGAAGGCTTAAATTCGGTGTTAGCAAGGCACAGAGAGCTTCTGAGCTGTATTTTCATCACTTTCTAGCCTACCTTAATATGCCACTTTTACTTTGTATTAGCTACCTTAATCATCAGGCATAATGTATAGCACTATTTATTTTGCAGCACAACAAAATTGAAAAATTTATCTAAAAATAACCATTGAAAACCATGAAATGTTATACAATCCCACCATGAAAAGCCCTACCACTGTTGATTTGGCTTTTGCCTCATTCTATAGCTACTCCATCAAATTGTCATGTTATGTTTCCAGAAGAGAGAACAAACAGCTTGATGATCACTTAGATCTAAAATTCTGGAATCTGCTATAAAGTATAGCTTCTGAAGGCAGTTCAGACAGTAAAGAGTGGGACTAAATGTGCTACATTCATTATTAAGTAAACTCTTGAGTCATTAACAATATATAAAGGGAAAGATCGTTATTGGTTTTGAAAAAATTACACATCACAGTGAAAACATAAACTTAAATACAAGTTCCATTGAATGATTAATAAAAAAAATCCTCAAAATAGTACTTTTCATTGACTGTTTTTCTTTTCTTAGAAAAGGATGAGGTGTGTGCATTTCAAGAAGTATCAGTATTGAATCCTGGCCAGTCTATGATAAAGTATGTGGAAGGGGACTTTTGTTATACAGTGGAGTGTCTGGAAGAAAAAGATAACCATACAGGCTTTCACACTCTGAATTTTACAATGGTGAACTGTTCAAAAGAATGTGACATTGTAAGTATTCTTTGTAAGTCGTTCTGGTGAGAGTTAAATTAATAATAAAATGGCAGCTATAGAATTTTAACTGGTGAATATTCCATAAGTTAAAAGTATACATTTGAATATTTCAGCAATCTAGTAATGTGTAAGGTGTATAATGCATATTTTCCTTTCCCTGTGTACCATATTGAGCCTTATTATCTATTTATCTATACAGCTTACTTGACCTGCTTAATGAATCTTGGCTGCTAGATGTAAAGGTTAATATTTACTTCATTTCTAAATCATGAAGTAAATTATTATTTGAAGTGCCTCAAATTCAACCTTTTAAATGCTTACAGGTGTTCTGAGAGAACATCTAGGCATACTGGGAAGCACTTTCAGAGTGGATTCGTTAAAACTACTGGTATTGTTGTGAGGCTAACTAAACATACTGTCATTATATACAGCACCAGGTATATACTCCGTCTCCAAGTGATTATGATTGCTGTGGTACCTGCAAAAATGTATCCTGCAAATTTCAAATGGAAAATGGGACATCAGTTATATATGAGGTATGAATTCCTTAGTCCCTAAAATATGTTCCTTGGAGGGTAGCTCTCTGTGCTATTTTCTTAAGATGTTCTTAAGTCCAGTAAGTTTGAAAACTATCACACACACACACACACACACACACACAATAAACACACTCATATGCAGCACATAAGACACAGTTACATTTGTTACATTTTATTTTTTATTTTTTAAACAATTTTTTTAAATTTATTTTTTTATATTTATTTATTTCTGAGACAGAGACAGAGCATGAGCAGGAGAGGGACAGAGAAAGAGGGAGACACAGAATCACAAGCAGGCTCCAGGCTCTGAGCTGTCAGCACAGAGCCCGACGCGGGGCTCGAACTCACAAACCGTGAGATCATGGCCTGAGCTGAAGTCGGTCGCTCAACCGACTGAGCCACCCAGGCGCCCCACATTTGTTACATTTTAAAGTTTCTGATAATTCCTGCTGTAAAGGAATATGTTTAACTTATTTCTCACAGATATTTTATTATAGATTCTCACTTTTTTTTTTTTACAGATGTGAGGAATGGGCTTTGAGAATTGCTTTTTTCTAATCTTAGAATAAAGGGGGAAAACATTATTATTTTATTCACTCCTTTAAAATGAAGCATTTTAATGGAAATCTGAAACTCAAGGTGTTAGCATGTTATTATTTCAGGTATTGAAGATTTCAATGGGCAAATAAGAAAAAAGATTGAGTATTTGACAATTTTTTTTACAAAGAAGATCTCAAGAGTCAGTAATGCTATATTACACCTTTCCACCAAAAATAATGAAATAGTTATTCAGAATTTTCCTGTTATCTCCTAATAACTCCATATATGTTTGCAGATTGACCTATTCCTTCCTTAGACTAGAAAATGGAACTTTCTCATTTTAGTACATCACTAATAACATTTAGTACATTTCTCATAACTTACCTAAAAGTAGTTCACATTTATTGTTGCCATCCTTAGGTTTTTCCATTAATAGTTTAATTACCTAGAGGTCTTACTTCTGGTGTTTTTAATTACATGGGATTACTCACATACCCCCAAAACAGATTTCTCCAATTCTGTTCATTTTATGAAATAAGATTAACAATTGTCTTGTGCCATAGCCTATATTTCACAATTATGCACACACTAGTGTTACTGATTTAAATAGTTTTGATATTGTTTGTCTGTTTTATCACAGTGACATGTCTATTTTATTTTATTTGTTTTTAATTTTTTTTAACGTTTATTTATTTTTGAGACAGAGAGAGACAGAGCATGAACAGGGGAGGGGCAGAGAGAGAGGGAGACACAGAATCTGAAACAGGCTCCAGGCTCTGAGCTGTCAGCACAGAGCCCGACGCAGGGCTGGAACTCACAGACCGCGAGATCATGACCTGAGCCGAAGTCGGACGCTTAACGACTGAGCCACCCAGGCGCCCCGACATGTCTATTTTATAATATGTTATATTACATTATTATATTATATTGTTTATTTTTGAGAGAGAAAGTGTGTGCCTGCGAGTGGGGTAGGGGCAGAGAGAAAGGGACAGAGAGAATCTTAAGCAGGTTCCACGCCCAGCCAGAAGCAGGGCTTCATCTCATGAACCTTGAGATCATGACCTGAGTCAAAATCCAGAGTCAGACTCTTAACCAGTAAGCCACCCAGGCACCCCTATAATATATTATTTTAAGGAAGGAGTTTTGAAAATGGAAGCTTCTAAAGTGATGAAGACATAGGTGTCAGTGAGGGAAAAGGAATCAGAGTGTACTTGAAAAAACAGTAGTTTGGGGCTTTTAGTAACAGGGCAACATAAACTCTATTATCAATAATCCAGGAGCCATCTGTGTATATGACTAGTATTTACAGTGGGTAGCCTGAGATGTAAATAAAAGATTAAATTATCTTAAGAATATTTATTTATTGAGGGGGAGCGGGGGGAGGGGCACACAGAGAATCCCAAGCAGGCTCCACACTGTCAGCGCAGAGCCCAATGCGGGGCTCAAACTCACAAACTCACTAACTCACAAACTGAGCCACCCAGGCACCCCTGTTAAAATATTTTTTTTGAGAATTCTGGGGTGTGTGGGTGGCTCAGTCAGTTGAAATTCCGACTTCAGTTCAGGTCATGATCTCACAGTCCGTGAGTTCAAGACCCACATCGGGCTCTCTGCTGTCAGTGCAGAGCCCGCTTTGGACCTTCTTTCCCCCCCTCTCTCTGCCCCTTCCCTGCTTGCACTCTCTCTCTCTCAAAAATAAATAAAATCTTAGAATTCAACAAGTAATGCAATCAAGGTAAATGTACATCTGGATCGTTAACTCCTGGCTCTTTCAAAGATAAACTTTAGTTATCTAGAAATCTTATTTCTGTGGGACAACTAATTTTTTATTTCAGATAAATATGATAGTACTATTTGAGCTGAATATTAGAATTCTAATTTGAATTTGAATATTTTATTTCCTTTTATACCTGGGCTTGTAGATCTTTTCCAATTGAGGTTCCTAGAAGACCTAAAGATATTTATAAGTTAAAATAGAATCTGGAGAAAAAGAAGTTCATCCAAATTCCTTACTGCACAAGGAAACTGCAAGCCAGAGTTTGGCTAGCATTTTAAAATGTGGGTTGTAAAATAAAATTAGAAATCAACAATTACAGTCCAATAATTATGTTATAATTATGTTCAGCTGATTTTATTTCTAAATAAGAATTCTGAAATCAGGAATGAAATAAATCGTTATTATGTTTAAAAATTTGTTAAAAGAATAGGAATGTGTTTTAAAACAACCACAAGGCACATAAAACTAGGGCTATAAATCAATAATCACTGTCCTCCAAAGATTTTTTAATTTTTTGGTGATAAGGGAGTAGAAGGAATAATAAACAAATCTCAAGAAAGGAGGCGTGTTAACTAATATGGTTTGTTGTTTTATAATTAGTGAGGGAATATTAGAACAAGACCTTTGACATTTGGCCAAATTGGATAATTAATCTTGTAGTAGAAACAGACACTATTTGTTTCTTTTTTCTCTATTGCTTTATTTCACATTTACATCTCAGATCTAGTTTGAAACCAGACACACACACACACACACACACACACACACACACACACACACACCATATATGTATTTTTAATCCTTTTAGATAAATTTGGGGATATTTCCAGATAGACATTTTATGCCACAAGAAGTTCTCTGCCTCTTGACTTGGATAGGAAATATTCTACTTAAAAATATACCAGATTTGGGGGCACCTGGGTGGTTCAGTCAGTTAAGCACCTGACTCTTGATTTTGGCTCAGGTCATGATCTCATAGTTTGTGAGACTAAGCCCCACATTGAGCTCTGTGCTGATAGCATGGAGCCTGCTTGGGATTCTCTCTCTCTCCCTCTCTCTCTGCCCAACCCAGCTCACATGCATGCATGCTCTCTCTTTCAAAATAAATAAATGAACATTAAGAAAAGAGAAATACATCACATTTTAATAAGCAAAACAGTAATGTTCTCTTATTTTTAGGAGGGAAGTACCTGGCACTATAATTGTACCACATATGAATGTGTTAAGACTGATGAAGGGACAATGATTCTCAACTACAGTATGGTCTGTCCCCCTTTTAATGAGACTGAATGCAAAATGGTTTGTACTTTTTTATATCTAAAAAAATATAGTAATAAATATAACTTAGAAAATAATATGTTTTCCAAGGTAGTACATACATATGTAGTGGCTTATTTATTTTGGTGTATGTTTTATTTTCATGTATACATCAAAGCTCTATTCAGTTTGCCATTTTGAGTTATAAATGGCGTTCCAAATAATTCTGATTCTCTCTGAATTAACATTGTGCTATCTCTAGGGTTTTAACATCTAGATCAAATAATTATTGAAAAATCATTGGATCAGCAGACTAGAATCTCTTTCACCATGAATTAATAATCTATTTGAGGTTGGCCAATTTTATTTCTTAAGCACACAGCCAGATTTATGATGTCATTCGCTTTTTCATGCATCTGGCCTAAGTGAAATTTGTCTTAGCTTCTCTGAGCACAGGCCATGGTGGAAGTCGGCACATGTCACAGCATTGCTGATCCTTTAGCTTAGATATCCCAGTTTCTTATTTTCTCAGAGAAGAGTCCATTGGGAAAGTAGATTTTTGGAAGTGATACTTTTTCTTATAAGGCCCTTTGTAGCATTAATTATTCAGAAGATACCAATCCCTAATGAAAAGTGCGCTCTATTCTATTGTGTAGGCAATATTTTTCTTCAATGCGGAGAAATAGCATGGTCTTATTGATTTTTTTTTTAAAGATGTGCTCTTTTAGTGGTGGTGGCTAGCTGGCTGGCTAGATAGACATATATAGTAAAATAACAGGATTTCAGCTCTGGAAAGAATCTTAGGCGTCATCTTATTTCACAGGTTCATTTTTATAGCCAAAATTCTTTTTGCTTAAATTGCAATTAATAAGTTACTAAAAGCAATGAACAACTTACTGTAAGAACTCAAGACATAATTAATAAAATTTTCTTAATCAGGTAAGAGTCAGTCATCCTGAAGTGGGGTTTTTTTTTTGAATAATAAATATTAATGAAAAGATACATCATTTTAACATTTAATTATATTCAGGAACTTAGTCTTGTCTCATAGAATACGTTTGGTTATTTCAAGGAGTTGAAAATATAATGAGTTCTATTTAGAGTACCTATAAAACTTTGTTCTGGTAAGTGTGTGTGTGTGTGTGTGTGTGTGTGTGTGTGTGTGTGTGGCATTTAAAATGTGTTATAAGAAATAAATAAATAAAGTATTCTTTCAAGTAAGTTAATCTTTTTGTACTTTTTTCATATTACTAGTAAAAAAATAACCAAAATTGAAACAAAAATATTTGCTCCTAGTTTCAAAAACAAATTCTTATTAGAAATAGTTATATTTCTATCATTTTCTTATAAAGGCTTTGTGATATTTAGTAAAAATACTGAGAGTTAGTTTTCTATGTCTAGTCCAGGAGGAAATGAACAAACACTGTAAGTTTTGACTTTATTCCTTCTCTCTTCCTAGAATGAAGGGATTGTAAAGCTTTATAATGAAGGCTGTTGCAAGATCTGTAAGTGAGGACATATTACATGCATTAATTTGATAGATTAGTTTTAATTCCTCATGGTGATTTTGATTTTTTTCATACAATTCAGATCCTATAATGCAAGGAGAGAAGCACATTTTATAATATTATTACTTAAATGTCATGTGGTTAATTATTTTGTCAGTCTTCTGGAGTATGAATAAAATATTTTTAATTTAGATTAATTTTAATTTAAATATTAGAAATTTCTTCACTGTTGCATTTCCCAAAAGGTATTGCATGGGATTTTCCTAGATATTACGTTTAAGAGGTGTCTGTGGTATCAACTTTGCTTGGAACATAAAGTTAAGTAGGTTATGATGAGAATGGTATTGTGACTTCAGTAAGGACCTTGGATTCTATAACCCCATGTTAATTATTAAACAAGTAAGTACTTTATGTTATCTGAGGGCAGACAGCGGAAATTCTATGCTACTGACCACAATACTACCATCTATTACCTACACTGTCAACACTATTAAGCCCACAGCAGAGTGTATTGCAACTAGTTTTCACAACAGTTCTGGGAGGTTAGGTGGGAAGGTTGGTATGGTTTCCCCTATGGATAAGGAAATGAAGGTTCAGAAAAGTTGATGGCTCCAATCAGTAATGGATTTAGGCCTGTCCAATGCCTGGGTCTAGGACCTTTCAATTCTGCCAAGTCAGAATAATACCAAGCTACCTCAGTTTCTCCCATCTGACATGTAAGGACTTGTGAAATAGTTTCTGCCTTGGTATCACAGAATTCTTGTCTTCAGTCTTTGCTTCTGGGTGACTGGGCTATCTTGGAGAGACTGGATGTTGGATACTATGGCAGGTGCTGTGTAATAGCAAAGTGTGTTGCAATAGTCTTTAAGGAATGAATAGGAAATGCCTCTTGGTACAAATAAGTTCAGCCAACTAACAAATTAATGCTGTCCCAATTATATTCATTGCACTAGTGAACTTATCAAACTGACTTCTATTAAGTGCCTGCCATGTATCAGACACTCTTTTAGGCACTGGGACTATGATAGTGAATGAAACAATACCTGCATGCCTAGTGCATATTATCAAGAAGGGGATGAAACAATGACCACATAACTATATACTATTATGTCAAGTAGTGATGAGTGGTACAGAGGAAAATAGTACAGAATTAAAGGGATAGAGAGTGGGGGGCTAGGTTGCTAACTTAAGTGAGTGGTTAGAGAATGCCTCTGTGGTGAGGTGTCATCTGAGTCGAGACTGAATGTCTTTGGGAAGCCAGCCTGGAAGAATAAAAAGTATTGAAAGCAGAGGAAATAGCAACGATTGGTCAAGCACAGGGGTGAAGGCGACAGAAAGAAGAGGGTAGGTACCTCAGAGGTCACATTAAAGATGATTTCTTTTTGACTATTCTTTCTTCCTACATGAGAATAGAAAGGTTAATAAAGTAACTAACCACTGAGTGAAAGCATCACAAGGTACACACCAGTTTGCCCTCTGTCACCAACCCTGAACCTCTAGCCAGGCTATAGTTGGGAGGCTGGGGAAAGGAGAAAGAACAAGTATAGGAGTCTGAGGAAGAACCACGAATGAGATGGAGGAAAACCAAAAGAGGGTGTTTTTAGGAAGCCAAGTGTGGAAAGTGTTTCAAGGAGGAGAGTGTGGGAGACTGGATCAAATGCTCCTGAGAAATTAAGATGAGAGCTGAAATGTGACGTCCAAAGCTAGCACTTTGAAGGTCAAGAGTGGCCTTGGGAAGGACAGCTTAAGTTCAGGCAATCTTTGCTACACCTCTCTGCTTCAATGGGAGTAATTTAACTTTTATATACTTTAAATGTTGGAATTTCATATGAGCACTTACTTAAATAAATATTTTGTGGCTAAACTTAAATAAATAGTTTGGAAACTGGAGATCTAATTCCAGTCTTTTGTGAACAAGAAAACTCAGCAGAATGATCTGCGTGAGTTTCCTAAAAGTAGCAAAGCAAGTTAGTAAAAACATTGGTCTTTTTGCATCCTGATGCAGAGATTATTTGCATCTACTCTTATATAGCGTTAAATATATTTTCTTGGATGTATTATCAAGTGAAAGTCCATCACATATACAGAAGCATATTAATATATCATTAATTAATATAAAGTCTTTTAATGTGAAGTCATAAGAGATCATTTCAGAGCCATAAAATCAAGTATAACATGACTCATCCATACATTTCAAAAAGGTTGGTAAATAATTCAATTATATACATGTATGATTTTATATTAAAACCTATTAAGATAAAGTGGTTTTAAGCCTGTTTTTAATTTTAAAATAGATTTATGTGTATATGTATAGATGCCTAATTATGTACATGTATATATACTTCTACAATGTCTCATTCTAAAAATCATTTCATATTTTTAGAATTTTAAGTGTATATTTTATCTATATGTAATAAGCATAGGCTAATGCTAGCATTATTGCATGCATGGAATGATTTATGATTATGATAACTATTCTAGGAGAATAAGATAAAGAGATAAGTATAAATTAAAAATATGAGAAAAAGCTATTTGGAAACCGAAAACAAATATTGAACATAAAATATATGAGGGGAACTTTTAAGTTCATCTTAATATAGAAATATATTTTCTATAAATATATATATTATTTACTTTAATATATTCACATGTTTAATTGAATTAGAGAAATAATTTGACATGGGCCTTCAGATGAATAAATACATTTTATATTTTATCAGGCAAACGAGAAGAAAGAATATGCCAGAAAGTGATCATTAAATCAATCATAAGGAAACAGGATTGTATAAGTCAAAACCCTGTAAGTGGAAAATATAATTTGTTACATAAAGAGCACGTGTCTTTCCAAAACTACATGCATCACAGTACTAAATGTGTTTGTAAGCCAACAAAATGCCGATAGTCACAATATTTAACTTTGAGACTATTTGTATAGTCTAATATTAAAATATTCTGCATAAATAATCAATAGTTCTGAATCATAACTGCAATCTAGAGAGATAGAAATTAACGCTAAATATATTTGACTACATATTTCCTTAACTATGCAATTTTACTCAGCAAAAAAGTCCTAGTTCTAACTTTACCCTGTTTGATATGGCCTCTCCAATGCTTCAGTCTACATGCATCATGATATAATATAGATTACAATTGAATCATTAGATTGTGATGAACATTTTACATACACCTGTCTAGTTGTGTATTCACATTTATTTCATAGTTTAATTTACATCAGCCTTGCTGTCTTAGGCATCACCATGGTATATCTCTTTGATTTATTCAAGTTACTAAGTTTCAACCTGGTATTTTTTGCAGTCTTCTAACATACAGAAGCTTGAGAGTTAATGTGATAATAAAGTTTTGCTTTCATTTGATTTCTTAGTAGAATCAAATAGCCAGTTTTTAAAATTTTTGAGAATTCTCTTCTCATTGTCTCTCCTTATAGATAAATGTTGCATCTTGTGATGGAAAATGCCCATCTGCTACCATATATAACATCAATATCGAGAGCCATCTAAGATTCTGCAAGTGTTGTCGTGAAAATGGAGTGCGAAACTTGTCTGTGCCTCTGTATTGCTCAGGAAATGGCACTGAAGTCATGCACACTCTTCAGGAACCTGTAGACTGCACATGCCAGTGGAATTAAACTTTGGGATTCCAAAAACTCTATGCAAGAATCATAATTTCAAGTGAAGTTAACTTTTAACACTATTATTTAGGCACTGGAAGATTTATTCTGTTTAACAATAATGTATTTTTCAGACTATTGGGATATGACAATTGAACACTTGGTATAGAATACATACAATTTACTCAAAAAATATTAGATTTATTGACTTACTCTGTTTTAGAGAATCAAATGACTTTAAGTTGTTCAGCTGAAATGCAGTTATGTATATAATTGCAATATGCCTCAGCTCTGGGATATTTTCATCAATTAGAAGGTTACTTTGCAGAATTCTTTCAGTTTCACCCAATAGTGTTTTTTTTTTCTTTTTTACAAAGTCTGCCAAATCTACCTAAATTAAGATAACGGTACATTTGGGGGCACCTGGTGGCTCAGTCAGTTAAGCATCTGACTTTGGCTCACTCATGATCTCATGATTCATGAGTTTGAGCTCCACATGGGGCTCTGTGCTACCAGCTCGGAGCCTGGACCTGCTTCGGATTTTGTGTCTCCCTGTCTCTCTCTCTTCCTCCCCTGCTCACTCGCTCTATCTCTCTATTTCACTCTCTCTCAAAAATAAATAAAGATGAAAAAATTTAACAAAAAGATCATAGTATTCTTTTATCACTACTGTTTAGTCTGGTAAATGTATCACATACTGTTTAGTCAGCTAAAATTGGCATCTGGATAGTCATAAAGAGTGGGATGCTTAGAGACAGATCATAGAACTACAGGACTTTAAGTTATATAAAGCTTGAATGAACATTAGGGTTGTTAGTGCAAATTTCTCGCATTATGTGGGTCTATCAGATCACCAGAGAAACTGTGTGACTTGTACAAAGTCATTTGGTATGACAATACAGTGAATTCTTATTGATAGTTGGGTTAAGTCTTTTATATTCCAGTCCTATGCTCTTTTATTTTGAACAGTAGAGTAAGGTGTCTATCACAGAATCTTTGATTCTTAAAGAGTTTGCTTTGCATAGAATTAAGAATTTTAAATTCAATTTCCTTTAAAGTAAGGAAAAAAATGCCACACACACATATGTATATACAGATATATAATAGTTATCCCAATAGGAAATGCAGAAATGTAGCATCAGTTGCTAAATAGAGAAGGGATATCTTAGACTTTTATTTTTTATACCATTAAAACTGTTATTAAATATGTTGTTACTATTTAACATTTAATTAACTATTTGCTCTCTCATGGATGTATGATTTTTGATACATATTTGCAAACGATTGAAGTTGTGTGCTGTTTTGCTTTCCATGCTGCTGCTTTGCCAATGAGGAATGAAATACAACTATTTGAATGTATTAATAATCCTACAATGGAATGCTGCACTTTTTAAACATAGTAGATTATTGACATTTGCAAGGAGTATATCTGAGGTCTTTGCAAATCCCCAAATTGCCACTTATAGGATATGATTATCTAAATTTCCTCATCTATAAAAAGGAGAGAATTCCCTACTTGGTATGTAGTTGTGGGGATCAAATGAAGTCAAACAGCAACAAAAGAATAGTAGAGTTGCATTGAAAAGCAGATGCTTGGGGCGCCTGGGTGGCGCAGTCGGTTAAGCGTCCGACTTCAGCCAGGTCACGATCTCGCGGTCCGTGAGTTCGAGCCCCGCGTCAGGCTCTGGGCTGATGGCTCAGAGCCTGGAGCCTGTTTCCGATTCTGTGTCTCCCTCTCTCTCTGCCCCTCCCCCGTTCATGCTCTGTCTCTCTCTGTCCCAAAAATAAATAAAAACGTTGAAAAAAAAATTAAAAAAAAAAAAAAAAAAGAAAAGCAGATGCTTCTGTTTCAAAATCATGATTTCCAGAAAAAAAAATGCAACTTATGAGATATTTTGGACTTCCAGGGTTAGGTAAGGATGAATGAAAGATTGCAATCAACACTGTATCCGCAAAGTCCCAGTGACTACTCTCTATAAAAATTGACTTTATCTTATTGGTGCTTAATAAAAATGTTTCATTTCGTCTAGACATAACATTTCAGTATTTTTTTGACTCCTATTAGCATATTGATTGAATCAAATGTTTTTGGTTAAAATAAATTAACATTGCTTAAGAGAAACTGTTATGTACCTCAACTGAGGCACATAATGTATGTCTACTACATATTTCTTTATTTTCAGGCTCTGTAAAATATTTGTTATTAAATTAAAATACTAAGTCATGTTTAAGTCTATCTGTGGGGAAAACTGAAACATTGTCCTAGAACATCATAAACATTCTGAGACACAACAAATACTTATCGAGTACCTGCTATGTACCAGGTACTGTAAAAGCTCTGAGGACACAGGCAAAACAAAGCAGACACAGTGCTGACCCTCATGTAATTTGAAGTCTAGTGAGAAAGTAGGCATTAGTTAAATAAACATACCTATGGAAGGGTCAAGAAGGACAGCCCAATGTAGTATAGGATATTGGTGGTCCTCAAATCATCAGAGAGGTACAAATGGACTTTCTATAAATGGTGTTGGGACAACTAGATAATAACTTGGACAGAGAGAGAGGTCCATGGACACTAGGATAAATTCTACATGATGCAAAAAAGGGGGGTAGATGCAAAACAATCAATGAAAGGACATCACATCACATCACATCAATAAAAGAAAGGGCAAGAACCACATGATCCTCTCAATAGATGCAGAGAAAGCATTTGACAAAAGACAGCATCCTTTCTTGATAAAAACCCTCAAGAAAGTAGGGATAGAAGGATCATACCTCGAGATCATAAGAGCCATATATGAAAGACCCAATGCTAATATCATCCTCAATGGGGAAAGACTGAGAGCTTTCCCCCTAAGGTAAGGAACAAGACAGGGATGTCCACTCTAGCCACTGTTATTCAACATAGTGTTGGAAGTCTTAGCCTAGCAATCAGACAACACAAAGAAATAAAAGGCATCCAAATCAGCTAGGAGGAGGTCAAACTTTCACTCTTCACAGATGACATGATACTCTATAAACCCAAGAGATTCCACCAAAAAACTGCTAGAACTGATCCATGGATTCAGCAAAGTTGCAGGATACAAAACCAATGCACACAAATTGGTTGCATCCCTATACACGATAATGAAGCAAGAGAAAGAGAAATCAAGGAATTGATCCCATTTACAGTTGGACCAAAAACCATAAAATAACTAGGAATAAATCTAACCAAAGTGGTAAAAAATGTATACACTGAAAACTTTAGAAAGCTTATGAAAGAAATTGAAGACACAAAAAATTGAAAAATATTCCATGCTCCTGGATAGGAAGAAAAAATATTGCTAAAAAGTCAGTATTACCCAAAGCATTCTACATGTTCAATGCAATCCCAATCAAAATAACACCAGCATTCTTCACAGAGCTAGAACAAATAATCCTAAAATTTGTATGGAACCAGAAAAGACCTTGAATAGCCAAAGCAATCTTTAAAAATAAAACCAAAGCTGGAGGCATCACAATCCCGGACTTCAAGCTGTATTACAAAGCTGTAATTATCAAGACAGTATGGTTCTGGCACAAAAACAGACACTCAGATCAATGGAACAGAATAGAGAACCCAGAAATGGACCCACAAACATATGGCCAACTAATCTTTGACAAAGCAGGAAAGAATATCCAATGGAATAAAGACAGTCTCTTCAGTAAGTGGTGCTGAGAAAACTGGACAGCAACATGAAGAAGAATGAAACTGGACCACTTTCTTACATCAGACACAAAAATAAAATGGATGAAAGACCTCAATGTAAGACAGGAAGCCATCAAAATCCTAGAGGAGAAAGCAGGCAAAAAACCTCTTTGATCTTGGCCGCAGTAACTTCTTACACAAGATGTCTCCTTAGGTAAGGGAAACAAAAGCAAAAATGAACTGTTGGGACATCATCAAAATAAAAATCTTCTGCACAGTGAAGGAAACAGTCAGCAAAACTAAAAGGCAACCGACAGAATGGCAGAAGATATTTGCAAATGACGTATCAGATAAAGGGTTAGTATCCAAAATGTATAGAGAATTTATCAAACTCAACAGCCAAAAAACAAATAATCCAGTGAAGAAACGGGCAAAAGACACGAATAGATACTTCTCCAAAGAAGACATCCAGATGACTAACCAACACATGAAAAAATGCTCGACATCACTCATCATCAGGGAAATACAAATCAAAAGCACAATGAGATACCATCTCATACCTGTCAGAATAGCTAACACTAACAACTCAGGCAACGACAGATGTTGGCAAGGATGTGGAGAAAGAGGATCTCTTTTGTGCTCCCGGTGGGAATGTAAACTGGTGGAGTCACTCTGGAAAAGTATGGAGGTTACTCAAAAAATTAAAAATTAGAACTACCCTACAACCCAGCAATTGCACTACTAGGTATTTATCCAAGGGATACAGGTATGTCGTTTTGAAGGGGCACATGCAGCCCAAAGTTTATAGCAGCACTATCAACAATAAGCAAAGTATGGAAAGAGCCCAAATGTCCATCGATGGATGAATAGATAAAGAAGATGTGGTATACATATACAATGGAGTATTACTCAGCAATCAAAAAGAATGAAATCTTGCCATTTGCAACTACGTGGATGGAACTAGAGGGTATTATGCTAAGCAAAATTAGAGAAAGACAAATATCATATGACTTTACTCATATGAGGACTTCAAGATGCAAAACAGATGAACATAAGGGAAGAAAAGCAAAAATATTATAAAAACAGGGAGGGGGACAAAACATAAGAGACTCTTAAACATGGAAAACAAACAGAAGGTTACTGGAGGGATTGTGGGAGGGGGGATGGGCATTAAGGAATCTTAAATCCTGAAATCATTGTTGCACTATATGCTAACTAACTTGGATGTACATTTAAACATAAATTAAAAAAGGGGGGGGGGAGTAGAACTTCCAAAAGAAAATACGGGAGAAATTCATTAGAACCTCAGAGTGGGGAAAGTTATACTAATTCTGACTAAATATCCAGAAGCCCAAAAGAAAAGATTGATAAATTTAACAAGAAAACTGACAACAAATTCTGCAAGACCAAAAAAAATGTCAAAGTCAAAAGAAAAATGTAAAACCAAAGCACAATATTTACAATGAATCTCTGATAATGTCTAGTCTTCTTATAAAGAGTTCATTAAAAAATCACAAAAGGTGGGGCGCCTGGGTGGCTCAGTCAGTTAAACGTCCGACTTCGGCTCAGGTCATGATCTCACGGTCCGTGAGTTTGAGACCTGCGTCGGGCTCTGTGCTGACAGTTCAGAGCCTGGAGCCTGTTTCAGATTCTGTGTCTCCCTCTCTCTGACCCTCCCCCATTCATCCTCTGTCTCTCTCTGTCTCAAAAATAAATAAACATTTAAAAAAAAATAAAAGAAGTCGTTCTAAAAAAAAAAATCACAAAAGGAAAGTATGAACAACCTAATAGAAAATGGGCCAATGACTTGTACCGAGAAAAAGAAATCATATTTGAGGACACTTAAAAAAGAGTCGAGCATACTTTTCATAAAAACATCTCATGTTCAATTCACACCAAAAAGCATTTTTTCACCTACCAAATGGTAACAAATTAAAAGTTTAATTATACTTTTATTTTTTAGTCTGGGCAGCTTATAAACCACAAACATTTCTTATAGTTCTAGAGGCTGGGAAGTCCAAGATCAAGGTGCCAGCAGTCTTCTTGCTGTCCCCTCATGTGCAAAAGGGTCCAGGGAGCTCTATGGGGTCTCATCTATAAGGGCACTAATCCCATTCACGAGAGCTCCACTTCATGTTCTACTCCCCTCCCAAAGGGCCCACTTCCTAACACCATCATATAGGAGGTTAGGATTTCAGCATATGAATTTGGGGTAAGGGGACACAAAAACCCAGACCTTAACAAGTAGGTTGAAAGGTGATTAATGGGTGATAGATTCGACTCAATATAAACACCCCTCTTGATGTACTCGTGCTCAGATTCACTCAGACACTGACTTCTGTTTCTGCAGCTGGTGGTACTGGATTGCTTCCATCTTCATGGTAGTTCCCTACACAGGCAGCCTGAAACAGCTGGGCAGGAACAGCACAGCGCATTGGCGATTGGCTTCCTTGGCTTGTCCTGATCAGCGTCTTGGTGTTCTTCTGGGGAAGAAGGACCCCATTTCTTTCCCATTCCTGCCGTAGGCACTCTGGCTTTTCCTACTACTTCTGAGCCTGGAAGAAGCACCATGCCCCCTTGACTACCCTGATAAATTGCGTAATGCAACCTGGAATAAAGGACAAATAAATATCCTGTGAGGTGAACTCTGAACAATGATAGGCTCAGGAGCCAGCAGGTAAATTGCTCACTGTCACTCCTCATCATCACGGACCATTCCAAGATGTAGTGTTTCCTTTTGACCTTTCCATATATGTCTACGTTTTATGAGAGCTGTGGCCCACTCTCTAATAATTTGACCTGTATTTACTTTTGTTTCTCTCTTGCCTCATGTCCCCTTAAATAGTTCCTTGCAGAGTCTTTCCCACCTCAGTAAATAACAAATTTAATGTGTGTGTGCGAGAGTTTGAGTGTGTGTGTTGTGTATGCATATACTTGAACACATGTACCTATCTCCTGTAAGAAATTTCCATTAGAACTACAAAATGCTGGGGCGCCTGGGTGGCTAAGTCGGTTAAGTGTCCGACTTCGGCTCAGGTCATGATCTCACAGTTCATGGGTTCCAGCCCCGCATCGGGGGCTCTGTGCTACCAGCTCGGAGCCTGGAACAAGCTTTGGATTCTGTGTCTCCCTGTCTCTCTGCCCCTCCCCTGCTCAGGCTCTGTCTCTGTCTCAAAAATAAATAAACATTAAAAACATTTTTTAAAAAAACTACAAAATGCCATTTTTTTAATGTTTATTTTTGACAGAGAGAGAGAGGGAGAGAGAGAGAGAGCATGAGTGGGTGAGGGGCAGAGAGAGAGAGGGAGACACAGAATCCAAAGCAGGCTCCAGGCTCCGAGCTGACAGCACAGAGCCCAACACGGGCTCGAACTCACGGACCGTGAGATCACGATCTGAGCTGAAGTCGGCGGTTCAACTGAGCCACCCAGGTGCCCCCAAAATGCTATTCTTATCTTATTAAATCAATAAGGCTTAGATGTTTAGTATGCCCTGTTGGAAAGGAGAAGAGTAAAAAACAAATTCAGGCAGTTTGTAGGAGAGAAAGAATACAAAACATCCACCTAAATAATTTCTATTTTCTGGGCGCCTGGTTGGCTCAGTTGCTTAGGCATCCAACTCTTGATTTTGGCTCCTGACATGATCTCATGGTTCATGGGTTGGAGCCCTGCATCCGGCTCTGCACTGACAGCTCAGAACCTGCTTGGGATTCACCCTCTCCCTCTTTCTGACCCTCCCCCCTTTACACTATAGTCTTCTCTAAATAAATAAATAAATAAATAAATAAATAAAACTTTTATCATCATTTTATTTTTGCTTTTCTCCCTGCCTTTTTTTAATCTGGGATTTAATTGAGTATATATTTTTAATTTTAAATTTCTTTAAGAATGTTTACGTTCTAAAAAGCTTTTCTGCAGTAGAAATTTTATATGCCCTATAGGATTTTATTAAGTGAATATCACAATTTATTTAACCAGTCTATTAATGGATATTAAATTTGCTTCTCATTTTCCCTATTATAAATCTTTATGCGTGAAGTGGAATTGAAGGATCAAATGGCACTGACATGCTGAGGAATTTCCATCTGTATTGCCTAATTTGTCTTCCACAACTGCTGATCAACCTTTTTCTTCCCCAGGAAGTTTATAAGTTTGTTTCTTTTATCTGTTTGTCATCATTAACACTAGGTAGTAGTAGACAAAAGTCTTTATTGATATAATAAAAGCTCAGCTCACAATAGAATATATGTCTGACTGTGCCACTGAACTCAAATCTTTTTATGTACTCATTTTATCTCTTATCTATTTTTCCTTTGTCCATTTTCTTAGTGGTAATTTTACACAAAGCCTTTTCAGGAGAAATGATTTTACAAACTTTAATTCACCTGTCTCCACCTTTAAGTATTCTAGCTAACATGTCCTGGGACTTTTGGTTCTGTTTTTTGAAAACAAATTATCAGGGGTGCCTGGGTGGCTCAGTCAGTTAAGAGTCCAACTCTGACTCAGGTCATGATCCCATGGTTTGTGAGTTCGAGCTTTGCATTGGGCTCTGTGCTGATAGTGTAGAGCCTGCTTGGGATTCTCTCTCTCTCTCTCTCTCTCTCTCTCCCCCTCCCCCACTTGTGCTCTCTTTTTCTCGAAATAAATAAACTTTAAAAAATTAAATTAGTGGTAAAACAAAACCTCTTATTCATGTTAGCTTTAAGAGATGAAAATGAATAAATTACTAATATATTCCATTCAATTAAGCTGAAAAGGAGAAGAGGCACAGTACCTTGAGGCTCTAATGTCTAAAAGAGAATAAAGATTCCTAATAGGAGTTAAAAGTATTCTGAGCTTTTTCTAGGCAATTAATTATCACACAACTTTTCAAGGTTAATGTTCACATTACATAGAAAATAACAGTATTGAAATCAAGATATCTCAACAAATTCTTAAAATGAATCTGAGAACATTTGTGGCCACAACACATAGATTCAGAAGATTTCAAGATACACAAAAATTATGACTCTGACCAGAGGGAAGAAGCCCAGGTGAATTAGGATTCACATTTGTGCTAAGATTCCCAAAGTCACTGTGGATGGTCCAGCAGTCTGGTTTCAGTATCAAAGTGCTCATCTAAGGCACCAGGGAGTACTGAAATGTGGCTCAGCCTCCTCAAGCCAGGTCATGTACCCTGAAAGAAGCTGTTTTTACCCAGAGGAAGGAATTTTTTATTCGCATGAAGACGCTGGCCTCTTGCCAAGCCAAACACCCATTTGGGACTGCATCTCCCCAGAGAAGGAGCTGTTTCTAATAACTCCTGAGGTATTTTCTAATTTCTCCACTAGGCATTGTGTCTTTTCCTAATATATCTACCATGAGGAGGCACCTTATACTAATTTGCACCAAGGTCAGCAACCAATCTTGTTCTTAGCCTTAGCATTCTTTTTTTTTTTTTTTTTTCTAATAATGTCTTATAAATGGCCATAGTGACTTGAAATCTTGCCCCTACACTACCTCTTTGGTGAAAAAACAACGGTTTTTCAGAGTTGTTTCACTAACAACTGCTAACTAGAAAGACCGAAGTTCTGGTTAAAGTCGAAATTCTATTAGCAAAAATGTTATCTATTACCAGAAAACAGATTACAGACACTTTGAGATGGATAATATTTCTTTTAATTATATTTGTTTACTAAAGAGTATGGAATTTAAGTTTTTTGCCTTCTCATATTTGTGTCAAAATTAAATTTTGTCTATATATTCTATTAAAAGTTATATATACATGCACATAAACGCACACACATAAAAATAAATTCAGTTTTGCAACCCAATTTAAGTTCCATATATGCATTAACTATAATCCTTGCCGCCAGTCCTAATATCTCCATTATTGAATTCTTATGTTTGCTTTGTTTCTTGGTTGCTTATGTCTTCAAGTATTTTTTTCCCAGAAAGGTATATATATGGATTGTGTATTTTCTGAGGCTTTACTCACAGTGTAGCACGATAGCTAAGGTAGGCTCTCAGATGAAATAGTTATAAGTTCATATCCCAATACTATCCTTTTCTGTGTGAATCTAAGTAAATTCAATTTTGCTTTTCATAGTTTTCAAACTTCTCATAGGGTTAGTGTGAAGCTAATAGAATGAATGCATGCAAAGTACTTACTAGAGAGTTAAACACATAAAGAGGACTTGGTACATATAAGCTGAGTATAAAAATTTGAAGTCATAGTTTGCTTTCAAAACTGTAGACATTGCTTCATTGTGTTTGGACATGTAGTGCTGCAAAAGAAAAGTCTGGTTTCCGCTTTAGTTCCTTTATAGGTATATTTCTTTTCTTTTTTATTTGAATGATTGCTTAATTATAATTTTCCTGCAAGTTTTGAATTCAATAATATTGTGAAAATGTGTATAGGTACAGTTCTCTATTTATTGCTATTCTTTTGGATCTTCCAATCTTCACATCATCTTTTTCTAAATATATGAGGTATTTATTCTATTACTAGTACATTTTTATTTGATATGCTTTTATTTTAATATGGTTTTACATTCAGAAATATTGTGTGTACATTTTCTTTCATACTTACGACATTTTCTGTCCTAGGTCTTCATCCATTTGTGTTTTTGCTCTGTATAATTTTATATTAAGTTTTTATTCCATAATAATTATCCATATTTGCTCTACTTCCATCAGTACAGACTGTAATTCTATAGTTGCCTTGTATTTATTTCCTATCTGATTCCCTTTTTATATAATCTAATTTTTCGAAACTATAGGCTGTTTTCTATTTATTACCAGACTTAATATTTTTCTACAGTTTTAATGGAATTCATGTATTTTGCATACTTCAGAGGAAAACAAAAAATTTCATGATTTTTTTCCCCTGAATTCTGCATCAAAGTGCTTACAGTAACTAATCTCTCCTTCCCCTCAATTTTTAGGATGATAATCTCCTTACTTTGCTTTACACTATTTTTTCATACACCTCATGGCTTTTTTTCATGTCATTTTGCTGTTCATTAATGATTAGATTATATGAGTTGCCCTTACAAGTTGAGGAATGGTAAGAATTTTACTCTCATATTTCCAGCTACAGGGCAGGACGACAAAGTCGATTTCTATTTTACTTTCCATATTCTGCCAAGCACACCCTAATTTTTCTCAACTACAAAGGTAACAGATTACTCTACATCCTTTCATGCTTCTCTGATACCCCAAATTGTCAAAATTCATGAAAAACTACAATTGTCTTTGTTCACAGCTACTGTTTTTGTTCATTTTTTTTCCTTGACACTCTCCTCATCTATAATGTTTGTCTCATAATGACCATTCATAAAATACAGAAGAGTACTGCTAAAATCTATTGTTTTCTGGGAGCTCCTATCTCTCAGTAGATGCAGAAAGACCAGAAATATAGTTGGAATTGGAGAAAATTTAGCTACTGTCAAAAGACTCCGTTTTGTAACCATGTGGTTGCCAACCAGTTTCTGATGTACAAGATCCCCAAACTCTGAGTCAAGGAACAGGATATGAGAGAGATATAAGCTCACTCCCTTCTCTTTCCTGGTAGATTTTATCTAGAATAAACAACATATTTTCTTCTGAAATCAGTTTTGTTCTCTTATACAATTTTAGTTCATGAATTTTGTTTTGTTTTTATTTTTTAGAACAGTACAAACTCTGAGATTCAAATATCAACATTATACAACAGGTCTACAAATTTTTGCAAAGGAGTCTTGAGAAAATAACATGACTCTACTATTAGGATAACACATGCTTAACCAAATGTATGTAATGTTGAACAGCATAGATTAAAATCAACATTTATTTAGCTTTAGACAAAGTCTATAGGATATAAATATATTAGACCTTGTGCTAAAAGTAGTACCTGAATACCTATACTTTTTGTAGTTATGTTCATTTCCTCAATCTGCAGCTGCTATAACTTGTATCAAATAAGATGAAATTAATTATTTAATCAATGGGTAAGGATATTCTATAGCTCTTTATGTGATTAATGGTTAGGAAAACAGCCTCTGGAACCAGAATGTCTGGGATCAATTCCCAATGATGTTACTTACTAATCCTGGGAAGGATGGGTGACTCTGCAAAGAATATCTTGCACAGAATTTAAAAATTTGAGATAACCAAGTTTGAGATGGGCAGGAACAAATGAAATGCCAGGACTTAAATGCATTTATCTCTTTCTCTGCCAACTTCATTTTCTTCTACTGCATTCCCAGGATCCCATGTGCCAACTTTGGCCACTGCAACTTTGTATATATGAACACAGCAGCTTTGATTAAACTACCTTTAATATGTTTTCCAACAAAGAGGACAGGCCATCTTTTCCCTGAGCTCTAGTTAGAAACTTCTGCCCAATGACTGCCCAAGCTTGCAATCATATTAACTGTTGGGCAAGTATTAGTTTTCTATTGCTGTGAAACAAAGTACCACAAATTTCATGTCTTGATTCCAAACATTTATTATCCAATGGTTTCTGTGAATCAGGAGTCTGGGCTCTGCTCAGGTTCTCACCAGGTTGAAATCAAGTTGTTAGTTGGGACCGTGATCTCATCTGAAGCTGTGGGTCCTCTTTTTCCAGGCTCATTCAAGTTACTGGCACATTTAAGTTCCTTGTGATTGTAGGACTGAGATCCCTGTGTTCCGGCTGGCTGTAGGCTGGGGCACACTCTTCAGCCCCCAGGAGGCAAGGCTCATGTTCTAACCACCTGGCCCTCTCACATCATGACAACTTACTTCTTCAAAGTCAGCAGGAGAAAGTCTCTTTTGTTCTGGTACAGTGAAGTCTTGTACAAATAACATAATCATGGAAGTGATGATCTCGTCATTTTTACAGGTCTACCTCAGGGGTGGGGGTGTGGATTATACAGGGTGTGAATTCCAGGGGTGGAAATCTTAGGTGTCAACCTAGAATTGTGCAGACAGTAAGGGTTAGAGTATTGTGCCTGGACCGGCCAGGGTCATTGGCCACCTCTATGAGCTCACAGAGAGCTCCCTTATCCTCTGCTCTCCTCTAAGGAGAGACCAAAACAGTACCAGTAATTCATCTGGGTTAGAAGATTTAAGGAGGGATGTTTTTATGTTGGTCTTTAACTTTTTTCTCTCATTTTTCAGGGTATAAAGATAGTGGATCTTTCCTGCTGGATATAAAGCCCTTGTAGTAAATAAGTCAGGGTTTCCTTGTCTTGCCTTTCCTGTCCCTCCAGCTAAGATAGTTTCTTCATCAAAGTGTCTCAGTAAAAATTTACTGCACTGAAGTCATTAGACATGTTAAATGTACTGATAATCTCATTTAGAAATAAATTCCCACCCATCCTGGCATACTTGTTAACAAATCTAGCAGGAAAGTCATAAACATAATGGACCAGACCTCAAATTATTTCACAACCACCCCATTCCAGAGATGAAGATCCTTTTTGTTTGGTCTCAATTCTCCATATGACATTTGTATTTTAGTTCACACCAATAAATAGAGATAAATCCAAGTTTTAATCTTGGATTCTGAAATACAGCCAATAACACTTTATTAAACATACCATTTTCACTCTAAGCAAATTTATTTGGATTAATCCAGATGATTAAATCATTCCACAAAAGATCTGTTGCAATAACCACTTTTCATTTGTACAAATAAATATGCTAAAAAGATAATACCACAAATTGGTAGGAAATTTTGCATTGTAGAAAAAGGCCAATCCTAGTTACAGAACTAAAACACCAAACTTTTTGGCATCACATTTAAGAAATAAATACAGATGAAAAACATGCTGCTAATCCATCTTTTATTTTCTTTCTCTTGTAACTCATGCCAGCAAAATAAAGCTTAGAAAATCTATAGCAACAATGGCTTTCCTTTAAATAGTGATAGAAATCTGGCTCACTTTGATTACATGTCAGCTTATAAAAGTGTTCTTTTTGTGAGAAAATTTAGAGTAAAATATCCCCTTGGAAAGAGGACATTTAAAAAGACCTGTAAGAACAGAGGACAGGAGACAAGGGAAGACAAAAACAGTACATCTAATCTATCTAGGTTAGAAGACTTACGGAAGAATGTTTTGTGTTGGTCTTTAATTTTTAAGCACTATTCCATTTTAACCTCAAAACAGTATACTTTTCCACAATCTGGAATGTGACCAATCTTGCTAGTCTAAAGAGTAAATCATTAGAAAAGAAAGATTCTCACATACATCACAGACAATTCAGAAAGAGACTCTTCAGATTCAAAGCAGAACCAAGTTAGAGGAACCCTGTAAGCCATGCATTAGTTTTTCTAGAGTGACACGACTCACCTTAAAACTTGTATTTGCTGTTTCAACAACATTTAAGAATATTTACAATGAGGCAAGTTCCAAACCTAGAAAAGGGAGATGACAGTTTTATAATATTCCTTCAGGAAGTATTTATTCGGAAAATATTTGTTGAGTGCTCACTATGTAATGTATCACAATTGGCTTGTGAGTGATAATGAAAATCAAAGGACGTACCCCCATGGAGATTACAGTCTGATAGAGATACTAAGATGTTCACATAAATTATATAAAAAATAGAATTCAATGAGCCATGCATTAGAGGCACTAAATGCCACAGAAGCATGGAGGAGGGGGACAGATCACTTGTTAGGAAACCAGGAAAAGTTTCATGAAGAAGGTGAAATAAGAGGAAAGTATTACAGGGGAAAATGGTAACTGAAAATGTATGAAGTAAACTGAAATATTTCTGGAGGCTGTCAATGGGCACAGAAGGAATCAGAGAGGCTGAGGAGCCATTGAAGACACTGGGAGTAGGAAGGTAACATTACCAGAACTGAATTCTAGGAAGATTCATCTGGAGACAGTTGAAAAGATACTAAAACAGAGGAAAAACTAGAGAGGAGACCAGTTCTAGATCAATCTGATAAAGACTGAAGGGATGCCAGGTATCTAGATGTGATGCTGTCGTTTATAATAAAAATATTTGGCCTTCATCCCTGTTTCCCTTGGAATTTCCTAAGTGATGGGAACCAAAAAGGTGTCTTTTGCTGTTTCAATGAGGTGACTTTTGTACAAATACCAAGAATGGGGGCTGGTTGCCCGTGGTGCCAACCATATGATCAGAGAGTTGGAACTTTCAGTCCCACTACCTCCAGGAAGGGGAGGAGGGCTGGAGGTTGAATCAATAGCCAATGGCCCATGATTTAATCAGCAGTGCCTATGTAATGAAGCCTCCATAAAACAAACAAAAAGGATGGGGAGCTTCCGGGATGGTGAACACATGGAGATTTGGGGAGATCGAGGAGAGGGTGTGGAAGCTCCAGGTCTCTTCCCACATACCTTGCC
The DNA here is from genome assembly GCF_028749965.1 of Puma concolor. Classification (NCBI taxonomy): domain Eukaryota; kingdom Metazoa; phylum Chordata; class Mammalia; order Carnivora; family Felidae; genus Puma; species Puma concolor. The sequence continues at coordinate 38,895,394 of NC_141673.1, read as the reverse complement.
CCTGCATCTCTTCCACGTGGCTGTTCCTGCGTTCCATCCTTTTATAATAAACTGGTAATCTAGTAAGTAAACTGGTTTCCTGAGTTCTGTGAGCCACTCTAGCTGTGCTGACAGCTCGGAACCTGGAGCCTGCTTCGGATTTTAGGTCTCCCTCTCTCTCTGCCCTTCCCTTGCTCGCAGTCTGTCTCTCTTTCTCAAAAATAAATAAACATTTAAAAATTTAAAAAAAAAAAACAAGAAATTAAGTCAAAACTGTGTCCATTCAGGGCTGCTCACAACCCGGTCGGCTTCTGTTTCTTTTTCATGAGGCCCATGTTTCCCCGTCGCGTCCTCCTTCACCGCCTCCCCTTCCCTCCCTTCTTCCAGGCAGAGTGGAATTCTCTCCTCCACGCGCCAATGTAGCGGGACTCGCCTCCCACTTCTCTGGCTTCCCGCCGCTCACCGTTTCCATGGAGACCTTCTCTTAATTAACTCAACCTAGGGACGGGGCACGCGGGCTGAACGAAACCCGCGGGAGCGGCGAGCCGCCGCGGCTGGAAGAGCGCGAGCAGAGCGAGAGCTCGCTGAGCGAGAGCCGGGAAGAGGAAGCTGGGAGCGCCGCCGCCAGGTGGGCTGCGGTCGCGGGCTCGCGCGCCACCTCTGCGCCTGCCCGACCGGCGCCGGCGCGCGAACCTGGCGAAGCGCGCTCGGCGGGGCGGGGAGGGCTGTGTGGGCGCCGGCCCGCTCGGGCGCCTTGACTTCAGGTCTTTGCTCTCTCCTCCTGTCCCCACCAATTTAACCATTGTTAAAACCCGGGTCCTTTCCTTTGAACACTGTTCCGCTCTCCCGCGGCCCAAAGTTGGCTCCGCGGGCTCTTTCTAAACCAGCGAGCCTCGGGGCGCAGACTCACGCAATTGAATTTGAGCCGGGATTTGCACTTGAACAGGCAGCCGGGAGCGGTCTTTCCACTTTGGCTTTCTTGCTGGAGCACAAAGCCTTCGAAACTCTAGTTTACGCTGAAGAGTTGGAGGAGGGGGCGGGGATTAATACTGTAACCCGTGATAGACAGTTACATCAGATTGTTGAGAAAAATGAACAAGGTTAAAACCTGGCAGTTTTGTGGAGGCGTCTGGATTGGATTATCACGTATTTCTTTTTAACTGGGTTGAATTTTATCTGAGGTGAACACCTTGATAGGAACTAAAGAGGATTTTGCAGGAAGAAACTTGCTTTGCAGTGGGCTTTAGAATTGATCACCTGTTTAAGTGATATTTTTCAGTTTTCGAAATAGATGTATTTTAAATACTAGGTGTGTTAATTTTTTTCTTTAGATCTTAAGTTGAATATAACGTTCTCAGTTGCCTAGGGAGTCTAGATTCCTAGGAAAAGTTGCACAAGCTTTTAGGTAAATGTATTTAAAAATAAATTGAGTTGAAAAGACTTGCATGTTTTTCCCATTTCGTCAATAGTTTTGAAATATTTTTCATAACGATGGTGTTATTTTAGAGTGTGAGGAATTACTTCCAAGAAAGTGGCAATATGTAGTTGTTCTAGATTTCTATGGATTAAGGTGAAAGTTTTACACAATGCGGTGCAATTTTGTATAATTGCCTGATAAATCATTTTACTTCTAACACCTCCTTTGTGTTTAATTATAGCAGCTTCTAGAAGCAAATTATTTTGTTATTTGTTGGAAAGTACTGGTATTTCCAGTTTTTTTAGGTGGAAGATATTATGCAGCACTTACTTGTTAATGCCTTAACATTCAGTTGGATGAACAGTCTAACTTCAAAAGATATGACATTAAAGTGACACACACACATCCAAAGACTGAATAGTTTAGTTTTGATGCTAAAAAAAAATACATGTTGAATATACTTTATTTTCCAGATGGAGAAATCAATTATTCTATTGCTCTGGTTACAATATGTTGTTAAGGTAAGACATCTTTGAATGTGTTTTGTTATGAATAATTAGGTAATGGACAGGATACTGTTGCACTGAGTTTGTTTTAGAAAATGAGGGGTATGTTGAAGAGAAATAACACTAAACATTAGATTTGGTACCTAAGAAAAATTTTCTCTGCTAGATGTTGCACAAATCTGTGCAGATAGGTGGCATCTGTTTTCACTGCTTACAAATTGGGAGTAATCAATGGAGAGAGAGAGAGAGAGAGATCAGAATTTGGTAAAATTCATGGTATAGTGAGGCATTTTAAGGTTGTTTTTGTTAGGAATTTTGGTAAGTATACCATTCTTTTGAGAGCTGAAGTCTTCTTTACTTGTCGTCTAGGGAATATAAAAGGGCTCTGAACCTGCAGTCTAGCTATTTTATCTCAGTTGCTAACATTTTCTTTATGGTATCAATGAACTGAGCCTCTAAAATAGCTCAGCCAAACATTTTGCACTCTACTCATTTTTACTGCAAGTGTGTTACCAAGAATGTCTGTGAAATATTTTAATTTTTTAGCCATTATCATCAAGGTACACAGTTGACAAACCAGGAGGGTGTGCTGTGTTTTTCCTGTGACTTTGGGTCTCTTTGTTCTCCCTGACTCCAGGAACATGGTGTTTCCTATTTTGAGAAAGATGGATCTTAAATGTCTTTGCCCTCATTTTACTTACCTTTCTTAAGTTACTTTCAAAATTACGTTTACAAATAGGGTATCCAATGGATATTACCTAATTCTTGTGTAGAAATTGATATCGTTAAAATAGTTTTCAATTATAATTTGGCATAGTTTAGGCTTAATTTTTGTAAGTTTGCTAATAAAATAATAGTAATAACCAAGAATGTATTTTTATTTTATTTTTACAGTTACTTTTCTTTCCCATTTCAGATCGTTTGTTTCTGTTATATGCCAATGAATAATCGAACAACAACAGTTTTTATTGAATGGGATGAATTTCCTAAGGGAGGAAGTCCTGAATTTTATTTTTTAAAATATCAACTTGTTAATAATTTTGCTGAAAAAGTAAGGCATCTTTTTCTTGACTCTGATAAAAAGTCAGCATAGTGTAAATTTGTTGTGACTAAATGTTGCATCATAATAGGAATTTAATAGTTATTGAGATTTTTTCCCCTAGTTTTATTGAGATAATAATTGACATGTAACATTGTGTAAGTTTAAGGTATACAACATAATGATTTGATATATGTACATATTGCAAAATGATTACTACAATAAGTTTAGCTGACATCCATTATCTCACATAATTACAAATGTTTTTCCTTGTGATGAGAACTGTTTGCAACTTTCAAGTACACAACAGTATTGTTACCTATTATCATCCTGTTATACATTATACCCCAGAAATTTTATCTTACAATTGGAAGTTTGTATCTTTTGACTATCTTCACCCAGTATTCCTCCCACCCCTGCCTCTGGCAAACACCAATCTGATCCATTCGTATGTTTGTTTTTTTTTAAATTCCGCATGTAAGTGAGATCAGTATTTGTTTTACTGTGTCTGAATGATTTCACTTAGTGTAATGCCCTCAAGGTCCATCCATGTTTTTGCAAATGGCAGGATTTCCTACTTTTTTATAGCTGAATAATATTCCAGCGCACGTGTGTGTGTGTGTGTGTGTGTGTGTGTGTGTACCAGATTTTATTTATCCATTCATCTATCAGTGGACACTTCGGTTGTTTTCTGTATCTTGGCTATTGTAAATAATGCTGTAGTGAACATGGGGGTGCCAATATCTCTTTGGGATGGTAATCTTGTGTCCTTTCCGTGTATACCCAGAAGTGGAATTGTTGGGTCATATGGTAGTTTTATTTTTAATTTTTTGAGCACCTTCCATACTGTTTTCCACAGTAGCTGCACAAATTTGTATTCTCACCAGTAGTGCACAGGGGTTCCATTTTCTTCATATGCTTATGTAGCATTTATTGTCTCTTCTTTTTGCTGATAGCCATTCTGACGGGCGCCATTCTGACATTGTGGTTTTGATTTGCATTTTTCTAATGGCTAGTGATGTTGAGCACCATTTCATATACCTGTTGGACATTTGAATATCTTCTTTGGAAAAATGTCTGTTCAGATCTTTTGCCTATTTTAACTGGATTATTTATTTGTTGTCGTTTGTTTGCTTTTTGTCATTGAGTTGTATGACTTCCTTATGTATTTTGGATATGAATCCACTATAGATTTGTGGTTTGCAAATATTTTCTCCCATTCCATAGGTTGTTTTTTTTATTTTGTTGAACTTTTCTTTTGCTATGCAGTTATTGAGATTTCTTACTTTTATTTTATTAATGTATGAAATGTTAGCATTTTTTGAAATATCTTCAGTAAGTGATCAAATTAACACTCAACTTTTTCATAGGAATGATTTTTTAACTATACTATATACTATATATACTATACAGAGAGTTTATATCCTGTATACACTATATTATGTACTATACAGAGAGTAATTATTTAAATCTTCTCATGGTTCATGGGTTTGAGCCCCACATCGGGCTCTGTGCTGATGGTGCCAGGCCTGCTTGGTATTCTCTCTCCCTCTCTGTCCCTCCCCCACTCACTCTCTATCTCTCTCTCTCTCAAAATAGATAAATAAAATTTTTTTAAATAAATAAAATATCATTTATGTAAAAATAAGTATTTTCTGTGTATGTTTACATTCTGTATGAGAAATTGCCTCTTATAAAGGAAATGTACAAAAGTCAGTCTTTTAATGAATGTACCTGACACAGTTAACAAATACTTCGCAAGCAGATGAATCTAATTATTTACAGAATGTCAAAAGCGTTCCTGCAGACCTGCAAAAACTTTCAAAGTCAGTAATACTAGAGGAAAATGAAGACTATCACATCATTCTACAGTCTATAAAACATGGACAAATTTTAAGTGAAAAGTCATTTGAAACCCGTAAGTAATTTGTATTTTTTGTTCATCTATATTGCCTAATTATAAAAGGGAACAATTTTATTACCAGATAATCTGAATTTTACAGTAATTAACAGGTATATGATAGTCCAAAATTGCATCATCATGTAGTGTTTTGTTTTTTAACATAATGTAAATTTCAAAATTTAAAGGAAATTGTAAACTAAAGTAAGAATAAGATTTTCATTTTTGACACTTGATGTGTACCTATATGAATAGATAGGCATAATAGAGATGTTACATGTAATCCATATTATCTACAATATTATAATGCAGATTTGTAATGTAAGTCATTCATTTTAGGTAGAGTACAAGAAACTCCCATAGAGTCTAGAAAATATTTTATAGTAGATAATATGCTTTCCTCTCATGGTGATTCTTTTGTAATATACTTCGGTATCTTGTGTTTCATTCAGTTTTATTTGAATCCAACTAATTATGGTCCTTGATTTTTTAGGTGGTTTCTCAACTAGCAATATTAAAACAAAAGCAACAAGCACGAGTGTTTCCTTTAACTGGAGTGTGCTGTCTTCCAGTGACATTTTAGTGTCAATATCTCTCAGTAATTCTACACAAATTATGGAAAATAATATTACAGCTTATGAGTGGGCTAATTTAAAACCTGCAACCTTATATGCTTTTAAATTTGAATTTAAACAATTGCATTTGGATTTTATAAATGTATTTCAGAGACTGGATGTTCAAGTAGAAACAGGTATTATCGATATTTGGTTCATTATTAATATATATCTTGTAGATAACTTGGTAGATGTATTGTTCTTTTCAAAAGTGTTCAGCCTAATATTAGCCACTGTAAACTGCTAGCAAATGAACTAACATAGTCCCTTTTTATCTAACTATATCATCCTGACATTTGACTGATTTAGTGAACAAGCTGGATTTAGCAAGCTTAAGTTAAGAGCCAACTTTATTTTCCTTCCACCACTTTTAAAAAACTGAACCAAATAGGTTCTGTTTTCCTTAACTCTGGCAATCGTTGGTAGCTTTATAGGTGACTAAAGTATCTATAAATAGTCTCTGGTATTAACAAGTCTATTAAAATCCAACATAAAAATATCAATCTTTCATCCTATTTGAGACTTCTCCATTATTCATCCCACATCAGACCTGACCAAAATTTGTAATACTGCAAGGGAAGGGGAATGTATTCAATTTTTTATGGCTTCTCAGATCCATTTCCTTCCTCCACATGGTGGGAAAAGATTTAAGAAAAGAGGAGAGAGTCAGAGACAGCTAATCAGGGTGATACACTCTCTGTGATGGGCTAAGAGTCCTATTTTAATACCTTCTATAGGAATAAACTTGAACCACAGTATATGTTTACAAGCGAAGTAGAGAAACATGTGAGTAGTAAGGAAAAGATAGTAAGGTAATTAAGCATCGCCTCTTCCCATCCTCCTTCTATAAAAAAAAAACAAGACAACAGTTTCTTCAAAACATCCTTTACACATCTTCCTAATTTCAACATTGATAAAATACCAACAAGAGTTAAAGTATAATATATACTCTCAGCAGGTTGATATTTTCCTGTGTTTCTATGGTGTGCAATCTTAGAGAAAAAGACTTAAGTGTTTTTTGAAAGGTGAACCCATTTGAAGCCAAGTAGCAGTGGCAGAGAGAACAGTTCTTAGCCAGTATTATGTCTAGTTATTGAAAATAAAAATAAACCTGAAATAAACTTAAAAAGTCTTCATAAGAGGAAGGGAAAGGAAGGGCAACCTAAAGTGACTAAAAAAAAATCTGTGGTTTTAATTTTAATTAAGTTATAATTTGACAATAATTTTGCATAATTAATTCTTACAACTATTTAAAAACTATTTTAATTGGTAGTAATTCATTTACTACTTGACTAATAGCAACTTTAGCACTTTTGCTCATTTGGGAAAAATATAGGGAAAAGTGCACCATTAATACTATGAGGTTTTCATGATTAACTACCATAGATGTTAAGAAATGTAATTATGAAATGTTATATTCCTGAATTCATCTTTCACAAAACATTTTTCTTTTGGTAGGTTCATGTTCACGAGGATGGGTAGCATTAAAAAATAGCTGTTATAAAATTAGCAAAGAGAGTATGCCGTGGGATATAGCTGAGCAACATTGTAAGTTATCCTTAAGTTCTGCACACCTTGTGGATATAAAAAATGAAGAGGAAAAAAACTTTATATTTTCACTCCTCAGGTCGAAGAATCAAATAATAATATGGACTGGTCTTAATGATTTGAAGGTAAGTATATGTAAAGAAATGCATAAAATGATAAAACTTACCCCCCCCAGTCTCTCCCTCCCACTGTCCCTTCCTTCCTTCCTTCCTTCCTTCCTTCCTTCCTTCCTTCCTTCCTTCCCCATTCAATAAATACTGAGTACTTCTTGTAAGCCAGACCCTGTTTTCTTTTTGTTTCTCTGTGTCAATCTTTCTGTCTCTCCCTCCCTGCCTATCCTCCCCCACCTTTGCCTCTCTTTAGAGCAATTTAGGTTCATAACAAAATTGAGGGGAACGTGCAGAGATTTCCCACATACCGCCTGTCTCCACATATACATAGCCTCCCCCATCATCAGCATCCCCTACCAGAGTGGTACAGTTATTACAACTGAGGAACCTGCACTGGCTCATCATAATCACCCAAAGTTTATAGTTGACATTAGGGTTCGCTCTTGGTGCTATACATCCTATGGGTTTGGATAAATGTATAATAATAGACAGTAATTATGGTATTATGCAGAATATTTTCATCACCATAAAAATCTAATGTTCTCTGCCTATTTGTCTCTTCCCACCCCCTTCAATCTCTTTTGTAGGCATCTATTTCTTTATGTAGGGTTGCTTTAATTTCGGTCTTCCCTAGACCTGTCTTAAATGTTGGTGATTTCATCCATTTCTTCAGTTATTTACCACCTAGCCCAATTGTTCTTAAATATTTACCCAGCCCACTTGTCTCTTATGAGCTCCAGACATTTATTTAATTTTCTTCTGATTATTGCTTCTGGAATTTTCCACAGACACTTTAACAATGCCCAGACCGTCATGTCATATCCTCACCAACCTGCTCCACTTCCTCTGTTTATCACCTCCATGAACAATACAGTAATGTGAACCTGCAAATATGGAAGATTTGTTCATTTTCTTTTACTTACATCATGCAGGTTTATGAAATTTAATTTTACTAAAAGAGATGTGGAAAGATCTGAAGATTTTACTCAATACTGGTGAGATAAGGAAGGTGTGACACTTTCTCAAACGTTCTTATCACTATGGAATATCTCATGAAATTTCATTTTGGTCAGCTTTGTGTGGGAAAACCCAAGACCTAGCACAGTTCTGTCTAGTCTGTATTTTCTTCTTGATGATCCATTTTTTAAAAATTTCCTGCCATTCAAAAATAAATCCGTTCTCCATGGGATAGCCTGGCATGTAGTGACCCAAGGCAAATCCTATCAGTTTGATACCAATTTTTCTGTGAAACTTGGCATAAGCTTGGGGAAAGCTATTGACAGTCTTTAATTACATTTTCATCTTCCTCTTTTTGAGCCTCCTTTATCTTTTCATGGGCAGTGGATGAAGCTCTAATAGAAATTCCTCAAACTGCAGTTCATCTCCGACATCTTACAAGCCTGCCTCCCAGCATGCCAGTCTCTTTTCAAGCAGACCAGTTAGTGTACATATAGTTGTTTCCTGCTGTTAGCATGATTGTTATAAACTGTTAAATTAGAATGTACTCTTCTTGTAGTTCTGGTTACTGGTTTCTGTTATAAGGTCCAGGTCATATGGTCATGATACCAAAGTGAAGATTCCCAAGGCACCGTTATGGTCACTGTGTATTCGAAGGGGTCTAAGACAGTCACTGCTTTTACGATACTTAAAAATAATTTAGGAGGTAAATGAAACATCAAGGTAACTATTAAGAAGAACTTCCTTTATACTAATAGCTGAGTCATATAATGTCTCCAAAGTGCTAAGTACCATGCTATGTGCTTTTCTTGTATGACATGTGAGGAAATTGGTGCCCAGGGAGGTTAACTTGCCCACGTGGAATGCATCAGAGTCTGCTCTTAACCATTATATTCTAACCTCTGCATCAAGCTGGTCTCTTGAGGTTAACCATCAAAGTCACCTGCAGGGTTATAAGCCTGTGACAGGTAGAGAAATTAATCTCCCCATCCACTCATGCTGAATAAGTGTGAATTTGTTACTGGACGTGGAGGATAAAGACTGTGTCTTGTTCATCATTGCGTTCCCAGCTTCCAGTTAGAGGCTGGCATTTCGCAGGAATATAAAGGCTAATAGTTCTAAATTCCAATCTAGAAAGTTTATATTGGTAATTCTTATTTTGTTCTCACAACAACTTTATGAGGTAGGCACTATCATTCTCCTTTATAGGTAAGGAAAATGGAGTTCAGAAGAATCCTGGTCACATTGCTGACAAATGCCCATGCCAGGCTTTGAATCTGTGTCAGTCTGACCAACACTGTGCCCTAACCTCTGAAGCATACTGCCTCTGAGCCTCTGACTGTTTTCAAAACTGCTGTGCTATATATTCAATAAAGCATTGAAATAAATTTTTTTATTGAAAAATAAATTTTTTAAGGAAACAGTATTCCTCCATTCTGTTAGGTGGAATTGGAACGTATTAACATCTCTTATATGTGAGAATTGAGGCCAGTGATGGTCACCAGTGACATCCCTTAGCAGAAAGGTGTCGGCAACCTCCACTGACACATGTGACTTATGTGATGACTTGAAATAAAGTAACTAACAGCTAATGAATAATGGTCTGTCCCTTCACATGCACTGCCTCTTTAATCCTCGGATAACTTAAGATGCAAGTAATATTATGATACCCACTTTTTTTGGATGAGAAAATAAAGGTGTAATATGAAATTCAGCAGTTTGCCTGAAGACATATGGCTAATGAATGAATAAAAGTGAACTCTGTCTCTAGCTCAGAATAACTCACAAAGGAGAAGTATTTGAAGATATGACACTTTTCGTTCAAATTGGCTTATTAATTTGTATATCTTATTTCAGAAAGAAGGTCATCTCACATGGATAGATGGATCATCTTTTGGCCTTAAGAAAAATGAAATCTTTTCTTTTCCACTGCTACCCAAGAATGAAACAGATTGCTACATTTTACAGCAAAATGCAACTGGATCAAACTATTTCTTTACAAGATTTTTCTGTTATGTTCCACTGCCATATATTTGCAAATACGAGTGTAATTATTTTTATTGATATTCTCATATCATGTATCTCCCTTTTATTATTTTAAAGATAGAATTATGATTTCTAGTTACAAGTAATGCTCCTCTCTATTTTTTTTCAGCACTTTCTCTGCAGGAAAACCTTTCAATCTATATAAAGGATATCGGAACAACTGAAGTTGTATTTGGTTGGCATAATTCGAATGGTTGGAATAATTTGGATAAGTGGCTAAAACTGGGATATAAAATTATTATTAAATATTATTTAGATTATACAGAAGAACAACATTTTGACAGCATATCCCCAAATGCTACAGAAAAAACAATTACCCAATTGTGTCCTGGCCATGTTTACAGATTTTTACTCTTTGCAATAAATGAATGGGAGGCAAAAACTATGTTAACTTCAATATTTGTTGTTGAAACACGTAAGTCACAAAACATCTGAAAGTATGATTTTTCAAATATTGAATATTATAATTAGCAGATATTTCCTGAAGGTCTGGTATTTTCTCATAACATTCTGGGCATACCTATATCTTTAGCCATTTTAAATTACAATGATGTATTTATATCTTTGGTTTTTCTATTCAACTATAAACCCATAAGGGCAGGAACCATAACTATTTGTCTTATAGCACCAATTAGACTGGTGCCCAGCCCACAGTGGATAATTAATACATTTTTGTGGAACTTACATTTTGATACGTGCTAAGAGCAGGAGATAAACAGGTATGCATTCTGAATTTGGGGAGGCTTACAATGAAGAGAATTTGTAAGGTGTAAAAGTAAAAGCAAGCAAATGGTAGCAAACTGTTGCAAAATATAATGGCCTAATTCCTAGTCAGTGGGACATTTAAGAAATGCTTTCTAGAATGCAGAAGATGGGTAACAGGAAGGCACAAGGAAATAAGAGACTTAGATTCAAACTTGAAGGAAGAAAAGCACATTGTGAGCAAAAGTGTGGAGATATGAGTTTGTGGGAAAAGAATAGTGTATGTAGTGTGATTGGAGATTTTCTCAGGCATCAGGGTAAATCAGTTTGTGTCGTAAGTGGTACCAGATTTGGGAGGCACGGTAGTGTTAGTCTCAGATGATTGGACTTGACCTCAGAAGCATTGGAGATCCAAAAAGAAAAAAAAAAAAAAATTTTAATTTAAAAAAAGGGGGGGGGTGCGGCGCCTGGGTGGCTTAGTTGGTTAAGTGTCTGACTTCAGCTCAGGTCATGGTCTTGCGGTCTGTGAGTTTGAGCCCTGTGTCAGGCTCTGTGCAGACAGCTGAGAGCCTGGAGCCTGCTTCGGATTCCGTGTCTCCCTCCCTCTCTGCCTCTCCCCTGCTCATGTTCTCTCTCTCTCTCTCTCTCAAAAATAAATAAACATTAAATATTTTTTTAAAAAGCATTGGAAATCTGTTAAGACTATAGTTTCTAAGACTTGCTGTACCTTTTACAAAAAACTTTTAGTGCATAATCTCTCAAAGGTCATACCTCAACCCTGGAGTAGCTATGTAGAAATGAGAAAACTGAGCTTCAGAAAGGTTAAGTAAACTGACCAGAGGAACATGCTTTGTTAAACCATACAGGAACCCAGATGGTCTCATTTAAAGTCTTCAGCTATTATTTCTAAAGTAAGAATCAAGAAGAATGTGTGTACGTGTGTGCGCGCATGCACACGCATGCTCGCATGTGCGTGCATGTTGGGAAGATGGGGTGCATACGAGTTTGAAGCTGATATGCACAAGGTGCTTTTTAAAGAAAATTAATCTGGAAGGATTAATTAGGAAAACTGTTGCCTGGCACTGGGTGAAATGGTTTGGAGTGGGGAAATATTTCTGTAAGAGGATGAATGTCTGAGTTCTAGTGATGATGGGAATGAGGAACACATAGAATGAAGTCCCTGCTGTTTAGTTTGACAAGACAGAATAGTTAAAAGACACGTAAGATGTGATCATGGAATGCTAGAAATGCCATTTTGGTAGTGTTTGTAATAAAAATAATGGTTGAACCAATTGCATGTGTTAAACACTTTGCCAACTGCTCTACATTCCTTATTTAATCTTCATAATAATTTTACAAGACAGCTACTACTATAATTCCCATTTACAGTCAAGAAAATGGAGGCTCTGAGACAGTAAATAATTTACTCAGGGAGTAGAGACTTGCATTGGAAAAGCCAGGACTCAAATCCAGTTTTCCTTTTCTCTCTAGACTAGAGTAGTAGGGAAGTAGTGAGAGGTGAGAGATTACTCTGACAAACCATATCACTAATATGATGTATTTTTTTCTGATTTTTTAAAATCTCCTAGGCCCATTATCAGCTCAAAATGTCACAGTTATTCATGTGACTCCAACAGAAATATTTTTACACTGGAATCCCCCAGATCTTGTATCTTTTCACCATTATCTTGTGACGATTTTGGATGTTGAAAACAATAAATCCGAAGAGGTGTTTGTTGAAAAACTCAACACATCAATGAGAATTGGAGATCTCAAACCTTTCCATCAGTATCTGATATATCTATTCAGTGTAGCAGAAAGAGGAACTCTAAGCTGCTCTGAGAGACCTATTTCAGCTGTGACAGGTAAGCACTGACTAATTTTGCCTTAAAAAAACTATATATATATATATATATATATATATACACACACACATATATGTGTGTATATATATATATACACATATATATGTATATATATATATACACTTCATATTTTGAAATTCATATTTGCTGAAATTATACTGATCCTTCATTGGTATGAATACTCACAGTTAAACATTTGAGTGTTGAATCAAAATTAAGCATAGATTCTAAATACTAAGTTCATTTAGATTTATATGAACTCTTTAAGCATCTGCATTGTTCCTACCAGAGTTCCCAGAAGACATATTTATTATAATAGCCTTGTCTGGAAAAGAAATTATCATGAAACATGAAGATTAGTTCATCCAGTTCTCTTTAATAACACTATATCCGACAAATAGGTCTGCAAATGTAGTTTTACTTGATTCTTCTTTTCTCACACAGTGTGATGAATTGACCTCTAGGGGGCAGTCTCATCCCAGGACTTTTGGCCAATGTATTTCTAATAATTCACCTCCACATGGCAGTTTTGAATTCTTGTCTAGAACATGATCATTAACGTAATCTATCTTTTAATTAAGCAATATGTTTACCCCCTTAAGTATAAGTCAACTTTTTTTAAGATAAATACTATTGTATGAAACAATCCATAACTAAGTAGGTTTTGGAGAATATCCCTGTGGGTGTAATTGTTTTGTTTGTGCGTGTGTATTTAACACGCCTATATGCAAAGTTCTTTGTCTGAAATTCCCAATAAAATCACAGCAGCTAAAATGTACACTAGAGCTGAGGTAGCAGGAATGCAAAACATGCATAGCCATAGTTAATTAGCCTTCTCATGCTCACTGGGAATACTAGGGATACTTTGAAAATAAAAACAAAAGATACTATTTAATGCTTACTAAATGCAAATACTTAAATACATGTATTCAATGTTATAAATCCTAAGCAAAAGCATTTTTCCAAGCGGATGGTAGATAGCTGATGTTTTTTCTTCGCTGAGCTCAGACAAAGCACCCTTCAATGGATAAATGCTTGGTTGAATCTTTTACACTTACAGAGATGCTTTCTTTTTCTTTTTCTTTTTTCTTTTTTTTTATCATGTAAGTTTCAGGTGTAAAGCATTATAATTCAACATCTGTATACAGTACAAAGTAACCACCCTCAAAGTTCTAGTTACCATTCATCATGTTACAAATGACTCTCTTCACCCCTTTTGCCCACTCTCCAGCCCCAATCCCCCTCTGGTAATGTAATGATAGATCTCTTCTCTGTAAAATGCTTCCATTTTTTTAAGGGAGGACAAAAACATTTATTTTTAGTTGATTTTTGGAGGGAGAAGTGCCTGAAAGTGGGAGGGAGGGGAGAGGGAGAGAGACCTAGAGAAACTTAACTGGGCTCCACACTCAGCATGGAGCCCTATGCAGGGCTCGCCCCCATGACCCTGGGATCATGAGCTGAGCCAAAATCAAAGAGTCAGATGCTCAACTGACTGAGCCACCCAGGCACTCAAAAATGCTTCCATTTTTTAAATATTCATTTATTTTTGAAAGAGAGAGATAGACAGAGTGGGAGTGGGAGAGGAGACACAGAATATGAAGCAGGCTTCAGGCTCTGAGCTGTCAGCACGGAGCCCCACACACGTCTCTAACCCATGAACTGTGAGATCATGACCTGAGCAGAAGTTGGAGGCTTAACCAACTGAGCCCCACAGGCACCCCAAAGTGCTTCCAAATTTAACTGACAGGGAGACTAGGAGGATTTCTCACAGATCATTAATTTCGAACCTAAATTAAAATCTCCCATGGCATGTACCTATTTAATAGAGGAACAAGAGAAAGGTACATGTGTCTGCACTTTTAATTTTGGGGTTATTTGCTGTGCATATTAACTGTAAGCTGACGTGACACAGCAGTGCAAATGTAGGTATTGGTATTCCAGTGCTCTTTTACTCTCCTAAGGTTGAGGCAATATTCTTTTTTCATTCATTATTCACTCAAATTAATTTTTAGAATCAGGAACCACAACAGGTACTAGAGATGCAAAGAGGAGTAAAACCTGACCTCTGCCTTCAAACGGCTTACATGCTAATAGAATAAGACAAATAAATTGAGAAACAGTGCTGATGCTGTATTATAGTTGCTACTACAGGGGTTATGCTCCGGGTACTATGGGAGCATAGAGATGGATCAATTAACCCAGAAGTTCTTCTGGTGGAGTCATGTGCTGTGTTGTGAGGAAGAGTAGGAGTTAGCGGGGAAGGGGGTGGGGGTCGTCAAGAGGATGCTGCAAGCAGGGCAGATAGCAAGTGCACAGGCAGAGAGGACTAAAGGAGAGGAATCTATCTAGCCATACCTGGGAAAGCCAGATAAGGCTTTTAGAAAGGAATGGCATTAGAACATGAGCAAATTATACATTGTTTGGCAAGGCTGGAGTACAGGGGGCATGTGGAGAGAGTCTAAAAAATGTAAGCTAGGCACGGAACATGAAGAACCTTCATACGTATGAAGGAGTATATTTTATTCAGTAAAATTCAGCTTTTGGGGGGGGTCATGGAGACTTTTGAGGACATGGAAAAATTAACAGACCCTCTCCCATAAAAATGCACATGGATGCAAGAAAATTCTGTCAGTAATTACAGGGGAATCGCAGATTCACCAAATCTCATCATTTCCTCAATCTCTGCTTATGTAATGAAATCCAGTAGATTTCATCTCAGTCCTCCACTGAAGGAAGTATTTTAAGTTTTGTAATTATACAAGAACAAAGTTCTGAAGTTGTTTCACCCTGGATTCTAGGGGGAAGTTTTTCTAATTGGATTATTATAGCATTCTCTGATACTTACAATGTGGTGTTTTATTGTGTTGATAAAGAAATGAAGCTCAAATAAAAAATCAAATTATAGCTTCTGGGAACAAAGTAATTATGGAAATCATAGAGAATTCCTTAAATATTATTTGAACTACCGAACGGTTTAAAATTACATAATTATTCTTGGACATGATTGACCTTTGTGTTGATGAACTATTAAAATTTAGGGAAGAATATAATGCAGAACAAACAAGACTGAAAGGAGGGAATTACTATTTCTAGAGAATTGTATTAAAAATCACAAGGCTTGACAAATAAATTGTGTAAGGAGGAAGCCAAAGTATTTTTGTCAGTTATTATGATAGAATATCTGGTGATATTCTACAAGAATGGCAGGCACAACCTGATACTGTCCTTTCTATTTCCAAATGAGTGCCATACCTTTCAGAAATTAGAGGAGTAATATAAAATTCTAGCCATTTTTGTGATAAATACCAGTGCCAAGCTAAAAGCATCTATATGTTAATGACTCCCAAGTTTATATCTTTAGCCCCAGGCCTTTCTTCTGAACTTCAGACCTAAATATGTTTATTCAGTAATATATCTCATTTGGATCTCTGATAGACATCTTAAATTCAACATGTCCAAAATGGAATGGAATGGAATTACAGATGTTTCCATCCAAATCTGCCTATAGTCCTCTCAGGTCAATTCATGGCCATTTCTTTCATCCAGTTGTTTAGGTCAAAAACCTTGAAGGTATCACTGACTCTTCTGTTTTTCTTACAGCCTACACCCAATCTGTCAGGATAACCAGTTGTTTCTATCTTTGCAATAAATCTAGAATTCCAATACTTGCCACGGCTTCCCTTAGGCCTGTGGTCATCCTGGCCACCCTCTCTGCCAAGAGTACTGGCTTGCTCCTCTGTTTCTACCATTGACCCTCTCTATTATTAACATAATAGCCCAAGTGATTCTTTAAAATTTAGGAGAGATCATGCTTCTGTATATCACTGTAGTTGCTACCTGCTTTGTTCAAAGTGAAAGCCTATGAAGCCTTCTGTTTTTTTGTTTTTGTTTTTGCTTTTTTTTTCCTTCCTGGAAAACTCTTTTTTTATTTTTTATAAAAAAATTTGTTTTACTATTTATTTATTTTTGAGAGAGAGAGACAGAGTGCAGGCAGGGGAGGGGCAGAGAGTGGGGGGACACAGAATCCAAAGCAGGCTTCAGGCTCTGAGCTGTCAGCATAGAGCCCGATGCAGGGCTTGAACTCACAAACCGTGAGATCATGACCTAAGCTGAAGTTGGAGGCTTAACCAACTGAGCCACCCAGGTGCCCCTTGGAAAACTCTTCTTTCAGACATGGCATGGCTAACTTTGTTAACCTCCTTCACCTGCTGTGCTGAAAATCTCATCTTTTCTTTTTTAATTTTTTAATGTTTATTTTTGAGAGAGAGAGAGAGAGAGAGAGAGCGCGCGCACAAATGGGGGAGGGGCAGAGAGAGAGGGAGACACAGAATCTGAAGCAGGCTCCAGGCTCTGAGCTGTCAGTACAGAACCCACTGTGGGGCTTGAACTCACTAGCAGTGAGATCATGACCTGAGCTGAAGTTGGACACTTAACTGACTGAGCCACCCAGGCACCCCAAAATCTTATCTTT
Organism: Puma concolor; assembly: GCF_028749965.1. Classification (NCBI taxonomy): domain Eukaryota; kingdom Metazoa; phylum Chordata; class Mammalia; order Carnivora; family Felidae; genus Puma; species Puma concolor. Next base: position 38,878,240 of record NC_141673.1, on the reverse strand, counting down.
TCAAAGACACCTGCCCTGGATTCCCTATTTAATACCACAACTTCCTCCCTACAGCCACTACACTCCTGTTCTCGCTAACCTTAGCTTGCTTTTTCTTTTTTACCTTAGCACTATCATATCTAATGTACTATATAATATACACTTTGGTATATGATTGTTTACTGTCTATTTTCCGCCCATTAGAATATGAACTCCATAAGGCAGTGACCTTTGTTTTTTGTTGATGTACTCTACATGCTGAGATGGGTGCCTATGTGCATTTGATGAAAAAATGAATAATTTTGGCAATGGGAACATTACTCTGATGGCACCCTTAAAATCTGAAGAATTTGCTAGATACTTTTTAGTTTCCCTTGATGTATAATGTGCTTAATCTTATTGACAAATCTTGCATACTAATAACAAGACACATTTTTCTCTAAAATTGAGTTTCAAGACAGTGATATAGGGATTTGCTAAATTTACTTTAACCATTAACTAATATTGGGTTAAGACATTTTTACAACAGCAAGAGTAATGTTAACAATAAACTAAGATAAGTGTATCTATTTATCTGTTTCTCTAAGGTATTAATCCTCCTCAGAAAGTTCATGCTAAACCTGAAGATGTGGGAGAGGACAGTATAATTCTTCACTGGGAACTCCCACAAGATGGCCATGAGGTCTACATTCAAATCAAACCCATATCAGATGCAAGAGAAGTCAGGAAGCTTTTTGTAAAAGATGCTAATAGATTCAAGATTGATAATTTAACCCCTGGAATGACATATGACATTGGAATGGCAACAATGATGAATGGGAACTTGAGTGAGCTGGTAACTATTCAACAAACTCTAAGTGAGAATCAAATATTTTTCATTCATAACAGATATTTGCTGATTTGGGAGTATTGCAAAATATTCCCCTATACATCCTTCTGGTAGCAGGTTTTACCCTTGTAAATAGATTGTAGGCGTGTTTGTCTGATGGTAGCCTCAGGACCTGGAGCAGTTTGTATTTCTTTTCTCCTGAAAATGCTTAATGCTTAAATAAAGGCAGCATTGTCTATGACTAAGAACTTGACCCTAAAGCCACACTACCTCGGTTTATCTGGGTTGAACTATTTGAGTGACCCTGGGCAATGTACTCAACCTATTTATGCCTTAGTTTCTCTCTACATTTGTAAAGAGGAAGAAAATAATAGTCTGTATTTTATGGGTTTTCCTGAGACTAGCTGATTTAATAAAGGGAAGGACTTAGAACAGTGCCTATAGCTATAGGCTATATAAACATGTAGCTATATAAATGTTTGTAATTATTATTGAATCAACAAAGGCCTGCTGTTGTAGAACATTGACATAAAATATTGACAGTATTTATAGGTTTAGGACCAAACCAATGACAGAAATCTATGTTCTTTCTCAAATACGATTAATTCACTCAATAGGTAATCATTGAAAAATCTGTTAAGGAGGGAGAATGAAAAGAAATGGGAAATAAATAAATCATATTTATGGATATTTATAAATTGTGATAAACATTAGCAGGGAAAAAAAGCAGAGTGACGTGATAGAGAGTAACTGAAGGGGGGTGGATGGTTCTAGCGTAGATAGACTGTAATGGGAGCTGTATTTGAATGGAGGCCTAATGGATGAGAAGGAGCCAGAGCGTAATAAGATGGAGAAAGGGTACTTTAGGCATGAACACCTAGCATAAAGGCTCACAAAGCCCAAAAAACAGGAAAAAGCTTGGTATACCTGAGAACAAAAAGGCCTGATACATGGTGTCTAATGAAGAGGGAAAAGGGGAATAAGAAGTGATATTGGAGAAGTATGCAGGGGTTAGATCACATAGAACTTGTAGGCTATGCCTTTTTTTCTTTTAATTTATTTTTTTAATGTTTACTTTTGAGAGAGAGAGAATGAGGGTGAGTGGGGGCGGGGCTGGGAGAGAGAGGGAGACATAGAATTGGATCAGGCTCCAGGCTCAGCTGTCAGCACAGAGCCCACCATGGGGCTCAAACTCACCATCAGGGAGATCATGACCTGAACTGAAGTCAGATGCTTAACCCAGTGAGCCATCCAGGCACCCCTAGGCTGTGCTTTTGAGTTTGTTTTGAGGGCAATGGGAAGTCATTGAGAGTTTTATGCAGGCAAGTTGATGATGTGACCTATGTTACAAAAATTTCCCTCTGACTCTGTGCAAAGAATGATTTTTAAAGTGGCAGGGATGGAAGTAGGGCAACTGGGTAAGAGTTTTGTGGAATTTAGGCAAAAGATTATGGTGGACAAGAAAGGGAAAGTGCAGATAAAGTAATAGATATATTTTATATTACGGAAGTAGGAAGTCTGAGCTGGTGATGGAGTGCATGTGAGGAGTATAAAGGAAGGGAGACACCTTGGGTTTTGACTTGACTGATTTGAGTAAATAGAGGTAACTGTGAGGAAGGAATGAATATTGGACCTCACAGGCCTTCTTGGCTAATAATAAGGCAGCCTGATGGAAAAAATGAATTGGTCCAAAAAATTATGTTTGAGCAGTATGTATGTACACTCAGTCAATGTAGAATCTTCCCATTTTGTCCTCCAAAGACTAAAACTAAATTTGTATATAACTTTCATATTTAAATTTCTAAGGAAACATACCTGAAGATAATTATCATAGGAAAAAATTAAAAGAAAACACATGAAAAAGAGATATTGCTAAAAAAAATTATTTCATGCCCATCAACCCCTAAATTTTTATCAGCAGAATGGAAGTATGGAAATTAAAATGCATAGATAGGAAATAAACTGTAACCAATTATTAGCAGTATGAGGTTAGAGTACCCCCACATCATCTAGGTGCTAAGTTTTCTCTCTAAAAATTTAGATTATTGAATACATTTTTAAATCAACTTCCAGCTCTAAAATCCTATTTTTCTTTGACTCCATGGAACTTGGCATATTTCAACCCCCCTTCCATCTCAAATATAAAAATTTTATCTCCATTTCTAGATATAATGAGCTTTTTAAAATTTTTACTCAGCTTTATATCTCCATGTCTAAGCACAGTTCTTGACTCTGTTTAATTCAAACACTTCTTTGCAAAACTGCTCTTCTACATGGATGCTGAAACATGATTAACATATATACATCCCAGGAAAAATTACAGAATTTGAGGATTTGAAGTTAGGACAGAGATCATCTTACCAATGCCTCACCTGATAGGCAATTGCTAGCATAGTGCCTCTGATCATTTTGTAATGAATCCCTGTAATTTTCCTCTATTATAAGGCCATGTCTGTTTTCCAGAGCATCACAGAGCAAACTACTCCCTAATTCCCATGAAAGGACATCAGTTGCTTGGAAATAGCCATTAGGTGTTCCTAGTGTATATAGAGTCTTCCTTTCTGGTGAATTATCTTTAGTTCCTTCAAGCATTTCACTATTTCTTAGAATTCCATAGGCTTTTCTAGTCATTTATTAACCTTGGTAAGCACTATTAGCATCATCAGATTATTTATCATTCATCATTTTTACTTGTCTCAGATGATGAAACAAATATTAACCTATCCCAATGTGCATACATAGAAATTCTTTCCCTGCATTGTTTGTTGATAACTATTATTTACCACATCCTATTTCTTTTTCATACACATTGAGACAGTCAAGCACAATAGGACATTTACCTTTTAATGACATTTTGTAGACATGTAGAAGAAAAACAATTTACATGTTCATTGATATCCCTTTTCCCTTTGAAACATATCTATCCATCTCTCTAAATTATCCTAAAAATAACTAGCAAATTTAGATTATTTCCAGTTATTATTGTGCCACACTTGAACTGTAATATATGACCTTTGGGTGAAGGTGGTGCTTATGAGTGCAGACCATCGAACTAGATTGCCTGGGTTGGAATTCCAGCTCCATGATTATCAGCTTACATCCATTAGGAAGTCACACAACCTTTAATGGCCATCAGTTTCCCTCTCTCTAAAATGGGAATGGTAATAATCTTATCTACATGTGAAATTAATATAATTTAAGGGTTCAGACACCAAGCAAGCACTGTGAGAGTGTTTGAGGTTATAATTTTTATTTCTCAATAGAATTGGACTAGTGACTTTGAGGACTGATCACCATTCCTAGTATTTCAACCACAGGAAAGTCATTTCAGTTATCTCTGCAGTTTCTCTTTGTTGGCAGAATTAACTGTACTCAAGTTTTCTTGAGGGAAGAAGAGCTGGTGTTTGAGTTTCCTTTTTTTCCTCTCAGTATAGAAGAATCAATTTCAAGATACACTGGGAAACTCTGAGACCGCATTCTCCCTTGCCTATAATAAAAGCCTTTGAATTTTTGGCCTTGTGTTTATCTTATATTGAAAAAACCGCATACAGCCCTCAATGCTACCACTTCTTTTGAAAAAGCTTTTTCAGCAAAATGGGTAGGGATAAAGGTCACAGTCTTTCCTCATTATTCATAAATATTTCATTTCTTTTTTTTTTTATGTGAAACCTTCTCTCACTTGAGTTTCCAGAGATTCAGGATAGATATTTGAAGAGAAAGAAGAACTTTGTCCTGTTCTATACCTTTCCAGCCTTTGTGTTCATCTGTTTTAATGTGGCATATATTGATGCCATTGGTCTCATTTCCCTGAACAAGTGGAACTGATGGAAAACCCCATATTTACCCACTATAGAGAATGTCACAGACTCCATACGCTTTTGGAAACTGAATTAGACAATGCCTATTTAAAGCATTGTCTCTGCTTAGAAAATACCTTCAGCACCCAGGAACATGGGAGTGCACTGTTTCCATGACTGTGCTGGCCACTCGTTTCCAATCTCCAGATGTTTAATTTCTGCTCAAGGTATATTCATAAGCTTTCAGGTCATTGTCCACACGTCCAGATGGGTATGATACTCATGGGATGTCATAGTAGCCTCTGAAAAACCATGCTTAGTGTAGAGCTTTTTAACTGAAGAGAGCTATAAAGAATTTAAAGAGGAAACCCATAAAAAACATTAGTGATGACAGAAAAAGAAAAGATAACTGGAAAAGGAAAAACATGGTTAAAGTGCTTTGAAACACAGTAGTATACCATATGGTATTTGTTATGGGTGATATGTTGAACATTTCTTCATAACTATGAAAAATGATAAAGGCAAGAAAGTTATATACTACAAATGAATGAATTGATGGAAATAATGTACAGTTTTTATATTGTAGAATGTTAATAATAGGTATGTGTTAAAATCCATTTATACAGTACTGGCTTTGGGTAAATTGGCAGAATCATATTATCAATTACAGTATCAATGATTGAGAACAAGTTCAGTTGCATCTAATCAGATGTCACAAAACTGAAAAGGAAAGACTGTTTAATTATTCTCTGAAAGAAAAAATGTACTTCAGAATGTATATCTTAGAAGAAGATATCTACTGGAAAGGACAGGTCTAAGGTTAAACTGGGTAGTATTTCAATAATCTACAAATAGATTTGATATTAAAATTGACCTGAGGAAGAAATAATGTGAATAGAAATCATCTAAAATTTCAAATCTGCTCTAAATGGCACAGTAGAAGATTACAGTACAAGAAAGCTCTTACGTAGAGGTCAATGAGAGTGTGAAATGTAAGCATATCTTTCCTCTAAACTCTTGCCCGGTCTGTGTTCCTAAAAATGAAATGAAATGTCTGCTCAAAATCCCTGTGCCTACAGGATAAAATCTGACCTCCACAGCATGGCATGCAAGGCCTCTCACAGACAGCGTCCAGTGTCAGAGGTGGCCTTCCATGCCTGGTCTTCCATTCCCTGTTCCTCACACACACTCCAGGCTTGAAACACCTGAGCACCTGCCATGCGCCTGGAACTAAACCCTTTGTGTAGAAATACAATCTCTCATGGAATCATCACAAGGACCTTGCAAAGTAGATACTAGTCTTTTCTTTCCCATGTTAGGGAAAGGGAAACCAAGGCACAACTTGCCAAAGACTAACAACTAGTTGCCAAAGATTAGTGACTAGTAACTTGCCTTGCTAGTAAAAAGGTGAAAGAACTTGGCTGAATACATGATGATGATGATGCCCTTTTTTGGTTTCTATGCCTCACTCATGGTTTCCTCTTTGTCTGGAATTCCCTTCTTAATCATCTCTCTCTACCACATACTCTTTCCGGTAAACTTGTACTATCCTTTAAGATTCAGATAAAAAAACCATAGACTCTGGAAGCCTTCCCCAGTGATATCCCCTAGAATTCTTTTCTTCCCCTATTCTCAATAGCTTTTTGTTCACTTTACCAACTCAGCTCTATCCATTTGGGATTCTAGTTGGTGATTTGTGTATCTCTTTATTGAGACTGGGAACTCTTTGAAAGAAGGAACCTGGCCTTATTTACTTTATTTAAGCACTCCTCCTAGTATATAGGTTTTCAAAAGCCTTTGCTTAATAAATAGATAAAAAGGTAAAACAAATTGGAAAATTTCAGATTCCTATGTTTTTGAGACTATTATTGAGAATCAAAAAATTAAAGTTAATCAGTACTTCCAAAATATGTACAGTCTGTCTTAGTGTCCACCTTATTGACTGACATAGTAAACATAAGTTAGCACAGGCATTTAGTGTTTTCACATATTCTAGAACATAGCAGACAAAATAGAGAAATGTACTTGAAATTAAAAAAACAAAACAAAACACTAATTATAAATCTCTCTTTTTATCTTTCAGAGCCCAAACCAGTCCAAATTGTCATCCCATATGAAAGTCATAGTACCTCTGTAATCTTATTTGTTCAAATGCCTGATACTGGAGTGTTTGATGGCATACATATTGTAATTGAAGGAGGACCAAATGTTACCAGGCCTTTGAAACATGACAATAAAATAACTGTTGGCAATTTAACGCCAGGCACAGAATATAATTTCTTTGTTTCCATCATCAGTGGTACTAAACTAAGTAATATGTACTATGTGCCTGCAGTAAAAACATGTAAGTATTTTGGGACTTACATAAGGTTTTTTTTTTTTTTTTTTAATTTTGACTTTGTGTCCCATTTTATATTAGTAGGCTACATTCACTTTAATGCAGTTGTTTTCAAAGATCTTTTAAAAATAATTACAAATACCTTACTACTGAACCTAATCTTTCATTGTTCTAGTATACAGATAGAGCTAACTTTATGTAAAATTGAGAAGTCATGAGTTTTTTAAATCTATCCATTAAGAAGAAAACATACTTGAATCTTAATCATAACTTTCAATGACTTATTTCAAGAGTGAGGAATGTGAATAATTTTAGGCAGATGAGAACTGGGTTATATTTTTTGAGTCTAGAGACACTTAATAGTATCTCTCAAAGCACATAATCTTAGCATGTGTTTGCTCTCCCCATGCTGCCTTTGTCTGGAAAGAATTAGGGTATGTTTTCCTTCTTTGAATATTTAAAATTAGTACATATTATATTTGTTCATACCAGAACTTACATTTTGAATTTCATATCAATTTTGATTTGTTTTTTCTTTAAGTCACTCATGTATTCTACAAATAATTCATTTTGAGCATTTGGGATACATGACATTTATCTAAGATATTGACCTCGTATATATAGAAATGAATGGCACAGAGTAATAAATGCCATACAAAAATAATATGTAGTGCTGAAAATGTTATAATTCTGACTATAAACATGTCCAGGTTCTTTATGTTTTGCTCTTCCTTGTCTATAAATCTTCACATATATTATTATACCACCATGTGTCTTCTTCCTCGTGAGCTGTAAAATTTCTATTACTGTTTAAACTCACCTTTTCATAAAATACTCCCAAACTGGTACCACTAATCACATTGTTGTAATAGAACCTTAACATATTTATAATCAGCTCAATATATATTTATACTTTGTTTTTACTTACAATTTTTATGTATTATTATATCTCTAAACTCTGCCTCTTCCTTATTTAAATTATAAATCATTATGAGCAGCATTCTATTTGACAGTTCTTGTTTTTAAAAGTAATTAGTACTTGATCTTCTACATATGTCAATATTGTGATATAATTGGCAAAATATATCAGTATATAACATAGTAGTATAAAGCTGCAATTTTTCTAGGTTTTCTGAAATAATTTCTTTTTCTTTATGCTGAATGGGATCTTTAGCATGAAAACATAACAATTAAAGCTCATAAGATAAAATTCGGTTTTAGCTTCAGCTAATATTCGATACAAAGAGGATTCTTTTACCCCTTCGTCTGGACTTCATATTTTTCTCTATGTTGACTTTTTAGTTTATGATAATAGTTTCAGAAAGCTTAAATCTCTTTTTTTTTCTTTTAAGTATTGTACGTTTGCTCCTGGGAATTTGCTGCTATTGTAGTTTTTGCTGCAAAATCAAAATTAGCTGCTTGTTATGGTGTTTACCATAACTCTGAGTATTGCAACTGATTATTATATTTGATAAACTGTTGTGTTATGTGTAAACAACTGTTTTATTTTTTTTTTTTTAATTTTTTTTTCAACGTTTTTATTTATTTTTGGGACAGAGAGAGACAGAGCATGAACGGGGGAGGGGCAGAGAGAGAGGGAGACACAGAATCGGAAACAGGCTCCAGGCTCCAAGCCACCAGCCCAGAGCCTGACGCGGGGCTCGAACTCACGGACCGCGAGATCGTGACCTGGCTGAAGTCGGACGCTTAACCAACTGCGCCACCCAGGCGCCCCAACAACTGTTTTAATTTAGGATATAAAGATAGTTGATTAATAAACTTTACTGTTCTTTTCTCACCTTGTGTTTTTTTCCTCCTTTAAAGGGATAAATTAAAAAGAAAAACCCAGTTAGAAAACATAGAAGAATTTAAATGTGTTGTGTGTTTTGGGTAGGTCTGGAAGCACCATCAAATATCCATGAGGGCAAAGTAACAGACTCTTCCATAGAAATTCTCTGGAATCGAGCTGATGGGAATTTTCAGCATTATGAAATCACATGCATGAACTGTACTGCTGCTTTCATGGTACGTTAGAAGCGGCTCTCGGAAGCATTAAACTTGAATCTTTCATGCTGAGTCCAATATTACTGCATTCTTATGTTAGATAGTAGTGAAACTAAATAACCCCCATGCTTATTTGGTTGTGTTGAATTGTGGAACATTTTTTAAATGAACAGTTGCTAATTTATTCTTTTGGATTGATAGGTCCAGAAGGTAGTTCAAGAAGCAGCAACATTCTCTAACCTGGATCCTGCGACAGTGTATACTTTTTCAATTTGCACTGAAAAAGAAGGTTTTAAAGACAGTGCTCCTAACGTAAAAGAAATACAGACAGGTACAGCCTGTGTAAGCCCTTGAGGTATTATTCAGTGTTCAATTCAACATTGAATCAATGTTCAAATATTTATTTCATCCTTTAGGGAAGATTTAGTCAATAGTTTGTTATTCCCAGATTTTCTTTATGGGCAGGCAGTGTCCTCTCTTGTCTCTTTTTCGGTTTCCCCTTATATGGGTCAGAAAAACCTCTTTTGTAAATGTATTGCCAGGCAGTAGAGTAGCTAATTGTCTGGGGTCTGGCCAGATTTTCCATTTGTGATTTAATTTCTTCATTGTTCAGTCAAGCAGACAATGAAGTGACATTTCCCCAGTGTTAGCAACTTACTCCCAATGGCAGATGGTGATTTATTCCATGCTTGTCATATGAAATAAGGGATGATTGGGAAGGATGTATGCAAAATGTATACATTTTCATATCTGAATGAAGTAAAATTTTCAATTATTCTATAATAACTATGTTAATGATTCTTGACAGTGGTTTATTGATTTGTGTATTTAGGAACTGGCCATAGCTTGTATTCTTTTACTATAAAAACAAAGAATGGAATCGGGAGAGAATATTCTTGACAATTTTGTTCTTTTCTTTTACATGGAAGAATTTTAGAGACAAAAAAAAATACATATTATATACTATTTCATTTAACTTTTCTCCCTAGGAAAGAAGGGAGTATTTCACATTTAGATTGCAAATAACATTTCTGCTGATTAACTTTGTCAGTATTTGGTATTTAATTGGAATGAGTCCTAAAAATCATTAAATACTTCGCAGATTGGTGGTGTTGGGAGGAAAAATAATGTTCTCTCCATCCTTCTAGGTCCTTTACTGAGGACCCCCCTTCCCCCCGCTAACCCGTGTAAGACAGATTAACAGGAGAGAAATAAACATATATATATATACTTCATGCATACGTGGGAGAGACCCAGGGAATCTGAGTAACTCCCTGAAATGGCTTAAGCCACCACCTTAAATACCATCTCCAGCTAAAAACAAAAGAAAATGTTGAGGGGGTACGAGGGAGCCAGTTAGTGGAGGCTACTAGGAAAACCTAGTAAACAAGTGTAAAGTGGTTATGCAGATTTAGGTCTGCCTTCTCCATTGGCAAGAATTTCTAGAGATTTAGTCAGACTTCTCCTAGTGTAGGGAGGGAGACACCCTTACGAATGGAGATTTTCCTTGTAAATTTAAGAGTCTCTTACAAAGGATAACTTTTAACTCAATTTTCAGAGTTTCTCGTGTGTCTGCTGTTTCTTTTAAGAATAACCAACTCAAAATCATCCTTATGCCAAAGAGGCATATTTTGGGGTGGCATATTCTGTTCCTTTTCAGTTGTGCAAGACCAAGATACAATCTTTCCCTACATTTTTGAGGCGAGGGAAATACTGATTATAGTACTACAATAATATATATTGGTTCCACTTTAAAGTTTAAAATTATTCTTGCTGGTTTTTTTTTTTCTCTTTTTTTGACTTTTAACTTATCATCTATCAGGAAGAATAAAAGGAATGTTTTGGTTACCCTCAGAGTTTGCAGAAAGTGAAACAAATCTTGAGGGTGTTTCAGGGCTATTTTAGACCAGGTGCTTTGTGCGGTAGAAAATGTTATTTTATGTGTATGTTTTAATGATATAGCCCCAAGTGCAGTTGAATTTATGAACCATAGTAGAAACTCCAATGCAATAACTGTTAGCTGGCCTACAGCTAGAAGTCTTCTGGACGGATACATTATTTCAATATCTAGCGGAATCTTAATGAAAGAGGAAACCCTGCCTTCCACAAAAAGGTATGAAAATCCTGAAAAGAAATTGTGTCAAGTTACATGGACCATGAGATTAACATTTTATATATGTTTTTCAAATGCTATACTACTGGCTTAATATAAACAGAAATTAGAAAATTTGTAAGACAACTTTTTTGGCTACGATGTGATTAGAAAATGTCTGAGATACAGTGACAAATCTGTTTTGCAAATAATAATAAATTAATACAGGATATCTCAAGCTTGTATGTATAATACGCACTTTTTGACTTAAGTGAATTTCTCTGTGTAAGAGGCTATGATTTCTAATTAACTATTTATGCTTATGAAGCATAGCAGATTGTTTCTGTGATAGACAATAAAAACACCACAAGACTTATATGTAAAATTCTCTTTGTAGACAGAGTGAGAAGATGGGAGTTTTCCAAATGTTTCTGAGCTAAATGTTTTAATACGTGAATTTTTTTTTTTTAATGTGCAGGGCATTCACATTTAATAGCCTTTCTTCAGGGACTGACTTTTTAATTAGTGTTATAACTACCAAGGGACTGAAAAGAAGCCATCCCACTGTCCTCATGGTTAGCACTTGTAAGTTTATTTTATATTTAATTGACTTTTCATGGGCAAAAAATAATGGAAATGGTTGTGTTTAAAGCCAATATCTAATTAAAAATGAATGAAAATGGAAGTGGTTTATGGCATGCTTGAAGAGAAGAGAACACGGCACTTAACTTGGAAAATGCCTGAGTTGTATTCCTGCCTCTATCACTTATTAATTATGTGACCTTGGGCAAAACTATTAAGTTTTCACTTATAAAATGAGAATAATTATTCCTGCCTGGGTGCAAAATCTTGTTGATAAATTCCAAACACAAAGCTCTCTCTGCAAGTGCAAAGTACTCTAAACCTCAAGATATTATTGTCATGCAATACTCAATATTTTTCTAATATTTTGAGTATTTAACATTTTATGAAAAACCAAACAAAACTTTTAATATGAAAAAATAAATGGCACTGTGTTTTTAATTGCATTTTGGGGTTCAGTTTGCCTCTTCTGACCTTATTAGCATCACTTGCATGTATGCCTGCCTTGAGCATGTGCAGTGTTCCAAAGATTCCTTTCACTTGTGTGGCCCCGGCACAGGCACCTGTATTTAATAAAGTACCAGTGCTCTGTCAGTGTGAGAGGAGGCTTAACCTCAGAATCTGAGATATGGAGGAGGAGAAAGCACTGGAAAATGAGTGATAGTCAAATAAATTCCTGGAAAATACACTAAAACATTTGAGCACTTACGATACACCAACATGATGTTATTTGCTTAAGTCACCATACTGAATCTACCCAGGTAACCTCAAATGTAGGTTAAGGCTCAGAGGTGTTCATTACTAAAGGTGAGATATTTAACCCAGGTATCTAACTCTAAAACTGATATGACATTGCTGCCTCTCATAAAGACCATCCTAAGAAACATCAGAAATAGATGAGAAACAGATGAGAAATGGCTTAATTTTTTTTTAACTTTATTTAAAAATTTTATATCAGTGAAAGTTTCCTTGCTGCTTTGACTTGGGCTGTGCCATTATCATGGTCACCATCACCATCATTGTTGTCATCATCAAATTGAGTGCTTGTTGTTTATCAGGCACTTTGTTAGGTATGCTTTATATCCCTTAATTCTGAGTGACTACTTTTATTCTGTCAATCATAATGTGATGCATATGTTTGTATTTTTTATAAATGAGGAAACTGAGGCTAAGAGAATTTCAGTAGAAATTATATCTTATACAAGATGACAGAGATTTGAACCTGTGTTTCCTTGAGATGAAATCCTGTCCTTGTAACTACTGTGCTTCAGTAGAAAGGCCACTATGTCATCTGCAGGACTCTTGTATTTCTTGGCTCTGTGACTTTGTACAAATTCTGATTCTGTTTGGACCTCAAGATCTTCATTTCTACTCTGGGTTTAATAATACCTTCATATTTCATGATGTTGCTTTGGCTGTGTTTTCTAAGACAAGGCTGGTGACTTAGTAATTTTCCCCATCTCTCTGACTTTACTATTTGACTTTTGTCTTTTACTGTATATTAATAATTTTTTATCTTTCTGTACCTGTCTTTTTTATCAGCCACCTCAACTCCATTTGGAAGTAGATGGAATAGTAATAAGTGTATAAAATAAAGCTAAAATATATTATGGGAATTTGGAAGCATAATAAATTAATTCCAGTTAGAAGGGAATATGCATTACAGAAAAACAGAATAAAAAAGGATAGTGAATCAGTGACTCAGATTTAAGTGTACCATTGAGTTGAATTCTAATAAACTTAAATCAATATGTAAGTAGGGACAAATAAAATCTCATGCAAAATTTGAATTTTAGAGATGAAATTATTCCAAAAAATATTAATATTTCTCTCAGTTAAAAAAAGCAATGTAACGTGACATTATTTAATAGGAATTAGAAATAGAGTCATGTTACCAATTTGAAGAATAAGCTTCAAGAACCTTCTCAGTTATAATGTTTAAAGGGAAAAGGAGTTTGTGAACTTAAGGCAGGGGTGATAGATCTCCTACTCTATGCAGTGCATAAAATTGTAAGTTAAAAATCCCAATTTGAATTAAGTTCATACTGAATTTTGCTATGAGAAAAAAGAAATGTTAAAATCCATATTTTACATAATTTTATTGTGGGAAGAGGCTTTCTAGAAAATTGTTTTTTTCTCTTCCGTTGCAGAGTTGGGGAGACAGATTCAGGATAGATTGCTTGCACAAGATCACACAGTACTAAAACAGACTGGAAAAACCTCTGTATCCAAGTCTCTTCCATAGTGTGACAGTCAAGGTTATTTTGTGTATTCATTTGTTTTAAGATATCATTCCAGTGCTTAGTGTCTCTCTCTGTGTGTCCTAGGACTCTTCCATAGTGTGACAGTCAAGGTTTTGTTGTTTTGTTTTTTAAAGATATCATTTCAGTATTTTATTCTCTGTCTCCCTCTGCTCCCTACCTACCCCCTCTCCTCTCTCTCTCTCTCAAATAAAATAAAAGGGGGGTGGCACCTAGGTGTTGAGCATCCAACTCTTAATTTTGTCTCAGGTCATGATCCCAGGGTTGTAGGATCAAGCCCTGCTTTGGGCTCCACCTGAGTGTGGAGCATGCTTCAGATTCTCTCTCTCTCCCCTGCCCCTCTCCTCTGCTTGCACGCTCCCTCTCTCACTCTAAAATCGTATTTAAAATATTAGGGACTCCTGGGTGGCTCAGTTGGTTAAGTGTCCAACTTCGACTCAGGTCAGGATCTCACGTTTTGTGGGTTCAAGCCCCACATTGGGCTCTGTGCTGACAGATCAGAGCTTGGAGCCTGCTTCAGATTTTGTATTCCCTCTCTCTCTGCCCCTCCCTCCCCCACCCCCTCTCAAAAATAAACTTTAAAAAAAGTTAAAATTTTTTTTAATTAAAAAAAAATGATACCATTCCAGTGTCTTATTTCATTGCCCTAGATCCAGACCCACCATCTGATTTGCTGATTTTGGGGCAGGAAGAGAACACAATGTATTTGTCTTGGAAACTTCCACAAGGAGGCTTTGAAAAGTTTCAGGTAAAGAACAGTGCTGCTATCATACAACCTTGATGTTTAGTAGGGTCTTTATTTCACTCTGTTTTTATTCTTTCTTTTACATTAATGGTTTTAAAAACTATTCTATTTTTCATGCAAGATTTTCCTCCAAAGTAATCTTTTCTATTTACTGCTTTAAAAGTACAAGGTTATCATGGGAAGTGGTCAAATATGAATCAAAGTTGATAGTTTAAAAGAGTTTGGTTTTCAGAGATGAAAGGACAGTGAATGAAGGAACAGTGGTGCTGGAGGGTAAAGCTTCTGTGACAGCACTGGCCAGAACAAAGATCTGAGCTGTTTAAACTGGGTGATGTGCTATGGGCTCCCTTTCAACCTTATCCTAGAGATTTAGTTGAGTGGAGACTTCTAGCCGAGGGAGTAGGAGAGTTAAGATATACGGAGCAGCCACTTTTCAACTGGGTCTGTTATTATTTTTACTAAATATGTATGTTTTGCTTGTGTTTTGTTGCTAACAATGTAACTTGGCATCACATGGGGAAATGTATTCACCCTGCATCCTACATTGTACAGTTTGCCAAGTCAACTTCCAGGGACGGTACTGTTGCTTTGCATTCTATGGGGCCAACAACTTTTCCATACTTTCTTAGTGGTAGGAAGTGGCAGTTTGAGTTACAAATAACAGAAAACAACCTGAAATAGTTTACGCAACAAAGACGAAAATGTATTAATACAAGACAGCCTCATGGGGACCAAGGAAAGGGATATAACTGGGTGTTAGGAAGGCCTACAATCAGATATTTTAAGGCTGTGGAGAATCCAGGGATTATTTTCTTTTCTGTCAACTTCTGCTCATCTGCCTTATTATTACTTTTTCTGATGACCGATTTTCTTTGCTAAGCAATCTGTGTGGTGAGTGAAAGAATGCTGTGTACACTTCCAAGTACAAACGGTGCATTATCAGCTACAGAGAGACAGACTCCCCTTAAATTCCCATGGGAAGGACTGTGATTATTCCAAATTGGATTAGATACCTCGTACGGTTCCAGTTAACTGTGCTTGTAGGTCCCAAATCATGTAAAAAAAAATGGTGGCCACAGGTCTATGGGGGATAGGGATTATAAAAAGAATCATTAGTATTTGGGCATATACAACAAAAAATGTTTCCCGTAAGTAAAAAATAATATACTATAAAATGTGATAATTTCTCAACTCAGTGCAATCTAAAAGGAACCAGAACAATTAAACTACTGGATACTTGATATGAACAGATCAGTACATCTGGGTTTTATGCTTGAGTATGAATTTTTTAACAATTAAGATCAATAAGGGAAAGAAAATAATACTTACTATATGACAGACATAAAAAGAAGCCACATTTATTTATAGTATCTGGGCTAAAGATGAAGAAGTAATGTTATAAATCTATCTTTAATTTTTTTTAAATGTTTATTTATTTTTGACAGAGAGAGAGAGACAGAGCATGAGCAGGGGAGGGGCAGAGGGAGAGGGAGACACAGAATGGGAAGCAGGCTCCAGGCTCCAACCTGTCAGCACAGAGCCCAATGCAGGGCTCGAACTCACCGCGAGATCATGACCTGAGCCGAAGTTGGGACGCTCAACTGACTGAGCCACCTAGGCACCCTGTAAATCTATCTTTAAGACTTGTATAAAATATAGAGTCTTTTAGTGGTTCTCCACCATTTATCTAATGTACACACGACTTAGTATGGTCTTCAGAGTCAGACTTTAACAACCTGTCTAATCTATTTTCTCTAGATTGCATATTTCATCAGAATTGTATTGCCTACCATTATCCACATATTTTGTGTTTTCCTGATTCTATTCTTTGGTCATGTTCTTTGGAATATATTCTCTCCCAATTTTCTTTGACAATTCTTTGAGACCCTGCTCAGATATCATTCCCTGTATGAAAGCTCCCTTGAATTTATCAGCCTCCCTTATTAGAAATTTATCAGCCTCCCTTATTGGAAACTTTAGTGTCATCCTTGACTCCTTTTTCTTTCAGCTCCTTATGTACTTGTTTACTGAATCCTGATGATTCCAACTTAGAATTACTGTGAAAATCCTTTTCTTTTCTGTTTCCATCTACTTTGCCTCGTTTCAGGCTCTTACTATCATTGTTGGCTCCCTTTTGTTCCAAGGAACAAGCTGACACCCGGAACAGTCCTTCTAAATCTGTTGAAACATCATCTCATCACCTTCCCTCATACTCATCTTAAATTCCAGGCTTATATTGTAAATACACTAGCATTTTACTCTTTCTTTCCTTGATAGTACACACCGCTTGAGACTCGTCCCTATAAGTTTTTTTTCTTTCTGATATGTTTATTGATGTATTCTTTACTCTCACCATATTTTGGGGATGGCTTCCCCAGCTATTTCTCAAAATAATTATTTATTCTCTTCTGTGATTCACCTAACTTTATGTTCATGTCTTTGTCATATCCTTTGTACAATATACTTGTTTTAAAAAAAGTTTTTTTATTTGAGTATAGTTGACATATAACATTACATTAGTTTTATGTGTTTACCACTTATTTTGATGTCTGCTTAGAAGCAGACATGATTACCCACCAGGAATTTCTTTGGATGCCAAAGCATATGACACAAAAGCACTCATTAGTATTTATAACAAATTGAGGAATCCCAGGATGGAATAGGTTCACAGGGGTCATATGAGAACAGGAGCAAATAGAAAGGAAGAGGAGTTGGTTTTCATTTTTTTATTGTGCTTAGAGGGTAGAGCTGGGGCAGGAGCTTCCTGAAGGCACTAGAAGCTGTGAAGGTGGAAAGTTTTCTGCCCTCAGAGGCAAAAGAATCTAAGGCTTTCTTATCTTGGAGGCTGAGATGTAGGGTAGGTTGGGAAGAGGGGTAGAGATCTAAAAGTTGTCAGTAGTCAAACAAGAAATGGAGTTTTAAAAAAAAAGGAAATGGAGTTAGACTCTGTATATTATAATACTTTCATTAGTTATAGTTTAAGATTAGAAGTAAAGTAAAAGAGAGTTGTTTTTTTTGTTTGTTAATTTTTTTAATGTTTATTTATTTTAGAGACAGAGCACAAGCAGGGGAGGGGCAGAGAGAGCCAGAGACAGAATCCGAAGCAGGTTGCAGGCTCTGAGCTATCAGCACAGAGCCTGATGCGGGCTTGAGCCCACCAACCATGAGATCATGACCTGAGCCAAAGTTGGACACTCAACCGACTAAGCTACCCGGGTGCCCCTGTTTTGTTTTGTTTTGTTTTAAAGGATAGGAGTGTAGTGCATGCCTTCAGGCTGAGTGGAAAGATTCCTGGAACAATAACAATTTCAATCATTCAACAAATCCAAAAGTCAACATTGAAAAAAACAACTATTTTTTTTAACAACAAATTACTGTCTTTATGGTGCTTACGTTCTAGAAGAACTGCAGATATGAGAAAGATAATGACTGGAACAACAGTTCAAAAAAGCTTGGGGGGGGAAGGTAATATCAAGTCTAAATCCTCTAAAACTAAAAGGAAAGGGCAGTATGTGTTAAAGGTCTGACTGATTAACCAAGGGAAAAAATTTTTTTTAAGTTGGCTCCACACCCAGCAGGGAGCCCAACATGGGGCTTGAGCTCACAACCCACAGATCAAGACTTGATCTGAGATCCAGAGTTAGACACTTAACCCAGGTGCCCAAACCAAGGCATATTTTAAAGTGAGCTATCTTAAATGAAATCTTCAGTCTCATTCACCAGGTATTGTCAATTCTGTTGCTGCAATATAAATTCCAGTTGTCTCTTAATGGGTTCTCAGAAAACCAAGCTATCTAATAGTTCTCTACTAATGATGGAGTATGCATGGCATGCAAGGTCATTGCAAGGTCTATGTCATGGAGAACATAAGAAAACTAGTATCTTCTATTTCTCATGATATTAGTAGACATCAACTTCAATCAATTCTATCTTTTTTCAGAAGAATTAAGCTCATAGTGATATACTTATGCAAAATATTCTGGTAATAAATTTTGTAATAGGAGTTCCTTTACAAAACAGAAATCCTTGCTTTGTTTTGCCCAGCATTTGGAGCATTCAAAATATAAAGAACATTTATTAGTATGGATGAACTGTGAAATTCATTTGAACACCAAATATTTGTTCTAGTGAGTAATCCTCTGAAACTATTAGATTGCTGGCTTTCTTTTCATGAGCACTGGGAGTGCAAAAAGATTTATATGCTTTAAAAGAATCTCATAACTGTAATGGAACTGAAGGTATAATCTATTCCAAGCATGAAAGTAAACATTGGCTCACACATTTAAGACCTAAAAGAATTCAATGTGAACTTAGAAAAAATCAAATAGTTGATATAGAACATCAATGGAAGTTTGCCATTTCCTTTCTTACACCTTTCAACTGTCTTTTATGAACTCTGAGTGATGTTGTAGACCAGCTTTGTCCAATAGAAATATAATGGAAGCCATAAATGAGAGTCTTGTGTGCAATTTTAAATTGTCTAATAGAAACATTAAAAAAGTAAAAAGAAACAAGTAAGGGGCAGTCTAGGATGGCAGCATAAAAAGATTCTGAACTTACTTCCTCCTACAGACACATTGAACCCACAGCCACATATGGAATAATTCCGTCTGAAAAAGACCTGAATACTAGATGAACAGCTCCTTTCAAACAGACAATAAAAGGGGCATCTGGGTGGCTCACTCGGTAAAGTATCCGACTTCAGATCGGGTCATGATCTCATGGTTCGTGGATTCGAGCCCTGTGTCGGGCTCTGTGCTGACAGTTCAGAGCCTGGGGCCTGCTTCGGATTCTGTGTGTCTTCCTCTCTCTCTCTGCCCTTACCCCACTCATGCTCTGTCTCAATCTCTCTCAAAAAAAAGGGGGGCCATATTGAGATGGGTAGGAGAGGCTGAGATTCAGTCTTGCCAAAAACCCCATCCCTCACATAGCAACCCACAATAGGGAGGGATATCACAAATCTGGAACTTCTCCCTGAGAAGCAAAGGTTTCATACCCCACATCAGGCACCCTAGCCCCTAAGATCTGCCGCAGAGAGATGAGCCCCCAAAACATGTGGCTTTGAAAACCAATGAGATTGTAAAGTATTGAGATACTACTTTAAGGGATTGCACACAGATTCACTCTCCTTTTCAAAGCAGCAGTTTGAAAAGCATCTAGCCTATATGTGAAGGAGATTAATTTGCTTATCTTAAAGTTTCTAGTGGAGTGGAAGTGGCCTGTTGGGACTCTGTCTAATGACAGAGGTCCTGGCAGGAGCCATTTTTGTGCTTTTCTCTACCTTGCTAGCACTGGCGGGCACTTGTAGTCCCTATATTCTCCCACTGCCCTGGTAAAACCAGTAGGCATCCCCAGCCCTACATTTGCCTTCTGCTTTGCTAAAGCCATAGGGAATTCTCCTACACAGGGAATGCTGCTGGGGATCTGGTACTGGTGGCAAGGGCTGGGAGGGTTGAGTTCCTGGTTTTCATGGGATGGTAACAATTAGAAAGACAGTTTTAAAAGCCCCCACTCCCAACCCCCAGGACACTTCACAGATAGCAGAGTAAAACACACTTCCAGTCTTGCTATGAAAAAGGCCTATTTACTTGTCCTGGACCTTCATCCTGATGGGCACACCTCAGGTTTGCCACACATATAAAGGCTACGGACGTGCTCTCAGAGAACATATGCTGGGGACCACCATCTTTGTCCTCTCCCTTGGCTCACTGAGCTTGCTGGTACCTCACAGAAATGGGCTTTTACACTCATCTGGAGCCCTGATTTTTACAACTATGAGTCAGGGGATATTTCCCAGATCACCTGGTCTGGAGGTCAGCATGACTTATGATTGTGATCCCACAGGACTGTATATATTTGCATACATTAAAAGATGCTCCTTGGGGGTCTGCCTTCCTATCAGTCTGAAACTGGGTGATGAGTGAGATCTCTCCCTCTGGAACACTAGCAGGTCTTGGCATATCCTCTTCAACTGGCATCTATTAAGAGTAATCAGCCTTCTTGGACAATCACAAAGGTTTGAAAGATAGCCAAGAGCTAGGGCATAGTTGGACAATAAGGTTTATCTCCTACATGAGGCCTCTCCTTCAAGACTGGAAGAGGTAGGGGCGCCTGGGTGGTGCAGTCGGTTAAGATTCCGACTTCAGCCAGGTCACGATCTCTTGGTCCGTGAGTTCGAGCCCCGCGTCAGGCTCTGGGCTGATGGCTCAGAGCCTGGAGCCTGTTTCCGATTCTGTGTCTCCCTCTCTCTCTGCCCCTCCCCCGTTCATGCTCTGTCTCTCTCTGTCCCAAAAATAAATAAATGTTGAAAAAAAAATTTTTTTAAAAAAAAGACTGGAAGAGGTAAATGTTTTACCTAATAACATGGACACAAACACATAAAGACCAGCAAGATGAGAGAACAAAGAAATCTGTTTTAAATGAAAGAACAAGATAAAACCTCAGAAAAAGACCATAATGAAATGGAGATAAGTAATTTACCTGATAAAAGTTAAAAATAATAGTCAACAAAATGGTCACCAAATTTGGAAGAAGAATGGATGAACACAGTGAGAACTTCAATAAGGAGACAGAAAATATAAGAGAGTAGCAAACCAACTCACAGAGCTGAAGAATATAGTAGCTGAGCTAAAAAACAAAACAAAACACTAGAGGGATTCAACAGTGGACTAGATGAAGCAGAAGAAAAGATCAATGATCTAGAAGACAGGACAGTGGAACTCAAACAGAGCAGCAAAAGAAAAAATAATTTTGAAAAAGGAAGATAAAGGAACTTAAAAGAAAACATCAGGTGGAATAATATTCACATTACAGGGATCCGAGAAGAAGAGAGAAAGAAAGGGGCAGAAAATGTATTTAAAGAAACAATGCTGAAAACTTCCTTAACCTATAGAGGGAAACAGACATCCAGATGCAGGAAGTCCAGAAAGTTTCAAGTAAGTTAAACCCAAAGAAATCCACACCATGACACATTACAATTAAAATATCGAAAGTTAGAGAATTTTAAAAGCAGCTAGAGAAGAGCATCATCTTGTTATGTACAGAGGAAACCCTTTAAGACTTTGAACAGATTTTTAAGCAGAAAACTCCTGCTTTTGGAAGAAGAATGGAGGCCAGAAGGGAAATACACAATCTATTCGGTGTTGAAATAAAAAAACTTCCAACCAAGAAAAATCTACCCAGCAAAATTATTATTCAGAATTAAAGATAGAGTTTTACAGACAAGCAAAAGCTAAAGGAGTTCATCATTACTAAAACGGACTTACAAGAAATGTTAAAGGGACTTTGATCTTAAAGGGCATTTATTAGGAACAAGAAAATATATGAAAGTATAAATCTCATTGGTAAAGGTAAATATATAATAAAAACAGTGGATTAATCACTTATAAAACTAGTATGAAGGCTAAACCAAAGTAGTAAAAATAACTATAACTACAATAATTTGGTAAGGGATAAACAACACCAAAAATGATGTGAAATGTGACAACAAAAACATAAAATGTGGGAGAAAAGAGTAAAACTAGAGTTTTATAATCCATTTGAACTTAAGTTGCTATCAACTTAAAGTAGATGATATATTGATTGCTTTCTGTGAGCCTCATGGTAACCATGAAGTAAAAACCTATAGTAGATACACAAAAGATAATGAGAAAGGAATATGGGGTGCCTGCATGGATGGCTCAGTCAGTTAAGTGTCTGACTTCAGCTCAGGTTATGATCTTATGGTTTGTGAGTTCAAGCAACTCATTGGCCTCTGTGCTGTCAGCTCTGAGCTTGGAGCCTACTTAGGATTCTGTGTCTCCCTCTCTCTCTGCCCCTCCCCCACTTGTGTGCACATGCTTCCTCTCTCTCTCTCTCTCTCTCTCTCCCTCTCCCTCAAAAATAAATAAACATTTAAAAAAAGTTAAAAAAAAGATAATGAGAAAGGAATCTAAGTATAACACTAAAGAAAGTCAACAAACTGCAAGGGAAGAAAGCAAGTGAAGAAGAAAGAAACAGAGAGGAACTAAAAACCACCCAGAAAAATGCTTATCAAAATGCCAAACAATAAATACCTATCAATAATTACTGTGAGGTGTGCCTGGCTGCCTAAGTGAGAAGAGCATGTGACTCTTGATCTTCGGGTCATGTGTTGGAGCCCCACGTATGGGTATAGAGAGTACATAAATAAATAAATACATAAATACAAAAATAAATAAATTAAATAAATAAATAAATAAAAATAATTATTGTGAATGGCCTAAATTCTTCAAACAAAAAACAAGAAATGACTGAATGGATAAAAAAGAAGACTCATCTATATGCTGCCTACAAGAGATTCACCTCATTTGTAAGGACACACAGACTGAAAGTGGAAGGAAAGAAAAAGATGTTCCATGAAAATGCAAACCAAAAGAAAGCTGAGATGGTTATATTTATGTCAGACAAAATAGACTTTAAACAAAGGCTATAATAAAAGTTAAAGAAGATTATTACATAGTGGTAAAGGATCAATCCAACAAAAGGATATAACATTTGTATGTGTTTATGGACCCAACATAGAAGCATTTAAATATATAAAGCAAATATTAATGGACCTAAAGGGAGAAATAGACATCAATATAATAATAGTAGGAAACTTTAATATCCCACTTACATCAATGGGTAAATTATCCAGACAGAAAATCAGTAAAGAAACATCAGCCTTAAATGACACATTGGACCCAATGGACTTAATAGATGTATATGCAGTATTCCATTCAGAAACAGTAGAATAGGGGCGCCTGGATGGCTCAGCTGGTTAAGTGTCAGACTTCAGCTCAGGTCATGATCTAAAGGTCCGTGAGTTCGAGCCCCCATGTCAGGCTCTGTGCTGTCAGTTCAGAGCCTGGAGCTTGCTTTGGATTCTGTCTCCCTCTCTCTCTGCCCCTCCCCCACTCACACTTTGTCTCTCTCTCTATCAAAAAATGAATAAACGTTAAAAAAAAAAAAAAACAAAAGCAAAAACAAAAACAGTAGAATACACATTCATCTCAAGTAAACATGGATCATTCTCCAGGATAGATCACATGTTGGCCACAAAATAAATCTCAATACATTAAGGAAGACTGAAATCACATCAAGCATCTTTTCTGACCACAATGGTATGAAACTATAAATCAATTATAAGAGGAAATCTGGAAAAGTCACAAATATGTAGCGATTAAACAACATGCTTCTGAACAATCAATGGGTAAATGAAGAAATCACAGGAGAAATCAACAATGCTTTGAGATATTTTGGTATAGTCCCAGTAGTTTATTTTTGCTTTTGTTTTCCTTGCCCGAGGAGATATATCTAGAAAAATGTTTCTCCGGCTGATGTCAAAGAAATTACTACCTGTTTTCTTCTAGGAATTTTATGGTTTCGGTTTACATATTTAGATTTTTAATCCATGTTGATTTTATTTTTGTGTATGGTATAAGAAAGTGGCCCAGTTCTTTTTCTTTTTTCTTTTTTTTTTTTTCATTTTTTTGCATAGTTTGCAAGTTCTCCCAGCACCATTTATTACAGAGACTGTCTTTTCTCCATTGTATGTTCTTGCCTTCTTTGTCACGGATTAATTGCCCATATAAGCATGGGCTTAATACTGGGCTGATGCAACTTTGGTTTATACGCCTATGGTTAGTTTTTCTGTGATTTTACAAGGGATGGTAGGCATTATGGTTAATGGAAGAATCAAGGCCCTGGAATTTCTTGCTTTAAATCCCAACTTCACCTCTACTGTTAGATCTTGGCTAGTTTTTATACTCTTTGGTCTTAATTCCTCATCTATCAATGAAGATTATTATTATTCTATAGAACTGTTGAAGGAATTTAATGAGATATGTTTGGAAAATGCTCCAACATACAAATTACAGGAGTAGGTCTTTTGTCTGTTTTGGTCACCATTTGGTACCATTACTGAGAACAGTATCTGACATATAGTAGGGGTCAATAAGTATTTTGATGAGTGAATAATTGAATTACTATTTTTTCTTTTCTTTTTTTAAATTGTCTTAGTTCACATTTCACAATCAAGGAAGCTTAATTTTAATGTGAATCTCTTTTTAACACCTTTCTTGCCACATGACAATCAGAATGTTCTTTCTTAGAAGTAAAATATATATTATTTTTGTGTTTAAAGACTCCTACCATGGCTTACAAGGTTCTACCTTCCCTTTGTGATCCCACCCCTGCTCCTTTCAGTCTCTCCCATCTCTGGAAAGGACACTGTCCTGAAATCACTTGCCCAGTTACCTTTGATTCTTCCCATTCCCTCTTCCCTCAATCCATCTGCTAGTTCTGCTACTTATACCTCTAAAATAGGTTCTCAATGTGTCCATTTCTCTCCATCTCACTGTACCTCTCTTGTCTTAGACGCTACCATTTCTTACCAAGACCAGCAGCCTAGGTGAAAGATGGTAGCTTCTCACCTCCTAACTGGGCTGTTTCCATTCTTCATTTCCTTCCAATCCACTTTCCACATAACAGCCAGAGAGAGAAAAAGAGAGCTGTTAAAAACATTGTGTCTCTCATTAGTTTAACATCCTCCAGTAGATTTCCACTGCCCTTTGAATAAAATCTAAACTCCTTGCCATGATCTCCAAGACCTCATCTGATTGGACCTTCATCTAACTATCCTGTCTGCTTAGTTACTATGTTACAACCATATTCAGCTCTCTTTCTGTTCCATTAGCATGCCAAAAGCATTTTCATTACAAGGTTTTTGCTCTTGACATTTATTTTGGGATCTTGCCTTCAGATTTGGTTGACTTTTTCCTGTTATGGAATTGTCAGTTCAAATATTGTCTTCTCATCTCCTTCTCTGATTATGTAATCTAAATAAAACTGCTCTTTTGATACAATCCCAATTCAATGTATCTGAGTTATCTCATTCATTTATTAACTGAGTTTCTTGTTGTTAGATGCTACCAATAGAAAGTAATTTCCCTGGAGCACCTGGGTGGCTCAGTTGGTTAAGTGTCCGACTTTGGCTCAGGTCATGATCTCATGGTTCGTGGGTTCGAACCCTGCATGGGCTCTGTGCTGACAGCTCAGAGCCTGGAGCCTGCTTCAGATTCCGTGTCTCCCTCTCTCTGCTCCTCCCATGCTCCCGCTCTGTGTGTGTGTGTTTCTCTCTCTCAAAAATAAATAAACATTAAAAAAAGAAAGAAAGTAATTTCCCTACAATCAGATGCCTTTTCTGTCTTCTTTATCACTATGTATCTAGTACCTATACTAATGCTTGCCCTGAATTTGAAGCTTAGTAAATATTTGATAAATAAATAAAACCTTACATTACAGTGTTTTTCCATATATGTTTGGGGTAATTATGGAGGGACGATATCAATACTGAGTATAGTATCAGAAAAGGGTGGAACTTGAGATGTACTTTTAGTAGGATTCAGACTTATGGAAAAGAAGAGAAGTTATGCTACACTAGCAAGGTCACAAAGTCAGGAGTTAGCATTCTATTTGTTATTTCTAAATGTCATTCAATAATAGGGGCCTCCTAATAAATCATTCATTAAAAATTCTATCGTTTCTGGAATGATTCGATTCAGTTCTGTATTCTGTGTAGGTATTCTCTAATGAAAATTCTAAGCATTTATGTTAATTGTAAGACATTCACATTTTTTAACTCTTGTCTGTCTGTCCTATTTCTCATTTCTCAAGACAAATGCCAAAAGGAGTGATCTTTATTTGGGGTTAACTGAGGCCATAAAATTATTTGTTGCCAGATGAAATATATAGCCCTACAATTACCTTTTCCTATTTTTGCATGACCACTTTCTTCCCCTGGAGACTGTAAATTGTATGTCTACTAATGAGTGAAACTTATTCTAAGAAATCATGTTAATATTTAGGATTCAGATTATTTTTACCAACCGTATTGTATCACTAATGGTTATCCTAGTCTTTCTTAACCAATGAGATTATTTGTTAAATTTTAATGAATTAAGCAACAGTATCCTGTTTGCTTTGCACAGGGTACTTGCATAATTGGGATCATTTTCCTAATCATTTAAAATTAATCATCCCAGGTCTTCAAACTATGCTTTGAAAGTATAAATAAAGCAAAAATAGCATTTTCTTCAATTGGTTTCTTTTGGACATGTAGTCCACATACTTTGGGAAACAAACAAACCTCTGTCCTTCAAATTGGATTTTAAGATTTTACATTAGATCACTACAGACGATTTCCTTCTAACCCTTCTTTAATGTCTTACTATAACTCTTTGTGTATTCAAATCTAGCACTCCATTATGATTATATTCTATTACAAGATACTTTCTCTTACCATCCTTTTTCATATCAGAAGTCCCCAGCATTCTCCTCACTCTTCCTGCCTTTCCATATGCCAGACAAGCAAAGTAATGTTCAGTGACACCTTATAAATCAATAAACAATGAAATGCTTCTAGACCTCATGATTATCTTCTTCCGTAACAAAACACTCTTCCCACAAGGCAGTGATAAACATATCTACCTAGGAAATTTATTTCTCTGATTCCTACCACATGACAATTATTTTCTAAAGCATAATAAAGTTTAAATAATTTATAAAATTAATGTCATTATTTTCATTTAGATATATCCTTCTTTCTGTTTTACAAACATGAAATATAGACTGAAGAAGAGTAAAGATTGTTGTAAATAGTTTTTAATGAATAAAGAACTCTCCAAAGTGTTAGAACCATCAGGTTATTCCACTGAAAATTTCTAAAGGCAATGATAATTCTCAGAGCTTTTATGAATAATTGATAGGCTTAAGTTATGATGAAAGATGGGCTGGCAAGGAGCATGACATTTATCATGCATTCATGTAACAAAAGAATTGGAGTGAGTTCTGCCTTCCAAGCGTCTGTTTTTGTTCTCTCTCTTGCTGATTTTTTTTTTTTTTTTACTCTCCTAACTAACATTGAATGGCTTCCAGTTTGTTTAACAGTCCCCCAATCTGTTTAACTGGCTCTCTCCTGAGGCACATGTGTGAGTTCTCTGGAAGGCTCTGGGGGTTGTCCTCATTGTCCATTTCCTTGATGTGATGGACCCAGTTCTGGCTTGCCTTTTTCTATGCCATTATATCCCATTGCTTTTTGCTGTCAGGGTCTCTGCACAAAGGTCAGCCTTCTTGGATGGGGTCCTGGTAAGATGATTTAAGACTGACTACTCCTCATGGTTTGTACTTGACTCATGGATTGCCCTGACGAAGAGTGGATATACAGATTACTCCACAGCTCTTTCTTTTTCTTTTTTCTTTTTTTTTTTTTTGGCAATGTTCTTTCTTTCTAACTTCCTTTTTCTCTAATCAGGTACATGAGCAGGAAGTCTGCTGTCTAAGTACATGTCCGTCCAAGGGGTATTGTTCTTTCTAGTAGGCACCCTCAATTTATGGTAGTGATACATGTTGGTCTCTCATTTATCTGCAGTGTGGAATGTGGGCAGAAGCACCCTATTACCATACCTTGGGCAGTCAGGGAAAAGCCATGGTATTCTCCACTAGGCCAGAAACTTGGGACTCCAATGATTCCTGCTTTCTCCTCTTCCAGTCTTCTGCTTACATGGAGTTGGGGGAGTGTATATGTAATTTTACATGATTTTTTTTTTTGTTTTCAGGTGACCAATACGAAAAGTCCAATTCATTATGCAGTACATCTATTATACACATATCCACATATAAGCAGAATATATGCATATATATACACACATGTCAAAAATATGTATTTTAAATATTTACTTTATATACATATGTGTACATATGGATGTGTGTGTATGTATATATATTTAAATTGAAAATTAAAAATACTTGAAAATTATTGAAAAAATTGAAAAATTTTCAATTGAAAAATTTAAAATTATTGAAAAATATTGAAAATAATTAAATTTAAAATGAAATATTTTAAATTTCATTTAAATGAAATGAAATTTAAAAATAGTTTGAGACTATTGGCATTTTAGTCGAGAAACTTCCGAGTCTATCCATTATGCATACTACTATGTGAGTCAACTTCCCTAAGTTATTCATCATCAGCTAGTCCCAAATTACTCCTTAGTGAAGACAGGGAGAATCACAACCCTTCCTTGCTGTATTAATGAATGTATGTGAATTAGACTGGTACAGAGTTGGTGCTAAGTAAATTCTTTCTAGACAATTCTTTTTAAGCAATTAAATTTTTCTCTCTCTTTGTCCAGATATCCTATTGTATGACTTCTAGAAAGGAAAAGATATTTAAAATAATTGTTTATGGCAACAAAGCCAAAGTAAAGAATTTGACTCCAGGTGTGGACTACATGTTCGAGGTAAAGACAGTTAAAGGCAGAGATTACAGTGTATCTGTAATGGAGAAAGTGGCTACAAGTAAGATTATATCATAAATTCTTTATTGTTTTATGAGAACTTATTTTAGCTTAACATAATAAAGCTATTTTATTTTATTTTTTATTTATTTTTTAAAGCCTTTTTTAAAATATAATTTATTGTCAAATTGGCTCACATATAGTGTGTAAGGTGTGCTCTTGGGTTTGGGGTAGATTCCTGTGGCTCATTGCTTACATACAACATCCAGTGCTCATCCCCACAAGTGCCCTCCTCAAGGGCCATCACCAATTTTCTTCTCTACCCCAGCCCCCCACTCACCCTCAGTTTGTTCTCTGTATTTAAGAGTCTCATGGTTTGCCTCCCTCCCTCTCTGTAACAATTTTTCCCCCTTCCCTTCCTCCATGGTCTTCTGTTAAGTTTCTCAAGATCCACCTATGAATGAAAACATGGTATCTGTCCTTCTCTGACTGACATTTCACTCAGCATAATACCTTCCAGTTCCATCCACATTGCTACAAATGGCATGATAAAGCTCTTTTAAAACAAAGCCTGTGGGTGCCTTGGTGACTCAGTTAGGTGACTCAGTCAGTTAAGCATCTGACTCTTGATTTCAGCTCAGGCCATGATCTCACAGTTCAGGGATCGAGCCTGGTGTTGGGCTTTTTGCTGACAGCTCAGAGCCTGCTTGCAATTCTCTCTCCCTCTCTCTCTACCCCTCCCCCACTTACATGTGTGCGAGTGTAAGAGAGTGCAAGTGCATCTCTCTCTCTAAATGGATAAATAATAAACTTAAAAAACCCATTAAGCCTGATAATAATAATTATATCTATAAGAATATTATTAAGAGAATTCTCAAAAAATACATGAACTAAAAAAAAAATCTTTGTATGCCTAAATGTATTGGGAACTACCTAGAGGTGTTTTTTTAATAATCTGAAGCCAACATATATACATATATGTAAGTGTGTGTATGTATTGTTTGTCACATATATGAATATACATGTATGTATATGTGTATATATATGCACATATATACGCACATATGCACATATATACACACATATATGCATATATATACACACACACGTATACTGTAGTATGACATAATCATATAAACAATTCATTTTCTACTGAGGAAGTGGTTTGATAAGCAGAAAACTTTTTTCTTCTGTTCCCTGATGTTTGTAAATTTACTATAAATCAGTTTCATAATGTTTTGGGTGGAATGGAGTAATAGTATCTTACCAATAATTCTTATGAAAGTTTGTGAGGTCTACAGGATCCCCTCTCAGTGGAGACCAAATGGTAGTGCAAGAAACATTACTTCCATCGAAGAATGTATTAAAAATGCAGTAATACAGGAATGCTAAAAACTTTGGTATAACCAGAAGAACCACATTTGAAAGTGTCTTTGCTTCTGGCCCTCATTCACTCGCTAACTTATGTGTTCTATTTCATTTTTATTCAACATCTAGCTAACTGCATCTAGTTAACTGCTAACAAACCCGTGATTATATTGTAGAAGGATACTTCTTGTTACAAGCATGTAGGAGCAGGGGAGGGGCAGAGAGGGAAGGAGAGAGAAATTCCTCAGGAGGTACCCACAATTCTATAGGAATGACTGTTGGAGTGATTTATGGTCGATTAAGGAAAGACATTTGGGAACTAAAGAGGATATTAATGTGCCACTTAAGTTAAAACTCATATATATAATGTCCTATTTCTCTGTTTGCAGAGCTGAACGTGGAGGGTGTTATACATGAATAAATTTAAGGATTATCACATAGATGATTAAATTATATTATTCATATTTGCTTTTTTACATATATATGTGCAATTTTAATTTACATACAATTTACCTTTTCAATAGAACCATCTAGGATATGTGGCTTAACATTAAAAGCCGTGAATACTACTTCTGCACATTTAATGTGGAATCCAGCAGAGACCAACTTCACTCATTACAAGATTTATATATCAAACAGAACATTTGCAGAAGAATATCTTATTTGGGGAGTTATTACAGAGCACACAGTTACAGATCTGTCTCCTGGTGGAATATATAACATCACGGTACATAGAGTGAGAGACAATGTTGAAGGATCTGGCACATTTATCAGAGTTGTTGCAGGTATACAAATTCTTTTTGATATTAAAAAAATTCACATTTGTGTTGCATATTACACTGTTCAAGATAAAACTTCAATGCATTTTTTTGATGTTTGAAAATTTAAAGTTTATAAAATAAGGGTAAAAAATTCAATTTATTGGGATATTCTTTGGATTTTTGACATATATAAAATGCAAATTGGATAAAACTGTATCTGGCATATAGCGAGTCCTCATGAAATGTAGCTAATATTACACTAGAGTCACATAAAATAGAGGTCCAGTTAGTGAAATTAGGTGGATGATTTGAGGATTATCCATTCTCTTAAAAACTTGTTCATTGTCTTTTGTGTCCTACTATGGGCTATGCACATAAAAAAGCATAGTCTTAGGATGTACAGAGAGTAGAAGGAATGGAAGTATAGAAGCAAATATAGTATAAGCTAAATTAGTAAGTGAAGCAATGGAAATAAGTTCAAACTTATTCTGGTTGCACAGAAAAGCGAATGATGAGCTCCATGGCATGGGTGGAGAAGGTTCTTTGAGCCTGGTAATGACTGTAAAGGATAAGGAGTTTCTTAATCAGACTTGAGAGCATGTGAGGTGTAAGAAAAAGAGGACTCACAGAGAGAGGGAGTGGCCTCTGCAAAATCACAGAGGTGTATATAAATAATGGTGTATTTGAGGAACTATAAGAAATTCAGTATTGTAAGGTTTTGATTTTTTTTATATGAGAAGAAAAAAATCCTATTCTGAATAATTTAAGGCATCATTTTAAAATGCAAACAAAGCTGTGAAACCTATCAATAATTTAAATTTTTGAAAAGAGAACGTCATCACAGCAATAACTCAGAAGATTACTCTTAAGTAGTCTTTAAGGCTGTGGATTCAGCATGATCCAAAGCAGACATATGATGATAACTCAGTCTATGGACATTTGTTATGTGGCTGTTACACATAGTATTTGCTTCTAATCGCTGTTGTGATGCATTGCCCTAAGTTCAGTGGCTTAAACAACAAAAAATCAATTATGTTGTAATTCTGTAGGTAATACGTCCAACACGGATCTTACAGTCTAGAATCCAAGGTATTCAGAGGTCTGTGTTCCTTTTTACATGTTCCAGGGGGGAAAACTCAATTCTTTGCTCATTTAGGTTGTTTGCAGAATTCAATTCCTTGTGGTTGTAGGACTGAGGTAGTCATTTCCTTGCTGGCTGTCAGCTGAGAATTGATCCCAGCTCTAGAGGATGCTTCATTCCTTGGCTTGTGATCCTCTTCCTCATCTTCAAAGCCAACAAGGAAGGTTGAATTTCACTCATTCTTCAACTCTTATTTTTTTCCTGTCACATGTGACTATTCTCTCTTTCACTTATAAGGGCTTGTGTGTTTATCCTACCTGGATAATCTAGGTTGATTCTAGGTTCATAATCTTATTTCTATGTAAAGTCCCTTTTGCCATGTAACATAACATATTAACAGGTTACAGGGTTTACCATGTGGGCACCTTGGAGCATCATTATTCTTACAGACTATATACATTATTATTTTCCTAAGTGTGATATGTATGTGACAATGCAAAACAAGCAGTGAGTTTGGAATTCATACACCAGCTTTGCTCCTGAATTTGACACTTAACTAATATCGGTCAAGTTACCTAATATCTTTGGCCTTTATGTGTCAGTGTAATTTGTAGTAGATGATCTCTGAGATTCCTTGAGGCTCTTAGACACTGAATTATACTTTGTACATTTTAAATATTGTTTATATATGGATGCTATACATCTTTACTATTTCTTAAAAAGCACGTATGTTAGATCATGTATTCAATGTCTTTTTCTTCAGTGTGTCATGATAGGCAAAGTATATAATCAAACACATTAAAACTGGACCCACTCAAGACGTTTTAGTCTGTAGCAGAGTTTCTAAAACTTGGCAATAGTGACATTTTGGGCTGGGCAATTCTCTCTTGTAGGAATCTGTCCCACGCATTGTAGGGTGTTTAGCGGCATCCCTGATATCTACCCACTATATACTAGTAGGGTCTTCTTAGTCATGATGATCAAATTTCATTTCTAGAAATTCCCAGAAGTCCAGAAATTGCCAGAAGTTGGCAAAATCACAAGTGGTCTATGGTAAGCACCAACATATGTGGTTGGATGGAAAGATCAAATAGACCACTGAGCAAAGATTGAGAAAATATTTTCCTGATGGAAAGGTAAAGGAGATTGTGCAGTGAGTGTGACAGAGCTTGCTTACCTAGAATTTGCTCTGAGGAAAAAGTAGTAACCAAAGTCATGTCAGTATCAGGGAAGTTTCATGAAAGATATAGACTATCAGCAGTCATTTTAACTAAAGAAGAGCGCACTTTATGAAATAGTAGGAATCTGTTTTTCTGGTTGTACAGTGTGGTTTAGGAGATGGTTTTGAGAGGTGGGCAATGGAAGTCACTGTGAGAGGATAGCAGTGATTTGGGAGGTAGGTTGATACGAGGAGATAGAGAAGGGTGGTAATCTGGGTTTCCTGATGGGGATCACTGAGGCACAAAAGATTCCGCTACCCTATTTTTTATAAAGAGAGTGGTGATAATGGAACAATGCTGGGGGGCCCCATTTTGTGCAAAACGCTGTTGACATTAAGAGAGTGCTAAAACTAAGGAATGAAAAAAGAGAGAACACGATGGTTTTACTAAGAGATGACCAGGGTTTACATAGAAAGATAGCAGTAATAACAATTACTACTAATCACAGCTTACATTTGCCAAGCTTTTACTATGTTCAGGCCACTCTTCCAAGCACGTTACATGTATTAACTTATTTTATTCTCACAACAATGTGTGGAGTAGCAGTATTATTATCCCCAAATTGACAAGGCCAGTGAGGTACAGAGGGGTTAAGGATTTTGCCTGAAGTCTTATTTAGGTGACAGAGCAAGGATTTAAACCCAGTAATCCAGTTCCAGGGCCTATTACCAGTGCTTGTATTGAAATATGATTATTTTTTAGACTCCTGTGGCACCTAATGTGGTACTGACTTATTAGAGGATGTTTATTTTATTTATTTTTTTATATGAAATTTATTGTCAAATTGGTTTCCATACGACACCCAGTGCTCATCCCAACAGGTACCCTCCTCAATGCCCATCACCCACTTTCCCCTCCCTCCCACTCCCTATCAACCCTCAGTTTATTCTCAGTTTAGAGGATGTTTATTTTATTAATAGTTTTTACCTAGCCCATTTCTGAAATAAGAGGAAGCTATAGGCCCTTGGTAAATATGTGTTGCCTTGACACAGGGCATACTTAGTTGGAGTCCCTTTAACCTGGGGGCCATTTCAGATAATTGTATTAGACTTAAAAATAAAACTATGGATCACCCTATTGCTTGAATCCTCTATAAGATTTTGATAGATTGATTTAGGATTTCTTGATCTGCTCTTATTTGTAAGCCACTTTGTATAGGTTAGAGCAGTGCACTTATCATTGAACCTTGAGTTTTGAAGCTGTTGCTTCTAGGTCTAAATCCTGGCTCTGACATTCACCTGTTATCTTTGAGACCTTGGTAAAATCACCTAAATTCTTTGTTTCTTAGTTTTCTCATTTTTAAATGGCAATAATAATAGTGTTTGCTTATAAATTATTACTGTTACATAGAACAGTGTGTGAAGGTGCTTATCACAGTGCAGAGTGCATCATAAACTCGGTAAGAGTTAGTTATAATTTTGCATGTCTTATACATGAGTACGTCCTCAGTCATAGTTGCCTCCCTCCCTCTCTAACTTTTTTTTTCCCCTTCCCCTCCCCCCATGGTCTTCTGTTACGTTTCTCAGGATTTTAGGCTCTTTCCATAATATGGCTATTGTTGAGAGTGCTGCTATAAACATTGGGGTACAAGTGCCCCTATGCATCAGCACGCCTGTATCCCTTGGGTAATCTTCCTATTTCATTTTATTTTTTTCAATGTTTGGTTTTTCTTTTTATTTATTTTTGGGACAGAGAGAGACAGAGCATGAACGGGGGAGGGGCAGAGAGAGAGGGAGACACAGAATCAGAAACAGGCTCCAGGCTCTGAGCCATCAGCCCAGAGCCCGACGCGGGGCTCGAACTCACGGACCGCGAGATCGTGACCTGGCTGAAGTCGGACGCTTAACCGACTGCGCCACCCAGGCGCCCCTTTTCCTATTTCATTTTAAAGTAGCTGGCTTTTGATTTTCTTGGCACTGTTTGGATAAGTATGTGCAACTCCTATGGATTTTCCAAGGTATATAACACTTTGGTCTCACTTTGTGTATGTATGCTCTTTTGAGTCAGAATCTACTGAGTTCCCTATGTAACTTTCTCTTCCATTTTGAATCTCTTCTTACTTTCTTTTTTTTTTTTTTTTTAATTTTTAACGTTTATTTATTTTTGAGACAGAGAGAGACAGAGCATGAATGGGGGAGGGGCAGAGAGAGAGGGAGACACAGAATCGGAAGCAGGCTCCAGGCCCTGAGCCATCAGCCCAGAGCCCGACGCGGGGCTTGAACTCACGGACCACGAGATGGTGACCTGAGCTGAAGTCGGACGCTTAACCGACTGAGCCACCCAGGCGCCCCCTTTCTTTCTTAAAGGTTAATGTATCATAGTTTGTGTCAGCATTTTCTTTTTGAAGTCTTTCTAGGTCTTTTGGGCTTTTTCTTTATAGACACCAATCATGAGATTATATTTCTGTTTTCTCTCAAATTCTCAAAATACACTTTTGGTAAATTTACTAAAATGTCAAGAGGAAAAGTTGAGGGATTCTTTAAAGCTATACTGTCCAATATGTAGTGATTAGCAATATATGACTGTTGAGCTTTAAGGTCTGGCTAGTCCAAATTCCTCTTAAGTGCTATAAGTGTGAAAGACATAGGATTTCAAGGACTTAGTATGCAAAACAGGGAACTAGCTCATTA
Organism: Puma concolor; assembly: GCF_028749965.1. Classification (NCBI taxonomy): domain Eukaryota; kingdom Metazoa; phylum Chordata; class Mammalia; order Carnivora; family Felidae; genus Puma; species Puma concolor. The sequence goes on along the minus strand of NC_141673.1, from coordinate 38,842,256 downwards.
ATAATTTTATATTGACTATATGTGAAATGATGTGTTTGATGTATTGGGTTAAATAAAATGTATTATTGAATTAATTTTACATATTTCTTTTACATTTTTAATTTTTTTGGACAATGCTGCTTTATGGAATCACAAGATAGTTAAGCATATTTAAGTCTCTGAGGTGTCTTGCAATAATGAAAGCTATTTAACTTAGAAAAGAAGTGATTGGCAAAGTGGTTTAATCACAGAACATGTATTAAACTGTAAGGACTTCGGATTCTGAGGATTAACTTGGGAAATTCTGGTCTAGAAAAATATGTAACTAAGCCTAGAATTATTTGCTATCCCTAATTAAATTGACACAATGTGATATTCTCCAGTCACATCCACCTCACAGTTTGATTTTTATCGGTTAGTATCAAACAATTAGGCTGAGAGTAATATTTTTGCTTCATATTTTCCCACCTTTTGAGAGATTATATTCCATGAGGTATAAATTATATTTATTATGGTGTTTACTTTCAGTTAATTGAATTTTCCAGCTCATATCGAAGAATCTGCACTCTTCTACAGTGGCTTAAGCATTGGCCCATCTCCATTACCTTTTTCTGAGGGCGAGGCTCCCTTCTTTCTGTCCAGATTACCACACTATCCTAATTGGCCTCCCATTACCATTTTGGCTTCTCTCCAGATATTATGCCATTCACATACCATTTCAAAGTAATCTTTTAAAATAATATTTTTTTTAAAAAGTCACATTTTTTTCCTCTTAAAATTCTCCAGTTTTCCATTGCCTTCAGGGGGAAAAAAAACTAACATCTTTATTATGGTCTGTATGATCATTAGACTTCCTCTTTCTTACCTGATACCAGAAATTCAGGCTGCTTTTGTCAGTTACACTAAGTTCTGTCCATTTCCAGGGCTTCTATCCACTCTATGTTGAAAAGTCTTTACCAAACTGTCCTGAAGCTTGCAGGCCTTCCCTCTTGATCAGATTGGCAGATTACCAGACAAATACATTCTTCCTTGTCTTGATGAGACACGCTTAGCCAAGAGTCCTTCAGTGTGTAATCTTAAACCACAGTCTAGGAAACTGCATCCTATCTCACCATCATCTGGGTAGGCAGAACTTCGCTTCTCCTGTCTTGTCTTTTTTTTTTTTTTTCTTCCAAAATTTCATCCCAGGGCTTTTTTCTTCTTTCTTGCCTAAAATTTCATGGGTATTAGTTACTTTCCAGGATCCTTGAGGAAATAATATTAACCCTTACATAAAATCAGTAGTGTGAGTAGTAATTAGTTGGACTTTTGCATGTTAGACTTTTGTCTGTTTTAATGTGAGAAGAACCAAGCTCTTTTCTCTCAAGCTTGGGAATACAGAGGGCATAGATCTGTGTGCAGAAAGATCCAGGAAAAATGCCAACAGCTATGCGCAACAAAGGAATTCTACTCACACAAACTGGGTATTCCTCTGATCTTTTACCTTGGGTTTACGATATTTCTAAAGAGTTATTATAAAACTACAGTTCTGCCTACATGGTCGATTTGGTGATGATGCCAAAAGAATGTTTGTTGTATCTTTAAAAATGTCATAGTAGAAATTAATTGACCAATACCAGGATCAGTTACTACGGAAGCATTATAAGCATTAAAGCAACTTTTCAAAGAAGATAAAGAAAAAGAAAAAAAAAAAACGACTTTTCTAAAAGTATCTCTCTCACCTGCCCAAATGTGAGAAATTGACCTCTTAAGGTTACTATATTATGCAATGTGCCCTATCAGTTTTGTTATGAAATGTATGTTTCATTTTTTTATATCCATTTCAAAGTATCTCTGATAGGCGGGCTTTAAAATGGTTAAGTGGAGTTCAGTGATTAATTTCAGACTCCTTTCTTTTGGAAATGGTATTAGATTGGGACTGTATCAGGTATGTTTTTCACATGCTTGGCTTCTTAATCTCTTTTCCTCCCCCTATATTGTTTGTTCGGAATCTGCACTAAAGATAAGGCAGAGTGAGTATCTGACTCATTGGCAACCAATCAGAAGAACTTTATGCAGAAAACTCCCTTCAAGGAGGTACAGGCAGCATAAACATAACTCCGGAAACAGTGGAAGCAAAGGTAGAAAAACATGGTTGAAGTGGCTAGGACAGTTAATACTTATTGTTTACTTCCTATAAGAAAACAGCTTTTCTTTTAAGGAAACACATAGCTAAATATTCATTAGAAATGCTCACTCTTTAAAAACATTGGCAGATTTTAGCTACATTTTTTCCCAATTATCTTCTGCTTGTTAAAACATCCAGGTAATTGAATCAATAATTTGGATTTAAATAAGTTTCTTTAAATGATTCAAGTTTTCAATTAAAGCATTAGCTTTAACAAACAATTTGGACAACTAACAGATTTTAATAGGTAAGATATATCCTAGAAACATACATAAATTGATATATTATTTCTGATAATTATACGTAGAAACTAGTTACTATTAAAGATTTAGATGCCTAACACCTACGTGTGACTAGAGATAACTTAAAGGACTCAGTGCTTTCTGACAGTGTGGTTATGTTGAAATCTTACAGGCTATTGATTTTCATTTTATCTTTGAATACTTAATATCAGAACCAGAAAGACCTGAGAAATTGAAAGCCTTCAATATTTCTGCACATTCCTTCTCTCTGTACTGGAGCCTGCCCTCTGGCCATGTGGAAAGGTTTCATGTGGATCTTGTTCCTGACAGTGGCTTTGTTACTATCAAAGATCTTGGAGGTGGAGAGTATCAGGTATAGGTTTCATTATCGTACTTGCTGAGCCAACTTGTATTTATATTTGGTCCTAATAGGAAAGTTCTTTATGAAACTCATACACCATGAAAACTTACTCCTTTGAGAGTTTTTAAAAGCACAACATGAAGACAAAAACACTGATCCTGAATTGATGAGTTTAAGTTTCAGCATCGGTGGATTGTTACCTTAGCAACATCTATGCGTTTTTTTCTTCAGTCTTACCCTGAACCTACAGCCAGCCATCCAAGGGTTCATGAATAGTTTAACAAAGAAAGGGCAGAGCTATTGAGTAATCCAGGCTCATTAATTGTGTACTTGCCAGGAGGATCTGTCTTTAAATCATTAATGCAGGCAACATTTCTCTCTAGAGCCATCAATGTGATTCTACTGCCTGAAAAATGTAATAATGATGGATTTTATAATCATTTTTCTTTTACTTTTTATTGGAACTTCAGAGACACAGGTATTTTAATATACTTTTAAAAACCAGGGTTAAGCAACGGACTGTAGATTTCTTAAGATTCTTGAATAGTTGTTTCTTGTGACAACAAACTAGATAGATTGAAATACTGATTTAGTTCTTGATAACACAGTATGTTTTGCAAGTTTTCATTATATGTTATTGGTAAATAGTTATGTGGTAGAACAGATTTATATTTTACAATAATATGGAATTTGGAATGTTTTAAACACAGCAGAGTTATAGAGTGAGATGTTTAATTTGTTGTTGTTGTGATAGATTGATTGTTTTAGCTTTCTTGTTTTCTAGAAAGAGTTTTAAGGCAGTTATTTGTTTTTGGTGTTCTAGGTTGATGTTTCCAACGCTGTTCCTGGCACTAGGTACGATGTGACCATCTCTTCAATTTCTGCTACAACATACAGCTCTCCTGTTAGTAGAACAGTGACAACGAATGTAACAAGTGAGTATGTATTTTCTTTTTTTATGAAGTGTTTTTATGAAATATTTGCAGCTAGTATAAATCTATTGGATGGAAATACTTACATTAGCAATATGTGCATTATATGCATGACAACAGGTTAGTAATTAACGCAAAATGGAAACTTAAGAAAGTGATCTGTTTAAGACCTGTGTTCTACCAGTTCTTTAGCTTTCTTGACTTTCAGAGAGTAATGATAATGATAATTATACTTGTTTGTGAAATGGATCACAGAGACTGTTAATAGTAATATTTAAATGATGCAGAGCCATGAAAATAAACTCACTACACTTGCTCAGAAGAATTATTCAGTTTGTAAGACTGCATTCCTGTTTTCTTAGTTTTGTGTGTAAGCTTTGCACAGATAAGTTTCTTTTTAAAACGATCTGGCATCAAAAGTGTATTTGGCCTGTAGTATGTAGTAGCATTCCATTTTTTACATTCTTACAAAAGAATGTTTTGGGTATCCCCCAACGCATTTAACCTTTTTTTTTTTTCTTTTGGTAGCAAAGCTCTAGGGAGGTCAAACTCACATTTGAGAGGCCGTTAGTCTTTGGGAACTTCAAAAGTCCACATCTGTAAATACCTTCTTCCTTATATGATTATGATTATGAAAATACAATAGTTGTTTGTCTTTTTAACAACATATATATATGTTTTAATAGAACCAGGGCCTCCAGTCTTCCTAGCGGGAGAAAGAGTTGGATCTGCTGGGATTCTTCTGTCTTGGAATACACCACCTAACCCAAATGGAAGAATCATATCTTACATTGTGAAATATAAGGAAGTTTGTCCATGGACGCAAACAGAATATACACAAGTTAGAACGAAGCCGGACAGTCTGGAAGTTCTTCTTACTAATCTTAATCCTGGAACAACGTATGAAATCAAGGTAATATTTTTTAAATAATTATTTACTATTAAAATATTTCATTCATTTGTGGGCTCTTGGGTGGCTCAGTTGGTTAAGCCTTTGACTTCAGCTCAGGTCATGATCTCATTGCTCGTGGGTTTGAGCCCCACATTGGATTCTGTGCTGACAGTTCAGAGCCTGATGCCTGCTTTGGATTCTGTCTCCATCTCTCTCTGCCCTCCCCCCTCTTTCTTTCTCTCTCTCTCAAGTATAAATAAATATTAATTTTTTTAAAAAAATTAAAAAAATATTTCATTCATTTTAAAAGTGAAGGAACTTTTTCCCACCTGGTCAAGACTTTGCAGCTGAACACAGCCAAGTGACTGAAGAATGAACATTTGAGTCATGACCTCAGTGCCCATCTGGGCTCTTAACTGAACAAATGTTGTAATCTCTTTTCATTTTTAGGTGTATTTATATTATTTATTTATTTTAAAACCATTTAGCTTAGTGACTTTTTAAATGAATAAATCAAGTTTAAATTGAATAACTTAGGCTTTATAGGAAAAAATAGTCTATTTTTTCATTAAATGTAAAGTTAGGTTTGTTATTTTTCTCTTCATTTTGTCGGATTTACGTTTCTCTTAGCAAATTTGAAAGTTTCTATTGAGCCAGTTTCTCAGACAACAGTGAATTCAATTCTGTTCCATTCAATAAATATTTCCTGAAAATTTACTGTGTCTTTAGAAAAACTTTTAGTTCTTTACAATGTTTAATATGCAGAATTAAACAACATGTTATTTAGAAATTAAGTAAAGAAGGTGCACCTAGGGGGCTCAGTTGGTTGAGCATCTGACTTTGGCTCAGGTCATGATCTAACGGTTTGTGAGTTTGAGCCCCATGTCGGACTCTGTGCTGACAGCTCCAAGCCTGGAGCCTGCTTCAGATTCTGTGTCTCCTTCTCTCTCTGCCCCTTCCCTGCTCTGTCTGTCTGTCTCTCTCTCAAAAATAAATAAACATTTTTTAAAAATTAAATAAAGAAATTAAGTAAAGGAGAAATTATAAAAAGCAATCCTAAATTAGTTAGGCCATATGAAAATACTTACAATTAAGATACATTTGTCATATTTCCATAGTATAGGAAAGGATACAGATATCTTTTTGATCCTATTTTCAACATAACATCAATATGTTCTTTGAGCTTTGAAGATAATGGAATGTAGAGAAAAAATCTATAAAAGCTGTATAAATATGTGAAAAGACATAACTGAGATGGCTTTCTGGATGGTAAGAAATGATGGGAAAGAGAATTTGCCTGGGGGCGGTGGTTTCCTTATTGGAAGCATGCCTATTTGTGGAATAAAAGCACACAGTAAGAATTGGAAAGCATCCAAATAGTAGGGATCCTCTATATAAGAATAGTTAAAAGGAAACTTACTGATGCAGAGGTCAAGGTCAAAGACTCATGACTTGGCTATTTCATTGCAGAACCATGGGTAAAGACTAGGAAACCTTTTCTACTGGCATCTGAGAATGGCATAGTACACATAATTTCTATCAACAAGCATTTATTCAGATTAGCTTATATGTTAAAATACACTATTGAAGGTAATAGGTATAGATTACATTTTAATGTGATATAAGAAGCTATTGCAGACAGAAAGGTAATTTAGCTAACCTAGTTCTGCTTAGATCTGTTTTTATGGAATTTGAATTTTTATTCCTTTGAATTCTCTTACTTCAGGTCTACTGGGAAGCCCTTATTCTTCTGTTCTTTCCACACTTTATAAATCATTGTTGTGACCTTTACGCTGTTCGAATAAATGTTAGCCGTTGCAGAATTCCAAAGGGTATTTGGTGCAGTCCATTTGATATACTCAAATGTAGGTATCAAATCTATGTGATTTTGGGAAAATCCTATTAAGTACTTTACATGTGTTATTTCATTTAGTCCTTGAAACAATTCTATGACATAGATATATTGTTATCCCCATTTTAAAGAGAAGGAAAATGGGATTTAGAGCAGTACTAAGTAAATTGCCTATAGCTACTCATTTGGTAATTGGTGGAATTCAATATATTAAAATTTTTTTTTTAACTTGATTTATTTTGAGAGGCAGGGGGTACAGAGAGAAGGGGAGAATCCCAAGCAGGCTTCATGCTGTCAGCACAGAGCCCCAGACGGGGCTTGATCTCAAGAACTATGAGATCATGACCTGAGCTAAAATCAAGAGTTAGACACTGAACCAGCTAAGCTACCCAGGCACCCCAGGTGAAATTCAATATAAACCAAGGTTTTCAGACTCCACTTATGGCATTTGGAATAACATAAGAGTTTTGATCTCAGTAATGACGTTTTCTGTGCCTATTCTAGTCTCTTTGACTAGACTATCCGAGTCAAAAGAATTTTTCCATCTTTTAAATTCAAAATACTTAACTATCACTGATTAGACTTGTTTGTAAAATTTTCTTGAGTATATATTTGATTGGTTATATTGTAAATTCTCAAGCCAGATACTGTGTATATGGTTTAGTATTTGTTACAGAAATAGTTAATGTTAATATAATAAAAAGTGGTTGAGCTTTAGAAATAAGCATGATTTCAATGGAATTCTGGTTCTATCACTTATTCCTGTATGACTTGCACAAGTTACGTGACCTCTCTCAATCAGTTTCCTCATCTATAACATGCTGATAGGAATACCTTATGTTTTGATTATGTGGATAAAATGAGATGTATAAAATTTCTGGGAAATTTCCTGGTACATAGAAGTTTCCCACAAGTAGTATCTGTTGTTATTACCACTACTAATTGACTACAAAACTTGACTATTAATTTTTCCATTAGAAATTTGAGAAATGTGTTGAATCAAACTGTGCTGCAAATATACCCTTAGGGAAAATGAAAATATGGATTAGTTCCATGTGTGCTATCTACTTTAAGAGTATTTCAAGAATTAAGGGAAGTGTCTATCGTTTAACTTATCAACAAGTCAAAATTTTATTATTTCAGATTCTGTTTAATTAGAGAGTAAAAAGTTTGAACACAATTCTATTGGTCTATTTTAGGTTGCTGCTGAAAACAGCGCTGGCATTGGAGTGTTTAGTGACCCATTTCTTTTCCAAACGGCAGAAAGTGGTAATTTTCCTAAATCATTTATTCCCAAACTAGCTTAATTATGAGTGTTTGTCATTTGAAATAAATAAGGATATAAACTAAATATAGTGTTAAAATCCATAAAATTTTCAATAGTATGGCCATTCAATTAATTTTAGAGTCTTATTGGATGCTTATTCATTAAAATATGTATTATAATATTCTTTCTAATTATGAAAAACTTTTGAATGATATATGAAAATAATTTTGTCTTGGGAGTCTCACTGTTGATCATTTGTTGTGAGTTTTTGGGAAAATTGGATAATTACATAATTTCTCTTGCTCCTATCTATCCTTTTTTTTTTTTTTTTGTAAATGTTAAAGATGTAAAAATGTAATGTAAATCTAAATTTCATTATGTCAGTATTCTCCAACTCCTTTTTATTATTTATACTATATATAACCCAACTTTAAGGAATAGTTCTATGAAATAAATAAACTGCATTTATTATTGTTAAATCAGAAGTAATTTCTTCCCCATGAATAAAAATACTCTTCATGGGGCGCCTGGGTGGCGCAGTCGGTTAAGCGTCCGGCTTCAGCCAGGTCACGATCTCGCGGTCTGTGAGTTCGAGCCCCGCGTCAGGCTCTGGGCTGATGGCTCAGAGCCTGGAGCCTGTTTCCGATTCTATGTCTCCCTCTCTCTCTACCCCTCCCCCATTCATGCTCTGTCTCTCTCTGTCCCAAAAATAAATAAACGTTGAAAAAAAAAATTAAAAAAAAAAAATACTCTTCAGAAGACTATACAGGCTAACTTGTTACACCTTACTGGGTTAATATTCCATCCACAAGTGGAAAAAACTCAGCTTCTTAACTTCCCATCAGTATTATTTCTGGTAAACATAGAATTTATTTTGGCTTTAAGATAATAGAAATACCTCTTGCACTTCCATTTTCAACTTGATAGATCCTTAGAAATGCAGGTAATATTTTTAGAAGTCTCTATATTGGATTTATGAAGTTTCTTTCTGGCTCAATAAATGCAAGCTTTGTACGGTGTATGCTTTGGAAAGTTGTAGACACTTACACATACTAGAAAATTTATGCATCTCATTAGGCTAGCTATGTCCTCAAAGGGTTGGAGAACACTTATCTGAAAGATGAAATGATTTATTTATAAAACAGAAAGTTTTGATACTACAGTATTGAATCTTGACTTGAATCAAAATGGATAAATTCACTCTATGAAAATTGAGAAATAATTGGATTTTGGTACATAAAAGTCCAGAAGTAGAAGCTAGATTATTTAAAATAGAGAAAGACCTTCCAACTACAGAAAAGAGCCAGGATTATTCTTCAGACATCATGAAATCACAAAAGGAAAGCACAAGCAGAAAAATTTGAGAAAAAAAATTATTAAAGCAAGTTAATCAAATTACCATTTTTTCCAAAGTGTTGTTTACCCTATTTAATTATTTCCCATCTATTTAATATTTTTGATCACTTTTAAAATATCTTAAAATCATGCATTTAATAAATGTTTGGTTACCTTATAAATTCAATTTTCTCTATACTTGAGTAGTTCCTTGTATCTGTTGTTGAGGTTCATCTGAAAATGTGTAGCTTGTTTGCAATTTGCCATATATATATACATATATATATATATATGTATATATATATACACACACATATATATATATGTATATATATATACACACACACACACATATCATATATATATATACATATACATATCAGACATAATTATAACCATGTGTATAGTTTACACATATCAGAAATTTTAAAAGGTGATTAGGATGCATTAAGAGTGAAACGGTGGTCACCAGGGGATAGGGGGTAGGGGAATAAGACTGATGTTGTTCAAGGATACAAACTTGCCTCAAGTAATAAGTAAGCCATAGAAATCTCATGCACAATATAATGAATAGTACAATGTGATATTATAATTATGTAACATGATAGATGTTATGTTAAATATGACTACAACAGCAATCATAATACAATATGGATATATATAAAATTCACACAATGCACACCTTAAATTTATATAGTTATATGTCAAATACATTCAGTTTTTTAAAAAAATCATGATAAAAGTTTTAACTCATAATTTTATAGCCTCATATATTTAACAACCCTTTTCCTTTTGCTTTATTATATTTTATCCATCCAAAAGATATTCAAGTGGTTTGATCTTTAGTGTCAGAGAGTTATATTTTCAATGTCCTTTCTAAGCTTTAATTCCATTGATGAGTTTTCCATGGAGAAAAAAATTTCCATCAATCATTCCATCCATTATTAGTGATTAATTACCCCTCCAAACTGGTTTATTTTTTTCCATTAAAATTGAGCTGACCTTGAGTTTCCTAGTTTCTATGATTTAACATAATTTATAACAGCTCTCTTTCCTAGGACCTAACTTCCTTGTATAATTTATATGACTTTTATTTACAATTCATATTCTGGCATTCTTCTTTATAATGTGCATTTAAACTCTATATCTTAATACTAGGCATTGTTATCACGTGTAGTGTTTTATCGTGAGCATCCTGTTTTGTTTTTATTCCTCTTAATAGTGATTTGTCATGTTTGTTCTATATTATAAAGGATCTTGATTATTTACATTGTCAGTTTTGCATAACTTACCTTGAAATTAATGTGCATAATTTTACTTCATTCTGGTTTCATGTTTGTCTCACACCAGGTAAAATGGCATATAGCTTGTTATTGCAGTTTATCAATAATTATTAAGAATTATTTGGTCACGAATTCTGATGAAAGTTTATTTTGAGTGTGTATAAAACTCAAAACATAATAAGCACAACCAGTTGGGTGGTGTCCACTTTATGTTAGGCACTAGATATTTACATACATTCTGGAAATGTGCTTTTTGGTTTACATGGCTGGCTAATTGTTTCAGTTTGCCACTTCTTCATTATCTAAGGAAACTACACAATTCCAAAATATTTCAGGAGGAGATTCATTATTCAAATTTGTTTGCATATTCACAAATAACTGTTGATTGGATATTTTTCAGATTTGCTTGAAATAGTTCATCAATGGATCCATTTGCCAAATAATCCTAAAATAAAGCTTATTTTGTCTTAAATACAAATCTGTGGGCTCAAATTCCAGGCAAAGCTAATTAAATATATTTCTAAAAGTCTGACGCCAAGTAGAGTTTTTTTCTAACATAGAATATTTAATTTTACATAATGTGAGAAGTGTAACATCCCAACATTATATGAATGCCATTCTAAGATTTATAACAGTGTTTTTTCCCCTTCTTTCAAACCCTCTCACTTCCCCAGCTCCAGGAAAAGTAGTGAATCTCACAGTTGAGGCCTTTAACTATTCTGCAGTAAACCTGATTTGGTATTTACCTCGGCAACCAAATGGCAAAATTACCAGCTTCAAGATTAGTGTCAAGCATGCCAGAAGTGGGATAGTAGTGAAAGATGTCTCCATCAGAGTAGAAGACATTTTGACTGGGAAATTGCCAGAATGCAATGTAAGTGTTATGAACACTTTCTATGTCTCAAAAATTCTAGGTGAACTTATAACTTGAAGTTTCCAGCATTTGAAAAAAAATTTTTAAGCCACTGTGCTTATTAGCTGCTTGATTACTTATAGTATTAGGTTATAGTATCATGTTATACACAATTGGCTGTATTCAAGGTAGAATAAGTGAAGGGTCTGAGAATTCAAGAAATATAAAAATCTCACAGGGATCTCTGGAGAGACTTCTTAAAAGGAGCCGCATTTGTGAATGGACCTTGGCTTGGCCTTGGAATAAGGACATGAGAGATTGTGTGAGGGGGCTATTTTGGGTGGAGGATATTTTATAAAGACCTGAAAGAGCAAAGTATAGGATATCGCTGAAAAAAGATATTTCCATGTGACAGGAGGGGAGCAGAAGGCAGCAAAGTTATGTTTGTGGAAGTAGATTGTTTTGGTTGTGCATATCTTTGGCAAAGAATTTGTTATTACTCTAGTCATTTATGGGAATTCGCTGGGAATACCGTGTCATGCTTTTCCAAAGATAATTTTGGTGATCTTTGTGGTATTATTGATAAACAAAATTATTTTGTTTTGAATACTTTAAGTTACAGAAGTCTCAAAACCTCCTTTTAATTTTTTAAAAATGTTTATTTATTTACTTTGCAGCAGTTGGGGGGAGACAGAGAGAGAGGGAAAGAAACAATCCAAGTAGGCTCCGCGCTGTCAGTGCAGAGCCCGAGGTGGTGCTCAAACCCACAAACCGTGAGATCATGACCTGAGCTGGAATCAAGAGTCAGATGCTTAACCAACTGAGCCACCCAGGCACCCCTAACATGAATTTTAAAAATTCTTACCAATAATTTTGCTATAGCTTCACCTTTATTCTAAGCCTTTTGAAATCCTATTCATAAGAAATATTAAGGTATAAAGAATACAATAAATATATTCTGTTCTAAAACTGTAGATATAAATGGGTAAAGTTAAAATCTAGCAAATTTGTCCATAACTTGAATAGATAACAATCTGTTAAAATTGTAATGAATCATACACATAAATTTAAGAACAATATTTATTATATAAAAGAAAAAGAAATGAATTACACTTATCATGTTCACCTTGAGATACCAATTATTTTCCCAATGCTATTTATTTATTCACTAGGAGAATAATGAATCTTTTTTATGGAGTACCACCAGCCCTTCTCCAACCCTTGGTAGAATTACACCTCCGTCGCGTACCACATATTCTTTGAGCACGTTGGCAAGGAGTAAGATAAGCTCTGTGTGGAAAGAGCCTATAAGTTTTGTAGTGACACATTTGAGACCTTACACAACATATCTTTTTGAAGTTTCTGCTGTTACAACGGAAGCAGGTTATATTGATAGTACCATTGTCAGAACACCGGAATCAGGTATGATTTCACTTTTTGTGTATGTAGAAAAAAAAGAGTTAAACTACTTAGAGAGTAATCTTTCATTTTTTTCATATAGATGTTTTTTATTAAAACTTCCTTCCCTTTCGGTAACTTTTCCCACCAATAACAGAAAATGGGCATACCAATTATAGTACTCTTTTATAATATTAACATAAGCATCTAAAATGACAAAGGAGATTTGACCCAAAGGATTCTTGAGCTAATAACCATGATCCTAAGATAAGTTTTTATCTATGTGATCTCAACAATTTTTCATAATCATCTCTGCCCTTTTACATCTCCTGCAATCATCTCTACCCTCCTCTCACTGAGACTGCTATAATCAAATGTGGAATTAACATCTGTAGCGGCAGAAATATCACGTGATTCACATTTCAGTATCAGACAAAAATAGTATGTAAAAAATACACCTACTTATGTCTACTTTGCACTGGAGTTTCCTCCCTATGTGAAAAATGGAGACAGCAATAGAAACTTCCTTTTGGTGGTGGTGTTAGGATTCGATGAGTACAATTAGATATTATTACTACTAATTTTGAAAAGTACACTTTTCTAGCTATGGGTATTTATGTATTTAATTATGGGATTATAGTATTATATATATGTAAATTTACGTAGTTACTGACATGATACCCTACTAAACATGTAGTGTCAGACTTGTTCACTTGTGACTGATAATTTTTTAGGTTACTGGAAATTATTACTGGTAGGGTAATTTCACTAAAGCACAGTATTTTTTTTTTTTCTGATGACATAGCTGTCAGCTTTTATCATTTCATGAAATGAAGTTTGAAATTTTTTTCTTGATTTAAATAATCATCTTTGAATCTTACCATTTCCTCCATCCATACTTCTTTTTCTACAGCTAAAAAAAATAATTTCATGAGGATAACACACAGTGAGATTTAGTAGACAAGAACCTTGGCTTGAGAAAAATACTTGGAATATTTCATTTCAATCAAAATGCAAAATGTAGAAACACATCTATGAAAGACAGACTTTTTAAATGTCGTTATTTTTTATATGTTATCCATGTTACATTAGAATCTTTTAACTATAGGTTATAAATTTCCCCTCAGAACCAAATACACGTATTGATACAGAAGGTAAAGACCTTTGCCAATAAGATTCTGTAGGTCCAGTTAATTCCCTGATCCTTCTACCTGTGTCCACCAGAGGGAGAGTGCTTTTCAAGGCCTATGCCCAGGCCTGGTTGAATTCAATATATAAGTATGTATCAGGAGAATGTAACTGCAGGGAACAATGTTGGAATGAAACACCCTGTGCAATCATATACAGCATTTAAATCGAACTAGTTTATGTTGCAAATAAGTAGTCCATCTGATGAGCCAGCTTGTCTTGTTTAAAGTCTTCAATTCATTCAGTTTCCTTTTTTTTTTTTAATTAAAAAACCCTTTGCTTATAGTGTGATATTTTCTTTCTGACTTTGTGTTTTATTATGTGTTTTTAATAAAATTCTCATTTATTATTTGTTAACTTTTTTTTCTATAACCATTTTAGTTCCTGAAGGACCACCACAAAACTGTGTAACAGGCAACATTACAGGGAAGTCCTTTTCAATTTCATGGGACCCACCAAGTGTAATAACAGGGAAATTTAGTTACAGAGTTGAATTATACGGACCATCAGGTAAGTCTCAATCAGTTTTGTGTTTGCCTTTTGGAGTTAGAATTATGTAAAATATGTTAGCATTATCAAGCTCCTTAAAAGTATCACACTCTTTTTATAAGATCCTACAATTGAAGCAAATAATAAAAAAGGAATAAGGAAGATGAGGTTCTTTGGAGTTTTTGTTTAAAATCATAAACATTGTCCATATTCCGTATTTCATGAGGAGAAGCTGAAAGAATGAGATAAATCCTAAGTAGAGAATTGTTGGAGGACATCACGTCTTCAAATGTCTGAACAGGAGGACCTTCACTTACTCTAATTGCAAATATATTTATCAAGAACAATGGACTTCATTGTATTAAATCAGATTTCTTCTTAGAACAAGGAATGCATATCTAATAATAGGAGTTCTCTAAAAATAATATAGGAAACTACTTAATGTAGCAAGTTCTCCATCTTTGTGAATAATCAGGACCTGGAATCCCCTTGTCAGATAATTTGAGGTGTTCAGATAAGGTATTGCTAGAAGTAAATTAAGTAAACTCTAAAATTCTTTCCTAATCTGAGTTCTATGAAAGAAAACTTAAAAGAGTAGAGACTGATTGAGCATGGAAGTTTAGTAGGGGGCTAGGTACAATTTAGGGCTCATTCGAGGTGTGGTAGTGATAAAGTGATATCAGTCAGAGTGGATTTGTGTTTTTTTCCAGCTCCCTTCAACAAGAAAAGAGCAAGGGAATTGAAGGCTTATGTAAAGGCAGTGATTATAATCAACAATGTCATTGAGAATGGATAAAGAGTGGAAACCTAGTGGTAAAGAACCAAACCAAAAAGAATAAAATAGGTCAAAAGATCAATGGATTGGAGGTCCCAGTAAACTTGAAGACTTGTTGCTTTGGGTTCTAGAATAAATGAACAGGAGATAAGAAAGAATGGTCAGAAAGAGTTGCATGAAATTGAGATCATGGAAGATTCAGGGTTCCTGGTAATAGTGATGGCCTTGGGAGTGGCTGAGATAGGGTGGAGGACTAGAGAGCTGGGAGTGTTTTAAGGATTGTCTGTAGGAATACTGAAATCACCACAAATTAAGATGGTTGCACTGAAGACAGTGACATCGAAACAGGCACTAAACCATCCAGAATGAGGGGAGTGACCCTGGGCTTAGAAGGTCACTGCAACAATGAGGGGTGGTGGATGCCATTGATGACATTAGATTTCTAGCTGTGAGCTTTTGTAAGGAGGGAGCTCTGTTGGTCTGAGACAAGGCTATGAGGAGTAGAGAAAACATCATACCTGAAGGCATAGTCACTTGATGACCATGGAAAAAATTAGACCATCAGGTGGGGTGGCTAAAGGAACAGAAGCCGTGTTCTTAGGAGAGAGCCTGGTTTCAGCTAGAGCAAGAGATGAAAGAATTATTCAGAGGTGAAGTTGAGGGTTAAAATAATTTTGATGATGTACTATTTAAGGAGTTTTTCTCAGAAGCTAAACTAGAAATATTTTCTAAATATTAAAGAAGATAATTAGAATGCTTAGGATTTTAATTGACTAAATTTATGTATAAAATACTGTGGCTATTTTAATATTGGCAGTAACTAATGTTTTCCTTTCAAAAATGTCAAAAAATAACATGGTAGTTGGATAGGGCTTTATGATTTAATGAAGGTTATTTTGAATACTGGAAGATTTTCATGTTCTTTCCATTGTTTTAATTAACCTGATATCAATGCACTACTAAGGTAAATGTTTGAAAATTATAATAATTGTGACTGTAATGTTTTAAATTGTAGTAACAAACGTTAATTGCTATATTTGGCTCTCTACTTAAATGTGAGAATGATTAAATGCTTTATGAGAAAATAATCCACAGTATTTTTGCAGGTCGGATTGTGGATAATAGCACGAAAGACCTTAAATTTGCATTCACTAACCTAACACCATTTACAGTATACAATGTATATGTCGCAGCTGAAACCAGTGCAGGAATCGGACCCAAATCAAATATTTCAGTATTCACTCCTCCAGAAGGTAAGAACATCTTCTGTAGTGTGTTCATGAGATATCTTACCCTGCTTGTGTGTTTTATTGCATTGGTTAAACATTGTATTAGAAGCTGTTTGGTTTATATTTACTTAATTCATGTTATTTTCTTATCAGATAACTACCAAATGCATTCTGTGCATGTGTTCCTTAGAACATTAAACCCACAGAATGCTTTATAGAGGAACCAGAGATCAAACAAGACAGCACATTATATGTAGTGTCAGTCTGTTTGAGGCTCACAGTGAAGATTGGCAAAACCTCAATAAGTCAAAGTAAAAAAGGACATTAACATTTAACATTTAACAAAGACATTGTTGGACTCACATTATTCAATGTAGAATAGATTTTTCTCACAGAATAATATGTAGAGGAATCCATATATCCCTAGTGCCTCTAACAAAATATGTTTATAATCAAAAGGGTATTCTAAGCAAGTGAGGATTCATTGAGGGTGCATACTACAAATTTAACAGCGCATCCTGAAATTATGAAAACGGTAGTTCTCCTAACGAAGGTTTTTTTATTTGTATGTATTAAACATCGCAGTTTGGGATGAACTATAGTGTTTCAAAAATGTTACCCCGTTATTCCACAACATATTTTCCTGACCATCAAACTTGCCAAATGTCTTCATTTTTACTTAGGGATTGCAATTATTGAGAAGAACACACTTTTTTTTTTTTTTTTTTTTTTTTTGCGAGTATATTAATACCTTAAAAAGGTTTCAGGGGCACCTCATGGCTTAGTGGATTGAGTGTCTGAATTCAGCTCAGGCCATGATCTCACGGTTTGTGAGTTTGAGTCCTGTGTTGGGCTCTGTGCTGACAGCTAAGAGCCTGCAGCCTACCTCAGGTTCTGTGTTGAGCCCTCTCTCTCCACCCCTCCCCTGCTCGCATTCCCTCTCACCCTCTCTCTCTCTGTCTCAAAAATAAACAAATAAATAAATGAATGAATGAATAAATAAATAAATAAATAGGTTCCATATTTTTTTTGTGTGTAACATACAGTAACTTGTAAATTAAATACACACATGTGCAAGTGCACACATACACCTACAACTAAAGACTGGGCATACATTCATCGGATAAATCACTCAAGTATTTGACCATTAGAGGGCAGCAACTATTAGGGAATTTTGTTATTCTCCCCTTCAAAGAACAATTAACCATTGGTAATATTTTGCTGTTTGAAAGAACGTAAAATTATGTTTTATTTCAATTTCAAATGAAAATGTTTATGTGTCTATGATTTCAATACATAAAGTAGATGCATATTTATAAGCAAAATTTTCTCATTTTTTTCCTCTTAACATTTTTCGATTGTATTTCTGTCAGAAATTCTTAGCAATGTTTATGTCCTTTCCATTAGACCTTAAATCTCTCCTTATGTTCATCTAATAAGTGCTCTTAAGCATTTCTTAGAAAGTCAGAAAGCTTTATGAATAGGTAGCAAAACCAGCATAGTGACCTGGGCCTCATCAGACTAGAGTCCTTGAGTTTATTTTTAATAGCATTTCCTCCATCAACTTAATTGATCAACTAACTTTTATTCTTTTGTTATGCAGTTAAATAAATTGAGAATTTTTGTCTTCCTTCAAATCAAGCCAGTGTAGGTGCTCCTAAACTGAATCCACAATTTAAGATTATTGTTTTATTGTCATCTTTCTTGGCCTATAGCATTTGACAGAAACAGGGGAATTGGTAATAGATTGCCACATATGATGTCATGCTGTTTATTTTGGGCATCATTTAAACAGTTCATCTCCTTTTCCTTATTTCTGCATTTGACATGGGGGGGTCGAACCCACGAACTGCGAGATCATGACCTGAGCCGACGTCAGATGCTTAACTGAGTGAGCCACCCGAGAATCCCTCTTTTTTTATTTATTAAAGTAGGATTCTTTGTATTCTAATTAAGCCTACCAATTTATTTTCTTCTATATATTTAAAAGTAGACTATAGTCTATTTAAAAATTTATTAACAACAATTTTTAAATTAATTTCTCTTAAAGCAATAGGGTTCTAACATATCTCTAGATATTCATAGAAAAATGTTGAATTGACATCTTATAGATAATGATATATGGTATTTCAGTAATATGGGGCTGATTTTGGTCACACTGAGAATGTTATGGTCATAGTCTACTTTGATCATCAAAGCAAATTAGTATCATGTTATTATAGCAGTATTCCTATACATTTCATAAGATTCCTACATAACCCTTAATATTTTACTGAACAGATTTCTACATAGGCATGAAAAGATGGTTTTGGAAAAAAATTAAAATTTAATAATTATACAATAATTATATAGTAATGTTAAAAAGTGTGGAGTTGCCTATCCCTAATGAGACAGTGCTATTGAATATAACATAGGCACCAGCATTTTCTTATCATTTCCATGAGGGTTAAACAAATCTTAAGTAAAACTTTGTTGCTTCAATATCCCCTAATAACTCTCTGTCACCAGTATTAAATATCTCATAAGAAGGTTAATATAATTTCTTAAATGCAAACAGAGTATTGAAATCTGTATTTATTCTTCCATAAATAGACTTATGAAAGGGAAGACTTCTGTCCTTCAACTTGCTACTTTCTGCAAATGGTACTGTCTTTAGTAGGGAAATCATTGAGAGAGTCAACTTTTCAGGGTTCTCAATGACTTTTATTTGTCAATAGGTATTTTTCTAATTTAATTAATTTAACTTATTAAAGTTATTAATAAATTATTAAAGTTATTAATAAGTTATTAAACTTATTAACTTTATAGGGGCTCCTGGGTGACTCAGTCAGTTGAGCGTCTGACTTCATCTCAGGTCATGATCTCACACTCTGTGAGTCGAGCCCCGCATTGGGCTCTGTGCTGACAGCTCAGAGCCTGGAACCTGCTTCAGATTCTGTGTCTCCCCCTCTCTCTGCCCCTTCCCTGCTTATGCTCTGTCTCTCTCTGTCTTAAAAATAAATAAAAACATTTTTAAAAAATTTTAAGCTTATTAACTTTATTAAAATGTAATTAATTTGCTAGATAATGGCAAGATTTATTTTAATGTATTTTCTTTGCCCCAGTGCCATTTGTCTCCATTTTATTTTTTCTAATAGTTTTTCATTTGAAAACTTCAAGTCATTTGGAATATTATTTACCCTTCATACATCTACTGTGTTTCTCATTTATTAATAAAATTTATATATGTATTGACTTGAGAATGATTCTTAGGTAATCCCTGTGGACAGCACCTCAGAATTGATGCTGAACCACGAAAAATTGCCTTCTGTATTTGATTTTCTTTAGTTAATTTGGTATCAATAGTAATGGAGTTTGATCTAATCCATACTTCTCTAATTTCCCCATAAGAATTTGTGGTGTAACAGATCAAGTATCTTTCTAAGGACAAGATATACTGTTGTCTACTCCATTTCCTTTATCCCCCAAGCTTTTTCTTCTTTCATTGAAAAAAGAGAGAGAGAAAGATAGCTTTACAGTTGTTCTCATACATGTTTTGGGTACATTTTTAAGGTAATATAGAACCACTTAATCTTTACTTGAATTGTAATTTAGGACATTAGTGTCATTGAGCAATACTTATTAAGTTATATTGAAAAATATCATAAATTAGAAGATAAAGAAACCGCTACTATTCTTCCATTTGATTACATACTATATTATTTATATATTATATATAATATAATAAATATGTATATTTTTGTATACATTGAAATATTTATATGTAAATAATATATATTTATATATTAATCATCATATACATGAAACTTTATCTGTCTTTGAAAAAATGTGTATTGGTAAATATGATAGTAACACAAGCTCTAGGGATGATATACGTTAATGAAAAGAAATTTATGAAAGAGGTGACTTGTGCAAAAGGTTTTATGTATCTTATTTCTCTCTCTATCCTCAAGTGCCTAGAACAGTGACCAAAAGATGAGGGCTCAGTCTGTTGAATGATGGAGTGAATCAGTGATTATGGGGTCCTAGTCTAGAACTCTTTCTCTACCCTTGAAAGGTCAAACTGTATTGCCTTCAGATGAGAAATTTTGTGGGGAGAGATCAGTCTAAACAGTTATCGTTCTATATATAGATATACTGAAATGTTTTTGGAAAAGGGGATTCAAAGAATTAGCAAATTCTAGATGGCTCAGTTAGTTAAGTGTCTGACTCTTGGTTTCAGCTCGGGTCATGATCTTGCAGCTTTGTGGGTTTGAGCCCTGAATTGGGCCCTGCACTGGCAGCATGGAGCCTGCTTGGGATTCTCTCTCTGCCCCTCCCCTGCTCGTGCTGTCTCTGGCTCTCTCAAACTAAATAAATAAACTTAAAAAAAAAAAAGCAAAAAAAAGTAGCAAAATACAGTTGTATCCATTTCATGTTTATCTCCCAGTTTTCTGAGCACCAGTTTTACTACCAGGCGGAACATGAAAATCTTGGTTGCAATAATCAAATAATATGCTCTTAGGCAAGAATGACTCACTCATCCATCTAGCCATTAACCATTATAAACATTTAGAACTATTTACATTAGTACAATGTCTAGGTTTTTTTTAATGATTACTTTATAGAGACAAAGGATAAAAAGCCTATGGAATGAAAACTCCAAACATTTCTTATACGGTTAATGTAAAACATAATTACATTCACTAGTTTTAAATAATATTTGTGGGAGCTGTGACATTAATTTTCAGTTCCTTTTTGTTATCTTAAAAGGGAAAAAGGCCATTCTCTATTTATATTATACCCCTAATGTGCCTCTGTTCTAGATGGTATTTGCTAAAACTATACTAATGTGAAACAGCTTAGGGAAATGAATTCAATGTTTTACCACATTGATCATAAGGGGTATATTATTTTCTTTCCTGAAAATTTCATTCAAGGTTCCTTACATTCCTTTCATTCAAGGTTCCATAATTATATTTATAGATCACTTTATAGATCAGCAAACTTAGGGGAAGAGTTAATTAGCTATTCATAATCACACAAGGAGCCATAAACAAAAAGTAGACAAAAGTCAAGGGCATCTTTATCCTTGATCTATTACTCCTGTGGCACTGGAGAGTTTACTGGATGGCACTTTTGGTCACTTTCTAACTAGAATTTAAGTACTTGGTGCTTTATTTTAAGCAGTTATTAGTTTGTTTCTGTTTTTTTTTTTAATTGTTGCAAGAGTGAGGGAGTCCAAAATTAGAAACTCACATAATTCATTTGTAAAGCCAGCAGACCAAAATCAAACAACTCTTCAAACAACCTCACATAAAAAGTTAAAAGGCAACCTAATTGAATTTACCCACTACATATCATTGCATTCAGAGTCTTATGGATATTATTTTTCAATATGTTATTATAATCTTTATAAAGCCGTCAAGGTTTCTACTGTGCATTAATCATCCATAAACAGCTTTCTTTGGGAAGTTATTTTATTAATTAGTATGTTTCAAACAAATATTATGACATTTTAATTTGAGGAAATTGTTCCACATTATCCTATTTTTATACACATTTTGAGAACAAAATGTAGAAATTCAACTT
This sequence comes from Puma concolor, assembly GCF_028749965.1. Lineage (NCBI taxonomy): Eukaryota > Metazoa > Chordata > Mammalia > Carnivora > Felidae > Puma > Puma concolor. Next base: position 38,820,443 of record NC_141673.1, on the reverse strand, counting down.
TACCTGTGTCTTTAAAGAATCTTACACATATTTAATTGTTAATAAATAGTAAATTGTTTTAGTCTATTTTCTAATAGACTTTCTTGTGAATCTTAAATTTTGAGCTAAGAACTTAAGGAATTTTTAAAATTTAATAATATACTTTAAACTGTTTCCCTCTTTATTCATTTTTTTAGTTCCAGGTGCAATATTTGATTTACAAGTTGCAGAAGTAGAAGCTACACAAATAAGAATTACTTGGAAGAGACCACGACAACCAAATGGAATCATTAACCAGTACCGAGTCAAAGTGTTAGTTTCAGAAACAGGAGTAATTTTGGAAAATACTTTGCTCACGGGAAAAGATGAGGTATTGCACTTTCACATCACCTCTTGGTGATCCCTTTCTTTTGGTTCTAGCCCTCATAATTTGGAAAAGTTTCCAGCATTCAAACATAAAATATTTGATAAGCATCATGGTTACAAAGTGTAGTAAATTTGGGCTATGTTGATAGTCTAGCGAGGCCATATTTCCTTTTAGAATATATATTATTAGTTAAATGCTGTTATTCTTTTTCAGCATATAAAATGTTAATTGAGCAATTAAGCAGGACTAAAGGAGCTTCCATAAGTGAATATTATTATGGTAATTCAGTTAACTAATTGTTTAGAAACTCCTGTTATGATTTAAACACTCCTTCCAGGCTATGCTGGCAATTTGGAATGGTTGCCAGTGAAAGGCACAGTAATTTAGCAGTTGTTGTTGACAAACGACTTGTCCTGTTCAGTCATTAGAAGCTAATTTTCTCAGGGGCACCAGAGTGGCTCAGTCAGTTAAGCATCAGACTTCAGGTCATGAACTCACAGTATGTGAGTTCCAGCCCCACGTTGGGCTCTATGCTGACAGCTCAGAGACTGGAGCCTGCTCCGGATTCTGTGTCTCCCTCTCTCTCTGCCCCTCCCCTGCTCACACTCTCTTTCTCTCTCTCAAATAAATAAATGTAAAAAATTAAAAAAAAAAGAACCAAACAGAGTATGTTTGATTAAAGAAAGTAAATGACTAAATAAAGGAGATTAAATCATTCATAGACATAAAATAAGAGGACAATGTGTTTGCCACTATTCACAATGGAAGTCTTATCCCCCCCCCCCCTTTTTTTTTTTTTTTGGTTAGAAGTACAGGCCTCACTGGTTTCCCTTACCTGTCTTTATTTACCTTACCCAGCCAGCTATTCACCTGTGAGTTTAAGCCTCCAGATTAGTCACATCCAGGTATGGGTACAAAAATAAATGTACTTAGTACCAATGAGTGCAGCAATCACTGGGCCTTGCAGACACTACCTGATGGCTATTCAGCAGTTGGCTTCTACTGTTTTGGTCCAGAATCACTGTTTTTTTCTAGCTATTTTTTCTGTGCTATTATCTTTCCCCGTACATATTGTCCACTCTATTTCTAGTCTCAGCCTTCTTCCACTTCTCGTACCTACTTGAAAATTGATGTTACTATGTTCTCAATGCACTCTGGCTGCCCAGGATTTATTGCTCCAAATTATTCACCATCTCCAGCCCAGGATTAAAATTCAATCCTATGTTTACTCCTTTTCTGTGTGCAAAAGATGTGAGTTACACTTTCTTTAATACTCTAGTTGACAACTCAGACGAAGGGCAAAGTTTAAACCTTTGCTCCTGCTAAGATAGTCTTAAATTAGATAGTTAGCTGTTTTGCGACTGGGTGACAGGTCTCCCACTTCTGTTAATGACATCTGTTGAATAGCCAGCCACACCTGTTTTTCTCTTGAAGCTGAGACGTTCTAGAAAGGCTTCTTTGTGATTCTGTCTCTGTTGACATAGCTTGTAATCCCTGTGATATACGGAAAAGGACATGAGCTTTGGGGTCATATAAATCTGGGTTTATATCCTAGTCACTTAATGGGCTCCACAGTAGAGAGATTGAGAGCATGGACCTAGGAGACAGAATGCTTGGTTTTAAACCTTTGTTTTGCCATCATGGCTAGTTTAACCTTAGGAAAGTTGGCCTGACCCTTCTGATCTGTACAGTTTGTTCTTCTCAAAGATAGAGATTATAAGAGTCCCTATGACAAAGGTATTAATAATTACTTAGTAGGTTAATGTGCATAAAAGAGGTAGAACTATACCTGGCATATGGTAAGTGCTATGCTACATAATTGTGACCTGTTGTGATTATTAACGATGGCATTGAAGCTTTCACCCCGTTTGACATTCATTATTAGCTTCCTTATCCTCTCTCAATAAAAGGAAACATAACACTTCTCCTTATTTCTATGACGGTATCTTTCTTTATTAGATCAGGCCCATTATTGGTATTTTGGCTCTCCCATGTGACTGGTGTTTGGGTTCATCTTTCAGGAAGTTGATGTAGCAGAGGCTCTAAATCCCAACTGACTTGGGTCCTAGTCCTGGCTCTCCCCTTTTCTAACTCTATAACCTTGGACAAGTCAAATTTTGGAGATGTGGTGCCCTCATTTTAAAAGCAGGGCTTATACACCCACCTTACAGGGTGAGAAGTAAAGGAGATAATAGATGCAATCTCTGGTTTAATGTGTTCATTTATTATCCTTTTTTCTTGACCTTGATACGATAAGGACTCTTTCCTTTCATTCACTCTGACTTTTCAAAGTATGGCCTCCACACCCTTTCACAAGAATTCTCTTAAATCCCTGAAATCTTGTTAGAACTCACCAGTGACATCTAAGTGTCAAATAAGGTGGTTGTATATTTTTAAGTGTCCCCATCTTCCTTGTCTTCTCCAAAATCCATCTTTCTGTCCTCCCAGGCTCCAGCTTTTTACTTTTTTCTCCCTCATGCTTCCTCCACTTTCATATGCTGTAACTTTGTAAAACTTTGGTCTTGTTTAATGAAAAAAAAAAAAATGAAAAAGCTAGTTCTCCTATAATTTTTTAACTCCTTCACTATAAAGGTATTCCAGACAGTTCTGTTTTCAGCCATCTCATTACACATTTTTTTAAAGTTCGTTTATTTATTTTGAGAAAGGGGTGGTGAGGAAGGGCAGAGAGAGAGACAGAGGGAGAGAGAAAATTCCAAGCAGGCTTTGCGCTGTCAGTGCAGAGCTCCATGTGGGACTTGATCTCATGTGCTGTGAGATCATGAAGTGAGCTGAAATTAAGAGTCAGATGCTCAACCAGCTCAGCCACCCAGGTGTCCCTCATTACACCTTTTGATGATCTCACAGTTTTAATCACAGCTTCCCACCTGCACTATTCCTTTGCCTTGCTTTCTACTCTGATCTTTCTCTAACACTATATTCATAATTATAGCCATTTCTAGGGAGGTTCTGTCAGAGTTTATCACATCTAAACTCATTTACCCCTCATAAAAACAAAACAAAACAAAAATCCTTTTGGGGATGGTGGCCTGGTTCATGAGCAGAAGGAGGAGACAAAGCTGAGGTAAGGAACAGATACTAGACAGAGATCCTGGGACAGTGATGGAGATCTATGAATGTTTTCACAAGACACATAAGAAGAAAGTCTGTCCAGGCAATTAATAGTTTCAGTTATCAAGAACAAGTCCTGGAGAGAGACTAATTTGAAACCTAGATAGCAGACAACTAGGCTTAGGATTCCTTTACCCCTTGGATTACACCACAGATCTCTGACCTGAAGGTCATTGTCTAAGCATTTAGGAGGCCTTTTACATGCCCGATATTTCTCTTTTCAGATCATGGCACCATCCTGCTATCTGTCATAAAGACTCAAAACCAGGGGACTACCTCTGACTTTGGTTATACTTAGCATTCAATAGTCATTCAATGTTAAACCAGTTATTATTACCTCCAAAGGGTGACCTTCGTGTATTGTATTTCATTACTGTGTCTCCACCCCAGCTCAGGATTGCATACTCTCTTGCCTGGACTGTTGTTACCTTACTACATTAGTTTTCCATTGTTGTATAACAATTTGCCACAAATGTAATTGTTGTGTAACAATTTGCTATAAACTTAAGACAACTAATTTATTTATTATCTCATGGTTTCTGTGGGTCAAAAATCCAAACAGCTTAGATGGATTCTCTACTTAGGGTCTCATAATGCTGCAATCAAGGGCTGATTGTGCTGTGTTCTCATCTGGTGGCTTGACTGGGAAGAAGCCATTTCCAGGCTCATGCAGAGTTTCAGCAGATTTAATTTCCTTGTGACTGCAGAACTGAGGGCCTCAGCTTCTTGTTGGCTCTTTGACTGGAGACTAGACTTAGTACCAGCTTGTAGAGGCCTCCCACAGTTTTGCCACAAGGACTGTCACAACATGGCCATCTACTTCATTATGCCAGCAAGCAGAATCTATATAGTGTAATATAGTATAATATAATCATGGGAATGCTATCCTCTCACCTTTGCCTTATTCCATTGGTTAGATGAAAATTATCCTTCCCTTGCAACAGGAGGGGATTATACAAATGCATGAATAGCAGGAGGTAGGAATAATAGGGGGACCACCTGAGAGACTGTCCACCACAGTCTCCCAGCCAACTATTTTATATTTCACAAACCTATTAGAATAATCGTTCCAGATTTAAATATATTACTTAAATTAGAGACATAACCAAATAAGACTTGAGAACAGATGGGGAAAGTATATATCTATTTAAGAAATCTAACTCCTCAGTATCATAGCAGAAAGTCAATAGATACTATCTCAAATAATTGAGTCTTAACAGAGCAGTATAAGAATATTATTTAGTGATTGTAGAGGTAAACACCATGTGTATATCATGATGTATATTGTGTATATCATGATGATGAAACTTAAGAAGTATTAACTTATAATCATCTTATGCTAGGCTTCATCTGATCTCATTACCCTTATTGAAATTATTTTTCCAGTGTCCTCTAATGGTTTGTTTGTTTCTTAATAAATAGCGGTTATTGAAACATGCTGAAACATGTATAAGATTTTACTTTCAATATTTAAGTAAATACTTGAAAAATATACTAGAAAATTTAATCTCAGTGTTTGAAGACTTTTATTTAAACTTCCAAATTTATATATGAATCTCATGTATAACATACCTAATAAATCATTGGGAATCCAGCCTCTGCTAAAATATTTGATGAACTCTGATAATAAGGTACTTGCTACCACAGAATCAACTCCTCTTCTATGAGCTTTAAAATATTCTTCTTTATGGCCTCTCAGGCATATATTTATTAAGTAATTATACAGTTCCCGGCAGTCTGTTAGGTCAGAAGATAAACAGATGAATAAGAAACTACCCTATTCTTTACCTGGTTTGAGCGGAACTATTTGTCTTCTAATGTTTACCAGGTTGTCTCATGTCTCCTCTCTAGACCCACATGGTAGATTATAGTGCCTTTGAGCTTGGAATTTGGAACCAGGGAAATGTGTTTCAATCCTACCTCTGTTGTGACTAGTGTTGTGAACTTGAACAGGCGACTGTAAAATGGAGTTCTTTTTTTTTTTAATTTTTAAAAGTTTTTATTTATTTTTGAGACAGAGAGAGACAGAGCATGAGCAGGGAAGGGGCAGAGAGAGAGGGAGACACAGAATCTGAAGCAAGCCCCAGGCATTGAGCTGTCAGCACAGTGCCCGACATGGGGCTCGAACTCACAGTCTGCAAGATCATGACCTGAGCCGAAGTCGGACGCTTAACCAACTGAGCCACCCAGGCGCCCCTGGAGTTCTTGATACCTATCTCTTTGGGCTATAATCAAGTGATATCACATGGATGAAACTACTTAGCACTGTATTTGACACATAATACTTTTCAATGTTAGTCTTTGTAGTAGTAACAGCAATATACAATGATTTCATTTTTTATCATTTGAAGATGATGGCCATGCTTTCCCTAAGGATTAACATCCTCAGTTTCTCATCAGCTATGATTTCTAGATCCTTCATATTTTTGATTAGTCTCCTGTGTATATTTTCCAGTTTGTCAATGAGTCTCTTAATCAGCTGAACACAGTATTCCATATGTAATTTGATTAGATCCAAATTGAGAAGAACAATTTTCTTCTTTAATGTTCATTTCCCACTTATATCAATGCAAAGAATAAAATTAATTTCTTTGTAAGGCTCATTCCACTTAGACTGAAGTCTGTAAAACCCTAAAGTCATCTCTCCATGGACTACTCTTAAGTTGAATTTCACACTCAGATCTCATCCTGTGCTTGTTCTTCTGGTATAATCCTGGGGCATTTTTACCCCAAAGACACCATCTTACTGCCTAGTGTTACAAATTTCTAAGAATCATACGGATACATCTTTTCATCTGATGTGTTTCACAATTATATCAATATTTGTCATTCGTGAACCTGAGAAGAAAGCCAGCTGAATGCTTTATCAATTGCGATGGAATGAAGCTGACAGGACTCAAGAGTAGTTTAGGAATGCTTGAGATAAAGTTTACTTTGTTGACCATTAGGAACAGAAATAGAATTAAGCTTTAAGAATTTGTCGCCCAAATAACGTAAAATACCCATTAGATTTCCAAACACATGCTAATTGCAAACTTTTCTTTTTACCACAGCTTAATAACAGCATAAATCATGTTATAGTCTATAATGAAATATAGAAGCATTTCTTAAGAATAAGTCAAACATTTCATTAATTCAATCCAGTAGACTTTTAGTGAGTCAAAATTGATAGATATAATAGAGATTAAAAAATAAAATCACATTAGCTGTAATGAAGGTTATTACACGTAGAATCAGGTTGGTTTATACAGATGGATTAGGAATTTAACTCCAAAGAACTTCTACTTCTTTCACATAAATTCCAAGGATTCCTGGGTAGCATATGAGAGGCCTTTCATGTTGATGAACTGTGACATTCCCTAACTGTTGTGCTCAACCAGGGGAGATTTTTGCTATCCAGTTGGCAATTCCTGGGGACATTTTTCTTTGTCACAATTGGGGAGATGCTTCCAGTGGGTGGGGACCAAGGATGCAGCTAAACTTCCTACAACAACAAAAAAAATTATTTGACACAGACAGTCAGTAGTGCTGAGGTTCAGAGCCCTGGACTCACTCAATGAGTCTAAAACCTTTCGGAGTTGCAGTGGGCCTCTTTTCCCTTCCATTTCCCAAATCTCCACTTCAGCTCCTTCTAGTTACTTTCTTAAGTTCTAGTTCTTTCCCATAATTTTTGCCCATAAAATATTTTTTTCATCCTTTGTAAAACCCAATATCAAATGCCTTTTTAAAGAGGCGAAGTGTGAGAAATATTCATGGCATGGCTCTCTCAGTGGTAACTAATAACATTCTGGGTTGTTACAAAACTGATGTTCAAATCATTGCCCTAGTTAGGAAGGGACTTTCCAGAATACCAGAATTTGGGAGAAATTCAGACAGAATTATTGAGGTCAGCTCTTACATTGAAATGGCATTTGTCAACAGAGATGATTAACTTAGTTAATTGATGGGATGCTATGGCTTAACTTTCAATAATTTATCTGACATGGAGTATAAAATATTGGGAGATTGAATGCAAAATTATAGTTCACGGGAAAATTGTTTGTACTACCTCATTGTACCTTCTGTAGTGCTTTGTATACAATAGATTCTCAAAGAGTGACTGATTGATAGTGGAAACAGCTGTGTGGTTCAGGCATAAACTATTGACTGGAATACCAGAGCATCTCTGAATTATGTGTTTGTGATTCATGCCCTTCCTGATTTCCCTGTGGAGGCAGAGCTGAAGTGAGCTGTTGGAAGATAGAAGACCTTTAACTTGTCCAGTATAGAGTTCCCTATCCAGAGTTCTTTATCACAACATTTTTAGAATAGATCCTATAGGTGTCCACCTGCTTTTCATCACAATATTTTTCTGGCTAAGGATGTAAAAAAATTTAGATAATTTTATTTTATAAATATAGTTTGGAGAACTAGCTTTCCTTAGATCTTTTCTCCATTCTTTTATCTCTCAGAAAAGTTATATTTAAACGGCCTGTCTTTGTAGACACAAACTGCCTAAAAGTTCCTTGCCTTCTTGAGATTTTTCCTGAGCACCTCTTACTTTTTTTAAATACTAAGTATTGATGTTATTTAGGAGTAAAAACCCTGTTTTTGGCTCTAGGATAAAGATACCCCCCCCCAAAAGTAAGATAATTAACAGACAGGTTTACCAAAAGTTAGACATAAATAAAACCTTTATATGTATTATAAATTTTGAGGGTACAAGAGCATGGAGTTAGGAAAGAATAAAATAATTTTCTTTTTTTTCAAAATGGGTTTTTGAGGTTAGCTTTGAAGCAGAACTTGAAAGGGAATAGACCAAAAGTGGGTAGTTCTTGCAGTGTTTTCTATTTTTTCAAAATGATTTTATCTTGGAAAATTTTGAACAGATATGAGTAGAGAATGTAGTAACCCCCTATTTGCCCATCACCTGGATTCAGTAATTAACATCCTGCCATTCTTGTGTCAGCCGTTTCCTATTGTTGCTGTTGCTTGGATATATTTTAAGATAAATTCCAGACTTCATTTTGTTCCTCCATGCCTAACTAAGAACAAATCTCTAAAAGTCATGGACATTTTGGTTCATACAGTGATTCCATCCCCACAGCTATCAGAATTACTAATATATCTTGGTATCATCTAATATCTAGAACATATTCAAATTTCCCTGATTGTCTTCAAAGCCTATGTTGGTATGTATATATACGTATATATGTACTTATGTATATATGTATATATATGAATTAGAATCCAGAGTCTACACAATTCATTTGGTTGTTAAGTTTCTTAAGGCAACAATTACTTTGATTAATGTTTAGTCTTATTTTCAAGGTTGAAAAACTACACAAAATACCTAATTCTATTTGGCCCAAATACCCTTTCCTCAATTAGTTATGCTGTGTTGGGAAGGCGAAGGGAGAGAGTCACCTTGCTATCCAAATAGAAACTCCTACTGTATTTATCTGTAATATGCCCTGATATTTTCACTTCAGTGTCTGTTACTTTGGTGAACTTGACATGTGTAAAGTACATTATGGGATCCAGGAGCAATTGCAGGTACTTAAAATATTCGTTAGGTCGAGAGCCTTGGATAGGCTGTTTAAAAGCTATTACCATGCAGTTCTGTCCTTGTCTATAACTTCAATTGATTATAGATAAATTACCATTATTGATGTATCAAGCAGGCATGCAGGCCTCTTATACCTCATATACAAATGAGAACACACAGAGAAGCAAAACATATTTTAATAAGGCAGTATGCCTAAAACACTTAGTTTTGAGGGTGGATAGTTTTAAAATAGTCTAGTTATTAAACCTTTGTATGAGGATGTCTAATTTTATAATAAAGTAACTAACTCCAATCAGAAACAAGTATCTCCTTCATTCAAAAATATGGCATTGATCTCTTAAGATAATGGAGTGATGAGAATGTGTCAAAATGATGCAGGAATTTAGTAGCTTTAGAATGAAATCTGGGAATGTAATGGAGACAGTAGTCATGGAAATAATATTATCTTTTTGCAAAGTGTGATTCCAAAGTTACTAGTTTTTCTTAACTAAATACTTGAGTGAAGTATTTAACTGTAGCTTAATAACAGCTATTAAGTGTAGCTGTTACAAATGGTCATTGTAAATGTCTGTCTTTAATTACAGTATATAAATGATCCCATGGCTCCAGAAACTGTGAACATAGTAGAGTCAATGGCAGAATTATTTGAGGGTTCAGCAGAGATATCTTCAGACCTGTATTCGCTTGCTTCAGCTATATATAATAGTCATCCACATAACTTTCCTATGAGGAACAGAGCTGAAGACCAGCATTCGACATTTGGTAGGTACAATTTTTATGTTCGTTGAAGCATTTTCAACGCCCCAGTACTAGCTAGCACAGATATGAACCTTAGCTTAGAGTTCAACCAAATTATTAATGGTTCACGGGCTAGAGTCAGATTTTTTTCTTCTTCAACTGTTGGATAACCTCATGCAGCAAATGGATATGCCACACAGGCAGGAGCTGGCCCCTCCTAACCCATTTGACCTTCCTCCTAGAGAAAGTAGCACCCTAGAGTCTTTGGCCAAGCTGCATAGACAATCAGTTATTACAGTTGCCAAAGCAGGTGTGATGGGGAGGGATTAACATATCTTCAAATCATTTACAGGCCTCACACTCTCTGCAGCTTTTGACTAATAGGTTTTCAAATGTCACTAAAGGTAAATAGGTCAGAAAGTTACAACCTAGTGCATGGGGTGATAAACAGGTGTAGGTGACCCCAATGACGTGGTGATGTCATTAGTATATACACTTGCTTGTCAGGGTCAATGGATCTTACTGTTTCTAAAAGAAGAATGTCATAAATAGCAAATTAAAAATATTTGGTTACACAACACAGATATGAATGACTCTCTGGTCACTCTAAAATGCTAAGTTAGAAGAACATTTTTCTCATTGCCTTTTTTTCTGTTTAGTTGTTGTTTCATTCCAAATTAGAGGTGTTATTTTGTTGATGGAATAGTCAACTATATCACATTACATTAAATATGTGTTTTTTCATTTACTGATCCATTTTTTTCCTGTGCAAAGATGAGCAACACTAAAAATTAAGAAGCCTACAATTTCTGATACAGATGTTTCCTTGAGTACCTTGTTTGGCCTAATTTTTATTTAACATTGTTGGAAGCATATGTTCTTAATAAAAAAAAATAGCATTAGTTGAAATCCTTATTCAGACATATTTATGTGTCAGTTACCCATGCATGCTTGCTTTAAAGCTCCATGGGCTTTAATAAAGGTATGGAGATCTTTAAGTCCAAATAAAAGTCTCATTTCTATAACATTCACTTGCTACATAGCATTGGCTTATAACATTTTAATTTGTTATATTACCTAGTGTTTCATTTAATAAAATTCCTAGCTCGTCCCTTTGAGAAGGTTTTGTTTTCTCATTAATCTCATATTCCAGGATGTATTTATTATTAATTATGCATGTTTATTATTTATACATATTTTTATTATTTCATTTAAAGGAGTACACGAAGAAATTAATGGCGAATGTGAAATCAAGTTTAAGATTTCACTCTGTGAGGAAACATAATTTTGATCATAATTTTTTTAAACTGATTTCAAATAGGAACTGCAAGGAATCTGTATATCACTGACGTTTCTGCTGAGCAGCTGTCTTATGTTATCAGAAGACTTGTACCTTTCACTGAGCACATGATTAGCGTATCTGCTTTCACCATCATGGGAGAAGGACCACCAACGATTCTTAATGTTAGGACACATGAGCAAGGTAAGAATGTATTTCCTTTGAAATAATTACCTACAAATATTGCTCTTACACATTATAATACTTTTTTTTTCTTTCATTCACATTAATTGTTCATTCTTCTTTACAAGTGCCAAGCTCCATTCAAATTATAAACTATAAAAATATTAGTTCTTCATCTATTTTGTTATATTGGGATCCTCCAGAATATCCCAATGGAAAAATAACTCATTATACAATTTATGCAGTGGAACTGGATACAAACAGAGCATTCCAGATGACCACCACAGAAAACAGCTTTCTCATAACAGGTAGAACAATCTTTTTTAAAACATTCCTGTTCTGATGAAAATATGCATCTTTCTGCCTCGAACACTGCTGGACATATGCTGCATCATTTCAGACTTCGTTGTGCTGTGCTGCCGTGGATATCTTGAAAAATACGTGCATGAGTAACTTGATTAGATGGTTTTCTTTATCTATATTTATCTGCAAAGAAATGACATCATCAGATTACAAGTATCATAGGTATATGTTTAACACAGGGAACTTTAGGGGTGCCTGGGTGGCCCTTAGTCGGTTAAGCGTCCGACTTCGGCTCAGGTCACGATCTCACGGTCCGTGAGTTCGAGCCCCGCATCGGGCTCTGTGCTGACAGCTCAGAGATTGGAGCCTGTTTCAGATTCTGTGTCTCCCTCTCTCTCTGCCCCTCCCCTGTTCATGCTCTGTGTCTCTCTGTCTCAAAAATAAATAAACTAAAAAAAAAATTTTAAACACGGGGAACTTTATATCTGTTACATCGAAATGAAGTGTTACAAGCTTGAATGAATGAACTCACCTGAAGGAACTCACCTGACATAGTGTTTGTGCCAAGTCAACACAGTCCTTGCAATGTGCCAAAAATAATTGTTCAGCTTCAGATCATTGCCCTAATATTGAGGAAAGAACTAAAATACCACCAACGTGGAAATACCCTCAAGCCCAAGGAATTTGGGGAGAATGGGATTATAAGGAAACTGACTTGGAGAGCCAGTCTCCCAAATAAATTATTTTCACTAGTCCTATGTCAAATGGCCCTAAAATAAGAATTTTATTTCACAATCTTTGAACAAATTACCTGTTGTCATTATAGGGTTAAAGAAATACACAAAATATAAAATGAGAGTGGCTGCCTCAACCCATGTTGGAGAAAGTTCTTTGTCTGAAGAAAATGACATCTTTGTGAGAACTCCAGAAGATGGTAAGAATTTCAGGTGCAATTTTAATAAAAAGTAACTAGTGGTTTTGCATGCTTACTGACATTTATTGTCTGTCTTTAGTGTCTGAAGCAATAAGCATGAAAGAATTCATGTATTTAAAATTTTGTTTTCATCCTCCAGAACCAGAATCGTCACCTCAAGATGTTAAAGTTATTGATGTTACTGCAAGTGAAATAAATTTGAAGTGGTCACCTCCTGAGAAACCTAATGGGGTTATTGTTGCTTATGAAGTGCTCTATAAAAATAGGGATACCTTGTTTATGAAGAACACCTCAACCACAAACATAATTCTAAAGGACTTAAAACCTTACACCCTCTATAACATCTCTGTCAGGTCATATACCAGATTTGGTCATGGCAATCAGTTGTCTTCTTTCCTCTCTGTAAGGACTTCTGAGACTGGTAAGTTTTTTGTTTGTTATTTAATAATACATAGTAATGAAATAAACATGGCTGACAATTGTCATATTGTTTATATTTTAAATAACGTAAAATTTCCTATTCTTTTTGTATAACCCAGAAATTTATCTGTTTTGTTGTTGTTGTTGTTGTTATTGTTGTTGTTGTTTTCTGGTGAGGTATGGGAAAAGGCTTACTGTGTAAAATTTTAAAGTCTGATTTACATATACAGGAACTCCAAAATAGTACCAGTGAGTTTTTCAAATGAAAGACCTTGAGAAACCAAAGATTCTTTCAATGAACCTGTATATTGGAGTTGAATAACCACATGCTTTCAAATTAGGTAAAAGCAGAGACACACTTATAAGAATAGATTCCTCTGCGCCAATGAGGTATATATATAGAAAGAGATGCAGAATGGGAGCCAGGAAGCTCATGCCTGGTTAAGCCTTGTCCAGGAGGTAGCATTTGACCTGGATCTTAAAGAGTAGGGTAGAATGGATGTTATCAAAGTCGCTGGGCTGAGGGGAGGGAGTATCCCTTCTAAAGGAAATCATGGAAGCAAGGAATTATGCACTTGTGTTTCAGTTTCAGTGATGTAAGTACAAATAGCATATTTGCTATTTTGCCTGATCTTAGCTTATTGTTTATTTTATGTTTAAAATCATATATTGGCTTAGTTTTTTGTTTATTTTATGTTTATAATTGTATAATTGAAGCATCACTCTTAAGCCAACTCTGTAATTTATGCTGAGAATTAATAACTAAATGCAAAGTTACTGTTTTGTTCCTACTTTTAAAAAATTAAATATTTATTGAATACTCATTGAACCATGTAGAATTACTATTCCTATTGGTCATAAATGGCCAAATATCAGCAATTTCACATGGTTCATCCAGATGCTATATGTGCAGCCCCATCTCTAACCTTGAGGATCTAGGTACCTAGTAAAGCAACTTATCTTTGACTACGAGCACCTTCTTGAGACTGGTCACTGAAATTAATAAAATGAGATGACACAAAAGAGCCCATAGAGAATGACAATAGTTGTAATTGCAGAAATGAAAGAGTAATGAAAGGAACATTTTATAGCTTGAAGAGTTATCCCTGAAGGTGAAATCTAATTGATGTTAAACTGTATATGGGCATGTTTCATTGCTTTTATTAAAGATATTGTACCTAAAGTAAGTATTTTTTTAAGAAAAAAAATCTCCTCTTTACCTGATCTAGCTTTATAGTTTACACTGGGTCAAGGAAAGAAACAAGCATATTTTAGACACCTGCAAAGTGCATTGGGCTCTGCCTTTGGCTTTCATGAAATTTACCTTTTTAATTCTATAATAAAGCATTAAGATATTATTATCTTCATTGCCTAATGAAAAACAGGTCTGAAGGGTTCATCCCTTCAGGAAATATTTGTAATATGCCAAGCCCTACTGGGAATAATAGCACTGTAAAGGAAAATGAATTTCTGACCTCCTAAAGTTAAAATTAATTTGTGGATATTTAATTGCTTAAGGTCACCCAGCTGGTAAGTGATGAAGCTGGAATTGGAACCCAAATTCGTCAGACTGGAAAGCCTATTTCCTTTCACGGTACAATCTGTTTTAGAAGCCATCAATAAAGTTGCTAAATTATAGAATATATCTAGGGTCTCTCTGTTAACTGTTGGCAGTAGTATTTTGCTGCTTGGGCTCTGCATAAGACGAGGAAGGAAAGTAAGTTTCAAAGTTACTGTTATGATATTAAACAATCACTATATGCACGAATGCTTATCAGATACTTCACTACTTAAATGGTCACAGCATCAAGAACATCTTATCTTAATGATTATCTATACAATAATCTTTTGTTGTTGTTTGCTAATTATTACATGCATTCAATCTTTTACTTAGTATTGGAAAATTAATTTAACTTTCATTTTATTATCTGTTGTCTGATCTTAATTCAAAGGCAGGGATAATAAACCTTAAGTGAATGTAAGAATTTAACTTGACATGTAGTTAAAAGTGAGAATATTAGTTTTAGAATGTATCTTAGAAAAATACATAGAACCCTACATACATAGATGTGGAGACCTAGAAATACTTGAGTGAAATGACTCAAAAATCAGAGTAGATGAGAAGTAATGTTGGGACTTGGAGGTAAGCTTGCTGATCATTTCAACCTCCAGAGTGAGGGAGAAAAATAAAGAAGGAAATAACTTACACCACGGCTCACTAGCTCACCCATTTGGGTGAGTAAAGGGTCATTTTGATACTAGACTCTTCAGAAGCAAAACAGGTCTAATAATAGGGCATAATGTTCAATGTCCACGCTTCTAATCTCTAGCTCTCTGATCTGAATTAGGATACTCTCGATGTCTTTGCATTCTTCATCTAGATGGAACTGGTGGACAATGAAGTCTACATTAGTGACTTTTTCTGTAGTATGTTTGCTACACCAGTTTTAGCTCTTTTTGCAAAAGAGGAAGCTAAAATTTTGAGTAGTCTCAACGTGTCATTTGAAGCAAGATGTATCAAGAACAACTGTCTATCTGTTACCAAGGCTTCCTATTCTTATTAAATAAATTCTTCCTCTACTGGTATTATAAAAAAAAACAAGAACTCTCTTTTCAATATTGTTTCATGAGAAATTGAGGGATGTAGTTAGCAATATGTTAATGCTGCTGGGTAAAAGAAATAAATAATTTATTCACATGCTTCTCTTGATTGGGGAATCAGAGTTTACTAATGCCTAGAAGTAAAATACCCTTGTGTTCAAGCAGAAAAGCTCAATACGTTTGATCTCATGAGTGTTTGTGTATGTGTGTGTGTGTTAAGTATGTGCAGTTGACAAACAAATGAAATCAATTCATGCTTTTTCACAGAGTTCAATAATCACATAAAGAACTTTAAGTTCTCATACAAATTACCTTTTGAGGTTCTCTGTGTATTCTCTTTCCTTTTTAAGACATAACTTTATACTAAGCCTTTAACAAAATGCCTTGAATATGTCTGATTTGGGGTAATGACCACTAATGGGTAGTAGCTTATATGTTGATCAAAATTTTGTATAGGACTCTATAATGAATAGCATTTAAAAATTTTTCTATATAATATTAAAACTGTATATGCCAAACAACAATTTTTAGGCACACTCCAAGCAACTTCCCACTTCTTCTTTTCAGATCATTGTGAACAAACTTGTTTCTTATTTTTATTTTTTAAATAGATTTAGCTTATTCCAACTGTTTGTAACAATTACTTTTTATTCATGAATTATCTATTTTACACAATACTTCTCCAATTGGACACACTGTGCTAGTTCGGAAAACTCTTAAGTGCATCATTACTCTCCCAAATCAGTAAGTCATCAAGTCTGTCTTCTTTATTTCCCCTGAACCCAGCACTGGTTATCCCCTAAGGATAAATGAATAAAAATGCAAAGGATATCAGCCTGGGGTCAGGGATGCATATTTATATTCTGACTACTGGTGATAGGTGTGCAAATCCAGAGGGACAACTTAGCAAATTCCAATGAGAATTTTTCAAAATCAAAAATACTGAGTTATTAAGTTCAAGCATAGCATTACTAAATCCTTTTTTTTCTTGCAATTAAAGAGCTATTCACTTCAATCTTACTTGTTTTGCTTAGCTTTGAATTTCTCTCTTGTTTTTAAATATGTTTTATGTCCAGTTGAACATATTTATTTATTCCCTGAACAGGTTTTTGTGGTTTCCTTATCATATGCATTGTAGATGCAGCAGTGAGTAAGAGAAAATCCCTACTTTCTTGGAACTTAACATTCTAGAAGTTTCACAGTAAACAAATGCTATATATGACTTTGGTACCAGTGTATTCTAGGAAGAAAAGAAAATTAGGGAAAGAAGAGAGAATTAAGCAGGCTGATTAGTATTGATTAGTAAGCAGGCTATTTGAGGTAGAGGACTGAGGGAAGTCTTGTCTGAAGAAACTGTATTTGCCTGGAGACATTAACAATCTGTAGGAGTAAACTAGATGAGATTAAGGAAGAAAAATGCTTCAGAAGGAGAATAGCAATAGCCTGAAGTTCCTGAAGTAGAAAGATACCGTATGTGGTTGAGGAAGAGCAGAGCCTTTCTTTCTTTGGAGTAATCATAGTTATGCGGAGAGAATTAGCAGATGAGGAGAACCTGGCAAAGGTGGACTGTGCAGATTTTTGGGTGTCATTCTTAGAGGTTTGGAGTTTAATTGTAATGGGTAGCTATTGAAGAATTATGACAAGAACATGATATGATTTGCAGTTTTGGAAGATCATTCCTGACTATGTTGGATTTGGGAGTGAAGGAAAAAAAATCACGCTTAATTACTAGGTGTTTGGTTGGAATATCTGGGTGAATGGTGGCGTTGCAGTATTAGCACAATACCTGCGATTTGTTGTCTCATGGCTTCGAAGAATGAAGAGGTGGACACAAAATGAGCAGCCAGCAAAAGTTTATTAGAGTATAAGATTAGAAAGAAAGAATAGTATGGAAGCTGTCTTTACTGAGAGGAGACATTTGAAAGTGAATGTCCCCGACTATAGGCAAGGGTCCTTGTTTTATAAGGTTCTGGTCACCACCCTCCTGCCCCCACCCTTCCCCCTTGTACCTTCTCAGTCTCCACCCTTATTGGCTTGATAGTTCTAGGTGCTGGGTTGTCCATTCCTGATTGGCTCATTTCCATTGTATGAGGGGGTAGTCTATGGCTATACCATTCCTTTGGGTCATAGATTTTTAAGGTCTACTATTTATTTTTAGTCAGGTCTTTTATCAGATTCCTGAGAGAAACCTGAGGGGTAGTAGGTGGTGTCTGTTACATTCTTAAGAGAAACCTTATGCCCGAGGGGGTTTGCTATGGTAAGGCATTCCCAGCATTGTTCCATTGTATGTGCTTTTCCCCACCCAGGGGCCTCAGGTCCTAATCTTCCCCTTTCTGCCTATTTTATCCTATCTTTCCCTATTATATTGGTACCATTTACTGAGACAGGGAAGCCTGGAGAAAAGGTCAGTTTGGAGGAAATTCAGTTTTGTTTTGACCATGTTTTAAATATCTGAGTACCTGTCATTAAGGCAATTGGATATGTAAGTTTGAAACTCACAGGAAGAATCCAGAGTTGAATATACAATTTGAATAAATTACCATATCTCTGGTATTCAAAGTCAAGGGATGAGATAAAGTCACATCAGAGGGAGTGTAGATAGAGATGGAAAGAAGACATACACCTATGTCCTATAGACTTGTCCTATACACCTATAGAATACACCTATACACCTATGTCCTATACACCTATAGACTTTGGGAAGTCAGAGAGGATTTAGTCAAGGACTAAGCAGAAGTGAGCAGTGGTGAGGTAAGAGGAAAAGCAGAGAAGATTGTGTAAGGCAAGTGAATAAATATTTCCAAGTAGAAGGAATTTATTTTTTAGGTCCAATTCTGCTCAGAGTGAAGAGGAGGGCACACACTTAATTAGTGGTGTGGCAATATGGAGATCACTGATGACTTCATGATAGTGGGTTTCATGGAAAAAATGGGGGAAAATGCCTAACTAAAGTGAGATTAAGACAGAATGATACATTAAAAGTGGAGAAAATGAGTAAAGGCAGATTTTGAGGAATTTTGATACGACGTACAGGCCAAAATGGAGCAATAGTTGAAAGGACAAAGAGAATCAATAGTCTTTTTTTTTTCTTTTGCTGTGATATAATGTGTGTGTTTTCACATATTTACAATATAGGAATAATTCAACACAGAGAGAAAAATCATTAACATGACAGAGGGGGAATAACTTCAGTTCTAAAGTCTCAGACTAGATAGAATAGAATCTACCACAGAAGTGGAGGGCCCCGCAAATATCCATTGACTGATGAATGGATAAAGAAGCGGTATATATACAATGGACTATTACTCAGCCATCAAAAAGAATGAAATCTTGCCATTTGCAATGACATGGATGGAGCTAGAGAGTATTATGCTAAATGAAATAAGTCAGAGAAAGATAAATGCCATATGATTTTAGTCATATGTGGAATTAAAGAAACAAAACAAATGAACATGGGGCAGGGCAAACCAGGAAACAGACTTAATTATAGAGAACAAACTGAAGGTTACTGCAGGGGCGATGGGAGGGGGATGGTATAAATGGGTGTTGGGTATTAAGGAAGACACTGGGTGTTGTATGTAAGTGATGAATCGCTAAATTCTACTCCTGAAACTAATATTACACTGTATGTTAACAAACTGGAATTTAAATAAAGAAGAAATGCAGGGCTGGGACTTTGAAGGGAGTTAAGTAGAGAAGGCAGTTAAAGGGAAATTGGTGGTAGGAAGATAATGTAGTTTTTTTCTGAGTGTTATTATTTTCTCAATGAAGTGAGAAGCAAGTTTATCAGCTTTGAATAAGAAGGGGAGTGATATTGGATGATGGTGGACAGAAAAGATGGTGAAAAACATATGTAACAGAAGGGGAGACTGAACTGACTAAAGGAAAATAGAGGCTGCTGGGCAGTGGAAAAGATTCATTTGAAATTTGAGGTTTAAATGTAAATAAGGCTTGTTAGCTGGAGTTTTGTTTTGTTCAGACATTTTCAGCTGTTCACTGCAGATCTGGAACTAGCAATGAAATTGGTTTAACCTGAATTGGAATTTTGCTGGAAAGCAAGATGGAAAAAGGAGTTGATGGAGATTGCTAGGGACTGGTTTTATTGGCAGGCAATGGATTCTGGTCCAAGTAAGTAGGGAGATGAGACATAAGGAAGATGATGAACCGTGAAGATTGGATGAGGGTTAAAGAATTTTTGGAGTGCCAATACAATAAACTGTTGCCAAAGAAAGGAATACCGGTAATAACAAGATCTCAGGTATTGCCATAAAAGCTAGTGGTTAAAGTGGGGTGGAGGAAAAATTGGAATTATGGAGATCAAGGAATACAGAGTCCAGAGAATTGGAAAGATCATTTACATTGATGTTGACATCCTTTAAGACTGGTAGAAAGTCAGTCCAGTCATCTAGGTGATAAATTTTTCTTCTTGTTTTTTTTTTTTTTTTTAAGATTTCATTTTAATTCTACTTAGTTAACATTAAGTGTTATATTAGTTTCACATGTACAATATGGTGATTCAACAATTCCATATATCACCCAGTGCTCATCATGACAGGTGCACTCCTTAATCCCCATCACCTATTTAACCCCTCCTCCTCCCCTCCTCCCCTCTTAGGTGATTAAAATTTTAAGATGTTTGAAGAAGTGGCATGGTATCACTAGATGACTGTCTTAAGGAGGGGTAGCACAAGAGTTCTTCAGGAAGAAGGAAGGAGAAATGATCTGGATATGGCAAAGATGGGCAATAAATACAGCTACTCAACTCCCAGGTTCTATGGTTATAGGGGTTGTAGGAGAAAAACAATGACTACCTGTTACCCAAGAGTGGTAAAATATAATGTTCTCAGAAGGTCCAAGATTTCTCTTAGAGCCAGAAGGTTGAGAAAGCATTCAGAGTAGTTTTTGAGAATTTTTCTCAATGTAATGGGTTGGCTTGAGAAGGTAACTAGAAATTTTGAATGTATGCAAAAAGATTATATTGTGTAGAATTATATTGATACATTAAACTATGTATTAAATTACAATTCTTCCCAAAGTTTTAGAAATATCAATATTCTTCCATCAGTTTTTCCTATTAAGTGTGCCTTAGATGAAATACACTTCATAACAGGTAACAACTGGGGACAAGTGGTTTTGCATCCACATTTTCAAGGCTTTTGAATTTTGTTTTTCTGCTTCATTAAATTTACTAGTAGCAACTTTAATATCTATTATATTTTGAGTGCCAATATATAGGTTCAATTATTTCTTTTGAAATGAATACTCTTTTTTAAAGTTTATTTATTTTGAGAGAGAGAGAGAGAGAGAGAGAGAGAGAGAGAGAGAGAGAGAGACAATGAGCTGGGGAGGGGTGGAGGCGGGGAACAGAGATCCAAAGTGGGTTTTGTACTGGCAGCAGATAGCCCAGTGCAGGACTCAAACCCACGACCATGAGATCATGGCCTGAGCCTAAGTATGACAGTTAACCAACCAAGCCACCCAAGTGCCCCTGAAAGGAAATATTCTTATAATAGGACTTTATAATGGCAATAATGTTTATGTCGTTAGTTTATATTGTTTAATCCCTCAAAGTAGTCATTACTGTTATTGTCCCCATGCAGGCAATTTTTAAACCATTATCTTTGCAACTGTGGTTTTTCATCTCCAGTAAATATTTTTCTGCCTAATGCATTGTTTATAACTTCATTCATTGAGGATTTTCTGGTTTTGATCGTCAGAATATGTTTTTATCTGCTCTTGTTAATTTTTCTGGGGATAGAATTCTCATTTTTCAGTTGAGGTCAATTGTCCGTCTAATTGTCATTCCTATGTAGATGATCTGTTTTGTTTTGTTTTGTTTTTTTCTGGTGCTATTAAGATCTTCTCTTCTTTGTTATTTGTACTTTTACAATGATGTGTCTAAATATGATTGTTTAAAAATATTTTCCTGCTTGGAGCTTATTGAGATTCCTTGACCTGAACTTTGATATCTTTCAACATTTTTCAGAATTTCAGCCATTACCCTTTGGAATATTTCTTCTTCCTCCTTCTTTCTGTTATCTATCTTAAACTCCTTCATATATGTTTCCTGTCTCTTATCTGCTCTTTACATTTTCTGTATTTTTTTCCTCTGAGCTCCATTGTTGATAATTTTTCAATACTGTCATTCTTTTCACTAAATTTCTCTCCATCTCTATCTAATATGCTCTTTTATACATTAAAATAATTTTAATTTCAGTTATTTTGTTTTTCTATTGTAGAAGGCCTGTCTGGTTCTCTTTCAAATCTGCTTGGCTATATGCATCATTTATTATTATCTAAAGAATAATTCTTTGCTCATATTTTCAAATCTGTTTGATCTCTTGAAATACATTAGGCATTCATATATTTATTCTTTGGTAATTTCAATATCTGAAGTCTTTTGAAGTCTGTGTGTGTGTGTGTGTGTGAGAGAGAGAGAGAGAGAGAGAGAGAGAGAGACAGAGAGAGACAGGGTTTTTTGTTTTTGTTTTTGTTTTTCTGTTTTCTTTGCTGTCTTTATTGGTGCCTGATTTGCTATCAGTCAGCACATTTTCCTTGAAATTTATCTGTGGTAAATTTATGTGGCCTGAGTTGAAGTTGAGTTCCTTTGGAGAGGATTTATGTTTGCTTCTGCTAGTTGCTTTTGAATAATAGCAACTCAGGATTACAGATTCATTTTCATTTAAATTCTGAAGTGAACGTTTTTCAGGCTATCTAGGTAGCATGGATTTGAGCCACATAGACTCATAGGAATAGGCATGCACTTCCAAAACTGCATAATTTTTTTTTTTCTTTTTTGCATCTTTATCCAGAGAGCAGCGAGAAAAAAAATTCTCCTCTGTCCTCTTTTGCATGGTGGGTTTACTTCTCACTCCCCTTTCCCTGTGGGTGAACATACCTTATTGCACAAGAACAGCAGCTACCACTCACACTGAATTCTGTGGTACTCTGCAGAAGAATTCAAGGTACCCCCTGGAATTGTCCACTAACATGGTTGAAGTTGCATTCTTTTGGCTTTCTAGCTTATTATGCAGGGATATCCCTTACTCTTCTGTTGGCCCAAGTCTTTCGGTTCTTTATCTGGCACTCCGCATAGCTGTTTTGCAAAAACTCAACCTCACCCGGATTGACCAGTACCCTTCAAGACAAAGCTGGCATTAGTACCAGCTTCCATTTCACAATACCTGTTTTTACTGTGTTTTTGTGTGTGTGTAATTTATTTTTTTTTTTTTTTGCTTTTGTTTTTTGGCCACCACAGATTTCTAGTTTTGTTGTCAACTCTTCAATTCCTTTAAAGAAAAGTTTGTTTTAATTTTATGAAGGGTTTTAATTGTTTTAATTAATATAGTCATTCAGTGTAGGGTATCTATTTCAATATTTACCAGAATCAGAATCCCACATGTAGTATTAGTATTTGAACATATGTGGAGAAACTTTTTGTGACCATTGAATTCAATACAATAAGAACATTAGTAGATACATCAAACTAGTATTTTATTTAACGATATCCTATATCCTTAGGAGACTGTTTTCCTGACAGATCATAATGTGCAACATTATACTTAGGAAGGATTCCTTGCCTTATCATACGTTATATACAAAACTAATTATTAATGTTTTATATATTATTATTATTAATGAAAGGCAGAATTGACTTTTAGGTGTTTTTCAATTTTTTTTCCATCTGTATGATCCTCAGAAATAGCTTAATACCATCTCAAATATTTTAATAAAAATATCGTCTATAAGCATTATTTTGTAGAATCATAGTATGAATTTCTTTTGAGATAAAATTTTTTCTATACAGTTTTAAGTGTATAAGTTATGTGTATCTTATTCCATTTAGGATGTTTATTACAATTACACTCTAGTGAATGTTCTTATAAACATATTCTAGTGTACTTGGATCAAAACTTCAGCAAAATGGGGTGCCTGGGTGGCTCAGTCTGTTGAGTGTCTGACTTCAGCTCAGGTCATGATCTCATGGTCTGGGGTTCGAGCCCTGTGTTGGGCTCTGTGCTGACATCTCAGAGCCTGGAGTCTGCTTCAGATTCTGTGTCTCCCTCTCTCTCTGCCCCTCCCCCACTCATGCTCTGTCTCTGTCAAAAAATAAATAAGCATTAAAAAAATTTTTTAAAACTTCAGCAAAATAGATTTTTTTAAGAATATATTTTTAAGATGGAATTATTTTATGCATTTATATTTTTGTTTTTTCCCAGTGCCCGATAGTGCACCAGAAAATGTTACCTACAAAAATATATCTTCTGGAGAGATTGAGCTATCGTTCCTTCCCCCAAGTAGTCCTAATGGAATCATACAAAAATATACAATTTACATCAGGAGAAGTAGTGGAAATGAAGAAAGAGCTATAAATACAACCTCTTTGACCCAAAGCATTAAAGGTAAAAATAATATTTAATGTTGTACATTTATATTTGTACTGACAATGTGGTTATAAAATATTAGCTTGCTTTTATATTATAAGTGGTAAGTAGGATTCATTTTGTACAGAGTATGACAATACTGGCTTTTTGGTTAAATAAACTAGGAATTTATTACAGTCACATGAAAGAATACTCAAAGTCAATCCTTTGTGACCTTATCCTATACCATTTTGTCTTTGTAATAGGACTTACTATTTGAAAGAAGTACATTTTCATTTAATTTTTACTTTTGGAAGATTAAGAGTCATTTCATAGTTTCCTTCTTGCCTATTATTAAAGGATATTTTATAAGTCTCAACTTACCTATGTTATTTCTTTTTAGGACTGAAGAAATATACCCAGTACAAGATTGAGGTGTCTGCTAGTACACTCAGGGGTGAAGGAGTTCGGAGCGCACCCATAAGTATACTGACTGAAGAGGATGGTAAATACAGTAGTGGATCCTGATATGTTTTGAATCCATCACATTTCAAAAAAAACATGTGCATAAAATGAAGATATAATGTGAAAATTCTCTTAGATTGGGGTATCAGTTATGTGCATGTCAGCATTATACAGAAATTTCACTGTCACAGAGTAAAAGAAGCTAGCAAAGTCAGCTTTATGTTCAATAAAATCAGGTATAAAATGTTCTTATTTGATGCTCAAGTCATCCGTGCTCTGTAAAAAATTAGTAATATTTTTTCATGGCAGTTTTTAAGGCTAAAATTTCAGTTTTAATGGTTTGAATATAAACTAATGTATGTTATGGCTGTGTTTTTCAACTTTAATGTTCATAAGAATAGACATTTACATCAGTTTTGTAGTAGATTCTGTTATGTCAACCTGCAACCTCCCCCCCCTTCTTTTTTTTTTTTTTTTTACTGTATTAGGACTAGCTTGATAATGAGTTCAGGCCAGTTTTTAGGTTTCTGTATGTAATTTTCCAAGATACCATTCCTGAATGCTAATAGCCTTATTAAATATTGAATATTTAAACATATCTTTTCCTAAACCTGAATAAAATCAACTTTACTACTGAGACGACTTTACACTGGTACCTCACCAAGTTCTAGGCATATATCATGCTAAGAAAATTACTTTTGAGGAATATATTTGGGATTTGGATTTGCATTTTATGTTTTATACATTATATATATTTGACACTGTTATTTTTATTTTTATTTCTACAAAAGGAAGTCCTATTGCCATGAGAGTTGGGCCTGGGTGTATCATAAGTGTTTGTAGGATATCTTTATTCCCCCCTCTCTTTCAAGTTTTTCCATCTTGAAGTTCAGTTGCATTCTGTGCATGTTTCTAGTCATACACCAGGACAATATGTGCGTTATACATGTCTAGCAGAAGGAAGACTTTTCTTGCATTGTTCTTATTTTATTCAAAGTAATAGTCTTTGGAGCCTTCTTCTCCCAGTTGAGGTCCTTCCCTATTTTTCTCTCTATGAAATTATTTCATCAGTGTCCAAGTGAGCTGCTCTGAATTGTCCCAGGTTCTAAGTCCTCTCATGGGTTGGTCTTCCCTAGTCATTACCTCTACTTATTATGCTTATTTCTCCATCAAAGTTCACCTGTCCAACTTTTAATTTTTGTCATAATTCAGTTCTTTGTGCTGAAATAAAATGAAAATTAACTAATAAAACATCCTTTCCAATGGGACAATTGTTAAAGGCTAGAACAGAGTGGGGGTTAGCTCTTTTTTTCCATCTTAGATAATGCCTAAGAAAGATGTACTAGATAATTCATGCAATGCCTTTCTGGACATAGTACCCACTTCCCCACCTCCTAATTTAATGAAATAGTCCTGATGGTAAGAATTCGAGATCTTATATGAAGGAATCTAGACCAGTAGTGAACATATATTTCAAGAAGACAGAGCTTTTTACCACTTAAATCAATTGTTTCAAACTCTACAGTGCATCTGAATTACCTGGACTGTTAAAGTTACCATGGCAAATCACCATAGTGAACTTAGCATCTAAGTGTCTGGTCAAGTCATTGATATAATTACTAATGAATGGGGTGAAGAATTGGACCCCTTTATTGAAAAATTATGACAAATCAAGAATAGATAAAAGACTGAGATGCTTTGTATTTTGGGTATTAGGTGCTCGTTGTCCTCATGAAACTTGCAGCTCAGTGGCAGAGTTCTAAATTCAATAAGTGTATAGACAAATAGTTTTTATAACTTTAATATTTCCCCCAAATTACTCCTCAGGACAATAAGAGGCATGTTAGTTACTGAGGTAGAAGAAGTGTAGATGAGGAAGTTAAGTCTAAGATGTGACCTGAGGGAAGATGAGAGTTAGGAAAGACCATACCAGGAGGAGAAAGAGTCTTATGCATACCCATTTCACCTATTCTCATATGCTTTGTTATGATGAGTTGGACAGATTGCAAAAGATATCATTGCATTTATATATTCTAATTTTCCTCTTTCTTTAAAATAATTTTTTTTTAATTTACTTTATGACTAAAAGTTTGTACCTCTTAATCCCCTGCACCAATTTCATTTTTTTTTAGATTGTGTTTTAGAATACAAATGCCAGGGGCGCCTGGGTGGCGCAGTCGGTTAAGTGTCCGACTTCAGCCAGGTCACGATCTCGCGGTCCGTGAGTTCGAGCCCCGCGTCAGGCTCTGGGCTGATGGCTCAGAGCCTGGAGCCTGTTTCCCATTCTGTGTCTCCCTCTCTCTGCCCCTCCCCCATTCATGCTCTGTCTCTCTCTATCCCAAAAATAAATAAACGTTGAAAAAAAAAATTTTTAAAAAAAGAATACAAATGCCAAAATGATTAAAACTTCGCTTGCTATAGTAGATATATAGTATTTTGTTTAGATAGACATGTTAATTATATTTAGTTAGCAATAAAATGTTTCACGTAAAAAGGAAAATACCCAAGGATATACTGAAATTAAAAATAAAACACTTAGAATTATCTGATATTTGACATAATAGTCTTAAAGCATATTATAGAGTAGAAATACTTAGTTACAACAGATTATATTCTATCAGTGCTATTTTTGATTGAAATCCTTTTTTTCCAACAATAAACAAAGGTTAAGTTTTACAAAGATGTTAGGGAAAATATCATAGGCTTTTGTTTTGACAAATGAAAGAGTTCTCAGAAGTAATTCATATCTTGGGAACTAGACATCTCCAAGTGATATATGGATTCTTGTGATAATCAATATTTGAAAGCATTTTTATTGTAGTGCTAGTGAGAATAACAAATAAAAATATGAATACAGCTGTCACCATTATTCCTTAGAATTCATCTCATAAACCTTTTCTCTGCTCAGTAATTTTTTGTGTTGGAAAATTGTTGTTACTAAAATAGCAAAAGCATACATACACATTACACATGCATATGTACACATACAACTCTGGTTGAGATTATTCAGAAAATAAAAAAAGAATTTAAAATAATTCAGGTGGCATTTTCTTTAAATTGTTGGAAAAAGTGATCTGCACATGTGCTAATCTATAAATTAACATTGTTCAAAGATCTGAACAAATTCTTAAAACTTCTATCAGCTACCTATGAGTTTACTTTCCATATAACTATAACAATGATAAAAATTTTAGTAATGTATACCTTTCTATTGCAAAATTGTATATTAATGCTCTAAGACATTACTGTAGTGTTACACAGGAGCTGAGAAATGCCATTCTATATGTCTTATCTAATGTAAATATAAACTTAGCTAACTAGGTTGTAGTAATTTTTGTAGAGCTTATTTAGTGCAAAATGGCTCAGGTATTTAGATCCTTCCGCTATACTGGTGGAATTAGAAGTAGACCCTAACCTGTCCATATTATTTATGTGCTGTGTTGCTTTTCTTTGTCACCATTCAATTTTGGAGACTCAGTGGACAGATTTTGATACTATTTTACAGTTTAGTGACAAACTGAAATTGAGGAATGTAGTTTTTATTTGTGAGGTCAGTCATTTTAACTGCTCTCCCAGTGTTATGCTTATCACTTTACCACTTCTTGAATGTGTGATTTTTTTTCCACTTCTTTTTATTGTTTGAGGAACACTTTTACTACATATTATATTTATTCACCCCAGTAGTTTTATTTTTACTAGAGGATGATAATTTACCAAGATGTACTTGAACAGTAGGTGAATCACTGTGACATACCCCTTGTTCTTTTTTCTCATGAAATATTTTTTTCCATTGAATCACAGAAACAGATGTTCTAACACCACCATGCAAAATCTCTTTTTATCATCTCATTTTGAAAGTAAACAATTAGTCTCCCATGCTCGTGGGGAAAGGCACTGCACCTGATTCATTGACCAGAATGTTTATAGTGAAAATTTTGTGCATTGCTATTTTAGCCTTCTCTTATATATGTTTAATAAAATGTATTATCCTTACCCTAACTTTTCAGCTCCTGATTCTCCCCCTCAAGGCTTCTCTGTAAAACAGTTGTCTGGTGTCACGGTGAAGTTGTCATGGCAACCACCCCTGGAGCCAAATGGAATTATCCTCTATTACACAGTTTATGTCTGGTAAGAATTTTTTTTCTTTTTTGGAAATAGTTCTGAGAACAAGTATTAATCTGTAACATAATAGGAATGTAGTTTTTTTTATTTCAGAATGTGATGCTACATTAGGAACCTGATTATTAATAGGCTGGTTAATATGCTTTTTTTAAGAAACAAGTTTTTCCCATATTATGTAGAAGTCCAAGCATAGTCAAATAATATAATTTTTGTACATAAAAAGTATATATTATGCATAATTATATCACACTTCTCTTAAAAGCCACTGACTTATCAACTTATGTGAATACATGCATATAATTTTAAACTCAGTGTTTTACACAAAAACTCTCTATGTCACCGTCTTTTCAGGTTTCTTTGAGCAGATTAATTTCAACTAAAGTTTAACTAAAAGATATTTATTCATAAATCTGTCATTTAAGGTCCATTTTCCCATGAAATTTAAGTAGTGTATCTATTTTTTTTTCTGACCACCTTTACACTGATTGCCAATTTATTTGTCAGTTGTGAAAAAGATGAAATCCCATAGCACATCTCATGTCAATTAACAACATGGCTGTACTGCTTCACGAAAACTCAGTAGTGAGAAACCCTCACTTTGATCTCTTGTAAGTCCTCTTAGAAAGATTTGCCAGTTATATATTTCCTAGTGGATTTTAAATATTTCAACTCACAAAATACAATTTACACAATCCTTTATAGAACATGGGCATGTCTTAACATTTATGTTCCTGACTCGAAAGTCTAGCACTGAGAGGTTCTGATATTTGAGGAAGGCTACTCTTCTCTTTCTTAAATTAAGATTTTTCTTTCCCTAATCGCTCTTTACACTCTTTGCATATTGCTCATTGGGGCTATACTTCCTGGGTTTTTGTTTTGTTTTTTTTTTTCATTACCTGATTCCTAGTCCTTTTGCCTAGTGGTGGCAAAATTGAGAGTGACTTGAGAAATGTCAGTGAGAAAGAAGCAATGAAAAGAAGGTAAGCATTTTCCTCTGTGGCCCAGTTCATTTGTGTATCCATTTTTCATTACTTCATTCAACAAAATTGATAAACTGCCTGTATACCAGTGCACAAGACACACATAAGACTCCTGCTTTCAAGGAGCTTACATTCTGAAGGGATAGCTGGGCTATATCCCATAAAGAAACAGATGAGGGAAAGTTGGGGGGAAAGAGGGCTACTTTTGATGGGATGCTTGGGGAAATCCTTTCTGAAAGAGTGATATGGAGTTACAATCCTGATGACAAGAAAGAGCTTTTTGTCATGTAAAGATCTGCAAGCTAGAATTTTCCAAGAAGAAAGAGCATCAGCTGCATAGACTCTGTGAAGGAACATAATTTGTCATTTTGAAGACCAGAGAGGTCAGTGTTGCTGAGGGATAGATACACTAATACTGAGGAGTAAGGCAGACAAAGATCACAAGCCACAATAAGGGTCTGGTTTTTCATTTTAACTGTAATTAGAGTTACTGAAGAAATTTAAGCACTTTGGATACTTAAAGGAGAAAGAATTTTAGATGGAGGCGGTTAGCAAGGATACTATAGGAGACTGTTCTGGTAGTCTGGGCAATAGATGATACTGCCCATGGAGGAGAGAAGTGGGTAGTTTTCTTCTACATTTAGAAGGGAGGGTTGACAGACAGAACTTGGTGATAATTTGGCTGTGGGGATAAAAACGAGAGAGAGAGAGAGATGAATCAATGATGACTTTTAGATTTTTGAATCAAGGATGATGACTGAGATTTTTGACACCATTTTACCTAGTTAGATAAAAATGAAAGTGAAACAAACTAATAAAAGTGAGAATCAAGATGTTACTGGCTGGGGTTTCTGACCCACATTGTAGGGACAATCTTGTTCTTCTCTACAGTGATTGTGCTGTGTAAGTTCAGCTCCCCAGTGGTGCTATTTCTCTGCTCTTTCGAGGGTATCCCCTTTCTGTCTCACTTCCTAAGATGGATTCTAGGTGCGAAAGGGAAGCCTACTGAAAGTGGGGTCAGGGAATCTCAAGTCTGTGATATTATATGACTCATCTCACCTGGCTGTGTAGGAATCATGCTGCTGCCCACCTGCAGTCATAGCTTCTAGTTTCAAGGTTCTTATTTTCTGTTTTATCCTTGACCCAAACTCAGGATTCTTCTAGTGTCCTAGCTCTTTTAGCATGTCTGTCTCAACCTTTAGGGAGCTAGATGCTCTTACCAATCTTCAGGGGGCAAGATTGCAAAAGTGACCACTACACCCTTCCCTAGCATTGGATGATCTGCTAGAGGAGCTCTTAGATCTTGCTGATGGTGGCATGCTGAAGACAAAGAGTTCCTAAGAGGCTTGTCATGTTTCTCTTCATCCTGAGAAGGAGCAAGCCCTGCTTACTGTTATTCAAAGAGAGTTATTCATAGAGACATTAAGCCAGAGAACCTGCTCCTACAGTCAGCTGGATTGTTTAAGACTGCAGAATTAGGGTGGTCAGTACATGCCACATTCTCCAAGGGAACCACACTGTGTAGTATCCTTGACTACCTGCTTCTGAAATGTTGGAAGGAAGAATGTGCAATGATAAGGTGGATCTCCGGAGCCTTGGAGTTCTTTGCTATGAATTTTTAGTTGGGATGCCTCCTTTTGAGGCAAGCACATACCAAGAGATCTACAATAGAATATTGCAGGTTGAATTCAAATCCCCTGACTTTGTACTAGAGGGAGCCAGGGACCTCATTTTAAGACAGTTGAAGTATATTCCTAGCCATAGGCTGACTCTAAAAATACTGCACACTCCCTGGTTCACAGCAAATTCACCAAAACCAGCAAATAGCCAAAAAAGCAAAGAATCAACTAGCAAGCAGTCTTAAGATTCTTGTAGGGATGGGGCGCCTGGGTGGCGCAGTCGGTTAAGCGTCCGACTTCAGCCAGGTCACGATCTCGCGGTCCGTGGGTTCGAGCCCCGCATCAGGCTCTGGGCTGATGGCTCGGAGCCTGGAGCCTGTTTCCGATTCTGTGTCTCCCTCTCTCTCTGCCCCTCCCCCGTTCATGCTCTGTCTCTCTCTGTCCCAAAAATAAATAAAAAACATTGAAAAAAAATTAAAAAAAAAAAAGATTCTTGTAGGGAAAGAAATCCTTGAACCAGGGCTGCTGTATAATCTGTCAGGAACAGGTTACTGACATGTATTTTACTGTTGATTGCTTGCCTACAATCTAAAATGCTACTGAAATACATACATACATATATATGTGTATGTGTGTGTGTGTGTGTCTGTGTCTGTATATATATACATATATATACATACATGTATATATACATACATACACACACAGATACACACACACACATACACATACATACATACACACTGGGAAGGCAGTACCTTAGCCTCTCCATTCACAAAGTTCTACTTCAAAAAATAAGACACTCTGAAATCAAAGTAGCCATGAGAATCATGATAACCTCACTGGTTTCATAATCCAGAGGCAAGGTTTAACTGCAACTGCCCACAGCTTATTTTGAGGAAGGTGTCCTTGTGAACAATGAACTTGGAGTCCAATTGTGGGAAAGTGGCCACTTTGCCCTGCCTTGGTCAGTTAAAGTGCCATTGGGTGACCTTCCAAGTGCCTGAGTGTGTATGTAACTTATTGGGCGGCCAAGCCTGATAAAGCTGTTGGAATGAATATGTGAATCTTTTTAAGTTCTAGAATAAAGATTTTTTTTGAAGATGTGTAAATTTAGTAAAACTTCAAAGATATTTAATAATTTGAAATCAGAGGAATAAATTCTTAATATATTAACTCTAGAAACCTAGAAGTTTCAGAAATTAGATTTCAAAGGATATAGGAACAACTCCTTATAGAAGCTTTTAATGTTACATTTTTTTTTGTTGTTAAACTGGGACTTGGAATGATTTTAGAGACATGGGTTTGGATTCTGGTCCTGCCACTCAATTATCTGCGTGATTCTCTTAAAATACTGTATAAATGGTGGTATCATTATTAGCAAAGTTCCTATTTCAGGGGTTCACATTTTTCTCTTCTCAGTTTCCATTATTTTGGCTTTCTAGTAATTACCAAACTCTTTTGAGAGCAACATCTTTATTTAGGGGCACCTTGGTGGCTTAGTCGGTTAAGTGTTTGACTATTTCGGGTCTGGTCATGATCTCACAGTTTGTGAGTTTGAGCCCCATATCGAGCTCTGTGCTGACAGTGTGGAGCCTGCTTGGGATTCTCTTTCTCTCCATCTCTCTATGCCCTTCCCTCCACTCATGCTCACTCTCCGCCCCCCCCCCACCAATAAATAAATAAACACTAAAAAAAAAAATAAAAACATCTTTGGATGTTTGGTATTTTCAGTATATCTACAAAATACAGACTGCCAATTTTATTTTATTATACTGAGTGACTTCTCTCTTTTTCATGAATATTCTTTACAAAATAGCTCTACAAGGTGAAGGTTAATGTGCAGGCATTTTATAACCACTACTGTGTGAGTAACATTTGATTTGTAGATGCTGTGCTCAGAAATCTGCTTTAAAATGACATTTCCTTTTAAAGTCTGTTTTATGAAATAACTTTTATCATTTATCCAGATGGTAAAGTAGCATTTTTTTCCCTCAGTTACATTGATAAATTATGCTTATTTGTATTTAAGTGATAAACAATCTTTGCATTGCTAGAGCAACCACCATTAAATAAATGAATTCCTGTTCGAGCAGTTATCTTACTCTTTTAATACACTTTGGACTGAGGTATAATATTGTAGCAAACTGATACAAAGTTTATTTATTTACTTTACATAGACCTTCCTTCCCTTGCAATAGGGTTACATCCTGATAAACTCATCGTAAATTAAAAATATCATGAAGTCAAAAATGCACTTAGTACACGTAACCTGCAGAACATCACAGCTCAGCCCAGCCCACCTTAAATGTGTTTAGAACACTTACATTGGCCTACAGTTGGGCATAATCATCTAACACAGGCCTACTTTCTAGTAAATGTTGAATATATCATGTAATTTCTTGAATACTTAACGGAAAAAGAATGGTGGTGTGGGTGCAGAATGGTTGTAAGTGCCTTGGTTGTTGATCCTTGTATTCATGGAGCTGACGAGGAACTGTGGCTTGCTGTCTCTGCCCAGCAGCATGAAAGAGGATCATACTGCCTATGGCTAGCCTGAGAAAAGGTCAAGATTTAAAATTTCAAGTACACTTTCTGCTGAATGTGTATTGCTCTAAACTATCACAAAATGGAAAACATCCTAAATGGAAATGTTGTAAGTTGGGAACCATCTGTAGTTGAGTTCAGCCTGGATTTGTTTAGTAATTTTTCTTCCATATAGTTAGTAAAATTTAACAATAGTTTTCTTTTTTTGTTTATAAAGCTTCTAAGTGAATGCCTTATCAGATATAGCTAAAAGACTGGAGTGAAAGTAATGCTATAAATTCTAGCTTATACACAAATCTTGGCTTTTAAATGTTTTTCATTTTCTTAGTAGTAATTCTGAGAAGTAATTCTGAGTCAGTCAGCCTGGCAAATGTTTATTAAACTCTGTGGGGAGATAAAAATACATATATAATTTTAAAATGATTGTAGACTAATTGGAGATAAAATATGTGTATGAAATAATTCTAAAAATACTTTCTAAATAATATATTAGGAGGTCACAACAATTCTAATGCAGCGTTTTGTTAGATGTCATTGGTCGAATAATTTCCCCCATATCATAAAACCTTACCTTTGGAAATAGACTTCTATATGCTAAAAGTTTGCTAAGTTCTGTTTTTTCCTGTTTTCTAAAATATTTTTACCCTACTTAAATGATCTGCTTGAGAATACAAGAGAGATCAATAATCAGAATGGGAAGGTTGTAAAGATAGGTTGATAAACAAGGAGATCATCTCAGTGGAAACAGTACAGTAGTCTCCCCTTACATGTGGTTTTGCTTTCTGCAATGTCACTTATCCACAGTCAACTGTGGCCTGGAAGTAGATGATCTTCCTGACAGATCATGAGGTCAGTAATAGCCTAATGGTACAACACAATGCCTACATCATTCACTTCACTTCATCCCATCCCGTAGGCGTTTTATCATCTCACATCATCACAAAAATAAGGATGAGTACAGTACAATTAGATATTTTAAGAGAGAAGCCACATTCACATAACTTTATTATACTGTAAAGTTAATAAATTAATAAATTTTGAATAGAATTCTGCCAGCATTTCAAAATTAATAGATACCTAATGAAACTTCAGATTCCTTTGTTTCTTATAGATATCAGGATAGTTTGCCATATTGCCCATGATGAAAATCAGCTGGAGTGGAATAGAAGGTGTCTTTAGATGGAGTGTTTGCTTGGCAATTTACTACAGTTCCCACCACACCTTATTTCAAATCCAATCTTCTTAGTCATTGATTCTGCTTGTGTGGATCTTGAGTCCTTACACCCTCAGTTTAGGGGTCTTTTAATCACTCTTGTGATATGTACACATCTGGGAGAAATTGTGATTTGCTTGCATTAGAGATTTGGGGAACAAAACATCTTGGAGAGCTAGACAAAAGGGCTCAAAAGGGATAGTGTAGAAGTTACCATTTTGGGACAAATGTTTTTGGTTTTTTACTTATTTATTTTTCATAACAATACCATAAGGGGAATATTATCCCCATTTTGTAGGTACAGAAACTGACTTTTGAGGTAAAGGGTTACTTAAATTTACAGAGCTAGAAGATGACAATCAGAATTCATACGTAGGTCTGTCTTATTCCCAAATCATGCTTTTCTCAAATCACTAGGAATAAGTGTTATAATTGGCATTTGTTCTAAATACTCAGCTGTGTACTTACAGGATTAGGGAAATCTTAGTTTGGTAAAAATACTTGTGATAAACACTTATGGGGTTATAAAAAATTAAGCTTAGTGCATTAACTCATATGGGTAATTTCTACCAAAAAAATCACTATCTTCTTATTGGTGTGCATTAGTTGATGAACTATATTCATTGTGATAAAATAAGTATATTGTTTCATGTGTAAACCATTTGGATTACTGATCTCTGCAGTTTAAGTAGTATATGGACAAAGAAGAGCTTGTTCAAGAAGTGATGCAGATGGTGGAAATACTCAGGATCAAGGCATGTGAGAAATTGCTGGAAGAATGGGACAAGGTATTAGTTAAGACTCTTAGTTTCAAGTGACTAAACTCAACCTAAATTAGCTTAGGCAAAAATGAAAATTTATTGACACATAGCTGAAAAGTCCAGGGTGTAACTGGATGTAGGAGCTCAAATAATTTCACTAGATATGGTTAATGGTAAGAAGCTTGTATGGACAACAGCAAGATCACCCTGTATCTTGAATATGTCTATTTATGGAGAGAATATGTATCTCAATATTGAAAGGGATTTTAAAGTTATATTTTAACCACGTACCCAAAGATCATACTGCTGGAGAAAATACTCCAAGGACTTTCCACGCCTCTTAGAATAAAATCCAAATTTCTTATTATGGCCTGAGGAATTGCATCCACTCTCAAGGAATGAGATCTTTCTCCTTCAGCTCAAGCACAATCCCTCCTCCTGTCTTCTGGACCTTAATTCCTTGTGTCTTCTCCAAGATCGTGGTTTATAAATAGTTCTGCAGCTTCAACCTCATTCTCTTTAATGGCTTTTTCCCTTTATCTTATAAATGTGTCTTTTCTGCTAAAGGCAAACAAGACAAAATCAAAGCAAATCAATCAGCCAACCAAATGACAATGAGAACAACAGTAACAACAAATAAATACCCTACTTTGACTCTGACTTTCTCTGAAACTCTGGAAAAGCTTTAGCATCATAGAATATGATGCTTTGCTAGCTTGGGGTTATTTAACACATAATTTCTAATCTGTTGGTCCTACTCAGCTATGCAGAAGTACTGTTCTAGAGTAAGGTGCAAACACAGAAGAGTGGTTTCCTTATAGTGAGAAAATTAGTGAAAATCATTTGTTCGTATGAGGAAGAGAATATTTGAGAGAGTCAAGTAAGTGGATGTTGAAATTATTTTTGTAAGTGTTATTTAATGAGTGAAATGATTAATCTAGAATATTTAGATGATGGCAGATTATAACTTTGAATATAAATATATAGGAATGAACAAGGATGTGTCATCAGGTTAGATTACCCACATAGAACAAAATATCAAATGATGAAGAT
Source organism: Puma concolor (assembly GCF_028749965.1). NCBI lineage: Eukaryota > Metazoa > Chordata > Mammalia > Carnivora > Felidae > Puma > Puma concolor. The sequence goes on along the minus strand of NC_141673.1, from coordinate 38,783,839 downwards.
TAGAATTAAGACCCTGACCTTTCAGAGGGTCTCAAATCTTGTGTAGAAAACCTTTTATGTTCACACTTAGGGAAACGGGGGAATTGGTTTCAGTCTTCCCAGGTGGTTTGGTATTCAAGATTCCTTCTTAGCAGTTGCTGCTTAGTGTGATCTTGTTGTGATAAGAGATGAGTAAAGAAAGTGCTAAACGAGACCAGAGAAACTGCTTTTATACTCTAGAATTTCCTTCATGCCCTAGATGTCACAATGTGGTCTGTCTTTTGATAAAAAAAAAATCATAAATTACTTAGGAAATAACTTCATTTTAAAGACCCTATTAATCCCATCCCAAGACATTTTCTTGTTGTTACCAGTGAGTGTACACGGAAAAACTGTATCCTACATTTATTCAGAGTTGTTTCAAGGTCATTCAAATAATTTCGATTTCTCAAATTCAAGAAAGCTTTTACAATGTTCTAAGAAGTTTCTTTTTTCAAATTTTATTTTATTTCTAGTGTAGATAGCATACAGTGTTTTTAGTTTCAGTTGCACAACATAGTGATTCAACAATTCTATACATGATTCAGTGCTCATCATGAGAAGTGTACTCTTAATCCCCTTCACTTTTTTTTTTTTTTTTTTAACCTATATCTCCACTTGCCTTCCCTCTGGTGACCATCAATTTATTGTCTATAGTTATGAGTCTGGGTTTTCTGGTTTTGGTTTTGGGTTTTTTGGGGGGGTTATCATTTTTTTCAAGCTTTAAAAAAATTCTAGCTAGAAAAATGTTCTAATAAATTTCTAGTATTAAATCAGTAAAATGAATGCACTGAGAACTCCCCTCAAGTTTTTTCCTCAGTTTGAAAATTGACCCTGGCTAGGAGGTTTGCCTGATGTTGAAAGTTATCTATTTTAGAGTATAAGTATTGTTGACATTTATATTCCTTCCATTTACACACAGTTTATAATTTTGAATATGTAAGATTTAGACCTATGTTGTCAGGGAGGCTTCCTTTCTTTTCCCCCCACCTCACTCAACTCCCTATTCTTCTCTCAAACCTTACAAACTAGCTTTCTGGTCAACAATTTCCTGCACCTTTGGGAGATATGTTGTATTCTCCTTTTCTAGATGTTACCAATAATCAAATTTTACTGGCTTAATTTTTTTGTTCATCTCTTTTTCTTTGCTGTTAGCCACTGGTGGGGCAGGGTGGAGATGGTGTTGTCATTGTCATTAAAGGGATCCCATTTTTATTAATGAAAGGTTTTATAATTATTTACTATTTTGTCTGTTTTGAGGATAGGGGCTGAATCTTACTATATTTGTGTCTAACATAGTTCCTGCATAAAGTGGATACTCAATAAATTTTGTTGGATATTGATGGCATACATATCATCTCTAAATTGAGAGGGGCTAGGAAGGTATCTGTGCTTCTTTGCTTGGAGCACTATCTAAAAGGACAGTGCCTTTCTAGGGGCACCTGGGTGGCTCAGTTGGTTGAGCGTCCAACTTTGGCTTAGGTCATAATCTTGCAGTTCGTGAGTTTGAGCCCAGCATCAGGGTCTGTGCTGACACCTCAGAGCCTGAAGCCTGCTTCGGATTCTGTGTCCCCCCCCCCCCAACTTAGCCCCTCCTCTGCTCACACTCTTTCTCTCTCAAAACTAAATAAATATTAAAAACTTTTTTAAAAAGAATAGTGCCTTTCTACTCTAATATATATTCTCCATTTAAGACACTACAATAAAATATAGAAAAGAAAGTGCATACGTTATGCAAAAAAGGGCCACAAATGACCAATATACATATAAAAGATATTCTGTCTCACAAATGGTTAGGGATTTGCAGATTAAAAATATTTTTTGAGTCAAGTTTGCAGTAATTAAGATTAATATCCAGACTAGTAATGAGAGTTTGCCAAAGGTGTGCTCTCACACATTGTTGTAGTTCTAAATTATAATAATTTATAATTTGGAACAGAAACAACTTTTAGAACAGTAATCATTAAAATTAAAAAAAATCAACCCATTTGATGTAATAATTACACCACTGGGAATTTAACCTACAGAAATCCAAGGACCATTATGAAAAGATATTTGTATAAGAATGATTGCTGTGTCACAGTTAGTAACTAAAAGAGGGGTGGGAAGCAACCTAAGTGTTAATTTTACAGCAGAATGGCTGAATAACTATGATACATCCAAATTAGGCAATTACAAAAAAATAATGATGTAGATCATTGTCATCACATAAGTAAAGCAAAACAAGGTCAAGATATAGAAGAACATACACTTTTATAAATGGAAATAAAACACTCTAATGCAACATATAATATCCCTATTACAGTGTTTCAAAGTAATACGGACAAAACAGATCTTTAAACTACACCAGTTAAAACCAAAAGATTATAGCAGTGTCAAACGTAGGCCTTCTCATGCATGGAGGGAGTGACTCATCAGAGCTGCAGGGTTGCTCACAGAGATGGCTGTTCTCTGTTCTCTGAAGATTTATGCGTCTTTCCTTCAATCTGGCAACTGCATAAGAGCAAGGAAGAGGGAGTCAGATCCTTAGAGACAGCAACACCTCTCTCTCTTTCCCCTTCCTAGTTCTCAGTTATGTAGCAAACTATCTCTTATCTAAGTTATGTTATGAACTTGGATCAGAAATGAAATTTCAGTTGACGTTTATTTATGCTCAGATTTTTTTTTTACCTTAGTCGTTAAAATAGCGACAATCCTAGACTACAAAAGAAGAACAAGCCCCAAATAGACAAGAACATTATCAGTATCAGAAAATTTTATTAGTACTATTTTGTCTTGAGGTAAACCAGGGTAGGTGTAGAAACTATATCTGTACATGCAGAGGTGGATTATTGACTTTGTTATTCAGACAGTTTACAAAGACTATCTTCTTACTGAAATACCTGGGTATGTGAGACAAAATTTGCTTTTGATCTGCCTTTTCCAGGTAATTGCCTTGATTCTAAATTATCTATGGAATGTAATCAGGGTTTTTCTTATTGTAGGCAGACACTTATCTGCAGTCAGGGCAAGAAGGTAGTGATGCAAGGCAGCAGATAGCATTGAAAAATATGCTTGAAAAGGAATTTTAAAAATAGATATGGTGCAATTAGATCACTTTAGCTAATTTCACAGTTTTAGAGATCTGAATTGGATTAACCATATTGCAGTGTTCTAATGACCTGTGACCAATGACAGGGGTAAGGAATTGGGTAAAGTTTCTATGACAAAGCGTCTTTCTCTGAGACTAACAGACACAGCCTTAAGTTCTAAAAGCCCCCTCCTGGGTCTCAGTGAAGTCTCTACTGCTTCTGAGAGAAGCTATCTGAAGAAACTGTTTCAAATTGCTGAATAGCCTTGCTAATCCTGCTGGTCTACAATCACAGATTCTGAATTCATATTTTTCTCACTATGGTAAGCTTTCTGACTACTTTTCAGATAACCATACCTATATTTGGAGTGAATTGACACTTTTGTAATCATTAAACCATGGCTGAAATGTATGTGTCTTTGTGGATACCCTTAGTTCACTTATAATCTATTATTCCTCTTAATGATTCAAGAATTCCAATATTTCAAAGGCAAAGAAAGAGCATCTTATATTCAGAGGAAATACCCATTTACTTCTTGGGTGCCATGTGATACTAAAGAAGGAAAAAATAGGATTGCATGAGATTGATACACTTTTGCTGTAATGTTGATCATATTCCCTTCAATTCTTTCACAATTAACTTTATTGGTCTTAAAATCTAATTTTTTTAAATGCAGTTTTCAGTACCACTATGTACATATTCATTCTTTAATTTAGATTCTAACCTATACTTAATTCAAAACTATAGAAACTATAAGAGCATGACTGTAATAAAATAATTGCAGTATCATATTACTTAGCAACATTTTGTCATTTAGCCTTTTTTCCCTTCTTGAGATTTTAGTATTTACTTGAAGAATTTTTTTTTTAATTTTTTTTTAATGTTTACTTATTTTTCAGAGAGACAGAGAGAGAATGTGAGGGGGTTAGGGGCAGAGAGACAGGGAGAAACAGAATCTGAAGCAGGCTCCAGGCTCTGAGCTGTCAGCCCAGAGCCTGATGTGGGGCTTGAACTCATGAGCTGTGAGATCATGACCTGAGCCAAAGTCGGACACTCAACCAACTGAGCCACCCAGGCGACCTGAAGAGATTTTAATAATCAACATTTTTTTGTGTTTTCTGGAATGACATTTTAAATACTTTTCAGTTTTTAACTGGATGAGACATGTGAGCTCTACCTTTTCCTTTTCTGTATGTTATACATAGATTATTTTCAATTTGTTTCCAGTTACTACATAATTTCATACATAATACATAATTAATTTAGAAATTAATAAAGGGTAATTAATTACTATAATTAGTAAAAAATAACACACAGGTTTGCTATTTTATATACTACTATTTAGATATTTACTATTTGAATTTCTCTGAGGTAAATATTACTTTTGTACGATGTATGAAAAATGAATTTGTTTGACAAAGGGTATATATAAGATGTCACCAACATTAAAAAGAACGTATATTTGAACAAGTAAAACATGGGTATGAAAAGGAGTGCTGTAATTAGTTGGACCACACAGTATTCCCAGAGATCTATTAAAATCAGTCCAAGTAACTTCTAATATGAACAACTTATTAACACTTGATTGAATTACTCAGTATACTTGAAAACAAAAAAAAATTATTTATTGAATTATTCTTAATTTCACCCTTTTTAGCATTTCAGGATAAGTGATGTCTTTATCCTATTAGTCTGGATTAATACATTTGTGTGCATTAATGTTGCTTATTTTTAACATACTTGTGCTCAAAATGTGTATGTAATGTTTAATTTAATAGTCAATTATACAGATTTTTTTTTTTCTCACAGGGATAGGTCATCATTAAAAACTATTAATGTAACTGAAACATCATTAGAGTTTTCAGATTTGGACTATAATGTTGAATATAGTGCTTATGTAACAGCTAGCACAAGGTTTGGTGATGGGAAAATGAGAAGCAGTATCATTAACTTTCGAACACCTGAGGGAGGTGAGTTCTTTTGGATGTAGACCAAGTAAAAAAATATCCTACGCAAAAAAAAAAAAGTATTAAATATCAAAATGTATTACTAAGCCTAATATCTGTCATCATGTTGGAAGCGAAATTGCTTTTTGGTCACTTCCTAGCTGTGTGATGCTGGGAAAATAATTTCTCTGTGCCTCAGTTTCCTATCTATATTATGGAAACAATACATTACCTACTTAACAGGGTCCTTATGAGGATTAAATGAGTTTATATTTGTAAATACACTGAGTATAGAACTTGACACTTAGTATTTTATGTATTTGTTAAATGAAACAAACTAACATGCATGAAGTCATCACTGTCTTTGTTCTCTATTACTCAATTTCAAGATTCTAAGTTAAATAAGAATTTCATATTATGTGTTTTATATTGGAAACTTGTTACAAGGTTGTTTTCCAATACAGGGCAGTGGCATGTTTTAGAAGTGGCATGTTTTAGAAGTGGCATGTTTTTTAGTGTTTTACTTTCTTTAGTAAGAAATCTATCTGTCCTCTGCTTGGATTTTGCTATGATACGGTATTAGAGAGATGGCCCAATGAGCCTTGTGGATTTCAATTCTGACCTCTCATTAGATGTTATACCTAATTTAAGTTTTGTTTTGAAAAACAGTGGTTATTGCTTATCAAAGACAGGTAAAATTTAGAACATTGCAGACACTCTTTAGAGCCACAGGTGCAGTTTTTTGTTCAATTGTTTGTTTTATAGCACCAAGTGATCCTCCCAAAGATGTTCGTTATGCAAATCTCAGTTCTTCATCAATAATGCTCTTTTGGATGCCTCCTTCAAAACCTAATGGGATTATCCAATATTATTCTGTTTATTACAGAAATACTTCAGGTACTTTTGTGCAGGTAAGACTTGAGTTTTCTTCTAGTTAGTTCTTTATTTACATCCTTCAGTTTTATTGATGATGATACAGACTTGGCATGGTAGAAAAACCATTTCTCTTACACTGATAATTATGAATAGACATTTCATGAAACTTTCATTGAAACTGAAAAAATATGGTGGGGAAATGTCAGATACATTTTAACCTATCTGTGCATATGCACACATTTCCATGTCAGCTTCAAACATATTATAAACAATGAAGATGTGACCTATTTAAAATTCTGTGTATAAATATGGTCCTCAATTCCACTTCTTCAAGAAGTGTTCTCTAAAGAGTTGATGATTTAATTTACCCTCATTTCTCAGCTAAAAAAATTTCCCTTTTGTTTGCATACAATATAAATAGTTTTAATGTTTGGATGTGTTTGCATATTTTTCTTCAATTTTAACAATTTTTAACTGCTAGCTGAAGGGATTTTGTTGTTGTTATTTAGTATCACATGTAATAAAATCACTAGAAATGTGGTTATTTCACTTGAGGTATGCAGGGTTTTAGGGTCATACAGTTTGCAGATGGGCACTTTCTGATGTGAATAATGATGGCTATGAAAATAGCTAAAATGCATTTTGTTTAGAGAAATATTTTCAGTTTACTCAATAGAAATCCTTTATTTATCCAAACTAAATATTTAACAGAACTCTAACATATGAAAACGATAAAATTGGAATGGTTATGATTGAATCAGGAATGTAGAGATTTGGAATATAATTTGGAAAAAGCTAATTTTGAAGAAAGGCTACAATTTACAGAACACGTACCTTAATAGAAACTGTTGACTGCCTGTTGATTATAACACTGTCCATTCTTACTTCTTTGTATCTTTTTAAGCAGCTGAAGAATAGAGACAAGTCTTAGTAATTTTGGGCTGTCCAGCTCTATTTGTGACTGACGACATTAATATAGCCATGGGAGTTAGTTCTTGGGATCAACAATCTCAGGAAATAAAGCATTACTGTATTGAATTATTTGCTTTACTGTATCTATGCTGCAGCTTAGGCTGATGAATGGGGTCAGAGCAGAATTTTGCCAGTAGTCTCAGGACTACTGAGCAGTGAGTAAGAGAAAGTCAAGGTTGGTTTAGTTTTTACATTCTGCTCAAGACCCTCTAAGGATGGGCTTGAATAAGTGTGACTACTTAAAACTTAATGCCAAAAGAAAAACTACTTTATACAAGACATGAAGATATAGATATATATGTAGTTATAGATGTATATTTTTATAACAATGCCTTAGGAGCAGAAGGAGAAAGGAGGATCCTTTTTTTTCCCCTTTCTGTGTACATTAAGCAACTTTTGCCATTCCTTTTTGTTCTGCTCTATTTTGAGAAAAGAAATGGGATTTGTATGCAATTTATTATAATTTTTTTTACCACAGTGTTGTTTACAATTTTAAAAATGTGTCATTATGTCATGGAGGCCATTCAAAATGCAGATTTCTTCTTTCACACATTTAACAAAAATACTGCAAAGGGGTGGTGTCTGTATCTGAATCTTAGCAAAGGTTTTTGCCTGGGTACAATTTACTTTATGACCTATACACACTATTCTATTTTGGTTCTCTTTGTCCACACTTAAATAATGAAGTATAAACATCTAACTATGGTTTCAAACCTATTTACAATTCATCTAACTTAGAAAACGTAATCTTTTATTAAATAATCTTAAGAATGCTTTTATGTGTGACAGCTGCTAGAGAGCACAGGCTAATGATGTGAAGATACTTCTCATATTGCGTGAAGTTCATCTGTGCTTTAATTTATTCCTCAAGTTAATGTTAAATACAGCATCTTTGCTAACTGATTTTCTATTTTGGGTTGGAAGAGTGGAATAAACCCTCAAAATGAACATTGTATAGCAGAATAAGTGTGTAGCTTTTTTCTTCCTCCTTCTCTTTCTTCTCTTTCCCACAGAACTTTGTAGAATAACCTCATGCATGGTATATCACATTTTGCTAACCATTCTTGGTATCTGCTTACTTGCCCTAGCTCCCTATGCTATAGCAAATAACGTGAAGAAAAGGATCACGTGACACTTATCATTCCATCCCCCAAAGTCCTCTGGTACTATATCATACATAGGTTCAATGCTCAATAAATATTTTTAGTTGAAAGAACGTACCAACATTATTTTTGATACTTAGTTATAATTTTGGAGCATTTGAGTTTGTGGGAAAGTGATTTTTCCTTCTTCTGACCTTGGGGAATTTAATCTCTCTGCTGCTACCATTTTCTTCCTTCAATTGTTGCACATTGTGTTTAGTATAGTGTATTAATTCTACTACATTTTCATTTTTACCCACTTATGTCATATCTCCTCCTGTGCCTGACATAGTGTCTTATTATATTTAAAAAATGCTAATGAATACTGGTTGATTAATCAAATTTGAAAGCTTTTACTAAATAACTTCTGACTGCATTTATATATACAGAGTAGCAAGTCTTAATTACATAATTTGAGCTGAAAAAAATTTTTTTCCAAAAATAAATAAATGACTGAAATAATCATCTGGATAATTGATCTAATTCCAAATTTGGTACATGTCTATGCATGATAAGTCACACACTCATCAGGAATGGCTACTGGGTGATTCAAAATAATTCATTTCTACATAGTCATCAAGGTGATAGGTAATCAGAATAAATTCAATAACAAAGAAAAAAAAATTTACACCAAAAAGCTACATTAGTATATTTTTTCATTACATCCTCATGACTTACTTATTTTATAACTGGAGGTCTATACCTTTTGATCACCTTCATCCATTTTGCCCACCCCCTCTCACCCTGCACCTCTGGCAAACACAAATCTGTTCTTTGTATCTGTGAGTTCAGGTTTTGGGGTTTATGTGTGTTTTAGATTCCACATATAAGTGGGATCATATGGTATTTGTCTTTCTCTGTCAGACATATTTCTGTCAGCATTATGACCTCAAGGTTCATCCTCGTCGCAAATGGCAGGATTTCCTTCTTTTTAAATGGCTAAATAATTAATTACGCTAATATTTTAAGAGACACTTTATGTAAAACAATTATTCCCTGTGTAAGATAGATGTGTTGAAAGATAATTCAAGTTTACAGATCATATTTTGTGTGAGATTGTTACATTGTTTTAACTTATCTGTTCCTGAAAAGCAGCCACAAAATTGAGGTAGATCTTTTATTACACTCATTCTTCCCCTCCTCTCTGCCAAATACTGGCAAAAGAACCACAAAACTTTGCTGAATTTAATTTTTTGATGCATTATAGAACCATCCTAACTGTAAACTTTAGTCAAATTAATTACCCTAAGTTTTTCATTTATTTTTTATTTATTTTTTTTTTAATTTTTTTTTTTCCAACGTTTATTTATTTTTGGGACAGAGAGAGACAGAGCATGAACAGGGGAGGGGCAGAGAGAGAGGGAGACACAGAATTGGAAACAGGCTCCAGGCTCCGAGCCATCAGCCCAGAGCCTGACGCGGGGCTCGAACTCACGGACCGCGAGATCGTGACCTGGCTGAAGTCGGACGCTTAACCGACTGCGCCACCCAGGCGCCCCATCATTTAAATGAACTAATTACCATTTATTGTTTTTTATTTGTGTGCTAGATATGATATTGTTTTATGTGTTTCATATCATCCTCAAAATCTCTCTGTGAAGTAGAAATAATTACTCCCATTTTATAGTTGAGGAAAGAGAATCTGAGTTTAGATGGTTTATTGAGGGCTACTCTGCTAGAATTGAAGTTAGGTTTATAAGATGCTTAAAACTTTGTATGTTTTGGAATGATTGAGCTTTCTTGGTGTAGATGGGCATTATTATATTATTAAATTAATAATATGGACATCCATACTATTAGCATGGATTTATTCATACTAATTGCTTACATAATTTTAAGTATATTTTCCTTTATTTTATTACTGGTTTTGTTTGCTATGTGTTTTGTATTTAAAATATCAGAAAGAAAATGATTGCATAAATAAATTCCCTAATCATCAATAAATGCTTTAGGACAAATATAACTAGGAATCAGGCAAAATTTTTTTAAATTGCTCTTACTCTGCATTTAAATAAAGAGAATGCATCTAGCTGACTTCCCATTTCTCCCCATGATTGTAGAAAAAAAAGCCCCATTAAAGATGAATAATAACCATTTGAGTTCAGAGAAAGTGGTGAACACTTTAATAATTTCTTCATCATTAATAGGAAGAAAAAAAATCAAAGTTTTTATAATATTCATAAAATATAGGGTCAATGTTTTGAAAACTACTTGAAAGTTTTATAATGAAAACTGACACTGCTCAGCACTTTGGAGCGCTTTCAGTTGGCTACTGGACCTTCTCCATAAAGCTGGAAGTTTCTGCTCTTTCCTATTCTGTATGTTAATTTTATGATAAAAACAATACCATCTATTCCTCTTTTAGTACAAACATATTTCCAGTTTAATTATTGCACTAATCAATTTACATTGATTTTTTTCAAAAATTGACATTTTAAAATAATAAGGGATGGCCAATTCATGGATAATAATTATTTTGAAATTACTTGAAATTACGTATACTAAAACTACATTCTGAACAATTAAAACAATATGTTTATTTTTCAGAATTTTACACTCCATGAAGTAACCAATGACTTTGACAATATGACCGTATCTGCAGTAATAGATAAACTGGCAATATTCAGCTACTATACATTTTGGGTAACAGCAAGTACCTCAGTTGGAAATGGGAATAAAAGCAGTGACATAGTTCAAGTATACACAGATCAAGACAGTATGTAAACAAAAAGCATTTATTAATTTTTAAAAGGTTTAATTTAACACTTTATTTTAGAACCTTTTTCTATTTGTATATATTACTAGTAAATTCTGTGATTTATTTAGGCACATTTAACTAGTCATTATAGAAGTTTGGAAATGCATTTAATATAACTGTAAAACTATTATAATAATAACAGCCTTTTCTATTTATGGAAACTGCTACCATTCATGAACTTTCTGTCACTTTTATTGCTTCAAAAGATTTCACAGCCGTCCAGTTGTAAGCATGAAAAATTCTGTTGCATACGTCGATGGGTGCTTGTCTATTTGCTTTAATCTAACACCTTTTTTTGTTTTAATCTAGCAACTTCTTTCCATTTCAGCCTTTGAATCCACACAGGACTCCATACAGCATCTTTGTTCTTATTATGTTTTTGACTAATATACTCGGAATGTCTTTACTTTTTTAACTCTAGAAGTTTCTTGTATGCAGCTTCAGCAGTATCCTGTTTGTGCTGAGTATTCAGAAAACTATAATGATTGAGGCATTTGATGTTTTAGGTTTCAGCTTCAAGAATACAATGATCCATAAATCATTGCCTATTTCTTCTTGTGGTTGTTTCTGGAGTCCATTTATTTCTTAAGGACTAGTCTTTTATTGAGAAATGGTATTGACCTAAACTGCTGAGAATAAGATTCTGTGTTTATTGTCTGAAGATTGCAAATCGACAGACACGATAAGTATGAGTGAATGCTTTTGTTGTTGAACAATCTTTTAAATAGTTTACACATTGATCAACAGGGTAAGATGATAAAAAACATGAAAATATGTGCTTGCAGAGTCTTTAACAAAGTGTTTTAGTGCAGTATGTAGTCAGTATCATTTCAGGCATTCTTTAAATGTGGATATCTCCCCATATTTTCAGCAATCTATAAATGTTATCAGTGACTGTTGTAGCACCATGAATAATAAACACTTATTGTGCACTGTTCCAGGTGAGAGGTCCTAGATCTGATATATATACAGTAATGATAATCTTTAGAAGAAAGAAACTGAAAATATTGTTTAGATAATATAAATGATCAAAATATTTAAATATCTGAGTATACATACACAGACATACATGTATATGTACACGGATAATCACCACGTTGTAGGAAAGAAAAGAGAATATCATATAAAGCAATTCTAACACATATTAAAAATGACAGGGTTTGTATTTTGAATCATTTTTAATATAATTATTTTGTAATGATATTTTGTAATAGGTGATATTTACTACATCTGCATTTAAACAATGTAAGAGCTAATGATGTAATAGATGCCATTTCAACAGTTATCATCAGCTTGTGAATTTACCTAAATTTTATATAGGGTGACTGATAATTTTTATATTTTGCACATTACCTACCATAGTACCCGAAGGGTTTGTTGGAAACCTAACTTACGAGTCCATTTCATCAACTGCAATAAATGTAAGCTGGAGCCCACCATCTCATCCAAATGGTCTAGTCTTCTACTATGTTTCTCTGAGCTTACAGCAGACTCCTCGCCACGTGAGACCACTTCTTGTGACATATGAGAGAAGTATATATTTTGATAATCTGGAAAAATATACTGATTATATATTAAAAATCACTCCATCAACAGAAAAGGGATTCTCTGATACCTATACTGCTCAGCTACACATCAAAACTGAAGAAGATGGTAGGCTGGACCCTTTTATTGCCTATTAAGCAGATTGCTGGTGTTCTCTTCTTTACATAGCTTTCTGATAGAAAACATTATTTTTATAACTGTATAGAGACTGCTTGTTCTCAAGTAGTTAGCCTTTCAATAAACATAATAAGCTCTGTTTTTTAAAATTAAAATAATTACTGCTAATGAAATTATGTCCCACTATTATTAAAGCCTCTTCTTTTTAATGCTAATTCACTTTTCATTTAATATTCTTTTTTTCTTTTATAGTCCCAGAAACTTCACCAATAATCAACACTTTTAAAAACCTTTCCTCTACCTCAGTTCTCTTATCATGGGATCCCCCAGTAAAACCAAATGGTGCAATAATAAGTTATGATTTAACTTTACAAGGACCAAATGAAAATAATTCTTTCATTACTTCTGATAACTATCTAATACTGGAAGAACTTTCACCATTTACATTATATAGTTTTTTTGCTGCCGCAAGAACTATAAAAGGACTTGGTCCTTCCAGTACTCTTTTCTTTTACACAGATGAGTCAGGTAAGCCTGAATCCATAACTCTTCAAATGATTTCACTGTTGCAGCCTTGCTCTCTCTTTTTAAAGAACAACATGGAAAATGAAAAGATATTCAGTTATCTATTTGTAACAGGCTTACAACTATTCATCTACTTTGCTGAACATTTTTTTTTAATTCAAGCCTTAGAACAAAGTGCTTGTTTAAAATTAGTTTGGAACTACTGAGTTCCAAGTATAAAAACATAGTTACCGATGCTATTTATTTCTGAAATATGATCATTTTAGGAATCTTTCTTAATAGTGCCTGCAAGAAGCTAGAGTCACAATGATATTTTTACTAAATATCACTTACTAAAAATTTTATGAATATAAGTTTTATAATGTGTTTTCCTGCAGTGCCTTTAGCACCTCCTCAAAATTTGACTTTAATCAACTACACTTCAGACTTGGTATGGCTGAAATGGAGTCCAAGTCCTGTTCCAGGCGGTATTGTTAAAATATATAGCTTAAAAATTCATGAGCATGAAACTGATACTATATTTTATAAGGTAGGTTGATTATAACAGTACATGTTAATTTAAAAATTCAGAAATTGAACTAAAATCATTTGACATGCAGAGGAAAATGGACTGCTTTAAATTAAACAAGGACCATCTTTTTAAATAATCTTTTTTTTTCCCTACAATTTAAGGATTTATGGAAAACACAGAAGACATTTGTCAGATATGACAGCTGAATAATTTGTAGAGCAGTTTACTTAGACTTTACGACTTCTAGATATTTGCAAGTTAAGAAATAATTGCATTATTGTATTAATGCTGGAAAGTATATAGTAAATTTTTTCAGACTATTTAAAAACTGTTATTATCTTAAATGCAATATATTTCTATTTGTTGTTAAAAAGATACCAAGTGAGTGTTCTTAACCTTGTAAGAAAAGTATTTCTACTGGACTTCTGGTAATCTTCCCTGATAGAATATAATCCCACACTAATTGGGCTTTTAAGGTATATCATTATTTTTTTTCCTTTCAATGCCAATTAGTTTACAACACTGAATACTCTTTCCCTTCTCCATTTTTAGGTTCTAGAATCAATGAAAAATACCCAAATTACAGATATAACAAAGGATCTCAAATATACTTGTGTGATTTCTAGCATTTAATTGCCAAAATATGTTATATAACTAGAATTTATTTAAGAAAGTGTTTTTATTTTTTTCTCCAAAGGCGATGAAGTACTGGGATGCTCTTATTTAGTTACAACAAGAAGAGTGAAAAAAATCTGCAGTAAACATTGTCCCAATATTATATGCATTACAATTTATTGCTGATGGTAAATTATTTTTACAGCATGTGTAGCTTGCAAAGTGACTAGTAAAAATCAAAAGCAATGGTTAAGATTATGTCATAATGAGCAATGACTTTCTTTCTGGAAATCAAGATATTACTTTAAAATCTGGTAGGCTGAGTAGAATTTGAATTGTAGTACTCCATAAATGTGGAATCTGTTCCCCAAAAGTGTGAAATTCTAATAATGCTAAGTCTCTAGGCCCCTACTATCTATCCTGGTCTAATCTTAACATTTTCTCATTTTTTATTTGCTTTGTCTGTATGGGTCACTGGGAAATGAATAAAAGAAAGGAAAAAGCAATCATTTTTTACTGCAATGACATTTTTTTTGAGACTTAATGTGTGGCATTAAGGCAGCTAGTTAACCTCTTCTGACTTGGTTTCTTCAAGTGCAAAATTGGAGTTATAAGGATGCATACATTAAAAAGTGAGAATTGTAAGGGCAAATCTATATCAAGCATTTAGAATAATCTTCAGCACATGATAAATGTGTTAGCTATTGTTGTGTTATTGTACATCATTTAAGAAAAGGTTTTAAAACTGCATCCAGCATTGTCATAGCACTAAGTATGAAAGGACAGTATACCTTTACCTGAATATGAGAATAAGTTATGATTTTTAGACTTCCTGATATTTCAGTGGAAATGCTACCATTAAAATGTTTCTAGTAGCAAACATATAATCTTTATACCATAAAGTATTAAATAGATTACTTTTGGGTAGAAGGAATAGTTTTTCTTGAAAATTTCCTACTTTCAGTTACTCCTTTTTACACCTGTTTTGTCCTCCGTTGATTTTCAGTCTTATTTTCTTCTAAATTCCTTTGAATATACTTCATGCCACCTGTTTTCCTTTCCTAACATCTAGGTTATTTGCTTTCGTCCCTCTGTTTAGCTTTCTTTCTGAGTGTATTGTCCTATTTTCCTTATGTCTTTGTCTCCCTCTATGTCCTATCGGTTTCTATTATTTTCTTCTTTTTCTTTTTATTCTTTCAAATTATATGTGGGTTTGTGGAGACAGAATAATTCCAGAACCATTCCAAAGATTCCTGCCATTGTAGTCAATCCAGTGAGTTCCCATGGAATCAGTTAGATCCAGGTCTACTGGTAACTTGGGTCACTCTCAAATATGGAAATAAATAAATTGTTTATTCAGTAAAAAGCTCTGCTAAAATATGTTTGGAAATATTCCTCATTCATGTCTCCCTCTTACATTTTACTCTTATGTAAATCTGGTCACTGTCCAGTGAGCTGCTCTCACATGTTTTGTTATAATCTTGGGTTCAGTCATTTCTCTGGGTACAAACCTTTCCTAATCCAAGTCAAAATTTACCTGCATTGTTCTAATTTCTTCTCAGTAAACATTTGTTTGTAGATTTCTTTGATTAACATAAAAGTTCCTTGATGACAGTGACCATATGTATCTTATATATGTATCTTTATAACCTTCTGGTTATGTAACAGTATGCTTTATAAATAGTAAAAGAATGAAAGGATAGAGTGTAATACAATGAGTCCCTAAAGTATGTCAATAACTTGGGATATTAATTTAAAATTTGATTTGATTTAAAATATGATTGAAATGTAACTGAGTTGTGAGTTAGTATTCTTGCTAAATTTCTGTTACTGAAATGTTTAATAAATAAGTCAAAGTAGTTTATATTTTGGGTCCATTAAATGGAGTATTTTTAAAATGATACCATTATAGGAGACATTGTCTTCTCTTTCTGTAAAGATAACAGATTAGTCTTAACTGATCTCTCAGTTATGACAATTATCTTTGAATGAAGACTTTATACTTAATGGTCAATTTTTCTATGAGAACACATATCCTTCCTTGAGCAGTTGTGATAACTGTTTTGTTGCTTTTTTTTTTTCATTTTCCTAAGAGATTGGGTAAAATTATGAATTTAGGAGTTGTCTGGGAAAACTCATAATTTAAGCTTCGTGAGAGTAGAGATTTTTTTTTAACTGTTGTATTCCCAATGCCTAGCATAAAGTAGCTGATGAATAAATCAATTTACACAGAATGTTACTGGTATTAAAAAACGACTCTAGATGAATTCAAGAAAAATCTACTATTGCTGACCACCCATAAGTTTGATTTAAATTGGAGACTTCAATTTTTGAGAATTTAAAGGAAGTAATGAGTATTTAATTCCAAGCAAGTGTCAGGAGACAAAATGAAAACAAAATACCCTAGCGTAATAAAAAAATTTTTTTAAATGGCCATTTTGGGATTCTTCAGGGCTGAGAGGGTGCCCAGTTCATCCTGTATCATGACCTGAGTGCATAAAAAAAACAGGTTAGTATTTGTTTTATTTTAATTGAAAATGCCCATGCTTATTAAATCCTAAATTAAACATAGAAGGCATAACTTCAATGTAATAAAATATTTCTTTCAGTTGCGAATGTTTGGTGATGCATCATGACAAAGAATTTTTTTCTGGTTTTCAGAACATTTCAGGTGTTCAAACTGAAGCCCAGCTTGTGGGGTTGGAACCAGTCAGCACCTATTCTATTAGCATATCTGCCTTTACGAAAGTCGGAAATGGCAATCAATATAGTAATGTAGTAAAATTCACAACTCAAGAATCAGGTGAGATACAGTTTTTTGATCCTAAAATGTTTCACTTTGTATTTAACACTTTCCCTGTCCTTTCAGTTTATATGAAAGTATCATTAATAGTGCATTCATTTTTTTTTTTTTTTTTTTTTTTTAAATTTTTTTTTTTTTTTTTCAACGTTTATTTATTTTTTTGGGACAGAGAGAGACAGAGCATGAACGGGGAAGGGGCAGAGAGAGAGGGAGACACAGACCCGGAAACAGGCTCCAGGCTCTGAGCCATCAGCCCAGAGCCTGACGCGGGGCTCGAACTCACGGACCGCGAGATCGTGACCTGGCTGAAGTCGGACGCTTAACCAACTGCGCCACCCAGGCGCCCCATTAATAGTGCATTCAAATGGAAGTTGAATTTCAGTGCTTTAAGACTAGGCTGTATCTTGTCTGCAATCAAATATATATATTTACATGTGGTTTTTCCTTTTGAACTGAGGAAGCTGAAATAAAGGACTAGTTTAGGAACAAAGTACGTTTCTAGATATCTGTGGAAAATTACCTAATTCTGTTTTTTATAAAAAAAGTTAAATTCCAGTTAGTTAACATACAGTGTAATACTAGTTTCAGGTGTATAACACAGTGATTTATCACTTACATGAACACCTGGTGTTCATCACAAGCGCCTTCCTTAATCCCCATCACCTATTTGCCCATGCCTCCACCTACCTCTCCTCTGGTAACCATCAGTTTGTTCTCTATGGCTAACAGTCTGTTTCTTGGTTTGCCTCTCTCTCCCTTTTTTATTTCCCTTTGCTCTTTGTTTTGTTTTTAGAATTCTTAGTATCAACTGAGACAGCTGGGATGGGGGGTAGGAGGAGAAATGAACCAGTATTCACTTTTAACAGGTTGGTTTATATTTCCATGAAACGATATCGATGATTTTTTTAAGAAGATGTAACATGTGAAGACCACTGGTCACTATGTAAGCTTCTACTTTCCCATAGTCCATTTGTAACATGTGAAGGGGATTATGAAGACTATGAAATTCCACTGGTCTAATTAAACTTACCCACATGTCACACACATGCCATAGCTCACCTTTGTTTATGCTAGATAGTTTTCATTTATGACCTATATAATGGGTGGCTTAGAAATGCATTTTTCCTTTTCTCAACCGGACTATATGTTTAGAGGCACCTCTTCCTCACTTTTTTCATCAAGTATTATTGAATGAGCTTAAGATCCTGCTCCAGTTAATTTTTCTCTGTACCTCTTCTTTTAGTGAATCTCTAAGTTGAAATTGGAAAGCACTCACTGATAAATTAATCATTTTTGCATTAATTTATGAATACCTGATACTTTTTTTCATAGCATGCCTATAAGACAAGCCAATAAAATAGTATTTATCGTGGATAGAAGTGCTTGCTTTGAAGTCAGAGTGTCTGGATTTGAATCCAAGCTCTGTGACCTACTAGCTGTATAACCTTGCAAAGGCTCATTACTCCTCAGAGCCTCTATGTATGAAAAGAAACACATATTAGCAGTAGCCACCTATAAGGTTGTTGTGGAAAATATTTGAAAAGATCCACATAAAGCACTTATTAGAGTGTCAGACACACATTTAGTGCTCAAAAAAAATATTACTGTTGCCCCTATTCTCATATTACATATGAAGAAACCATTATTCAGGAAGTTGAGATTAAAAGATCTGAGAAAGTTAGTAAAGAAACTGAATTAGAACATCAACTTCTGATGTCTAGTGTAGGGTGGACATAACTGTAGGAAATATATATTATAACTGATAATTTATGTATTATATACAAATGCTAAACATGTAAAGAAAAAACTATTTTAACTATATATGTATGTATCCGTTTAGTAAAAATTAAGGTTAATCTTGTAGACAGTAAACCAATAAATATTTTTATCAATAAAATAAAATTATTGCACATGCCTTGATTGGTTAAATAAAAGACAATTTTCAACTTTAAGTGTTAAATATCAGCTGTTTAATTAATTGTTTTTAGATTCACAGAGTCAGTGAAATAGTCACAAAACCCAAGTTTATAAACTAAACTTCAGCAAAGTTATTTTATGAAAATATTATTATATGTTTTTGAAAATAAGCAAACAATAATATTTAATAGAGCCCTGGATCAGCTGAGAAATTGTCTTTTCAAAAATTTTAAATGCCACACATCCATTCCCTAAGTGTTCTCCTTTCATTCTGATGCCTCTATTTTACAGAGGAAGAAGAATTAGTAAAGATAAATTTAGGTCAGGAGAGAGAACTGTAAGCAAATCAAAGATAACTTGAACTTGAGTATTCTTTAAATAACTATGTTTTGCATAAGGACAGCAAGTTGTTTCACTACTTGTTTGTAATCCACAAATTGACTATATACGAATTTTTCTTGTAGCATCCTCTCTACACTATAATAAGAAAAGCTATGCTATCATTTGAGGACATTAAATAATTACTTTCCATGGGAAGTAGCTGGTCTCTCCAATCTGTAGTCACTTTGGTGGGTTGGGTAACTGCCCTTCAACCAGGTCTACCCTCTGAGAACTTGAGTTACTTCCAAGTAAATTCAGGGAAGTTCTAGAAAAACAAAAACAAAAAAACTAGGACTGAATTAAAAACTGGGACTGTTTTAAATGTTCCCTCCACTGATTTTTAAAAAGGTATTGAGGGATCAGGTCTTCACAATTCTTCCAAAGCCTACCAATTGTAAAAACAGAACCCCTACATTGGTTGCATGTCTCCTAGTACTGTTTGGCCCAGATGTGCCACATCATGGAGGCGCCTATATCTATGTTTTGCATGAAAAGGTTCCATATAAAGGTATTGCTAAGACCACTCCTTTCCAGTGAGATATAAACAAAGCAGGCTCCAGGCACCGCCTGAGCTTGAGGCTATACAGTTAGTTGCTTCTCAGTATTTGAGGATGTGATTGCTACTTGGACCTAGGAATATTCAGTGGCTGACTCAGTATTTTAAGGATTCACATAATAGCATAGAACCTGGGCCAACTGACACTTGATTTAGCCTATGTTAAGAACTTTTTGAGCACACATTGCAAGGTTGATACGTTAAATTTTTATTTGGTCTCTACTAAACATGATTTAAAATATTTTTTAATGTTTATTTATTTTTGAGAGAGAGAGAAAGAGAGAGAGAGAGAGACAGAGTGCGGGGGGGGGGGGGGGGGGCAAAGAGAGAAGGAGACACAGAATCCAAAACAGGCTCTAGGCTCTGAGCTGTCAGCACAGAGCCCGATGTAGGGCTCAAACCCACAAGACCCAAGATCATAACCTGAACTGAAGTCGACGCTTAACCGACTGAGCCACTCAGGCACCCCTATTAAACATGATTTTATCTAGAAATCATGTAATAAAATCATTTACCTACTACATATGTGTGAATTTTAACTTCGGGCATTTGTTTATCTTTAAAGTTCCAGATGTCGTACAGAATGTACAATGTATGGCAACTAGCTGGCAGTCAGCTGTAGTGAAATGGGATCCACCCAAGAAGGCAAATGGAATAATTATACATTATATGATAACAGTTGGAAAGAATTCTACAAAAGTCTCTCCCCAAGATGATATGTATACTTTCGTGAAACTTCTTGCCAATACCTCATATATCTTTAAAATAAGAGCTTCAACTTCAGCAGGTGAAGGTGATGAGAAAACATGCAACATCAGCACGCTACCTGAAGCAGGTAACTAATCTGAAACAGGTAATTTACCTGAAAGAGGAAACCAACCTGAAACAAGTAACTACTTGTGGATTGTGTCATACATTTGTCAATAGCATTTGTAATCTTTTTATTCTTCCAAGTTTTTATTTAAGTTCCAGTTAGTTAATATACAGTGTCATATTAGTTTTAGGAGTCGAATTTAATGATTCATCACTCATATACAATACCCGGTGTTCATCACAACAAGTGCCGTCCATAATCCCCATCACCTATTTCACATATCACCCTACCCACCTCCCCTCCAGTAATCTTCAGTTTCTTCTGTACAGTGAAGAATCTGTTTTATGGTTTGCCTCTCTCTCTCTTTTTTTTCCCTTATGTTCATCTGCTTTATTTCTTAAATTCCACCTATGAATGAATTCATATATTTGTCTTTATATAGCACATTTATCTAAAGATATGAAAGAAATATTTTAAAATGTAACACATACATTTTTATGACATGTGTTACTGAATACTGGTTATGTAGTATATTGATCCCTCTCCACAACATGGGGAGACTAAAAAGGGGAAAAGGAGAGACAATCTGCTCTACTGTGTTTCCACACATATCTATGTCTCATTATCCAAATTATGAACTTACTGAATTATTCTTTATCATAAATTAAAATATGGAGTGAACATGTAAATGTTTTGATATTTATCTCTTTTTTATTTAATTGATTTTATGGAACTCTAGATGCTTTCCTGAATTCCAGAGCTGCAGTGTCAAACTCTCTTTCATCGATTTCTTTTCCTATACATCAGCCCTTGTCTTGTATAGTATTTGAATGAAAATATCTGGTCACCAAGTCTAGTCTACAAAGAAGAAAATGCTTGCCTTCCCTAACAGTGGTCTGACCTACCGTATTATTTCCTTTCTCCTTCTACCTTCTCCAATATTGTACCTGCTCATATCAATGTAAGTCTGATTCCTTCCTGATAGTACTACTTCCCTGGAAGTCCTCCCTTATAGGGACTGTGGGTAATGGCATAATTGTTTACTTCTGGCACATCCAGATCCATTATTTTGGAAACATCTTCTAATTCTTTCCTCCTTTTGAAATTAGCATCACCCAATTTTACTCCACTCCTCTATCCTTGAGGTAGTAAACCACAGAATTTCAAGACATGGTGTACCTTCTCCCTGGTTTCCACATCCTCATCAACATTTTTTCCTTATCATCCTTCCAGTGCAACACTTCATCAGACTTCAGTGTTCTTGTTCAGCTGGAATAGATGCTTCTCAGCAACACCTATCTTTTGCTCCTTAGATCTCAAACCATGCCATTGTGATTCATCTTCTAGGGGTTTTTCCCATTCTGAGGGGATTCCACTGTTTTCACCAGATGTTGGCTGATAAATAGTGCTATGCAAAACAGAAGTGGTTTACCTTTTCCAGCTATAACTTCACCTTCTCTAACTCTCCTAGCTACCCCATAATCTTCTATATCAAATTGTTTGTTTACACTCTATCGATTTTCCATAGGAGAATTCTGCTCTCATTCTGAACATAATCTGCCCACACTGTCATCTATATTTGATGTGATTTTCTTAATAATATCAATGATACTGACTTGCCCTCCTTCATATTTACTCATATCTTTATTTATGCTCTCAAGATATCCTCTCTCAGGGATGTCATTGCCTTCTTTTCAGGAAGGTAGCTGCTTATTTTTTTGTTTCAGTATCATATCTCCTCGAGAACATTACTCCATCAGTTCAATCTACTTTCTCCTGAATTTCATTCTCTTTCTTTCCATAACCCCCCCACCCGCAAATTGTTCGAAAATTTTAGCCGAGGAACTGGTTGGTGTATCAACCCCAATATCTGCAAAATGGAATTTATGCTACATGAATTCTTCTCTTCCCCTTTTCTATGCCTGTACTTTGTAATCCTTTGGATACCAAGCTTCATATTTTTATGTGAACTTTCTCCCATTTTTCCTGCATATGATTAGATCTTACCAATTCAGTCTCTGCCATGGCTCTCCAATTTGTTCCTTCTTCTCCAACGTGACTGCCCCATTTTACATCAGCCTCTTGTTGCTTCCTGTAAAAATATCCTAAAGTAGCCTTACCACCCACGCTCATCCAGTCTGCCCATCAGTCTTTTCTTTGTACCCACTTACTTTCTTTGAATTGTTTCTAATACACAGTTTAGAGCATTTATGTGTTGGCAGTTGAAGTTCATTATCTGAGGGTAAAAGTGAGACATGCAGATTCAGGTATTTGAAACATAGAGATAAGAATGAAAAGCACAAGGTATAGGGTATGGCTCAGAATACTCCAAATGTTTTACTTATTCTTGTCTAGAAAATGCATCCCAGAATTTATCACCAGTTAGAATCTGGCTTCTGTCTATGTTTTCATTCTTATGTCCCTCCACTACATTTCCTCATCTACCCTATGCCTCTAGCCAAATTTTGTTTTTTTTTCAGTACATTAGATTTCATGTATTCAATTAAAAGAACATTTATTAAGCACTTGCTACTTGCTATGGGCTAATAATTGATTAGATTTTCTATTTTAAACATACTCAACACTTTCTCACCATCAAATTGCTTTACTTCCTGTAGTTATAGTGTCCTTTTCCTTTTGTATGTCACACAGAATTGTATTCATTCTTAAAAGCCCAATTTAAGTGTGTGTGTGTGTGTGTGTGTGTGTGTGTGTGTGTCTGTGTGTGTGAAATGCTTCAATGAAATGCCAACCTTTAAAGCCACAGATTCCTGGACTTCACCCCAGACTTGCTGATTCATAGCCTAAAGAGGTGATGCCCAAACCTGTACTTTCAGTCATCTCTCTAGGTAATCTGATGCTCTGCAAGTTATGGGAAGTGCTTGAGTAGGTTACCCATGAACTCTGATTGCTGGTGATATGTCGCATCCAGGACAGGCAGTGTCAAAGAGGTCCAAAAGGAGTGATAGGTATTTCCCCAGTAGGTGGGTAGCAGACCATTGCTATGCAAAATCTGGCTGAAGGAAATATGTTCAAATCCAGGCAGATGGTCTGCATCAGGTTTTTTAGCATCAGGTAAAATGATCTTGATTATTGGACAGGAGCAGAGTCTTAGAGAACTGGAAAAAAAAAGGACAATAATTTTGAGATAAATGAGAGGTTCAAAAGACTCTGAAGACAAGACAGAAGACTCATTAATTGAGTCCACGGACATTCAAGATGACTGCTTCATCACAGGAACAAAGCAGAAGTTCAGTTAGTAGAACTGAGACACGTAA
Source organism: Puma concolor (assembly GCF_028749965.1). Taxonomy (NCBI): domain Eukaryota; kingdom Metazoa; phylum Chordata; class Mammalia; order Carnivora; family Felidae; genus Puma; species Puma concolor. The sequence goes on along the minus strand of NC_141673.1, from coordinate 38,759,994 downwards.
TCAAAGTAGTAATATGCGTTTGATATAGAGCTATCTGAACTTAAGGTACAGGTCTTTGTAAAAGTAAATATTTATTTAAGGATTTGAACTGGATCTTACCTCAGGGTTAAAAGACCACATGAGTAAAAGTTAAAGGGAATCTAAATCAATGAATTAGGCTGATATCAGACATACATATTGTGCTATGTACTCCCTTAGTACTGAGGACAAATGCTTCTCAGACATTAGACTTCTAACTCCCTGCATCAGAATATATATATCCCTAAGGCCCTACTCCAGACCTATGAAATCAGAATTTGGAAAGTAAGACTCACAACAAATCTGTATGTAAACAAGATATGTGTGGAAAACAGTGCTGAAATTGGAGACACGCTCTATTCCTTTGTAAACTTTTTGCTTGCGGGGCCTTTGTCTTATTTATCACTGTTTTACTCACAGTTCCTAGCAGATACCCTGGGAATTACAGGCACTCACATGTTTGTAGAAGAAAGAAATGAATTCTTTTCTTGTGAAATTTATAATTTTCCATAAGGGTTTTTATTCCATTGCAAAATATGATTTCCCATCATATTTCTATCAGGCAATTTCTATCAGGCAATTTCTATCAGGCAAAATTATAGATATTTTCTCCCATGCAAATGTAAAAGTGTTTTTAATTAAGGACAATCAATCATATGAAACGTAAGCATTAATTGGTACTTCAAAATTTCTTAAATAATTTTTCATCTTTAAAATTAAGTTTCAGGTCTAGGATGTAATTATATTTCTGATTATAATTTTTGTTAGGTAAATGCTTTTATCTGGGTCTGCATGAATTGTTCGTTGATGAGACATTAGTAAGAACTGGAGATTCATTGTTCAGAATGGAAACAGTTTTATAGCTATTGCACAATTCTAATTTATAGCGGTCTAAGATTAGTCACGGTGCATAGTCAGCTCTGAGTCACTGACTCTGTACTTATTTTTGATGTAAAGTAAAATCAAATTTGGCTCACTCTCTTACTGCCTGGTGTCTGAACTTAACATTCCTTCCAGGGATTATTGGGTATTTTTCTCAGTGTAAACTTGGTCATAACTGGGCACAGTTAAACATGCATCATAATGATTGAATTTATGAGGAGATTAGTGTTTGGTCTCTAAGGTGGTTCCATTGTCGCAGTCAAACATGTTGGAATAGGGCAGATGTAGATGAAGGCCCCCAAACTTGGTGCTTTTAGCCACATTTTATGTCAAAATATATGTACCAATAAAGATATTATAGCAAGTTCATGTGCACACAATATTGAACTCTTAGAATCTCATATTAGCTCAAAATGCATGCACTTATCCATATTATTTTCAAATCTTAGTAAATGTGGTGATTTAATATTGAGTTTTTAAAACTTTTTTTCTGGAAGATAATTTTACAGTTTGTATTTATTCAAAGCTCTTCCAAGTTCACTAATTTAGAATCAGAAGAGAAAAATAAGCTATATCTATTGGATGCCTAAAACTTAATTGAGGGAAAGTAAAATATGATTTTTTCATTAGTTTTTGTCCAACAGGAGGTATCAGGCACTGGTAGCGACCCACTGCAAGTCCACTGAGGTAGCAAATTTATTAATATGGTGCAACATTATTGAATGTGTTCAATTTCCCTGTTTTTCATTTTTCTTCTACTCTTGGTTATTTGAAAAAAAACATATGGCAAACTATCAATATGCATATACTTATATATATTTAATATATAATATTATATGTGTGTAATATATAAATATTATAATATGTAAACATATTATATATATAAATGTATATTTTTTACATTTATGTATGTTAACTTTCAATCATCTTCTTCACAGACCTGACCACTGTTCCTCTAAGAATTATTTAAGAAATTTATCTGTTATGCATTTTAGTTGAATCCCTATTTTGTGGACCTCTCTGAGCACTGCAGAGACCAGGCAAACTGTGATTATGACTAAATTTGATCTCCATTTACCAGCTTTTTGAAAAAATAAAACATTTATATCATTTTTAGGAACACACACCATTCTCAAATAGCATTTATTAGACTGAATGTGAGTGGTAAAAGTATTCCTCAGGGTTGCAAATTAATGCACTAATTCAAAAGTTCCCTTTTTCCTTTGTCTGCATCCAATTGACTTTGCTCTCCTTATCCGTCTCCTCAGTTGAGATGAGAAGTCAAGCATGTAGGAAAATTGCATGATCCTGTTTGTTCTTAAGCAAGTGAATTGACACATTCTACTTACCAGTAAGTAATTGCTGAAAGTGTAAAAGCCATTATAGTTGCCTGTCACAGATCAGAAAGAAATAGCTATTAGCATTGCTACTCTAATTGAAATTCAAGTGTTTTACAAAATATCTCTCATGTAGACTCAAGTATTAAATATAATGCTTTTCTTAAGAGTGAACATCAGGTGAGAAGTATCTTTTACACTTATAGTGTGGAAATTTGACCCATACATGCTTATTTAATGCTTATTACTATGCACAGGCTCGTGTTTGGGGTTCAAGAACCAAGTTTGAATCCCAAATAGCATCAATGATCTCTGCTGTGTGCATCCAAATAACTCCACCATTAATGTAAAGACATACCCAATACATATAAAGCAATTAAATACAAAACAATATTAATATGTTAGTCAATTATGTGGATTGAAGATTGAATCAAATAGGAATTCAGGACAATATTGAAAGCTATGTTGAAGAAGTGGAATATGAATTGGATGTTGCTTATTTGTAGCTTCAGAATTTCTTTATAGGAGAAGCATAGACTCAGTAACCTAGCAGGAAATTATGATATGGTCTTGAACTTTGAATTTCATAGACAGTTACACCAGTGTTTACTTAGATTGTCTGATATAGATCAATAAAATAGCCAAGTTTTTGAAGTATTCTTTTTTTGTTGTTCTTCAATGTGCTATGAGAAAATGTCAGAGCACATGTCAAAGAACATTCTTCATTTTATTTGAGCTATATGAAGGGTAGGGGGAATTGCAGATTATGGGTATGCTAAGGTACTCATGGTTAACCAGCCTGTGGCACAATCACTATTCATGGAAATACTGAGATTAATAGAGAGAGGGAAGTAAATGCGAATTCCAAAATACACCAAGAGAAAACACACAGTGGAATAAAGGAATGGGATATAAGAGGTCAGGCTGAGGTGAAAGCCTGATAGAGTGAGGGGGTACTATATTGGAAAGAGTGTAGCGGGGAGGTTGAATAACTTAGCCTTACTTTGCTCTTGGTTTTGCATATTTGTTGCAGAGGCTTGAATATAATATCATGGAAAAATGAGAACTCTGCTAACTTTAATTTTTTTAATGTTTTTATTTATTTTTGAGACAGAGAGAGACAGAGCAGGGGAGGGGCAGAGAGAGAGGGAGACACAGAATTCAAAGCAGGCTCCAGGCTCTGAGCATAGAGCCTGCAGTGGGGCTTGAACTCAGGGACTGTGAGATCATGACCTGAGCTGAAGTTGGATGCTTAACTGACTGAGGCACCCAGGCGCCTGGAGAACTCTGCTAACTTTAAAATAGGAAGCAACATAAGTAACTCTAAAAATAGTGATTGTTTTTTTGACCATTGTCCTAAAAGACTGCAGTAATTTTTAGAAGAAGTATTTGTTTATTACATAGTTACAGAGCCTTCTGAGTCGCAAAGAATAAGATCCACAGTCATCTTAATGGCCCATAGGGTCCTTTTTAACCCACCATTCTCTTCCCTTAGGTATGTATTGTCTCCTCCTTTGTTTTTTGAAATTTACCCTCAAATACCACCTCTTTAAAGAGGATCTGATTTATTTATAATTGAACCTCCTTTCTGCTAGAATTTTGCATCCTCTTTATCTGCTTTACTTTTCTGTATTGTATGTAGCATTGTCTATGGATCTGTCCTCATTACAATGCATGTTCCATGAGATTAGGGATTTTTCTTTGTGTAGTTAACAAAGAAATGCCCAGAGGGGCGCCTGGGTGGCTCAGTCAGTTAAGCTCAGGTCATGATCTCACGGTGGTTCCTGGGTTTGAGCCCCACATTGGGCTCTGTGCTGACAGCCTGGAGCCTGCTTTTGGATTCTGTGTCTCCCTCTCTCTCTGCCCCTCCCCTGCTCACACTCTGTCTCTCAGAAATAAAAAAAAAAAAATTAAAATGCCCAGAAATGTGTCTGAAATACAGTGAAACACAATAAATATATTATGAAATTTTGAATGAATCAACCAATCAATCAATCTTCAGTCCTAGAAGAGTGCTAAGCACATAGTAGACATTCAATATGCATACTTTGGGAACCATAAGTAGAAACTTACAGTTACAAAATTATTTCTAGACAATTATATGGTAAAATATCTAAGAAAGGTGTGTCTTTTGGAGTATATATATATTTTTTTCAAGGTTTATTTATTTTTGGGACAGAGAGAGACAGAGCATGAACGGGGGAGGGGCAGAGAGAGAGGGAGACACAGAATCGGAAACAGGCTCCAGGATCTGAGCCATCAGCCCAGAACCCGACGCGGGGCTCGAACTCACGGACCGCGAGATCGTGACCTGGCTGAAGTCGGACGCTTAACCGACTGCGCCACCCAGGCGCCCCTGGAGTATATTTTTTTTAATTAAGCTTTTTATTTTGAGATAATTGTAGATTCACATACAGTTATAGAAAGTAATTCAGAGAAATCCTGTGTTCCATTTATGCAGTTTCCCCCAAAGGTAATGTCTTTTAAAACTACGGTATATTATCACAACCACCATATTTATGTGAATGCAATCAAAATAGAGAATATTTTCATGAAAATAATCCCTTTTATTACCTTTATGCAGCCTCGCCCAAATCTTAACTACCCTTCTTCCTCCTCCCCCTCATTTTCACCCTCTAACAACCCCTAATTTATTCTCCATTTTCTATAATTTTGTCATTTTTATTGATATGTTCATGTGGTTTTCTTCTTTAGTGTGTTAATATGATGGATTATATTGACTGATTTTCTAAATTGAACAAGCCTTTGGTCTTTGGAATCAACCTCACTTGATCATGGTGTATTACTTTTTATGTATTACTGATTTCTATGTGTTAATATTTTGTGAAGGCTTTTTGCTTCTATATTCATGAGAGATGTTGGTCTGTAGTTTTGGGTGGGGGTGGTTCTAACTTGTGTAGTTTCAGTATCAGAGTAACACTAGTTTCATCATATGAATCTCTTCTAATTTCTGGAAGAGATTGTGTAAAATTGGTACTAATTCTTCTTTAAACATTTGGGAGAGTTCTCCAGTGAAACTCTCTGGGCCTGGAGATCTCTATTTGGGGAGATTTAAAGTTATGTTGAAGTGCTTTCAGAATGCAAAATTGGAGCTGAAATGTGGTATCAAACCAGTTGCAGAAAGTGGTACTTCTAAGTAATCCATTTTGTCAAAAAGGAAGTCTCGAGAGAAATAAAGAAATATTGTAAACTAAAATATATTAAATTGATATGAAATGAAAATACAGTATGTCAAAATGTGTGGGACAGAGTTAAAGCAGTGAAGAGAGGGAAATGTGTAGCATTAAATGCATACATTGGAAAAGAAGGAACGTCTCAGATCAATAATCTAAGGTCACCCTCCCCTCCACTACAGCCTAGAAAATGAAAAAGCATGCTGAAAGAAGAAAGGGAATAATAAAAATAAGAGCAGAAATCAGTGAAATCAAAAACAGTAAAACAGTAGGAAAAATCAGTGAAATAAAGAGCTGGATCTTTGAAAAGTTAAAATTGATAAGCCTGACAAATGACACAAATTACCAATATTTAGGAATGAAACCACTTCAGACACTGCCATCTTCAAAAGGATAATAAGGAAATGATACCGACAGCTTTACACACAAAATTTTTACACCTTGGATGAAACAAACGCATTCTTCAAAAAGCATAACTACCACAGCTCACCTAATGTGGAATAAATAATGTGAATATCCCTATAACTATTAAGGACATTAAATTTGTAATGATTTCCTTTAACCCACTCTGGTAGGGAAAGGAAGAGCACTCTCCATTACTGGCAGATGGGGGTAGGAATCCAAGCTCCTCCTTCACCCTCTGCTGACTCCTCCATTGAGGAGACCTCTTGGCCCTAGCTCAGGAGGGTAGGAGTTCCTCATTACTGCTCTCCACATGGTTCTCCACTGACATGGTGAAGGAGACTTGTGACTTCTGGAAAGGGTAGAAGTTCTAGCTCCTTATTTTGCTTTCTCCAACCTCACCCTATCAAAGATGGTTGAGGTGCCTCACTTCTGCCTAATGAGGACAGAAGACTAGGTTGCCCATTTGACCTTTCCTGTCATGGGAGGGAATGGGACCATAGTTTTCTTCTGTGGTTTTTGGGTAGAGCTGTTCTTCTCTAAAAGTTTGTCTTTCTAGGTTACACTATATTTTTAATGTTTATTCATTTCTGTGACAGAGAGACAGACAAACAGACAGAGAGACGGATTGTGAGCAGGGGAGGGGCAAAGAGAGAGGGGGGCACAGAACTTGAAGCAGGCTCCGGGCTCTGCGATGTCAGCACAGAGGCCCACGTGGGGCTCAAACTCACGAACCATGAGATCATGACCTGAGCCAAAGTCAGACACTTAACCAGCTGGGCCACCCAGGTGCCCCAAGGCTACACTGTTTTTTGACTAGAGACAGCATGCTTTTACTAGGGCTTTTTGGCCTGAGCTACTTGACATTTCCAGATTGCTGCCTTCTGGCATATATGAGGCAAAAAGAAAATCCAGAGAACTCACCACTGTATTGTTTCTTGGGTCCTGATTTCCCTAGTTGCTCTGCCTTCTCTCCATCTTTCAGAGTCTTCTTATGCTTGCATTATATTTAATGTCCATGGTTTTAATTGCATTTAGTGGAAGGGGTAGGATTAAAACATCTCTTCCACCTTCTTCAAAGCAGAAGTTCATACATGGGGATACATTTAATGGTTCTAAGTAAGAATCTTTGCTGTGGGCATTTTCACCACAGTGTTTCACCCTGTAAGGCAGTTTTGCTGAAAAAGATAAAAATAACCAGTTGACAGTTTAGTTTGACAGTTGGTTGGTTTCATCAGCTGGTTGACTGTTTGGTTTCATTTTTCTATTGATACAGTTCTCCCATTTTTATATTATATAAATCTTAGCCAGCTCCCATAATGGTCCGTACAGTGGCAAGGAGTTTTGAATCCACATTCCCATGGAACTTTGGAACATCAGTGGGCATGTGACAAAATGCCAAGAACAAACAACAGTGTGGAAGGCTTTCACAATGCAATACAAAGCTCACAAACATGCATCCCAGTATTTGGAAACTAAAACATCTTTTAATGAAGGAAGAAATTGTAGCAAAAAAGGGGAAAAATGAGATGCTGAACAAGAAAATGAATCAATAAGCAAAAAAAAAAAAAAAAATGTGTGACACTATGAATGAAAAACTTTGATGACAAGTGTTTAGGTATAATCCAAAAAATAAAATCAGTTATTTGTGTAGTATTGCCATGAATCTACAACATACATTTTGAATGTATTCAAATATTTAGTATTTGCAATAAAGTCTTTCAAATTTTGTCATTCATTTTTAATGTTTCATTACATCCTTTTTAATGAATGTCCCTCTTTTATTTTTCATGATTTTATCTTCTATGGCAGAATTGCCTTATGGCCTATTAGTTATGTAGCAAAAATGCTGCAAAAAAGATGCTTTTTTAAAATTCTGAACAGATACTTAATATCATGCATGGTACCCCTTTTATTCATCTATTTAAGATGAAGTTATTTAATACATATGAAGTAGAATGCTAGGGACTACTGGGAAGACTATAATAAACAAATTTATTTCTTGTGCTTTTAAAATTTAGAATTATATAATTTTATATTTTCATTGGCCCTCAGAGATAATCCCATTCAGTCATCTCATTTGATAGATATGGGAAATGAAGCACACAGGTTACGTGTCTACTAAGGGAGCTGTAACTAATTCTTAGCAGAACTCCCGCTAATCCAGAACTCCTCCTACTATACTATAATGCTTTCCTTACCTTAGGAATTCAACGAATCATTTGCACTTATTGGAATTAGAATAGTTTTCTTCCATTGTTTCACAGTAGCTAAGCAGAATTTTTATGGAGTGGGGAAATTTAGGCCCATTATATTAATTTTCTCATTAATTTTTGCAGATATATTTATGATGTAACTGTATACATACTTTTGTCCAACTATGGATTTAAATTTCAGGAAAACTAAATTTCTATCATCAAACATGTGCTTACCTATAATACCCAAAATACTATAATACTAAAAATACTGTGTAAAGTACTGAAGCCATTCTGGGAAATCTTTAGAGTTCCTAGGTACGTACCGCATTTTTTATCCTGGATAAGTCCCAAAGGTGTAATGTTGGCTATTATGAAATTGTCTTAGGTGTCAGATTGTAAATTATAATTTTAAAAGTCCTTTTAAATATAATTCCATTGGTAAAAAATGAATTTGAGTTACTGCTTAATTCTCCTTGACCCCATTGATGCTCTAATACCTTTCATTAAGTATATTCCAGGCATCCACTCTTTTCTTCATCCCTGCTCCAGCTAAAGACAGCTGTTCTTCAAGCAGCATTTTTATTAACTTATTTAAGAACTGGGGCATATCTTATTACTCTATTTTCCATTCCTGTCCTATGCAGCTGTAGCTGATACTTTTCATAACAGCCTTTGCATATCAACCTCCTCTCCCATTGCACTCCATTTTTTTTTCTTATTCTCCTTTACTTTCCTTTTTAAGTAAATTAAGGATGTGTGTGTGCATGCAAAAGCCTTCTTTCTTTATCTCTAGTAACCGTATTACTTGAAAGCTTCAGGAATTTAACCGTTATTTCTGTGAGATTATAAGCTTCAGGGAAAAACACTTAGGAATGGTGTAAAAACTCTGAAATGTAAAATATAGGACTTTTAATGACAGCAAATTTTCATTAGTAACAACTCAACTTTAAAATAATGCAATATGAATACAAAGAAAATTATTTGAGCAAAGAGAAGGTTGTGCAAATTATTGTTAACCACAATTTAGTGAATTTCAATTACAAGTTTCATGGCATATGAAAAAATAACTTTTGGTCAGGAAGCTATTTTATAAATAGAAGGCACACATAAATAGAAACCACTAGATGATTGAACACTTTCAAAATTCAAGAAAAGAAATAATGCTTTTTAGTGTATTAATGTTATCATTGTAATTTGAATTTTTTACCACCTAGTATTCACTGCAACCTCAAATAAATCACCCATTCAGTTCTGTGTCTGGATACCTTATGAAAAATTATTACTTTGGAAACAATTTGCAATGTTAGAAAGATAATAAGTAGTATTCCATAAGGATCACAATAATGAAATCTATACAAATAAAAGATACATTAAAAATCAGTAGCCTAATTTTCTGGTTTGTTACTAATTAATTACCCTACTTAAAATTCTTTTTAATGTTTATTTATTTTTGAGAGAGAGACATACACACAGAGCGTGAGCAGGGGAGGAGCAGAGAGGAGACACAGAATCTAAAGCAGGCTCCAAGCTCTGAGCTGTCAGCACAGAGTCTGATGTGGGGCTCAAACCCACAAGCTTGTGAGATCATGACCTGAGCTGAAGTCAGATGCTTAACTGACTGAGCCATTCAGGTGCCCCTAAATTAGCCTACTTTAGATAGGATTTTTTAAAAGCCAAGATCTTGTTTGTAATTTTTAAAATACAACTACATTAATATTTGTTATATGGAAGTCTAACATTTTTAAAGTTTAGACTTAAGATTTAAAACTAACTTTGTATTTAGGATGTTTTTACAGAGAATGGTTAACTGTTTAAGATATGCTCTGTGAAAGCTGGGTAGAATGCTATTCTCAGAAGTATATTAGGAATTTTGCATGAAGATTAACCAACTGCCAAAAGATAGTTGAAAACAGTTGTTGACATGCTTGGCCTAATCTGTAAGGCTTCTTTTCTAGAATGGATATATCAAAAATACAATAAAACTCATCATTTCTACTAACACCTAGATTTGTAAAACATTAGTTAGGAAGTATTTGCCTAGCATTTAAAATTTCTATATAAATATATAACTTATTTTGAATATTGTTGCTGCATTTTTATGGGAAAGCTTTTTTCTTTTCATGTTTTTGTGTTTTTAAAATGTTTTTTACTTATGGAAAATTATTTTATATGCAATGAAATGTACAGAACCTAAGTGTACAATTCAATGAGTTTTTACGAATGCATACTCTTATGTAACACCACTCAACAACATATAGAACATTTCCATCTCCCACAGAAAATTCCCTTGGATACCCACTCTCCAAAGCAACCACTGTCATGATTTCAATCAGCAAAAGTTAGTTTAAGTTGTTCTTGGCTGTATGTACTTTTTAATGTCTGGTGTGTTTCTTTCAACATAATTGTGAAAATTTCAGTAATTGTTCTTTTTTACTGTGGGGTAATTTCACATCTTATGAATATTGCATTATTTTTGTGTGTGTGTGTGTGTGTGTGTGTGTGTGTGTGTGTGGACATGTAGCTTCTTCTAAACTAAGTATTTTGAATAAAATTGCCATACATATATTTTTTAAATCTTTTTTTGTGGAATTCCTGGGTCATAGTCTAGATATGTGTTTGTGTGTAAGTAACTGACAGTTTTCTAAAATGGTTGTACTATTTTAAATACACCCCAACAGCAGTATAGGAGAGTTATAATTATTTCTCAGTATCACCAGAATTTGGTGTTAACAGTCTTTTTAATTTAGACATTCCAGTTGGTGTCAACATTTTCTATCTTATTATAAGTTGTATTTTCATATCAGTGACGATTAATGATGTTAAACCCTCTATGAGTTTGATTTTTTTAGATTCAACATGTGAGTGACATTATGTAGTATTTACCTTTCTGTTTCTGACTTATTTCGCTTGGCATAATGATTTTAAACATTTCTTCTTTTCATATATAAACATTTATAGTATAATCTCCTCTGGATAATAATATATCAAAATTTTTGGTTTTTTCTTTCAGGTAAAATATTTTCTAATTTCCTTTGCAATTTCTTCTTTGAGCCATGGTTATATACAAATATGTTTCATTTCTGATTATTTGGAACTTTTCTAGATATTCTTATGTCATCAATTTTTAATTTATGCCATTGTCAGAGAATATATCTTTAAGACTTAATTTTTAAAAGCTGGCTGAGAAATTTTCAGTGGCTCAGCATATGATTTAACTTGTTGAATATTCTTCCATGCACACTTGAAAATAGTGTATATTCTTCAGTTATTGGCTATAATGTTCTATGTATTAGTTGAATGTGTTTGACACTAATGTTTTGCAAACCTAGATCCTTACAACTTTTCAGTTTAATTATTCTATCAATTATTGAGAAGGGAATGTTAACATATCCCACAACGGTTGTATATTTGTCTGTTTCTTCTTTCAGTTCTGTCAATATTTGATTCATGTACTTCAAAGTTTGTTTTTTTTCCTTAACAAATACATATTTATGATTGCTATAACTTCCTAACTGACCCTTAATCATTATCAACTGTCTCTTTTATCTTTGGGAATACTTCTTGTCCTAAAAGTTCTTTTGTTTGGGAGCACCTGTCGGTTAGGCATCCAACCAGGTCAGGTCATGATCTCGTGGCTTAATTTTTAGAGAGAGAGAGAGCATGAGCTAGGGAGAGGGCAGAGGGAGAGTAAGAGAGAATCTTAAGCAGGCGCCCTGTTGAGCATGGAGCCTGACACAGGGCTCGATTCCAGGCCCTGGGATCATGACGTGAGCCCAAATCAAGAGTCTGATGCTCAATCTACTGAGCCATGAAGACGCCCCTAATCTGCACTTAAAGTCATTATTAATTTCATTGAATTTAGTTCTACTATTTGCTATTTGTTTTCTACTTGTCTTATCTCTTTTTTAGTTCCTCTCTTCTCTCTTTCTTGCCTTCCTTTGAGTTAATTGAATAGTTTTAGTTTTCTACTTTAATTAATCTGTTGGATTTTTAGCTATACTTATTTTTAGTGGTTGCTCAAGGAGATTACAATATGATTGTTTAGTTTGTCATAGCTACTTAATATTGTACAACTTCACATAAAAATGTGAAGTTGCAGGGCACCTGGGTGGCTCAGTTGGTTAAGCAGCCAGCTTCAGCCCAGATCATGATCTCGCAGTCTGTGAGTTCGAGCCCCACGTCGGGCTCTGTGCTGACAGCTCAGAGCCTAGAGCCTGCTTCCAATTCTCTCTGTCTCTGTCTCCCTCTCTCTCTGACACTCCCCTGCTTGCTTTCTCTCTCTCTCTCTCAAAAATAATAAGCATTAAAACAATATTAAGTTGCAAAAATACAATTCCATGCATTTTGCCATATTTTGTGCTATTCATGTCATGCACTTGATATCTGTATACTTTAAATAATTTACATATATGTACATTGTAAACCGCAGTTTATTGTATTATGTTTCTTACAGGGCCAGTAGAGATTTAAATGAATTGAGAAAAGACCACATATCTTTTCTATATAATTATTGTTTCTGGTGTTCTTTATTTCAGTGTCATTTCATCCAGGTTCATACTTCTAGTGTCATTGCCCTTTAACTTTCTTAATACTTTCTTCTGTGCAGGTATGCTTGCATCAAATTCTCTCAGATTTTATTTACTTTAAATAGATTTATTTTGCTTCCACTTTTGAAGGATTTTTTTCTCTGGATATAAAATTCTGGATGGATAGTTACCCCATCTCCCTGCCACCCTCCACACCCCAGTATTTTTCACCTTAAAAATGTCATTCCTTTGTCTTCTAGTACTTATTGTTTCTGATGTCAGCTGCGATTTATATTCTTAGCTCTGGTGTGTGATACATATTACTTTTTCTGGCACTTCTCAAGACATTTTTCTTTATCTTTTCTTTAAGGCAGTTTGTCAGTGATATGACTAATGTGCTTTTTGTTGCATTTGTTTTTTGCTAAGGGTTCGTTTAATTTTTTGTATTGATAAATTAATATTTTTCTGAAATTTGAGAAATTTCTGGTCATTATTTTTTCAAATATTTTTCTTCCTTCTTCTATCCTATTCTGAGACTCCATTTATAACCTCTTGATATCATCATCCTTTAAGTGACTGGGGCTTTATTAATTTTTTTCATTTTTTTCTATGTTCTTCAGATTGAGTTCTATTGATGTTTCACCAAGTTTATTGACAATATTCTGCTGTCTTTAAGCTGTTATAAGTCCAATGAATGTTTCATTTCAGATGTATTTTTAAGTTCTAGAATTTTGATTAATTCTGTTTCATTATCTCTGTTTCTCTGCTGAAATTACCTATTTGGTTTCTAATTATGGTCATGTTTTCTGTTAAGTAAAATAAAATATTTACATGGTTTGAAATTTATTTTCTGATAATTCCTACACTTGAGGTATTCTGTGATTTTTTTTTCTGTTGAACACTTTTTTCTCTTGACTATGAGTCACATTTTCCTGTCACTAGTAATTTTCCTGCCTGCCTTGTAATTTTTAAACTTATATTAGACTTTGCTGGTGATGTTTTGCATAAACTCTGGATTTTGTTATCTTGTTCTTAAGAGTGTTAGTCTTTATTCTAACAGACTATTAAATTACTGAATGATGATTTTGTGAGTATGTGGTTTTGGTTTCTCTATTATCTACAGAGGAAATTCCTTGATCCTGGAACAGAGAATAAAGTAAATATATGATCCTTTTAGGATTTTAATATGAGGCCTGTGCTATTTACCAAGACCTTAATTTGGTGGGATTGAAACTCCAAATTCCAAGGGCGGCTGGGGGGGCTCAGTCAGTTAAGCGTCCAACTTTAGCTCAGGTCCTGATCTCACAGCTCCTGAGTTGGAGCCCCGTGTCAGACTCTGTGCTGCCAGCTTGAAGCCTGGAGCCCACTTCAGATTCTGCAATTCCCAGTTTCTCTGCCCTTCCCCCACTCATGTTCTGTCTCTTTCTCCTTCAAAAATAAATAAACTTTAAAAAAATTTAAAAAATATTGAAACTCCAAATTCTGTCTCCCCTGCACTGGGAAGCAATTAAAATTTCTACTCAGTTTTCCATCTGTTTCTTTCCACTGTGTTCCTCAGTCTGTCCTTATACATGTATGATTAAGCGAGTAGCCAAGCATTTCAGAGGAGTTTAGACCCAGAATTTAGGCCTACCCCCTTTTTGGCTCCCTCCTTTTCCAGCTACTTTGGCAGTCTCACATTCCATTCTCTGACACCTCAAGCCACAAGTTGTTTGTTTGTTTGTTTGTTTGTTTCCTCCATCCAGGGTGCATGGTTGTTATCTGCAGGAGATTTAATCTGATACAAACTGCTGTTGTATCATCAAAACAGATTCTCAAACTTACTATATTTGGGCGCTGAAATATTTTGATATACATTTTTGACTGCCTCTGCAAAATTATTTGTTGCATGATTTTGACAATTCTAGTCACACTGAACATTGTATTTACAATAGCCTTACTGAATATTTTGTGATAAGCACATAGAAGAGAGGTTTACATTGCAATAATATACATGACTCTAAAAGGAACAGTAGTAGATATTTTTGTTCTTACAAATATGTTGGCAATCAGGGACTTTTCTATTTGCTACTTTATTTCACAGAATCCCCAGTCTCACTCGATCTTTTGATCCTTTCTCCTCTATTGGTTGTTTCTCTTTCCATCTCCTTTTATTCTCTCCCCCCCACCCTTACCCAGTGTGTGTGTGTGTATGCATGTCTCATGGAATCCCTGTAAACTCCAAATTCTTTTTTCTCTTTTGTAGAGCTTTCCCCAAACTTTAGATCAGGATTCCTTTTGTATATTTTAATCTATCAAGGTTTTCTGTGCAACTACACTCTTTAGAAAACAGGAATTGTTTCAAGCAGCATTTCATTACAATCAGCATTGGTGACACTTGTTCATCAATCAATACTGGTTACAGAATTGGTGACACTTTCTTCTTGAAATCTGTGCATGCATTCATCCATTTGTTCATTTATTTGTTAAACAAATACTTCCTTTCTAATGTTTTCTTTATTTTTGAGAGAGAGAGAAAGAGAGAGAGAGTGCATAAGCAGGGGAGGGGCTGAGAGAGGTGGGGACAGAGGATCTAAAGCTGACTCCACACTAACAGCTGCAAGCCCGACGTGGGGCTCAAACTCAGGAACCGTGAGATCATGACCTGAGCTAAAGTCAGATGCTCGGGGCGCCTGGGTGGCGCAGTCGGGTGAGCGTCCGACTTCAGCCAGGTCACGATCTCACGGTCCGTGAGTTCGAGCCCCATGTCAGGCTCTGGGCTGATGGCTCAGAGCCTGGAGCCTGTTTCCGATTCTGTGTCTCCCTCTCTCTCTGCCCCTCCCCCGTTCATGCTCTGTCTCTCTCTGTCCCAAAAATAAATAAACGTTGAAAAAAAAAATTTTAAAGTCAGATGCTCAACAGAGTAAGCCACACAGGTGCACCTGTTAAACAAATATTTCTTAATATCAATATATGCCAGATATTATGGGCTTACCTAAGTTTTTTTTTTATGATTTTTTTTTCCAGTTCTATTTGACTGCCCGTTTACTACTAACTTTACAGAGACTCAGTTCATCATCTGCTGTTGTGAAACTATATATACAAATAGTCCCTTTAAATGTTTATTTACTCATATGATTTCCAAGCTTATATATGCATAATTATCCCAAATTGGCCTTTCTTGACCTCTTAGGCTAACTAACCCAATCTTCTCCTCCCAAGATATCTCTATTTATTCATGTTAACAAGATATGAAACTAACATGTAATTTACTCAAATCCCTCAAACAAATCTCCCCAAACCAGTATGTCTCATTTCTTCATTAGTGTCAATGATTCAATTTAGTCTCCAGGTGTTATAGAGTTGTTCTTAATAGACAACTAACTGCTATGTAATTACTCCCTAAGAACTGCTTCAGATAAATAATTTCAAATCAAATTTGTCGTTTTTGATGGATATTCTCATGAGATGGCTTGCTATCTAGAGCTGTCAAACTAATGACTTTATAAAACAAATCAACTTATTTTCCCTCCAAGCAGAACATGTATAACCCATTTTCTTTACAGTATTCTCCAAAAACAAAGCAAAACAAAAGTTTTACTGAGATATTTTTATAAGTAAGCTGTGCATTCAGTAATACTTGATTTAAAAACTATTATTATTATATCTGTGGTCCATAGAGTTTTGGGTCCCCCAGTTGTCTATCTCTACGTGCAGTAGGACAGACACTTTAAACATTTTTAGGAAATTTTTTCCTGTTTACAGATACTTCTTCAGTTCTTTTTCATGTGAATGGAATATGTTAAGATGATTTAATTTGGCACACTAATAACAGTGTGTCAGTCCATATTCCCAGCTTTGTAACACCACCTGAAATCATGTTTATTTTGATAAATTCTGGCCCAGCTACTCCAAAATATATTTCTGGAGTAAGCCAGACAGCTAGAGAGAAGAGTGCCTGAACTGAATAATTAGAACCTCTGAAGAAATAGTTGTACAAAACCATGTTTGATAGTTACTCTGCTCAGTCACATTGAGAGACATTGTAACAAAGAGCCAAGTTAAAGATACTTGGCATTTACTATGTAAGGATGTTGTTGAGGATATTGTTCATTAAATTACATTGTAACCTGTTTATCTGATTTTTTTCTGAGAGAGAGAGAAATATATCTCTCATCTCAGTGACAGGTTATTGCATTTTCTTATTCATTTAATTTTTCTTTATTTATAATCACAGAGATTTACAATCTTGAGTTTTTCCTTTGTATTACTTTCTGTAACACAGGGCCAAATCATAGCCTCCCTCTAGGAAGTGTACAGTGTACTTTTTATCTGTTGACCCGATTCCTGGGTTCATTCTATGTTGTACTCTTCTCTGCCCAAAAAAATAATCACATTCTGCTGATATTCTTTTGCCTTTTTTAAAAGCTCTGTTTCTAATTATTCTTTGTTATTATTGTAATCTGCATTGTACTGTATATATACAACATCTAACCACTTTCTATCAAATTAAACTTTTCCTATTAACTAGCTATGGGGAGGCTCAGGCTTTTCTTAAGTTTAGACTTTACAAATTCATTCTGTTGATTGCTCTCTAGTGCCTCCAGTAGTTACCTAAACTCACCTCTCAAACTTTCAGTGCCTTTCAGTAACATAACACACTTTATGGCCCCCTCTTTTTTCTTATTACTTCCTTAAACTTTCTTTATTCCAGTCTAGTATACTTTCTAGACTTTGACAATTTGTAGCTACTTATATCTTTCCCATACTCATTGTGTTTAAACATCTTTTCCAGCACGTATTTACCGATTCTCAATTGTTCCTCCAAATTAGCCACTAGATATTCTTCCACTGAAACTTTCCTTTGGGCATCACCTATTTGTGGTGGTTTCTGTTAGCTAAATTACTTTTCATATGTGTATGAAAAACAACTTATACCCTAAGACTAATAACTTGCTCACACCATTCAGTGTGAATGTTCAGTAATTGCTATTGATTAAATTCAAATTAGTGCAAAATTTGTATCTGGTAGGCTGAAATATTTTTTTGCACTGAACTTTGTAGGAATTTCTATTTTTATATTGATTCATACTGTGTTAGTGTTGGTAAACTGTACTTTTATTTGTATAGGATCACATATTAGTACTTTGTGTTTCTAAAAAGACTGTAGATTATTTAAAATTAGTAGAAACAAAAATATTCTTAATAACCTAGGAAACATTGTGTTCATACTTTTTAAAATTTTATAAATATAATTTATAAATATAAATTTTCAGGCATCTGTTTTGCTTAAAAGAAAGTACCTCTGCAGTGGAAGATAAAAATATAGTCATAAATAAAGAATTAAGGAAACTTGGTCTTTCATGTTAGTGTACTTAATCAGGTCAGTGAGAAGTCAATACAGACTACCATAAGAATCTTATCATGGGAGGTTGGCAACTGCTCATAATTGATGTTCAGAAGTTTAGAGAATAATTACACTTTATACACACTTTCATCTTCTAAGTGGAACCCTACTAAATAGTCAGTAACAACTGACATGCATTCAACCTACAACAAATGTCACTTATATAGTTCTATAGCTTTCATTTCAATCATGATGAAAGTACTTCACAGATAAGAATAATTTATGAATAAAAATGTAATTTACGGAATACCTTGCCAGTGAATGTTGATCGCTTCATCACAGTTCAGTCATGTTTAGAAAATCTAAGCAAGCTGTGTGATTACTCCAGGAAGCATGGAATGATGTGTTCAAATTAGTACCATCTGTGGATAGAAAAAAATTGAGGTTTTTAGTCATTCTTAAAGAATGGAAATCCGATTCTCCATGCTAAAATGAGTGTAATCCTTTTTGTATCTGTAATTCAATAGGGCAGTTGCTTTGAAACAGTCTAGTTCAACACGCAGTTCATCAAAAGAGAAGATACCGCATATAAATGCTGGTCATTTATGAGTGCCACTGAGGTAGCCTTTAAAAAAAATACTGTCTATGAGTTATGCTATGTATTTGGCTTCGACTTAGATTTATTTCTGGTTTATCTTTCTAAATAAATTTGTTTGGGATATGTGTGTAAAATTTTGCACCACGTGAAAACCAAAGGACTGTTTGAATGAAACATAATTTATGCATACAGTCAACACTTACTGAGTGCCCAGTATGTGCCAGACACTGTGTATCTGTGGAAGGTCCATCACTGTGTCTGTCAAATGGAGGGCAACTCAATTGTTGTTCCTCTTCCTTTAGTCAGGTTACAAAAAATTCTTCTTTTTTCCTTATCAAGTTAAATTACTATCCTTTTAGACCTCTTTTCCCCCCTCTGTGTTATTTATTTGGAAAACACAAGGTCTGTGAACCAGAATTAATCTGCTGAAAATTTTTACTATGTAACATATTTTGCCATTGGAGTCTTCATTCCTAAGACCTGAATATTGGAGGGGGGAACATTGGTCATCGAACCATGGGCATTTAGTCATCCCTTTTGTTGAATTAGGAAAAGGGTAGACTCTTGCCTTCTCCAGTTCATTGGATAACGAATGCATCCCTTTTTCTTGCCACTTTAATTGCTTAGTAAACCCTAGGTAAGGGAAATTGAACATGGAAGGGGTGGTTGATCATGGACTCAGAAGAGAGGGAAATGTGTTGATCATACTCCCTGTTTCCCAGGAAAGAAGAGAGTCTATGGTTTTAATGCAGATGAAAAGTCAATATTAAACTTCTCAAGTATCCCCACTGCTCTTAGGGATAAAACTAAAAATCTTGAATCCAGTTCACAAGGCTCAACATTATCTGATTCTGGCTTTTATCTCCAGCTTCCTACCTTTATCCATGTCCTTGTGGACTCAGATATGTTTCTTAAGGGTTCCTAAAAACTACTCTCTTTTCCCCCAGAATCTTAACACATCCTGATGTTTTCACCTAGGAAGCTACATCTTCTCTGTTAGTTATCTGATTAAATTAAAGCCTTTCCTGACCATTTATCTAAATCAAATCTCCTGTTACTCTCTCTTACTCATTTGCTCATACATTAAAAAAAATATTTATTGAATGCCTGTTTTGTTGCAAGCATTACTCTAGACCTTCAGAGACACAGTCTAGTATGTAGATTGATATTTGCATGTGTATATAATAAATAATAAGCATACACGTTTTGGAGTAATTAATCTTTTTTATTGATATGAATGTAGAATCAAAACCTTTCTAGATCTTTGGTGTACATGTTGGAACAAAGTGGCAATGAAAAGAGGATGAGAGGGCACCTGGGTGGCTCAGTTGGTTGAGCATATGGTTCTTGATTTTGGCTTAGATCATGATCCCAGAGTTGTGGGATCCAGTCTCACATCAGGCTATGCACTGAGTGTGAAGCCTGCTTAAGATTCATTTTCTCTCTCTCTCTCTCTCTCTCTCTCTCTCATTCTCTCTCTCTCTCTCTCTCTCTCTCTCTCTCTGTGTGTGTGTGTGTGTGTGTGTGTGTGTTCCTCTCCTTGTCTCTAAAATAAAATTTCAAAAAAAATTAAAAAAGAAAAAAGGATTAGGCCTATTGAAGGTGGGTTTTCAGAGTAGAATTAATATTTATAGGAGGGTGACTGTCAGTTCAAAACAATGAGGTACAGGGGCACCTGGGTGGCTCAGTAGGTTAAACGTCTGACTCTTGATTTCAGTTCAGGTCATGATCTCATAGTTCATGAGATCAAGCCCCACATTGGGCTCTGCACTGGCAGCACAGAGCCTGCTTAGGATTCTCTCTCTCTGTCTCTTTCTGTCCCCTCTTCTCCTCAAATAAATAAATAAAAACATTTTAAAAACCCAATGAAGGACAAACTAATAGAGGTATCTGGAAATAAATTTTATTTTATTTTATTTTTTTTCTTTTTCAACGTTTATTTATTTTTTGGGACAGAGAGAGACAGAGCATGAATGGGGGAGGGGCAGAGAGAGAGGGAGACACAGAATTAGAAACAGGCTCCAGGCTCTGAGCCATCAGCCCAGAGCCTGACGCAGGGCTCGAACTCACGGACCGTGAGATCGTGACCTAGCTGAAGTCGGACGCTTAACCGACTGCGCCACCCAGGCGCCCCTGGAAATAAATTTTAAAAGAAGCCCCTCAAGATTTTGAGTTTCCTTTTGCTCTACATATTTAAGCAGAGGCCAGAAAAGTAGAAATTGGTCATTTTATAGGAGGAAATTGTATTAGTTTTCTATTGTCATGTCACAAGTTATCATAAATTTAGTGGTTTAAAACAACACTTATTGCTTATTACACAGTTCTGTTGGTCAGAAGTTTGGCTATGTTATGCCTGGATTCCTTACCCAGAGATTCACAAGCTGAAATCAAGGTGTCATTCAGCTGTATTCTCATGTGGAGCTCAATCCTCTTCTAAGCTCACAAGTTTGTGGCAGAATTTGGTTTCTTACAGTTGTAGATCTCAGATTCCCATCTCCTGGCTGGCTCATAGCCAAGAGGTTGCTCTTAATTTCTAAAGATAGTCCTAGATTCTTTACCATATGGCCCTCTTCTTCAAAAGCAGCAATGGATAAATTTTTGTACATTGAATATATCTCTTGTCTAGAATATGTTACTTCCTCTGTAATGAGCCAAAGAAAACTCTCTGCTTTTAAAGGACTCATGCTATAAAATCAGGTCTACTGGATAATCTCTGCCTCTTTTGTTTATTTTTTATTTTTTAAAAGTTTTCATTTAAATTTCATTTAACAGTGTAATACTGGCTTCAGGTGTACACTATAATGATTCAACATTTCCATACAACACCCAGGGCTTATCACAAGTATATTCCTTAACTGATTTGGTTTCTTAATTACAGCTGAAAAAACTTTTCCATATCAGCACCTATAGCAGTGCTTGGTTGAAAAACTGCACGGAGGGGAGTATACAGGGGCCAGGAATCTTGGGGGACATCTGCCTACCTAAAGGTCAGACATAAAAAGACAAATTGACCAGGATCATCTCTAAACTTCCTTCAAATTCTAACCCTGTCATCTTTTGATTCATTTGCCTGTTCCATGAATTCAACCACCAAAATAGATCTAAAAATGTATTTATTTCTTATTGCTACTGTCTTATTTGTCCTGAACACATCCAGTGGTCTATAAATTTGTCCCTTCTCCTGTTGTGTAATTACCAGACAAGACTTGATAAAATGTATTTCTGAACATCTCACTCTGACACCTTGATAGCTTTCCATTGCTTGACAAACTGTAAGTCCTTCTAACACAGTATGTTCCCCAGTTATTGTACAGCCTTTCTGTTTGTAATTGCCAATATGAATTATAAACCATAGTTGAACTTGACTTAGATCACAGTACCCCCTCTTCTAAGTCTCTACCTTTATAATCAGTGAAATTCTATCTCACATGCCACCTTTTCACTTAAAACTTTCCTGAACCCTCAAATCACCCATATGTCTAAATTTGTTTTCTCTTCAGGTGGTCTGAGTTCAAATTTAGTGGCTACGAGATTTAAGTAAATTATGGAAGTTCTACCTTTTATAGAAATTCAATTTAAAAATTTTTTAATGTTTATTTTTGAGAGAGAGAGGGAGAGAGAGAGAGCAAACAGGGAAGGGGCAGAGAGAGAGGGAGACACAGAATCAGAAGTAGGCTCCAGGCTCTGAGCTGTCAGCACAGAACCCGACGGAGGGCTCAAACCCACAAACCATGAGATCATGACCTGAGCCAAAGTCGGATGCTTAACCAACTGAGTTACCCAGGTGCCCCTGGAAATTCTATTTTTTAATCAGATCTAAAACTGATTCCTCTATAAGGTATATTTTCCTTAAAAATAACTTTTTCTCTAGTTGCTTTTCTGCATAACTAAAAATAGAAGAGGGGTGTGTTGTAGGTAGCATATCAAGTATTCTGTTTTTAATGCTACTTTGAAGGTTAATGTTTAATTAAATACAGTAAGGTTCAATGATAACTATTAGTATTGGAAAATAGAGTAATTTAATCTAATCATATGGCTTTAAGTTATCTACTTCTTGTTTTCCATTGCATTAGACTTTGTCTTCTCTTCCAGATTTAGGCAAATATATAAGCAATAGATCTATAGATAATTCAATAAAAATTTAAGATGAAATTAAAATTTTTAACTGGAGTCTAGGCCTTTCTACAGAACTCCAGACTAATGTATCCATCTACTATTTGACATCTCTTTCTGGGTATCTGATAGGCATTTCAAAGTTAACATGCTCAAAATAAATTCTTAATCTCTCTCCCCAAATCTTACTCTTTCCAGCTTGGTTAATAATGACTTCATCTTTCTGTTTGCTCAATCCAGAGGCCATAGGGCGTTCCTCTACTCTCTCTTTCCCTTCCACCTCACATGTCATGCATCAGCAAATCCTGTCAGCTCCCTTTCAAATGATGTTCAGCATCTGAAAGCTTCTGTTCATTTCTGCTGCTGCAATCTGGGTCAGACCATCATGATCTGTTGTGTTGACATTGCAACAGCCTACTAATTGCTGTCCCTGTTTTCACCCTTATCTCCCTTCAGTCTATGCTCTGCACAGTGACTGGTGCAATTCCATGAAAACATGTTAGAGCCTGTCATTCCTCTGCTCAAATGAAAGTCATTAACAATGTCCTACAATGTCATACACAATCTAGCTTTCGTTATTTCCTCTTAGACAGCAACTCCTTCTAGCCACACTGGCCTCCTTGTTATTCTCCAAATATACCAAGCATAGCTCCAACTTAGTGCCTATAATCATGCATTTTCCCCTGCAGGGAATGTCCTTTTTTCAAATATTCCCATGGTTTTCCCCAAGCCTTCATCAGGAACTTCATGCCTTCTAATCTAAAGAGCTTAGATTAGAACTTCACGTCTTCTCTGACTACTCAATTAAAAATTTCAATATCCCTAGATCATCTCTCTCTCTTTCTTATTTCTTCCTTATTTCTCCCCATAACAGCAATCATCATCTAAAATATTATATACAATATTTACTTATACTTTTATTGTGTAAATGCTGTTAAGCACTTGACACAAATTAGGTGCTCATTAGATATTTATTGAATCCTGAATTAATATGATATGTTTAGGGGTCACCTGGGTGGCTCAGTCAGTTAAGCATCTGACTTTGGCTCACGTCATGATCTTGCAGTTCCTGAGTTCTGGCTGCATATCAGTCTCTGCACTGACAAAGCGGAGCCTGGTTGGGATTCTCTCTCGCCCTCTCCCTTTCCGTCCCTCCCCCATTTGTGCACTCTCCCCGCTCTCTTTCAAAATAAGTAAATAAACTTAAAAAAAAACATATGATGTTTAGGAATGAATGGGTTTTCTAACTCATCATTTTCTTATTTTTAAATGTGACTATTGTTATACAGCTTTTGTGAATTATATAATTTTCACACAAGTCACTTGGTATCATTCTATCTCAGCCTTCTAAGCAAAAACCCTTGTACACACACACAGGGAAAGGCATGGTTGAAGAAAGTGCTTATACCACTTAGTGCATTGTTCTTTCGTATTCCTAACCATAACATGCTTGTATTATTACTAATTCAATAAATGGCTATTTCTTGAAAATAAGACATAAGCCTTATGTATATTGAATCCTTAACACCAGGCTCAGAGCCTGACACATGATATGCATATAGCAAACCAGTGGTTAATATGAAATCTATTAAGTGACTCCAAGTAGGACTATGTGATTGTGGGTAATAGACAGATACCTTAGTCTGTGTATTTTCTAAATTTTTTTAACGTTTATTTTTGAGAGAGAGAGAAAGAGAGAGAGAGAGACAGAACACGAGCAGGGGAGGGTCAGACAGAGAGGGAGACACAGAATCCAAAGCAGGCTCCAAGCTCTGAGCTGCCAGCACAGAGCCCTACATGGGGCTCGAACTCACGAACTGTGAAATCATGGCCTGAACAGAAGTCCGATGCTCAACTGACTAAGCCACCCAGGTGCCCCTTAGTCTGTGTATTAATATTAGTCTGCTGGATGATATTCTAGAAAAGATTTTGTCAGTTTTAGATATATGCAAGATAAAATAAAAATCAGCTAATTAAATAAATCAATTAAGTTAATAATATTGTTTATTTAGAATTATTTTATATTCAGCATTTACTATGTATAAGATATAATTGTGTCTATATAGACATTTAAATATGAGTATGTTTTCTTGGGAACTGAATATTAAAACTCAGACCATACCCAGGGAAGTATATAAGTTTAAATGAGCATATAATTTTCTTTTGTACCAGTACTTATATATGAAGCCAAAGTAAGTTTATATAAGATTCTTATGAGTGAATTTGGGAGCAAAATTGGGAATTAATAAAATCACAGTTGTTTTGCCCTCTACCATTTGAACCAGCAGTCTCTGAAGCATCACCTTAAGGTTCTGCTCATTAAATGTGGTGATACTAATCTAAGGGCAGTTGTAATAAGAGTTGCCACTAGGTGCATAATAGGGACATATTTTTTAATCCATTTCTTCCTTCCATTTATAAAATTTTTGGTAATTCTAATTGTTTTCAATTTTTCTCCCTTAATTTTTAGTCCCCAGTGTACCCACAAATATTGCTTTTTCTAATGTTCAGTCAACTAGTGCAACATTAACATGGATGAGACCTGACTCTATTCTTGGCTACTTCCAAAATTACAAGATCACCACTCAGTTGCGGGCTCAGAAATGCATAGAATGGGATTCTGAAGAATGTGTTGAGTATCAAAAAACCCAATACCTTTATGAAGCTAACCTAACTGAAGAGACAGTGTATGGATTAAAGAAATTTAGATGGTACAGATTCCAAGTGGCTGCCAGCACCAATGCTGGTTATGGCAATGCTTCAAATTGGATATCTACACAAACCCTGCCTGGCCGTAAGTATTATCTTGTATGTGTATTTATACTTCTGCATTCAAGAAAAAGATCTTTGAATGATTTTCCACAAAAATCACTCAAAGTATATGTAATAATTGCTCTTGCAACTTTAATTTTATTTTTAAAACTAACTAGTTAGCCTACTTGCTTAGACAGCATTAATCATAATTAGCTAAATAAATTTCTGGTACTTATCCTGAACACTATCTACATGGAATTTTAATGGCTTCTATGCAAAAGAAATAAGTATTACACACTTATAAGTAAATACATATACACACACATTGATATCTGTTAATGATTTCTACTTAAAACAGTTGTGTATAAAATCACTGAACATGAAAATAACTGAATTAGTGTATACACTAATGCACATAGTACCATTTGTTTTTAATTTAATTGAATCCCAATGGGAAATTCAATTTCAAACATTATTTGTTAGGGCTTTTCTCAGGCTTTCAGAGTTGTACCAAGGTCCTAGAGTCTTCTCTTGCAATAAAGCATTATGTGCCTCTCTTGTAGTATCATTAAGCTATACTGATTGCCACTGAGCACCCTTAGTCCATGCCTACCTTTTCCCTTCATGTATAGATGCTTTGCTGCTTTTAAGCCAGACTTTACAACCTTTTCAGTGACTTTAGGCGTGCGCACACACACACACACACACACACACACACACACACACACACTCTTGCAATAGCTGAGACAGATCTCTCAGCAAGCAGCTTTTCAGCTTGTGCTTTTTACCTAATAAAATCCTGAGGAAGGAAATACCAAGAGTGCAACTCCTAGCTTGAGATATGGGGAAGGAAAAAATACAGAGAAAAAACACATAATAATTTTTCAAAATTATTCTGCTATCTACCTATCTTTCAGGACTTTTGTATTCAAGAAAAATCTCTTTACATGCTTTTCCATAGAAATCACTCAAAGTATAGGTAAAGATGCTCTTGCTACTTTAGTTTTATATTTTAAAACTAACTGATTACTCTACTTGGTTAGATACTATAACTACCCATTAGTAAGTAAATAAATGTCTATTATTTATCCTGAACACTATCTACATAGAATCGTAATGTCTTCCATAAAAAACAAATAAATTATAAATCAAGTCCTGCAAGTCAGAGCTCAGGAGTGGCTGCACCATCTGAAATGCCACTTCCACCCCAAGATATCCATAGCAAATTTCAAGTTGGCCGGGTCGCCCATCTCAACACCATCCCACATAAGCCATCCAAATAGGGACCTTAAGTTATCATTCTTCTCTCTTGATCAAGACTGTTACTAGATAATTCCTTTCAAATCCAAATCACATTTTCCTAAAAGTTTTTGATACCTATAGGTAGAGTAACATACACACGTGCAAAGACACACACACACACACACACACACACACACAGAGATTGTCAGTGATAAATAGATGTTGTTGTAGATCTTTATAGATAGAGAAATAAACTTTGATCTAGAAGTTTTATTTTTAGGTCCCTGATTGTGCCTCTTGTTACTCTTCCCAGGAGCACCTGGCATAATGTTTGCATAAAATTCCAATCAATATTTGTTAATGCAACACAACATTTGAGATAGAATCCATGTGATTCAGCCCTCAACACAATTATCCAGCTTCTGCTCCTTGTAGCACTTTGACTTGGGTTCTATAGTATCCTCTCTTCTGGTTTTTCTCCTATCTTCGCTGGTAACTCTTTTCAGTCTTCTTTGCTCATACTTTTTTTTAACTCTAAGTGTTGGAGAGCCCATATATCTATATTTGACCTTTTTCTGTTTCAACACACAACCCTTAGGAGATCTGACCTTGAAGTAACCTTATCTTGTCCTATGGCTTTAAAGTCTTATTCTCAAATATCTATTTCCAGCTCTGACTCCTCCCTAGAACTCAGATCAGTATATGTACCTGGTCAACTGACATCATTGGGCATGTGTGTCAAATATAACTCTGAAAGTTAATGTGGTCTAAACACTAAACCTTTCATCCTCCAACCTTCCCTGTTTCAGTAAAGTTCACCATTACTCATCTGGTTGCAGAAAATGAAAATCTAGGCAGAATTCTGTTCCTCCTCAACTCTGCCAATGATTTATTTCAACTGTGCCATCTAAATACATCCCTTCATTTGCATTGCTATAATACCAGTCCTATCCTTGTTACTACTACCACTGCATTGACCTCTTACTGACTTCCTGAGCTTTTAGGCCCATCTTTTTAAACCTAAATCACATGATGTCACTTCTTTGTTTAAAGCCATTCAAAGAATTTCCATTACTTTAGAATAAAATTCAAATTTCTTAACACGATTAACAAAGCCCTACATGACCTGGCTCTTACTTAACCCTCTAACCTCATCTGTAACTACTTTCCCCTCACTATACTCACCATTTACTTTTTCTGTTGCTTAATTGCACTTGACTCCCAGAACTTGGGCCTTTGCACCCCTTCTTCCTTTTGACTGGAATGCTCTTTTACTTCCATCTTCACATGAGCAGCTTTTCATAATGTATACCTCTACTTAAATGATTCCTGCCCAAAATGGATTTCTCTGACCACCCAATTTAAAATAGCCTTGCAGTATTTTTCTAGAATGCCATCTTACCTTAATGAGCATTTATAATTATGCAATAGCTTTTTTATTTTTGTTTGTTTTTAGAATCTGTCTTGACCATTGCTATTTCTATTGCCTAGAGAATGGTTCCTGGTAAGAGTAGGTACTCAGTAAATATTTTCTAAGTGAGTGAAACTTGATTTAATAAGCTGAAGTGGGTAGGGGAGAATGAACTGTCTTCCAGTTCAGGTGATACTGAGCATGATGGTGCCATAACACAGAGAAGAAAACTATGGAACAATCAAATTTGGGTTGGGTTTATTAAATAAATATGGTTGTTTTGAACCTACTGATTTTGAGAAGAAGTAACTATTCTAATCCAATTAACTAGAAAACAGAAAGAAATACATACTTAGAGATAAGAAAGTAGGTAAAGTAGGAGTTTTAGTTTCATCAGCCAATAGGAATAAATAAAAATCACACATGAAGATTTGATTAAAAAATGATACATTGACTGAATGAATAAACTTTAAAGTCCCAGAAGGGCAACTGGGTGGCTCAGTCGGTTAGGCGATGGACTTCAGCTCAGGTCATGATCTCACAGTTTGTGAGTTCCAGCCCCATATCAGGCTCTGTGCTGACAGCTCAGAGCCTGGAGCCTGCTTCAGGTTCTATGTCTCCCTCTCTCTCTGCCCCACCCTTGCTAGCATTCCATCTCTGTCTCTGTCTCTGTCTCTGTCTCTGTCTTTCTCTTTCAAAAATAAATAAACATTAAAAAAATTAAAAAAAAAATTTAAGTCCCAGGGCAACTGGAAGTTAAGTGAAGGGGTACTATAATGAATGAAGCAGGCTGTTATTTTTTTTTGAATATATGAAATTTATTGTCAGATTGGTTTCCATACAACACCCAGTGCTCATCCCAAAAGATGCCCTCTTCAATGCCCATCACCTACCCTTCCCTCCCTCCCACCCCCCCATCAACCCTCAGTTTGTTCTCAGTTTTTAAGAGTCTCTTATGCTTTGGCTCTCTCCCACTCTAACCTCTTTTTTTTTTCCTTCCCCTCCCCCATGGGTTTCTGTTAAGTTTCTCAGGATCCACATAAGAGTGAAAACATATGGTATCTGTCTTTCTCTGTATGGCTTATTTCACTTAGCACCACACTCTCCAGTTCCATCCACGTTGCTACAAAGGGCCATATTTCATTCTTTCTCATTGCCACGTAGTACTCCATTGTGTATATAAACCGCAATTTCTTTATCCATTCATCAGTTGATGGACATTTAGGCTTTTTCCACAATTTGGCTATTGTTGAAAGTGCTGCTATAAACATTGGGGTACAAGTGCCCCTATGCATCAGTACTCTTGTATCCCTTGAGTAAATTCCTAGCAGTGCTACTGCTGCGTTATAGGGTAGGTCTATTTTTAATTTTTTGAGGAACCTCCACACTGTTTTCCAAAGTGGCTGCACCAATTTGCATTCCCACCAACAGTGCAAGAGGGTTCCCGTTTCTCCACATCCTCGCCAGCATCTATAGTCTCCTGATTTGTTCATTTTGGCCACTCTGACTGGCATGAGGTGATATCTGAGTGTGGTTTTGATTTGTATTTCCCTGATGAGGAGCGATGTTGAGCATCTTTTCATGGGCCTGTTGGCCATCTGGATGTCTTCTTTAGAGAAGTGTCTATTCATGTTTTCTGCCCATTTCTTCACTGGATTATTTGTTTTTGGGTGTGGAGTTTGGTGAGCTCTTTATAGATTTTGGATACTAGCCCTTTGTCCGATATGTCATTTGCAAATATCTTTTCCCATTCCGTTGGTTGCCTTTTAGTTTTGATGATTGTTTCCTTTGCTGTGCAGAAGCTTTTTATCTTGATGAGGTCCCAATAGTTCATTTTTGCTTTTAATTCCCTTGCCTTTGGGGATGTGTCAAGTAAGAAATTGCTGCGGCTGAGGTCAGAGAGGTCTTTTCCTGCTTTCTCCTCTAGGGTTTTGATGGTTTCCTGTCTCACATTCAGGTCCTTTATCCATTTTGAGTTTATTTTTGTGAATGGTGTAAGAAAGTGGTCTAGTTTCATTCTTCTGCATGTTGCTGTCCAGTTCTCCCAGCACCATTTGTTAAAGAGACTGTCTTTTTTCCATTGGATGTTCTTTCCTGCTTTGTCAAAGATGAGTTGGCCATACGTTTGTGGGTCTAGTTCTGGGGTTTCTATTTTATTCCATTGGTCTATGTGTCTGTTTTTGTGCCAATACCATGCTGTCTTGATGATTACAGCTTTGTAGTAGAGGCTAAAGTCTGGGATTGTGATGCCTCCTGCTTTGGTTCTCTTCTTCAAAATTACTTTGGCTATTCGGGGACTTTTGTGGTCCATACAAATTTTAGGATTGCTTGTTCTAGCTTCGAGAAGAATGCTGGTGCAATTTTGATTGGGATTGCATTGAATATGTAGATAGCCTTGGGTAGTATTGATATTTTAACAATATTTATTCTTCCAACCCATGAGCATGGAATGTTTTTCCATTTCTTTATATCTTCTTCAATTTCCTTCATAAGCTTTCTATAGTTTTCAGTATACAGATCTTGTACATCTTTGGTTAGATTCATTCCTAGGTATTTTATGCTTCTTGGTGCAATTGTGAATGGGATCAGTTTCTTTATTTGTCTTTCTGTTGCTCCATTATTAGTGTATAAAAATGCAACTGATTTCTGTACATTGATTTTGTATCCTGCGACTTTGCTGAATTCATGTATCAGTTCTAGCAGACTTTTGGTGGAGTCTATCGGGTTCTCCATGTATATTATCATGTCATTGAAGCAGGATGTTATAAGGCAGTTGGGAATGGTGGAAGCTGTGACAAATTAACAGAGAATGTGCTGTCTAAAGTCTGATGAGTGTCCTATAAGCAGGCCGTGCTATCAGGACTTCTGATGTTCTCAGAGAAATGGGAAATTTAGGTTTTTTAAATGTGAAAACATTCCATTTCTTGCCTGTGATAATTATTTTTTAATATAAAAGCATTTAGTTGTTCAAACTAAGCACATCAATAGCCCAGGTCTGGCCTGTGGAAGCTAATTTGTAGCCTTTGGTTAAAATAGACGGTGTGCCTGTGCATCTGCTAACCCTGAGGATTCCCATCCTACTCCTTACAGTCATCTCACTCAGATAGTACCTGCTTTGGGGCACTACGGTGAGCCAGCAAGTGGGCTCTCCACATGCATCATCTCCTCATGCACTCCAGATATAAGGCTAGATGTTCAATTAGCATAGAATGACGATTAGCATGATTAATTCAGAATCTGGTAAATGAAACTGTAAAGTTGAGGTTTTAAAGAATCCCACATTCTTAATGTGCAAATTTAGGAATTTTTCCATTTGAATATCATTGCTTCCACCCTAGTCCCCCCTCCTCCTTACCCCCTTTTTATATCTATGACCCACTTACTAGCATTGAGTCATTTTCAATTTCCTACTAGTACATTTTGCTCATTTTGGTCTGAAAGAATAATGGTAAAGTGTTGCAAACTTTTCACAAGCAGTGTGAGGTTGTTTTTTTTTTTTTTTTTTTTTTTTTTTTATAGCATTATTTTCCTAGTTTTACCAGGATGCCTTTCTTTGCCATTGGTGGTTCGTTGGTTGGTTGGTTGATTAGTTCTTGATGCAGTGGAGAGTAATCGTGGCTTTTCTTCATGCCAGCTTCCAGGTCTTTAATTGATGACTAATCCATAGAGTGCCTCTCTATGGAGCACTAATTTGTCTTTTATCCGGTATTTTTCTTCCCTCTGGATCTAGTATCTCATTGCTACAATTTGAATTCACCATTAGAGAATACTTAGGTATGAAGATGTTTGTCAATATATAAGTAGGTTTTCTATACTACTCCTATTCCCTTCCTCTTTTTTTTTTTTAATATGAAATATATTGTCAAATTGGTTTCCATACAACAGCCAGTGCTTATCCCAACAGGTGCCCTCCTCAATACCCATCACCCTCCCCTCCCTCCCACCCCCCATCAACCCTCAGTTTGTTCTCAGTTTTTAAAAGAGTCTCTTATGTTTTGGCTCCCTCCCTCTCTAATCTTTTTCTTTATGCTTGAGAGCTGATTTTCTACTCTGTTGTTTATCAATAGAATAAAAGAGTTTCCCTATGTTAATTCCAGAGTATACATAGAGAATCGCCTTTCTACCATGGTAATTAAGAAAGAAAAGTAAAACGGGGCTCCTGGGTGGCTCAGTTGGTTAAGCGTCCAACTTCAGCTCAGGCCATGATCTCGCGGTTTGTGAGTTTGAGCCCTGCAGCAGGCTATGTGTTGGCAGCTCGCCCAGAGCCTGGAGCCTGCTTGGGATTCTGTCTCCCTTTCCTTCTGCCGCCCCGCCTCCCTCGCCGCCGCCCCCCCCCCCCCCACACTCTGTCTCTGCGTCTGTCTCTCTCAAAAATAAATAAACATTAAAAAAAATTTAAAGAAAGAAAAGTAAAAAGATTTATGCATTTCAGAATTTGTGACGACATGATTTTTCTTGGCATTTTCCAACTTACTAGCTTTTCATCTGAATATCTATATGTGTGTGCGAATAGGAAATCGTGTTAGTTATGAGAATGAGAATGAGTTAGTTACTTTTTTAGTCTCAGGAATAAAGAAGACATTTTTTCTGAATTTTATATATAAAGAAAAATATGGGACAATCAAATTTGGGTTGGTTTATTAAAACATATCATTATTTTGAACCTGTTGATTTTGAAAAGAAATAACTTCTAACCCAATTAACTAGAAAACAGAAATACATACATACTTAGAGATAAGAAAGTAGGTAAAGCTAGGAATTTTAGTTGATTTTAATGTGTGTGTGTGTATATTTAATTTATATACACACATATCTGAATTTCATAATTATACAGTGAAAGAAAAATTTTATTTATTATATTAAGCCCAGGAGACATAATCTGAGATTACATTTGATGTGAAAGACAAAAGACACTACATGTATTATTGCCAGATAATGTATATGGTGAACTAACATGTGATGTAAAAATAAAATAAAATAGTCAAGCAACAAAAATCTCGAAAAGTAGTAATGCTTTTTTAAGATAGAAAGTAAGTAAAGATTAGATATTTATTCTGAATATTAAAGATGAAAAACATTAAAGATATTTTGCAAACATAAAAAGTAACCTGAATGGAGAAAAATAGTAATTTTAGTATTATATATCATTATTTTAAAAAGTGTTATGTTCTTTAATAATAGGGTATAAGAAGATAAAATGATTAAAATGAGTAATTTCTCTCAATTTAAGAAAGACTAAACAACAATATAAATTAGTATAAATCACTGTTTCAGATGTGACATTTGTAATGGCATCAAGTTGCACCCAAGCACTTAGTAATAAAACCTCATATCAAAACCTGGAGTTTCTTGATAAGGAGCTAGAAATTAATGGCTAGTTTGCTATCAACTTTTTCAAAATTGAATAACTCTAGACCACCCAGTCTGAATGATAAATATAAAATGTTCCAAAACGGCGTATAGAATAAGAAAATATGTAATATTAACTCTCTTTAAGCTCGTAAAGAAGAGCAACTAAATTGAAAATCCAGGAAGCAAAGTGAGAATTAACTTGGGTTACTTTCTGAATCTGAATCTACCACTGTAAACTAGAGTGAATAAAGGAAACAATATTCAGCCAACGCAAGCTAATATTTCTTTCTCCCACATACTCTGATCTAGATAATTGAAGCCAAATTGCTTTTCTCCTTAAGTCATCTGTATAATAGCCATAACTCTCTACTTCATGCTGAGTGTGTATAGATACAAACATAATCACAAAAATTACAAATGACAGAAATATTTAACTTGAAACATTAAACTCTTGCAGATAATTTTACTCATCTTTTTTTTTCTTCTGATTAACCCTTATACTCAAAAGCAATTTGAGTTGTGTGTGGGGGAGGAATGTAGAATGAATGGAAAGCTGTTAAATATCTCCATGGTGCACAATAAGTACTTATAATGCTGAGGAAATGTACAACTTTAAAAGAGTGTGGGTGTAAAATTAGTATGGAATGAAATGGGACTCTCATAATGTGCATCTCCTATAGACCACCAGGACTGGAAGACAGCAAAAAAGGAAAATTCCTGGGGTAACACTTAGGTTGTGAAAACCACAGGATACCATACTCATGAGGAATTTTAACTACCCAAACATCTGTTAGGTTAAAAAAATTCAACAAAACATGCTTCATCAAAGAGGCTTCCAAGGAATGCAACTTTATGATCTAAAAAGAAGAAAAACCAAATAGAGGGCAAAATACTCCTTAACATTTTTAATGTTAATATATATTCAATTATATATAATTATATATTATATATATATTGGATATATATATATATATAGAATCTATATATATTTAATTATATATAATGTTTATAATGTGTATATATACATGATATATAATGTATATAATATATTCAATTATATATAACATTTATAATGTTAATATATATTCAATTATTTTCCTTAATTTATTCTAAATGGTATAATGTACTTATAATGTGATAAGTGCTATCATAACAAGGGTAGGTATTATCCCTCCTATAAAGAAGCAATTACATAATGGCAAGAAGAGATGTTAGCCAAGAATAAATGGGAAAATATAATGCAAGACATAAAGAAGCCCATTTGGTGACAATGCATTTTTAGAATGGCTCTAACCTGCTGACACTAGAGGAAATGGATATAATTTATTCTAGACATGATGATTGTACTTCTGTGAAATTGTTAGATGCTGTTGAAAGTCTTCTCAGTTAGTTGCCTGAGACTCTCAAATGTGTAGTTCAAGAGGACATCTCTCTTCTAGACCTATGTTGAAGTTACTGGTATGACTGCTTACTTCCACACACATGTCAGACCCCATTATTACCATTGCCCCTGCCCCACTGCAAACCTTCCCTACATGTGTGTTCCCTGTTGCAGTGCATTATACCATCGTTCACTTAATTGTTCAAGCCAGTCATCTAGGAATTATTCTTAATTCTTTCTAGCTATCCCTCACTCCCAAGTACATACCTGAGTCTTACTGAATTTACTTTCTGAGTATTTCTTAAATGTACTTTTCTCTGTTAAGAGTCTCTAAATCGAAACCCTTAAAATTCATTTCATAGAGGGACACCTGGGTGGCTCAGTCAGTTAAGCGTCTAACTCTTGGTTTTGGCTCGGGTCATGATCTCACAGTTCATGAGGTTGAGCCCCACATCATCAGGCTCTGTGCAAACTGTGCAGAACCTGCTTAGGATTCCCTCTCTCTCTCTCCCTCCGTCTCTCTCTCAAAGTAAACAAATAAACTTAAAAAAATCATTTCCTAGATTATTACAAAAGTTATCTAAATGGTCTTTCTGGTCCCATTTTCTCTACCCTTTACCTGAATCTAGCTTTGGAATATACCTATCTGACCATGTTATTCCCCTGCTTAAAATCTTTGATAGTTTCCTATTTTACTGTTGTGTAAAAATCATACTTTTTAGTATGCTCTATAAGATCATCTATGGTTTTGCATTATATTCTCCATACATGCCTTGCTCTATCTCTTTTGTGCTCCAGAATCTTTGCTATTCTTTCTAACTATCCTGTCTTCTTTTTGGAGACCAGCTTCTTTTCTTTAGGTTTCACACCAAACATCTCTTTTACAAAGCCTTCTATGAGTTCCTCTTTCCACTCACACATCTAAAAATTGTTTCTAAAGTATTGAACATGTTGCTTCATAATTGTTTCTCTCTCTCTCTTTTGTGGAACTCTGAGCTCCTTAAAAGCAGAGATGACTAGGTGATTATGTTATATATATATGTTTCTACCCTCCATGCCTACTCAGTATCTAAGACTAAATGAGTATGGCATTTGGACTCAAGGAAGACATTTGACTTAATGTGCAAATTTTTCAATGTCCAAAATCTCCATTGCAAAGTAGTTCATATTAATTACTTTCTTCAATTTTTTTTTGGTCTATAACTTGTCTTTCAAATACTTGCATGGTTATAGCCAAAATTAAAATTCTCCCAGTTACTGTCCATGTTTAACATGTTCAGCTTCTTTTATTTCACAAAACTAGTCTATTTTATATTGCTGATACTGTTTTTATTTTAACTTTTATTAATATAGGGAGTATGATAACTGCATGTAGGAAAGAAATATGCATTTAATAAATTGAGAAATATTTCAAACAATAAAGGAAAATAATGCATTCCTATTTTAGAAGCACTAACAGTATCTAAACAATTAACTGAGGTACTAAAGTTAATGAATTTGTATAGTAAGTTGGGATCATAAGAGATTGATAGTCCGTGAAGAAAACAGAGAAGAATAACATCTGAATTTGGGCTGCTAAGTATGATTACAAAGAAAGGATATTTGAGTGAAATCATAATTTAAAGGTCATAATAGTGAGCATATAAAATTAAAGAATTTAATAAAACATCCCACTATGTATTTAACTCAGAAGGGCTTTTGGTAGGTTATTAAGCAAGTTTTCCGAGTTTAAATAAAAATATTTTGAAATTCCATTACATAACTACATAGAATGTGTTTTTCAGCAAAATCAATAAAAATAAAAGGATTTTATAAAGATCATCAGTTATTTTTTAAATCATTAAGTTATCACAAGAAAAAATTGAGAAAAAATACCTTTCCCCTAAGTATAGCTAGCTGTATTTTATCCTTCAAATATTCAAATGAATTCTCTGACTTTCTCATCTCAAACTTCAAATCTCGTGTTGAATTATATTTATTTGGACTCTCCTGAGAATCTTTTTTCTCTTCGTTCAGAAAGAAGTGTGAAGTTAGGCTTAATTCTTTGTGATTTTCAGTCATTAAGCTCAGTTCAGGTCTGCCTCAATACTAGGCCCTGGGTCAACAAAAATTCAGCTTCATTTTCTTCTACATTTACTAAGAAAGTTGGGAGAACTCTGATTTGACTATGGAAAACTCCCAAATCTGAAAAGACCATATAATTGCTATACCTAGTAGTTTAGGGCACTTTTTGGTTGGGCCCAGTAACTGAATTGAGAGCCCTTGGCTGGGTGGTTAAGAATAATGACAACAGCTTATCAAGTGTTTGTTCTGTGCTGGTTCTGTTCTAAGAACTTTACACACATTGGTTCATTCATGAATTTCAGTTATTTCTAGGGTAGAGTCTGTGCTCTTAGATCTTAACTAGGACTTGGGTAAAGCCTCCTGATGACATAAAACTACCACAAAAAAGAAGCAGAGGGGTGCTAAGTAGGATTGCAGAGAAAAGATATTCAGGTGAAATCATAATTTAAAGGAAATAATAGTAGGCATATAAAATTAAGCTGTTTACGAAAGCTTCCAACTCCATATTTAATGTCAAAAAAAAGTTTGCCAAACTTTAAGCAAGTTTTCCAGAATATAAATAAAAATATTTTGAAATCTCATTTGCATAAGCAAATGCAATGTCTTTTTCAGCAAAATAACTAAGACAAACAGTGAAAAGAAATTTTAAGGATTATCACTATGTGATATTATTAACTTTGACAACTGGGACTAAAACAGACCAGGAGATATTATACAAGCTTCTAGTGTATAATGCAACTATTTCTTTTCCCAAACACATTGGATGGGACTTTTCTTTACACTTTTAGTTTCTGTCTCTTTACTGATACACCTGATAGTTATTTTACCCTGATTATACCTGCATACAATGAAGGGAAGGAGGAAATAGGAACATTTATCCTGACCCCAACCCTCCATCATGGTGATAGCCTCATCTGAATTATTCCAAGTGGTTCCTTCACGGAGCTTCAAGTTACTGTAGAACTGATGTTTTCTTATGTTCTTATGGAACACGATGGCCTGTTATTACTCTAGGCACATTGGAAATGGGAGGGAGTGACAGTAGGGAGAAACCTCTTCATAGTTTTTCCAGAATAAATAGAAGGTAGGAGGAGACCACTTTGGGGAGTGTGTGTTGGCTGCATGCATATTTCCACATCTATCACCACAAGATCCCAAACCCTCCACTGCTTCCTTAACTATCACAAAAGCAGTAATTTAATCCCTATCCAGCCTTCTGATTCCGTGAAGTCTGGGGTGTGACCGCAGAATGCTCTTTCCTAACAACTTCCCAGATAATATTGATGCTGCTTGTATGAGACCATATTTTGAGAACTGTTGTAGAAAGTTATTTCGTAGGGGCGCCTGGGTGGCTCAGTCGGTTAGGCGGCCGACTTCGGCTCAGGTCATGATCTTGCGGTCCGTGAGTTCTAGCCCCGCGTCGGGCTCTGTGCTGACAGCTCAGAGCCTGGAGCCTGCTTCATATTCTGTGTCTCCCTCTCTCTGACCTTCCCCTGTTCATGCTCTGTCTCTCCCTGTCTCAAAAATAAATAAACGTTAAAAAAATTAAAAAAAAAAGAAAGTTATTTTGTAGACGTAATGCTATTCTAGAAAAAGATGTATTATCTGATCCTAAAAACAATAGTACTAATATTAGAATACTTTTATTCTTAACTGGTTTGGCTAGTATTAGAAGTGAGAGTTTTATGTATTTGGTATTTTTTTTCAACTTAAGCCAGATTGAAATGACTCAGAAAATTACTCATTACACATCACAGAAAATGGTCATTCAATGAGGTCTAATACTATGGGCATCCATGAATCATTCTCAGTATTCATCAAACAGTCTGATTAGACAGATTCTTAGGCTGATAATATTTGCCTTTGTGATGCTATCTTGCTGTTGGGAAATCTCACTATAAAACAAAATTAAGGTCTTGTGGAATGGTAGGAGATATTTTATACACCAGTCATAGTGTCCCATAGGAGGCAATGAGATCACCAGAGTTTAGAGAAACATTAAACACCAAGAAAGGACAGCTGATTAGTGTAGTATTGTAACCAGTAGGATATGCCCTGAGATGCTCTTGGCCTGCATAAATATAGTCAATCTAATTGCTAAATTTCTTTAGGTCCCTTGATGAGCTGAATTATTTAAAATGTAAGGAATCTACTTAAACCATCCAATTAGATTTCCTCTAGTCCTGAGAGACATGTAAAACTTAAAGCTAATTTTTAAAAGTGTGCTAAGTCAAAGCGAACTCAGTCCCAGGGGCTAATACTTGTATATGCTGAGGAAGAATGGAGTCTCTCATTTATTGATGATGGTAGGTAGGAATCCGGTGGTCCACTGTACCAAATCCTGAAACCAAAATACCCTGAAGGGTAGGCCCTTAAAATAAACTTTTAGCTGAACTTAAATGATATACAATTTAAATCACATGTGTAAAGAGCTCTATATTTTCTGTCTTGTGAGTTGTCAAATCTTTTGTTTATATTTATTCTTTTAGGAAAGTCACTCTAGCATGGCACACTAAAAACTATACAGTATTTTGTACAACATTTTTCATCATTAAATTTTCAGGGATCTGCAAAAGGCAAAGTTCTAACAAGTTTTTGAATGTGCTTATTCTGAAAGAATAGTATTAGACATACCAAAATATATGGTTCTTAATCAAACTGGCATATAGACTTAGGGGCATTAAAACTCTTATATGTACTAGCCAAAATGATGGTCTATCCAGACTCACCTTTCAGCTGACACACTTAGCACGGGGACACAGATGGATGGGAAAGATGACCCTGACCCACATAAGACCCACATTCCTGTGCAAGGATAGAAGCATGATAATCAGGAAATTATGGTTGTTAGTTACAGAAAATGCATTATTGTGAAAACCAGGGGAAAAGTGCTTATGAGAGGAAGTGATTGGATTATGGGGAATGAGAGAATAAAGATAGATCATTCCTACTGAGTAAATTGCTGTGATTTATAAGAGAAAGGGTATAGTGATATCTTGGCCCATTACTGACTAGATTCATTTCACAAACAATCCTAAATCAGAATGTGACAGTTTATGGAGAGACAAACAAAGTCTCCCAAAGATGCTTATACATTGCTAAGCTTTTAAAGTGGCATATTTTCAACTCTCTATGCCTTTAGGATTTAAACTTCCTTGGTTTTTGTGGTTGACATTTATAATTGTAATTTTGCATTCTCCCTTATGTGACTCTAATAATAGTTTACTTCACACTGAAATAAAGAGAAACAAAATACTGGTTATATTTTATTATGTATTTTTGGAATTTTGACAATTTCCAAAAGAATATTACCTAAAAGAAATTTCAAAATATTATATGCTTAGAGGTACACTATAATATTTGAGACACTATTAAAATAATTAGATGTTGTTTTTTAACAGACTTGAGCAATTTGGTTTTCTATTTATTTCTCTTAAATTACCTATGAATTAAATGAGTATCTTTAATTGCTTTATACAGATGAAATAAGTAATTAGTTACATATTATATTCATATAGTATGTTCCTATGTCAATTTAGTTATGTATGTGTTTACTTTTTTTTTTTAGTTCAGATTTAGGAGTTCTTATCCCGTTATATTCTAATCCTTCATGAATACAAATTGATATAATATATTCTAAGAGAAATTTTTCACACAGGATTCAACACTGGAAACACTTGTATAACAAAACAGGCAATTTCATCAAATTTACTGAAAACACAAATGCTGTTTAGAGTGATTATTTCTTTAAAAAGAGAAAAAATAAAATCTTTGGAAAAGTTCAAAAAGTGTCATTAAAGCACAGCTCAGTGAGGGGCTAAATATCTTGCATTTTGACAATTATTGATTAGTGTATAGAACTGAAAATATTTAGTAGTGTGAGTGGTTAGTGTGTGCCATGAATGCTCTTTAAATGTCATTTTCCTCTCAGCTCTGCTTGGAGTAACAACACTCCCTGATGAGGGTTTGATTACTGGTATTTAAGGAACGATTGCAGGGTTGACATTTTACTATGGAAGACAAGAGTTGAAGCAAGGCCTCAGTACTGCTTTCTGAGCTGGTCTACAGACATTGTAGCTTGCAAGACTAGCCAAGGTTTCCCTTGGGAAATGGTTTTGGATCTGTCCTCACTCAAGACCCAAAAGATTCAAACTACCAAAAACAGGAGATGTAGACATATTTCCTTGGAAACATTTCCAAAGACAAGCTACTATCCACATAGTCACAGAAAATCCTCAGTAAACTGTGTGTGATGTCTGGGCAACAATAATGTACCATCTTGCCTGCCTGCTAGAATGAGTTTGGTTTAAAGGTTAGTTGTGACAGCCATTGAATTGGTATACTTTATAGAGGTATATGAATTCGATTCTGGAGATAATATTTCCTCTTTTGATCTAATTAAATTTGACCCATCTTTCTGGTATGAGTTAGATACCAAGTGTCAAAATCTATAGGGCTCCTTTAGGCTATGAAAATATAGTATGGCATTGTCTTTTTGTCCATGATAGCAGTTCTTACAAAGACCCTAGCACTGGTCTTAAAGGCCCTACACAAACCTGTCCCCATTTCCTCTCATACTCTCATTCTGACCTGGCTTCAGGATCACTGGAGTCCTTGTTATTCCTAGAAGACACCAGGCAAAATCCTGCCTCAGCAACTTAGCATTAGCTATACTCTTGTCTGTGACACTCTTCCTTCAAACATTCTCATGCTTCTTTACCTCCTTCAAATCTTTGTTTTAATGTTAACCTGCTTAGAGAGGCATACCCTGACCACCATATTTAAAAGTAACTCCCATCATCATCCCCATTCTTATTACCCTGCTTCATTTTTTATCATAGTGAATATCATTTCTTAGCATGGTATATAATTTACTTAAATATCATTTGTCTCCCTCCACTAAAATAGAGGTTCTATGAATTTTCATCTCCTTGATTTTCTTCTCTATCACTGGCACTTCAAAAATGCCCGCCGTGTAGTAGGTGTTCAATAAATAGTTCTTCAGTGAAGAATAGCCGTTACATTCTAGACGCTCTACATGGATAGGTCCACAATTACTTCCATCACTTTTATAGGCTTTGTGTCTTCCCAGTGTCTGGCACACAGAAGGTGCTCAATCGATATTTGTTAGTTGGATGAATGTATACATTTCATCCAAAAGCCAGCAAAGCATTTGGGAATAAATAAAGAGAAAAGGAACCTAAAATATGTTCCTAAAATGGTATACTTTAAATTTGTTGGCTGTGAGTAAATTGCTCCTTTCCACAATGCTTCTTACAGACCTGGAAGGCAGGTTGTGCCAGAAGATTAATAAATGTTAAATAATAGAAACAATTATTAATTAGTGGTTGTCTTAATAAATTTGTACTTCTAGCTTATCGCCTTTTACAGAGTCAAAAGCAGAGGATAGGTCATTAAAACCTGCAAATCATCTAACATTTTCAAAGCAGATTTCTCCATGAAGAAAGTGTGCACTAGTGATCAGTAATGGTATACCTTGCCCTGAAGCCTATCCACTCCTCGTTTAACATTGTGAATAAAGAGATTCAGGGATGCTGTTTGTTACATTGCTGCTTGTTAAGGTGGGCATAACATTTCTAAGGAATATCCAGCTTGGAAAAGAAAGAGGGTTGCCACTCTTAAAGATGAAATATGTTATTCTGTTAGGGCATCCAAAAACAATTATGCAGGTGGCAGGAGAGCTCTCAGCTCTCATTTGTTATGTGTAATTATCTAAATGAATTATGCTACAATTTGAAGCACTTTTCAGAAATCTAGGATCATACAATTAAAAGTAATAAAGTCTAAAGATCTCAGAATATACAGGTGTGTTAGTGCTGGGATTCCATGATCTCTCCACATTAGTTACCAGAGA
The DNA here is from genome assembly GCF_028749965.1 of Puma concolor. Classification (NCBI taxonomy): domain Eukaryota; kingdom Metazoa; phylum Chordata; class Mammalia; order Carnivora; family Felidae; genus Puma; species Puma concolor. Next base: position 38,717,321 of record NC_141673.1, on the reverse strand, counting down.
AATCACGTTCCCAATCCTGTTATCATTATTGGTGCCTTGCAGCTCATCACATCTCGGAATCCTGAAGCATCCCCTTTTCACTCTCTCTCCTGGATGCCTCCTTGGGCCATATGGACTAGATCTCTGAGTCATTGTTCAGAGAGTCAATGTTGCACAAGGATCAGAAAAGATACATGTAGGAAGGATATGTTTGGCATTTTCCCACAGAAACTTCCCTATACAGGTTTGCTATGGTTGCTAGATTTCCTCTGTTGTTATATCTGAATACTGTTTTAAAATATTTTAATGCTACTACTAAAATATATTTTTATGGGCTGAGTCAGGTACCTAAATTACACACATAATATCTCTCTTGGAAGCATATTCTAAGTGCTAATAAAACATTCATAGTTTAAAGAATTGCCACTACTATTAACGTTTTAAATAACTGATACTGAAATACACCTTTTGGCTCTCTTCAGAGCATATGATTCATGTGAACCAGATATGCCTGCCATGTTTATGCTATCCTGATTTGTAAGGAATTATCTGAAATGTAAAAACAAAAACAAAAACAAAACTTTTCCATCCTGGTCCTGTCTTCTAGGCTTATCCTTCAAACCATCAGTGAGGCATTTCAGTCCTGTGAATGTCTGACTCAATGAGTACAAACAGAAAATTATTATCTCCTTCCATAGTCTTGTCCCTACCAAAACCATTATCTGTTCCTGAATATGCTGTTGGTTTGAATTCTATGAGCATTCTCCTGATTAACATGGGAATTAGCTTTTGCTACATATTCTGTGTCTGTTTTTACCCACATATAATCAGCCTCGAGTTAAAACAAATTTTTTTAATTAAATTTTCTAAATAGCTCCAGGATTCATCTCTTCCTATCTATGCCTAGTGCCACTATCCTAATTTAGGATCTCATCCCATTTCATCTGGCTTTTTGGAAATAGCCTCTCTGGGCTCAGTGCTTCAGAGCACTTACCTTTTTCATAGCTACCTGAGTTTTCTTCCTAAATCACTAGAAAAATCATTCCTTTTTCCAAAAGTTTCAATGACAATCTATTATTTAAAGAATGAGCTTCAAATTTATTGTAATAACCTGTCTTAGTTCCCAAAGGACTACTTGAGGTTTGTTCCCTGCTATATTGCTCCACGAACACCAGTCTCTCTATAATAATCTGTATTCCTTGAATTTAGGGATTCTGAATCTTTTTTGTACCATAGATTCCTTCAGCAGTCTGATGAAGTGTGTGGACCCCTTCCTAGGATAAATTTTGAATGTATAAAATAATAAACATAAGATTACCAAGGAAAGCAATTATACAGTGATAAAATTCTATCTGTCTGTGGACCCTGCTGTTTATGTCTTTGTGGCTTTGGCTGTGATCCTTTTAGCAAAGAAGTGCCCCTAAACCTGCTCCTCTGATTATTGAAATCCTTCTCATCTTTCAAAGCCTATTCAATTCCCATCTCCTCTGTGCAACTTTACCTAGACTCCCTCCTCCATCTATACTCACCACTTCACCCTTTGCCCTCTCATAGTCGATTCTTTGTATTTCTAGTCTTTATCTTAACTTTGCCCTTTATTATAATACATTGTACTAATTGACAATGATGGGCCAAATAGTAAACTAACTGGCCACTTTCACACATTTTGAATTCATGGTTCTTTTACAACTCTGTGAAATATGCATCTGAGGAGGAAACTGAGGTCCAGAAATTTTGTTGTTTGACCAAGATAACACAGTTTTGCTCTTATAAGTTATTCGAGGAAACGTATGTTTTAACTTCTTCTTTATACCTTCTCAGGATCTGTGGAATAATATTTGTTCAGTAATGTTTGCTCCTGTGGATTTAAAAATCAGAAATACTGTGAAATACTTATCTCCCAACATTTAATGTCCTAAGAATTGACAAGAGGCCATAGGAGGCCAGAGATACGCACAACAGTGTGCCTAGTTCAACGCATGTCCCATCAAGTGCGACTTAAATCCTTCTTAACCCTCCTAGTTCCTAGCGGTTTCGCAAACTGAAAATTTACACAAGGGTTTTCGGTAGTCAGTACCTTAAAATATTATCTCTTGTTTTGCACTCATGATTAAAAAAAAAGCAACGGTAATACAAATAGAACAAATTAAAGAATTTGTTTGGAATCATAATGAATGCAGGAAATGTTTACATTTGTGATAATATCATTGGTATAACCTATTTCCTATGTTTCTCCCTCAGTAAAAACAATAAAAGCAACCCAATTTTAAATATAATTCCCTTGTGCCAGTTTCACTTTTCTGTAGCCAAACATGTTTCCGCAGGTTTTCCTAAAACGATATTCTTAAGCAATCTATTTTTAAATAAAAACTTTTATTCGAAAAGATTTATTTTGCAATAGTAAGACTTACATGTCAAAGTATTGTTTTGAGTTCAAAAATCATATATTTATGATCATTTATCTCTCACGTGGAAGTTTATGTATAGTAATTATATTGCAAGAAATTACTTCTTTCAATTTGCCAACGCCTTTAACATGCTGTGAACTACAAAATAATGTATAATTAATTCATTAAAACTATCCTTTTTTCCTGGCCTTTTCTATTATTGTAGCGAATACTAACTCACATGTCTCAGGGTAATTGATTTTCTATTTCTATAGCTCCAGATGGTCCTCCTGAAAATGTGTATGTGGTAGCAACATCACCTTTTAGCATCAACATCAGCTGGAGTGAACCTGCTACCATTACTGGACCAACATTCTATCTGATTGATGTCAAATCGGTAAGGCATGTCTTACCTTCTGCAAAAGGCGGTATAGAGAATGATTAGGAATATACATTTTGGAATCAGACTATTTGAATTGTAATTTTAACTCTGTTAGACCCTAAACGCATACTGAAGCATATACCTAGGCAAACACCCTGTGTGTACTTCACTATACACATCTGTAAAATAAAGATTAATAACAGTACCCAGGGTACAAAGATTTTTGTCAGGACTATATTAGAAAATATGCATAAAGATCTTTAAACATCGTCAGACACATAGTAAGGATCCAAAAGTGTACATAAAGTATGATTAGAATGATTAGCATTATGTTTATCCTCTGGCTATAGATGAGATATATAAACAGTCATTAAATTAATAATACATTGGTTTAAAATACAGTGAAAACATACTTGCTTCAGTAGCGTATGTACTAAAATTGTAATGATGCAGAAAATTAGCAGGGCCCTTGTTCAAGAGTGACATGCAAATTTATGAAGTGTTCCATATTAAAAAAAAATACAGGGGTGTCTGGGTGGGTCAGTAGGTTAAGCGTCCAACTTTGGCTCAGGTCATGATCTCATGGTTCGTGGGTTCGAGCCCCACATCGGGCTCTGTGCTACCAGCTCAGAGCTGGAGCCTGCTTCGGATTCTGTGTCTCCCTCTCTTTCTGCCCCTTTTCTGCTCATACTCTCTCTCTCTCTCTCTCTCTCTCTCTCTCTCAAAAATAAATAATAAAGATTAAAAAAAATTTTTTAAATACAGTGAAAAACACCTCACAATACAAAAAGGGAGAAGACATTAAGAGAAATAGCTCCCAAATAAGGTAACATCAGAGCTTAATTTTGAAAAATACTTGAAGCAGACCATAAAAAGGAATGGTAATAAAAGTGTGAAAAGTAAGACTCAAGAAAAAGCAAGTGGTTCAGGAATCCCTGGTGAAAGCATTCAAGAAAAGGGCTGAGAAAAGAAGCTAGATCAGGAGGCAGACTGTATAACATGTAACAGAGTTTGGGTTTTATGATAAGGCCAGTGGAGTGTCAATTGAGGAATTAAAGCAGTGTTGGGATATAGATTTCTATTTTATAGGATCAGCATGGTTGCACTGCAGAGGATAGAGCAATCTTAGTACAAAATTAGGCAAGGGGACAAGAAGCTATTAGAGTAACTGGGTAAGAAAAGATAAGGACAAAGGAAATGTAGTGAGGCAACAGAATGAAAAATAATTTAAATCTACAGCATCTGGCAAAAAAAAAAAATCAGTGGTTGGTGAGTGCAAAGAATAATTGAGGATGATTTTAAGATACATTATTTGGAAAACTGTGAAGAGAAAGAAATTTTTAGAGGAAAGGAATGAATTCAGTATTATATGCCCTAAGTTTGTGATGCCTGGGAGACCTTCAGATGAAGACAGTATTAGCAGTATTATATATCAATCTGGAGCTCAGGAGAGGAAACCTGAATTTGGAGACTTGGGAGGTGTTGGTATGATAGTTGAAATGATAGGAAGAGATGAGATTAAATATGGAACATGTAGTAAGAACCTCTTCTGTAACAGCTAACCTGAAGATCGAATCTGGGGAATACAAACGTTTAAATAAGAGGTCACTGAAGTCACCAGACTAGAGTAGCCATCGAGACAGAAGGAAACCCAAGAATGAGAGTCAAACCTTTCTCTTAAAATAGGATGATCAACAATGTAAATAATGCAGAGTTTTAGCTAGGACGAGGATTGGAAAGACTGTGTTAGCATCCTGCTTGGGTTTCACTGGACCTGATGACCTCTCTTCTGGTGACATCTAATGCATTAAGTCGGGTAATTTATGGGCAATTCTACCCCTTTCTTGCCTATCTCTACCTATCTTTTGTTTAACTTTTATACTTTTCTTATGTCTTTATATTATTTCTAAAATGGAAGTGCTTCTATCTCAAAAGACCTGTCATGATTAAAAGAAAATTTAAGGGATTTCCTTTGTAGAACATTATTTGTGAAGACTTTTAGTTCATAATTAGCCAAAAGTAATCAGCATGTACGACAAATGCCCTGGGACTATGTATTAAAAGCAAATTATAAAATGATAACACAGTGTTTGGTCAAATAAAAGATACCTATTTTTCGTGAAAACAATTCTCTTTTGATTGTGCTTAAAGGAAGGGAAAATAAAACATTTTTTAAAAAAGTGATTCATAACTTCATTCTCTTAGCATTCTTATTGAGATGAAAAATGAGCAAGAGAAAGAGAGAAGAATGTATAACGTTATAACTGCTTATTTTTATATCAGTTACACAGCATTACCTTTCCTTTGCTAACATTTTGATGTAAATATGTTGTCTTCATTTTGCATAAAGGGGAATTGAGGCACAGAAATTATAAATTCTCCAGTAGTTAAGACCTGGCTAAAACCAGCAGATAATGGTGTGACAGGAGAAAGGAAAAACCATCAAGTAGCAAATAAAATTTGCCAGCTTGAAATATATGCTCATCTAAACCTTTTGAGTCAAAAAGAGCAAGTATTGAAACAGATCCTGGCACTTCATAGTTTCCCTGGGATTCTTGGAACTAAGCATTTAGTTCCTTCTTTCTTTCTTTCATTCAACACATACTTTTAAATACATCCAACATTCCAGCATTGTGCTCAGTGCTGGATTATGTGTAAGTGAACAAGTTTCATGTGGTCACTGTCTTTTTCGAGCTTATCTGCAGCTCATTTCATGGATATATAATTATCTATCTTCAAAAATCATTGGCTTCTACACCAGGAAAGAACACATATCATTGAATTTAGGACTAGGGCTATAGCCTGGCCTTTGCCAAGTACTAGCCACAGAGACATAAGACCCTTTTCCTAGGAGACTTAAATTAAGCAAAAATTGACAATCTTAAAGATTTATGGTACAGATATCACCCTGGGTGATACTACTGGAAATTAATGCATTTTATAGTCCTTTGTTCATTGTTCCCTTTATTTTTTCAAAATAACAAACATTTTTTGTTTTGTTTTGTTTTCATCAAAATAAGGATGCAAAACATAAAGTTCCGCTCTCAAGTAGCTCACACTAGGGTGTGAGACACCAGAGTATTAACAGCTAGTTACACTCCAATTACAGAGTATAAAGTATGTAATTTTTTTCTAAATATACACTAGCAAAGTAATTAAAGTTCTTATTATGAGGGTCATACAACACAGAAGAGACTTCAGGAGCAGGTTAAATTGATTGTGGAATGAATAGAGGTGTAGCAGGTAGGGAAGGGTGCAAATGGGACAGGAAGAAGAAAGAAAATAGAACCAAATAATAACTGGCATTGCTTATAAAACTGCCACACTGCAAAAATGATGGGACACATTTCATAATAATAATTGATGATCAAATATAATATGAGCAAACAAGCTTGGAATTGATAGAAAGAGAACAATGAATCAAAAAGGTCTGAGGTTTCAGTCTCAAGTAAGTGGATAAGTAATGATTAACAATAACAGGGTAGGTTTAGTGAAGAAAGATAGTGAATTTAAGATAGAGTAGATCTGTATCTGTATCTTTTTAAGTTGTATCTGTATCTTTTTAAGATACAGTAGATCACAATCATATTATGTCATATTTTTACCTCAATATTGTTATCCACTGTTTTAATGGAAGACATTAGAATAGTGTAATTTTACTTTTATATGATCAGGCCCGGTGTAGTAGTAGAGAGTTCCGCATTCTTGAAAGACTTGGAAGGAAATCCTATCTCAGCTACTAAATAACTATGGAATCTTGAGAAATTCACCTCAACTCTATAAAATCAGAGTTCAGATAGGTATAGTGGTCAGCCAAGCAACGTAAATGAGCAGTCAAAATGAAGCCAACTGGATGAGGCAGTGATGAATTGGACACTTACGTCCCATTACAGAAGTCAACTATAAGTCATCTCTAGATAATTGTTACCCAGCATGAATATAAGCCTAGTCTTAAGGAAAGATTTTTATGTGATGTTTAAATATTAACAGCTAACTAAATCATACACACTTTCTACCAGTGAGTACATGCACTTGATCAATGGTATTGCTATGCTGACTTGTTTTCTGCCACTTTAGAGACGTGAGGCATCTTACTTCAAATCTCTGTCTGAGGTGGGAACAATCTATTTGACTTTGCAATACACATATTATTTATTAGCCTTTTTCTACATCCCTCATAGTAACATCTTCTTTAAGTTAAAAATCTCTTAGAAAAGAGCATTTGAAGAATATTTTGAACAAAAACCTTTCAAAGTTACAAGGGAGGGTCAAGTTGAAAATGAACCTAGTAATGGGAACAGTGTGCACAGTCTGGTTTTAAGTGCTTCAATTAAGATACCTGAGATTGGGATGTATTATAGGATTTCAAATTTTCTGATGTTCATTTCAGGAAAGGCCCTTTTTAAAAAATTTTTTAACGTTTATTTATTTTTGAGAGAGAGAGAGAGAGACAGAGCATGAGTGGGGGAGGAGCAGAGACAGAGGGAGACACAGAATCTGAAGCAGGCTCCAGGCTCTGAGCTGTCAGCACAGAGCCCAATGCAGGGCTCAAACTCACAAACTGTGAGATCATGACCTGAGCCCAACTCAGACACTTAACTGACTGAGCCACCCAGGCACCCCTGAAAGGCCCTTCTTTTTAATGCTAAAAATTTTACTATGTTTAATCCCTGAGTGATTAGGCCAGACTCTCCATCAAAGACATAGTATGTTTGAGCACGCTATACAACTATATTTAATACTCCTAAGGATGCTCATTTTTGCACATCTAATAATTATAACAACCACAATTAACTGAGTCCTTATCCAGTGCCATGCATAGTCCTAGATGGGAATTTTTCAAACTGCCATCATGACTAAAATTTTTTAAATGAACTGGAATAAAATTTAAAAGAGCAGAAGATATCAAACTGCATTTCAGAAAGAAGTTGTATTTCTCAAAATTTTTTTTTAAGTGATAAAGAAGTGTGTATGTGTACACAGAATCTGAAGCAGGTTCTAGGTTCTGAGCTGTCAGCACAGAGCCCAACACGGGACTCGAATCCACAAACTGTGAGATCATGTCCTGAGCTGAAGTCGAATGCTTAACCGCCTGAGCCACCCAGGTACCCCTGTGTTTCCTTTTTGTAGGTCACGGTCAAAAGAAATATCAAAATCTCTGTGCCAGCTACTTCAGATCTATTTTTTTAAACCGCAACACAACAGTTTAAATAGATGTTAGTACTCCAGTTTTACATACAGAGAAAGTAAGACACAGACAACATAAGTGACTTGTCAAATGCTACAGGAACTATTACGTGACCAAATTGGAATTTAAACCCTTAATGGTTGATTACCAAAGCCTATATTCTTTCTCCTATAAGACATTAAAGTAGAAAGTGGCGTTTCATTGACACAAGATGATACTTACTCGTTCACTGGAGGGGTTGATTACTTGTGGTTGGTTGATTTTTTTTTCCTTCTACTTTCGATTGTTGAAATAATTGCTTATAAGGAAACTGTTAAAGTAGTATTTTAGATTTCCCAGGACAATCTGACTGTAAGAAAAAATAATTTAAATCTTGGCTAGATAAATATACCACATGTAGCTTTTTATTATTATGTTTGGTGATTTGGATCTTAAGTGCTGCTTCCTTTAATTACTAGCTATTTTTTCCTATAGGTAGATAGTGATGAATTTAATATTTCCTTCATCAAATCAAATGAAGAAAATAAGACCATAGAAATTAAAGATTTGAAAATATTCACAAGGTATTCTGTGGTAATCACAGCATTCACTGGAAACATAAGTGCTGCATATGTAGAAGGAAAGTCAAGTGCTGAAGTGATTGTTACTACTTTAGAATCAGGTGAGGCATGTTTTCCATCATTGCTAAAAATGGACAGATTTAAGTGTGTTTCTTAGAGTTTCTCACACCACCCCCTAAAAAAGGATACGTGTCACAAGAAATTTTTAAAGTGTATGAAATACAAAATATAAAATTGAGTGATCCACTGTAAATGACAAAAGTGAAGTTTTCTGTTTACGTTTTTTAGGCATAGTGGAGTTGTGGAGAATAATCAGTTCTTGGAAATACAAACAAATTAGCTCATGATAATGTACTGAATTCTACTTTTTATACTTATTTAAACACTAAATATTTCAGAAATTGAGTTACCTTGCCTATTTTCCAACAGTCTATGGCCACTAATGCTTCATGTAAAATTCTGTCCATTATTTCTGTCCATGAATTAAATGCACATGAAAGTGATAATACTCTATCATCATGTATCTGGAATTCAAAATTAGAATCCAGGTCATGCTTACCATATCTGTTTTCTTCACCTAATCAAATGACATGTTTTATTATATAACCTATTTAATAAATGTCAGAATCCATACAGATCATACAGATTTCCTCAAGTTCCTCCAAACAGGGTCTGAATGAATAAGATTATAACCAATAGGAATTAAGTGTGGAAAGTCAGCTTCCCAGAACTTGCTTGCCCTGTCCTCCTTCAGACTCCTGATGTTCTTTGCCACCAGATATATCTTTGGAAAGAGCACATGAAGGGATGTGTTGCTATAGTTTTTTTGTTGCTATCTATAAGGTAAGTATAGGAGGTAAAAAATGTTTTTCAGCTAGTCTTTTCATTGTGTTATATACTCTATTGTCTATAAAATTATGGTTCTACATTAAAGGATAACATCTTATCCTCAGCACCTAAAATTTCATGTTTCCATTTTGCTGCCACATATATTCCAGATATCTATTTTTTATGATACTTTTACACTTCTCCCTCATCCTACCTGTGAGAAAAGATGTTGCTGAATTTATTCCCACTCATACCATAAAGCACTGATTGTCAGATCATAATGTGCTACCTCTCCCAAAAATTTTGTAGTTTAATAAATTACTACTAAACCTCTAAGAGTAGAATTTGAGGTGTAAAATAAAAGATATTTGGAGAATAAGAAATTCTTTCCAACATTCAGAGAATTATTTCACTTATCCAACCTTAAAACTGATCTGATTTTTAGAGAAGTCTCTTATTAAAATATTTTTATATCATATAAATGTATACAAGCAAATGTGAAAATAAGTCTTGAGCCGATTTAATTTTTACTTTAGTTATGCATTTTTCCACTTAAAGTGTGATATTTGGCACTATAACATGTTTATCTGTTTCTCTTTTTTTCCTCACTGTTATGTATTTACTTGTTTTTTTTGCCTGCTACAGGCACTATCTATAGAGATATTTGCCAGATGACAAGAAATAAATAAAGATAATAAAGCTTAAGCATCTGAACTATTGACAGTCAAGTATTAACAGCCTTCTTCATAGGAATTCCTTCACTTAGTATGGAAGATATGTCCATTTCAATTTGGTCAAAGTAGATAATTCATGCAATCAGTCACTTGTATAAAGCACACTAATTATGCAGCAAGAACTAATTACTTTATTCATAAATTGATTTTATCTTCACGTGTATCATTTTCTTTCATGATAGTTTACTGATACTTAGCTGCTATATGTTAGGCTAATTTTTATCACAAATAAAATGGAATATCTAAAATATATAAAGAACTCTCAAAACTCAACACTTAAAAGAGGTCCAATTATAAATTGGCAAAAGACATGAAGAGACATTTCACAACAAAGGAGATAGAGTGGGCAACTAAACTCACGATAAGATAGATTTTCAACACCACTAGCTATTAAGGAAATGCAAATTAGGACCATAATGAGCTATCGCTGTGCATCTACTACAACAGATAAAATAGTAATTTAAAAAAGGGTGATGGATGGGGCACCTGGGTGGCTCAGTCCGTTGACTGTCCGACTTCGGCTCAGGTCATGATCTCACGGTCCGTGGGTTTGAGCCCCACGTCGAGCTCTGTGCTGACAGCTCCGAGCCTGGAGCCTGCTTCAGATTCTGTGTCTCCCTCTCTCTGACCCTCCCCTGTTCATGCTCTGTCTCTTCCTGTCTCAAAAATAAATAAAACATTTTTAAAAAATTAAAAAAATAATAAAAATAAAAAAGGGTGATGGTGCCAAATTCTGGCAAAGATGCAAAGAGACTGGTTCTCCCCTTCATTGCAACTGGGAATGAAAGAGGGTACAGCCACACTGAAAAATAGTTTGGCAACCTTTTATAAAACCAAACATGTACTTAGAGCACATTACCTAGCAATCATACTCTTGAGCAGTTATCACAGAGAATTAAAAATGTATGCTCACACAAACACCTGTAAATGAATGTTAATAGCAGGTTTATTAGTAATAACAAAAACTAGAAACAACCCAAATGTTTTTCTGTGATTAAATAAACTTTGATGTATCCACAAAATGAAACACTACTCAGTAATAAAAAAAAATAATAATAAAAAAGGAGTGAACCTTTGATACATACAACAACTTTGATGGACCTCAATCATTATTCTGTTATTTTTCTTAAAAGGACAGAACTCTGGAGGACAATGGTTAGTGTTGTGGGGATGCATGGAGTATAAATACAAGGGAGACCAGGGGGAAGTTTCTTTATGGTGCTGGAATAGTTCTGTACCTTATTTCTGGTGATGATTGCAGGAATGTATACATGGAATGAAATTGCACAGAACTGCACACACATTTATGAAAGCATGAAAAAATGGTGAAATCTGAATATGATCTGTAGTCTAATTAAGAGTCCTGTACCAATGTCAATATCCAGGTTTGATATTAAACTACAGTTAGGTAAGTTGTCACCACTGGAAAAAGCTGGGGGAATGTTCCAGGGGACTATATGTCCCATTTTTTGCAACTTTGCAACTTCCTGTGAGTCTATGTATATTTAAATAAGAAGTACAAAAAGTCACATAAATGCCTTCTATATAAAAATAAATACATGTAAAAGTCAAAATAAATAAATGACCCAACTAACTGGATCACCATTATGATTCCTGTGACCTATAGATGTTGATGATTCTACTGTGTATCAACCATTTTGCTTGTTTCCATAATATATATAGTTTTAAAAGTTTGTGTAACATAGTTTATAAACAGAAATCTAAGCAAATAATTTGTTTATGTAGGTTAAAAAGAAGGGCACAATTTTAAAAACTTAACTGCTTAATATTTTATTTTAGTCCCCAACGATCCACCTAACAATATGACATTTTGGAAGATACCAGACGAAGTTACAAAATTTCAGTTAACATTTCTTCCTCCTTCTCAACCCAATGGAAATATCCAAGTATACCAAGCTTTGGTTTACCGGGAAGATGATCCTACTGCTGTCCAGATTCACAACCTCAGTATTATCCAGAAAACTGACACATCTGTCATTGCAATGTTAGAAGGACTAAAAGGTGGACATACGTACAATATCAGTGTAAGCATTCATAGCTTTTAATTATTTACCTATTTTACAAAGTCAGTTTACAAAGTCACCATTCAAAAATACTGAAGCTTATGTATACACTAGATTTCTCGTATCTTGTAGGATTGTGTGAGACATGCCAACAGAAAATAATATGCAGAGAAATGAAATTGCTTATTTCCTATTATAATACAGCAAGTACTGTGAAAACATGTAGATAACAAAAAAGTTTCTACAACAATAGTAGAAATCCAGAAATAAAGGAGAAAGAAAAGGCATGTTAAAAGTAAGAGAGCAGTGATATGCAAAGAGATAATTCTACCTAAAGGAAAGCTGTTAATGTGTGCTTATAAATGGAAAACGGAAAAGCAAATTTCAAAGGCAAAGGGCAGATGTAACTACATGTTTGAAATTCACATGCATTTCATGTAACAATTACTAAAGCTAAGTATTTTACATCCTAATTCTAAATTATCCATTTTAGAATATATAGGTGTATGTTTATATGCATACAAACAGACACATACACATAATTTATTTCAAGAATGTATTTTTGTGGCATCTCTTGAAATTTTCAAATAGAATTATATGGTTCTGAATATCATCTTTTAATAAAGATAGTGTTCATGCTAAACCTTCAGGTAGCTTAGCAAACTACTTTTCCTACCACTTGTTTATGATTATTGTGTAATCATCAGAATACTGTTATTAATAATTTATATTCATATGTATGTTTTTCTCTGTATATATTGTATCTGTATATCTGCATATCTTCATTTCTTCCTTCACTCACTGTGCTGCTAGGGTTCTTGTTGTATATCCCATTAAATGAACCACTACTGTGAAAGATCTGTTAGAGGGAGGGTGGTTAAGAGAATGAACTGATCTGGGTTCATATCCTGATTCTGCGGTTTGTTTCTGGGCAGTTGCTTCAACTCTGTACCTCAGTTTTCTTACCTAAAAAAGAAAGAAAGAAAGAAAGAAAGAAAGAAAGAAAGAAAGAGAAAAAGAAAGAAAGAAGACAGTAAATTCTACTCTTGAAACTAATATTACACTATGTGTTAACTAACGGGAATTTAAATAAAAACTTGAAACAAAAAAAGAAAGAAAGAAAAAAGCAGTAATAGGAATAATGGCTTCTATTTAGGGCTTTGGTAAGGATTAAATTTATAGTTATGGGAAGTAGCGAGTGCTCCATCAGTTTTGCCTTTTGTGAATAAGAGAAAAATTGAAATGAAACAAAGTACAATTAATTCATAATTTAAAGAGCAATAAAAAATTCTCTGTTCAGAAAATGCAATTTATAGCATCCTCAACTCCTAGGAATTTATTAGAAATGTATAATGTACACCTCTGTCTCGACCTAGTGAATCAAACCTGCATCTCTTCATTCAACAGGTTTACAAATGACTTCTTTGTACAATGCAGTTTGAGTAGTGTAGCCCAACTTTTCATTTAGTATCTCACTTGAATGTTAGGTTATGCCACAAAGAAGCAAAAATAATGATGTGCACCATAATATCACTTTTCATTTTTAATACTTCTTTTCTTAAATTTACAACTTCAATAAAGGTCTCCTTTAGATATTTTTTAAACACATTGTCTAGGCTTGGCTTATTTGTCATATCTACCGCATCGTATACATTATTATGGTTTTAATTCAATCAAAACATTCCCAAAGTATCTCTAGTGTAGAAGGGGGACACTAATTTAGAAAACAAGTTAATAAGTTCCAATAAACTTGGATTGTGTTTGTCAATGAACTTGGGCAAGAATAGAGTCTTTGTTTTATAGAGCAAAATAAAGTGAATAAAAGAAAATTCTGTATCTACAGCGTCCTAAGAATAAAGTTAATTGAAAGGATTCACATTTGTGTGAATCACCCTCTGTCTATACAAACAAGAATGTTTTATGTGTATATGCTACATTATGCAGGTTACAGCGTCGGACACTTTGGGGCAGGGGTGAAGAAGGGCATAAAGGCCAACTTTCAGAGGGATGATTTAATACAGGAAAACAAGAAGGTTGAAGGAATAGGATTTCATCTCAGAGAAGGGAAAAAAAAGAGGGTCTTGAATATGGATTTAAAGGAAGCCAGAGTTACCTAGCTACAGAGAGAAGGAGCAGATGTTAGAGTAGATGAAGGAGTATAGACGTAGTGGCTTTTCTGTGTCTATTCCTCCTACAGGTTCACATTGAAGCCACATCCTTTCCTGGTCACTAGGACAGGGCTGTTTAGGTCACTCAGCCTCTGTTCTCAGGACTTAGTACTGTAAAATCAGTTTTAAGAACTACTTTATTATTAACATTCTTCCTATACATATTGTATTCATTTGAGTAAGTGCAAGAAAAGTATAATTAATAGACTATATGCAGTTGTTTTTAAAAATGGAAACATTTTAAATTACATATGACAATAATAAAAGTAGTAACAAGATGGTTCTCTCCTTTAGGTTTATGCGATCAATAGCGCTGGCGCAGGACCAAATGTTCAGATGAGAATAACCATGGACATTAAAGGTACATACATGAGCTGTCTTCCTGTGAATACTGTTGTCTTTTTAAAAATAATTTTTTAAATTTAAATCCAAGTTAGTTAACATATAATGTAATAATGACTCCAGGAATAGAATTTAGTGATTCATCACTTACATAACACTCAATGCTCATCCCAACAAGTGCCCTCCCTAATGCCCATCCCCTATTTAGCCCATCCCTCCACCCAACACCTTGCCAGCAGCCCTCAGTTTGTTCTCTGTATTTAAGAGTCTCTTATGGTCTTAATAAAAGAGTAATTATAATTAAATTCTGTAATTAGCGCTAAGAATGTAGTCAAGCTTTTAAATGATGCACATGTGGGTGCCTGGGTGGCTCAGTCCGTTAAGCACCTGACTCTTGATTTCAGCTCAGGTCACAATCTCACAGTGTGTGGTATCAAGCCCTGTGTCAGGCTCCACACTATAAATAAATAAACATTAAAAATTCAGTAAATTATGCATATGCAGTAATAAGAGTACATTAAGTAATAAACACTGCTTATTAAAGCTATACTTAAAATGTATAAATAATAATGCAAATTATCACCTTAAATAGAGTGCCCACCTGCTATTCATCTTATATGTCTTTCCCTCTAAATTTAATGTTTTCTGAGGCAAATTTTATAGTCTATTAGTTTATGTTCTTAATATTATTGAAAATTCATTGTCCAGTTACCCATAACTAGACTTTGACTAGTTTTAATTAAATTCCTTGACTCATCTTTATCTTGAAAGTAAAATTATTTTCAGTTAATCAAATGGCGTTTACTGAACTACCATATATTGAACTTTATGTTTCTGACTATAAAGTAAATCTATCAATTAATTACTATGACAGGTATTGTTTATAGAAAATATAACTAAAATTTGGAGGCTCCCTGCCCCACACAAATCAATCCATGAAAGCCAAAAAAGATGGTTAAGAGGGTTTTAGAGCTATTCAGGCATTCAGGATACTTTCTCTTCCAGACTGAAAACATATGTGCAAATATGCCATCTCTCAAAGCATCTGTAATAAAACCTGCAGAGAGATAAAAACTGAAGTGTATGGACCTTTAGTAGAATGCTTCTCTTTCTGAAGCAAAAAGTAACTTTTCTTAGTCTTTGGTAAGGACACCAGAGCACAGTGATTAAATGTTCTAGCGCTAGACTGAGTCTAGGGTCGAACTGCTGAGACTGAATCCTCGATTGGCCACTTGATATCTGCTTCACTTAAGGCAAGTGTCTTAACCTCTACAAGCCTGTCAAATGCAGATAATGCTGGGGCCTACCTCACAAATCGTTGTGAAGATTAAAAGAGATAATCTTTGAAAAACCCTTAGGACAGTTCCTGGAAACTAGTTCTATTAAGAATAAGAAATATTCACTATAAGATGAAGCTGATAAAGTTTATCTTTTAATCAATGGTAGTTTATATAATTGTGATATTATTTAAAAGTATTAAGATTTGCTTTTAATGACATACTACGTACTTGGAATGTACTAATACATAGAGTCTTCAAAAACCTCGGCTATTTTACAAAATGACTTCATAAAAGAAGTATGTCATACCATCTTAGTTTCTTTTTGTTATTCAGTAGCAGACAGGTAAGTATGCAGGTAACAATAGGCTCATTATATTAATTCTTTAGCAGAACTTCCTCTCTCTGTTGCTTTGTTCATCCCGGGGTGAGGGATGAACTGACTTTCCACTCCTTAGAACAGATAGACTCATGATCAGTTGTCTAAAGAAAATATGTGAGTACTGGTGGCCATGGTGGGGAGCTAGAGAAATATTTTTTCCTAGTAATATGCATGATTGGTAGTGGTGACATGAAATGATGAAATAATAACAGTCTCCACTTGTTGGAATGAGCACTGGGTGTTATATGTAAGTGATGAATCACTAACTTCTACTCCTGCAACTACTATTACACTATATGTTAACTAACTTGGATTTAAATAAAGTTAAAAAAATAGTAGTCTCATTAAATTTGCATTTGACAAATAATATCAAGTTGGATAGCCATGTCCAATGCCAGATTCCTTTAACTAGAAACCTTTTCTTAGGGACTCCCCAGTAGCCTGGCTGAGAGTTTCTCACCCCAAAACCTGAGGCTCTTGCTGCTGAACCCTTCATTTCTTCTTCTCATACGCAGGTACTAGACCTGTGATCTGTGGTCTAAAGGCCCTTGCCATCTACTCCTGTTTACTGTTCCTTGATTCTTCATGGATAGTTCCTCCAATAAACTTCTTACACATCTAATATTATAATAGTCTTTATATCTAAGAGGAGTGAGGTAAAGGATCAAGCCAAAAAGATTTGATTCAAATCTTGATATTTACCTTTTATAGCCATGTGACATAAGGTAATTTCCTCATTAATAAAATGGAAATGATATTGCCAATTTTATGGCATAATTTAGAGGCTTTAAAAATTAATAAATATGGGAATTGAAGTTTGAATAAGCAACTTGCTGTGCTCAAACAGCTGGTATACACATATAGCTATGAGATGAAATGAAACAAGAAGTGCTCCTACAAATACTGATTTGGGAGATATTTGTATGCATTGGTGATAAAGTATAAATTATCATGGCACTTTTGGAAATTATTCTGGCAATATCTTTTAAATTTTTTTTTTCAACGTTTATTTATTTTTGGGACAGAGAGAGACAGAGCATGAACGGGGGAGGGGCAGAGAGAGAGGGAGACACAGAATCGGAAACAGGCTCCAGGCTCTGAGCCATCTGCCCAGAGCCTGACGCAGGGCTCGAACTCACGGACCGCGAGATTGTGACCTGGCTGAAGTCGGACGCTCAACCGACTGCGCCACCCAGGCGCCCCTGGCAATATCTTTTAAAGTTAGAAATATTCATATCTTGTGTTCCAGAAATTCTATTCTTGGAAATCTATTCCATGGAAATAAAAGGATCAGTAAATAAGGCTAAATATAAGTCTGGTCATTGCAACAAATGTTCAAAACCTGAAGGAAAAGTGAATTCCCGTTATTAGATAAACGATTGAATAAATATGATGTTGTCACAGTGTGATATGCAACATAGTCATTAAAAAGAATGAGTTAGCTCCATACTTGGTGACTTGAGAAGACTTATATAAGACATATTTAAGTGAAAAAAGCAACATGTGGAGTGATTATAATACATAATATAGAATACATAATATGTAATAAAGAATCCATTATCTATGACTTTATGTATTTTATATGGTTATGTGAACACGGAGAAAAATATGGGAGGATATCAGCCATATGTTTGGTGTGGATAACCTGGGAGAGATGCTGGCATGACTAGAATAGAAATTGATGAATCAGCTAAAGGAAATAAAAGAAGAGCCCACTAAAATATTAGTATGACTTAATCCAATTATAAAAATTATATGATTGAGAGCATATATAATTTGAATTTTTGTTACTATGTGAAGAGGAGTCAGATGCCTGAAAATCACACCCGAGTCCCATTATCTCAAGCAAGTCTGAAGTATATCATTAAACCATCAGGAGATAATAATTGCTAAACATCTGTTGTATTCAAACAAAACTCTGTTTCATTTGTTGTTTGTGTTTGTCATCATTTTATCTGTAAATCACCTGCATGAAATGAGAATTTAGTTTTTTTTTCTCCTCTTCAGAAGCAAAAAATCAATTGCAGTGATATTTCTTCTTTCTTTAAAGCTCCAGCACGACCGAAAACCAAACCAACCCCTATTTATGATGCCACAGGAAAATTGCTTGTGACTTCAACAACAATTACAATCAGAATGCCAATATGTTACTACAATGATGATCATGGACCTATCAAAAATGTGCAAGTGCTTGTAACAGAAGCAGGAGGTATCAACTGTCAACCTGTCTCGTTAAATTTTAGAGTATGAATTGTTGAATGCTAAAGAAATTTCAGTTCAAAATTAGTAATATTAGGTTGACTACCAATTACCACACAACTGTTGAGCTTAACAGATTGCTAATATTATCATTAGTTATACTAACCATTAATTTGTGCCTAAAGTACTTGAACAAGATAAGAAAAGGCATAGTTACAATATGTGATTTACTTTTTCCATATACTGATAGGATTGTTTGAATTTGGCAAGATGGAGTCTTGATAGGTTCTTTGCAGGTATGAACAGAAGAGTTACCCTTTACTGAGATATGTTCTTTTCTGTACCTGAGAAGTCATCCTCCACAGCAAGCCTATAGATTCATTTGTGATGGGGAAAGATAGGATTTCCTGTTTATGTAGGTAGATCAGCTGAATTATCCCTGGTGGTTCATAGAGTGACAGATGTTGCATCCAGATTTTCCTCATGTAATTATAGAAACGTTCTTCAGAAATGTCAAAATACATTCATCTGTTACTTATAATTATTATCCTTTCTTCCTGAAAATAGCTCAGCATGATGGAAATGTAACAAAGTGGTATGATGCATATTTTAATAAACCAAGGCCATATTTTACAAATGAAGGCTTTCCTAACCCCCCATGTACAGAAGCAAAGACAAAATTCAGTGGCAATGAAGAAATCTACATCATAGGTGCTGATAATGCATGCATGATTCCTGGCAATGAAGACAGAATTTGCAATGGACCTTTGAAACCAAAAAAGCAATACTTGTAAGTATAGTTGGTGCTGACTATGCATAATGATAGCAAGCTAATTAACATCTTTCATTCATCCATCTGCCCATCCTTTCATCTTTCTAGTAAGCACTGGGCATCCATAATGTATCATGACCTAACACATGGTAAAGATCAACATGGTAAAAATCAACATGGTGAGATATTGTCCTTACATTCCATAAATGTACAGTTCTGTAGGAAAAGTAGGCATGCTTCAGAGTAATTATGAGTTGATATGGTAAGTGACAGAAGGACAATATAAAAAACATGTATTGGAGAACATGGATAGGAGAATTTAATTCTTTCTGTAGAGGATAATGTGACTAACATAATATTTTGTGCTTTTCACCCATTATTTTGCAATACATGCTAATATATGGGTTTTAGAAATGCCATCCTAGTCTTTCATTTGATGACAGCTTCAGTTTATTGGAGTCATAACAATAATTTTCTCCTCTTTGTATCATCAAAACTCTGAATTAGTGATTAAAATCCTTTAATCACTAATATCTTTAATCACTTTAATATCTATCATTTTGCAGATCATAATAATGTATTAAAAACCACTTCTGATATTCTGGATTTATTAAATGCTCTGTTAAATTAATCATTGGCTCCTGTTAAATTGACTATATTATTTTTTGTCATAAACTAGTTTCATGTTTGCCTGCTAGTTAAAGCATTATTAAATTCTTTATAAACATCCTAGGTCAAGTTAACATTAGAAAAGTAGAGAAGTCAGGGGCGCCTGGGTGGCGCAGTCGGTTAAGCGTCCGACTTCAGCCAGGTCACGATCTCGCGGTCCGGGAGTTCGAGCCCCGCGTCGGGCTCTGGGCTGATGGCTCAGAGCCTGGAGCCTGTTTCCGATTCTGTGTCTCCCTCTCTCTCTCTGCCCCTCCCCCGTTCATGCTCTGTCTCTCTCTGTCCCAAAAATAAATAATCGTTGAAAAAAAAAATTTAAAAAAATAAAAAAATAAAAAAAAAAAAAGAAAAGTAGAGAAGTCAGGCATTTGAAAAAACAGAATGCTCTATCATCTATTATTAAGTACAGTTACTTTGGCTATTACCTAAAATTTGACCATCATATATATGACAGCTATGAAAACAATATACTAAAAAATGTAATCTTTTTTATTTTGCATATTTGCAAATATGCAAATATTGTTTATTTTGCATATTTGCAACACAGACTCTTTCATATAATCAATAAAATCATAAAAATTTGAGAATAGTAGAAATTAAATTGTAAAGCGAAACTTTAACATAAACTTTAACATAAGTTTGTTTTGTATTTTAAAATGCCTGGATATCTATAGTTTTCAAGTAAGATAAATTTCAGTTGTCTCTGAATTTGTTAGAACCACCCATTATGTACCATTTTCTTTTTTTTTATGTGATAAAAACATAGAAAGTAAAAATACAGCTGGGCACACAGCATTAAGAAGCATTTTTCTTAATTTGTTAACATGTGAACAAAATAAATTCTATATGACCATTCTAAATCTAGTTCACTGGTATTTTCAAAGGTAGTTGAGGTATAAGTTATTATACTCTATAAAGTATGTTTGTGTAACACACTTTCACACAGACATGAAATAATTCATTCTAAACAAATCTATGAGGAATGTAATCTACTTCATCTGATTAAGCTACTGGGACTGCTCAAGAGTCTGACCAAATTTTTAGTCATTCTCTCGTGTGCAGGATAATTATTCATCTCCCGTAAAGATAGGATATATTGCTCTGATGGCAATTGATTTCTAAGTTTACATCTTGTAAATACATTTTCTTTTGAATAAAAATGTGTATCTTTCATTGCTCTTTGTTAAATTATTCATAGAAGAAAATCATATAGCATGCAAATTGTTGGTTTTTAATTTTTTTTATTTCATAGATTTAAATTTAGAGCCACCAATGTTATGGGACAATTTACTGATTCTGATTATTCTGATCCCGTTAAGACTTTAGGTAAGATATATTTTGTAATTTAATTTCACTGATAATCTCAACATGCTAATCACAGTTGTAACATTCATTAGCGAATATATTAATCCATGACTAATTTTCTCAAGTATAAATTCACTTCAAGGTTAATTAACCTTTCAAAGGAAAAAATAGCATTTGTGATATTGTTTTAAGTGATGTATGATCCATCTATTCAAATCTGGACATAGATTTTAATATGGTATTGTTTCTATGCTGATGTATACTAACCTTATACTAAGCAAGTATTTACTTGATTGTTTAATATACAATCTTATATGTAAAACATTTTTACTTAATAAAAAAGAAAAAGATTTATGGAAATTTTCTTGAAATAATCCTAAAAACTAGAATATTACCAGCCATTTTAAATTTTATTTTCTTTCTAACCAAGTCTTTCATGAGTTGTTTTCTATTATATCCATGTAATCAGGACTGAATAAAACATAAGTACAATTTAGTCAAATGCAAGTATTCGCCTCCTCCCTTCTCCTCCTCCTCCTCCTCCTCCTCCTTCTCCTCCTCCTCCTCCTTCTCCTCCTCCTCCTTCTCCTCCACTCCTCCTCCCCTTACCTCCTCTCCTCCTCCTTCTTCACCATTATCATCTTGTAGGCTCTTTGTGTGTACTAACTGATGGACTCTTCATGACTGTCTTTTAATTTACATCAGTAGTTTTCAACCAGAGTGATTTTATTCTCCAGGGGATATGTAGCAATGGCTGTAGCCACTTTTGGTGGTTACAATTATGGGTCCAAGCTACTGGCATCTAGTGGGCAGAGGCCAGGGAAGCTACTGAACATCCTACATTGCATAGCATAGCCCCTTCAGCAAAGAATTATTTAGTGCATAATGTCAGTAGTGCTGAGATTGAGAGAAGCTGTTCAGTACTAATTTTAGCTCCATTATATAGGTGAGGAAACCAAGGTTCAGATTATGTAATTAAATGACTCTGCCAGGATTCTAGCACAGATCCCATAACCATTACAGTACAAATACAGGATTTAGACCTAGATTCAAATCTTGACTCTGCTACTTGAGAAAATAACTTTTATAAACCTTAGTTTCCTTATTTAGAAAATGATGGTGATAGTCCCCCTTCAGATTTAAATAAAATAGCATATGTAAAGATATTACTATTTCACAGTAAAAAAATTTTAATAGCTTCTTTTCAGATCAGTTATAATCAACGATTTTTAAAATATACTTTTTTAGGAGATCTTGTTTCCTTAGGATTTCTCTAAGTACATCACAACCCCTATTTTCTCTGTGTTAAGCTCTGAGAATGTGGACCGCTGTGTGTCATTCAGATCCATAACATAATACGAGCTACAACAGATTTCAGTGCGAGTTGTGGCTGGAAGAAGTTAGATTTTTCCCATCATTTTCAGTTAGAAATTCTTATCCAGTTATGGAACATTAATTGTCTAAAATGCCAGCTTCCACAGCCTCTACTTATTTAAGGCAATTTTGAACCTTGAAGATACAAAGAAGGGGCTCATGATTTGCTCTATAGATGTTTTTAGAGGAATGACTTGAATTTCTTTGGCTATCCTGTCTAATTCCATGAAATGAATGGCTTGATTAATTTACCAAGTAATTAAATCATTTTACAATTGGCTGACAAGCCTGTGGTTTTGAAATTGTGTGGAGTATTTCTTCATTGGAGAGGTGAATTTATCACACCCTGTCATCACCACAGTGAAGTAAATGTCTTGATGGCATCAGCATAATTTGTTAGGTTATAGCATTCAGAAACTGTTTCCACCACCAAATGGGGATCCTGGTGTGTGTACTGATGGAAGAGAAAAGACATAGACAAAGCGGATAGCTCATGTGTCTCAGGGAGATGACATTTTGTAGGAGCAGCACTAAAGAGATTGCCTTGCTCTGTAGTTTGTCATGTACCTTGTCTCTCATAGATGGCTGGTTTCATGCAGATTATTGATGTGAGGATACATTCAGTCAGTTATCTGAGAGACGAAGTTACGACATCCAGGGTAATCGGAATGAAAAGGGGGAAAGTCAAGTCTCAGAAACCATGGTGTGCAGGGATACGATTCCTCACATTCTGCCAAATGGCTTCCCCTCCGGCCAAGGCTGGGCCTCATCTAGTACTTTGGCTGCAGGTAGTCTCAAGGTGCTCCTCAGTGATGCTCTTCTTTTTCTTCCTTTCTCTCACAGCCAATGCAGTGGAATAAAATCATTAATTCTAAAAGGTAGCAGAAATATACCATCAGTTCTCTGGTTCTTTGAAATCATGACTGTCTCCTCCCTAAGTCATCCAGGTGCTAATGTTTGTGTGCCTTGGTAACAGCAGGAGTCAAAAGGAAATGTAAGATATGGAACAGAAGGCAGAGCACAGGAGCCTGGCAAGGTTAGCGAAGGAAGCACTGCTGAAACATAGATTGGACATATAAGGTAGAAAACCATTGGGTGTTCCATGCATCTATGCTCAAATTTTACAAAGTGCGTATATTATTTATAGACCAGAGACATAAGGACAGGCTGCTCCTTAGAGTTTCTCCCATGGACTCTCTTCTGATAAACAGTGGCTTTGTATTAGGCTTTATATTATGCTTATTCTGGGTTGAACACATAGAGTTCTACTATCTAGATAGTCATTTATAGTTAGCAAAAGAGCAACAAACAGGAGTGGAGAAGATGACTAGGAGTACAACACTGAGTTGTGGTGAAAGGAGATGTTCAGATTTGAAGTATGGAGTGTATCATTAGAGCAGAATTCCTCAATGTCTAGACAAGTAGCCCAGTCATTTGGCTGGTTAATGGATTTACTACCATCAATTTCTGCCCTCACATTTTATCTGGCTATTGGATCTTGGGGTTCTGTGGATATCAGATTAACCCTCATGGGTCAGGCACCAAAGAGCACCCTCCAGAAATGGATCTTGTCCGTGATTTGACACTAATAAAAGGCCATGGAGTCATAAGAGTTTTTGGAAAAAGAACATTGCCAAGGAAGATATAGTAGAAGGACTCAAAAAGGAAATAAATTTGACCATTCCTACAGTGGTCAATGGCAAGAATAGTTTTGTGCCTGTGAGAATGGGAGCAAGCAAATAGTAAAATGCATTGGTATAATACCCTGCCGTCATCATAAGATTACAAAGGATGTTTGTGTCCTTGTTTCTCTCAAATATACCATGGATTGGAATAGATGATACCATTTACAACAGGTTAGAGGCTCCCAACATTCCTAACAAGTCTGCTGAGGACTTATGTGTGGATGTGATCTCAGACTTCAGTGAAGGAAGTGAAGGTACCATCTAGGTCATCAAACTACCAGTGGGTACACATTTGTTCACCAGTATTGAACATAGCACAGGCAGTGATCTCCAGGCTAAGTTACCTATCAGTAAATCCTTCGGGATTTAAAAGCCTTCACAAGGCTGTCTTTTTAAGTTAGTGCAGAGTAAACGTTTCTGTCATATTTGATAGTGGTTGTGCCTCTTAGAGATACAATTATTTGGAAGTTAAAATTAGGGGCAAAAGAATCACCACAGACTGATGAACTAAAAGGTTTAAGTTTAGTGAAAAGGGTTAACAAAAGTACAAATGAGAAGGGGCCAAGCAGGGCTTTGCTGAATAAGGATGAATGTGTGGAAGAGGAGTTTGTACTTAGGGAAGTCTTTATGGGTAGGAACAAACAAGGGAAATGACATATGCCATTATTTTAATCCTAAAGAAATACCTACAACTTACTTGATTTTGATTTCACTCAGCAGTGAGCATTAACATTTTTATTAACAAAATTCGTAAGAATCCTTCTTAAACTCTTTTTTAAAATCCTCTTTAGGCACATCAGTTTATGGAAACTGCTCATAGGCAATGTTTTGATTACAAGGTTTAATTATAGAAGATTCCTGTGATTTAAAAAGCAGACACTCCTTTCTGCACCTTACAGGGCTTCATTAAAGCTGAACAAGATGAAACCTTAAACCCCATGGCAGAGGCACTCTATGATTGTTTTCTTTTGTCATAATACTTCTCATTTAATTACTGTGCTAACAATGAGAATTTCCAATATGCTCACTTAGAAACAGAAATAGGGAGTCTCTATGTATTTTTTTTTTTTTTTTTGCAGCAAAAGGATCACTTGTCCCCAAGACACCAGGGGAATGAAGAAAGGTTTATGATGTTAACGAGGCACTGGTAATGTGGTGCTGAACCTCATAAACTTTGCAGTCAGTCAGACATATTTTGGGCAGTATAGGGATATATTAAATTTATGTGACCTTGGGTCAGTTACTTAACAAATTAACTTCTGAAATCTTCATTCCAAAATGAGAATAATAATACCTCCCTCATAAGCTAACTGGAAGATTAAATCAGATGAATGAATGGATGAATGAATACAAAATGTTTATTAATAAAGATAATTGTGTATTTATATGCCAAGGCTTTTATGAGGGTTTTTATGCATAACCCCACATATTCTTCACAAAACTATTAACATAACTTCCTATTTATAGGTATCCTCAATTGATTGGTAAGAAATCTGAAAATGGGTTTTTAAGCAACTTGCCCGCCCAAGGTTACAGAGGTCGGACATGACAGTGCCAGCCTTTAGACCCAGGCAGCTGGACTCAAGCCAGTGCTGTGCTTGTAACCGCTGTATACAGTGTCTGGAAATCTCTAAGTGTCCAATTGGGTTGCAATTGTGTTACTCTGGGAGCTTTTTCTGTTCCCACAGACTTCCTGTCCTTGCCTTACCATTTTCTCTTTGCAACATTTTTAATTACTTCCAGCTGTTTTCTTTTCATCTTCTTGTGTTAGCTTTTGGAGATTAGCATTCACACATGAGTATGCTTTATTTTTGCACATAAAGATACAAAAATTCTTTTTTTTTTTTAAACAAGGAATAAATCACTTTTCTCTACACCCTGGAAACCACTGTTTATTATCTACTTTTAATATTTTGCCAAACTTATGCATGAAAATAATATGTCTTGGGTATTTTAACTTACATCTCTTCAATTATGAAATTGAGTGACTTTTAATACATTGTCTGTGCAGTTCTTGAATATCTTGGATGGTTAGTACTGTTCAAAAGGGAAGAAGAGATCCTTATACTTAAGTTCTAAGAATTTATTTTAAGATTAATAATAATTTTAAGATCTTTCACATGACATACCTCTATATCAAGAGGAAGATATGTCCTATGAATTACTCATGTAATTCAAGCTTCTTCTTAGAGTTATAAAACTGGCTTAAGTCAGATCTATCAGCTGAGTTTAAATAATGATAATTTGAATCAAAAATACTTATGAAAAATAGTGATTTATAATTATGGTTGCTTACTTACAGCAGTACATTTTATTATGCAGATAAAACAATTTAAGGTGAACTTTTGTAGGATTTTAAGTCTAGTCAGGAAATGACTTCTGCTTATTACAAAAAGAATCATGTTTATATTTTCACGTGAAGAATTCAATTTTCTGTGGAAGGATCTGGAGACGTGCCTTCATTTTGTGCAGTAATGTTCTGTAGGTATATGCATACTAGTGAATCAGAGTTTGTACTGGACAGCCATGGTACACTTTGTCCTTTCCTACTAGTACATTTGTAATACATGTGCCCAAAGGATTACATATTGTTTATTAATACATTATATGTCATTTCCTCACTTCACTTGGCTAGCGCTTTGAAATGGTAATCCAATCTCAAACACTTCTTTGTGGTCTATGAAATCATTTTTTTCCCCCATTGGCTTCTGAGGACCAGTGATTCAGTATTACCTGATACAGATTATTCTTTGTTCATCTTCATATGTTTCCTTTCCCAAGCATATTCAATTAGAGTCAGAATGTGAAAATTCATAAAAACAAGCCATTCATATGTTAATATATTAAAAAGAGGTATCTAAAATACTTTATGAGCTACATGCTGCTTTACAGTCTCCTCAACTTAGCTGGAGATGCTAGATGACCATGAAACTCTGGTAACTGTTTTTAAGATTCAGTGTTCATTCGAATCTACCATGTAAAATAGCCACAGGAACCCTTTCCTGTTGTTAACATTTTATAAGCACCAGTCCAGGGAAAAAAGGTGAAACACTAATCCTTGCATACTATACAGATAGCTAACCTATTTTATTTTGTCACTTAACTTTAATACTTTTTACAGTAAAATTATAAATTATAACTCATATAACTTAAAGTTGGTTATAATTATAATTAATAATTACTTAAAAGTAAATGATAAATACCTTGTATGTTCTTATTTGGTTCAATGCTGATCTTCAAACTGAAAATTTTCAGTATCTATTTCAAAACCAATATTTATATTCATAAGTAAATTTATCAAG
This sequence comes from Puma concolor, assembly GCF_028749965.1. NCBI lineage: Eukaryota > Metazoa > Chordata > Mammalia > Carnivora > Felidae > Puma > Puma concolor. The sequence goes on along the minus strand of NC_141673.1, from coordinate 38,689,767 downwards.
TATTTATTGAGCATTTACTATGTATCTGGTACTAGTCTCAGAACTTGGAATACAGTTTTGAATAAAACAAAGACTCCTGTCCTTAGGGAACTTTACATTATGGACAGATAATGAACCATGAGGATAATAAATAAATGTATTATAAGATATATTAAAGTGTGATGAGGGCAATGGAGAAAAGAAAAAGTAGAACAGAGTACAGAGGATATAGAAGGGGAAAGGCTGAAGTGAGGAAGTTGTAAGTTTCCATTTTAAATACGATGATGTCTTAGTCTGCTTAGGCTACCATAACAAAATACCATAGGCTTAAACAACAGAAATCTTTCTCACAGACGCTAGAAATCTAAGAACTGAGTTCCAATCAATTTGTTATGTGGTGGGAGCTCTCTTCCTGGCTGGCAGGAGGCCTCCTTCTTGTTGTTTTCATATGGCTTTTCTCCAGTACATGCACACAGAGGGAGAGAGCTAGCTCTCTGGTGTCCTTTCTTATAAGAACACTAGGTTTATTGGATTAGGGCCCAACCCTTATGGCCTCATTTAATGTTAATGACTTCCTTACTCCAAGTACAGTCACACTGAGAGGTTAGGGCTTCAACATATGAATTTTGGGGGACACATCCATTCAGTACAAAGGAAGCAGTCAGTGTAGGCTTCTTCGAGATGGTGATATTTGAGCAAACCTCTGAAGCTTATGAATGGGTACTCAGATATGCAAGGGAAATATCTTTCCAAGCACAGGAGTAAGCTGGTGCAAAAACCCTCTGACCTGGTATGTTCCAAGAACAGTAAGTAGACCAGTTTGGCTTCAGTGGAGTTAAGGTGGAGATGGAAGTGGAAGTCAGAATGATAACAGGGAACCAGGGAGTTAATGAAGTAAGGACCAGATCACAGAGGCCACTGGAAGGACTGTGGCTTTTCCTTGTGAGAGATGAGGAGGATTTTAGGTAGAAAGGTAATGTTTAAAAGGATTACTACTCCTGCTATATTGAAAATAGATGGGAAGAGAACAAGGATGGATACAAGAAGGCTTGTTAGGTGTCTATACAATAATGTATGCAAAACAAGATGCTGATCTGGCTCAGAATACAAGCAGCAAAGGGGATAGGAGAGATGAATACAGCTACACAAAGTTTTGAACAGTATAATGAACCCCCAAATACTCACTATTTGAATGTAATAATTTTTAACATTTTGTCATATTTGTTTTATTTATGCATTTGCTTTTTAATTTTTAGTATTTTAAAGTAAGTTACAGAAAACATGATGTTCCACTATTTATTGTTTCCCTAATAAGTATATTTCTATTATATTGTCACAGCTAAATAAAAAATGATAAATCCTTGATATTATATAATACGATATGCACTTTCACATCATCCTCAGATTTTTTTCTCATACTATGTTTGAATCAGGATCCAAAAAGAGGTTCATACGTTATTTTCTATTGTTGTGTCTCTTAATCTCTTTCCTTCTTCCTCTTATTTCCTCCATGTCACAGACACATTAAGGCAACCAGATAGATTGCTCTAAAGGAGGTCCCATATTCTGAATTTGTCTGATTGCTTTCTCTTGGTGTGATTTAATCTTTTCCTCCTTCCTCTACTTTCTTATAAATTAGAAATAAAATATAAAAGTTTGAATATTCACAATTAACATTTTTGGCAAGGACATTTTGCAGGTGTTTCTGCCTAGATTCAAATACCTCTCTTCAGGAGGTGTATAATATCTGGTTGTCTCATTTCAATGACGTTAGAATTGATCAGTGAGTTTAGTTGTAGTGACAACATGATCCTTCATTGGAAAGTTATTTTTCCCCTTTGTTATAACTAGCAAATAGTCTGTAGGATGATAGTTCAGCATCCTGTTCATATCCAATTCCCTAACAACCTTCCTCCTACTCATTAAGGATACATTTATGATTGTTACCTAAATCAATTATTTTATTAGGAGTGAAAAACTAATTTCTAATTATATTATTCCTTCTACACTTATTAAACTGAACTCTCTTGTAAAGAGGAGCCTTATTGCCTTAACTAGAACTTTTTTTTTAATTCATAAAATACAGTCCATCTGAGAAAGTTAGGGGGAAAATGCTTAATTTTTCCTTTTAAAGTATGGAAATGGTAGTCTAGCTATAACCAGTGTTTACAAGTTAAAAGATTTTTGTATATTTTTTATTTCTCTTTCATTGAATAATATTAGAACTTGTGGATTTTTATATATTGAATCTATTTCCACCAATTTCAGCTTTTATTCATTATAAAATTTAAATTGTTTCTTCTTTGGCCAGTAGGAACTTCTGCAAGATGATCTTTCATTCTTTCCGTACCATTAGCCTTTGATAGCTTCTTAGCTTTCTTGCCCCACTAGATGTCCCAAATTCCTTTTGTTTTCTAACCACACTTCGGGATTACTACCTCTCCAACTTCCCCTCATTTCTTTTTTTTTAATGTTTTTTTTTTTTTTTTGATAGAGTGAGACAGAGTGCCAGTGGAGGGAGCAGCAGAAAGAGAGGGAGACACAGACTCTAAAGCAGGCTCCAGGCTCTGAGCTGTCAGCACAGAGCCTGATGCAGGGCTTGAACTCACGAACCATGAGATCATGGCCTGAGCTGAAGTTAGACGCTTAACCAACTGAGCCACCCAAGCGCCCCAGCCCCTTATTTCTTTTAATGAAAAATGTATGTGTTTCGAAGGTACAAGCAACAAGATTTCCTCAGATATTGTGGATATGTTCTATGAGAGGAAGAGTCAAGGATAACTACAAAGTTTTTGGACTGAGCAACTAGATCAGTGAGGTTGCCATCAACTAAGAGGTAGAAAGATTACAGTTGAAAGGAAGGAATTATAGGAGTTCAGCTTTGAATATTGATTTTGAAATTTTAATTACATTTCTAAAGATGTATATTGGCAATTGCATATTCATGTCTGGAGTTCAACAGATAGCAACTAAGTAGTCATCATCATATAGATGAAAATTAAAACCATGAGGCAGCAATGGGCTCACTGAAGTGGTAAGTTTAGATAGAAAAAAGAAGAGGTCCGAGGTCTGAGCCCAAGATTTAGAAGATCTGGGAGAAGAAGTGGAACAATCACAGTTGTACACTTTATTAGCATTCTTGAGAAACATTCCAAGAAAATATATTTCTGTGTTTTGAGACCCAAATAATATTTCATAATTATAATTAATAATAATGTTATACTTCTTGCTCTTCAGGTGAAGGACTTTCAGAAAGAACTGTAGAAATTATTCTTTCAGTCACTTTGTGCATCCTTTCAATCATTCTTCTTGGAACAGCTATTTTTGCATTTGCAAGGTAAGATTTATTTGTACTCTCATTCCTAAGATGCTTATGGACATTATTCAGTCATAGTCCAATCAGGAGACAGAAGCCCCAGTAGTTACTAGAATGGGGAATATTTAATAAAAAAAAATTGCTAACTTGTAGAAGTAGTTAATTGTCATAAGGGGTAAAAGAACTCTAAAGGCTCCAGAAATAGCAAGTACAACAAAGCAGCTGCTCTCTCAAGGCTGAGGAAGAATGGACAGTAAAAGAACTAAGAATTAGAAGAAGTCTCACTCCAAAGTTTGACATGGAATGTCTACCACAGGCACATACAGCCTATCACCTATCAGTGGGCAGAGAAATATGACAGAGGGAGGGGCTGGAGCTGTTCTACTGAAGCTAACGATCATTGATGGAGAGTAGACAGTCTGGAATTGGTCTGTAGAAACAGCTCACTCTTGCTGGATGACGTGGGTGGCTGAGCTACTTGGAATCATTTACCAATGGGAAGAGTCTGCACTTAGGAGGCAGCTAGCACTCACAGAGGTGGGCTGCTGGGCTTCCACAATGAATAATGATAATGCAGACCTGGAACACACCAGGGAAGTATCTCCCTGTCCCTCTTGCCTTGAAGGTCACTCTAGTATTCTCGATTGATAAAGCTTAACATCCCACCGGCTGGCAAAGGGGATGTATTAGGGTGTGGAGCCTAGCTTCAATATCACAAAGCAGGACAAAGAAAGGCAGGTTTAAAACTAAGAGACAATAAAGTGATAACAAAAAAAGCAGAAGGTGCCAGGACTTTTGTGTATTTAAAAATAATTTATAACTATGATAGATTTAACGAAATATATTTTAATCAAATCTAACTTTTAAACTATACAGAAGAGATCATTTTTACATGATCTCTTTTGAGATCATGACATTTAAAGACGTCCATCTTCCTTACATGGTGAGCCCCTTTTTCCTGTTTACTTTACCAATGAGTCTGTGCTACATTTTCCAAGGGCCCCTTTAAATTCTCAGTATTAGCCTCCTAATTCCCTTGCCATTTGCAGGGCCTCAGGGGAAATCTTAGTTATGGTCCTAAAATCCAGCCATAAAGTAGATTGCTGAGTTAAAGGGCCCTTACATTTGCAAAAATAACCATGACACTAATTTCCTAAGTAGCTTAATAGGCCCTGTTTTTATTTTACCTGAAGAATGTTGTCCTGTATTCTGAATTCCCATCATCTGTTTCACCTTGAACCTGTCAAATCATCATTTTTTTTTTTTATTTTTTTATTTTATTTTTTTTTTTTCAACGTTTTTATTTATTTTTGGGACAGAGAGAGACAGAGCATGAACGGGGGAGGGGCAGAGAGAGAGGGAGACACAGAATCGGAAACAGGCTCCAGGCTCCGAGCCATCAGCCCAGAGCCTGACGCGGGGCTCGAACTCACGGACCGCGAGATCGTGACCTGGCTGAAGTCGGACGCTTAACCGACTGCGCCACCCAGGCGCCCCTCAAATCATCATTTTGATGGCTAATTTGAAGAACTCTTGAAAAAAAATTTTTTTTTCTTACATTGCATACTGTTCTCAGAGTCAGCCAGAAGATGGTGAGAGAAAGTCATTATTCTAGTTCTAGAGACATATAATTTGTATAAGATATCTTCCTTCCAATATGAATATGGCCAAGGCATACCCCTCAGGGACATGCTTTGGTCATATTCATATTGTTTCCTTGCTCTAAAATCCCTGATTTTTCATTTCCTTACAGGATGAACTCCTTATGTGGGCAAGAAATACTCCCCTCTTACTTACTCTCTACAAATTCCCAACATACTTCTCTTTGGCCAACTAGGTCTGTTCTCACCAGAACATTCCTTAGGCTTTTATAGAACTCTGCTTTTGTTCCATCAACCAGAAATGTGCTTCTTCCTCCTTCTCATTCTGGAGCATTCAAATCAAATCTCACTTTTTTACTTCCTAACAATACTAATAGTTGTCATATGAATTGTAATTTGGATTTTTTCTTTTTATGCTTTTTCTACACTTAGATCTTGCCTCTCAACTAAATTGTAATGTTCTTGAGCATAAGAACCATATTTTATACTTTCTATACCATCCTTAATACATAACACATAATAAAAAAATGTTTGAAATGTGATAGATATAATAGTATCACTAGTAACACACCATACTGTGTCAAAGAAGGATAAGCATGGAAAGGGTGTAAAATGATAGGGCCTTGATTAGATTCTCAGATTCATGTGACTTTTATTTTTGAACCTGAGTTTTCTAAATGTAAAGATAACAATATATGCTTTCAATATTTGTGTAAAAAGCCAATGAGACAATTCAAAACATATTTCCATGCATTTTCCTGCATGTAGAAATGTTTCACATATATAAAAACAATGGGACATTGTCTTTTAGTATTGGTGATGATAGCAATGAGCTATTTCCACTTTGGCACACTTTCTTTTTATGACAAATCTTTGAGACAGCTAGAGAGAGGAAAAACAAGCACACAACATTGGTTTCATTTGCTCTATATTTTAAATTTGCCAACGACCAAAGCCTTGATCAACTAATGCTCATCAAAATTTGAAATTTCACCAAAGAAACATGTTAAAGCAATATGGTAGAATAGGTTTATGGAATTAAAGCAAGAAAAAGAAGTTGAGTAGGTATAAATTTGCAACATATTCAGAGAAATGACCCCAACAAAGAAATTATTTGACTAATATCTTAAAAAGAAAACAAAACCTAAGTTTATATGCTTTCTATGATACTTCCTTTTTGGACTTTACTATACTTATTTTAGAATTCGACAGAAGCAGAAAGAAGGTGGCACATATTCTCCTCGGGATGCAGAAATTATTGACACTAAATTCAAGCTGGATCAGCTCATCACAGTGGCAGACCTGGAACTGAAGGGCGAGAGATTAACGCGGTGAGCACACTCCTCTTGGCGAACAGTGGTTCAGAGGGCCTGGAGCCATGACCCTATTCTGACCTATGCTTGTTGGAAGTGTTTGTGGGGCTCCTATTTACACAGGTCATAGAGATCTTCTTTCAAAGGGTGACCTCCATCTTCTGCACACTTCTCACTGGTGTTCGGAGAATCACTTAATCTTCCTTATGCTTTGAGTTCAATATGAACCTTGGACTATAATATTCAACCAAGCTTTCTTTTTCTTTCTTTTTTTTTTTTTTTTTGTCCTGAAACAAATATTTTTACACATTAAGCCTTTAAAATTATGTTTAATAATTTACTTCATATGATTTCTTTTTATGGGTTTTCTGGAGGTATCCATATTTTTAATCACAGTTTTAAATAAATTTGTAACTACTTGATACTATTTATATCATATTTATAAAAGCCTTTCTCATAGCTCTTTTTTTTAGTGTAAAATTACATTAAAAGTCCAACTTGTGTATTAACACTTTATATTTTAAATCTCTTAGTATTTAAAAATTAAATACAAAGTAAAAATTACCTTTGGAAGGAAAAGTGTGCCATCGGTATGTATTGGAAATACTAAAGTGTTTAATTTTAGAGTATTTTAAATCCTTTTAAAATCATTAAAAAATATTCTAAATGTTGGCACATTTGAAAAATGTGTCCATTAAGATAATTCATCAAATTCTTAATAAAAACTGTCATCAGGTTATTATAACAAGTTTAGATCCAATATTTTGTGATGTATGTAAGCACATTATAGTTGTTTCAAAGTATATGCACAACACTTCTGTACTTTAAAAAATTAATATTAACTGTTGAAATATGTCATCAAAGCTTTTGAGCTCAGAAAGGAATTGTTTATAGTTGTCATTTAGCAAAGCCGGTCTTTACCAAATAGATTGACTTTGAAAGAATATTTCCAGCATGTCTAAAAATATCTAATATGTGCTATAGTGGAAGTGCCATGTGATAAGCAGGGCCCTTCCAAATACTGCAAGATGAAAGCTATTCAGTATTATCCCTAAATTAGAAGGAAATCTGATTTGTTAAAGAGAAAAACTCACTTCTTTATATTTAGGTATTTACCTTTGTTTATATTCTAATAAAGGTTGTATCTGTGGATGCAACAAAATGGATAGTGCTCCAAAGAACATGTGTAAGATGGTTATATATTACCTAGGACATAGTTTTCCACATAAGAAATGTTACATATAAAAGATCAAGAGGTCCTCAGGGTAATCTGCCAAAGTTAAGCCACATCGTAGGAGTAATAGAGCATTCCAGTATTAGGCTATATCTCGGTACTAAAAGGGTCATCCTTCATGGTAAAAAGAAATTTCTTCTCCTTTCCCTGGGGAGCCAACTGAATTTCTGTAGTATTTCCCCAACTCCCTTTCTGTACCACTTTCTCAAATTTTTGTGCCCCCTCTACAGACCTCATTCCCTTCTACACCCAAAAGTACCAGGGATAAAACATCAACTCTCTCAGTGCAATTAATTTTAGTTGTTTAAACAATTTAGTTGAGTCTGTTCATAATAAAATGTGAACTTCTAAGTATCTAAACACTTCTAAGGCCTTTTTTTAAAAGAATCTTCATTGATCTCCCAATAGTCCTTAGGATGTAGATCTTTAGGACATATGACATAATAAAGTGAAAAAAGTCAGTCAGTATTAAAGTATTCTTGATGAAGGAGGTTACCATTCTAGGCAGGCTATGGTGAGGTTAGATCCCCTAAGCTCTGTGTGTTTTTACAGCTTGCCCTTTCCTGCACTTCTGAACACAGCTATTATCTAAACGCTGTAGGATTTTTTTTTTTTTCTTAACAGTGTTTGTCATGGCAGCTAAAGGGAAAGGTGGATAAGGACTGCATAGATTGTTTATTATTGGGTTTTTATAAATTAGGGGCCGCCTTACTTAACCTTGACTCCTAATTATTTGTTTTCCTGTTCCCATGTTTATTTACATATATGTGGCTTTATTTGTAAATTGAGGTAGAAGTGTCTTTCAAGTATATTTCAAATAATTTTTATTTACTTTTGCACATAGAAAATTCATATGTTGCCCCCAGTAATAGCATAGTTGGAAACTTTAGTTTCTGTGCTTTTTCCTTTCTCATTTTTTGTTACGATTCTAGCATTACTGACTGTAAAACATTCTTATTTGTAATTTCAATGGCACATAATAATATCCTTTGCTTGATTTATTGCAGAAATTTATTAAAATAGCTAGCAAGTTGTTTGAGTATTAACTCTTTATTACAGAGATCTGTCTCCAGCTTTACTATTTATTGAAAGATTTTCATTTAATAAGATCACTAATACATTAGATATGAAGTCTAAAAAAATGGTAACTAACAAATCCATAATTAGTCATGTGTACATATACAAGGGACCGTCCTGTGAAGCTCTAAAGCTCTTCACTTGTCTTTGAGGTGCTGGAAGATCTAAATCTATTCAAAGTCATACAGGTCATGAGAGTAGAGCCAAAGAGACAGTATATTCTGAGACTAAAGAATCAGAGCGTTTGAGTTCATTTGTAAATTGTTGAATAACTTATGTCATATGTCTGTGTTATTTGCAGCAAAGAACTTAGATGATTTCCTTTAAATCTACCCAGCTAACATATACTGTTTCTACCTTTGGCTTAGACATGGTCTTTCCCCTCCAACCTGCCCACTCTCTTCTAGCTGGCTGGACAAGCAGTTTTCTTCAGTGTCATATGTCTTGACATGTCCATAAGAGAAATGATAAAAGAAGAATATCTAATCAAAATATTAAGTTTAGGGATTATCTAGTTGACAAAAGGTCATTATGATGCTTGTACTAAATCTTGTCAAGGACTTTTTTGTAGTTAAGAAAGTATTTATTTTATGACACATGCCTGCATATGTATTTATTTTATGATACATGACTGCATATGTATTTACATGTTGAGATTCATCCTGTAATTTTTGTATGTGCAAACTCTCATTATTTAGTTATATTCTACATTGTTGCACAAAGAATCTGAAGAAGAATTCTGGCACATTATACTTTTTCTTTGTGAAGGAAAATGAAACTCAAAAAATGATTTAGTACTCTGTAACTCCATGAGAACATTCAGGATAGGCCAAGATAATGTTTTAAATTCCTATTTGGAATGATAATTATATCATTTCCTCATGCACATTTTATATTTAAGTTGAGACGATGCTAGATGTATTTCTTAGGAAGAGTATCTAATATTTTGGGCTCATCTATTCCATATTTACCAGATTAGAAAATGACCCTCGGGGTTTGTTATTTGTAAGCAAATGAACAAAACATTTTGTGATGGCTCCTTTGAAACACAGCCATTTAGCCCGTGAAGGTGAGAAAAGTTTCTCGGAGGAGATATTGGCAAGATCAGCAAACATTCAGGTGAAACAGACCTGAATCTTCAAGATTGCAGAGACCAGCTGGTCCTGTGACTTACTTTAACTAATTTCACTGCAATACAAACTCCTTTTCCAAGAGGGTTATAACACTTAAAATTAAACAACCCACCAGAATGTTCACAAGTATTTTATTGACACTCAATTTCTTCCAAGCCTCAACTGTTCCCCCCCAATTGTGTGCATCATTCCATATTAATTATCTTGCCTGTTTTACTTGAGTGAATGTAATGGTGCATTAATTAGACTCAAGGCCCAATCATGAGTGGAATTAAAATTCTAACAAAATAAAGCAAACAACTGAATTGCTACTTTAAGAGTATCTTTCTTTTTTCCATAACTTTAAAAATATGCGTTGAATTTTTGTTAAATGTATATGTCTTCAGGAAGCTTACCATTTAAAAGAATTCTATGAATGTGCTTTGTAAACTGTAAATCAGAATACATTTGGAATTGTATTGTTATTTACAATCTTTATACAAATTATCACTTCAACCTACTTTCACACAGAGGGTTTGCTAACATAATAATGGCTACTGTTTATGAGCAATTCCTATGTGTTAAATTCTGTGTGTAATGATCTCACTTAACTCTTTCCTTTGTGGTGGGTACTTTTAATCCCATTTTACAAATGAAAAGCAAAAGATATTTAGAGAATTTAAGTAACTGTCCAAAGTCATAGATCTAGTAAATAAGAGAGCCATGATGCTAGCCTGGGTTTGTTTGATTTGGAGGTTATCAAGGTACGCCTGTATCTGTGTGTGTGTGTGTGTGTGAACTCTGAAGCGTACTAGATGAGATCAATATTACCCCTATTAAAAAAACAAGGCCCCATGGTATCCTTCTTCAAGCAGTTTTCCTATGCAGAGAAATGATTCTAAGGGAAGACCTGCTTCTTTCAAATTAATTGTCCGTTAGTGATAAAGGGCAAAGGAGTGATGGCATTTTAGTCTAGGTTCAAACTTGCAGAAGCTAAAAATTCTTTAATAGTCCAAGTCTTACTGTCCTTCAATAAGAATACATAATATTTGACTGATATATGAAACTCTATGTAAAATTGTTAGCGTTTTAATTGCCATCAGTTCTTTGACAGACTCTGGTCATTAATTTTTCTTCTATCTGAAACCATTTTGCAAACAATGGCAAAAATACATGAATCCAGATAAGAAATGTCTGACCATGTGAATTCAGGACAAGAGATGTCCTGAAGTGGAATGAAGCTCAAGACAGTTAATGCTCATGTGCTGGTGGCAGCAAAAACTAATCCAGTGTGTTCGTGTACTAAATAAACAATGAATGTTTACTTCCAGATATTCTTCATTTTTCTTTAGACGCAAGGAGATTTTTGTCATCCAGTAAGTTACTATGGTGGTGCAGAGCTCTGTTGTGATTGTTTTCATCTTGTCAGCTGGTGTGCTCTATATTTTTAAATGTATTATACTGAGCATTTTGTTGTTTAATGTGCTATTTTTTCCAAAGCCAAAGGAAAAAAAAAGCCCTATGCTTTCTAGGTACAATATATCCTCTATAATTTGCATGCTATTGATATGGTGAAGTTAACCTTATCAAAATGCACATTGACTCGTAATGTGCATGTCCTGAGAATTTGCTGTGTTCTCATGTTGTGTTAGCTTTGATAGTAAAATAGGTTTTCACCTAGATTTCTGCACATGCATCTTGTGTTATTATTACCATGATACAAAGCTGAGTTCTCCATCTGACAGATGGAGTCTGGGTCCACACTTCACACAAGCTCATTTCGACTACTGCAGGTGGCAATCTGTAAAGACCAAGACGATGAAATTTTCCATTCTGTGCCTCTGGGGCATACACAGAGTGGCATATTTCATGGAATCTGTACTTCAGCCCTAACCAATGGGTAGCCAACTGTGCATGCTTTCAGGCACTCCTCTGATGCTTGGAAATGCCATTTGTAGGCTAGCACAAAACTTGCTTTATGCATTCTGAGGGTAGCATAGCAAAATGTCAGTATTACCAGGGACTCCAGCAACTGATCGAGTGACCCAGAGATAACCAGTTTGTTCAGGCAAAGAATATGAATGGAGGCAAAGAACAAAAATGCATTTGATTTCAAAATCCCAAATCTATTACAGAGGAATCAGTCCCCATGAACCACAAGCCTGGATGGGGCCAAGGCTCCTGACATTCTCATTGATCATGAATAGTACTCAGCATGATTAAAACAGTGGAATCCAGGACTATTTCTACTCTAATCATATTCAGCATTTTGGAATCATAGGTAACCTTGTTTTACTTCATATAAACTAATTGCCAAGTTCCCACTGACAGAATTAAAATAGTTTTATAAAAATACGTTTTCCTCAAAGGACCTGCATGATCAGATTCAGTTGTCAAAGTAAGATTCTGTCGAGCTAAAGGTTTAAGTGATCACATCACACATAAAATATCCATTTCCAACCAGCACTCAAAGCTGACCCCTCAGCATTCTAGACTCACAAGGGGCCTGGTTGAGCAACCCTGCCCCCTGCCAAATATCCTTTTTTGACATCATTAAACAGAATTCTTTTACTTTTTTTGCTCTATGCCATTAATGCCTCAGAGAAGAATACTTCCATTTTTTATAGAATCCTCACTGTTTCTCCTCCAGCACCAAATGTCCTCTCTAAGAATTAGTCAGTAGTATCCAGCTTAGTCAGAGCTCTTACTTTGATAGAGGTAAACATAATTAGTTTGGATTCATCAGAACCTTTATAGAACACCTCTTCATAAATCATATTTGTTAAAGTAGATGTAGTCTTCTTCCAAATTTAGTTTTCTGTGGTTCCCTTCTAACCCTTAACTGAAGAACTTCAGTGCTAACCTGCCTTGCTAGCTAATAATAGTTCAGGCTAGAAGTGCTTCTTTTTAGATATTATGTCATCTGTGTCCTCTTCATTAAATTCTCACTGAGAGTCTGTGTCCACCTCTTCAAACAGCTGTCAGCAATTTCTTCAGCTTCTCTATCTACTCCTTCTGCCCTCTTGCCCGAGGTAGCTAATCTTATGCCCATGGCTAGAATCTAAGATATGTGGTAGACAAGAAAAAACATCTGTCAAGAATTTTGTTTTCAAAAGTGCTAATGTCGAAAGACTTCATAATAATGAAAATACACCTCTTGCCTCCTTGGGAATCTTCTCACGGCTCTTTTATGTCAGGAAGAATGTTGCTTTTCTTTATCTATTTGGAAGTCCATTTTATCTTGTTTGAGTAAAAGAAGGATCAGTCAGGCACCTATCAAGTGCCAGGCACTGTTGTAGACACTGGACATACTGGGATGAAAAAGGAAGGGATGCCTCCAAAGAGCTGCCCTTTAAATAGCTAAGCTCCTATTAAACCTGTTTATCTTTACAGATATGAGGAAATATACTGAGAAAGTACTTAGCTATCACTTACTGATTGTTTTTCTAATTAAATAAGAACTATATTATACCACTTATTCAAGTGGTATGTTTACCTTATAAGGTGAGGTTTTAGAGTCAGCTGTATAGTACCAGCTATTGGTTAGGATAATATTTTTTTAACATTTTTTACAAGTTTATTGAGAAATAATGGACATGGCTCACTGTATAAGTTGAAGGTCTACAGCATGATGGTTTGATTTGCAGATATTATGAAATAATTACCACAATATATATATATATTTTTTTCATATAGATACAATAAAATTGTATATATATATTTCATATAAATACAATAAAAAGAAAAAAATATTCTCCTTGTTATGAGAACTCTTAGGATCTATCTTCTTAACAGCTTTCAAATATACCATATAGCAGTGTTAGCCATAGTTATTGTGTTGTACGTTAGGTCCCTGGTACTTATTTATCTTATTACTGGAAGTTTGCATCTTTTGACCACCTTCCTCCAATTCTCCCTCCCCTCCACAAATCTGATCTTTGTCCCTGGTGACCACAAATCTGATCTCTTTCTCTATGGATTCGTGTTTGTTTGTTTTTTAGATTCCACATAAAAGTGAGATCATATACTATTTTTCTTTCTCTGACTTATTTCACTTAGCATAATGCCTTCCAACCCATCCATGTTGTTACAAATGGTAGAATTTCCTCTTTTTTATGGATATATATATATATATATATATATATATATATATATGCATGCCACAACTTCTTTACCCATTCACCCTCTGCTGGGCATTTAGGTTGTTTCCATGTCTTGGCTATTATAAATAATGCTGCCATGAACATAGGGGTGCAGATGCCTTTTTGAGTTAGTGTTTTCATCTCCTTTGGACATTCCTAGAAGTAGACTTGCTAGATCATATGGTAGTTATATTTTTAACTTTTCAAGGATTGATTAGGGTAATTGTTTAAATTTATATTAGGGACCAAAGAAAAATTGTTGGCGATTTGATAAAACAATGAAGAAGGATCTGAAAGAATACTTTTTAAAGCCTAAAACAAATAAAAACAATAGGAAAAGACAAAACTTAAGACACCTTTGAGATCATTATAGTAAATGTTGTGGATAAGTAATAGGATATCATTGAAGAAGTACATGTAAGTGTTAGAACAATTAATGGCGATTGAAATTTATAAATTAAAAATTCACTCTCAACATTTTCTAAAACTTGGAAAGTTTCATTAAGATATTTTACCAGAAAGATTCTTAACAAAATTTTATTTGAATATGAAGTATGTTGTTAGTTTGACAAATACATAGTTTAAACCAATGCAATAAAATTTGAGGTTCTTTTCTTTTTAACCTAAGTAGAAAACACGAGGTTTCTCAATTTGTCCTATGCCACTGGTAATGCTGATTTAAGCTGCTCATCTATAGGCTATCATCCATAGCTCTCTATTTGGACTATATTTTAATTCCCTATAGATTTCAACTAATTGACCTTGAGAGAAAGCTGAGTCTCTGTGACAATATGGTCTTCAATCACCACTGCCAACATAAATAAATGGTTCCTCTCTGAATCTATCAAGAGTAATCTGAGTGGAATTTAAGTTTTTGATAGACTTTTAAAAAATGAGCCCAGACATGAAATAATACCCTTTTCCAAAAAAAAGGAATAGGATTTAAGACAGCTAAGATTCATGTAATAAGAAGTGTTTAGCCCTTCCTGTTGGAAAGTGGTCAGTTATCTTATTGAAATCTGGACAGTTCCCAAATTGATTTATATAATAACGAACTGAATACAATTTGACAGTATCTTCACCATTGTAAGTGAATAAAATAAGGGTTAAAATAAGTGTATCATACCAGTCTAAAATTCTCCCTATGTAACACTTTAAGTTTTTAAAAATGTTAATAAAAAGCTTGCTATTTGAGTTTCTTTGAGTATTTTCACAGATCACTTGATTTGGAAATAACACTCCTTCTAAAATAACATTGCTGACTTTCATGCACGTTAATTTCTATGAAGTATTTTTTATGCTTATCTAAACAAACAATTTTTCCTAAAAGAATTTAATTTTCTCATCAATAAAAGTCAATGCTTTTGTGTATTATGCTCCACCTTCTTTTCTAGTTCCCTGTATAAATTGTTCAAATTTATTTTTTTCCTATATAAAAACAGACTTTAAAACCTATAATAAAATTTAGAATGCAGCGAATTCTTAACGGAAAAATGCACCTTTATAATATGAAGCTAAGTATCAAAGCAATGATATGGATACTATAGACAACAACAACAAAAAATCTTTTATTTGAATAGTCAGGTAATGTGTGCCAAAATGTCTTCTCAATTTAAGCCATCCAGATAGGTATTTCAACTTCAGGTCACACATACTGGTAACATAAGCATAGACTGGAAAATTACATAAAAATTAGACTTTAGAAGTCTTGTTTCTCATATTACGTAAATACAAATGTAAAGAATAGGTTACATAAAGTGGCTAGGTTTAGAAAAAGAGAGTGATACAAAGGAAAATAAAGCCAAAATAGTTCTTACTTGTTTTTTTGAAGTCTATCTTTTTATTAGTTGGATAGGCAAGATGATTTTATTATTCATATATCTAATTTCCTACGAGGTATCTAGCTCCTGTTAACTTCTAGTTAGGGGATCCAATATGGCTTTGGTTAGACTCATATAGTGTTTATTCATACATCTATTGATCATACTTAGCTAAAACTTCTGAGAATTCTCAATTGCCTTCTATTTTAGTGGAAAATTCATTCACTTTAGATACTCTCATAATAATCAGAGTATTTATGTTTAACATTCTATGTGTCCTAGTCTGAATGCATCCACAGTTTTATATTTACTGATGATTAATTCATTGTCTACTATGAATAAGGTTACAAGGGATTTATAGCAAAACCAAGTGTTAATCCTGCCCCAGCCTTCAAGTATACATGAACCTCAACATGTATATCCTTAATACATGTACTTATACAGCCATAATACAAGTGGTAAGTGGCCTGTCCATAGAAATTTGGTTTTATAGAAAGAAGTTATTTTCTCTATAACAGATCAGAGTAAGGTCCATAGAAGGGTTAACATTTGAATCAGCTGTTGAGGAATCAGTAGGATATGGTTGTGGTAAAACACCTGAAATGGTACAAACTGAGAGGGAGGGATGCTAGAAAGTATGTGGAGTACAAACAGGATATGTGAAAGGTAGTTGTAAGGAAGAACATTACAAGTGTGGGCATGATGAGAAATGCTTTCACATGATAATGTGAAAACTGAATTATTACAGTCTTTATGTTATTAGAGATGTATTTGGGATCTTGAATTGAGAACTAGAAAGCAAGGCTTAGATTTGAAGTCTGTTTACCTATGATCATTCTTTATGCTGAGACCCTGATTAAGAATAAAATAGGAAATCTTGCTGCTTAATTTAGCACATTCGAGTCTACCGAGTTTTGAGTAAAATTAAGATAAAGTATTCTTTTAGAAACAAAAAAATTTCTTCCTTTATATCAGCATGAATTGTAGGACAGATGGGTAAGAGGAGCTTGAGTTTTACAAAATAGAGTAGAAATAGCAATTCTAATACTAATGATAGTAACTAATATTTATGTATTGCTTCCAAAGCCAAGGGCATTTCTAAACATTTTACATATATGAGCTTGATTTACATATGCTTTCCTTATTTTACAAATTAGGAACTGAGGCACAGAAAGATTAAGTAACTTGCTTAAGGTAACATACCTAGTAATTGTTAGAGCCCATATTTAAAACCAATAAAGGCATCATATTTTATAGTAAGGAAAGAATTCACAAATATTCACCTGAATCTAATAGCCAGTTACAGTTCAAAATCAGTATCTTTAGGGACGCTTAGATGGCTCTGTCAGTTAAGCTTCCGACTCTTGATCTCAGCTCAGGTCATGAAATCATGGTTTATGAGATCGAGCCCTGTGTTGGGCTCTGCACTGACAGCATGTAGCCTGCTTGGGATTCTCTCTTTCCCTCTCTCTCTGCCCCTCCCCTGCTCTCTCTCTCTCTCTCAAAATAAGTAAATAAACTTTAAAAAATGAATAAATATAAATAAATTAAAAAAATAAAATTAGTATCTTTACAGAGATCTTTCAATTGCAAGATAAAATAATAGTAAAAAAAGCAACTTTCTGTAGTATTCTTCACTGTAAATAAATTGATAAAATAAACATCTTTTTATTAAATTAATTATAATTTCTAAGTGAAAATATAAATCATTAATGATAATAAGAGCCAGGATGTGAATAATTGGTGGTTCAACTATTTCTTGCTCATTTATATTTTAATATGATTATTCATGTTTAATGTATTTTGAGGACTTCATGAACATATTTTGATTCTTCAAATACCATATTGATGGCTGTGCGGAAACTAGCCCTACTTTAGATTCTAGATGACTGAGTAAAAATATTTTGCCAATACTGCCTCAAATAATTTTGGATTCTCTGGGAAAAGAGACTCTTCCTACTATAGGATGGCAGTCTGACTGTCCTTAAATAGGTGGGCCATGAGCCTGTCATTAAATTAGATGTAATATGTTTGAATTTCACCATTCACAAGTTGATATGAAAACAATCTCCATGCAATTCAAGAATTTCCATTTCCTGTGGTAGCAGGGAACTTGGTCTTGCTAATTCAAATGTCTCATTCATATTTCTATCTTAAGCTCAGTTAAGTAGGAATGCCTAACCTAACCCCTTGCTTTTCCTGTTTCTGAGGAATATTATGGCATAAAAGCATCGGGGCAACAGGAATCTAAGGGAGCTTGGGTAGTATGGGTCTAGCCCATGATTATATTTTTTTCTTACTGGTCTTTGCTGAAGAGTAATTATTTCCAACAGGGATCGATTGTTGCCCCAGTCCCCACTTCATCTGTTGCTATGTCAGAAATATTTCAAGAGCCTCGAATTCAGATACTCTTTCTTTTCTAAACCCAAAATCAAAGATTCTGATTCAATAGCCCATTCAGTCATCTCCATATTCATTTGGTTAAAAATTTCTCTGTTGCCTTCTTAGAATCACTCTAGGATATCGTGGGAAGCTTACAAGTTCATCCACGAAGACTTTGCTCAAACATTGCTGTTTTATCACTGTGATGCCGTGTTTGATAATGGTATGCTCTATGAGGTTATACCCTAAGAAGCTGGGAGATACCTTCTTCTCCTTGGGGACACCTAAAGCATTAGCCAAGAATTCTATCATTCTTCTTGGTAGTACTTGCTCCTGCACCCCCATATTTTTCACCAGTTCCTATATTGTAATAAATTGAACTTTTTTGACTCATTTTTTGTTCATTGAACCCACCCCTTTGAGACCATTTGTATAGTATTCTTTATGCTGCATCTTTCAATCTAATTATTTTCTTTCATTTATTCTTTACCTCAAAACCACATCTTCTTATAAATATTCTTCATTTAAGGAATACAGCAAAATCATCCTTGATAATATTTAAATTTTAAAACTTGGAAAAAGTTATATGTTATTCATTTTATTTCATTATACTTTGTGCCTTTTGTGGTTTTGCGGTGCTAATTGTGCATGACAAACGTGTTATTGAAGATGTGCCCATCTCTGACTTTGTGTGTGATACATAGTCTATTTAGCTGTAAAAAATTATTTCAGATTTTTTCAGAGTATAAATAATTGGACCGATGAAGTGTCACAGGAGATATGTCTAAAGTAACTGAAAGAATTGTGATTTTTTATGGTTACATACTCATCAAAACTCACTCATGAAATAAAATTTAGGCAATATGATGTCATTTTTCAAAGATCCACTCTCCCTGGTTAAGCACTCTCTGTGGACAAAGAAAATATTTTTTTAATCCACATTAACTCTCTTAGACCCTAGATACTATGAAATATATAAAATAAAATTTAAAAAAGACCTGTTTTTAACACAGTACTCCAAAGGCCTAACAGCATAAAAGGGTGCCTTAGCTTGAGAGAGAAACTAAGTTATTATTTGGCCATATTTGGATCCAAATATTAGACAATTGAAATAGAATTTAAAATAACGATCACCTATCAGTTAAAGGGATAACACATCATACATTACTGATTTATTATATTTTTCTGATTTTAGTCTAGAAATCTTTTAGAAAGAACTATACCCTCAACTTACAATGCATTTAATACAATCTCTGTTGCAGGTTACTTAGTTATAGAAAATCCATCAAGTAAGTTTGTTAAATATCTTTTCTTCTTTTTGAATATCAATGTTAGATTCACTGATTCAATGAATCTTAATGTGTGGTTCCTTTCTTGTATGTTTGCTAGAAAAACCTCCAAGCTGGATATAAATCATAAAAGCATGACTAATTGCATGGTAACTGGAGAAATGCTTTCTCTCTCTCTGGGGCGAAGCCTGCATGTCTGTATTTTAGCTTGGGAAGTAATACGGGGATATTTAAACTCCTTAGGGTTTAAAAACCATGTCATTATGAGAATGAGGTCACTGCAATATTTTATATCTTCTAAAACCTTGTAATGTATAAAATGTTTTCTGTATGACAAAGAGGTATTATGTGCTTTAGGATTCAATGATAACTTTATGCCCTTTTATTTACTTGAAAAACTTTCTTCGTTAAAATATGAAATCATTCATCGAAAGTCACTTGAAAATTGAAAGAATTTTGTACCAGGAGACAAAGAAAGCAAACTTACGGTGGAAAAGTTAATTTTGTAAATATGACAGAGTGACCTTAAAGGGCGGTGTGGTTTATGGGTTTTGAAATGTCTGTTGTTCTGTGGCTCATTAACTGTACAGCCAGCGCCATGCTAAAGTGAAAGAACTCAATCTAACGTGATAATATTTATACCTTTCTTTGCTTGGAGGCCGGTGAGCAAGAAATCCTTCCTGCAACATGTTGAAGAGCTTTGCACAAACAACAACCTAAAGTTTCAAGAAGAATTTTCGGTATGTTACTAGCAGTTGTCACAACATTGCCAGACCTCCAGTCGTTTCATGTGTCACATTTCATGTCCATTTTAAGCAAGCAAGGCCATGAAGGACTGTGGCCTTGATAATCAATACCCAATTACCAGGTTGATTGTTTGGATAGTAATGTTACACGTGGTGGCCTCTGGTGCAACCCGAATGGAATTATTCACCTACTGTGTGAGGAAAAGGTGCTCTGCTTCAGACCTTCCCAGCAATGGCAACCTGGCCTCATTTCTTCTCTGCTCTTTCATCCAGATGGATGAGAATCTGGAATGCTGTATTCACTGGTTTTTGTGAGACTTAGGTTATGCTCTAAATGTGGTTTTAATATTTAAATAATTATTTTAGATTTAGAGACCAAATAATTCCATTTTTGCCTGCTTAGTTTATGTTAGTGATGTGGATGAACCTGAGAACGTAATGTTTCCAGAAACTATAAAAATCATATTATTTCTAGAACTATCCAAAAGGTAAAAATACCTGCATTTTATGAGGCCTATTATTAAGTTACTGTGAAATAAATACTATATCACATTATGGAGAATATGTGAAGTTAAGAACATTCTACTTTGACACTATTCAGAAGTTAAGATTAATTTTATTGCTTTCAACATTCTATATACCTATAAAATTTAAATTATAATAATGCATGAGGTGTATATCAGAACTATAAATAAGCTTTTTTTTAAAACTTGTGTGCATCTTTCCAAACTTAGCTGGTTATTTTGTATTATATAAGTAAAACGGATCTCTAAATGTCACCAAAAACTTTATTTCTTTTTTTTTTTTTGCATGAAATTTTTAGTGTGTGAACTTATGAAACAAAGAATTAAGCAATTGGCTTGAATAATTCAGGATTATAATATTTCAGCCTCTCAGGGAATAATAACAAAATGTGAGAAGATTAATGGTATTTCCTACAGCTCTTTGGTTATGCTTCTTAAGTAATATTGGTCTGGACTTAACAAAATCGATGGTACCATAAAACTTTTCTTAGCATTTACACAGCGAGAACTCTCAATTTTTCAGGAGCAAAAGTGTAATTTCACTAGAATAAGAGCGAATATAATTACATTATGCATGACTGAGTAGATGAAAAGTTTTATTAGCGATAACATTTTCACATGTATTATGTTGAGAAAGTTTCTAGTTCAACTTTTTTGGAGATCATGGTTTTAAGAACTTGTTTTTTTATATAAATATATAGGCAAACTTTATATATTATATAAATATCTACATATGTAAGGAACTTTTTAAAATTGTTTTTATCTTAATAATGTGTTAAGTTTTCTTTTTTTTTTTAATTTTTTTTTAATGTTTATTTATTTTTGAGACAGAGAGAGACAGAGCATGAACGGGGGAGGGGCAGAGAGAGAGGGAGACACAGAATCGGAAGCAGGCTCCAGGCTCTGAGCCATCAGCCCAGAGCCCGACGCCGGGCTCGAACTCACGGACCGTGAGATCGTGACCTGAGCTGAAGTCGGACGCTTAACCGACTGAGCCACCCAGGCGCCCCTAATGATGTGTTAAGTTTTCAAAGCAAAATTATATTTTAATAAATAAATGCATATTTGATAAACTTTATAACTCAGGTCATACTCACTTATACATTAAATATTTATAAGCTTCTACTATATGATAGGCATTGTATTTAGCATATTGATGTATATATGAACTCAACACTCAATAGCCAAGTGACTTTAGGCAAATCACTTAAACTCTCTGTTCCTCAATATCTTCATTTGTAAAATAATACTATTTAACTCACTAAGTCGTGAATGCTAACATAATTGAATGTGTGTAACACTAAGAATCATGGCTGACACGAGTATTAGCTATTATGATGATGACTTCTACCATAAAAGAAGCTCATACTGTGATAAGACATGCACAAAAATACAAAAATACACCGTATCATGATAGAAATATGCAGGGAAAAGTGAGAACTGACTCTATTTGGATAGCAGTCAGAAAAGGCTTTACAAAAAGGTGACCTTTGAGATGAACTTTAGGACAAGCAGAAGACCAATAGATAGATAAAGGGGGAAGGGTTAAGGATGCAAAACAGTCCAACTCAACTAGGATCCCAATGAAAAGAGCAAACAGTAAGAGAAAATGCTGAATAGGATGGTGGAGGCCCTATGTTCCCTGATAAGAAAAAGGCTGCCAAGTATAACATTACTATCCAAACAGTCAACCTGGTAAATGGGTATTAATTATCAAGGCCACAGTCATTTAAATCTATAAGTGGAAACTTCTATGTGAAAAAATTACAGAATAGAAGTACCACTTTTCAGATGATTTCCATTTCACTTTTTTTTCTGCCTCTATTTCATTGTCTCTTACGAATATACTGACATATACTCCTGACACCTTGACACAAGGAAGCTGTTCTGGGATTCCCTAGTTGGCTAATTTTTTTTTTCCCTAAGCCTTTTGTGCCAACACATGAGATTTCAGATGCTTACACTGTTTCTTTCCTCTAACCCATATCCATATGCAAAAGACTGTCCGGATTTTCTTTTTGAGGAAAAATAAGTGGGAAAGGGAGAATTACCTAATTAAAAGAAATTATTTACAATGATGTTGAAAAAATTGTAAAAACACAAATTTTAATACTTTTTAAGGAATTTGGCAAGTTGAGACTTATTTCTAAACTGAAAACCTATGAACTTTGTAAATATAAATCACCAGCTCAACAAAATAATGAACACGTTTTCTGGCACCAACTTTTTTAATGATGAATGGATAATATCATGATCTTTTATCAAAATGTCAATAATGGATCTCCTTGACCCTTCCTCTGTGTCTGATAATTCTTAATCGCACCTTTGCATTCCAGTATCGATTTAACAATGCCTACTGAGAACAGGAATTGACCTTTGACATGTTCTTAAACTGACCAGTGTTGTACCAATTAATAGGCATGAAATCACGCTGCCCGAGGAGAGAAAACAAAAAATAAATCACTGAACTCCCTTCCCCTACTAAGTAGACATTAAAATATTAAATAATACTCAGTGTGTACCTGATGAAACCATTAGTGAAGTATGGAGCAGGGTTATTATTAACATGGTTGCCACATCTCAGAGCTTCCCAAAATACAAAGAAATTATCCCAGAAAGACCAATAGTCCAAAAGACCAATTTTTTTCAGGATATTTTCAGTAAACATTTATATAAGTTCATTACTATTAATTTGATCTTGTTTCTGCAGTTATGAGAGGTGTTTTCAATTTAAAAGTAAAAGGGTTTAGAGTGAAGAATAGTCTTTTATTAAGTAGAATGTCTTGTTTTCCTCTGAAATAAATCTAAACTGTGAAATAACTTCATTCCACAGGAATTACCAAAATTTCTTCAGGATCTTTCTTCAACTGATGCTGATCTGCCTTGGAACAGAGCAAAAAACCGCTTTCCAAATATAAAACCATGTATGTGCACTTATTGTCTCTGGTTCTGACCTGCAAAATGTTTTAAAATGAGTACCAAATGCATCTTACCATTTTTACTTCTTAAATTTATTATATTACATATTCATCAGATTACAATAATGCATTTTATTAGCAGTAATTTTCAAACTGTATCTCTTTTGCTTTGTTAATGTTTATTGAAGTTAACATACATGATTTTCAGCTTGTTCACACAAGGTTCACTTATGCAGGTGCAAGAAACTGTAGACCTAATAGTTTCTTAGCTTTGTAATTTAACCCAAGTAAGGAACCTCTCTAACATCTTCCTACAGATCCAGTTCTCAAATGAAAAGAGAAACATGTAACTTTGTGCATTAGTTTCCCTTAAAAGCAGGGCAGTGCTTTCTTACGGAATAGAAAAAAATGCATTGCAAACTATTCACCGAAGATCGGAGTAAACGTATGCTTACCAGGATTGGTTTTACAAAGGAGGCAGGGTTGTGTCTCACCATAGTAAGCCATACTTCATTTTTCAATCAATGAGAAAAGAAACTGCATTGTTGTTTTAAGAATTAGCAGCGATGTGAAAGGAAAAATAATTATATTCCTCTGTTAATAATAGCTGTATGTTTGATATTACATATTTTGAACACGTGTGCCTACTGTCTATATTCTGATACAGTTCACTTCCTACTATGAAATAAATGCTATTTGTGGTGTTCTGAAATATTGTTAATATTGTTTCAAAATCTAGAATTTTTAAATATTCCTAATTTTAAAATATTCTAATATATAATAATATATAATATTATGTATTATAATGATACACAATATACAAATATAATATATAATAATATAATAGTAATATATATATTTTTCTATGTTCTATATTGGTAAAATCCTTACTTAAAAATTGAACTCTTCTGTCTAGGAAGACACAGACGTGAAGAAGAATACACTCGCAGACTGTAAAATAATAAAGGATGTGGATAGGAAGACATGGAGCAAATTCTGATATTCTAGAACTGGAGGATAACTGAGGCATGAAGTAAACAAATTTAGGGAAACGTGATATAGGAAGTAGTCATCTAGTGGAATCTGCTAATTCCCAAGAATTAGGATAGGATGAAAATGCAAATAGCTTTAATCACACAAAATCCTTCCTGGAACAAAGCAAATAATACGTGAATGACTTTAGGAGCAAGTTGACAAATCAGACACTATTGTAGGAATGACCGAATGTTAGTATTGCATCTCTAAATGTCTGTGTTTCTCAGTGGAGCCTTTTGTTTTCCCTTTCAGAGAGTTAACCTGGGTCAGATGCATTATAAGTTTAAGAGATAGGGAATTTCTCATAGTTTTATATTTGTCTCTATCTATATTTCTTCCATACTTGTTTGCTTCATTCCTATTCAATGCTTTTCAGTGAAAATGAATACTATAATCTAATTGAAAGACAGTTATTATGGAATATTTCATATCTAGTTACATTCATATATTTGGCTGAAGTGATTTCTAATCTATCAGTATATATAAAATAAGTAAACCAAATATGGCTAACTTATTTCCAAAGATCAAAGGGTACCTAATTGAAAATATGTAGAAATTTGAGATGTTAGCAAAATATTTTTTAAATGTGACATTTCAATCTTTTATTATTAAGATCCCAGTGCATTATTATCAGGATTCACATTATCACTATAAGAAAAGTCAGACCACATAGCTTTATTACTTATAAGACAGGAAGAGAATAAGAGTGGTCAATGGAAGTAAATAAAAAACCTTAAAACAACAAGAAGATTTGAGGAGTATGATTGCCCCATTTCTTCAAATCTGAGGCTAAGACAAAAAATAATTGTTAATGGTGGAATTACACATCAAGGATGTTTGGAATATCATAATTAGAATTTCATGCATGTTTCACCTTTACTAGAGGCAAATGGACAATGTCTAATTGTTTTCTGCTTTCTTGACTTCAGTCCAGAAAATTTATGGCACTTTTTCAAATAATGTATTACATCCACATTCAATATCTTTTCATGGATTTGTAGGGGAAAAATGTTTCTTAACTATCCTCTTAGAGAATTGGAGGTCCTATAAGAAATAATTGTATTAGTTAGATTTCTCTATTCTTCAAGAATGTTATTAGAATAATTAATTAATTCAATGAATACCTACTGCCTGCATATAGTAAAACTGCTAAGAATGTGTGGGCTCCAATGAAACTTGCTAGGCTGCAACCCTGTGTACCTACTAACAGCCTTAGTGACTACATGTACCATTCAGTGGTGTCCACCTCGTGAGCTTATTGTGAGGATTAATGAAATAATTATTTAACCCACTCTGCACAGTACTGGAACATGCTCTCAATGTTAGTGCTTATGATTGTTGAATCAATAATAGATTGCTTATTTTTAAAAGCCACTAACTTTCTTGGTGAATAAGCTTTAGTAACAGGACTTTAGGGTCTATAGTCTGGACATAACAAGCACAGTTCCCTAACCTGGGTTAGAAGGCGAGCTATAAACTCACAGCCACCTCTATGGGTAAGTGTACCCCTGCCACACACACACAGTACAAGGAAATGAGATGTTTAAACTAAATATATTCTCCCGCTGTGCTCGCAGAGAAGCCATTAAGCTGAAGAAACGTTTTTTTCTCCCATAGAGAATGAATTCATTTTAATAGACTCTGAATTTTAGCTTGAGCCAGCTTAGTGAAGTACATTGTTTCCCCTGAGTAATGTAGGAAGTGGGATTTCAAATATCACAGTGCATTATAGAAGATATTAGCTTACAGGGCTTTAAGGTACTAGAATTAGCAGCAAATGCTTGCAAAAGAGATTTCCAAATCTCTGTTTGACAGGACACTATGACCTTCAGAAATGTTCCAACACCACGAAGAAAAGTTTAGCTTGCTGTTGACTCAGATAGTTATAAGCAGGCATATCAAGTGAATAGAAACCTGCTGGCATCCCTTCCTAAGTTACAGGACTAGCCACAAGGTCATTAAAATAGTTATAGCACACCAAATTCAAAGTCTTTGAGGCATAAATCATTTGCATAAATTTGCTTAAACATTCCCCATCTCTAAACCTATAGGGCAGGTCATTTTAACTCTAACGATGCAGCATAGTCATTTAACAAGTAACATGTGTTTAAGCTTTAAGAACATGAGAGCATGTATCAAGTTCTACTCAGCTTTATAAGTTCCAGAAGCTTTCGTGTAAGTTTTCCTCAAGAAAATTCTAAAAATAAATATTATAACTATATATTATAGTTTAGGTAATGAAGGAGAAGAGAAGTTGAGGAATTCACCCAAGTCCATTTATATGGTAGATAACAGATGATTCATTTGGAATTCAAACCCAAAGCCATTTACCAATTGTTCCTCCACTACCAAGTGTCTTCCTCATGAGATTAGGAAAAAAAAAGAAAAAAAACAACTTCAAAATAAAGATGTAGTAATGGTATTTTGTATCATTTTCATGACTAGTTAAAATTATCACTGGACATCCTCTGACTGTAATACCAAAGTGGTAAATATCCTCACAAAAAATAATTTTGAACCCCTTTTTTGAAAAAAATAATGGTTAGGGGCATCTAGTTTTACCAGAACTTAAAATATTCTAAAGAATAATCATTAAAAGTTTGGTATTAAAGAAAGAATAGGCAGAAAAATTAATGGAAAGGAATAAATAGTCCAGAAATAGGCCTAAATGCATAGAGAAATCTAGTGTATAATAACAGTAGTATTTTGAGTAAGGGGGAATGATGGAATGTTAAATTGAGACTGTTGTTCCAAATGGCAACAAAGAAACAAACAATAAAAAATATATTTTAGCTCGTTCCATAAAAAATAATAATAAATTCCAATGGATCAAAGATTGAAATAGTTAAAACAAAAGCAGAAAAACCCATTAAAGTTCTAGAAGAAATTATGAATGAATTTGTACAAATAAAAACATTGATGTGACCGACACCTTTGTATGAATGACACAAGAAGCCATAATTCCATGAGGAAAAGTAATTAGAAATTTGATTATAAAAACATGTAAATTTTATGTGTGGCAAGATAGCTAGCAGCTCCATTGATTGATAGAGTAAAATAAATGACAGGAAGATGATTTCATTCAATACATGTAAGCATATTTTCATTATAAAATATTTTTAATGGAAAAATAGTATAATATGAAAAGTCAGTTAAAAAAGTTATTTAAAATGGCCAATACACAAACAAATAACCTCAGATCAATTACATTCACATTTAAGGAAATAAAAATAAATATTATGAGATATAAATTTGTATCTATCAAAATATCATAAATTAAAATGTTTAATAATATGGTAGTGAAAATAAGAAGAAACAGAATTGTTCAAACACTTTTGTTCGGAGTATGAACTTATATAATTAGAGAACAATTTGGCAATATCTTTCAAAATTTGAAATGCACAATACGATTTAGGAATTCTACTGCTGGTAATGCATTCTACAAATACACTGCAAATAGTTTAAATATATTTATTCGGCATTTTGCAATAATTAAATGAGATGAATTTAAATCATCATAAGAGTTAAATTAATATATCCAATAAGTGAAATACCATATGTTTAAAATAATGAGCTAGACATTTTGTCTATGATAATATGGAAAGACATACATAGGTAAATGAAAAAAATTGCAGAAAATTTGTGGTTTTTAACCACAATAATTCCATTTGTGGTTAATTTTTTATGAATATGTACAGAAGATTCTGGAAGTATGTACAAGAACATATTAATAGTCATTGTCTCTGGGCAGTGGAAATATGAGATAAGAGGGAACTTCTTTAATTTTATGGCTATCTGTAATGTTTGATGTTATGTCATGAATTTCTTTGTATTATTTTTATAGGAAAGAAAGTAGTGGCAATTTTAAAAATGAATTAGCATTACTGTCTCATATTTTCCTCTAGATAATAATAACAGAGTGAAGCTGATAGCTGATGCTAGTATTCCGGGATCAGATTATATTAATGCCAGCTATGTTTCTGTAAGTCACCATTTTTTTGTTTTATATTCTTATAAAACATAAATACTTCAATTATATTACTCTTCCAACTATTTTAGATAAGAAATTAATTATAAACTCTATGGATTTTAATGTGCCAGTCCCTCACAACAACACTAGGTACCTCCCTTTTATAGATGGGGAAATGGAGGCTCCTAATAGAGATTGCAGTTTACCAACAATCATGTCACTAGTAAGTGACACAGGCCTTTCCACTATTTTATATTTGTCAGTATATTATTTGTGCATAAAAAGGTCTGTCAATGTCTCTTACAAAGAAAAAATCAGTCAAATAGATAGTTATGTCCATATAATATAAAAATAGCATGCTCCTCTTCCCATCTAGGTTTTCAGTCCTTCAATGGGACTATGATGTCATGTTCTACTTTTTATCCTCAGCTACCTGGAGAATGTGCACTCCATTGTACCTGCTCAAAGAACATAAATGAGGGGCACCTGGGTAGCTCAGTCAGTTAAGCTTCTGACTCTTGATTTCAGCTCAGGTTATGATCTCATGGTTCGTGGGTTCAAGCCCTGTATTGGGTTCTGCACTGACAGTGCAAGGCCTGCTTGAGATTCTCTCTCTCTCCCTCTCTCTGCCCCTCCTCCACTGGCTCTCTCGTACTCTCTCTCCCAAAAATAAATAAACATTAAAAAAAAAAAGGTGGGCACCTGGTGGCTCAGTCAGTTAAGCGTCCAACTTCAGCTCAGGTCATGGTCTCACAGTTCGTGGGTTCCAGCCCTACGTCGGGCTCTGTGCTGATGGCTGAGACTAGAGACTGCTTTGGATTCCATGTCTCCCTCTCTCTCTGCCCCTCCCCTGCTTGCACTCTGTCTCTCTCTCTCTCTCTCAAAAATAAACATAAAAATAATATAAAAATATAAAAGAACATAAATGAACCAACATGGGATGAATTTTGTGGCATGCCTAATGAACTATCTGGCACATCATAGATAATAAAAGCTTGCTGCATTGGATTGAAAATTGAATGAAACCAATGTGTTTTTTGGGCTTCCTCTCCTTCTCCATGGCTCTTTGACTTCTCAGTGCTCTTCCGTATCATAGGTATATGGAAACTTTAAATGCACCCAAGACCTCCACATGGGTTGACACAACCACTCTGAGGAATCTCAGAGTTAGGAATTGCCCTTGTTCTTATTTAAGTCAACCATTCACCTTGGAACTGTCTCTTTAAAAATCCTATTAGCTTCTCTCAGCATTGATTCACCTACTTCCTCCTAAGGCAGATGATTCTATCTCTGAACAGCTCCAATATACAGTTGTTTTTTTTTTAAAAAACAAGATATGCTCCCTTATATTTTCACACCCTGGCTTTAATTCTAACATATAGCAAAGTTAACCATCCTTATCATGGTGACCCTACAGTCACCTGAGGGTTTCCTCTACTGCCCCTAGTCTGTTTTTCTTTTTTTTTAATTTTTAACTTTATTTTTTTTATTTTAATTTTAATTATTTTTAATATTTTAGTTAGTTAACATACAGTGCAATATTGGTTTCAGAAGTAGAATTCGGTGATTCATCACTTACATACAACACCCAGTGCTCATCATAAGTGCCCTCCTTAGTACCCATTACCCATCTAGCCCATTTCCCACCCACCTCCCTCCATCAAACCTCAGTTTGTTCTCTATTGTGAAGAGTCTCTTGTGGTTTATTTCCCTTTATTCTCTCTACTCCTTTTCCGTATGTTCATCTGTTTTGTTTCCTAAATTCCACATATGAGTGAAATTAATGGTAATTGTCATCCTCTGACTGACTTCTCTTAGCATAATACACTCTAGCTCCATCTACAATAGTTGCAAATGGCAAGATCTCATTCTTTTTGATGGCTGAGTCATATTCCATTGTGTGTATATACCACATCTTCTTTTTTTTTAATATATGAAATTTATTGTCAAATTGGTTTCCATACAACACCCAGTGCTCATCCCAAAAGATGCCCTCTTCAATGCCCATCACCTACCCACCCCTCCCTCCCACCCCCCATCAACCCTCAGTTTGTTCTCAGTTTTTAAGAGTCTCTTATGCTTTGTCTCTCTCCCACTCTAACCTCTTTTTTTTTCCTTCCCCTCCCCCATGGGTTTCTGTTAAGTTTCTCAGGATCCACATAAGAGTGAAAACATATGGTATCTGTCTTTCTCTGTATGGCTTATTTCACTTAGCATCACACTCTCCAGTTCCATCCACGTTGCTACAAAAGGCCATATTTCATTCTTTCTCATTGCCACGTAGTACTCCATTGTGTATATAAACCACAATTTCTTTATCCATTCATCAGTTGATGGACATTTAGGCTTTTTCCACAATTTGGCTATTGTTGAAAGTGCTGCTATAAACATTGGGGTGCATATGTAGATGGTGTACCCCTTCTAATCTGTATTTTTGTATCCTTTGGGTAAATACCTACTGGTGCAATTGCTGGATTGTAGGGTAGTTCTATTTTTAGTTTCTTGAGGAAACTCCATACTATTCTCCAGAGTGGCCGCCCCAGTATACATTCCCAGCAGCAGTGCAAGAGGTTTCCCCTTTCTCTGCATCCTCGCCAACATCTGTTATTTCTTGTGTTAAGTTTAGCCATTCTGACCAGTATGAGGTGGTATCTCAATGTGGTTTTGATTTGTATTTCCCTGATGATGTGTGATTTTTGAGCATCTTTTCATCTGTCTGTTAGCCATCTGGATGTCTTCTTTGGAAAGGTGTCTATTCATATATTCTGCCCATTTATTAACTGGGTTGTTTATTTTTTGCTGCCCATAGTCTTTTATTATTTTCTTGTTCATAGGTCTTCACTCCCAGGCCTGCCATTGCCTTTGGTCCCACTGGAACTCTGCTTATGTGATGCTCCATCCTGCCTTGAAACCTCTGTTAAGGGGGGAAAATTCATTCTAAGTTCTATATTGATTAATTATAACTCCATAATTACAGTCATATATTGGGTCCTATTGTGAAAGAAATAAATAATTGGAGAATTTAAGATTTATTAATAGGGGAAGTGAGGGAGGGTTCAGAGGAGTTAAGGGATCTTTTGAATATTTATGCAAAAACTTTAAATCAAGCCTATTTTTCTGCAAGAACTTTAAATCCATTTTGAAAAACCACACACATTTTCTGTTGCAGTAAGAATATTTTAGTCACTTATGAAATTATTAATTCCCTTGAAAATGTAATTCTTCTCTAAAGATTTTGGTGAAATCTTGTGATTATTTTCATTGTAGCCTAAACTCTATAGCATGCTGAAGTTTTACTTTGATTTACAGAATGATGCATATATGCATTTAATTTTAATCAATGTGCTAATGATCATGTGTTTTGTGATACTATAGAACAGGACAAAGGCAAATAATTGTATCAGTGATGTATTGATTTGTATAATTTTTATTCCCCAATAAGTAGGTACAAAAGAATAGCTCACATCCTCTAATGTTCAACCAGATATAGGGTAACAGTATAGGGCATGAATGTGATTACAAAGGAAACTGATGGTTTTAGTAGGTATAACTAAACCTACACAGATTACATAAACAAAGGAATATTCATGAAACCCCAGTGTCCCTTCTAAATATTATAGGTTGTCAGGAAACAGCCATAAGAAGATGATAATGCAGGGTGAGCAATAAACTAAGAATTCTGAATATATATATCCTGCTATAATCAAGTGATGTTGTAATATAATAAATCTTACAACAAAGTCACTATGACCCACATGTAATGATATTCAAAATCATTACTGAGCTGCATGGTAAGCAGGCTCTGATGGAAAGCACCCTACATTAAGGAAGATTTCAGAATTGGAGTGGGCAGTATATTGTTGCTCTTAGCTTTCGAGTAAATCGTTACTTGAAATGCCAGGAACAGATGGAAATAGAAAAGCCATTAAATCATAGTGTCCCTTACTTCACCATCCCCAAAGTCAGGCAGTCTTCCCTCAGAAAGAGTAAAGACTTCTCAGAAATATACATCTGATATTTCCCCCCACTCCCCAATTTTGTTCCATGGTACCTCCATCTGAAAGTTCATGAACACTTTTCCAGAAGCAAAAGACAGGAGAAATCTACAAATGGACACCGGATTCTTATTTCTCTCTCTCAGAGTGCTAGAGGAAAAGGGAGGAAAACTGTACAGGGAGGTAAGGAGGAAAGCAAAATACTCTTCAGATGGAAAAGCAGAACACCAAGTCTGGGGAAAGGAAAAGGGAAGACCAGAAGGTGGTCCGAGGGAAATACCTTAAGATTGGGAAACTCCAGGCCAGGGTCTGTAACTAGATTAATACGTGTTTATCCCTCTGCCCTTGGCTGTGCTCCTGAAGCTAGGACTCACAGAGAGCTTGGAACATTTCAATAGTGGATAGACTGTGGGAGAGAGGTAGGGAGGAAAAAAGATACTGCATCCCTATAAACAGCCACTAACTTTACAAATGAGTTTAGAAATATTTTCAAGAGAGCTAACAATAATAACACTATGCAATGGGACATGAGAAAGTCATCAAAACCTCACAATTCTCTAACTTACTTTAACTTAAGGATATATTTTTACTGTAATTAGAAATTAAATATTAAACCCATGATGAAAATGAACTGTAATAACATCAGAAACAGATTTGTCCCTACTTTGATAGAATACTATAGTACCAAAGGACATTTAGTCCCTAAAAAAAGTGAAATGCAAATGACTGGCAAAAACATTTTATAAATCGAATGATTACCATTCGATTACCATTATTCGATTACCATAATTACCATTACTCATCCTTGAAACACTTCCTTCATTGGGTATCCAGGACATCATTCTCTTGATTTTCCATCTACAACTTTGACTCTTTCCTCCCAGTCTCATTGGTTCTCTGTTATCTCCTCCACCACCAAACAGTGGAATTATCTAGAGCTCAATTCTTGAATTTATGATTTCTTTCCAAATGCATTTCCTCATGATTTCATCCATTCTTGTGTTTTAACTGAGACCTATGCAATGATTACTTTCAAATTATGCATCCAGTTTGGATGTCTTCCTGAATTTCAGACTCGTATACCCAATTGCCTTCATGATATTCCCACTTAAATATCTAACAAGGATTTCAGGTTTAATATGTCAATTATAAATTCCTAATTTTCCCTTCAAATCTGCATCCAGAAGTCTTCCCCATCTTCCTCTGAAATTCTTGTACCCAATATCCAGTCCGTCAGCAAATTCTCTTGACTCTGTCTTCAAAATATATCCATATTTTATCACTTCTCACCATCCCCATTGCTGTCAGCCAAATTACCCCCGTGGTTCGATTGTTGCAATAACCTTCTAACCACTCTCCTTCTTTCACCTTTTTAAAAACATATGTATGTATGTATGTATTTGGAAAGAGAGTGAGCAAGCACATGAGCAGGGGAAGGCAGAGAGAAAGAGAGAGAGAATCCCAAGTAGGCTCCATGCTGTCAGTGCAGAGCCTGATGTGGAGCTCCATCCCACAAACTGAGATCATGACCTGAGCCAAAATCAAGAATCAGACTTGTTTAATGAGTCACCCAGGTACCCCCTCCTTTCACTTTTTAACCCCTATAGGCTGGTCTTCTTACAGAAACCAGAGTAAAACTGCTAAACCATATAGAGTGTATGCTTTGAACACTGTATGT
Source organism: Puma concolor (assembly GCF_028749965.1). Taxonomy (NCBI): domain Eukaryota; kingdom Metazoa; phylum Chordata; class Mammalia; order Carnivora; family Felidae; genus Puma; species Puma concolor. The sequence goes on along the minus strand of NC_141673.1, from coordinate 38,655,636 downwards.
TGAAAGCCTTTCATCAGGTTTCTATATCATCCAGAGTAAAAACCAGTCTTATAATTATCTACTAGGATGTAAAGTACCCTTATCCTCCCTCCCCTGTTCTTTCTTATGTCATCTTCTATAACTGCCTTCCCTCATTTACTCCACTCCAGCCACTTGCTATTAAATTCTAGACATATTATTCCTCTAATGCTGTTACACTTGACTTCGTACCTGGAATACTTTCCCCCAAATCCTGCAGAGCTTACTCCCTTCCTTCTTCACATTTTCCCTAAGATATTACCCATGAGTCTTTTCTGAACACCATATTTTCGAAAACCCTCTTTCATAGCACCTATCACTTTAAAAATTCTGTGTAATTTGGTTATTTAATGGACTTATTAATAGACAATGTCTATCTCCCCCTAACTAGAATATACGATAAATGAGAAGAAGAATTTTAGTGTCTTTGCCAGGGCTTGAATCCCCAATTCCTAGAACAGTGCCTAGCACACAGTAGGAACTCATAAATATTATTTCAATGGAAGAATGTACATCTTTTAATACTGTAAAGAAATTGAACAAAATATTAATGGTACTTCATTCAAGATAGTGAATTTGTAGGTAAATTCAACATTGTATTATATATTTTACAACCAGTATATTTTTATGTATTGCACATATATTTAATGTTGTAATTATATCCTTTTAGGGCTACCTATGTCCAAATGAATTTATTGCCACCCAAGGTCCATTACCAGGAACAGTTGGGGATTTTTGGAGAATGGTGTGGGAAACTAGAGCAAAAACATTAGTAATGCTAACACAGTGTTTTGAAAAAGGACGGGTAAGTTATTTAAAAATCTTTCACAAGATGTTATCTTACAATTGTCTTAATATATGTGTGACAATTTCAGCTAATGCTGTGAGTCATCAATAACTTAGACATCTGTCTATGAGGCAGTTTTAACTTAGTAGCAATAACTGTGATATATATTTTAATATAACAGTGGTTCTTATGACTGGTGATTTTCTCTGAATACAGATCAGATGCCATCAGTATTGGCCAGAGGACAACAAACCAGTTACTGTCTTTGGAGATATAGTGATTACAAAGCTAATGGAGGATGTTCAAATAGATTGGACCATCAGGGATCTGAAAATTGAAAGGGTAAAAAAAGGCAATGGAGGGGAACACAATAGTAAATATGAGTCTCTAAATGTCTAGAAGTAAAATTAATTTCCAGAACTGCCCCTTGCAACAATACCTCTACATTCAACAGTGCCTTCCTAATATTTTCTAAACCAAAGTTTTTAGTTGGTAACTGACCTCAATATCTGTGTCACTTTGTTTAATTCCAAATCTCATGGTTAAAGTTTACATTAACCAATTATCACCAAATTGTTAGGTAGACAAAGGAAAAACAGAAGGAAATAACTAGATTATTAGGTTTTTATTTGATGAAGAAACTATAATATTTGACTTAAAACAGGAATTTCCTTAATCAGTAATCTCTCCTCATCTTAATAATTTGATTTTCTATTTAATCCAGAACCAATACATAAGGTATAGAATGGGATCCCACTTACCAGTTTGTATAAATGCCTATACACACAGAAAATGATCTAAGGAAATTTATACTTTCTAACATTATCAGACACTCATTACCTGTGTTTTGAATAATAGGTGAATGTGTTTGCGTTTTGGAACAAAATTGTTGTTGTTTTTTTTTTTTTAATTTGTAAATGTTTATTCTTGAGGGAGAGAGACAGAGACAGAGAGTGAGTGGGGAAGGTTCAGAGCGAGAGAGAGAGAGGGAGACACAGAATCTGAAGCAGGCTCCAGGCTCTGAGCTGTCAGCACAGAACCCCACATGGGGCTTGAACTCACGAACCGTGAGATCATGACCTGAGCCAAAGTCGGATGCTTAACCGACTGAACCATGCTTCACCAATTAAACCACCCAGGTGCCCCAGAACAAAATTGTTTTAAAATCTACAATTCTTGTCCTACGAAATGTTACACTACATTTGAATATAAACACTCTATATTATCCTCTGTTTGTAAGCTTTTTTATTGTTGCCATTCATGCTGAAAGGCAATTTGCTTTATTGTAGCAATAATAGAAGACCTGTCTTGCAGGAAATCATGAAACTATAGTTTCTTCCATTTGGTAAATAGTCATTTTTAAAAGATCACCTTCAAAAGCTAAGACATAAGCTGCCTTAAACCTTCATTGTGGTACTTTAATAATTGTATCGTGCTTCTTTAATCTGTCATGTTGCCTAGCATGGAGATTGTATGACTGTGAGACAGTGCAACTTTACTGCTTGGCCTGAGCATGGAGTCCCTGAAAACAGTGCCCCTCTGGTTCACTTTGTAAAGTTGGTTCGAGCAAGCAGAGCACATGACACAACACCTATGATTGTTCACTGCAGGTAAGGAAGATATTTTCAGAACCTTATATGAAACACTAGAAATGGCGTTTAAACCCAATGTGTCTTTTGATTATCATGATACCATTGATAAGGGAACTTTCCTGAAGTCTTGACTGGATTATGCCTCTCAAAGGAAAGTCTTTAAATTTTTTTTAATTGTAGCCCCTCATTGATGTGTGTGTGTGTGTGTGTGTGTGTGTGTGTGTGTATGGTGTCATGTGTGTGTGTGTTTGTGTGTGTGTGTGTGTGTAGGATTTTAAGAATTTTACAAATAAACATCAGATCCTTTATTATTTCAATTGGCATTAGTCTACTATCATAATTTAATTTTTTGTAAAAAGAATTTTTAGATTTGAGTTGTAAAGAATAAAAGAAAATGAACTTTAAAATAAAGATTAAATTATGTGACCAACCCAAGTATTACAACAAATTTGTACAAACTTTAGCTACTCTCATGTCCTTCTTTGGCTAGCTTTTTGAACATGGTTAAGAGAATATAACTGCAAGTTGAAAATTGTCTCCTCATTTTCATTGGTATTTAATACTTAGAAATAAAATTCAAGGTTTTTAGCATTCAGAGTTTTTCTGGACAGATTGATTTAATTTGTGTTTTCTAACATGATAGATCTAAATAAGTCTCAACTTGTGTCTCTTCAACAATTGGTTTGTAAATTAGAGAAAAAGTGGATAATAATACACTATTTTATGATTCCATTTACATGAGATGCCTAGAATAGGTAAATTCATAGAGACAGAAAGTAAAATTGTGGTTACTAGGGACTTGAGGGAGAGAGAGATGGGGAGTTATAATGCATATGTTGTTTAATTAGTTGTTTCATGAGAACTTCTGCTTGGGATGATGAAAAAGTTCTGGAAATGGATAGTGGTGATGGTTGCACAATGTTGTGAATGTGTTTCATGCCAACTGAGTTGTGTACTTAAATATGGTTAAAATGGTAAATTGTTTGTTACATATCTATTACTGCAAAAAAATTATTAAGTAACAGTACTTAGTCACATTAATAATTAATAAATTATTAATTATAATTTTTCCAATAACTGATTGATAATTTTTCTAACAGGTGTATGCTGTAATCAGTCTGGTTAAAGATGTAAGAAAATATTAATCCATCCAAGTTTTTTACTTTTATTTAGAGGAGAAAATTCAATATGTGATTTAAATGGTTATATATTTTCTAGGAATATTTTACATTTTTTTTAATTATAAAGGTAATACATAAATGCTTGCTCATTACAAAATATCTAAACAATAGTTAGGTTTAAAAAGCATACAGAACAAAGATTAAAAGCCTCATTTTTACTGTCTTATTTCCATTTCCCCTCCCTAAACATAACATTTTCATCAAAATAGTGTATGATATAAATAGATTAACAGCTTGCTTCTAAAGTCAACTATTCCTGTTAGCTGGGTCATTGATGATTAAAATTTTTAATGAACAGTAGCTGCCTTTAGCTTCTTTGTGTCTTGCACATATACTGACACTAACATCCATTAGAAAAGAAAAGTACCTAATCCCTTATAGCCTCAAAAAGAGTAGAGAGCATGGGGCTCAGTCGGTTAAGTGTCCAACTTTGGCTCAGGTCATGACCTCGCAGTCCATAGGTTCAAGCCCCACGTCGAGCTCTGTGCTGACAGCTCAAAGCCTAGAGCCTGCTTTGGATTTTGTGTCTCCCTTTCTCTCTGCACCTCCCCCCTCATGTCTCTCTCTCTCTCTCTCTCTCTCTCTCTCTCTCTCCTTCAAAAATAAACATTAAAAAATTAAAAAAAAAAAAGAGTAGAGAGCAGATAGTAGCTACACTGTGATGAACATAGCATAATCTATAGACTAAATCACTATGTTGTATACCTGAAACTAATGTCACATTGTGTGTCAATTATACTTCAATAGAAAGACAGAGAGAGAGAGAGAGAGAGAGAGACTCCCCCTTTGTAATAGAAATGGATGAAATATCAGAAAAAAGAATGCTCAAATTAATAATTCTTTTTGGTATCATTTAAAACTCTACTAAATTTTTATCTCTAACCCCAGCTTCTCACCTCAACTCAGATGTACATTTAACTGCCAATTTAATGTGACAACCTGAATGACCACAAAACTGAAAATTTGATGTGTCCAAAACAGAACACTTGATTCAATCTCCAACCTCACTCCACCTTCTCAGTCCCCATCTTGGTGAACTGCAAGTCCACTCCCCATGGTGCCAGAACCCGGAGTCATCCCTGACTCTGCCCTTGCTCTTGCGCTCCACCTGCGGCCCTGCAGCAAGTACTCTGACGCCTCTCCCCTCTCACCTCTCCATGGCAGTCCCCCAGCCCTGGACTCCTTGCTCTTCTTCCAACATGCAGAACATGCTCCACACACACCTCCCCAGACACACCCTTCGGCTGCAGTGCTCCTCTCACACTGTGTGCTCCCTTATTCGAGTTTCTTTCCAAATATTACATAATCAGAGACACCTTCTCCTTAACCTGATTTCTCTTTCTTCAGAGTGCTTATTACCGCCAGGCACATTCTATGCAGTATTTGTGTACTGCCCTTCACTGTCCTCTAGAAAATAAGCTCCTCAGGTGCAGAGACTTTGGATTGTTGTTCATAGCTGCACCCCAAATGCCTGGACAGGGTCTGACATTCAAAATATATTGAATAATGTAATAACCAATTACTCTGTTCAGGCATGTGTATATGTGTGTTACCATAATTGGATTTATGTTGTAATGCTCATTATTTCGTATATGGCTGAATCATGGGAAATTGCTAAGATTCAGTTATTTCTTACCTACAAAAATGGCAATTTTATGTTGTTCAAAGTAACATTTATAAGACTAGGTGGGCTTCCCTGTGTCTTTTTTTCTTTTTTTATATTTACTTCCTGTGTTAACCATTCGAATAGCTATGAGTCTTTTTCTTCTAATGGGAATTTCTGCATAAATCTTGTCAAGTTTATCAGTTCATGATTTCTATGGAGCAGATACTTGTCCTTGGGTATGAAACTAATTTCTTTTTTTAATTAAAAAAAATTTTTTTACATTTATTTATTTTTGAGAGACAGAGAGAGACAGGACACTAGTCGGGGAGGGATAGAGAGAGAGGGAGACCCAGAATCCGAAGCAGGCTCCAGGCTCTGAGCTGTCAGCACACAACCTGATGCAGGGCTCAAACTCACAAACCATGAGATCGTGACCTGAGCCGAAGTCAAATGCTTAACTGACTGAACCACCCAGGCAACCCTAAGCTAATTTCTTAAAAGGAAATAGCTTTTCAATTTTATTATCTATAGGAAGTAAAAAAAAATTCTAAGAAAAGAAAGTGAAAAGAACAGATGAGAGACTGCCAGTAAGAAGCAGAGTAAATGCTGTAGGGCTAAACAGTTGGCATTTTTAATATTCAGCATTTCTATTCGTAACCAAAAATATGTGCAATACAAAGTTTCTGGTGTTAAAAATGTTCAACAGTTTTAAAAAAAAAATTCTTGATATGTATGTATATATAATGGAATATTACTCAGCCATCAAAAGGAATGAAATCTTGCCATTTGCAATGATGTGGACGGAGCTAGAGTATATTGTGCTAAGTGAAATAAGTCATTCAGAATAAGACTGATACCATATGATTTCATTCATATGTGGAACTTAAGGAACAAAACAGAGGAACACAGGGGAAGGAAAAATAAAGAAAAAGGCAAACCATAAGAGACTCTTAACTATAGAGAACAAACTGAAAGTTGATGGAAGGCAGGTGAGTGGAAGATGGGCTAAATGGGTGATAGGGATTAAGGAGGGCACTTGTGAGGAGCACTGGGTGTTGTATGTAAGTGTTAAATCACTAAATTCTACTCCTATAACCATTATTACACTACATGTTAACTAACTACAATTTAATTAAAAACTTGAAACAAACAAATCATCTGTATACTTCTCCGAATACACCCCTTAAAATATTATGAAAGAGGAAAAGTTCAACTGGTTAAAAAAAATAGCATGGATTGAAGAGACAGAGGAGACAATAGCTGAATCAGAAGGTAAAATTATGGAAAAAGAGGAAGCTGAGAAAAAGAGAGAAAAAAATCCAGGAGTATGAGGGGAGAATTAGAGAACTAAGTATTGCAATCAAATGGAACAATATCTGTATTATAGGAATTCCAGAAGAGGAAGAGAGAGAGAAAGGGGCTGAAGGTATACTTGAACAAATCCTAGCTGAGAACTTTCCTGATATGGGGAAGGAAACAGGCATTGAAATCCAAGAGGTACAGAGAACTCCCTTCAGATGTAACTTCAATCGATCTTCTGTACAACATATCATAGTGAAACTGGCAAAATACAAGGATAAAGAGAGAATTCTGAAAGCAGCTAGGGATAAACAGGCCCTAACATACAAAGGTAGACACATGGTGTAGTAGCAGACCTATCTACTGAAACTTGGCAGGCCAGAAACGAATGGCAGGAAATCTTCAATGTGATGAACAGAAAAAATATGCAGCCGAGAACCCTTTATCCAGCAAGTGTGTCATTCAGAATAGGAGAGATAAAGGTTTTCCAAACAAACAAAAACTGAAGGAATTCATCATCACTAAGCCAGCCCTACAAGAGATCCTAAGGAGGACTCTATGAGTGAAATGTTACAAGGACCACAAAGTACCAGAGACATCACTAAAGCATGAAACCTACAGATATCACAATGACTCTAAACCCATTATCTTTCAATAATAACACTGAATGTAAATGGACTAAATGCTCCAACCAAAAGACATAGGGTATCAGCATGGATTAAAAAAAACAAGACCCATCTATTTGCTGTCTACAAGAGACTCATTTTAGACCTGAGGACACCTTCAGATTGAAAGTGAGGGGATGGAGAACTATCTATCATGCCACTGGAAGTCAAAGAAAGCTGGAGTAGCCATACTTATATCAGACAAACTAGACTTTAAATTAAAGGCTGTAACAAGAGATGAAGAAGGACATTATATAATAATTACAGGGTCTATCCATCAGGAAGAGCTAACAATTATATATGTCTAGGCACCGAATACAGGAGCCCCCAAATATATTAAACAATCACAAACATAGGCAACCTTATTGATAAGAATTTGGAAATTGCAGGGGACTTTAATACTCCACTTACAACACTGGATAGATCATCTAGACACAGAATCAATAAAGAAACAAGGGCCCTGAATGATACATTGGATCAGATGGACTTGACAGACATATTTAGAACTCTGCATCCCAGAGCAACAGAATATACTTTTTTCTCGAGTGCACATGTAAAATTGTCCAAGATAGATCACATACTGGGTCACAAAAGAGCCCTTAATAAGTATAAAGTAATTGAGATCATACCATGCACACTTTCAAGCCACAATGCTATGAAACTTTAAAATTTTTTTTTTTTTCAACGTTTATTTATTTTTTTGGGACAGGGAGAGACAGAGCATGAACGGGGAAGGGGCAGAGAGAGAGGGAGACACAGAATCGGAAACAGGCTCCAGGCTCTGAGCCATCAGCCCAGAGCCCGACGTGGGGCTCGAACTCACGGACCGCGAGATCATGACCTGGCTGAAGTCGGACGCTTAACCGACTGCGCCACCCAGGCGCCCCGAAACTTTAAATCAACTACAGGAAAAAGTCTAGAAAACCTCCAAAAGCATGGAGGTTAGAGCACACCCTACTAAAGAATGAATAGGTCAACCAGGCAATTAGAGAAGAAATTTAAAAATATATGGAAACAAATGAAAATGAAAATACAACAATCCAAACACTTTGGGATGCAGCAAAGGCAGTCCTGAGAGGAAAATACATTGCAATTCAGGCCTATCTCAAGAAACAAGAAAAATCCCAAATACAAAATCTAACAGCACACCTAAAGGAACTAGAAGCAGAACAGCAAAGACACCCCAACCCAGCAGAAGAAGAGATATAATAAAGGTCAGAGCAGAAATAAACAATAAAGAATTAAAAAAAAAAACAAACAGCAGAGCAGATCAATGAAACCAAGAGTTTGTTTTTTTAAAAAATAAACAAAATTGATAAACCTCTAGCCAGCCTTCTCAAAAAGAAAAGGGAGAGGACCCAAATAGATAAAATCATTAATTCAAATAGAATTATTACAACCAATCCCTCAGAAATACAAGCAATTATCAGGGAATACTATGAAAAATTATATGCCAGCAACCTGGACAACCTGGAAGAATGGACAAATTCCTAAACACCCACAAACTTCCAAAATTCAAACAGGAAGAAATAGAAAATTTGAACAGACCCATAACCAGAGAAGAAATTGAATCAGTTATCAAAAATCTCCCAACAAATAAGAGTCCAGGACCAGATGGCTTCCCTGGGGAATTCTACCAGACATTTAAAGAAGAGATAATACCTATCCTTCTCAAGCTGTTCCAAAACATAGAAAGGGAAGGAAAACTTCCAGACTCATTCTATGAAGCCAACATTACTTTGATTCCCAAATCGGACAGAGACCCAGAAAAAAAAAAAAAAAAAAAAAAAAAAAAAAAAAAAAAAGAACTACAGGCCAATATCCCTGATGAATATGGATGCAAAAATTCTCAACAAGATACTAGCAAACTGAATTCAACAGCATGTAAAAAGAATTATTCACCATGATCAATGGGATTCATTCCTGAGCTGCAAGGGCTAGTTTCAGTATTCACAAATCAATCAACGTGATACATCACATTAATAAAAGAAAAGATAAGAACCACATTATTCTGTGAATTGATGCAGAAAAAGCATTTGACAAAATTCAGCATCCTTTCTTAAGAAAAACCCTCAAGAAAGTTGGGATAGAAGGAACATACTTAAACATCATAAAAGCCATTTATGAAAAGCCCACAGCTAATCTCATCCTCAATGGGGAAAAATTGAGAGCTCTCCCCCTGAGATCAGGAACACAACAGGGATGTCCACTCTCACCGCTGTTGTTTAACATAGTGTTGGAAGTTCTAGCATCAGCAATCAGACAACAAAAGGAAATCACAGGCATCAAAATTCACAAAGATGAAGTCAAGCTTTCACTTCTTACAGATTACATGGTACTATACATGGAAAACCCGTTAGACTCACCAAAAGTCTGCTAAAACTGATACATGAATTCAGCAAAGTCGCAGGATACAAAATTAATGTACAGAAATCAGTTGCATTCTTATACACTAATACTGAAGTGACAGAAAGACAAAAAACGAAACTGATCCCATTCACAATTGCACCAAGAAGCATAAAATACCTATAAATAAACCTAACCAAAGATGTAAAAATCTGTATGCTGAAAACTATAGAAAGCTTGTGAAGGAAATTGAAGAGGATAACAAAGAAATGGAAAAACATTCCATGCTCATGGGTTGGAAGAATAAATATTGTTAAAATGTCAATACTACCCAAAGCTACCTATACATTCAATGCAATCCTAATCAAAATTGCACCAGCATTCTTCTCGAAGCTAGAACAAGCAATCCTAAAATTGTATGGAACCACAAAAGGCCCCGAAGAGTCAAAGTAATATTGAAGAAGAAAACCAAAGCAGGAGGCATCACAATCCCAGACTTTAGCCTCTACTACAAAGCTGTAATCATCAAGACAGCATGATATTGGCACAAAAACAGACACATAGACCAATGGAATAGAATGGAGACTCCAGAATTGGACCCACAAACGTATGGCCAACTAATCTTTGACAAAGCAAGAAAGCATATCCAATGGAAAAAAGTCTCTTTAACAAATGGTTCTGGGAGAGCTGGACAGCAACATGCAGAAGAATGACACTAGACTACTTTCTTACACTATTCATAAAAATAAACTCAAAATGGATAAAGGACCTGAATGTGAGACAGGAAACCATCAAAACCCTAGCGGAGAAAGCAGGAAAAAACCTCTCTGACCTCAACTGCAGCAATTTCTTACTTGACACATCTCCAAAGGCAAGAGAATTAAAAGCAAAAATGAACTATTGGGACCTCAGCAAGATAAAAAGCTTCTGCACAGCAAAGGAAACAATCAACAAAACTAAAAGGCAATCAACGGAATGGGAAAAGATATTTGCAAATGGCATATCAGACAAAGGGCTAGTATCCAAAATCTATAAAGAACTTACCAAACTCCACACCCAAAAAACAAATAATCCAGTGAAGAAATGGGCAGAAGACATGAATAGACACTTCTCTAAAGAAGACATCCAGATGGCCAACAGGCCCATGAAAAGATGCTCAACATCGCTCCTCATCAGGGAAATACAAATCAAGACCACACTCAGATATCACCTCATGCCAGTCAGAGTGGCTAAAATGAACAAATCAGACTATAGATGCTGGCGAGGATGTGGAGAAACGAGAACCCTCTTGCACTGTTGGTGGGAATGCAAACTGGTGCAGCCTCTCTGGAAAACAGTGTGGAGTTTCCTCAAAAAATTTAAAATCGATCTACCCTATGACCCAGCAATAGCACTGCTAGGAATTTACCCAAGGGATACAGGAGTACTGATGCATAGGGGCACTTGTACCCCAATGTTTATAGCAGCACTTTCAACAATAGCCAAATTATGGAAAGAGCTTAAATGTCCATCAATTGATGAATGGATAAAGAAGTTGTGGTTTATATATACAATGGAATACTACTTGGCAATGAGAAAGAATGAAATCTGGCCCTTTGTAGCAACATGGATGGAACTGGAGAGTGTTATGCTAGGTGAAATAAGTCATACAGAGAAAGACAGATACCATATGTTTTCACTCTTATGTGGATCCTGAGAAACTTAACAGAAGACCATGGGGAAGGAGAAGGGGGAAAAAAAAGTTAGAAAGGGAGGGAGGCAAACCATAAGAGACTCTTAAAAACTGAGAATAAACTGAGGGTTGATGGGGGATGGGAGGGAGGGAAAGTGAGTGATGGGCATTGAGGTGGGCACCTGTTGGGCTGAGCACTGGCTGTTGTATGGAAACCAATTTGACAATAAATTTCACATTTAAAAAAAACTCAAACATTTGATGAGAGTGCTAATGATAATCATCTTGGTCTATCTAGTCTTGGTAACAATACAAATCCAAACACACTCCAAAGAAAATCTACCTCCAAATAAGAAAAAGAACTGTTTAGGATTTATTATTATCATAATTCATTTTCTTCTTTACTATCAACATGAACAATCTTTTGCTGAACAATATTCACTCTTCCTGCAGTGCTGGAGTTGGAAGAACTGGAGTTTTTATTGCTCTGGACCACTTAACACAACATATAAATGATCATGATTTTGTGGATATATATGGATTAGTAGCTGAACTGAGAAGTGAAAGAATGTGCATGGTGCAGAACCTGGTAAGATGTCTAAAACCGTGTGCAGTGTCAGCTCTACAATTTCTACAGGGAGGATATTAGTGGCAGCAGTCTGGTTGGGCATGGACTTGAAACCTTATTTGCATAGCAGCCGCTCTGCTCTCTTTTGCTATATTATAAACCTCCTAGTGGGGGGGATTGGGGAAGGGCAGCTCATGCAGCATAGTCACCCCTGTGCACTGTTAACTCACTGGTCATCCTACTTTGTTTATACTGATAAGTATATAGAAAATAATTCATAAAATTGATCTGTCTTTAGCATTTGGCAAATTTGAGAAGCTCAGGAAATGAATCAAATCAATTTCTTTTGTAAACATGCTAAAAATTATATTTGGGAAAAGTTTAAAATACTGTTATGGGGTTTTAAGTATTTCATTTGTCCATATTTACCCCTATTGTATAGTAATACTAATGATCATCATAGCATACTATCAACTAACTATCTTGGAGTATTTTGTTCTGTTGTTTTGGTTTGTAGGCAAAAATGTTTATAAAATATATTTTTTTCTTCATTAAGAAAGTCACACAGTGTAATACTAAATCCTTAACGTGTATTATCTCATTTAATCCTTTATTTGTAAAGAAGTGCCAATAAAACTAATCAACAGACTAGCAGTTATTGGCTTTGCTTTATAAGTAGGGAAGTAGATGTTCCCTTTGAAGAATTTAAATGATATAATAAGGTTATACTATTAATTAGTTTCAGAACCACAATTCAAGCCCAAGTCTGTCTAACGGTAACATGTAAGATGTTTCTGTCTGTATATATGAATTGGTATTTTTATGTTCTTCAACTAGAAATTTTTTCACAGTAAATATACAGACCTGCCTTAACCATATTTTCCACAATACCTACTAGAAAACACAAATAGCATCCTAGTTGTTAAAGGTGTGAGAAAACAGGTTCTTGGCTTTAATAAGTTTGAAAAGAAGTTAAACTGATCTTAAAATTTCTTAAAGGCTCTATGCTACTTTGCATTACAATTACCAATGTAGAGCCCCTGTGGGCATCTTTTACCAAACTTACATGATTATGAAATCCTTGAACCTTTTTTGACCCCAGAACTTACAATGCCATGTAGGGGAACATTAGTGTTCTTAGGAAGATGCTGGCTGGACCAGAGACATCTAAACTTTGTGGACTGCATGTCCCTTTCAGGAAAAATATTTGCACGTTCAACTCCAATAATTCTATATTTATTTTTTAAATGTAGATTGAACAATTATATAAATTATAAAGCATACAAAATGAGAAATAAAAAACATGTAATAAAGATCAAATAAGCAATATTTTGAAATCTTGCTAATTATGATGCTCTCATATTATCATTAAGTATTTTCAAAAGATAAAATATACACTTAGCACAAGGTAATTCTATTTCAATCGTGATTTTAAATACATGTTCTAAATTATTTATAATTTTTAAACAAGTCATCTAGCTTTTTATCAGATTTCATTACACTGTTGTTTTTACCGACTAGAATGACCATAAGATTATTCTAGAGGTACAAAGAATTTCAGCCTTGCTGTTTCCTTGTCATTCATTTGGGCTTATATGATACATACTGCCTTCAATCCACAGTCTCTTTGTAGGAATCTTTCTAAGCCACTTCAGTTTTGTGATGGTTAGGTAAAATTAGGTAATGTAATCCATGTACATTCTCTTCTATGCTGAAAGGGAACAAATGAGTGAAGTATCACTCTTCCTTTAGGATACTTCAGAGACGGAATATAACTTGTGACCAGGGTTGACTTCCTGGGTGTGACAGGCACAATCTCACAGGGCCCATGCTCAAAAGGGCACTTGATGCAGTGTTTGCTGTCACTGTCTTGAAAATCATTAATATTTTTTGAGGGAGGAAACTCACGTTTTCATTTTGCAGTGAGCCCACAAATTAGGTGTCCTCAATTATAAGGGATCCAATATAAATCCAACTATTAACCATTATTTAAACCCAAATTCTTTCTTATTTTTGTTAACAATAAGAATAAATAGAAAGCTAACATTTTCCTCCCATGTTCCTGGATGTACACATGTGCACAAGCACTCAGTGTTCTTGACAATGATCAAGATTGGTTGACTCTTTTGGATATTATAGAGGGTGGGGCTGATAGGGATATTGTTTCCTTTTAGAATCTAGAGTCAATCCTCAGATAATAAAAATTGGAAACATTTTGACTTGCTCTAAGTTTTGTGGCACCAGACTTTGTAAAGTGTATGTTCAAGAATGCCGGTTAATAATTTCACACAATTTAGTGCTCAGTATATGCTATAAGCTTCATATGTTATGCTTGTTTAACCAGCCCGAGTACTATGTTGCAGGGTAGGCAAGGGAATAGAAAGAGCATGAGTTTTGAGGTCAGAAAACTGAGTTAATATTCCAGCTCAGTTAATTAATTGCTGGTCTGTGACTTTGTTTAATTAAACTCTTTTAGTTATTTCTCTTTTGTAAAATAGTCATGTTTTACTTTTCACAAGTTTATTGTCAGTATCAAATAAGAGAAAGTATCTAAAGCACCAACATGCAGTAAATGCCCAGCATGCGGTAAATATCTGACAGAATTCTTCTGGATTCCCTACTTGCTGAAAAGCTGGTTCTCAAAAGCTCTCTTTCACCTCACTTCATTCCCAAAGTTATGCTCTTTGCTGTCTTTTTTCTGTGGTGATAAAAAAGGAAAATGACCACAGTTCTTGACTCCAGTCCTTACAAACCACTATTACCTTGCCCAAGAGTGGTTTCTTATTTTCTTCTGTTGCACTGGGGAGTAGTTCCAATTTCTATAAAGAATGCTATCTTGGCACATGCTACAGTAGCCATGGGCAGGGGTGAGGAGGTGGGAACCTCAGCAATATTTTGCCACTAAAAGGCCCCAGAGGGGCATGGCCCAGACCCAGGAGAGAGCTATGAGTTCTTTCATTGTCTACCAAAAAATAGTTCATAGCAGCCCCAAGAACTTTCTGAGAGAATAGTATGCAATAAGATAACATGCTGATATGCTTTCGGTACTTCCAATAAGGGTTAATCTGGATGAGGCCCTTCCCTGCTGTGGTTTTCCTGGAAATTAACAGATGTGAAGCCTTAGGGTAAAAGAAAAAAAAAACTCATATATTTGTCGTATGTAGTTTTTTGCCAGGCACTTTATATATATTAAATCCTTTAAATATCACAACATAGGTGTTATGATCTTCCACATGAGGAAGTCAAACATCAGAAAAGTTTAATTCTTAAGATACCATGATTATCTAAGGTAGAAGCTGGAATTGAACTCATCACTGCTTCTTTGGCAATAACACACCATGACAGAGGGATCTTGGAAAATATAGTACTGGCCGTGAGCTCAGCCTGCCCTGCTGGCAGAATTTACACACATCATTCTTTCCAGTGGAGAAAATGAGATCGGGACAGTCAGAAGCTTCACATATCAAATGTGACTTCAAATTCAAATGCGATTTTATAAAAAATACCAAAACTCATAAATTCCAAGATTGTCATTTTTGGAGAAGCTGTATTGTGTCCGTATATTTCTGCCAATAATGTTATTCATCGTGGGACGTATATTTGAAAACACTTTTTTAGAATTACCTTGAGAAATAATTTACTAGTAATTTCAACAGAATTTTTATTACTTTCTAACAACACTTTATTTCTTACCAAAACTGAATTATGCAACTTGATCGTGCACTCACTTATAAAACCTAATCCCTTTTGACTGCTGAACGTTGTCCTCATGAAATTGTTCCTTGAATGATAAAGGTTGGCTAGGAATGAGAATTAAATGGTACTAAGTCAACAAACATTTGTTACGTAACTGCTACATGCCAGGCACTATTACAGGCAATGGGAATATAGCAATGAGTGTGACAGAGTCCTGCCCTCACAGAACTGAAATTCTGATGAGATGAGATGAGATGAGATGAGATGAGATGAGATGAGATGTTTGGAAACATTTTGTAATTCATGAAGAAATAGATATTCATAATAATGACCAACAGTTTCTGAAGACAGTTTCAGTGGAGAAATTCCAAAAAGATTTTGATATACAGTAGCAATAGATATGAATATAACCTCTGAAGATAGATAGATAGATAGATAGATAGATAGAGGACATTCTATTATATTAGTTATGTGTGTGTGTGTGTGTGTCTGTCTGTCTGTGTGTGTATATATATGTATATATATTTGGTTATATTCCTTTAACAGCAGTTGTTTCCTATGTAAAAGTGAGGATGATTTTCTATGACTTGACCTTAAGTATCTTTGTGAAAGTCCAAACTCAGAAATGCTAACAGGTTACTGAATTATATTGAAAAAAACTTCAAGAAGCTAGATAGTACTGAATTTAGCCTAAACATTCAGAGGAAATGTTAGGAGTCCTTGTCCAGAGTGTGGGTGTTAGGACATTTCAGTGATCAACTACCTTATAGTTACAAATAAAGACCAGAAACTTGACATTAAGTAGGCCAAGTGTCAGGTGATTAACAGAATTGTTAAATGTATTTTCAATGTGCTGATGGTGTATAGATACGCTCACTCACAGATAGTGAAAGCAAATTTAGCATCTGCATGCCAACAACCATGCTAATCATTCTAAAAAGAAAACTACTTATAGGAAAAAATTACTAATTTAGACCTAAGAGGAAAAAGGAAATTCATAAATAGATTTAAATAATCTAATTTGCTACTTTTTAAAATAATCACAGCAAGCAGAAACATATTAGCATGGGTTTTAATAAGTATTAAAAAAAAGAAACAAGAAGCCACAGGAACTTAGAAAACCTTATGTTTGAAATGATAGAAAATCATTTATATACATGGTAAGTTCTGTGCTTCTTCTAGCTGTTTACCATTTATTAAATTCAGCATTACTTTTCACTGTAATGGTATAGTTCCCCTTCTAAGAAAAATCTCCTCCCTGTCCATGTATTTAACCACTCTTTCTTTGGTGTCTAGGCACAGTATATCTTTTTATACCAGTGCATTCTGGATCTCTTATCAAGTAAAGGAAGTAACCAGCCCATCTGTTTTGTTAACTATTCAGCACTTCAGAAGATGGACTCTTTGGATGCCATGGAAGGTAACCAGGCAAATTGTACAATTTACTAGTTTACCAGATTAATTATAAAATAAACACATGTTGAAAATGTTTTAATAGCTTGGCTAATGCACATAACAATTTTTTTTTATTTCTCTCTAATCCAAGTTAAGATAATAGCCTCTCTTCGTATTTTTGCCATGAAGCACTTAAATATTTTTAACTGGTAGCTTCAGGTAAAATATCTCTTGTGACATGTTACTTTATGTTATAGGTGATGTTGAGCTTGAATGGGAAGAAACCACCATGTAAATATCCAGACCAAACATTAAAACTGAAGATATTTTCAAATCCCAGGGGCCAAAATTTCCCCCTCGCTCTTCTGAATTGAAATGTACAACCTTAAAGAAATCTCAATGTTTCTGTTACTGTGCCTTACTAAATGGATTGACATTTTATGAATAGTTGTAGGAAATAGCTAATTGAGGATAATTATTTGTTTTGTACAGAATAAATATGCATGTAAAATGTTTAAGAAAAAATATCCCAGAGATTTTTGAAGTCTTCCACATTTTTGGAATAAGCCAAATGGAAAATTATCATTATGATCTTTCTATGTAAAATTTCCCTGCATATTGGATCGAATTTGAACAAAAGTTGTAAATGTTGATTCAGTAGTGTTATTTTGGCCTCCAGGGTGTTGACGTTTCTTGTGGATAACTTCCAGGACTGTCATAATGATCTGTACTTCCATGTACACCCCTGTGTTTTGAATCTCTGTTTTATGAGTGCTGAGATATCATCTCATGATCTCGAACAGCTGAACGGTAACCCTCTGACACTGCAGGGATTACTTAGCCTTTATGCAACACACAGTAGCTCTTCGGGGACACTGAGGGCTATTTAAGTTGCATTGTGATCTTTAGTTTGAAAAAAACAAAAAGAAAAATTAAACAGTGCTATTGCTTATGTCAGGTTGTAGAGTACATTTGTACTGTCTACGTTCGTACATTTTTCAGGACAAGCTGTACCACTATGTTGTATAGTTAAATATATAGTTAAAGATATCAGAATATTTGTCCATTAGATATCTACTCAACCTAATATTAACAGTTTGAAAGGTTTCTTCAGCAGAAATGTATGAGGTATATATGGCAAGCTTGTAACCTAACGACGTGCTGCTGTGGTGCCAACAGAAACTTCTGAATAGATTATATAAAATGGCCTTTATTTCATTTCCCAAAGTAAATTATTGAGGAGTGTATTTGGTGGAACTGAAAACAAAGAAATTAACCAGGTTATAGCAAATGAGAGATTTTTAAAAACATATTACAGCCTCTCTTCTGTTAGTGACAATATGCTAAGAAAGTTTTGAACTATAATGAAATTATTTTGTCATAGATTTCAATTAAGGATCATAAAACAAAATAGTATCAATTATTCTATTTCTTCTGTGATAAGAATTATACCTTATTTCTGCCAGCATATACATATAGGAAATTATGCTTATTTCTGCTGGCATGTACATATAGGAAATATGAGAGCCAATAAAATTGAATTTTAAAGAATTGAGTTACTTTGCAACATGATTTCAGAGGTCCTTATATGTAAAAATTTTATTTTTATTACATATTAAGATGTAATTGATAATTACCTTAAATAATATAATGAATTATATTATATATAACTACAATATAGTGATATAGTATATTTGATTAATGTATAATCACTTCCCACAGTATCTATAGATAGCAAGAAATTTTAAAATCAAATTCATTACCCAAGAAATTAAATTCTTTAATCTTACAAGCAGTCCTGCTTCTTGTTTTTTTCATGGCAAAGAAGTGTAAATAGTAAACAATTCACTACTGTTCCAACCAAGTTTATCCTACAGAAAGTTACAAAAAACAGTAAGAAATGATGAGAATTCTAAAAGATTTAAGTTGAAGTACAAGTTCTTCTGTTTCCTTCATGTGTCAGTCATTGAAAATATGTGGTGAGGGGGAACCTAGGTGGTTCAGTTGGTTAAGCATGGGACTCTTGAGTTTGGCCCAGGTCATGAGCTCATGGTTCATGTAGGGCTCTGCACTCACAGTGCCATAGAGCCTGCTTGGGATTCTCTCTCTCCCTCTCTCTCTCTGCCCTTCCCCCGCTTGTGTGTGTTCCCTCCCTCTCTCTCTCCTTCTCTCAAAATAAATTAATGTAAAAAAAAAAAAAAAAAAAAAAAAGGAAAATGTGTGGTGAGCCAGTACTTATGATATGGGTTTTTGTATACATGGAAGACAGCCTGTGGAAAGTACTGGTGAGATTATTTTTTAATGTATTGAATGATAAGAAAATAAACAAGTTTCATCTACAGGCCAGCCCACTTTTTACAATATCTGTATACAACAGATGTGTACAGTGAAGAGTTTCAGGTTTGACCCGTGGGTCTATGTATATGTGTGTGTACAAAACATATGTGTATGTGTGTACATGCATACACACTATGTATATGTGTGTGTGTTATAACAGAGTTATAACATAAGGTCTCTTCTAAAACAGTGCTTATGAAACTCTAATGTATATATAAATCACCTGGGGATTGTGTTAAAATGCAGATTCTATTTCAGTAGTTCTGGGGTAGGACCTAAGATTCTTCACTTCTAGTAAGTATTCAAGTTATAATATTGCTGCCTGATCTCAGACCATACACTGAACAGCAGATTTCTTTTTTTTAATGTTTTTTTAAACTTATTTTTGAGAGAGACAGAGCATGAATGGGAGAGGGGCAGAGAGAGAGGGAGACACAGAACGCAAAACAGGTTCCAGGCTCTGGGCTATCAGCACAGAGCCGGATGCTGGTCTTGAACCCACAAACTGTGAGATCATGACCTGAGCTGAAGTCAGACGCTTAACTGACTGAGCCACCCAAGCGCCCCTTTTGAATAGCAAATTTCTAAAAGACAAGATCAGAATAATTTCATGTCCATCTGAAATTATTTGAAACCTGTTAAAACAAAGCTTTCTTTTCATTCACAGTTGTATACAGTTGTGAATTGTACACAGTTCACAATTGTATAACAGGACACCTGTTAAATGTGTATATCTAACTGTATCACAAAATTGTAACTAAAATTGAATTAAAACACATATCAGTGACAGCTAAATTTTCTCCTACCTAGATTGTGAAACGGCCAGTATATAGCCAAGTTCTATAGGTAGTTACTAAGTGCAAATTAGAATAATGAGGAACATCTGTAACATTTTTAGATCAGATTTGTCAAAATACGTTGAAGCACATGTACAATAAATGAGCAACATGTGTTTCATCTGAACCAAATGAAACTGGAGCCTCTCAGAATGGTTTGCCAGAGACGAGAGCAGCTGTGGGTATCACCTCAACTTTCATCCTGCTTTAAAACGCATAATTTTCTTCTCTCAGTTTATAGGTGAAATGTATAATAAGTCTTTTGAAAAAGGCTAATTAAACCTTGCCCTCTTCATAAAAAAAGATGGTGATTCACTCTCCACATCTGGTACCAAACACTAGATTTTAAAAATGGAATTTAAGTTCAACAAAGTATGCATCCTGTAAGTCCATCACATGATTGTGGTAAGTCCATTTTCATGGGCCAACTTTCAGAAAACTCAAATGAAATGTTTGATGAATCCTGGAACACAAAGTGATCTGAAATTCTCAAATGACATGAAAAACTGAAAATATGAAAAAAGTATATAAGTCCATCACATGATTGTGGTAAGTCCATTTTCATGGGCCAACTTTCAGAAAACTCAAATGAAATGTTTGATGAATCCTGGAACACAAAGTGATCTGAAATTCTCAAATGACATGAAAAACTGAAAATATGAAAAAAGTATATAAAGCATAATCTTGGAAAAACAGATTGCCTTTTTAGTATATGTGCTGCCGAAGCGAGCACTAGATTGCCTTTTTAGGACAAATAATATTTCATGTTAAAAGACTTCATTACTGTGCATGGAGTTTTCATGTGGAATCAGGACTCATACACCCACCAGCTCATGAAGATGTTCTGAGGAATAGATAGGATCGCATACATGAAAGTGTTTCTAAAAGTATAATGAAGTCTACAAAGTTAATCTTTTAGCCAGACTGGTTGGTTTGTTTAATGCTTATCAGCAAGATAATGCATTTCATTTAAAGATTGCATTGTATTTTTTGACAATAGTGCCATATTTGTGTGTCATATACATGTGTATGTTTCACATGCACACATCGAAGAGAAAATTATGGCAGTTATATAGACTTATGCTAAATAAGACAATGATGCTTTTTTCATGAATGATTTGAGCATTCTCAAGGAAATTCTGGACTAAAATGAATAGATAGACATGTACACAAATACCATAAAATGTGATTTGGAAAACAAGTCAAGAATAGTTTGCTTTTGGACATTTCACCTCGATATTCTGAATCAGTGTCTGCAATACCGTTCATTTGAAAATAAAACTGTAACTTAATACAAGGTAACAAAAAGCATTATTCTGTTAACAATACTATGTTTCTAAAATCACAAATTTAAATTATTTTAATTTTCACTAAAAGCATTCTTGAATTGGAAAGTCATTTTAGTAAATTATAAAGTTTTTAGAACACTTTTATATATATGTCATCCCAACTAATCCTTACAAAATTCTTTAAGATCTGCAGAGTCCCATTTTACAGATAAATATGATGAAAGTTTAACTGCTGTGCCCAAGACCATGTTTAGCAAGGTGAGAGCTGCATATCATAATCAATTTACTCAAAGTTGATGGTAAAGATAGAAATTTTAAAGGCAACAAAGAAAATAAAGACCCATTCAGAGATTCAAAGATAAGAAAATATGGTGGCTTCTATCAGAAATAATGTAAGCCAATAGATAATGCAATGACATATTCAAAGTTCTGAAAGTACCTCCTCGACCTGATTAAGGGCAATTACAAAAAAGCTAGAGCTAATATCATACATAATGATGAAATATTGAAGGCCTTCAACCTAGATCAAGAAAAAGGCAAAAATACCCACTCTCACAACTTCCATTCAACATTGTACTGGTATTCCTAGCCATTTCAATCAGGCAAGAAAAAGAAATAAAAGAAATATGGTTTGTAAATGAAGACACAAAATTGTCTTTGTGAGTAAAAGGTGTAATCATGTGTGAGGAAATTGTTGAGAAATCTATAAAAACAAAAAGCTGCTAAGTATAAGTAACTAAAAATGTTACAGAATAGGGGCTCCTGGGTGGCTCACTTGGCTAAGTGTCCGACTTCGGCTCAGGTCATTATCTCATGGTTTGTGGGTTTGAACCCCGTGTCGGGCTTTATGCTGATGGCTCAGAGCCTGGAGCCTGCTTCAAATTCTGTGTCTCCCTCTCTCACTGCCCTCCCTCACTCATGCTCGCTCTCTCTCTCTCTCTCTCTCAAAAACAAAACAAGCATTAAAAACAAAAGGTTACAGGATATAAGATCAAGATACAAAGATCAATTTTATTTCTTCATATGTTCAATTGACAACTGGAAATTTTAATTAAAAATACCATTAATAATAGCATCCATGAACATGCCTAAGAACAAATTTAACAAAGTATGTGCAAGATCTCTATGCTAAAAATGATATTGATGAGAAGAGATAAAGAAGACTCAAAAAAAAATTTAATGCATGTCCATGAACTCAAAAACTCAATACTGTTAAGATGTCAATTCTACTCAAATTGTTCTATAGATTCAATGGAATATGTATCTTAATCCCATAAGGCTTTTCTTTTCTAGAAATTGATAAACTAGTTTTGCAGTTATATAAAAATGATGCAAAGACCTAGAATAGCCAAAAAAAAATTTAAATAGAACACAGTTTAATGATTTACATGATAAGTATATAGTATTTCTCATTACAAGAAAAAAATGGAAGGTCAAAAATTAAACCCACACATAGGTGACCCATTGTTTTTCAACAAAGGTGACAACGCAATTCAATGGGGAAGAGTGTCTTTACCATAAATAGTATTGGTACAATTAGATGTCCATTTGGAAAAACATGAATTTTTATTTCTAACTCATATAACAAATACAAAAATTAAATTGAACTGGAATACAGATCTAAATATAACAATTAAAATTATAAAGATTATATAAAAGAAACTAAAAGTCCTCATTATGTTGGGATAGGCAAAGATTTCTTACAGTACAAAAAAAAAGAAATAATAAAAGAACAAATGATAAATTGTTCCTCATCAAAATTACAATCTTCTTCTCTTTCAAAGACACTGTTAAGCAAATGAAAGGTCAAGCCACAGGCTGGGAGAATGGGAGGAAATATTCATAATATATGTCATAAGATACTTGTATCCAGAATACATGTATATTTACAGAATAATACACATACACCCCCCCACACACACACACATACACACATTCACATGCGCAAATGGCGTGTACATGTATATTTACAGAATAATACACATACACCCCCCCCCCCACACACACATACACACATTCACACGCGCAAATGGCCAATACATGAAAAGGCATTCAACATCATTAGCCATCAAGGATGCAAATTTAAATCAGAATGAGATAATCATACCAATACAATGATTAAAAGATTAGGAACAGTTGGAACTGGAAGTATTTGGTACAGTCACTTTTGAAAACTGGAGTTTGGTAGTTTCTCATAAAATTAAACATAAGACTGTATTACCATTTTGCCCAGCATTTCCACTCTTAGTCATTTATCTACGAGAAATCAAAATATATTTTTCTGGAAAAGATGTGTATTAATAATGATCTTAGCAGCTTTTTCCATCATAGCCAAAAAATGGAAAGAGTCCAAATACCAATCCATCAACAGGAATAAAGAAATAAGTTGTGGCATATTTGAACAATGAAATAAAGTTTGGTGATGGAATAGAAATGAACCATTGAGACACATAAGAACAGCAAGAATCCTCAAAAACTTTATACTGAGTGAAAGAAGACAGATACAAGGGAACACATTCTATAAGAATCCCTTTCTGTAAAGCTCTGAAACAAGTGTAATCTATAGTGATGGGAATAAAATCAGTGACTACCTGGGGTGGGTTATATGTGATGAACTGACTGCAGTGGGCAAAAGGGACCTTTTGGGTAGTGGTGAAAATGTTCTATATTTTGAAGTCATATTTACACAGGCATATACATTTGTCAAAATGCTTTAAAAATTGTGTACATATGAGTGCATTTTATTTCATGTAAGTTATAGTCCAATAAAGTTGATTTAAAAAATAGAAGGATAATGAAAAGAGAGTCTCAAAATAGTTACAATATTCCATTTACATAATTCTTAAAAATACAACAAATAGGGGGCACCTGGGTGGCTCAGTCAGTTAAGCGTCTGACTCTTGATTTCGGCTCAGGTCATGATCTCAAGGTTTGTGAGTTCAAGCCCCACATTAGGCTCAGTGCTGACAGTGCTCTCTCAAAATGAATAAAATAAACGTTCAAAAAGGTGTTTAAAAATACAGCAAATAGTACATATTTTTATGAATTATTTCACATGAGGATCATGGTTTCCTCTGACATGGGGGAACACAGGTACAGAGATGGATTGCCATGGAATCAGGAGGTTCTCCAAAGGTTTCAAATGCATTTGTAAATCATGGTTTAAAATTTGAATTTAAAATTTGAATATATGGGAGATTTGGCAACACAGAAATTTTAAGTAATGAGTAAAAAAAGTTTACATTATTTTTCAAGGTTCTCTTTGTGTTTGAAACAATTCACAATTTTTAAAATGAGTAAGTTTTAAACTTTAATAATTTATTTGCATGATATAAAATATTTATGTATCATTTTCACAAATCTATCAAAGTGTCCTCTCTTTCTTGAATGAGCACAATATGGGAATATTTATTTAATTTTATTATTTACTTACCCCATTCCCCAAGCACTAACAATTGGTGTTTTAGCCATTAAAAATAAAACTTGACATGCTCCAAGTGCTTTCCACAGAACTCACTAAGTTCTTACTCACTTAGTATTTATAACCAGATGAATATCCATGGAAGACATGACAAATTCACTTGCTGGACTTTCACGCTAGAACACAGAGTTTTATAAGTCTGAGGGCACTGCATTCATAAAGTTGATGCATGCTGACAGGATTAATGCCTACTCCCTGGACTATTCTATCAGAAGTTGTATATATTTATATTTTAAAGAATACACTTTATGTGAAAATGTGCATAATATATAGTATTATAATTTTATTTATTGTAACTAATGACAGCTATCTTTATTGAATAGCCATTATGTGCTGGGCACTCTTCTAAGGACTTTACAAATACTAATGAATTAATCTCCTGACTATTCTTCGAAGTAGGTGTTACTGTGTTACAAATGAGAAAACAAAAGCAAAAATGGTTAAATAATCTGCCCAAGGTTACACATTAAGTAAATGTAAGAGTCTAGACTTGAAACCAAAAGTCTGATTTCAGGGGCTGCAGTATTAACCACCATACCCCAATTTATTACCTAGAGACTGCTATATCTATCTATCTATCTATCTACCTATCATCTATCATCTATCTTATCTTTGATTTCACCTACCTCTAGGTAAGTAGGTAAGTAGAACACACACATGGACACTAATTACTACCATCTTCAAGAACAGAAGTTTCCTGGGGCGCCTGGGTGGCGCAGTCGGTTAAGTGTCCGACTTCAGCCAGGTCACGATCTCGCAGTCCGTGAGTTCGAGCCCCGCATCGGGCTCTGGGCTGATGGCTCGGAGCCTGGAGCCTGTTTCAGATTCTGTGTCTCCCTCTCTCTCTCTGCCCCTCCCCCGTTCATGCTCTGTCTCTCTCTGTCCCAAAAATAAATAAACGTTGAAAAAAAAAAAAAAAAAAAAGAACAGAAGTTTCCTGATGTTGTCTAAATTAGGCCACTTTATGCAAATTATTCATGCCACAAAGCCAGTGGTAGTGCTGGCCTTTGAATTCAGGGATCTAGTTCAATATTCTTTGTTATTTACTACCTTCTCCAATATTTATTTGGTCCAAACCAAATTGGAGTGTTTGTTTTTCCAGTTCTCTACAACTTGTTCACAGATTTATAGCCTTATCTCTCAGCTCTGATCATTTCACTAATCTGTTCAGTACCCTTCATTGCCTATTGAATGAAATTTATTAAAAAATCCTTTCCCATAATATTACTCTTTTTTTTCCCAGATCTAAGCCTAACGACATTCTCAGTACTGTGCTTCGACTCCTACATTTTCCTCAATAGATTTATCCACTGGCATTCCCCACTCACTAGATTGTCAGGTGCTTACAAACAAGGACTAAGTTCTCATGATATTATGCACGCAGCATTTGCCATAGCATCTTATATGTGAGAGAAACTCAAATACATTCAGTTGAAAATTTGCCTTAGCAGAAGTAAAATAATGTTGCCTATGTGTATTTTCCTACCAACGCACACATGCTAAAATATCATTTCTGGGGCACCTGGGTGGCTCAGTCAGTTAAGTGTCTGACTTTGGCCCAGGTCATGATGTCAGGGCTCGGGAGTTTGAGTCCCACGTAAGGCTCTGTGCTGACAACTTGGATCCCAGAGCCTGCTTTGAATTCTGTGTCTCCCTTGCTCTCTCTGCCCACCTCCCTACTCTCTCTCTCTCTGTCTCTCTCCCTCAAAAATAAATAAAACATTAAACATTTTTTAAATAAAATATCTTTTCTATCAGGGAGTAAACAATGCTTGATCAAGGATAGAAGGGGAAGAGCGGGGAAAACTGGCATAAAACACTGTGTCATTTGGTCAGGATTATCAGTTATCCAGAATAAAACCAAGATCTGGAGAGAATGAAAAAAAAAAAAACAACAACACAACAACCTTTAAAATAACTGAAGTTGATGAAAAAGTTCTGTACATTTGGACAACTTACTATGCAAACATAGTTCATCAACAGCCTTTTTTTCTCCTTACATTATATACACTTCAACAAACTTGGCTTCCCCGTTCACAGCAGGTGGGCAGCAGAGCCAATAGTTTATGTCCTTAACACTGTGTGTGTGTGTGCACACGCACACACACACACACACACACACCTTTCTATTAAAAGCACCTAGGCCTTCAAAACATAAAATTCAAGACCATCTGAAATACAACATATTTCAATAGCCACTGGATAAAACACTAAGTAATACCTACTGGAACTAAAGTCCTCTTTAAGAAAACGTAATTTTTTTCTCTTTAAATTACATTATATTGACTCTTTAAGGAGTCAGGAATAGGTTTAACACATGTTTTAAGGACCTTATAAAAATTAACTAGACTAAAAAGGCAGGGTGAGGCAGTTTCAGAAGAAACTTGGAAGAGATATTCCACGCGGTGAGGCTGGTACTGGAGATGCAGAGACAGGTCTGGATCCAGCTGCCAGCGTGCATTTGCATGGAGGCAGACACCAGGTCCAGAGAGGACAGTAGTGAGCAACAGGTGGCAAACCAGGCTAGCAGGACACATGGGGGCTGACTAGCAAGAGGTAGCATGTCATAACAGGCAGGTGCAACAAGGCTAAAGGGCGTCCAGGAATTGGCACTATGCAGATCCAAGAAAAGGCAGAGGCAGAAAAGTGGGTCAGCAGGGAGCAGGGTCCTACATGCCAGCTGGATTTAGACGCAACTCGTTTCCTCAGACACAGACACAACGTAGAGAGACCCAGACAGGTTTCAGTGACCCCTCATTTACTGATATACAGATGGATGATAGATGATAGATCGATAGATCTAGGTAAACACATTTATACACCTATATATATCTCTATCTCGATCTTGATCTTGATATCGATCTCTATATCTCTCCTTCACAGAGCATGAGCTATAAATAAATAATGAATGAATGAATGCCTTAAGTAGGGTATTAGATTTTAGAGGCAAAAAACAAATTTATCAAAATGAGTAACCTAAAATGTATACTGCTACTCTCAAAATATTATAACTGAAACAATAATAACAAAAACAACAGTAGGAGTCAAAATTGCCATTAATTGGTACAAAAATATTGTACCAAATATTGTACCAAAAATACCTATAAGATACAAATAAGTAGACTGAAAAACTTGATAGCTAATAACAAACTCTCTAACGCAGGTGATCACAAAATAGATATGACAAAACCATAAATAATCAGTTAATAAGTGAGAAGATATGAGAAAAATTAGTTCACTGATAATATTCAAAATACTATAAAACACCACGAGGTTAAACTTATATGGCATTTCCGAAGAAAACTGTAAAACACGGAAATCTAAAATGACTAAATTTTTTGGTATAGGAAGCCTGTAAACTTAAAAATCTTCACATAGTATTACATTTTTTCAAATTTGTAAAAACTGCTTAAGTTCATCTTTTTTAAATTTTTTAACACCTACTCATTTTTGAGAGACAGAGCGCGAGCAGGGGAGAGGCAGAAAGAGAGACACAGAATCTAAAGCAGACTCCAGGCTCTGAGCTATCAGCACAGAGCCAGAAGCGGGCCTCAAACGCATGGACTGCGAGACCCTGACTTGAGCCAAAGTGATGCTTAACCGACTGAGAGACACATGTGCCCCTATTTTTTAAAATATGTATTTGTTACATGAAATACCCTTTTTTTTTTTTGCATACTGAATACAACCTAACTCTATTAAACAGGAACTTATTGTCTTATTTTTTTTTTTTAATATATATTTATTTTTTTGAGAGAGAAGGAAAGAGCAAGCAGGGGAGAGGCAGAGAGTGAGAGACAGGATCCGAAGCAGGCTCTGTGCTGACAGCAGAGAGCCCAATGCAAGGCTCCAACTCACAAACCGTGAGATCATGATCTGAGCCGAAGTCAGACTCTTAGACGCTTAACCAACTGAGCCACCCAGGCGCCCCTCTCATAGTTTTAATAGTATAACAAGGTTAGGTGATTACATACCACAAAAAGTGCCATTGTGTGAACTTTTAAAGGAAAAAAAATCACAATTTAAGAGAGGTTTATTCAAATTTAATTCCAATAAAGAATTCTATATACAAGAAACAATACATAGAGACTGGTGATTCATCCTAACATTTTTTACTATGTTTGTTTTCATTTTAAATGTACAATGTGAAGACTTGAGTGTGACATTAACTCTTAGAGATATTGTGAAAAAACACTTAATATCTCTAAAGAAATGTTAATTTTAAATGATAATTTGGAAAGTCTTACAGTAGGTAAGCAATAAATATAGATGTTTGTCATCATTTCTTTATTACCATATGAAAATTTAGATTTTTCAGTAATTGAATTATGGTTCTATTTCTTCCTGACATTGTATTCTAGAATCCATTGTTTAAAAGTAGAACTTTACTGAAGAAAAGGGGTTGCATTATTTAAAGTTACTAATCTATTAATAATTTAAATGATATTTATTCTTACCTAATGTAAAAACATTTAACTGTATGTATTATGGGGAGATATGTGTTCACTAACAGCCAAGATCTAGTCTTATTTGAAGTAAATATATATATGGGAGATTTCATTGACTTTCCTTTCATTAGTAAATTAAAATTAGAGATGGGTTTTTCTTTAGTCACTAGCTTTTATTTATCTAACAAGTGTATCTGTCAATTACTGAACATCTAATACGTATTGGGCATTGTGTTAGTTCAGGGGTTCTCAACCTTGACTGTGCGTTAAAATCACCTGGTGTTTTTCAAACTTCCTAGATGATCTAATGCGCAGCAAAGATTAAAAACCAGTGGACTAGACACATTTAATTCCATCAGCAACTCTATTAGCATTTACAGAAATATTCTACTTCAGTTGGGCCGCAGTGGTTCATGGGAATCCAAATTTTAACAAGCTCCCCTAGGGATTCTGATGCAACTAATACCAAGACAATTTCTTAAAATAAACCTTGAGGCCTGGTTATTTCAATAAGTGCCTTACATAGTCTACTGTCTTTATTTCAAAGGCCTTTTTATAAACAGGCTACCCAGTATGTAACATGAAAGATACCTTTTTTTTTTTAATGAGGATTTACTGGACTAAAAAATGTTTTACAAAATTAAGTTCTTTTATGATAAATTAAAACATAATTTTATTACTGTAAAGCCAAGGCTTTATGAAGAAAAAAACGAAAGGATTCAAAGAGGGCAGTTTAAGATTACAGTTCTCCATGCCGAGTTCCATACTGCTATAACCACCTTCAGGCACCCAGGAAACTCTGAACCAGACGAATAGATGGCAACACAGACCAGCTTCTTGAGAGTGTCCTGGGGAGTGACTGGGTGTAAGGTAAACACAAACCCTAAGGCTCTCACTCTAGTGGGGCCAGTTGGGTGAAATAGTGACTCTTGTTGACATAGAGGCCAGGAACAACAGGGGTGGCCAGGCATTTGGGAACTGGGTGACCAGGAACAAGCGACCCACCAATTTTAAAATCAACAGCCAGTAAACAGTCATACTCTCTTATAAACATGGCATGCGTGCCTGAACTCAAATTCTCTACTCAATTTAGTTGTGACAGCCAGATTTAGCAATTCATTACTTACACTTAGTATCGGTGGCTTAGCAATTTCACCTACAAAAAGAGGAGTTTTGCTATAAAATGTTGTTTTGAGTAAGGGAGTTTCTGGTCCCATAAAGTTTCTGGGAACTTCTACCAAAACAAAGTTCAGATAACCCTTTCCAAAGACAGCAAATGTTCATTATATCTTGCACTGATGAAGACACATGCATTTTGGACAAAGCACGAGTAAACAAATCCCAAGTTGAAACAAAAATAGAAATCAGTATCTAATAAAGAAAGTGCCAGTTCATTTCAGAAAAGATGATGAGGGTTTTGACAATTATCATTCTTGTTAATTCACTCAGCAAAGATTACATAGTACCTGTTCCTCCCCAGGTACTTTTCCAAGCACTGATGGTTACTCAGTCCTGTCCTACAGAGTGGGTGATATGAACAAATAAGCACTACAGGGCAATGCGATAAGTGCTTGGTTATGAATAATTATAGAGATGGATATTATAATCAACATGAGACATGTGGAAAGAAACAGTTGTGAAAAATGGGTATAGTTTGCTGGTCCACATTCTACAAATAGTTTTCTTGTGATTATTTCCTTGCAATCATCAACTCTGAGTCAGGAACATAGGAGAAAAGATAAGTGCTTCCAAACTTCCTGTGTGCTTTTTCACTAAATTTTATTCCCAAGGAGGCATACCATTTAAAAATGCGCTCTATCCTAAAGCCTTTTGTGTTAATCCAGTAGTGCTAAGCATTTAAAATAATTCCAAACATGTCTTGATTTTCAAAACATCATGCTTTTTTAAAAAGCTGATTTTGATAGAAGTCTAGTTCTCAGTTCTGAACCCCGAATGATTTCACAACCCTATTCTTCCCCTTGTAGCCTTTCCTTTCCCTCTCCCTTCTCTCTCTTTTCTTTCCCGCCTCTCCCCCTCTCTCCCCTCCTCTGTCTCCATTATTTGCCTTTTCTTTAGATAGACTATGAAAAGCCCCAGAGCCCCAGAAAAGTCTTGGTGCCCACTTCTAAAGGTAGCGCTAAATTACTGCCCCCTAAGGAAATCTCACACTAATCTTATAAGATCTTCTAAGATCGTGCTTCATTTTTTTTTCCTGTGGCTGAGGTTATTGCTAAGATAATGTATTTATAAAACTCTTAAGTAACACACCACTGCCAAAAATAGTATTATAGTATTATCATATGTCCAGAAGCTGATTTTAATCATCACTTTAATCTTCAAAAGATAACTTACTCCATTGAGAAGACTGGGATTTTCTTCAAAGTCAGAAAAAAAAATAAGCTTTTTGGTGAATTGAAATGGATAAGATTAAAGAAAAAAAATCTGCTATGGGAGTTTTAGAAAGCTATATAAAATACCAAACCCTCAAAGAAGCAAAAATAAATTTGGAAACATAAGAAGTCTAGCTATCTTAGAATCCTATATAGAACATGAAAGAATTAATATCTTGAAATTACTTAGTTCTTTTTAAAAAGTAGCACATGTTCTTTGTGCTATTACATTTATATAACATAATACAAAAATCTAAAAGACTAAACCACACTGATCTGAATAAAATGGTAAAACAATATAAAACCAATCCAATATCACTTATTACACTTATTTTTCAGCAGAGCAACCTCAAAAAATTGCCACCTTTTGGCAACTTCAAAGACAAACATTTCTGAGAACAGCACAACAGATAGGTAATGTGCAAAGCAACCCTGCGTTCTTGCACCCTTTCTTCCTGATGTGCTGTTTCTCACTAACCTAAAACAAAAACTGACACAAAAGGAAA
The DNA here is from genome assembly GCF_028749965.1 of Puma concolor. Classification (NCBI taxonomy): domain Eukaryota; kingdom Metazoa; phylum Chordata; class Mammalia; order Carnivora; family Felidae; genus Puma; species Puma concolor. Next base: position 38,623,524 of record NC_141673.1, on the reverse strand, counting down.
GAGCTTGTTGTGCCATGGAAAAGTAACACCCCTGTGCACGGTCCAACTTCATTTTATGACAAAACAAATGTTATACTCCTCTACAGCCATGCCTCATATTATTCATTTTTATACCCTTTAATCCCCAAAGAGCTGGAGTTTCCCAATCATGAATAAAAATTAAAAACGTTGACCATATTTCACAAAGAGGTACAACAATCATCCTCTGTTCCCTAGGATCTGTTAGTGCTTCCAGTCATGGCTGTGAAAATGACTTCCCTCTCATACCGCGTGCACACACACCTCAATCGGAGGGACCAAAAAGATTTTCTGTAAGCAGTGTGTAGCTAGGGATCTACTGGATCCACTGTGGTCAGGTGTGCGGAAGGAAGTCTTAGCCCGGATTTACCACCACCAGTTACTGAGCGTCAGACATTAAGTCTTGGTAGAGAGTACGAATTGATTTTTCTCTTTCCATTATATAAGAGGTCAAGCTAAAGTTTCCCTCTGCAAGAGTAGGGTAATGGAACACGTAGCAACCTGCGCTAATGACTCAGTGACATACTTTTGGGCTCTGGTGTTAGACTGTCTTCTGGACACAGAAAGAATGTTCCGCAAAAAAGCCTTATCAGAAGAGTTTGTAAAACCTAAATTGCTCCAACAGCTGAGCAAAGAGAATAGTTCTATTGAAAGGAAATTAATGAACAAGTGTCAAAATGGACAGTTGGTGTCTATTCCTAGAGGATTTGGAAGTGAGAAGTGGAGTTGAGGAAACCATGTTAATAGAGCCCTTGTTTGTATGAAAAGAACATCGAACTTTACCAAAATATCCATCATGGAAGTCATGCTTGTCACAGCCTGCACTGAGCAGAAAAGAATGTTTTATTACGCACTATGTAAGCATCTTATTTTTTTGATCTCCAACAGCATATGATCGTCTGTTTTCTTGGAAACAAATTTAGAAAGAAATTCTACTCTCAGCGATATGATTCTTGGACCAAAATGTGCCCATTATTTTTGAGAGAGAAAAAGACTCTTTCAAGCCCAAATTCTCTGGTTTCTAAATGAGTTTAAAAATATTTGGAATTAAAATATTTTAAGTTTTAGCCTTTTTGAGTAGCAAACCCACTGAAAACTAAATTTTCTCTATTCTGTCAATAAATGAATAATAATAAAAATAAACATTTTCCTGGTTATTAAATTTGACCAAAAGTGTAATTAATAGTGATTGAAAATATGAAGTATATTCCTTCCCTATTTTAGGAAGACATTATATAATAGGATTTCTTAATAAAGGCTTTCTTTATAAATCGCTTATGTAAAATAATCTCTTAAACTTCAGTGTAACTCACATTAATAAAACAAATATACCAAAACAAACACTGTGAAGGCAAGTATTATATAGATCTCTAAGTTTAATATAAAATTTTGTACAGAATAAAGGCTTATTAAGGAAAAGGTAGAAAAAGAGAATGAGAATAAAGGGAAATTTAAAAAAAAAACATTTACTGTAGGGTGGAACTAAGTGAGTTTATGGGAACTCTCTTAATTTTTTGCTTAATATTTCTGTAAATCTAAAAGTCTGCTAATTGGGGCGCCTGGCTGGCTCAGTCATCAGAGCATGTGACTCTTGATCTTGGAGTTGTGAGTTCAAGCCCCATGTTGGGTGTAGAGATAACTTAAAAATAAAAAGTTCTGAGAAAATAAAAATAATAGTCTGTTAATTAAAAAAACATTTGAAAGGATATACTTTAAAAAGGGGAAATCATCTTGAAAAATGTTAAATATATAATAAATATGGAATCAGAAGTGGTAAAATAAACTTGAATCTGTTCCTAAATAGTTAATCATATCAATTTTTGTAACTTAATATGAGATCTAGAAATTTAAGACATATGGTAGTAAGTGATAGATTCTTTCCAGAAGGTAGAACCATATGTGGGATATAGGATTTGGTGTGGGACTGTAAATAGGTAAAATAACAACTTTAAAAAGAAGCAAAGAACAAGGAATGGACAGAGGCAAATAGAAATGAGATGATATTATTAAACCTTTATAAAGACAGATTTGTGTAAAAGAATTAAAAGAAGTTAGGTAAACAATGAAAACTTATGAAGCAATAGCAGTTCTAGTGGAAAGCACATAAAAAAGTTATTCTGAAATATAATGTACATTTGCTGTTGCTTAAGAATATTCAATCCTACCATAGAGTGAGTATAAGAGGAGAAACAAGAATAGATGAAATTAAATATAAAAGCAAATGGCTTGGAAAACAAATTAGACACAGATAAAGCAAGGGTAGCCTATGCTTGTGAACATAGGAAGGGATGGCGGGGCAGTCAATAACCAAATCAATCAAACATCAATAACCAAATATGTCTAAGACATCAAATATTCAGGAGGCCTTACACTGAGCATTCACGGGTGAAATCCAGTTTGGCTCACACAAATTAAAGTCATGGCCACTCAGTCGATTATAGGTGAGCTAGAGCTTTTGACGAGGTCCAAGGTGCATCCATGTATTGGTTCCAGTCACCTTCATTTGCTGCAATCTCTTGCTCTCTCTCAATTATAGTCTTTGTAACTACTGTAAGTGAGCAGATTGAAGGAGGAGAAAGGCAGGACACAGCACTGTGTAATTCAGGACTTGGCTAGTACGGTCTTTCCACCCTATTTTTACCCTATCCTGAGGGTGCCAAGCTGCTATATCTTTTTCCCTTTGCCTCTTACTGTATATTTTTAAATAATGAAATAGACATTGGATTTGGAGCATCAGGTATGTGACCTCTGCGACAGGCTGCCTGTACATGGAAAATACAATTGCATCATTATTTCCCAATGGGACAGAACACAGGTCCAAATCTCAGGCAGGAGCTATCAACACTGCCTCTTTTGGCCACTCTACTAGAAAAACGGAAGTTCCCTGCAGGTTGCCAAATAAACACTCAAAGGTCCTCTAAGTTAGTTTGCCCCTAGATTTTTTTTTTTTTCCACTGTAAGGGGGCTTTTATTGGTCACTGTAAGGGGGCTCAGAATAAGAACTTCTTTTTGATTATATAAATCACTGGTATAAGAACCAGGATTAGTTTATAACCATGTGGTCATGAGCAAGTAGATTCATTTCTCTTTGCTTTGGTTTCTCCTTCTTTAAAACAAGATAATTGTATAACATGCTTGGTAAAACACTGTGAGGATGTAACGAGATCATTCACGTAAAGCACTTCAACACAGGGCCGGCCACTTTTTTTTTTTTTTTTTTCAGAGTTGAATAATGGCTACAACTTTACAAAATATAATATAAAACTCCTTTTCAGGGGCGCCTGGGTGGCGCAGTCGGTTAAGCGTCCGACTTCAGCCAGGTCACGATCTCGCGGTCCGTGAGTTCGAGCCCCGCATCAGGCTCTGGGCTGATGGCTCGGAGCCTGGAGCCTGTTTCCGATTCTGTGTCTCCCTCTCTCTCTGCCCCTCCCCCGTTCATGCTCTGTCTCTCTCTGTCCCAAAAATAAATAAAAAACGTTGAAAAAAAAAAATTTTTTAAAAAAATAAAAAAAAACTCCTTTTCAGTCTACACTCTAAAAGTACCAATTCTCGAACATTATATTGTTGAATAGCTTAAATCTCATGGCAGTTTATACTTAGATATAAAAAATGAAAAATTAATTTACATGGTTTAAATAAAATGGGTAAACTTTTACTGTGAAATTACATAGCAAAGTCTTTTCCAGTCATAATATCTAGCCTAGGTCATGAAATCAAGGAAGATAAAACTTAACATAATTTTTATGTGACCAGTGACACACTGAACATGTAATTTCTGTACTTAAAAAGCTCCAGATAAGATGCAATTTAAACATATTATGATTTTTGGTGTGCTTTTATCACTATTCTAAAAATTAACACGTATTGGCAGAAGGCAAAAACGTCTGAGCTTCTCAAAAAGTGTGAAATGTGTGTGTATGGCTGGTTAAACAACTTTTTTTTTTTCCTAAACCGGTAGAAAAACTTTATGGAATAAATGTGTTTGTACAGTGGTGACTATTTGTCACAGGAGGCTCTGACATAGACATTAAAGTACCAACTATTTTGGACAATATGTCATAACCAGCCAGTTGGAGGACAGTAACAAAATCCTTGGCCAACTATTCTACACTAGACACATCTGTTTAGCTTAGCAAAGCTAGTAACACCAGAGCCTACTATGATTTGGATCATCTAAATAGCACAATTCATTTCAGTTTTAAAAGATGTAAGCAACACTGAAAAGTTACTCCATGTATCTTAGACATTTTAAACAGCAGCTGTATGTAGTATCATGTAAACGTTCATGGAATATTTTAAGCAAAAAAGGCAAACTATATAATATTGTATTATATTTTTAAAATTATTCAGTACATTTACATTATGTAATATTACTTTCTATGAAATTTTGGGGAATGTAGAAAACAAAGCAGAGTGTGATTTATTAAGGTGATGCGTAGGTGGATGATTTTTTTTTCTTTTCTTCAATCAAAAGTTAAGTAATGCAATACTGATTTGTAGAGACTTTTACTATGTGCTAGACACTGTATATTAAGTGTTTCGTTGACTTGTTTTCATCTTTAAAACAACCTGACAAGGTGATATTATTTCCACTTCATGGACTAGTTATTGAGACTTAGAGAAGTTATATAATTTGCCCACGGTCAAATATTAGCAAGTGGCAGAGCTGGGCCTAGAATTTGGATCTGAAGTCAAACCTCATATTTGTAACCATCATAATTGGAAAAAAAAAAAAGTCTACTTTATATATCCTGCACTCTGTTGTTTTATTTATGAACAGATATTTGTAGGCATCTATCCTACTTTTCTGGGATGTATGGTGACCGATTCCTTCTGATTTGCACGGGATTTTCCCAGTGTTAGCACTGAAAGCCAGGGTCCCTGGGTTCCCATCCTAAGCAAACCTACACCAGTTGGTGACCCACCAGGAAGCATCGTTTAACCTGGAAAGATTCCAACGGTTCATGAATGTTGCTGCCAAATTCATAAATCTAAATGAAAAATAATGGAGAGAATAAAATTACGAAGAAAACTTCCTTTTTGTAAGCACCAAAGAATGAGTGTTTCTCAGGTAGAGGAGCATTCATTGTCTCTTTTTCTGGAAGCCACGGCCTAGAAAATAAATGAGCAGCAGCCTCCTTCGGCACCATTTTCGGCGAGTGCACGAACTGAGCACAAGTTTTGTGGAAGTTGTGTTCTACTCCCAAATGGAAGGGAATCCGGGGTGAGAGCAAGGAAGAGAAAATGTATCTTTTAACGGATCTGAATAGCAGCCTCTCTGGTTCCTCCCTGGCTTGTCTTAGACCCCTTTCTTAGCTGTTTTAAAACTGCAGCCCCACAGCAGGCCTCGAACCCACAGTCCTCCCGAGCACAGGCCCCGCCCCTTTCTCGGCAGAACCTGTCGCTGCCGCCCTCTGGGGACTGCGCAGGATCTGACAGTCTTTCCTGTTCCTCTGCGTGGTTCACGGCCCTCCCCCGCGTTCTCTGAAGTGACTCGAATGTTCTGTCGAGTCTAAGTGCAAAACTATTTTTACCACAGTGTTGGGGCATCTCTGGGCACAAACTGCTTGCAGATTAGGTAAATTACAGGTGCAGGGGTTCATGTTACTTACTTAGCTGCCACCAGTTTAAAGCATTAATCTGCCTCTTCTGAATTTTCCCTTTCAGTCAGCGGGCCTTTCCTTCACCTTCTTCTACTTTTTAGGCCACTCACGGGCCATGCTAGTCGCCTCTTCTGCGGGCAGGCTGGACCTGAGTTTTGCTCCTTCTGTTTCACTCCTTCCCCGGCCCCCTCCTGTCTTCTATTCCTTTCTCTCTCTTCTTCTCTTTTCACTGCTGAGAAGGTATAACCATTTTCCGTCTGGCTCTCAGTCCTACTCTCTCAGCTATGACTGAAACAGCTTTCTTCGAACCCAACTATGCCACAACATAGCCAAATTCCTTAGATGCGACCCACGAAAATCTCTTCAGTTTCTGAACAAACCCTCAACTGTGGCTGTTACTTCCTTAAACTTCCTCCTACTATCGCCACCATCCCAACCCACAGGGTTGCTAAAAATCTTCGACAGGCTCCCTAGAAATAGCGACCCCACATCTCAGGGACTCCATCCCTAAACCATCCTTTCTCGAGCTTCCAGTTCACGACAGACTCTTCATTGTTGTGCACTAGCTTAAACCTCAGTCCTTTTCTCTAAAGTTCCTAGCTCCCGGGACACACTTACGTGATCTTTTAATTAGTATCTGTCCCCCAGGAAACTGGAGATTTGTTGAAGCATGAATACATAAAACACTGCTACTGGAGATACAAGGTTCAATAGTTTCACTTCCATTATACCACTAACACAAACAAATCCCTAAATTCGTCTTAAATATCTGCCTCACCAAATCTAGGTGTTTCAGTTAACTCACTCTGGCTATTTCCGTCAGAGGCTTTATGAACTGGCTAGGGAATGGGGGGAAATTAACGTTTATTTAGTGCACATTCCATATCATGGACTCAACACGTATTATTCATTTTAGGCTGACAAGCCTGTGATGGGTGTGTTATATATGCTGGTTGATCTCTCACAGAACCGAGAATCAGAAAATATAATTAAGAATGGCTAGGGGTGCCTGGGTGGTTCAGTCAGTTAAGTATCCAACTCTTGATTTTGGCTCAGGTCATGATCTCATGGTTCCTGAGTTTGAGACCTACACATGGCTGGGCACCATCAGCATAGAGCTTGTTTGGGATTGTCTCTCTCTCTCTCCCTTTCTCTCTGCTCCCCCTTCGCTCCCGCTCTCCCAAAATAAATAAACATTAAAAAAAAAAAAAAAAAAAAGAATGGCTAGAATTAAGATCCTGGCTCACTCCAAAGTTGTTTTTCCATTGCTTACACCACCTTCCCAAAGACTCATAGCTAAAATCCACCATTGACTGAGTACCCACAATCCTTTCCCTCCCACTTCTTTTCACAGAGAAGAACTGGATACAGTCAAGATTTGTGGAGATGAAAATGCGTTTACAAATAATTCAGCATGAAGTAAGAATAATGAGCTAGTAAACTGAAAACTTTCCATTTTATCACCAGCCTCGTTTCAGATTTTATTATGAATGAACTCTAGGCCCCCGATAAATAATTGATCTTTAATATGATTATTCTCTCATTGCTATTAATTTGTCCATAATTTTTAAAAACGTACTTGCACTATTTTAAGTTTGGAGGATTTCGGTTTACACAAACCTGTTTAGACCACTCGTCAAGGTCTGTGTCTCCCAAGTTCTGCTGGGAAATAATGCAATTGCAATTACAAGCATCTCATATTCTGTAAACAGTTTGAGTTCCAAGAGTTCACCAGTTAGTTGTTTGGAAGCATTGCGTATTTTCCCATTACCTAATCTAATAACGGGTGGTTATTTCCCAAGCTGGCATTTCCTTTTTCTCTCCTCGCACCTCCACCCCCCAGCCCCAAAACAACAACAAAAGAAGGAAAAGGCTGTTTCAACTAAGGTGAACAAAGACACTAAATTTTATTGGCCGGAGTCCTAGAGAATGTTGGGAAAGGGGCTTTATAATTTAATAAGGAACAATTCAGTAGTAAAGTTTGCATTCACACAAAGACATGCCAGCCCCTGTCTGGGAGGCTATTGATCAGCACCTCAAAGTCTTTTCTACTTTCTAGAATCTTCTCTCTCTACATTTTTAACTCACTGTTTCTCCAGGGACAACACTTGAATGAGGGAAAAATAAAAAGGAAAGTGCGACCTTTCACATTCTTTGGTAGATTCATGATGTGCAGACTCCCCCACATCTATCTGATACCGATTAAAATCAATAGTGACTAATAGTGAATGGTGCCACCTTAACGTCACTTCCGTTATCCAGGCAACAAAATTCCTTACATTTGCTATTGTTCTTATCTCATTTTTTGCCTATATCTAATTCCATTAATGAAAGTACTTTTATAGAATATGTGACATTTTTAAGGGATTGCACAATTTTAAAAACTTCATCACTACCTTTGAGAGTATGATGTCTTTTGTCACTCTATCAATTTTATGGATAAAAAAACTGAGAATTTGAGCTGTAGGAGTTGACTAAGAATTCCTAAGCTAAAATGACTATAACATAAGGCTTGTGCACCCCAATTTGGGGGCTATTTCTCACATTTTTTATCTTGGTCAATTTCACTCACCCTTCTAGATTCAAACTCCATGAGAAAAGGAATCATTTTTTACTGTTTTATGCTTACCCCAGGACACTATCTGGCAGTTAGTAGGTACCCCAAAAATGTTGAATAAATAAATTTTAGTTATTGTTATCTTAATAATCTTAGCAATAATGTTAAATACTTTTACTGGTTAAATATGACTTTTCAAATTGTCTTCACATTAGATGCATCATACAGTGTGGTTAAGAGTAGAGGATAATTTTCCATAATGGATGTTAGACTATCTGACCTGTTAGAGCCTCCAATCTGCTATCTTAACTGCTGATGTTAGCAACCAGCCCTGCTAGAAATAGGAGAAAATGTCACACACAAAAATAATGGCTTCTTCTTATTCTTCCCTGGGTTTCTTACCTTTCCAAAATCCTAAAAATGGTTCTAAAACTTGATAGGAAATTATTCAGCTGCATAATAACAAAACATAAAAACAGTCAAAAGTGTCAGAACGGAACACCCCAAGCCTATTACTCAACAGGAAGAGACTATGAAGAATTATCTTCTGGAATAAGCGACTTGACTAAAAATGTAGCTTGTTCCTACATTGTCTGACCATTGATCACTTGTACTGTCTTCACTCTTTTCATTTACAGAATGAAGTCATAGTGAACATAGCCTATAATTATCCCTGCTTGGGGGTAAAATAAGAAGACCTTATGTTTCCATCTACTTTTTCAGGCACTGACTAGAAAGGCCAAAACCAAGGTCGACTGTCATCCCAAAGGCCATTTATAGGTGAAGGGTGTCCTACCAGAGCTCTGGGAGGGAAAAAGGAAAGGAAAGAGAAAGAAAAAGAAAAGAATGCAATAATAACAGAGGGGGGAAAAAACCCTCTGCAATAGCTCTGCTTTATTGCCTTCATAAAAAATGGTCTTAGCCCTGTACACAGCCTTATGTTTTAAATGCTAAGGCTCATCAAGCAACTAATAGAAGGCTATGTGCTTCACATGCATATCATTTGAGTCAGTCCTCAACAAAAATCTGTAAGACAACCACTGCTATCTTGAGGAAACCAAGAGCTAGTACTTGTCTATGTACACATAAACAGAAATTAGCTAGGACTTGAAGGGCTTTCTTTCCAATCTAGAACCCATGTATATCATCCTTATATTGTACTGCTTTCTCAGCCACCATACTTGTGTGCATTGGACCATGGCAAGCTGCAATTAAAATGTTTTACTTCCTTGCTTGCACCTTGGTCACTACCTTTCTCATCTGAATCCTGACGCTCCCTGGTGGTCTAGTGGTTAGGATTCGGTGCTCTCTCATCCCAATCCTATTTGGAGTCAATGTATATCAAGAATGTAAACTAACAAGCTATGAGCACAGTGTGCAGAACAGGAGCCATAAGGAGGCACCTTGGAGTGGAGGGGGCCACATAGAATTCTGAAATACAAAGTAGCTATAGTGTGAGTCTTGTTTCCACTAAAACTGTTTTCAAAGAGAAGTGATTATATGTATTGCAACCCCACCCCTATGCCCCACCCCTTACCTCATGGGTACCGCTACTCCACCATGGAGGGGTACAGAATTCAGAATTCCCCAAAAAAAGATAGCCAAGGAAGGAATCTGAGCACCCTCCAGCCACCCCTCCAGCTCCCAAATCATCTTACAGCCTTAGTAAAAGAGAGGAAAGAGATTTACCTGCTGCTATTGAGGCTGAAGCCTGAAAGTCATGTATAACCTTTGAAGGACTGTAATAGTTTTAATCACAGGAATGGCATCTTTTTGACAGGCAGGACAGAGAAAAGAGCTGAACCACTCTGCAAATACTAACCAGGCTATTTTGGAGCAATGGCTATTGCCTTTGAAATCTTTCATCATGGGTCTATACTTAGAATTCAGATGAGCCTGGGGGAGGGGAATGGAGCAGTGTTAATCCCCAGTTGTTTTGAAGTTGTCCTGTAAACAGGTTAGCATCTAAACTATCTTAAATGGAACCATTCAATGCTTTATTTAAATTGTAGGATTCTCTCCTAGTATTTTGTTTTAACCTGTTCTGCATACAGATTGTCACATCGTCCTGGAGGTGACACTTCTCAGTTTTCTTTCAAACTAGATATTCTAGAGAGCGCTGGCTGGAATCACATTGGTAGACTGATGCTCCCTGACAGCTAAAAGTTGGATTGAGTTTCAGGAGCTACTATATATAAAGCTGGGGCGACTTATGTCACCGCACTAATTAAATGCCATCTGGGTGGTTCCTCTGGGTTTTTGAGCCCATCACCCAGTTCAGACCGAGTCAGAGGCCAAGGAGGAGAACATGATGATGGACCTTTTTGAAACTGGCTCCTATTTCTTCTACTTGGACGGGGAAAATGTTACCTTGCAGCCATTAGAAGTGGCAGAGGGCTCTCCTTTGTACCCAGGGAGTGATGGTACTTTGTCCCCCTGCCAGGACCAAATGCCCCCGGAAGCTGGGAGCGACAGCAGCGGAGAGGAACATGTCCTGGCGCCCCCAGGCCTGCAGCCTCCCCACTGCCCCGGCCAATGTCTGATCTGGGCTTGCAAGACGTGCAAAAGAAAATCTGCCCCCACTGACCGGCGGAAAGCTGCCACCCTGCGCGAGAGGAGGCGGCTAAAGAAAATCAACGAGGCCTTCGAGGCACTGAAGCGGCGGACTGTGGCCAACCCCAACCAGAGGCTGCCCAAGGTGGAGATTCTTCGGAGCGCCATCAGCTACATAGAGCGGCTGCAGGATCTGCTCCATCAGCTGGATCAGCAGGAGAAAATGCAGGAGCTAGGGGTGGACCCCTTCAGCTACAGACCCAAGCAAGAGAATGTAAGCCCAGCTGCTGCCGGGGCAGGGGAACTCAAAGGCTGATTAGACGCTTTCCTTGGGGCCTTAACCTCCAGCTGCTGGGTCTCCGTTCCAGTTCCCGTTCCTCGCCCGCCCCTCCCGCTCCCTCTCGAATGAACCCCCAGTGACCCGTCCACTCGGGGTGCCTGCCACAGGCAGGAAATTCGTACCCGGCCCGAGGACGCAGGGGAGACACCCCCACCACGCTCCCCCACTCCCTCCCCGGAACCGACGTTTCTTTCCTAATCTTCTGCGGCCTTGGTTTTTCTCCAGCTGGAGGGTGCGGATTTCCTGCGCACCTGCAGCTCCCAGTGGCCAAGTGTTTCGGATCATTCCAGGGGGCTCGTGATAACTGCCAAGGAAGGTAAAGTAAAAGAAGGGCGCTGGGCTGTGCCGGAGAACACGCCGGGAGGGGGGCTGGGGTGAAAGGGTAGAAAGGGCTCTGAGCCTCGGCCGGGCGGGGACGCACCCTGCAAGGGGCGAGCTCCTAGCGCGCGGCCACCGGGTCCTCCCGCACTGCCCGTGCGGCCTCGCGCCGCGCCCGGGGCTGCCTCGTCTTTCACTCCTTGGGTGCTATGCTTGTGTTTCTCTTTTTCTGCGCTCAGGAGGGGCAAGCATGGACTCGTCAGCCTCGAGTAGCCTTCGATGCCTTTCTTCCATCGTGGACAGCATTTCCTCAGAGGAACGCAAACTCCCCTGCGTGGAAGAGGTGGTGGAGAAGTAACTGGGAGCCGGAGTTTGGGATGCTCTCCACGCAGCGGCAAGATCCCACCCTCCCTCCTTCGCCTGATCCTTTAGACGGGGTCACATTACATTAATATTTAGGAACTCAGACCCACGAGTTTATGAAAGGGAAGGAGACATGTTCACAGAGAAACTTCTCAGAAACTGTCGTGCACGCTCACATGAAAAAGCCTCCGGCTTTGGGCTTTTACTTTTGGAACCGCGAGTGGCTTAGGTCTAGCAGCCTTACTTTGCTTTTGTTTGGTTAGTTGTGCAACATATTACTTTTATTACGGCGATCCTTTTGTGCCATGTTCAAAAGAAGTTCATTCCTGTCCGAAGCAAAGTGGGAACGTTGCATCTAAATGTTAGTGGTACTGAATGTATTTTTGTAAATAATCTTAGTACTTTCATTTTTTATGTAAACCCAAGAAGTAATATTTTAAATGTGGAGTGACGGATTGCATATAAAAATGTGCGAGGATCCTGATATCGTAATATTAAAAAATGAGTTTCTTTCTGAACAAAGTTGGTCCTAATTTGATTGAACTGAAAAGTATGTTTGGGACTATGTGCACATAAATAAAGAGAAGCCCTATTTTAATTTAGACGCCACACCACCCCATTTATTTGGATGTTTTCTTAAAAGCTGATTTAAAGGAAGGAAAATAGATTGTTTTCCTATGTCTGAATTAAACTGTTCACCTTTCTATCTCATATAGACCAACACTTGTAGTTAAAAGTGAAGAATATCCAGAAGGAATCGGCCCTTTTTCCTTTTATCAGCATTTCCCCCCCATGTTTTAACTGTCCTATATGTGGAGATCTGGGGGAGATTAACTTACCCAAAGTTAATTGCTGAATTTTCAATCCAGTAAAATCTCACTGTTGCAAGAAATAGCCACACAAAAACTCTGATTTGCCTCAAAAGATCGTTAGCTAATTTAGTCCAAATTACTGTCCCTCCTTGACTTTCCAGGCCCCGCCCTTCATGGAGAAAAGTGCATCCGGGGTACCCACGCCTGGCACGGGCCTCCCAGCCTCCCTAGTTTTCTTGAACCAGACTGGTGGTTAGAAGACTGGAATATATCCTCGAGGCCCCGTGTGGCTCGAGTTTGTTTTGCAAATAGAAAGATAAAAGAAGGGAACAATCTGTCTCTTGAGGTGGGGGAGGCCTCTCTGAAGGACAGGTTGCTCCAAGAGAGGGAAGGGTTAAATGGTTGAGGGCAAAAGACAACAACAACACACATGAAACCTCTTAGCTGGACCAAATAGCAAAGCCCCAGAGAGTCTTGAAGCCCCAGGAGCTCCTCACTGCCGGGATTTTACAACGTGTGCCAGGTTTGTTTATCCTGTAACTTCAGGAAGAAACGACCACCAAGAATCACAGTGGGAAGTGAAGCCGAGGAGAGGGCCAAGCCGTTTCTTTGGAATTGCTACTTCTTGCATTCTGTAAATGCCACCTCCCTCCAACACCCATCTCCACCGTTAACTTCTTCCCTCTTTTTCCCTACAGCTAGCCTAAATTTACAAATGCGAAAATCAAATCCTATTCAATATTTCCCAACCAAACCTTGCTTCCTAACTACAGTCTGGACATTCCTGTTGCACACCACAGAAGTTCCAGATACCGCCACAGACAGCGCCCCCTGCAGGCATGGAGCGGTATCTTGCCCCTTTTCTGGCTCCAAGGGCCTCTCCAAGTCATGGTTACTCTGTCTTCTGAGCACCTGGATAATTTTAGTTTCTCCTAGAATACGTGTAAAGTGCAGGAAGGTTCATAGAGGAAACTGACACCGATATATAATCTCTCCCAGAGGTTTGGGAAAAGCAGGTGGGAGTGTTCCTGGATGCAAACGGCTGAGTCTCTGTGGGCACTGACTACCTAGATTCAATCCAGGCTGCTACCGTGTAGCCTTGGGCTATCCCAGCCCCTTTCTTCTCGTTTTCTCATTTATAAAATAATCGTGACAACAATAATAGTGCCTAACTGCGGGTGTGAAGATTTCACTGAGGTGACACACAATCAAGGGCTTGCTTAGCCAAAGCAGAGCACCAAATAAATACTAAACGTCGGCCCTCTTTATTTTTCATTAGTAAATCTAAATTGACCATCAGGAGGCTTCTCTTCCACCGAAAGCCACAGTTCCTTCAGTTACTGTTTCCTGCCTTGCAGGCGCTATTTGGGGAAAGTATTAATAACACTGAAATCAGCAATATGAATGACTCATTCTTAGTATTTTACATATTGACTCATAATCCTACAACTACTTGTGGGAGACAAACTGTTATTTCTTTTGAGAAAAGGATTCTTTGGAACAGAGATGTTCTTGTATTTTAAGTGTAGAGCCAGGGCTTGGAGCCAGAACCTATCAGGGGCTTCCAGCATGATCTCTCAATCCCCCTGCACCCTGAAAGAAAAGCCTTGGAAAATGAGAAAGAACATTTATGGTCTAGAATAATTGGTTCTCTTTAACAATTGTTTTCCAAACATTCTTTCTCAAGAGTGATTAGCTAGTGAACCCCAAATTAGGGCAGTAATTGAATTAGAGGTAAGCGGTAAAGTATTTCAAATTATCCAATCAGAACATGTATGAATATGAATATATCTTGGTGGTTAGTATATCCATTAGCCATGCTTATTATGTATCTATGATTTTTTCTTCCTGGGAATCAATATAGATTTTTCCTTCAAGTGTGTGTCTATATGTGTATGTATATATGTATACATATGTATATGTGTGTGTGTACATACACATATAGACACATACATATATACATACATATATAGACACATACTATGTATATACACATCACATTATATATAAAATATAATAAAGATGTGTCTAAAATATAGGTATGTATATGTGCTACAGATTCATGCCACAACTGAAAGCAAATATCATAAATGACCAGGTGCACTAATTTACTTTATGACTGCACATATAGTTATAATAAGATCTGTGTTATAAACTGTTTAGCAGCAGAATGCTTTTTATCAATTCATGGACTTTATTTGCTGATGGATTTTATTTAGTCTTTGCAAACCCAATCTTCTCTATCTCTCCTAGCTAGGTAACTTGAGAAATTGTTTGGAATAAGTTTTGCCTATAGAGGTCTTTTCGTTAAATAGAGCAAATATTTCCCAAAGACTTCATGTGACCTCTACTGCTATAGCTGACATATTAGGCTTTCCAATGAAATCCTTGGTGTGTTTGCAATTAAAGTGTTTTCATTTGATATTAATGATGATAATCTTTACTAAGGCCAAAGCCAAAACAAACAGGGCCATGGAAGCAGAAAATCAAGATATAATAACTTGGTAAAGATAAGCAATTGGGGATTTAAACACAGCCTCTTTCCAGAGGTAGGCATAAAGTTATCAAATATTTTTAAAATGAGTGATTTTCTTTTTTATATTACCCGAGAAATAATTTACAAAAGGCCAAATGTCCGCTTTTTCAAACTAACTTTAATCATCACACCTGGATCATTGAATTCCAGCCCTGAACATAGTTGAAATTCACTTATGTCTAATGGACTCATTTGCATATATATTTTTTTCAGAGCCCTTCAGACGTATGGGGGACGGGAGCATGGTGCTGAAAGTCAGTGTTCTCAACTACCATTGAGGCCACAGAAAAGTCTTGGGTTACTCAAGTGAACTCTCTCCTTACTGAGACATTTTTGACTCAAAGTTATAATTTCTCCATTGGTGCTTTTCTCTTAGCACCATATATATATATATATATATATATATATATATATATATATATGTTGTATATATATATATATATACACCATATATATATATATATATATATATATATATATATATAATCATTTATCTCAAAATTCTCCTCCCAGAACGCCCTGTCTGGGAAAAAAATATTTTAAAAATATTCATCTTTAAACTTTGAAATATCTCATTTCCTAATCTAATGCATTAGTAAATTAGGAATAAATGATGCTTCCTCAAAGAGCCAAGCCATCAAGACATTCTCCAACAAAAGATGACCCTCAGTCCTAGAGGTTTTGTTCTGAAAAAGAGATTTTTGGCAAGCCTAGTTCAGAGTTGGCCTGTGAGATAGAATGGCTATGCCATGTGCTGCTGAAACAGAGATAATGCTGCAGGAACTGGCTCCTTTCTCTACTCTCAAGACTGCTCAAAGTCCCTCCGGTGGGCCTTTGATCTCTCCTGGGAGTCTTCGAATTCAAGCAGAGGCCAATGTCTTCCTCAGCTGTCTTCTCCACAAATTCTTCCAGCAGCTTTGGCAGGTACTAATGTGTTTACTTAGGTGTGCCTGGTTCCCAGAGCTAATAGCAGTTTGAAATTGTTTAGCACATTGTGAAGTCATATATGATAAGCACAAATCTCTAGAACAACTAGAGGTGTCCAGGAGTTGTTAAGGGTCTCAGAGGCAGAAGTGAATTGAAATGGACTTATCTTTCGATGTATATTTGGTTTCTCCCAGTGAGAGAAGCATGGAGAATTTTCAATAATGCAGAATTCCTAGGGTAGGCAAAATTTACTAGGAAAGGAAGCTCTGAGCATTGTTTCGCTGGTGGGGTCTGTCCATCAACACTAGGATTGTTGCCATAATACTTAAACTAAAATAAGTTCTTAAAAAAAAAAGATTGGTGATTACTTAAAGGTCTATGCAATTAAAACCTACTAAATCTAAATTGTAAGAAAATCAAGCATGCATTTATTTTCCTGCAGAATGTCAAGTGGAAAAAAATTTAATAATCTATATACTTCACTAGAACCTTGGGTGGCATACATTTATAATACCATGCATGGCTTAATTTTCTTCCCTTCTGTAAGGTTTTTACCTTTCTGTAAAACTGTAAGGTTTTCCTAGTAGTTAGTGTCGAAATGTCATTTCTAACAACTTGGTTATGTAGGAAATTAATGGAATCTTCCTCTGCACCTAAAAAATCCACTTCACTGACGAGTGGAAAACAGATTGTGTTTTTACTCTTTTCTATGAGGAACAAAAGTCGGTCTAGTCTGATTTTGAGAAAGAGCACCCAATCAGTAGAAGATCTCTTTTTTAAGTGATTTTTAAAAATTTTTTTCATAGTTCTTTGTTCAGTTTCCCCACTCGAGAACTTGTTTTTCTCTGTGTGGCTCACCCAGTTTCTCATTTTCTCTTACACGATGTCCCAGCAGAACCTCTCCTGAACTGGGGGACCCCAGCCGTCTATCTGTCAGGCCCTGGCTTCCTTCCCTCTTCCTATACTGTCCCGGGTTTTGGGGGTTTAGTTTTTGGTTTGGTTCCTCTCTCCTTCGCCTCTCGCCATTGACAGCGGCTTAAAAGTTTTGTGTTATTTTTTACTTTGGTTTTTGAGATCCTATTTTCAGCGCTTGACTCCCAAGGGTCCTCAACCCCGGACCCCGTTCTCCCCCCGCAGCCCCCTCCCCCCCCCCCCCCCCCCCCCCAGCAAGTCCCATTAAGCCGCCGGGCGCTAGTGTTTTCGCGGCTTCTTTAGTTCCACTCGCCCGCGGCACTCTGGTAAATTTGTTTTGAGATCACCTTACCAAAGACAGCCCTAACCTCTGAAACTACCGTTACTGACAGAGCCTCCTGAGTGACAGCATCTTCCCAGGCCCCGAGCTGAGGGAGAGACGTCAGGGACCCAGCCTTTGCGAATTTCTGCTCTGGAGCTCCAAGCGCACTCACTGAGCCGGCATTGACCTAAGAAAACCAACAAAATTCACCTCTAGGAGCGCAAGGTCTAGAGAGCTGGATGTTCGGTTCCAATTCTGTGTGCCCTGGGGCAAACTACCGACCCCCTGAGCTTCCGTTAGCGTCTTTTAAAAATGGATCTAACAGGGGCGCCTGGGTGGCGCAGTCGGTTAAGCGTCCGACTTCAGCCAGGTCACGATCTCGCGGTCCGGGAGTTCGAGCCCCGCGTCGGGCTCTGGGCTGATGGCTCAGAGCCTGGAGCCTGTTTCCGATTCTGTGTCTCCCTCTCTCTCTGCCGCTCCCCCGTTCATGCTCTGTCTCTCTCTGTCCCAAAAATAAATAAACGTTGAAAAAAAAAATTAAAAAAATAAAAATAAAAATAAAAATGGATCTAACAAATAATTCCCACAGAGTCGTCGAAAGTAGCCAATGAATGAACGCAAGGAAAGGGTTGAGAACAGTGCTTGGCAAAGACAAAAGTCTTGATAAAGTGTTTGCTACCAACATCCCACGCGGAGGGATTAGGGACAAAGCACATGCGTGGTGTGAAGAAATCACCTGACAGGTGGGAGATCTTCCACTTAAACCCTGAGGTGCAAGTTGATTTGTGCCCAAACCTGCACAAAATGTCGGTACCACATAGCCAAAGAAAGTGCCAGTATTGCTGCTGGCCAGAACCTCTGTGACTTGGCTGAGAATTCCTGGGTGAGGTTATCCCCCCACTACGGTATTTCAGAGGTAGCAATGTGTATGCATTCCAATGTTTCCACCAGTGTGGATGGTCTTCAGTCCTTTAGGAACTTGACTCTTTCATCTAGTACAGCCCTTGGTACCCGGACTCATTTCAAAGGCATACACTTGTTGATAGTGCTAAATAAGTTGCAGATGGATTTTCCACTGGCCAATTAAGCAGCCCCTTGGTGTGAAAGGGACCTTGATTTTCAGGGGGGAGTGGGGAGAGGGTGGTGTCTCTGTCTTATGGTTGAATGAACGTGGGAAAGGGGGCAGAGCCCTGCACCATGAAGCTAACCTTAGTGACTGTCACTCTACTGCCCGTATTTTTCAGAGACTTCACTTTGGAGAGCAGATCTCACCCAGAAAAAGCACTTCTCTGATCCCTGAAGATATGGGATTAGCCAGCCAGGGTTGCTTGAGGAAAATAATGTTATTTAAAAGTAATAGAAGAAAGCACCCCTCCCCATCGCTTTGGTGCCACGACACTTACTGGACTGGATGGCTGAACATGGAGATGAGAACAGTCCCTCCTATTTCAATGGGGCTGCAAGCCTTGGTCCAAAACTGCAGACTACTTAAGACCACTAAGACCTTAAGTGATGGTTTTTCTTGTACATAAACAGCACCGTCCCCTTCTGCCCCTACTCCAAGGCATCTGGAAGTTGGTTAAGGGTGGAGGGGCAATGGGAACAGCCGATTAATAAATAGATTCATTCTCACCTCAATGGCAGCCCTCCCCTCTCTTCTTCTACCCACCAAAGTTCCAAAGCCCCCGCTGCGATTGCTTTTTTGGAAGGCTTTTGTCGCCCAAGTGTATGAAGTTGCTCAAGGTCTGAACTGGAAATTTTACACGGGCGGAGAAGGATTGCTGTGCCGGCAGCTGGGATGCATCTGTAACGGTGTTAGTTCGCCTGAAAGCAGAAAATTAGCGACCCCAAAGCCCAGCTTGGCTGTTTAGTCTGTCGAAATGGCAGGGCGGAGCAGAAAGAGGAGGAAGGAAACGCGTGCCCCTGGAAAGAGAGGTCGCCGTCCAAAACGCACTTTCTTCGAATACAAATCACAGAAGTATAGTCAATGTGGATCTTTGGCTGGCTCAGGGTCTAGCAAAGGCCTGGTAGGAAGGATGAGGCGCTCAGTAAACACGTGCAGAAGGGGGAAGGAAGGGAAGACTGTTCCTGGGCACCTGGCTCTGAGCCCACCTCCTTTC
The DNA here is from genome assembly GCF_028749965.1 of Puma concolor. Lineage (NCBI taxonomy): Eukaryota > Metazoa > Chordata > Mammalia > Carnivora > Felidae > Puma > Puma concolor. The sequence continues at coordinate 38,604,143 of NC_141673.1, read as the reverse complement.
AGATGAACCGACATGTAGAGCCCTGTCTGGAAAAAAGGAACCTCCCTGCCCACCCTTCAATAACTAGAGCCTATAAAGTGACCATCTGATCAGAGCAGATTTTTAAAAATCTAGACTCGCTCCATGATTGAAAGTGTCGCTTCAAGTTTTTAGCACCCGTTATTCAATCCACACACTGAAAAAATTCCCGAGATAATGAAAGTTCATGTAGAAACAAACACCTAAAAATAAGGTAATTCCTCACGTCCAAGTTTGGGAAGGCAGCTCGGCTTTTGAGGTCAGCTGACAGTGGGGAGTTTTATTTATTGATTTTTTTTTTTTTTTTTATGTGGGAGCAATTCAGTGACACCGTTTAAGTGATCCCTTGGTTTCGGTAGTCTAGAGAGTGCGAGTGAGCCGGTTGGGGAGCGATCCCCCTCACCCCCTCCCCGGCAGAAATGCAGTAAAACCATTAGCGTCAAAAGGGGCTGTAAACAGCAAATTGTCTCTAGAGAAAAGGCGGAGGTTTGCCCAGACAGCCCCTGCGGGGGTTGTGGTGGGATATGCTAATACTGCCTGGCCACTGGGGCCGGCCTCCCTCCCCCAAGAATATATAAAGAGCCCCAACCCCAGCACATCCGACCCAGGCCGCCAGGCGTTTGCCCTTGTTAATTACCAGAGAAACCGACCAGGGAGCTCCGCCGGGGATTTGCAGGCCCGCCTCGGCGCCAGGCTCTCGGTTCTCCCCGGTCTCTCTCGCTGCTGTCCAGGTGCACCACTTGCTTCTCCGCGGAGGATGGAGGTGATGGATGGCTGCCAGTTCTCACCTTCCGAGTACTTCTATGATGGCTCCTGCATCCCGTCCCCCGAGGGCGAGTTCGGGGAAGAGTTTGAGCCCCGAGGGGCTGCCTTCGGGGCGCATAAACCAGAGCTGCAAGGCTCAGACGAGGACGAGCACGTGCGAGCACCAACAGGCCACCACCAGGCCGGCCACTGCCTCATGTGGGCTTGCAAAGCATGCAAGAGAAAGTCTACCACCATGGATCGGCGGAAGGCTGCCACCATGCGCGAGAGGAGACGCCTGAAGAAGGTCAACCAGGCTTTCGAGACGCTTAAGAGGTGCACCACGACCAACCCCAACCAGAGGCTGCCCAAGGTGGAGATCCTCAGGAATGCCATCCGCTACATCGAGAGCCTGCAGGAGCTGCTGAGGGAGCAGGTGGAGAACTACTACAGCCTGCCGGGTCAGAGTTGCTCTGAGCCCACCAGCCCCACCTCCAATTGCTCTGACGGCATGGTAAGAGATAGCACTGGTCAGCCCAGTCTTTTCCAAAACTTCTTATGTCTCCTTTAAACCAGGTGAGGCCACCAAATATTCAATGGTTATTGGTGGATAGGGGTGGGGAAGCCAGAAGAGAGGTGCCCCATTTACAAAGATGCCGGAAACAGCTGTTGAACAGGATTTTAGTTGGACTTCCTCCCAGGTTCTAGGTGAACATTGTAGGGAAGGGTTGTCATATGAGATGGGTGGTTGCAAATGATCAATAACCTGTCTTCCCCATTGCTCAGTTCCTTTTTTATAAACTATGCCACATGTAGAACCCACCATACACAAATATCTAAAGGCAATTGTCTGAAGTTCCCACTGCCCCAGAGGTTGTAACTAAATGACAAAATGGAGAGAAATGCCCACATGGCCCCAGCCCCTGCTCCACTGAGGCCTGGCTGGAAAGGGATGTTGATGCATTCTTTTCAGAGGGCGTTTGTGCCATTGCTGCCAGGTTTTAATGTGTTTTTGCCCTGGGAAAGTGTTCTCTCCCTGAATTAGTGTGGCTTCCTTCTACTCCAATCCATTTTGCATGGTTAACCCAATGCACATTGCTGCTGAATTCCACCCCCTCCCTCTTCCCTTTGCTGCTGCTCTCCTCTTCTTCAAGCACAGAGATTGACCTCAGCGCCCTTACGATTTGGCTCCTGAATCCAGGCAATGAAGGTGGTTGAGAGTGGTCAGTTTGCAGAGCTGGTGGTCAAGAACAACCTCACTCTAGCTCAGAGCATCTTTTGCCAAGACCTGAAAACAAACTTCCTTTGTGTTTTGCATTATAGCCCGAGTGTAACAGCCCTGTCTGGTCCAGAAAGAGCAGCAGTTTTGACAACATCTATTGTCCTGATGTACCAAATGGTAAGAAGTGGGACTTAAGATGAGTTAAAAAACAAACAAAAAAACAGACAAACCAAAAAAACAGACAAACAAAAAAACAGTTCAATGTCACAATTCAGCCTGTCAAAGCAGAGTCTGGTCTTCCAGGCTGTGCTGGGGAAGGCATAGAAGGGATGGTTCTCATGGGGAGGTTTTGGTGCAGCAAATTAGATACTTATCTTTTGTCCAAAATCCCTCTAACAGATTCACACACATGTGCACTTTTGCTTGAAATTTAACTGGGAGGCTTCTCCACTCCCTATGTTCATCTCCATGAATTGTTAGATATTTATTGCAAATTTCTCCATCAGGCTTTCTATGACCACCTGACCTCTGGGTGTCAAAGTTGCTGACCTATAGTTTAAGGGGCTATGTAAACAAGTGTCTCTATTTGGGATTTTTTTTTTTAATGGTTTTCTCCTTGTATCCTTAGTATACGCCACAGATAAAAGCACCTTATCCAGCTTGGATTGTTTATCCAGCATAGTGGATCGAATCGCCAACTCAGAGCAACCTGGAGTGCTTCTCCAGGACCCAGCCTCTCCCTCCCTAGTTGCCAGCACGGATTCACAGCCTGCAACTCCGGGGGCCTCTAGTTCCAGGCTCATTTATCATGTGCTATGAACTGAAAATGTAGTCTAGATCAGTTCTATGAGGAGGGCCTACTATACAGGAGGAAGGAAGCCCAAAAAGGTCAAAAGCAAGACAACTTGTATATAAAGATTTCCTCGCAGTTGTAAATTTGTGAATATTATTTTGCCACTTTATAAGAAAGTGTATTTAACTAAAAAAAAAAATCACCATTGCAATTAATACTTTATTTCCTTTATCCTTCTCCTCCTCCTTTTCCTCCTCCTTCTACTTTACCACTTTCTTTGCTTTAGAGATATAGTTCCAATAATATTTTTTCTGATAGGGGGCAATTCATTGAAGGTAGCTTGTTGCAATGCTTAACTTATATTTTTTATAAATATTGCTTATCAAAATATTATGTCTGCTGTTAGATCTTTATTTTTTTTTCTTTAAAACATTAGAACATCTGGAAATCAGTTACAGGAAACTTTAAATATATTTAACTTTTGTTTTTCTTATTAACCCTTTGGTGATATTGTATTAAATAAAAACATAATGATACTGCCTAATGGTATATATTTTTATCTTTTCTTATAAGGAATGCTTCTTTCTAATGTAAGCACAAAATAGTACTTTGTGGATAGTTTCAAGATATATGAAATTTTGGAAATTCCACCATAAATAAAATGGCTTAAATGAAATATTTTTGTTCATGTTTAAAACAACAACAACACAAAACACCCCTAATGGAATTAGCAGTCACTGACATGAGATCTTGTAATGGGTGCAGGGTGTGAAAATACCAAAATAGTTGGCTTTGTGGATACATTTGAATGTTTACCATCTCATAGACACAATTTAGGGCCTGTTGATGTCACAAGTGAAGAGAACATTTCTATTTTAATTAGATTTTAAGGGAGGCCACTAAATACAATGTTTCCTTTATATTAAGACTGTGCCACATAATGTCAAATTGTGTATGGAGGGAAAGTTGTTGTTCAGGACAAGACTACTTGTTTAAGTGACAAGAGGGAACAACATTACATCATTTTAACACCTAGAAAACCTTAGAAATCATGAATCAGATCATATTTACTTTATCTATTGCCTGAAAATATCTTGATACATTAATATGTTAATATTGTCAATAGGATATTTAAAAGTATTGATCTGATCTTTTTTCTATTGTTAAGTTCTGGAATAAGAAAACTTATGGGACACCTGGGTGGCTCAGACCGTTAAGCAGCCGACTTTGGCTCAGGCCATGATTTCACAGTTCATCAGTTCGAGCCCCACGTCAGGCTCTGCTTTGACAGCTCTGAGCCTTTGCTCCTTTGCTTCAGATTTTGTGTCCCCCTCCCGCTGCCCCTCTCCTGCTTGAGCTCCCTCTCCCTCTCTCAAATATAAGTAAATAAACATTTAAAGAAGAAAAAAAAGAAAACTGACACAAACTACAGTAAAGTGAAGCAGACTGCAATTGGCTTCTGTCTTTCCCAGCCTTTTTGATTTTATTCATCATCGTGTGTGTGTGTGTGTGTGTGTGTGTGTGTATGGTGCACATGCATTTTTAGTGTTCATCACTTTATCCTTTAGCAAGAATTGAAATAAAAAAAAAAAAACAGAACAACTAAGTGGAAAATGAGGTTGAGACAATCATTGAGATAATTCTCACAAGTTTACCATGGAGAGAGATAAAAAAGAAATAGCCTTAAAACCTCTAAAGTAACTGTTCACAGAGAAAAGAGATAATTGCTTCACCCTCTAATTTGTACTTTTGTTTAAAATTGTGAAGGGTGTGGTTGCATATAGTAATCAACTGGACTCCTTGCTAGAGCCTGGCAATTATACTCTACTCAGAAAGGTTTTCCCTTGTTTCTGATACGATTTTTCTTGCACTTGTCCAGCCATGAGGCTTAAAAGAATGGAAATAGTTCCATAGAGGGAGAGGAGAAGGGCTGAGTTCAGAAAATAATGTAGCCACCTGTCACCATGAGCATCATGCCCTGATATGGATGCTGACTTTTAGCACACAGGTAACTCTTTCCTCACCCTTGGTTTCGGGGGTGTGGGGATTTAAGGTGAAGAGATTTCAAGAAGGTATGGTAGATACATATGCATAGTTTCAGTATAAGTTTGAGTTACTCACGTCATTGGACACTGCAGTAGTTCCCTCTCTTTCTTATACTTCTGGGGAGAGGTTGGATATTTGTTGTTGTTTTCAGTAGAATCAGAATAAAAGGAACCATCCAAAGATTGATTTGGGTTGTTTTTTTTTTTAAGTTCAATTTTAAGACACATTGCCATCCCCTGTTCCGTTTAGTAAAAGCAAGCAGAGAACATCATGGAATTTTAACTCAAGAGAATGAAAATGAACTTTCTTTCTCACCGAACTCTAATTACTTCTATAACTTGTTAGTGTTTTTGATACTCTCAGTGAAAATTATAATGCTTCCAAATGTTTAGTTTTCTAGTGGTCTGGATTTCATAATACTCTCCATGCCAGATCGCTCAATTATTCTCATTTCCAGTGTACTAACATCAAAGGCTGGTGTCTACTCAGCAAACAACTTGGCACAACATATCGTATACAGTCATATGTACTTTTTCGACAAAAGACCTTCAAGAATGGGGTCTCCAGCAGTCCAGACCCAGAGAAGTCTCTTCTCTGGGGGGGGGGGGGGGTGGCGGGAGAGGGGAGGGAGAGTGAAAAGTGACTCTGGCAACATATTCCAGCAAGGACAGGATTTTGCCATCGCTAAGTCCCCAAGAATGAAAAGTTGGGCTGTCACTGACCTTTTATCAGACCACCCATCTCAGCTGGTGGGAAAATACAACCAGCAGTCAAATTTCTGGAAGCTCAGAGAATGTTCCTTTTACTATCTGCAAACCTGTTGGGGAGGAGCTTCTCAGGAAATCAGAGTCAAAAGGAGACCCCTTTCTCTTCAGGCCTGAAAACACAAGCTTACTGGGCCACAGAGGAAAACTGTGGGGAGTGAGGTTATGGAAACTGGGAAGTGCTATTTGGAAGTAAACTGCTATATGAGTCAAGGGGTCTTGATGTCTTGATTGCCCCTGTTTTCTTGTTTGTTTGGTTGTTTAATTTAAATCCAAATTAGTTAACATGGAGTGTAATAATGATTTCAGGAGTAGAATGTAGTGATTCATCACTTGCATATAACATCCAGTGCTCACCCCAACAAGTGCCCCTGTTGTTTATTTTGTTTTGTTTTGTTTTTTATTTTCTCATTTGAAAGATGCAAGTCAGATAAAAATTAGTGGCTATGTTATACCCACAAGTTCTTCTTTAAGATGGCATTCCTAGGGGCGCCTGGGTGGCGCAGTCGGTTAAGCGGCCGACTTCAGCCAGGTCACGATCTCGCGGTCCGTGAGTTCGAGCCCCGCGTCGGGCTCTGGGCTGATGGCTCAGAGCCTGGAGCCTGTTTCCGATTCTGTGTCTCCCTCTCTCTCTGCCCCTCCCCCGTTCATGCTCTGTCTCTCTCTGTCCCAAAAATAAATAAACGTTGAAAAAAAAAATTAAAAAAAAAAAAAAAAAGATGGCATTCCTACAAATACTTAATCTGAGGGTGGTTTTTTCCTGAAATTCTCTCTTTGGGGTTATAACAGTTACTAGATTAAAGTAGTAATTTAATTCCATCACTTTCAGAGATGGTATTTCTGGGGACGATATTAGAGCACAGCTATTTGTAACTTCTGAAAGGCCCTGCTGAAGTGGCAAAGTAACCCCATGAAAATATCACCACTGAATGTTTCCACATTATCACAAAAAGCATAGAACACTAGGTGTATTTCCTTTAAGAATTCTGATTACAGATATTTTAGTTGACTAGTGATTTAGTTGTTTAATATGGTGCATTAGCTGAGCAAAGGATCTAGCATTTAATCTAAAGTCTAAACCGGGTCTAGCATGATTAATGTATTGCTCTCTTTTCAATTTTTACTTGCCATATCTGTAAAATGGGCTAAATGATGATTACAAATAGTTACTACTAACATTATTATAGTGTTAAAATCCTACAAAATAATTCTTCATAAGGAGGAAAATAAGCCAAATTGTATCTCCATTTATGCTACTTAATTCAGTTCATTATTGATTAAATGGGCACTAATGATAAAGCAGCAACTAGTAATTTTGAAGTACTTATCATTATGCAAATAAGGACATTGAGGCTAAGGAGTTTAATAATTTGCCTAAGAACACTATTTGGACTGGCTAATTAGGCTCCTTCACAGCATATGTTCCAGGAGGCTCAGGCAGAGGTTACAAATCTTCTTAGGACATAGCACTGCAAGTCCCAGAGCATTCTTCTGGTCAAGGAAGCTACTGACGCCAGTCCAGAACCATTGAGAAGCAAATTAAACTCTACTTTTCAGTGGAAGAAATAGGAATGAATTTGTAGCCACATTTAACCTAACACGCAGACAGTATATAATTTATCTCTCTATTTTTTCACTTTTCACCTATTTTACCCACTCACTATAATCTGGCTCTGCTTCTATCCTTATCCATGATCAAAACAACTTTCGAGGCAATTGACTGTTCCTATTCTGGGCAAGTTTATACCTGCAACCCAGATGTCACTTAACATCTCTTTAATGTCTCAGTGGCACTTCCAACTAAACATGTTCCAAATTCAACTCATGGTATTCCACCTCTCTGTCTACCTCTTAACCTGGCTCCCTTTCGGCATTGACTGTCTCAGTGAATGGTATCACCAAGTATGTAAACATGAAACTTAGGACATACTCCTGATACATCAATCTCCCTTAACCTCTTGTCTTATTCATTACAAAATCCTATAGATTTATTCTCCTAAATATCTCTCAAATCTCTATCCTCAATCAAAACTGTGGTTATCGTTATCCATAAATATCGTAAGATCCTCTTAATCTGTCTCCTCACCCCATATTTTCTCTGGATCTTCCACTTCTCGACACAGCATCTAAGGTTTTCTTTGGGGATTGTCCCTTTCTTTTTCTCAGGCCACGTGGCTCAGGTAGGAGTGACTGCACCAAGTGACTCTAGAAGCGATCAAGTAATTCAGGATTGACTATGAGTATGTCCTCTTCTTTGGACATAATGATTGTCTCATGGACCAAGTTGTTCATGAGGTGTCAATCTTAGGATATTTGCTGGATTAATAAGGGGGAAAAAGTTCACTTTCTGCTAGGATGAGAATCATAAGATTGTTTTACTCTAGATTTCCAGCTACCATTTCATCCCCAAGAAAGAAAATTCTGTCTAAAAATGAAGCCAACATAGTAGAAAGCCCAGCTGTGGTTGTAGTGCAAGAGATATATTCCAGAAAGCATTATTAAGTATCTGGATCCCAAAATACCTGAATATCTGCTCTTGGCCATGCATTATAGTTTTGGAGCCAACAAGTGATCTTTTCCCTTAAACCAATATAAGTGGGAACTTTGTTAACTGAAAGAATCCTGCATAATGTCACTTTTTGATCTTCTCCACCTGTTCCAGCCAGAGCCATCATCTCAGAATCTTCATCTGATCATGCCAGCCACCCCATTTCCCCTCAGTTTATTCCCCATAGGTTAACAACAGACCAAACTTAATGGGACCCTCACGTTCTGGATGTCTGCTCTCTATCTATACCTCTAGCATTACCTCTTTATAGAGGTAATGTCAAGTCCCTGCTCCCTCCACTCCAGCCACTTAAGGGACCTTTATCAACCATAGTATTCACTCTTGCAAAAGGAGCTTTACACATTCTCTCTGCATTGTTCTTCTTTCCTCCACATCACTTAGTTGATTTCCAATCTCCTTTTAGATGTCAGCTCAGGCATCAATTCAAAGTTTTCCTTGAACTCTTTCACAGTGTCATGTCCTTTGATTCTATAATCTCAGAATACCATACACCTCTTCTCCATAGTATATCTCATAATTGTAATTATGTATTAATTTTCATGATTATTAACAATTGTTTCTTTTGCCATGTGAGCAAGGATCTGTTCTTGCACAACCTTATGTCCCCTGGACTATAGTAACATATTTTCTGTGTATAGATGAATGGATATTGTTGAAGCATTTGTTGTTGCAAAATACTCTCTCATTTTCAAACTGTTTTCTTCATAGAATTCTTTAATACTATTTTCTATATTTCTACTGGTTCTATTACTTTTTTGTTTTTTGTTAATTTCTTGTACCGAACTCTCTTACTCTGGCCTATGTGTATACATTTATTTCTTAAGATTCTGTCATGTGGCGTCTTTTCTTTTGGTCTACTGTGGACCTTTTCTACTTCCATAGCTTTAATTCCTACTTGTTTCCTATGGTTTCTACCATTGCCTCATCTATACTTTTTCTAAGGGAAGCTTCTCCAGATGCAGCCTCTGATTGGCATGACTGGCCTTTTTAGTAGCTGTTAATCAGTCAGGGATGGGTATCTGACCTGAGAACAACAAATCCCATAGCTTGATTCCAATATATACATTGAGATAAACATTTAAAAAAAAAATAGGAGTTTGGACTCAGAGAAATAAGTCACTATTTAACAATGGGAACTACACTGAAAATTCATGTGTTGGTGGGGCTAGAGAGATTATGATAGTCCACGCACAGTCTGAAACTACAGAGGAATATTAATTAAGTAAACAAAAAAAGTCCATTGGTAGTGGGATAGAGTGGATTCAGAGACAGAATAAAGCACATAACCCACTATGTGCTCACTATTTATAGTAAATCTGGGGCCCTGGACAAGAGCTGAAGTTTGGTTCCACTAATTAACCACTAATTAGCTGAGGGAACTTAGGTAAGTTACTTAATTCTCAAAAACGTGTTGTCTCACCTATAAATGTAGATAGTAACAGACTATAAATCACAGAACTTGGGAGGATTGCATGATATATGGAATAAAAATGCTTAGCTTAGTGGCTAATACATAACAATACTCAGAAAATGATAATTAATAAAAGAAAGTTCAGGGGCGCCTGGGTGGCGCAGTCGGTTAAGCGTCCGACTTCAGCCAGGTCACGATCTCGCGGTCCGTGAGTTCGAGCCCCGCGTCAGGCTCTGGGCTGATGGCTCGGAGCCTGGAGCCTGTTTCCGATTCTGTGTCTCCCTCTCTCTCTGCCCCTCCCCCGTTCATGCTCTGTCTCTCTCTGTCCCAAAAATAAATAAAAAACGTTGAAAAAAAAATTAAAAAATAAATAAATAAATAAATAAAAGAAAGTTCATTGGTTGAGACTTAAGATGAAGACTCATAAAGGTCCAATATGTGGATCTTTGGAACCATCCTGATTCCAGAAATGTCTTCCTGCTTTAGTGACCATGGACCCAAGTGATTCCCTCATTACTCTTCATGAATCCTATAAATGAGCTAACTTGAGTGGATCTGCAACTAAAAGAATCACATTAAAATATCCTCCAAATACTAATTTACAGGCTTTTCTTCAGAAGGCCATTAATATTTTCAGTGGCACCTGACTCTTCCCCTCTTGATGACCATCCCAATATGGACAAAATTAAATATGTCTTCTATGCATCCTATTTCATTTTGTGGCATCCTTTACATAGGTAATCATGCCAAAAATTTAGAATCATTTTTGATTCTCCATTCCCTCCCATCCAAAATAGTTAATTTAGTTTATCTATAACATAATGTGAAAGGAATTGAAAAAATAATTGCAATAATGTCAATGGAAACAATAGTGTATTTCTTTAAAAAGCATAATTTTCCACACTAATTTAAGAAGTCAGTTTTAGTTTTATATTCTTTGCTTACATTTAATGGAATAATATTCCTTTTTTACTCAAAAAGTTGTTTTAATCTGAACATATTGTAACCAATGGAATTTTAAAGTCAAGGAAATGTTAACCTCAAGTGAAGATTAAGAAAGGACACTTATTAAACATTTCTTTTATACTAGAATCTGGGTTTTACATGTTTTATTAATGTTTATCACTAGCAGATAAAAATAATTACCTCCACTCATGAAGTGACTATTAGATCCCTGGAACTATTTTCAGTATCTGATGTGCCTAATATATAACTAAGCAGAAAAGCAGCTCGATGAGATGAGTATTGCCCACTCCAGGCTATAGCTGAGGAAGGGCTTACACACAGAGAGGAAAAGTAACATGATCAATGCATAAGTGAGGTTCTTATAAACCTCCGTTTAGAGTCCTGTGCACTAACTGGAGGTCAGTGAAAACCTGAGGCAAGGCAAGTATTTTGAGCAAGTAACTGAGATCTTGAAAAAGGTGTTTTAGTATTCTGGCAGTTTGCAACAGAGAGAGGGGTTGAGTCAGGAGGACTAATTAAGAGGATTTTGTAATGGCCCATGCGTGAGGTGACATGGTCCTTTAGCCCCTGCTGATTTGTCCAGCACAAGCAGGGTTCTCAGTGAAAGTCGTTGACTGATTGAACTGCTGAGGTTGTGTCTGTATGATGCCGAACATCTGGATACAAAGAGTAAAATCCAGTCATCCAGATGTTAAGGTTACATGATACGTCGCCATCAAACATTTAAAACTTTTAACTGATTGACTGCTTTTTTTACTTTTCATCCAGATAAATAGCATTGAGTTAACTCAGCTTGAGCCTGTACCAACTGCTAGCACTTGATTTTTAAAATTATTTTATTTATTTATTTTTTGCTGCAGAATGGCTAATCAGGCTGCCAATGCCGATGAATCACTAAAAGATGAATGATTTCATTATGTAACAGGTAGGTGACCATAAAATAAGTGAGACGGACTAAGTAATGGAGAAAGCGAAGAAAGTGAAAGCTTCATATTATCAGAGATGCATTTTAAGCACCATTTGTGGTGGGTTCTCTTATTTTTGTTCAAAAATTTTTTCTTTGGCTTGGGTGTCTCAAGCTTACAGCGTTACAGTTCTCTAAGTAACTATTATTTTTTCACATCAAAGCTAACTCCTTGAAAATATTTCACAGACAATTAAATGTTAACACTTTCCTTCTGTGCACAGTTAAAATGTGATGCAAAAGTGAAGCACTGCAATACCATATTCACCTCGCTGAAGGCAAATTTTATTCTCTTAAACAGCCATATTGTATAATAATGTATTTTAAAATCCTAACTTTGATAAAATCATGCCACTTTAATTAACTAATGGTGGTAACCATTAGTTAATAACCATTAGTTAATAAAATAAATATTAACTAATAACCATTAGTTAATAAAATAAATATTAACTAATAACCATTAGTTAATAAAATAAATATTAACTAATAACCATTAGTTAATAAAATAAATATACCTTTGGATTTTTAAAAACTGATCTCCAAAGTAAAGTAAATATAACTGGAAAATAAAAAGATTACTTTGTCATTGAAGATAATACTTTTTAATCAAATTCATTCTGTATCTAACTGCTAACCTGACTTGTTGAGAAATAAAAGTTTGAATAAAGTAATTGGTGTTGTGTGCACGACAATGAAGGGATTAGCTACTATAGGATGGGCCTTTCTTTTTTTTTTTATACAGAATAGATTTAATGAGATAAGCAGAGGGCTATTCACATATGCTTTTACCCATAAGTAGAAGTGCTTGTAATAGTACTTGTATCTTGATGAAAGAGCCTGTTAGTTGAAGGATGCATCATACACATTATAGTTCCAATGAGTTACATGTGTGGCTATTTTCATACATTTTTTAAGTTTTTGTTTACATTTTACTTAGTTGACATACAGTGTAATAATAATTTCAGGTTTACAATTAAGTGATTCAACACTTACATACAATACTAGGTGCTCATCAGGACAAACTATCTTCCTTAATCCCCATCACCTATTTAACCCATTCCCCCAACCACCTCCCCTCTGGTAACCATCAGTCTGTTCTCTACAGTTAAGAGTCTGTTTATTGGTTTGCCTCTCTCGTTTTTCTCCCTATGATCATTTGTTTTGTTTCCTAAATTCCACATATTAATGAAATCATATGGTATTTGTCTTTCTCTGACTAACTTATTTTGCTTAGCATAACTCTCTCTAGCTCCATCCACGTCATTGCAAATGGCAAGATTTTATTTTTTATGCCTGAGTAATATTTCACTGTATATATAAATACCACTTATTCTTTATCCACTCATCATCCATTTAACCATTCATCATCCCTTCATCAATGGACATAGGGCTTTTTCCATAATTATTTTCTTTGAAGAAATTACTGATTTTTTAAAGTTACTTTTGGAATCACTTGATTGGCTTTCCATTCTGTAGATAAGGATAATAGTAACTAGAAAGATGAACTATCTACATAGGAAAGTGACAAGGAGAATTGAGATGATTTCTTGGACAAGTTAACCCAAATTCCACTGACTCTAGTTGTCAATACCTTTTAGAAGGAACATGAGTTGGTGGCTAAAGAATATTAAAAGCACATAGTTGTTTTTTTTTTTTTTCTACTAGGTTATGAATTCCCTGAATCAGAACTCCTAATATCTCGTATTGCTACAGGCACACAAAGAATATAAAATAAATGCTCATTGAATAGATTAGTATATTCTCATATCAATTTGTATACATGAGTAGAACTTCTCCTGGAGGAACTCAAACTTCTTCCCGTATCTAATTGTAGATCAGACCGTCCATCCTGTTTTAAGTGTTATAATCTCTTTCAGAAAGACAGGATATATGATATGAATAGTCTCATACAAATTTGGAATCAATTCAACATGAAGAAATGAGTATCCACTACAAAGACAACTCTTTACAATCACAGGCTTAATAATAGAGCCAGAAAGAATTGCATCGGTCGGCCCACATTTGAATGGCAGTGAGAAATTTTTTTTATAAAGTTACATGAAGAATTTTGAAAGTCTTGCCATGCTGAAAGGATAAAGGTCTTTTAAATTGACATATTGCCAACCCAAAGCATTTAAAAGTCCTTTCAGAATTACATATAAACAAGAATCATTTCACCCACCTCTGGGCTGGAATGTGACAGCTGGTTAAAGTAAGCATAGCAACACCACACAACAATGTCAAACAGGATGAATGGCTTAACCAATCAAAAATAGAGCATCAGAGTAAAACTGCTCAAATTAGATTTCTGGCCAGGACAGCAAGGTTAAATGTTCTGTACCAGTATAAAGTCCCTAGGATCCTTAAAGACCACGAAAGTCATGGTAGTGCCACTAACCCAATTTAAGATGTGATGCAACAGCTCAAGAGTTTCTTAATATCACATGGGGGCTGTTTTGATTTTCTGATCCAACATAGAGAATGTAGAAAGCGATGGATATAGTTAAGGGAACGGGCAGTGAAGTGAGAGTGACCTTGGTCAAATCCCAAGTTCCCAACTTAGAGGTTAGTCAAGCTGCTTTCCCTCTCTGTGCTTTATTTTCCTCAGTCATAACAGAGTTCTTAATACTCAGCTCTGCAAGCTATTTTTAGGATTAGCTATACACATAACATGTATCAAGCTCTGAAATTCATTCCTAATACAGGGAACCCACGCTATACATGGAGAAAATGATTCTTACCTATTATTGGTCGGCAGAATGCTGGGGAGGGAATTCTGAAACATATATTCCAAAATACTAAATTATTCTTAACCCAGGGACTCGACAAGTTGTTGGCCCAAGAGACAGTCTAGTTTAACTTAAGATATTTCACAATAGCAATAGTTTATACACTATAGCTGAAAGATATGTTTAGGTGGAACTAGACAAAACATAAACATACTAATTTTTTCTGGATTTTTTTGTTGTTATTGTTGTTTCTGCCTAGCAATAAATATTCAGTCAAAATTTCAAAATGAATTGCTCCAAACTCAGTTTGATAAACTCTAGGATTTTCAAATAAATACTAATGTTCACATAGGAAATTATATAATATTCCAATATTAAATAAAGTTACTTAAATAAATTACCTAAAATCGTTATTCCTTTTATTTTGGTTAATTTATAAGTTTTAATAAAATCTTACTTCCAGTGCCAGAGACTATATCTTCTCCATCCCATCTCCCTTCTGAACTTTGGTCATCATTCTCCGAATTAATAACTGAAGATATACTTTTTAAATGTTTTCACAATAGGGGCACCTGGGTGGCTCAGTTGGTTAAGCATCTGACTCTTGATTCTGGCTCGGGTCATGATGTCACGGTTCATAAGATGGAGCCCCGTGTGGGGCTCTGTGCTGACAGTGCAGATCCTGCTTGGGATTCTCTCTGTCTCCCTTTCTCTCTCTCTCCCTCTCTCTCTTTCTGTCCCTCCTCTGCTCTCACTCATTCTCTCTCTCTTTCAAAATAAATAAATAAACATTTAAAAAATAATAAAACATTTTCATAATATAAACTCTGAAATATTAACAAATATATGTGAGTATACAATAAAAAGTGCTATAAAACCTATTTTCTATTAACTCTTAGAGAAGAATATCTGAGTTATACTTTGAAACCATATACTGGTGATTGGCATGTGACTTGTGAGCATATTACAGTCAAAGGGCTCTTCATGCTGTCTAGGAACGTATGATTACTTCAGCATACATGAGAAGATCATTTTTAGTTCTTACTTAAGGGTGGTAGGCAAAATCATCCCTTTTAAAATCACTGTGTGACAAAAGTGGGGTGGCAAGACTTATAGCACACTGAAACTTAAACACAGAGGATTCTAATTGTTAGTCTAATCCGGAGGTTAATTCTTAAAATCGTGGCTATTAGGTTTCATATGTTATATTTGCTGTGGCACTTGGGAACACTGACAAAGTGCTGAGTATCTCTGGTATGTCCATTCTAGCTTTAACCACTGAGCCCTATCACTTGCTGGTAAGTTATATGGAAGACTTCTGGTTTTTATGGGTGGAACTTTAGAAATTACTTTATATATTAGCTCCAGTAAATGTTCAGGAAAAAGTAATGACATTTTATAGAAAGTGGCAAACTCTTTCATGTAGTACTATGTATTCCTAGGTATTAATGTCCAAAGAATGACAGTGCATCTGAATGAAGGAACAATGGACATAATTGTCTCTCATCATTTTTCTTTTTAGTTTTTTCCCAGTTTTCTTTTTTGTTTTTACATTTATTTATTTTTGAGAGACAAAGAGAGAGTGTAAACGGGGGAGGGGCAGAGAGAGAAGGAGACAGAATCTGAAGCAGGCTCCAGGCTCTGAGCAAGCCTTCAGCACAGAGCCTGACTCGGGGCTCGAACCCACTAACGGCAAGATCATGACCTGAGCCAAAGTCAGAAGCTCAATCGACTGAGCCACCCAGGTGCCCCAGTTTTTTCCCACCTTTCCAAATGGACTCTTGAATAAAGAAAACAAAACAGTAGACAGCAACTTATATACTCATCTTATATCAACATTGCCCAATGTGTATTTTCTCTTTTAGAGAGTTAGTTGGTGTCGGAAGTAGTCTGAATGTGTCGTGTACTGTTGGGACATAGATACTTCTACTTTCATAAGCTGCAGACATAAGAAGGAAGGATGAGTTGGGAGAGAACGAAAATGTATTTGAGGGTAGGTACTGGTATAATTACCAGACTCGTTAAAAACCTATTATGCAGAATTCCGACAAAAACCTTTGTGGAAGTCAATGGGAGTGAATCTCCCTACTCTCCTAGTGATTGCTCAGACCACTCCCATTGGATTGTTCCTCTCTACATATTTTTTTAAACTCAGTGTATCCTTGGGAAAGACCATGCTGATTTAAAGACAGAGAAAAATATGATTTCAGTTAAAGAATTTATCCCAAGTCTATTTCGGAGCTAAGAATAAGTACTAATAAACTGTAACTCCAGTATCTCTGTTTCTCACTAACTGGCCTTCTAATGCAAGTATTAGTGTTAGCTTAGTACAGCAAATCGCTTACATTAATCCTCTTTGCTTAATTTTTATTATTTTTTTTTGCAATTACAAGACAACGTTATTCATATATTCAAGAATTTAATCAACAGTCAAATGTGGGTTTATTACCAGTGTATCTCTATTAGTTTTTTCAGTAGACTGAGCCACGTCCCACTGAAAAAGCAGATACTTAGAGTCATTTGGAGAATATTCCAGAAGTCCAAGGAAAATAGCAGTCCAAGGCCAGAAATGAGTCACTTATAAAAGTTTAATAAAATCCACAAAATAACATAAAGATACACACTTTGTGTGAATTTCTCTAATAGATTTAGAGGAAAAAAATGATTTAGAGAAAAAAAAAACTTTCCAATGAAAATGATGGAATGGCCATAAGTTAATTACAAAGAAGAGAAGCTGAATAAATAAAATATTTTGGTAGAATCTTGCTGAGCAGAATGTAGGGGATTGTCGAGAATAAAGTTGTGTGGTTTCCATAGAAAATCTGACCAGAAGAGGGAAAAGACACAAAGGTGCCTGAAACACATTTCTCCATTGTTCCTCTCCGCCTGAGAATCCCTTTCTAGTTTTTTGTTCTTGTTTTTACTATAGTGGCGTATACCTTCATACTTCAAATATTCTCCCAGTGAATTATGAACCCCAAATAACTGTGAGTAATGTCCGTAATGCTTGCCGTCTAGAGGAGTTAAGCTGGGCTGCATAGTTTATAGCTGATAAACTGGGAGTCAATCTTTCAATGCAATGATGTATTCACTGCACTGAGAACCATTTCCATTGTAAATTAATTCTTGAAATGTTGGACCATAAATGTCATCAGTATCATTACCCAATGTACTCCCAGAAGCAGTGGCTCTGTCATTCTGCTGCAGGTGCTAGCTTCTGAAAGCAAGGTGCTTCAAATCAAACATATTAAACCATGACTCCATTCTTAGGGGCAACTCCTTTCAAAGGCCTCTACTTTATGCTGCTTGGCAAAGAGATTAATGGATGCCATTTCTGATATAAAACTGGCTTCAGGGTTTTTCATTTGCCCTTTTGGAAGGAGGCACCCTTGAGTGCCTCTTAACAAATATATTTCCTGAATGTTCCTCCTTTAGAAGAATGTGCTAGTTCAATCAGAATCCAGCCTTTATATGCCTAATCAATTGCACGTCTTGTTTGGATCATCAGTGTGCACTTACTATGGATATTTTGGAGACATACAAGAACCAGACAACACAGGACTGGACTTGGGCAGCCTAGATTCTGGTAGGGTGAAAAACAATCCTACCATGATAAGTCAGGGAACAAATAGCAAGTGAAATTAATTTCAGATATCAGCTACTTCATCATAAATTTTGCAGTGTTTACTGGGGAAAAATGTTCTTGGGGAAATCTAAGTAACATCAAGATTTGAATCCTTGGCATAAATTTTGCTGAACAGTACATCATTGGAATATTAAATTGATTCCACAATTGCTACACAGAGTGGAGAAGAATTTTAAAAGTAGTTTCCTTGTTTGTCTTTAGAAGACATTCCCTTCTTTTTAAACTATTGAGATGAACTCGGTGGAGTGTGCATGACATCTAAAACTCAGGAGGCATCGATCTGGTGAAAAAACCTTAGGTGCCGCTGCAGGAAACTGGTGTTTCTTTAATGCATCTTCTGATTTTGTATTCCAGGAAAGTACTAAAGAGGTGTTCTGCTCTTTTAGAAGTTGGTAGGAAAATGTCAACAGCCATGCACCTGAAAGCAAAAGTCTGATTGAATAATTCTAAACTGGTGTTCAGTCAATGCAAATAATGAGTGACAAACTGGAGCACCCCCACTCTTGACATGTATTTATGTGCCTATGGCCAGAAGGACTTTAAGTGCACTGTCTTAAATTAACAGGTCTTTACCGACATTTTACATAGAATTAAAGACATTCACTGCAGTCATTCTTTCGCATGCATTATTTTACAGATTATGAAGTCAAGGTGAGGAAATTTATGACATTCTTGTCAGATTTTTTTTCTGAAAGAATACTCCAATACTTGGAAAATATGCTCAGAAAAATATTTTATGACCCCTTCCAAGATGAACAAATTCTGTAGACTGTTTTCAGGTGTTTACAATCACGTGTAGATTTAAAAACCACAAATATTTTTACCTTTGGGCTTTACCCTGACTTTGGCAATGTTTTTCAAGCATTAATTACTGAGCTCATTGATTAATGACATGGTAGCAATGGAAAGCTCATGAGGCCCTTTGATCATTCTATCAATCAAAATATTTACTGAAATGCTTTTAAGAAGCTCAAATATAAATATTGAGAAGCAACTGGATATATATGTTTGAAATTAAAGAAAGGACTGGGATGAAAATAAAATTTTGATATTTTTAATTAGCTGGGTAAGCACTGAATCCATGAACATATAGAAAGGCGTGTGGAATGAAGAGATGACTTAGGAAGGGTCCCTGAAGATTGACAGTATTTAAGAATTAGGGACAGGAGCAAGAAAGAGCACTCAGAGAAGTCTGAGCCAACTAGGAAAGTGTTGTGGGGAAGCCAAGGGTGCCAAAAGTAATACATGAGATTGCTCCTAAATCTTTCTTTTTGTGGTAACAGTATCAGTTGCTCTTGATCTGAAGGGAGAGTGAAGATGGGTTATTTATCACTATCTAGGGCATTGTCCCTAGATCAGTGGTATTCAGGAGCTGATCCCTTATAAAATGGGGGTGGGGTTGAAGGCACACAGGACCCTAAGAAAAAGAGTTGGACTTCTAGTGTCAGCTCTGATGTGTAAAACCTTAGGCATCATCTACCTGTTCTCACAACTAGAAATAAACTGAAAAAACTGAAAACCAACAATTTTTCTTAGACCCAACAGAGAACTGAGGTTGCAGGGAAAATGGTCATCCCCAAATCTGGAAAGACCGGTGAAACCAGGGAAACAGAGCCAATATCAGCTTACCTGGACTAGAAAGGGCTGGAATCATAAACTGACAAGAACATTTACATGGTGATTTTGACAAATTGTGGGAGGATCAGTGTGGACTAAATTGAGAATGAGATACTCTTGGGGACGTCAGTCTTAGAGTGACCCTACTCTTCCATGGGTTTTACCTCCAAGAACTCCACTAGGTTCTCATTGTAAACAGCCAAAAAAAATCACCTGTCTTAGTCATGAGATGGGGAAAAAGTTACCATTTAGAAATACATTTAGAACATTTTCCATAACAAAGTCCTACCCTTCAGTGAAAAAGGAAGTATTTGTGAAGGTCACAGCCCCAGGACAGAGACCAACTAAAAGATGGATGTTTAATCATAGGCTATAGAATGTTTCCATTCTCTCACTCCTTAGCACCACATCAACAGAGCTCCAATACACCAAGAGTAGATTATAATGAAAAAACCTACAAAGATCAGACTCTATTTAAGAAGAGAATCTTAGGAAAACACAAAGACAACAGAAGAGACAAAAATAAGGACAGCTACAGGAAACATTAAGCACAACTCAACTCCTAGCCAGGAGAACATAAAACCTCCTACCAAAGGTCTATTTACCTCAATTCCTGTTAATTGATATATCATGCCTCGCTTGTAACAAAACACTGTGATCATGCTAAAAGGCAGAAAAAGACAGTTTGAAGAGACAAAGGAACAATAAGAAAAAAAATTGTGTATGGCACAGGAATTAGCAGACAAGGAAATTAAAACAACTCTGATTCAGATGCTAAGGGCTGTAATGGAAAACATAGACAACATGGAAGAATAGATGGGCAATGTAAACAGGGAGATGAAAACTCTGAGAATTAAAAGGAAATCCTGGAAATCAAAATGTTATAACAGAAATAAAGAATGCCTCTGATGGGTTCATCGATAGGCTGAACAAGGCCAAGAGAAGAATCAGAGATATCAATAGAGACTTTCTAAACTGAAATACAAAGGAAAAAAAATAATAAAAAAGAACAGATTATCCAAGAACTGTGGGACAATTTTGAAAGGTGTAACATACATGTAATTGAAATACCAGAAGGAGGAGAAAGAGAAAATGGATATATGTTAACTAAATTTATTTTAGGAGCACCTGGGTGGCTCAGTTGGTTGAGTGTCCAACACTTGATTTCAACTCAGGTCATGATCCCAGGGTCATGGGATCGAACCCTGCATCAGTTTCCATGCTGAGCATGGAGCCTGCTTAAGATTCTCTCTCCCTCTTCCCCTCTCTACCACTCTCAAGTGCTCTCTTTCTCTCTCTCTTAAAAAAAAAAAAAGATAGACTTATTGTGATAATCATTTCACAGTATATGTAAATCAAATCATTATGCTGTACACCTTAAACTTCTATGTTATGTTTGTAATTATGTCTCAATAAAACTAAAGAAAAAAGAGAATATATTTGTGATGTTCAGGTACTGATGGATGGCTTACATAAGATACATAGCATAAAGCACAAAAGAGAAAAGATGACAAATTCTTGTGCATTAAAAATTTTAGGTAATGTTCATCAAAAACATAATAAAAAAGCAAAAATGTAAGCCACAAGCAAGAAAGTACTTACAACACATAACCAACAAAAGATTGTATCTAATTTATATTTAATATATAGTATTACATATATATTATGTATATTTAAAACATTGAAGTAATTAATGTAAAAGACAAATAATTGAAAAATTGGCAAAACATATAACCCAAAACATCATAAAAGAGGAAATTGGACACTGGAATGGTCAATAAACATGTAGAGAGTTGCTCAAATTAATTTGTGATCAAGGAAATGCAAGTTAAAACTACAATTTACTCTTATTTTATGCATACTGGATTGGCAAAAATTGAAAAGTCTGACAATCACAGGTATTGGTGAGGGTGTGGACTAATGCTGGTGAAAGTGTAAATTGGAACAACCATTTGAAAGAATCATTTAGGATTTTATAACACACTTAGCATCTTATAGTCAGAGTGAGTTTCATTTTTAAATTTAAATTTTATATGTACTTTTGCTGTAGAGAATTATGATAGTGAGATCAGTAAAAGACAATGAGTCATAAACATAGGGGTGCACGTATCCCTTCGAACTGGTATTTTTATATTTTGGGGGTAAATACCTCTTAGTGCAATTACTGGATCATAGGGTAGTTCTATTTTTAAATTTTTGAGAAACTTCCATACTGTTTTCCACAGTGGCTGAACCAGGTTACATTCCCACCAACAGTGCAAGAGGGTTCCTTTTAATCCACATCTTTACCAACACTTGTCATTTCTTATGTTGATTTTAGCCATTCTGACAGGTGTGAGGTGATATCTCATTGTAGCTTTGGATTTGCATTTCCCTCATGATGAGTGATGTTGAGCATCTTTTCGTGTGTCTGTTGACCATCTGGAAGTCTGCCCATCAATAGATGAATGGATAAAGAAAATGTGCTATACATACAATGGAATATCATTCAACCATAAAAAAGAATGAAATCTGGCTTATTGCAATGGCATGGATGTAGCTAGAGAGTACAATGCTAAGTAAAATAAGTCAGTCAGAGAAAGACAAATACCATATGATTTCACTTACATGTGGAATTTAAGAAACTAAATAAGCACGCAAAGGGAAAAAAGAGGGGGAGAATGAGGGAGAAATCAAGAAACAGACTCTTAATTTTAGAGAACAAACTGATGGTTACCAGAGGAGGGGTGAGTGGAGGGATCAGTGAAATAGGTGATGGGGATTGAGGAGGACAGTTGTCATGATGAACACCGGGTGGGTGATGTATACAGAATAATTGAATCACTACACTGTACACCTGAAACTAATATAACACCGTAATTAACTATACTGGAATTAAAGTTCAAAAAAGAGAATGAGTCATAAAAATATATTGCACTAAGATTATATGAGCAAAATGGTTAGAAATACAAGTTGTAGAGAAAAACGGCTACGTTTTACAGTTAAATATTTTAAGTAGCATCAAAATATGAAGTGCAGTATAATATATCAGACCATATTATATGTAATAAGAATAAGAGTCATTTCTTAAACAATGTTATCCCACATGTATTTAGGAATGTATGGGTGTGTATGTGTATACAGAATCATGATGTAAAAATATTTTTCATGAGAATAGCAGCAAAAATCACTCTGACTCGGATGATTCTGATGCAGCAATCCACACATTCAGAAATAATACTCTGGGAGCGAGAAGGGTGAAAGAGAAAGGTTTAAGACTTTAGCTTACCGAACAGACACTTTGATGTATATGCACTTGCATGTGTGTGTTTGTATAAAATTATTTAAGATCTCGGGGCACCTGGGTGGCTCAGTCGGTTGAGCGTCTGACTTCAGCTCAGGTCATGATCTCATGTTTCCTGAGTTCGAGCCCCATATAGGGTTTTCTGCTGTCAGCAAGAACCTGCTTTGGATCCTCTGTCTCCCTCTCTCTACCCTCCCCTGCTTGCTTTCTCTCCCTCTCCCTCCCAAAAATAAATAAACATTTTTTTAAAAAATTAAAAACATTATTTGAGATCTGAAAATACATACTAGGGAATCAGACTTGATTGGCAGCACAGAATATAGCTTTCAGTTGGCTGTAGCGTGCAACCACATTTAGTAGCCAGAAGAGCCTCGAGCTTTAGCAATGAATTCCAAGAAAAGAAACAAATACGCACAAAAATACCACAGTAGTATGAGTTAGGTAGATGGGGAGAGAAAAACCTATTAAAGCAATCAGATCCAGCCTGTACAAAATCCTAGACACATGGGTGGGGCTGAGTTTGGGGGAGAATTTGATGCTATGAACAACTGATGAAAACCTGTCCCTTTATGTCTTAGGTTAGGAAGTTGACATCCTTAGCAGTAGATGCAACGATGGGGATTTATGTGCAAGTAATTTATTAAAGACGTGTTCCCAGAGAAATCTGTTAAAAGAGTGAACAAATCAAAGAGGAAGAGGAAGAAACTAAGCAAGGATGTGATTTCAGAAAAAGCTCTATCATCAGACTGATCTCTGGAGTGTAAATTCTATCTCAGAATTTGTCCTTACTGGAGGCACAGGAATTGGGTTTGCATAGTTGAGAATCAAGTCAGTCATTGGCTGCAGGCTCCACTGGTAATGTCCTAGGAACTTCCTGTTCTCTGCACTTTGCAAAGTGGCTCTAGCCAAGGTCAGCATTTTTTTGTAGAAACGAGGCACATGGAACCTGGAGGTGGGCACAGAGACAAGATCCAAGGGATCTCAGGGGACCTGAACAGGGCAAGCATGGTCTCCACTATTCTTTAAAATAGTTTTCTCCGGGCGCCTGGGTGGCGCAGTCGGTTGAGCGTCCGACTTCAGCCAGGTCACGATCTCGCGGTCCGGGAGTTCGAGCCCTGCATCGGGCTCTGGGCTGATGGCTCAGAGCCTGGAGCCTGTTTCCGATTCTGTGTCTCCCTCTCTCTCTGCCCCTCGCCCGTTCATGCTCTGTCTCTCTGTGTCCCAAACATAAATAAACGTTGAAAAAAAAATAAAATAGTTTTCTCTTAGTAGGAGACGATGTTGTAGAAAGAGCCAGCTGGAGTCTATCAGAAGGGTAAAGTGGGGCAAAGACAGGTCTTCAGAGGCTTCTAGGACACTTAAAACTATGATCAATCCCCTTTCCAATAAAGTAATTTTTATTTTTATTTTATTTTTATTTTTTAAAAATTTTTTTTCAACGTTTATTTATTTTTGGGACACAGAGAGACAGAGCATGAACGGGGGAGGGGCAGAGAGAGAGGGAGACACAGAATCGGAAACAGACTCCAGGATCTGAGCCATCAGCCCAGAGCCTGACGCGGGGCTCGAACTCCCGGACGGCGAGATCGTGACCTGGCTGAAGTCGGATGCTCAGCCGACTGCGCCACCCAGGCGCCCCTTTAAAAATATGAGTACTGGGACTGAAGGTACAGTGTTTAGGGATATATTATTCTCCTTTTTTTTCATTTTCTTTACTAGTATAGAAGTAAAATAACTTTGGCATGCTAGTCATATTACATAAATATATGTACATATTACATTAATATGTATTAATTAATGTGTATTTTATTAGTTCTAAGAAGGAACTGCTTGGCATAATTCAGAGGGCAAGGAGAGGATCTGGGGAGAATATATTTCTTGAATTGAGCCTCAGCCCCTGCTATGATGATTCTGCCAGTTTGCTGACTGTCTTTAACTACTAGAAAAGAAAACATCAAGGAAAATATGTAAGCACAAATGTGGGATTTTTTTTCAGATTTATTCAGGTAAAATTGACAATTAAAAAGTGTATATATTTGAAGTGTACAACTTGATATTTTAATATATATGTACTTTGTGAAGTGATCACCACAGTCAAGCTAATAACATATCCATTAATCTATTACTTCGCATAGTTACTTTTCTTGCTTCCTTTTTTGCCTTCCTCCTTTTCCTACTCCTCCCCCTCCTCCTCCTTCCCTTCTTCCCCTCCTCCCCCTCCTCTCCTTCCCCACCTCCCTTTCCCTCTCCTTTCCCTCTTTCCCTTTCTTCTTCTCCCTCTCCTTCTCCCCCTCCCTCTCCCCCTCCCCCCTCCTCCTCCCCTTCTTCTTCTTCTTCTTCTTCTTCTTCTTCTTCTTCTTCTTCTTCCTTGTAGCAAGAATCCATTTCTTAGATTTTTAAGATGCAAATGTTCCTTGGCTGCTGTCAGCACCAAGTAAGAGAAATACAAGTCTGGAATTTAAGGTTTTATAAGGATGAAGACATAAAAATGACATACCAATAGGAGTTGTGATTCATTGAAGAAGATGTAAGTAATAGTGCTTATTAGAGTAAATAGCAGTTTGAAAGGTTTAAAAGCTCATTTTCTTTTATGAATGACGAATTAGAATTTTAAAGTGATAGAAAGTTGGCCCTTCCAATCATATATCAGTTAGGAATGTTTTGGGCTGAAAGTAACAGAAAGATTCAAATCTTAGGTAGGAAACTTAAGCAAATTGTTTAATTTCTCTGTGCTTTAGCATCCTCATCTAAAAAAAGGTGAGGGATAATAATAGTATCTACTTTATATGTAGTTGTGAGAATTAAAGTTACCATATGTAAAATATCTGAAATACACATGTCCATTAAAGGGTACCTGTAATGTAGCAAATAAGATATAAATAAATAACAAATTTTGTTTTGAGGTTACGTAAGTAAGACATAAAGATGGTTTTATTGTCATGGATTTTTTTTCTTTTTTTCCTTCCAAGATTTTCTTTAAATTATTAATCCATAGAATAAGTTACCAAAGGAGGTAGATGTTATATTTTCCCCCAGCAACCTAGGCTTTATTTATAGGAAGGGGATAATTAATTCTGTGCCTATTTATTTTTTATGCAAGTGGAACACTACATATTTTTCTTTATGTTTTGCACCTTGTTTTAAACAAAATTTAGACTTCTTTCCATGTAAGCACATTTAGGAATCCCTTAAGCTTTTAAAACCCAGCATAGTATTCCATTATATGCATATGCATCATTTATTTTACACTTTCCATACTGAGGAACATATAAGTTATTTCAAAACAACACTGTTGGGGCCCCTCGGTGGCTCAGTTGGTAGCATGTCTGACTCTTGATTTCAGATCAGCTCATGATCCCAGGGTTGGGGGATCAAGCTCTGTGTTGGGCTCTGCGCTGAGCATGGAGACTGCTTGAGACTCTCTTTTCTCTCCCCTTTGCCCCTCGCCCCCATTCATGCTCTCTTTATATATAGAAAATAAAAAATAAACATTGTAATGAATATTCTTATAGATCTTTGCAAATTTATATGAATATATTTGGAAAGCAAACTTAAAAGAAGCATTTGTGGGGCGCCTGGGTGGCTCAGTCGGTTGAGTGGTCGACTTTGGCTCAGGCCATGATCTCACGGTTAGTGTGTTTGACACCCAGGTCAGGCTCTATGCTGATGGTTTGTCGCCTGGAGCCTGCTTCAGATTCTGTGTCTCCCTCTCACTCTCTCTGCCCCTCCCCCACTTATGCTCTGTTTCTCAAAACTGAATAAACAGTTTTTTAAAATTTACTTAAAAAAAGAGGGATTCAAGATGAGAAAATACTAAGACATGTTAAAACTAGACATTTATACCTATCCTGCATGATTTAGAACACTCTACAGTTAAATCTAACTAAATGTGTATTGAAAACTGGATCTGAATATTTTAAATTATATTTGATTGATGCCATACAGGAATCTACTCTTATCAAGTTCAGTCTGTGTATAAAGAGATTTTTATCAGCTTTTGAGAGCCAAGCTTTTATATGAGCAGACAACCAAGAATCAGTAGTTGTACAATGGACGAAGCTAAAATAATTTAGAACATAAAATTTTGGAGGAAATAGAGATTATGCAGAGGAGAAAACATCCAGAATCCTGTAAAAATATCCCCAGAGAGATTTGCTTAACAACTATTTGAACATTTACTATGTGCAGGCACCAGGAATTCAGTAGTAAGTAGAACAGACAAAAAACTCAGCCCTTGTGATACTTACAAATTATTGTATCAAGAAACAAGAAAGAATCCTACAGAAAAGGAATATTTGGAGAATATAAAAGAGCTCATGGAAACTGAAAGTATAACAACAAAGTATTCAGGAGAAGGATTGAACAATAAGGTTAAAGATACCTCTCAGAAAGAAAAAAAATAGGGCAAATAGCAGAAAAAAACTGGACATCTTTTTGGACCATACCAAAGAAAGGAGAACAAAATAAGCAGGGAAAGGAATAATTAAAATAATTAAAATAATTTATTTATTATTTAATTATTTATTGAATAATTTTTTAAAAATCCCAGAAAGAAAAAAAGTGGCTTTGTCAGATTGAATGAATCCATTGAATGCCCAGCACAATGGGTGATTATTGACCCAAACCAAATAATGTCAGTGTGCAATTTCAGAAGATGAGGACAAGGAGAAGATTCTAAAACCTTCCAGAGAGAAGAACACAGATTTTATACACATGGTCAAGATCCAAAAACAATAAACATCTCATAAGCAATTTGGAAAGATAGAAGACAGCAAAATAATGCCTTCATAATTCTGTGTAAAAATTATTTTCTATCTAGACTTTTTTTTTCAATTAAGTGTGAAGGTGGAATACATTTTTTATTGACATGCATGGTTTCAAAATGTTACCTTCTTTCAGAAAGTTACTGGAGGGCGTATTTCACTAGTAGGAGGGAGTTTGCAAGGAAACAAGTAAGACATAAATCCAGAAACGAGCTAATGACAAAATTCTAGGAGACCATGATTGTGGCAAGATAGGGTTCTCCCCAGGAAACATCTTTAGGAAGAGAAAACTGAAGAATACCTCCTGTTTTTAAATGTATCAAGAAGAGATTAACAACACATTGAGAGAGAGTTTGGAGATGCATTAATATAAATGTACAAAAAGTTAACACAACAAACAAAGAAAAGAAAACAAATATTAATTCTATAGAAAACCAAAAGTTGTGGGGGAAGGGGAAAATAACCCATATACTACAAGGCCCATCTGTGAATAGCATTCGCAGAACTGTAACACCTAAAATGGACTAATCTGGAATACAGATGATATCACAGACTGGTTAGTGGATTGCAGTTCAGATGTTTGAGGTCGGTTCTCAACTGATTTTGACCACAGAATTTCAAATATTTATTGGTTGATCAGATGGACTGAAAAAAAAATACGGCACAAGATTTTGCTGCACATGAACAGTAGGCTGACCTTGTTGTTTGCTTTGACAAATAAAGTGTGTCGTAAGTGGTATTGCACAGGTCCTTGAACCTAGGACACAAAAAGCCTTGCAGCTGTCACCTTCACCCAGTTGGAACTCCGAGACCATCACACTATAAAGAAGCTCAACCAAGCCTCCTTGAGGAAGAGTACATCAAGAGAAAACCCCTGCCATTGCAGCTGCCCAGCTGAGCACACCCCCCCACCCCCGACCAACACACCAACTGAACGCTGCAGTCCCATGAGAATGCTCAAGTGAGATCAGGGGAAGAGTTATCCAACCAACTGGCAGAATCATGAAAAGTAATAAACTGTTGTTTTAAGCTACTAAATTTTCAGCCGCATTGCTATGCAGCAACAGATAACCAAAATCGTATGCAATATGTATTTGCCACTTCCACTAAGACCTCTTCCCTTTCTGACCCAATGTTATTCAACCTTACCTTAAATATTTCTAGCTGCTGCTTTTTTCTAAGAAACTCAGTACTTCCATCATTAAAACTTGTTTTTAAACTTGTTTGGTACTAACATATACTTAGTACCTATGATGGATCAGCCTTATTTGTACCTAAGATCTGGCGTCTGACTTCATCTCTGGCCATTCCTCTATTCCATTGCTTGACTTTGTCCAATTGTTGACATTCACCTGATGACTCTTAGTCTTGAAGACACCATTCCTCTCTCTAGAATAATCTCCTTTCCTTATCAGCCTGGCAGAGGCTTATGTGGACACATTATAACACTGTTATTTTCTTGCAAATCTTATAATCTGCAATGGGGGATCTCTGGTGACCAGGTCATACTTGTTCTTACTCAGCAGATTCAAAACTCCTTTATTCTCATCTCTCAGTACAATCTACGCTTCTTATGCTGTGGTTCTTCACTAATTGGCAAAGCCTCCACTTTTTCCTGAGCACAAGCATAGTGGCTGCTCTCACTGCTTTTTGTTGTGTTTGTTTTTAGCCTTGTGAAATCAACGTGCTTGTGAAGGTTTTCACCTGGTCTCCACATTTGTTCAGCTGCAAAATCACCTTCAGTAGGTTCCTGAGCTGATGCTGCTTTTGACATATTGAGGCTTGTGTCCCAGGGTGCAGTAAAGACCAGTACCTCTGTCAATGTGTTTCCCAAGTCATCATATTCTTGAAGCTTCTGGAAAATCCTAGATCAATCTTGTGCATCTTTTTTACAGAGTTGTTATAGTCTTTCTTTATTTCTTTTTTGGTATTCCCTTCTTCCTTTTAGAAAAGTTCGGTTTAGTTTTAACAGTTTACCTGATTCTTACATCGCTCCCTTTCCAAGTGAGACAGGTAGAACTAGCACTGTGTGCTAAATTTGAATGTTTTGTTCTTTCCTTTCTTTTCTTTGTTTTCTGGCTCAGACTTTTTTTTCCCCTTACATATGCCTCTAGATTTTGCCTTATTGGTGTCTACCACAGACAGAAATATGTAGTTTATGGGGCTGCTAAAAGCTTCCAGTATTCAAAATTGTGTCTGCCTTTATTTCTCCCAAGTTAGATGATCCTTCCCAGGAGATATTCTACCAACATACAAACATTCAGATAGCTCTATTATGGTTCTGCCCAGTTTCTGGTTGTAAGTCTCATCTCGTCTATGCCTTCCCTTGGATTCAAAATGTCAAAAGTTCCTGGAGCATATTCCTTCAAGGCACAGGCAGTATTTGCAAACCCGTTGACAATTACTGTCACCTTGAAAGTTTGCCAGGTAATTCTTGAGTTTCTATTATCAATCTTACTGCTTTTTTAAAATAGTACAAATTTTCTATATTAAAACTGTTTGATATAGCTGTCCTAATCTTCAGGGGAGCTTTCCAAGTGTGCTGAATTTCACTTTGCAGATTTAATTGAACTAACTGTGTGGTTCAAGGTCAGTAATTTCCCGAATCCTGCTCTGTGTGAGGCAGTCATTTATTTATTGATCTTTAAGATCTTGCTTCTCTTCCTCCATTAGAAGCTATTGGACTCTAGTTACCGTTTGTGAATAACTGAAATGATTCCTCTAATTCATACATTCTCCTTAAAAGAAATGAGATCTGGACACATTTCTTTTTCTTTTTTTTATATCTGTTTATGATGGCCTTGAAGATCTAATGTCATTTTCCCTTTCATATCCCTCTAGAATATCTTCTGTGATCTTAACATTAAAGAATTCTTTCTCTTCTTCAAGTTTAATTCTTTGCCTTCCTTTATTTTTATATTTCTCTTGCTTCTTTCTGAGTGTATGTCTAAAGCCTAATTTTTAAAACGAAGTTTTGGACACTGTGATTCCAAGAAACATGTTGTTATAGGTATAGACCTTTACTTTTCCAAAGGTTCATTGGGTTGTGTCTCTGCCTCCAACAAAGAAGAAGGAATATCTTCTTTATGGTAAGGAATGACATATTTTTATTTTTTCATAAATACTAAAATTGATTACACTAATATGAATCAGATCATACTTTGGGACTCTAAAATGTAGAGGTCAGAATGGTCAGAACTTGTGTAATGGACAAAGCCATAGCCATTTTGGGACCATGTGGCGATGAGAGTAGAGGGTGTGCATGTGCGAACATGTGGCCAAGGAACATGAATCAAAGATGTTCACTCTTACTTTGCCAAGAATGCAGCTTAAGACAACAAAAAGAAGGATGGAATTTCAGGCAGCTGGTATAGCACCGTCTGTTCACGTCGGGCACTAATAATTTAAAGTTTGAAATTCACAAGTGGAGTCCACTTGGAACTCAGCAGCCTGTGCTGTGCAAAGTCCCAGTCTGAAAGCCTGGCTGAAAAACAGTACAAACAGCCAACAGTTTTCTCCCTATCAATGTTCAAAAAGAACAAATCCACTTTTCTGTCTTTTTTGCAATGTGAAGTCAAAATAGAGTCTATAGTCAAGCTACAGCAGTTTGCCTTCTAGAGCCCAAGCAGCAGACATCTGCCAAGGCCATTATCCAGTTTTTGCTGAGATATAGTCAGTTGCCTGAGGATAAAGCCACCTTACACCGTGATGACCTGTCAAGGTCAAAATAACCATGTAGCTTGCACACAAAAAATCCCAAGTCCTAAAGCCACTCACCTAAATCATGCCAGTTTAAAGTCAGCTCCACAACCTTAAAAGCACGTCATGTAGTACAGTTTTGGCTATCATCTAAGTTCAAAAAAATAATAAACACTTGGTTCAGTAAATCACCACCAAAACTTTAAGTCTCAGTTATATTACCAGAAGCTTCCTAAGAGGAGAGCATGATATATTCTCTAAAAGCAACAGATCCCAAAGGAAATCCAGAAGATGCCAGACACGTATGCTTGGTTCCTTCCTTCAGAGTCTCAAAACAGCTAAGTCATTCCTCCCTCATAAGAGGCCTAAGATTTTATTTGAGGGCAATCATACTACATTATTTGTTCTCAATTGTTCAGGGCCATTTTGCCCCAGTGGAAATGGCTGAAGACATTTTTGGTTGTCCACACTCGGGGGGGGGGGGGGGGGCGGGTGTTACTGGCATTTATGGGCAAAAACCAGGGCTGCCGCTAAACATAATGAACAAGAAAGCTCCCACAACAAAGAGTTATTGAGCTCAAGATAATGGTAGTGCAAGGCTGAGAAAAACTTCTCCCTACTAAAGTTGGGAAGCAATACTTCTTTCCAACAGTTAGATTCACTGCCTCACTGAAATTCCACTGAGGGGGGTAGACAGGTTAGTCTTCAGAACAGTAGTGTACTTGGAGACAGGGAGAAGATTCTAGAGAATAAAATGACAAATACCTTTTTCAAAATTGTGTGTATCTGTCTGTGCATGTATTTGGAGTGTTAAGAGTGACTGTCTACATGGCAGTATTTTAGGTGACTTTCATTGTAATTCTTCCTTTTTTATTTACATTTAAATTTATCTATAAAGTTTAATTAATATTTCTGTAATGCTACATTTCAAGGAGGAAATCACTGCCTTTACTTGAGACATCCAGTCTGAGAAAAAGAATATATCCTATGACATAATTCTGAGTTTCCTAAAGACAGTAGGGAGTCTGTATCCCCAGTTGCAATATTGTAAGAAGTACCGTTCGGATTTCTGACAGTCCTGCTGGGAATAAAGGAGAATTTATTACAATTATTTATCTTTCAAGTGGCAACAGAATTCTTACTGCTCCGCCGAATATAAAGGAACATGTGACTTGGCAAATTCTTCATCACAAGTGTCCTGATGCCTGTACTCTCCCCTTTTGTGTTGCATAACGGGGAAGACAGAGTTGCTTGACTCTTAACATATTATTAACTCTAAATCACATCTGAAATGGGGGCCCTGCTAAGAGAATTTAGATAACGACACATGAAAGAAAAAACACAGTCTAAAAATATTTGGTTTAAAATCTCATTCACAATGTGCCAAGTATTATTTTCCTTGATGTGCTCTCTTGACTGCCTTTGCAAAACCATAATCACAATAATTTTCCAATCATATTCAATGGGGAAGAGGGTGGGGACTTCATGACCGAGCTGGCAAACTTCTAGAAATTGAGGAAAGTCAGATTCAGAGAACTCTAGAATCATAAAATTCTGGAATGAAAAGACAGTTATGACTATTCAAATTAACTTCCCTGTTTTTAGAAACATGGAAACTGAGACTCAAAAATGGAGGTGTATCTTGCTCAAGGTCACATGGGATGTTAATAGAAAAGCTAGATGTCCTGGCTCCTATACTAGTCCTGTCCCCACCCTGTGACACTGTCTCATCTAATGTGTTATCATTCCATCAAATAGTCACTGAACATCCATCATGTGCCCTTTAGAAACCCCAGAATGAAGCACAGAACTCTCACAGAGCTAACAGTTGGGTAAGTGGAAGGATTTGCATGTTGATAATTATAAGAACAGACATTAAGCGATACATGTCCTAAAAGAGATAATGGCATTAAAAGAGAAAAACACAGAAATGAAATTCAGACTTCTCTAGAAACTAGACAGGTTATATAAACAAGTGAAAGATGCTGTGTATGATTAAAGGGATTAGTGAGGACTGGGGTAAATAGAGAATCCAGAGCATTTACACTGTCAGCTCTAGCTAATTATTAATTTTTTTAATGTTTATTTATTTTTGAGACAGAGGGAGATAGAGCGTGAGTGGGGGAGGGGCAGAAAGAGAAGGAGACACAGAATCTGAAGCAGGCTCCAGACTCTGAGCTGTCAGCACAGAGCCCAATGCTGGCTCGAACCCACTAACTGTGAGATCATGACCTGAGCCGAAGGCAGATGCTTAACTGACTGAGCCACCCAGGCGCCCCTCTAGCTAATTATGACCAAAAGGAGTGCGGGTCATTGTTATCCCCAAGAGAAACTAAGCATGTCAATTTTTATGTAAAATGGTCATAGTTTTTAAATGATGTCAGTGAAATAAAATTGTTCTCAAAGTACTAATTTTTGTACGTACATCGTGGGGAAAGGAAGGAATGATCAGGAGAAAAGAAAAAAGGGATGGGCTGGACAGATGTTGACCAATTTGGGGATGAGATGGCCATTAGATAGGATGCTAAATATTATGCAGGTTGGCAGCTGACCTCGTCCAGTAATATCTCTCCTTAGGATCCTGTCATGTTCCATATTCATTTCTTTAGTTTTGTTTTAAATTTTTTTTTCAACGTTTTTTTTTTTTTTTTATTTTTTTTTTATTTTTGGGACAGAGAGAGACAGAGCATGAACGGGGGAGGGGCAAAGAGAGAGGGAGACACAGAATCGGAAACAGGCTCCAGGCTCCGAGCCATCAGCCCAGAGCCTGACGCGGGGCTCGAACTCCCGGACCGCGAGATCGTGACCTGGCTGAAGTCGGACGCTTAACCGGCTGCGCCACCCAGGCGCCCCTGGTTTTGTTTTAGAGTAAGGTAGTTCTTAGACTAGCAATTTTGTATGTGTTTTCATTATTTCAATAATAACTGGCACATTTTCTGACTTTAACAGGCTTCATATATACCCTGGGTACTACCATTTGCACTTTTCTTACAGATTGAGATGTGAAACATCTCTGCAGCTTTTGTGCTATCCCTTGAACCTTAGGTGGGCAGTGAATCTCTTTTGTGACAAGTTCATATTGAAACTGCAGAACAGATGGGAGTTGGCTAGAAATCATAAAGAACAGAGAGAAGCCAACCGTGAATTATGATTGCCAAAAATCCTCCGAAATTATTCTGTATTAAGTAGCATGGAATATCTTGGAAAACCCAGAATACTGAAAGAATAATGGAGTTCATTGTTTTTGCCTTTTTTGCCAAAGAGTAGTGAAAGCTTGTTGATAGATTTTAAGCACCTGCTTTCCATCTCCTAAGACAGAATGGATGGTGGTTTCCTTTCAAACCTGGAATGGTTAAGGTATGGGATAGGGAATGGTTGGTATTCAGCTCTTTTCACCATCCGCTACAGGAGTAGCTGCACCACTAAAATGTGAAGTCTTGTGCAGTAATAGCACTGCATAGAAGATGTAGATTCTGTCCTTTAAGGTACTTAAAATACAACATGTGTAGGCATGAATGCTATTTCAGCCACGTATTGGTATAACAGGAGAAAGGAATTGTATTGCTCTTAAATCAGGTCAAGAAAAGCACAGAGTAATTCATTATGGATGATTTTCTTGTTTCCATCATTGTTCTGTTTGCTAATGGAGACACCATACAACCACTGGGATAAAATATTTATTGAGTACTTACTATGTGCATGACAATGTCTCTTTCCTGGGATTTGTCAGATGAACAAAGTAGTTCCTGACATATACCATCCTCTACTTTTGCCTCTCCTCCTTAGAAATGCCATTTCTTCTTTCTGACATGTGATTCCTTTCTGTTCATTCTTCAGATCTCAGCTTAAATAGTCTCCTCTTTAGGAAGCCTTCCTGACCTGCAATGCTGGATTAAGAACTCTTCCCTCTTCACTATCCTAAAAGTCTATGCACATATTTGTCATAGCACTGGCTTCCTGTCTCTAGACTGTAGACATTAGACTGTAATGGAAGATAGAATTTTATTCAGCCTTATAGCCTCAGTGATCTCTCATGGTGCTCAATATATTACACACACTCAATGAATGTTTGTGGCAAGAATGAGTAAATGAGTGAGTAAATGAATGAACAAATGAATGAATGGATAGATGGATGGAATATATTCATAGATTAGAGGGAGTGACATCACCTCAAGCAATCAGGAAGGACACAAAGAAGATAAAAAATATTTGTTGGGACTTTAAACATTCTTTAGCTCATTTAGTAAACTTTGTTGAGGGTCGATACAGTGTCATATGCTTTTCTAGGCAGTAGGAATACAGTACCGAACAAAACTCCCGAGTCTCTGCTCCCAGAGTTTACAGAGTAGGATATGTGAGACAAGAAAGAAAGAAAGAAAGAAAGAAAGAAAGAAAGAAAGAAAGAAAGACAAGAAACAAGAAACGAAGGAAGGAGGGAGGGAAGGAAGGAAGGAAGGAAGGAAGGAAGGGGAGAGGGAGGGAGGAAAGGGAGGAGAAAGAACATCTTAGATAGTGATAAATGCTATGTGAAAATGAAACAGTATTATATGAAAAGGTGTGAATGAGGACAAAGATAAGTAAAACTTTTCTACAGCAAAGCTCAACCAAAACTCTAATTCTCTTAACTGATTCTGCTCAACTATCAGGCTTCCTGTTTATGGGAAGTGTCAAAGCGGTGTTCTGAAGGGTTATTTCTCTAGGTGGGCAGGACCTTCAGTCCTCTGCTGTTTTTCCCTTTTTCCACTCAATCTTCCTGAATTTTTCTACTACAGACATAACAAGACCCCTTCTTTTTGCTTATTTAAGCCTACAATCAGACTCTAAATCTCTTAGAAAACCACCCATATCCCTTTTTGCCTCCCAAACCAAATGATCCAAGGAAAATGAAAGGAAATAAAGAAGAAAGTGTTGTATTTTGTTTGGGCTTAGAATGAAAAGATTGAAGGAGTGGGCGGTCACAGCAGGCACTGAGGCAAAACTCTTCCTCCCAGATGGGAAAGGCAAAACATTG
Source organism: Puma concolor (assembly GCF_028749965.1). Classification (NCBI taxonomy): domain Eukaryota; kingdom Metazoa; phylum Chordata; class Mammalia; order Carnivora; family Felidae; genus Puma; species Puma concolor. Next base: position 38,567,898 of record NC_141673.1, on the reverse strand, counting down.
TGTAACTGTCTGGTCTTTGGGCTTTCCACATGGCTATGTAATAAATCTTTGGCAGCATGAGATGAATGGTAGTCCAAAATTCTCCTGCAAAACTATGTATCTAATCATCAAGGAATTTAGATATTGGTCAACCCAGAATGCATATTACAATTAAAAATTATCCAGTGGAAGCCTTGAAGTGTCAACAGAGTTGTCAAAATTTTCTCTTTGATTGAATGTAAATGTATTCAATGTAGGCATTTCATGGCTCATGCCCATAAGCACTGTGGCTAGGTTCTATAAAAGTCCCCAAATTCATTCTAAGAACTACGGATGCTTAATGAGTACCCTTCCAATAGAAATGCATAGGTTCTAGATACTTGGACTAACAACAGGTCATCTCTGTTGTCTAAAACATCACGGAGCATGAGTTTTAATATCCATTATTCTAGTCTCTGCACCGTGAAGGTGAAAAAATCCAGTTTCATGGAAGATCTAAAGATCCAGTTTCTCAATATACAGCTATCCCTGCTTTCCAAAAGTTTGTGTTACAGCCACTTCACTACATTAGTACCTATTTTCACTAACTGAAAGAGATCTGGGAAGAATTTTCACTTCTGTGAAAAAGGTGAAAAGCAAAACTTACTCCGCTCAGCAGCGCGGAGAGGCGAGAGTGGCCCCCACCAAGCCCCGTTTACAGGGACCTGCTCTTCAGCCTCCCAGCATCAAGCTGCCACAGCTTTGAACTGCATCTGTGACCATGTGTGCTTTGTCTTGATTCATTTTGTTAATCCATTAGCAAAATGTGTCCTAAGGTATCAGAAAAGCTGAGAGGTTAATTTGGGGGTCTGGGAATGCTTAAAAATTTTTTCCATATAAATTAATAGTAATTGTTTCTTCACTTTATGCCATTTCGGCTTACAAAGGTTTTTTTGTAAGAATGCTCTACTTTTCAAAAAAAAATTAAAAGTTTACTCATTTTTGAGAGACAGAGTGCAAGTGGGGGAAGGGCAGAGAGAGAGGGAGACACAGAATCCAAAGCAGGCTCCAGGCTCGGAGCTGTTAGCACAGAGTCCTGATGTGGGGTTTGAACCCATGGACTGGAAGATCATGATCTGAGCCGAAGTTGGACACCCAACGAACTGAGCCACCCAGGCACCCCAGGAATGCTCTACTTTTGAATAGCAAGGGGAAACTTGTAACTTGCTGCCTTTAATTTGGGTTTTTTAAGTGAACAAATAAGCACTTTAAGGGAGCTGCCTTGTTCCACTAGAGCCCAGTGACAAGTGCTTTGTTTTTATAGATTCAGTCAAAAAATATTAACGAAACCCTACTATGTAATGTGGCATTGTGCTAGTTGCTGGGATGCAGTGGAATTTATTTTCTAATTAGGAAGATGTTAATCAAATAATCGTACAGATAAAAGCCACATTACAAATGATACAATGGTTACAAAGGTAAGACATATGAATCTTTAAGAGCAAGTTAAGGGGTGTGGGGGAGGGCGCCTGGGTAAAGCGACCCACTCTTGATTTCTGCTGGGGTCATGACCCCAGGGTCATGGGATCGAGCCCTGAGTGGGCTCCAAGCTGAGGGTGGAGCCTGCTTAAGATTCTTTCCCTGGCTCTCTCTCTGCCCGTCCCCTGCTTGTGCTCTCTCTCTCTCTCTCTCAAAAAATATTTTTTTAACTATTAATTAATTAATTAGGAAAGAAAAAGTGATAGAGACATAGACATAGTCTGGAGAGTCAAGGAAGCAAGCCTTCCCTGAGAGAGAAGTAAACGATGTGAGACTTAAGAGTTAATTGGGTGAATGGAGGGTAGACGGCAGTGGTATTGGAAAAGACAGTTCCAAACAGGGGCAATTGCCCACAAAGTGCCTTCACCAAGCAGGGGTTCAATCAAAAGGACGACTGTGGATGAGAATGATTGTTCTGAGATTGAACTGTAGAGGTGGGTTGAGGCCAGACCGTGTAGCACCCAACTGGCCACTTTAGATATTTTGGTCTTTGTTTTAAGAACAGTAGGAGTACTTGGGAGGGAGGGGAGGGTGGGTGATGGGTATTGAGGAGGGCACCTTTTGGGATGAGCACTGGGTGTTGTATGGAAGCCAATTTGACAATAAATTTCATATATTGAAAAAAAAAAGAACAGTAGGAGTACTGTTCTTAAGAGTTTTAAGAACTGTTTTAAGGACAATAGGAAGCTCTTGAAGAATTATGGTCAGGTACATGTATTGTTGGAAATACTTTTTAGTTAAGCATACCCCATCCTACAGTTTAATAAAAATGAATAAAATCCTGTTTTGCTGTGCTTAAAGTGGTAGACAAGCTTTCCCACTTAAACTGTTTCTTTGCTTGTAAACCTGCTTTTCTTTTTTTTTTTTTTTAATTTTTTTAACGTCTATTTATTATCGAGAGAGAGAGAGGGAGAGACACAAAGCATGAGCAGAGGAGGGGCAGAGAGAGGGGGAGACACAGAATCCGAAGCAGGCTCCAGGCTCCCAGCTGTCAACACAGAACCTGACACGGGGCTCGAACTCACAAACTGTGAGATCATGACCTGAGCCGAAGCCGGTCGCTCAACCAACCGAGCCACCCAGGCGCCTTCAACATGCTTTTCTCAATAAGTGCTGAATTTGTAAACATGTTTACTCCGTTTTAGATAAGCATAGAACACCTCACTCAAAGGAGATAAATACCTAAAAAAGTTTTTTTAAAAAATTCTAGAATGTATTTGTAAGGAAGGACATAACTTACAAAAACATTATATAATCAATGATGTAATGGTTTATGTAACTTTCAGTCTAACCAATCAGATCGGGGTCGATACCATCGGAAACCACACTTCCAGAGTGCCCAATTTCCTCAATTAGCCTAGAGGCCTGCTGGGCAGACTGTGAGACGTATTGACCCCTGCGTCCTAGAGAGTGTGCACAGCTGGCTGCACTTTGCCACTTGCAGACCATTAGGTAATCCCTACCCTTGGCAAAGACATCTGCAAGTGAGGCCCTGAGATACACCTGCTGGTAGTGAGAGAAGGCTGAGCTAGTGAGAAAGACTCTTAATCACGGACATGTAGCAGGTGCCCTCCAGCCCCATCCCATCTTGTTTACTTGCAGAGGTTCCTTACCTTCTAAAGGAAATAAAAAAGTAAAAGCTTTTTAAGCTAAGTGGTGTTTACGTACAATTTCTCTTGGTATTGGAAAACCCCAAACGACAAACCTAGGTCCTTGTTTTGACCTTAGCTGTATTTCCATAGACTAAAAAAAAGGCATGCCTTTTTAAAATCTTTTTTTTTTAACCCCAGATGGAGAAATGCCCCCTCTGGACACATTTTAGCTTTTTTGTTTATTTGTTTTGTTTTCCCTTTGTCTACCTGATCTATAATTGTTAGTGTGATTTAGGCATCAGCTTTTGAATGTCTTCTCTTATTCTCTTAGTGAACTTTTTCAATCTCATGGTTTTAAATACACTTATCAAATGTTGAAGACTCTCAAATTTATATCTCTAGCCAGGATTTTTCCCTCTGAACTATAAACTCATAAATCCAACTGTCTGATCAACCACTCTGCTTAGATGTTTAATAGGCATCTCAAACTGCACATGGGAAAAGCCAATTTTTTTTTTATCTTTCCCCCTCAGTAATGACAATCCATTATTTCAGTTGCTCAAGCCAAAATCCTTTGACTCTTTTTGTTTCATAAGCTATTATGATTTATTAAAAATACTGGTTCTACATTTTTGAGAGAGAGATAGCGCAAGTGGGGGGGGGTTAGAAAGAGGGGGGACAGAGGATCTAACGCAGACTCTCTACTGACAGCACTGAGCCTGATGTGGGGCTTGAACTCATGACCTTGAGATCATGGCCTGAGCCAAAGTCAGATGCTCAATCAACTGAGCCATCCAGGCACCCCTACATTCTAAATATGTCAAAAGCTAAATAACTTCTTACCACTTAACTAGTTTCCCTGCTTCTGCTGCCCCATTCAGTCTGTTCTTGGCACAGTAATCAGACACATCTTGATGAAGCATATATCTGATCATATTATTCCACAACTCAAATATTTAAGTGGTTTCTCATCTAATTTAGCACAAATGCTAAATTCCTAGAGGAGATGTTTCCATATTACTTCTCTAATCACACCTCTACTATTCTTCCCTGGTTCACTTTGCTCTAGCCCATTGGCCTCCTATTTCCTGAACACATTAATTCACTCCCACCTTGGGACTTGAATTCACTCTTTCTGTACCTGGAATGCTCTTGCTCCAAATACCCATATGGTTCATACCTTCACTTCTTTTAGTTCTTAATTCACAGATTACCTTCTCAACAACCCGGAAATGTGTTCTGACCATCCGTCTTCTATCCTTGCACACTTAACCATGCATTTTTCTGTTTATTTTTCTCCTGTGATTGTTATTATCTAACATAACCTATATTTTACTTATTCATCTTGTTTATTATCTGTTCCTACCACTAGAATGTAAACTCATGAAGAGCAAGGATTTTTGTCTATTTTATTTTCTCTTATCATCTCCATGGCCTAGAAAATTGTCTGACGTTTAGTTGTGCTCAAGAAATACGTATTAGACATAAGAATTCATGTTCGTAGCCTGGTGAAGAAAACTGTAGGGAATGCATCCAGGAAAGTAGTAGGCAGCGGTGGAGGTACTTAATTAAAGGAACAAAGTGTCATAAGTAGGCATATTTTTAAACTGAGGTAAAATTGACCCCCAAAATAGTAAAATTTGGCGATATGATACATTTGAAATCTTTTTTTTTTTAATTTTTTTTTCAACGTTTTTTATTTATTTTTGGAACAGAGACAGACAGAGCATGAACGGGGGAGGGGCAGAGAGAGAGGGAGACACAGAAGCGGAAACAGGCTCCAGGCTCCAAGCCATCAGCCCAGAGCCTGACGCGGGGCTGGAACTCACGGACCGCGAGATCGTGACCTGGCTGAAGTCGGATGCTTAACCGACTGCGCCACCCAGGCGCCCCATATGATACATTTGAAATGGTACCACAGGGTGAGTTGATATATGTGGACATTGCGAAATCTTAAGAGCATAGTGATGAGTGAATAAAAATAAGATGCAGAGTATAATCTTTCACACAGTAACATTTATACAGTTTAAAAACCCATTATTCTGAAATAATGTCATGTTTCTTACAAATATATCTACTTATATGAATACACAGAGTGAGAGAAGGAAAGAATGGTGATGGGGAGTAGAGGGAGAAAATAAGAAAATATAAACTAAGGGAGGAACATTGCATGAACTCATGATGATACCGTGCCACGAACTGAAAACTATGAGTCACTTAGCTCTTGACACCCAGGATCCCCCAAATAACCACACACACAAATGGGAATCACTCTTGCCATCATGTGGAGAATGACTTGTAGGAGGCAGGAGTCAATTTACGATGACCAGATATTAGTGCCATCGTTCAGGTGAGGTATGGTAGTAGGTTGAACTAGCATGACAGGAGATGGAGATAAATGGATACATCCGAAAGGTACTGGGGAGGTAAAAATCTGTAAGATCTTCTGAATTGGCTCTTGGGTGAGGGGAATGATAGGGAGATTTCAAAGACAATTCCTAAGTTTCTGGTTCTGATGTTTATCATTCACTAGAAAAGGGAATATTGGCATAGGAATTTCCTCATCATTTTTGGTTTGGTTATATATTCAAAATTTTGATCATCTGTATGAAATACAATCAGATATTAGTGTTCATGAGGCTAATACCACAATATTTTTCATGTGATAGATGCTTGAATTATGCCTTATGAGATTCACACTTCGTATTTCCTGATTCATTTCAATTTCAGATAATAAGCTGAATTAAATTGAGCCCAGTAGTATTTTAGCTTATAGGAAGTTACTAGATTAAAAAAATAATCTTTAAAGCTTCAGGATTCAGGGCTTTGTACTTTGCAAAGCATTAATCAAATTGAGGGAGTGACAAATGAAGAGCATAGAGTCTGATAACATAAAAGAAAACCCATAGCAATTATTTGCAGCTGGCTGGGGTCAATTTAGTTGAAGCATCTTGCAGGAGATAAACACATGCACAAATTTAAAATGAAATTTAAAAGTGAATATCTCCAAGTATTGGAATTAATCATGCTCATTCCTGTCTTTCTATTGTGCTCTGTACCTTTATGATAGCACTAGTCACATTCTGCGGTGAATTATAATTACTGGTGGTACATGTCCTATATGTCCTACTCTTATTGGGCAAAGATGATGTCTCATTTTGTATCCTCCCCACTGCTCACACGTTGCTTAGTGCATAATGGTCATTCATTATAGGTTTGTTTTAAATTTAGTTTTCTTTTAAATTTAAGTTAAATTTAAATTTAAATTAAATTTAAATGTATCTTTTATATTAACTAATTATTATAAGTTATTGATTTTAAGTTTGTTTGATAGTCTGGATCCAAACCAGTTTTCCTAAGAAAATGGCTTACAAGTGCCAGTTTCTATTTGGCAAACTTGACTGCTGGACCCTGAAACATGTAAGGGCTATACTTACTACCTTCTGAAGCTCCATTCGAGGAATTTGCCATTTTTCTATCTTTCTGATTTCTGTTCCTATTAATCTTGTTGTTAGTATATTAATCCAATTATATACAAAGAGGTAGTGATATGACTATTGTGTCTCACCATTTGGTGTTGGTAGCTGAAAAGCGAGTCTTGGGCAAGAAATGATGATACAAGTCTGTGTTAGCAAAAGCTTGAATATGTGACAAGTGCTTAGATTAGTGATTAGTAAATCTTCAATGTAACTTAAATCCTCTCTGCATACTACTTTTTTCCCCTCACACCATTCAGTCATTCAGCAAATATTTATTGAGTGTTTTAGGTAGTTGAGTAAAACAGATCAAGATCCCTGCCCTTGTAGAGCTTGTATTCTAGTAGAGGGAAATACAGAAAATAAGCAGCATAGCAAAATGGACAGAGAGAGAAGAGAGAGCACATACAGATATATGTGTTGGAAGGTGGTAAGTGCTAAGGAACAAGAGTCAGTAAAATGGGGTAAGATGGGTTCAGAGCATGAGCAGGGTGGACAGGCAGTTTGCTTTATGAAATAGAGAGGTTAAGACAGGTCATGCTGTGAAATTAAGACCTGAGCAAAGCTTTGAAGAATCTGCAGGAATTGGTCAAGCAGTGGTCTGGAGGAGAGTATTCTGGGAAGACAGAAGAGCTAGCTCAAAGGCTTGGTGTCCTCTGTCACAGAGGACAATGTGATCAGAGAGGAGGGGGCTAACGGAGCCTTGAGGGCATTGTAAGAAACTTGGTTTTTACTCCAGGTGAAGAGTCATTACAGAGCTGTGAGCAGAGGAGTTATCTAATCTGACTTGTAATTTTCAAGGATCTGCCTGCTGTTGTTGAGAATAGACTGGGTGTGGGGAAGTTATTACAACAATTTAGGTGAGAGATGGTGGCTGAGACCAGAATGATGGTAATAAGTAATGGAAAGTGATCAGCTGCTGGATATATTTTGAAACTGGAGCCAATCAAATTTCCTAACGTACCGGATGTGGTATGTGAGTGAAATAGTGGATTTGGGGGTCACTCCAGTGTATACAGCTCAAGCAACTGGCAGGGTGGAGCTGCCATAAATTAAGACAAGGCTGCTGACTGTGCAGGGAGGGTGTGGTCAGGAGTTCCATTCTGGATGTGCTGGGCTTGAGATGTCTTAGTTATCTGAGATCCTACCTTAATACTCCTTAGTTGAGAAACAGCTTTGAGACTACAATATTTGTTGGTCTAGTCAATATCATTTCTTTACAGATCAAGGGGTTCATTTTTCAAAAAGATTGGATGACTTGTGAAGGGTTACACAGATGGCATTGTTGTCATGAACAGTTGTTCTTTCAAACTGCAGTCTAGGCATTAAATCATAGCCCAGCTCAGAATGCTCTGGCCTATTTAAGGGAATACCTGCCACGGGTAATGATTCCAGTCACTCGAGAAGAGGTTTATTAAAACAAAACAAAACAAAACAAAACAAAACAAAACACTCCCTTGTAATGAAGATACATAACTAACACTCATTAAGAGTTTGCAACATGCCAGGCACACGGTCCCATGATCTCACTTAAGGCTTAAGCAGCTCCACAACTACAGCCGGGTCCTATGACTACTCTCTCTGCTTTACAAAAGAGGAAGAGAAATGGCACAAAAGTTAAGGAATTGCTAGGAAAGGCAGAGCTGGGATTTAAACCCAGCATTCTGAATCTAAAGTTTTGTGCTGTGCCTCCTTCCTTCAGCTTAAGTACTCAAGCCCTATAAACCTGCAGTTGGTGCCCAGAAGGGTAGCTTTGAAAACTGGTCACTCTGTCTTTTCTAGCAACTGAGGTTGTGACAACAGGTGTTTATCAATCTTGTATACACTGGTGCTTGAAGATGGAAGATGGAGTTAGAGAGTGAAAAAGAGTTCAGGAACTGGGAAGGGAAGATTAGGATTCGCAGATTTCAAAGACAGATTTTCCAAATCAATTCCAAGATTGATTATTTTATGGAAAAGGCCTGTTTAAACATTAAACCAGGGGAGGTTTTTAAACATTAAATGATTACTTTAAATTAAAGGCCCATGGCATGGTGATCTTATGTACTAAAGAATAACTTGTTTAAACTTGCCTGTAAACAAGAATTTTTACCATGATTGTGTGGCTTGGATAGTTGATGGCCTGGAATTTAATTTAAAATGTGCCAGTGACTAAACTAAACTCTTTCCTGGCACCTACACACTAAGTGAAATCGTGAACTCGCTTGTATTCTTTCAGCTAGATTTGCTAGGACTAAGGAGAACTCCTAGGGAAGTCCATGTCTGCAGGTTAACTATGGTGATATCACCATGTCCGCTTTCTTTAGACATGGGAAGTAACTTCAGGAAGTAAGCAGGGTACAGAGGCACACATTTCCTTTAGTACTGGCTCACCTCCAGTGAGAGGAGACACTTTTCTCAATTCAAACGAGCAAAATGATGGTTGTTAAACCCTTTAAATATATTGAGATGAAAAATTACTGAGATGTTCTGTTAACTTACCCCTTCTGGCATCCTTTATCTTTAAAGCAAAAGAACCATTGTGCTTATCAATGCAATTTATTTCTTTGGCTTTATTGGCATTCCCTTTGTGGTAAGTTTTTGACATTTTCATGTCTAAGTGATTGAAGAGGCTTTGTCTGCTACCTGGTGGTCAGATAGAAAATTGCAGTTGCAAGCCATGTGTCAATTTTCAGGCCACATTAAAAAAATATAATATTTCAAATTTGCATTTGGAAGCTCCTTGTCTCTTCTTTTGTTAGCAGGTAGGTCCTGCATTAGGTTATGTCATTGTTTTCTTAATTTCATTGAAAGTTTTAAATGACCCTTTTATGATATAACACGTATATCCTAACATGTCTACAAATTTCTCTTTGCTTAATTGCAAGTGTACAGAGCTATAGTCTGGGAGGTCAGTTGTTAGGAAACAAAAAAGTAGAGAAGCAAGATTAAGAGTCATTCCTGGAAGAGAGAGGAAAATTAGTGTTTTGGGAAATGCTTCTCAATCGCTGGAGTGATAAGACCAAGGCTTTCCTCTGGTTCCTTTTCTTTTTCTTTAACACGCACGTGCACACACTCATACACACACCGAACGGTGATTCAGTTTCCTGGGTAATGGATTTATATTTAAATAAAAGGCCAACCTCTTAATGCCATCCCCAGGATGAAGCGATATTTAATTGGGAAAGAGGCCTGCTTACACTGTTTGAATTTGCTACTCTTCAAGTCTTTACCATCATCTTCATAGAACAGAGAAAACAAAATCCAAACAACTTAAGAACCTCAATTTCATGTAGGGCCCCTCCCCAACATTTTGTAACAAATGACAATTCTCACTGAATTTACCATGCTTCCCATGATTAGAAACAGCTCTCAAGACAGAAGTATTTTTTGTTGAAAGACAAAAAAAATATACAGGTGCAGTTTGTACTGTAAGCACTGGCCAGAGAAGGTAAGCCACGACTGTCAAGTTTTTACATAGCAGCTTCAGACTCTTTTGGGAAAAGGAGCATGAGTTCGACTTTCTTTGTTCAGTATCAGTCAAGAGATGCATGATAACGACATCTTTATATGTGGTGTATTTCTGTGTAATACTAAACAAGAAATGCAAATCTCTCAATGCTATGTTGAGTGCGATCCCTCTCTAAAAGTACGTTTGAAATGAAAATTCTAGGTCCAATTGCTTGCTTTTTTCCCGAACACATACATTTCTGAAAGTTTCTCAGCAGAGAACTACAAATAGGTCTCTATCTATTGGCCTATCCAATTTCTTTAGCAGGCTGGGAAAGCAAACTTTTCTCTGAGAAGTTTATATGCTTCTCTCTGACCTGAACCGAGCGTCATCTAAATGGAACAGGCGATGAGCACTGAAGAGATTTCATTTTAGACTCAGGAAACACTACATGAACTTCACTGTGTGGGGTGTCTTCAGCAGATACTCTAACCAGCTATAGACTGGAGGTTCCAATGACCTCCACCTTGGTTTCCACCAATTTGCTAGAGCAGCTCACAGAACTTAGAGAAACACTTTATTTACTAGATTGCTGGTTTATTATAAAAGGACGTAAGTCAAGAAGAGCGTAGGGCAAGATGTGGAGAAAAAGCATGGAGTTTCCACACCCTCTTGCAGCACAGCACTGTCTCTAAATCTCCAAGGGTTCACCAACCGGGAAGCTCTCTGACTGCTGGGGTTTTTATGGAGGCCTCATTACATCAGCATGATCGATCACATCATCGGCGTTGGTGAACGAACTCAATCTCTCTCCTGGGAGAGTAGGGGTAGTCTGAAAATTCCAACCTTCTAATCATGGAATTGGCTCCACTGGCAATTAGCCCACATCCTTAGGTGACCGAGGGACTCTCCAAAAATCACTTCATTAACATAACCAAAGATGCCTCTACCACTCTTTTCACAGGAAATTCCAAGTGTTTTAGGAGCTTTGTGCCAAGCACAGACCAAATATCTCTTATAAATAACATCACACAGGGCTTTTGCTCTGATTGGTTAAATTTTGAAGCAGATTCATTGTTGTAATTGGACTTTCTTCAAATGGAAGCACTCGCAAAAAGTAAAAAAAAAAAAAAAAAGTTTAAAATTAGAATGTAACAGAATTATTATATGTTCATGAATTTATTGAAAAATCCTTATATCCTGTGGTATAAATGGCATTTGTTTGTTTTTCAACTACTTTTTTTTTCAGCAATGTGTTTTTTGAATTCCCCCTTGCAATCTTATTTGACAATATCTTGGGCAGATTCCACAACTTTCTGGTTGCTTTTGTCTGTTGAAGTTAAATCTTGGTTCTATTTAAAACTGCAATGTTTACATTTGATACAAAGTTCTTCTGCAGAGTGTACATAAGCTGTACTATTTGAAGGGGTGGAAACTTTTTACCTTCTTTCTTTCTAGGTTCTTTGGTTGCTGTAATAATTAAATTGACATATGACAGATTAATAGGAGAAAAACAAGTTTAATTTAGTCCGTACAGGAGCCCTAAATATATATAAGATTCCAGGGCAAGTCAGGCAATTGAGGCTTATATGCTATCCAGAGCTATGGAATGGGATAGGGGCCTTCAAAGGAGAGGAGAGTAATTCACAAGGCAATAAGAAGAAGAACAGATGTTTAATTTAGTAATTAGATGTTTGCCTTGCCTTATAGTTAGGTTTTTCAGATAGAAATTTTATCTCATACTAGGTCTCTTTCTGGGCCAGGCCCCATATTTAAATTCTTTTAGGTAATTAAGGAAAAGGTAAAAGTTTTTCTTAAGTCTGTTGGGTCTTGATTGCCTTGAGCTCAAAATAATCCTCATGGCAAAGTGACATATTCTGGCAAAATCTTCTCCCTTTCATGCTCAAAGTGTGGTTCACGGACTCTTTCTGGTCCATGAATGGTTTACTACTGGGGAGAGGCAAAAATAAGTGAGAATAAGCATTTAGAAGCTTGTATAACAACTTGACATTGATGTAACATCCAAATTTACTCAAGTCCCTCCTCTAATCTATATTTCATCACATGGACCCACTGGCACTGCTGAGAACCCTCTTCTATGTACCCGGAGGGCCACAGGGTATTGCAATGAGGCAGAGATTTGTCCCTATCTTCTTCCCACCACATTCCCTTCAAGCCTTGGGGACAGGGCCTAGAGGAGGCTCCCTGTCTTTGGCATCCTTGTTCATGTGTACCCCCACACCGAAGGGACACATCTCAAAACTTTCCTGAGAACCCTATCGTTACACTCAGCTCCAGATGCAACGGCACCATGGGAACTACGGATTTCCACAGCTCAGCAATCATTCAGCAAGGGAATGAGTTCCCAGTGATGTTTTCCTATAGTTACCCTTATACCTCTGTGAGAGATTGCCTTGAAGCTCCCCTCTCTCACATGGCTTGAGCTGGATGGGAGTGGAGGCAGAGATGGAAAACTTTCTCTCTAAAAATATTGTATTCTATATCTCTCTCTCTCTCTCTCTCTCTCTCTTTCTCTCTGCTGTTATGATTTTTGGTGATGGAGTAGGGGTTAAAGTGAGTGGAGCCAATCCTACTACCTGTTAGAAAGTCTAAAGCTGTATTTATATTATGGTAATGTTTGGTAAATTCTGATTTCAGCTTCAAGCCTTAGCCATAATTATGACCAATGGAAAAAAAATCCTCTCAGCATCCTATTATATCTGCCTCAGTAGATTGCATTCTGTTTGGAGGAAGAGGTTGGTATCATCTGTGATAATTAATTTTATGTGTCATCTTGACTGAGATAAGAGATGTTCAGAGAGCTGATAAAATGTTATTTCTGGGAGTGTCTGTGAAAATGTTTCTGGAAAGGATTAGCATATCAATCAGTAGACTGAGTAAAGATCACTCTCATCAATGCAGGTGGACATCACTCAGTCCATTAAGGACCTAAATAGAACAAAAAAGCAGAGGAAGAGTGAATTTGCTCTCTTGCCAGAACTGGGACATCCATCCATCTTTTCCTGCCCTTTGACATAGCCACTCGTGGCTCTCAGGAGGCCTTAAGGCCTTCAGACTCAGACTGAATTTCACCACCGGCTTTCCTGGTTCTCTAGTTTGCAGATGGCAGATTGTGGGACTTCTTGGCATCCATACTAATGTGTAACATGAACCAATGCCTATAATAAATTATCTATCTATCTATCCATCCATCTCTCATTGGTTCTGTTTTCTTTGGAGAACATTGACTAATACATCATCCTACTGGCTGTCATATTCTACATAGGCATCTGGGAACCCAAATATGCAGAGAAATCTGACTTTTGATGAGGGACAATAGGGAATCTCTGGCCCTGGACTCAACTATGTTTGCTAATAATAATAAACCTAATAATAAGCCACATCTAGATTTCCATACGCAGGTAGCCTATTTCTCTGAAATGAAAGATGTTGTAAGACTTAGAACGTGTCAATATATGTTGAGCTCTTAGAACAGTGACTGGCACACAATAAGCTTAAATGTTATTGCTTAAACACAATAAGCAATAAATGTTAGCTAGCTCTTAACTGTAGCTTTGCCTATGCAGATGCTTTTACAACCATCTTATTTTAGTAAAAACATTGTTGCAGAATGACCTCAAATGGCTCAGTTTTATGTCCCTCTGTGTATCCATGCCCTTTGTATTGAACTTCTCCTATCAAAAGGTAGAGACTCTTTCCCCAGTCCTTGAGTCTAGGCTAGCCCTGTGACTTGTAGTCAATAGAATGTGGGGAAAGTGACATTGTGTTGGTCTGAGCTAAATTCTCAAAAGGCTTTGTGGACTTCTACTCTCTCTTCAATCCTTCTTTTGTCAAGAGAACAAGGCCAAATTAGCCTGCTGGAGTAGAGGATTGCTGAGCTACCTCAGTTAGAAGTCAGCCAACCGTAGTCAGCTAAGCTGCTGAGCTGATGTGCAACTGACTATGGACACATGAGGAAGCCCAACCAGCCACTCCCAAAATAACTGTCTCTGAGCCCAGCCTAAACCGGTGGGCTTCAGAATTAAAAACTGAATGAAAGATTCTGGTTTTAAGCCCAAGATCTGGGGGAGTGCTCCTCCTCCAGTCAACAGCTATCTCAATGCTCTTCCAAAATCCCGCTTAACTTTTAACATCCATTTCAATTGGCATTTCTTCCAAGATTTTTCGAATTTCTTCAGGCAATGTCTTCTTTCCTATAATTGAACCCTCATTTTTATATCATGTCCCCTTTGTAGTTCTTCTCTTAGCTTGCCTAGTAGTAGAAGTGTTTGTATGCTACTCATATTGGTTTCTCTACAGCTAAAAAGTGAACACTCAGTAGACATGAGGACATGAGCCAGACTGAGCCATTCATGTCACTTTTTCCCATGGTGATTCGATTCAAGACCATTCGGAGTCCGTGTGAATATAGACTCTGAGGAAAAGAGTCTAGTTTCCCTTTTAGATTACGAGCTATAAGGATATAGGTGTGGTGCTACACAGGATTAGGAAAGGAACAGATAAGGAAGAGGAACGAACTGAGTGCAGCAGGGAGAAAAAGGGCCATGAAGAGGAGAGAGAAGCAGAGTTGAGGAAGGGAGAAAGGGGTATGACGAAATGAGAAAGCTATCAACATTGAGACTGAATCTGACCTGCTTTGGAGGTGGTTAATTCTCTTTCTTGCTCAAGCTCTATTGGGTCGTGTTTTGATTACTTGTAACAAGAAAGAATCCTTATAATTATCTGGTGAATTGAGGAGGGTTAACAGGAACCATCATCCTAGAGATTCACCACTTCTAGGTAAGTTGACAACATAATGTGTTGTCTAAATTGGGGCACTTCTAAGAGTTAAAGGGAGTGCTTTTAGTGATTACTTTGAGAAAACAGGCATTAACTAAGACTATCCCTGAGTATTCCTAGAAAAAAACAAGTGAGCCTGGATCTGCAAAGCTGGGGATGAGATCCTGGGAAGCTGTGTTACAAAACATCCAGGTGTGGACCCTCTGTGGGTCTCCTTCCATGGCTGCCAGTCAGCCTCCCACACTTAAATCTTTTAGGTAAAGTGCAGTTAATGGGGGAAAAACCCATGGGAAATTTATTACACAGGTAGCAATTAAACTCTTTGAAACTATCTTGTGTTAATGTAGGAGATTTCTTGGAGTTCTGTTTGTAATCATTCTAACTTAAAGAATAAAAAAAAAAGTGCAGGTCTTAATCTATGTGTGGGAATCTTCCTTAAGATACTGTGTTTCTATCCTGTGGGGAGAAATAAATTAGTATCGTGTTTAAATTAAGTGTTGAATATGTTTGTTATATAAATGTCATACTCAGATAAACCTTTGTGTTGGCCGTACAAAAGAACATGATGTGTGACTAGGGCTGGAGAAATGCTTTGATTTCTATTAACTTTTCCTATATGAACTAAAGCTGTCAAAACAATGTATTTAGTCTCCCAATTCCCTCTTGCTGATGTATGGCCTGGTGGCCTGGGAAGGGAGAGGACTAATAACCAGTAGATAAGTTTATATTCTAATGAACAGCAGAGATAGGCAGGACCATCAATAAAGGACTGGAGTCCAATCAGAAGTACTATTATGGTGTCCATCTTGTTTGTTCGGTTGCTCACTCAAAACCTAATTTTACCCTTTACCATTGTGTTCCCATGAAATATGCAACCAATTTTATATGTGGGAATAAATCAGCGGTAAAGCCATTGTGTATGTGTATGTGTGTAGGAGGGGTGGTGGTGATATCTAAAATATTTACATCAACTTTCACATTCATCCTAAGAGCAAAAAGTCAGATCAGAAAAACCTAGGAAATCAGTGATAAGAATTAACACTATTCTGTACCTTTTCTTTTCCTTTTAATAAAAATGCTCAGTAATTAGCATTTTTTCTTTTTTAAAAGTGTCTGGTGTTGAGTTCTCAATTCAGATGAATTTCACGGGTGAGCTTCAGAACACTGAGACCCCAAAATAATGCAGAAGCCATTCTGTGAAGTTGACAAGTGAAAGGTAATTCCTTTTAAGAAATATTAACACCCACTCCATACATAATTACTAACTGTGGGGCAAATTAGGATGATAAAGACACAAATAGGTATACCATAAGGGAAGCTAAGAAAAGAGCTAAAGAATGGTACAAATGTCACAGTGGAGTTTGATGATGGGGTAGATAACATATGGGTGGAAAAATAAGAAAAAGCTTCTTGGAAGAGGGACCATTTGAGTTGTGCCTTAAATTTTTTTTTGCAGGCACAGATATAGGAAAGACAGAAGCATTTCAGAAATAACCAAAAGCTCAGGGGAAAGAAAGTTTGAGACAGTTTCCAGCAATAGGTAGTGGTCAACTTGGACTACAAGATAGTGGGGCACCTGGGTGGCTCAGCTGGTTAAGCATCAGACTTCAGCTCAGGTCATGATCTCACCGTCCATGAGTTTGAGCCCGGCGTCAGGCTCTGTCCTGACAGTTCAGAGCCTGGAGCCTGCTTCAGATTCTGTGTCTCCCTCTCTCTCTGCCCCTCCCCTGCTCATGCTTTGTTTCAAAAATAAAAATAAATAAATAATTTTTTAGAAAAGAGCAAGATGGCTAAAACTGCAGTGCTATCTAGTTAGGAAATACACTCATCCCATATAGTATGGAAATATATCTCAACCTATACCTCTCCCTAATGTTGGCATGGTGGCCTATCCATCCACATACACACATACATACACCTCAAGCAAATACTTTGGAATTTGTGGGTCACTGTTTGATGGAATCTTGGTATTTTCACTATACAACACTGCGAGTCTCTCTTTGCATTTAACTTCACCTTGAAAAAGAACTTGTAATTTTTTCAGTGTCATGAAATCCCATGACTTCTATTTCAAAGTCCATATACCAGACTTCAATATCATCACGTTTTGTATTCTAGGTTTTGCACTTGTGGATGGGAGAGCACTATAACGTCCTCCTTCCCCAACACCATATTAGTGTTCTGGTTCAGACTAAGAATGTGATTTTGTGTGTGTGTGTGTGTGTGTGTGTGTGTGAGTGTGTGAGAGAGAGAGATAGGGGACCCATCAGAGGATTTTGAACAAAGGAATAGAGCGAGTTACCTATCACCAATATATAGGGAAATTTAGGGAGACATGTTCGTTGTGACAACAGTTAAAAGTTCATGAAAGTCCTGGTTAAAAAATACTAAGGTGCTATGCATGGGTAGGAATAGTTAGAATGGGTAAGAGAAGATAGTTTCAAAAGACTTTGCCAAGGTGAAATCTAAAAAGTCTAAGAATCGATGTAAACGGTAAGTGAGGAAGAGGACAATATTTGTACAGAGAATGGTAATATCAGTAAAAATAAAGGTGACAAAAGGCAGGTAGAGAGATGTTAAAAAGTATGACTTTGGAAATAAAGTATTTGAATTTCCCCATTGGCGTATTATGTGCAAAGCTAAATTTTGCAAAATGTTAATTATTTTGAAAGGGCTAATTGCTTAGGGAAGAATAATGATGTATTAAAAGTTTTAAGAAGGTTCCTTGCTGCCACCAATAGGAACCAGAACTTAAGATGTAGAACATGCCCATTTGACTGGGAGGGGCAGAGAGAGAACAGATGTAAATCATGTGTGGGATCCGTCTTTGTGAGTGAATCAGATGGAAGCAGGTGTTCCCTCTCCCCACAGAAGGTGTCAGATCCTGTTAGCCTCTGGAAATGTGGTCACATCCATCTGATTGTGGTTCTAACATTAGGCCAATCTCAATTTCTGCCTTTCCTATTGGCTTTAGAATCTACCCCTCAGTAGTGTGACCCCCACTGTATGGTTTGGAATGAAGAAGGGCAAGGAACTTGGCGTCTAAATATTCAGGCACCATCAGCATCTAAACATCTTTCAATATCTGTATTTTAAATGAACTTAAAAGTCATTTGATAATGAAGACAATACTTCCAGTCTGGTGTCTAATACTTTTACTTCCCAGCAGCATAATACCACTTTGGTCAGGTTGAACCACTGCACAATTTTGCAGCTCTTTCAGAAAAATGAAGAAAACAATTGGAAAGACGCGATCACATGCAATGGTGAGAAAATAGTACTATTGCCCGATCTTTTCCCATAAATGTGAAATATCCTTGGTTCAGCTCCACACTGTGTACTTATTTTAAGCCCTTACAGCAAGGGATTTTGTTTCTTGTAGCACCAGATAGACACAGTGGCTAACAAATAATTCTGAAAAGTCATTGACATATTTCCCACATGTCAGAAATTTCCTGGATCTGTACTTTATCCGTGTCCCTGGCTTGAAGTGTTCTTCACAAGAGTAAGCTGTAACATAAGACTGAGTTCTTAGTCTGCTTCTGCCACTGATGTGGTCTGTTGAGCATAATAACTTCACTACTATGTTTTTGCATACTACTTTACAACTTCAAAGTACTTTTATATACAGTGACCCATTTATATTAATGACTCCTATTTTTAATGTAATGGTGTCCCCCAAACCACAGATAATGGTTCGACACATGAACTCTTGTGTTACACCGCATGGGTTCAAATCCCCATTTCATCTGCTAGCTGTGTGACCTTGGACAAGTCACATATCTGTGCTTCAGTTTTCTGTCTATGAAACGAAACCTACTGGAGTTGTTGAAGGGATTCAATGATGTAGTCTATGGAAAGTACCAAGAACAGTAGAACCTAGTGAGAGTTCAGTAAGTGTTCATTATGAATAAATTATGACTTACCTACCTTGCTGGGGTAGAACTATGGTGTATGGATAAACTGAGCAGTATTTTTGAGTGATGTGTCTGAAAAGCAAGTTCACGTAAGTGTCTGCAGGGGGTTCTTTCATGATTTCCACGGAGTTAGGGATTTTATTTCTTCTGTCGGCTGTGAAGAGGGACCCGATGAAGAATAAACTCTACCAAAGTGTTGAGGAGTTCCTCATAGTAAGTTCCAGGAGGGCACTAGGTCTGTCTTGTTTGCCATTACATTTCTAGGACCTAGCAATGTACTAGGTGCACAATAAATATTTGTTAAAGGAATAAACACGTGGAAAAGTCTTAATTGCTATGCGATTAAGCATTAGCTCAGGTACATCCTAGAAATCAAATAGGAAAGAAGTGATCTTTTGAAAGCAGAAGATTTAGAGATGTGTCCCCAATTACTAGGAACTCCTTAGAGAAATGTTACTAGTAAAGAGATAAAACATTGAAAGAGATATTAAAAATGTGCTTGATGACATGACTTCTCTTCCTTTTTAAAAATTAAAACATAATATTTTATAAAATTCATAACTGGGGTTTTATGTTTTAATCGCCCTTGCAAAATAACTCAGGGAGCTTTCAGAAAAAACTAGAAAGGCTGAGTTTTATTCATTGTTAAAATATCTTACTCCCCAGACACTCTCCCTTATCTAAATGCCCTCAAATCCTTGAAGCTTTTGAAGTAATTGATTCCAAATTCATATATCTGAAAAGCATTTATTTATGAAAAGAGTAAATCTGGTTCTGACTATGAAATTCAGAAATTACAGTGCCAATTACTGTAAGTTGGTGAAATTTTTCAGATTATCTGAAAGCAACATTCACTTATTTGTCTATCAACCTATCCAATTGTTCATTCATTCAACAAACACCAACTGAGCGCCTGTTGTGTGCCAAGCATCATACCAGATGCCAGGGATACGGCAGTTCACAATGCAGTCACAGACCTTTCGCTCCTGGAGTTTATGATCCAGAGAGGGATGAGATGGGTAGGACTGCCCCATTTTTGGGGAGATAATGCCTAACACTGGCTTCCCTGAATCTTCAGAACATTGATTTCTACTTCACAATGCTATCTAAAGCTGGTCTTTGTTAACAGGCTGTATAATAAACACAAACCAGCTAAAAGATGAGAAACTCAGACATTATTCACACATTAACAGATATCTATAAAGGCTTAAGATAATGTAGACAAAATATCCCAACGTCTTGGAGTCCTATAGGCACAGCTGAGTAAAATGAAGTGAGATCACATCAGTTTGATTTGTCACGGGTTGAGAACTGCATTTGTAAATTGATGTAATCCATCTCTAGCCAAGTTCTTCCGAGACAGCCTTGAATTCTTAAAAAGCCCCTGAAAGCTAGATTTTGCATTTAGATCTTAGCATTGTCTTAAAAGATAGTGGTAGTTCACATAACAGAATTCCCTATTGATTACATGATTGAGGGAGCACAAAAGTCTGTTATTCTTTCCAAAGTCAATTGTAACTTAAGCTCATTATCTCCATGCGGATGTTCTATTTCAAATGGGAACAGAATCAAAATGTAAATGCGCCAAATGAAAAGGTTCAGGTTTGTTTTGTTTTTTTTCTTCCTTTCTTTCTTTTTTTACTGAAGTATGCTCCGAGTACTGGCCTTCAAAATCACCGCAGAAAAGAGTTTAGAAAAATCTGGCCACCAATCTGACCGGGGGAAAGAACTAAAATTCACCAGGATCAGGAAGATACAGTCATACCAGATTTTCCCCCTAACTTTGAATATCTAATTTATTTATGATATTCAGGATTGAGCTTTATGTAAGAGGCACCTGTTATGTCTTTAATATGACTTTGGACATGCCAATAGCTCTACCAAGATCATTAATAGTAAACAACATTAGTACAATTTTTTCCCTTTCCCTCCGGCTTCAGTGAAACTTAGAAAACCTCAAAAGGACTTCTCTAAGTCTTAGGGTCAGCTACTTTTGATTAAAACTTTAAGGGAAGGTTTATATTTCAATACCCAGATTTTACTGGGAAAAAAAAAAAAAAAAGACCAGCCATTGTATCATTTGTATGTAGGACCACCGTGACATGTACTCTGTCTTTAGATACCTTAGTTGTGATGGATTTCCCCTTCACTTTGACAAAAGACTTGGCATACATTTATTAGCATTTAACCATTATGCAAATGAAGCATAACATACAAAGACATCTAGAAAACACAAACGTAAAGTATCTGCTCACTTGATAGCTGCTTCTGTAACACCATGATAAGATTTATATTGATGTGAAAATATATGATAATTTAATATCAACCATACACTTATGGCTAAATGAAAACGTATCTTGAACTTCAAATTTATACAAGGCCTTGAAATGTGTTGAAATGACCATTTTCTCATTACAAGGGTGCAAATATTTCCCTTTATGAGAATCTGTGGCATTGCCTGAATAGCTTTAACATTTCTTTGTTAAATGATAACTAAAATATATGTTTTATTAAATTTTTCTTATAAAAATGAGAACTACTTCTTTCAAACTGAGTAATACTCACTTAGTCTCCATTCACTCCCTTTAGTCATGCTTATCTCTTTTGTAAATCTATTTTACATAACATTCAGGGTCATCCCCCTTACCCTCCCCTCCCCCCTCATTTCTCTCTAGTAAAAAATGATATGTTTTCAGGATGGTTGTTGGAATTGGTGTACCTCCTAGCTTCCTTGCTCTTTGCTCTCTGTTGGGTGATGCACTGTGAAGAGTAGGCAGAACTTGATATTGATAATAACACCCTTTGAAAGGGCAAAATAAAATGTACTGGGTAGTTCTGATTGGTTTTGTTTTGTTTTCAAGAAATAGCTCCTGAAGTGAGCTTCATAAATTTCTAATTTGGGGGACTATCTGAAATGTAAAATTTATTTATGTTGGGGAATCAATTTCTGCATTTGAGAAAAAGAAACATTCAAATATTGGCCTCAGTTTTAATCATCTTTCTAGAATGTTTCAACTGAACGTGTATTCTTTTTTCAGGTACATTTTTGTGCCTAAGGTATTTAACTGCGCAAATAATTATTGCTTTCTATTCATTCCAATGAGTAAAATCAGACTTATGTGCTTAGATTTACCATAAGTCAAAAGTGAAGATCTGTAGAGGTGGCTCATTTTCCAGCAAATGATACTTTCTGAGAGATGATATCACATTGTCTATTTTCCTATATGAATGTGTGTAATGAATTACGTATTTTTTCCCTCTAGAAGGAGCAGCATTTTTCATTCACAAAATTAATATCCTCATTTACATATGCCTAATTTTGAAAGGAATACTACTTTTGATCTTAGATTGCCAAAAACATCCACTTTGTCTTTGGGGAAACTGATTTAAACCTTGTGTGACACATATATTTGTATATGTATGAACATATATAATTGAGTTTTGTAAAGCCTTAGGCTTTAACATATTAAATAAATTTCTATGACAACATATCAGTGTAGACAGAAAGATTTCTGACTTACCCAGAGTTTATCAATCAAAAAATATAAAATTTAACAAGCAAATATTGAGAGCAGGGTTATATGGAAATATCACAGGAGGATCAGTTCATGAAGCTAGGTCCTTTGCTAGTATTCTCTTACCAGATTCATAACATTTGGTAAGAAAAGACCTCAGTTTGTAACAGATACACTCTGATAATATATATTTTGTGGAATAAATACATGTTATATTGTTAGAATTAATAATCATAGATACAAGTGATAGTTAAATTAAAAAAATATACAGTACTAGAGTTCTCTATCCGTGTCTCTAGCAAACCAAAAGTTGAGCTAAAATTGTCCCTCTCCATTAATGCATAATAAAATTCATGGAAACAGAAAATAAAAAGCCAATTGCTTCTAGAACCTGAACAGAGTATAAATATAGCATAAGGGGAATAAAGGTGGAATTTGCAATTAACTGGAATTCTAATTCAGACAACTCAGCAATATGGATGTGGAAGAGGTCAGGGTATAGGGCAATGAGTAGGTTTCTTTTAAGTGATGACAACCTTGAACGGATGCAGTTTAAACTATAGCCTAATGAGGGATTTGTTAATCTCTGGAAAAGCTGTAGAACAAAGATTCATTTAATCTTGGCCCGGTGATTTATCGGAAAGTCATGGACTTTATTCTTCTTGTACTATTTCAGTCTGCGGACCGGAAAACTGCTCCCTTTACACACTGAGAATTCCCACTGCAGTGCATGGAAGGTCTGTGTGTGTAAAGAGCGCGTGAGCAGTGGGGATTCAGCCCCAGAGAAAGAAGGTGTCGAGTTGCCTGGGTGAAGAACTTATATACCACGTGGTCACAGCTTCTTGACAGGTATAATTATCAATGTTGTCTTTTCCTTTCATTATGTGCTGGGATTGTGAAGCACGGTTTCAAATTTGTGACTATCAGATGTTTGATCAAGTAGGCTCTCTTTAAGGACCTGAAAGGAGGGAAAAGAGTGAAGGGAAATCAGTGATTAGTATTCATTTGTCAACTACAATATGCTAAAAATATCAAAAGAGCATGTGCTATGTGAGAACAGCAAGGATTATTTTAGGCCCTATCACTCATGCACAATCTTCCACATATGAAAAAAAAAATTGTTTGATGTTTGCAAAGGAAGTAATTATCGAATGAGGATGGAAAAGACACAGTTATTCCTTAAAATGAAAGACAGAACCCCAGTTTGGAAACATTTCAAATGTAAAACATTTCTTCCTCCCTATTCCAGGTGACTCTGTTTTTCTTCATAAAAGCAAAAGATAGATAACCTTTACAGTGTGAGTCTTAGGGATCTTTTTGAGGTGCAGTCAGCAAAGCTTCTCTCTGACAGGCTGGAAGCACCAACATCCCTTCTCTGAAGCAGGTATCAGGCCTGTTTCAGGCCTGACACCAGGTAGCAAAGAGTATGCAGCTGCCCTTATGGTCAGATCTGGAGGAGCAGCCTCCCTGAACACTCCCCCAAGACCTGTCCCTCTTCCGCCATTATGGAATCATTCCTTCCAGAGAGAACAGTGGTTTCCAATCTTTGTTTTTCAAGGCTGTGGATATTTTTATTTCAATGAATGCGAAGCATCATATACAAAACAGATTTTCACAAATTGTGGCAGGCCTTGCAATCTGCCTACTTTGCATCAACACTCTCCAGCTGGCATGCCTTCTAGAGATGTGCCGAAAAGCCCCTGGGGCCTGCAGGGTGGCTTGAAAGCCATGCACAAGGCCATTGTGCTTCTTCAGGAGTCACCTAACAACATATTACACACAAGCAGTATCTGTTAGTGACATTTTACTACTGTAATTCTACTACTACCCTACCACTTTGGAGTGCTCACTAACTGCCACATATTTTATTATGAGTTTTACATATTTTTTTCTTACGAACAGACCATTTTACTGAGTCTTATATTGAATAACTGTCTACAGGTCCCCTAATTACCAAGTGAATTTTTAATGAATTAACTTATTATATAGTTACACGTCCAAAGGGAATGGGACTCAGAACAGGTGAATTTTAGTAAGAGTCTTGGATCTTTTCATCTATCCAGGGGAGGGGGTAGGCCTGAGGGATATGCCAGCAGCTGAGAGATGACTGGGCTTCCAAAATGTGGGTCACCGAAATGCCCACCGGGAAGAACCATCTGCACCAAATGTTCTCATTATTTTTCTTATTCCCTTGCTTTGTAATTCCATAGATTAGTTATTCTTTTTATGCTTTTAAATAAAAGCTCTTTTTCCATATTAGTGTAAATTTTACTGATCAAATTGCTTTGTTAATTTTATTTAATGTTTATTTATTTATTTAGAGAGACAGAAAGAGAGATTGCGTGTGAGTGAGCAGGAGAGGGACAGAGGGAGAGGGAGACAGAGAATCCAACCAGGTCTGTGGGGCTCAATCCCATGAAATGTGAGATCATGACCCGAGCCAAAATCAAGAGTCAGATGTTTAACTGACTGCACTACCCAGGTGCCCCTGCTTTGCTAACTTTTTAATGAGTCATTGTGGTAGGCAGAATAATGGACCCCAAATATAGCCACGTCCTAATACCTAGTAGATTCCATGCTACAGAGAAATTAAAGGTGTAGGTGGAATTAAGATTCCTAAACAGCTGATGTTAAAATATGGATATTAACCTGGACTATCCAAGTGGGATCTACAATTGATATAATTAAAAGTGGAAGATGGAGACAGAAAAGGAGCCAGGAGAGTGGGTGCGATGAGGAAGCAGAAGTCAGAGCACTGCAATGTGAGGACTTAACCACCTTTGCTGGTTTTGAAGAAGGAAAAGGGTCCAAGAGGCAAGGAATGTGGAGAGCCTCTAGAAGCAGGAAAAGTCAAGGAAATGAATTTTCCCCTGGAGCCTCCTAAAGCCCAGTGAGACTGTGTTGGACTTCGGTCCTACAGAATTACAAGACAATAAATTTGTGTTCTTTTAAGCCACCAAACTTGTAATTTTTTAGGGCAGCAGTAAGAAATTAATAAAACCAAAGTGATGGAAGTGCTTTGAGGTATGGGATGAGTGGTAAAGGTGAACTGGGTAACTCCAGCTGTAAGTAGGGTGAGAATGAATCCCTGGAAAGCTTATGTGAACATGTCTGTGCGGAAGGATGGGCAAGAGCCATCGAAGAAAAAGGCAGGGTAGCACAGTGATTAAGAGAAAGAGGCTTTGGAACGTATGTTTCTGGGTTTGAATCATGGCCCTATCACTTACTTACTAGCTGTGAAATGGTTTTAAAAAAATCCTCCATGCCTCATTTTCTTTCTTTAAAATGAGATTTAAACTACTACCTAATACCTACAGGATTGTTGTGACGATTAAGTAATTTAACATATATGAGGGGCGCCTGGGTGGCGCAGTCGGTTAAGCGTCCGACTTCAGCCAGGTCACGATCTCGCGGTCCGTGAGTTCGAGCCCCGCGTCAGGCTCTGGGCTGATGGCTCAGAGCCTGGAGCCTGTTTCCGATTCTGTGTCTCCCTCTCTCTCTGCCCCTCGCCCGTTCATGCTCTGTCTCTCTCTGTCCCTAAAATAAATAAACGTTGAAAAAAAAATTTAAAAAAAACAAACAAACAAACAAAAAAAACATATATGAAGCACTTAGAAGAGTTCTCGGCACACCCTAATTGCTTAATAAATGTTATCCAGCATTATGATTATTATTTTTATTATTCCAGTTTTCTACTCGGTCACTCTGGGTTCCTTGGATTCAATTTTATCAGAGGTATCCTTCCTTTGAGGCTGGTTTTCTCACTTCTGCAGTGGTTTTCTGGATCGGATCATCAAGATGGCGGCTGTGGCAGTGGTAGTGGAGGATATAGAACAGTCAGCAGTGGACAAAGTAAAGGAAGTGGGGGACTGACAGTTGGTGAGGCCACTAGCAAACTCCAGCTACTTTGTAAATATGTTAAGATCCAGAATGGTTTCAGATGCCATGAATTCTCCACCCTCAATCCAGCAACAAGAGGGCAGAGGAAGTTGACAATCTTTTAAGTCTTGACTTCCTCAGAATTTTTTCTGAGACAACTCAAGAAGGATTACTCTTCTTTCCCCCTTTTATTGTTCAAGAGTCTGGGTGGAATATGTATACAAATTCATGCTTTAAAAAATGAGATCCTGCAAGCCAAATAAATGTAACACTCTCTGTCAAGAAAGTGGGTATAGAATAAAAATACCTATATGCCTATTCTCTGTTTCGGTTTCTATAATACAGTTGTATAAAGATCATATCTATTACCTTTTAGAAAATGTAATCTACTCCTCCTGATTATCAAACATAAAAGGGGAAAAAAACAATTGAGTTTTATTGCAGGTGAGTTTAAAATTAAAAGTGAGCATAACAGATATTCTCCACACACCACTTGCATTCAACATATTTTCCATTTGTATGTACCACTTACCATGATTAGTTGCTTCATAACATATACCATTTTGGATTTAAAAAATTCCTAATTTAGAGAAGAGAAACTGTATTTCATGTAGTAAACAATAAGACAGTATCTGATGAATATGTTGCTTTACCTGGTCTTTGCTTGACTTGTCAAACTTAAAAAAAAAAAAAAAATCAGAGATCTGTTCAGTCAATTGGTCAAATTAGCTTCAAATTTCTTCCCAAAAGCAGTCATAGTATGAGTTAGGAAGTGTAACAAATCCCATTTAATCCTTAAAATCTAATTAATTAAAAGTTGAACAAGACCTAATGTAGGTCTCTTTGACTGAATTCACCATAAAATCCGTGCACGACATGACTTGGTTGTACTTGGCTTGTACTTGAAATGGTCACTACGGTTTCATCTCAAGGGGCCATGATGGTGTGTGTAGGAAGTGCTGTCTTGGCAGGCGTAAATATAAATTTCATGTTCACTTAAGTAGAATCACCATATCGTGTATAAGGAAAAAAAACAGTTCGTAAATGTCTTCTATTAAAAATGTTAGTCTTTGGGGTGCCTGGATGGCTGAGTCAGCTAAGTGTCCGGTTTGGGCTCAGGTCATGATCTCATGGCCCATGAGTTCGAGCCCGTCAGGCTCTGTGTTGACAGCTTGTGAGCCTGGATCCTGCTTCGGATTCTGTGTCTCCCTCTCTCTCTCTGCCCTTTCCCGCCCGTGCTCTCTTTCTCTCTCTCTCAAAAATAAGTAAACATTAAACAAATTTTTTTTATGTTAATCTTTGGCGATGAGACAATAGGAAATTCTGAAGTAATTTAATGAAGGCCGATGGAGCAGAGAGATGGAATTGAGGGCACAGGCCAGGAAATACAAAGATATTCGAAAGATATGAAGACTGAATGGATATAATGGTGGAAGCTTTTAGTAAGACCTCAGAAGTCTGAATGGCAACGTATTTCTTTCAAAACACTTTAGAGTAATTTTACTCTGGGCCAGTGTGGCAAACCAATTAGAAAAATGGTACAAGTCTGCATTTTTGAGGATAGAGGAAAAAAAGGGGTTAGTGGAAAGAGTGTCCATGTTTGACTAAAGAATTGTGGATTGTCATTATTAGAAAAAAGATCTTTGAAGGGATTCTGAAAGCACCAAGGTAAAATACCTGTACATTTGGAATGGATAAGAGAGGAGAAGGATGTGGACGAAATGACTTGTCCAGATGTATCCCTATCACTCCATCTCAACCCTATCATCCTGGCTAAGGCACCATATATCTTGCCTGGACTACTATATAATAGCCTTGTAATTAGTCTCTGTTCTCACTTTCACCTTACAATAATCTGTTTTCTTCAGAACAGCCAGAGTAATCTTTTTAAAAACATAAATCAGATCATGTCACTCCCTTGCTTAAAACCTTTAGTGGCTTCCACTGCAATAAAATCTAGCTTCTTTCAGTGGTTTAAAAAGCTTTCTGCGACCTGGCCCCCATCTACCTTCTTTCTTCACTTATTATTTCCTAACTAATTACACTGGCTCTTTTTCTCTTCCTCAAACATCAAATAGCTCAGGAGTCTCTCTTAGA
Source organism: Puma concolor (assembly GCF_028749965.1). Taxonomy (NCBI): domain Eukaryota; kingdom Metazoa; phylum Chordata; class Mammalia; order Carnivora; family Felidae; genus Puma; species Puma concolor. The sequence continues at coordinate 38,539,695 of NC_141673.1, read as the reverse complement.
GCTACACACTGGCTATTTCCTCCTCTTCTTATGCTCATTTCTGGCTTCTCCTCGTCCTTCAACCTCAGCTTAAGTGTCCTCTCCTTTGAGATGTCTCCCCTGATCACCTAATCAAAAGTTGTCACCTAGCCACTCTATCAAAGCACCCTTTTAACTCTGCAAAGTACTGGTTCCAACAGGATATTTTCATGTACCTGTATATTAACCATTTCCCCCAACCAGAATGTAAGCACCATGAGAGCAAAGACTTTGCTTTGTTCATGTTGTTTCTGCAGCCCATCGAACAGTGCCTGGCCCACGGCAGTACCAAATAGATATTTACTGCTGAATAAATGTAATTTGTAGAATGAATGAAAGGTGATTTTAGATAAAGTCACCAAACTGTGGTATATACAATAGCACTTACAGACTATAAAATAAAGACTGAATCCTCAGCACTGTCTGAGGACAAATCCTATAGTCTTTATACTTCCCCCTGTAGCTTCTCCTTTTTGTGTTGCAAGCAACAGAAAGTCTCACGTCATATCCAATGTTTCCGGTTGTGCAAATAGTAATCTGATGTTGAATGACCTAAAACCACTATAACCTAATGTTCAAAATGGGTTCAAAAATGTCATTTTTTCCAAGGACATTTGAAACTTCAAAATCACATTTGCAGACGTCACAGCATAGAGGTCTACAATGCTATTAACTCTCTTCCAAAGGATAGCAAGGACAATTTATAGAACTCCAGAATATCTGATGTTGGTGGATGAACTGCCTGCAAAGAGCAAAAAGGAAAATAATTCTATGCCACTTGTAAGTGTGGCTGTGAGGACACCACAAAGCCATTGCAATTTCATATCATTCGTCTAAAAAATGGGATTTTAGTGATACCTTGAAGAGTTTTTCTGAGGATAAGGAAGAATACGTGAAAAGAACCTCACACATAGAGGCACTTCAAAGATGGTGATTCTTAACATTTTCTCTTGAATTTTCTGAAAAACATATAGCAAAACCTGACTTAGCATTTTTGTCACAAAGTGAAATTTAGAAAAAAGGGAAGAGCATCACATTTGAAGTGAGCACCCACAGAGAATTTCGAATCTCTTAGAACATGCACACTGGTCTCCACTTCATTCTTCAGAGTGGAGTAGTTTTCCAATAATTTGTAGTATTCTAAAGGGGTCTTCCCAAGATCAGGTTGTTTAGTTTGTACACTGTGCAAAGGCAAATGGCCAAGGGGCTGAGTGGGGCTGGAATCCAACCCACACTCTTGTCATGTGGCTATGTGCCCAGTGATCTGGGTTACACAGAGGGTGTATTTTCTCGATTTGTATAAAGGCATCTCCTAATCTGTACCTGCCCCCCGCAAGTATATTATTTTCCAAAATATTTTACCTTTGCAGAAAATATGGCTGAATGACATAAAGTCAGCAACTGTCTTCTTGACATTTTCTGAGATCATCATTTTTTTATTTGCTTGATTGATTTTTGGGAGGCATTGTCAAACCTAATGACTTTAATCCAGCTGAGAAACTATATTAAAAACCGAAACAAACTTATATGCGTAAGGGACTTGCCTTGTGCGGAAGAAGGCACTTCTTACCTATGACATATGATTTTGCTGTGTTTGTTGCTGCTGCTGCTGTTGCTGCTGCTGGATTAGCAACTGTTGCTGCTGCCGACGCCGGGCGGTCCGGAGCTTTTCAAAGCGAGCCTCCATTTCTTCCAGGACTTTGGGGGTATATCGGACCACCAGCTTGACGCTGTCTTTAGCAGCCTTGAGTAGTTCTACCGCTTTCTCATGGTGTTCCCCTTCCACGCTCTGAAAAAACAGTGACATCTCTTAAAGGGGAGAGCTTGCATGTTCTTTTCCCTGCAAGACCAATCTGAAATTAGCATCTTATTAAAATCCCAGTTTGAAATCTCAAGAAGGTAGGGCAAGTGGCATTCATTGCCATTATCATTATTTATTGCATTTGTAGATGAAGTATAGGCAGGTTAGGATGCAGTAGGGTACCGGACGGATTGAATGGGGGCTCACGTTCAGAGGATCAGAAGCAATCAAGACCTCAAATATCACACTAACGTTTAGAGTGGGATTTCTAAATTTCACCTGGAAGAATAAATGCACTAGTCAAGAAAATTCTGACAAAATTTTAAAAAAGAGTAATAAAGGTAAAGTCTCCCTATCGGATATTAAATGTTATTAAAAATCTATAATGATTAAAGCAGTGTCTTATTGTTGTAGTAAGAGTTCTGAACAGAGTCCAGAAGCAGATCCATGATTATGTAAAACTCTGTTATAGGACAGATGTGGGATTTAGACCAAAGGGGGAAAGGACTGTTACATAAGGATGCTGAAACAAATAATAATTACAGATAGAAAGTAATGTGGAGCCCAAACCTCATAGTCTATGCTAAATATAACCGATCAAAAATTTAAACGTAAAAATAAAACCATAAAGCAACTAAAATGAAATAGAGGTGAACGTTCATCTTGCAATGGAAAAAGAATTCTGAAGTCAAAATGCCAAGGGGAAAATCACAAAATCAGATTTACGAATTCTAAGTTTCTCTATCTCATATACCATAAAAGCCAAATAACAAACCAGAAAAAAAAAACATTCTCAATTTCTGACAAATTTTTAATATTCTTAAATGGCAGTAAAGACCTAAGCAAAATGGGCACATGGACTCATGGACACATAATAATTCAAAAATAAAAACTCATGAAAGGATGTTTAAGCTTTCTTGTAATGAAATAAGTACAGATGAACACAAAATATTTCATTTTTAATTTAAAAATGGTAAATATGGTGTATTTGCAAGGATGTAGGGAAATGGCACTCTCATATACTGCTAATAACTTGACACAAACTGGTACAATTTTTCTAGAGGGCATTATCGTTATGCATTGAATAAGCCCTTTATAAAGAATAGTTTATTTTCAGAGAAATTTACTAAGGATATAATCAGATATGCACACATACCTATAAGGTAGGAGTGATAAAGCAGAAAGCAAAAAAATAAATCAATTCTCCGCTTTGGAGTACGAAGTCTTTTGAGCATCATGGTCCAGATGGTACAGATAATAGTTGGGGAAGCTATGTTTTTACCACAAGGAAATACAAAGAGGTTTCTTTTCCCAGAGCTTCTAAAGATTCTCCAGGTTAGGATTAGTGAGAAGCAAAACAGAAGAAAGCTGTAATCATATTAGAAGGGCTCTGAGAAAAGGAGATAATCTTCTTCCCTCTCAGCTGATCTTCAGGGCAGATGACATAACTCCTATTTTGTAGGATCGAAGTACAAAGGTCTTTTGACTTGCTTCATGGATAGAGCTCCTAGGAGAATCATCTGTGTGAGGAGATAGGCTGAGAGACTTCCAGAAAACCTAAGAGTGGGCTAAGGTGGCCGAGAAGCCACCCAAAATTGGTTGAGATCACATTTTACAACCCAAGCAGAAAGGGGACTCAAAATGGATATTATATTGAGTTACTCAAAGTAAAGTAAGTTGCATTTTAAGCACACTTCAGCTTATCTTGAGATTCATAATTACTACATTATACAGATTTGGAGACAAAAGATTATGTTCCATTCTATCACTTGCTTCAGCAAGCTGGAGTAGACTGAGAAAACAAAAAAGTGAAAAAAACCCCAAAAACTTTGAATTTAGCAATGAGGCAGTCACGCTGGTGTGTAAGAATGCGGCTTCCTCATGTGTTGGAGCACTAGGCAGATACTAAGGGTTTAAGAGATGACTGTGGTGAGCCCTGGAGGCAACTTCCATGACTACTCTTTCACTAACTCTGTGGTCAATGGAGAACAAGGGCTTATAAAAAAAAAAAAAAAAGCTGCTGGGCAGAGTGAATTTTTGCCTAAGCTAAAGCTTAGGGAAATAGACTTATTCATTGACGAATGTATTCTTTTAATTATTCAATCATTGACATGATCACTCAACAGATGCTTATTTAGCACATATTCTACAAATTATATTCTAAATACTTTAGAAGAACATAAAGGACAGGTGAACACTTTGACAACTGTGCACAATATAATCCCTGTTTTCAGTGTGCACAAAATTTCTAATTTGCCCCAAGGTGAATCGTTACTGTGTGAATCTCTCCTTCTAAAGGAAAGTGATTTGGCTGTCCCTGCTCTTCTCTAGTTTCTTCTTTAATATTAAAATGTATTTGTTGATAGGGTTCAATAACGCTGGTTCACATGTTTTCTAGGCCAGATGATTAGTCTCCAAACTCCTTTTGGTTTTTGGTCTATTTGCTTTCATCTAATAGGGTTGGAAATTCTAGGCCAGACCTTTGGAGGCCCATTATCCCAGTTTAGGCATTATGCCTGCAATTTTGAGTTGCCACAGGAGATCTGTGGTACTAATACATGGGGCCATCAAGTTCTCACCATAGGGACGAAAAGCTGAGAGAAATATGGCTGGTATGCCATACCGAACCCCACTGAACCATCAGTTATCCTCTCCAACCCCCAGCTCCGCTCCTCCCCACACAGTTAGCAATTTATAAAGGAGCAGACGCCATGGTCTTCGAATCTAGAATTTTTGCCTTGATTCTCTATCTCTGGTTTAGATGATGACTCAGGTTCCTCTGAGCTCACCAGAGTCAATAGGTCTCCTGGTTGGACTCTGCCTTTCGCTTTGCTTTCTTCACCAGGGCACAGAACCTTCTGAAGGTATTTGGGCCGAGTGTCATACTTCTTCTGCTTCCAAAAATGCTTTATGAAAATGGTAGAAATTACATGATTGAACAGTATAATAGAAACTAAGAGGTAATTCCAAGATTTGAAGAAGTGCAAGTATGTAAGATGTATTATTTCAAACACTGTTTAACTTTATGTTTTAGTTGTTTTTAGAAAAATGTCTTAACTTTTGTCTTAATGACTGATCTGGATGCCCTTTTCCATTGGCCTTGCCTACTTGGTGAATACTATTGGGTGCAATTGCTTATCTCTTCAACCTATAATTTACCTCTTAAGTGCTTTTAGTCCCTCAGCATAACTTTTTTTTTTTTTTTCTGCAAATTTGTATTTAAATTTCAGTTAGTTAGCATACGGTGTAGTATTAGTTTCAGGTGTAGACTTTAGTGACTCATCACTTACATACAACACCCAGAGCTCATCACAAGTGCCCTCCTCACCACCCATCCACCATTTAACCCATTCCCCTCAGTACAACTTTTTAGAAGACGAAGGCCGTTTTCTCTCCTTTCTTTTTCTTTTAAGGCAAGAACAAAAAAGCAGATCACCTACGCATGGATGTCTTATTCCATGCAAAAAAAGAAGCCAAACTATCTGCTCAGTTAGGATACACATACTGATATGCAAGCACTTGTCAACAGGTTATCCTTGAGCCCTGAACGTTTATCACCCATCCCTACTTCGGGCTTCTTCAATCTCTCACTCTTAATGAAAGTATGCCTTATTTTGAGCTAAATGTTTAAAACATGTTTTGAAATGCAATAGTTTATTTGTAAACGATTAAACTGTTTCTGTCAAGGCTGCACATCTAAAAGCCCTCCTGACTTGTTCTGTAACATTGTCCTGTAACAACCAGCTCAGTTTGATTGGTCACTTGAGAACCTGCACCTCCAGTTTTTCACCCAGCAGGAGAATGTGGCCCTCCTGGAATGTGAAGAGACTGAGCAAGCCTTCCAATTTTACAGCAAAAATCCCCTCTTGCATTTAAAACCTGAAATCCTTCCTATATGTTAAGATTTCATTCCCTTGCTTTGGAGTTTTGTTGTACTTACTGCAATTTTAGGAACTCATTAGCAAGGATTCATTTAATTTTTTTTAATGTGTTATTTATTTTTAAGACAGAGAGAGACAGAGCATGAGTGGGGATGGGGCAGAGAGAGAGGGAGACACAGAATCCGAAGCAGGCTCCAGGCTCTGAGCTGTCAGCACAGAGCCTGATGCGGGGCTCGAACTCATGAGCTGTGAGATGGTGACCTGAGCCGAAGTCGGACTGAGCCACCCAGGTGCCCCACAAGGATTCATTTAATAAAGACATCTGGTGAAAGTCAGATTTCAGTAAGAAAGGCGAGGGGTGGTCAAGAAGGCATGGGGGTATATAGTAGGTTCCTAGGAAATATTTAGACCAAAGAGAAGCACGGACCGGAAAGAGAAAAGGTCCTAAAAAGAAATATGATCTACCCTACAGTTAGGCATACTTTGGCCATGATCATTCACTGAAGTGAATTAAAATGCCCTAGGAAGAATGGACATTTCCATCCTGAAAAGATTTATTCCTTCTGCCGAACCTTTTAAAAATACACATAGAAATCAATATGGGGAGAATTAAAATCATTTTATTGCCATTTCCAGATGCATAAATACAAGCTAATGAAATATTAAATTGATACAAAACCGTAAGAGCTGCATCTCCTGTAATGTGAATATATAAAAGAAGATAGTTTCATTCAGGAAACCAGGGAAAAATAGCTTAGTAAAATCCAGATGCATACTTGTTGCATCAGCAATCCCATGCAGTTGTAAGTTCGAGGAAGCTTTAAAGCTAGTTAATTTAATGGAGGTTTAGCAAATCGGTGGCTGGCAAATGAACCAACTTAACAATATGGCCATTCTGATCTTTCAATGGTTCTTCTATTTCCACACTTTGTGAGACATCAGAATGGTTGCTTTTTCATGGTATGCTCGATTTCCTAGTTGATTAAGAATTCTCTCTCATAAAAGAGACTTTGGATCACACCGCAGACACTAATTTGCTCATGACTTGTGTTTTCTCCTCGCTGCAATTGAGAAACTAGTTGTTAAATTTTGACCCTGGCTAGCCCTCAGATGGAAGAGATGCCTGCCCTGGGAAGGAAGCTTGTTATCTGTGCATAATTAGCTGTCAAATGGCCCATGCCCAGGTCTTTATGCAGGTCTTTCTCTGTGGGGATTACATGAATATAATCTTCACGGAGTTTGCTGATAGGTAAGTTGCTTAAACACTTTTTCTGATAACCAAGAGTTGGCTATGCTTCTCAGTTATTCTAGGCATATCTTGAGCGAGGTTTATGCATGGGTTCCTAAATGACATCAGTCATTCCTTTGGATTAAGGGCCAAATGATGTTATCAGGGAGTAAATGATATGAAGAGCATTGGATTACAATATCTAGGTAGCTCAGAAACTCAGAACATTGTAGCTATAAAGACCCTTAGAAACAATCCTAGTTATCTCCTTGCATTTTAGTGTTTGTCTAGCTAACATCCATCACCGTTCACGTTACAAAATGTTCTTCTTGGGATGAGAACTTTTAAAATTGACTTTGTTAACAACTTTCAAATATGCAATACAGAATTATTAACTACAGTCACCATGCTGTGCATTATATCCCCATGACTTATTCATTTTATAACTGGAAATTTGCACCTTTTGTACAAAACTTGTTTGTGCCATGTGAAAAGGTAGGAACTAGTGACAAGGGTAAGATCTATAAGAGTTGGCTGGTGAAGGAGCAGCATGAGTCTATGTGAAGGGCTTAATATTAGTAGATTATGATTCTCAAGTTTGAAATGACCCGATATAGCCGAAGACAGACCAACTCCTTTTCCACAAAGTTAACAGTGATCGATCATTTTGTTCTTATCACAGCTTTCCTTTTAGTCCGCTAAAGCATTTTATTAAGCGTGTGTGCATCTAGGGGCGTGTGGGTGGCTCAGTCGGTTAAGCTTCTGACTTCGAGGCAGGTCATGATCTCAGGGTTTGTGGGTTCAATCCCCACATCAGGCTCTGTGGTGGACAGCTCAGAGCCTGGAGTCTGCTTCGGATTCTGTGTCTCCCTGTCTCTCTGACCCTCTGCTGTTCACGCTATGTCTCCGTCTCTCTCTCTCTCTCTCAAAAATAAACATAATAAAAAGAATGCATACATTTATACATATAAATGTGTTCCTGTGTGTGTGTGTGCGTATAGTCTAACATTTATGGAACACTTACTAAGTGCAGAGCACTGTTGGCTACTTTCTGTGCATCATATCTAATCCTCACAACTCTATAAGAAAGGTACTAGAGAGTTTAAGAAATTTATCCTAGGTCCCCAGGTAGTAAGCAGAACTTAGATCTGTTTCCAGAGATTAGGCTCTTACCTACAAAATCCATAGCCTTAAACAAGATACTAGAGAGTAAATACCATATGGGTGGCTCTTCCTTAGTTGCGGTTTTTTAGACCAGTAGTTTTTAAACCTGTATATACATAGGAATCAATCGAGGCATTTTTAAAATATTAGAGGCCTAGACTGGGTCTCAAACTTGCTATATCCACAGCGGTATGACCTAGGAATATGTGACTTTATAAAACTCTGATATAGCCAGTCAGCCAGTCCCTGACACGTAGATTAGTGTTTGGACACAGTGCTCTAGACTATAACTAACCCAAATAGTAAAAAGTAAGAGTTTCTTTACTAAGTTACTCCAGGAAAGAGACCTGGGTAGGTTAGAAACTCATAATTTTGCCTTGTAGTAGCTCTAGAATCATCATTTTTGGTCACTGAGAAAATGTATACATATTGATCAGGTGTTTAATTAAGAATTGGGCCGCCTGGGTGGCGTAGTCGGTTAAGCGTCCGACTTCAGCCAGGTCACGATCTCGTGGTCCGTGAGATCGAGCCCCGCATCGGGCTCTGGGCTGATGGCTCAGAGCCTGGAGCCTGTTTCCGATTCTGTGTCTCCCTCTCTCTCTGCCCCTCCCCCGTTCATGCTCTGTCTCTCTCTGTCCCAAAAATAAATAAACGTTGAAAAAAAAAATGGAATATCTTTGCACAAGCTACAGGACATATTCAGAAAAAACTTTTTGACTTTTGATCCACTGTTTTCCTCAAATATGTTAATTTCTTGTTCTAAATGTATTCTCTTTTGCTGAAGGAAAGTGGCAAGTGTATAAAAAGTATCACGTTTATCCCCTGGAAAAAATATGCTAATATTCTCCCATAGTACTTTGTTCCTGCCTAAATGATAATATCTATTTCAGTGCACTGTAATTTATCAGTTTACAATCATTCTGCTGTCACCAGACTGTCCAAGGGTAGGATCAGTCTTATTTATCTCTGTGCGCAGCATCTATTGTGTGCTCAATTAATAGTCAATGAATAAACCATCTTTCTCTTTTCCTCCTCTCCCTCCCGCCCTCTCTCTCATATATATATATATATATATATATATATATATATATGGTAAGCTGCTTAGTATCTCCAAGCTTTAATTTCTTCATCTGTAAAACTGGTATCATAGAGTATCTATTTATAAAGTCTCATTATGGGAATTAAACTTAATATACACAAAGCACCTGGAAAAGTGTGTGACATTTAAAAAGGACCCAACAAATGCTAGTTCTTTGTGATAATCTTACTGTAGAACTTCAGAGGCTTAAGGACAACAGCAACAACAAAATCTAATTCTGGAATAAGCAGAAGTTTCCTTTATATTATCCTGGGGCAAAGTTTATTAAATAAATTAACAGTTTGTTGGAAGAATGTTTCAAGCTACTTAAGTAAATCAACTGCTTCTAATCACTGTTAAGTAATTTAGAAGCATCATTTCCATACATACAATTGATATGTTAATTACAAACAATCATTATTTATTCATTAAAAAAATATTCTTCTCAGTCTTTCCACTAGGTCATATTTTGTTAAGGAGAGGGAAAGTGTACAGAAGATTTGCCTGATGCATGATGTGAGCAAACTTGAGAGGGGAAAGCCATCGAATGACCAAACACTACAAAAAGGAGCAGAGAGGTTGACAGGAAAAAAGGTGTATGTAGTTACACACATTTTCATCCTGTTAGTTACAAATATAAAAATTTCTGAACCGTGAGCGTGGAGAGTATAGAGCATTACCAGCAGGCCCCAGGGGCAGAAAACCTAGAGGGAGCAAAAGCTTTAGAGAAAATCAGCACCAGCAATCACAAATCTAGCATTTAGGTGATCTCAGCTCACCTTTCAGATCTGGAGATTAAAATTGGAAACAAATGCAGCTGCTACATTTCAGTTGTAATGCTTTATAGTAACTGCTCAACCCTTGATATTCTGGCACCAAGAGGAGTAAAACCAATTCCTGAGGGTTTTGGGAATGAAGAATAAACACACACACACAACTGCACATAAACATGCAATAAATACACACATGCATTCAATAAACACATGTACATACACGTGCACATACAATAGACATACACACCCATACATATGTGCACATAAATACACACACACACACGCACACACAGCCATTTTCAGGAATACAAATGTGAGCACTAGAGATTTGGAAACAGAAGAAAGCTGCATGGGAAAATTATTCCTAGAAAATGAGATCTTCCAATGAAATCTGTTAGTTTTTGAGTGGTAGGTTTCACCAAGATGTCGAGGTTACGGCAAACACTTTCCAGGCATGATTCACCTGATTTGTCCTTCTACAAGGCATGCTATGTCTGCTCACACTCTCCCAAGCCGTGACACTCTGTGACACTAAACCCCTGAGGAGCAGAGACTTGCTAATGTTCAGAAACAGGTGTGTAGAAATTGCCGGTTCTCGGTATTTGCTTCCGGGTGTAGTTTGGCAAACGGGAGGAGGTGTGGAGGTGTAATGACCACCAGCCCACATACCACCCGAAAACTGTCTCCTCCTCCATACTCAGCACTATTACAGAAACATGCAAATATATCTCAGTCACTAAAACTTAGTGCGACTCCATCAAATCATCAAACTGACCTTTAGCCCAGCCCATGTGACAGCGGGAACAGCCCAGAGATTGAAGTCAAGAAGATCGGGGTGTGTGAAGAGTAGACAAATCACTAAGAGTCTGATCTTTAGGAAATGCCCTTCCTCTTTGTGCCTCAGTTCCCAGAGACAGTCTTGGGTTTTAGCACTGATGTCCCAGGAAGTACCTCAGTCCCAAGCAATAAGAGACAGTTGGTCATCCATTAACATGCAGGAAGATGTTGCTGAGTGTAAATAGTAGTGCCCGGTACATGCTATTTCTTTAGTATACATTTGGTTATGTTTGTTCGTCTTTTTTTTTTTTTTTTTAAAATCAGCAGCCCTGTGGAATTTGAATTTTCAGTGGACATGAGGGGAAGACATTTTACCAAACAAGGACAGGTCCCCTGACCACCAAAGGGCAGCATGAGGAAGAGGAAGGGAGAAAGAGATCTGACTTAGAAGACACGTTTGAAAGAGTAGGTTTTCTGGCACTCAGGTCATTATTGCTCACTTTGCAATTCTGCCAGGGCCTTAGATGCAGACCTGGTACCATGGAGCATGATCTCCTTCTGCCGCTGCAGAAACCCAAGAATGGTGGAGCCTGGCTTAAAATGGCAAACCAGTTTCGAAGGGGTACCCAGATTCAGTTGAGGTTTTAAATGTCAATGAAGTCGTGCTGCGTATCCGGACACTGGCTACGATCCCTAAAGACAAACACCGAAGTCCCTCCTCTGAATTTTAGGATGGGTGGGCTGTTATTATGTCAGGGACAAGGCTAATGCTGGAGGGGTCTATGAAAGATTTTACAACTTAGAACAAAGGTTTAGTCTACAGGAGGTTTGGGGGAATCTTATTTAACTGAGTGTGGCACACAGCATCCTATCTCCTCTCCCTGCAATAACACTGGGATTCTGTCAACCAGAAACGGGTTTTTGTTTTTTTTGTTTTCCCCTTCAGTTATCTTACTCTAGTGATCTCGCGGAGATCACAGTCTTCTACGGGGTGTCAGAAATAATAATGTGTTCCTGAAATTATTCAATCAAATCCTTCAAAGGATACACTTTATTATTTAACCCGTTTTGGAATCCTAGACACCCAGGCAATTCATAGAAAGCACAAGGGAGAAACAAAACAAATCTAGGCAGGGGCTGTCTGAGTCCACAGCTGTCAAATGTGTTTCTTGTGACGTGTGAAACAGCAGGGACATTTATGCCGCCGTGTACCATGAATGACAAACATTAATAAGAGCTAAACAGTTGATTTAATTGCAGAGACTCAACATTACGGATGCCTTCTTGCAGGAGAAGTGAACATTTAAAGGATATTTCAGGTTTACTGTCCAATACCTCTCCGGCTCTGCATACACACGTCTTTACCAATTAAAAGCACACCCACAGAACATGTTCAGATCCGTCACCAGTGACTTACACTAAGATTTTTCATGTAGGTTCACAAAATAAAATTTATTGCCAATGCTCTAACTGGCTCTAACCTCCAAAGATTCTTTTCACCCCTCCTCTCTGGTTCTTGCCGTCACTAGCCACGCAGCCATCCAAACTGGACACTTTGGGGACATCTTTAATGCTCCCTTCAACTCACATCCAATTAACCACCACACTCTACTGACTGATAATTCATTCCCCGTGTAATATCTCACCTCATCCTCTCCTCCCTCTTATTTCTGATCATTTCTTGCCTAGATTTTAAAATATCCTCTACCTTCTCTCTCATCAGAACTCTTCTCCAGATTCTTGTCGGAGTCACTTGGTCTTTCCATGCTGTTGCTTAAATCTAGTGAAGGGCAGAAAATGCACAGCTCTGGTAGACACTGTCCTAGAGGCCAAGGACTGCGCCACATCGATTGTTCTTCCCCAGTCCCCAGCACGGTGCACAGTACTTACCCAACAGCTCAGAGCCTGGAGCCTGCTTCCGATTCTGTGCCTCCCTCTCTCTCTGCCCCTCCCCCACTCTTATCTCCCTAATCTTTGCCCCCTATCAGTATTCACCCCACAGAAATAGTCACCGGTATACATGAAGATTTTCACTGAAGCAGTGTTCACAATAACAAAACAAAACAAAACAAAAAGCCAACTGGGTAGCAAGGTAAATGTCCATCACTGGGGGAACGGTTAGATTAACTGTGGTACTCACACACCATAGAATACTATAGAGCAGATTAAAAAATGTAAATATAAACTGACATGGCAAGATACCCAAGACATACTTCTGAGAAAGCAAGTCATAGAATAATAAGCATGTGGAAATATCCGTACATTTTTAAAACTTATAGTAATACCTAACATTCACGATTTACTATTTACTGGTAGGTATTGTTCTAGGTGCTTTAAATTTATCAAAATAGTTACTCTTCATAAGAACGTGGTGAGGTATGTAATGTTATCATCCTAATTTTGTATGAGGAAACTGAGGCACAGTAAGTTTCCAAGGGCACACTATTAATGGGAAATGACCCTGTCTCCATGCTTGCCTTATAATCACTGCTCTGTCTTGTCTCATATGTTTACGTCTAAAATAAACACGTAATTAAATGTGTGTGTGTGTGTGTGTGTACTTGAGTGCAAAGAAAATGTTTGCATAAATACACATCACCATAGCGTATCTTCATGGGGAAGGTTTGGAGAGAGAAAGGAACTAGAATGGAAGAAGAGGCGAATGACTAAAGGGGCTTTTACAAAAAATTGACAGCAGTCTTTCTCACTGAATTATTTGGAAATTTTATAAGGATGTACTCACATATTTTTTGTATAATTTGTTTTAATACAATAGTTCAGCATCATCATAAGGAAAATGAGAATAAACCAAAGAGGTGGGACAAAGGCCAATTGTGTTTAAAAAGTGCTTTGAAGCACAGCTTTGAAGTAATTTGAGCAAAAATAAATCATAACTGTAATTGCCTGGGTAATTTAGGTGAAATGAAGGGATTTTAGCTGCATTACCACAGAAATTATGGATGTAGAAGTGTGGTCTGTGTGAGCCTCAAAACCCCAATTATGAGAGAATGTGACTGAGATTCCCTTTGACCAGTCATGGCTGAATGTTTTTTCTGCTGGTACATTAATTTGCAGAAACCTGAGTTTTCCTTTCTTCCTCGTCCTCTCGGTTTATTGGTCTGTGCTAGCATTTCAGTGACATGGCCTGGTAGATCACTCATGTTGAAGTGGGAATGCTCTACATCCAGGTTTTCAGGGAATGATGTTTGAGAAATGGTGAAAGAATTATGAAATACTGCAGGTTTAAATTTTTGCTTTTTATCTAATGGCTCCTGAGATGAAAAACGGCAGTGATTTCCAGCTTGATAGATGTGAGCTCCCAGAGGGAGGTACACATCAGTCCACCTAGGAATTTTTTTGCAAATGAAATAAGTTGGCTTTATATTCTTGCCTTCATATGGTTATTATTGATCCTCTGCCCCTTGTCCCCCAAATAACAATGTGTTGTAACAAACACATTCTCTATATAATAGATTCATAATTAGATGCATGTTTTTCCTCTTACTAAACATTAAGTTCTATGCATGCCTGCCTGGTTGCCTTGCCTCTAATTGTGGTTCTCGCTAAACCACTTTGCACACTGCAATCAGAGTAATCACTCTAAAATGCACATTTAATCATGTCACTGTCTTGCCTGAAGTCCTTCTGGGTTGCCATATTGCTCAGACACAGCCCAGTGGCTTCAGGCCAGTGTGCCTCATCACAATATGGCCCCTGATTATATTTTCAGGCTCCAGACAGAAGAACTGGCCATTTTGTCTCATGTCTGGACTCTGGTATCGTTCTCCCTGAGGTGGCTCTGATATTCCTCGCTGCCTCCGTTCACCTACAGCATCTTCTCATCTGTGAGTCTCCTCCACAGGAGGAACCATCTCTAGCCTTTCCAAGCCCCGGTTAGGTTACCATCCATAATCTCCCACAGAACCCCATACTTAAGCCTATTTCTTTCCCATACCTATAAAGATAAAATCAGAGGTATTCATTTATTTATGTAAAAAATTTTTTTTAATGTTTTGTTTTGTTTTGAGAGACAGCACGAGCGGGGCAGGAGCAGAGAGAGGGAGGGAGACATGGAACCCGAAGCAGGCTCCAGGCTTTGAGCTGTCAACACGGAGCCTGATGAGTGACGCCCGGCTCATACTCAAGGACCACGAGATCATGACCTGAGCAGAAGTCGGACTGAGCCTCCCAGGCACCCCTAGAGGTATTTATTTTTTATGTCACCAATGACTCAGACAACACCAGACCCAGCGATATTTTGCTGAATGAACGAATACCTACATTTTACAAACTGACGTTCATCAACCAATTTGTAACTTAGCTGTGCTGTCAGCTCTCTGAGAAAACAATGATTTCTTAGTTAAATTAATAGCTGCTGTCGTCATTATAAACTAGCCATGATTATCAACATTTATTCAGTTTTTATTATGTGTCAGGAACCGTGTTATGGCATTTTAACACCAAAACTTAAAAAAACGAGGTAGCCACTGTTACCATCTCTTCGCGATAAGGAAACTAAAGTTCAGAGAAATTACCAAATTACTTCTCAAATTCCAGGCATTCCATTGAATTCGTTTGTGAGAATTAAATCACCCAGCACATTCAGAGCGCTTGGCAAATGCCTAGATGCTCTCAGAGGAAGCCTTTTCTGTTACTTTTGTTCCTGAGTTTGTGACTACCGCCTGCTTTGCTTCTAAACCAAGTATGCAGGGAATTGTAAATTGCCATTTTAATGTAGTGGCATATATATTGAATAGAAGATATATATATATATATATATATATATATATATATATATATATTTAGTTACATTTTTAAAAATTAGTACAAACTTGAAAAATTAAAAAAAAAAAAAAAAAGGAGTTACTACCACTGACCTCACCTGTGGCTCCCCTGGTGCTTCTCCAACATTCCAACATGCCAGGTGTTCTTCCACTAGCTCTTTCCTCTGAATGGAATGTTCTTCCCTACATACTCACGTGGCTGACCCCCTCATCCCCTCTCATCCTCTCCAGTATCACCTTCTCTGACCACCCAGCACTGCACCCTCCCCTTCTCGTACCCTGGCACTCCCTATCCTCCTTACATTTCTTGTTTTTCCCTTCACACTTGCCACTGTCTAACACTGTATATGTTTATTTATTTATTTCATTTTTTGTTTATCTGGAATATAAACTCCACGAAGGAAAGAATTTCTTTCTTTCTCTTTTTTTTTTTTTTCACTAGAGAATCCTGACTATACCAAATAGTGCTTAGCACACTCGAGATGCTTAAAAAGTACTTTTTGAATGAATGAATGAATATCAAGACTACAACCGGGCAATGTTGTGTAAACTTGTTTGGCCACATATGTGCTCTAGATACAGAGAACTTAACTGTCTTTTGTCAACTGATTGCTCTATTTTTATCTCTCAAACTAAAATTTTGGTGGAATAACTGAGCAGGTAGGCTATTAGAGAAA
Source organism: Puma concolor (assembly GCF_028749965.1). Taxonomy (NCBI): domain Eukaryota; kingdom Metazoa; phylum Chordata; class Mammalia; order Carnivora; family Felidae; genus Puma; species Puma concolor. The sequence continues at coordinate 38,523,514 of NC_141673.1, read as the reverse complement.
GCAAATGACTGTGGTTAGATCAGGAGAGAGCCACACGACAGAGATAGTTAAAGTTTAAAGTTTGACTCAGGTTCCCCATTTCTATAAATAATTGAAAATGCACCAGAGGGAATTTTAATGAGTATAATTAAGTTTATTCCCAGAATAATCAAATATGCCTAATAAGTTGCACATAATTAACTTCTTGAGGATTTTCTTAAACAATACATTTATTAGAGGTCAAGCAGGTTAAAAATGATTGGGTTTCCTTGTGGAACACTCCAAATATGGGCAAAATATATTCAATGCACCCGGAGGAAATCACATTTTTAACATCTACAAATATTGACACCATAAAATGATGTGTGATCTGCGAGTTAGTATCATACAGCTGTTTATCATCCCTCCTGCCAATTCCATTTAATAAAATAAGGCCCATGTGAAATGGTGTGTGCAGTGGGTTCCTGTGGTAGTTAGCTCTGTCTCAATTGCTATAGCATGGGCAGTGATATTTAAAGTTGCTTCTAGGGGTACCTGGGTGGCTTGGTCGGTTAAGCGTCCGACTTTGGCTCAGGTCATGATCTCACAATCCGTGAGTTCGAGCCCCGCGTCGGGCTCTGTGCTGACAGCTCAGAACCTGGAGCCTGTTTCCGATTCTGTGTCTCCCTCTGTCTCTGACCCTCCCCTGTTCATGCTCTGTCTCTCTCTGTCTCAAAAATAAATAAATGTTAAAAAAATTTTTTTAAAGTTGCTTCTTACATTGCTTAAGAACGAGTAACGATGCAATCATCATTTAAATTTTCTAAAAGCAAGGACACAAAAATAAAGAGAATTTCAGGATTAGCAGCTGTCCGTCCTGTTTTTGCCTGGTGGCAAGCCTCATTCCAGACCCATGTAAAACTCAGACAGCTCTCAGTCTCAGGCTCCCTGCAGACTTCAGTTCCTGACTTTATGGAATGGTCAAATAGATACTGCGCCATCCAGATTGAGGCAGAAGAGAAAAGTTGCACAGCCTTAGCATATTTCTGTTTATGACACACTGGCACAATATTTCTACAAATCACTCAAAACTATATAGAAGGCCAATTATGAGTAATGTAGCCATTTCTATTTATGAAAAACTTAACTTGATGTCTCCAGGAGACTTAGATAAAAGCGAGCCCCTTTAGGGTATGATCTATGTTTTGCTTAAACTGATCTTTTCCCGGTACCAAGCATGGGCACATGGTAAATAATTCTTTTTTTGACAGTCTGATTGAATCCGTTAAAGTCATTTTCTTAAAATATGGCTCGCCTGTAGACACAGATTCAGTCATAGAAGAGCTGTCAATCTCTTTGCCTTTATCACCCATGGTAACTAAGGTCAATGGCAGGGCTCCTGCTCATGGATCCTGTAATTCTGAGACATGCCTTGGATGAAGTCTCCTTTCCAGAATGGTTGTCATTTGTGAAATTCCCTACATGTGATGATTTGGTAGAAGTCCACTCTATGTTTCTACATTTCAGAGTAGTCAGCAGTGATAAAATTACCCACTAATGATTCTGTATCTATGAGAGAAGAAGAGAGAATAAACCAAGGAGAGAAGGAAGGCCTATGGTTCATATGACACACTTTGCAACTTCATTAAAAGTGGTCATGGCTGAACTTAGAAAGGCGTAGTCCTGGCATCATGACTGCCGAGACTCTCTCACCCCATTTCCCGTATCTGAGGCTCAGCAACTAACACCTAAGTTTGGGCATCTCATACGAACGTCTCAGTAATCACACATAGTTTATGATGTGTTACGTGCCTGCCATCTGTACCAGTGTCTTCTTTCTTTGAAAATAAAATCAAGAACAAGTCCAGATCAAAACCCATTGTGGAAAACTGCACAAACTCGAAGACTTGACTTGGTTTGCATTTCATTAGGTATACCTCTGGGACTGTGGTATATTAACAACATCTTAACTGTGCTTTAGGCTGGTGCCAGCAGTCTATAGACCAACGTTTAATAACCTAAAAGAATGTTGTTTCTCAAGCAAGTTAGGCTTAAACTGAATCACAAAGCATAGCTTTTAGGTCATAGAAATTGGCTTCTCTGCTAATGGTTAGAACAATAACTGGTGATTGGGTTTGGTGAATTCCTTAAAGCAAAAATGATACCAGAACTTGATCTAGTACAGAATTTTAAGACAGATGCTGTATTCCTTTGAGATAAACCACATATTTCTCAGCCAACAGAAGAAGGATGATTACTTCCATTTTCTGCATTTGCAAATTAAGACTTTGTAGCAACAGGAAATACAGAGAGACCCATCTAAGAGCTTGGTGAAAAGGCTGCTGGATAATAATATACACCAATCATGGTGTGTGTTTTGTGGGAAGATAAAGTTTGTTTTTTGGGTTTTCTTTTTGGCCAATACTATCTATATTTATTAATTCTCTCTTTTACCCTCATTACTATTAGGCAAGGTAGATAGGACAGGTGCCACTAAATCAGCTTTGCAGATGTAAGAACACCAAAAAATCCAATGACTCAACAATAACAACCAATGAATAGGATCCAACTGCCTCTGGACTTAGATGGTCAATGGGGAGGGTTGGGGGGGGGGCATTTACTGCCTCTTGAAGATAAGCAGAGACCAGAGGAAATGGCTTGGTCTGAGCTGAGAGTTTAAATGCATAGGTAGGCAAAATTGTAAGATAAAGAGACTATTACCTGTCTTAAAGGAAAGGAATTTACCCTGATAGCTAATATAAATACTATTAATAAGAATTAACAGTTAGTGGCAGATACTTCCACATACTTTCTCTTAGTTAATCTTCGTATCAGCCGCTCTGTGAAAGAGGTATGGTTATTTCTGCATTATACATGATGAAACAGAGTTTCAAAAAGTAACTGATCATATTATGATTAGAGTATCCTTACACTCCTCAGAAGCTATAAGAACTTGAAATTTCTTGTCTTATTTGAAATGTTGAAAATATCAATTGGCAATAAAGTAAAAGTTTTGTAATTTCCATTGAAAGTAATAACAGAAAGACAGAAAATGGCTTCTGAAGTTGTTCTCAGGTGCCAGATCTTAGGTCAAGTGGTTTAAGGGTATAGAAAGAGAACGTCAGTATAGAAAAAACAATACTACTAAAATAGCGAAAAAGGATAATACATTTCATTTCATAATGAATAGCCATAGAAGGTATCAGAAATCCTTAGCCTAACTCTCTCTGTCTCTCAAAAATAAACAAACATTAAAAAATTTTAAAAACTTATAAAAAATAGGGGGCACCAGGGTGGCTTAGTCTGTTAAGCAAGTGTCCAACTTCGGCTCAGGTCATGATCTTGCGGTCCAAGGGTTTGAGCCCCATGTTGGGCTCTGTGCTGACAGCTCAGAGCCTGGAGCCTGCTTCAGATTCTGTGTCTCCATGTCTCTCTGCCTCTCTCCACGTCGTGCTCTGTCACTCTCTGTCTCTCAAAAATAAACATTAAATTTTTCTCCACCTCATGCTCTGTCTCTGTTTCTCAAAAATAAACGTTAAACTTTTTTTTAATTATAAAAAAGAAATCCTTAGCCTATCACCAGAATTGGTGAACATCAAGATTCCTATTGTACTTACAATGAAAGGAAATAAAACCTTTTTGGTAGCACCTAGAAGAATCTGCCCTATCTGGTTTCCAACCAACTCTTCAGCTCATCTTATCTGACTCTCCATGACCCAGTCGCTCTGTTCTTCTTTCAGCCACTGTTAGTCATTGACTTCCCTACTTGGGTATCTTCACCCAAGCTCCTTCCTCTGAGGATGATGGACTCTTCCTTGCCCTTTGCCTCAGCCTATATATCACCCTTCAAAGGGACTATTCCTACCACTATAAAGTAGCTCCTTGTATTCTTTTACATGGTGACTTGTTTTCTTCTGCTCCTTTTCCCTTTCTAACACTTGTCATACTTGTCATGGTGTTTAATTATGAGGCAGTTTCATATCCTGAAATATAAATTTGTGTTCTTTACGTGTTCCCCCACCCAGCGTCCTTCAGTCTCACCTAGGTGGCAAAAAAAAAAAGGACTCAAAAATAGCTGAAAACCCTTGGCTGTAAGAAAGAAAGAGATGGCAGCTTTTTTTTTTTTTTTTTTCATCATCCAAAGACAAGATAGAATTGGGGCTGGAGGAAAGACAAAGAGAAGGCTGAAGGGCTTCACTGCTTGTATAGACAAAAAGTAGGAGAAAAGTACCCAAAGTGGGAAGGGAAGAAGGAAGTTGCATTGTCAGAACAGAAGTAGGGTGGAAAAGATTCAGCACATGCTGACTTGAGCGTCAAAAACCAATTTGTCCATGGCCTGCGGACAACTGGTCCTATGACATAGTCCTGGACATGTGTCAGCTCACTGGATTTAGGATATTAACACACTGCATAATGTGCAGGAGGCTGAATAATGGCCCTCAAAGGTCTTCTTCCCTGGAACCTGTAAATGTTGCCTTACATGGAAAAAGGGTCTCCGCAGATGTGTTTAACAATCTTGTGATAAGGAGATCATCCCGTATGATCTTGGTGGGCCCTAAATGCAAGCACAAGTGTCCTTGTAAGAGCGGAGTGGAGGAAGATCTGACACAGAAGAGAAAAAGGTAACGTTACCATGGAGGCAGAGGTCTGAGGGCGGTGGCCACTGGTCAAGGAATGCAGGCAGCCACTAGAGCTAGAAGAAACAAGAAAGGAAGGGATTCTCCTCTAGAGCCTCAGGAGGGAGCACAGTCCTGTTCACACCTTGGTTTGGGGTCATTCAGCTGATTTCAGACTCCTGGCCTCTAGAACTACATGAGAACATGTTTCTATTGTTTAAGCCATCAAGTTTGTGGTAATTTGTTGGAGCAAACTAATCCATACCTGGAGTGAAAACTCCGACCAATGTAGAATTGCACTGAAGCTTTGGGGGGATTTCCTTTAGGTTGGGATAAGTGATAGATAGATCACTAGTTACACATACATTTATCATTTATTATTATTACCATCACCATCATTTTCTTACTCTCTACCAGGCAGAAAGTTCCATGAGAGTTGCAACCTTTTTTTATTTTGTTCACCATCTATACCCAGGGCTTAGCGCAGCAGCTGTCACATAATAATTGCTCTACAAATAATCATCAGATGAATGAAAAAAAATGCTAAAATATCAGCAGAAAATGAGGAAAACACAAACAACACATGGTAAAAATAACTCTGAGAAAGACTGCACCAGCAACTACATTTATCAGTCACACACCCATTATCTGCAATCTAAATAGAGATTTAGGTCAGTCTGACCCCATACGTAGGAATGCTTTCTAGCATCTACAGATTTGTACTTCATTACTCACTGACTGTGAGCGTGTCCTGGCACAGATACACTTTAAGTCAGCTTATCAGCACAATCTCAGTGCACGCTCAAAGCTCAAGCTGATCTGTTAATGTCTGAGAACCACTATACCCAGCGCTCATTTCTGCAGGCTGAAATCACAGGGCGGGGATGCGGCAGTTCTATCTGTGAGCTACTGTTACCGCTTCCATTGGCACAGCACAGTTCTTTCCTATTCCACTTTTTAAGTGAAAAGATCTCTGATCCTGAGCCAACTCAGAATGAGGGGGACCACACCACCGCCTGCTCAGGGTTGCAGCATATACTGGATTGTGGTGCCTTGTGTGTGTCATTCCAAAGGTGCCTGGGATAAAACAACATGATCGCATTTCTCTTGGCTTCTTGACAATGGTGAGTGGAGTGCCACATGATGCCATCGGAGAACAAAAATTTTCAGTACTTAACTGGAATTCCAGCTTGCACTCCTATTTCGTTACAACCCAAACAACCTCCTACTTAGCTGCCAAGAAAGGTAAAGAATCTGGAAATGACTCCTAGACAGAGAAAGGATGGGAGAAGAATAGCTTTTCCTCGAGGCCTCGTAGCCTAGAACAGACTTGGGGATCCTGGTGCCAGGCCTCTAGGGAAAGCAAAGACTGAAGCTCAAACTCTCTGCCTGCCCCCTTAGGTCTGTGCCTGCTCCCCTCTAACAGCCAAGCAGACCTCGGCATCGAGTGTGGATCAGTCCGGGCTGTAATTGGCTGTTTAGGCCACACTCTAGACTCTGAAATTTCTATGTCTGGCATGGAGTGGAGGAAAGGGTTAGCCAGATATAGAACAAGTCAAACACATTCAAACTAAACTCTTCAGGCCTCTTCAGTTTTCTGAGCCATTTGAATTCAAGTAAACTCCTCCTTTTTCGAAACATTACTATTTTTAGGAACGGTTCTTAACTTTGGAAACGGTAAAGCCCCTTGTGAGAATCTGAGAAAAAGAACAGATCCTCTCCCCATCAAGAATGCACTTACATAAACCCATAAAGGTTAAGAAACTTTGATGTTTTCTACAGATACATAAAAATACTAATTTATTAATGGCTAAGGTATATACTTACTTTTAAATTACAATGAATGAGGCCAGACTGCCTGAGTTAGAATTTCCAGTTCTATCATTACTTGATTTCTCTCTCTCTCAGTTTCCCTGTTTGTAAAATGAGAGTACTAACAATGGCACCTACCACAAAAGATCATTATGGGGAAATACTAAATGCATTACGTAAAGGGCTTACAATGGTGTCTGGAGTTCAATGATTCTGTATGGAGCCTCGACTACTTACAGGGACTGTTCTAAGGCTGAAGATAAGGCAATGAACAAAAATTACTGCTGTCAACGGGTACACATTTTGATGTGGAGCTTAAATTTTCATAGAAATCTTAGTGCATTTCATAGTAATTTTAAAAATCATTTTATTCGTGTTTTCTCTTCATTCAGGTAACAGGTAAATAAGTTTTTCATGCAGATTTCCCTTCTGGGATGCTACAGCCCCAGAGAGCTCAAATCTAAGGAATTCTCACTTCGCTTCATCCACATCCCACACCTGACAGCCTTTCAGCATAAATAATTTAGACTGTGAGTACTCACCCTTAACTTGGCACAGGTAATTTATAAAATGGGAAAAAAGCCAAATTCCAGGAAAACAATTTATTCTGTTCCATCCCTAAACTTTTAGTCATTCATCTGTTATGCTTAAAAATCAATTAGCGTTGTGCATACACTGTAGCAACAGCTTCATTTAGGATTAACTACAGAGCTAGGCGAATTCAACTGCCATTTTCCCACCAATGATGCTCTAAAAACATGCTTGGATTTCAGAGGCTAATGAAAGCCTCTTTTCACTGTGACATATTTTTAAAATTCTCATGCTTTTATTTTATCTTTCTGTCTGCCTTCTGCTTCCCACCTGCCCTCTCTCCCATCAGTACCAGTAGGGCATCATATTTCAGGTTGATTCTTTCGGACTTTCTCTGTTTAAAACAAGATTATTAGGAAAGGTTATAGATTTATAGGAAGTTGAAAAGGAACAGACAGGGAAGTCTGATGTACCCTTTACTCAGCTCCTTCCAATATTAACATCTTACAAAACTACTGTATAATACTAAAAACAGAAAACTGACATTGGCACAATCCACAGAACTGACTCATATTTCATTGGGGTTGACATTGTTTGAATTTTTATTTTATTTATTTTTAATGTTTATTTTTGAGAGAGAGAGAGACAGAGACAGATAGAGTGTGAGCAGGGGAGGGACAAAGAGAGAGGGGGACACAGAATCTGAAGCAGGCTCCAGGCTCTGAGCTGTCAGCACAGAGCCCGAGGTGGGGCTTGAACTCACGAACCGTGAAATCATGACCTGAGCCAAAGTCAGACGCTTAACCGACTGAGCCACCCAGGCGCCCCCAGGTGCTTTTTAAATAACTAATTATTACATTTGGTAAGTATCAGTGATGATCACAGTAAAGGCTGAAATTCAGTTTGTGTGTATTTCATGTGGGTTTCTGTGTATCCATTTCTGTATTTGTGTGTGTGTGTGTGTGTGTGTGTGTGTGTGTGCGCAAGCGTGTGTGTGTGAGACAGAGAGAGAGAGAAAGAGAGAGAGAGAGAGAACAAATTCTGGCCCTACCCATTTCATGAGACTGTTCTAAGGAACAAATGGGAGAATCTCTTTTGTAAAAGCTGTTCGTAAGTTTTAAGTGCTAAAAAAACAAAAAGTATTAGATTGTAGTAGATTTCTAATCTGTTTAGGAAAAATCTCTCCTTAGTAGTGTACACAGAGAGTAGGTGGAGCCCACTTACCTGTATAAGGAAGGGTGTGGGTGGTGTGTATAGCAGTGTCAGGAAAATCCCATCGAAGGGCATAGAATCACAGCTACAGAGTTAGAAGGGACCAACTGTTCCAGCTGTCTCTACAGGACACGTGTTCTAAAGTACTCCTTCGAGGTGGTCTTCTAGTATCTGATTAAAACCTCAAATCATGGGCACATAATGTTTTATGATTCAGTCTTTCCCTATTCATAGAGTTCTATGTGTTTAAAAGCTCTTTAATATAATAAACTGAAATCTGTCTTCCTTGTGGCTTTTACCAGGGGTCTTGGTTCTGCCATCAGGCACCTGACACAATGCAGGACAACTGAAGACAGCCAGAATTCCCCTGAATATCCTCTTCTCCTTCTAAACAGCTCAAGTCCTTCTTTAACCTGTTCATTGTATACAAGCCTTCTCATCTCCAGATGAATTGAACTGTCCTCCACAAGGATGGAACCCAGATTGGAGCACAATGGGGTGTGAGCTGAAGAGCACATTCCAGAGCACGACCAATCTCCTTCGATGTCTGTACACTGTATTTGTATTATTAGCCCCTATGCTCACATTAACATGTTTTTGTGATTTTTTCCCTCAACTAACTTCCCTAATATTCCTCTTAAAATAAACTGAAATCCCCAGGATTTTGTTTGTTTGTTTTTTCAGGTTTTGATGGTTAGCCATTCTTCCCTGATTTTGCACCTATGTAGCAAGTTTTCTGGGCACAGGAGCAGGATTTCATGTAGATTCTCATTAAATTCGGCCTATGCTACTGTTCTACTGAGATTTTTTAATATCTGGAATCTATCACTAAATTTATTTACTGTCTCTGCTGGCTCCACATTGGCTGCAGCCTTTATAAATGGTTCTTTAGTCCTTCTCAAAATTGCTGATGAAATACTTGGGCATAAAAGGGTGAAAAGAAGATCATTAGGAAGCTATAAATTCAAACTGTGACATTTTGACCTTCTGTTAATGTTAAATTTTAATTGAGCATTCTGCTGTTTTTACTGAGGGTTGACCTAAGAAGTAGCCCTATACAAAGGCCTCTGTATTTTCTATAAAATTGCATTAGGTGATTCAGTGTCTCATCTGTAAGAATCCCATGGGAAATTTCTCTGGAGCTCAGGAATACAAAAAAAAAAAAAAAAAAAAAAAAAAAAAGCTTTCCTCCCAATGATAGCTGAGCTTGTATGAGTTTCCTTCTGTTTTGACTTCCAAGATACTAATAGAGACACGGAAAAACACTTGCTCAATTGCTGTATCTTCTCTTTACTTCTACTTATTGATTTTTCCCCTCTTTCCATCATCCTACTTTACTACCTAACATGCCATGTTAACAGTTCTGTATGCACATATTGTATTTTCACCAAATATTGTGATATATCCTTTCTAAAAGGAGGCAGGGAAGAAAAACAAACGTACATAATCAAGACATCCTTTCAAATGTCTTTTCAGATAAGATCCCCGGAATAATTTCTTCACTTTTTAAGTGGGACTTTAGGAAACTTTTCCCAGAGGTCGTGTACTGAAATAGTTCAGGCTTGCTTCAGCCCTTCAAATCACTTTCTTCTAAAATTTGTTCTCGCTTCATAATGACATGTTCTGAAAAGCTTTCATATTAATTTCCCCATGTGGTACTTTAAAGTGTAAGAAGAAATAATTTGATCATTTGCTAAATCTTTTCTCTTTTTTCACTCTTCCATTACAGAGTTGTTACTTTTTTTTTTTTTAAGTACGTCTATCTGACTGAAATTTCTACTGAAAAGACTTCTGGATTGGGTTTTAGAAGCAAGGCCAGGTTCTTGCCTGGGGCTAACCACTCTGCATGACTATGAGAAATGCATGAAATTTCTCATTTACAGAATAAAAACTACCTCTTGATGAACATCTGAGCAATACTGGGTACTGTTAAAATGTATATAACTTACTTCCAAAGATTCTAAAATAGGTAGTTTATAATATATAGTTTGATTATATGGATGTACAATATTTTTTTAAACCCCAACTTCAGGAGCTTAAACCAGTCCAGGGTCGTCTGCAAAGCACTAAATCAGTTAAGCAATACTCCAGAGTTTGGCTACCACAAAAGCATTTGTTATACCTATTTCAATGAACAAACGAAGCTTTGCTTATTAGCAAAAATAGGTCAGAAATGGATTCTCATTCGTAAAATCAGTGACTCATTAACTAGCATGGCAAATGGAATGTAAATGGTAAAATTAAAAGTGTTATATATATGTGAAATATTAAAGACTTTTGGAGACGTTGCCCACCTTTGCAGGAAAAGAATGCAAAAATCTTAAGAAGGCTCATAGCCCATACCATAAGATTAGTGGCCTAAGTTTGGTCACTAAACCTTCCTATTTCCAACTGCCAGTTTACTAGAATTTCTGGTTGTCTGAGGCTGAATATAAGGGTAACAAAATCCTGGCCCTGGAATGTTGTTTCATCTGCCTCAGTAAACCTTTTTTCCAAGGTAATGACTGGAACATCTGAATGGACAGAGAACTAGAATTTCATCAGCTTATGACAGAGGCTGCATGAATGCCTTTTTGCTACTATGTTTGCTAAAATATGCTTACACGTATAGCAGAATTTGCCTCAAGATTTTCTTTCAACGAGACTAGCATTAACAATATCATAGGGCTACTGCTAACCCTCTTCAACCTTCTTCAGTAACCACACTTACTTATCAAAGGTGTGTGTGACTGGGGCACATGGGTGGCTCAGTTGGTTAAGTGTCCAACTCTTGATTTCATCTCAGATTATGATCTCACAGCTGTGAGATCAAGCCCCTCGTCAGGCTCCATGCTGGTCATGGAGGCTCTTAAGATTCTCTCTCTCTCTCTCTCTCTCTCTCTCTCTCTCTCTCGTTCTCCCTTTTCCTCTGCCCCTCCCTCACCCACATTAGCTCTCTCTCCCCTACCTCTCTCAAAAAAAAAAAAAAAAAAAAGAAAGAAAGAAAGAAAGAAAGAAAGAAAAGAAAAAGTCTGTGGGACTAAATTATCACAGTACCGCTCTTAAAAGATGCCCTGCCTCATTTTAATCTTCATCAGAGCTTTTAGTTACTACTCCCCTTATTCAGACTAGGAAATTCAAGTATAGGGGATATTAATTTATAATCACATGAACACTGACTGATAGAGACTGATGAGTCTGATTCCACTCTCCAATACCCCCTGCAGATAAAGCCACATGTTCATTGCAAGGAATGGATGAGAGATTATGAAATGCTGATAGCTGCGCCTATACACGGGTTAATAAACACAGGCTCTTTAGCTCCTTTAAAGATAGTTAAAAGTCAACCACCTACTACATTGAATTCACTTATATCTATTGCTGCTTCATATAATCACAATTTCTCTGACTGTGTTTTTGGTTCTTTTTTGTACTTTTCATTTTTAAAAAATCTATACTTTTTTTGATGTACCCAATATATTTAGATCAATTGTAATAAATTCATACACCGAGGCACAGATTACTTTGTGAAATAATTGCATGACCTAGCTCCAGAACCGTCTACTGGAAAGTTGGACTCTGAAATTATCAGCTGGAACATGCTTTGAAAAAGTCATAATTACCTAAAGGTCAATAAGAAAGCTCATCTCAAAACATGGTTACATACAAAAAAGTGAATGAAATGGTAGTTTTAGAATTGGAATTCTGAAGTGATATAGAATATTCATGGATTAATGATTTTGATGTATATCAGGGGTCAGCAGAGTTAAATGAGTAGTTTTGGGTTCTACAAAACTGCTAGTCATGCTAAAAATAAAAAAAAAATTATAAACAAAATAAAAGATATAAATACACAACAATTTACCCCATAGTTACCAATATCACATTCTAAAAGCTGTTTATTTTGGATATTGTGTTCTGAGCAGAAATCAACAAGGTCACAAATAACCCAGGTCTAGTTTATTTATTAAAATCTTAAGTCCTTAGGGAAAAGATCTTAGATTAATACAAACATAAACATTGATGTGTTCTTATTTAAACTTCTGAAATTTATGGTTTTAGATTATTCTTAGTACGTGTAGAGGTTATGGGGAGAAAATTGTTCTTTTCAGATAAAGTTATTTCTTTAGCAGGTCATAATTACATGTGGAGGTAATGGCATCCAAAGAATATGAGGTTATGAACAAAAAAGTATGTTCCTACTTCTACTTTCAAATGTTACACATTTAATCTACCTTAACTTCATGTCAAAGTCAAAATATATATGATGAATAGATAACATAATCAAACATTTTTGGGGAAGAGGTTATTATGTTTTTATCATACTATAGCTGTACATTAAGGAATTATCTGCGCATTCTTTTTCCATGTGCGTTATTTTTATGTATATTAAAAATATCCTTCCTCTTTAATTAAAAAACACAGGATGAGGAGTTTTGTCGTTATTTTTAAAATGCGTGTAATTGTTTATAGTAATTTGAATAGAAAGAACCTTGGAGTTATTATTATGCTCTTCTAAGCATTAATTCAACTTGAGTATCATATGGGGGAAAACTCTACTAGTTGGGATAATTTCTTGGGATAGTTTTCCAACTAGTTCACACTTATCATACCCGAACAGATGAAAATGAGACATAAAAACTATAAAATTATTGCTTTTGTAGGGTTAATGTCCATCAATGCTGAGGAAGCTGTTTGGACACAAAATGATGATTTGTTCTAGGATTTCAACATTGACTTTAGAAACAGCAGGGGGCAAAAAATGTGCTTAGGGGAGAAAAACCTCCAGTTATTTTATGAACATACCACTCCGTTCACTGATAGCAGCTGGTCTCCCCTTTTGAGGCCTCCGTGTCTTTCGGCCACCCCTCCAGGAATGATGCGGGAGATATAAATGGGGGAATTTTGCTCCTTTCCTCCCATCACGTTAAAACCAAGGCCTTCATCAGTCTTTGGCAGTTCGACTACCCGAGGGTGGGAATGGCCTTCACTAGCTGCAAAAGCTGCAACTGTTGCCTGAAAGAAAAGATGGTCATTTGGTAATACAACGAGGGAAATAAGGCTAATCGTATGCTTTGCAGTGCGTAGGATCAGGCAACTCCTCTTATTTTTATAGCATTCTCCTGTGAAAGAAAGAACAAGATGGGGCTGTGGGGGCGGGGTGGTGGGAAGATTCGCTTCATTTAAACGTCATCTATGACTCCTTTGTTTGGTAAAGCCCTGCCTAGCTATTCCCGGCTTTCTAGAGCTTATCCATTATGATACAAATTTCCCTTCTTCATAAAAATCTTCCCCAGTTACCTTAGTTAGATGCAATTCTTCCTTTTCTTGGACTCCAAAATAGGTTGCGTCCTCATATTACCTTTATACGGTACACATGCCATAACTGTTATGTATACGTGTTGACTATGAGCACCTGAAGGGCAGAGATGATGTAATCCACTTCTCTGTAGGACACCCAGTCTACCCCGGTGCATGTACATGAACGTTTATTCAATGTGCTTAGAAGCACTTATACGTGTATACTCTGGGGAATACATATATAATCTTGCTATTGCCAGAACACTGGCTTGGCACATTTTGTTTTTGCTTTTGTTTTTTGTTTTTTGATTGAGGATACCTAAAAGCAAATGAAAGCTAAAATAGGAAATAGATTCAAACGGATTATTATTATTTCACATCAGTACTCTGTGTTGTTATGAGAGGTCCTCTTGTCTGGTACAGATGTTTCCCCCTACATTTTACATTAATATTTCAACTCCTACGGCAACGTGGGCAAAATGAGCAGCTCATGGTTCTAAACCTAGATGTACAAAATATCATTTAATGTGGACGTCATTTTATTTTAAAATTCATACATGAATTTTTAAAAATAAGCTGGAAACACAACTTACCATTAGTTCCCACCCCTCATGGAAATAAAATAACAGCATTTAAGTAGTTTCTATCAAGAAAAGATCCTCTGCCTGCTTCTTATTTTCCATTTCCATTAACCTGACTTAACCACAGTTGATTAGATGCCTACTATAAAGTGATTTACTCAACACTTTGAAAATATTGATTGCCAACGACTGTACATTCTTTTCCACACACAGCATTATCACATCAATTGAGCATTATGCTACTGTCTGCATTTAGTGAAGTTTAGTGAATGATATGGAAATAATGGCTTGTTTTTAGCTACATGCATTTGCTCATGCAAACCTCGTCGTCATGCATAGATTTTAATGGCTGACATGGATGCAATGCAGACAGCCCAGAAACAACCAGAAAATATTGTGCTATTGCAACATTATGCTGCTATCCTGCTGTTCTACATGAATAAGAAATGAGAATGGTAAAACACTACATAATTCACTTTCCCCTTAATTAAACCATGTAGGGATCATTTTTCTGTGTGTGTTCCACTTCAGTACAAGCAAAGCATGATGTAACGATAATAATACCCTCCTTTTGCCTGGGTTAAAAAAACCTTACAAATCTACAGTGTTCAGTTACAGAATGAAAACTAAGAAATCAGGAGAGAAACCAAACAAGAGGTGATGTAACACAAAAGAATTAAATGGAAAATTCTGATTATTTTCACCAGTTCTTATTTCTTACACATTATTAGAAGGATAAGAGCTTTTAAAAAGCAAGCTGTTGTGCATCGATTACAGCACTTCTGTTTGTAAAATAAGAACTACATCAGTAATTTTAGTTTAAAACTACTGTTTCCTAATGGTCTATTTTCCAGATAATTTCACTATCCTATTGCTATAAGCTTACCATTCGTGTAAGATTTCCATTAGATTTCTCTGCAATGTCTGGATTTCAGTTTTTAAAGAGCACACGTGGTCACTCTCACAAAAGGTGACAGGCTTTCCCTTTAGGTCAGTGTCACATTCTTTCAGCAAGCTACCCACTGCTCAGCTGTATACTTGGAAGGATCCTATGTCAGTGGGTCTCAGGTGAGTTCTCCTCATGTCTAACTCAAGTCAAAGCTTTCGACTTGTGCAAGTAAATCTTCATGCACTGAAAGGCAAACAGGTTCTTTTGGATCAAAGGAACGTGTCAGAAAACCATGTATTATTTCATACAATGAACCAGTAGATTTGCTTGTGCCAAATGGACAGTTAGTGAGTTTAATGAAATCATTCTCCTTTCTTAAGCTACAGAAGCAGCAGAAACGTTCAATTTTCCATTAGGATTTTTACCTGGGAAGCAGTACTGGTTCTAGACTCTGGGCTGCCACTGATGTCTAAATTCTCTTACAGTGTACACACGAGAATACCTGAAACACACACGCGCACAATCAATTACTAGATCACTGGGGTCAAATGTATTTTTAAAGTTACTCAAGTCTTACCTTTGCTGTGGCCCTGGCACGGAATTCAGGACAGCCATTAACAGTTATCGTTTCATGCATATATTGATACACCTAAAATGTTCACATAAAAAAAAAAGAATGTGTAAGAACATTAAGAGCATCAATTCTTTCACTGCAGATAGGATGACAAATTTTCCTTTGTAAAACAGAAATTCTCTGTTACAAACTGATATAAGTCTGAATCAATTATGCTGATGATTTGGACCCCCAAAAAATCTCTCCTATTTGGTGGGTGAGGGCTGCAGCAGAGAAGGCAAGCACTTATTATTTGGTTATCTGTGTTCATCAGGTATACAAACTCGGATACTTGATTTTATAAAAGCTACTTTGTCCGTAAAAATTTTTACCCCTACATATAGTGCCTTCTCTCAAATATCTGATAAAAATTTTATATATAAAGCTGTGTAACAATATCTTTTCCTTGCCTATCGGAATGTATGTTACCTTTTGTGACACATATTCATAATTCATAAATATAGAAATACAATGATATCCAGGAGCAGGAACAAGTGAAATAAGAGATTTTAGCACTAGTAACACAGAGCAACCTATCAGCTCTGGTTCATGTTAACGTTTAAATGAAATAAAAAAAAATACAGGTAAAATCTGGACCCAAAATGATATTGTAGAAAGCACATAGGTTTTGTTGACTAACGGACCTAAGTTTCAGCCTTGCAGTATAATTGAGGGACTGTGAGGTCCTGGCAGAACCACTTCACCATGTTGATTCTCTTTTTGCCCATCTGAAAAATGGGTAAAGAATATTTATTTCGTATGGGTTTCATTTGAAATAATACTTTCGAGGCACCTGGCACCTAATAAGCACTCCTTAAACAGCAGGTATTATTATTATTTATGATTTTAGGCACAACTACAAAAATTGTGAGTAGAAAAAAAACGTTTTCCTTCTAAATTGTCAGGGATGGGATTACAAAATCTGTATATCGGTGGCAAAATAAATTGCTTCATTATAAATAACTTACATATACAGAATGACTCATAAAGGACAGTTTGAGAAGATAGAAAAAAATAACAAGGTCAAGTATGTTAGACTATATGCCCATTTTAAAGATTTAAATAATAGTCATAAAAATCAACTGCATAATGTGCAGAGGTAAAAGTCCATTTGGGATTTCGCTGGGATATTTTTTGCGATTGGCCCATTAACTATTTTGTAAAAGATGAAATAGAAAGTTGCAATCAAAGATTTTTTTTCCTTTCTATTAATCATATTTTCCACACTTAAGTCCAAAGTTATTAAAGTGAATTCAGAATGTGATTAATACATCCATTCCACAACCATTCTTTGAGTATCTCTGACCAATCTCTTTCCAACATTTCTTGGCTGGCTCATCATTTTTCAAATACATTTGGTTGAATCTCCATCAATGCTGACTCATCTTTCCCAAGTAGCATGTCTGGGAAAAAGACAAAGTGGTCTAGACTAAAAAGGTAGGGGCACTATTTAGAATCTATCAGGTAGGCTGAAACTTCACTAAATAACTGGAGTATATACAATTTTAGTGAGAAATCGGAATGAAAAAGGAAGAGTTTTCCAGGAAAGCATTTGTGGAGCCTGGGACTTGTTAATGCAAATTTTCTAGGTTACCAGAATAGCTGCTTAACATGTTTCCATGTTATTTCCTTGAAAGTACATCACTTTATTTTGCAGAAATATCCCTTCTACAAATAAATTCCACTTACTTGATCTTACAGCCCATTTGGGAGGAAGATTTTCCTTACTCTGCTTTTCTTGTTAAGAAACTCTTTCAAATCTGGCCCTTCATTCTGTCTTTACTCATTATATCTTGCTCAAAGCTCTGCATTAGTGTCTTAATTGGGTTTTCCACCACCAAACACTATTGACTTTAGTTATCATTGTCAAGTACCTACCTGATCGTGTCACTACCGAGCTTTTGGCTGTCTACTGCCCTTGGAGTAAAGGTTGCAAAGTCCAATGCCCACACGAGTCAAACCAGCAATAATAATGCAGAACGTAGCCTTTTCTCTAGTTTTATTCCCCAACTTCCTTTCCTCCATCCTCACTATTCCCCAAATATACAATGCCTTCCCAATTGCCTAGGCCTTTGGATATGCTGTTTGCTCTGTTTGGAATGCCCTTTCATTTGGCAGAATCTTCTTTAACCCAGTTTAACATGATGATAAAAGACCCAATTCAAATTTCATTTTCT
This sequence comes from Puma concolor, assembly GCF_028749965.1. Classification (NCBI taxonomy): domain Eukaryota; kingdom Metazoa; phylum Chordata; class Mammalia; order Carnivora; family Felidae; genus Puma; species Puma concolor. Next base: position 38,505,845 of record NC_141673.1, on the reverse strand, counting down.
CTGTTCATTGTTCCCTGCCTCCTCCAAGCAGAGAAATTTCTCCCTCCTTGATTTTGGACCATTTGAATTTTTCTAGGGACATCTTGATTATCTTTTCCAGGGAAAATGATATATTTACGTGCATCAAAGTATGTTTATGTAGACAATCATTTGCACACAGTTAGGAGATTGTCATCAGCTGATAACAGCAAAAACTAATTTTGTAAGCTCCTAAAATAAAGAAATAAAAATTTAAGAATAACTATCCTTAACATTCTAATTTGAACTGTGAATTAAAAAGTGGAGTATGCAAGAGGCAGTACGATGTACAGATAATGCTCAAGTTCTGCAGTTGCCACATATTAAGTGTATGATCTCGGTCAGTTACTTGACCAAGTGCAATGTTCTAATTTGAAAAATATGCCTTAGAGTTGTAACTAACTTCTAGGTCTGTTAGGAGGATTAAATAAGATTAGAAAAGTTTGCAGCATATAGTAAGTTTATAAAAAATAGCTATTATTATTACTATTATTATTATTAATATTCAATGTTTCCCAACTTATTTGACACTGGGATCTTTGGGGAAGAATCTCCTAGGACTAGCAGTCCATGAATACATTTTACAGAGAATTGATGGAAGACTGTAGTTCTTGCCTGGGGCGTTTCTGCACCAATTTATTTGGCAATGTTTGGGACGTTTTGGGTTGTCACAAATGAAAAGCAGGAGAATGCTACTGGTATGTAGTATTAGAAGACCAAGAGGCTGCTAAATATCCTACAATGTTCAGAGTAGCCACCTGTAACAAAGAACTATGTCAACATGCCAATAGTCTTGAGATCGAGAAACCCTGAACTAAGAAATCATGCTGCATCATTTCTTCTTATACATAATAATTAGTAGGCCATAAAAAGACCCTTGCATAGCAGTGAGTAAAGGATCTTGTAAATAAATTAAAGGGTCTTATTCAACAAATACGTCTTGAAGTAAGTAACCACAAGTCTGGTGTGCATTTAATGAGGACTTACTGTAGGCCAAGCATAATGCTAAGCATTTTATATCTAAGAGTTCAGTCAATGCTCACAACTTATGATTGAGGCCCTCTACACACAAGGAAGCAATCACAGAGATGGTAACATGCCTATGACAACACAGGTAGTGGCAGATCTGGTACAGAGATTCATATCTAATTGCCTCCAAAGTCTTTCCTCTTTCAACCACATCAGGCTTTCTTATTAAGACAGCATCGGACTACTACCATTTTGGTTGCACTGAGGAAACAAAAACTTGGAGATGTCACAAGTATTTATTTATATTTTGAATAAAGGTATCTAGGTTCAACATGACGCTTATCAGTATACATGTGGTGGCTGCAAATGTACAATACAATTCAGAAACCAACAAATTCATCACTCCCAATGAAAGTGAAATAGCATTTTTAATAATCTTTTATGATTATAATATACTATGATTCAAAGAAAGAAGTCAAATATTATTTTTAGTGTTTTCTTTTGTAAAGCACAACAGATTCTGCTTAGTCGGTTTTTAAACACTGGCTGACATGGTCTAGTTAGAGAGTCAAGTCAGAACTTGGAGACATTAATTCTATTTCCATTGGTTATATTGTCTTGTTAAAGTTTCTTAGCTCCTCATTTTCTAGGGACAAAATGTATCCCTACCTATCTTACTTTTCAAGGACAAGTGTACAGGTATTTGTAAAATTTTGAAGGAAATTGTTATAGAAAGCTAAAGTATTTTACCAGATGCCCTCAGAGAATTCTTAAAAGGAAGAGAAAATGGTTGTGTGAGCTTCAACAGAGGACAGTGGGGCTTATAGTTTCCAGAATCACTTGGGTCTCCAAATTTCTGGGCAATGTCAGCTATAGCAGCATTTTAAGCACATTCCATTGGTAAGATAGGTTAATTCCTAGTGAAAGTTGAATAATTTACAGAAACTCTTGTACACAGTTTGAGCTTACATTTTAGTATCAGTAATTTACTGACTTTGAATAAATCTCACAGATTCAATAGCATTTTGAATATTTGGAACTTATTCCAAGCTATCGAAAATTTACAAATATAGATCGATTCAATTAAGGCAATGGGGTTGCAGTCACTTGATTCAGAAAGTTCGTTTGTTCATTCGTTCTGCTAACATTCGTTTAGGAGTTACTCTAGTCAGTGTGTCAAGCACCTGGACCAAAATATGAAAGAAAAAAATTAAAGGCATCTTCTAAAACTTTGAATTAACATAAATCTTCACTATAGAAGGGCTTTAAATTTTTTTTTAAGTTTATTTATTTTTTTGAGAGAGACAGAGACAGTGCAAGTGGGCGAGGGGCAGAGAGAGAGAGAGAGAGAGAGAGAGAGAGAAAGAATCCCATGCAGTCTCCACACTGCCAGCACAGAGCCTGAAGCAGGGCTCGAACCCTACAAACTGCGAGATCATGACCTGAGCCGAAGCCAAACGCTGAATGCTCAACCGACTAAGCCACCCAAGCACTCCAAAAATTTTTAAATAAATAATATAAATTTTACTTTTCTTTATATTAAGAAAGCAAATAGACTACTTTTTCTAGATGGAAATTTTATCACTGAGAGAATAACAAATACAAATAAAGTAAAAGTTACACTTTTACTTCAACTTATTTACCAACTGTACAACAGAATTCCCATTTAGATAAATTAAGCTGAACAGCTAAAATTCTAATGCAATAAGATTTTTGCTTCTGAGCTTTCATTTACACACAGGTTATGTAGATAATATCAAAATATAAACTTTACATTGAATTATTCGTTTTGATTCTGTACCCTGATTGGTACAGAGAGGTAGGTATGGGATGATAAATCTGTATTATGAGTTTCTCATCCTGGTTCCCTTTTGTGTGTGACTTTAAGTGACCTACTATCTATGCATCTTAGTTTTCCATTATGTAAAGCCCTATCTTCGAGAGGCAGTCAAAGAAGATAAAGTATGTGGCTTTATAAACCATAACCTATTATTCTTATTAAATTCTTATGATAATAGCTACTATGTTTCTATTATTACTATTACATGCATGCCTAAAATGCAATGGAAGCTACACCTTTAGAATTTAGCTGCTTGGTCAGCAAGTGTGGAAACACCTTGAGTTCAAAATTAGATTTTGATTGCTCTGTCTTCTGCTCTTACACTTTTACTGCCTTTTGTATTTCGTGTTATTTTTAAAAAATTTTTTTAATGTTTTTATTTATTTTTGAGACAGAGAGAGACCGGGTGTGAGTAGGGGAGGGGCAGAGAGAGAGATAGACACAGAATCCAAAGCAGGCTCCAGGTTCTGAGCTGTCAGCACAGAGCCTGATGCGGGGCTCGAACTCATGGACTGTGAGATCATGACCCGAGCTGAAGTCGGACGCCCGACTGACTGAGCCACCCAGGCACCCCTGTATTTCGTGTTATTTTAAAATGGCTGTGTGAGGCAGATACTAGGTAGGCTCACCTTGCCCAGCCCCCATTTTCAGCCTCCTCCTCCTAGCACTGCCTCGCCATATGACCTAGTTCTTTCCAATAAGAATTTAATTGGAAGTAGGTGAGAGGCTTCTGGAAAAGTGTTGTCCTCTTGGTACAAGCGCTATCCTTTTTCCCTTCCTTACTTTTTGTTCTGAGTGTGAAGATGGTCAGCTGTAGTAGCAACCTACGACTGCAAGAGAAAGGCCAAGAAAAAGTGTCTATATCAGCTCTGATTATGTGGAGCTCCTCAAACACTGTAAGCAGCTGCCTTTATCTCTCAACTTGTAATGAAGAAAAATATTTGTTTAAGCCAATGAAGTTGCATTTTCTGCTAGTTTCAGCCCAAAGAACTCCTGATTGCTGTATTATTTAAGTGAATGTTATACGGAACTGTGCTATCTTTAGAGTTTGTTTTCTTTGAGCCCCCTCCAATTCGAAGAGTTGTATAATTTGTTCACTAGAAATTAGTGAAAATTTGTTAATGTCAGGGTTTGGAAACTGAGAATCTGACTAAAACATAGTTTAAAAAAGTAGAAACTAACTCTCAGGAAAACTTTAAGAAAATGAAAAAACAACTTGATTAGGCAAAAATGTTTGTAAAACACATATCTGATAAAGGTCTCATATCCAAAATATATAAAGAATTTTCAAAAGTCAATAGTAAGAAAACAACCTAATTAAAAATTGGATAAACTCCTTGAATAGGCATGTCAGCAAGGAAGATCTATGGGTGGCAAATGTGAAAAGATACTCATCATCAAAGATACTCAATATCACTAGTCCCTAAGAAAATTAAAAATAAGGCCATAATTAGATACATCTACACTTTTATTAACATGTCTAGATTTTTTAAAAAATGAACACCTTGTATGGGCAAGAATGTTGAACAACTAGAACTCTTGTACATTGCTGGTAGGAATGCAAAATGGCACGGCCACATGAGAAAACAAGATGAACAGTTTTCTATATAGTTAAACCTACACTTACCTTAAGATTCCCTTATGTATTTCTAGCTATTTATACAAGATAAATAAAAATGTGTATTCATGCAAAACTGGTATGCAAATACTTACAGTAGTTCTATTCATATTCACCACAAACTGGAAACAATTCAAATAGCCTTCAACTGTGAATGAATAATTAAATGGAAGCACACCTGTACAATGGAATACTGCTTGGCAATAAAAAGGAATAAACTACTCATACATGCAACAATGCGGATGAATCTCAAATGAGTATTGCTTAAGTGAAAGAAGTCAGACTCTATGATTATTTCATTTATATGACACTCTGGAAAAAGCAAAATAATAGGAACAGAAAATAGATCAAAGGTTGCCAGAAGCTAGGGGTGGGGATGAGTTGACTACCAGGCATAAAGAACTTTTGGGGGGTGCTGGAACTCCTATACCTTGATAATGGTGATGATCACATGATTGCATGTCATAATTAAAAGTCTCAGAATTGTACACTGAAAAGAGGAAATACCAATACTCTATGAAAATTATACTTCCATAAACCCAACTTTAAAAAAAAGAAAATAGTTTTAGATGAAAATATTCTGAAACTTCATCAGGATTTTGGAAATTAAAAATAAGGGCTTTGAAACACAAAGACCTACCTATATTTAAGATATGTTTAATATAATAAAAAGATGACATTAGCTCCCATTCCTTAAAGTTTATAAACGTGGAAAGCAACATATACTTTAATGGAGGGTAACATTTCTTTCAAGTACAAGATACTCCAGAGATTTTGTAGTGCATCATTGTGAACAGGCTGGCTACTGAAATGTCAATAGAATTACAATTAGGATACACCCCTCTATATCAGTGACTGCAAAAAAGAAATAAACCTTTCAGTAACCATGAAAAATCAAAATGTCTAACATTAGACCAAGGTACTTCAAGTAGAAAGACAAATGATCAGAATTATTAGAGCAAATTAATGAGGAACAAAGTCCAAATGGGAAAATGATATGGTCCAAATCCTACCACATTATAGTGGTCATTAAGGCTTGTTAAATGTATAGTTTTTGTTGAAAAAACAAGCAAGAATGTATATTTTTAAAGTAGGAAAAAAACCAATATAAGTATTAAGACTTTGTAGGGGCTCCTGGGTGGCTCAATCAGTTAAGCATCTGACTTGATTTTGGCTCAGGTCATGATCTCAGGGTTCGTGGGTTCGAACCCTGTGTCTCGCTCTGCGCTGACGGCACGGAGCCTGCTTGGGATCCTTTCTCTTTCCCTCTCTCTGCCCCTCTCCCACTCATACGTGGACATGTGCTCTTTCTGTCTCAAGATAAATAAATCAAAGTTTTAAAAAAAAACACTGATATTTGTATCTATATTTACAATTTTTAATGGTTTTCTTAATTTTTCAGATTTGGAAACTCAGATAAAAGTGGAATAAAGGAAAGTTATTTGATGCGGTATCTGATTTTAAAATATTTAAATATTCTCATAAATTCAAAGTAAAATCGATTCCTTCCGTGCCCTTTTATTATTATAGGCCACCTGGCTGGGTGGACAACATTTATAATATTAAGCCACAATATATTTATCATAATATAATAAAAAACACGGCAGGTTTTCTGAAGGCAGAGTTTAGGCAGGGGAAGAGGTATCTATAATGAATTTGTGGCTCTAAATTTAACTGCATGTAGTGGAGTGGGTTTCATCCATGCAAAAATAAGTGCCCTGATATGAATGTGTACACTGTCCTTCATATGGCTGGAATGAAAGAGAAGTAAAGCTTAAGTTGCTGAAAACATAATCTGCTTATTTTAGGAGGTTTTGTAGAAATAATTCCAAATCAACTGAAAATTGGTTCATCTATTAATAATGGAAGAAATAATCCAAAAAGTATTTAATTTTTGCCTTGAATTTGTCTTCCATTTTGGAAAAATGGCAACCATAAATAAATGCTGTGTACTTAGAACTATAGCTATCCATGTATCTATCATCTATAGTTTCCATATAATTTTGTAGCTGCAGAAACATTTTGTTTAAAATTGTAGTGTTGGAAGTCCTATAAACTAAGGGATTTAAGGTGTGAGACAATGTCTAGAACCAACCATTTTGTTTGCAAAAAAAAAAAAAAAAAAAAAAAAATGACCCTTACTGGTTACAAGTCATGTCTGCTATAATTAGACCATCAAGCCTCAAACCAATCCTGTGAAAGTCCAAGAAGGATAAAATTTCCAGAGAAATGTCTTTTTCTACATTTCTGTATGGCCATCAACTTTAGTGAAAACATGCCACCCACTGGACAAGAAAAATATTGACAGGTATAAAGAAGCAAAGGACAATACATCTCTATTAGGTTGAAATGATTTGCAAAAAACAGGTCAGTCATTAAGGCAGACATTTGATGGTATTACTGGTGAAATCAATATGGCAACTGATATTGCTTCCAGAAATGGGCCATCGACTTGAAGAAGCATTCCTCCTTGGTTCATTGACAACTATGCCATGAAAAGTACTCTTTATGTTCTCAAAGCAGGAAGGGGAAGTTAAATGGACTCTGCAGTTTTTAGTCACAAAGGACACAAAAGACCTTTTTTAGGCAGTATGCTTCATTACTTCATTACTATTTTTTTCAACCATGCCGATGCAGTATATAGTAAGTGCCTTTGACAAGGCAGCATTTCCTTTTAGCACTCAAGAAAAAATCTCAGTTGACACTCTCCAGTGCAACTATATTGTTTTCAAGAATCAAATCAGCCTTACTGTAGAGCCTCCTACTTCACTTGTATCCTGACAAAATACATCTGACAACTAAGTCATCAATGGGATGGCATTACCTATAACTAAAAACAGAAACAAACAAACAAACAAACAAAGCACTGAATTTGAAGATCGAAAACAAATATGACATTTTGGGACGAAAACCTTCTGGCCCTCCCTCCCACATGTTAGTCTCTGCATCCCAGTTTTACTTATTGTCCCAATACCCCCTGGGAAGGAAGGCCTACTTGCTCATGCAATTGGTCAGCAACCAGGAACTGTATTGGGCCATGATTTTACTAGAGGTATTGATAGTATTTCTAAAAAGTTAGCAGTCATGAGACATACCTTCATCCCTTACTGTATCTATGTCACAAGAAATCAGGCAGGAGTTGCCTGCTTAGGGTAGATGTAAATGGTCCTGTTGTTTTCTATTCTACTTTCTTAGGCCTAACCAGACATCTCAGATTCAGAGTGGAGGAAAGTTTGGGGGGGGGGGCTGTTATTTAGGTGTCTGAGCCCAAGCTTCATTATCCAATCTATATATTTGGATATATATAGACAAGTTCAGTCTAGACTAGACAGAACTGCACTAGAGAGGATTTGGGTACTTCCCATACAATTAACAAAGTGGTAATTTGTTTTCTCCTTCGTTTTGGTCCTTTCATCTAGCTTTCTTGGTTGCTAACTCCCTGAGAAGGAAAGGTGAAATGAAGATTTGAGTACTCCTGGACCACTAGCTATGACAGCATCTCAACAGCACTGAAACTTCAAGTCTATCTCCCACAATCCACGTGTGTATGCCCAAGTTCAACTACATGACTCAGACTTTCTGCTGCAAAGTGATACATGCCATTCATGACTTACTTTAAAGGACACTAAGTAACCTACAGCAGTAGAAAAGCTGAATTGAAAGGGTCCATAATTTGTGACCAATACCATGTCTTAGAGAATTTATGTGAAAATAGCATTACTATTGCAAGTGATCTCCGATGCTTAGAGTTAGATGAAGACTGGGAATATTTTGGACAAAGTGATGCCTTTAAATATCTACCCACCTGCCTGGCCAAGCTACAAAGGAACTAGGAGCTTTTCTGAAATAGTGTGTATAGGTTAATTCTAATGAGAACACATTAAGAAAGTTCTCCAGCACTCTACCTCCTAACATATGTGGGAGGGATGAAAGGATCCTTAAGGAGGGTATTCTGAGACCACTTAACAGGGAGGATTAAACGCCCCCTTGTGCCTGACAGTAAATGGCACATCTTTTTATTTGCTTTTGGTTTTGCAGGGACTCAGAAGGAAAGCATCAAAACTATTGGTATGCTACATAACACAGTCCTCAAGTCTCTATCAATTTTGAAATTTCCAGAGGTTATTTATATCACTCACTTTAAGTGAATTAAAATGACTATACTTATACTTATTTCCAAAGGCAAGAGAAAATACTTTGTTCAGTTTTATAGTTTTGTAACTAATTCTTCTATTGTATAAAAGCAGAATAATTAGTTGTAAAACCATAAAACTGAAGAATGGCTATAATTTTTAAAAATGTGTAATTAGCTATTAATTTCTCTACTTATTTTTATAATTGGTTTGTATTTCCTAGTGGGTTCTTTACACATATAACTTTCATGAGGTAAGACAAATTAAATTCCTTGTACAAATCATTTAATAACTGGAGGAAAAAGTGAAATCATAAATAACAACATTTCCACAGAGTCCAAATGGCAGATGGCCAAGCCACCAGGGAGAAATCTCTTTCCTTATGGTTGTCTAAAAAAGGATTCCCTTTAGGCAGCTGTTCCCATCCTGTCCTTGTTACACAGCCAGAGTCCTCTGTGACAGGAAATGCCTGAGCAAAATGTTGGGAAGATGTCATTTCCAATTAGTATAACACCATTCAAAGGGACTGGATTATCTCTATTTTCATATTTGGGGTAAAATTCAAATGAGGTTTGGGGTTTAAAAACTTGTCTCTATATACTGATTGGATGAAGATGATGTAAAATCTCACTGAGGATCCCAAAATGCTAGGATATTTCTCAGTGAGGTTAAAATTTATCCATGTACTTAAAATTCTGCAAGAGTTGTAAAGTTAGTTTTTACTTCCAAAAATAGGTCTTTATGTGGTCAGTGAATTAATCATTTTGAGTCAATTCAGTGTATATTGTCATTGTCACAGGGATCATATGAACTCATAAGTAAACACTAAAGAAAAAATTTAACTCAGTTATTAAAAGCCAACCTGATTACTCAGTTGTTTGAGTTAAAATTATTATGGCTAATAATGGGTTTCCAGAGGTAGTAGTAAAAATAAGGGATGCTCAATTAAATTGGAATTTCAGACAATGAGCAGATTTTTAGTTTAAATGTGTCCCACACAATATTTGGGACATCATAAATGAACTGTGATGGAAAAGGAGACTATTATAGTTTGGCAGGCAGGAAGTGTTGGATGCAATTCAGAGCAAATTAGTGGATACAATTAAGGAGTAGACCGAATGGAGCTTGGTGTTGGTAGGCTCTGGGTGAGAAAAGATGGAAAGAGGTCCAGGTTGGAGGTGTGGGCAGGCATGCAGGATAATGGGTTTGACTTTGGATGATATTGTATGAGCTGCCTTGTGATCTCCAAGAGATGTTCAGCAGACACCTAGATATGTAGATCTGAAGATCAGAGGAAGAATATAGACTGTAAGATATAATTTGTGAGTGATCTACTCAGTTGGCAAATGAAGCCCTCTGTGTATACGCTAACCTCTAGGAGAAATTTAGGGTGGGAAGATAAGGAGGTCTTGAGGGGCTCTGATATCTACTTAGGTAATTTATCAGCCAAGCCTTAGTCTTATTTTATTTTTTGAGAGAAAGAGAGAGTGTGTGCACACTTGCACCCGAGTGGGTGAGGAGCAGAGGGAAAGAGAGAATCCACACTTAGTGTGGAGCCTGATGTGGGGTTCAATCCCACGACCCGGGGATCATGACCTGGGCCAAAATCAACAGTCAGATTCTCAACTGACTGAGCCACCAAGGCACCCTGCTTTAGTCTTATATTTAACCAGTGGAGCCAAGGCATCTGTTTTGAATTTATATAACTCACATATATGCCTTTTAAAATGGAATATATTCAAGAGAAAGAGAATACTAAGAAGTGCATTTTGTAAAAGTGAGTTGACAGTAAAAGTAATTCATATACATTACACAAAATTTGCACAATATAGACCTGTATAAGCAAAAATATTAAAATAATTTATAATTCCGTATCAGGACACAACTACTGTCAACATTTTGGGAGACTTATTTCCAGTCTGCCTTATTTGTTTAAAAAATCAACATCAATTCAGTCTTATTTCCAGTCTGCCTTATTTTTGGGAGACTTATTTCCAGTCTGCCTTATTTGTTTAAAAAATCAACATCAATTCAGTCACTGTATACTTTTTACAATCAATTTTTTACTTAAAATATTGAGAATATTTTTCCCATTTATTAAATACTCTTTCACATTATTTTAATGGTGCCATCATATCTGATCTTATAAAATGTGCCATGACATATTTATGAAAGGATGATAGGAAAATAAGAGTCACTCTATACTCTAGGTATAGATCTTACCATCTGTCCATGTGAATTTATCAATTACCCTTCCTGCTATAGTTTATGTACTTGATGCTTATTCATTCCTATCTCTTCTCGCTTATGTTCAGATAGACTCAAGGAAATACAGGCCCATTTACTTTTAACTAGAAGTCTGTTAAACAATGGAAGAAATGGGATGGGGTCGATAGAAAAGAGAAATAGACTATAATTATTTCTTGATCAATTACAATATGTTTACTGCCAAATATACATTAGACTTGTCCTGATTTTCTTTACGTCCTAAGCATAAAAAATTAGCATATAAAAATAAAAATAAACTGAGCATTTTACCAATTAGCATAGCCAGCTCATTAAAACACAAAAGCAGCCTGTATACATGATCATTACTCATCACAATCCTAATGCACAATCGTGTTAGGTAGTGCCTAAAATTCTGATTTTCATAAGAAAGTGTGAATTAGAAAAAATCCTATTGGTGATAGTCATATGATTTTTAAACCACAAAAGTTTGTTGCTCATGCAAAAAAACATTGGGATCAGGTTGTATGACTTACTGTTATAATCTACCAATTACTTTTGTATTGTTTTACTATTTTTCTTTCTACTTGATTACTTGAAAGTTTAATAATGTTAAAACTGGATTACAGTTCAATAAAAAGAGAAGATATTAACAATTTAATTCTAGTAATTCCCTATCTGAACCTCCTGCCAATTTATTTGGTATACAGAAACAAAGTTTTCTTAAACTTACTACAGGAAGTAATTTTTGCTATAGATAAAATTTTCCATAACAAGTAAGAAAATTACTAAAACAGGTATTTCTTTTTTTTTTCATATTGATTTATTATTTTGAGAAAGAGAGACAAAGAGACAGACTGCAAGTGGGGAAGGGACAGAGAGAGAGGGAGACACAGAATCCAAAGCAGACTCCAGTCTCTGAGCTATCAACAAAGAGCCTGATGCAGGGCTTGACCCCACAAACTGCAAGATCATGACCTGACCTGAAATAGGACACTTAACTGACTGAGCCACCCAAGCATGCCTAAAACAGATATTTCTGAAATTAGGTAATTGCCAGAAAAGATCATTTAATAAATGAACTTTCAGAACATGAGAGATTACAGGCACATATTGAAAAATGAGCGAAAAAGAATCCTGAGTTTTGGTCTGGGTTTTAATACCAAACTACTAAGATTGCATCATCACTCCGACCTTGTATATGTTCCATGATTCCTCCTACTATTTAGAAAATATTTTTAAAGGATGTGCTAACTCACCACTTAAAGACTTTCTAGGGGCACCTGTGTGGGTCAGTCAGTTAAGCATCCGACTCTTGATTTTGGCTCAGGTCCTGATCTCTGGTGGGGAGATCAAGCTCCACACTGTAAGCAAGGGGCCTGCTTGGGATTCTCTCTCTCCTTCTCTCTCCACCCCTCCCTTATTCACACTCTTGTTCTCTCTCTTTCAACATAAATAAATAAACTTCAAAAAATAAAGACTTTTTAGATAGTGGTTGTGCAGTTCTCAAAATAAATCTTCAAAACAGAGAAGCAGAAGATACGGTTCTTTTCCAAAAAAGTTACCAGAAGGCAGATGTTATAACTGTCTGAGCTCTGACCAAGTCCTTCAGCTGCCACCAACCCTACAGCGAGGCACATTTTGGTGATCTCTGTGAAACTCATACAAATAGTTTCATCATAATTTCTAGGTATCTTGGAAAATAATAAATTATGAAACTTTATATTATACAACTGCATTCGTGGTCCTGATCTCTCTTCTTGAGAGATTGTATTGAAAACGAGCACTACAACTGATTCTTGTTACTTGTCATAGTTATGGTCTATAAAGTCTGCAAGTGCTGAATTAGCAAACACTGAGCCATTGTTCTTACGGGAAATGCAGGGCTAGGTTCCTACAAGCCTCTGGTCACAACACTTCCATCAACCTATCAGTTTATTAACTTGTTTTATGTGTGTTTGTTGTTTAAAGACACTTTACTCAATAAGTATTTCTGATCATTAACATTGAACTCAAGGCCAACAGCACTATAACTTATGCCTGCACAAAGTTAATCTAGTAAGAGCTCTCTCCGGTAAGACACATCCCAGCCTTCTTGTACTTAGGAACATTGGACCGCACTTTACCACTATGCCTGGGAGCCGGTTCAAACAGCAAAATCACCAAAATACAAAAATGAGATAAACATGACACTGAATAAACATGACACTAAACATGTAAAACATCTTTGCCATATAAGAGCTGAAACAAGAAAGTGGAGCACTGCCTCGTTTTGTCTCAACCAGAGAAACATGAAGGTACTTACATGAAACATGAAGGTAACTCACATTTTTCACAACTCTGTGCAAACAGAGTTTTGAGAGAATGGTCATTAGAGAATGGCCACAAAATAAATTTTAGCAAATAGGTGAATTCACAAATACGGAGTACATGAATAATGAAGATGGACTGTGCAAGGATAATTCATTTAAGAAGCTGCAAAATGAGGGGCGCCTGGGTGGCGCAGTCGGTTAAGCGTCCGACTTCAGCCAGGTCACGATCTCGCGGTCCTTGAGTTCGAGCCCCGCGTCGGGCTCTGGGCTGATGGCTCAGAGCCTGGAGCCTGTTTCCGATTCTGTGTCTCCCTCTCTCTCTGCCCCTCCCCCGTTCATGCTCTGTCTCTCTCTGTCCCAAAAATAAATAAACGTTGAAAAAAAAATTAAAAAAAAAAAAAAAAAAAGAAGCTGCAAAATGAAAACTATCAGAAAACGCTTGCCTTTCCTGACACTGTCCTGGCTCACTGTTACCAAAACACCAGACTATCCTCTTTGTGAAGAGTTTTCCATTTCGTCTTCTCTGATGTGCTCTATTAAATTCAGCTTATGTTCAAGGCACCAGGCTTTGCTCTGTTTAATTAATCTCGTAAAGCCCATAAAACAATCGCTAAGTTCTAATTTGTTCTCAAAGACGACCCCCTAGCTCTTAAACATGTGCACGTTTGATAAAAAGAAAGAGGGAGGAAATGAAGGGGATTTTAAAACTGCTGGCTTAAGGCAGACTTCTGTTACAGTTCTATTTCAAGCTCATTCATTCAAGGGCTAAAGAGACACACAGAAATTGGTGATTTTGTTCTCCATTTTCTAGTCAGATTAAAAAGGTAATTGAAGTAGAGTAGGTAAATAAACATAATTAAACATACTTTGTTTATGAAGGTAGAGCCTAAAAATATTCTAAGTTTGGTCATACAGAAGGGCAGTCAGTGTGTCCTCTCACGGGTAAGAGAGAGAACAAAATCACTTACCCATGGGTGCACACAAACAACCAAGTTGTTCCTAATGACAGATTTTATTTGGCTTTAATTATCCATACTGCTCAGGTTCCTCCCCATTCTATTCTGATGAGTTGTTTACCTATATGTCCTATGATTATGACAGGTCATTCACCCAAGAAGGACAGAAAAGAGGCTCAAAATATCCCTTGTGGTAGTAAATAAGTTTTGAAAATGAGAATACTTTGATATGGTCCACCTGATGTGGCATTTTGACATACTTCTCTTAACATAAACAAGTAAATTTAAAATACTATATTTTTTTAATGACCAAGCAATGGCTATAACAGATATCTCTGGCCTTTACTCCATTCTGTACCCCATCTATTGGTGTGGGTCAGGCTTGCTATGATGCTTAGGAATAAGGCTGTCATGACTTTCAGGGCATGCATACCTTTTCAAGATCTTCATTTCAATTCTTTTGCATAAATACTCAAAAGTGTGACTGCTCCATCATATGGTAGTTCTATTTCTAACTTTTTGAGGAACCTGCATACTGTTTTCCATAACAACTACACCATTTTGCATTCCCACCAACCATGTGCAAGGGTTCTAAATTTTTGCACATCCTAACCAACATGTGTTGTCTTTGGTTTGAGTGAAATAAGGTAGTCACAGAAAGACAGATACTTCACGATTCCACTTAGGTAAGGGATATAAAATAATCAAATTAATAGACTCAAAGAGTGGAATGATAATGGTTGCTAGGGGCTGGGGGTATGGAGAAATGGGAGTTTGTAAACAATGGGCATAAAGTTTCAATTAAGCAAGGTAAATTCTAGAGATCTGCTGTACAACATTGTAGCTATAGTCAAAAATACCACATGGTACATTTAACAATTTGTTCAGAAGATATATCTCATATTAAATGTTCTTACTACAATAAAATAACATTTTAAAAAGCGAATGGAGAAAGGGCATCTCTTGTGGGTACATGTGGAAATTCTTTTTTAAAAGGTAACTGATGAAAGGCTTGTGTTTTGGAACATATTAAAATGTTCCTTTGAGGAAAGAGCAGCAGCAAACATTCACTTTAACCCCAAAATATATCTAGAGTTTAGTTTTGTGAAAATCTCAGCTGCATTTTTCCAAAATTTCACATTTTTTTCCAATGTAAAAAGATTTGTTCAATTATATACCAATTATACCTGTAAAAGGATTTGTTAAAGATTATTTATTATACAGATTTACAAAGATCGTTCATTATTTTCATCTATATAAATCTCAAAAGCCAAAGTCACATTCCTAAGTTTAAGGGCATATTACTTCTAACAACTGTATTTCTTTCTTTCTTGATAGGAAATCAGTTTACCCGGACCTAAGGTTCAAGATGAGATATGGCAAATGAAAGTCAATTCACAAGGGTTGACCCTCTGCTCTCACTACAACTGCACTGCTTATCACACTTCCCCCTCTCTACTTGGAACCTGCATAAGATTTTGTAAAAGTTGGTTCCATATCAGGGCCAGAAAAAAAAAAAGTAAAAGAAAAGAACCACTTTATTGCTGCAACAGAACACAGCAAAAATGATGGGACAAAAATAATGGACTGTTTACATTTGCCATCTTAGGATGAAAGCATTTGGATTTTCTTGCTTTCAAAAATGATTGTTTTTATTTGCCAGGAAGTAGGCATGTGTTTTCATTAGGGATATTGTTGGAAGATCCCTACAAAGAAAAACATCTGCATCATTATCACTACTGTCGGAAAAATTCCTTGGCATGCAAAGCAGCAAATGCCACTCGTCTCGAGCAATGGAGATGCTAACTCATTACACAGCCCAGACCTGAAAATGAACTAAACTTCATTTAACTTTTGGAAGTGATATGCCAGGTTTAATTATAGATTGTAAGAAGAAAGACACCAAAATGCAACATTTTTAATGTGAAAATATTTCATAAGACATTTCCTCTCTTGAAGAAAAAGTAGGTCAGTTTTATCAACATGGAAGATGATGTGAATCTGAATGCATTATTAACCTGTCCTTAGGCGTGACGAAAATCTGCCTTTGTATTTCCATATCCTTCAAATTAAATCCTGTAAAAATCTCAGTTTCAAAAGGGGGAAGAAAAGCTCAGAAAGTTTAATCAGGTTGAAGTGCTTCATTACTACGTATCCTCAATCAGGTAAATGTTATCAATTCAGATTGTTGCAAACAATCCCTCTCTCAGCCACTAATTATTTCTGTCACATTGCCCATTCATTTTTATCAGAAATAACTGTCAGAGTAACTCAGCACTAAAAGAAAAAAGCCTCCTGATACCACGCCTATTTCTAAATCTATAGTGCCCTCTATATTACGTTCTTACCCACCTATGTAAATACATATTTTCAAAAGTCTTTTATTTAAAGAAAAAGGTTGGATAGTCACTTTTCTCATGTGTTGAGGAAATTATCTCTCTGTATTGTAAAATTTTAAAAATTCTACACTGGTGTGACCAATGAAATGCAAAGTCCATTTATCTGTCAATTTACAAGGCTTAAAAAAAAAAAAAACAACATTAAGTGGATCTACACATTCAATGCAATCCCAATCAAAATAGCACCAGCATTCTTCTCAGAGCTAAAACAAAACAGTCTTAAAATTTGTATGGAACCACAAAAGACCACGAATAGCCAAAGTAATGTTGAAAAACAAAACCAAATCCAGAGGCATCATAATCCCGGACTTCAGCCTGTACTACAAAGCTGTAATCATCAAGACAGTGTGGTATTGGCACAAAAACAGACACATAGACCAATGGAATCAAATAGAGAACCCAGAATTGGACCCACAAATGTATGGCCAATGAATCTTTGACAAAGCAGGAAGAGTATCCGATGGAAAAAAGACAGTCTCTTTAGCAAATGGTGCTGGGAGAACTGGACAGCAACATGCAGAAGAATGAAACTGGACCAGTTTCTTATACCATACACAAAAATAAACTCAATTTGGATGAAAGACCTAAATGTGAGACAGAAAACCATTAAAACTCTAGAGGAGAAAACAGGCAAAGACCTCTTTGACCTCAACCACAGCAACTTCTTACTCAACATGTCTCTGAAGGCAAGGGAAATAAAAGCAAAAATGAACTATTGGGACCTCATCGAGATGAAAAGCTTCTGCACAGCAAAGGAAACAATCACAAAGCTAAAAGGCAACCGATGGAATGGGAGAAGATATTTGCAAATGACATATTGGATAAAGGGTTAGTATCCAAAATCTATAAGGAATTTACCAAACTCAACACCCAAAAAACAGATAATACAATGAAGAAATGGGCAGAAGACATGAATAGACACTTCTCCAAAGAAGACATCCAGATGGCCAACAGACATATGAAAAGATGCTCAACATCGTTCATCATCAGGGAAATACAAATCAAAACCACATTAAGGTATCACCTCACACAGGTCAGGATGGCTAAAATTAACAACTCAGGAAACAACAGATGTTGAAAAGGATGTGGAGAAATGGGAACCCTCTTGAACTGCTGGTGGGAATGCAAACTGGTGCAGCCACTCTGGAAACTAGTGTGGAGTTTCCTCAAAAAATTAAAAATAGAATTACCTTACAATTCAGCAATAGCACTACTAGGAATTTCTCCAAAGGATACAGGAGTGCTGATTCATAGGGGCCCATGTACCCCAATGTTTATAGCAGCACTATCAACAATAGCCAAATTATGGAAAGAGCCCAAATGTCAATCAACTGATGAATGGATAAAGAAGATACAGCTTATATAGACAATGGAATACTACTTGGCAATGAGAAAGAATGAAATCTTGCCATTTGCAGCAAAGTGGATGGAGCTGGAGGGTATTATGCTAAGTAAAATAAGTCAGTCAGAAAAAGAGAGAGAGCATATATGTCACTCATACGTGGAATTTGAGAAACTTAATAGAAGACCATGGGGGGAGGGAAGGGGAAAAAGTAGTTTCAAACAGAGTGGGAGGCAAACCATAAGAGACTCTTAAATACAGAGAACAAACTGAGGGTTGATGCAGGGCGTAAGGGGAGGGAAAAACAGGTCATGGGCATCAAGGAGGGCACTTGATGGGATGAGCACTGGGTGTTGTATGTAAGCGATGAATTATGGGAATCTGCTCCCAAAGCCAAGAGCACACTGTTTCCACTGTATGTTAGCTAACTAGACAATAAATTATATTAAATAAATAAATAAATAAATAATCCTTGAATCTTAAAAAAATGAAATAAAATAAAAAATTTAAAAAAATTGAGTGGCCTATCATTCTATCTAATGAGATTAGGGATGCCTACTTACATAATACCTATCCAGTTTTTTATGATCTTACTTGAAGACAAAGTAGGAAGTAAAGGCCCTGGTCCAATAACTGAGCAGTGAAGAAGAGGAATGGAACCAATGATAGGTAGGTGATACCAAGAACATTTTTGCAAAAACTGGAGGTTTTTTCTGGAAGCCATCATGTTAGATTATGAGGTAGTATGATCACAAACAAGGTCAAAGCGTAGGGTACCAAAACTTTCCACTCTTGGACTGGGGATGACACAGATTCTCAGCAAGATCCTAAGTCCACTGCAGTGTTTTAAAAGTGTGGGAAGAGATGCAGGCTGCTGCCCTCTGGCTCTTAAATAAGGAGACAGCTGAAGGGTTATTGCTCTGTAATCTCCACCCTGACGAGGTAGAAGACAGGAAGATCATCCCCTGAAAATGAGAGAAAGTATAGCCTTCTGGAGAGTAGAAAATGTTTCTTTTTGGTTAAGTCATAGAGTCATAGAGTCATAGTGAGCTGTTAGGTTTTTGCCTTGTCTATCCATGTGGAGTGTAAGTCACTATGGACCATTTCTTAGATGGTTTCATAAATTCAATGTGTGTGTGTGTGTGTTTGCATGTGTGGTTAGGGGTTATTTGTAATAGCTGACAAGGATAATGAGTCTTCCTTTCTTGAAATTATATATAATAGAAGCCAACATTTGTTTCTGTTTTGTGGACATTCTTTAAGGACTAAATTTAATAAAGATGGAAGGGTTCTCTCACTCTTAATTATTTTACATAAATTAAACTTCAGGTTATTAAATAGCTATGAAGCTGTATAAAAGGAAATATTCAGTAAGACTACTCTAAGAAGAGTTGTAGGTACTTGAATACATTTGAATATGGTTCAATTAAATTGCTTAGTAACTGAAGTAGAATTCCTCTTGAAAACTATGAAAGCATTTTTTACTATTATACTCTTCTTAATATTGTTTCTGTTTTCTTATTCAGTGTAGCTACTCATATAATGCAAATAATGTTTTTTGTTTTGTTTTTGTTTGTTTGAATTCTCTCATTTCAGTTGGGAAGCACTCAAATGGAAATAACAAAAGATATACTTCAAAATGGCTCAAACCAGATGGTTTCCAAATGTTACTACATAATGGAATCACCTGGGGATCCTTAAAAAAACTGATATCTGGCTCCTACCCAACATTCTGATCCAACTGCAGTGGGGTGAGGGCTGGGCATTGGGAACTTTCAAAGATTTCCCAGTGATTCTCATGTGCAGCAAAGTTTGGGAAATACTGGCTCAAACACTGAGGAAAGTTCAAGATGAGAAGAATCTAGAGAATTAGCTCAGGGACTTAACCTTTTCATCAGAGACCCTGGTTTTTACTCCTCTGGAATGCTCTGAATGTCAGCCTTGTCTTTGGAGGCAAGTTCTCTTTGCAGCCCTCCAAAGGCTGTCATCATTCCAAAAATCACATCCAGACCGGACAATATGCCGTGGAAAAGAGGTAATCATCTGTTCCCATGTCTCTTTTTAATAGCTATGATATATTCCTCGGAAACATGTCATCGGACTTCCCCTCATGCCACATTAGCTACATCAGGGTGACTTCCCCACCCTGCTAAACCAATCATTCACAAGGGGAATGACACTGTGGCATCTGTCTTAGATTAAGCCAATCAGATTTACCCTCCTAGCTGAGGGAGTAAATTCACCCTTTCCTGAATTATGCTGGGAGGTGTAGGCACCTAAATAAAATTATATTTCTGGCAGTTGAAGAGAAGTGATGAAAGCTTTTTGGTAGAAAACATGGAGTGCCTGCTCTTTCTTTTTCTTCCATATTCTACTCCATCGCTTGTATAGGTGTCCTCTTAAATAAAACTTCTATGCATTTTTTCTTCCATTTTTCTTTGCTCAATAAAAATAAGAAGTTATGAAGGTGGCAGGGCTCAGAGGAATATCAGCTGGAAATAATCCCATTCATTTTTTTAATGTTTATTTATGTATTTTTGAGAGACAGAGATAGAGCATGAGCAGGGGAGAGAGAGAATCTCAAGAGTCTAGCATGGGGCTTGATCCCACAAACCGTGAGATCATGACCTGAGCCAAAATCAAGAGTTGGATGCTTAGCCAACTGAGCCACCCAGGGACCCCAAAACAATCCCATTCTTAAAGCATGTCCTTAGTGGTCCAGTCTTATTATAGTACGTACATTCCGGTTTTTTTCAATTTTCATTTTGTTAGTATTTGCAACCCATTCCCTTCAGACCCAGAAATGTGTAAAAAAAATGTCTGCCACATGTGTTTTATATTGCCAATTTAATATTAGTAGAATTTTGATTTGCATTTAAGTATACTTCATGTATACAGTCCGCACAAACATGCTTATCCCTGAAGTGTTACTATATTGACAGCAGAGCAAAGGAAAAGCTGGAAGCAGCTATTCTGGGCCTCCTGTAGTGAAATAATGGATGGTTAGCAACTTGACTGCACCTTGGTAGCATTCCTTCTCTTGGTAATGCTGAAGTTGCCTCCCACAAGAGTGTAATAGTAATTATGTGAGCCCATCTGTAGTAGCAAGACAATCACTCGCAGAGTTCTTCCAACATGTCAGTGTTTGCCTACTCAAGGACACAGGGACATCAGCCCTGCCGGTAAGACAGGAAAGAACCAGGCAGGAAGTATGCCTTTCTCCACAGCTGTGTGTTATTTGTCTTTGAGGTCAAACTTGCCAGGAACTAATTAATTCAGAAACCAAGAAGTGGCTAGTATCTCATTTAACTGTCCCCTGACAAGATAGATCAGAAACACTACCTGCCAACTTATTACTCAGCTTTAGTTAATGAAGTGAGCATATAAAACCTATTGGATAAGATCACTGAAGGCCGCAATTTGCCTCTTGGCTGGTTTCACAAGCGGGTTCCTATCAGTTATTAATCACTATCAGGTAGCAGGATGGGCTCACCCTTGAGGAAACCCTAGAGCAGAGACTGTTCTCCAATGTCAAAACCCAGACCCACTGCATCACAACTGCTCTGTATTTGACACTTAAGGTTGATAAGGATGTGACACCTAATCTATACAGTGACATGATTGCCATCAAGAAGCTGCAAGGAGAAGCCACAAGGTGAAGAAGGTAAGGTGGCCTTAGTTTTGAATTGGGTGCAGAAAAGGCATTGGCATTTAACCATTTAAGCCAAAGTATCTTAAACTTTATTTTAAAATGTCATGTTGTGGAGCGCCTGGGTGGCTCAGTCGGTTAAGTGTCCGACTTCAGCTCAGGTCACGATCTCGCGGTCCGTGAGTTCGAGCCCCGTGTCGGGCTCTGGGCTGATGGCTCAGAGCCTGGAGCCTGCTTCCGATTCTGTGTCTCCCTCTCTCTCTGCCCCTCCCCTGTTCATGCTCTGTCTCTCTCTGTCTCAAAAATAAATAAAACGGTAAAAAAAAATTTTTTTAATGTCATGTTGTATATGAGACAAATGAGCAAAAGCCTATGAAGTTCAACCGAGGGCTTCATGGGAACTCACTTTAGTATTTAACATGCATATGTTTTCTGGTCAATATGAATTAGAGGATTCCTCTGTGAGGGGAATTCTGTGGGCATGTCTGTCCCTTCGACTCAATTCAGACTGCTTGGGGAGACTGTTGAGTTGGCCGGGTGTGGAGTCATTCAGGCACAGGGCACTGCACTCCATCAAGGCACTGTGGGATGCTCTTGGCAAAGATTCCCCAGAGGTTTGGGCTGAAAACCATGTCTGTTGGAACCCTTTATTTTTTAAAATCACATCTCAGGTATCCTTGGAATGGACATATTCTTAAAGACTTTTGGAAATCATTTCACTGAATAACATGTATTTTGGAAGATTCTAAGAAGTAGACGGCCATACAGTAGTATATGTATTGTTAGAAATTTAGATGACGATATAATTATTAAAAGCATAACTGAATTATGCCTAAAGCCATATGTATATATATATATGTGTGTGTGTGTGTGTGTGTGTGTGTGTATGTATATATGATGTATATTATAGTTTCTTATATTCAAAGTAGTCATTGAGGAAAACTCTCCTTTTACTCTTTTTTAAGCTGCCAATATGTACATCACTACCAAATATATATACATAATGTACATAATATATATAATATATAATGCATTTTGTCTTCTCTTCAGTCTGAGAGAAGGCCACACTTGAATGCTCTCAAATTTAGCCCACGGGGCACTGAGGGGTCATGAATTACATAAGCGTGTTGCATGTAAACCAATCAGGCAAAGCTTAAAATTATAGAATCAGATATTTTCAGTAAGCATTTCTCATGAACTTTGGAGTTTATAGAGAGGTGACCAGTACGAGGAAAGTTAAAGGGTATAAAAATGCTTAAATTCAGGAGAGGCAGCTTGCTGGTTGCAAGGCTTTGAGAACTTCTGCTAACTCCTAATAGGCTCAATATCCCTCTTAGAATTTCAGTGGACAATGTATTACCATTCTATTATGAACGGACCAAATGACACGGAATATGTTATGAGAAATCCAGTCTCGTACTTAGCACAATTGGTGCCTCTGTGTGAGTTAGAAGAAGCTGGCACTTCTTCAAGACACAGCCATCTGCCAGGAAATGGCAATAATAAATATAAATCCGGGATGACCACAGAAATGGGTGATGTCCTTAAGGCGTGCACTGCACAGTCTTACTTGGTACCCTTGAGAAGTTCCAGAGGAATAACTAGAGCAAGTAGTCTCTCCTCTTCATTAGGAACAAAGGGGAATCCTGCCAGGCCAGGTGATCAGACCGATGCCACACACAAGTACTGGACAAGTCCTGGGCACAGGATGGATGGAGGACCAGCTGATGTGAAGTAGAGCAGGGGGCTCAGCAAGCAGAGAGGACAGAAGAAATGTTCCAGACATACATGAAATTACAACTGGCATCGCAAACACCTCCTAGGTGTTTGGTGCCCCCATCTGTGGCTTACGGGGAGAGACCACAAAGGAAGACACAGTCTCCTGTGACTAGAGATTATAAACAGGGGAAAACTGGCTGAGCCAGGACTATGGCCAGACTATGTAGAGTCATTTCTTTCACCACGAGCTCCTCTACATGCCAGCTACAAATGGAAAATGAGTATTTGCACAGAGGAAAACATTTTTGTTGACTATCATGAATACCTTCAGATTCACTGATCTGGTGTCTAATTTACCACTGTACATGAACACTGCAAATGGGATGTGTCTGTACTATTTTTAGCCGCAAACGAAGATTCGAAGGAATTATTTGTACACCTTAGGAAAGGTCAATGGAATATTCTTCTGTAAATGGAAAAAGCATTCACGTAGAAATGATCTAAGCTCCGAGGTCACAAAACTAGTGACTGCTACATTTTTGAAAGAACCGATATCACAGTCAGAAGTAAGAAATCTTCAGCTGAAAACCGTGGCGGGGGTGGGGGAGGGCGGAATGTATCCATCTCATTCGGCTTCTTTCTCTCTTCCAGACACATCAGAGGATAAAAGCAGTGGGGTGAGAGGAGGTAAAGAGAATGTATCAGTGGTTACTTGATTTTTTAGAGGCTCATTGAAAGGGAAGCTAATGGAGAAGAATGGGGAAACAGGAAATGCCCCTCACAGTGAGCACAAAACACATAATGAATTTATTTTCTAAATAACCTGCTACATTAAAATAAAATTATGTATATTGAATTGCAGTGTCTGGAACAAGATCTCTAAAAAATTATTTCTATATTAGCAAAGCAAGTCAACAAGCTTAATTACAATTCATCTGCTTTTAAATCCAACTAAATAGTTTTCTAAATTCAAATTAGTCATTGAGGAAAACTATCCTTTTACTCTTTTTTTTAGCTGCCAATATGTACATCAATACCAAATGCACTGAAATATATAGTTCAATAAGCATATGTTTTTCTACCAATTATAAATATTGCTTTCCTAAAAGAAAATCCATGTTTGTAAACCTCTAAACACTTGATAGTGAATAAACAAAATAGCCTGATAGATGATTAAGTTGTGAATATTTTGCTTGTAAACACGTTTAATTAAGCACTCATTGTAAAACATCTTTCAAGATTAAATGTAAGTATCTGATGGTCACAAATTTTCTGAAGTCTTATAATAAATTAACAAACATAAATCTTTTCATCACTGGGAGTTCAATGAAAAAATGCCATTTTGTCTTCTACAGAATGGAAATATTTTATGGAAATGGCAATAGTTTATGGAATATAATCACATTAGGCATTATTCATTTTTCTCACTAGTAGATCATTATAACTAACTAAACTAAAAATAGAAAAAATGTTCTGAGATTTTCTTTTACTAAGCTATAGCTTTACTGGGTCCAATTTTAATTATATAGAAATTCAAGTTAGGGAACATTCATTTATATATTCACATGTTTAAATGTGTGGCTACTTCAGTTTGTCTTTATACTGGGCAATGCAAATATTGTAAAGCCATAATTATACTAATAAGCAATTTCATTAAAAACAATTTTAATTCCATGATGATTAAATCAACATTTTAAATGGACTCTTTATTACGCAAGTTTATCCTTTCTAAGATGAAAATATGAGTATCAAGTATGACTCAGTGGCTCTATTATTTTCCATCAGTATGTCATGGAGATCTTAAAAATTCCTCCCTTGGCTGTAGTAATGTGCCAAAATTAATTAAGGCAAATGAACATTCTAAATGAATCTTTTCCTCCTAACTATTGTTTGAGTAATTGCCTATGCTTGACAAGGTATTTTGCATGAAATATCAACAATGTGATTTGAATCATATAATTACAAACTCTTCAACCATAGTAACTAATAAATTATTGTCCTCTCATGGGACTATCTTCAGACATTGAAAATATTTATTATTGAGAAGTTCTATGGAACTATTATGGTGTCTTTATAATTGTCTAAGACCTCAAATTTCTCCAATGTTACGATTTGGCCATTTTAATCTTTATCAAAATATAATTGACATGCAGATCTTTGTCATATCTGGATAAAAGACATATTTTTTTTACCTTGCTTAGGAAAGTCTGATTTACTTAGCTAATATCTAGCAATCCCATTTCTCTCAATGTATAGTGGTAGTTGGCTTGTCTCTGTCCTGGACACAGAAGTAATTACTATCCCATCTGTGAGGAAATGGAATGATTTTCATAGAAATTTTAATAGAATCCAGTTATAATTCACTTTCCGAAACAAGGAGTAAAATATATCTGGTAGTCAAGCAGGTGGTCATAAAAGAAATTTAACAGAATATCCTTTCAATTAGAAACTCGGGAGGTAGGATTCTTTAATTTTGCTGCACTGCCAGTAACCTTTCCCACATGGGTTTATATTCCATATAAACTCCATATGGGTTTATATTCCTCCGAATGGTTAGCCACAGGTATTCTTTAGAAAGATGTGCGTGGCACCGTCATCCTTGCTATGGCTGCATATCTACATTGATATCCCCAGGTGGATAGGAGCTGGGAATTGCTTAGAAAGGTGTGTGCAAAAAATGATGTCAACAAAATCAGTGAGAGAGAAATTATCTATTCTACTGTGTGTTCCAGAAGGACTAATTTCCCTCTCCTTTCTTGACCTTAAATAAAGAGGGACGACATTACTGCATTTAATATGGAAAACACACATCTGTTTACTGTCATCAAGGTAATGCTTCTGTTGCTTATTCACACCTCTATGAATGCCCTGTCACTTGTCTCTGGTCACTGGCCCCATCCTTCCAGAAGAAAGACTGAGGAGAAGAAGAGGATGTATCTCTTTTGGTCCCTTTTGTTGATGGGTTTGTTCCTTGTTTATTTTTTATATTTGCTTATTTCTTTGCATAGCCCCTGAAAAACTTGGAAAGATGCTTTTCAGAGTGATTACTGTCTCTTACCTAAGAACTGTGACTGTACCTCTAGGTGCTAGCAAATGGGAAATGAACTGCAAAGTAATTCTGGGCAGGACTTTAGGCAGTGGGATAAATTTGGGATGCACTATTGCTGACCTATGGGAAACAGCTTGGAAAAAATGCAGTTCAAAAAATTTCCAAGTATTAGGCTTAATAAATATTTGGTATCTCTTATATAATCGAGAGGTAGACATGAGGAAAACCAAGTAGTCTGGAAGACAAGATTACCTGTAATAGGTTTTTCTTTTTCTGGGAGAGCAGGCATTCTCCCTAAAATATCTATTAGTTGAAAATGGCTTCACTGCTTCTAGTGCTAACATAGAAAGAAAAGGACTAAAGGCATATTTGAATAGACATGCATATTTGTGATAGATCCTGAAACACATTTGGAAAAGTCTGATCTCAAAAATACTAAATGATTTCAGCAGGGACTGAAATTTTCTGGAAATACCCTAACGCTTTTGGTGATATAATGCCAATTATACAATGATTAGTAACTAAACTTTTACACTGCCTCCTGGAAATTTGGATTACAAACATATGAGAGGATATATTACTAAGCCACAATGCATTGTCTTGTGTTAAATGAGGCAAAGAAAGAACTAGAAGGCAAAAATATTAAAGAATGCTGTTGGTACACATGGAACACTGATATGAATAGAAATTACAGAAACGGGAACCACGATGCGATTTTCCAATTATTTTGGCTCATTACTGATAAGTAGTGAAATAATGTTTCATTGTTTCCACATTCCAGAATGTTCCGTTTTTGCCACTGTCCATAGCAAATAGAATTAGAACTGGACTAACGTTCAGGAAACTTTGCTCTATTACTAACTCAGGCACTAACTAGCTTGAAAGACAACTTAAACTTTCCAGATCTATTTCCTCAGCTCTAAAATTAAAAAGTTATAACAGCTTAAGACTCCAAATGGATCCGTTTTAGATAATTTACCAACCACTGGCATTCAAAAAAATTTGCATATACATATTCCTTGAAAAGTGATCCATAATTTCACAAGATTCACAATCACGAGATTCACAAAGAAGTGTATGACTCCCCTATGTCTAAGAACTACAGGATGATGGGCTTTCTAAGGTTCCTTCTTCACCTTATACACATTACTAAATTTTATGTCAAATACAATAGTTATGCATTCATGACATGAAAACAAATCATATTTGCACATCTGTACCAGTGTATATATTTATGCAAATACATAAAAAACCTAGACTTTTTTATGTTAATTAAAGATCAGTTTTCATCTCTGGAAACAATTTTTAAATGCAAATAAAATTTTAGTCATAATCACTGACCACCTTTCGAGGTTGGAAGCCGTTTTAACGTAAGTAAGATCTTATTCTAAACTAGCAGTGTCATCAGGTTTTGTCTGGGATCTGTATGAGCTCAGAACCCCATCTGAAAATCAAGGCCTATGAAAATCAAATATATGTTTGTCTACTAATGAAAAGGTCATCTTAATGAATTTGTTCATGCATCCAACAAATATTTATTAATGCTCGTTATTTGGTAGACAGTATGGTAGGCGCTAATTTTGCTATGATAACTGAAACATTCTCTGCCATCTGCTGAATAAGATTAATGACTGTACTTAAAACCTGAATTAACCTTGATGAAGGAAACTGAAAGAGACCCACAAATCATGAATGTGAAACTACTCGGTTTGAAAGCATTAAACTATGTTATTTTTTTTCTTTCCCCATGGTACCTCCAGTGCAAAAAACAGAATTGGAGTTATCATAATAATCTTTAGTTTATGGCACATACTTATTGTTCACTGATGCATGAATGGTTTGCTTTTATTAATTTACCTTCATGCAAACACACACATACACACACATGCAATAAGATTTCATAAATCTTCTAATAAAAGTGAAGATTAAAACTATGTGCCCCCCCCCAGGCCAACTCATTGCCTTGATTCTCCCAAATGAAATAGGTAGGCCATTAATGAAGGAACAGAGAAATTGATGAATTAATTAGAAACTCAGAAACAGATCCATGTACATAGTCTGGTATATATTAATTGGGCAAGTGACAGAGAAAATTATGAATTATTCAACAAATAGAGCAAGATATAGTTACCCTTATAGATAAAAGACAAAATCAGATCCCTCCTCACACTACATACAAAAAAAATCAACTCTAGATGGATTAAGAACATAAATTTCAAAAATAAAAATTTTACTTTTAGTAGAAAACATAGATGAATATCTTTTAGACATTTGGGTAGGAAATATTTCTTATGTAAGATACTCCAAAAAAGCATTGATTATTTAAAAGATAATCAATGGAGGGCACGTAGGTGGCTCAGTCAGTTAAGCATCCGATGTTTGGTTTTGGCTCAGGTCATGATCTCAAGGTTCATGAGTTTGAGTCCCACATGGAGCTTGATGCTTGGGATTCTTGCTCTCCCTCTCTCTGCTGCTACCCTACTTGCACTCTCTCTTTTTCAAAATAAACTTTAAAAAATACAAAAAGGTAAAATAATAGATAATCAATGTGAATATTTAAAATTAAGAACTGTATGTATAAAGATATCTTCAGAGGCATCTAGGTGGCTCAGTCAGTTGAGCACCTGACTTTGGCTCAGGTCACTATCTCACAGTTTGTGGGTTTGAGTCCCGCATTGGGCTCTGTGCTGACAGCTCAGAGCCTGGAGCCTGCTTTATATTCTGTGTCGCCCTCTCTCTCTGCCTCTCCCCCCGCTCGTGCTCTCTCTCTCTCTCTCAAGAATAAATAAACATAAAAAAAAATTTAAAAAAACACCTCAACTTAAAAAAACTAAAAAAACAAAGACACCTTGAAGACAAATTATAACGTAGGAGATACAATATAGGAGAACTACATATAACATCAGTAAAAAGTTAATAACAAGAATATATAAAAAAATATAAGCACAAATCAGTAAAAAAAATACACGAACGAATTTTTCACAGAAAAAGAAACATCCACGGCCAGTAATTACAAGAAGGGCTATGCAGCATGTTAGTGATCAACTAAATGCAAATGATGACTGCAATGAAATATTATTTAAGTATTCAATTGATATGTGTTTTTTTGTTTGTTTGTTTTTTGAGAGAGAGAGAGTAGGGGAGGAGCAGAGAGAGAGGGAGACAGAGGATCCCAAGCGGGGTCTGTGCTGCCAGCGCAGAGCCTGATGGGGGTGCCACCTCACGAACCCTGAGATGAAGACCTGAGCCGATGCCAGAAGGTTAAGTGGTGGGGCCACCCAGGTGCCCCACAACTGATATAGTTTAAATGTCTCCTATGACAATGCTGGAGATAGTGTGGATACACAATTTCTGTATTGCTTGCTGAGGTATAAACTGGAGCAACTAATTTTAAAAATTGTTTGGCATTATCTCTTAAAGTTGAATATTTGTATACCTTCTGATCCAGAAATTCCAGATTTAGATATGTACCCCAAAGAAATCTTGGTCATGTGACAAGAAATGCATGTATGTTCACAGAAGCACTTGGAAACAACATAAATGCTCATCAATGAGAAAGTGAGTTTTAAATTACACAATGGAATATCACATTGCAGTCAAAACAAATGAACTACACCTGGGTGGCTCAGTCGGTTAAATGTCCGACTTCAGCTCAGGTCGTGATCTCGAGGTCCGTCGGTTCAAGGCTGCATCGGGCTCTGTGCTGACAGCTCAGAGCCTGGAGCCTGCTTCCGATTCTGTATCTCCCCCTCTCTCAGTTCCTCCCCCTCTCACACTCTGTCTGTCTCTCTCTCTCTCTCTCTCTATCAAAAATAAAGATTAAAAAAATTTTTTAAATGGCAATTTGTAACTTAACATTCACTTTAGATGGCTTGTACAATTGGACTTGTCTACACATATGTTGCCAATACTGAGGGAATAAAAGGTTAAATGACTTGTTCACTGAAATAAAAATTGTCACCCATAGTGCCATAAATAGAAGTTCTGATTTCCAGTCCTATGATCTCAACAGAAGACAGGATGTTCACTTTATCTGACTGATATAAAATACAACTTCTTGGAGGACTCTATTATTTTGAACTACTATGTAAGCGCATGTAATTACAAGCTTCTCAAAATATGTACTGTTTATTTTACCATTTGTTAGAGCAAATAGAAAGCCCAAGATGAATATTTACCCAACAGTGATGCTAACAGCATTCAGAGTCATTATAGACTGCTTGTGAGGGTCTGTTTAGATACCTTTAAGATCAATGACCCATTAGTGCAATTATAGTCTAAAATGGTTCCTGCCACACAGACCCTGTTCTTGCTACCAGAAAGTGACATATTGATGTTATAAACACCCCTCACATTGTTACAAGTGTTTCTTTTCTGAGAAAGCTGCAGAAATATAATTTAGTTTAAAAATTTCCGTTTCTAGTGAATTGTCATTCTGTTTTCACAATTTTCTGTGATAAAATTATAAATTACATCCTTTGAAAAACTCAGTAAAATGAGTACATTTACTTTTCTCATTATTTTTACCAGTTTAAAAATCTTTATAGTATCTGTCTTCCTTACCCATTCATACAGAGTCTCACAGAGTCACAAATGCCTATGATGCATACATCCTGAGCCTTATATAGTTCCACGTCATTTATGTGAAGAAAAACATGGGTTACTTGCTATGTAACTACAGATTCATCGAATTGGAAGGATTTTAGAGATGAAGACCAACTAGTCAAGTAGTATATGTCGACTGATACCAAAATCCTTTATTAGGGAGTAGTCTTTATTTTCTGGCAGGTAAGATGGAAAGATATATCATGGGCCTTTTTGAGAATCTCCCGAAGTTACAGTGTTATCTCAAGAAAAATACAATCGTGTGTAAATGTTCATGCCGTCTTCTTGCCTTTGACATGGAGCTATTTTATTTATTACAGAAGATTCTGTGACTTTTTCCTGTAAAAATTAATGGTGGCTTTCTGAAAAAAAAAAAATCCCAATTAACCAAATCACATTAAGGAAAAGAAAACTTTTGTCTGCTTGAAATAAATTTCAGTGAGAAGGCTGTTTGATTTGGAAGAAGCCAAAATTTGGAGTGATCTTTTACAAGGAAATGTTTATGTCATTTTTAGTATGCAATCAGTTTTGAGTCTGTTTTAATACCAGCAAGGGCTCAAAGTTGCCACTCACACCACTTTCAAAAGCAAACAGAGGGGCGCCTGGGTGGCGCAGTCGGTTAAGCGTCCGACTTCAGCCAGGTCACGATCTCGCGGTCTGTGAGTTCGAGCCCCGCGTCGGGCTCTGGGCTGATGGCTCAGAGCCTGGAGCCTGTTTCTGATTCTGTGTCTCCCTCTCTCTCTGCCCCTCCCCCGTTCATGCTCTGTCTCTCTCTGTCCCAAAAAAAATAAATAAAAGTTGAAAAAAAAAAAAATTTAAAAAAAAAAAAAAAAAAAAAAAAGCAAACAGAATTAAATTCCCTTACAGCAGAACAGACTTGTGTCAAGACACCTGCGCTTTCTTCAAGACACTTCAAGTTGAATTTAGGTCCTACCAAATCCTTTGTCCTCAAGGTAAATGAAGTTATTTTTAGAAAGGTTGGCATCAGCGCAGCCTCTGTCAGCAAAGAAAGACATTTGAAACCTTTTTTTTCAATTTAAATCATTTAAGCGGAAGTAACCTTTGAAAGAGTTTTGCAGTCTTTCCAGTTGTTGTAGTTCTTCTCCGTGGTTAAACTGACAAGGCTTTCTCATTTTTGACTCCCTTTGCCCTCACAGGTATCCTTTCTGTAGCTCTGGAAAGGTCACAAGTTTTCAGCTCTAATTTCTCCTTCCAAAACGGCAGGTATTGCTAGCAGCAGTCATAAAAGATGCGTGAATCTGGAATCTGATGACTAGCCTCCTTCTTACGGCCATCTTAGAGTTTACTACAAGAAAGTCTAGCCACAAATGAACCTCTCTTGTCAAACTGTTCTAAGATACAGCAAAAAATAAATCAGACACTTAAAACAAACAGATAGATAGATAAATAAATAAATAAAGTGAAATTTCTGACTCAAGTTCAGCCAAGTACATTAACACATATCCTCTGGAAAGCCTAAAGAAAACCAAAAGACCAAAAAAACAAAAAAACAAAAAAACAAAAACCCACAACTTTTGACAGTGAAAAGAACACAACTTGCTCTATTTAGAAATAAAAATGTAAATATAGGTTCCAAGCTATGACTGTGAAATTACTGGACCACTTTTCACAGAGCAGGCAAGGCATCTTTTAGGATAATTGTCAGAATCTTTGACACTAATGCATGCTGATGTTGAAAAGTAATAAACCTCCATAAAAAGTAAAAGCTTTGTCTTCTTCACCAAAATAATCAAGCTGGATGTTGGACCGAGAAACTCCACATGTACTCCACATGTACACAGAATATGAAGAGTTTTCCTCCATTAGGAGTTTTGCAGAACAAAGAAACTTTCTACTGTTGGAACAACTTGGTCTTTAAAATATCAATGGGGTAACCCACATGTGCACACACTCACGCACACACACACACACAAAAGCACGCACACACATGGGCACGCATGCGCACACACACATAGACTTCAATAGGACCATCAGCATTCACATGATGGATAAAAATCAGAGCTTTACTGCAACAATCATAGTTTTCACTAATTGCCTGCCAAGTACAAATGGCACAGCTGTTATTTTCACCATAACTGGTTCAAAATATTAGCAAAATGTCAGAGTTCAGAAGCAGGTTATATCATGTGAACAGAGACACTATTTTTGCTGTTCTCGTGCTTCTGAGCAACCCACCAGTTCAAACGTTTCTAAAGTACAGGACTTGATCGAGATTTTTCCAATTATTCCTGGTTCCTTTTGCTTGGAAACGTGTCAAGACACGCTGGGACAAATCTAAGTTTTGGTACAGAAAATAAAAATTCTATATTGTGCAATGTATTTTCAGGATGTTCAGAAATAAGCTTTATTGACTTCATGCTCTTCTTGGCAGGAAACTTATCACACAAGAAACAATCTGGCTTTTGTGTCCTATCACATTTGGCAGTGCAAATAAAATCAAAGGAAATGAAAGAGCCATCAAGCTTTCTTTCCTTTGTCATCTGCCAACTTAAGTTCAATACGAACAGAAAGATATGTGTAAACATATGTCAGATATATTTTTGTTAATTCCCGCGAATATAGTGCTATTTTAAATGCCATTATATAACAGGATTCTAATTTTACATAATGAAATCCATGTTTAAAGTAAAACATTAAAAACATTTTGCCATAAATTTTTTGCGTGTAAATGGAAGGGAACAGAAATAGGGAAAGTAAACTATATGTATTTATATAGAAGTATTTATATAATTATACATTATAAAAGCATACATGTATATTTGCTTTTACTTCACCTATAACATGAAGCTTATATATGACCTTAAATTAAAAGCTCTTGTGAAAAAGTGATCTGAAATATGATCATCCAACCTTTGCTGTTGTTATAGGAAGCATCTTACATTATAAATGAGCCCATTGTTGGTTACCGCTAGTTATCTTCATCCTTCTACTTTTCACCCAGTGGTCTAGCATGGTTACCTTCCTTTCACCTCATCCTACCAAACAGTAAATGACAAGCATATTGCACATGATTTTTTTTCTTTTGTGGCTAACTATCACCAAGTTCTTAACTTTTTGTCAAATGACAAGGTTTCCAGATTCCTTACTATATTGGTTTATTCTAAAACCACTCCAGATTGCCAACATCTTTCTTAAAATGTGAGCCTCCTCTGTGCTGACAGCTCAGAGCCTGCTTTGGTAAGTCTCCCTGCTTTGGATTGTGTCTCCCTCTCCCTCTGCCCCTCCCCTGATCGTGCGCTCACTCTCTCAAAAAGAAACAAACATGAAAAAAACTTTTTTTAAATGTGAGCCTCCTATGGAGAAAAAAAAATTTACATTTGTCTGGATGGTTGGTAACTACAGAACTGTTATTCTCTGTATTTGTAACTAATATTTCTATCAGAATACAATAAAATTTTATTGTATTGTCACTAAAAGCCACTGAATTTTTCACCAGAGTAACTACCCTTTCTTAACTACTTACTCTTTTAGCTAGGTAGTGTATTAGTCAAGGTATTTTATAGTTTTTAATCTCATTTGATTTAATCTTCCCAACGTTATTATTGTCTTATTTCATGTTTAAAAAAAAGAATAAACAAAACCAGGAACATAGAAGTTAAGTAACGAGTACAAGATCATATAATTAGATGGCTAAAGGATTTGTGTGCAGGTTGTCTGAAACGATTGTCAACACTCTGACTCCATGTTCTTGCCATTTTTTTAATACACAACAACAAGCCATGATTCAGCATCAGCCTGTCTTCCATCTTTCCTTTCTTCCTGTCTTTCTTCCTTTCCTGTTTTCTGCCTTCCCTCTATCTCTTCCTTTCTACCTTCTTTCCCTTCCACTCTCCCTACCACCAACTTTTTTCTCTTTCTATGTATCCTTATTTCGTCTCATCTTGTCAGGATTGATCCAAGTATGTTTTCTTAAGGTAATTCTAAATCTGTTTTCTATCACACAACGCATCATTAGTTTTCTCATAAAGCTGATTACACTTGCTGACCATGTTTTCATCCACACAGTAGATTAAGATGTACAGAACAACACCAAAAACAAACATGTGTGTCATAATGGTATGTCTCATATGATTGTGGAATTAGAATACAATGGCTCCATTTATTTTGTTTTCATGATTAATGGTGGGGCAATGACTATGTCTATTAGTCCTATAGATTTACTTAGATCTAGCCTATAGAAACTAACATTTCTCTTCCCATCTGTTACCCATTTCCTGACTTACCAAAACACTATACCTAGTGATAATTCAGGACTCTACCCTTTAATTACAATAGCATCCATTGATTGTGTAATTATTGGATGCCAGACTCTGTACTATGTGACTTTACATATATGATCTCTAACTATCAGAATCACTTCAAGACTGATGGTATCATTCCATTATTAAAAGTTGACAAATAAAATATTAGAGAGTTCTGAAATAAGCAGCCAAGTTGGGATTTGAACATTGGTCGACTTGACTACAACAATGCTCTAATGATGTTGCTGTTTCCCATGATCTGACAGAATGCCTCACTGCGAAATTTCACATGATATTGGTGGGAGTCACTGTGGTAATTCCCAATCTATAGCTCTCTCCAGGGGAAGAATCTCACTGGAGACTAAGAGCAACTGAATAGCAGATTGACACATCCTAACTATTCCTTCCATGTTGATTATAACTTTTAGTATATAAACAAAGAAATCCCTTTATTAAGCAACAGTGTAAGACTTGGATGGGGTAGGAGGTGGTGCTGGATGGTTAATGGGCTCCATCCTCAGGGAGAAAAAGTGAGAATAGGAGCAAATGGAAAATAATCTAGAAGCAAGATCTATGATCCAAGTGTCTCAGATTTTAAAATTTATGAACCATCCCATGGGTGTGGTACTTATATTGGTTATTAATTTCATATAGTTTTAAAAAGATTTATCATATCTTATTTAAAATAATAGACTTTAAACATTAATTTTGCTTTACAGCAGTTAAAAGGATGCTTGCTACTGTTTATAACCTTTATCCAAGCTAAATTTGGCTTGATGATTGTGTACTATCAGTCAGGATGGCTTGGATTATGTTCCAACCCAATATTCTAGAGGCTTAGAGTCACAAAGGTGTATTTCTTGCTCAGGCTACCTGTTCGTAAAGGGTTCGCAGAGCCTGTATTTCTCATTTCCTCACCCTGCAACCCAGACTGATTGATCATTCACCAACTAAAAACATCACTAGTCGCATAGCAAAGGACAAGGAACACAACATACCATGCACTGACTCAAAGGTTTCACCAAGGAAGTGGCCCACACCATTTCCATTCACACTTCCTTAGCCAAGGCATCAACCACATCTCGCCTTAAAGAGGATGGGGAAATCCAGTTGTAACATGTGCTGAGAAGAAGAGAACTAGAATGTCTTCCGACAATCCTGACTATCAGAATGATTCCATATGGAATTGGTTTATTTTCTTAATCTACAATTCTACTACATTAGAAAATACTAACACACAGCATCTGGCAGTTGGCCAAAGAAGGCAGTTTTTGGCGACTGTGTCATTTGGTTCTGCGTTTTTGGTTCAAAAATGCATAGGACAGCCATAAATGCGGGAGCAAGTCCTCACCACAGACCACTCTCAGCAGCACATCAAACACCAGATCGATGAGCACATTCCCCTGGAAAGCAGGAAGCCTGAATGTTGTAAAACTTGGAAGATGGTGATGGTAAATAGATTAAGTCTGTTTATTTTTTATTATTTTAGTTTCAGAAAGAATTTCTTTGAACTGTGTTGCAGAAATGGGATGTCCTCTTAAAATATAACCACTCATATACTATTGATTTGTTTCTCTGAGGCATGAA
This sequence comes from Puma concolor, assembly GCF_028749965.1. Lineage (NCBI taxonomy): Eukaryota > Metazoa > Chordata > Mammalia > Carnivora > Felidae > Puma > Puma concolor. The sequence continues at coordinate 38,469,161 of NC_141673.1, read as the reverse complement.
GAATATGAAGTGTCAGGAAAAAGTTCATCGCTTGGCAATCGAACTATTTAAATTCAATTCAAATTCACCATTCAAGTCTCATAGGAAATTCTCTTACCAAAGCCAACATTTTACAATCCTTATATTTCAACCCATGTATTTCCTTACATTTCAATTTATAAATTTAGGTCGTTCAACCTAAATAATACAGTGATGAACAAAAACTTGAAGAAGACACTTAAAAAGACACTTAAAAAGGCCCAGAAATGGCCCTTACTGGGACTATCACTACCATAAAGTTTTTTTATTTCATCTCTCATTCAAAAAGTTCTGTGAACTTTCTCTTGTCAGCTGGTACCTCTCACTATTGGAAAAGGAACACCATGTGTCAGTCCATTTATCGCCATGTACCCCAAAATTACTTGCACAGAATGGTGCAATTTAACTATTAATCAGGTCCTTTGAGACCCTTCAACCAGAAAATAAAATATCAAGGTAAGTAGTGCCATCTACTACCTTTATTCTATGGCTACAGCTGTATGTGGATTGGCATTCAAATGAAACTCGTTTATTAATACATCAATGTTAGTTGGGTACATAAATGGTCTTGTTTCAGTACTGGTCTCAACGTGATTTTTTCTATCTTTATTACAGATTACAGAAGAATAATTAAGTAGAGAAAACATCTAATCTCTTTTAATCATTCATTTTCAGTAAAAAACAAAGTAAAATTTCATTAAACCATTCTTCCCATATAAGTGCTACCCATAGGCCAAGAGCTGATTCAGTGGTTTCATCCAAATGTAAAGCAAAACACGGGATTGCCTCAACATGTAACTATAACTACTGTTACGCTAGTGTAAGGTGTATGGCAATTTAAAGAGTTGGCAACTGATTCTCTCCCTTTTTTATTTTTTTTTTTTTGCATAATTTGGGTTTCACAGACTTGTTGACAATGACCTTTATCTGTTTTTGCTCTGGTGAATGCAACTAAGAATGACGCCCATGTAGTTCTTTGTCCTTTCTCTACCTGTCATGACAAAATTAATAACTGTCACACTGGAAAGTATGAATTAACAAATATTCCTGAAAAAACTCAAATAATTTAACCATCGAGATTCTAAGCATAACTTGAATAGGAAACTAAACCTTCAAAGGTTTCATGCCAGTAGAACAGTCAGTACCCAAGAGACCAGGAGGGAAAGGATTCTTGACTCAAGAAAATTTAATTTTCAGATATTTATTGCTGTATATTGCCATACTTCCCAGCTGCACTTTTCTTTACCGGCTTGTGCAGTCACCTGTCTGGCAACATGGGTTCATATTTTATGTTTTTATTGAAGAACTTTTCACTAGATAGGTATACAATATTATTCTATGATTCAGAATTATTGAATACCTATTGCTATTTTTATCATTACTTCCTGTAGTTAATGTAAAGTGATATAACGGGAATAATGAGGAACACTCCAAACTTAAATATGAATAATATCATAAAACTAGTGTAAAATGTGGGTCAAGATGAATTGATCAAAATAATATCTGTACAACATGCATTGCCCTTAAAGGACAAAATTATTATAAGGGCATTAGTATGAATCTAAAATTAATCTTGCTAGTCCAAATTTATAAAATGTAAAGCAGAAAAATTATATGATTTTTTTCCCTCTGAAAGTATTGGACTGCCCATAATTCAGTTATAGATTTCCATGGACCACTAATGATGTACATAGGACACTTTACCACAAACTGGGTTTGAAAGATATATTTATAATGCCTATACAAGGTCTTATTTCTTTTCTATTTTACTCTTATTCTCTTTTTTGTTAGTAAACTCTTTAAAGAAAAAGGTCTGTGCATTTATTTGAACAGATATCTATACCACATTTATATCTCCAGACCCAACTTCTCCCCCAAGCTTCAGACTTACATGCTTGTTAGACTCTCTACATGGATGTCAGAAAAGCATCATCAACTTGCTTTGTCCATAACAGAATTCTTGGACAGTCTTCTCCAAACTTGGTCCAAATGCAAAGATTCTATTTCCTATGTAACCATCCATCCAATTGTTCAAGCCCAAACCTAAAAGGCGATTGAGACTTGCTCTCTCATCCATACATCCAATGCATCAACAATGCCTGTTGACTTTACTCTCAAAAAACACACATTGAACCTGAAGACTTCCCACAGCTTAAACTGTTATCACACAAGCAACCATCATCACATCTCTCACTTGATCTACTCATCACTTTGTTACTGGACTCTCTTGTTTCCTCTCTTGCCCACACACTTGTATTCTCACAGCATTCAGAAAGACCTTTTAAAACTCTAATCAGGTCAAGGCAAAATTCTCCAAGGGCTTTCTATCAGGCTTAGAATGAAATCCAATCTCCTAACAACGGCATGCAAGGCCTCATGTGATCTGCTCTCTGGCTGCCTCTGGGAAGCCTACCTAGCTTATTTCACTGCATATATTCTGGCTTTTGGGGTCTTCCTTCCATGGACTAAGATCATTCTTGGCTCTGGATTTTTGTACTTCTGGTTTCTTCCACCTGGAACACTGTATCCCACTGATACTTGTGACCTATTCCATTACTTCAGTTAGGTTTATTTTCCTACCACCCTAACTTAATAGAGCTTTATTCCTACTTCCCCTACTCCTGCTTCTTTTATTTCCATAGCTTTGTCACCCTTTGACATTGTATTGCATATTTATTTATCATAGTTTTCTCACTGGAATGTAAATTCCACAAAGGTAAAGACTTCGCATTGCTCACATGCCAAATTCCCACTTAGCAGAGATACACATTTGATGTGTCCTATCCTTTAGTTAGTTCTGTGGAAAGTAAAAGAGATGATAGAATATCTAAAAATGAAAAGTCGGCCATCAAATCTCAGGGGAGTAGCAAGCACTCTGTGAAGGAAGAAAAGAGCGTGTAGGGGATTTAACCTTGATCTACAGAGTGACTATAGGAATTGACCTGAAAGAGGCCCATGAGGTTTCCACATATCTATACCTTTCCCACTGAGCAGTCAGTGGCCGAGAACTCATACACTTTCCGAAATTTCCTTTCAGCCTTTGGTTAAATTCATAGGTTAGAATTTGGAGACACAATTATGGTTATTTACTTAAGCTGTGTTCATCATAAACAAAAATCAAATAGTGAACAACTTCACCTGATAAAGATTTAGCACAAGCACAGTCTAAATCAAATCTCAGCAAAATCTAAACTGTACCTCACTAGATAGGCTACAGTTTAAATCTATAGTGAGAGAAGTTTTGTATGTCTCTGTCTTAGTCACCTGGGTCTTTCCTATGTAGTGACTACTCATATATTAGCATTGTTGAGGTAAAAATATATGCATTGGCCACAGGTAGAGTTGCAAAAAGGAAAGGAAGTTGGTAACAAGTATTCCTTGACAAGTGTATGTCCTCTGCTACAACAAACTCTCCAGAAAGTCACTGGGTTCAACTGGTTTGGGAGATGACAGTAAATAATTCATTAGTGGGGACTTCTAGCAGAGCAAATATGCTGGAGTTATGGACTTCAGGTCCTAACTAATGAATTACTACTTTGTACCTGGTGGGGAAGAAATGATGGACTTAATATTATTTTATTCAAGAAACAATATGGTATATACATCTTGAATGAACTTTATTTTAACAATTAAATTAATTAATGGACTAGTCAGTTCCACCACAAGTCAATACAAGATTCAAACAGTCATTTCTACACACTTGTTTTATGTTAGGCTTCTTAAAATCTCTAGCAAGGAAAGCATCGCGAAGATTTGTTAGAGGGGCATATCAGTCTGTTCAGAGATTTTCCATTATTGCACTAGACAGTAATGTTTGGATAACTGTAACATTAGTCAGTAGGAGGTTACTCTTCCAGATTTATCTAAGGTTCAGTTGAATGTTGTTTTAAGAAAAGCACAATCCCCCACTAATTATGACTATTTTGAACTGAGTATCCATATGACTTCATGTGACCACTAAATAACTTAGACTGCAAGTAAGTAACAGCTACCTGCTGAGGCAGTGACCTCATTGGTACCATAAAGTCAACATTTGGTTTTATATGACTGTATAAATGCTGACTGGATCTAATTTATGAATTTAGCAGACTAAATTATATTTTATCATCTGTCCAAGCAGCTAAAAACAGAAAGCTAAGATGTAGTTCCAATCTTAACTATTTCAACTGTTTGTGTGGAAAAGACATCTTTTCTATTCAGGAGACATATAGCTAAATATCGTTATTAAAATTTTAGTGTCATACCTCTCGAATAGCAGTACAAAACTCACTCTGAAGCACTTTTTTGAGGGATTGTAGCTTGTGCACTGGTACTTCTCCAGATTCCTGTAGTTTTTCCAGTAATTCAATTGCTCTGGCGACATCTAAAAAAAAAATCAAAATAGAGGGATCTAGAGTCAACTGTCTCTTATCAGCAAAGTACCATCATTCCAATGGGATGGTGTAATGAGTAAGTGGAATAAATTGCAAAATCAGAACTTACAATTCATAGCTTATTGATCTCATCTTTTGATAAAAAGTCATTTTAATTTGTTCTACACAATTAGTCACTGAATACACCTTCTTTAATGGCATTTCATATATGTTCTCTGTCACGCAAATCAGTTTGAATATTATTTCAGGAAAGAAGAGGTAGCGTGTCTTTCATTGATACCCCAATAACCAAAGAAAGCCTGTCAATTTTGCCTCTGAGATGTTGTTTTCAGTGTGACTTTTCCTTTCCCATACCACATTTATCACATCTGCAATTTTACATTTATTAATATAACAAATGTTTATCTATAAACTCTTACAGTTTAAACTCTTACCCAAACTCTATCTAAGTTGGGTCACCTTGGCATCCCCATAGTATAATACAGTGAATAAATATTTGATGAATGAATGAAGGAAGGAATGAATAAATTTATGAATGAATGGGCTTTCTCCATATGGCTATTATTATTCCAAGCCCTTATCATCATCTCCCCTCTATCCAAATAGAGTCATTTCTTCTCCAGCCTCTTCATATGGTCCATAAGGTTATTTTCCTAAAATAATCTGATTGTGTACCCACCTACCAGCTTCTAAGAACAGTACCAAGCAAAAAAAATTCAATAATAAGTTAAAGGCTCATCTTTTGCTGGACAATATCAAAGGTTAATGTATCAAGAAACATTGTCTTTTATACCCATAGCTTTAAAATTCCCAGGATGGTTTTGTAGTGCCTAGAGAAAATGATACGATGAAAGGACATTTTAAAAATAGCTTACGGTGACCTCTTCTATCTGTTGTAGTTAATAACTCAGTGCAGTCACTTAGGCATTTATGTTTAAGATGGAAGGTTTTCAGTTTCTAAGTGATTAGCTCCAGAAAGCATCCCATATCCCTGCCAGATTATAAATTCATCCAGCCAGCCAGCCAGCCAGCCAGCCAGCCACTAATTTCTCTTCCCATTAGACTTGGCACTAAGTTTAACTGGAAGAGTTAAGACATACTTCCTTTCTGAACTCACAATCAAATGAAAAAAAATATAACAGCATTGTTACCTATAATAAAATCATTACCTCCTCAGAATTTGGGTGGGATTGGCATACATATATGTCTCTATCAAAGAAAATAACTAGTGAGTGACTTTAATGGAGACTCTCCCTTGAAGTATTGCCAACTGATTGTTAATTGTGGCCCAATGAAGCAAAAATCATGAAATCAACACAACACTGCCAGTCTGAAAAGTTTGTCTTTTTGTGCATAAATTGGAAGTCAACGTAGTCAATTAGACAATACCAACTGTATCCACAATCAATAAGTTACCAAGCTAAGAACGTATGCATCTTTAACTACACAAAAGACTACATGGATGTCTACAGGTATGTGGAACTCTCAACTGTTACAAACTGAGCTCATTAATTTTTTTCCTGAAACTAGTTCTTCTCTTTCTTTGTTCCATAATTCCATGCATAGCATTCCTACCAAGCCTGTCCTCCAAGCTAAACATCATCTTTCACATTCATCCCCACATGCAGTTAGTCAGTAAGAGCTGTATATTCTATCTGAAATGTACGTTTTGAATGGAGCCCTTTCGCTTGATTACTTCAGAAAAGCCTTTATTATTTTTCACCTGTATTACTGGAACATCTCCCAACTGTTTTTTAAATTAGCCTTTTTTTTGTTCATTCCATCCTCCACCTTGCTACCAGAGTGATTATCCTGAATGATAAACCTCACTATTATGCTCCGCCACATAAAACCTCTGACTTCCCACTGCCTACAGGGTGAAGTTCAGATCATTTAGGGTTACATACAGGGCCCTTAATAACCATCCTCTCCAGACTCATCTCTAGAAACCTCCTCCTGCCCATTCTATACTTTGGCCATCCAAAATATTTTTTATTCTAGGACATGCCACAGATTTCCATACCTATATGGCTTTGCACATATCATCCCTTATTCCTGGAATGCAGTTAATTCATTCATCCAATAAGGCCAGACACTGCAGTATGCATGGGACATAGTGGTGAAGGGGATAGCTGGTTGCTGTCACTTGCATGAAATTTATAGGTTTGCGGGGGGGGGGGGGGGGGAGGAGTCACAGACATGCAATAAAATGGGCTTGTCCTATAAAAGAATTGCTTGAGGTTAGTGGATGAATGTATAACAAAGACATTTATCATAGCTCAGGAGGTCAGGAAGGATCTCTTCGTGGAAGTAACAGCTAAGCAGAATCCTAGGTAGGAGGTGCAGGTGGGGAAAATGGGAAGTGTTCTAGGCAAATAAATGCAGGTTGAAGTCTTATAAGAGAGTGTGGGGCATTCAGAGAACTGAAAAGAATTAGGCAGGCTGAAATTGGAACCAGAGTAAGAGTAGCAAGAGATGAAGTAGAGAGATATCATATCATGGAAGGTGTTTTAAATCATGTATGGAAGACTTGGCTTAAATAGCATCTCCTTAGACAGGTCTATGTCTATGTTCTACATTTCTCTTTTCATTCAGCCACTGTAATAAATGCTACTCAAACTACACCTCTGTTTGCATGTATACACGCCCCTTTATCCTTGCAAATCTATAAGCTTCTTGAGATTCCAGGAACAATATCTTATTTGTCATGGTATCCATTGTTCAATGCAGAGTACTAGACAAATATTAGGTGTTTGATACACACTTACAGAATGAGCAATAGATTAATTAATGAAACTAACTCAAAGGGTTAGGGGTTTATGTCTAGGTGGACACATAACTTCTCATGAGACTAAACCTCCAGATCACTATGAACCTTCGTCAAGACTGGCATGGATCTGGTGTGGGGAAGGAGGCAAGCCTGCATCTGTAGGCTAAAGGGCACTGAGTAACCACACTGAGGGAAGTTCAGAAAAGCTGAAAATGACACCAAGCGGAATATTCAGGAGTTCTCAACCTTGGCTGCACATTACATTCATCTGAGGTACATTTAAAAATTATTAGTGCCTGGGACTCACCTCCCCCCCACCCCGCAGATTATACCAGAATATTCAGAATATTGGTTCTCAGGGGCGCCTGGGTGGCTCAGTCAGTTAGGCATCCGACTTTGGCTCAGGTCATGATGTCACGGTTTGTGGGTTCAAGCCCCGCATCAGGATCTGTGCTGACAGCTCAGAGCCTGGAGCCTGCTGCAGATTCTGTGCCCCCCGTCTCTCTCTGCCCCACCCCTGCTTGTGCTCTGTCTCTCTCTGTCTTTCAAAAATGAATAAACATTAAAAAAAATTTTTTTAAGAATATTGGTTCTCGGGGCGCCTGGGTGGCGCAGTCGGTTGAGCGTCCGACTTCAGCCAGGTCACGATCTCGCGGTCCGTGAGTTCGAGCCCCGCGTCACACTCTGGGCTGATGGCTCAGAGCCTGGAGCCTGTTTCCGATTCTGTGTCTCCCTCTCTCTCTGCCCCTGCCCCGTTCGTGCTCTGTCTCTCTCTGTCCCAAAAATAAATAAACGTTGAAAAAAAAAATTTAAAAAAAAAAGAATATTGGTTCTCAACCTTGGCCGTAGATTGGTATCACTTAGGGAGTTGTAAAAACCATAGATGCTTACGTCCCACCTGGAAGATTCTGATGTGATTGGCAGAGTTAGGCCTGGGTATGAGGCTTTCAAAAAGCCTCCAGGTGATGCTGAAGTGCAGCCAAGGTTGAGAACCACTGGTCTATTTGGCATAGGTATCTTTATAGCCCCTATGTGATTCTAATGTGCAGTCGGGGTTGAAGAACTCAGGTACAGATTAATGGCTCTAAACCATGAATATGCTTAACAGTCGCCTGGGGGAAATTACTAAAATGTATGTTTATGACCCTTCTCCCACCCCCACTTTAGAGAGGTTAATTCAGAAGGTTGTGAAAGTAAGGCCTAGGAATTTGCCTTTTAAACAAACACTTCAAGTGATTCCAAAGTTGCCGGTTCACAGACCCCATTTGTTGAGAAAGTAAATAAAATGATTTTTCATTATTCTTTAATGCCCTGGATAACACTAAATGGGGTTTTTCCAAGGGTCTCAGAATGACTGATAAAAGCCCATGGATGAAAGTAATTAGTGTTAAGTACCACCCCATTCTAAACAGTGTTCCTTAGCAAAGGCTGTCACTAGAATCACTTGCAGAGTTTTTAAACCAGTCTGCTACCCCACACTAATTATATCAAAATCTCTAAACCTGAGATCCAGTCATCAGGATTTTTGTTTGTTTGTTTGTTTAAGCTCCAGATGATTCCTGTGACCATTCAAGGTTAAGATATATCATTCAAAAAAGGCGATCAAGGAAACCAGGCACATCCTATTAAAGGCTGAGCCAGAAATAAAAAATAAAAAATAAAAAATAAAAAATAAAGGCTGGGCCAGCCCTGTCACATTACACCATAGGCCTTTTCCAGTCCTGAGTAAACAGTAATTGTGAGATGAAAAAAAAAAAAAAATCCATGGAGAAGTGTTACATCACTAATTGGGGTCACAGTACTGTCTTTGCTTCCCTTGTGTCACTGAGAAGTGTTCACAGTAGAACCAATGGTAGCCACTGGGGGGGGGCTTGAACGAAGGCAGACTAGACTGTTTCCTGGGTGCACAGGAAACGCAATGGACTTGGTGGTCTGCCTGCCATCTATGCCTATGTGATCAGAGGGAGAGAACTGGACAGCGGAGCCCACTGGAGCCTGACCCATCTTGTCGGTACCCACCCAAGAGAATCGAGCAGTATGAGGTCACGGGATATATAGCAGTTGGTAAAAGCCAAAAGAAGTCTAAGAACCAAACATGGGAGAAATCAGATCCCTCCAGCCCAGACTTGGCTGGTGCTACAAACAAAGAGGTGATGAGTGGATAAACTGGATATGAGACTGGAATTTTCAAAGTAATTCTGATCTCTTTTAGCTCTGTAAAAGTACCAGAAACCTACAAGGCCAGGACCTGGAAAGGAGCAAAAGAAGGCTTTGAGTCAGCAAAATGCTTGCTTTTAAAACTAATGCAATAAAGTGTGCGTAGTTTAGTTACGAGTCCACACAATGTTCCTATTCAGAACCTCCTTGCACTTATTTTATGAAACTATCCTACCAAATTTGGTTACTAATATAGAAGTTTAGGCTAACTAGTTTAGCTCAGGCTAGGAGGAATATTAGGGAAGGATGGGGAGGCTGCCAGACAAACAATGAAAGCAAGAAGATCTCAAGAATATTTTCCAGAAACCCACGCCTCCTCTGGCCCACCATTTCTCAGGTTCATCCCCCTACTCATTACCTAAGCAAATGCTGGGGTATTACCTTTGCCCCCTCACGCTTTCTCATACTCTGGATTCCATTAAACCGCACTTCTTTTTTTTTATTACTAATGTAATTTTTATTGAAATATAATTAATATACAGTGTGATATTAGTTTGGGGCATAAAACATACTGATTCTTGAATTCTATATGCTATTCAGTGCTTATCACAATAAGTGCAGATAACATCTGTCACCAAACAATATTATTACAATCTTTTATTTTTCAGGTGTACAATTTAGTGATTCATCATTTACATACAAAACCCAGTGCTCATAAGTGCCCTCCTTAATCCCCATCACCCATTTAACCCATCCCCCTATCACTTCCCTTACAGTAACTATCACTTTGTTCTCTATAGTTAAGAGTCTGTTTCTTGGTTTGCCCCCCGCACCATATTCATTTATTTCTTAAATTCCACATATGAGTGAAATCATATGGTATTTCTCTTTCCCTAACGGACTTATTTCACTTAGCCTCATATTCCTTTGCTCCACCCAGATCATTGCAAATGACAAGGTTTCATTCTTTTTAATGGCTGAGTAACACACACACACACACACACACACACACACACACACACATCTTCTTTATCCATTCATCAGTCAATGGACCTTTGGGCTCTTTCCATAATGTGGCTATTGTTGATAATGCTGCCATAAACATCGGGGTGCGTGTATCCCTTCGAATTAGTATTTTTGTATCCTTTGGGGAAATACCTAGTAGTGCAATTGCTGGGTGTAGGGTAGTTCTATTTTTAACTTTTGAAGAACCTCCATACCGTATTCCAGAGTGGCTGCACCAGTTTGCATTCCCAACAGTGTAAGAGGATTCCTGTTTCCCCACATCTGCCAACATTGTTGTTTCCTGTGTTGTTAATTTTAGCTATACAATAATCCTCACTTTTTAAAAATTTTTTAATGTTTATTTATTTTTGAGAAAAAGAGAGAGACAGACAGAGCATGAGTGGGAGAGAGGCAGAGAGAGGGAGACACAGAATCCAAAGCAGGCTCCAGGTTCTGAGCTGTCAGCACAGAGCCTGACGCGGGGCTTGAACGCGAGAACAGCAAGATCATGACCTGAGCCAAAGTTGGATGCTTAACCGACTGAGGCACCCAGGCGCCCCAAGAGTCCTCGCTTCTAAAGGCAACAATAACAATAAACTTTTATTTAATGTCTATGAAGTAGGGGTCACTGTATACTAAGAGCTTTACATTTTCTCCTTACAACAACCTTTATGTGGTAGTAAATATCCACATTTTGCAATGAGAAAATTGAGGCTTCTACAGAGTTTTAAGTATCTCATTAACAAACAGGAGATCTGGGCCTGGAGTCCGAATCTAAGTGATTCTAAACCCTGTGCCTTTTATTTTTATTCCATTCACAGCTTTTCTTTTAGCAGCTTTTCCTTCAACATTCAGTACTTTTATAATAGCTCTGTGCTCTGCAGGCTTTCCTGGTCAGAGGCTGAGCTCTTAATCTTTCCTCCCTCAATAAAGATTAATCCCTAGTCCATTTACCAGTAGACCCCTTTCAGATAGTATTCGCTGATCATCAGAATCACCCAGAGAGCTTTTAAATGACAAGGAGTGGTTCCCAGTCTTGGCTACCCACTGTAGTTAACTGGGAGCGCTGGGAAAAAAAAAAAAACAAAAAACAAAAACACAACAACACATACCTAGATCCTACCTACATATATTTCTGCTTTCATTGCTCTGGGGTATGGCCTAGACATCAGGATTTGCAGAGCTCCTCAGTGATTACAATGTATAGTTATAGTGAGAATCACTGATATGGAATCTTAAGATATACCCTGGGGATTTTATTTTTTTAATTTACATCCAAGTTAGTTAGCATATACTGCAGCAGTGATTTCAAGAGTAGATTCCTTAATGCCCCTTACCCATTTAGCCCATCCCCCTACACCCTGGGGATTTTAAATAAAAATGCTACTTATAATATTAGTATCAGTTATACATAATATTTAGTACCACACTTATTTAAACATTTTCCTCCTCTTTTTTAAAAAAAAATTATTTAAGTTCAAGTTAGTTATCATACAGTGTAGTATTGGTTTCAGGAGTAGAACCCAGGGTTTCATCACTTACATACAACACACAGTGCTCATCCCAACAGGTGCCCTCCTTAATGTCCATCACCCATTTAGCCCATCCCGCACCCAGCATTTTACTCCTCCTAACAGCACTATGAGATAGGTACTATTATCCTCATTTTACAGAAAAGGAAACTGTGACCAATAGAGTTAAAATTACTTCCCCAAGGAAACAGTTAAGTTGTAGAATTAAGATTTGAATCTCAGTGACATGGCTCTAGAATCTGGGCTACACTGAGATGTGACTCAGAATCCATATTCTTAAAATCATTCCCAGCACTTCTCCAAGGTTGTTAACAGAGATTAAGCTAAGCTGATCAACAAATCCTTACTTGAGGGTGAAATGCAGTGGTTCTCAAATTTTAATCAACAAACAAATTTAACCCTGGACCATTTATTATTAAAAAATGACATAAAAAAGGGGCGCCTGGGTGGCTCAGTCAGTTGAGCGTCCGACTTTGCCTCAGGTCATGATCTCGCCCTTGTGGGTTCGAGCCCCGCATTGGGCTCTGTGCTGACAGCTTGGAGTCTGGAGCCTGCTTCAGATTCTGTGTCTCCTTCTCCCTTTGTTCCTCCCCTGCTCGCACTCTGTCTCTCTCTCTCTCTCTCTCTCAAAAATAAATAAACATAAATATCTTTCAATTGACATAAAAAGAACATGGAGGGTTGAGCCTTGAAATCTGCTCTTTTATTAGTCCTCTCAGATGACGCTGATGCAGGAAGCTGGTCACAGAGGCATCTCTTCAGTTTACTACTGACAGACAGTTTTCTATGTGATCCAGAGCAAGGTGAGGTAATGGTCATCATTTATTCAGTGCTTACTGACCCTACTTATATCATTTTGTAATATCCTCATAAATAAATAAAAGAATTACTATTGTTTCCTCTGTGTACTTAAAGATAAACAACGAAAAACTAAGGCTTGGAAAGATGAATTATCTGGGTCAAGGCAATACAACGAATAAATGATAGGGCCAGGATCCAAAACCACATGTTTGACTGCAGTGTCCACGCTCTTATTTATTTCTCTATGCTGCCACAGAAAAGGGAGTAACAATAAAATAAAGGTATGGCCAAAAAAAAATTTTTTAGGGGCGCCTGGGTGGCTCTGTGGCGTCTGACTTCGGCTCAGGTCATGATCTCGCGGTTTGTGAGTTTGAGTCCTACGTCGGGCTCTGTGCCAACAGCTTAGAGCCTGGAGCCTGCTTCGGATTCTGTGTGTGTCTGCCTCTCTGCCCCCTCCCCTACTTGCCCTCTCTTTCTTTCAAAAATAAATAAACATTAAAATTTATTTATTTATTATTATTTTTTTTTACATAGCATCATGGGTCATTCATTATATGCTGGGGCAAATAACACTACCCAAAGTCTCAGGAGGCAACCCTTCAATATATTATGTTATAATCAATATGTTCTTATTGATAACATATTTTAACCATTGAAAAGTGATCAATCATCAACTGTCTCATGGTAGCAAGATAACATATCTTGAAAAGATTTCCTTTAAGATAGGTTGGACATTACAACCCAAACCAAGAAAATACTGAGACTTAAATGGCATGTGCTTCTCGTGATCTGGAATAATCCAATTATCATTTTCTTTTTTCCTTTGCGGTGAATTTTTATCAACTTGACTGACATTTAGACTGAAGAATTTGACCTATGACTCATCTGAATCTGGAACCTGGGTGAAGATGGATCTGGGTCATTTAAAGCATATTGTCCACTAATTCCATAAACATGCACTGGGTTCTGTGGCAAACAATGCACATTATCTACTCCAAAACCATCTAAAACCCACATGTCCCTTGCCTTCTACTATAAAAGCTGGAAAGCAAAAATACTTTTCTTTCCAGACTCTTGTCATCTGGCCAATTGTTTTAAGTGTAAAGGCACTGGGTATGGCTTCCAGGAAGTCTTTTTAAGTGGACAAACTGCTGACATATGCCTTCAGCAATTTGGTCTTTGCACCTTTCCTCTTTTCCCACTTTGCGATCATACAGAAAACCCTCCCATGCTAAGGAAGGTGGAGCAGGAAGAAGAAAGGGGCCTAGCCCTTGATGCCATCACTGAGCTGTTGTACTAGCCTTGCCTCTGAGACAAACACATGCTTTCCCACCTGGTTTTCTGTGACTTGCAATCAGATACAAACGAACTGATACAAGAACATGTAACATTTTTTTTAAGTTTGTTTACTTATTTTGAGAGAAAGGACACAAGAAGGGAAGGGGCAGAGAGAGAGAGGGAGAGAGAGAATCCCAAGCAGACTCCACAGAGTCAGCACAGAGCCCGATACGAGGCTCGAACTCATGAACCGTGAGATCACGGCCTGAGCTGAAACCAAGAGTCAGACGCTTAACTGACTGAGCCACCCCGGCGCCCCAGGGAGCACACTTTGAAGACACTATTCCAGGCTGCAGAGCTAAGGTTGATAACATTGAGTCACATGTGGTGGTCCCTTGATGAGGATAGTCTTGGAAAGCCTCTCTGGAAAGGTGACATTTAGAGTGAAACCTGAATGTTAAGAGACAACCTTATGAAAATCCAAAGGAGGAACATCCAAAGAGGATAGAAAGGGCAAAGACCTTAAACTGAGGGGAGCAAGTCTCCATGTTGGAAAAACAGGCAAAACCAGTGTCACTGGAACATGGTGAGTGAGACACAGAGCAAAACAGCAAGAGTGGTGTCCTGGTAAATAATCAGTAACCAGCTCTCCAAAATAAATTGACAAAACAGAACAAAACAGAAGCCCTGACTGGTACCATTTGCTGATTTCTGTTGTGTAAATATTCCTACCATAAGCAGTTTCAAACCACCAATAAAATTCTTCACTACTTCATAATCAGCTCCCACTACACAGATAAATGGTCAGTTTAAAAATCTAAAGCTGTACAACAGAGCATTTGTGCCAAGAAAATGAAATAAATGGTCAATAATGCTTTGCACTTCCATGGCTGTGTTGTGAAAGAAAACACTCTCACACTATCGGTTACTAATAAGACATGATCATCAGTGTGTCCTTCTCATCTACCAATCATTTCTGCTTTCATCCACCAAAAACTCGCCATGTTTCTTAAATGCAGACTAACTGGTAAACCCGAAAGATAATCAGCCCAATTTAAATGTGCTCAAATTAAAAACTTCACTCCCTATGGTGTTAAAGATATTCTACTCTGTGTTATTTATCAAAAAGTGAATGACTTCTCTTCATGGGATTTGGGCTGGCATTGGAGTATATAACAAAAAACGTTTGACAGTACTAGAATTGTTAAATCATGAATTTATATAATGACAAAATCCTGGCCCAGACTCTGCTTAAAGTGTTTGCCAAACCTACCACAACCAAAGGAATAATTTAGGCTCCAAAACGAAAAGCTGTAGTTGCTAAGAGAGTCTCTGAAATGGAAGGTACCTATTTCATTTGAAAGTGATTACTTACCCAATAAACAAATCTTTAGGTATACAAAGCTTAAGATACAGTTTTCTTTGTTAAACAATCCATTATGTGGTCAGAATGAGTAATGCTTCCCAGTTTTTCTAGGAACTATATTCAGCATTTCGTCCTTTTTCTTTTCTTCTTCTTCCTTCTCCCTCACCACCTTTTTAAATTCATTCTAATTTTCCCAAGCAGCTAAAATTGAATCTTGATTTGCCTGCATTACCTGAGACCTCAGGAAATCAAAATTCACTTCCTTTTGTTTGAGCTTTCTTTTCTATAATATTAGACGTCTTCCCTTTTCTTCTATAGTTTCACCTCACTTTTCTATTTAATCTCGCATCTATGTCTGTACATCATGACTACCAACTATAGCCTTGCTCCTTGAAATTAGCTCATTTCATTTTTTCTTGTTTCCAACCTTCATGGCATCCATGCAAATGAACACCTGATTTGATTGTTTTGGGAATCTGTCAGGGATTAGACCTGAACAAAATGTAATCTGTCTTTGCATGTTTGAAAGACGTTGAACAACCTACTATCCTCTCTTATACTAAATACTAGGACATCCATGTCCTACTAATTTTTGTATATGCCATTGTATCCAATACAGCATCATGACAGTTGTAGGCACTTAAAAATTGTTTGTTGAGTGGAACTGATTGTATGGAATTAGGTTTTCTTGTGACATAAATATAAGTATTTGTATTCACTAGTTAACAGTGATACCTGTGTCAGGCCCTACTGACAAGATTTAGACTTCTTACAAAATGTGAATTCTGAGAAAAAGAGGATTTAAGGGACTGGACTCCATCTTTCTACAATGATCAAATTTAATCTTCCTTCCACAAGTGGGAGAAGTAAGAACCAGTGGGTATGACTCAAAAATACATCAAAGTTCATTTTAGCACTTGTGAAAAATTTTAGGGAAGTCTTATTTTAAGCTCTCTGGGGAGATATTTTAAAATACATTGTCCAAACTACAACATTTTGTGTGTAGACAAGTTGTTTCTGAAGTTTCTTAGAAAATGAATATAATGAACACTTATCCACTGGCCAGTTAAGTATACTGGATATATGACTGTAGGAATACAATAAAACTACCACATACAGATTAGCAATATGATACCTCAATAGTGCACCCCCAGCTACCCAGCCTGTCCAGCCACACTATTATTTATTTATGCTTCATTTATGACTTCAACTGACCTTAGATGCAGCTGGATGAAAGAACAGAATATCTTTCACAGAGCTTTAAGTTTACCTTAAAATTGAAGTGTGTGTATTTTACCTTTTCTTCCACAACTCCTGATCTAATGATTTCTCAAAGTTAAATACTTATTATTCAGCATCTTAAAATACTAGACACAAAATTATGTGGACCCTTCGGTTCTGTAATATTTCCCTAGCTTAGCACATAAGAAAGCAAAAGAAAGCAACCAAGCTTTTATATTGGTAGTGATTCTACCCGTGCATATTGTAAAACTGGGAGGCTTTTTTCATAATTGTCATTAGTAATCCCCATTCCCTTTTTCTTTAAAATTTTTTTTTTCAACGTTTTTTAAATTTATTTTTGGGACAGAGAGAGACAGAGCATGAACGGGGGAGGGGCAGAGAGAGAGGGAGACACAGAATGGGAAACAGGCTCCAGGCTCCGAGCCATCAGCCCAGAGCCTGACGCGGGGCTCGAACTCACGGACCGCGAGATCGTGACCTGGCTGAAGTCGGACGCTTAACCGACTGCGCCACCCAGGCGCCCCCCCAATTCCCTTTTTCATAGTGCTCAGGAAATTGGAAGAGAAAAACTTTATCAAGAAATTGCTGGAGAGACACCCAATCAAGCTGGGTAAGTTTTCAGAGAGCTTGTTATAAAGAAACCTTACAAATTTAACTTTTCATGTCCTCGAGTGTCTCCTCTACTAGAAAATGAATGAATGTTTTTATCTAAACTGACACACTTTGATATATTATTCTGCTATCAAGCTACTTAACAATATGTTTCCCCTTTTACCTTATCGCTGCTATATCATACTGTCATCCAATCTCTTAGTTACTTTGGGAATTGCATGGTGAGGTTAGCGTGATACTATCTATGTCTATATCTTTAAAAGATGTTCATAGGACAAGGTGAAGCTTGGAGTTTGCAGAAATGGTTATAGTGAATAGTTTATGCATTTTGTTAAGAACATGATTACTATTAAGATGATTTAAACTTCCAAGTAAAAAACAAAATAATGAGTTTCTCCTCATTATGTTAGATTCCCTGGGGCTGCTTTCTAGCTTTCTATTGATGTTTCTTTTATAAACTAAAGCTTGGGAAAGAGAAGGAGGAAATATACTTGTTTAGTAACTTACTGCATTTTCATATCAAACTAACAAGTAACTAATGAAGTGTTGCTTGGTTATAAGTATAGTTATATGGAATATTGGATAAAATTAAAGATTATCAAAAACAAACCTGAGTACATTTTCTCTTAATTATAAAACAAAATCACATCTTCTGAATTTATGAGGTGTATGAATCTCAATCCTGTGATTTAGACATTTTTTCTTTGTTTAAAAAATCTTTTAAGATTTTCTACATTTTTCCTAAAATTAAAATGAAGATTTTCAAAGATGATGCAAAATAATTTAACTAAATAAATAACTTTAGGTTAAAATCAAAATAATATATTTTTTAAATTTTTTTAATGTTTATTTATTTTTGAGAGGGAGAGACAGAGCGTGAGCAGGGGAGGGGCAGAGAGAGAGGGAAACAGAATCTGAAGCAGGCTCCAGGCTCTGAGCTGTCAGCACAGAGCCCAACTCAGGTCTTGAACCCACGAACCATGAGATCATGACCTGAGCCAAAGTCGGACGCTTAACCGACTGAGCCACCCAAGTGCCCCTCAAAATAATTATTGTATGTAATTTTCTGACTCCTAAAATTCATTATTTTATCAAGACTTGTAATCATGGGTATACAGTGATTCCATTCTATAAAATGTTAGTTTTATGATAATCATTTACTCTGACATCAGATCATTTGTTATATTAGAATTAATGAAATGCTGGCTAATATTTTATTTACTGAGTTACAAGATACTATTTTCCATTAGTTTTAGTTAAAACATTTTAGAAGTCCCTATTCTTTGAAGGGTAGATTTCTGTAAATTCATTTGGAACTGGGGCCTTTCTTAAGGATAGGTTTTAGCTTTTCTTTTCAATTTCTTCTGTTATTAAGCCATTTCAGTTTTCTATCACCTGTCAGTTTTAATACTTTCTATGGTCTTAGAATGTGTATTTCATCTGGATTTTCTCTTTTTATAAGTTGTACCAGTGCTCTCTTTATTGACAAACATGAAAACATTTCACTTATGTTATTGGTCTTTTCAACAATCCAGTATTTGTTTTTATGAAATATATTTTGTGTCATTATGACTTACTAGTACCGTATGCTTTTATTCTTATTACTTTCTTCCTTGTAGTTTGCTTAGGTTATGGGTGTGTTAATGACCCTGCATGTTTCCTCAGAATCCCAATTATAGCTGTATCTTGTTTCTTTTGGCAGAGTGGATCATTTCATTCTTGTCTACCATTCAATTTTGATTTCTTATTTAAAGCAAATGTTACTTAGATCAAAAAAAAAAATGTTCCCAAGGGAATGGTTTTAAGAAAACTACACTTTTATTCTTTATTTTGTAATTTTGTTACATATTCATCAGAGAATATTACCTGTGTGATTTCTCATTTTTTATTTTAATAATATTTTTGGAGTCCTACATGGTAAATATTCCACAGATGTCTGAAAACAATAGATAAATATATATACAAACCTATATGTGTACTCAAGCTTGTTAAGTAATTTACTGAAATCTCAAATAGTCTTACTTTTTTGTCTATTTGAGCTATTAATCTCTGAGAAAGTTGTGTGAATTGCTAATTTTTCTCACTATCAGTTTTTGCCTCATTCACATATATTTCAAAACCCTGATGCCAGATACATGAAAGTTTAGGAGGCTAATAAATTTTTTGTAATTTTTCTCTAAATTAAGTATTATCCTTTCTCACATTTAATTTTGGCTTAAATTCAATTTTGACTGGTATTTTAATATTGTTTTGCCATATTTTTGTGCTAATTATTCCTAGTATTTCTCTTTTTAGTGTATTTTTCATTTTGTTATTGTATTCTTCAACTCTGATAGGTTCCTTACATCTTTCATCTCTTATTTTCAAAGTTTTTCTTTATGATTGTCTCTTTTTCATATCAGCCTATTATTTTCTTAATTTTCTCTGATATTTAAAGAATGCAATCTGTTTGCTCTATGAATTCTATTTCCTCTGAGATAATTTTATATATAAAGATATACATATACCTTCTTCATAAAGAAGAAGGTAATTCTCAAAGAGTCAGTGATTTTTTTGCTCTGCTTAATATGTATACTTAAAGACTTAGATTAAACTATATGCTTCCATAATCAAATATGCATTTCTATCTGTCAGTGGATACAGTTTCTAATAATAACAGCTTATTTGCAGGAGTAGGTATGCAAGCGACTCAAGAATGGCCACTTCAGCAAGGGGTAATAAAGAGATGGTCTGTCACTGTGTATGGTGGCTCAGTCCACCCCTGGCCTTTGGAAAGCATCTGGGGATATTGCTATGCCTCTTTTCTCATCTCAGCTCCTACTCCAAAATTCAAATGTCCTACTTTAGAGAGGTTTTAACCTAGGAACAACTGCTACTGTCTTGAAGTCTAAAGAAGGAAGAAAAGAGAGGGGATACACTTGATCAACTGAGTTCTTTAATCAATTACCAAATGTTTGTACTAGGAATCCCTTCTGCCCTTTGTATTTGAGTTTATGGTTTTTCTGTAGCCTTCACTGGGAGGATCTGCCCATACCCATGCACTACTTTCTCAGGTTGATGCTTTGAGTTTTAGTCTTCTCTGTTCTGGCAGAATATCACAGTGATTTGAAACAGACAAAACCCAGAGGCAGGGAAGCTGAGGGATTTGAGCACAGGGGATTAGATGGGGGTATTAACCTACCTGAATTTCCTTTTCATTAAAACAAAGATCATAATAGAACCTATCCAGGTGTGTGTGTGTGTGTGTGTGTGTGTTGAGGATTAAATAACATAATAAATAGCATAATAAATGAAAATGGTCAGCACGGTGCCTGGTAAATGCCTAATAAATGTTACTACTGATTATTATTATCATTTTCACTCATCGATCTGATCCTATGTGCTTGTTACTTCCAGGAATTCTTCAAAATTTTGTATTTTAATAATACCCTTTATCTCCCATCACCTTTTATTTTTTATTTTATTTTTTTAATGTTTATTTAATTTCGACAGAGACAGAGACAGAGCATGAGCAGAGGAGGAGCAGAAGAGAGGGAGACACAGAAGCCGAAGCCGGCTCCAGGCTCTGAGCTGTCAGCACAGAGCCCGACGTGGGGATCGAACCCACGGACCATGAGATCATGACCTGAGCTGAAGTCGGATGCCTAACTGAGCCACCCAGGTGCCCCTCCTCCATCACCTTTTAAAATTTATTGTTTGTTTCACATCTTTTTGACATTTATGATGCTTGAGATGGGAGGAAATAAAGGAAACAAAAACCTACAACCTTGGTACAAATCTTCCTTTTATCATGATCCACTTGCTCTAGAAACACATTATGGTATTATGAAAAACACAAAGGCTTAAAAAGCCAAGAGCCCTGGTTTCTAGTACCGAGACTGTTACTCTAACTTAATTTTTAGAAATATGCTTAATTTCTGTCAACTTCAGCATTTTTATCTATAAAATGAGTGTTTTGGACCAGCTGATCCTCTTTTGGCCTTAAAACAAGAAGTGTTCTGCCTGAAAGACTGGTTCATTTAACAAGAGTGCTATTAAGTAACAAGTGGGACACAAAACATGAGGGGTGGGAGAGGGCAGTTTGAGTTCCCAAAACAACACGCCAACACAGAATTTATGCTAAGATGGGTTCAGAGAGGTGAGTTCAAAAGGAAGAATTTCGAAGAAAAGGAGGTTATAGAATACCCTGCCACCAGGTAAACAAACAGTAAATATAAGACAGTAAAAGAAAATGAGTTATTTAAAAGTGCTCTCGATAGACAGTGAGCCTAATTTAAATTTTCCTATGTGCCTGAAAGTAATAAATCTGAATAGAAGCAATCAACTATCCAAATGGAAGGTACCCTAGTGGTAATCAAATTAGACTCCATAAATTTAAAGATGAGGAAACCAAAACCTTACTTGTCCATGATCTAAAGGTTGAGTACTTCTAAGTAGTGTGAAACAGTGATAAAGTCAGAACCAAAACTAAGATACTCTGAATCCCAGGGCAGATCTGTTTCCACTATCCTTTTCAATACTTAATTGAAATTGTTCAGACTTGCTTTTGTCCTGGAGTTCTAATTAAAAATAGCTTGCTGTATACAGAAATGTGCACCAATTATAAGAATGAGTCCAGCGTCTCCTGGGAGGCTCAGTCGGTTAAGCGTCTGACTTCGGCTCAGATCATGATCTCGTGGTCCGTGAGTTCCAGCCCCGCACCCGGCTCTGTGCTGACAGCTCAGAGCCTGGAGCCTGCTTCAGATTCTGTGTCTCCCTCTCTCTGACTCTCCCCCCGCTCATGCCTCTGCCTCTCTCTACTTCTCTCAAAAAGCAAATAAACATTAAAAAAATTTTAAAAAATGAATCCAACATTTCCTAAAATCAATACTCACGTGTCTACTCTATCACTATTCATTTTTTTTGGGGGGGGTGGAATTCAGATAGATCAGTAATGAGAGTTAAAGTAAGAATTTGCCTCAGGGGAAAGGGTTATGAAAAATAATCAAAATAAATGCTATGGTTTTAAAATGCCCAACTGTACGAGGAGTAGGTCTTACCAGAATTAGATATCTATCTGCATCTATTCATAGCATAGATATGGCAAATGTAACTGAAGGAGGCTATTTTTGCTTGATTTTTATCAAAAAGTTGTCTCGATTTTAGGAGAGTAAACTAGTATCACAGGGTTGGAAGAGACTTAATGTTCCAAACTCTACATCTTACATTTGAAGAA
Source organism: Puma concolor (assembly GCF_028749965.1). Classification (NCBI taxonomy): domain Eukaryota; kingdom Metazoa; phylum Chordata; class Mammalia; order Carnivora; family Felidae; genus Puma; species Puma concolor. The sequence goes on along the minus strand of NC_141673.1, from coordinate 38,446,792 downwards.
ACTGGGGTCAAAGGACACAATATGATTTGGCTGAGGTTTTGGACAGGGATAATTTGGGGAAGATGAGTGTTTATTATCAAATGAAAGGTAACTACTAGAGAAAGAGGATGGAAGGCATGGAGACTACATAAGAGATCTTGTATGAGAGAAGAACCATTTCTATCCTGTCTGTAACTGAGACAATAATCATGCACGGTGCAGTTTACCTTTAAAAAAAAATCATACACAGAAATAAGGACTATTAAAAAAATCCTAATACGAGTATCTTTAGTGTAGTTTTAATTTGCTTTTCCCTAAATGCTAATGGTATTGAATATCTTTTCAGATGCTTACTTGGGTCCACTTATATATCTTCTTTGGTGGAGTGTCTATTCAGATCTTTTATTTTAAATTGGGTCATTTCTTTTCTTTTATTGAATTTTAAGAGTTCTTTATATATTCTAGACAAAATCCTTTATCAGATATATTTTACAAATATTTTCTCTTATTCCTTGGCTTTTATTTTGCTTAATCTCTTTTGAAAATGAATTATTTTATTTTTCATTTTTTTGAAAACCAATCATTTTAGATTTGGCACTCTTTTCTATTATGGCTCATGCGTTTTACAGTCAATCTAAGAAATCTTGGCTTAACCCAAAGTCTTAAAGATTTTCTATTATACGTTCTTTTAAAATAATATAGTTTTAGGTCTTACATTTATATTTATGGCCCATTTTGAGTTGATTTTTGAATATGGCACCACAGATATAGTTCATACAGGTATCCAATTTGTATAGTACCATTTATTGAAAGGCCTACCCATTCCTCATTGAGTTTCTGAGCATAAATATTGAATATCAATTGACTATGTATTTGTGAGCCTTTTTTATTTTTTTTAATTTTTTTAGTGTTTATTTATTTTTGAGAGAGACAGCATGAGGGGGGGAGGAGCAGAGAGAGCGGGAGACACAAAATCCAAAGCAGGCCCCAGGCTCTGAGCTGTCAGCACAGAGTCCCATGCAGGGCTGAAACCCACAAACCAGGAGATCATGACCAGAGTCAAAGTCAGACCGACTGAGCCAGCCAGGCGCCCAATGCGAGCCTATTTCTAAGCTCTATTCTATTCCATTGATCTATATATCAATACTTAAACTAATACCGCCCTTTCTTGATTATTATACATTTAGAATAAGTTTTGAAATAAAGGAGTACTATAAATCTTCCAACTTTATTTCTGCTTTTCAATTTTGCTATTCTATACCCTCTGCAGTTTCATGAAAATTTTACAATTCGCTTGTTAATTTTTCTCTTTTTTAAACAAGAGACTGCTGACATTTTCACTGGGATTGTCTTGAAGTTTTGTAACAGTTTAGGAAAAACTAACATCCCTACAATGCTGAGTATTCCAATACCATAAATATGGCATGCGATTCCATTTACTTAAATCTTTAATTTCTTTCAGCAGTGTTTTATAGGTTTTAGTATACAGTTCTTGCACATATTTTGTTACACTTGACTCTAAATATTTCATGGTTTTGATGCTGTTGTAAATATTACTGTTTCTTTTTTTAGTTTCTAATTGCTCATTGTTACTCTGTAGAAATACAATTGATAGTTTAATGTTAACTGTATATTTTCTCACCTTATAAAAATCTATTCGTTTTAGTAGCTTTTTTGGTAGATTGTGTAGGATTTCCTACATAGACAGTCATGTTGTCTGTGAATAAAGACCACCCATTCCGGCTATTTTGAACTTTTATTACAGGCTCATTCTTCTTTATCTGGCATGTTCTATCTTGCCACCAAGGCCTTATTTTCATTTTTGTTTTAGACCCCCTTTCCTACAATCTTTACCAAGTGAAGGCTTATTCAGGCGTCAGATCTCAGATCAAATGTACCTTCCTCAGGGAAGTTTTCTCTAAGAGAAGTCTCTATGTTATCCCTTTCCTTCAGTTATTCTTTCATTAATCCAGCCAACAAATATTAAGTGCCTACTATTAAATGCCTACCACGTGCCTTCATTCTTTCATAGTACCATCTATCTTTGCTTCCTAGCATTTACCATTATTTGAACTTTACATTTATCCCCATAATTATTTGGCTACTTTCTCCTTCCTGTAGATTGTAAGCTTCATGAGAACAAGAACCATGATTGCTTTTTGTTTTGCTTTGACGTCCATGCCTAGCTTAAAGTTTGTAACATGACAGGTACTCATTAAGTATTTACAGAATAAATAAGTGAGCCAAAACAAAATACCTGTCCAGAGGGTAGAGGAAATATTTGGAGTTGGGTTGAATTGCTTAATGCTATTCAACACACACTGTTGTTCAAAAGGCTGTTTACTGACTCTATAACAATAATTCAATCTGTATGTACATGAAAATGTATCAGAAACTTTTTTAAATGTAATTTTAAGGAAGTTCTATGAGATGAATTGGGACGTTGAGTTGTAGACAGCATGAGGAGTTAATGTTTAAATTCACAAGTAACATAATTGCATAAAAACAGATGCTACAAGCTCATATTAGATTAAATAGTAATTTAATATTTTGTCAGATGAAAAAATTTAATCCCACAGACCACTAGATGTCCTTAAAATTATACTTGTACCTTTTCTAATTCATGAGTCATTAGGATCTAATTAACTAAAATAAACAGGCAAATGCAATAAACCTGAAATGACTTACTCAACAAGGTCTCAAATTTATAGTAAATAACTTGGTTTTGTTCCATTTGAGAGAATATTAAATAAAATAAGCTTAACTTTATCTTTGGAACAAGATTCCAATCCTTAAATCTGACCATGGATTCTCTCTCCCTCCCTCCCTCTCTCTCTTTTTTTTAATGCAAGACAAATTACTCACACATGAACAAGTTTAATTTGAAAGGCATTTGTTTTTCAAGTGGTATTAAACCACTCCAGCCATAATTTACTGAGTAGTTTTATCTTATCTTTACTTGTACATACACTGAGCACCTTAACTCACGTGCAAATAAGTACTTCATCACATTTTACTAATGCTTTAGGCACATTTATTTTCCCGTTACATTGATCAAAGGTATCTCTAACAGAAAGAGAAAAAAGTAATAGGCATCTCTGAGGAATCACTTTTCTTTTACGTGCATCTCAATATTAACACTTATTAATGCAAAAGAAATCATTGTGTTGGTTTATTAGGCACCGATAGAAGTAGCCTTATTATCTTTACCTGACATTTCAATAACAGAATGCCAGTTCAAATGCCATAGAAGTTTGAAAGCAGTGACTGAGAAAAGTACATTGTTTACCTGAAAATCATTGTTTATTTCAAGATATTATGTTCTTCTCAAGCATGGGGTAGATGATGTGTGCAGTAGAACGCGTGACTATCACATTCAAGAACATTTTAAATTCGATTAGGTATGAAATCTATATGGCTATCCGTATCATACGTCATTGATCTACTTCAAAAATGCAGGCTATAGAAAAGATGTAATATATATTTTGAAAGTGAACAGATCCTAAAAGTTACTCAAGCCAGTCTCCTGAAAAATGCAAAAAAGAAAAGCTTTATGTGTGTCAAACCACTATACTTGCATTTTTATTATCATAACATATCATACAATTTGAATTATAAAATTCAAACAAGCATTCTAAGAATCCCCAAATATGAATATGTTACTTCATTCCAAGCAAAAATAAGAGTAAAAAACATAAGGGTTTTTTTTGGTGAAAAAAATCAGGATTTATTGTTTTTATTTTCAATTAAAATGTCAAATGCAAGAAATCACATGGCAGGGAGTGAGTTGAAGAAAACACAGGTGCCTAATTCACAAGCTACAAAAACAGTATAAAGGTGACCATCTGGGGAGAGCTGGCTGACTTAATTTTCCTATGAGCTTACCGTCTGCTCGATATTTTTCTTCCAAACTCCACATCCTGACCTTGAAAATGCATTTACATGTTTTCCTACATCAATTTCTTTCTGATCATAAATGCAGGGAGACCCAATTACATAAAGGATATTCATACAACAAAGGACATAGTGCGTTATATTTCATTTAATTTCAGATTTCTGAATTTTTTAAAGGTTTTGTTTCAGGTGGTGGCGCTCTGTCAGCTTTTCTGCCAGTCAGTAAATTCCTACACTTTCCCTGATACACCTGCAATTGCTGACATGCACGGTTCTAAGGACAAATGCTTCTTTGAGAACGATGGCTCTCCAGAAAGCCCAGAACGTAGACTTCTGAGCATGTCAAGGAGAGGAGACAGGAACCTAGTACTGTAATCCTGATGTGGATACCACTGATGGATCGCCATCAATACTTACAGGAAAGATGACAAAAAGAGTGAGGAATTCCTGACTTGTCACAAAACACTGAGTGCCCAAGTATGCTGAGTATGTTAGGATTTCTGAAGGAGGCATCACACTTTCCTGCCATGGTGAATTAATATGCTGAGCAGAAAAACATTTTTTACATTGGTTGTTTTTTTTTTTTTATATTTCAGTCTGAACATTGAAAATGATGCAGTCATATACTAAAAAAAAGTATTTATTTTAAAGTACTTGTTGCCATATCTCTTCTAAAACTAGTCTTTTTTGCTCTACCCTGCAGTTTTCCTGGAAAAAAAAAATAGCAGCAGCTATTATTTCTTCAATATCCTTAATTCATGCTCTAATCATTCCCATTATTCTCCAGGTGTCTGTGCTTCTGAAATCTTTCCAGTCTTGAACCCTTCCCAGGTCAAAGCCCTGGTTTATACTTTGTTGTTCCCCCAGCATCTCAAAGCTTGTTAAGTGCTAAGCTAAACTCATTCAGCTTTGGGGACCAAGATGTTTCTCTTCTGGCTTTTTCCTTTCCCTATTTTCACCACCTATTAGTCAATAAGGCATGCTCATTATTGTCTCTTCCTTCCTTCCCATTCCTATAATTCCTCCTCAAGTTCAGGTTGGGTCATCCAGATCACAGTGATAATACAGCCCCAAACTGTCAAACTGTTCCAAAGAAAAATGGAGTTCTTGAACAAAGAGTTCTATGATGTGCATTCGACTTGGGAGATTCACAAAGCCCGTCAGAGACTACAGTAAAGAAACATCTTTAAATCTGTTTAATCCAGTGTTTGGAAACCTGGTATTTCCTTATTTGTTTCACCATGGAACTTTTAATTTTTTTTTTTTTAATTTTTTTTTTTCAACGTTTATTTATTTTTGGGACAGAGAGAGACAGAGCATGAACGGGGGAGGGGCAGAGAGAGAGGGAGACACAGAATCGGAAACAGGCTCCAGGCTCTGAGCCATCAGCCCAGAGCCTGACGCGGGGCTCGAACTCCCGGACCACGAGATCGTGACCTGGCTGAAGTCGGACGCTTAACCGACTGCGCCACCCAGGCGCCCACCATGGAACTTTTTCAAGGAGCATCCAATAAAATCTCTCAGAGTTGTGTTTGTAAAACACTGCTCTTCTCCATACATTTCAATCCTGCAGCCAATTTTCATATTAGTTAATAAATACACAGCTCAGATCATTTCACTTCCCTGCTTAAAACTTTCAAACACTCTTGACTATCCATCAAACAAAGCTAAGCACCCCTATCTATCTGCACCTAGATATTTCATCTTATCTTTTGTGACTTCATTCATTTCTGTAGTTTCCTAGATGTCAGGCTTTCCTAGATGTCAGATCTATAGTACAACAATTGACCATTCTCATATAAAATAAATGCGTTTCATTAAATAAATGTGTACCATCACTTAGCAATAAATCAACCTTTCACATACAACTACTGTACTCCTTAAAGACTCTCCAAACCTAAATCAAAGTCTACTTTATTGAAGAAAAATAGATTTACTTTCTTTTCTCCATGGTTTGAAAAACTCTGCTACAGATAATTAAAGCTACCTGTCCTGAATATTTTAAGCAAATTAATCTGTCACATTGCATGGTTTTTCCGAAATAAAGGTGGTATGCAGTGTTCGCACAATTAAGTCAGCTGGAGAATTGGGGAGTAAATGTGGAATAATCATATTATCTGTGATCACTTCATTTTTTTTTTTTACCACTGTCAAAATACATATTCTGAAAAAGCAGCATCAATTGAAAATATTTCTAAACGATAACAAATTTGGGGTTGCGATTTCAGCGACATTGTACCTGTCTGCTTGTACTTCTACATCTCACTTAGGTCAGGTATTATGGTAAGCAAAAAGGAGTAAACAAGATGGACATAACCGTTAACCACAACGTACGGTTCTTACCATTCTTACAGACACAGGCACTGTAAGCACGTTGAGTATTATCTCTTCCTTCAACTACTCTATGATGTGTCTGCTACTTCTGAAAGCAAAAGTTCTCCAAAAAATAATTCACTCTGTCTTTAAAATATCTGCTTCCATTCCCTGTCGTAGTTGTTCCAATGAAGCCTTCACCTGTTTTTCACCAAAATGTCAGAACCACCAATGGCATCCACACGGGTAGACACAATGGTCAATTTCCAAATGGCATCTCCCCTCACCTAGTATCATTTCACACAAATAATCCTTGTCATCTTCCTAAACACCTTTTCTTGAACTCTGATCACCATCTTCTTTTGGTTTTCCTCCCCAGCTGGTGCTGATGCCTCATCTTCTCCACCCTTAAATGTTGGAGTTGCCCAGAGCCGAGTCAACAACCTTCATCTTTTCATCCTCCAGATGGATTTAAATGCTATCTATATGTTAATAATTCCCCTATTCACATTTCCATCCTGAACTTTTCCCTTTAGTTCCAGAATTTTATATACAGCTGCCAACTCAAACTCTTCATTTGTGTGTCCAAATTTACACTCCTCCCGGAATAACCTCTTCTGCTCTGCTCTTCTGTTGTCTTTCCAATCTCAGTAAATTGAAGCCTCACTCTTTCCAGATACTCAGGCCAGAGGCCTGATTCATCCTCGCCTACTTGGTTTCTCTCACACTCTCCATTCAATCTCTCATCAAATCCTGCTGGCTCAACGTTCCAATCTATTCAGAATTTGACCACCTATCACAGTTTTTACTACCAGATCCCAAACACCATCATCTCTGTTCTAGATCCTTTTCATTACTTTCTAACTAATCTCCCTGTCTACTCTTTACCCTCTATGGTTAACATAGCAGAGACCTTGTTCGAACTAAAATCCCTCCCGTGGCTTTGATACCTTAGGGATAAAAACCAAAGCCCTAAAATAGCAAGCCTCAGCCTCAGCCAGTCCGTGGGCGCAGTGGCCTCCCTCCAGTGCTTGGCTCATCTCCAGGAAAACTTACATGCCCTCTTCCAGGAGGTGGCCAACGTGGCCCTCAGCAGCCACAGTCGTAGGGACTGGGCTGTGTGGGTCCCTCCCTACAATGACCGTCCGAGCAGCACGTAAAGGAGGTGGGTGATGCTGACCTTCTGCTGCGTTGGCTGAGCTGGACCCAGTCCCAGGCTGTGACCACCGAACTGTACCTCAAACGGATTCCAGAACTGGGGACCGGGATCCCTTAAGTGGAGCGAACCCCCTCTGAGGTTTGAGGAAAGGAGTTTAGGCCCACCAGCCTTGTAGAGGGCTGGTCCTGGAGTCCCCTAGAATCACTGGCGGCCTCCCATCTCCCAGCCGGGGGCCGCACATTCTCAAGCGGCCAGTGCAGCCTGGCGCCATCTCGCGGCTGGTCCTGGGGCTACACCTTCAACGCGGGGTGCTCCTTTGACCATGTGCAAGGCAGAAGCCACACCCATCCCCTTCCCCCTCGGCCAAGCCCATCCCCGTGGTTGATAAAACATCACTAAAAACAAACAAACAAACAAGTCCCTCTCTGACTTCATCTTGTTCACCCTTCCCCTTGTTCACCGTGCTCCAACCACACTGGACTCATTGCTGTCCCACAATACTTTTAGAACATTAGTGCCTCAAGGCATTTACCCTTACTTTTCCCTGTAACTGGACCACTTTCCCCCAGTAGTCCTCAGGGCCAATGCCTCATTCTCTTTAAAAACATCTAATGCATGAGGACCTCCGTGGTCTCCTATGTAAAGGAGCCACTCCTAGTTCCTCGGCTCTCTCATTCCCCCTTAGCTTGCTTCATGTTTCCTCAGGTTACTTACAATTAAATGCAATACTGTGTATTTACTTGTTTACGTACTTCTTGTCTGTCCCTTCCCACCCCAACCTCACTGGAATATAAACTTCATAAGACTTGGGATGATCTGTTGTTTTGGACTGCATTCCCAGGGCCTAGGAAGGCATTGGGACATAGCAAGCACACAAAAACCATCTGTTAAGTGAATGATTGAGTGATAACCGGGCATTATAAGGTGCTCTGGAAGCATAAAACAGGGATGGAAACAAGGCTGAGAGAACAAGAAAAGATTTCTTGCCAGGAAAAGGGATGAGGTAGACAGGAAGAACTTTCCCACAAAGCACAACATTGCCAAGACCTTGAGTTTATCTGTTCATTCAACAACTATTTATTAAACACCTACAATGTACCGGACTGTTCCAGGCATTGGGGACGTAGAGCAAAAGGGAAAGGTCGTGCAGAATAAAATATTTGGCATATGCTCAATTAATAAAATTAAGAACATATAAAACATAGCAAGAATGTTGGACAAAGGGAAGTCACCGAAGAGTTTAACGCTAGGGATGGCATGACCAGATTAATACTCAGAAAACCAAAACCGAACATAAGGCTCACCCCCAGTACCTGGCTTGTTTAATATGTAACCCACAAGAACTTCCTTTCAGATTCCCCAATAATTTCTAATTGAGCCTATAACATCAGATAAAGTGAAAAGGTTCCTATGTAAGTAATTTTTTTCCTGTATGTGAATGCACAATAATGGTCTTATAAGTAAAAGTTTTCAAATTTTTCAGAACTTTAATATCATTTAATGTCATTTTATTTTTAAAACAATCTTCTTTCAGTATTCTTTTCTCATATTTTTCAATTATGTTTCTCAAACATACCTATTACTTTTTCAGGGCCACATTCCTTCCTTTTAGTTTCCATTCTTCTAAACTACACTTTTAAAATAATTATAAATTGCTAATTTTATAGTCTCTTTCTGATTTTTTTTTTTCCTACATCAACTTGTTTTCATTTTTCAGACACACCTTATTCTCTGCGAATTTCTGTTCCCTCTGCCAGAAATGCAGGGTTTATTCACTTAATGATTTGTCATGACTACTGACTCAGTCCAAGGTTCTAGTTTCTTCTCACATGTTTCTTTTTATTTATTTATTTATTTATTTACTTACTTACTTACTTATTTACTTACTTATTTATTTATTTATCTAGCTAGCTAGCTAGCTATTTTTAGAGAGAGAGAGAAAGAGAGGGAGAGCGTGCACGAGCGCGGCAGAAAGGCCAAGGGAGCAATCTAGAGAATCTCAAGCAGCTCCAAGCTCAGCAAGGAGCCTGATGCAGGGCTTGATCCCATGACCCTGGGATCATGAGCTGAGCTGAAATCAAGAGTCAAATGCTTAACCAACAGAGCCACCCAGGTGCCCCTCTTCTCATATGTTTCTAATGTCTGTGAGTGCACCTCTGACAGGGATTATTTGTTTTATGAGAAACCAGCGTAGCTAGATGTTTCTCAAGAGTACTGTCTTCAATTTTCTTCCTCTAGTTTGTTCTAGCTTAAGAATCATTTTATGTAAATTTGAGAGAACATTTCCTAAACCAACTCCGTAGTGTATATTTAGAATCCTAGCTTAGTAACACAGGTTAAGGTATGGGAGTGCATATCTAATACCTCACCCCCAGTTCCGAATTTCTAAGTCTAGAACCACTTGACACATTTTTCATCTCCCTTCCCCTTCACTTCTACCAAGATGTCAGCTCAAAATCACTACCATTCTAGCCTTCACCTCCCTTTTCATTTTTGGCACCTGGAGATTATTCTTTCTCCCTTGCAATCTCAGCTATAGATAGTTTTATAATTGTTAGATTTTATCTGGCACATCTTGATGCTTGTAATGGGAGAGGTTCTGTGTTAGCTCAGTCTACCACATTACAGATTCAGTCAAATTAGTCTCTAAATTAGATTTTAATGTGAAATATGACTAACAACATAAAGACAGTCTACCTAACCTAATAGATACTCAGATGTGCAAATCAGTACCAAAAATTAACTAGGCTGTAAAAAAGCTTGCAAAGCCTGTCTTCCCAACTGGGAACACAATTCCTTATTCAGCTAGGTTAGTATGAATTATAGCTCACACAGGATGAGTTAACTTTGCAAAACAGTAGCTGCAAGTGTATAGAAACCCTTCCAAGCTGAGAGGGAGAATGAGCACAGGCAAATATTCATTGGCTTTTTTCCACAAATGTTTACTGGGAGCTCATGAGAAAGAATGGACCAAGATGAGGACCAGAAATGACGACCCATTACAACCAAGAGAAAGTAAAAGAAAAAAACCCTCCACAACGAGGGGGAGGAAAAAGAAGAGGAAAAACAGTCCTAGTTCCAGGATCTTATGCGAATGCTATTAGGAATCCCCTACCACCAGGAACTCTCCCACATAAGACCCTCCAATGATGAAGGCACAATTTTTAGTCTGTAGAACAAAGACAGGCATTATCACTGAGAAAGCCCCATTCTTGAGACTTAGTTATAGGGACTTCCTGAGACTGAGGCTGGGCCAGGAAAACAGAGAAACCTCTCCTCCCCCCACCTCCTAGACTAATAAGTATCAAGTAACAAGCAAGAGCAGTCTGCCCTTGGGGGGAAGGCAGAGAGCAAGACGAAAGAACCCTCTGGAACACAGGTGACTAAGACTGAGAAGACTAAAAGCTGAGGGTGAAGACGCTCAAATGTTTAAATTGAAGGTAAATACAAAACACATGTTCTCTTCTCCATTTTTTTAATGCTCTAAAATCAGAGGTCAGCAAGCATTTTCTGTAGAGAATCGGATAGTAAGCAGTGTGGGCTTTATAGGCCAAATGGTCTGTCACAGCTCCTCAACTCTCAACATTGCCTCTGTAGCTAGAAAACAGCCATGGACAAAATGTAAATGCATGACCATGGATGTGTTCCCATACAACTTTACTTATAGGCACTGAAATTTGAATTTAATAGAATCTTCATCCATCAAAATATTCTTTTGAGTTTTCTAACCATTTAAAAATGTAAAAAAAATACAATCTTAGCTCATAGGCTGGATGGGATTGGGGGGCTATAGCCTGTGACCCCTGGTTCAAAGCAAAATTAGTAGCTGTGAATCATTGGTTTCCAACATGGGCACAACAATAGCACAAAAGATGGGAGCGAGCAGCGAGGTATATTGTTTGAAGCACAACTATGTTAAATTAAAGACGTATACTATACACCCTAGGGCCTACAACCACAGATAGAAAAAGGAAGGTAACAGCAAGATAAGCAAAGGCCTGCATCAATAACAGATCGGTAAAGTATTATTTGAATATAAGACAACATTAGTGAGCGATCCTTTACATTTGGAAAAGATATAATTTGCAAATAGAAAATCTCCTCTTGAAAAATATTCCAGAGAAACTTTTAAGAAAGATAAATGAAATGTATTTTCTTTTCAAGCCCTGAAAACAATGGAGAGCAATCCCAGAGAAGACGCTTTGAAAGCTTGTTAGTACATGTAAAACAGAGGTTTCTAAACCCGGAGAGGGGAGAAAATGGAATTAGGTAGGAAACTAGGCATGCTTTAGTGTGTGTCTATGTACAACACATCTTGCCTATGGCTAGTTCGTTTAGCTGCTAGGACAGAGGGTTGCTAAGGCCAAGACCGTGGGGTGAATGTTACACTGTTTTAGTTCAGAGTGACTATAGGTATCGTCAATATAGTCAATGCAATGACTTAGATATCACAAAATAGCATAGAATAGGTGGCTTAAAAGGTATTTATTTCTCATATTTCTAGAGGCTGCGACGTTCAAGATCAAGGTGCCAGCAGATTCCGTTCCTTCAGTTCACTTGCTGGCTTGCAGCCTCTGCCTTCTGGATGTGTATACTCAATCAGTGAAGAGAAAACTCAGATGTCTTCTTATAAGGGCAATAATCCCATCTTGGGGCTCCACGCTCATGACCTCATCTAAATCTAATTACCTTCCAAAGTCCCCATGTCCAAATATTATCTTCTTGGGGACCAGGGCTTCAACATACAAATAAGAAGGGGAGAGACACAGTCAGTCCATAATGTATGCCCAACTTAATATTTTTCTATTTACAGTTATCATTTGGATGCCAAATTGGCAATGCTTGGAAAGTGTGTGACATGAGAAGAAATGAGTGCCTACGTGATCCAGAATCGTTCATTTATCCAGAGGCAGGTTATCTGTCAACCTCAACTAACTAAAATAGGTCTGAGAAGCAGGAGAGACGCAGAATTTCCCTTTGAGCCAGCCAAAAAGTACCTCATCATTTCTTCAGTAATGTGCATTAAGCCTCACTGACTTCTTTGTTTTATCTTCCACAATTCCTTTATAAAAATCCCACTTTCTGGAGAACATACACTGTACCAAAGAAGGAAAGTAAATGAATTTTTAGGTTAAAAATTAGTAAGTTTGGGGCCTCAAGGAATAAACTTCAGCTATTTGTTAAGTTTTATTTAGATGGAACATCTCTTTCACATTTAATGCTAAGCAAATACAGCATTACTTGCACCACTGGAATCCATATTAAAACCTCAGTGCATGCATTTTAATAATAATGAGTAAGCAGAGAGTATTTATAATCTTCAAGATATTTAAAGCTAATTTGGAAGAAGAAAAAGAAGTCACAATTTTCTTTGGGTCTGAAATTTAGGTCCTACTATATTCCCAAATTCCTCTCACTAATCCCACTTAGAAGCAAGGACTGTAAGGAAAGGGGATTTGGGACACTATTATCACTCGCTTATAAGAGCCTGTCAAAATTCTATGTCTATTAAAGAAATTTTGGCAATGCAATATAGGTCACTGAAAGGTAATCTGAATGCCACAGTCATTTTCTCTTGGTTCACTGGCACAACATGGGAAGGAACAGAATATTGCTAGTACTTCATGATACTAGAATTTATGAGTATTTTGCTCTTCAGTATTAAGAAATCAACAGTAAGCACAACCATTTATTAAACACTTGCTAATTTATAATAATTGTGCTAAACTTGTAAAATATATCACTTAGGGTCGCATGGGTGACTCAGTCGGTTAAGCTTCCGACTTCGGCTCAGGTCATGATCTCAGTTTGTGGGTTCCAGCCTCGCGTCGGGCTCTGTGCTGCACAGCTCAGAGCCTGGAACCTGCTTCACATTGTGTCTCCCTCTCTCTCTGCTCCTCCTGCATTCATGCTCTCTGTCTCTCAAAAATAAAAATAAAAGTTAAAAAAAATTTTAAATATCACTTACGTTAATCTTTACCAACATTAGTATAAGGTTCTTTTTGCGAGCATTGGAGAAAGTCATTTCTCTTTAGTCCAGGGTCACATGCTCTCCTGGTGTGCCTTCTGTCTGTTTGTCTCCTGAAGACTTTACAAGCACCTCTGCATCTTCTGTCCCTTAGAAGTAAGTTCAAATTCCTCCAAGCTTGATACAGACCCTGTTACACACCTACGCCCTTGCTCTCTCCAGTGTAGCATAGTGAGTAAGCTGAAGGCCTCAAGAATAAACCAGCCTGAGCCTCGATCACTTTATTTAGCCTCTTAAGGCTCCAATTCCCACATCTTCAAAATACTAATAGCATCTGCCTCAAAGGCTCATTTTGACGACTAACTGGAATGAAATAAGAAGAGATCTATGCGTGGGGCACCTGGGTAGCTCAGTTGGTTGGGCGACTGACTTCAGCTCAGGTCATGATCTCGCAGATAGTGAGTTCGAGCCCCGCATCGGGCTCTGTGCTGACAGCTCAGAGCCTACAGCCTGCTTCGGATTCTGTGTCTCCCTCCCCCCCCACCTCCCCTGCTCACACTCTGTGTCTCTCTGTCTCTCAATAATAAATAAACATTAAAAAAAAAAAAAAAGACGAGATCTACGCGCAACGCCTGGCTGTGTAGTAGTCTATGTAATGTGATGCAGTGTAATGTAGTAAATGCTCAATGTGTGAGCTATTATTATAATCCTTAAATTATGTTATCATAAGTCATCTGCTTAATGTCCATCTTCCCTAGACTGCAAGCTCTACCTCTAGCCCTTGACTTGCTACCAGGCACAAAGTAGACTCTCATTCACTCCTCTTTGAATGACTAAGTGAAGGAAGAATCAAAGGACTGTATCCCCACACAAAGTGAATGTCATCCCTGCATTAAGAATGAGAGAACTAAGATGTGGAGAGAATAAGCAATATTTTAAGTGTCCACGGATAGTAAGTGGCAGAATTGCAATTCAAACCTCTATGTGTCTGAAACTGAAGCTTGTGCACTTCCCATTTATTGCACTGGGGGAAATGCATGCCCTGGGGAGAAGAGGTGGGGAATAATCAATCAGTATTGAGCACTTGTATGGACCTGGAAGTTCTAAGCACTTGCATATGTTTTCCCAGTTCATTTTTATAGCAATCTCAGGAGGTAAAGAAATACTATTTTCAATTTTACAGGTGAAAACTCAAATACAGAGAGGGTAGCAACAGGCCAAGTTTACATACCAAGGAGGAGGCAAGGATAAGTAGAATTTGAACCCAGGCATCTGGACCAGAGCTCACACCTCTGAGGGGCACATGTATGTTTTTCAGCATTTTGTGATGCCTAATAATTAAATAGCCCTAAAAAGGAGTTAAAAAGTCGTTTTCGGTTGTATTTTCCCCAGTCAACTATTTAATGCATATTTGTTTGATATCAGCATATAAATCAAATCAAACATGGCTCAGAGCCTGGAGCCTGTTTCCGATTCTGTGTCTCCCTCTCTCTCTGCCCCTCCCCCGTTCATGCTCTGTCTCTCTCTGTCCCAGAAATAAATAAACGTTGAAAAAAAAAAATTAAATCAAATCAAACATAAACAATGAACATCTACATAAACTCAAATCCCTGTCTTAAGCTATTACTGAATCTTAAAGTCACTCTGTAGCTTTTCCAGTTTGTCATTCAACTTTTGTCTGTACATTTCCAATAATCCAGTAAAAGGATTTTCACTGATTCCTGGAAGGCACTCATTTGAATTTTGGGCAGAATAGGTGTAGGGAATTTTTCTTGAATAAAAAGCTATCATCTTGTGCCACCAGCTCATTTACCTAATCTTATCCCCCCACAAAACTATGCAACATGTGAAGACAAACCAGTGATTTATTTAATACACTGTGATAGGCAACGGGTACACAAAGATAAATAACTCATGTTGTTAGGGTGACAGCAGTGTAAAAGAAAAAGAAAAGTTAATCCTGTGTGGTAAGTACTCCAATAGAATTATGAAGAAAAGTGTCATTTAAGCATCAAGAAAGAAGTGATCTGGGGAGAGGAAGTCGGCAAATGAGGAAACTTTTGGTTTCAACCTCCAGGCACTTCCAAATGCATCTTGCTTCTAGAGAATACCAAAATAAATAATTTCTACCTCTTAGTATAGCCTGAAGACAAGAAATATCTTCTGTCTATGCCCCTTGGCAGTAGGGTGGGAGTACAGAACTTCCAGGACTCAAGGAAGAAATAATTATCATTGTCGAGTGGTTCCTAGGATGACCTGTTCTAACTACTTCATACATATTAACTCATTTAAAGCCAACATTTCATGGAGTTAGCGCTATTTTTGTCATTTGCCATTTTACAGATAAGACAATGGAGATTCAAAGCGGTCTAGCAACCTTGGAAGTTTGCAGAGCTAGTAAACAGAAAAGCAGGGCTTCAAAATCAGGCAGGTGGGCTGTGGAATGCATCTTTGCCATTTGACACCACCCCTAACTCCAGCCCAGGACTGAGTCATGATGACATGGCCCGTCTGTGGTTTTCAAAGTAACTGAGTGGAGTCTAGTGGGGCAGTATTCACTGGACAGTCTAACCAAGAGCAATAAATAGTCAAGGCTGGCTCCTTTTTTCCCAGTGGAATGAATGAATGAATGAATGAATGGAGGCTATATTCACTGTCCCTATATTTTTCTCTTATATTGTAACCTGCTATTCCAGCTAGGTATAATTTTAGAATATTGATAGGGTTTCTCAGATAATTTGCTATTCCTCCTAGTTCTATGTCACCTACATAAATCTTCTAGGGACTCTCATCCAAAATATCAGTAACAATGTCGAATAGGACAGAGAAGCAAACTGCCTTGTAGTAGTGTTTCAACCACTAGAAATCCAAAAGTGCAATCATCCACTTGACGTATTTCTACATTTTCTACAAGGCTTCTATAAAAGTTGTGATGTCATGGGTGTCATGAGGATGGTAGGGCCATAGCACACACTTGAAATTCGACAAGATCTATTCTTAGTGATCCCATGTAGGCTCTGTGGGATCACCACTTTCTTTTATAAGTGCCAATATCCCATTCTTTTATCAATATCATTAGAGTTTTTTTCTTTTTTTGCCAGAAAGCAAAAACAGTAGATTGAACGGTAGTCTCCTAAGACACTTTTCTCACCTTTTTGGAACCCAGGATATTTGTCCATCAGCAATTACTGCTCTTCCCCAATTTTTCTCCAAGATCTCTTTCAGGAGTCTCTCAGCCATATTCCCCACCTCTCTTATTATTATTAAATAGATTCAGCTGTAATTTAATGGTTTTCTTCCCCGTATAAATTGGGGGCTTAACTTGTACTGTCACTTTGGATTCCCATTATCCTATCCTTTTTTGATTACAGATAATTCTTTGGTAGGAAAAAAACCACAGATTTTATACTGAAATATCAGAACTATCACCACACTGAGCAAGTAAACAAAAACAGCAGAACTGGCTGGACCTGAAATAGCCACATTATTTCTGTGGGAAATTACCATCAGTTTAAAAAAGAAGCTATAGTTTTCTGTCCAATACAGATAACTATCCGAGTATAACTTCAAAATAAGTTTCAATTCAACATAACTTTTTTGCAAGTAATCCTTGGGCATATTTATATTTTATAAGACCAGTCTTCAAATTCAGCTAGCACATAACGGTGGTAAAATTCTATCATAAAACAACTTGTCTATCACTTAAACCATTAGTAAATCATTGATGTAATCAATATGACTTTTAAAATGTGTGCTCACTTGCCAACACAGAGTGATTTCAAATTAAATCCATTTTAACTGCTTTATCAAGACACAGCTTTCTCATTCATCCATTTGTAATTTTTTAAAAAAGGATGAGGCAGTGTAGCTTGTGTGTGTTTGTGTGTGTGTGTAGAGGAAATTCTGCTAGACCTCTCCCCCTCACACACACACACACACACACACACACACACACACACACACACACTTTTTTTTTTTGGATGGGGGTTGCTTTTCAGTTGTATTTTGGCCTTAGTTTATGTGGTTCAAATAACAAGTTAAAATAGTGGGTGGAGGTGAGCAATGGAAGTAGGCTATGATATCAATACCATCACTTCACATCCTTTCTTGGCCGGGGAAAGCTGTCACTCTTAGGAGTTTGTTACACATAAGCATAGAAACAAAGTGATAAAGTAAGGTAGTCATCCCTTTCATATTATTATAGGTTGGAAGGCTTTGTTTTTTAAGCACTAAAAATGTGTCCATGATAACGAGTCCAGCTAGGTCAATTGCATTCACTCATTCAATCAACAAATATTAAGGGTGTGCCAACTATGTGCCGGACAATGTGTTGGGCTCTACATAAACAAATCCAGCATGGTCTCTGATCTGACGAAGACTGTATCCTAATCGACAGATGTCAAGACTAAGAAAAGAACTCTCTATTGGCTTTGCACTTAGAACTGCATCCCTAAGATCCAGTATACATTTGATGCTACTCTCTCAATGTTTCCTTTTCTTTACTAATAGTTAACTCCTAGTTGTGATCCCTCATAGTTCTGTAACTATATAGTGCAGAATGAAAGACTCAAACATTGATTTGCCAAAAAAAAAAGTTCAGTGAAAGTATTTTTTTTAATGGGTAGTGAAGCTCACAGAAAACATGAGAAATCAAGCAAGCACTTAATGTTTGTAGACTAAAACATTCTGGCTGCTGCTGTGAGAAGGTTTTAGGACAAGAGCCGTATATAGTCAACCCCTCTTCTTTTTTTCTCCACAATCATGATCACTGGGGTATACATCTTTAAAGCAACAGAAGAAATAACTTACTTTTTTAAATTTTTATTTACTTATTTTGAGAGAGAAATAGAACAAGGTGGGGGGGAGGCACAGAGAGAAAGGAGAGAGAGAATCCCAAGCAGGCTCCACACTGTCAGTGCAGAGCCTGACACAGGACTCAAACTCAAGAACTGTGGAACCGTGAAATCATCACTTGAGTTGAAATCTAGAGTCAGATGCTTAACCCACTGAGCCACTCAGGCATCCTGAACTAATTTAATTTTTATTTTCCTTTCTTAATCTCTCCTCATGTTAAAAAAAATAGTAAGGAGAGAGAAAAGGGGCAAGTCCCTTTGGACTGTGAGCAAAAGCAATTTTCAGGCAAATAATAGATTTTATAAAAACTGGTGAATACAGTCGATTAGAAAGCTATATGCTGCCCAAGGCTTGAATTGGGAGATATATAAAGTAATAAGCTCTGCATGCCTTGAAAAGTGAAAAGAAAAGAAAAAAAAATTTTAATGTATCACAAATTCCATGAAAAGTGTGGTGCCCATGAGATTTTCATTTGCGTTCAATTTCGGTTTTTTTTCCCCCATAAGGTTGAAACCCACAAAATATAAGCTCTTGGTTTTAGGTTTTATATTAGAATTTCTGAAGGACTAAAAGTTTTATTTTTTTAAAAGGGAAAACACATCAAGATTTGTTTAATCAATATCTTAGATTAAAATTCTTTTTAGAAGCCAGGAATCAAGATTTCCATTTATACTTTTGTGACTTAACCAAGTTGTATTTAACTCACAGAAAAAAGTTCGATGACTGACAACATTTTATTTTACATAGGCACCTAATACAGATTATAAACTATCAATTGTGTCATTAACAAAGTCTCAAATATTTAAAATTAGATAATTTTAATTACTCCTAGCAATTGCTTTATTTATCCCTATTTCTCCAAGACCTGGTTTTGTATTATTTGTTTATGAATGATGATTTAAAAAAAAAAACCTCCCTCTGATTAAAGTTAGAGGGAGAAGTTACACAGATGTGAAATTTTGAAGAATTCTGTTGTATTTCCTTTTCCAACCTTGAGATGGAGAGTGAAGGAGAGTCTGAACTACTATATTTAAGAAAGTACCTAAATCCATGGAGTCTTGAATGTAGTGAAGTATTCCTGTGTTGTTACAAAAGTGTTAAGTATCGTAGATTGCATCCTGCTTTGTTCTCTTGAGTTTAGCTGAAGGTCATTCCTGGTTTTAGAGATTATAATGGGGCAAACTAACCTCTGGTGAAGGGAAGAATTGCTATAAACATCTTAAACTCTGGCAGAGAAGACTCCATACTAATCTCCTTATCAGCCTCTCCTCTTTGCCACAAGGGTAAGTTATAGGCACTACTTCCTATATCACTAATATAAAATACTAGACTAAAAGCAACTATATCTCATATTACGACCACTTGGGTTCGACATGTAGATTTATGCATAGTGACATGTAAATTACAGTGTTCGGTATGCCTTTGAAAGTTTAATTATATGATATTTTAGCCTAGTAATAAGAAGCAAAAGCTGATCTATAGATTTCTCTTAGTATACTTGAAACCATATTCCTATCCTAGGATGAATACCTAGAGTGCTATTACTTCTTGGTAATTTTTCTTTTTGATTATATGTTTGGTTATAGATGTATTAATGGGATGGTAGTCAAGATATACACGTACTAGTTGCTTTTAGGGTCTTCTTCCCTTTATCCAGAATTATCCAGAATGCCGTTCCTAAGAATCTTATTAATATATCAGAACTCAGTTTAAATTTTCCTTTCTCATGGAGCTTACCTTGACCAGCGCAATCTAAATAAATAGGTCCTCCCCCATTAGTCTCCATCCTTTTGTCATTTCCATTGTCTTCATAGTACTTCATGCTTTCAACCCCAATCTAAAATCCTAATCATAAAATACATCATCTGACCCCTGGCCACCAACTTCACACATTCATTTTCCACCAGTCTTCCCTGTGCTCCCATTTCCACGTTGACTTCCTTGTTTTCCCAGATTGCACACGTGACCTCCTTCTCCAGAGTGCATTCCCCAAGACATCTGCAAAGTTTGCTTCATTTCCTTTGGATCTTTTCTCAAGCATCATCCATTTAGGAAGGAGGACCTTTCTTGACTATCATATGCACAACAGCAGCCCCTGCCACTGTCCCTGACCCAGTCTTATTTTTTCTTCGTGGCACTTACAGTTTTATGTGTATATGTTCTGTGAGTGACTCACTCATTAGTGTATAAACTCCATTAGACTTTATCTCTTATGTTCATTAGCCACAAACCTGAAAACAGTGCTTTCCATAAGGCTGACACTTAATACTTACTTGCTGAATTAATTAATTAATCCCTTATTTATTATCTATTACCCCCCACTACGCTCTTAAGGACCAGGAAAGCAGAAACTTTGTTTCTGGCATTTCTATAGTATATTATTATCATATATATATAAATATATATATATATATACACACATATATGATACATACATTCAAGGAATGAATATTTATTGAATGAGTAAATTGTGTACGTGTGTGTGCGGGTGTATGTGTGTGTATTAATCTCTCTCCCCGCATGGGCTCTAATTGCCACAGAGACTAGAATATGTCTGTTTAGCTTACCACTGTATTAACCAATTCCACAGTAGGGTCTGGCTTATACCAGGCACTCAATGGGTTAGTGAAGAATCCAAAGTACTGGGACCAGAGTGAACAGGAGCCTACTCTGGCTCATAGCCACCCAGAGGCCTACACAGGGTTAATCTGAGGTCTTAATGACAGGTGGAAAAGAGTTTGGAATATGCACAGAGTGGTGAAAACCTTAAGTAACTCTGTTCATCCCTTCCAGGGCCCAGTCTGATCTTGGCAAAGGCTTTCTTCCCAAATAAGATCCAAGAAGCTAGTGCAGACCTCTGAGCATCTTGCTTTCAGATAGTATCTTTTAAATTCTGGGAGGAGTAAATCTTAATTTCAATCGTAGGTTTGATTTCTTTAATTAAAACCTTTGCCCTGAAGATTCCAGATAAATCAGTTTATGGTGCCAAAGGGCATCAAACAAGAAAATCTAAATTTTAGCATAAAATGTCCCACTCACTAGTAGAGTAACCTTGAAAATACTTATCATTGCTTCTTCAATATTTTTCACTTGAAAAGGAAAGATGCTAGAAAAAAATCAAACTATGGATTCATGCTTTAGGTTTGCTGAGATGCCCTTGGAAGGTCTGGTCAAGCATCTTCTTTCCTTCTTCTCCTTTGCCCACCTGCCCCAACTCCTCTTGGTTATTAATCATAACTTTGGTGAGCTATGGTTACTGATTGGAATCCAACAAGCACACAACGGAAAAGAAAGGTTAAGAATCATTGGCCTGTGTTCTTCCTGCCATCTTTCCCAGGGCCAAAATATTGCAAATCTATGAACTGTACCTTGGTTCACTACTAAATCCCTATCTTTTAACATTGCTTAAATCACTGCAGTCCTTAGTTCACTTACACTAACTTACATTAATTTTTGATCTACTGTGCATCAGGAACTATGACAGGCACAGAGAATACCAAGATGATTTTAGAAATGGTCTCTTCCCTCAAGGAGCACCATTCAGTAAGGAGACAGATACATCATCAGCATGTGAGAAATGCTTTGATAGGGCCAAATCAGTGAGTGACCTCCAAGCACATCAAAGGGCACCGCAACAACCTGGGAGAGGGAGTAATCTGGAAAACCTTGCAGTAGATGACCAGACACTGAGTTCTGATTGCAACTAATCGAATTATAGACTGTTAAAGCTGCACAGTGTCAGAATCATCTCATCTAAATTCCTTATGGAGCAAAAAAAACCAAACCAAAACAAAACAAACAAACAACCCCCCTGCTCCCCCCAAAAGAACTGATGCCCAAAGATGCTAACCAAGCCATCCAATGTAAGTATGACAGTTATAACTAGATGGGACCAACGTACATATTATTATGCTGCCTTTTTAAAAAGACTTTGGTTTTTTTGTAGGAACATTTTCAGAACCCCTTCTTTCATTGGTTTAATGATGCTATTAATCAATTAATTAATCACATTTTAATAAGGTATGGGAAAAATATTTGACTTCATGCACAGCAATGATGTCAATAACCCATCATCCGTTAATTACATACTTTGCAGTTAGCTTCTAGTTAATTTATTCAGTTACATCCACAGCCTCATTTTGCCTCTTGAGCTACTTACTAAACGGACCTAATCACACTGGAAAGGACAGGTACTGTCTGGCTGTGAACAAGAACAAACTTTAAGAATAGATCTAGGTCTGACTGCAGTTCTTCTCCACAACTGAGTAAGGAATCTAAGGGTCAGGATAAAATCCAAAAAGTGAAATATTTTCAGCGGTAGCAATATGTAAAATTGCCCAGGTATGCAGTTTTCTTGGAGTTTGTTTTTTCTCCCAATGTAGTCGTTTTACTTGGGATGTTTAAAGACTGATTTAGTAATGGGACAATATAAGAGCCCATTACATTAAAACAGAAATTCATGGGAAATCTATAATTTCTAATAGCTCGCCATCTGTTCCGCGCTTAGTGGCAATGGATTTATCCTGCTTAGTATAGATGATGATACTGGGGTGCATTCATGGATTATAGAGTGCATTTCTGAGCTCTTTAAGTACTGTTATTAATTTACTAACTTGCAAATCAACATTTCCCAACACAAAATCAATTATTACTTTTTTTTTTTTTTTTTTTTTGGCTAATTTTTCAACTCTTACCCCAAGTAAGGTTGCTATGGGCACCACATAATATCTGTTCTGGCGCCAACAGATTGCGTTAAAGTCATCCTCAGTCTCTCCAAATTAAAGCCCTACTGAGTTCACCGGCTTTGCACTGTACTCGCAGCAGGATGCTCTTTTGCTTTGCTCCACAGTCCAGTTTAATCTGCTAGAAGAATATTTTTAGAGGCACATCGGACTAAATCATCTTCGACTGAGCACACCATCTCCAAATGGCCGCCCAGGGTCCTAAATCCGGCCGCTGCGGACCGGGACGAGCAGGTGTCCTCCGCTGCGGCGGCGTCGTGGGACTCCAGCGCCAACATAACTAGACGTCGGAAGCCAGAAAGGAAACCTGAACACACAGGCACAGGTATAACCTCGCACGCGCGCTCCAGAGAGGCCCCCAGCGCAGCGGAGCCTTCTAGCCTTAGGCTTGGCAAGGCTCTGGGGGGAAGCAAACACTGCTTCCCCCATTCAAGTCAGAGAGCAGGGCGCCGAGGGTCGCGGGTCAGAAGTTGAATTTCAACCCAGCCTGCGCAGCGTCCCGGCGCCTTCCGCAGCCCCGGCATCGCGCTGGCGCCCGGGCTGGGAGAGAAACCAGGCTGGCTGGGGCAGGAGAAACTGAGTTGCCACCACCGGAGAGCTGCGGGTGGCGGGGGCAGAGGACACCCCGGCCACCTTCGGAGCACGAAGCCGAGCAGAGTCGGGCTCCGCTGCAGCGACGCTGCGCCCCTAGCCCGGCCACTGCTGCCCGCGCCCCGCGTTGCCCTTTCGGCCGAGGGCGACTCCCCGCAGCCGCAGCCCGGCAGCCGTGCGCCCCGGCACAGGCCACCCCGGGTGCGCCTCCTCCGCCCCCGGGCGGCCGCCTGAGCACCCGCAGCCGGACCGACCTTCGTCCTCCCCGGCGCCCGGACAAACTTCCTCCCTCCTGGACCCCCCCCTCCCCTTCCCCCCCCCCCCGCCTTCCCCGGGCCGCGCTGGTTAGCAGGCGGCTCTCTCGCCAGGCTTCCCTGGTCTCCGGCTGCAGGCGCCCTCGCCCGGCACGGCGAGCTTCCTCCCTGCCCCTCTCCAGCCCCGAGCCCGGGCGCCTACCGGTCCCTGCGCCTCAGCTCCAACAAAGCCGGCGGCCCCTAGGCGACCCGGCGAGGGGCTGGGAGTGGCGGCGGGGGCGCCAGAGCCCGACGAAGGCATCCCTCGGCCCGGCGAGTGCAGCGTGCGGGGGCAGTGGGGACGTGGCGGGCAGAGAAAGGGGAAGAAAGTGTCCTGCTCCTGGCGCGAACGCCTTCTACGCTCGTTTTCGCTCGTTTTCGCCCGCCCCGCAGCCCCTGCTGGAGCGCGTCCGGCTGTCCCGGTGGGAGTTGGCAGGGGCAGAGGGGCAGGCAGAGGGGACGCAGTGGGCTGGCGGGCGAGCCGCTCCCTTACCTCTGTCCAGAGTGAGCGGCTGGACCACTGTCAATGTCGCCATGTCTGCCGTGGGAGCCGAAGTGACGCTCGGCTTCAGCATCAGCAACCGCTTGTAGTGAGAAAAAGAGGAGGAGATTGGGGGCGGGGGTGGAGAGGGAAGACGGAAAGGAGGGGGAGGCGGGGGGAAGGAGGGAAGGTGGTGGTGGTGGAGGAGAAGAAAGCTTGGGTGGGTTGGCAGCCAGATGGAGACGCAACTGTTCCGCGGCGGGCGGACCTTCAGTTGCGGCGTGAAGCTGAGCAGGTATCGGAAGGCGGCTGCATCGCGGGCTCCGGGCAGGAAGGCTCTGCCCTAGAACTTTGCTATGCCACCCCAACGAGCGCCGGATGGGTGCAGCCGGTGTGGTGTTCGCTTTCAACTTTCCACTCAAATAAAAATGGTCAGAGTGTAGGTGTGCCGGGGGGGGGGGGGGGGGGGGGAGAAGGGGGGAGGCGGAGTGAAAGGGGATGGGGAGGAGAGGGAGGGAGTTGGAGAGATGGATTTTTTTTTTTTTTTTCAGATTCGGAGAATTTGTCAATCCGGTAATCCCATCCCTTAGAGACAAAATGCTTCTAGTTCAGAAATGTTGGGATTTCATTATAGTTGCTGTTAATTTCTGTTAAAGTACCCCCCCCCCCTTTGGAATGTTGATTTGTAACAGTATATAAGATAACTCACTTAAGGCCAGGGTTCCATCATTAGGTCTCCATTAAGGACCTGAGTGTATTGCCTAGAAAATTACTTACTTTAAACACAAACTTCTTAAAAATGATTTTGAATCAAAAAACACAAAGGGAAATTTCTATCACTCCGTTTGAAGAACATGTACCAAGTACCTAGCAGTTTGTCGGGTTAATTTATAGTCAGTCAGTGGTTACTGAGAGTTGCCACTTACTGATTAATTAGCATGTGTGACAGGAAATTAGCTAGGAGTGTTCCATGCCCTGTGCCATGGTCTGACTTGGGGGTTCAGGACAGTTCCTGCCTTCATGTAGCCTGTGGTCTAGGGGGAGATGATGCTATTAAAAGGGTCATTTTAGAGTCAGTTGATAAAGATTCCATGACTAGAACCTTCAAATACTGACTGTGACCCCTTCACCCCAACAGACTGTTTTCACTATCCTGCCACTGTCGGGACTTTCACTTTCTGATCAAGAAAATAAGGAGCATATAGAAATCTTATATAAGCAGAATGGTGATGACTGTGGGTTCAGGATTGAAAATGACAAGGCTGTCTCCATCCCCTTCCCTATGACAAAGCAGAATTGTTTTGGCTAGCAATCTACTCTTAGAGGCAGACACTGTTTTATAGCAAAATATTTGCATATTATCTACTTCATTGTCTTCGGATTATAGAAACCACTGGTTTCTGAAGATCTTTTCTATCCCATTTTCTACATTTAAAAAAAAAAAAAAAAGCAAGATTTCACCAATGATTCGAACAAGTCAAAGATGACTGGCCACACACCAAATAGATCCTAAAGACATACTTAAAATAGTAGTTCAAAATGCCTGTGTTTTCACTTAGTGTTTAAGAAAGAACCCTGATCTTGAAATTCAAGTCTTAGTTATGTGCTCTTCAGAAATCATGTAATCTCTCACTGATCCCCTTCCCTCATCTGTCAAACAAAGGAATTAATAACCTTCCATTTCACTGAGATTCTGTAAAATGAGAGAAGTAATTCTACCCTGCAATCAAACTGAGTTTTGTGAAGGTCTGATGATACTCTGCATGTAAGCATGCTTTGGAAACAGTAAAGTATGTATACATTTACTCATACAACAAACATACATCCCACATGAACTGTCCAGCAAGCACTATGCTGGGTGCTGGCCATGCAGAGATTAAAGAGAGTTGGCCCTCTCCCTGGACAGTGCTCAGTCCAAGTTGGGAGACAAAAAATGAGCAAGCTGTGAGAATTCCATGAAGTAAGTGCTCCAAGCAGCATAGAAAGGACAGGACGAAGCAACAACTATGGTTATCATTATTCACATCCCTTAAATCAAACAACAGAGAAAAGTTTAATTGTGCACAATAAACAGTAGAGTATGTTCTGTGGATTTGCACAAATATCCAACCTCATTCAATAATTGAAGATGAAAAGAACATACAAATCTCTTGGTCACTAATGTAGCTCTTTTAACAACATAGTTTATTATGAATATGCGTTTGAGTGGTTTTATTCATAAGTCTAAAAGCCATAATTGTACCAATTTCCACACAAATCCCAGATTGTAAGGTCTATAAAATTAGGTTTTTTGTCTTTTTGTTTTCTGATATATCCCCAGCACCAAACATTTTATAACGTGTTTCTATACTTATAACTTGAGCTCCCTAATTGAAAATTTGCTCTATCATTCTCTATGTTGACCCTGTAGGGCTTTTGTAAGGATTAAAAGAAAAAGTAAGAGAAAGCACAAATCACCATATATTCATTAGTTATTATTTCTAGTAGGGACAAGTTCAGTGTCTTAGCTTATGTGTATGTAGGTGTAGAAAATTAACAGCAAACACTGCATTATCTGTTAAGATTTATTTTTTATAGAATATGAATAACTATCTCCAATAGTATTTGTGAGTGTCTGCTTAAGACATGCAGACACATAAGAAAAGTTCCTTATCCTCTTCTTTTGCTTCAGTAGATGTGATCATACTTAGGTCTCATGAATAATTGCCTGGATCACTACTATACTAACCATAGCATTTCATCAAGGTCAATATATTTGATCTATTCATATGTTTTTTTGCTTTGTTGATTGTGTATTACTCAGGGAATTGTAAAACACCTGTAATTACACTTGTACCTTAGCTATTGGGTTACACAATCACTACAGTCTTTCATTAAATCATGTATAGTATATGTGTGGTAACTATGTTTTCAGTGGAATTCATTAATTCAATAAATGATTATTGAGCACTTACTATATGCTAGGCTTAGTGCCAGGTTGGTTTCTCTCCTCTTTTTAGTCCAAAAAAGTAGGTATTGTTATCCCATTTTATAGATAAGTAAACTGAGAGCAGAGGGGTTAAGCACCTTGCTTAAGAATAGTAGCACCGGGGTTCAAGAGCTCCTGTGCTTTCTGCTAAGAAATATTACACCTCATTTTGTATTACTGAAGATTTAGGGAATTCAGCCTTTTATATTATATTTGTAATTATGTAATATGTATAATATATATGTAATATGTATAATATATATGTAGTTTATATATATGTAACATATATATATATATGTAATGTATGTATAAAATATCTCTTCTCTCTTTTTGTTATGCTTGAGTTATCCTCAAAGAGAGGAATGCATGGAAGAAATTTAGGTCAAAGGAGAAAAGAAGTGTGATCCTGAATCCATTCTATATCCATATAGATTAATATTAAAATGACTACCTACTTTGAAATATAAAATCTGTTTTTTCTAAAAAAGTATTTCAAACCTATGTTAAGGTCTGTTTCACTTAATTGAATCTTTTTGAATTATATGACAAAACCAGGTGAGTGTTTGCATGAAGAATTAGTATACCAAGAAAATGAGTTTAGTTAGATTATAAATGGAGTATAATAAACACAGTTTCATATGAGGAAAATAGCACCTTGAAACTGGAGTTCTTTCAACCTTAGGTGTTAGAAATTATTTTTGACTTATTCAAGATATCACATTATCTTCCTTGATTCTCACAGCTTTGTCAAAATAACACTAGATTAAGATGAAGTGCCAAACTATACTTTGGAATGTAAATGTTTTTGTTTTTTTAGTCATCATAAATATAGAATGTTACTAAGTTTATTTAATCTTTGGATCTGTTTTGATTATTACTTTGTTCATTTAACAAATGCTTAATGCACTTGCTATATACTAGGCACTGTTCTAGGCACTGGGATATTGCAGTAAACAATTATTCTCACTTGGTTTATATTCTGCAGGAGAGAGAAAGACAATAAACAGAGTAATAAACAAACACGAAAGAGATCAATTAGTGACTAAGTGCTGTGCAAAGAATGAATGATTTGATGACGGAACTGGGTCTAGAATAACATTAGGTTTACAAAAGACAGTGATAGGGAGAAGGGCATTCCCAGAAGCAGGAGAGCAAAACCAGGGATGGGAGAACAGACATGGTGTATATTTGGGGGGAAAAAAGCTATTTAATCTGGAGTAAAAGAAAAACCTAAAGAGGGCCTCTGACAGTCAGGTTGTGAAAGATAATCTAATTAACAGAAATGTAATGAACCTTTTTATGAACTACTTTGTGTCCGTCATACAATGAAGTGTACCAATACAATGCAGATAAGAAAAAACATTGTATTGTAGCATCTACAATAAAAATCACTCGCATCAGAATGAAATGAAGAGTTACTAATTCAGAGTTGGATGTTAGAAAATTAAAGATGAAATAAAAATACAAAAAGTCGGGGCGCCTGGGTGGCGCAGTCGGTTAAGCGTCCGACTTCAGCCAGGTCACGATCTCGCGGTCTGTGAGTTCGAGCCCCGCGTCAGGCTCTGGGCTGATGGCTCAGAGCCTGGAGCCTGTTTCCGATTCTGTGTCTCCCTCTCTCTCTGCCCCTCCCCCGTTCATGCTCTGTCTCTCTCTGTCCCAAAAATAAATAAAAATGTTGAAAAAAAAAAAATTAAAAAAAAAAATACAAAAAGTCAATTCTAATTATTTTTTATTTCTTTCCAAAAAAACGAAAAAAGACTTTGAGAGACAGAAACCTGAAATATGAATAATTTTTCCTCAGTCTTATTTGCATTTTTTTACATTACCAGTTATCCTGCAAATCATAAGTATAATAATTAACTTGTACTCTGATTCTGCCACAGGCAATGGCACATATAATAAGTCCAAAGTCTTTCTGGTACTAGGGTTTTTTATTTATGCCTATTTAACTCATTGAATATAACGATGTTTTTGTTTCATTTTGAAATGAACATTTTTCTGTTTTCACAATTGCAAATTGTGACTGATCTTTTTATAATGAAATTTAAATTCAAAGCTCACAAGTTTCTTCTTTTTTTCTTTATGCATCCCAACCTTTTATATACACCACTGAGAAAGCCTAAGAGATTTAAGAGAAGCAAGATAAAATGATTTTTACAAGGGATACTGGACTTATCTCATTCTCACATCTACTTAGGAGATATTTCCAAATGTTTAAAACTCACAACCTTTGGGAAAGGTTCAATAAAAGCAATTATTACTGTTACATTTTTTAACATTTAATGTATTCAATTTTGAGTGGAGAATTACGTGTTTTACAAAAACTGCTTACTATGTCCTTGCTATGCTCCAGGCACTGTTTTATGGCTGGAGACATTCGATGGTAAAATAGGATATGTCCCTTTTCTTATGCACCTAGTTTTTATGAAGGGAAACAGATAAACTATGAAGAAACAGTCATTACACCAAGTAATCTTAGGTAGTGGTAACAACCACAAACAGTGATCTGCTGAAACTTGTTCACACTGTTCACAAGACCCAATTATGTGCATAATATTCCAACATTGCTTTCAGTGACATCACGTACAAATGGCCACGGTGGGAGCATTTACACCCTGTGCATTGGCAAATACTCTATGCGAAGTTTTTTGTTTTGTTTTTCTTCTCCCCCCACCCACCCCGGAAAGTTAAACATTTACCAGCACACCACAAAGTCCACAAAAAAAATAAAAAAGGAAGTTGTGATGAAATATGCCTCAGGGGGTAAGTCTACTTTAGAATGGTCAGAAAATAGGTCACATTGTACTTGATAGAAAATTTGTTTAAATGACAAATCTACCCCGTAGTCGATGGAGTGCTGACTAGCATAAAATGTTATACTTTTGAACAGGAAGCTACTCTTTGCGGTTTTGAATCAAAGGATTGCTAACCAAGTGGGCCAGGATCTTTTGATGAGAAACTAAAGAAAAAGGAGGAATGTGATCATTGTAATTGGGCATCTGTATTGTTGGAGAATCTGACTATGGTGAAAAGAGAACACTCTTACCTTGATCCTTGAAGAGGGCACTGTGGCCAAGGCTTGTTTGTTTGTTTGTTTGTTTAGGTTCTCAGCTTCAATTAAAATATGGTTTACATGGGTTTTTATTGAAAAACACCTCAATCCTGACTTAAAAAAAAAATCCAGCTCAACTTATTTATTTTTCTCTAATTCTGGTGCTATGGAATTAATTAAGGATATTAGGGAGAAACAGATGAAAAGGGCATCCTTGAATTCTTCCCAGATTGTGATACAGTACAGTAATTGAGGCTAGTAACAGAATTTATTGTAGGTGTGCTGAGGGACATATATGTCAGTAATTAGCAAGCTTAACAGCAAAATGCAAAATTAGCATGGACAGCACATTCAGAACAGAGCTTAAAACTCTCATTTTTATCCTCCAGTGCTCTAATTTAAAGCAAAAATTGCTACAATTTTAATTGGTTTGCATTTAAATTTCTGACCCCAACCGAAAGCATTAAGTTTTTGGTTTTGTTTTTTGTCTTTGTTTGTTTTGTTTCATTTTTGTTTTTATTTTTTTGTTTGTTTGTTTTTGTAATTTAGCAGTTGGATTAAATTATGCTCTTTTATTTTTTATTTTTATTTATTTTTAATATTTATTTATTTTTGAGAGACAGAGAGGGACAGAGCACAAGTGGGGGAGGGGCAGAGAGAGGGAGACACAGAATCTGAAGCAGGTCCAGGCTCTGAGCTGTCAGCACAGAGTCCGACACGGGGCTCGAACTCACAAACCACGAGATCATGACCTGAACCGAAGTCGGACCCTTATCTGACTGAGCCACCCAGGTGCCCCAAATTATGCTCTTTTAAACTAAGTTCCTCTCTTTCAGCTTCTCTGCCTTCCCTGCCTTTCTGGTACTGGATGAACTCTTACCCACTTGCCTATGTCAGTGGCCCTTTCTGACACTTATAATCTCACTTTGCCTTTTCCAGAGTCTGTAGTTACAAGGTAGATCTGCCTCCTGAAATAGGGTCTCTGAGAAATTTCCTTTTTTAAAGATTTCTTAATTTTACTTCTTACTCAAAGCATGTACTCACATAATAAATCCAATTATGACTTGTATTTTGGCTTCTTGAGGATTTAACTAGAATAAGAAAAAAGTGAGGCAAATAGAAATGGTTTTAATTCCAAATATCTTCACGTTCCTGTCACCTGGAATTTTGCCTTGATCAGTAGTGGCAAATCAAGCCAAACAAATATTTTTGGCAGATAAATGGGGAGAGTAAACAAATCTCTACCGTTCGTCTAGGACAAGTAAATAAACTATTAAATATTTTATATGGTTTCTGTATTCTCTTTTTAACAAGTGTTTTTGTTTTGAAATTTTAAGTGTAAGACCATGCACATGGAAAACAATTCTCAAAAGGTACTGCAAAAGCTCTCTCACTCATTGCAAGCAATAAATGTTAACAGGGATTTTTTTTTGGTGTATTCTTCCAAATATTATACATATTATGTCACATTATATTATTGCATTATTATATTATACGTATCTTATTAAATATTATATATTATACATGTATTAAATATTATACACAATATTTTAATTTCTATAGATACACACATGTGTATGCACATATCTTTTTTAAAACTCAAATAGCTTTGGGGCACCTGGGTGGCTCAGTGGATTAAGCATCTGACTCTTGATTTTGGCTTAGGCCATCATCTCACGGTTGGTGGGATCAAGCCCTGTGTGGGCTCTATGCTTACAGTACAGAACCTGCTTAGGATTCTCTTTCTCCCTCTCTCTCTGCCCCTTCCCCATTCATGCACACGTGTTCTCTCTCTCAAAATAAATAAATAAAAGCTCAAATAGCTTTATATTGTACACCATATTTACACCTTGATTATTTTATATACTGATATTTTCATAGCAATCCATATAGATATATATAACATTTCTTAAGTACTTCACAAAATTCCATTGAAATAGGCTCTTACAGGTATTCTTCCAGGTTTTTCTAGGTTTTTTTTCTATGTCAAACAGTGCTACAATTGACAATCTTTGTTATTTATATCATCATTATGAACGTAGATTCCACTCAGTGAAAGCTTTGTACTTTTGTATAATCCAGTGCTAAATGTGGCCATTCTCAATGATATGCTTCCAGATTATAATACCTGTGACTATTTTATTCCTGCTCCATTAACATTCTATCATACACCAGCTGATACCTCTTAGCTACAGAAATGTTATATTTAATTGAATTTTTGAAACCTAAGATGACAAAGTGATTTAAAAAAATTAGTTGCCATAGACTGATGTCCATTATTCTGTCTAAAATATGTGGTATGATGCACTGTCCAGCAATTCAGAAAGTCAATGATGATTACCATAATTTTCACCTAAGAAGCTAACAGTATATATGTCTAAAGCAAGTGAAAATTAAAAACTTAAAAATTCACTTTTAGATGTTTTTTTAATTGATTTTTCTATTTCCACCAAATGAAATGAGATAGGAACACCATGAAAACAAAAGGAGATGTTTAAGTACCTTATTTTTCAAATAAAAAGAACACATTGATTATTAATTGGAGAAAAACATAAGTAATATTTAAGATGAAAAATAATATCCTTTCATTAAATGTTGTTACTAGTTAGTATTCGAAAGAATATTTAAAAATTTAGTGCAAGCAGTGCTCTCTACTGGTCTTATATTTATTGCAACTACAATCAGTGTCAAATGGGTATTTATACAGAGTTACAAAAATCATCTCTATCCTAAAAGACTGCTAGTATTTTTATTTTAATCTCTATTTGGTTTCCACTTTAACCGTGTGTGTGTGTGTTGCATGTCTATGTATGTGTGTACATAAATATTCAATCTTGAATTTCTATACTAAAGTTAGTTTTGAACTTTGCAAATGAATTGCTGTCATACATTATCACAAATAATTATGTATTAAAGAGATAATGCAGAAAAATGAATGGGGAGCTTTAATGTAAGGCATACTTTTGTATACAGTTGTTTTAATAAGCAGTGGCACTTGTTTTCCCGGATCCCTGGAAAATACAAGGGAAGGCCTCCCAAGGGAATGGGTGCCCGTGTATATGGGCAATTCAGAGTAAACAGTGACCACCACCATGGACTCTTTCCTCTTTTCTCTCTCTACCACTCCTTCCTATACCACTCTGCAAATACTAAAACAATCAACATATTGGTGCTTCTTTTAAAGCTTAGGAGAAAATTTTATTACAAGTACTTATGCAAGCCATTTGTTTCAGAAGGGTGTGTATGTGTGTGTGAGAGAGAGAGAGAGAGAGGAAAATACATTCATTCATTCTGTGGTTTCATGTCAAGTGATTACCATGTGCTAAGCCTTGATGATAAAGCAGTTTTTAAGACAACAAGTACCCTACTGGAATTAATTGGTATTTATTGAATTATTTCTCAATTTAAAAAGTTATAAATGCTATTAAGGAAAGTACATGGTGCAATGAGAGTCTATAACCTAAACCAATCTGGGGATTCAGAAAAAACTTCTCCAAAGATGAAATATTTATGGTGTGTTAAGGGAAATCCTTGAGCATATTTAAATACTTTTAAGGGAGAAGTAGCTACCAGGGATGGAAGGTTGAAGATACAGGAGAAACAATAATAGGTAGCATATGGTTATCAAGAGGGCAGGAGAAGGTAAGAGGGATCCAGAGAATAGGTGGCAAGATAGGTCTTGATAAGAGGAGAGAATAGAAGCTGTTGCAGGCAGGTTTGTAGAGTTTGTGAAGTGATTGGCAAAGCTCCCACTGCAAGGCTTCTATGATTTCAATGATGTAGGAAACAAGCCCATCTGTTGAGATAAAAGTGGGTCTGGGAAGAGTAGAGACTATCTGAAGCAACTATTTTATACAGTTGATAAAAGTGGCTATAGGTCAGGTTCAGTCAGTCTTAGAGGGATTTTTCTCCTGCTTTCACAGATAATGACTGGGTCTGTAAGGTCTTCTGATCTCGAATCCCTTAAATGCCAAACTGTGGAATCTGAATGGCTTTGTGAATTACTCTCTTTAATGTTCTTCAAAGTAGATCATAACATTCTATAGTTTATGGGTTAGCCATTGTTTAGTGTCCTTATTTCCTTCCTATAGCACTGAACTAATCTTGTGAAAGTCATCTTTCCATCATGACTATCTGACTGAATAAACATGGCTGGAGGGAACACTCAACTCTGGCGCACTTTCTGGCCAGGAGTTTCCAATAGGGAGGGCCATCATTTGTCTGAAGCAATACATACTAATCCTATAATTTTTATTATTAACATTTTGTAAATTATACTAGGCCTACTAAAATATTTGAAGCTGATTTCTTTTTCCTTAAGATTAAGTGCTTTTACTTAGTAAATACATGTGCCGGTACTCTGGTCTACGCAGAGAGAAAGCAATCTAATTATTTTTTAAAAAGACAACATTGGGGGCGCCTGGGTGGCGCAGTCGGTTAAGCGTCCGACTTCAGCCAGGTCACGATCTCGCGGTCCGTGAGTTCGAGCCCCGCGTCGGGCTCTGGGCTGATGGCTCAGAGCCTGGAGCCTGTTTCCAATTCTGTGTCTCCCTCTCTCTCTGCCCCTCCCCCGTTCATGCTCTGGCTCTCTCTGTCCCAAAAATAAATAAACGTTGAAAAAAAAAAAAAAATTTAAAAAGACAACATTGATATTGACATATATATAATTGAACAAGTTGCATCCACTGTGTTTCTCTAGAGTCAAAATAAAATATAATGATATTTTTGAGCCGTAAAAGATGGTAAAGAACATCAAATCTAACCAACAGTGGTAAATGAGATCCAGAGAGATTAAATTTGAGATTACAACTATCTGCACAACAGGGTAGTGTGTGGTAAATGCAACATACAAGACATATGAACAAAGCATTATGTGGAACACGGAAGGCTTTATAGAAGAGATGGCATTTATGCTGGGTATCTAAAAATAGGAGGATTTGTTAGATGGAGGTAGAATCAGAAGACGTTTTACTTAAACTGACAGAGCATGTAAATGGAGTCAGGAAACAATGGCATGCGTGTTATTGTTGAAACGGTTCACTTTACTAGAACATGGAAGACATGAAGTAAACAAATGTTAAGGCGAGAAAGAAACTGGCAGGGAAGGGGAATGGCAGGGACTGCAGAAGGCTTTGGGAGTCACTCTCAGGACTTAGAATTTATTCAGAAGGCCCTTAGAGCTTTTTTTTTTTAATTTTTTTTTTCAACGTTTATTTATTTTTGGGACAGAGAGAGACAGAGCATGAACGGGGGAGGGGCAGAGAGAGAGAGGGAGACACAGAATCGGAAACAGGCTCCAGGCTCTGAGCCATCAGCCCAGAGCCCGACGCGGGGCTCGAACTCACGGACCGCGAGATCGTGACCTGGCTGAAGTCGGACGCCTAACCGACTGCGCCACCCAGGCGCCCCCCCTTAGAGCTTTTTGAGTGAGAAAGTCCTATGTGGCTCTTCTTGAAATGGTATATTAGGATTTATTACAGAAAAATGATTACAAGTTCTAAATTGGATTAAACAGTCAAAATTATCCATATCAATGAGGGATGTTCTAGCCACGTCACATTTGAAGACAACAAATCCATTCTGAGGTTATAGATACAGACCTTTACACCAAACTATAGCTCAATTCATTGGTTTGATGGCACTGACTACCATTTTCTTTATTGGGAGATGAGAAATTTTAATGTGGATAGGATATAAACAAAATATGGTATTACACCGAGGATAAGATGCTCATTAAGAAAAGCTTTAAGAAATTATCGAGGAAACCTCTTCATTCCCAGATGAGTTTTGAAATCATGATATGTTCCTTCAGTCGAAATGTTTTGAAGAAAATGAACTAGGCGAGGAGAGAGAATAGCTATAGAGATTTAAATGGCGGCGCATACACGGGGTTACTTATGTCGTTCTTGTTACAATTACTATTAACACCAATTTTTAGATTAGAGACAAAACCCGGGAAAAAAATGGAACATGTCACTGAGCCTGTAGAGATTATATTATCAGGTAGGAGAAATCTTCCTCTCCTTACCCCAAGTCTTTATTTGGACAACATTCCTACCAGAGACTTTCAGCATCATAATGTGTTAATGCACAGTGATTGCCATTTGTCTTCAGACAAGTGGTTATATAAGACAAAGATTCATGTGTGTAAGACATATCTTAAGCAAAGACATGAGATTTATCTTTCATTTTCATATGGGATGTATATAAACGTTATAGCTCTTAAGATACAAAATATCTGCATTTGACGTCAGTGGAACCTTCATGTTAGTAGATGAGATAAAATATTTAAAGAATAGGAGAGATGGTAAATGAGCAAGGTAGCAGTTTTGTATTATGTGCAGCTCATAATTGTAGCTCTGTAAAGAGCTCCCATTGAGTCAATGGGAAGTGTAGGTGGAGGTTAGTGCCAGGTTAATTGTTGCATTCAACATCATTCAGGAGAAAAAGTGGAGATAAAATTACAGCATTTATATTTCTGCCCTTCAATTTTCCTTCATCTCTATACTTGTTAGATTTTCTTCACTTGTTATTATTTACATCCCATGTCTGATTTTTTTCCTCCCCTAACTCCTTGGGTTATTGAAGAAATATATTCCATAAAGTTGACTTTCAAGACAATTTTTTAAAATAAAGAAAATGCCATTCATCTATTCATTTTCAATATAGAGTTGGAAATACAGTTTCATGGAAAATATTATCAAGTAACCTTTTGAAAAATAGATTTTATGAAGAAAGAGGTATTTTACTAGATGTCTCCATGGCATTCTAAAGATTGTGGTATATCACCAATGCTAAGCCTGCAGGTAATTTTAATTATTATCTGACAGGTCATTTTTCTCTTTTAGTAGTTTTCTAGTCCTCTGGGATCCACCTACTCAATGACTATAGAAATTTCTTCCCTGTTAAGAAAGAACTTTTGACTTCAAATACGCAGTTTCAATAATTTGGCTTTCATATTATCTGAGTCCTCATCTTTACAATGTGATTTAGATGTTGATTATACTATAATAATGTACTAGGATACTACTACCTAATTATCAATTTCATGTTGACATTGTCTTTAAATTTGAGACTTCAGATTACTATCAACATTGTTTACTTTGCTAATTCAGAAAGTTAATATTTATGTAAATTAAAAAATAGCTACATTTTTCTTTCCATTTACTAATGTATTCTTTTCTTCACGCTGTCATTCTTCAAATTTTCACTTCTATGTTTGCTTTTATTTTTATCCTTTTTATTGATATTAATATTACCTTTCCAAATGTATATATTTTAAGACATTCCATTGTTCAGTTTGGAAACACACAAATCTTGATGAAGTTAAGGTGGCAAAGAGAAGTATAAAACAACCTTTTGTGAACTGTAAATTGTCATGCTTATTAAATGCAAAAATTACTAAAAAAGGAATAAACAAAACTTACTTTTCTTTTGTCTCTTCACCTTTAAAAGAGAGCTCTGGAAAAGAACATTCCATTGGGTTCCAAATTTTATTAGGTGGTTTAGTGAAACAGTCAAATTAAATTTATAGGCCTTTGTCATCACTTACATGTTTAAAATTGTATGGGGGTCCCTGGGTGGCTCAGTCAGTTGAGTGTCTGACTTTGGCTCAGGTCATGATCTCATGGTTCATGGATTCGAGTCCCGTGTCGGATTCTGTGCTGACAGTTCAGAGCCTGGAGCCTGCTTCAGATTCTATGTCTCCCTCTCTCTGCCCCTCCTCACTCATGCTCTGTCTCTGTCAAAAATGAATAAACATTAAAAATTTAAAAAAACTTGTCATTACCTTGCCCACCTCACACTTTAAGTTCTCTGTCAGAAAATGCCTATTTTGATAAAAAAAAAACAATCACTTAAAATTGTTTTTTAAGTTTTACAAAACTGTGTATATTCTACAGTAAAAAAGCTTATATATTTGTTCATAAGCTCATCAGTGATTTTGATTGTTGTATTGTTGTTTTATCTATATGGAAAACGTGAGTCATACATTCATTTTCCTGGATATACAAACTACAAGTTCATCATAAAATTTTAAATATATTAAGATGTCTTTCTAAAACTTGACAATATCCTTGTCTCCACTAACAGAGATCTTCTCCAACGGGCATCACTTTATTGCAATGAGGGAATATAAATGTGTTTCCTTCAGAGTCAGATGTAGGTTGAACTTCCTCATCCTATTGGCCTGGATTCTTCTCACAAGATTCATTTAATAATATTCTGGTAATATTCATGACTTAGAAATTTTCTTTTGGACAGAATAGCATTTGGGCATCAAACTTTGTAATTCTATTTGTAATGTTGGAACATTTAGAAATTGAAATCCAGGAATTCTTACTAAGGAAATTTTAAATGTGGAAACATAAAAATAGAATACAGATAACTGCATAGAATAGAATACAGATATCCTAGCTTGATAACAGATGGACGTTTTTAGGAGCTAAACACATTATTTCTATTATTTAGCAATAAAAGAAAGTGTTATGATGACAAGCAAATACATGTACCAAATTCAAAAGAGATTATTTTAATCCTCTTATTTTGCCGCAATTTTATCCATTAGAATTCTAAAATATAAGTATCAAGACATAATTCTACGCATCTTAAATTTTTCTATGGTTTTAGGCAAAAGGCCTAGTTCCACTGATTAATATTTGGCATGTTTCTTATTTATTTATTATTAATTAATTCATTTATTTATTTATTTTTGAGAGAGAGAAAGTGTGCAGGTGAAGGGTAGAGAGAGAAAGAGAGAGAAAATACCAAGCAGGCTCTGCACCATCAGTGCAGAGCCAGTTTTGGGGCTGGAACCCACAAACCATGAGATCATAAATCAAGAGTCAGATGCTTAACTGACTGAGCCACCCAGGCACCCAGGCATGTTCCTAGGAGGGAAGGCACTACTGAGAAAGGTAGCTGGTTATTAGTCATTTGAAGGGCATAAGCTGAGCATGTTTGAGTTTTATTTTATTTTGTTTTGTTTGGTCCACATACCCAGCACATAGTAACGAATGAATTACGAATAGATGGAAAGAAAGGAGAGAAAGAGTAAAGGGACAAATGAGTGAATAAATTAATGAAGAGTGATTAAGGCTTGCTTGAAAAGGCAATATTGACAAAAATACATTTCTTTTTTTTTTTTAGAAATATTTAGTGAATTTACTCAAATGAAGAAAGCTTAAATGATACAGAACTGAAAATATTAGAACTCTACATACAATAAAAAGTGAATATAAATTAACCAACTCCATGGACATTTCTAGTTAAGCATTCATACAAATATATATTCATCTTTTCCTTTTATATAGGAATAGCACATACATACATGACACGATTCTGGCAAAAAAAAAAATCAGAGATACTAAAAATATTCTCAAGTTTTAAAAATGGTATGGAATCAGTTTTAACAATATTCTACCTGATTGCAAACCCCTGATTTAATTCCATAATTTTATCATGCCAGAAGCATGGTTGGTATTAATTTTTTAAACAGATATTCATATCACACACATTGGCTTATTAGTAATTAAGGCATTTTGTATACACAGTATCTCAGTGTGGACAACAAATTTTTAGTATTGATTATTTCCTATGACAGTTTAAACCTGCATAATCTTTTCAAAATAAGAAAATGGCTGCTCACATTTAAGTGTTTTCTTATAAAACACAATCTTCAAAAAAGTCACAATGATTGGTCATTGTGATTCCTAGTAAT
Organism: Puma concolor; assembly: GCF_028749965.1. Taxonomy (NCBI): domain Eukaryota; kingdom Metazoa; phylum Chordata; class Mammalia; order Carnivora; family Felidae; genus Puma; species Puma concolor. Next base: position 38,406,780 of record NC_141673.1, on the reverse strand, counting down.
AAGTCCTGTCTTCTTTTTGACATAGTATCAATGATATTCTTTTTTTTATTAAGAACATTTTTTAACGTTTATTTATGTTTGAGAGAGAGAGACAGAGCACAAGCATGGGGAGGGCCAGAGAGACACAGAATTTGAAATAGACTCCAGGCTCTGAGCTGTCAGCACAGAGCCTGACACGGGGATCAAACTCACAAATCGAGATCATGACCTGAACTGAAGTCGGACGCTTAACCGACTGAGCCACCCCAGCACCCCTAGCATGAATTACATGCTTATGCAGGATTGCATTGACACCCAGTAGCTCTTGAACAATGTTACCAAATAACCATATTAGTCCCAAATGCAGCAAAGGCCACAGTCTTCACAGTGCACTTTCACCTCATTGAAGTTGAAGCTGCTCCTTTTGTATATTTTTCCACTTCAGTGTGATGTAGTTTGTTAGGGTTTCATTAGTGGTTTCATATGTGGCTTTTTAAGGAAAAAAAAAAGGTTTCGATTTCTTCCGCAATTCACAGTTCTCAGATGAGACTTTTTTTTTTTTTAATTTTTTTTTTTTTCACCCTTTCTTTATTTTTGGGACAGAGAGAGACAGAGCATGAACGGGGGAGGGTCAGAGAGAGAGGGAGACACAGAATCGGAAACAGGCTCCAGGCTCTGAGCCATCAGCCCAGAGCCTGACGCGGGGCTCAAACCCACAGACCGCGAGATCGTGACCTGGCTGAAGTCGGACGCCTAACCGACTGCGCCACCCAGGCGCCCCGAGACTTTTTTTTTTTTTTTTAATCTTAGTCTGGGGACATTTTAAATAATCAAATGTTCTTTATAGTAGACTGTGTCTCAATGCAACTGCAATAAATAAGCATCTACATCCTTGGCTATGTTACCAGTATATCCTGGAAGCAAAGTAAGGTGATTTTCCTGTTCCCATAGTCCACTTAATTGTTGCTTTAAAATCTGAATATGTCCATCATTTATAGTTTCTGTTTTGGATGATAGTTCTGACCACCACCTTTTTATTTCTGCCTGAGGCCAATTTAAAGCAACTATTCTATATTCTTCAAATTTGCTTTTAAGTAGGGACTTGACCAGAGGTAACAAATCTACACAGCAGCCAAGTGAGATGTATTGTTTTTCCTTCTGTAAACTATTGGTGAGCACAAGAAGGCAATCCATGACAATTCCAAGGTCTTCTATCCTCACCAAATAAGCTGCAAGCTCACTTATACTTTTCTTTTTGCAGAACGTTAAAGCTATTCCTGCTGAACAAAACCTGTGCCATTGTTTCATGGTCCTGAGAAACCTCAGAGAAAAACCCACTATATTTTAATGATGGGCTTTCTGTCTGTGAAGAACCAGAATCACTGGAGTTAAGCAAGTATGTTCGACTATCATGGCGTAATTTTTCAGGTGGGTGGCCTGCACAAGCCAGTTCATTTTATTTGCCATGTCACAGCCCGCACTTCTAGGGGACTGTTTTTTTCTGTGACAAAGATTTGGAAAAGGATGATGCACTTTCTGCGATAGATCACCTCACGTAGTTTATCTGGGCTTTTCACAGCTTGTCCAACTGTTCTATTTATGTAAGCAGCCAACTGTTTTGGAGATTTCTTAACCTCCTTCATGTTCTTATTAGTAAAATTAGAGCCCCTTTTTCTAGGAAGACCGGTGGAATAGGCCTCCATAGTATCACAATAAGTTCTTTTTTTAACACTCTGGGCTTCAGATGTCATCATGTCTTAGATACCGGCGTCTCTTGGTACCACAGCACCTCAGCCCTGCCCCGGGGCTGACAAGCTGCGCCCGGCAGCCTAGAACGTCCCTCCGCTGCTGGGCCAAGCCCCACTCTGAGCCATTCAAATACGGCCGTGCCAATAAAAATACATTTCTAAGTACTTATTTTATATTTTGCATTTCATATACTAACTGTAATACCGCAGGCACACTAATGGTACCTAAAAAATGCCTAGGCCCAAACGAATAGATAAGTTATCCGTAGTTAGCATGTCCAAGCACCCTATTAGGGAGGGCTGGCTTCTACTTACATTACATTTACTTCACAGGCTGGCTATGATTTTGCACATTACAGTGAGATTGCTTCTTGCCAGGGTTAAATTCTCAAGTCAGCTAGTAAGGCAAAAATTGTCCTTGAATTCCTTTATATCATCTATAAAACTTGATTTGGGTCTATACCCTAATTCTTTTTTTTTTTTTAATGTTTATTTATTTTAGTGAGAGAGATAGACAGAGCACGAGCTAGGGAGGGGCAGAGAGAGGGAGACACAATCCAAAGCAGGCTCCAGGCTCTGAGTTGTCAGCACAGAACTCAGGGCTCACACTCACAAACCGTGAGATCATGACCTGAGCTGAAGTCGGACACTCAACCAACTAGCCACCCAGACACCCCTTATGCCCTCATTCTTAAATGCATTAAAATCTGAGGACTACTATGCTAAGCTTAAAACCAAAGTTGAAACCTTCAGGTAGCAAGCAACTTGGTGCTGGGATACAGTGTGGCCGGAGTTTAAGAGTCCCTCCCTTGAAATCAGCCCACAGACTTTGAATCCTAGAGCCATCACTTAGCACCTGTGTGACCTTGGTTAAATGACAGTGTCTCTTGCTCTGTTTCCACATCTGTAAAATTGGATTATAATTGTACCTATGGAATAGGCTGGTGTGAAGGTCAAAGGAGATAATCTGTATAAGCTGTTTGCAACCGTGTCTGGCATGTAGTAAATGTGTTCGCTATTCCTCCTGACTTGAAAACTATAAAAATCCTAATAGAGAGCAAATGATGGATGAGAATTATAAAATGTTTCTGTTTGCCTGAAGGATTTAGTCCATTCTGTTTTAATAAATCAGCCTCTGCAAACCTAATGAATATAAATAAATTGTTTCCTGGGAGGAGGTAACAAGATAAAATGTCACCTGGCACACAGTAGGTAAATGCTTACTGGATTTTAAGTTAAATCTTGCGTGCGCAGCTGGACTTGCATACTATTCTTGGGAAAAGTATGGAGAGGACCTTGACTGCTTGCATCTATCTTTCCAGTCTGTCAATACCTTTTTGAGGCCCCGCTGAACAGGAATCAGGCTCGTGCTCTTAGGCATTAATGCCATGAAATAAGGGTTAGGTTCTAAATCCACCTCAAGAGTACCTATAATATAACTCCACTGCACTGAGACCTCCCAGGTCACTCCTTCTGCATAAAACGTTTTCAGCTTCTTGGCCAAAAAGCCCCCCCGTAGTATTATAGCTCACCAAGTTTCAACAGCATATCCGACCCCAGCTAGAATTTCCAAAGGAATGGTTTCTCTAGGTTCTCTGTCTGAAAGCTGTGGGGTCCATTATTCACCCTGCACACGCACACACACACACACACACACACACACACACACACACACGTTCTGTAACTCCAGTTACTTAAACTTCTACCTCTTTGTCACCATTACCTCCACTGAGCTTTTGCCTGGTAGAGCAGTCAGGAGAGCCCCTGCCTCTGCCAGTGTAAGGGCAGACTGTACCCTTTCCTGCTGAAAGCATACCTAGTCTGAATATCTCAGTCACCAAACCAATATGCATTCTGTATCGCAGCCTACCAGAGATCGCATAGTGCATTTAGGAGACCAATGGATGAGGAAGAAGATACACTGATCTCATGACACCTATGAGCTGGAAGGGAGGAATGAAAATTATATTAATGAAAATTTGCTATAATATATGCCACTGTTGCGACTCTGTACCTAACTTTCCTTTGTAGGATAGCAAGATCAGACCACATCCTATGTAAATATGAAACACTTGTCAACATTCAGGTATTATTCACATGTGAGGGGCAAATATAGTTGATGAGGGACCATAAGGCAAGCTGAGGGCCAAGCACAAGCTGGCATTAACCCTCCCCCCAAGGGTGGGATACATGTGACCTTCCTCAGCACTCCTGGCTGCCCAAGGACAAAGGAAAGGACAGAAAGCAAATGGTTAAACTGATAGAGTCTCCATCAGTTTACAAATATCTTACTAAATTACAAGAAAAAGCAATCTATTAATAGCCTAATCTCCAAAAACCTACAGACTCAGTTTCCTGGAGCCCCCAAATCACCCTCCCCTCCATAGTGATGTGGGGAACAAAGGCAAGAAGGAAGTGGCAGATAAAATTTGAATTTCCTTATAACCTGCAGCCCACTGACAAATACTTGAGTCAGGCAGAGTAAAATGTTTCTCCAGGAACTTCCTGATGTCTTGATTCTAACATCATTTTACTTAATCTTTCCTGTATCTCTATGAAGAAGATACTACTCTCTAAGAATAGAGAATCAATACACAGGCCACTTTCCCTCATGAGCTTGATTTCAAAGCCCACCTCTCTTTCTTTCGGCCCTATCTCCACCTCTCAAAAAGCTGCTTTTAAAGACCTACCCTGGACCATGTCAGCTTTTCATCCACTGTTCAAAAGTGAATTCACCTATCACCTCCCCAATCTTCCTTGTTAATAATTCTGAGATTAATATTCAAGGCTGGCAATTGTTTAAATGCCAGCAGGTTAGCTGGCCAAGAGGAACTGTATTGATATGAACACTATTTTGAATAAGACTATAATGTGGACAAAGCAGATAGAAATGCTATAATTATATAAGACAATGAGGATCGATGCTGAGGTTGATTTTTAGTTACAATGTATTTCTCACAAAAAGAACACACTCAAATGTTTTCTTTAGCTTTTCTTATATATGTATATAATTGGCCCTCAGATCTGAGGAGTGGTTTGAATGTACCACATAAGTGGAAAGTAATGTTGTTTCTTTTTTATTTAAATCTCTTGTTTATCCATATAAATCGTGCCCATCTCCAGCTCCTCTTTAAAAACCTTCAGCATTCTCAAAGCACAGAACCAGTGCCTTAAAGACAATTTGCATTTTACATTTGGCTATTTCAATTACTGTGAATGGCTCCTTTCAGTTTTCTCTCTGTTTTTATGCTTTGTTCTATCATCCAAATGCCTTTGGAAAGTTTGGAAGTTTAAGAAACGGGAAAGGACCATATGTTTTAATCTCCTTAGTGAGCTCCATTTATCTTAATAATATTTCTTGCCCAGTTTCAAAGTTACTTTGGACATATTTACTTTCTCTAACATGATAGCTTTATGGCAATATAAACCAGGGACCTACATGCAATGTCTCTGAGATGTTTTCTTCAACCACCTCTTTGTTGAGTCCCTAGGGCCCTTATCTCCCCTACTTTATTTTTTATATTCTTTTTAAAAATTGTGCTCTGTAACTTCATTATTGCTGTGGACTGAATGTGTCTCCCCCAAATTCACATGTTTAAATCCTAATCCCCAAAGTGATGGCCTTTGGATATGCAACCTTTGGGAGGTGATCTGGTCCCAAGGCTGAAGCTCCCACAAATGAGATTAGTGCCCTTATAAAAGAGACCCCAGAGAACTCCTTTGCCCCTTCTACCTTATGAGAACCGATTAGAAGATCCAGGAAGTGGGCCTTCATATAGTCTGCCGGTGCCTTGATCTTGGACTTCCCAGATTCTAGAACAGTGAGAAATATATTTTGTCTATGGTGTTTCTGTTATTGCAGCCTAAATGAAGACAATGATGAAACTTTCCACTGAACAACATATTAAAAATTTTCTTGATTTTTTAATGTTTATTTATTTTTGAAGGAGAGAGAGAGAGAGAGACAGAGTGCAAGCAGGGAAGGGATAGAGACAGGGGAAGATACAGAATCCGAAGCAGACTCCAGGCTCCAAGCTGTCAGCACAGAGCCCGACATGGGGCTCGAACCCACAGACGGCGAGATCATGACCTGAGACAAAGTCAGATGCTTAACTGACTGAGCCAGCCAGGTGCCTCTAAACATTAAAAATTTAAAGAAAACTTTATACCCTTGCATCCAAAGTTATTATCTTTCCTATAAACACCAAACATTGAAAGTTATCATTCCATCCTTTTTATTTTTTGTAACAATTTTATTGAGTTATAATGCACATGTCATAAAATTCATCCATTTCAAGTGTACAATTGAATATTTTCACATAGTTGTACATTCATCACCTCTATATAATTTTAGGCTATTTCCACCACCCCAAAAGAAAACACCATATCCAGAAGCTTTCACTCCCTATTCCCACTTCCCCCCAGCTCCTAGCAACCACCAATCTTTTCTCTCTCTAGATTTACCTATTCTGGAAATTTAATACAAATGGAATAATTTTGTGTCTAGTTTTGTGCACTTTACCTTGATGTTTCGAGATGATCCATGTTCCGGCAGGTATCAATACTTCAGTCCCTTTTATGGACAAATAATATTCCCTTATATAGATACACCATATTTTTGTATCCATTCTTCAGTTGATGAATATTTGTGTTGTTTCCAATTTTTTTGCTATTATAATGTTGCTATGAACGTTTATGTATGAATTTTGTATAAACATAGATTTTCAATTTCTCTTGGACATATATCTAGGAATGGAATTGCTGGATCTTAAAGTAACTCTACCTTTAAGAATTTTAGAAACTGCCAAGGTGTTTTCCAAAATGGCTGCACCACTTTGCAACTTCACTGACAAAGTTGTTTGTTTAGTGACTTACCTGAGCTATTTCCACCTGTGTTCTTTGTTATGTGCAGCCAATGAGGACTTTTCTCAATTAACTTAGTGATCAGCTAGCGATTAGACAAATATTTCCTTAGAGGCCTTGAACCACTAAGTCATTCAGTCTTTCTTGACGGGCCCTGTATGCTGGGATATGCCTTCAATGCCCCATTATGCAGTTAAACTCTGCCTTAGTCTCTACTTCCTTCTTGGCCAGAGCATCAGTATCAGCCAAAGGTGAGAGACTAGAGCCTTCTCAAGTCATTCCTGGGCATATGCACAGCCTCGCAGGTGAGCATGTCCTTCTGGATTTCCAGAAATATGCTGGACCCTTTCAAATCCCCCAGGGGACATTTCATTACCCCATTTGCCTTGTTAAGATTGTGATTTTTATTTCTTAGCTAAAACTGGTATTGCTGCCTAAAGCAACCGTAATGTTAAATAATTACTAGTAACCATTTTCCATGAATGCAATGGATGTAAAACAAACAGAGAAGGAGTTCTGAGTTATGTCAACTAAACGCAAGCCCTAAGAAGGGAGCTATACCTTCTTTGCTGCTAGAAAGACCAAATAGCAACATTTCTCTGGGGATGGGGCTTTAGGAAGGTCCAAACCCACTCTGTTCCCTCCAGGGGCTGATGGGTGCTGATTGTTAGCTTGTGGGTTTTCAGTGCTACTGAGCATCTGGGAACAGGGTGATAGGAGTAAGGCAAATTAAAGTGCCACAGAGCTCACTGTTGTGATTCAGCCATCTTCCTTACATGAAAACTTCTGTAATCATTGTAAGCCTTTGCTTGATTTCCAGAGTTTTAAAAAAGTTGATTTTGACAATTGTTGCCAGTCTTCTCATTGTTCTTACAGGGGGCAAATTTTCAGAAATCCTTATTCTGCCATTCAGGAAGTGCCACTGTGGCCATCCTTTCTTCTAGATCCCAGTGGTATCTTAAAGTCAACATCCCAAAATGGACTCATTGTATTTAACATCATCTTCTTTCTTTAATAATCTTTTGTTGTTTGTCCCAATGAAACTCCGCTACACTAACCAGAAATCTATGGGCTAATTTTTACACCTGTTTTTCTTTCTACACTAACAGAAACTACACTACACTACATTAACCAGAAACTACACTAACCAGAAATCTATAGGCTAATTTTTATACCTGTTTTTCTTTCTCTCTTTTATCTCCCAGCCCATGTTCCACCCATCACCAAGTCCAGTGCATATTCTTTCTTAAATGGTGCTCAAATCTATCCACTTTCTTAGAATCTCCAGAGAAAACATCATGACTCAGGTTCTCAGAAACTAACTCCCCTATACTGTAATAGCCCTTTAACTAGTGTATTTGAAACTGGATCAACCCTGTCTCGTCATCTATCCACATAGTAAACTACATGGCATTTTTGAAAGGCAAAAATAGTTACACCACTTTGGTTAAAACGCAATGTTTTCCTACTCTTTTAAGATAAAGGCAGATATTTTTACTGTGATCTCCAAAGCTCCTCATGGTCCACACTAACTTTCAAAGAATGTAGCAGCATACATTTTTCCCTCTACCTGGGAAATTTTCCCTCTTCTCGTGTTCTAGTGAACTTTGACTTACTCTTTAGGTCTGATCTCAAGTGTGATTGTCAGAGAAGATTTTTCAATTCTCTGATTATACCACATAGCACTATGTACTTGTCCTTCCTGCCAATTATATAAGAGGAATTTCACATTTGCTCATGTGATTATTTAATTAATATCTGTCTCTTCTATTGTCTTATAGGCTCCACAAAGACAGACATCCCTTTTTAATTTTGCTTACAATTGTATCCCTAGAGTTTTAGTATAGTATCTGATGCAAATTTTGTGATCAGTAAACATTTGTTAAATAAATGAAACTTGATTAATCTATGCTAAGGCTATACTGGAATAAGCAAAATTAATTCTTACTCTGGATCCAAAACTGAAACAACATTAACTATTAAGCAGTCAAAGGGATCAGTCTGTCTGTTTCACCTTTACTGTTTTACTCTTCAATGAAATACCAGTTGTATTAAAACAACAACAACAACAACGGCAACAACAACAACAACACTATGGACATCAGGCTAAAGCAAACATAAGTAGAATTTATAATGCTCAATTTTTAGTTAGTCATTATAATAAAATTTTGACAATGAAGTTCCTAATAGCTCATTGTCTGATTTTTCTATATGTAAGTACAAATATAGAATATCGATAGCCAATAAATACATTCAATTTAACAGATATTCTCCCATCTAGTATCATGGAACTGATAAGTTAAATTGCTTTATTACTTTGAGTTGTTTGAGGACTATCTATCTTTAAAAAATTATTTTCTAGGCAAAGGTGGTATAATTCTGAGTGTTTCTATTCTTTCAGGGAAAACCATTGAAACCTGTGGTTTGGGTTAACTGTATTCACAATAACATGTCTTCTGAAGGGAATAACATCGTTTTCTGAAAGGTTGCATTGCTTCCTTGTATTTGAATAGATTGAAAAACATATTTCCTGAGAATTGAATCCCTTTGCTTCTAGCATCAGAGGCCCAGGGTATCGATACCTTACTCCAACATGCCCTGACAACAGCCCTTGTGAAATATCCAGTTTCTCTTTCGGGAAAGGTTGCCAGTATGATTTAATTTGGCTTCGAGTCATCATTTTAAAACCAAGCATGGTGTCATGGATTTAAAATGCTTCGATGACAGCTTTGGAGTTTTTTGCTTAACTTTTTAAAATAATTTTTAATGTTTATTTTTTAGAGAGGGAGAGAGAGAGAGCATGAGCGGGGGAGAGCAGAGAGAGAGAGAGAGAGAGAGAGAGAGAGAGAGAGAGAGAGGACACACAGATTTTGAAGCAGGCTCCAGGCTCTGAGCTGTCAGCACAGAGACCGATGTGGGGCTTGAACTCACCAACTGTGAGATCATGACCTGAGCTGAAGTCTGATGCTTAACCGACTGAGCCACCCAGGCGCCCCTTTTTATTTAACTTTTAAAGCATTCAAACTTTAGCAGTCTCTAGAATAAACTGTGTGTCAATTTTAGATTTAGTCTTGGCCAAAAATTGCCCTTGCATTATAAGCTGCACATAATAAGCTGCACATTTCTTTAACCTAAAAACAGTTATTTATTTGGGAAATATGCTTATGGCTTAGAGTATTTTTTTCTTTCAAAAGTAGGAAAAGTTTTTTTTCTTATTATGCCCATGTCTTCCCTCCAATGTACAAATGAACTGCCATTTTATTGTACTGCTCTCTCTAATTTTCCTGACATTGTGCTAAGTCTCTTACTGCTTTTGGGTAGTTTCCAAAACACAATGCTTGAATTAAACATGTCCCCAGTAGATTTTACCCTTTAACTGTATCCCTTTCTCATTTTTTGTACTGCAATGACATAGAACCTCTGAATGACTTTATTATATTTCAGCACATGACTGCTATTTCCTGCTATTTTTGTCTTTTCTACTTGAAATGCAGTTTCTTATTTCTTTAGTACTTTTAGGATCAGAGCCCATTAGTTACAAATGCAAAAGCTGCAGAAATTTTCAAGTAAACATTTTAGTACAGTAGATTACTATAAGAGAATAAAAATATTTGGAACTTTTTTGTTCATTTTGTTCTGCTTTGTTAGAGACACATGGTAAAATAATTTCTACATCTAAATGTGTAGAGATAGCCATCCAAATACACTAGCTTTTCAAGTGTTTTCTCCCAAATCTTTATATAAACTTTTTCTTTTAGCATAGTTTTAGATATACAAAAAGTATAAAAATAGAACAGAGAGTTCTGTTTACCCCAAACTGTCTCCTCTATTATTGACATCTTACATTAGTATGATGCATTGTTATAATTAATGTGGCAGCAATATTGATAGAGTATCATTAGCTAAAATCCATAGTTTATTCCAATTTTCTTAGTTTTTACCTATACCCTTTTTTTGTTCCAGAATTCCATCCAGGAAGGAACATTACATTCAGTAGGTATGTCTTCTTAGCCTCCTCTTGACTGTGACAATTTCTCAAATTTTCCCTTGTTTTTGATGACCTTGAGAGTTTTGAGGAGTACTGGTCAGACACTTTTGGAATAAGTCTCAATTGGGATTTTTCTGCTGTTTTTCTTATGATCAGTCCTGGGTTATATGTTTTGTAGAGGAAGGCCATGGAGGCAAAGTACCATTCTCATCCCATCATATCAAGGGTACATATTATCAATCTGACTTATTCTTGTTACTGTTGACCTTGATCCCCTGGCTGCAGTGGTGTTAGTTAGGTTTCTCCACTCCAAAGTTACTCTTTTCCCTTTTTTTTTTTTTTTTTTTTTTTGTACTGTACTCTTCAAAGGAAGTCACTAGTGCAGCCATGCTTAAGGAATGGACAGTTATGTTACACCTCCTTGAGGGCAGAGTATCTACATAAATTATTTAAAATTCTTCTGTACTGGAGATTCTTTGGTTTTATCCTATTAGTTATTTATTCAGTCAGGTATTTATATCACTTTGGACTCATGGAGATTTATTTTAGACCTTGAGTTACAATCCAATACCATTTTTTATTTGTCTATTTATTTACTCAAATGTTTCAGCTTTTGCCATCAGGAGAACCTTCATTTGTCTCTTGTGTCGCACTGACATACCCCTATTATTATTTATTTTGCTTTTTTTAATCGCTTCTTTATTTTTTGCCACTATAGGGTGCTCCAGGCTCATCCTGTGTATTTCCTGCCCCAGCCCTAGAATCAATCATTTCTCCAAGAAGCCCCGGTTCTTTTTACTGGAGGTTGGTTTAGAAAAAACAAGACCCAAGGCACTAGGTGTTCTGTCATATTTTTTCAAGCTAAAAGGGACAAGACTACTATTTCTTGGTATTCTGCTATAATCTAAGCCAGAGATCAGCAAATGTTTTCTATAAAGAATAAGATAGTAAATATTTTAGATTTTGCAACCATTTGGTCTCTGGCACAACTACTAAATTGCTTTTGAAGTGAAAAAATAGCCATAGAGAAAATGTAAACAAATGGATATGGCTGTTTTCCAATAAAACTTTATTTACAAAAATAGGTGACAGGCTGAATTTAGTCTGCAAGTCATAGTTGGCTGGCTCCTGATATAAGCCAAATGTGTGGCATGTGCATGCATGTGTGTGTGTGTGAGAGAGAGAGAGAGAGAGAGAGAGAGAGACAGAGACAGACAAATGGACTGAAAGAGAGAGATGAATTAAATGAGTTAATCCTTAGAATAAAAGAGTCAGGGGCGCCTGGGTGGGTCAGTCAGTTAAGCCTCGGACTTCGGCTCAGGTCATGATCTTGGGGTTGGTGAGTTTGAGCCCCTTGTCTGGCTCTGGGCTGCTTGGGTTTCTGTGTCTCCCTCTCTCTCTTTGCCCCTACCCCCCTCCCCCGCGCCTGTGCGTGCACTCTCTCTATCTCAAAAATGAATAAACATTTCTAAAAATTAAAAAAAAAAAAAGAGTCAGGGAATGAGTTCAAGGCTTCTCATTATAAAGTCAGTGTTATTTTTATTTCACCATAATGTCTTCCAGTAAACAACTTTGCAAATGACGTTCCAGCAGTTCTTTGGATTTTCTTCTTTCAGCTTTCAGAAAGCAATAAATTGTTTCATGTGTAGAATTAGCAGATGTCACAAGTAGTGTAACTGTAACAACAATGCCGATTCTAGTGTGATGCCTGGATATCGATCTTATTTATATTTACTCATATGTGGCATGGTTATCAACTCCAGATTATTAATAAAGGCATCAACCTAACCAACAAAACTGCTTGCTGAGGGACGCCTGGATGGCGCAGTGGGTTAAGCGTCCGACTTCAGCCAGGTCACGATCTCGCGGTCCGTGAGTTCGAGCCCCGCGTCGGGCTCTGGGCTGATGGCTCAGCCTGGAGCCTGTTTCCGATTCTGTGTCTCCCTCTCTCTCTGCCCCTCCCCCGTTCATGCTCTGTCTCTCTCTGTCCCAAAAATAAATAAAAAACGTTGAAAAAAAAATTAAAAAAAAAAAAAAACGAAAAAAACTGCTTGCTGAAAAATACTGTTGGGAACAGCCATTCAAAGTAAAGACATTTTTCCAGCTAACACAATTAATGTGTAATAAGGAGCCTCTTGTTGGCCAGCAAAAACAAGAATATAGGGCTGACAAAGTGAGTGATAGTCTTTGTCAGACAGCAACAGAAGAAGACAGTGAGGAAAGACAGATATGACAGTTTTAAGATAGAATTAAGTCCTTGAAGAAAGAGAAGAATGAGAACCAAATCAAAATGAAGAGACCCTAATGTGAGCCAGATTGATCTCTTAGAACATTTTAAGTGCATTGCTGAGCCAGATGCTTTCCCTCCACATCAGTTTTATCTTTTCCAGATAATTTTTTTAAATTATTCCCTGGTTTTAAGCCCTCACATTTACAGATTTTTCTGTGAGTTTGTAATTCTAGATTCTAAGTCCATTGATCAAAGTTCCTCTTAGCAAGGCAGTCCAGATACTGAAAAGAAACTACAGTTGTTTCAGCGGTACAAGGTCACCTGTGTGGTATATATTTTCTCCTTCAAACTGTTGTAAGTCATGGGTAATCAATAGAGAGTTAGAGAAAGATAATGTATTAAAGGTAAATCACACAATATTTCTTGACATGTTTGCTTTATGTAGGACAGAAGAACTCTTCTATTATTGATTACACATTTTTCTAATTGTTCAAAATCTGTTCTCCAAAACACCAATGATCTTCCTTAGACTGGTGTCAAAGGAAATAAATCTGTCCACCCATTAGGTCATTGATCAATGATAGATATAAACCCATAGTGGTGTATTTAAATGAGACGACAGTTCATACAACTATTGACCATTCATTATATATGCTTCTGGATCAAGGATTAAGTCTGTGGGGAAAAGAAGTAGAGGAGTGGATTGAAAACATTGGATAGGGATGTTATGTTCTTAGACATTGTGGTTCCTGGATAATGTTTCAGAGGATATGAATGGTAATATTAATGCTATAACTGATATTAATAATAGAAATAATATAATAAAGTTATAAGAACTATGTCCATCAGTCGAAAAACAGAAACCATTAGATATTTCAAGTGTAAAAGGATTGAATGCACAGTATTAGGTACTGGCAGAGCTGGGTGAACAAAAGGGTACGGGGGTTTCTTCATTGATCCCGAGCTGGTAATACGCCTAGGCCAAAGCCCTGCCTAGCCACCACTCTGATGGGGGCTCTGTCTCTCTTGTTTTTGCAGCTGACTGGAAACCTGAGAGCGACATTCCCACGGAAGAGCCTACTGACACTGCTGCTACTCCTTCTGCTGAAGGCATCTGCAAAAGAAAGGAAGATGGCATTTCTCTTCCTTTTGCTTTCCAAAAATCTGAGCCTAACTAACAAGGGAAATACGATTTTCAGGCTATGGCTCCTATAATTCACAAGGGAGTGTTGAAAGGCAAGAAGGAGTTATGTGGCAAGAGAAGATTGCCAAAAGATATGCGATATGATAGGCACCGCTTTAAGTCTTTTAAGATGATGGATAGTTATAGATGATAGATAGATAGATAGATAGATAGATAGATAGATATTTTTTAACTTTTTTAATGTTTATTTATTTTTTAGAGAGACAGACCGAGGATGAGCGGGGGAGGGGCAGAGAGAGCAAGAGACACAGAATCTGAAGCAGGCTCCAGGCTCTGAGCTGTCAGCACAGAGCCTGAGTTGGGGCTCGAACTCAGGAACCATGAGATCATGACTTGAGCCAAAGTCAGATGCCCAACCGACTGAGCCACCCAGGTGCCCCAGATGGGTATACATTTAGTTCCTAACAACCCTGTGTGGTAGGTATGCTTTATATGTATTTCACCACAAGGAATTAGAGGCAATATGAAGCTAGATCACATCAATCAAACTCATATAGCTATCAAGAGGTGGAATTAAAATTTGAACCCGGACAATATGATTCTAGAGTTCATACCTGCAATTGTACTGCAATTCAACAAGCACAGGTGCTCAGCACCCTCATTCATTTGTCTAAAATTAAAAGCTAGTTTTTTCCAGGACCCCCTTCTAAGCATTGTGATACACACCAGCCTAGGTCTTTCATATGACCTGATCTTTGCTTACCACTGATGTTGGCCAAATTCAATCTATACAGCTCTTTTTCTTTGTATAACCAACGATTTTAACATTATGTAATTTCATATATGTTGTCTTGCTTGGTCACCTTTCCTTGAACAACTGCTGCTAACTATACTGGCCTCAGCATTTGGAAAGCTACTGTCCCTCCCTTTTCTCTCCGTGCTTAACATGAATACTTCACTCAGTCATGGAACAGACCCTCTGTTTAAGTTCTTATCCATTGGCTATCCATAGCCAAGAGGCTATCCATTGACTGGGTTTTACCAAAGGCTGGAGATACAGAAAAGCTATCAAAACACAGAATAAACACAATTACAATAAAATAAGGCTACTTTTGGAGTGCACCCCTCCTGGCTGATCCTTGAAGAATCCCAGTCACAGGGCACCTCCTGGCCTTATTTATGCCTCTGCTTGGGCAAAGCCAAGTTACTCTTACTACATGGCATGTTTTTGAGTCTACTTAGAGTCATCAGAGTCCTGGCCCACAGCCCAAGCTCCAGTTAAAGAAGTCCCTCTCTCACCCCAATATATTATTTTATTTTATTTCCTTTCCCTTACTGAGAAAAAGTATCCAAAATTTGGGGATACAAAGAATGACTGCACATCCTGTCCATGACATGCTAGAACACTAACAGCTCTAGTCAAAGTTTATCTGATTTTCTAGGAGGCTTCAGTTTTCTTTGATTTACTATTTACTATTGATAAAGTTCCAGACTTTGTGCAATTAGATGTAAC
This sequence comes from Puma concolor, assembly GCF_028749965.1. NCBI lineage: Eukaryota > Metazoa > Chordata > Mammalia > Carnivora > Felidae > Puma > Puma concolor. The sequence continues at coordinate 38,391,315 of NC_141673.1, read as the reverse complement.
CTTTAGAAGATTGTTAAATTACAAATGATTTTTGTTCAGTTGAGATACAAATGAGTTCTGTCTGATAGAAAAGATAACCCCAAAGGTTATGTTTTATGGACCTGGAGGATATTAAATAGTTTTGTATTTAATTTAGCAATGCCATTTCAGCATTTTTTTTCCCTTCTGTGACTATGCACACTTTGGTCTTTCCTATACTTCACTGAACTAGTTTAACCCTTAGCTTAGTCCCCTATGAATGTTTTCGACATGAGCTTACTTTATGTTTTTATGAGTTATATTTTTAACTGGTAGAAAATTATACTTTGATGCTCTGGCTTCTTCACAAGATTAGTGAAAATAAAAATGCCTACTTCCTTCAAAGCAAGACTCACTATCAGATTTACACCTGCTATTTGTGAGACCTAGAAAATATTATAAATCTAGGTCTATATACAATAAGATGAAATATTTAAAAGTTATAAATTAGACTTACAGGCTATTAAATGAAATATAGTCTTCCTTTTTACCCTGACAAACATCCCTTCATAATGAATACATTGAAATGTGTGCACTAAGCTTTGATAATTTTTATTACTGAAGGTCAGCAATACATCAAAAATGAACAAATTTAAATATGACACATGCTTGGCTATCCTATTGAAAGGAAGAAGGTATTTGGATGAATAATAAAGCAAAGCAAATCATAAATTATTATATATTTATTTCACGTAATTTTCTAGCTCTCATGTCAGCAGAATTACTCATTATATTGCTATCATCAAGGTTTTCAAATAATTTTTATTATATTGACAGCAATGCCAAATTAGACTTTTGTCAAATCATCACAGTGCTTAAATACAGTGTATTTGCTTTAATAACTTCAATTTGGAGAAATTTGTCTGGAATTGTTTATAAATTTATAGTGCAATAGTTGGAATTATTACATGTTTGAACATTGTATTGGTAGTAATACATGAAAAATTAACACTTCACAGAAGCTATTACAAAAATATCTAATTACACTATTTTATATTATTTATATCAAATTTTTGCCGTTTCATAATACAACTTCTAGAACTATACGTGTTTCTTTGACTTTTTCCAATAAGATATTATAATGAAAATTGAAAGTAGTAATATATGCTTCAGTTTGTATGTTTTATACTTTGAATTTACACTTTTTATACTTTGAATATTCTAGTTTTGAATTTATAGTATTTTATACTTTGAATTTATAATAGCTAGAAAATAGTATCTATAGACAGTTTCAGTATTATTTGATGTGAATCTTCTCTTTATAGTTATGCAAGTATTTTCATTCCCTTAATTTCTTCACATTTTATTGGAAATTCAATTTTGTTGCATATCTTATATGCAGTTTTTTCCATTTAAAAATTATTTTCTCTAGATTTTGAAATAGTGTGCTTTAAACTGTCTAAAATTGAGGTGTCCAACATTAGTGTTTTCTAACATTATCAATGTCAAGCAATAGTTCATACCAAACAATTGTATATAGAACAAAATTAAAACTGTTTTCATTTTCTGCCAAAGACCTTAATTCACTCCTTTATTATTGTTGATATTTGAAAGATTATTTTACTATTTTAATACCTTATCCAATTATTTACATTAATCCCAGTGGAAATTTTTAACATATAATGAACATTATCTGTAGTTAATTTTTTGCAGCACATAGACAACACTTTTAAACATCACTTGTGCAAAATTAAGGACAGATTCCAAAAGTATTGATAAACGTTGACCTCTCAAATTCCCATCGCAGTATAAAGATCTGATACTATTTCAAAGATACAGCTCCACATTTATACACATCCCATGAGATTCTCAGACCTATTATGGAATTGGTCAAAGAGATACGAGAGTTCTTTGCTCAAGACAAATTCTTAATAATTTGGGTGTTCTGGGGGCAACATATGAACTAATTAACTTCATTTAACAAAACAATAAATATAAGATTTTGTTGTGATATTTGAATAACATATAGACTATGAAAGTTTTATAAACCTTTCCCCAAACGGAGCAAGATCTCCAAGCATCTCCTTTTCTTGGCACTCTTTGAATTTGGGGTCTGGTTTTATCAATCACTCCTAATTTGAGAACCTTGTTGTTTTTTTTTCCTTAATTTCTCTAGTGTGTCTTGTTTTAAAACCATGTGGTAGACATTTTCATAATGAGTCTGAGTGTGGGATTTGGTATTTATTTCACCAGATATTTCAAAGAATATTTCCACTATTGGCCTAGTTGAAGCCCTGGGTTTTTTTGTTTGTTTGTTTGTTTTTGTTTGTTTGTTTGCAGTAGTTTAAAGTAAGCTCATACACAGCAAACAATGTGATTCTAAGTGTTTGGCTGCAATTCTTGAATTTAGTACTAATTCGTGAGCTTGCCCTTAACATTATTTAACTTTATCATGTATTTTATTTTATTAGTCTTCTAACCTATTTAAGTAAAATAAAATGAAGCATTTAATCACTTTGTGAAATTTCAATTAAATCTTCCTAAACATTTTTACACTATCAATTGTAGCAAATACCAACCTATACTCACATTTAAGAGAAATATGAATTGTTTTATATTGTAAACTGTTTTCCAGCCTCCACAAGTGACTGGCACAAATATTGTACAATTTGAAACTGCCTCTGAAACTATGAATTGGATCAGTAGGCAAGAAAACATACACCCAGTTACAAATGGGAAGTGAGATTTCGTTAGGCGAGACTTTGCTGCATGCCTAAGAGAAGGAATTTGAGAAGTTACTTGTCTTTTCTCTCACCTGTCGCCATTGTTCACCACTTAAATAATCCCTATCTTTGGAAGTACTAAGGTCTGTCTCAAACTTCAGCAAGGCACAGCACAGTGCACAAACCTCCACACCTAACAGCAGGTGCCTTTGTTTTGGAGACACGAAAACGCTGGGCAAGAGATGGGGAACCTTTCCTGACCAGTGTTTGTGATACGTGGATCCCTGTAAAGTGCTGGGCACATTATTTAATTCTTGGTTAAAGATCCAATACTCCTTACCTTAAGTGAGTGAGACTCCCTCCCCTCTTTATTTTATGAGTAACTTCCCCAAAGAAATAGAGCTCTGATTAATTGCCCCAGTTTCCTTTAAGAACAAAGAGGAGGCAGAGAACTCGCTTTGTTTATGTGTAACTGAATAGCCTAATAAAGTGTCTCCTTTCCCCAACAAAGCACTGTCCTTTAAAGGACTATTCGAATTCCACCATTTTCTCCTAAATTTCTTTCCAGTTCTCTTTTTCTAATTTTAGCTGACCTCAAAATTCAAGAATAATATTTTTCCAAATTGAGATCTAAAATGGTTAATGACTATTTTTTCAAGACATTTATTCATTCACACAAGCATATTTTATACTGCATCGGTTTCGTTCCAGCCACTATTCTAGTTGCTGGGAGTAAAAATGCACAATCGATGCTTTTGATCATGTAAAGGATACATGTCATTGCCTGGCTTATTTATTTATCCCGGTGAAAATATCTCTGTAGGCAAGGTGCCTTGGGAGAACAGAAGGGATCTATTAGACAAGCAGGCACAGCCTCCATTCTCAGTGCTATTTCTCCAGAGTAATGAGAATTAAATTCAATTCCCCATATTAATCTACATTCATTTAATGACTGTTGATGACCTTGAACCCATGAATAACCACAATTCAACTGAGGGATTGGAGAACCCAGCTGAGACTCCTTTCCAATAATATATTGAATTCAATAAATAAATAAATAAATAAATAAATAAATAAATCCAACCTAGTTACAGTCACATTTTTAAAATCCCCACAACTGTCCCCATTGCATAGAATTGCTTATTCTGCCAGAGGGATCAATGGATTATCTGTTGTTTCTGATAACTTGCATCATTGCTTATCTCTATTTATAGGTAAAATGGTGGTTTGGAAATAACACAATTAAGACTGAAGATAACAACACAATGGATTTTATGAATTAATGTGAAGAATATAATTTGCTAACTCTATATAGCCGTTGACTTAACTGTTTATAGTTGTAACACAGGATAAAAAGGTCTGGGTATGTAATTCTGGGTTTAAGCTCGATGGCCCAGAAAGAAATGCTGTGAATGCTGGCCCATGAGGACTTACTAGAATGATCAAAACTAATGAACTCAAGAAGAAAAACTCAATAGCATTTATTCTGAATCATCTGAATCAGAGAATGTGATAAATCACTGATGCTTTTTTAAAAATATGTTGAATATATCTGTGTAATTTTATTTACATTAAAGTATAAAAATATTATTAAATGCCCATTCTATAGCTTCTCAATACCAATTAATAATATAGTCTGGTTGACCTCTTAATCTACAGGCTGTTCTTCTAAATGACTCTTTCAAGTCTCTATACATACTCTTTCAAGTAACCCAAAACATGTTCACGTATATTATGCCACTTATCTTCATAATAGCCCCTGTGAGACACAGGGGAGTTATTATTATCACCTCCTTGGAAAAAAGGAAGTGAGGAAACAATAGGTTAAACGAATAGAAGCAAGCATAAATTGATTTATAGCTTCAAAGCCCTGCAAAATAAAATCATGCTTAGTTTACAATTTATTTTCAGAAATAATGGTTTCTCGGGTGTTTTAAAGACAATATTTATTGCCTTAGACTTTATCTGATAATTGTAGAATGTATCGGTTTTTCAATTACCCTAGAGGCTCATATTTTATTTCTGGAGGTATACTCCACATAAGAAAATAATGCCTGAATGATGTGTATCTAGCTATTAATAATACGATTTTGGTCAATAACTAACATATGAAGAAAATTCAACAATTTCCACTTACGCATGAATACTTCAGTAATTAACTTATGGGTAAATGTCAAAAATGCAGTTCACATTTCCCATTATGGCATTACTATTCTAAACATACCTCACATAATCATTCACTTTCAAATTTGCCATGTTGAGAGATTTCGTGAGTATGTAAACGGCTCATATATAATTCAGATTACTTTTATAACCTTGGTTCAAAAGAAAATACGGGGAGAAAAAGTCCGATACGCTTTAGTTACAAAAAGAAACAACAAAACCCAGACAATAAATAAGATGATCTCTAAACCTTCCCTTAATAGACAGTCTGTTCTTGTGAGGCAACCCTTGGGGAATGGTTTAATTTATGTCCTAGCCTAAGGGGGTATGCCACAAAGGCTCTCAACCTGTGTTCCAGTATTTGGCTCTTCCCTTCATCTCTTTGCAGTATTGACATTATCTCTCCTTTCCTGATATTACCATATAAAAAGCTTAAAAATAAGTCAGAGACAAGATGACAGAATCCTTTGTTTACTTTCTTTCTTTGTTCTTTCTTTTCTATTTTTTTAATGAAAGAGATTATGTATGTATATTTCAAATATGGTTACACTATAGGATTATCCATCTCCTAAATACACTTTCTAGGAGGGGATTTTATAAATACGTAGCCTTAGCCCCTGTGAGCGTGCATTTACTTCTTTTGTGGGAATAGGCACACTGCTCTTCTGTACTGATAAACCGTAACTATAGTCATGGAGTCTGCATGTTTACATCCCAATAAAAGCTGCAGAAGACTTGAACATAACTGAAGAGTGTTTATCAAAGGCAGAGGTTGATGCCCTGGGGAAGTATTTCAACGCCACATGGAAGGACACCTGGAGTGAGGAAATACATGCACAGTATCAAGCACATGCTAAATCTCTACTACCTTTTTCTTCCTTCCTTCAGATTGTGGGTGTCAGCTAAACCATTGTCCCATTTATGGAATATCATCTTCTGCATTAGCATGTGTGAAAAGCTCAGAGGGAGAATTTTTGGCTTTCTGTACATTGAGGTTCAATAAACGCCCTCCTAGATGTCAATGACTCAGATTCATTGGGTGCAGCAGTTTTGTTGCCCACTTAATCCACACGCTGTTAGTTTTTCTAAATGACTATTTCATTTGCTGTCAACACAGAACAAAATATCCTTGGTACTACATGGCACTTGAACTTCCCCTCATTGACCCTTTTTAAAATGCGGTTGTGATAAGAATAATTCTCCTTTTCATATCTGTCAATAAAAACACTGTGATAAAAATGGGAGTGTTTAGTGAATATAATACTGATGGTATTTTTAAATCTGAATTGCATTGGCTTCACATGTCTCCATGCCTGGAGCACTGCTCCGAGCCAAATGCACAGAGTCAGATGGCAGTGTGAATCACCACATTCATAAACCAATTTCGTTGTGATGGAAACTGTTTTGACTGGATTTGGACCAGGCCTCAATATTGGAAGGGTGACTTGTGTGACTGGCAAAACAGAGGAAGCTGATCAGGCTCTCTGGGGCCAATTTGGTCATAGTTCTTTCCAAACCCACAAATATATTTGTGGGCAATTGTTTGGGGCTAATTTTGTTTTTGTTTTGCACAGCACCTGGTGCAGTGTGAACTCACTCAGAAAAGCACACTAATAGGTGTGAAGTCACACTAATAAGGTAAGGAGTGTCCCCTGACCACCCAATCTAAAGCGACCCATTCCCTGGCACTGCCTGGCACACCACCCTGTTTAATTTTATATGTAGCTCTTCTCACTATCTAATGTTTTCTAGTTCATTTGGTTTCCTGGTTATTATCTGGTGTCGCCATGAGGGCAGGGCCCCCAGCATACAGTAAACTGTCTGAATGACTTTTGTTATAAAGTAAATATTTGTTCAATGAATAAATAAATGAAGAATGCTAAGGTTTGTAAGAGTTTCCTCCTCAGGAGGATGGGGGGAGCAATTGACTGGCTCAGTTAGTTAACCCAAGTGTCCCACTTGGGTTCAGGTCATGATCTCTGTTCGTTAGTGTGAACCCCATGTTGAGTTCTGCACTGTCATCACAGAAGCTGTTTTGGATCCTCTGTCTCCCTCTCTCTTTGCCCCTCCCAGACATAAGCACGCATATGAGCTCGTTCTCTCTCTCTCTCTCTCTCTCTCTTTTTCTCAAAAATAAACATTAAAAAAAATAGTTTCCTCTTCAGGAAGGTAACGACTATTAGGCTTTCTTCCTTCCCACCTTTCCTTCATTGTGTGTGTGTGTGTGTGTGTGTGTGCACGCGTGTGTGTCTCCCTCTTTCTTTTTCTTTCTTTTCTTTTAGCTTTCACCCAATACCTCATATGGCACAAGAATATTGCTAAGAATTTGTGGTCACAAAATAAAAAGATAGGGCATTAGCAATGGATGAGAATGTCACTCAGGTCATAGATCTCGGGTTCTTTCATGTTTGACGATGACAATGACAAGACACATTCACATATACTCACTTTCAGTTTAAGAACTGAAAAGGCCACGTTATTGTTAGCTTTCACTGAGGCCACACTTCATGAGCTTTCCTACCAGAAGGAATAGGAATTATTGTGTGTTTTAACAAGCTGTGAGTCATGTATTGTCATCTCCTTGCTAGAAAATAGATGGTACCTTCATCATGCCCCAGCAGCCAATAGAACAGGCAAAGAGTGCCTGTGGCTCCCTCAAGCTGTTCCCAAAAGGAGGCTTAGCACCACCATTTTTTTTTTTACACCACCACTTTTTAAAGTAGCTGAGCATCTGAAACTATGATTGTTCTCATAGATGCTCACTGGCTCACTTCAGTTCTTCCCAGTTAATAACACTATTTGAGTGCAAACCAACATGTACAGCATCATCACATATTATTTTCACCTTAGGACCTAAAAACTTTTCAAATGTGGTTTGGTGACTGACTAGAGAGTCTCGGCAGCAGGTGAATATTAACCAATAAACCATGACTAGAACATTCTCAGGAATTTTTCTGGTCATAAGCATAAACACCGTGTAAAAGAATTTACAGTATTAAAGGTAGAATAATCAAAACTGGAAAGCTATAATAAAAACAAATGAAATTACAATGTGTTAATTTTATACATTTAGGGAACGCTTAGCAGTAAAAGCATTCTGTTGAGCCTTTTCCAAGGACACTCTTACTTAATCTTTGTAACACACCTATGACACAGCCATACTTTACTAACTCAGATGTGCCAAGAAGCAATGTCAGGTGAGGTGAAATTCTATCCATCTTCCTGAGGAAATCAAATCAATAGAACCTTCACAGAACATTCACAGAAGACCTAAAGAATGATTACAGGTTGGCTAGTCATATAAGCATTCCAAACAGATGGAAAAACATGATGTCAGGAAAAGATGTAGTTTGGAGGAACTGGGAGGAACTAAGGTTCAAAGAGTGAAAGCACAAAGTGCCTTTTGAGCCATCCTAAAAAGTATAGATTTTATAGTGTAGGTGATAGGGAACCATTGAAGAACTATGAGCAAGAGATGACTATATTACTTGCTTGTGAAAAAAAAGAAAACCAAACACCCTGTGGTTATGGAAGATGGGTTGGAATAATACAGATGAAGACTATAGACTTCTTTATTATATGTGTAGATATAACTCAGAGAATCTGCTGGTATAACCAGTATGGGCTTCAAGGACACAGAAACCTGGGTTTGATACTTAGCTTCACTACCTAGTAACTTTTTGACTATGGAAGTATTATTTAACCTTTTTTTTAATGTTTGTTTATGTTGAGAGAGAGGAAGAGTGTGTACAGGGGACACAGAGAGAGCAACAGAGAGAGAACCCCAAATAGGCTCTGAGCTGTCAGTGCTGAGCCTAACATGGGAACCGTGAGATCATGACCTGAGCCAAAACCAAGAGTTGGACACTTAACCAACTGAGCCACCCAGAGGCCCCTAACCTTTTTTTGATTCTGTTTTTTCATCAGTAAAATGTAGATGATAACAGTACTTACTTTGCCAAATTGTTTAATGATTAAATAAGATAATGATTATAAACCGCTTAGTGTAGTGCCTTGAACATACAATGCACTAAAAATTACTATCTCATTATTATACAAAATGCATCACACAGGATCTGACACATAGTTGCTTCTCATAAAATGGCAGTCTTTACACGTGTATTTATAGATATCAACATCTTTATCAGTGTATTTATCTACATGCCTTGGTTGTAGTACCAGATTTGTATTATACAAGAAAAAAATTGGAAAACTGGCTGAAAACAAAATGAGCAGAAAATAACACTCTAAGAACTCATTTTCAAAGGCGAAAGATGAGGGGCACCTGGGTGGCTCAGTTGGGTAAGTGTCCAACTTCGGCTCAGGTCATGATCTCATGGTGTGTGAGTTCTAGCCCCACGTCAGGCTCTGTGCTGATAGCTCAGACCCTGGAGCCTGCTTTGGATTCTGTGCTTCCCTCATTCTCTACTCTTCCCCTGCTCATGCTCTGTCTCTCCGTCTCTCTCAAAAATAAATAAACATTTAAAAAATTAAATTTTAAAAACGGTGAAAGATGAAAATGAATACTATCTCTTCATGCATTCCCACAAAGTCTCATAAGTAAGCAGAGCCTCCCATAAGAAATCAGAGGTTCCCCCACATGTTGTCCATGCAGAGACATCTGACTGAAGTGGGAAGAAAATTCTCTGGACTATGATATTTCAAGAGCTAGGCAGCGGAGCCCATTATGCCACAGGCACTAAGACAGTGACCTCAGCATAAAGCACCAGTAGAAAACTTTCCCTCTTTTTGTAGACAATCTGGATGAAGCTACAGCAATACCAAGGCAAGGGATATAGCAGCATGAGAAAGTTTCTTGTAATAATGTTTAAAATAAAATCTCTTACACAGGTTTGATTTCAGAGGACTTAAAAATGTGTGTGTGGTAAAGCCTCCAACATAAACATATCAAGTTTCAATAAGAAAAAACAAAAATTATTCTAAGTAATATAAGAAGGCAAAGATTTAATACAAGGACTTAAAAACTTGGAAAACCATTGGGTATGTTGGAAGAGAAAAGGTAAAAAAAAAAAAAAAAGGCTCTATAAGTCTCAGGTTCACTGTTAACGTTCTGAGACCTAAGCAACTTCAGGAAATGTGAAGATTCACTATGTATATTTATAGTCATCTATAGTATCCAAGCAGAAATTTATGGGAGAATTCTCAGAGGCTATGGCAAAACTTCACATCTGCTGAATCTCACATGTATCCCACTGTTGATCCAAGAGCAACCAGTGGCTTTTATTTCTCACAGGAGGGCTTTTCATGAAAAATTCATGAAAATTTCAGTCCACAAACCTGCCAACCTAGATGCAGAATAAAATGATTTAGGAATGATGCTAAATTTCCAATAATCAGAGATGATAATGACTGATAACTTTTATACCCCTCCAGGTTGGTGTGACAAAGACATTCATAAGATTTATAACCCGCGTATGCGTTATTTTGTTAAAGAATGGATCTTATTTATACTGGCATGTGTTGCCAAATGACCTAGCAATTCCACTCCTAAGTGTGTACCTAGGACAATTGAAAACGTATGTCCACACAACAACTTGTATATGAATGTTTATGGCAGCATTGTTCATAGTAGCCCAACTGTAGAAACAATCAACATTATCAGTCAACTGATGACTGGATACACAAATATGATATGTCCACACGTCCTATTTGTACATAAAAAGAGGAAAGTACTGATACACGCTACCATACGGATGAATCTTGAAAATATCATTGTAAGTGAATGAAACTAGATGAAGAAAGCCACATATTGTATGATTCTGTGTATATGAAATGTACAGAATGGACAGATAGGCGGTGAATCCTAAGGACTCAGATAAAGGAGGAATGAGTACTGATGAGCGCTCCAGAATTCTTGGGGATGATGAAATGTTCTAAAATTAGATAGTGGCAAATATACTAAAGACTACTGAATTGTACATTTCAAATGGTTGAATTTTATGGTATGCAAATTATATTTCAATAAAACAAATTTTATAAAATACCAGAGCTGAAATCTGAAGAAAAAAAAACGAACATTAAAACGCATACCACTTAACTTCTTATGTTGACAGATCATTAGAACTGTAATGTTATAAAATCCAAACTATAGGGGCACCTGGGTGCCTCAGTCGGTAAAACATCAGACTTCAGCTCAGGTCATGATATCGTGGTTCATGAGTTCTAGCCCCGTATCTGGCTCTGTACTGACAGCTCAGAGCCTGGAGCCTGCTTCAGATTCTGTCTCCCTCTCTTTCTGTGTCTCCCCCACTCGTGCTCTCTCTCTCTCTCTCTCTCTCTCTCTCTCTCTCAAAAATAAATAAAAACGTTTAAAAAATTAAAAATAAAATAAAATAAAATCCAAACTATAAAACAATGAAATGAGATTTTTTTAAATTCACAGATGTATAAAATGAGGAGGGATTTAGAGTGGTTTATGAATTAGATTGTAAATTACCAGAAGACGATGAGCATTTATGTTTTGTTCTGTAGTCAGTTTTTCTAAAACACTAATTCACACAAGTGAAAAGCCTATAGCTAGTCTTTAAAGTTAAACCCATTAAAAAGATTACTAGGAGCAGTTTGTCTTTGCTTACCACGGTTATTTCAATTTTCTACCTCTCTACAGGAATCTTAATCATCCTTACAACCCATAGGTTTTTTTAAGTTTACTGCACTGATGACATCTTTTTTGGATCTGGTTGACAAGAATCAACAGATATCCTAGATGCCCTTGGTAGGATAAATAATGTGCCAGAAGGTCACAAGTAATCTCCGTGAAAATTCTGGAGCCTGCTACCTCAGCAAAGTTTCTAAAGTGCCAGTGGCCTCTGTCATCTTAACATGTTCCCTTCAAAGTACAAGAGAAGTTGCTACACCTTGCACTATCACTGAGAACAAAGAGCCCCTTCAGATTCTGCAGTTAGCAAGCATTACCACCTCTCTCTCGGCCTACAAGGGTGACCTCGTGGGGAGTTTCTTATAACGGATTGTGTAAGAAAGAAAATTCCAAGGCTGGTTTTGGTTTACACATAAAAAGAGATCTGCAACCTGTCAGAACTACACAACAGTAGCATAATAACTCTACTCAGTTGGGGTCCTAGAAGGCTGGGAAAGAGAAATCTTCCTAGTAGACTGAACCTTGAGCAAGGCGTTTAGTGTTTCACTTTGCTGGTAATCTGGAAATGACCAGATATACAGGTATACACCAATTAATAGATGATTTTAATGGATTTACTAAATAGTGATAAATATGGGAGGAACATCACTGGAACACTGGTGACAAGGAAGTCAGAGAAGGAAGTAAATGAAAGATCAGCAGAAGAGGACTTTTTAAGCCATTGCTTAGTGTAAGGATTCTTGTGTCCCTATACGCTGCCTCACCAAAAGGTCATACACTGAGGAGGAAACTCTCAATAATCACGTGCATGTTAATCACTGTTTTTTAACAGCCACCCCAGCGTTTGCTCAATGAATTAAAAAACAAAGTATTCAATGTAGTTCAGGTGCAAGTCATGCAAAGTTAAGCCATTTGAGTGGAAGTTCTCTAATGCTAATCCAGCCAGTGAGTACTATCACTGAGTCCCCAGTCCACCAAGGGCTGAGATGAAACCTGAGTCCCCAGTAGTGCACCATTCCCTACCATCAGCCAATCACATGGCGGCAAGTTGATCCATTGAATTTTTATATCTCATTAAAGGTAGCAATTTGAGCTCTGTTCAATAGACACTGTGGGTATAGATTTTCCTCGCCAGTCCCATAAACTTTGCTGGCAGAGTCAACCTCGAACTTCCTGTCATAGGATCCATTGTTTCTGTCAGAGAAAACATTGTTTCTGACCAAGGAACTGATTTATTGTGCTGTAAGTGAGGGAATGAACTAATACCCAAAGGATCCACTGGTCTTATCAGACACGCAATCACCTAGAAGTGTAATGAGAATACAAGGGTCTGAAACTAAGGAAATAAGTGGGAGTGGCTCATTTCATTCTTAATGTCCCACATCCTGTCCTAACAACTTTTCCTCCCTGGGTCCCAAGGGAGGAATGCTTCTACTATAGGACAAATGGAATTTCTATGAAACTGGAAGATGAGATTGCCAATGAATCAATAGGCAAAGAAGAGGTTCACTAAAGGGTTTGGAGTGAATGGTCTTGATTATTAAGGAAAAATAAGATCTCTGCTACACAGTGGGATAGGGTGTGAAACAGAAGGGATTTTCTAGGACATTCTTATGACCTGCATCTATGGAGGACCATAGCAACCTAATGCAGGTGGGACCACTGAGGTTTAGGGCAACTCACCAGGTAAAGAACTACATGGAGCTAAAGTGCCAACTGAGCACAAAGGTGACAAAACAGTTACCACAAAAAGAAAGTTATTAAAATCAATTATTGTTTCCTATCTAGGTACAGAAATCACTATACTGCCCAGACATAATTTCTTGCCGGATTCATTATGAATATACTTGTGTATATTAACCTATATTATTTTTTTCCTTTCTCCTATTTTATATAAAGTATTCTGGTGGTGGATAACTTAAAAATTTATTGTTTAGGCTAAAGTTTATCAAAACAGTGTCATGACCAAACTAGAAGGGTAAGTAACATCACTCTGGTTTGGATAAAGTATCTGATGGAATTTGGTATCTTTCCCTTATAAGAAGAGAGTAGGGGCGCCTTGGTTAAGTGTTGGACTTCCACGCAGGTCATGATCTTACAGTTTGTGAGTTCGAGCTCCATGTCGGGAGCCTGGAGCTGCTTCGGATTCTGTGTCTCCCTCTCTCTCTGTCCCTCCCCTGCTTGCACACTATCAATCTCTCAAAAATAAATAAACATTAAAAAATTTAGAAAAAAAAAGGAGAGTAAGCACACCTGTATTTAAATAAGAAATAATAGCAATATGTTAGATTTAGGAACATTGTTATTTTTATTGTTGTTTTTAAACTTAAATATATGGAGAAGGGTCTATATGGATGCTGAATGGCCAAAGAAGTGACTTGCATATTATTTTTCCCAGAACGACTGGCATGCACTTTTTTGTTTTTCTTGCTGTCCTCACATCACAGTGGCTGAGAGTCTAGAAAACACATTTCCCAGAATCCCTTGCTAACAGCTTTCTGGTTTAGAGTCCACTAAGCAGAGGTCACAAAGGAGGAAAGAAGCAGAAACCATTATTCTTCGTCCAGTAAGGAGACCTCATGGGCTTCAACAGATGTGATTCTTTGCAACTCCTTCAGATCCCTGGAAATTGTTCATCTGGTGCTGTGGTGAGCTGAGATCATTAGCGAACTTTCCTGTGACTCCTGGAACTTTCTAATCCTCTCATGGCTGGTGATAAAAGTGAATAACATTGAGTAATTGTGGATGCTTTCCACAATCACTACTCCTCTAGCCCTTCTTAGGTATTTTTAAAAACATTTTTTTAATGTTCATTTATTCTTGAGAGAGAGAGAGAGAGAAGAGACAGAATGTGAGCAGGGGAGGAACAGAGCGAGAAAGGGACACAGAATCTGAAGCAAGTTCCAGGCTCTGAGCTGTCAGCACAGAGCCTGACCCAGGGCTCAAACTCACAAGCCATGAGATCATGACCTGAGCCAAAGTCTGATGCTTAACCGACTAAGCCACCCAGGCGCCCCAATCCCTTATGTATTTTTAAGTCACTAGTTCACTGTATTAAATTTCTTCCTGTTCGAAATACCAGAGTAGTCCATTTTTCTGACTCAACCCTGACCAATACCACAAATTGCTTAAATCAATCCTGAAAATTTGAGATTTGGCAACACTACCTGTTTTAGCCTAAACTTTTTTGGTGAAAATTTGATCAACATTTACCACACTGAGCAAAATCCTTTAACAGGCTCTACAGGATAAGAAATGAGAACACTATTGATTTTGAGCGAAGAACATAATAAATCTATGATGCTCTATAATATCATTATAGTGAACTAACATTTCTTGAATATTTACCTTGTGCTAGGCTCTGTTCTGGAAACTTTATCTATCTTCTCTCATTTAATCCTCACGACTCTATGAGGTATACACTATTAGTACCACTATTTTGAAGATGTGAAAACAGAGGTTCAGAGAGGTAACTTGCCTGACACTGCATAGCTTGAAAATGGCAGAAACTGCATTTGCATCCAGGCATCCTGATTCCAGAGACCTTATTCAAACATTTATTGAGCTGCTTGTAATGTGATAAATAAAGGTTAATCCAAAGATGCATAGTCAATAAAAATGTTTAGAATGAATAATGTAGATGAGCATAGGTTTTATATAAATTAAAATGTTTCCAGAGGCTGCCTATGTGACATGAATGTGCTCCTTTCCCTGTTTATCTTTCTGTGGCCCAAAACTTCCACTGCTATTCTGGTATTACTCTTTGATAAAAAATAATGATGATGGCTATGTTAATTGGTACCAGCTGTCGGGGAGATATTGGCCAGGCACTGTACGAAATCCATCACAAATGTATTTCATTCATTCCTCACCAGAATCTTACTACTGCCCACATTGTACAGACTGGAAAATTGAGGCTTAGGTGATTAAACTATTTTCCCATGAAAGTGACAGTTATAAATAATAACCTACTCTATTGGCTTCGGAGCCTGGCTTTTAGCCATCGGGCTATCATGTTTAGGAAACTGCCACTATGAAGGAAATACATTCATGTTCCTTGAAGAGAGCCCTGATATCTTAAAGGCATTGGAGAAATTCAAATTTAAACTTCTCTCTCGTCTTCTCTCTATAAATACCTCTGTGAAAATAAACTCATGCCCAGGACCTAAATTAAACTGAAGTGGCAAAGAAAATGAGAACACTAGCCTAAAAGAAAATCTATTTTCTGCTTTGTGGATAGTGGGTTTTTATGGGACTCTGTTTCTCAAGGAGAATTCTGGATTTATTTCCTGCAGGTGGAAACTTCTACTCTCTGAGTTTACAAGAAAGTGGACCTAGCCAGGAGAAGTAAAGGCTGCACACAGGAATGGCACAACTTTGCAGATAACTTGATGTTTGAGGCGACCAGGAGACATTTATTTGCTTTTTCGTGACTGTCTTTCTCAAGTGATGTGAACACCTATTTTGGGTTGGTGAGGGGGGGAAACTGGATCCAAGCCCTTTGAGGATTGAGGCTCCAGAACTCCAAGAGGAAAAGAGGATTAATAAGGCATGTCAGCAGACTGACGCCATACATTGCCCTGTGCTTCAGTTTGATCTTCATCAAACACATCAGCTGGAGAACATCCCTGTACCCATCAGCTGCCAGCCTTACTATAATCCAGATTCCACCTTTATCACAGCTTTGAAAAATGCATTGCTTCTCTCGGAGGCACTTACCCGCCAGGTGCCTCGTTGTGTGTTTTCACAGCACCCTGTTCAACTTTTGTGGCACATACCACAGTTGTGATATGCTTATAAAATTGCTCTTTTTGTAATTGTTTTCTGCTTTGGCCTGGAGATTATGTTAAATTGTAGCCTCAAGAAGTTGGTTTAATTGTAAATGAATAATCCAAGTCTATAGTTACAAGGTTAAAAAATGATGAGTACTTTTTGAGGAGATAAATTAGTAAATGTGGTTTTATGTTTTAGAACTTTGGTGGACATATCACTCAGCAGGGAAATAAAAAAAAAACCCAGATTTATTGCAGGCTTTGTCAATAATTCTGATTCTGTTGACACGTGAATATTTGGGGTAGGAGCTGTCAAACCACTGGGTTAAATATAAATTTAGTTTGCAGACATTTACTGCATGTAGATTCCATTATGGTTAAAGTATCAAGAATTTTAGGCTTGGGAGCAACTCAAATGATAGCCAAATATTCTAATTTTGTAAGTGAAGATGTTAGGTACTCAAAGTCATAGTTACTCAGTTTCAAAGCTGAACTTAAAAGATGGTATATTCTCCTCCATATCAGTACCCTTTCCAATAAGTGAAAGACATGACTAAGTTCCATAAATCTAATCAGCCAGTGAATGTCCTCTATTGTGAGCTATAGAAATGGACTCTGGTTAACTTTAGCAGAAATGCAATTTACAAAATAATTTCAGGGATTGTGGATAAAATCTCTATGAATTAGGCTTCAGTGGGGTCAATCATGAGGCAGAATTTCTTTGGTCAGAACTCCATTATCTTTCTGACTGCAATAAACTCATTCTAACTGACAGACTTCAGTGGTGATGTGGGATAATGGGAGATAACCAGGCTCAGTGTACCAATTCCCTGATGTGTTTGGGCCCGTTATGTGGGTGACTAGTCACGAGTGGCTTTAGGAAATAAACAATTAGGCTCATGTCAGCTGACTGACCTAACATATTGAATCAGTAATCTCTGGGAGGTATGTTTACATTAATACTTTCAGCTCAATTTCAAATTACATTAGTCCCTTTTTTTGAGTACTCTTAGAATCTATCTTCACTCATGTTCCCACACATTTACAGAAATAAATATCAACATTCTGAAATTCTTTGAGCCTATAGGACCCATGTTAATACCAGACTCCAGCTGGAAGCCCAGAGACCATGAAGGATGGACCGTGTGATATGAAGGAAATTGGCTTAATTTTCTATGTAACACTCTCATGCAAGAGAATTACAGTGTTTTAGGCAAATAAGAAAGGGCTTCTTTATATGGCAAAAGGAGTTCAGTAGGATTGAAGAATGAGGATATTTTAAGTCCTCCAGAATCTCACCTATCTATCCCTATTGTGTCCTCACTTTCTCAACCAATGCCATAACCCATAAGCCAGAAATATCTCATGTAATTTAAAATTTTCTGGTGGCCACATTTTAAAAAGTAAAAATTAAACAGATGAAATTATTTCTATATTGTATTTCATCCAACATACCCCAAATATTATCATTTCAACATAAAACAGTATAAAAATTAATACTGAGATATTTTACATTCTTTTTTCCAAGCGGTAAGTCTTTAATATCTATAGAGTTTAGCCATATGGAGCTAGTGACTACCACAATGGACAACACAAGTTTTAGTCTCTTTCTTTTTCTTTCCAACATAATTAAAAGTAGCCACCCCACCTGACAGTCTTGAATTGTTCATGCCTTGCATACCTTTATTGCCAGATTTCCATGCATCATAATAACAGGAGATTCCCATTCCCCTTCCACATTCTTGAGCCCATAACCAATTCAAAATTTCTTATTTCTCTAAGTATCTGCTGTCTACAATCTATTCCCCCAAGCCAATTTCTTCACCAGAGCTTTTGTTGTAAGCAACACTATCAATTCTGGAGATCTTAAGAGAAATTATTTTTTTCAACTATCTTACAAAAACATCCAGGAACTAAAAACGTGGAATACATCTATCTTCTTATTATGGCAAATGAATATATGGACTATAACAAATATGCTCTATAAATACTAAGGACTAACCAACTTCTTTGAAATGAGAGCTCATTAATTTTTGTGATCAAATTTATGTTGCTAAATATTTTAAATTTCAAAAATAATATTTCTTATTTTAACAAGTAGCAAAAAATTACAATCCTTCCTGCAGTAGCCAGTGTTAATAGTTTGGAAGGGGGGCGCCTGGGTGGCGCAGTCGGTTAAGCGTCCGACTTCAGCCAGGTCACGATCTCGCGGTCTGTGAGTTCGAGCCCCGCGTCGGGCTCTGGGCTGATGGCTCGGAGCCTGGAGCCTGTTTCCGATTCTGTGTCTCCCTCTCTCTCTGCCCCTCCCCCGTTCATGCTCTGTCTCTCTCTCTGTCCCAAATAAATAAATAAACGTTGAAAAAAAAATTAAAAAAAAAAATAATAGTTTGGAAGTTTTTTTTTCTATGTCAGGAGTGCAATTTTAGAGACTTATCTGACCAAATTACTTTGAAGTGATAAAGAAAAGCCTCCATCCACTCTTTATACTTTTAATTTTGATGTTGTCAGAGTCTTAAAGTCCCTAGGAAAGGGAACCTTTTAGCTCTGAAAACAGCTTTAAAAAAAAAAAGCATTAAAAAAATCTTTGTTATGCAATCAAGGCAGTAGTATAATACTTATTTTCAATAGAGAAGGAAAACAGTCACAGAATCACCACTTACATTAATTTCAATGTCACTATATTAGGATTTAAAATGGATTTTTATTGCCATTTGTCATGTCATCAGTTTCAAAGGTTAGAAAAATGATGTATACTATGCCCCAGTCTTCCCCATGCTTCATTTTCTCTATGTAATGAAATGTGAAAACGGCAAGACAGTGAACTCGGTGGATCAAAAGACTGTGTAAAACCTCATCACAACCAACCAATAAAGCCTTTTAATCAAGAAAAATGTACACAGGACACAACACAGCCAAATTGTGATCCAGGGGCTGGCAGTCACACAGCAATGAAGAACTAGGAAAATTTTAAAATGAGTTGCAATCTAATTTTGATTGACTCTAAATGGAAAATGACACAAGGAAATTCAGGTGCTGAATGTTTTAGGGTGAGGTCTATTTTTCCTAATTTTCTCCACTGATGCCTCAGTACATATTTTAGGTTAATCAAAAACATTCATTGACAGCTAACAGAGTTTATATTTAGGACAATATTCCGGAGTCATAATGTAAAGATGAGTCTAATATTACCAAAAAAAAAAAAAAAAATTAGCTGTGATGTTATTCTATTTTCCCTTCCATATGTAATAATTAACATTTTTAAGTGCCTACTAATGGCACATACTGAGCACATAATATTAACCCATATAAATGGGTAACTAATTCCACTTCCTTATAATGATTTGAAATGCCAATTTGGTAAATGTGTCCCGGCTGCTTATATTGGAAGCAATTTGATGTAATCAGCCAGCGAAGTGATTTATCTCCACCTGGCATATTGCTACTTTCTTCATTCTGCATCAGGAACTAGTGCCAAAATGAGCTATGGTTCCTTATTTGCTGCTTTGGTATGCCCCTACCTATTCAGCTGTAGAACATTTTGCTTCTGTAGACACTGAGGAGCACCTTGAATGCTAGAGGAACAAACTCTATTGAGTGTCTTTATTTACCTTCTACTATGCATGCCAGAAGATAGGAAAAAATCAGTACAGAGTTGTTTTATATTTTTCAAGCTCTTATATTGCTCTTGGCAGTGAGGAGGAAGTCACAATGAAGATGACTGAATGAGACACAGCATCTGGGAATGGAGAAGCAACCTATCACTAGCATATCTGGTTCAGTTTTCCATCTTCTACTATATTCCCACCCTTCATAGCACATGCTCATGCCATCATTTAATATTTTCATTGTCAGTATGAATCCAGAGTACTGAGAACTTCATTCTTATTTTCTATCTCAAGATACTATCAAATATTACGGTCCTATCCAACTGTATAACTATTATGTGGGAATATAGAAACTCATATAGACCAGCTTCTGTTGGCACATGTTACCAAGAATACTAAATGCCGTATTGCATAATATAATAAAAAAGTTTTATTTAAAAACGTTCTCCGGGGCGCCTGGGTGGCTCAGTCGGTTGAGCGTCCGACTTCGCTCAGGTCACGATCTCACGGTCCGTGAGTTCGAGCCCCGCGTCGGGCTCTGTGCTGACAGCTCAGAGCCTGGAGCCTGCTTCAGATTCTGTGTCTCCCTCTCTCTCTGGCCCTCCCCCCGTTCATGCTCTGTCTCTCTCTGTCTCAAAAATAAATAAATGTTTAAAAAACGTTCTCCATTACTTCCGGTAACACCCTTGACATTTTCTATAAACACATTTCCATTTCAACCTGGGTTTTGTTTTTTGTTCAACAAATATTGATTGAGAAACCATTCCGGAAACTATTCTAGTAGCAGCGATTAGAGCATGAACAAGGGCATATAACATCTCTGACATCTCAAAACTTAAGTTCTAGAGTGCTGAGGCAGACCATAAGCAAACAAACAAATAATAAGTAAAATATAAAATATCAGAGGGTGATAAACGCTATGAGGTAAAATAAATCAGGGTAGGGGACATTGGCAGCATATTTTTAAATAGGATGGCTAGGGAAAGGCTTGCCAGGAAGATAACATTTGAGTTAAGACCTGAAAGAAGAGAAAGATCAAACATTGTGTATATCACAATTAAGTTATTAGTAAGAAAACTGGTTTGGGTGGCTGGAGCTGAACTACATAAAAATGCATTAATGTAGGTATCATAGAAATTATTAACACAATAGCCACAATGCTGTTCTAGTACTTTTGACAGAAGTATTTAGTTTCCTCTCAGAAGCAGATTGCATTTAGCACCTGTAAACTATGAATCAAATAACAATGGCAAGTTTGAATTAAACTTGAAATAAGAGTATAAAAAGCTCACAATATGCTGTGTTCAAGATCATATCCAAACTAGACGGCTGGAAATTAACCAAGCAGAAGGTGGCAACTTTTAAAGGTAATGATATATGATAGTTTGAAAAATGCATATAGTGTAATATTATGAGACAGGTTAGTCCTCATTAATATAAATCTACCACTAGAATTTTTAGAGACAATTCTGTTAGTGGGAGGAGAGACTGTACAACTGTGATGAATAATAAGCTTACATGTAGACGGCTTACGTGTAACTAGGATAAGAGTAGATCTTGTGTAGTGATCATTACTTAGAGCCTATTACCAAAAACATAAAAATTAGGAACTTGCTAATACTTCTTTTTAAGAGATATTTTAAAACTTACATTAATAGATATTAATGTTAATAGATATTAATGTCCTTCCTCAACTTTTTAAAAAATTTGGATAGCCTTTCATTTTATATGTAAAAGCTAAAGAAGTCCGGGACACAAATTAGTTTGATAACATCATACATACAATGAATCAGATCAAACTAATAAAAGAAGTCACAGAATAGTTCACTAGATCATATGAATAATTAATAAGTGCATGATAAAAAATACAGACTATTCTAGTGATTTACTTAGCTTTCCAAATATTGAAGACATTCAAATAGACAATTAACTGTTTTTCTTTGGATTCATTTTATTTTTATCATTATCCTCCAAAATACCTTGTAATCCAGCTATCACTCTTGGTATGATTCCCTAGATATAAATTCAATTTAGCTACTAAAATGTTAATCACACGTTCTTTGAATAGACACAGGATGCCTGAACATTAATTAACTTAAAGTTAGATTAGTTGATGAAAAAGTTTAATTTAAAATTAACTTCAGTAGTGATGAGATGCTATAAAAAGGATATTCGTACATTCAATGAGCAGAGACCGTAGCAGAGAGAAAAGATCCTTTCTGCCATGGCAGATTTATTAAGTCACTATAAATATTTTACAAATTCAATCTCCAAAAAAAGTAGCAATGACTTAGTTACTTATCTTCCCATTGCTCTCCTACAAAGCATCAAGGAGAATGGAGGGGAAAAAAGAGGAAGTTATAAATATTATTTTCTGCAAAACTATAAAGGATGGAAATTGTATGTACATCTAGCAAAAGCATGTGAGACTTGGGGAATCAGCAGGGGAAACAGCTGGGCACAGGGGCCTGGGGCTGAACAGGGAGGTCTGATTGGCAAGTATCAGACATTAATGGAAAATAATATTTCTCAGAGAGAAAGAGCCATACACATAGTAAGAATTTAAAACCTTAATTAAAAAAATTCCCAAAGTAATTATTTGCTTAAATAGAAAATAAAATCTGCATTAATAAAATTCTTACATATAAAGAAAAGAAAAATGAGAGCTTGTAAGACAGATGGCCAAATGTATACTCAGAGGTAAAGTAACTTGCTTCAAAGAGGGCAATATGTTATTAAGAAAGAAGGAGAAATTAATATAAATTATTCAAATAAAGAATACAGAAGGGACAAAAATAGTTAACAGGGAGTACTGAAATGGGAATAAATGGGATCAAGGTAGAAAATTGATAACTTATAAAATTTTAGTAAGAAACATAATTCATAAATTTAAAAATTGTGATTTCTGTTGTACTTGCTTTTGCTTTTACATGTGTGTGGAGGATGGGAATGAGGAGAAGGTGTGGTAAGATGGAATATAAACTCTCTGACAAATGTAATAAGGGAAAAAATAGCTTTAGACATAAAAGTAAGAAATATGAATTGGTTTTAAGAGACTGCTTTTCATAAACCTAAAACATTTGAAAATATTAATGAAATAGATAATTTTCTGAAAAGTTACCAATATGGACACCAGAAGTAAAAAAAAAAGTATTCTGAATAATTAACCATGATAAAAATTTATGGGGCTCCTGGGTGGCTTAGTCGTTAGGTGTCTGACTCTTGATTTGGGCTCAGGTCATGATCTCACAATTTGTGAGATCAAGCTCTGTACTGACAGCATGGATCCTGCTTGTGATTCTCTCTCTCTCTCTCTCTCTCTCTCTTTCTCTCTCTCTCTGTCTCTACCCCGTTTTGTGCTCTGTCTCTCTTTCTCTAAATAAATAAATATTTAAAATATTTATTTAAATATAAAATAAATATTTATTTAAATATTTAAATAAATATTTAAAAAATGAAAGCACATTATTAAACTTATTAAAGACATTGCTAAATTTATTTAAGAATTCTTCCCTGAATAGCTTTATTGCAGATGGGAACTACCAGAGGTTAGAAAAATGGAGAGTTTTTTCTGTTATTTTCAAAGTTAACATATGTATTTCTGAGAGCAAGACACAGGAAAGCACTCTCTCTCTTTCTCACTTAATTCAAACCTGCTTAGGAATATGTAGAATAAAAAAAAAAACTTTGGAATTGATTACAAACAGCAATAGCTAATAATCCTCTATAATCTTGTAGGTATTCATAGTAATTCAAGGATATATTAATATCAGGAAATATATTGATACATCATCAATGTATTATAAAGAAAACACAACCATTTAACAAGTGAGCGAAATAATACGTAATAAAATTCTATGTCTAGAAGCTGGTGAACTAGGAGGAAAATGAGGCAAGGGTAGAATCATAGAAACCAGAGGAAAAAAGTTTCAATACCAGGGTAGGTGTTGTTGGTTCTAAGAGTTGGAATATGATGAAGATAGAAAGCCCTTGCGTTCTGTAAATGAAAATCATTGTAACCGTGATAAGGAGAATTTCGGTGGATACAGTGAGGAATTATAGTAAACTTATGGTGTTTGGCTATAAGGTCAACAACATATAAATAATTAAATTGTGTGGCTAGCAATCCAACTTCATTAATATCAACCTGGGAATAGGTAGAATTTAGAAAATTGTGTATCTAACTAGTGATTCTATTATTTAGGAAATTCATTCATTTTTTGTTTCCTTTTATTCACCAGTAGCAGCTAGTGAGTAGAAAGTACTATATCAAAGGATTTCAAAAACAAAATTCTATTCTATTCATGAGGAGTGTGTATTCTAGTTTGGGAGATTAGGAAAATTAAAATACAGAAGGGAAGGTTTAGGGCTCTAATAAATTTTTGTCCTGGAAAGAAAACTCACAGCAGCAGAATATTTCCCATAATACTTTTTCTGCAGGCCATAGCTTAAAATATATCCCAACAAAATGCATGTTGATACTTTTTAAATTGCACTGTGTCTAGAAAATAAAGGTAGAAATATGTAAATATGTTATACCATGATAATGTGGAACATCTCAAAATAAAAGGCAATTACTTGGATGCTTCTGGCAGTAATAATATATAACCATAAATCTTTCAAGGATAATTGTTGGTTATTCAGAATTTCTGTTTGGATAGCACAAATCTCATTCCTTCTGTAAATATTGACCTGATTTTAGTAAAATTTTGGGGTAGGACAGGTGAGTCAAAATCTTCAAATGTGAGGGATAGCAGAATTGGGCTAGGGAAACAAAAATTGCAAAAGTTGGAAAATGAGTTATTGATCATTCAGATAATTGGAAACTACTTTTTATTTGTTAATTAATTACAATAATGGATTGTAAGAAATTAATTCCTGAGCACCTACCTTGAGTAAGTCCATGACCTGTGATGGGAGGAATACATAAAGGAGAAAGAGCAGTCTGCCCAATTCCATTTCATCATCTAGAATCTTTAGCATTTCTTGTAGTATAGATCTCTGGTATGGATTATGTCAGTTTTGGCTTTACTGAAAAATATCTTATTAAATCCTTATTGTTAAAGAATATTTTTTCTTGGGACGCCTGGGTGGCGCAGTCGGTTAAGCGTCCGACTTCAGCCAGGTCACGATCTCGCGGTCCGTGAGTTCGAGCCCCGCGTCAGGCTCTGGGCTGATGGCTCGGAGCCTGGAGCCTGTTTCCGATTCTGTGTCTCCCTCTCTCTCTGCCCCTCCCCCGTTCATGCTCTGTCTCTCTCTGTCCCAAAAATAAATAAACGTTGGAAAAAAAAAATTAAAAAAAAAAAAAAGAATATTTTTTCTTGACATAGAATCCTGATTTCTTTTGGCACATTGAAGGTATCAGTCCATTCTCTATCTTTTTTTCTAGTGAAAAATCAGCCCACTTAATTCATATTGCTATTTCCCTAAATGTAATATATCTTTTTCCCCCTCTTGCTGCTGAAGACACTCTCTGTATCTTTGATATTCATTTGTACCTTAATTATGGTTTTCCTTGTGTACTTTCTGTGCATTTATCCTGTGTGGAGTTAGCTGAGCTTTCTTGCTTGTCACCATATTGGTGAAAAATGTCTCCAAATATTTTCTGCTCTCTTCTTCTCTTTCTAGAACTCCATTTGCAGACCTCTTCATATTTATCACAGTTTAGTGAGACTGTGTTCTGTTCTTTTTTTTTTTTTTTTTTACAATTTTTTTCCTCTATCTTAAGATTGGATAGTTTCAACTGATTTGTGTTCAAGTTCATTGACACTTTCTTCTGTTATCTCTAATCCCATGCTAAGCACATTGGGCGTATTTATCATGGTTCCTTTAAAGCCCTTGTCTGGTCATCCGGATGGCCAACAGGCACATGAAAAGATGCTCAACGTCGCTCCTCATCAGGGAAATACAAATCAAAACCACACTCAGATATCACCTCACGCCAGTCAGAGTGGCCAAAATGAACAAATCAGGAGACTATAGATGCTGGAGAGGATGTGGAGAAACAGGAACCCTCTTGCACTGTTGGTGGGAATGCAAACTGGTGCAGCCACTCTGCAAAACAGTATGGAGGTTCCTCAAAAAATTAAAAATAGACCGACTCTATGACCCAGCAGTAGCACTGCTAGGAATTTACCCAAGGGATACAGAAGTACTGATGCATAGGGGCACTTGTACCCCAGTGTTTATAGCAGCACTCTCAACAATAGCCAAATTATGGAAAGAGACTAAATGTCCATCAACTGATGAATGGATAAAGAAATTGTGGTTTATATACACAATGGAGCACTACGTGGCAATGAGAAAGAATGAAATATGGCCCTTTGTAGCAACGTGGATGGAACTGGAGAGTGTTATGCTAAGTGAAATAAGCCATAGAGAGAAAGACAGATACCATATGTTTTCACGCTTATGTGGATCCTGAGAAACTTAACAGGAACCCATGGGGGAGGGGAAGAAAAAAAAAGAGGCTAGAGTGGGAGAGAGCCAAAGCATAAGAGACTCTTAAAACCTGAGAACAAACTGAGGGCTGATGGGGGGTGGGAGGGAGGGGAAGGTGGGTGATGGGTATTGAAGAGGGTATCTTTTGGGATGAGCACTGGGTGTTGTATGGAAGCCAATTTGACAATAAATTTCATATATTTTAAAAAAATTAAAAAATAAAGTAAAAACTAACCTAGAAAAAAATAAATAAATAAAGCCCTTGTCTGTTACTTCTAATACCTTGGCCATCTCAAGGGAGTTTTCTATCGAACACTTTTTTAAAAAATTGCTTGACAATGATTTATATTTTCTTGTTTCTATGAAGCCTAGTACTTTTTATTACATGTTAGACATTATGGAGGGGGGAGTTGTAGAAACTGTGCATTCTGCTACCTTTCTCTCAAAATGTTTATTTTTGTTCTAACAGGCAGTAAAATTACTCATCATTCCCCTAGACCTTGTGGAGGTTTGGTTTGATACTTTGTTACATTTTTGGGGCTCCCGGGTGGCTCAGTCGGTTAAGCATCTGACTTCAACTCAGGTTATGATCTCACTGTCTGTGAGTTCGAGCCCCTCGTTGGGCTCTGTGCTGACGGCTCGGAGCCTGGAGCCTGCTTCAGATTCTGTGTCTCCCTCTCTCTCTGCCCCTCCCTGTTCATGCTCTGTCTCTCTGTCTCAAAAATAAATAAAACATTAAAAAAATTAAATAATTTTTAATTATTTTTTATGTAAAATTATGTAAATTATGTTACATTTTTTATAAAATCTGAAACCTATTGTTTTAATAAATGATTTTTCACTAAATTAGCTGAGACACAGTTGAGAGTAAAGACAAAGAAAATAAGGCTGCTGCCTTCTCCATTGCCCATAGGATGAAATGCAATCTCCTGAGAATGACATACATCACCCTTCATAGTCCCATCCAAGAGGAACTTTCCAGCTTTCTCATCTCCGCTATATTCTACTAACACCCAGCAATAGAACTTACCTCTGTTCAAGCCTCACAGCTTTGCAAATGTTGTTTTCTACACTAACAATACTCTTATGGCTAATCTCTTTTAAACACTGCTCACATGTTACTCATGAAACCTGTCCTAATTCTATCAGATCCTGCACTTGAGACCTTCCGTAATACTTATTTTTTCAGGTCTCTAGTATGGATTTTATCTCACCATATCACTTCTCTAGAGGAATTCTTGAGCATTCATTCATTTATTCAACAACAGCTATTCTGTACATAAAATGTATCAGCCATCAGTCTGGGTGCTCAGGATGCAGTGATGAAAACAATATAAATGATTTCTGGCCTCAGCATATAGTGGGTGTTGTGTATAGATTTTATCTTGAGGAACAGTACTGGAGGGTGTTTCAGGGAACAGACTGGAACTAGACTGAATGGTTCAAAGCCCACCTCTACCACTTATGAGCTGTGTGCCCTTGAAGAAGCTACTTAACTTCTCTGTGTCTCATTTTCACTATTAACTATAGATAATACTTCATACATTTCATGTGAGTGTAAAATAACTTGAAATGTGTAAAGCATTTAAAATGGTGCCTGGCATTTAAGAGGTCAAAGAATATTTGATATTGTTTTTGTCTCTCATACTTATTGTATTATGTCCAAACAATAGTTAGTATAGACCACATACTGTTGAATGAATGAATACTCGAGTGAAGAAATATCCATGCTTCTGGATTGAAAATTACATATCATATGTTGAAGAAATTTTATATTACTTCTATCTTTTCTGGCTATGTTTTATAAAAGAAGCCCTGGCTAAGAGATGTTACAAGTGGATTTGTTAATGCAATAACTGTATTTGCTTCTTCCCTACTGCTACTTTCATTTACTCATTCATTCCTTCAACAATTTGTGTGTGTGTGTGTGTGTGTGTATGTGCTCTTCTTCATTAGAAACAAATAAAAGTGACAGTTCTTAGGATTTTTCTAGCTAAATGGGAAAATGGTATGTTTAATTACATACAATAAAATGTATACAATGAGTACATCAGGGAATTAAATGAATGACACATTTGAGAGCATGCACTTCTTGCTTGACATATATTAATCTGAATTATATGAAATTGCCAACATTTTGATGCTTTAAGTATTTTAAATGGCAATCTTATATGGCTTAAAATAATGGCAGATAATAATATATATATATATATATATATATATATATATATATATATATATATATTGCATCTATCAGAATAATATGTCATTCAGAAGAGGAGGAAGCGTTCAATCAGGATGAGCAAAACGAAACTTTAGGAGAGGAAGCAAGTGCGATAGATTTGAGGAAAAAGTAGATTAGGGTCAAGAGGTTCAAGTCAATAATTCTCAAAATGTGTCCCACGATTTTAGATGAGCATAGGAAATAGTGACCAAAATATAGCTAACCTGGAAGAACAATGATGAGGGGTTTTTGTTTGTTTGCTTGTTTGTTTTATTTTTTTGAGAGAGCATGCACCTGTGTGAACGGGGGTGGGGAGAGTGGGAATTGGGGTGGGAGGGGTTGGAACAGAAGGCAAGGAGTAGCAGGGGAGAGGAGGGATTCTCAAGCAGGTTCCATGCCCAAGGCAAAGCCCCATAGAGGGCTGGATCTCACAATGATGACATCATGCCCTGAGCAGAAATCAAAATCAAGAGTCAGATGGTTAACCAATGGAGCCTCCCAGGCACTCCAGGTATTTTTTAATAGTGATTTCACTTCCTTTTCTTTATTTTTCCTATAATATCCCACTTTCTGAAATTGGAAGGGAGAGAGAAAATTGCTCAAGACAGAGTATCCCTAAGCAGTAAACATTCTTACAATTAGTGAAATTGTACAGATCTGAGAATTTTATAGATCTAATAATTTCAAACATCTAAGTTTATGTGCTATATGGTAACATTTCTCCCAGGTAACTTTTACTTCATGTAACTTCTAAAATTCCAAGTGACTAAGCTGGTTTTCAGTTCTCTATTGTGTAGTACTAAAATATTCTCTGTTAAGTCAGAAAATTTTAAATTCAATTTTGATCTACTTAGACATTCATTCAGTGAAATGCAACAACATGCATTCCAAGGAGGCAGCTCTTTGTTCAAAATAAAACATTTAATGAATAGAAGGAAACCAGAGCTACAAGACCCTCAATACTTAAAGCACTGCATAAAATTAAAAACACTGTGAATTTAAAAGAGGAATTTTTAGTGAAGTTCCATGTTTTAAAGTGTAAGTAACTTGAACTCTAAAGATGAATTGTTTGTTGATATTTCTCACTTGAAGGCTTGGGTTTATGCTTTTCTAAAATGGAAATTTCAGGGGCGCCTGGGTGGCGCAGTCGGTTAAGCGTCCGACTTCAGCCAGGTCACGATCTCGCGGTCCGTGAGTTCGAGCCCCGCGTCGGGCTCTGGGCTGATGGCTCGGAGCCTGGAGCCTGTTTCCGATTCTGTGTCTCCCTGTCTCTCTGCCCCTCCCCCGTTCATGCTCTGTCTCTCTCTGTCTCTCTCTGTCCCAAAAATAAATAAAAAACGTTGAAAAAAAAAAATTTAAAAAAAAAAAAAAAATGGAAATTTCAAAGGATGTATGTGTTATTTATGATAACTCTGCTTAGCTAAGGGAAAGTTTTGACTATATTTCATATTCATTTGTAAGGCTTTAATGCTAATAATGTTATTTTAGTATCTTTATATGACATTAAAATAAGCAAAATAGCTACTCAGTTTTGAACAAAATATCGTATTACTACTAAAACAATGTGTTTTGCCTAAAATACTTATTCAAAAATTACTTCACTCTGCTAACTTATCTGAACATTATTCTCTTACAGTTATCAGTTCCATTCCTGAAACAATTATAAATAAAAATGCATATGTAAGGAGACATTTTGATATTGCACAATTACTTCTGAACTGGGATTTAGGAAATCTTTGTTCATCACCTGGGAAATGAAGAGTGTAAATTAGATTGTCTTTATCAGCTCTAAAGTTCCATGCTACTAATATTAGGCACACAAAGAATTCCAGAACTACGGTAACAATGACTTAATGGAAAATGCAAAGAGTTTGCCAGAAGATAAGCTATGTGTCTTGTCTTTTCCTTTCCCATGGTTTAATCTCTGTCTGTACATATCTCCTGCGTTTAGGGAGAAACAAAACAAAACAAAACAAAAACTTTAATACACATAGAAGAGATATCTGTTTAACTGAAAGCCCTTCCAAAGACAACAGAAGGGAGATAGAATTCTTCTCTATATTTAAATAACCCATAGGAAAGGATTAAAATAGAGTCTTTAACTTTGATAAAAGTATCCATTTTGCAGTTAATCCCACTTACAAAACAAATATATTTTTATAGAATTAATTTTTTTTAACATTTATTTATTTTTGAGACAGAAACAGAGCATGAACGGGGGAGGGGCAGAGAGAGAGGGAGACACAGAATCGGAAGCAGGCTCCAGGCTCTGAGCCATCAGCCCAGAGCCTGACGCGGGGCTCGAACTCACAGACCGCGAGATCGTGACCTGGCTGAAGTCGGACGCTTAACCGACTGTGCCACCCAGGCGCCCCTATTTTTATAGAATTAAATATAGGCAAATCTGCGAAGAATCTATAGGAAAACATCTTGAATTTCAAATATTTAATCATCACACTGGGCTTCTCTTTCCATTATCCTGATACCTTTTCTAACCTGGGCAGTTCTTTTTCCTACCCTACAAGTACTGAGACTAGTTTCCAACTGATTCTTCCTGATAGGGCAAGCAGCCAGCAAGTTTAAGTATGATTCTACCCAGTGAGAAATACCTAGACTTTAATACTGAGGACCCAAAGGAGTGAATACTGAAGTGTTGAAATCTTGATATGACAATTTATTTAAACGAAATTGTCTTCCATGAGACTACCAAATAGATACCTACAGGGAAAGCTGGTCATATATTTGCTCTTCTGTGTTAAACTCTAACAAATCTATTTTCTTGGGCACAAACTCACACTCACACTCACACTCACGTCGACTCACACTCATATAAAGGAATAAGTGGTTTCCAAGTTTAAAGTTAGGGGTAATGAGGAACTAGGTCTAGAGAGAGGCCATCAAAGGGATTTTTGGCAGTAGGAAGAGTAATTGTCATGCCAATCAAGCATCAACAGATAGGAACCTACTCAGGCAGAGAGGGGGAAAGCATCAAAAATGCACTGGAGGGGCAGCCTCTGTTGGATTTCAGAGTACAATTTATATCTGGTGTGTGAAACACTGATGATGCTGATCAAGCTGTAACAGATTTCTTAGAATATTCAACTTACACTTGTAGAAGACTGTCCTTGTCTGAGCATACGTGCCCTCCATCTGATCCTTCACTAATGCTCTGCCCTTCTGAGAGTACCCAACAAAACACCAATCAACCAACCAGCAAATGAAATCAGGTAGACAATTTTTTGCTTGATTTTTAAAATCATTTTACAGAATGGTGTAAAGTGAAAACCTTATTCCTTTATACTTGATAAAAATAAATACCTCTCTGGTTGATTAGACAGATGATACAGTATTTTTAAGTCTAGTTTCAAATAAGTAAACATTTGGTACAATTATAAGTGTTGGGAATAGCTAAAAGCTATCTAAGCTATGATGAAGAAATAAAAGTCAAAATTCTCAAATGTCTAGGACTGCCATTTCACCAATTTATGTATTATTGTCAATATCTTTCAAAAATATTTAAACGGTATATGTATTTTGCATAAACATTGTTTAATTATATTTGAACAAATCCATATTTCCCAAAATTCAGGTGTATTTGCTAAAATCTTAGCTCTCACATATTGAAGTGCCTTCAGAATTATTTCAAAATAAATAGCCTTGGGCGCCTGGGTGGCGCAGTCGGTTAAGCGTCCGACTTCAGCCAGGTCACGATCTCGCGGTCCGTGAGTTCGAGCCCCGCGTCAGGCTCTGGGCTGATGGCTCGGAGCCTGGAGCCTGTTTCCGATTCTGTGTCTCCCTCTCTCTCTGCTCCTCCCCCGTTCATGCTCTGTCTCTCTCTGTCCCAAAAATAAATAAAAAACGTTGAAAAAATAAATAAATAAATAAATAGCCGTTATAAAGGGTGAAATAGTCATAAAAATATATATTTTAGGTACAAGCTAACAAAACCCAAATGGTTAATTGGATTCTTCCACATTTTTAGGATGTTTTGACATTATCAAGACATGTAAAAATTATCTTCATTTTTATATTTTTCTTTTAGAGAGAAAGAACATGAGTGAGGAAGGGGCAGAGAGAGAGAGAGAGAGAGAGAGAGAAGAGGGTGAGAGAAAGAGAATGCTTAAGCATGGAGCCAGACATGGGGTTTGATTCACGACCCTGGTATCACAACCTGAGATGAAATCAAGAGTCAGATGCTCAACTGAGTGAGCCACCCAGGCACCCCTCATTTTTATACTTATTATGAAGCATATCTACATTATGCCACATTGATGACTTATCAGGGGGATGTTTAGATGATCAATTGGCACCTATATTACAGTGGATACAGTTACACGCACAGAAGGGTCTTCAGTCCTTTCAAATTTTTTACTAGCTTTTGCCCTTCAGGTACTGAGACTTCATTAGCAAAGGTTATAAAAACAAAAAACTTTTAGAAAAAAAGTCATTTAAAAGATACCAAATACAAATAAAGAACTCTTTACTTGATTGTTGGTTATGGTTGATTGGTTATGAGAAAGATGGGGGAAATTATGCAATATACCAATCATTGATAGTCAGTAAGCTTACCTACCAGCTTGAAAAGAATTTTTGTCAAGAATTAACGTACTCTCTCATTGGTAATTGAGCAGAGATGGGAATTCTGAAAGCCTGAAGTAACAATCCTGTAAAACTAACATGGAAGGAAGACAGGAGAAAATGACAGGAAAAATTTCTTGAGAGAGACAATTTACCACAAGTGACATGATAAAAAATAGTGTCTGAACAGCCCTATATGCTTTGAAGGAATTGAATCTGTAACTTAAAGTCTTCACAAAAAATAAAACTCCAACCCTTACTGGTGAAGTCTTCTAAACACATAAGGAAGAAATAATATTAATCAAAAGGCAAAAAACTTCTTTGGCATATAAAAAGAAGGAATACTTCCCAGGGCATTTTAGGAAGCCAGAATAAATTTGATACTAAAACCTGACAAGAACAATATATGAAAGAAAAATTATGGGTAGTGTTTTTCATGGTGTGTAAGTAAAACTCTTAAATAAAAATTAGCAAGTTGAATAAAGTAATATGCAGAATGTATGATATGGTATCATGATGAAGAATGTTTTATTTCAGGAAAGCAAGATTGGTTTAATATTAGAAAAGTTATCAATATAATTAGTCATATGAAGAGAATAAAGAATAAAAATAATATAATCGTATTAATAGATGCAGAAAAATCATCTGACAATATTGAACACTCATTAGATATTAAAAAAGAAAGAAACCACAAATTGCAGTGGAAGGAAGCTTCCTTGATTGGGTAAAGGATATTTACAAAAAACCCATAGGAAATATCATAACTAATGGTGAAATATTTAACTTTTTTTTTAGGGTGGGAACAAGACAAGAATGCCACTATCACCACTTCCATTAAGTTTGTACAATAGGTTCTGTCCAATGCAAAAGACATAAAAAAAAGCATAAAATTGAAGGGACAAAAGAACAGATGACATGATTGTATATAGAATCTAATAATATTTATTTATAGATAAACTAGTAGAAGTTACTGTGTACATTTACCAAGGTTGTTGGATTCAAAGTTAATATACAAAAGTAAATTTTATTTTGATATGCTGAAAACAGCAGTTAGAAAATAACACTAAAATATTATTTATAACAGCACAAAAATAATTCCTAGGAATAAATCTTCCAATAGATGTGCTACAATGCAAACTATAAAATATGGTTGAGAGAAATTTAAAAGTGGCTTCAATAGGGGCATCTGGGTGGCTCAGTCAGCTGAGTGTCCAACTTTAGCTCAGGTCATGATCTTGCAGTTCGTGAGTTTGAGCCCTGCATCAGGCTCTGTGCTGACAGCTCAGAGCCTGGAGCCTACTTCAGATTCTGTGTCTCTCTCTCTCTCAAAATAACCAAAGATTGGGGCGCCTGTGTGGCTTGGTTGGTTAAGCGTCCGACTTTGGCTCAGGTCATGATCTCACGGTCTGTGAGTTTGAGCCCTGCGTTGGGCTCTGTGCTGACCGCTCAGAGCCTGGAGCCTGTTTAAGATTCTGTGTCTTTCTCTCTCTCTCTCTCTCTCTCTCTGCCCCTCCCCTGTTCATGCTCTGTCTCTCTGACTCAAAAATAAATAAACGTTAAAATTTTTTTTTAAATAACCAAAGATTAAAAAAATAATAATAAAAGTTGCTTAAATAGAGAAAATGGCATGTTCCTGTATTGGAAGACTTACTACTTTGTACTATGCAGAACTGTAAAATGAGCTCTAATGATTCATACTTTATATAATCTCTTTTAGACTGTGGTCAGGGCCCTTAGCTTGCTTCTTACCTAAGGAATATGGCAAAAGTGAAGGGATTTTGCAGATATAATTAATGTCTCTAATTAGTTGAAGTTAAGGAAAAGTGCAATTTTCCTAGGTGGGCCTGACTGATCACAGGAGCCCTTTAAAGACGGTTTAGACAGCAAAGAAGGAAGAAGTCAGAGACTCTCCGGGTCTTAAAGAAGCAAGCTGTCAAGAGTTCTACATAGTAAGGAACAAATACTGATTCCTGACCGTTGAGTGCCCCTGAGGCTTATTTAAAGTAAGGAGAGGCCCGTCCTAGGGTTAATGGAGGGAAAAACATAACCAATGACCTGGTGAGAACCACCATGGCACTCACCATATTTAATGTAGAGGTCAAGGTAAATGTCATCTCCCCCAATGATCCAGGTCACAATTCACTTCCAGATTCACCCTGCACGTTCAGACAAGAGCTCATCAAGAGCATTGTGGCTGATGACTGTCAAGTTTTGTGTGTTGAACCCCTCTGAATGACCAGGCCTTGGGCTATCAGCTGCACCAACAGATCATGCAATTCATCTTCCTTTGTATGCATAACATAGACAGCCACACTATATGAACTTCACCACTGGCATCTACTGGTTTAACCTAATTGACCTCTACCTTCAGGACTTCAGTAGTATCCAAGGAATCAGGGAGAAAATCTTATGGCAAGCCTATAAGAACCAGGTGAAATTCATCTTTGAGTTGATGCAGAAGCTGACACAGACCCCAGCCAGTTTCTTATCTACATGAACTGAGGGATTGTGGAGCCAGCTAGATTAGGGGTGCCTGGCTCTAAACCAGGACTAACCCAAGGGGGAAAGCCAACCTTTGGTCAATCTATATCATAGTACATTGCCCAACTGCCTTGCTCATTTTTAAACTCACCCAAGTCTAAGGGTAGTAAGAATAGGCCAGCTAGAATCTGGTTCTCCCTTTCTTCTGACATCTCCATCCTTCTGACCAACTGACCTGTATTTATTTGCTATTGCCCCTCTTAGAAGGTGTCTGGCTTCTCTGTCT
Source organism: Puma concolor (assembly GCF_028749965.1). Taxonomy (NCBI): domain Eukaryota; kingdom Metazoa; phylum Chordata; class Mammalia; order Carnivora; family Felidae; genus Puma; species Puma concolor. Next base: position 38,355,465 of record NC_141673.1, on the reverse strand, counting down.
TATGCTAATTATTTAGATGCTCCCCCTTCAGGCTTGACTTAAGAAACGCAGATTTGAAAAATCTCAACCACTTTTTACCAACTAGAAGTGTTTAAATTTGGACACTCTTGCAGGACTGCTTTCACTAGGGTTTATATTTTTCTTCTTGTGGTAACTTCCTTTCCCTTCCCCAAATCCCCAAGTTGGATTATTTAGCTGTCTCTTCATCTCTCCTCTCCTGCCCTGCATCCCATCCCTTCCCCTCCAATTTATTTTACTTCAGTAGCAGGACTTATTGAAACTCTGATATTACTGTCATCGTCACAACAAGTTGTCAAAAAAGTGATCTACACAGCAAATTAAAAAAAAAAAAAGGAACAAGTACTTGGAAGAGGACCCCGAGCCTCATTTAAGACCCCAGATCCCACCAACACTTTGGCTGTAGACAAACAGCCTTGTGATTCTTGACCTTGGCCAGAGAACCCAGATAAACCATGCCCAGACTTTGGACTATGGAAATTGAGATAATTAATGTGTTGTTTTAATTCCTTAAATGTGGTAATTTGCTAGGTAGTGACAGAAAACTCAAATACTAAAGATTTTAGACCCCATCCAAATTAGTCTTTATATTAAATAAAATCCCAATCAAAATCCCAGCAGCTTTTTTTTAATGAAAATTAAGCTAATTCTATAGTGTATAAGAAAATGAAACGGATTTAGAAGGGTCAAGGAAATATTGAAGAAGAATAAAGTTGAATTACTTATATTAGTAGGTATCAATACTTAGTATAACGCCACAGTAATTGTAAAAGTGTAATATTGGCACGAGTATAGACATAGAGATTAAGGAATCAGAATGAGGAGTTCAGAGACAGATTCACACATACATGTTCATCAGTTTTGTGAGAAGAACACCACTGCAATTTGTTATACAAAGATGGTCTTTTCAATAAATGGTACTGTGCCAGTTGGATATTTATAACTAATAAAATTACACTTGACTCATAAAGGGGCACCTGGGTGGCTCAGCTGGTTAGGCATTTGACTCTTGATTTCGGCTCAGGTCATGAGCTCATGACTGTGGGCTGGAGCCCTGAGTCAGGCCCTGCACTAACAGCATGGACCTGCTTAGGATTCTCTCTCTCTCTCTCTCTCTCTCTCTGCCCCTCTCCACTCCCATGTGTGTGCTGTCTCTCTCTTTCAAAATAAATAAACATTTTTAAAAATTTGACTCTTAAAAACTAGTTTGAGATAGATCATAGATTAAAATATAAAAGGTAAATTAATAAAGCTTCCAGAATAAAATATGAGAAGGCTTTCATGTTTGAGGTATGCAAGATCCCTGAAACAGTTCACAAAAAGCAAATCATAAAAGAAGGTTTGATAAATTAGCTTTTGTGAAATTAAGACTATTCACAAAAGATACTGTTATGAGACTGGAAAGATAAGCCACTGACTAGAATGGATAATTGTCTCACATACATTCCTCAGAGGACTTGTCTCCAGACTATCTTATTCAATAAATAATCTATCAATAAAATTAAGGTTAAAAAAAACAGTCAATAGGAAAACATAAATCTCAATTTTCTAAATGGGAAAAAGACAAAGGCATACAAAAGACATAAGAGTCAGTTGGCCAAAACTCACAAAATGTGCATTTATCATTAGTCATCAGGGAAATGCAAATTAAAATTGAAATGAGGTATCATTGCACAGCAACTGAAATTGTTAAGATAAAAAAAAAAAGGCTGATAATACTAAATGTTGTCTTCTTATATCTTTCCCTGTTAAAAAAGAACCTGGTTGGAAAGTATGATTCAGATCTTGATTTGGGATTGAGTTTGAATTGCTAATGCAGGGTCCTATTCTTTCTTTTACTTTTTATGTTAATATCCACAATGGACATTACAGATATTAACTAGTTAGCTTGTGAAAGATAATCTGTGGCTCTTCATGGTAACTAAGAAAACTATGGTATTCTTCAGTGTAGTGGAGAGAAGAGTCCAACATGCTAAGAAGAGAGGAAGCTCTTGGATAGCTTTGGACCAGAAAACTCAGTTATAGTGCAAGCCACTCTCTATAAAAGGATGTGAAGAGACATCTATAGCCATTATGTCCAGGGAAGTGATTATTGCACTTCCGAGTATGAGTTCTTGGTTGTTCTATGTTTTGTTGTGTTTTGATATTCTCTTTTACTTCTTTGCTCCTGGAAAGAACATTTTTTAAAAGAATGAGTATAATAGCACAAAACTTCCAGACAGCAATGTCTTATTACTGCAATATTCTGTAAAACGTGCTACTTACATGGTCTGCCATCACCAACTATAAGAACCTTAACTACAATTCTGCTGAAAGTCCCTATTTTGATATAACTTTATAAAACTATCAGGAAGGATTCTCTGACTCATATTATGAGAAATTGGTAAGAATGGTTCAACTCACACTACAGGAAAAAACAAGTATGTTATGAAGTTAAACATAAGTAATAACTATAAATAATTCATAAATTCCCCATGTTCATTACTAAAGCACTTATCCAGACCCTTAGACACAAAGCTAAGGAATTGTGACTCTGCAAAGTATCTTTCCTGTTCCTTTGTCCAGCTTCTTCTGATCTCCGTATGCCCCGTTTTCCTCTAATCCTACTACGCATTCATATAGCATTGTTTCCTTTTATCAGAGCTGTTATACTAATAGCAAAAACTGGTCTATTCCTGTCCTCCTCATCCTCCTGTTCTTCCTCCTCCTCGTCGTCGACCTCCTCCTCCTCCATCTTCTTGAACTATAAGATTCTTCTTACTAGATATAGCTGAGTGAATCATTCATGGACATTTAAAGTTAGCTGGATCAATCAGATTCTTTATTCCAGGAATTTGAAACTATGATTTAGAAATAGGTAGACACCAGGCACGTGGGTGGCTCAGTTGTTTACACGTCCAACTCTTGTATTCAGCTCAGGTCATTTTCTCATGGTTGTAGGTTTGAGCCCTGCACGGTCGGTGCAGAGCGTGCTAGGGATTCTCTCTCTCTCCCTCTCTCTCTGTCCCGCCCCGGCTCACGCTCTCTCTCTTTCTCAAAAATAAATAAATAAACATTAAAAAACAAAGAGAAACTGTCTTTATGCGTGCATGAATATGAAGCTGTAAACTCAGGGAGTCTGGGGTTCTTGTGCATGGAAACTCCTGCTGGTTGAAGAGCTCTAAACTTATCACATAGCAGATGTGTGTGTGGTGGGGGAGGGGAGAGATGACAATATAAGCATTCTTTTGTGTAGGGACTTATTCAAACTATAAAAGCAACTCCTTGAAGCATAGAGTGCAATGAAAGACAGACTGACTCCAGAGTTCCCACTAATATGTGCTAAAAGGACCATAACATCTTTCACAAGGAATGTTACCATTTCAAGGATTAAAAGCACTAAAGTGAGGCATCTGGGTGGCTTAGTCAGTTAAGCATCTGACTCTTGGTTGCAGCTCAGGTCATGATGTCACGGTTAATAGGTTCCAGCCCCACATTTGGCTCTGAGCTGACAGCAAAGTCTGCCTGGGATTCTTTCCCTCTCTCTCTCTCTCTTTCTGTCCCTCCCCTGTTCACACTCTCTCTTTCTCTAAAAATAAATAAAGAAACATTTCAAAAAGAGAGAGATTTAAGGCATATAAAAATATAACACAGCCTCTGGGAAATAATAGGCAGTCAATAAATTTTAGCTAATATTATCATCATAAAAACTTGGGTTTGGTGAAGTGACATAGAATCTCTTATGATAAAAAAAAGAGAGGTGCCTAGAAAGGGAAGGGAAAAGAAAGAGAGATGGCATGCTTATCAGAATATGTGAAAACATCTTGCAAGTTCACAAGATTGTGGTCAGAGTAGGACATAATATAAAACTACACAGTCACTCGGTTCTGAAAAAGATAGTTGAATAACTTCAATGAGAGGATTTCTTCCCTTCAATTTTCTGAAATGTGCTTTAAAAAAATTACTCATTTTCTTTTAATCCCTTTAAATATTCAGCTCAAATTGGTGCATTTGAAAGTGTATCATGAACACATACAGCTTGAGAACCAATGAGCTAGTTAATGAAATTACTGTACTGTAGTTTTTTATTTCCAAATAAACCATTGCTGAATAATTAATTTAATTATAAATATTTTTATGGAAATAAAAAGGGAGGATGAGAGCAAAGAATTGTTTGAATCAAGATATACGATTAGGCTCTCTGTATAAGTCAAATTCAGCACATAAAATAACAACAGTTTAATTTAGTTATATAGAATAAGTATCCTAGAAAAATTACTTATAAGATACTCTATATAATTGTGCCTCCTATATTTTAGATTGTCTGCTAATAAAATCATCAAATGAAATGAAAATAAAGTAAAAGCATTAGAGGAAAAACATTATCCCATGTTTATGTATTTTTTACTGTGTGTCAGAAACTCTCCTGGGCGCACTGCATAGATTACTTCTTTCACTCTATAACCACCCAATAAGGAAGGCTGCAGGGGACAATGATTTTGGCATTCTCCATTGCCATTTCTGTCTCTTCCCTCACTGTGAGCTTGCTATGTGGTCTGTTTACTACTGAGCCTGTGCCCAGATCAACACATTGGCTTAAGCCACTAAGAGTACTCCTCATTCTTCCTGCTGCAGAAACAATTTTTAAAACCTTCTAGATAGTTAAATCCCAATGAAACTTGAAGGGCTTGCATTTGACGATTGTAAGGTAGAGCTCTCTTACTCAGAAGGACACAGCATGACATGGAAGCTCAGAACTATTGCAGGCATTTGGCCATCCTGAAGTAGGCCAACATTGTCACAAAACTTGAGAAAAATGAAGCCAGAGCTGGGATCAAAGACTTCTTGAGAACTCTGAACTCTTAATTTACATAGGCCACTGCATTTTGGTTATGGAGGTTTGTTTTGAGGAGTTTTATAAAACTTATAATCAAGCATCATAAATGATTCATAGGCATATTATTGTCTCCATTACATGCATGGAAAAAATAGTTTCAGAAATGTTATATCACTGTCTAGAAAATAAGTTCTAGAGCTAGGATTTGGATTCTGAAAGTCAGAACTCCAAAGCCCAGTGTGAGCTAAATGGCCTTCCTAATTGATGACTGAAAACATTGTAGCATTTACTACCAGCACATTCAAGAAATTTTATTTTATTTTTCAATGATAGTTCAATTTTTTTTTATTCAAGAAATTTTAAAGAGTATTTCTTTAATATTTCTGTAATTCAAAAAATATTGATGGAGAAGTATTTTTTTCATTTAATTTATTTGGCAAAGTGAAAGAAAAGATTGAAATAATTACTTGGATGTTTTGGAATCTGAATACTTGGGTTACACTGTACAAAAAAGAATTTTGGAAGTGTGTATAGTTGCAATAATTGTCTCATTTTCTTAATTTGAAATCATTGTTGGGCTCTTGACTGTCCTCCTTCTCTGATGTATTGAATAGACCCCTTGGAGTTGTGGGAAGAGTATTCGTTTAGGGGACTAGAAGTTTGGAGACCTTTGAATTTTTTTTTTTAATTTTTTTTTTCAACGTTTATTTATTTTTGGGACAGAGAGAGACAGAGCATGAACGGGGAAGGGGCAGAGAGAGAGGGAGACACAGAATCGGAAACAGGCTCCAGGCTCTGAGCCATCAGCCCAGGGCCTGACGCGGGGCTCGAACTCACGGACCGCGAAATCGTGACCTGGCTGAAGTCAGACGCTTAACCGACTGCGCCACCCAGGCGCCCCTGGAGACCTTTGAATTCTAATAGATCAAGTCGCTTACTTCTCTCAGGTCATTTGCCTAAAAGAAAAAAAGAATGCTTGAAAAGAAAAGAAATAAATGAGTGAATTACAAGAAATAGCATCAACCACAATAATAATATAAATAATACATAAAATGTCTTCCAGGAATTAGTCATTATATTAATGTTCATTCCCATTTGTCTCTCTTACCTATCTTCTTCCTCATTGTTACCCGTGCACCACATCAGAGTATTCTTTTATGTGTGGAAAAATCAACATCTTTCTGCTTTAATGAATGAAATTTATTCTCTTTGTGCTGAATATAGTTTAAAAGTGCTGAATATAGTTCAAAACAATGCTAAAACTAAAACAAACAATATTTCCTTCTATGTTTCAGATGAGTTAATGAAATCCTTCTGAAAATGTTGGAAAATGTTGGTTGGAAATGGAAAATGTTACTTTAAAAACTTCAAGTGGCTTAAGAAATGTAAGGTCCCTTGGAAGTCTTTTGTTTGATTTTTACTGTAAAATGTAAGACCATTTAATTCCATGTATTTTACCACACACACACACACACACACACACACACACGCGCGCACGCACACACACACACACACAGAAACCATACACAAAATAATATATCAAAATTATACAGATCCCAAATCTTTCTCTTTTTATTTATACATATATTGGAATTTTTAATCTGAAAAGCATAAATAATTGCCTTAGTTCTCCATTTTTCATGCATTTCATACATCAACTTTAAATTTCGCTCTTTTAAATTAACTTTGCTTGCTGTCCCAACAGACCAGCACTACATAGCATATATTAAATATGTAAAAAAGGTACTTTATAATGCATTATCTTCACCAAAGTAAATTAAGGCTCTTGGTCAAAGAAAAAGAATGTCTGTGTAGAATGCTAATAAGCTAAATGTTTATTCTTACGGCATCCATTTCTAACAAACAACAATGGTTCTTAAAAAAAGAAGAATAAGAAGAAGAAGGAAAAGAGCAGCAGAACAAAGCAATAGTCTAAAATAAAACCTGAGCAGGTGCAGAGTAATGCAGTATTCAGGGTAGAGTAGTGGTAACCTCTCCCTTTGGGTATTTGTCGTTTATGTATTTAGCATTAGCACAGTGTCTGTAAGAGATTAACTTATAAAAAGAAAACCAAATTGGAACTAAAGGCCTCTCTAAATGAGGTGTATATTGTGTAGGGACTATCTGTCATCTTGTGCTCCTGAGATTGGCTCTGACAATGGGCCATATTAGTATGCAGGCACTTGTGTTTTATTCCTTTTCCAGTTTTTGTTCTTGGAATGAGGTATCCCCATGAAACTCATTAAACCTCCTATTTCTGCAGCTGACACTTCACTCAGGCATGAATAATCTAAGGGGTAAACAGAAAGTTGATATAAATATGCAAGCATTTTTGATTAAACATAACATAATAAATAACTAAGAAACTAAAAGTGAGTCATCCACATGAAAAGAACATTTTACTACTTTTATTATGCTTAGTTACAAGAAGCTTTAATCTGAGTTTTAAATGCTTGCCAAATGCATTTAGAACGCTTTAAAATTGTCAAGTGCTCATAAGGTATAAGATATTATTAGTATTATGACTATTTAAAGCCCAGGGATGAGAAAATTCAAATAAATAATTGTAAATTCCTTTTCCTTGATCACCTTTAAGATAGTCTTATATATAAGGTAACATTGGGGAAGGCATACATTATTTAATACATTCTTTGGGGATATTTGCTTCTCACTGAAAAAAAATAAACTGGGATTCACAAATCATGCAAACTTAGAACACAGACCACCCATTTTGGAAAAGTAAGTGTGTAATATATCTCAAGTAAACAAATTGAAAGAAAAAAACATCTTTGTAAAATGACTACTGATAGAACAATTAAGGCTTATCAGATTGGTGCAATTTAATGTTTGTTGATGCTCATGAGGAGGTAGAACTCATACTTTACTAGTAATAGAACCAATTTAACAATTTCCTTAGGATAACAATTTTGGCAGTAGCTAGTGAATACGAAAACAAGCATATTCTTCACCCCAGTACCTCCTCTTTTTCTTTGCCATGTGCTCATGTGCACAAGGAAGCCAGTTGCACCATAGTTTATATTAGTGAAAAAATGGTTTCAATGTGGTTATTGATGAAGCAAAAATAAACTTTTGGAACCATACCTCAAATGATAACTAAAATCTATGGATTAAAGACTCACAAGGAAAAGTAAAACTTTATAAAAATATTCACGAATGTATAGGACAATTATTTTTCTTACAGGGACAGGAGGTGGGGAAAAGCATAAAAACTTAACACCACAAGCCATATGTGAACATTTGTTGGGATATATACTACCTTAAAATGACAAGTTTTATTTCAAAAGGAGACACTGAAAATTAAGAAAACATACCTGAAACTTAAGAAAAAGATACTTGAAATGCATATAACAAATAGAGTACAGCTTTCCAGAGTAGGTTGAAGAATTATTATCAAAGAATCAAGAAGAAGAAAAGAAAACTGAGGAAAATAGGAGATATGAGCAGGTAATTCAGAAAAAATATGATAAGTATATTGAGATGAAAAACCTCATTAGTAATCACACAGTTAAAAATTTAAATAATATTTTGATAGCATTTCTCTCCCAAGAGATTGGCAAAATTGGAACAGTTTGACAATAAAAATGTGGATAAATATATGTAGAACTGTTAAGTCTCCTAAAACATTGATGTAAATGTAAACTAGCAAAACTACTTTTATTTTATTTATCTTTTACGCCATTTTAGATAGCAATTTAACAATATTTAGTAAATTTAAAGATGTATAGGTGCTTTGATGAAGCAATTCCCACATCTCGGCATATATCGCAGGGAAACTCTAGCACTTGTGTTCCAACCTACAGGCACAGTTATTCATCAAAGTGTTTAAAAAATAAAATTTGATTATTTTTTGAGTTCTGTCATCACACTTCTAGGCTTTTCTAAGTCTAATTGTTGCAATATTTTTATGTATTTATTTCTTATTTAATAATTTGGTACCTTTTCACTCATTTTGAAATAGTGGGTATAGTTTTAATATTTGTTTATTATAAATAAAGTTCTCTAAGGAACTAAATCTTGACAGCAACCATGTGAGTGAGCCTGAAAGCAGATCCTCCCCCAGTCAAGCCTTCAGATGCAGACACAGACCAATCCCTGATAACAGCCTCATGAGACTTACTGAGGCAGAAGAATCTAGCTAAAGATTGTATGTGTATTGTATCTGGAATCTCAGCCCACAGATTATGTCAGATAATAAGTATTTGTCAATTTAAGCTAAAAGTTTCTTATGCTATAATAGATAACTAATATAATTCATATGTGCAAAATTACATATATGGGTATATACTTATATGTTGCCACATTATGTGTAGTGGCTAAAAAAATAGACACAGCTTAAATGTACATTAATAGAATAGTAAATATGCAAAGGTCCAATCATAAAATGAAGCATCATGCTACACTAAGAAGGGGTAAAGGATGCTCTTTCTTCACGGATGTGAAAAGATAATACATTATTAAGTAAAGAAAGCAATCTACAGAACGTTACATAGCATTCTATCATTTATTTGTGCATTTAAAACATTTCTGGAAAGATACACAAGGAATCAGTAACCATGGGTACCTATTTTGGGGAATGGAGGTGGGTGGAAACTGGGTGGCTAAAGTACAGGGGTGGGAGGAAGACTTAATTCTACAGTGTTTTATGCTTATTGACTTTGGAACCATATGAATGGATTAGCACAAATTAATTAATTGTTTAAATGCTTAAGGAGAAAAAGAAGTAAAATATTTAACAGGAATGCATTCGCTTTTTTGAACACAAACCAAAAAAAAAGAGCCCATAATGTTGAATAAGAAAAAGCAAATTGCATTGCGTGTGGTGCATATGTAGCTAACCCTTGAACAACCCTTGACCCTTGACCCTTGGGTTTGACCGCAGGGGTCGACTTATGGGTGGATTTTTTTAAAAAAATACAGTACATTACTGTAAATATATTTTCCATTCCTTTTGACTTTCTTAAAGATATTTTCTTTTCTCTATCTTATTATAAGCGTATAGTGTATAATATACACAACATGCAAAACGTGTAAATTATCTGTTTATGTTATTGCTAAGGCTTCCAGTCAACTGTAGGCTATTAGTAGTTAAGTTTTGGGGTAATACATGGATTTTTGACTGTGTGGGGGATTGACCCCCCAACCCCTGCATTGTTCAAGGGTCAACTATATATGTTTTCACAGCAGCCAAATCAATAATATATAATTTATTAATACCTGCTTATGTAGTAATAATTCTAAAATATGCATGGGGACAATAAATTCCAAATTTACGTTAATGGTTATTTCTGGAAAGATAAAGAAATGAATAGGATTGAAAGGAAAGCCAAGTGATTTCAAGAGTAACTTTCACATTTTAATTTTTGATTTTTTTAATGTTTAGTTTTGAAAGAGAGAGAAACAGAGAGAGCATGATTGGGGAAGACAGAGAAAGAGGGAGACATAGAATCTGAAGTAGGCTCCAGGTTCCGAGCTGTCAGCACAGAGCCCAACACAGGGCTCAAACCCATGAACCGTGAGATCATGACCTGAGCCGAAGTCAGATGCTTAACTGACTGAGCCCCCAGGCACCGTCATATTTTTATTTGAGATTAGGTCACATAGATTGAAAAGTTCAGAAAAGGGCAGAAGGACAGATATACTTGTTTTTTTTTTCAGATAAAGGAATTGTTTTAGGAAAGTCTTTTGAATATATTTTATATTTTAATGATGTTAACATTAACTAGGATTCTGTAAAAAATCATGAAATTTTAAAATGGTTATAAATTGAATAGTCAGTGGATCTATTTAAGAAGATTCACATAAAGAAACATAAAAGCTCATCTATCTTCAGTATTAGGAGCTATGAAAGTAACACTGTAGCATCATTAGGGTCTATTGATTATTAATTACTTTACCAAGGCAATTTCATTTTGTATTCATAATAAACAAATCAATTTGTAACACAGCTGAAGTTCACTTTTTGTTGTTGTTTTTTTTAATTTTTTTTTAACATTTATTTATTTTTGAGACAGAGAGAGAGAGAGCATGAACAGGGGAGGGTCAGAGAAAGAGAGAGACACAGAATCTGAAAAAGGCTCCAGGCTCTGAGCTGTCATCACAGAGCCCGACATGGCGCTCGAACCCACAGACCGCGAGATCATGACCTGAGCCGAAGTCGGACGCTTAACTGACTGAGCCACCCAGGCGCCCCTGAAGTTCACTTTGTAAAAACAAAGCATAATAAGTTAATTGTAACAATAAAAACAACCAAACTAAAACAAAACAAAAACTGTAATATTCCAAGGATAGCAGAACCTATAATAGGTATAGTCACATATAATATGAGTCACATACAATAGGTATAGTCACATATAATATGAGTAATTTTTTAGCACAAAGTTAATAAAATCTAAGAATTTTTCTGAAATTCAGGAGTCTTCTAGTCCAACCTACTAATCCAATATAAAAATAGTCTCTGTTACATCCTGGAAGGTGTTTTTTAGTTCTATTTTTGTCCAGTTGGTCATAATTATGTCCTCCAGAGATATAAAAAGCAAGCTCAAATCCTCATTGCATAACCCTTTCAAATATTTGGAGATTGTTTAAAATACCTTCTAAATGTCCAAGCTGTACATTCATAATTCTTTCAACTGTTCTTTTTATGATAAGTGATCCAGGTTTTAGTAAAATAGTTTTTAAATACTTCACTTTGTCAAATTCCTTTTAAACTCAGTCTTCAAAATTTGCTCTATGACTGCTCTCAGTGCATAATTAAGTCAAAAAGGCAACTCATTGGAATTAGGAAGGTTAATTGGGATTGGTGGAGATCATGGTGAACTATAGACTTCCTACCACTGTCTGAAGAGACTGTATTAGGGATGCCTGGCTGGTTCAGTCAGTAAAGCATGTGATTCTCGATCTTGAAGCTGTGAGTTTGAGCCCCACTTTGGTGTAGAGATTAGTTAAAAAAAAAAGGGGTTTAGGCTAACTATTGTAACAAACAATCTTCAAATCCTAATGGTTTAATACAGTGAGGGTTTATTTATTGTTTATGTTATAGTGTAGATTAGCATGGGAATTCTGTTCCATGTAATAGCTCAAGGATTCAGACTCCTTCTATGCCTCTATTGTCTCTTATAGCCTTGAAGTTTTCCAATTGTATCCTCTGTACCAGTCTGACATACAGGGTAAGAAAGGGAACAGTGAGTATCATATAGGCAACTTTTTCAGCAGCCATTCCTCCAAGTTACATGTAACACTTTAACTATATTGTATTGGTTGAACTCAAACAGCCATACCTGTTTGATTGCAAGTGCTCAGAAAAGAAGACAAGAAAAAGAAACAAGATTTAGTGAACACATAGCATTGTATCTTCTAACAGGATAACAGCTACTCAGCTCAAGCCTATTAATAGAATGAAGGCATGTTGGCCCAATGTTGCCAGATCTCTGAATTTTTTCAAGAACATCTAGAAATTCTATTTTCTTTTTTTAACATGACTTCTCCTGATTTTTAAATGTTGGCAACTAAATCACTCTTTTAATGACCTTAATGAGCCAAGTAAAATAGGTCTATAAATCAGATCCAGTCTGTAGGCTAACAGTGTGCAAACTTTGACTGTATTAAAATATCCTACAAGTGAGCACTGAGTGGGGTTCAAAGTGCAAGATTTCTTCTACTATGGATTGTGAGAACACAGTGTTCTAACACTAACATTCTAGTTGCAACTCATAAGAAGAGTTGATGTGTGACACCATAGAAGTCAAGGGGTGGGATGAAGCTTTGTAAACAATTCTGGTCAACAAGGTTACAGCTGCTAAACTAGATTGAAGGTTCAAGTGTCATTGGGTCCAGAAAATAAAAAAAACTTGGGTCAGTTACAATTCTATAGTAACATTGTACTCTCAGGCCTTTTGGAATTGAGATGCAGTTGGAAAAAGTCTGCATACAAACAGAAGTGCCTACAATACAATACCACACAGAAGTTGTAGTATAGATGGAATACATGAAAATTCAGAGACATAAATCATCATAATGAGGTTTGATAATCAGGAAAAGCTTTATGAGGAAGGGAAGATTTGAAATAGAGCTTGAAGACTTTAATAATGGAGAACCTGAGTATATTCACATAATAAGGGGAGATGTGGTAAAAATAATAAACAAACAAACAAATAAAAATAAAGAATAAACAGGGGGGTGACTGGGTAGTTCAATCGGTTAAGCATCCGACTCTTGATTTCAACTCAGGTTATAATCTCATGGTTCTTGGGTTCGAGCCCTGGGTAGGGCTCTATCCTGACAGCATGGAGTCTGCTTGGGATTCTCTCTCTTTCTCTCTCTCTCTCCCTCCCTCTCTGCTCTTCCCCTGCTTATCCACTCTCTCTTGCTCTAAAAATAAATAAATAAACGTTTTAAAATTTTCTATAATTTATTTTTTTTTTCATAATTTACATCCAAGTTAGTTAGCACATGGTACAAAAATTATTTCAGGAGTAGATTCTTTAAGCCCCTTACCCATTTAGCCCATCCCTCCTCCCACATCCCCTCCAGCAACCCGCTATTTGTTCTCTATATTTAAGTGTCTCTTATGTTTTGTTCCTGTCCCTGTTTTTATATTATTTTTGCTCCCCTTCCCTTATGTTCATCTCTTTTGTATCTTAAAATCCGCATATGAATGAAGTCATATGATATTTGTCTTTCTCTGACTGACTAATTTTGCTTAGCATAATACCCTCTAGTTCCATCTACATAGTTGCAAATGACAAGATTTCATTCTTTTGGACTGCCGAGTAATATATATATGTGTGTATATATAGTATATATGTGTATACATAGTATATATGTGTATATATAGTATATACATATATACACACATATATACTATATATACACACATATATATACACATATATATATACACCACATCTTCTTTATCCATTCATCCATCGATAGACATTTGGGCTCTTTCCATACTTTGGCTATTGTTGATAGTGCTGCTATAAACATGGGGGTGCATGTGTCCCTTCAAAACAATACACCTGTATCCCGTGGATAAATGCCTAGTAGTGAAAATTTCTGGGTCTAGGGTAGTTCTATTTTTAGTTTTTTGAGAAACCTCCATACTGTTTTCCAGAGTGGCTGCACCAGCTTGCATTCCCACCAACATTGCAAAAGAGATCTTCTTTCTCCACATCCTCACCAACATCTGTTGTTGCCTGAGTTGTTAAAGTTAGCCATTCTGACAGGTGTGAGGTAGTATCTCAGTGTGGTTTTGATTTGTATTTCTTGGATGATGAGTGATATTGAGCATTTTTTCATGTGCCAGTAGGCCATCTGGATGTCTTCTTTGGAGAAGTGTCTATTCATGTCTTTTGCCCATTTCTTCACTGGATTATTTGTTTTGGGTGTTGAGTTTGATAAGTATAAGTTCTCTATAAATTTTGGATACTAACCCTTTATCTGATATGTCATTTGCAAATATCTTCTCCCATTCTGTCAGTTGCCTTTTAGTTTTGCTGATTGTTTCCTTCGCTGTGCAGAAAGAAGCTTTTTATTTTGATGAGGTCCGAATAGTTCATTTTTGCTTTTGTTTCCCTTGCCTCTGGAGACGTGTTGAGTAAGAAGTTTCTGCAGCCAAGATTAAAGAGGTTTTTGCCTGCTTTCTCCTCGAGGATTTTGATGGCTTCCTGTCTTACATTTAGGTCTTTCATCCATTTTGAGTTTATTTTTGTGTATGGTGTAAGAAAGTGGTCCAGGTTCATTTTTCTGCATGTCGCTGTCCAGTTTTTCCAGCACCACTTGCTGAAGAGACTGTCTTTATTCCACTGGATATTCTTTCCTGCTTTGTCAAAGATTAGTTGGGCATACGTCTGTGGGTTCATTTCTGGGTTCTCTATTCTGTTCCATTGATCTGAGTGTCTGTTCTTGTGATAGTACCATACTTTCTTATGATTACAGATTTGTAGTATAGCTTGAAGTCTGGGATTGTGATGCCTCATGCTTTGGTTTTCTTTTTCAAGATTACTTTGGCTATTCGGGGTATTTTCTGTTTCCATACAAATTTTAGGATTATTTGTTCTAGCTTTGTGAAGAATGCTGGTGTTATTTTGATAGGGATTGCATTGAATATGTAGATTGCTTTGGGTAGTATTGACATTTTAACAATATTTGTGCTTCCTATCAGGAGCGTGGAATCTATTTCCATTCTTTTTGGGTGTCTTCTTCAATTTCTTTCATGAGCTTTCTATAGTTTTCAGCATATAGATTTTTCACCTCTTTGGTTAGATTTATTCCTATGTATTTTATGGTTTTTGTTGCAATTTTAAATGGGGTCGATTCCTTGATTTCTCTTTCTGTTGCTTTATTGTTGGTGTATAAGAATGCAACCGATTTATGTGCATTGATTTCATATCCTGCAACTTTGCTGAATTTATGGATCAGTTCTAGTAGTTTTTTGGTGGAATCTTTTGGGTTTTCCATATAGAGTATCATGTCATCTGCAAAGAGTGAAAGTTTGACCTCCTCCTGGCTGATTTAGATGCTTTTATTTCTTTGTGTTGTCTTACTGAGGCTAAGACTTCCAATACTATGTTGAATAACAGTGGCCAGAGTGGACATCCCTGTCTTGTTCCTGATCTTAGGGGGAAGCTCTCAGTTTTTCCCCATTGAGGATGATACTAGCTTTCATATATGGCTTTTATGATCTTGACGTAAGATCCTTTTATCCCTACTTTTTTTGAGGGTTTTCATCAAGAAATGATGTCATCTTTTGTCAAATGCTTTCTCTGCATATATTGAGAGAATCATGTGGTTCTTGTCCTTTCTTTTATTGATGTAATGAATCACTTTGGTTGTTTTGTGGATATTGAACCAGCCCTTCATCCCAGGTATAAATCCCACTTGGTCATGGTGAATATTTTTTTAAATGTATTGATAGATCCGGTTGGTCAATATCTTGTTGAGGATTTTTGTATCCATGTTCATCAGGGAAATTGGTCCTATAGTTCTCATTTTATGGGGATCTTTGGTTTTGGAATCAAGGTAATGCTGGTTTCATAGAAAGAGTTTGGAAGTTTTCCTTTCATTTCAATATTTTGGAACAGCTTCAAGAGAATAGGTGTTAACTCTTCCTTAAATGTTTGGTAGAATTCCCATGGAAAGCCATCTGGCCCTGGACTCTTGTTTTTGGGGATATTTTTGATTATTAATTCGATTTCTTTACTGGTTATGGTCTGTTCAAATTTTCTATTTCTTTCTGTTTCAGTTTTGGTAGTTTATATGTTTCTAGGAATTTTTCCATTTCTTCCAGATTGTCCAATTTATTGGTGTATAATTGCTCCTAATATTCTCTTATTTGCATTTCTGTTGTGTTGGTTGTGATGTCCCTCTTCCATTCTTGACTTTATTTATTTGGGTCCTTTCCTTTTTCTTTTGGATCAAACTGGTTAGATGTTTATTAATTTTGTTAATTTTTTCAAAGAACCAGCTTTGGGTTTCATTGATCAGTTCTACTGTTTTTTTAGTTTTGATTGCATTGATTTCTGCTCTAATCTTTATTATTTCCTGTCTTCTGCTGGTTTTGGGTTTTATTTGCTGTTCTTTTTCCAGATCTTTAAGGTATAAGGTTAGGTTGTGTATCTGAGACCTTTCTTCGTTCTTTAGGAAGGCCTGGATTGCTATCTACTTCCCTCTTATGACTGCCTTTGCTGCCTCCCAGAGGTTTTGGGCTGCGGTGGTGCCATTTTCATTGGCTTCTATGTACTTTTTAATTTTCTCTTTAACTTCTTGGTTAGCCCATTCATTCTTTAGTAAGATGTTCTTCAGTCTCCAAGTATTTGTTATCTTTCCAAATTTTTTCTTGTGGTTGATTTTGATTTTGAGCATGGTAGTCTGAAAATATGCACGGTATGATCTTGACCTTTTTGTACTTGTTGAGAGCTTATTTGTGTCCCAGTATGTGATCTATTCTGGAGAATGTTCCATGTGCACTGGAGAAGAATGTGTATTCTGCTGCTTTAGGATGAAATGTTTTGAATATATCTGTTAAGTCCATCCGGTCAAGTGTGTCATTCAAAGCCATTATTTCTTTGTTGATTTTCTGATTAGATGATCTGTCCATTGTTGTAAGTGGGGTGTTGAAGTCCCCTACTATTATGGTATTAGTATCAATGAATTTCTTTATGTTTGTGATTAAGTGATTTATATATTCAGGTGCTTTCACATTTAGAGCACAACTGTTTACAATTGTTAGATCTTCTTGGTGCATAGACCCCTTAATAATGATATGATGCCCTTCTTCATCTCTTGTTACAGTCTTTATTTTAAAGTCTAGATTGTTTGATATAAGTATGGCTACTCTGGCTTCCTTTGTCTACCATTAGCATGATAGAAGGTTCTCCATTCCCTTACTTTCAATCTGAATGTGTCTTTAAGTCTAAAGTGGGTCTCTTGTAAACAGCATACAGATGGATCTTGTTTTCTTATCCATTCTGTTACCTTATGTCTTTTGATCAGAGCATTTAGTCCATTGAAATTTAGAGTAAGTACTGAAAGATATGAATTAATTGCCTTTATGTTGCCTGTAGAGTTGGAGTTTCTGGTGGTGTTCTCTGGTCCTTTCTAGCCTTTGTTGCTTTTGCTCTTCCCCCCCCCCCCCCGTCTTTTCTCTTCTCAGAGAGCCCCCCTTAAAATTTCTTGCAGGGCTGGTTTAGTCATCACAAACTCCTTTAATTTTGTTTGTCTGGGAAACTTTTTATCTCTCCTTCTATTTTGAATGACAGCCTTGCTGGATAAAGAAGTCTTGGCTGCACATTTTTGAATATTTCTGAATATTTTGTGAATTTGGCTAAGATATGCCTTGTTGATGGTTGGTTTTTGTTGAATCTAATGGGAGTCCTCTGTGCTTCCTGGATTTTGATGTCTGTGTTTTTCCCCAGGTTAGGAAAGTTTTCCGCTATGATTTGCTCACATAGCCCTTCTACCCCTTTTAGTCTCTCTTCATCTTCTGGGTCCTCTATGATTCTGATGTTGTTCCTTTTTAATGAGTCACTGATTTCTCTAATTCTTAAATTTGTTTTTTTGTCTTAGTCTCCCTCTTTTTTTCTGCTTCATTGTTCTCTGTAAAGTTGTCCTCTGTAATACTGATTTGGTGCTCTGCTTCAACCATACTTGCTGCTGTGGCATCCATTGGAGATTGCATCTCAGTTATACCATTTTTTATTTCATTCTGAATAGCTTTTATCTCCAGCGAAAGGGATTCTAATCTGTTTTCAACTCCAGCTAGTATTCTTACTATCATGATTCTAAATTCTGGTTCAGACATTTTATCTGTATCTGTGATGATTAAGTCCCTGGTTGTCATTTCTTCCTGTTCTTTCTTTTGGGGTGAATTACTTCATTTCATCGTTTTAAATGAAGAAAAGGAATTAATAAGGTAAAAAAATTACAATTAAAAAATTAAAAACAACACAAAAAATCAAATAAGGGATGCTACATCTTAGGTGTGTTCTGCTCTGGTTGTCGAAAGGAACTTGATAGATTAGAGAAAAAAAGGGAAAGATAAGAAAAGAAAGAAACAAACAAAAAATAGGAAAATGTTTGAAAATCTGAAAATTTGAATACAATGAAATAGAATAAAATAAAATGATGGAAGTAATAAAATAGAATTTGAAAAATTTACAAAAAAGTAAAAAATATAGTAGAAAAATAAATTAAATAAAAGTATTTATAAGAGAAATGGAAAATAAAAATAAATTTTTTCTCTTTCTGTATTCAAGAATAAGAAAAGAAAAAAAATTGAATAGATGGAGCAGCAATCAGACTGAAGTACAACTGAAATTACATAGGTTTCCCTTAGAAGTCAAACTATGAAGCATTTTATAGTCTGTAAACTAAGCAAGCAGAGAGATTTGTGATGTTCCTGAAGAGCAAGGTTGGCCCAGGTGGGCGGGGCTTAGTGTAACAGCTCCATTCTCCACTAGATGATGTTGCTTAGCTTACTGAGGTGGATTGCTGTGGCGCCTGTAGGTGTGTATGCACAGGTGTTGGAGGAGTGAAAATGGCGTCATCCAGCTACCCAGTCTTTAGTATCAGAACTCTGTTCTCCCCAACTAGCCATTGCACATTCCTCCTTTGTCTCTGGCTTCCATCCACTGTCTGCTTTTACACTGTCCATGACCAAGCCATCAGATTGCCAGGCAGCACCTCCCTCCTGAGTTTTATCTCAGATGCAGCTGTGGGGTTCCCAACCTCTCACTTCTGAGGGACTATAGTTTTGACCCTTCTGGGAGAGGGTCATACCTTCTGGGCGAGGGTCTCACTGAGAAATGGCTGGGTGCTGGCCTGCCTCCAGGAACATTTGGGAGACCGTGCTGCTGATGATGATCAGAGACTCTGGCTGAGTGCCAGCCGGTCCCAGAAAAAGTTCACGCAATCATGTAGCAGCAGTGCTTCAGGATTTATGGAAAATCACAACACGCATCTGGCACCAGGCTTCCTCCTTAATGTCATTGTTCCAACAACAGCAATGTGGTTGTTCTCCAGGGTCTGCTGGGACCTTGGCCTGTGGGGTGGCCACACAGACTTTACTAAATGTCCTCCCAGCAGGGGAACTGCCTCTCCCCATGTGGCCTGAGGACCCTGAGGACCTCGCTCTCTGCTCCTGGGGATTCGCCCTTCCCACCAGAGCACCGCCAGGTATCAAGCTGTGAAGTTTCAGACTCTGCACTCCCTCTGTTTATAAAGTCTTAATGGAATTTAAACCCTCTCCTTTCTCCTTTATCCCTTTTTTCTTCAGTCCCTTGTGTACTCTTTCTTTTCTCTCCAGCTGCTTGGGCAGGGGTGGGGGGGATGCTTTCCATACTCTGTTCCCCCCATTTCCATACTCTCTCCTCAAGC
The DNA here is from genome assembly GCF_028749965.1 of Puma concolor. Lineage (NCBI taxonomy): Eukaryota > Metazoa > Chordata > Mammalia > Carnivora > Felidae > Puma > Puma concolor. The sequence continues at coordinate 38,335,736 of NC_141673.1, read as the reverse complement.
AAAAACAGGTCCTTGCCCTCCACAGCTTCTCTCTCCCCCAGTTCACCTCTCCAGGCCGGGTACCTGCTGAGTTCTCTGGTTCAGGTTGTTGTGTTAATCCTCAAATCAGTTTTCTAGGTGTGTGGGATAGTTTATTGTTGATCTGGCTGTATTTCAGGGATTGGTGACGCAAAAAAAAAACTTCCATGCTGTTTGGCCATCTTGGCCCCTCCCTCAATAAACTTTTTTTTTAATTTAAAGAAAAAACAGTAAATATAAAAAGCTGATGCCTTAATTGGCTTCCTGAGTGGCAGAGGTTGTTAATTATCCCTTAATCACTATTCTCACTTTCTTCTCAATTTTTAGCTGGGCATATGGCTTCCTTGCCTTTAGGTTTTGACCATATGCCTAAATTCTAATGATGGATATGAGGAGAGAGGGGTGTGCAACTTCCGGAAAATGCTCTTAAAGAGAATCCTTTTGGGGCACTGGGATGCCTCAGTTAGTTAAGCGTCTGACTCTTGATATCAGCTCACATCATGATGTCCCAGTTGTGAGACTGAGCCCCAAGTTGGGCTTCTTGCTGAACATGTAGCCTGCTTACGATTCTCTCTCATTCCCTCTCTGTCTGCCCCTCCCCCACGCTCCCACTCATGTTTTTTTCTCTTTCTCTCTGTCAAAATAAATAAATAAATAAATAAATAAATATTTTAAAAAAGAGAAAGAGAGAATCCTTTCATCCTCCTCTTGTTGCTGCTTAGAACAAACACATAAATGCTGAAATGCCAGCAGCTACCAGGGACCAAGATGGGGCCTTGGGAATGGAAGCCCATGTCATCGAGACAAGAGCCAGGGCTGGAAATCTTTGGGTTCCCTAAAGATACAAGAGAGAAAAAAAAAACCAGATATCCTGTTTATTACTGTTTTTCTTAGTTTTTGCTGTTTTTTTTTTCTTTTCTAATACTTAGACTTGAACATTTTACTTTATCTCCTTGAACTGGGATTTCCTTAAAGCAAGAGAGGTAAATTTATTAAACAGTTCCATTGACATCTTCATACTTTAATATTCTATATGATTCAGCAAAAACTTTCAAATAATTTATTTGAACAATCCATGCCACGTCACAGTCTGCATCAACACATCTCATATAGAAATGTGAAAAATTCAGTGACTCACTCAGGTTTTCCACATATACAGACATTTCTCTTTGAGAAAATATGTGGTGATACACATCACACCTAAAATGTTATAGACTATGTCCCAATAAAAATTGGAATCAAAAAGTATTTCAGATCTTCTCATTCACTAATATCACACTTAAAGAAGAAAAAAACATCATTAATGATAGTATTAAACTTTTCATAATTGTTTCTTTAAAACAAAGTATTAACATTAGCTTCTACCAGGCCAACATTTCCCAAAGTACTTCATTTGAGATCAAATCTTCATAAGAAATCAACAAAACATGCATGCTGTGGTGAAACCACTGTTTGTACCACTTTTATCCATATTTCCTTTTGAGGATTCACCAAACACATTAGAATACAAAAACCCCTAAGCCATCTCAAACAAGCAGATACACAAAAACATTCATTTTTGTTGAGTCAGTTATTGCTACATAACATGTGACCACATCAAAAGGCTGGGGAAACAGTTCTAGATCGCGTACTTTTCCAGAATTCTTTCTTTAATATCCTGCTGCTTTTCCATTTAGGAGAGTAAACAAAGCCCCAAGGTAACAGATAAGTTAAAATCAGTTTGCTATTTTAGGGCACATCCTGCAAGAAAACTGTTTGTAAACCACAGCTTGAGGTTCTCAGAGGAAAACAAGATGATCAGTGAACTCAGTTTAGACATTGCACATTTAATTTTGCCTTCTGGCTATGCCTATTACAGCAGAACTCAGCTTTGAATCAGAAGTACCACTGTCACATTATGAGCATCAGTCAGACATTTGATTTACACCCTGGAGTTTATATTCTTAGAGAGAGATTTTAAGAAGAGAATTTTAGTGGTTTCTTCTAGGTCTTTCCTTGGTAATAAACCTTATAGTTTACATAGGCAATAAATAATCTTTTTGTTAACATCAGTAAACATGGAAGCAAGAAACTAACAAGTGAGGAAAGGACATACAAAAATAAAGTGAGTACTTGGAAACAGCTCCTTTCTGGTACAGAATAATTCATTTTGTTCTTTCAAATGTTTTGTCTACCAAGAGAACAGAAATCTTCTATAGAGACTAGGAGATGTCATCTTGTGATTTTATACAATATTATTACTTAAAAAACTCTATTTTTTCCCAATTTTATTACATCTAAAGACTCATTCTTTTGGGATTTCAGTGATTGTGCCTAGGGAAACAGATTTTTAAAAATTTTTTTTATCATTCAAGAAAATAAGGTAAAAGTTATTTTCATTATTTAAAACATGTCCATAGATTTGTAATGTAAAAGTAAGGAATGGAAGGTAAAACTGATATGTATCAAGAACCATAAATTCATAAAGTTGCTGAGAGTCCAAAATATTTTGAAATATGCCATCAAAAAAGATCTGAATATATTTCCTCTGGAAATCAAAATAACATGAAAAGGCTACAATAGACCGTGTTGCAAAGAGGTGGAATTTTAATACATAGAACAGATGGCAGGTTTTCATTTTATTCAGTTGCTTTACAAATGGATGAACCAAACATCCAGTCAAATTTTTATTTTTATTTCATTTGCACTTATAACTCTAATTACATATAATGGGATAATAAGAACTGTTAACAGAACGCTTTTATAGAAACATAACAAGAATAATGTAGGATTATTGGTTCAAAACTGCTATTCTTGGGGAAAGCCTAGAAATCAGTAAGTTGCAAGTAAAATATAAAACATTTGCTTAGAAATAATTATCAACTTTACATTTCAAAATATGTGAATGATCATGTATAGCTATTTTTGGTAATGACTAGCCTTGAGGTATGTTGGTAGGTTAAAACAATGAGTACATATTATACAGAAAACAAAGAACATCTTTAGGAGATCAGACATGAGAATGCCAATTTTGGGTTTTAGCCAAATTGAATTTTACTGGGATGTTAATAATTTGATTGGTGGTGACCATTTGTGTTTATTTTTGGAAACTGTGCATTTTATATGTGCACAAAATGTGATAATGTACATGTAACTTAGACCAGAAAATACATTAAGCTATAGACCTGAGGCTTCTCTGTTCAATTTTTATTTAACGTTTACTTGCCCACAGGAATATTTTATGTAGCTCTTGAACTTATGAACTCATGGCATTCTACATGGCTAGTTTAACATGCGCGATGTTTGATTACTTTTCTGAATGACCGCTAATATTAATGCGTGTACATATGCAGAATATTCTATTTTGAAATCCAGAATAACATTGCATTTCAAACTACTGATTTAGTCCTCTAGGATGGACAGAGACTATTATATTTTTAAAGCTTCTTGGTGCTGTTCCTGTATCTAATAGAAATAGCCAATTGAAAATAACTACTGTGGTTTCTCCAGGGAATCTAGCTGTGCCTTATTACACAATGTCCATTTTCTGAGACATAATGGAATCATAATTAATCTCAAGCTTATTAAATTTCTCTACTGGCCTTTAGAGATTGTTATTTTTTATGAGAATAAATTCTAAAAGTTTCTAAAGAAACAGTGAGGCACTGCGTGGTAATATTGTCATATACCTGCTGCTGTTGTGAAATTCACTGCTTCAATAAATGAATTTTATATAAGAATACCAAATTAAGTATTAAAGATCACATTTTCAACAATATGTATTTTAAGTTACAATCCTATAAAATGATGAGAAAATTTCAAAAATTCTACTAAAATAAACACACTTCCTATTTGTTTTCAGAAAAAGAAAATCATAAGCATAATTTAGCTCTAACTTTAATAATTTAGAGTCCTTTCCATGACCATCAATTTAAAAAATTTTTTTTTTCAACGTTTATTTATTTTTGGGACAGAGAGAGACAGAGCATGAACGGGGGAGGGGCAGAGAGAGAGGGAGACACAGAATCGGAAACAGGCTCCAGGCTCTGAGCCATCAGCCCAGAGCCTGACGCAGGGCTCGAACTCACGGACCGCGAGATCGTGACCTGGCTGAAGTCGGACGCTTAACCGACTGCGCCACCCAGGCGCCCCTTGACCATCAATTTTATTCGTAGTTTTAGTATGGTTGTTTTTCTGTTGTCTATTGACTAGAAACTTGATTCAATATTTTATATATGGACATTTTTATTTGCTTTCACAAAAAGAAAATCATAGGTACAATTTAGCTTTATTTTAACAATTCAGAGTCATTTTCATGACCATCAGTTTTATTCTTGGTTTTAGTATGGTTGTTTTTCTATCCCACCCCTTGCTGTTATTTCACTATTACACAACATGTTAATAGTTGTGCTCAGTGCAGGGCTGAGCACATGGGAAGTTCTTTCAAAAATGTTTATGGAATGAATGCATGAATTCTCAAATGAAGCTTTCAGTTCTTCTCCTTCTACTTTGATGTGGGCAGAGAAATCAAATACCCAAGCTTGTTGAAAATGTCCATTCATAATATAAAATATTGAATCAAGGTTCTAGCTAGTAGACAAGTTGCACGAATCTTCGAACACCAGGTATTTCAATAGGTCAGAAATGTCCCACTTGCAATCAGGTTCTCAGGTTGTTAATGATGCTGAAGCTGCCAGAAGACTGACCACTGACTAAATCAGATGATCTTACCAAACAGACAATGCCATTTGGGAAACAACATGTTGTACTCTTGGGCAATACTATTATATTAATAAATATATGCATCGCCTTAAATAGTTGTAATATGTTTAGTCACTGGCTTCGATATTGAGGAAAAGTCTGTGCCCATTTTTATTTTATTTTAGTTTCTTATATTTTAGTTGTTTTATTTTATTTTTGTTTTATTTTCACTTTTTCGCTGGATGCCGTCCATCCTTCGGGAACCCCTGGACTTGCTGGAGCTGGATTCCAGCACAATTCTACATTCTGAAGAATGTTAGAAATAATTAAGGGTCCACGATCTCTCTGATGGCTGATTACAAATAGCTTAGCTGTTACCTACCTATCATTGCCCTGCTTTCTATCCCAACCCTGTTTATTTAAGCAGAACCTCAGGGAATAGGGACAGCTGAGCTGTATCCAGATTGTAAATTATTAACCCAGGGTTTTCACTTCTTTGCCTCAACAGTGGAGAAATGGTGTTTACTAAATCCAAGAGAGAAAGCCTCAAGAAGTGATACTCCACAAAATTAGAAGTCAATAGTAGTATCTTATTCCCCAGTTGAACATTTTTCTATGTAGCATATTTGTTGATTTATGCCTATCTATTCAGAATTAAGAGAATTAGATTAAGGATATACATTAAACTTAATTTATTAATTTGTTAAAAATTTCCTATAGGTTTAACATGTATTTTTTTCTGGATCAAGTTATTTTAAAATTGTGTGCAATTCATCGAAACAACATATTCTACAAATGTCATCCAAAATAACAAAAGGTAAAATTTTATTACAAATATAAAATAATTAAAAATGAATCTCCTAATGAGATTAAGTTATCTATAAATTTAAATTTAAAAATATTAGTTAATACATGCAAAGATTAATATCATTTAATGTTAGAATACAACAAATTAAGGATCAATTCCATATCTGTTTTTTATAGTTGTATAGAGCTAAAAATATGCCTATATAAATATGTTGATAGGAATGATAGTATTTTTTAATATAAACATCACTCACTTATTTGAACTCTTTCTATGTTATAAGTAAAAATAGCACAGTAATCTATCACCAAAAATAACTGTTAATGAGCTATTTAGTCATAGCTCAGTTAGGTCTTCCTTCGGTTTTGTCAAAAGCAAATAATTTGAAAAGCACCGACTTGCAAAATGATTTGTTACCTAGAGGCGAAAATCATTTGCTTTCTCCAATTCTGGGAAGTATTCTGAAATGGCTGTACCAAAACTTACCAAACAACTGTTATCTGTAACAGTTACTCTAATAGTATCTAGTTGAACTGAATCATAGCTTAGACTTATTCTGTATATTTCTCACCATATGACAGGCACTGTTTGTTCTAAGAACTTTTTATATTAGGTTGAACCCCATGAAACTGAACTTATAGGTCAAAAGGTTTGGCACAGAAATTTCATACAGCTTAACCTATCTACTAACAATTCAATCCTCATCACAACCTTATGGATGGGTCCTGTTGATACCTCATTCTAAAGATGAAAATTGAGGGGCACCTAGGTGGCTCACTTGGTCAAGCATCCAACTCTTGATTTTGGCTCAGGTCATGATCTCACAATTTGTGAGATCAAGCCCTGCGTTGGGCTCTGTGCTGTCAGTGTAGAGCCTGCTTGGATTCTCCCTCACTCTTTCTCTCTCTCTCTCTCTCTTTCTCTCTCTTTCTCTCAAAATAAATAAATAAATAAACCTCTTTAAAAAAAGATGAAAATTGAAGCATGGAGAGGTTAAGTCACTTGCCTAATATCTCCTGGCTAGAAAGTGGTGAAGCCAGGATTTCCATTCAGATCATCTTGCTTTAGTTTGTTCTCTCACCCACTAAATTAAAACTCCCCTCAATGTACTCAGAGATGTTTGGAAAATAAATTAATCTAAATTTTAATATATATTTGCCAATATAATATTTTTTGATAATATGTTTTTCTCTGGCCATATGCTTTAAATAAGCTTTATAAAAAAAAAACTTTGGAGCTGCAGATTTAGCTAAGCTTGATTACTATGCAATTTAGTTAGTAAAACCATTTCTCATTGCCGAACCAAAAAAAAAAAAAAACAAAGAAAGAAAGAAAAACACATTATCAAAAATACTATCTGGAGCACCTGGCTGGCTCAGTTGGTAGAGTATACAACTCTTGATCTCAGGGTTGTAAGTTCAAGCCCCATGGTGGAGTAGCGATTACTTCAAAATAAAATCTTAGAGAAAATGCTTTCTGATGAGAGTCTAATATCAGATACTACAATTTCCAGAAAAAAGAACAAAGGTGATAAAGAGGAAATTCTAAAGAAATGACAGAAAAGAAGTTCCCAGAGCTAAAGAGCCAGGAGTCTTAGGACTGAAAGAACCCATCAAATACCTCGTATAATAGATGGGCAAAAATACCCAGAACCCACAGTGAGGCACTTTGAATATTTCAATATTCCAGGGATGAAGGGAAGATCTTAACAGGTTTTCAGGCAGAAAAACAAGTCTTCTTACAAAGTAATAGGAATTATACCAATCTCAAAATGTTAGCAGTAACACTGGATGCGAGAATCTAATGGAGTAGCATCTTCAAAATTCTGTTGGGAAATGATTTGCTAGTCAGAATTTAATAAACAACCAAAACACCTAATCAAATGTAAGGGTCAACTAAAGCCATTTTAAAGTATTCATAGATGCAGTATTACCTCTGACGACCTCTTTGTTAGGAAGGGACTTGAGAATGTGTTCTTACAGAAGTGAAAGTAAATCAAGAAAGAGGGAACAGAAAATCTAATAAACAGTGAATCCAAACCAGAGTAGTGTTCATCAGTAGAAAAGAAAAAAGTTTTACATTAAATTGGCTATCTGTGACCTTTTGAAGCGGCAGCCTATCCTATCCTTGTTTGTTTCATTAAATTACACTCTCTTGCCTGTTAATAGAGTTGTTTGGCACACACCACAGACTCCTTGTGTGATACAACATGGATTGCTGTGTGCTACAGATTAGATGGTGTTCTCTAAATCTCAACTTGGGCAATAAAAATCTTAGCAAAATACAGTATGCTGGCTTATAGCATAGTTACTGATTCTGTGTTCTTATCCTCAAACAATACTATGTTACAAAATGGCTATCATCGCACTTATTTAATAAGTCAACGACACTACTAATTGTAAACATAACATTACTATTTGCCAAGCAAGTTTTTGCACTTGAACTGATGACACTAATACTTGGACAAATCATCATGCTGCAGTTTAAATGCAATTATACATACCAGTGAATAAAGAAGAGACATATTCAAGAAATATCAATAGATACCTCTTAAAAATAAAACTTGGAAAACAGAAAAAAATACTTTGTGATAAGGAAAGTCTAATGGCATTTTTCTAGTCAAGTAAGCATGTTAATACTCGTTTTCAAAAGTATTACAAAAAACTGAGAAAAATAGTATAGAACATGTCTTGTAAGATAGAATCCTCTCAATCAAGATAAGATTAATTCATACAATTTTATAATAATTTATAAAACAAAATTGTAAATCAATGTGCTATTTCTTATTACTAATTTTTAAAAGTAATGCATGTAATACAAAGCCTAGATCATAAATCATTTATTTACCCAGAAATATTTCCTTGTTAAATATGTGTACATTCATCTATCAGGGTCTGTTACTTGGTCACTGGGAATAATTAAATTTTTCCATATGAAATTAGAAAGAACACTATCAATTTTACTAGCCATCATGATCAAACTTTCCTTATATCTTAACAAAGGGAAATTTCTCTATTGTTAAAACCTAACCAGTCTAGAAGCTAGTATATACCTTTATTTTTCATAAATAAAAAGTAGAAAATATAGTCATTTTATAAGATGAGATAAGAGGAGAACTGAGTAATTAGAATAAGTATTTCATGATATGACTTGATAAAACAGGTTTTAACTCCTTTGTTGAATAATACATACCAACTCTGAAAGAAATCATAAAAATTTTATCCAAAGTATCTTGAAAATTTTGGTGGTCTCAAAAAATATTCCAATTATATTAAAAGGATCTACTTCATTAACCTAGACTGCTTTAACTCTTCAAAATTTTTCTTTTCATCTAAAAACATGTCCCAAAGATGAGAAAGCTGAAAAGAACTGCTTACATTTAAATACATGAAAAAAGCTGTTTTCAATTTTTAATATTTCTTACCCATATGTTACTTGCTTTGCTTTTGTGGAACCCCCTCAAAATTGATGCATTCTTTGGCAAAAGTGGGAAGATGGAACATGTATTGTTTAAACAATAATTAACAAAACCAATCCATTTTGAGTGTCAGTTTTTCAGCTTTAACAGAAATGTCTACAAGATAGGGAAAGGCACAAGTCGTAAAATGGTGTATATTTCCTTGGTTATCCATTGACGGTGATATATTTTCTTAGGTCAATATTTTGAAATCACTTTCTTTGATGTCCAGGGAGATTTTTGAAGTGTGTGCCTCAGGGAGACACAGGGAGAGAGAGAGATGGAGAGGGAGAAACTGCCTTTGAGTCTCTCCCACAGATCTCTCAAAACTAGATCAGTATTAGAAAAGAACACATAAGAAATTGAGTGTATGGAAACTGATACTCTTTCAAGTACCCTTGCTCCTTTATTACTTTTAAAGTCTTGGTGTTACAGCTGTGTGCAGACCTAGATTTAGAGACTGCTTCCAGAGCACTGCAAAGGCAGTGATTAGAGAAAACTAATGTCTCTATTTGTGCACAACCAAGTCCAGAGTCTTCAATAACTGGATGAATAAATGGATGGATAGACAGATGTGCATGTATGTACACACATATTTTAGGTAATTCTATAGCTTCTTTTATCATCGTGCAACTGCCTTGTAGTTTCTGTGTAAATTTGTGTTTATAGTTGTACTAGACCAAGCTATAATGAGACTATGTTCAGTAGTTAATTGTAGTATTTCTCAATTAGGGTCTATAGACCCTTAGGGAACCACAGATACATTCTCAACAATCTGTAAGTTCTCCAGTCTGAAAAATTCTGGTCAATGGATTTAGTCATTAAAAGGTCAAGCTATCAGAGCCAATCTCATTAGGGTCAAATGCAGCTCTCCCACTTATTAGCTGTGGATCCTTAAACAAGTTACCTTCCTGCTCTGAATCTCAATATTTTCATCTGTAAAATGAGAAATTTAATGTAATACAAAATGCTCACTTCCTTTTAGAATTAAGGGGAACATTGCATTCACCCATAAAATTAGTAATCCAAAAATGCTATTTTAGAATAACAGTGATTCCTTGTTATTCTGATGTGGCTTCTGGGTATAATTAAGTGAAAATAATGTATAGTACTTTAGAAATAATGGTACTACTTTTGTTAGCCATCATGACCAAACTCTTTCTATGTATTTAAAGAATGAGAAACTTTATATTGCTAATAGCTAGTCAGTCTGATAACTAGCATATAATTTTGTTTTTTTTAAATAGAAAGCAGAAAGTATATTCATTTTATAAGATGAAATAAAATGAGGATTAACTTTAATTTGAATGAGTATTTCATGATAGGATTTGATAAAATGGGTTTTGACTACTAATATGGATTTTCATTAAATCAGACTCCCTAGAAGCCCAAAATATTCTTTTTCTACCAATAGGAAATTGTCCAGTAAAATGATCTTACAGAAAATACAGACCATGTGGGAGAGGAAAGTATTACTAAGAATTAACAAAGGTGTTTTAGTGTTCTGTGGGACAAAAGGAGAATAGTTTGGCTCTATGGTAAATACTATATACTTCTAATTTAAACTCACATTTTTTATTATAAAAATGCAGGAAACAATTGATAAATAGATTTCCTAGCAATATCCAGATCAATGCTATCTTTGTTGAGACCAATTTGTACACAATTAATGATAATTCAGTATGTAGCAAGGTTGAGCATGTTGGGTGGTATTTAAGAAAGGAAAGCATCAGACTAAGTTTAGAATCTTCTTCATATCCTCTATATTTTTCAGATTAGACTATCTACTGTAATAAACTATCCCTAAATCTCGATGGCTTACCATAGTAGAGATTTATTTTTTACTCATATCACCTTTAAGCCAGGAAGTGGTAGATGTTACTCTTCATGGTTTCTCAGGGATGTAGGCTTCTGTCATGTATTTCCACTACGTTCTAAGGTCTTGGAGACTTCCAAAGGATTTTCTGCAGCTAGATAGCAAACAGGTAGAAAAAGGATCTGGAGCATCTTGTTCAAAGGTTTAGGAACCAGGCTTGGAGAATACACATCATTCAGGCCCACATTAGCTGTCCAGAACTTGAACTCTTGGCCCCACATCATAAGGGGCTAGAATGTAGTGTAGTAGTGTGCCAAACATAAGAGAACATAGATATTGATCATCAACTGGGTGGGCTTTGCCAGTGTTCTATAAAAATTAAGGAATCTTGGTTTAAGTTCACAGATTCTTGCTGATATAGTAATGGCATTATTTTTTACAAATATTTCTGTTACACTCAACACTATTTTATTTAATCCTAATTGAATTAATTCATTGATCCTAATTTCTTGAGACTCTGAACAATCTTGTATACATGTTGACTTAATTCTTTTGCAAAGATTGATTTAATTATAATAAGAGCAATTAAATAATTGCCAGCAGGTTAAATTTGCTTTTAAATCCAATTTACTAAAGAAAAAAATCTACAGAGATTAAGTACAATTTTCCATAATCCCAAGTAAACAAGCAACAAGAATCTTGAGGTTAGTAATAAAAATAATGATCATAAAACTAAAATCTCATAGGAGATCTTCTTTCAAACAAATTACTACATTTATAGGTGATAAAATATAAATTTTATGATGGCAAGATGTAACAAGAAAGGAATATTACCCAAAACTTGCTGTTATATCTTACTGTCTTCAAAGGTATCTGACTTGTAAATATTATTCAGCCTTCTATTATTTACTAGATGTTGAAACATGGCCTATTGCTTTGTATATTCAAAAGAGTCATATGAAGAACTTTAAGTTTCTTATTCTCTCAAAATTCTAGTTACTCAAGCTTGGCGACAGGTGTCACTTCTAATTTATTTTAATTGACACTGCATTACAGACATTTGATATTTAAATTTAAAAGAGAGGGCTTAAATGAACAAAATTACTACTGAAAGAGAAGAAATAAGAACCAGCACCACAAAAATGCAAACAGTTGAACAGAATATTATGAAAACCTCTACACCAACAAATTGAACAACTAGGAAGAAATGAAAGGAATTCCTAGACACATTTAACCTACCAAAACTGAACCAAGAAGAAATAGAAAATTTGAACAGACTGATTACCAACAATGAAATTGAAATAGTTATAAACAAAGAAACAAAAAACCTCCCCAAAAAACCTCCCAATAAACAAAAGTCCAGGACCAGGTGACTTCACAGGTGAATTCTACCAAAGAAGAAGAGTTAATACTTAGTTTCTCAAACTATTCCAAAAAATAGAAGAGAAAAAAAAACCCTTCTAAATTCATTCTATGAAGCCTGCATTACCCTGATACCAAAACCAGATAAAGACATTACAAAAAAAGAAAACTACAGGCCAATATTTCCAATGAACATAGATGCAAAAATCCTCAACAAAATACTAGCAAATCAAATCCAACAATACATGAAAAAAAATCATTTACCATGATCAAGTGAGATTTATTCCTGGGATGCAAGGGCGGTTCAATATTCACATATCAATCAATGTGATACATTGCATCAACAAGAGAAAGGATGACAACCATATGATCATTTCAATAGATGAAAAAAAGACATTTGATAAAGTACAACATCTATTCATGATAAAAAACCTTCAACAAAAGAGGCTTAGAGGAAATCTACCCCAATATAAAGGTCATATATGAACAAACCGCAGCAAACATCGTACTCAATGGTGAAAAACTGAGAGCTTTTCCCCTAAGGTCAGGAATAAGACAGGGATGTCCTCTCTCACCCCTTTTATTCAACATAGTACTAAGAAGTACTAGCCACAGCAATCAGAGAGCAAAAAGGAATAAAAGGCATCCGAATTGGTAAGGAAGAAGTAAAACTTTCACAACTTGCAGATGACATTATACTATACATAGAAAACCCTGAAGATTCCATCGAAAACTACAAGAACTGATAAATGAATGTAGTAGGATACAAAATCAATATACAGAAATCTGTTACATTTTTATACACTGATAATGAAGCAATACAAAGATGAGCAGTAAAATCTTTTTAAACATTGTGGGTAAAGCGTCATTACAGTGTCCTGCTCTCCCTTCTTTCTTTTCATGTGTACTCTTAAGTCTTTTTGTTTTGATTTTTTTTTATCTCATTCATTCATTCAGTCAGTCAGTCAACTGGCAGGTCAGATCCAGCCTCCAACAAACACTTATTAAACGGCCACTATGCAACAGTGCTATCATGGATTCCATGATTCCTCTGGAAGTTCGATCCTTACTTTCACAAGTTATAGTTTGTTGGGGCAGAGAGTAAAGTGTGGGAAGTGCTCTGACAGGCGAAGAATGTAACCAGAGGCATATACTGTGCTTAGAAAAGCTTTCTTGAACAATCAACATAGAAGGACAGATCTGAAGGCTAGGGAGAAATTAAGCAAGTGGATAAGGAAAGAATGATCTAGCAAAATGAAACCATGTGTAAAGCAGCAGGGGATGAGAAGCAGGCATAAAGAAAGTGAAAGTCCAGAGGCAACTTGGGGATGTGGCAAGAGATGAGGAAAGGGAGGTAAAGAGAGCATAGACATCAGAGAAACTTCTAAGTTAAGTGGAGAAATATGGAGTTTATTTGGAGTATAATAAGCATATCAAATTATTTTCCCAATTTCTCTTCTGTCTCTGACCCATTACGGTCCATTTCTTGCATCGCAATCTGGCATAAAAGCCTCTTGTGAGTTTTCTCAGCAGACAGTCATGTTTCTGTTGTCACCACAGCTGTCACTATCTTTTGGGCTGCACATTCTGAACATTTATGCCTTTATACTCTGCTGGGTTCAGTTTCTCTTCTTGCTGCATATATGAGTTTAGTATCACAGCAGATACTGTTTTCACACTGACTATAGAGCTATATAAATCTTAAATTAATGCTATAACTTTCAGCTTCTGGACCATTTCATCCATGGGTCTTTTTTCTCAGCATCCAGGAAGATCCATTTCTCCTCTTCTCAATGTAAGTTGATGCTGTCTAAGTAAAGTACAATGAAGAATAGTACCCTCCAGGAAGCAATGGTGTCACATACATATGCACTCTCTCTCTCTCTCTCTCTCTCTCTCTGTCTCTCTCTCTCTCTTTCACACACACACACACACACACACACACACACACACACACTTAAAAACCTTCAATGACTTCTTGTGGCTCTGAAAATAACCTTGACCATTACAAACCACTGTGTATGGGTGAGGTGGAATGGGGAGGGAGCATACAAAGAGGCAGGAAAGTATGCTAGGCAGAGGTCACGGTAAGTAAAAATAACTAGAGGTGACGATAGGAAAAGTGTATGTCCATCTCAATCTCTGAAAAATAATAGGCCTATTTGCATATGCTTTTTCCTCCGTCTGGAGCATTTCTTACCTTGTTTCTTGCTTAACCCCTGTCTATTCCTGCATTTCTAAACTTTTAAAAATCATCTCCAAGCAGCTTTCTCTGGTTTACCTCTTCCCCCACCCTCTTCAAGAATGATCATGTGCTCCCATATTCCCACAGCACTTTCTTATAATGGATTATTTAATTTTCTGTCCTTCTTATTAAGTTCCATGACAAGAATCTTGCTTCTGTTATATTCCTATTCACCAACAGAATACCTTGCATATATACCTGGTACCTAATAAATAGATGTTGAATGGATGAATGGAAATAACCATTGTTTAGTGTGAACAATGAATTAAGCATTGTACCAAGTACTTCATATACATGACCTTACTTAATCTTCCCAGTATTATTCTCATTTTAAACATGAGGCAACTGAGTCTTGAAATAAGAGAATTACCTCAAATTATACAGCTAATAAGAGACAGAATGTGGACTGAAATCAAGGACTGAGTTCAGAGCCTGAACTCTTAACGTCTATATGATAATAATTTCTCTCTGGTTCTCTCTTTGATAACTACTCCTTTGTTTTGATGGCCAGGAATTTACAGCTTATTTGGTCCACATCAAAGGTTATTGTGCAGAGTGGAAAAAATCATACAATTTTTAAATATTCTTGTTTCCTTTCTCTATTTTTCTCTCCTCTGGATAAATGTTAGCTACACATGTTTATTATCAATGTTTCCACATGTATTTTGAACAGATATATCTTCAAATTGTGCACCTCAAATTTTATTAATTTACCTCTACAGAATGGATAATGACCACTTTTTTTTAATAAGTGGGGAGCTTACAGGTAAATTCAGAGTAGAATTTAAATAAAGAGTTGTGCTCTTTTAGGAAAGAGCCCAAATGTCCATTGATGGATGAATGGATAAAGAAGATGTGATATATATATATATATATATACAATGGAGTATTACTCAGCATTCAAAAAGAATGAAATCTTGCCATTTGCGACTACATGGATAGAACTAGAAGGTATGATGCTAAGCAAAATTAGTCAGTCAGAGAAAGACAAATATCATATGATTTTGCTCATATGAAGACTTTAAGATACAAAACAGATGAACATAAGGGAAGGGAAGCAAAAATAGTATGAAAACGGGAAGGCGGACAAAACATAAAAGACTCTTAAATATAGAAAACAAAGAGGATTGCTGGAGGGGTTGTGGGAGGGGGGATGGGCTAAATGGGCAAGGGCATTAAAAGGAATCTACTACTGAAATCATTGTTGCACCATACGCTAACTAACTTGGATATAAATTAAAAAATAAATAAATTACATATAAAAAAAGTTCTGCTCTTTTAGTTCTTAATAAATCTGTTTTGATTGCATGATAATTGAATCATTATTATTTTTTAATGTTATTTTTTAAAACCTATGTTCCATCTCCAAAAGAGAAATTTGAAGTGGGCTGAACCTTTCCTTTGCAAGCTTACCAATTATAATTTTTCTAACCTAAGCTGGCTAAGTTTATTTTTTGAGAAGTGAAGGAAAAGTATTACCTACAAAACCCAAGTCTCCTGGATTTAGATCTTGCACAAAATCTTGATCAAATTACCAAAAGTAAAACTGTGGCAGTTCAGTTAAACATTCACATCATTCTCTATTTTGAATTCATTTAAATTTATATTACAATAAATCACTTAAGTGTTATTTTCTAATGCTATTTGTGGAGAAAAAAGCCAACTTGAAGGTGAACACAACAAAAGAAAATTTGATCATCATTCAGTTATATACAACACAACCAAATCCTTAGGATATATTTAATTTATGTTTCACTGTAAAAGCATTTGCTTTGCCATACGTAATTGTTTTGACTTCCATATAAACTTAAGAATTTTGGGGGCGCCTGGGTGGCGCAGTCGGTTAAGCGTCCGACTTCAGCCAGGTCACGATCTCGCGGTCCGTGAGTTCGAGCCCCGCGTCAGGCTCTGGGCTGATGGCTCAGAGCCTGGAGCCTGTTTCCGATTCTGTGTCTCCCTCTCTCTCTGCCCCTCCCCCGTTCATGCTCTGTCTCTCTCTGTCCCAAAAATAAATAATTGTTGAAAAAAAAAATTAAAAAAAAAAAAAAGAATTTTGTTACCTACCTTAATTACAACATAATTTTAACAGCTTGGACTTTTTAATAACCAAAAATGCATTTATGGTGTTGAGGTTCAAATTTATTTTCCCTCTACAGAGTCTGAGAACAGTGCTGCTGCACACAGACGTTCCTTGTAGTGCTATCAAAACCAATGGACATTATATATTTACACATCCGGTAGGTAATAAAGAAGTACAGATATGCAAAGTTAGTCACTTTTCTATTATTCCTTGTCTAATCCCAAAAACATAAATGCTCATGTTTAAGGACATTCTGTTTTTTTTTTAATCTAAATTTTTACTTCAAATATTGATTGGGGTCTAAGGGTTATTTATAACAATATTGTTCAAAGACAGAAATAAAGGTTTACTTTAGTTCCTGAAGCATCGAGTCCCAGGAAGACAAAGTATAAAGGGGGCATCCACATAACTGAGTCTCTTTCTACCTCGGCTATACTTGTTTATACAAGGTGCACTTTTGTTTGTTTTTAATAGTTTTCCATTATAGAAACCTTATATGGAAAAAGCATGGTCTTGATAATATTGAGGAGGAGAATTTTTGAGGAAAGGGGTAAGAAATATCTTTAAAATTTTTTTTATGTTTATTTATTTTTTGACAGAGGGAGAAAGACAGATGGTGAGCTGGGGAGGAGGGGAGAGAGAGGGAGACACAGAATCTGAGGTAGGCTCTAGGCTCTGAGCTGTCAGCACAGAGCCTGATGTGGGGCTCAAACCCACAAATGGTGAGATCATGACCTGAGCCAAAGTCAGATGCTTAGCTGACTGAGCCACCCAGGTGCCCCAGGGGTAAGAAATATCTTAAAGTAAATGATCTTTTATCTAAAGTTAGTAGGTTAAGAACTTTCTTAAGCGGTCTGAATGTTCTGGGCCTAGAATATCCATTGAATGTGCTCCAATTTGTAAAAAATAATGATCAGTTATGACACTGAATGAGCAAGGAATATTTGGCATTATCTGGCTGTGTTAAAATTGTATTTTTAAGGGCCTAATCCATTTAATCATTTTTAGTCTTAAGAAGCCCGGGATGGAGTTTGAGACATTTGAGTTTTGGGGGTTCATTTGTTTTTTTGGGAGGGGAGGAGGAGATGTGGAGGGGGAAGTTTCCTTATAGCTCTCTAATATGGACCTGACAAGGGAGTTAAAAAGGCTGAGAATGACTGAAGAATTGAGTGCCTGTCTAACCAAAAGGTAAAAGTAGAATATAGAATCTAGGAGAAATGACTTCCTGAACTTGAGTCAGGGTGGGACTCTGTATTGAAGCTCCATGATATATGAACATTGTAAATAGAAGAGACAGTGTACTCTTCTGAAACCCAAGCCACCTCTACTTTTAGATACTTTGAAGACCTTTTGTCACAGATGTAAATTCAGGAGCTAATGATTATGTTACCAGCTTAGGAGGGTCAGAACATCCCTTCGGTTTTTGAAATCCACCCCATGGCTCTCAACTGAATTTAAAACAAAATCTGAGCCTCTTTCCATAGTCTTCCTTCTTGATCTAGCTCCTCCTGTCTCTCATACTGCACCTCTCCATCTTTTGACATGCTCCAACTATACTTGTTAACTTTCTGACTCCCATACTTGCCAGACTTGTTCCAACAATGGAAACCTTGCACTTGTTAGTCTCTGTTTCTCTAAAGTTCTCATTCCCCAGATATTCATCATGGCAGTTCTTTCCTATAATTCAGGACTTAGTTTAAATATCACCTCCTGGGGCGCCTGGGTGGCTCAGTCGGTTAAGCGTCTGACTTTGGCTCAGGTCATGATCTCGCGATTCATGAGTTCGAGCCCCGCATCAGGCTCTGTGCTGACAGCCTGGAGCCTGTTTCAGATTCTGTGTCTCCCTCTCTCTCTGCCCCTCCCCTGCTCATGCTCTGTCTCTCTCTGTCTCAAAAATAAATAAAAACATTAAAAAAAAATTTAAATATCACCTCCTAAGGGAAGTCACTCATGCACCCTTTACTTTGTTTTATTTTCACCACAGTTCACATCCTTATCTGTAATATTTATTTATTGTATTATAATGTGCTAGATTAGTATTTCCGATATTTGCCCACTAGAAACTAAATATCAAGAGATATAGCTAAAAGTGTCTTTCTTTTTGACCTCTATTATCCATATATATGCCTGACATATAGTTGACATTGAATTGCTCTTTGCCAAAAGGCTACCTGAATGAATGAATATACATTGAAATAGCTATATTTCTAAGAGCATCGGAGGAGTTTAGGACCATGTGAAGGTCCAGGAAGCCATTCAGTATCTGGAAGATTTAGTGGAAGTCAGTCAAGGCATGATCATGACTGGCAGGCTGAATCTTTCATAAATAGAAATACACAAAAACAGACAATTCTGGGATCAAACACCAGAAGTAAAGCCCCAAGCCCTAGGAGGCTACTAAATGATGCCTAAATAGCACAGGTGCTTCTGTTAATAAGCTACTCCTTTTTTTTTTTTTTAATTTTTTTTTCAACGTTTATTTATTTTTGGGACAGAGAGAGACAGAGCATGAATGGGGGAGGGGCAGAGAGAGAGGGAGACACAGAATCGGAAACAGGCTCCAGGCTCTGAGCCATCCGCCCAGAGCCCGACGCGGGGCTCGAACTCACGGACCGCGAGATCGTGACCTGGCTGAAGTCGGACGCTTAACCGACTGCGCCACCCAGACGCCCCAATAAGCTACTCCTTAAGTTAATGCATTTACATACTGCGTTAACTCTTTTAGCATAGTAAACTTCAGTTTTCATAGCTTCAGATTACTGTTGTTCATAACTTAGCCCATTTATCTTTGAGGATAGTAACCTTTTATCCTATTATTGTAGATCCAGTTTAATAAATTGCAGTGGCTGCAACATAAGATGCATGTATTAACTCTTGGAGTTCAACATTTAAACATCATTAAATATACTGAGGCACGATTATTCTTTCTTGGTTTCTACTGGATCCTAAGCTCTTTAACATGAACATTTTCCAAAAGATAAGCGTATTAATCAGGTAGTGTCCCCTAAAATTTGCAAACATGATCTATGAAAACACAACTTTCGGTTATCCTTTTGTCAAAGATACGAGATGTTTATTGTAAAAACATACGAAATGTGAAGGTGAATTTTCACTTGAATAAGACATGAATGCAACAAAGCAGAATCTGGGTTGAAAGAGAGCACATCAGTTCTCAAGCTCTTACGTTCTGCAGTTCTCTCTGAAATGCCACCATCCTTGTAAACACATGTCCACCAACACAGACAACATCTCACTAAGTGGTTCATTCATTCAACAAACTTGTATTAAGAAGTATTTGCTGTGTGCAGGGACTGTGTAAGGTATGGGGACGCAGAGATTAAACTAAGATTATACAACATGTTCCTGCTGGGACTCTTAGTCTTCTAAGGGAGAAAGCTGGCAAAGGTAGTTACAGCAGTGTAATAAGTACTGTAAGTACTATAACAAAGATGTAAACAAGGCAGAGAAAAGCAAGGGCTCATCTGCTTAATGTGATCAGGGAATGCATCCAGGAGATGAAGGTATTTGTACTAAATCCTAAAGAGGGAGTTTGAAGGGTTGCCAAAGTGAAGAAGGCACTGCAGCCAGAAGGAAGATTTGTGGAGATCAGAAGAAATAGCATTTTATAGGGAATTGCCAGAAGCCAGGTATGGAGAGGCCCAGGTGTGTACATATGGGAAAAGGTAATGTACACAAAGCATAGAAGAGCTATTTGGCAACACTGTTGACAGTTTAAAGAGTGGATACAATTCTTTCTTGTTCAAGACTTTAAAATCCTTGTTCTTTGCCCATGCTAATAACAATCACCAGTCATTATAACAAACCAAAGGTATCCAGTCTCCAAATGGTCCCCAATCATCTAGACTCTTGCTATGCACACCCTCGTGTAGTCTCCTCCCACTTTGCACTAGAGTTTGTGTGATTAGTGGCATAAAAGCAGTGACAAATTGCCTTTCTGAGATTGGATCATGAAAGATTGTGGAGTCTGTCTTGGTTTCTTTCTGTCTGTCTCTGCCTCTCTCTCTCTCTCTCTCTCTCTCTCTCTCTCTCTCTCTCTCTCACACACACACACACACACACACACACACACACACACACACACACACCCTTAAATCACTCATCTTGGGAAAGGCAGCTGCCATGCCCTCTAAACAGCTCAGTGAGCTGTAGCAGTTTTCTGCGAACAGCCACATGAGTGAACACAGTCCAGATTCTCCTGCCCTTTCAGATGACCATACTTCTTTAAAAAAACTTTTTAAATGTTTGTATCCTTTGGGTAAATACCTGGTAGTGTAATTATTGGGTTGTAGGGTAGTTTTACTTTTAACTTTTTGAGGAACCTCCATACTGCTTTCAACAGTGGCTACACCAATTTGCATTCCCACCAACAGTGCAAGAGGGTTCTCCTTTTTCCACATCCTTGCCAACAGCTATTGTTTCTTGTGTTAGTGATTTTAGCCATTCTGACAGGTGTGAAGTGGAATCTCATGGTAGTTTTGATTTGCACTTCCCTGATAATCAGTGATGTTGAGCATCTTATCATGTGTCTGTTGGCCATCTGGATATCTTCTTTGGAAAAATGTCTGTTCGGGGCGCCTGGGTGGCGCAGTCGGTTAAGCGTCCGACTTCAGCCAGGTCACGATCTCGCGGTCCGGGAGTTCGAGCCCCGCGTCAGGCTCTGGGCTGATGGCTCGGAGCCTGGAGCCTGTTTCCGATTCTGTGTCTCCCTCTCTCTCTGCCCCTGCCCCGTTCATGCTTTGTCTCTCTGTGTCCCAAAAATAAATAAAAAACGTTGAAAAAAAAAAAATTAAAAAAAAAAAAAAATGTCTGTTCATGTCTTCTGCCCATTTTTTTTTTTTAATTTTTTTTTCAACGTTTATTTATTTTTGGGACAGAGAGAGACAGAGCATGAACAGGGGAGGGGCAGAGAGAGAGGGAGACACAGAATCGGAAACAGGCTCCAGGCTCTGAGCCATCAGCCCAGAGCCCGACGCGGGGCTCGAACTCACGGACCGCGAGATCGTGACCTGGCTGAAGTCGGACGCTTAACCGACTGCGCCACCCAGGCGCCCCTCTTCTGCCCATTTTTAAATTGGATTATTCATTTTGGGGCATTGAGTTGTATCAGTTCTTTATATATTTTGGTCATTAACCCTTTATCAGATTTGTCTTTTGCAAATATCTTCTCCCATTATGTAGGTTGTCTTTTAGTTTTGTTAATTGTTTCCTTTGCTGGGCAGAAATTTTTATTCTGATGTAGTCTCAATAATTTATTTTTGCTTTTGTTTTCCTTGCTTCAGGATATATATCTAGAGAAAAGTTGCTATGGCCAATGACAAAGAAGTTACTTTCTGCATTCTTTTCTAGAATTTTTATGGTTTCAGGTCTCACATTTAAATCTTTATTCCATTTTGAATTTGTTTTTCATTTTGGTGTAAAAAAAGTGGTCCAGTTTCATCCTTTTGCACGTTGCTGTACAGTTTTCTCAACACCATTTGTTGAAGAGACTGTCTTTTTTTCATTGGTGAGGATGCAGAGAAAGGGGAACCCTCTTACTTTATTGGTGGGAAAGAAAACTGGTGCAGCCACTGTGGAAAACAGTATGGAGATTCCTCAAAAAGTTAAAAATAGAACTAACCAACAACCCAGAAATTGCACTACTAGGTATTTATTCAAAGGATACAAAAATAATGATTTGAAGGGGCATATGTACCCCGATGTTTAGAATAGCATTATCAACAATAGCCAAACTATGGAAAGAGCCCAAATGTTCACCTACTAATGAATGGATAATGAAGATATGTGTTATGTGTGTGTATGTATGTGTATATGTATATAAATATATGTATATGTATATGTATACATATACATATATTTATATACATATACATATATATGTATATAAATATATGTATATGTATACATATACATACACACACACACACACATATACACACACACACATGCAATGGAATATTACTTAGTCATAAAAAAGAAATAAAATCTTGCATTTGTAACAACAAATGGATGGAGCTAGAGTGTATTATTCTAAGTGAAACAAGTCAGTAAAAGACAAATACCATATAATTTCACTCATATGTCTAATTTAAGAAAGAAAACAGATGAACATATGGCAAGGGAAAAAAAGAAAGAGGGAAGCAAACCATAAGAGACTCTTAACTACAGAGAACAAACTGAGAGTTGGGAGAGGGAGGTGGTTGGGTGATGGGCTAAATGGGTTATTGGTATTAAGGAGGGCATTTGTTATGATGAGCACTGGGTATTGTATGTAAGAATCATTAAATTCTACTCCTGAAACCAAAAAAAAAAAAAAAAAAAAAAAAAAGAGTTAAGTATAAATAAAACCCAGAATACATAAGGAATTGATACAACTCAATACCCTTCAAGTGGTCCAATATAAAAATGGGTAAAAGACATGAACAGACATTTCTCCAAAGAAGACATCCATATGGCCAACAGACACATGAAACAACCCAACATCACTCATCATCAGGGAAATGAAACCAAAACCACAATAACATATCACCTCATACCTTTCAGAATGGTTAAAATAAAAAACACAAAACAATAAGTATTGGGGAGGATATGGAGAAAAAGGAATCCTCATGGACTGTTGGTGGGAATACAAATGGATGCGGGCTTTGTGGAAAACAATATGGAGTTTCTTCAAAAAATTAAAAATAGAACTACCCTAAAATCTAGTAATCACACTACTGGGTATTTACCTTAAGAATACAAAAACACTAATTTGAAGGGATATATGCACCCCTACGTTTATTGCAGCATTATTTATAATATCCAAACAATGGAAGCAGCTCAAGGGTCCAGTGATAGATAAATGGGTAAAGAAAATGTGGTATATATACACAATGGCATGTTATTCAGTCATCAAAAAGAATGAAATCTTGCCATTTGCAGCAACATGAATAGAGATAGAGAGTATAATGCTGAGCAAAATATGTTACTCAGAGAAAAACAAATACCATTACCATATGATCTCACTGATATATGGAATTTAAGAAACAAAATAAATGAGCAAGGGAAGAAAAAGAGAGAGAGAAATCAAGAAACACACTTTTAACTATAGAGAACAAACTGATAGTTACCAGAGGGGAGGTGGGGAGAGGATGAGGGAAATAGGGGATGGGGATTAAAGAGTACACTTATCATAATGATAAATAAATGAAAAATATATACACAATTTATTGACACACAAGAAAATAAATATTTTGTATTGAAAAGCTGGAGGTTTAGAGGTATAACCATTGCAAAGGTTGTGATTAACCTGTCCCCAAATTAGTTAAATATACAGTTTTATTTTTTGAAGCAGTACAGAATGTATATGCATATTTGTTTGTTTCCTTGTTTATATTTTAGAGACAGCAAGAGAGAGTGGGACAGAGGAGGGGAAGGAGAGAGAGAAACGTTCATATGCAGGCTCCATGCTCAGCACAGAGCCTGCATGATGCGGGGCTCAATCTTGGGACCCTGGGATCATGACCTGAGTTGAAATCAAGAGTCTGATGCTCATTTGACTGAACCACGCAGATATCCCCATGCTTTTTTTTAAATTTAAATTTAAGTTTTTAGTTATTATTTTTTTTAATATTTATATTTGAGAGGGAGAGAAAGAGACAGAGTGCAAGTGGGGGAGGGGCAGAGAGAGGGAGACACAGAATCCGAGGCAGGCTCCAGGCTCTGAGCTGGCAGCACAGAGCCCAACATAGGACTCTAACGCACAAACATGTGAGATCATGACCTGAGCCGAAGTTGGATGCTTAATTGACTGCCCCCATGCACATTTAAATTAAAATAAGTTCTTTCATAATTTTCTGATTGTAAATTTTTAGGTATCGTGATGAAGCTGGAGGCTTTTGTGGTTGACCTTTAAGGTTGGTTGGTTGTTTATAGGCTTGGCTGCTGTCCTAAATTGGCTTGTTTTGCTACTGACCTGATGCTAATCAATGTACACATATTTAAATCTTGCAGCAATCCTGTTAAATAAGGATTGTGAGCCTCAGAATACAGATACTGATATTACAGTGTAAGAGAGTAAATAATTTTCCAAATTTCACCAGCACTAGGATCCAAAATGAGACTCAGTGGTTAATGATCTTAAGCTTAGTGGCCAGTCAACAGGCTTTGAGTGGCTTAATTTAAAGGCCAGTGTGTACCCTCTGACTCTGGTCTGCATTTGGCATTATTTTGCACTTCCATATTGAGCTCCAATAAAAATTTCTAGTCTCATTGCTCACTCGTGTTCTACTTATACACTATTATCTTTGCCTTTGCTGGACTATGTCTTCACTCATGCTCTTCCTGTGGCCTGAACTGGAACTTACATTAACAATCTATTTTTTTTCAAGAACTTTTCTTTCTTTCTTTCTTTCTTTCTTTCTTTCTTTCTTTCTTTCTTTCTTTCTTTCTTTCTTTTTTCTTTCTTTCTTTCTTTCCTCTCTTCTTTCTTTCTTTCTTTCCTCTCTTCTTTCTTACTTTCCTCCTTCTTTCCTTCCTTCCTTTCTTCCTTTCTCTCTCTTTCCTCTTTCCCTCCCTTCTTTCTTTCTTTCTTTTCTTTATTTTTCTTTCTCTTTCTCTTTCTTTCTTTCTTTCTTTCTTTCTTTCCTCCTTCCTTCTTTTCTTCCTTCCTTTCTCTGTCTCTCTTTCCTCTCTCCCTTTTTTCTTTCTTTCTTTCTTCTCTCTCTCTCTCTCTCTCTCTCTCTCTCTCTCTCAGAGAGCATGTGCATTTGTGTGGGGGAGGGGTAGAGGAAGAGGGAGAGAGAGGATCTTAAGCAGGCTCCATGCTCAGCTCTAAGTTCCACACGGGGCTTGATTCCATGACTGTGAGATCATGACCTGATCTGACATCAAGAGTTGGATGGCTCAACCAACTAACCCATCCAAGGGACCCAGTAATCTATTTTGTACAATTACTTAAAATAAGACCATGTATTGCCAGGTCCAGAGAAAATGGTTTCACCCAGCAATGTGATAGTCTTCGTCTCACACAATGTTTCAATTAATGCTTGTTTTTAAGCCCTAAAGCTTCATTCTGAACCTTCAGAGGAAATCAGGGCCTTGAAATCCTGAGACATTCCAAGTTTCTGAAGAGAAAATCCCTTTCTCCAACAAAAGCAGTTAAATTCAAGACCCTCTTCACCTTTAAGTGACCCTGTAATTCTCATTTGGTTTATTTTCTCCTATTCTTTGCCCTTGTAGGTTTTTACCACCACTACTACTGCCCCTCTTAGATTCTCTTTCAGTGGGGTTTGTAGGAGAGGAATGGATGTGGATACTCAATTTGTCATATTTTAAAAAAAAATTTTTTTTTCAACGTTTATTTATTTTTGGGACAGAGAGAGACAGAGCATGAACGGGGGAGGGTCAGAGAGAGAGGGAGACACAGAATCGGAAACAGGCTCCAGGCTCTGAGCCATCAGCCCAGAGCCTGACGCGGGGCTCGAACTCACGGACCGCGAGATCGTGACCTGGCTGAAGTCGGACGCTTAACCGACTGCGCCACCCAGGCGCCCCAATTTGTCATATTTTATTGGAGGTCTAAAATCTTCCCCTTCCTTCCTTCCTTCCTTCCTTCCTTCCTTCCTTCCTTCCTTCCTTCCTTCCTTCCCTCCTTGTAGCCTTCTGTTTCTGTGTCTGTCTCTTTCTAAATAGGAAGATTATCAGCTTAGTGCAAAAATTATAGATTTCAGAGTCAGATTCCCTACCTTATTCCAGTCATGACACACAGAGAAAATGATACTATTTGTAGAGTATTCTGGGGTAAGGAACAGAAGTGGAGCAAACCGACTCTGAGAGAGCCCTCCACTTTGAGGCCATGGTGATCAGTGTCAAGGGCATTCAAGCCCTGAAATGTGCAGGGGCTGCCAAACTCTGAGCATCAACAAGGTCTGAATCCTATTTTGCTTGCCCTCAAGCAAGTTACTTTATCTCTAGTCTCCATTTGTAAACATGGGGATAATAGTTCCAACTTCTTAGCACTTCTTTGAGAATCATAGGCACTAACGTATTTGAAAGGGGAGCACCACATGTATACATAGTAGGTGCCAATAATGTCTGCTTCCCTCCTTCAAATCTCCCCCAACAAACCATATCTTGCAGGGTAGGTGCTCACACATTTCTTAAGCAAATAAGGGAACTGGACATCATTGTAATACAATAGGGGATAATTTGGAGTGAAGGGATCTTGTATACCAGGGAGCATCATTAAGCAACTGGGCAGAGGAAAGGAGGAGACTAGGAAGTGAAATGGCTTTATCTCTGAGTTCAAGTGGTAGCCAGTGACTCTTGGCATTGGAAATCATTTGATGCGAAACCTTTGGAAGGAATAAAGTAGGCTGCAGGTGTCAGGGAAAAGTCCAGTGCCTTGTTTCTCAGTTGAAAGGGAATAACTGAAGTGGTTATTTAACTTTTCTAAGTTGTGCATTAGATTTATCTCCGTTCTGTTTAGCCTTTATCTCCTCATTATTCTGTTGCTACAGAGTAAACTGGCAACAGCTTCTCAAGTTTACTATCCTTCCCAGGGGCAGGGGACATTCCGCTATTTCTCACCTCTGATTTGGGGATACACAATTTTACAAATAAAATGGCAAATGCTAAGGCAAACAAGATCGCATCTGAATTTCACTAGGGTGTAAAAAAACAGCGAAAGCGCTTTTAGAATGTTAAACCCAGATAATAATTTATAGGGCCTTTGTGTTTTCATTTTCCCCAGCTTCCTCTTTCTCCCTTTTGTTTGATTCACGTCTTTACCTAGCTCCTCCTTTTGGCTTTCTTGTTTTCTCATCAAAAAAAAAAAAAAGAATAAATAAATAAATAAATAAATAAATAAATAAATAAATAAATAGACACAGAAACTCGAAGGACGCAAATTGGAAAGGAAGAGATGCAACAAGTCGGTTCTGTTTTCAGCTCCTACACCTGTGGGGGAGTCGGGCAGCAGGTGAATCCGAGTTCAAGCGGCCTGTCAATCACTCTCACGAAGCACTACTCAATTCTTTGCAACCTTTCTCCACTCCTCCTACCCTCTCAGCTGTGATGAAATCCTGGAGCAGTCCTTGCCCTGGAGCCGCTTGTGCTTTTAATATCCCGGGGCTGGGCCGAGTTTAAAAAATAAACGAACACCGCAAACGGTGCAGGGGCCTTGCCGCGAAGCCCACGACGGTGGGTTTCCGCCGCAGGCCAGAGGCGGTGCGCTTCCACCAGCTCGCAGTCCAAAGAGGAAGCCCGAGAAGCTGCGCACGACTTGTTTGTTTGAAAACAGTTGGGCGCGTCGGCCTCTTCCGAGGGCCGCTGGAGGGTCTGCAGCGTTTCCCGGGGGAGCCGCGGGGTCGGGAATGCACCGAGCGGCTGGATTCCTCACTCTGTGGCCCCCCACCCCTCACCCCCGAGCCCCAACACTCCAGCCTGTTGCTTCGTCCCCACCCCCTCCGCTCCAGATCGGCTTTTCCCGGCAACTCCAGTGTGACTTCCAAACTCCTGGCCCCCGTGCTCACCTCGGGATCTGCCTCCGCCTCCCGCCTGCTCCCCGAGGGCCTCAGGAAGTCGCCAGAGCCCCAGTCTTCGCCCGAGAAGTGCACTCCGGACCGCGGGCAGCGCTGCCGGCGGGGGGCCAGCCCGCGGCGATGAAGCCGTCCTGGCTGCAGTGTCGCAAAGTCACCGGCGCCGGGGGACTCGGGGGGCCCCTGCCCGGGTCCTCGCCGGCCCGGGGCGCGGGCACTGCCCGCAGGGCTTACTTGGCCCCCGGCCCGCGGGGCGCGCTCGGGGGTCGGGGCTGCCGAGCGCTGTCGTCGGCCGGCGGTGGCGGCGAGTACAAGACCCACTTCGCGGCCTCGGTGGCCGACCCCGAGAGGTTCTGGGGCAAAGCCGCCGAGCAGATCAGCTGGTACAAGCCCTGGACCAAAACGCTGGAGAACAGATACCCGCCTTCCACCAGTTGGTGAGTGCCTCCTTCGCCTAGCCAGAGCTCTCACGACTTTTGGGCGATAGGGCTTATCGTCCCTTTCTCTGGGAATCCGGCCTTGTGTCAGGACAGGAAATCAAGAGCGGAGACGTGTTCAGATCTTTTCATTCGAATCTCATTTAGTTCCAGAGTCAACTCTCCTCCCTTCTCTTGAGGAATTCGCTTACCCATTATGAGCCGAGCTTCCTATAGACCAGTATGGCAGGACTCCACTTGTCATTGGAGATGTTCCACGGTCAAAAACAAGGGTCTGTCTCCACGGACAGCACTGTCTAGTGTAGGAGACAACCACGGAAACAAATAGGGCAGTACTGTCAAGTGCCCTATACTGCAGGGAGGAAGAGATTTGAGGAAAGACTTCAATAAAATCACACCTAAGTAGGGTCTGGAAGTATGGTTATATCTTCTCAAGGTCGGCAAATACCTAATTATTAAGACCAGGAGGTGGCTGAAATTTGGCTGGTAACCGTGGTTGCAAATAATTGTGTTGACCGGAGAGGTGGGAGAGTGGGCTGGCTGGTGAGTCAAGGGTTGGGAGGGGAAGGGATTTCTGTGTGTTGACCAGTAGATTGGGTTAGATCCATAGCCCTGTCGTGTATAGGGAGCTGTGATATGAGGTTCTCCAAAATTATGCACATATAGCCAGGTAGTGCTAGAAATCATGGTAGGAATACAATTTTTTTTTGTCTGCAGTTGCAATTATAAGTAGTTATACACATCAGTTTTGCATTACAACAAAACAGATACATTGTAGAATAAATGCCAGACTTGCCGGAATAGTAAGGGTGAGGCACATAGCTATGAGAGCTCGGAGTTCTGGGTGTTCTTTAGGCTATGTGCCTAATCCTTAAAAACGTGTTTGCTCTCATCTGCCAGCCATTAGGGAGAGTTGTTTCTTGTAAAAGTTTGAGAAACACTACAGTGGAGTTTCCCAAATTTCCAAATTCCCAGCAGTGAGTTGGGGGAATGACACAATCAGGTTTGCATTTGACAAATGTCTCCTTGTTGAGAGCAGGGGAGATGGAATGGAGAAAGGCCAAGCCAATCAGAGTCTGTTCTATATTGTCACTATGCCTGGTTCTCTCTTCAATGTTTGGAATATTTACGTTGTTTTCCTTTAGAATCTGAACACATGTTCTCTTCTAGTTCAGTTGTTTCAGTGGTGTTCGACTAACCCTTTTTAACAGGGCCAACAGTGGTTCAAGCACTGTGTGTATGCCCATGAGTAATATAAGACCCCTGCTTTTTGGGAATCATGGTGACTAACCGCATGGTCTGTGGAGCCAGAATACTGGGTTTGAGCTCTGGCTCTCCCAGTTACTGGCAGTGTGTTCACAGCCAAGTTATTTAATCTCTGCTTCCATTTCTTTATATATAAATGTGGAAATAGTATGAGGATTAAGACCGAAGACCATGTCTTGGATGAAATAGACCTTATTAAATGTTGGAGGAAGAGTAGCTAGCTATCTTTGCACTCTTAAACCACAATTATTTCAGGAGCAGAAAACCCTCTTTGTGTTTCTCAGATCAAAACAGAAATTAAATAACTTTCCTAAGTGTGTATTCTCAAAGGTCTGTGTCTGCATATCTGTCCTAAGGTGTGGTACTGAAATTATTTATGTGACCCTCCCCTCCCCTTAAAACCATGTGCAGAGAAGTTAGTTTTTCCAAGTAAAAACCAATGGGGGCCAGATGTAAGGCAGTGACAGTGGCAATGAAAGGGAAAGGACAGATTGTTAGAGGCTTGGTTGGGGTTGGCAAGGGCCTAGGTGAGTGCAGAGAATGCAGAAATCAAAAGTTCATCAAGTAGACATTTTAGACCTAGAGGTTTTCTTTCTGTTTTTTTTTTTCTTCTTAATCTTTAATTCCTCGCCTAAATTTTCTAAAATTGTGTGCATAAAATGTTTTTAATGAGAATTTTTGCCAAAAGGTCTTTGTATTTTTAAAACTTCAGTACATTGTAGATCACTGATTTTTGATAATACTGTAGCTGAACTCTTCATCTTTGAGCTCTTGGAATTGGAATCGCATGGCCAAACCTGTTTACAGCAGCCCAAAAGATCAAAGTGAACAAAGATAAGTCTTTGACTTTGTATTTATTTCAGAAGAGTGATTCAATCTTACTAAAAATTTTGGTTGGCAGAGCAGATTTGGGCAGGGAAATCGAGGTGGAAGATCACATATCTAATCTTAAACTTCATCAATAAGACTTTTCATTTTCAAGTAGAATCCATTGCTGTGTTGGACACTTATTTGCAGACACTCCTCATTGGTTAACAGTTTTCTATAAAGCTAAATTCAAGGGCAGGATGAAATGTCTCTCTCTCTCTCTCTCTCTCTTTTTATCTTTATATCCCTAGGGTCTAGGGCAGAGCTGACATATGAGTTTAAAAAATTATAGTAAAGTAACAGAATGCATAGATTTGCTGATTTTTGCTACTATATGTCTTTGGAAGATAGTAAGAGGATATAGGCACAATTTGATGTGAAAGAGATTTGCTTATTTTCTTCGAAGCTGGGGTCTTGGAAATGTGGATGTGGGTAGCCAAATCTTTAAGAAAACTGAGGAGTTCATAGGGTGCTGTAGCTAACTTCTATATGGAGCTGACATACAGGGAGTCAAGATCTCTGATGCCCTTTGGCTTCTCTTTTTTCATTATAATCTTGTCTGTTTGTTTTTCATGAAAGTAAACTCCGCTCAGAATCTGCAGGCCTATCAGAAGCTCCAACACATAAATAGTAATGCATATTAGCTTTCACAGTGGCATAAACTACCCCATGGTAATTTACATATGCAGGAGTATAAACATGGGATAGAAATCTCTTTTTTTTTGTCAAGTTAGCTAACATACAGTGTAGTCTTGGCTTCAGGAGTAGATTCCCATAATTCATCACTTATATATAACACCAAGTGCCCATCCCAACAAGTACCCTCCTCAATGCCCATCACCCATTGTCCCCATCCCCCACCGAACCTGCATGCCCATCAACCCTCAGTTTGTTGTCTGAATTTAAGAGTCTCTTATGGTTTGCCTCCCTCTCTGTTTGTGTCTTATTTTTCCTTCCCTTCCCCCATGGTCTTCTGTTAAGTTTCTCAAATTCCAAATATGAGTGAAAACATATGATATCTGTCTTTCTCTGACAGACTTATTTCACTTAGCATAATACCCTCCAGTTTCATCCACATTGTTGCAAATGGCAGATTTCATTCTTTCTCATTGCTGAGTAGTATTCCATTGTATGTATAAACCACATCTTCTTTATCCATTCATCAGTTGATGGACATTTGGGCTCTTTCCATAATTTGACTATTGTTGGTAGCACTGTTATAAACATTTGGGTATGCGTGTCCCTACAAATCAGCACTCCCATATCCTTTGGATAAATTCCTAGTAGTGCTATTGCTGGGTCATAGGGTAATTCTATTTTTAATTTTTTTAAGGAACCTCCACACTGTTTTCCAGAGCAGCCATACCAGTTTGCATCCCCACCAACAGTGCAAAAGTGTTCCTGTTTCTCCACATCCTTGCCAACATCTGTTGTTTCCTGAATTGTTAATTTTAGCCACTCTTAGCAGTGTGAGGTGGTATCTCAATGTGGTTTTGATTTGTATTTCAACATGGGATAGAAATCGTTAAGGGTGATAGACTGAAGGAACTTTCCACTGAAGTCAATAGCCCTGTAAAATATATTTCTTTTAAAAATTTTTTTAATGTTTATTTTTGAAAGAGAGAGAGAGAAAGAGAGAAGAGAGAGTGTTGGGGAGGGGCAGGGAGAGATGGAGGCACAGATTCCAAAGAGCCTGATGAGGGGCTTGGACCCGTGAGCCATGAGATCATGACCTGACCTAAAATCGGATGCTCAACTGACTGAACCACCCAGATGCCCCAATACACTTCTGGTACTGTAATCTCTACAATCTTTGGAAAATAAATCCCAGTTATATGTAGGTGCTTTAGGAAGTTGTGAAGAACCACCTTTTTCTCAGTTTGGTGGTTAATTCACATTGTTGACACCTGGTTTCTGTGGTGATGAAATATCTATTTCAGAGACTTTAGTGGAAAACTATAGCCAAAGGGGAAGCAATTAGAATTCCTAGTAGTTTCTCTAATCCTGAAACAACAAAATGGATGTTTGGTTAGTTTCTCCTCAAGAATTAGGCATCCTGCTGCCTATCCTGAAGTTGAAATCGAGCTGCCACTCTGTGATATAAAGATTAGTCAATCTACTTTTGCATTACACATTGTGGTTGACTCTTCTGTCTAGTTCATCAATTTATTCCTTTCTATGGAAGCATTACAATCCCATTTTTGTTTATTTTTATTTAAACAATGTTCCATGATAAGACTCTCATATACTATTTGATTTAGAATTTAATATTTATTAACAGTGACTATAAGCTGAAAAGGAAAGACTCCAACTTAATGCAGATTATTAGAAAATGGTTTCAGGTTGGTTAACATTTCTATAATGGAGTATAGTTTTTTCAACATGCAAGATCTCACTTACTAGCTATGAGATAAAGGTTGTTTAATCCCTCCAAGTCTTTTTTTTTTTTTTTAATTTTTTTTTTTCAATGTTTATTTATTTTTGGGACAGAGAGAGACAGAGCATGAACGGGCGAGGGGCAGAGAGAGAGGGAGACACAGAATCGGAAACAGGCTCCAGGCTCTGAGCCATCAGCCCAGAGCCCGACGCAGGGCTCGAACTCACGGACCGCGAGATCGTGACCTGGCTGAAGTCGACGCTTAACTGACTGCGCCACCCAGGCGCCCCTAATCCCTCCAAGTCTTAAAATGGTTCATAGAGTTAAAGATATCAATCATTAACTTACTGTGTGGATAATACAGAGAAAATTGTGGAAAAGGTAGTGAAGAAACTCACCACATAGTAGCAGGGGGGACATATATTGACTAAACTATCACAGAGCTATTTATTTAGAATTGCAGTACATACTATTCAGTACGATGGTTAGTGGTGGATTTAACATAGTCTTCTCTAGAAGGATCATGGGAGGAGTCTTGAGGAAATGATATTTAAACTGAGATTCCAATGAGTAGAGATTAGGCATGAGAAGTGGGGAGGAACATTCCAGGCAAAGAACACAGTATATGCAAAGGCCATGAAGTATGCAGTAGCTCAGTAGATTGTAGAAACTGAAAGAAAACTAATGTGGCCAGGGCTTAAGGAATGATGGGGAAATTATCAAGAAATGGAAGAATGGGGCGCCTGGGTGGCTCAGTCGGTTGGGCGGCCGACTTCGGCTCAGGTCACGATCTCGCGGTCCGTGAGTTCGAAACCCGCGTCGGGCTCTGGGCTGATGGCTCGGAGCCTGGAGCCTGTTTCCGATTCTGTGTCTCCCTCTCTCTCTGCCCCTCCCCCGTTCATGCTCTGTCTCTCTCTGTCTCAAAAATAAAATAAAACGTTAAAAAAAAAAAATTAAAAAAAAAAAAAAAAAGAAATGGAAGAAAATAGCCATATTGTGAATGGCCTTGTGAGTCATGTTACGGATTTTTTGATTTTTTTCCCGGTACATAATATATCATATAATGCATGACCAAAACATGAATTTCCTACTCTTCTTTCTGCACTGGAAAAAAACAGTTATGAGTTCAACTCCAGTTCTGCCACTTACCTTGGGCCAGCTTCAATACCCTTATTTATAAAATGAGAATGATTGTAGTATCAATTTTTTGGGATTATATGGGGTGGAGAGGGGCTTGTAAAGTGTCTGAGACTGTGCCTGACACACAATACTAGGTATGAATGTCTTTGGATTTGGGCAAGATATTCCCATAAGCTAATGTGGTCTGGGAGGTTTTCAGAGAAATGATAGCGTTTGAAAATAGGACTTAGGAAAAAACTTTTTGTGTGTGGGAAACAAACATGACAGGCATAGAGGTTAGAAAGAATCAAGTGTGCTTAGAGAATAATGTAGTAGAGCAGTTGGCTTGTAGAGGTTATTTTGGATTGTCCCCTTTATCCCCCTTATACATTCCAAGATCCACAGTGGATGCCTGAAACCATGGATAGAATTAAACACTTATATACTGTTTTTTCCTATGCATGCATACCTATCATAAAATTTAATTTATAAATTAGGCTCAGTAAGAGATTAACAGCAACTAATAAAATAGAATTATGATAACAATAGCCTGTAATAAACATTATGTGAAAGTGGTCTCTCTCTCTCAAAATACCTTATTGTACTGTACTCACCTTTCCTCTTGTGATGATGTGAGATGATAAAATGCCTACAGAATGAGATCAAGTGCAATGAATGACATAGGCACTGTGAGATCACATTAGGCCTGAGATTGACCTCAGGTAACTGAAACACCAGAAAATGAAACCACAATTGGGCAGGGAAGGCGGGGCACTACTGACCTCGGATTCAGAAGGTAGTTTCAGGATGGTTTTAAAAATCTTGGAATAATAAGAAAAAGGGATTTGCATTTATGTATTAGGCTACAAGTCACAATCTGACTGTAAACCTGAAGGTAGGTTTTGTTTGCCCCAGGTGCTGAGTTTTTGTTTATTTAGGTAGTTCTCAGTATTTAAACATTGGAAGATTTTATTTAAAATCTACATTTCTATTAACAATTCAAGTTTTGGTCTTCTTTTGGAAAAAAAAGCTGAATATCCATCTGCAATGGGCAACACTTGGCTGGAACTGAGTGGCCCCTATGGAAGGCTAAATGAGACATCATGACTTCCTGGCAGTGGGATTCAGGGAAGGAAGGAATTTATGGTAACTGCAAGAATTTGAGTCAGATGTCCAACTGGAGCAACTGATTGTGAAGTGAAAGTTAATGGGTTGAAAACTGTGGTGGAGCTTATGTAGAATTATAGATTTAACTATAAGTTAAAAAGATGTGAGAGTTAAAGCCTGTGAATGTTGAGTGGAGAGTGGGGTGGAGGAGGAGAGAGAGAGAGGAAGAGCAAAATACTAAGAAGTGAACTTTGGAGACAAGTAGAAGAAAGAAAAAAAATACCCCGTAAGAATGGATGAGACTTGGTCAAAGAAGTAAAAGGAAGAGCAGGATATTTTAATGTCATGGAGCATGAGGGAGAGAAGAGATAAAAATAGGGGAAGTCAGTAGAGGTCAAGGGCTCTGGAGATGTTTTGAGGCTATTGAGGATTGAACAGGCAGTTTTGATTCAGAAACCCTCAGTGACTTTTCATAATGTGGTATCAATGTAGAGATGGAGGCCAAAGCGAGAATAGTGTGTTACAGAGTGAACCGATGGCAGAGGGGTTAGAGACAGGTACGGAGACCAGATGACTGTGTGTGGAGGTACCTGGGTTATGTAAGTTTCCTCACCATCTTTACTTTTCCTTCCTCCCCTTTTAGGAGAAACTTCTGTCTGATGGCAGAAGTGATGAAATCTGTGACATAGGAATGAAGGGAATTTTGCTTATTTTGAAACCCATTCCTCATCAGCAGCTCTCCCTGTTTTTGCAAGTTGAACTTTGTGTGGTTTCTTATCTTTTTTGTTTGTTTAGATACTAGAAGTTCATGGAAGAAACCCAATGGAAAAGCCTAAATGTTGAAATAGAGCTACTCAGGCAATCTGTATGTTCTTGTTATATACTGGAACAATTTTATTAAGCTAGATATCCCACATTTGATTGTGAGTTTGACAGGGAAGATACGGAGACAGTTGAAAAGGGGTGAAATAATTAAAATTTGTTGATTTATTAAGTTATTCTGGGGTTATTAGGCATCATGTAAGTAACTGGTTCAGAGGGAAAAAACCTTTTTTTATTCTTGTATTTGCAACTTTTCTGAGTTTGACTGTGTTTCAAAGGAAAACAAATAAGCAAAATATAATGTGGATTTTTATGTAACCGGGAGGTAATTTAATTTCGCTACTGAATCTTAGTACTTTGGCAGTCAACTGGTTAGCCACATTAAACTGTTTGGGAATTTTTTTTTAAACTTATTAAGAGTAGGGGCGCCTGGGTGGCGCAGTCGGTTAAGCGACCGACTTCAACCAGGTCACGATCTCGCGGTCCGTGAGTTCGAGCCCCGCGTCAGGCTCTGGGTTGATGGCTCAGAGCCTGGAGCCTGTTTCCGATTCTGTGTCTCCCTCTCTCTCTGCCCCTCCCCCGTTCATGCTCTGTCTCTCTCTGTCCCAAAAATAAATAAACGTTGAAAAAAAATTAAAAAAAAAAAAAAAAAACTTATTAAGAGTCTGTGAAGTTTCCTTCATATTTATCAGATTTTATTAAAATGATATTTAATTCTGGTTTGAAGGTGAGAGGTTTACCTAAAAATGAAAAATCGGTCCCCTTTTGACAAACTCTAAATGAAATGAATTTATTCATAATATTGTGCACAGTACAGGCATATTTAAAATTTAAATTATCATTTTTTTTATAAATACAAAAAATATTTTAAGAAGGTAGATGGTCAGCATGAAAAATTGCCTGCTAGAAATATAGTCCTGCAGAGTAACCTCATCAAGAAAGACCAATTTTAAAAGATGGGCCTTATTTTATATTCTGAAGGTCAGCAGCTTGAGGCTGTGCCATATCTAATTTTCTCAGTCCTCTTGCTGCCGAGCCTTCAGGGCAGAAAGAAGTGAACTACAGGAACGCTGCAATTACATAAGCAAGGATGGATTGCCTCACAAATGGCACAATCAATGAACAATGGAAATTCAATCGGCTGTGACCCGATCAAGTACCAGTGTAGGGGAAAATCCAAAGGCTTAGCACCTCCTGGAAGGTGGCTTAGTCTTCCTTTGTTCATGCCTTATACTATTAGTTGAGGGGAAGAAATCCAGTGGTCGAAGTTATTTGCTTCTGCTGTTACCTCCGCTGCTGCTGCTGCTTCTGCTGCTTTTTAAAAAGAATTCCAGTTTGATAAGCAACAAGCAGCAACTCATTGCTTTCCATTGTGGTGTGACATTTGCAAGAGAAATATGTAGGAGGCTAATGAATCTTTGTGACAATATATATGAATCTAAGAACCTCTTTAAGGTAATTTTTTTTTTAATTTTTTTTTCAACGTTTATTTATTTTTGGGACAGAGAGAGACAGAGCATGAACGGGGGAGGGGCAGAGAGAGAGGGAGACACAGAATCGGAAACAGGCTCCAGGCTCTGAGCCATCAGCCCAGAGCCTGACGCGGGGCTCGAACTCACGGACCGCGAGATCGTGACCTGGCTGAGATCGTGACCTGGCTGAAGTCGGACGCTTAACCGACTGCGCCACCCAGGCGCCCCTCTAAGAACCTCTTTAAATTGTAGTTTTAGAAGCACATCTGAATGTGGAACTCAAATCTTTTAGCTAAACCATGTGGATAGAGAATTTATTATGACAGAGATTCTGTGTGCTTGTGCTAGTATTGGGGCCAAATGAGGTAAAGGACAGTGCATGGAAAGGAGAGGTATTCTTCTTATGATATCTAGGAAAACTGAAGTTTAAGAATTTTAACTTGGAGGGGCACCAGGGTGGCTCAGTCAGGTAAGCCTCTGACTCTTGGTTTCCACTCAGATCACAATCTTGTGGTTCGTGAGTTTGAGTCTTGCATCAGGCTCTGTACTCTCAGTGTGGAGTCCACTTGGAATTCTCTCTCCCTCTCTCTCTGCCCCTCTACCACTCACTTGCTCTCTCTCAAAAATAAATAAATATACTTAAAAAAAAGAATTTTGAGTTTGAAATAGTCCAGTTGAAAGTCCTAGAATAGCTAACAACAACAACAACAACAACAACAATAATAATAATGATAATAAAAAGAAGCAGCACTTTCAGATTCTAAGCTAGAGAGCAGTAGAATTTAGTTTATGACTTTTAGGTAAATAGCGAATTTTACTGATTTAAAATATAAATTTTTCTAAGTGGAAGGGAAGCAATTAATTTCCATAGGTCTTTGACTTAAAAGCTGACTCTGGACAATAGGAATAACTTCTCCTTAGGTTTTGATATTAGAATAAAAACATTTCCCAAGTATAATCTTTCAAGACCTCTCTCCTAAGTGGATGCATTAGTTAGGTAAAAGAACTTTAGGAAGATTTAAAAAAAAAAAAAAAAAAAGAATGCTCAGTATCTACCTTAAACATGACCAATATAGATATTTGTAAAAAAAAAAAAAAAGTTGGTATGATAGTAGTCAAAGGGATATAGCATCAGTATCATTGACTGTTTGCTAAATAACTGTAAGCAAAGCATTGGAGCTTAGAAAAGTCCATTTTTGTACAAATCTAACTTTGCTTTCTCTCCACAGTTTTTCTTATTTTTACAGGGTTGTATTGATTCTCAGCTGAGAGTTAAGTGCTTTTCTAAACCACAGATGCCCTGACTTTGCCTTCCTCCCTACTCCCTGCCTTCATCAAGGCCAAATGAAGTTTGCCAGTTACCAATGGGAGTTTGTTAGACACCCGATTTTGGTGGGTAGGAGAAAAAAAAAGTCAAGGATCATTGTTAGTGGAGAAAACAAATGATTCCTAGAGATTAGAATTTTGGTTCCAGTCTTTGAACAGTGCTTTGCCCAAAATAATTGTAAAATGGGAGAATTATAAAATTAGTCTGTGATGGTTATTATTAGTCAGTGGTATCTGTTTTCTACCTCAGACATGCAGGGGGATTGGATATCCCCCTATACCCAGGGTTATATGGTTAGCTTTGGCCAAGGCGGTGAGAAGAGGAAGGTGTGTCACTTCAGGGTGAAGCCTTTAGCTGTGAGTGCTTCAGTCTATAGTTCTCCGGTCTTCTCCACCATCGTGGAACATGTGTGTAATAGATGTAATCTGCATTGCTGAGCAAAAATCATTGATGTCAATGCTTTGGGGAGTCCACCCCGCAGTGAAGTCATATGAATAAGACATAGACATTTGTTTTTGCAAGTTACAGAGAGTTTGCAATTGTTACTGCAGTGCAATCTGTCCTGTCTTTTTGACTGAGAAGGAAATAATAGGAAATAATATTTCCTCAGCACAGAGCCCCACACGGGCCTCGAACTCATGAGCTGGGAGATCATGACCTGAGCTGAAGTCTGACGCTTAACGGACTGAGCCATCCAGGCACTCCTCAGTTTTTTATTCTCATTTAATGGGTGTGGGAATGAAGATATGGAGAGTTTAAGAAACTTGCCTAATCTTATAAATCTAGTAAGTAGCAGATATAGGATTTGAACCCAGGTAGTCTGAGCTTAGCATCTGTACTCTTTCTAAATACATTATAGTGTTTCTGTAATAAGAATCTTAATTAGGGGCGCCTGGGTGGCTCCATCAGTTAAGTGTCTAACTTTGGCTCAGGTAATGATCTCACTGTTTTTGAGTTCGAGCCCCCTGTGGGGCTCTGTGCTGACAGTTCAGAGCCTGGAGCCTGCTTCGGATTCTGTGCCTCCCTCTCTCTCTACCGCTCCCCCACTTGTGCTCTGTTGTCTGTCTCTCTCTCTCTCAAAAAATAAACATTAAAAATTTTTTTTAAAAAGCATCTTAATTAATTTTAGTTTTTCTTTCTTTTTTTATCCCTTCTCCAAGGAAACCACTAAAAGTAATTTAGAACATCTAGATCTAATTCCCAGAAACACTTGGAAAATATCCATATTATATATATGGAATAATATGTTGATACTCTTTGAAAAAAATAAACCATGTTTTATATGTAAAATATTTCAAATGTGTACCACAGTCTCAAAGTTGGGGGAAGAGAGGCTTTATATTAATTGTTACCTATCTTAGAAATTTTTCTTGGACTCTAGAAAGTAGTATTAATCTTCTCTCTAAAAAATGCTCTGTTGGTTTTCTGGCTTAAGGAAAATCTATAATGACCACATTATTCATTGCTTGCATTATGCTTTAATATTTTTATTAGAAGATAGGAACAGTCTAATTAATTCATCTAAGTATGAATATTTGAACTTTTTTTCCCTCCAACCTTTCAGTAAAAGAAAATACTTGACTTCTTGTATGTTTGTAATTATGGAACTTGTTGATTTTGTTTACTGCATTTATTACTGATTTACACATTCATTTATAGTATTCTTTCCTGTTTTTCTTTCGTTGCTTTCATCTTGATCCTAGTGTGCATGGACAGACCTTGATAAATGGCTTATGTTAAGTGCAGACATGAGTTTCTCAGGAATCATACTGCATACAGCTTATATATATGTAATATTATATATCATAGATTATCTGATTGTGTATGGTATATAATATTATATATCATCACATATATACTCATATACATGATTATGTATGATGTATAATATTATATAGGATCATATATATGATTATGATATATATAATTTATATTATGTATATTTTTAAAATATATATAATTTTTAAAAATTTAGTACAAGGACAATGAGTTGTAGGCTCTCCCACTTACTGTGTTATTGCATAGATGTAACAAACTTTGGGGAACACGTGATGTAAAAATGTTAAAATGCTTTCTTTGAGTATTTAGAGGATGTGCCACATTGAAATTTGGGATGTTTGTAGAGTCTGTAATGGATTGAGAAGGGAATTCACATGTAATTGTTCTCTAGCTCATGCCTGAGCTTTTCCATTCTTTAATACTAACAACTATGGCAATACAAAAGCAGTTAACTAATTATGGAACACTTACTGTGGCTCAGGCCCTGTGCTAAAACTATATATGTATTCTTTGACTCCTTCCAACACCTTATGAAATAGATATAATGCACTTTTATAGCTCTGTAAACAAAAGGACAGAGAGATTAAGTGACTTGACATATAGTGGTGGACTTAATTTTTCAACCAGTTGGGTCACACACTATGAAGCACAATTTCTGTAATGAGTTGTAACTGCACTCTTTAACTTCTGTCTGGTTGTCCTGTGACTGTTTAGACATCAGGACCTAGAGGGTACAAAAGAATGAGAACTATGTTACAATTCTAAAAATTTTTAATCAGAGATGTAGTTTCCCTTTTTGTCCTGTGTCAATTGTGCTTCCATGTATCTTCCATTCTCTCATTTTAGAGGAATTGTAAATCTTCACTGCTTTCCCAGAATCAACTTTTACATGTGTTCTTGACTAAGTGTTGTTTTTTTCCCCCTAAAAATCACGTCACCTTGAATCTTATTTCCCTTTAAGTAGTTTGGCAAAGAATAACTCAGTACTCATTTCCATCCACTGTACGTCCACTTGATAAGCTCACACTCCGCGGATACTTTACCAGCAATTTAACCAATCATACTAGGTAATAGAAGGGCAGGGATCAGGGTTCAGTCACCTTTATATCCACAGTGGAATGCAGATAACCTTGTGGATATCAGTTGCTCTGATTTAAAAACTTTGCCATGTGCAGATGTACTTTCTTAATCTATTTTATATTGGGGTTCCTATATAGATTGTAGGTACATATTACCTGAATCATCCATCCTACCTGAACCCAAAATGACTTATGAATCTTCTTGCTATCAAGGCATCAGAGTTTGAAATTTTCTTTTTTTTTCCTCCAAATTTTTATTTAAATTCCAGTTAGTTAACATACAGTGTAATATTAGTTTCAGGAGTAGAATTTAGTGTTTCTTTACTTACATTTAACACCCAGTCCTCATCACAGCAAGTGCTCTCCTTGATACCCACCACCCATTCAGCCCATCCCGTCACCCAGCTCTCCTCCAGCAACTCTCAGTTTGTCTTCTATAGTTAAAAGTCTCTTTTATGGTTTGCCTCCCTCTCCTTTTTTTTTTTTTTTAATTTTCCCTTATGTTTTTGTTTTGTTTTGTTCCTTAAATTCCATATATGAGTGAAATCATATGGTATTTGTCTTTCTCTGCCTGACTTATTTCGCTTAGCATAATACTCTCTAACTCCATCCGTGTCATTGCAAATGGCTACATTTCATTCTTTTTTGATGGCTGAGTAATAGTCCATTGTATGTATATACCACCATTTTCCATTCATCAGTTGATGAACATTTGGACTTTTTCCTTAATTTAGCTGTTGTTGATAATGCTGCTATAAACATTGGAGTACATGTATCCCTTTGAATCATTATTTTTGTATCCTTTGGGTAAATACCTAGTAATGCAATTGCTAGATTGTAGAGTAGTTTTATTTTTAACTTTTTGAGGAACCTCCATTTGTTCTCTAGAGTGGGTACACCAGTTTGCATTCCTCATGGGTCTAAGTGCCATTATGAGGCAGTTGGCTTTCTTTGCTTCTCTTTAGCTCATTTATCTTTAAGTTGTAGTAGAGACTATTTTACAGTCAGCATGAGTTTCTAGTCATCGAGCCAAAGACACACATATTACATGGAAGGAAAATACTTTACTTATGTGGTACAGACCCAGTGCCCTTGTGAGTAGGGACTGAAAAAGTTGTCTCTCTGGAACACACCAGATTCCCAGTTTCAGATTTAATAGTTGGACCAATAACATATTACCATATTGTCAGTTATTAGTCATTTTGTAGTCAATAAGTTAACCAAATAAACCAAATTTTATTGATCAAATGAAAATTATTGCTTAAAAGTGATAAAAGACAAATACTGAATGGCCTCACTTATAGGTGGAATCTAAACAAAACAAAACAAAACAAAAACGTAAGCTTACAGATACAGAGAATAGATCGGTGGTTGCCAGAGTGGGGAGCAGAAGGGGGTTGGATGAAATGGGTGAAGGGGGTCAAAAGGTACAAACTTCCAGTTATAAAATAAATGTCATGGGGATATAGCATGATGACTATACTTAATAATACTGTATTGCATATTTGGAAATTATGAAGAGAGTAAACCTTAAAAGTCCTCATCACAAGAAGAAAGAAAAAAAAAGACAAAAATTTTGTGCGTGGTGACGGATGATAACTAGACTTACTGTGGTAATGATTTAGCAGTGTGTACAAATGTTGAATCATTATGTTGTATACCTGAAGCCTGTATAATGCTATTTGTCAATTATGCTTTAATTAAAAAAACAATAAAAAGTAAAAAAGTGATAGCAATGAGATAACCTAAAAATATTATATTTCTAGGACACATTTATGGTATTGCCATAAATAATGATATAAATCTTAATATTTTGTTATTTGGAGTAAAAGCTGAATATATTCTGTTAAGCACTTAAATTTTGAAAATATAAAACTGATTTTTATTAATTGTTTTATTTATTTTATTTTTTTTAAACATTTATTTATTTTTGAGACAGAGAGAGAGCATGAACAGGGGAGAGTCAGAGAAAGAGGGAGATACAGAATCTGAAACAGGCTCCAGGCTCTGAGCTGTCAGCACAGAGCCCGACGTGGGCTCCAACCCACAGACCGCGAGATCATGACCTGAGCCGAACTCAGATGCTTAACCAACTGAGCCACCCAGGCGCCCCTTTATTAGTGTTTTAAAATTCTGGGTCCTGACTGTTTAACACCTGCTACATGTGTCTACTAGAAACATTTCATTATTTCGCCTGAATAGTTTAAGAGCTATTTGAAATGTGATTTGTAATTACACGATTAGTCGATCTAATTTGATAACGTTTTCTCTTATCTAGGTTTAATTAACTTATAAAAAATTTAATTTTTAAATTTATAATCAGTAAAAAATATCTTTAATTAGGAAGATTTTCCTTTTTTTAATTACATATCTAGTTATTTCAAAGTCTGTATCTGATGGAAATAATAATACTTTTAAATCAAAATTGCTTAAATCCTAGAAGATGATTTTACTCCATATGTGTGTATTTGTATGAGTAAGTGTGCACACACGTGTGTGTGTGAGTTTGTGAGTGAGTGGTAAAGTGTTACAGAATACATAATATTTTATTACAGTAATGATAACAAAGCATCGTTACCATAGTTATTTAATTTCTCAAGCACATACGTTCTGAAAGAAGAATTTAGGGAAGATTAAGTACCTTGTTCATGTTTACTTGGCATGCAGGTGGCAGATCTGGGATGAAAAACCAGATGTGTTAGACTCTGGAGTGTGTCAGCATCTCACTGTATCATAATTCCTCTCCAGTTAATCCTGTTTTATGCTCATAATACCAGTGTTTCAGATTTAAAAACAAGCCAGGCACATATATACATATATACACACCTATATGTTTGTGGTCCTACTATATTTATTTTTTCCAACGTTTTTTATTTATTTTTGGGACAGAGAGAGACAGAGCATGAACGGGGGAGGGGCAGAGAGAGAGGGAGACACAGAATCGGAAACAGGCTCCAGGCTCTGAGCCATCAGCCCAGAGCCCGACGCGGGGCTCGAACTCACGGAGCGCGAGATCGTGACCTGGCTGAAGTCGGACGCTCAACCGACTGCGCCACCCAGGCGCCCCTGGTCCTACTATATTTATAAGAGTGGAGTATTTTTGGCTCTAGAATTTATTTATTCATTAACTCATTTGTTCCTTCCTTCATTCTTTCTTTCTCTTGTTCATTCATTGAACATTTATTAAATGCCTTCTACAATCCAGGAGCTATTCCAGATACTGAATGAGATTCCAGATAGATTGTAACTTTGAAGGGCAATTTCATACATCAAAGGAAAAGAGTG
This sequence comes from Puma concolor, assembly GCF_028749965.1. NCBI lineage: Eukaryota > Metazoa > Chordata > Mammalia > Carnivora > Felidae > Puma > Puma concolor. The sequence continues at coordinate 38,290,799 of NC_141673.1, read as the reverse complement.
TGTTTGTGTGCAATGAGATAGCTTTCATTTTTCTGTTTAAAAAGAGTAATTATGAGTGCTATGTACTATCTAGTTATAATTTTTGAAAATATGGGTAATAAAATTTGTTTTATTTGACAATTGACTCTACCCTGAATTACCTTTGACTGTTGAGGTGTGAATAGCTAGAGTTTAGAACCTCACATTTTGGTCAACAGAAGCCATTTTCTAACTAATGAATCTTTTCATAGATAAGAGAATCAGCCATTTTAAATTTTATCCATTTGTACAATCTCTCATTTTCTGCTAGAGGTGCTAATACACAGGAAAGTGAGGAGAAGACAAGTAACAACAAAGAGAATAAAGGGAAATAATGGGCTTAGAACCAGCTAGACGATGAACTCTTGGATAATTGAGTAAACTGCACTGTATTCAAGTTTCATATTATGGAAATGTTAATGGAAAATGTTTTATTTATGAATATAATACATATGTAGATATTGGGGACATTGACAAGGATAAAGCAAAGATACAGTTTGTGATATTGTTCTCAGATTATTTTGAGGATAAGGCTAGGGAAAAAGGCATAATAAAAATTTTAAGTTATGTTCAATAGTATCTAGTCAAATTCAGTGATCTTTGTAGATATGTCCATAGCATGCATGCTTGTATCTGAGTGTAAGGTTGTTTCAGTGACAAACGAAGGTGGGAAGTTGGATGGGACATAGTAGGGTTTAATTAAGAGAGCAGAGGTTTTATGATTACAAGGCCTAGGTTTGAGACCTAGGTTTGAATTGACATGGCCTCTTCAGTGACATTGCTTTATTAAAATAATTTTGATTAGGGGCACCTGTGTGGCTCAGTCAGTTGGGCGTCCGACTTTGACTCAGATCGTGATTTTGTGGTCTGTGGGTTCGAGCCCCACATTGGGCTCTGTGCTGACAGCTCAGGGCCTGGAGCCTGCTTCAGATTCTGTTTCTCCCTCTCTCTCTGCCCCTCCCCTGCTGATGCTCTATTTCTGTCTCTCTCAAAAATAAATAAACATTAAAAAAAACTTGATTAAAATTTAGGTTTATGCTTTTTTTTTTCCCCATAAAGAAGCAATAGTTCTTTAAATTCTAATTGGGTAAACTCAGGAAAGCTGAAATAGATGGAAAATCGGCTGTATAGTTCAATATCTCAATACATTCTCAGTGTATATCTTGGCATATTTTGCATATTTTCCTTCAGCCTTTTTATTTCATTTAAAATTTTTATTTTGTAATGATTGTAGACTCACAAGAAGGTACAATAATAGTGCAAAGAGATTTGTTTGTGCCTCTCCCTCAGCCTTTCCTAGTGGTGATGTCTTACACAACTGGTATATTATCAAAACCAAAACTATTATATTATCAAAACCAAAATCTACATTGGCACAGTACAATGAACTAAACTAATAAACTTTAATCAGATTCACCAGTGTTTGCAGGCACACATATTTATTGTGTATGTGTTTTGCTTTTTGAAACTCTATATGTCTGTAAGTCTGTTTGACACTCTAGGTCTCTATTTTCGTTCTTACAGAAAAATGGAATTATACTATCCATACTATTGACAGGTCTTTTTTCCACTGCAATAAGCTATATTTTTTCCATTCTTCTATTCTTCTATTCAGTGATTTTTAATGTTTGCAGAATGTTTTAACATATTGGATGAATGTTATTTATTTCACAATCCCTTCATGCTGAAATTTAGGTTGTTTCTCTTTATTGTTATTATAAACAGGCAGATATACTTACATCTTCGGATACAGCATTCTGAAGATTTCTCTCTCTGTCTCTGTCTTTCTCTGCTTCTTTCTTTCCTTTCTTCTTGCTGATGAATTCTTAGATTTCTAGATCAAAGAGATATTATACCCTTTCTAATATAGAGTCAAATTTTTTGTTCAAAAACATTAATACTGTGAATAAGGTATCACAACCTTCTTCCTTATGAAATATCTGAAGAATAAATAAAGATAATAATCTAGTGGACATCGAACACTGGGCTTTGTAAAATCTTAATGTTGTATCACATTTCCTTTAAATCTTTTTGTTTTAAGCAGGAAAACAAAATTGATGCCCCCTTTGTAGCTCTGCCAACTACACAATCTTTGTAGAAACAATCTCAGAATAATTTATGTAGCTCAGTGGGAAGAAAAAGCTCTTTTCAGACATTCTAAGATGACTGATTGTATTCCTCCTCTTTAATAAGAGCTTGTATTAAACATCTCTCTGTGGACATGAGCTAAGTGTTGTGCAGAATGAGTTAATGAACGTGGTGTCTGCGTTCTGGGAGCCTCAGCTGTAGAGGAGAGTTTCATCAGAACATTGTGGTGTGTAATTCTACATGAGTTATAGCCTTAAAGAGAAAGAAATGGATAGCTAAGATGAAAATGCAATGTGAAAATAGGAAAAAATATACAGTCCTAACGTTCTCATGGTTAGAGCACATTAATTTCAATCCTTACCTATTTCTCGCCTCACTTCCTATTTCTCCTTAACCAGAGTAAAGTAACACCATATTAACAAATTAGCTTCCTTCTCCCCTGCGTGGTCCTGGGGCCACTATCTCTCTTCTCCTTTCCTCCCCCTTCCCTTTTTTTTTTTTTTTTTTGTTCTTTCTTCATCACTTCATCATTGTTATCAGCATTAAATTCTGAGACCTCTTTTTCTTCCCTTCAACCAATACTGATTGACATTGGAGGTGTACCTTTTCTTCCGTCCCTTCCTGGTTCTCTGGATAGTTTTGAGGTTCCAGGGTTACCTTCTGGGAGACCTTTTGAGCACCCTGATCTGTAAGTCTGGTTTTCTAGGAACCTGCCCCAGTTTGGAGTTTAGTTCCTTATGAGCTCATCATGGCTTGTTTCTTAGTTGGTTGATTGAGGACCTCTGCTCCTAAGAGTATGCTAAATACCGTCTTGAAGAGGGCAGAATGATGCAGTTTACTTTTCTTTAAAATGTTCTTTTAAATTTATATTCATTTATGATTATATTTCAATCTTAATAGATTTGTGCTTTGAAATTCAAATGTATTTCAATTGTATCTTTAACATTTGACCTTTAATATTAATTTAATTCATTATAATTTTCTCTTTTATTTTTTATATTAAACTGAATCCTATTTCTGTTTGCTTAAACCCTGTTTTTCCTGCATTTCCTCTAGAATAAAAATGAGGCAAACAAGGCAAAATGGTGTCTTTACTTTCAGCTTTGAATTTAACTGTCGGACATGACTCACAGTCTGTGGATCTTTAAAATCCTTCATTCATGCCTTTTCTCTTCATTGACAGTGTGGATCCAGTTCAGATAACAGGTATTGATTTCTTGAAAGTCTTTCTTTCTATTCTTTTTTCCTGTTGGCTGCATTTCTCACCTTTGGCAATTCACTCAGTTTTAATCCGAGATGATCTGGCAGAGATGCAGATGCCTGGGCTGTCCTTTCATGTAGAGATGGGACAGTCTGTGGCTAGGGCTGGTGGATGGGGCCAGGTTCTGCACACACGTACTCATGTATAAAGGATTGGTAGGGCTAAAGAATGTCGCTCTCTTTGTGTTAGGTTTTTCTGTTAAAATAATTGTCCTATAGAGAGATGTGCTTTCCAAGTACGTTTACAAAAACAATATCCCTAGTGGTTAAATTAACGTAAGGTTATTATGCTGCCCCAAGTAGGCAATTACCCAATTTGGAGGGTTTCCTGGAACAGTCAGTTGATACTGCTCAAGGCCAAGTATCTGTAATTTAGATGAGATGTCCCTGTGTGAAGAAAGCAATGTGATGCCCTCTTCAAAATGCTTAAAGCCTTGTCTGTTTGTGTGCAATAGTAGTCTTTGGAGCTTGTCATTGTTTTTACTGAGTGTTTACCTCATGAGACTCTTTTTCTTATTTGTGTTAATGTGTCAGAAGAGTACTATTTCAATTCACGTTCATTCACACTTGCAGGCATTTACTTAAAAATAATTATTGAGCATTTGCTGTGTGCCATTAATGAGCTAGCATGTGGTCTCTGCGCACAGGAAACAGCTTCTCGAGAAGGTTCACGAATTACTCAAATAAGCAGACAGACATGTAAAATTGGAAACTCATCACATTTTCCTTAGAGGCAGAAAGCACTGGGCTATAGTCTGCCATGTGTTAGTTTTATAATTCTGGGGAGTTATTTGACCTCTCTGAGGCTCATTTCTCATCTATAACATGGGAATAACAGTGTCTTCCTCAGGGGATAGTGTGTGGATTAAATGATTTGATGCATATAAATTTCCAGATGCAGAACCTGGCATACTGGTGATTCCTTTTCATACTTCAAAACTGTTTCTTTTTCTTCTTATTCCAGGTCTCCCTTAAAGACAACATAAACTTGGCATCCAGAGATGGGGAAAAAAAAAACCCTCAATTTTCTTTGATGTCACTCTTCCCCTACTTCTAGTTCCTTTTTAATTTGTTTCTATAATAGTTCCTCTTCCCCCAAGTTTTCATTACTTACTTTGCCTTTCTTGGCTAGTCAGTATAGATCCTAGCTGATTCCATTTCGTCCTTTGCCTCTCAAGACTGACCTGAAATCCATTTCTAAGCACAGCATTCTCCAGCTCTGAACCCTTTAATGGCCTGCCCTTCCTTAACTAGGCATTCCAGGCTTTTCAGATAAGGCTTACTCTCATCTTCGTTGCTTTAGTTCAGGTTATGCTCCACGCTAAACACACATCTATTTCAGCGGCATTAATGCACTTCTAAAACAGAACCTGAACTTTGCCTACTTTTTGCACATGTTCCACTTGCCATTGCCATTAAAGAATCATATTTCCATTAATTTTCAATGCTGCCTCCCCTCAACTGCCTTCACTTTTCACCCTTTTAGATAAAAGCCAGTTGAAAGATTTGCACAAGCCCAAAGAGATGTCAGAGCATCCCCCTTCTCTTGATATCCTCACTTCTCAGCCACATTGTCTATACTCCAGGCTTTTCTCTCCCTTATACCCCTACATATCCTTTTCCCTTATACCCCTTATATCCACTGCAGGGAGCCTCAATCCTCATCACTGTATGCAAACTGCTGTCCCCAAGATCACCAGTACCTGTTTGTTCCTTAATTCAATGGATTGACTTGAAGTCCTACCTCATTTGATCTCCCTTCAGTATTTGACTCTGGGGACCACCTCTGCCTCCTCTAAATTCCCTACAAGTGCAGTGTCCAACAGGAAAGTTGGTAGCCACATGTGGCTATTTTAATTTAAGTTTAATTTGAATTAGGATTAAAATTCAGTCCTGCAGTAACATTAGCCAAGTGTGGCTAACTGAGCACTTGAAAGGTTGGCTAGTGTGACTGAAGAACTAAATTTTGAATTGCATTTACTTTTAATTAATTAAAATTTAAATTTAGCCAGCTACCTGTGGCTATGCAATTGAACAGTGAAGGTACAGAAAACTTCCATCATCACAGAAATTTCTGTTGTACAAGCCTTCACTAGAGACAAGACTGGCAAAGTTTTTAACAGGTCAAATGGTAAGTATTTTTGGTTTTGCGGGCCAGATAGATTCTGTTGCAAGCACTCAATCTTGCTATTATCAAGCAAAAGCAGCCACAGAGAATACAGAAACAATGGAGTGTGGTTGTGTTTCAATAAAACTTTATTCACATAGATTGTGGGCCAGATTTGGCATGTGACTATAGTTTGCTGACTCCCCTTGAGCCCCAGTTTCTTTGATATGCATTCTTTTCATTCTCTTCCTCTTTTTCTCTAAAATTCTTTTTTCAGTCTTCTGTATTTCTCAAACCCTTCCCTCCCTTCCATCTCTATCACCACAACATTATTATTGCAAAAAAGTCTTGAAACAGTCGCCCTCCCCTTATGTCCTGCTTCAGCCCCAATCATACCCATTGCCACAAAACTGTGCTTTCATAACTTATCTAATCCAGTTTCCCCATTTGTAAATGTGTATAATGATAGTAACTGCCTAATAGGGTTATTGAAAGGAGTCAAGGAAATGTGTATGAAAGCATGTTTGTGGAGAGTGTAGAGTACTTTCGTATTAACTCCTCAGTGCAGAATAAGAGGTTGTGACTTGGAGCCTGACTGCTTGACATCCAATCCAAGCCTGTAACACACCAGTGTGGACCTCGACTAGGCCACTTAACCTCTCCATACCTCAGTTTCCTCATCTGTAAGATGAAGACGATATTGGTGTCTACATTGAGTCATTATGAAAATTGAATGAATGTGTGTTAAATGTTCATAGTGTTGTCTTGGTATAGAGTAAGTGCTATGTTGTTGGGTTTTCTTTGTTTTGTTTTCCTGGTTTTATAGATGGAGGAAGAAATACCTAGGCATGTTAATTTGCCTGCAGGCCTGCAACTATTACATGACATGCCCGAGATTTGAGCTCTGGTCTTTTGACCTCAAGGCTCAGACCTTTATAACTAGACTACATTCCTTGCAACATCACCAGTTCCTAACCACATTCCCCTAGCCAGAATTAATCTCTTTTTTTTTACTGTGCTTTCATCACACTTTGTTTCTACCTCTGCCAGGAAGTTGGCCACATTTTGCTTCTTATTATAGTTATTGTAAATCAGTATGCCTGTAAATCAGTATGTTCTGTAAATCAGAATGGTGGACATGTTCCCAATTATATTTTTTGCCTTTTCTTAACAGTTTCAGGTCGAACCAACAACAAATTATTGTTAAATTTGTTGGATAGGGGCGCCTGGTTGGCGCAGTCGGTTAAGCCTCCGACTTCAGCCAGGTCACGATCTCGCGGTCCGTGAGTTCGAGCCCCGCATCGGGCTCTGGGCTGATGGCTCAGAGCCTGGAGACTGTTTCCGATTCTGTGTCTCCCTCTCTCTCTGCCCCTCCCCCGTTCATGCTCTGTCTCTCTCTGTCCCAAAAATAAATAAACCTTGAAAAAAAAAAATTTAAATTTGTTGGCTAAAAACAAACAAAAAAAAACATTTGAAGAGAAAATCATTATTTAAAAAAAGTTAATGTTTTTATTTATTTATCTTGAGAGAGAGACAGAGAACATGAGCAGAGGAGGGACAGAGAGAGAGACACAGAATCTGAAGCAGGATCCAGGCTCTGAGCCATCAGCACAGAGTCCAATGTGGGGCTCTAACTCACAAATTGCAAGATCATGACCTGAGCCAAAGTCAGATGCTTAACTGACTGAGCCACCGAAGAGCCCTGAGGAAATAATTATTGATAGTTAATATTGGAGGTTATAATCTGCCAAAGTCTGCCTATCATATAATAAATTATTTCTTATAAATGTTACACATTCCTAATATAGATTTAGTATTTTAGTAGGTAGATAACCAAATATATCCATTACCCTCAAATTCTTTTCAGTATGTTATCCTTAGATTTATTTAACTTTTGAAAAAGAACTTGAATTTTTTTTTTTTTTTGAAATTGTGCCAAAATAAAAACCCAAATAGGAGATCATCAAGGAAGGACATTGTAATATGATCCAGGGAAAGGATCTCATATCAGAAGGTAAATTATATGTTGGACTTTCCAGTTATTTAGTAGAAAATGTATGTCCAGTACAGAAATCACTAGCTGGGACTACAGAGAGGGTTGCAACATTGCAACTACCAAATATACTCATGTCAATAACTATTTCATGCAGATTGAAATATGGCAGTTTGTGAAAGAGTTTCATAGTCCACGCTACTGAAAGTACAATAAGTTTTGTTCTTGAAATAGGAGGGAGTGGTGAAATTGAGAGGAACATTTTAGTCTTTAGTTCTTCTAAAGAAGAAGTCAAATTCAGACAAGCTTCCCTCCAAAGAACTGAGTCAAAGTTTTGATTCTGGATGTAAACTAGCAGGGTTAATGAGGAAAAGGCAAGGGAAAATAGAAAATTATGCATAAGAAGAAGCCTCAAAAGAATTTCAAGAGCTTTCTTCTTTTTTTAGACATTTATTTATTTTTGAGAGACAGAGAGAGAGAGAGTGAGTGGGGGAGAGGGCAGAGAGAGAGAGAATTCCAAACAGACTCTGTGTTGTCATTGCAGAGCTCAGTGTAGGGCTTGATCCCACGACCCTGGGATCATGGCCTGAGCCAAAATCAAGAGTCTGATACTTAACCAACTGAGCCACCCAGGCGCCCCAAGAGCTTTCTTCTTAAAGGAGCTCCTTCTGAAGCCTCTCAGCTCCACCTCTCTGAGCTCAGACACAGATGATGGTGCACCTTGGCTTCTTTTCAGGGACATCTACAATTCTATAGTGACTACATAATTATACCAGCTGAGATTACACTCATTTCTTTTGCCCTGGAATGTATCCCTCTGCCTCTAAAATTGTAAAACATGACAATTTTAAAGTTTGTTTGAATTTACCAAAATAGATGGGTCTGGGGACTTTTCTCTCAGTCGGAATAGACTAGGCTGTGCTGCAGGAGTAAACAGCTTTCAAATAACCCTAGTTTAAAATAGCCCAGGTGTATCTCACTCATGTAAATGTATCTTTGATTACGCAGCAAATTTGTTTCATATCATCCGTGTTCACTCAAGAATACAGGTTGGGGACACCTGGGTGGCTCAGTCAGTTGAGCATCTGGCTCTTGATTTCAGCCCAGGACATGATCTCATGGTTCGTGAGTTCAAACCCTAAATTGGGCTGTGTGCTGACAGCATGGAGATGGCTTGGGATTCCCTCTTTCTCTCCCTCTGTGCCCCTCCCTCTCTCTCCCTCTCTTTCTCTCTCTCTCTCTCAAAATAAATACATAAACTTAAAAAAATACAGATCGACAGTGCTGTCACCATTTGGAATGTCACTGGTCCTTGTGACACAGAGAAGGAAATGTGGAAAACACACACTGAATCTTAAAGACTTCTTGCATTATTTCTGTAGCCACGTCATGGGCCACAGCAAACTTTGTGGCCATGCCTCATTTCTAGTGCAGTGTTACAAGCGCCTGGAATGAGGGCAACCAAAATCACAGTGGGCAGCAAGCAAGAATGATGAACACAGATTTATAGTAGATCTGTCTATGCGATTTGAAGGTTCTGTCTAGCCATTCTTAGTATTACTATATATCTGCTTGAGGTTGATTCTGGTGAGAAAAATAAATAAAAAGGAAAAGCAAAAATTTGATGGCCCGTTTTAATTTTTTAAAACTGAGTTTAGATGTTGTCATAAGTATAAGAAATACTCCTTTTTACCAGAAGAAAATTGAAAAGAGATGTTCTAATTAATTAATTAAATTATTTTTTTTCATTAGTGGCAGTTATAATGATATGGAGTTGATGATTTGGTCAATCCAAGAGCCAAGCAATCTTCTATTAAAATTTATATTTTTATTAAAATATATTTAATACATAAAAGAATATTGGTAAAAATCAAATCACACAGAAGTATTTATTACAGAAAAATATAGACTATTTTCTGTATTGCACCTCAATTTTTCTTTTACCCAACTTTACCTCTCTTGTACATTTTTCTAGACTCTTTCTTGTGCTTTTATTTTTTATTTTTTTTTTAAATTTTTTATGTTTGTTTATTTTTGAGAGAGAGACAGACAGACAGCTAGTGGGAGAGGGGCTGAGAGAGAGAGGGAGACACAGAACTCCAAGCAGGCTCCAGGCTCTGGGCTCTTAGCACAGAGCCTGATGTGGGGCTTGAGCCCCTGATCCATGAGCTCATGACCTGAGCTAAAGTCGGATGCTTAATCAACTGAGTCATCCAGGCGCCCCACCCTCTTGTGCTTTTCTACAAGCACAGAGATAAACATACAGGCAACTTGCTTTGGCTGAGTTAACACTACTGTGTATTGTATCTTTGTATCAATCCAATGGGGAGAAATGGAATATTATTATTGTTTTAATGTTCATTTTCCTGATTGTCAGTGAAGCTGAGCATCATCTTTTTTTGCTTATTGACCATTATCATTTTTTTCCTCTATGGATGGTGTGCTGAGATTCTTTACCTACTGGGTTTTTAATTTTTTCTGTATTGATTTTTAGGTACACTTTAGATATTGTTGAAGTTAAAAATATGCCTTTCCCCTTGTTATTTATGTTGACAGTATGCCTTTCCCGCATCTCAGCTTTATGCTGTCTTCTTTTTCATATATATGTACACACCTACATGAACACCTACACACACACACACACACACACACACACACACTCACTCACTCACTCATCTGAGTGGCCAAGTTCAGGTAGCTAAGTGGAGTTCATCTCAGAATCCAGGTAAGGATCTTAGTTCATGTGTCAGTAAATGTAGATTTTGGTTACTTAAATCCTTCTTACTGTGATTGAGAGAAAAGAGGGGATTTCCAGGTGGCAATGGTATGTGGGGTTCCTAGGCCTCCTGGAAATTATATAGAACCTTGTTCTTGTCCTACTCCTAGATCATTCACGCAGAAACTTGTTTCAGAAAGTTAGCCTCTGGGCTGGTGCAAGTTTGTGCGACATGTATGTAGGTGTGGCTTATGTGTTAATAATACATCCAAACATTTATGGCCTGTTTTTTATTCCTACTTGCCTCTGATCTTGGAAATAGTTCAGAGTTCTATTGAGAGCCTTTTAATGAGCCTTTTAATTACCTGCTTGGGGTTTATAGTTTCCCCATAAATGTATTCTATAGTATGGTTACATAATTTTTCTACACATTATTTTCTTTCTTTAATCTAATAGTATCTAACATTCTTTCCATGTCAGGAGTCCACTCGCATCCGCCCTGTTTGGCATGACTTCTGGGTTTAGCAGTCATTCTGCTTCTGTTTGCTTCATGTAGTCCCCCAATTTGCCACTGCTGTGATCTCGTGGTCACTCCATTTCTAGTGGTTCCACTGCTGCTATCAATTTCATTTCAGTTTTATATTTTTTTCTGTTTTTCGAGTGAGCTGTGGGGTGCATTCAGATTTCTTTCAATTTTCTGCAGAAGGAATTCAGGGCAGAGATGGGGTAGAATAGAATATGAGGTTTTTTCCGTTCTTTCTTCAACAGAACTTAAAGCTGACTGAGTTTAAAGAGAGAACTATTCACAAGACTCTACTGACAGAACATTCCAGTAGTTATAGCTAGAAACTACATAGCCTTGACAGAGACTCTGATATATATATATATATATATGTGTGTGTGTGAGTATGTATGCATAATACATATGGGAAGAATGAAGCATCATAAAAAAATGAGGACAGTAAGCATTAGTCAAACATTGATGCTTGTAAAATTGACTAAGGATAAATAAATATAATTGTACTATCATTTAATATATATATGTATATATATACATATATATATATCAACACACACATACACACACAGACGTCATGTGATACATCTATGTGTAGATGTCTCTTATGTGATTTGAAGGTTCTTTGTAGCCAGAACTTTTGAATATGTGTGTATACACACACACACGTATATTATGTACATGTGCATAATATGTATACATGCACAGTTGTCCTACAATATATATGTATAATATATTCTGTATAACATGTATTACCTACAAGTTTTATACATGTATGAATATTTATTGGCTCATATCAAAGATCAATATAAAAACTGAAACCAGAAGAGAGTAGTATGAAGTTTCTTAGACAAAGAAATTGTAAAGGAAAATGATGAGTATTTGACTATATGCAAATTTCAGATAGTTTTAAAATGTTTATTTATTTTGAGAGAGATGGAGGGAGGGAGGGGTAGAGAGAGAGAGAGAGAGAGAGAGAGAATTCCAAGCAGACCCTGCACTGTCAACGCAGAATCTGACATGGGGTTTGATGGCATGAACCATGAGATCATGACCTGAGCCAAAATCAACAGTAGGACGACGCTTCACCAACTGACCCACCCAGGCACCCTAACAAATTTAAAATATTTTTATATCAGGAAATGGCATGAATTAAAATTAGTGAATAAATTGAGAAAATAATTTGTAATAGTGTCAGACTTAAGTCTAATGTTCTATATAAAGTGCTTTTAAAACTTGGTAAGACATTATACTTAATACCAGTAACCAGAGAAACTAAAATTGAAACTATTTTTCAATTCTCAAATTGAAGAAGATTGAGAATAATCTGTATTTGGAGGAGTGTGATAAAATGGAATTTCAGGTAATGCTGATTGTAATATAAATTGATTCAATATTTCCAGAAGGAATTTAATTATTTGATGTATGTGTTTGATTGTAGGAATGACATTTGCCTGCAAATGTAATAAAAAAACAATGTAACCAATATTTCTCTGTAAGAAACATCATTTCAGGATCATTTAAAATAATGACAATATTATGAAAGGCAATTTGCAACAATACAGAGTTAACTTTATTATTGAATAGCCATTGAATGTAATATGATGCCATCATTAAATGTGTGTTGTTGTTTATTTTTTAAATTTTCAGGCTCTTGGGAAAAGCTCATAATGCAATCTTTTTTTTTTTTTTTTTTTAATTTTTTTTCAACGTTTTTTATTTATTTTTGGGACAGAGAGAGACAGAGCATGAACGGGGGAGGGGCAGAGAGAGAGAGAGACACAGAATCGGAAACAGGCTCCAGGCTCCGAGCCATCAGCCCAGGGCCTGACGCGGGGCTCGAACTCACGGACCGCGAGATCGTGACCTGGCTGAAGTCGGACGCTTAACCGACTGCGCCACCCAGGCGCCCCTCATAATGCAATCTTAAACATAGAGGCAAAATATTTACATATATAAAAAATAAGAGAAAATACTCTAAAGTTATTTTCTCAGTTGTCTAGAGGGGGGCATCAGTTATTTTAATAATCTGGGGAGACAAACCCTTTGGAACCTACTCGTGAATTTACAAGGGACAATGAGGAGCTATCACATAGAAGGCTTTCAGTTGACCTTTACTGAAATGATTTGAGTTAAAATGAAATAAGAATCTTGTCATAGTGGAATAATCAAATCTTTGAGCCGGAAGGCCCCTTGCAGGTCACTTGGTCCAGTCAACCACAGTAAACCAACCTTTAATTGAGCCAGTTTATAGTGGTATATGCACTAACTCTTGCCACCTCTGGAGCCATGCCAATTTGTCATCTCCTGTGGCAGTTCTTGTTTAACACTGTTTGCAGGCCCTTCCCTCTGAATTTCCTTTCTGCCCTCCTAAAGGGAGCCCTTAAAATTTTCAAAACTTCTGTAAGGGTATCCTTCAAAAAGAAACCCTAGGGTATAGTAACCTATATACTAAACTGGTACATATTTCCCCTGCTCTTAGCCAGTGTCATGGAAGCCTAGTGGGATCCTGAACTTTTACCCTAGTCCGGCAGTAATGAGATACCCCTCACGCCCACCAGTGTCGAAAGAGGCCATTAGGGGAACAGGGACTAACACACCTGTACCTGGGAGTAATGAGACGTCCCTCTCCTCCATTGACACAGTGTTAGAGGAGGTCTGGAATTTAAAAAGAATCTTTATTTATTTATTTATTTTTAACGTTTATTTATTTTTGGGACAGAGAGAGACAGAGCATGAATGGGGGAGGGGCAGAGAGAGAGGGAGACACAGAATCGGAAACAGGCTCCAGGCTCTGAGCCATCAGCCCAGAGCCCGACGTGGGGCTCGAACTCACGGACTGCGAGATCGTGACCTGGCTGAAGTCGGACGCTTAACCGACTGCGCCACCCAGGCGCCCCTAAAAAGAATCTTTAAATAAGCTCCACAGTCTCAGTAAGATGCCCACGATGTCCAGGATACAACCCTAAATCACTCGCCGAAACTGAGATGACACAGAGATTGGAACACTCTGATAAGGACTTTAAAGCAGCCATCATGAAAATGCTTCAACAAATGATTATAAACATACACAAAATATATTTTTTAAAAGCCTCAATAGGGGCGCCTGGGTGGCTCAGTCGGTTGAGCGTCCGACTTCTCCCCGGGTCATGATCTCGGGGTCCGTGGGTTCGAGCCCTGCGACGGGCTCTGTGCTGACAGCTCAGAGCCTGGAGCCTGTTTCGGATTCTGTGTCTCCCTCTTTCTCTGACCCTCCCCTGTTCATGCTCTCTTTCTCTCTGTCTCAAAAATAAATAAAATGTTAAAAAAAATAAAAAAAAAAGCCTCAATAAAAGAAATAGAAAGCTTCAGCAAAGAAATTGAAGATATAAAAAAGAACCAAGTGGAAATTTTAGAGCTGAAAAATACATTTACCAAAATAAAAATTCTCTGAATTGGCTCAATAGCAGAATGGAGACCACAGAGGAAAGAATCTGTGAACTTGATAGTAAATAAATAATTGATAAATGAGTGAATTAATATGATGTGAATAATGATACACGTCTAGATGCCTAAAGATTTGGGTTACAAGTGTGGCATTCTTGAATTTCTTGCCAAATGTCCTGGGAATTATTCTTTTTAAGTCTCTGTTCTCTCAACTTTAAAATGAGTTAGTAAAAACTACCCTGGCTACTCTAGCTGGATTCTAAATCCAATGTTTCTTGAACACCTACTAATATTTTTATTCATTGATTTATCAAATATATACTGCATCCAAATACAGAAGAGCTTCTATAGTAGATCCTAGTGATGAAGTTTTGGGGTGATGGTGGGGTGATCTGGAGCCAACAGCCAAGAAAGAATTCTTGAAGAAGTCTTTGATGCAAAAGGTGATGTTATTAAAGCATGGGGATAGGACACTTGGGCAGAAGAGCAGCTCTCTACCCTCAGGTTGGGAGATGGGGGGTCAGGGATAGAGTAAGTCTCTAAGGAATTTTGGAAGCAAGATTTCCAAGACCTTGAGGGGCTAGCTGTTGGTAGCGAAATTCCATTTATTACTGTTTAGTAAAACCTCAGTCATGAGACCCTTCAGATGCATATTGGGGGGGCATAATCTTGGAGTACGATTGCCAGCATATGTCTTGGAGGCAGTTGAGATAAAGCAAGTAGACTTACAGGATCTTCAAGGTTGGGATAATGTTAAACCAAGATTCTCTTTTGCTCCTAAAAGTGTCATCATCCAGGCAGCTGGGCTTCTAGAAGGAGGTCACTCTGCCAGTTTCAAGGACTTGTCAATGGGCTGTAGGCAGGAAGGGAATTTAATTTTTCATTTGCCTTAGTTTCCCACATTCCCATGGCAAGCATTTAAAACACCTTTCCTTTGTTCTTGAGTAGCCAGGAGTGTCTGAGGAATATCACACATTCCACTTGGTGGGGAGGTTGCTGTTAGCCTGTGTTTTGCCCTCAGCTTGCCCCACACTCCGACATCACTAGGACTATAAGGAGAATAAGGCATTTTCTCTGCTGTAAGGTAGATTACAGTATAATGAGGGAAATATATCAGTAGGTAGACCAATTGTTAATACAATGTGGTAAGTACTATGGTAGAGATGTGTGCATAGGGCTTTGGAACTGCTTGGGGGAGGTAAAGGTGGGGTAAAGGTAAAGGTAAAGGTGGAGAACAGTCACAGAAAGAATCCACAGCTGAGCGGATTCAGGAAATATAGATTTTATAATTCATTAGAGCTGGAGTGTGGGAAGTTGGATGAGGAGAAATAAAGCTGAGATGAATGGTCTTTGCATGCCATCTAAAGATACATAGTTTTTATTCTGAACTTCATGCAACGGTAGTAAATGACTTTGAGCACCAAATAGTTGGTATGAGAACATTTATGAGGAAAAACATTCTTTAAAAACTTTTTTTTTTAATTTGAGTATTGTTGACACACAATTTACATTAGTTTCAGGTGTACGGCATAGTGATTCAATTTATACGTTATACTATGCTCACTCACTACATGTGGAACTACCTTCTGTCGTTGTAAAATGCTATTGTATCATTACCTACATTGCCTAGGCTGCGCTTTTCATCTTTGTGACTTCATTACATAACTGGAAGCCTGTATCTCCCACTCCCTTTCACACATCCCCACCTCCTTCCCTCTGGCAACCATCAGTTTGTTCTCTATATTTATAGGTCTGATTCTCCTTTTTGTTTGTTTATTTATTCATTTGTTTTGCTTTTTAGATTCTGCATTTGAGTGAAATCATGAAATTTGTCTTTCTCAGTTTGACTTTGAGGAAAAACATTCTAATAGCATAGAGAGATGACTTGAGAGGATAGGGTAAGGCCTGGGGCAGGAGGATTAATTAGGAGGCAGTAATTCTAACCCAGGTTGTGAATGAGAGAACTGAATATTTACAGAGACTAATGTAATGTTACATATACCCAACTGAATGTAGAGAATGAGGGGTCAAATCTGACTGTGGGGTTTCTAATTCAGGTCCTTGGGTGCAAGGTGGTTCCTTGAAATATGGAAAACAGGAGAAGGGGAGGGTTTGCATTTGGCATGGGGCTACGGGTTGAGATAGGGTGAAAATGACTATTGTTTTGGACATGTTATTCTTTCCAAATAGATGTTGTTGGGGAGGAAATCCTGTATCCTTTGTCATTCTTTTGGCTGATCTATTAATTAAATTGACATAAAGTGAAATTAATAGGAGAAAAATTAATTTTGGATGTATGGGAGTCTCACACAGACATGAGAGGTTTGAAGAGAGTCAGACCGTTGAGGTTTATATGCCATCCTGAGCTAAGGAGAAGGGGGTAGGGGCCTAGAGTTTCAAAGGGAAGGAAGACAGTTCACAGGAAGATGGGAGGAGCAAGCGTTTGGTAAACAAACGTTTGCCATGCCATGCAAAGGCCACGGGATACAGAGAGGAATTGAACAAACTGCCAAGTACTCTCCACTCCCCACTCCACCCCTACCACGCCCAGCCCATACTCTTTGTACTTATCTTCAGTGATAAGCCTTTCCTTGGACTAGGCCCTCTATCTAAATTCTTAGAGACAATAAAGAGGGGAGGTTAAAAAGTCTTCCTGAGTCTTGGTACTTGATTGTCTTCTACCCAAAATAACCTACATTCCAAAGTAGCATGTTTTGGGGAGGTTCATTCTGGACTCCCTTCAATGTCCAGCAGACTGTTGGCTATAAGAGTATGGAGCTCAGAAAAGAGGCCAGGGCTGGAGCTGAGGATGGAAGTTAAAGCCATATGAGTATTAAGATCACCCAGGGAGTATATACAGAGTGAGCCAAGGGATGGATATGGAACCTTAGGGATCACTGTCAAAGATCTGGCAGAGGAAGTAGACTCCGTGAAAGATATTGAGAAGGAAGAAGAGGTAGGAGAATAGTCAGCAAATGATAAAGTGAATCCTTCATCAATCTTTGGTATTGAGAGGGCCTCTTTATTGTGCAATGTCATGAGTGTAATTAACTGTTGAGCACAGAGTGGTAGAGTAGAAGTTGTAGATAAAGAGAAGGACAATAATAACAACATCAAGAAGTATTCCAGCAAGCCAATATTCCATGTGTCCGAAACGTGTTCTTTTCAGAAACAAAACCAAAAACAATACAAATAAATATTCTTGTGGGAAAATTCCATAAAACATCTTTTCTTCTTTCTGATACAAAACATTGAGCAAACTATCTTTTTTCTTGGCATGTTAGCTAATTAAAGCCACAATTATGCTGCATGTCAAATCATCATACCAAATGTCCAAATCATAACATATTCGGCAGTGATTTCCACGTATCTCTAGGTTGTCATGGGGTCAGATGACTGGAAACGTTGCTCCTAGACATGTATCTGACTGGGCTACACTTCCTGCTTCTTGGGCTCTCCTCCACCTGCAAATATTTGCTTTGGATACTAGGCCGATACTAGGCAGCAGTCACAGACACCCGGAGGCTCTTCTGGAGAAAGTAGAGGTGAAGGAGGCTCTTCTGGAGAAAGTAGAGGTGAAGGAGAGCAGGCACAGGTGCCTTCATGCCTCTGCTTGACTTATGTCAGCTCTTTGGCCAAAGCACAGTCACCTGCATGAGCCCCAAACAAGGGAAGTATTCTCCACTCGTGGAGAGGGGGCAAGGGGAAGAGACGGTATTTTTGAACAAACACTGAATCTTTCACACTTGGTGATTCAGAATCTTTACATTAACTGCTCCTTGTGCTATGCTGTCAGGTAGTCATATTCGGGTTATTGAAGTATATAGGGTCATTTGACCCTGAGTAAGTGATCCCTCTTCCTGTTGCGTTCTCTGTGTGTTATTTCTTAATGCTGCCACTGTATCTATAGCTGCTTTTAATTCACTGCCTCATTTCACATAGGGCTTTTTGCGTGAAGACCTGAAGGTGATGTTCTGCTATCTGACAGGACTTTTTCTTCTTGCTTCAATGTTTTTTTTTTTCCTGTTATTTTTCATTGTTATGATATTTGTTAGCCTGGTGTTGGGACAAATAGACCATTACTGTCCTTATATGCTTTGGTTTAATCCCCTCCTCCTAGAGAAGGGGCAAATGCAAAACTTTTTCTTTTGGAAAAAAAATGAGCTATATTTTTCAAAACGTTATCTCCATCCATCTACATGATGTCTGTGTTTTCAGAGGAAGGCGTTGATAAATTGGGAGATGAAAAGTACGAAATTGCAAAAGTTTTTGAAAAAATTAATTAAAATGTTATATGCATGTCCATACTTTATTCAAATTATGGAGCATTTCAAACATGCAGAATAGAGCTTATCCATTTGGGCAATTGGAGGCATCCCACTTAATTGAAACAAATATGTGTGTGTGTGTGTGTGTGTGTGTGTGTGTGTGTGTGTGTGTGTGTGTGTAGCTCTTTTAAAGGAGAATTGAATTTTCCAGTAAGCTGGTCTGTTTACAGCAGTTACCCAAACTCAGTCATACGTCTGCCATTTGTTCTCTCAGCCTAATGCTTCTGTGGGCTGCGCTGTACTTACATACAATTCATTTCATCCATTTCACGTAGATTATTTTGGTGTCTATACTGTCGTTCCGTCCTAAGCAATAAAATCTACAAAGCTGTCGCCTTGAAGTGTGAGGTATATTTTTTTTCTAGTGCACATAAAAGCGAAACACATATGAAAACAAAGATGTCACTTCTTTACCATCTTAAATGTCTACTTTCTAGATATTACCTGGCATTGCATGTGTGCCACGGGAAGCACTAATTTAAGGGCAGCGCTGCCAAACTAGAAATATACAACCTAGTTAAGCAACAATATATTTTGGAAAGAATTATTAACCTTTACCTTCCAATTTTTCAGGTTTGTGGAAGGAATGCTTAACATTTGTTACAATGCCGTTGATCGTCATATTGAAAATGGTCAAGGAGATAAGATTGCTATCATCTATGACAGTCCTGTTACTGATACTAAAGCAACTATTACCTACAAAGACGTTCTGGAGCAGGTAATATCATACACTTTCTGTATATGCTGTTTGGAAATGCTATCGAAATTACTTAAAATGCATTCATATTGTTCAAACTTTAATTCACTTAATTCACTGACATGTGTTACTTTGCTTTTCTTTTGATGCACATTGGAAAAAATAGAGGTATGTCATTAACTAATTGAGTTTTTATCCCTTATATTTATATGTTATTGTACTGGAGAATACTCATTTTACAGGGAGAGGTGAGCAAGACTCTAAGAATATGTTCAAATCCTCTCCTGGCCTCTGCTTCCACCCATGTTGCCATCCTGTCAGCCTGGCTCCTCTCAGCTCTTGTACCAGTGCAGCAGCCTCTCCCAACCTCCCGATGACCAGCCTCCTCTCACGTTAGATCACCACCTAGTGTGACACCAGAGTTTTCTCCCTAAGGAACAACTAGTTAAAAATGTTTTCCTTAAAAATTACTGTTACTTAGGGGTGCCTGGGTGGCTCAGTCTGTTAAGCGTCCAACTCTTGATTTCAGCTCAAGTCATGATCTCAAGGTTGGTGGGATCGAGTCCCGTGTTGGGCTCCGTGCTGACATAGTGGAGCCTGCTTGTGATTCTCTCTCTCCCTCTGTCTCTCTCTCAAAATAAGTAAATAAACATTTAAAAAAAATTACTACTACTTAGTATAATCTAGACTCCTGTGATGGAGAAGACATTTGGAATCTGATCACAGCATTTCTGCAAGCTTTATTTCCAGATATTCTTTGCCATAAACACAACTCTTCTTCACCCTGGGGATCCTGTCTTGCCCTTAGGCACTCCTGGCCCTTTACAGGTCTTTTTACATACTGTGCCTTTCCCTTATTTGTTCCTTTTTGTTGTTCTTTCCCATCTGTTTAGTTCTTGGGTGAATTATAATACTGACAGATGAATTATGAGACTCACTCTTTTCTTTCTTTTCTTTCCTTCCTTCCTTCCTTCCTTCCTTCCTTCCTTCCTTCCTTCCTTCCTTCCTTCCTTCCTTCCTTCTTTTTTGAGAGAGAGAGAGAGAGCACACATGCACAAGCAGTGGAGGGGCAGAGAGAGAGAGAGGGAGACACAGAATATGAAACAGGCTCCAGACCCCGAGCTGTCAGCATAGAGCCCGACATGGGGCTCGAACTCAGGAACCCTGAGATCATGACCTAAGCCAAAGTCAGTCGCTCAACCAACTAAGCTACCCAGGTACCCTATGAGATTTTCTTTGAACATTAGGGTGGAAATGAGGTTTCACAAGTAATTATAAAAGGATTTGGGTATTGTGGACTATGTAACACATATTCTGTGGGACATTTACTTATATTGATTTAAAGGGAGATAATAGTATAGGGCAGGGTTTCTCAACCTTGACACTGTTGACATTTTTAAAGCAGAGAATTCTTTGCTGTGGGGTGCTGGTATGTACATTGTATGATGTTTAGCAGCATTCCTGGTCTTTAACCATTAGATGCCAATAGCACCCCTCCAGCAGTTGTGATGACCAAAATGTCTCCAAACCTTGCTAAATGTCCCCTGGGTGGCAAAATGGTTACTAGTTGAGAACTACTGATTGGGCAAAGTGTGTCACAGTAGGGTTTGGAAGCATTTGCTTTTAAGTTAGGGCTTGTGGAAACACATTCTCTTCCTTTGCTTTTTAAACCTATTTGGTGTTTGTGCTGGATTTTTAGAAAATCTGGTCAACTTTCCTTGACTCTCTGAAATTATACCCTTTTATGTTAGCAATATTCTTGTTTATTTTTCTAAGAGATTTCAAAAAAGGCAACTGGGACAATCCAATGTCTCAATCCTGAGTTGTTGCAAACAATTAAGAGAAAATTTAAACTAGTTTTGCTCAAGCTGGGTCTCAGCCTGGTTGTATCAACAAATGCCAGCTTCAGCTGATGTAAATATAAGAGGAATTCATGAAAAGGGAAGACTGAAGAGCTC
Source organism: Puma concolor (assembly GCF_028749965.1). Taxonomy (NCBI): domain Eukaryota; kingdom Metazoa; phylum Chordata; class Mammalia; order Carnivora; family Felidae; genus Puma; species Puma concolor. Next base: position 38,269,691 of record NC_141673.1, on the reverse strand, counting down.
GATTCAGAAAAAAGTAGCCCCAAGAGAGAAGGGGCAGCGGTAAAAATTTAAGGAGAACCTACAAATTGGTAACTAGACTTGCTGACTTGAATTAATCTCCTAGATTGACATATTAGGAACACCTATGTGGCCAATTTTAGGTTACATGCCTAAAGCACCAGGCAGTGGAGAAAGAGATGTCTTTTCCTCTTTTGATTTCATAGTAGGAATTCCAAGATAATAAGAGGGAAGTTCAAATGCTGGGCAGCCCAACACAGAACAAAACAAAATACTGCCACAAAGATACTGTTGGATACTTTGTATTGGTCTGTAAGTGGGAACTCTATTTTCAGAATGAATTAAACAGAGACAGAGCTCACACTGAGCCTAAAGAGAGAAAGAACTCCATTAGCAAATGACCTTGTTACTCATCTGAAGCCATGTTTTATTCGAAGAGATAATGAAATTTCCCGATAACCTGGTATACTCTGTGTTTTATTGTAGGTTTACATTTTCAGCTTTTAGATGAGGTTTTGTCTATGATTAAAATCTAATTCCTATGATTTGGGCATATTGTCACAGTTTCATTTTGTTAATTTAAGGCCTAAGACGCTGGTGAATCTTAATTAGTATACAGATTAGGAAGCTTATTTGTATATTACACAGTATTATCTATGCCAGTATTGAATTTGATTCATAACCAAACATCAGAGTCAAAAGGAAAGCTTTAGGAGAACCTGGGCCACCTAAGACTTCAGTCGGCTAAACATCTAACTTCAGCTCCGGTCATGATCTCACAGTATGTGAGTTCTAGCCCCGTGTTGGGCTCTGTGCTGACAGCTCAGAGCCTGGAGCCTGCTTTGGATTCTGTGTCTCCTGCTCTCTCTGCATTTCCCCGCTTGCACACTCTCTTTCTCTCAGAAATAAATAAAAACATTAAAAAAACTAAAGAAAAACTAAGAGAAAGCCTTAGAGAAACATAAATAAGAGTTAAGTAATTTGTTCATTTTCTATTTTTTTTTTTTTTTTTTTTTGGTCAATTGTATGAGTGTATATGATAAATACACATTTTGCTTAGAAGCATTTCTGCTAACCCATCTTGATTTTCTAATATGGAGTCTGGACTCTTAGACCCTTTTGAGGTTTGTACTGGTTCATTGGTTTCAGTTTAGCCTGACATCAAAGTACTTAAAAGGCCTGTTTCTCTCACCTGCTGACAGCTTCTGATTCCCCAGGCTTTTCTTCTCTAAAGTACTAAAGGAAGAAGTGTTAGGAAAGAGGGAGGCATTGTGCTTGACTTTGATTACCTGCTCCTGGTTCCCTGTGGCCTTTATTTTATTAAGTAGAGAAGACAGAGGAAGAAAGATTTAATGGTAATGCCATTGAGAACAAACAAAGAGAAGTGGCTTTGTACTTTAACTTGCTTTAACCTCCCCCATCTCATTTCTACTGGGAGTTTCTGGCTATGTAAAACTTGATTAAGTTAGTTAGCATTTCTTATTTAATTAGCGGACGGACAAATGTTAGACTAAATTGTTTCAGTGACATAAAAGATCTGAATGATTCAGAAGTAGAGCTTTTCTGAAACTTTCATTTTTTATGTAGATCTGATAGTTCATACAACCCTTTATTAAGATTTTTGTATAGTGATTTGAACCTTGTTCAAGATCCATTCTTTATTCATTCAACAAGTATTGACTTTGTATGCCAAACCCTGTTAGGAACAAGGGATACAAGCTAAATGCACCATTCCATAACTTTAAGGAGCTAAGAAACCCGTATAAACACGATCAAGGTGATGTTCGAGGGTAGTAGTATATTCTGTGGAAACACATGGGAAAACATGCAGTTCAGCCAACCGTTAATATGGCATAGAAGGACTTTCTGGAAGAATCAGTGCCTAAAATTGCCAAACCACCAAAAGTGGGAAGGGAAGTGGTGGACAGGAGAGTCCTGGAGACAGAGGAAATAGCACTTCCAGAGATCTTCAGGGCAGGGAGATCCTAGCACCTCCGCAGTGGCTTTGGCAGAAAGCGCAAGTGGTTGGGGGATGGGACTCCCATGAGCCATACTCTCGAGAACTCTGAGTGTGGCACTACAGATTTGTTCTTAATTCTGAGAGCATGGAAAGAAAAAAAGCAAAAGCCGCTCCCCGCTGTGACCTGTGCTTGTGCATGATTGCCTCCGGTGACCTACTCCCCAGCCCCACTGCATCCCACACCGCAGCCCCCTGCCTCATGCAGCCAACTGTCAGCTTGCTCCACTCCCAACTTAGAGGCTTTGTACTTACCTACCTTCTGCTGGAAATAGTTTTCTTCCAGATATCTTATGGTTCATAGGACCTGGGTATTACTTTCTCAATGAGATTTTCCCTGGCCGTATTGAACACAAATGTTCCCATGTGCACATCACTTCGGATCTTCCTTTTCCACTTTCTTTTTAACTTTGCCACTTATTACTCAGTACCTTTGTTTATATTTTACTTGTCTATCTTCTTTAGTGCTGGGTCCTCTTCTAGAATGTGCTTTCCATCAGGGAAGGAAGGGGAAGGGGTTTTTGTTCTGTTCACCGAATAGTGCCTGGTACATAGCAAACATGTTCAATGATGAAGGAATGAATGAAACTGTATTTGAAATTTTTAAATGACTCTAACTTCCTTTATTGTGGGAACTTCTTATCTTTGAATTGGATCAGTAATATAACTTGAACTTCTTTCTAGGCAAATTCTGACCTCTTACTATCTCTGAAGAATTGTAGCCTATTTACATTTGGCTTGGAAGTTCAAGATGAATATTTCCTCTTTGAATTTTCCACACTTACACCCAGGTCTGCATTCCAGGAGAAATGTATATGCTTATTGTGCCTTTCTCTTGGTAGCTCTTTTCTTCTCTTTACAAAGTTTTTAAATGTTTATTTACATTTGAAAGAGAGAGAGAGAGAGAGAGAGACCATGCACGAGTGGGGGAGGGGCAGAGGGAGAGGGAGACACAGAATCCGAAGCAGGCTTCAGGCTCCGAGCTGTCAGCACAGAGCCTGATGTGGGGCTCGAACTCACAAACTGTGAGATCATGACCTGAGCTGAGGTCGGACGCTTAACTGACTGCACCACCCAGGCGTCCCTAGCTCTTTTCAAGTTAGTGGTTATATTAAACCTCAGCAAAGTAAAGGGGTGTGTATGAGAGTTTTTGTTTGTATTTGGCTGTATGTGTTATATACTGTATTCATCATTTTAAGAAATTCCTACTTTAATTTTTTTGAGTTTGTTTTCTCTATCTCTAATTTCATTTTGAATTACCTCTGAGTTTGCTTTATTTTTTTATTTTTATTTTTGGTATTCAAACAATTGTGAATTTTTATTTATTTGCTAAATATAAATGTGACCACTAGAAATTCTCATGAATATATATATATATATATATGTATATATATATATATATATATATATATATATATACAGGGAGAATTGAGGAAGCCCAGAGTGTGCCAAATTTTCTTGATTTAATTCAAACTGAAAGTGTCGATGATCTCCACTGAAGGCAATTGTTTGAAATATGATTACAGTGGTGGTTGTAATTATGAAGTTTGAGTAATTTGGAGGAGAAAATTACTCTGAAATCAAGGGTCATGTCCCATGAGAAGTCCTTTCTCCAGCTCTGCCCTTTAAGGTGCTCTTTTCAAAGTGTGATTTCCAACTTCCGGAAGTATGTCAGGGTATGATAATCTGATATTTCTTTGTCACATCATCATCATTTTCTTAAGCAAGAACTGGAAATGCAAAAATGTGCCGAACCTGCAGAAATTCAGCCCTGCCAGCACTTGCCTTGTTGAGGGGAAAGAATGCAACAGGGCGCGTGCGCAGTTTTCGTTCTTTAAGCTTCTTAAATAAGCAATAAGAACTTCAGTTGTACTGCAGTCGGCTCTGCTAAAAAGTACGTCTCTGTAAGGTGAATTACCTTTTCCGTGCTTGATGCTGGAATCATCATTCCGTGAATGATGCTGGTTTGAGGTTGAACTTCATTCACAGTGTTTTGTGTAGGTTTTTTCCTCGCATGCCACTTTGTCAACTTTTAATGAAATGTAATATACATTCAGATGAGTACACAGAACCGTGTTGGATTTTTCACAAAGAGAACACACCCACGTAACCGGATCAGGAGACAGAAGATCTCCACCCCCAGAAGCACGTACCATGCCTCATGTTAGTCATTTCTCATTCAGCCTTTATGGGATTATCATGCAGACGTTGATACACCATCCATGATGACATTTCCTTGCTTTTGAACTTTGTATAAATTGAATAATAGGATGCACTCATTTGTGTCTGGCTTTTTTTTACTCAACTTTTTGTTCATGAGATTCTTTCGTGTAATAGTTTTCCAGACTGGTTGTACCCATTTACCATTCCCCCTTGCAGTGTATGAGAATGCTAGTTGTCAATAGTTGGCATTGAGAATCCCAAGTCTTTTTTTTTCTTTTTTTAATTATTTAACGTTTATCCATTTTTGAGAGAGAGAGAGAGAGAGAGAGAGAGAGAGCGAGCAGGGGAGGGGGAGAAAGAGGTGGGGAGACACAGAATCCAGAACAGGTTCCAGGCTCTGACCTGTTAGCACAGAGCCTGACGCAGGGCTCACACCCACATACTGTGAGATCATGACCTGAGCTGAAGTCAGACACCTAACCAATTGAGCCACCCAGGCGCCCCCCCCCCCCACCCCAAGTCTTTTTTAATCTGGGCCTTTCGGGTGAATGTGTGGTGGTATCACATTGTGATACTTTTCCCTAATGACTGCTGAAACTGAGCTCCTTCACCCGTGCTTATTGGCCATTTGTTTCACTTTTCTGGAGTGCTCATTTGGATCTTTTGCCCATTCATTCTCCTATTGGATTGTTGTTACCTTGTTAGCAAGTTGCAGGAACTTTCTCACAATTTAAAGCGAACATCTTTTCAATATCTGAAAACCTCAAGAAAAAAATGATGAAGATCCTTTAGCGCAAGTGTTGATGAGTTAAGTGCCTTTCAGAATCTAAAGCTAAGAAAATATTCTCCCCTGTTTTAAAAATCGTTAATGATAAAGTCTACACTGTGCTATTTTGACTGGTCATTCTTTGCAAGGATATTTAGAAGTGAACGCCTTCCGATAGAATACCTTAAAACAGGAAGCGTTTTTCCACTGTTTAAGGCTGTAAATGATCTATTGAACATGATATTATGTTAAATGAATGTTAAAGAGTTCTAGTTATGTTGATTTTTGAGTGATCTGGTTAAGTCTTATTTTCCCATAAGCCTTAATTTTTGTGAGCTATTTTGGGGGCACCTGGGTGGCTCAGTCAGCTAAGCATCTGACTTCTGCTCAGGTCATGATCTCGTGGTTTGTGAGTTCGAGCCCTGTGTCAGGTTCTGGGCTGACAGCTCAGAGCCTGGAGCCTGCTTCAGATTTTGTGTCTCCCTTTCTTTCTGCCCCTCCCTCACTCACACCCTGTCTTTCTCTCTCTCTCAAAAATAAATAAACATTAAAAAATTTAAAAACAATTGTGAGCTATTTTGTATAATGCAATGTTGTAATATATGTTTTAGTAGACGCTTGTATTTCATGTGAAGTTGTACGTGAGTAGGCACCAACTACTGATTTACATTTTTATCAAAATTGTAGCTAAAAGTTTGTTTTGAATAACTTCTCAACTTAATAAAATTTGTTAGATTAGATTCTAAGAATAGTCCGTGTAAATAAAATAAATATTATACCAATTTGATAGATAATATAGGAATTAATTAAATGAGAAAACAACATTTTAGTATCTCCTAGCTTCCTTTTTCCATGTTTAGAGTCATGTATTCAAAATACAAATGTCCAAATTAAATTTTTACATCAACCAAAATAACAATGCAACCATTCCCTTTGAATTTTCTCATCAGACTTTTTGAGATTGTTTGATGTGTAACCTCACTTCTTTTCACTTCCCTCTACAACAGAAACTATTTCACCATGATTTGAAGTCCAGAACACTTTATTTGTACCTTTCTCCATGTATGGGTTTATTTTTGCTTTTTACATTACTTATTAGTATATCTACTTATTAGCGTATTTCTTGGCTAAAGTAATACCCCTTGAAGATAGAGTTAATATTTATTTATGTATTTGTTTTTAGACCAACACAATGTCTAATACAGACCTCATAGCATACTCTCATATTATATAGAAAGAATAGTAACTCATCCATTAAAAAGTAAAGAAAAATGTAATCCTTGTCTGAGAGAAATAATTATTTCCAAAAATATCACTTGTTTCCTCCACATTGTGAGTTTCTTTTTACACTGGGAAATTTTTATTTTTTAATATGGTGAGAAATTTCCTTGTTTTAGTGCATTGCCTGACTATGAAGGTTTATATCCTGCCTCAGCTAAAACTCTGCTTATAACATTTACCTTACTTGGCTTTCTCGCAAGCCTGAAGAAATTCTGGTTCATGGCTTTTATTCTTACATTTGCTTAACTGATTACTTTTATCATTCATTGATAGATTCTTAATAGATGATTTGTATTATCTTCAGAGTGGCTAAACTCTGACTTTTAGAAAGTCAACTCAACAAAATCAGTAGACTGTTTTGAATTCATTTTTCTGGACTAGAATTATGATGGAGTCAATTTATTTATTAAAACATACTTTTAGGGCACCTGATCTATATGGCACTACTGTGGGCATCATAGACTGCAGTAGTGAATATTATAATCTTTTCCCATAGGGAAGTTGCATTCTAATTAGGGAGCTACATTATGAATAAAAAGATAATACACCATAAATGAAAAATTATACCATATAAGTAAAGAAAAATATGCTACAGAGTGACTTGGGCTGCCATTTTAGGTGTATGTCAGAGAAAATTACTTGTCATCAAGGAGATGACCCAGTGACACAAACCCAAATGTAGGCTGGGAGACAACCATGTTCAGGTGAAACAGAGGCCCCAGAACAAGAACAGACTTGGACCACCATGGGGCACCCGGAGGCCCGCCATGAGAAGAGAGTGGAAGAAGGTGAGGTTGTGGGAGCCTCCGGGAGTCAGATTCCATAGGACCTTGCACACCATTATAAAGACTGTATTTTATTCTAAGTACGATGGAAAGCTCCATCACTTTGATTTCTCCAAAGAGGAAGCTGTGGTGGGCAAGATTGGAAGTCAAGAGATGACAAATGGTCCAAGAGAGAAATAAATAGGTCCCCTTTAGCTTAAAATCTCCTTAACGGTAGCAACAGTTGCTTGCATGGGCAATTAAAGGATACCACCACTTTGTGCCTTGGGGAAACTATTCCATATGCATATCTTTATTTAGGATCTCTGGCTATACCTACTAGGCTTGAAACAAGTCTGATTCGAACTTTTATAGAGCAGCCACTTGTAAATTCCCTGCTTGCTCCCCATTTTTCAGGGTGGTTTTATATAGCATACTAAGGGAAGGTTTCTGAATATTTTTCAAGTAGAATCCTTGGAAAAGAAGACTGTTTTCTCAGATACTATAATTGGTTTTTCAATTAGTTATATTTTCTGTGATTGATTAGACCAGGGTTTGCAGGGTGACATCACTGCAGCTTGAAAATAGGCTTCCTCATGTCTTCTCTTTCATATAATTTTCTTTGACATGGCCCTGAAATTGCCCATAATTATTATCTTTTTGCTATAATTTGGACACCAGCTCTATCTTTCTCATACAAACATTATTTTCTTTAGATGGACACACTTGCTGCTTGTGAAGCAAGTGCTAATTTGCTCTATAGAACATAGTGTTTGGTCAGTTTCACCTAATGTTTATATTTGTGTCCTGGGCATTTGATCATGAAACTATACTAACCCACAGACTGCTTGTGAATGAAGATTTTGTGGGATGAATACATAAAAAATCTATAAAATTCTTTTTTATTATTTATATGAGCATGTTTTCATTTTATAATTTTAAAATTTAAAGTTTTTACTTATGTCAAAATAAGCACGTGTTACATATAAACCAAATACATGTGTATACTATTTTATATAACAAATATCTGTTACTGTATTTTCTTATGTTGGTATTACTATTTATTCATATTATTTTTCCCTGGACTCTGAATTGCTTTGCTTTAAGGACTATGTCTTCCTCTTTTGCATCTGACTTGCAAACTTGACTTTAGTATACATAGCTGATACTGTATAAATTGAATCAGTAACAGGGCACTCATATGTTAGAATGGTTTTAAATTAGTACCAAAATAATGATTAACTCATATAGTCTCTAGTGGGAAGAAACAAATAATGTTGTATCTAAATGAATATGTGTATTCATTTTGTTTCTTCAGGCTTCCCTCACAGCTCAGTTATCATCATGCTAGCGGAGAGGCATGGCCTGACCATGATCGCATAGCATAGGTCCTGCCCTTAACTCAGACTAAAAACCAAATTTGGTGGTATGTGAGTGATAAAATGATTAAATTGTTTACAAATTAAAACACACCTTTAAGAAGGTGCAAAAATGAATATGGATTGGATGAATTACACATGATTTAACTTTCCTTTAACTATATAGTTGAGAAACTATAAATTATACAAGATATATGTTAAATATTTTCTCTTTGGATAGCGATAGAAATTATAAATTTACATTCAGATATCTATGGTAGGATAAGACTATAACATTAAACAAAAAGAATATAGAATGTCTTTCTCTTTGATAATTTTACATCTGAAGGTCAATAAAAGCAAGGCGAGCCCTGAAATAGCAATCATCACATCCCCCTTTGTGTTGAAGCTTCATAGCACTTTATTTGAGTGATTATGAACTTTCAGGTGACTGGGGTTTCTAGATTTTTCCTCTGTTTGCTGCTGCTCACCCTTCTTTTCAAAATGGTTATATTGTGTCTGAAGTAAGACCTAAGTATTCTGTTCTAGGTCTCCCATATTAAACTAATTCTAGATTTAATATTAGTAAGAAATACTTTTTAATGAAATATTATCACATATGTTCATATTAAACCAATGTCCATTCTTGCAATGAGTTAATATTTTGTTTTCCATATGCATATTTATTAGAAATCTCACCAGAAATGAATGTTTTCCCCTGTTTTCATTCATATATATAAATATATATGTAAAATTTCATATATGTGTATCATTTATATCGATATAATTTCATACATGCATATCATTTACATAATTTACAATGTAAACTTTTACTGGAGCGGCATTTAGCCCTGGAAAACTACTGAAAAATAGATTTTCTCTGTTGATCACATATAGCTTTTTTTTTCTAGAGCAACTCTGGTGTGGTTAGCACAGTATCAAAACATTGAGTGGCTACAGGAAGCCAGTTTAAGAAGGCCAGATGGGCGCCATCTAGTGGTTGTACACACCTGCTGCAGCCTAATTTACTGAAGGTTGTCTTCGTTCAGGGAAGTGGTTCACAATTCAGATGCTGGAGCCAAGTAGATAACATAAGTGGGAGAAATGGGTGGGAAAAAAATTCATTATCAGTATATATCACACCTTAATGGGTATAGAACTATGGTTTAAGCATATGATATAAAATAAACAAGATGTAGAAGAATACATTTTAAACTCAGGATGGAAAGAAAAATTAATTCTCTGTCAATAATACCCCCAGGAATGGTGAGCTCAACCTAGTAGCTGATCATCAGGTTCAGTTGATAGTTGTTATTCAAGAACACAGGCTCGGTGTTGCTAGACTTGACAGTTTTTCAGGAGAACCTGGAAAACTGGATTTGTATATGAAACATTCTAATTTAATATGTTGGCTCATTTTTTTGAAGCTGTGACATGACTCCAACTTAAATACTTCTTGGGGTCGCATTGGGTCATTTTGAGATCTTTTTTTCAAAAACTTTTTTGAATTCATTGATTTCATTTCTTTCAAAGGACAGAAAAGTTTTGGGGGACATCTTTCAGCAACATTGAGAAGTGAGACTAGAATATAAAGTTACTGAATAACTACTAGATTGGGTGTTGGTTGAAGGTTATTTTTATTCAACAATAGGCACTATTCAAGATGCTGAAGTTATAGCTGTAAATAGGACAGACTTCTCATTGGTCTCTCCTAGTGCTGTAGCTTAAATGGGATACCCAGTAATGTGATCACAGAGCATGGTACTTTTCTGCATGGATTGCACACTGAGGATTTGGATAGAACATTCCAGTGTTTATTTTGGTCTTTAGCTCCAGAAAGAATTAAAGTTCATGATTATATCACTTTGGTGTATCTTTCTCATAACTTGATGCTGGGCAGCTTTGAGTTCTTAAAAAATAGCACTAAATTATACCATGCAAATAGGAGAGAATAAAACACTAAGATAGCTATTTGTTACTTTCTGTCTTTCACCAGAGCCCTTAATTTTGACCACATCTTTCCCCCTCTGCACAGAGGAAGGGAATAAAGAGAAAAAGGAAGAATTATCAGGATCCCAAATCCTTTCAAATTGTTGAAAAATTAGGAAAGGCAGAATAAAATGAAAGGATCCATATAAATAGCCCTGCGGCCCAATTCCTTGTCTCAGGTCTCCTCTGTTCATTATCTTGAGCAGCCACATCCAAAGGCAAGCCAAAGTCCTTCTAGTTGCCCACTGGACCTCTACAGTCCTTTCGTTAGCTCTCTGACCTGATCTACGACCACTTTCTCACTTGTTCTTTCTGTTCCAGCTCCCTAGTCTCCTTGCTTTTCCTCCATCACATCACAAATGATCTCCCTCACACCTCTGTGTTGGTGTTCTCTTTGTCTGAAATAGTATACTCCACTCATTCTTAACTTTTACATTCCTTGCTAAAGTGCTCCTTTCTGAATGAGGTCTACCCTCACCTTCCCATTGAGAATTACATTTTCTGTGTTCTCAATCCCTCCATTTTGTCCTGCCCTCCCCCCCCAACAGCACTGACTACCTTTTCACATAATAGATCACTTACTAATTATGTTTATTGTATTTCTTCTGCTAAACCATAAGAGATCTTTGTCCTGTTTTGTTTACTGGTGTATCAGAAAATAATGTCTGCCATATACAGGTGCTCAATATACATTTTTTAAGTGACAGAATGTTGAACTTCTTTTTCATAGGTCTGGGTGTATTTTTCGTAACCTGTTTTAATTTCCAAAACACATGTTAAAATTTAAGCAAAGTTTGTATGTTTGGTCTCAATGTACAGGGCAGTCACTTTGTATAGATAATTAGTATAAAAAACTTTAAAGAAAAAATAATTGGCTCGAAGCAATAGAAAGGGCAAAGAATATGAGGTCAAAATATTTGTGATGGTATCCTGGCTGTATTTACTACCTCTTGGCTTCTGAGTTAGCTGTTTATTATATCTGAGTCTCAGCTACCTTGTATTTAAAATAAGAATAATAATAACAGAATCTATCTTACTTACCTTATAAGTAGATGATATGTTTTCTTTCCTAACATGTTCTTGTCTCTTTTAATAGTTAACCCAATGTATGTCTAAATTTGCCATTGTTTTACTTTTCTGTTCACTTGACAGATTTGCCCTTTAGAATAAAAGCTCCATGGGGATATATCTGTGTGTTTGTTTTTCATCATTATGTTCCTAACTCTAAACACAGTGTCTGGTACATCATAGTTGCTCAGTAAATATGTTGCTGAATTAATAATTAAGCAAATTTAGGCCATAGAGTTCATGTGGCATAATAATAATAAGTTGGTTCATAGTCAATTATTGTCATACTGTTTGTTATTACTGTTATTACTCTCACTGTCTAAGCTCACATCATCATCAAATATGTGTTACTCAGGCTTCTTTAATCCACTACCAAGAGGATGATCAACTTCTTGTGTTACTGTCTTAACTTAGAAGTCTAGTGAAATAACACAGAAAACACTTTGCTGATGTAATGATTTTGTTGTAGGTCTCTAAGCTGGCTGGTGTTTTGGTCAAGCATGGTGTCAAAAAAGGTGACACTGTGGTTATCTACATGCCCATGATACCGCAGGCGATGTATACCATGCTGGCATGTGCAAGAATAGGAGCCATCCACAGTCTCATATTTGGGGGATTTGCATCCAAAGAACTAAGTAGTCGTATTGACCATGCAAAGGTAAGTGCTTTATTTGGAGAAATCAAGTAGTAGCTATGTGTAGTACAGCCATAGTTATCTGTGAAGGAACCATCTGGAAGTGCTCTGTACTTACTAGATTCCCCTTTCCAATGAGATGCTTAAAGTATATATATATATATATATATATATATATATATATATATATATACACCCCTAGGTTTGCATTTCACTTTGTGTGTGTGTGTGTGTGTGTATATACATACATATACACACACATACATACATACATACATATATATACATACATACATATATATACATATATACATATATACATATACATATACATATATACATATATATACATATATACATACATATATATACATACACATACATACACACACACACACACACACACACACACACACACACACACCACACACCAAATTTTATTTTGGGGTCAGTTTTATGTGAAAAACATCTTGCTAGATGCTGTGAGGGATGTAAAATAGAAGATTAGGTATATACTTCTCAAGTTAGCTTGCCATGTATATGGGTATATAAGACATACAGGGAAAATAACTAATAACCAATTTATTCACTTACCATATATTTATTAACTTCCCACAATATGCCAGGTACTGTCCTTCAATCCGGATAATGAGTCATACTTATCAAATGGATGGAACGCATATTAAAGTTTTATAATTTACACACGTCCAGGAATGGTGGTATACCACCACACAGTGGTTAAGAGGGGTGCCAGTAGGGGTGGAGTTACATCTTCAAATGGGGGTACTAGGATAACAAGCTTGATTAGGCTGTTGTGAAATGATGATTGAGATATTACATTGAAAGCATTCAACACAGTACCTGGTATATAGTACTCATTTAAAAAAAGGTTAGCTATCGTCCCTCTATGAGTCAGAAAACTTTATTCTGGCAAGTTACCAGAAAGTAAATGTTTTAGGCATTGTGGTTTACAAGTGGCTGCAGCAAGTACTCAGCTGTGGTGTTGTAGAACACAAGCAGCCTTAGACACTACATAAGCAGAGGGCATGACAGTGTCCCAATGAAGCTTTGCAGAAACATGCTGTAGGCAGAGTTCGGCTCTCAACTGTCATTCGTAGACCCCTGACTTAGAGGAAGGAGTGATTTCTTTTAGTTGGGGTGGCTGAAGAAGACTTCCTAGAGGTGAGATTTGGGTTAGATCTTGGCCAAGATTCAGCTAGTTGAAGAGAATGATGTCAGGGGATCCAAAAGAAGAAAAAAAGACTATGAGTCCAGCATTCAAAAGGAAAGGGTAAAATTCATTTGGAGGACAGTGAAGAGACTGAGGAGCCCAGAGAGGGAGAGATGGTAAGCTTGCAAAGTCAGTTTTTGTCTGAACTGGGTGCTGTAGACCTTGACCTGTCAACGTTTTTGAGCAGGTGGGTGTCTTGTTGTAGGCAATGCTAAGAGGAGGAAGGTCTTGCAAATAACATGAATGGGGGAGAGGGGAGGGTGGAAGAAGACATTTTGGCACGTGATCTGTTTGTGAAGTGATGGGTAATGTGCAGCAGAGTAATAGCAGTGGGAAGATTAAGGAAGGAAGGTCGTTATGGGAGTAAGAGATGGTTGGCTTTCAGAGTTCCATAAATCCGAGATGAGACATTCCTAACAAGGGAACTAATATCTGATATTAGTGCGAGATAGACAGTGAGGGTTTGCATATCTGACTTCATCTTGTAATAGATCAGTTATTAGAACTAGGAAGCTGGCTTGTGGACTAACTAGATAGATTTTTTTCCCCTCTCTTTTTTAAACTTGTTGAATTAGTGCTTATGAAGGTAAATCTAGGGGGAAATATCAGTCAGTCACTGACCTGGAAACCAGCGGGCATTTGGGGGCTTCTCCAACGAAGCTATAGACTCCAGTTTTTTAACTAAAGAAATCCTTAACACCATTTGGATAAAAGAATGAGATATATTATTTCCTTTTTAAAAAATGTATATGATGTGGGGAAATTTAGATAAATAAAAATAAGGATTTATAAAATGTTTACTATATCACTTGCTAAGTTTTCATTACACACACACACACAACCTTGCTAAGCAGCTTAGGCAATGAGTGTATATTCCTATGGGCAAGACCTTTGAGCAGGTCAAATTAAAGGTGAGAAGACAGAGATATATATCTGAGGTAGTTGGATAGAATTACTCAAGAATGATTGAAATCAGGAATGATTTTGATGTCAGGATTTTCAAATAAACTGGCTCAAGAAAAACTTTATGTTACCGGCTGACGATGGGAAGAATGTACAGTACCCTAACAAGTCAGTCTAGACTAAATAGAGCCTCCAATAAAAGGCCGTTAATAGAAATTTAGAAAGGATTCTTTTTCAAGATGAAGGTTCTAATTTAGAGTTTATTAAATTATTCAAGTTTTGATATATTCTCTATATATTTTTAATTTGATATGGAACTTACTTTCATTTATTCTGAATTCTAATCTTAGGAAATATTGCCTGGAGTTATTTTTGTGAGTATTACAGATAGTAAAATGTGAATTCTATTCAAATGCTGGATCTTTAAAAATATAATAAAAGGAAACAAGACTTATTTTTGTTTTCTTTCCTTTGTGTGTGTGTGTGTCTTTTAAAAGGTAGCTTGATATAGTGGGAAGAGACAGGTTCTGTAATCAGACAAAACTGGCCCTCTTTCTGATTCCACTACTTGTAACCTGGGGCAAGCTATGTAACTGCACTGAGCCTCAGCTCCATGAATATTAAATGATATTCAAAAAGCAGACAGTAATGATATATGCATATACTTGGTATAATATAAACCTTCCCTAGATGAAATGTATTGTAACTAGAAATCAGAATTCAGGAATAGATGCACTGTCTTGGATTGATTATCTGTCTCTTGAATAATTTATTAGCTGCCTCCTTTGCTTTGGATTTCTTGGTGAAGAAACAGTGTACTTAAAAGAATAAAGACATGTTTGTTTCTGCAAATTAATGAGAATTTTGGTTCAGTTCCAAAAACATTTGAGAGCTTACCGTATGGCAAGCAAGCATTGTACCAGGCATAGAAGACAAAGAGATAAATGGGATCCAGATTTGGCCTCAGAGAGCTTCCTGTGCAGTGTGTGGCTGAGGGAACATTTGACTATAGTAGGGCATCTGAGGCCTGCCCAGAATGGAGATTAAGCCTAACTTCTTAAGCTTTCAGTGACTCCTTTTGGCTACATCTCTGTATATCTTGAAGGAGACTAGAAAGTTGTCAGGCAAAGAGAAGTTACCAAGTGTATCTTAAGGAGTAGGTTCAGGCTTGTGGGGCTTGAAGATTAAATCATTTGGGGGCCCTTTTAAGAAAAATACAACAAAATTACAAATATAGTATTTGGCAATGAGAAAAGAATTGCGAAAGAAAAATCAGAGATTCGAGCCCTTTTTCTGTGGTCACATTTAAGGAGAGATGCTGACATTTAAAAATGTAGTAATGCTTCCTGATAGCAATTGGCTGGCTCTCCCCACCTGAGAAATACTACAAGGTCACAATAACCAGTGGGTACAAAGGTCTCAGTAAGTGAGGGGCCCCTAGGTTTGCATTTCACTGGTTCAGGGCAAGTCTATCTGGTTTCATGAATTCTTTGGATAGTATTTTTTATTTAAAAAAATTTTTAATGTTTATTTTTGAGGGTTGGGGGGAGAGGGGCAGAGGAGAAGGGGACAGAAGATCCCAAGCGGGCTCTGCGCTGATAGCCTGATGCGGGGCTTCAACTCATGACCCTGAGATCATGACCTGAGCCAAAGTCAGAGGCTTAACTAGGTGAACCACCAGGTGCCCCTGGAAAGTATTTTTTATTTATTTATTTATTTTTTTAATTTTTTTTTTTTCAACGTTTATTTATTTTTGGGACAGAGACAGAGCATGAACGGGGGAGGGGCAGAGAGAGAGGGAGACACAGAATCGGAAGCAGGCTCCAGGCTCTGGGCCATCAGCCCAGAGCCTGACGCGGGGCTCGAACTCCCGGACCGCGAGATCGTGACCTGGCTGAAGTCAGACGCTTAACCGACTGCGCCACCCAGGCGCCCCTGGAAAGTATTTTTTAACAGCTCATACTCACTAGCCCAAAGCCTCACTGAACTTGTAGTTTCAAACAGGTTAAATCTGTGTGGAATTTGTTAGGTCTACAACATTTACAAATGAATTTTTTGTTTTCAAGCCATTTATTCAATAAAGAACAGAATCATTAAAACATTTCTTTAGAAATGTCAAATTGCCAATCTGCACCTAAAATATTGGGATTACCTTAATTGGTGTTGTTAAACTTTCTCAATTACTGTCATTTTTTCCATTGTAGCCCAAGGTGGTTGTTACAGCATCCTTTGGGATTGAACCCGGACGGAGAGTAGAATACATACCACTTCTAGAAGAAGCACTGACACTAGGACAACACAAACCAGATCATGTTCTCATTTATAATCGTCCAAATATGGTAATCTGAATATGGAATTTGGTTCTTGCGTATGGTGATGCACTAAGGATTATTCTAGTGTTGACCTTATGAAATACTTGATTTATAGACCATTTAATATACTTCCTGAATGTCACAATTTTGGAAAAAAAATAAAAACTGAAAAAGGTATGAATGATGTTTTCTGTCTTTATGGAAAAAAACTAGCTTAGGAACGCCTGGGTGGCTCAGCCAATTGGGCATTTGAGTTCGGCTCAGATCTCGCAGGTCCTGTGTTCAAGCCCCATGTTGGACTCTGTGCTGACAGCTCAGAGCCTGGAACTTGCTTCAGATTCTGTGTCTCTCTCTCTCTCTGCCCCTCCCCTGCTTGCACTGTCTCTTTCTCTGTCACTCAAAAATAAATAAACATTAAAAAATTTTTAAAAACTGGATTAAAACATTAAGATTGAAATACATATAGTAATAATATGTCATGTTGATGAATTGGATTCTCTGCAGAATCTATTGTGGTGCCATATATTAATTTAAATTATAACAATAATGGTAATTTTAACAAACACTGGCTGCTTACCATATGATTTTTGATATTCTGGTAATTAATGGTTTTTGAAAAATCTTTCTGACAACTTTGTGAGCCAGGTGATAGCATTATTCCTATTTTATGGAAGAGAAATTCAGTGAACAGCGATAAAATAACTTGCCCAGCTGGTGTCAGAGTCATGATCTGAACACATGCATTCTGACTACGTGCTTGATCCCCCAGCTATCCTGCCTCGTGGAGAGGTATGATTATTTGTATATAAAATTTGTCTTTCAATAACTTTAGAGAAGGCATTTAGTCTAGAAATAAAAACTATGTTCAAGAAAACAAAATATGAATATTCTAAGCACATAAATTATTCTTGATCCATGAAGGAAGAAAAAGCAGTATAATACAGAAAATGAATATATTTTACAGTGCTTTTCCTAGTAAATTTGATCTAATGATCACCTTATTTCTATATCCAAGCAAGTGTCAGCAATTTATAGTAGAACCATCTTGGGTTCCTAGCAGTTTAAAATTTTTTGCAGAAGAAAAATTATAAGAGTGCAAAGAATCATGTAATGTTATGGAACTCTTGAGAGGTTATCTGCAGAAAATGCTTAAATGACAGGATACAAGAAGAGAAAGCATTAAAGCTATGTCACTTTGGTTACCACCTAGCAATTCCCATTACCACATTAAATTCCTGTGTAAAGTTTTAGTAGTCTGTGGTTATGAACCACGTCCCTCAATGATTTTAATATTCTTACTGTCTCAAAGAATTTTGAGTTTCTTTCAGATGCCCTCAAGCATATTTTTTTTAAAAAAGGCCTGTTGCTGTTAAGTTAAGGAATACAAAGTTAGCAATAAAAGAGGCTTGGGGTATGAGGAGGTTAGAGGAAAGGTAGGAACACATACCCATACACACAGGTGTTTCTGTGAGTATGTGTGTGCTAATCTTGTATGTGTGGGACATTCACACATACAGAAAGTCATGAATTTGTAAAGAATTTATGCTATGCCCAAAGCTAAGTACTTTCAAATACTTCTTATTTAATTCTCACAAACGAATGAAGTAGGTGCTATTACTGGTCCCATTTTGCGAATGAAGAAACCGAGTTATGGAGAGGTCATAGCTCAAAGTCACAGCCAATAATTGAGGCCACAATTTGAACTTGGTTTGATGACTTTTACCCAACAAGATATATACTATTTCTTTTACTTGTTCATATGTTTACATATTCAGTAAACACACTGAATATGGGTATGCAAGTTTCTTATTCAGATTTTTCTAATGCACATCTCTTCTCTTTCCTGCTAATAGGTACAGACCCACTGCTCCATCCCTCCCTCCCAAAATGGCATACTTTCCCTTTTTCTTGAGGCTCTTCCCTCTATTTTGACTTATCTTTATTTTATTTTTAAAGTTTATTTCTTTATTGCGAGAGTGAGAGAGCACGTGCATACAAGCAGGGGAGGAGCAGAGAGAGGGAAAAGGAGAGAGAGAGAGAGTCCCAAGCAGGCTCTACATTGTCAACATGGACCCTGATTGGGGTTCCATCTCACAAACCCTGAGATCATGACCTGAGCTGAAATCAAGGGTCAGATGCCTAACCGACTGAGCCACCCAGGCACCCCAACTTGTCTTTATTTTAGATGAGGGCTTTGGATGTCTCCTGTCCTTTATAGTAGGCCTGCTGTTTAGTTAGTAATTGAGCTCAATGGACTGGATTTGCTTTCAGCTTAGAAACACAAATTATGAGGCTCGGCGGTGTGTCTCATTAATCAGGATTGCGTTTTTGCCAAAGGAGGTAAAAACCTGGCTGCCACTCCTAAGCCTCAAGCAGGCAACGACAGAATCAAAGGAATATCACATCAGTCAACTCTGGTGCTCTGCCAATATTACTCTTTAGGAACGATAACAGGACACATCTACAGATGTAAAAGCTAATGCTGATTTTCCCTCTCTTCCTTTTGTCAAATCTTCTTTACATACGCCTGTAGAGGATTTTCTTAGCCTGAAGAAAAACCATTCATTCAAGTCCTCATTGTGTTCATCTGTAAAAAATTTTGTGATCCTCCAATTGACATTTTTCATTATAGGGTGTGATAATTTTTTTATGGGTCTGTGATTGTAATGTCAGAGGCTTGGTAATTTGAAATTTGTTGTGTTTATCTGATTCATAAAAACAACTGGAAATATACAACTGGGTTACAGTTAACTATTTTTATTTATCTCTGGTACATTCCAGCTCCATCAGAGTGAGGCTGGAGAAGACAATTGGGCCTTAAACTTCATCTTCATGAAGTTCTGTTCTGATGGTTATCTATTATTATTTATTCACAGAGGCATTTTATTTGTGACATATTTAAGTGTTATTTTTTAAATGTACTCATTTAAATACATGATCATTTTTTACAACCCCGATTAATATATTAAGGACCCTGAAGAATGGAAGTGGCCTGGCTTTTCTAAATCCCTCAGAGTCTCTGGGCTTCACCCAGGGATCACCTGGATGAAATGAATGGGTACATACATTTTAGGTGGTGGATCTTACTAACCCTCACTGAGGAATGTGTAGCCTATACTAGTAAATTCCCCAAATGTAAACTTTCTGGTGTGTCATCTGGAGCTTAGTTACATTTCAGAAAATAATTAGACATGTACTGAGTCTTAATTCTATTTACATAGCTGTGACCCTCCATTAGAATAATTTTCCCATAAGCCACTTCCCTACTCTTTATCTATCTGGCTTATTTCATTGGCGCCATCTTAAATAAAGAGGTCTAATTCTTTTTAAGGTGTCTCTGACCAAGTCATGACTATTATCATAAGGTTTATAACACAGAGCTCAGTTCTAGGAACAAAAAAGAAAACAAACAAGTCTGCCATATTAATCAATGACTTGTGGGAAAAATTGGGTAGCATTCTAGATATGTCACATACACTCATTAGTTTTCAAAATTAATTTTGTTCTTGAAAAAGCAAAAATAGATTTCTCCTCCACCCTTGAAAATGATTTAATGTTTCCTCATTTGGGAAGATGGCCTCAGTGTTAGTGCTAAGTTGCCCTTATATAAAGAAAAATTTTAATGGGTTAGTTGATACTGTATTATGAAGACTTTAGTTCCAAAGTAAAAGAAGAAAAGTTATAAAAATAGAAACTGGTTTATAAAGTTAATGGTGTATGTATGTTTATGGAAAACATGAACCTCTGTTCGTTAAGCTCTGACTGTTGATGAAAACATGACTGCATCACATTGAATTTCTTACATATTTCCTTAGATGTGAATAAAACATGTTCTTTTGTTGAAGCCAACATCAAACTGTTGGACTTTTTAGGAATATTTATTTTAAGTCATGACCTTGAAATATATAGTCTTAAATCTGCTAGTTAGTGCTATATAGGCCTAGATTTCCAATCGTATGCTCAGACTAATACAGATTTAGCCAGTCTGCATTGTTCTCCTGACTTAACCTCCTCTGTTCAGTGCATATTCCTGTATACTTTCTGTGCAGGAGACCGTTCCCTTGGCTCCAGGTCGTGACCTTGATTGGGATGAAGAGATGGCCAAAGCACAGTCACATGATTGTGTTCCTGTTCTTTCAGAACATCCGCTGTATATTCTTTACACGTCTGGAACAACAGGGCTGCCGAAGGTATTTGCTCTCTTAAGAATAAGTATCTAGCGGCAGATTTCTTTTGCCCTGAGAATGTTTGATTACTGACTGAAAATGCAACTGTACCCGAAGGATTAGACTTGGGTACTTTGTACCTTAAAGCTATGTTATGTTCAAATCTAGAAAAATATTAATTATATTTAATGTCAAATGCTTTGCCCCTATTTCTTCCGAAATTTTCACATACATAAGCAAGCTGCTATTGATTTAGTAACCTATTAAAATGAATAGGTATTTGATCAAACATCAGTTGGTTTAATACAATTTTATAAAACTATATTTTAAATTAAATAGTTTTATTTTCTAAATTAAGGTGTAACTTTTATAGAGTATGGAATTGATTTTTGATCTAGGGGAATTCAATTCTTTGTTATAAATGCAAGATTGAGAATTGGCCTAGACAGTTTGAACAACAGGCAGTTTATCCAGAGTATTGAACTATGTGATTTGTAGCACTGAAGACACTCAAGGATTTTTAAATCTGCTTACCATGAAAGGTGTTTTCACAAAACAAAGTTAGAAGAATCAATATTTTTGCAGGTGTCAGATAAGAAGTAAATATCACTTTTGTCTGTATCTCCAAATTATACTGTTTCTTCATACAACTTCGTAAAGGCTTGCAATGTCATCTTCCTATTCATTTTTAATTTTTTTTTAGTTTATTTATTTATTTTGAGGGAGAGAGAGAGAGGGAGTGGGAACAGGGAAGTGTCAGAGAAAGGGAGAGCGAGAGAATCCCAGGCAGGCTTGCACTGTCAGCATGGTGTCTGACATGGGGCTCGAACCCAGGAACTGTGAGATCATGACCTGAGCTGAAATCCAGAGTTGAAGGCTTAACTGACTGAGCCACCCAGGTGCCCATATTAGGGAGTTCAGTAGTCACTGAATCCTAAAATTTTAGTGGGGGAAGGGGCTTTCACAATCACTCACATCCTGGAGGACAGTGGCCTCTTTATTAATAATTAGATTTCTGTAGCATCAGAGTTCTGAGAATGTAATTTGTTCATAATCATAAAATAGTGATTCCATTAGATTAGTTTTAAAAAGAAAAATTAAGATGTTCCACATCAAACTCACTTGCTTATAAAAAAGGAAATATTTGGTAGGGAGTATATTCTCTCTGAGGACAGAGACCATGTTTTATTACATTTTAGTCTACCATTGTGCTTTTTCTTTTAAGTTCATCTTTATTTATTTTTGAGAGAGAGATAGAGTGAGCAGGGGAGGGGCAGAGAGAAAGGGAGACAGAATCCCAAGCAGGCTCCGCGTGGTCAGCCCAGAGCCCAGTTGTGGGGCTCGAACTCACGAACCGTGAGATCATGACTTGAGCTGAAATCAAGAATCAAGACGCTTAACCAACTGAGCCATTCAGGTGCCCCACTACTATTGTGCTTTGTATGTAGTTTGGTGCTTAATAAATTTTTGTTGCATGCATAAAAAAACAAATTTGTGTCATTGTGGAATCAATCCCTTATGTTTTTTTTTCACAACTCTGGTCATCTGAAAAATAAATATTCCTTCATATTGATGACTTGTTCAAGCAGTCCAAATGATCTTCTGGACCCTAACTTTAACCTTCCACCTTTTGCAATTCTGCATTATGCACCAGCTGCATAGAGTCTAACTGGATGTGTAGCTGTAAAATAAAATGGGATTCACCAAGTTATAATCTAATAGAAAAGTTCAACATGAAAGGGAATCCCTGACCCTAAAAAAATAGTATAACCTAACCAAATAAAAAAGAACCCTCCAAAAATCACTTTAGCTCCTATTAGCCTGAAGGATTCTTATAAAAACAGTTGTGCCACTTCAAGATTTTAAGTTACCCTGAATTTCACTTGGTCTGGATGGGGATGTCTATGGCAGGAATGGAAGAGCTTGTTAGAGACTCAAACCTGACTCAGCCAGTGTGGTAGAGATGAAAGTAACATACAGAGCATCAAATCTGAAAAATGGCGATTCCAAATAAGGAAGGATCCTAGCTTTTCCAGGTGTTGTTTGGGTCAGGAAGTTCTCTCCTGGAGATCCTGAAACTGAAGATCATTTGAAGTTTCAGTCATTCTCATTTACTTCCTTATGTACCATCCTAAAGATAATCTCCCTTCACTAAATTGGAGAAGGCTTTAATTGTGTGGAGGTCTCTATTTATGTCAAATTCAACTCCATTTAATATACGTGTATTGAGTGTTCATTCTGTGCTAAAAGATATGAGTGAACCACAGTCCCTTCAGTCTAATGGATTGAAATATTCCTGAACACAGGTAGGCGAGGTAGACTGTTATCCCTGCACTATTTCTCTCTCGGAAAAGATGAGATTGAATGGTATCTGAAGGATTCCATTCAACAAATTCAACAAATATTACTGAGCACCCAAGTATGTGTTTGGTTATCTTTTTAAAAGTTTAAAAGTTTATCTTCTATAGTCAGGACACAGGAACTAAACAAAGAGCTATTTAATATGTGGAAAGTGTTATGAAGAAAAAAATAAAGCAGGGTAATCGGACCGAGTGGTGGGAAAAGTGGGAGAGCTGCTCTATTAAACAGTGGTCAAAGAAAGCTCTTATAAGGTGGTGTTTGAAGGATAAATAAAACGTCTTCATAGAGTGGCATCCTAGAGAGGAGGGCACTGTTGGCAGAGAGGGTCAGCATAAGCAAAGGCAGGAGTGTGCAAGAAAGTTTCCAGGATGGCTATTGCATGTGGTACTAATGAGGAGGATAAATGGTTAGATACATAGGCAAGGGCCAGACTCTTAACATTTAGCCAGCCAAGAAGTTTAGGCTATATTCTGTATGGAAGGGACAGAAGGCACTAATGCTTTTTAGGCAGCAGAGAAAAATATGAAGGAAGGTAAATCCTTGCAACATTCTGTTGGGAAAATAAGCAAGTACACACAATGGAGGCAAGGAGATTCGTTTCCAGGCTGTTTTAATTTAGGACTTTACTTAAGATAGCACATTTAATAAAGAGAAATCAGATCTGGTTCAAAGATAGGCGTGAGGCAGAGGACAGGTCCAAGACTCAAAACTGAGAACCCAGGCAGATGGTTTTGAGTATTTGCCAAATAGAAACACAGGATGTGGTTTGGGGCTGGGGGAAGCTGAGAGTTTTTGAACATACTGAGTATAATGCATCTTGGACCGAGTATGATGCATCCTCAGATGCATACTGAGTATGATGCAACATGGAGATGCCTAACCAGAGGTTGGAGATGGAGGTCTGGGTCTGAGAAGTGCATCTGGGTTGGGAGATAGACCTTTGTGGGTCATCAGCTCTAGTGTTTAAAGCATGGTGGTGAGTAGGTTTTGCAAAGTGGGACATGCAGAATGGCAAGAAAAGTAGTCATCTCTCAAGGTCCCTCAGAAATCCTTCCTTCATTCCTCTAGTGCATTTTAGAATTCCAGTTGCATTGAAATTATACATTGTCAACAAACCTTTATGTCACTTATTTTATTCTACCTTATGGATACCAGTTTTTATTTGCTTATCTTCATAATGTTGCATATTCTCAGAAGTCAGAATATATTTCATGTATCTTTGAATCCACTATGTCACTAACCTAAAAACTGGGCCATGGTAAATTCTCAGAAAATTTGTTAAATGATCTTTGACTTCTTGAGTTAGTTCCCAGACTCCTCTTTATTCAGAAGATTCTCATTTCACTTCTGGTAGGTATAATCAGGCTTAATGGGATCTGAAATTTTAATACTTGTATTTCTAGAATAGAAGTACAGGAAAGATGAGCACACATACATTCATGAAGGATTTAAATAATTTTAATGTCATCATACAATTTGTTCTCCCAATCTTTGGCCTTCATGAGGAAAAATAATGTTCTGGGCCCGTAAAAATACTCTGCTTAAAAATACTTTTCATAAGCACATATAAGACACACATAAGGCAATCTGTTCTTTGGTTAGAAGTTGAAGATCTATTTAGGACATATTTGCATCTCTGCATCTGCCAGCCCTGGATTTGTCAGGTTGCTGTATGAGAGGTTAATCTGTAAATATTCTAGCAACCACAACTGAGCGACTTTGCATACATTTCTGCAATGTTGTGGGCTTCTGTCCTGTTTAGTCTGGGTGACTGTATTCAAGATACTTCAAAGTACTGCACAGTGGAAGAATTCTGCATCTGGATGCAGGGGCGTCCTTTTGGGAAGGGGAGATTTAGTGATGATAATACTTCTCTGCTTCCAGCTTGGTATCATGAAGGGACAGTGATAATTACAACACACACACACACACACACACACACACACACACACACACACACAAAACAAAGTCCAGTGCCAAAACAGAAAAGGCGAACAAGAGAATAGGGGGGAAAAAGCCAAGGATTGAAAGGAAAGCATGTGAGGGCATGATGCTAAGTGAAAGAAGCCAGACACAGAGAGAGAAATACCATATGAATTCACTTCTATGTGGAATCTAAAAAACAAAACAAACCAGAAACAGACCTATGAATAAAGAGGACAATCTGATAGTTGGCAGAGGAGAGGGGCTGGAGAGATGGGCAAAATAGGGGAAGGGGATAAAGAGGTGCAATCTTAACAGCTAAAAAATGAAGAAAAAAAAAGACACAGATACAATGTACAAACTATAAGGAATATAGTTAATATGTAACAACTTTGTATGGTGATTGATAGAAAGTAGCTAGATTTATCATGGTGACCACTCCTAATGGATATAAATGTTGAATCACTATGTTGTACACCTGAAATAATAGAATATTGTATGTCAACCACACTTCAAGAAAAGAGGAAAGAAAGAAAGAAAAAGAGGGAGGGAGGGAGGGAGGAAGGGAGGAAGGAAGGAAGGAAGGAAGGAAGGAAGGAAGGAAGGAAGGAAGGAAGGAAGGAAGGAAGGAAGGAAGAAAGAAGGAAGGAAGGACAGGAAAGAAAGAGAAAGACATGACAAGAAGGTGGAAGGCCTTTTGTCCTGATGTGCATTTACACAATTTATGTCACTTTTATTCCCACATGTTGGGTGACATTCATATTTCTTACCCTAGAACAAAAAATAGGAGAAATACGAATAAAAAGCAGTGAACTTTTTTTCTTATCTGTGGTACAATTCTTGCAGTTAAGACGCTGAACTTGCTATACCTTTGCCCCTTCTATCACAGTTGTTCAGATTGATAAAAAATTATATTGCTGCTAAAGTATTCTCCATAGAGGTTGCTTCAGAGTCATCCGAAAACCTGTAGCAACAGATTTCATGTTGGATGAACTAACCCAAAAGGAGCCATTCCATTCCCACCAGTATGATTCACTCAGTTCTACAAGTTTCAGAGCTTTCTCCTGAACAAAGAAGACGGTTATATTTTTCTTACATGTGCTTATTCACTCAACCGTTCATGTATTGAATCGGTCAAGAAATGTATTACATGCCTACTCCATGGCAGTTACTGTGCTAAAGCTGAAGAGGGTTCTCCTCATAGCGCTCATCGTTGGGGGGAGACGCATCACAGTGTCAGGTTGCCACCCGGAGGAGGTTTGCAGACCCTGGGGACAAGGAACAAGACAGGAGAGACCATTACTTAACACAGACTGTGGCACTGGGGACAGCTTCTAGAAGAGGTGAAACTTCTTTAAGTACTTGCGTGATGAAGTAGGAGCTAACCAGGTTCAGGAAAGAGGTGGGGATGGGGGTTCATTCTAGAAAGAGGGGCTATCATCTGTAAAGCCATTGGAAGAACACAACTACTGTTGGTCTATTGGATTTCTTTTAAGTAATCAGAACCACACCTCTTATTTCTCAGTGAACTGACCCCAGCTATCATCTGGTGATGGCTTTCTTTTATTTACGTAAAATACTCATTTATCCTTTCTTCTTGTTCTGTTTTTTACTCAACTTGTCAGGCCAAATTGAAACACACATGCACACACACACACATTTACATATGTATGTATGGATAAATACATATCTCGTGTATGTAAATATGCATCTCTTTTGTATAAACCTTGTCACACAGTAGGAGGACAGAGGGGCTCAACTTAGAAAGTATGAAGTTTTGTTGAGTACTCCAGACTTCTCTTACCTGATTTTTGAGATTTGCTTTTCAGATTTTTATAGATCAATTAAAAAAAATAGGATGTAGAATTCCAAGCTCCTAATCTTACCACACTCCTTGGTCTTCTCCTTTTGATAAAACCTATATTGTTTTGTATTTTTCTTAAGTTGTGGCAACCAACACTGCATACCACACTTGATACTGACATGTTTTTTGTTTTCTTATGTTTCACTTTGATGGCCCCATTTTGACGTTTTGTGGCTTTCCTTGTTTTCATAGGCAGCTCATTAAGCTGGAAATCATAAAGAATACCTGTGATGACTCTGTGGTCCTATTCTTGGGCGACTTAATAACCAGAGTTTTATTTTACCTGTATGGATTGAAGTTTAAAATGCCACCACTTAAAAATTGTTGTTGTTGTTGTTTTGTTTGTTTTAAAGAGCACTTTCATATTGCCCCCCTTTTGCATTTTTAAAAAAGTTTATTTACTTATTTTGAGAGAGTGCATGTGGGACAGGGTGAGAGAGAGAGAGAGAGAGAGTGAGAGAGAGAGAGAGAGAGAGAGAGAGAGAGAGAGAGAGAGAGAATCCCAAGCAGGCTCCAGGCTGTCAGTGCAGAGCCCAACGCGGAACTCAATTTCAAGAACTGTGAGATCATGACCTGAGACAAGATCAACAGTCAGATGCTTAACCAATGAGTCATCCACACACCCTTCCTTTAGCATTTTTGAGATAGAATTCACTTTCTCATCTTTATTTGGGGTACAGGATGCTATTCCCACCCGGAAGTCTTTTAAGCTCTCCAGAAGACTTTAAGTGTTACGGCTAATACTCCAAAAACCAGAACAGTATATTGGTAGGTTCCAGGGATTTTCTGACAATATATTAATTCATCTAATGGTTTTACTTTCAGGTAGATAGAGTGTAAGTACATAAAAAGAGTAGTAACAGAGACTCAAGAAAGTAAAATGCAGCATGCTTGTGTTTTAGGAGTAAGCATTGATACTGGGTAAGAATTTTTAATCTCATACTCAAGATTTCAAATATATTCTTAAGTAGTTTTCAGTTCCTGATTAATTTTGAATATTAGAATATAAAGATTTGATTTTTGAACATGATTTATGTGTTTTTAGAGGCTGAACAGAGTTTCTCTTTTGCATTTTAATCATTACCTGGAAAATGTGATTACAAACAAAACAAGAAATGCTTTAGCACCTTATTTTCAGTCACATATTTAATATTATAATAAAGGTATTCTCTTTTTAAACTGAATCTTTCAATTTTTTTTACTTTCAAACTTTTTATGAAAGATCTAATGGAGAGTATGAAATTATGCTGCTCTTTTTTTCTACATCATCTCAAATACTCAGAAAATTGAAAACATCACCCAATACTTTGGAGGCAAGGCCAAATCTCAGATTTATTATCTAGATTAATGAATGGTAAAATGATACTTGACAGAAATTTTTATCCTTATTCTTAAAAAAATAAAAACAAGTGGATCAAAACTAATGAAAAACAGACGTCACAGCTTTTCTCTCGATTAGCTGCATTTAAATTGTTTTTAATGAGAATCTTTGATGGCAACCTTTAATTGTTTTGACATTTCTGCCTTTTGGGCAGTATTAGTACAGGGAAAAATAAAAAGCAGTAATTGCTAGAACTAAGGAACTAATTTTGCTAATAGGATACAAAATTCAATTGTAAATACTTTATGATTTTAAATGTGTGGTGTTTTTTTTTTGTTTTTTTTTTTTTTGTTTTTTTTAATGCCTGGCCTCATTTTTAAGTCTCACTTTTGTGGCATCAATTGGATTTAAATATCCACTATTTTATGGGCAAAGCAACAATGGTAAATATTCTTTAAAGAAGGGTAAAGGGTAAGTCCATTTGTGAGGTAAATAGGAATTTGATAACCTATTCCTTTAAATTATCTTTTTCGCTTTACAAATGAGTTACTACTTGTTTATATTTTTTCTAGCCTTTTCTTCTTTTTTCACTTCCAGTTGATTCATTTTATCCTCTCTGCACCATAAATTTACCCAGTTATAATAATATTTAGAATTACTGATAACAACGAGCTCTAAATGCAAGGACAAGTAGATGGAGAGAAAATTCTAAAACATTTTAAATGAAATCATTACTGACATTAATTTTCACTGTCTACCATAGTATATGGCTAACATCTATGAAAAGAAGCTTCACTTTTTCTTCTCTACACAATGAATAAAATTTTTCAGAAAAAAAAAGTGTTTGCAAGTTGATTCATGTCAAACTACTCGAGGAATTGAATCATAAGAAAAGATCTCAATGGAACAAACCAATAAGCAAAGTTCATGGAAGATGGCACAGAATATACTGGGAAAAGAGCTTACCTGGGAAAAGGAACATGTGAAACCCCCTTGCAGGAGGCTAAAGTTTCTAATATGCGACGGTGATCAAGAGAACCAGCTGTTTGCTGACCACATTGTACAACTTGGAAAGTAGCTGTCAAATGCCTGCATGTGACATTTGCTGAGAGACCAGGTGTTTTTCTGGTAGATAAAATGTGTTCCTCAGCTTGATACCTATGTTTTATCGGTGACTGCAGAGAGCAGCAATTTTAGTAACTAACAGAAAGTCGATTTGTTTTTCATTTCTCTGATTCACGTACATACGTTAAAGCTGCAAAGTTATGCCAAAAAGTCCCAACCTTAGTACATTTCTTAATTCCGGCCATGTTTGCCTTTAGGTAAAATATTAGGTAAATTATTTTCTGTATGCAGTAATAATAATTGTTCTACTAAAGGACGTTTCAAAATACATGTGAGTGGAATACAGCTTTACTTTTTCACTAGCTCATTCTGAATATTCACATGGTTAAGCCTTTTCAAGCCAATGATCGTTAATGTTTGTAATGAAGCAATAAATAAGATTATTAAAGTTACCATCAGTTTTTATTTGTGGTGACTCTTGTACCAGTTTTCAAATATTAATCTTGTATTAAATTTGAATACGTTCAGTATCATGGGTAGCTGCTAGAAACTGATTCATGAAAGCTGCGGCGCTGTGATGTAACAATCCCTACTTTTGCCCCAACTGTAATATAAGGCAAGTCTGTGAGCCTTAGAGCCAACTCATGAGGTGAGGACTGATTTGTTGGAATTTAGAATTCATCATGAAAGAATTGTTCAGCTCTAATACTGTGCTAGCACAATCCCTAGTGTAGCATTGTAACGAGGCTCTAGTTAGAATATGACTTTGCGTCTTCTAAGCATCCTATTAATATTCAATCATATAATGGAATAGCCATCCTTATGTTAGTCTGTCTGAAGAGCACAGCTACCTTTGATTTTTCTGTATACACCATTTGAGAATTTCCGTTTTCATTCTGGAAATATGCCTGCAAATGTAATGTTAATTTATGTCACCACTGGAAAAAAAATTTTATTGCATGTAATTCTGTGAAGTCGTAAGTTTTCTTTAGAAAGTCAAGAATGGTCTGTGAGAATGGATTCTACAAGTGAACTGATGTGGACATTATTAATGGGGGAACCAAATAAATATTGAAGTAAATACAATTGGATGAAAACCAACTACGTACTTTATAGAATATAAAAGACTTTAAACAGGAACTTTTTGAGATGGATAGTGTGAAGGCAGAGAATCTTTTAACACATCGTTTATTGATGTTAACCTCATGTTTTCTCTCTTTTAGGGTGTGGTTAGACCCACTGGGGGATATGCTGTGATGCTAAACTGGACAATGTCTTCTATATATGGACTTAAACCTGGAGAGGTAATCATGGTTTTAAATTCATGTTACAGGAACATTTCTCTGATGAACGTATATGTATTTTATTACCTTCTTATTTTTTAGGTGTGGTGGGCAGCCTCTGACTTAGGCTGGGTTGTTGGACATTCCTATATCTGTTATGGACCTCTTCTACATGGGAACACAACAGTTTTATATGAGGTAATAAGATGAAATTAATACCATCTAAACAATTTTTTTAACTGAAGGTTTTAAAGAAGTGGTTTCTAAGTGGGAACCGAAAAATTTGGATTTGGGGCATGACACTTTTTTATATCTTCTTCCAGTTAAAAATAGGATATCAAAAGAGAATGGAATACAGAAAATAATAGCCAGCTATTAAAATTGTGCTGAACAAAACCAGCAAAAATTATATTATGAAAAACATATACTCATCAGCTTGATGTCTATCCCTAATGGATTTCTAGAAAGTATTATACAAAGGCATTGCAATAAAATAAATGTTTTTTTTTAAAATAAGTATTCTCTTTGAAGTAAACAAATTAAGCCTCAACACTGAATCCCTATTATGAATTATGGTGTTAGTAACATACACGTAACAGAGTTGAAGGTGCCATTGTAAGTATTTATATTTAGAAATATAAGCTGCCTTTAGAACTGAAGAACATACAATTCTTGTGCATTTACCATTGGCCTTTTATTACTTCTTGAGTTTATTTGAAACATGATTTTAATACTATGAAAGGGGCTTGGTGGGTTTTTTTTTTTTTTTGGAATGATGTACTCAAGAGGAATGTAGATGCTTTATAAATATTTTTGTGTAAAGGAGTGAATGTAATAGCTACATTCTTAAACCTTTGATCTGAATTCTGGTTTCCTTCATACCAAGTGTAAATATCTTCAATTCTTTCTGATAACAAAACAAAGCTTTTTAGACCTTTGCCCACTTCTAGCTATCCCATCTTTATTTTCTTCTCCACTAAACTCCTTGAAAAAAAAAATACCCAGTTCACACTGTGCGAATTTCATATTCTTCTAGTTCGTCTTTATCCCACTGTGGTCCAATTTTTATCCACATGACTTCATAGAAGCTGCTGCAGCAGAGGTCAACAGTGACTTCTTAAGTGACCAAGTCAAAAAGTCTTCAATCTGATTTAATTTTCACTCTTTTAGTGCATCAACCGTGCTATTTGCTGCAAGTAATTATTTCTCCTCTTGAGCTCCCTGCCCTTTTGCTATTTGTTCAGGCTGTTTCTTTTGCCTGGCATGACTTTTCCTGTGTCTTTCCTTCCCTTCCAATCTTGAAGACTCTGCTTAGACGTTATCATCTCTCCAAAGTTTCCTCTTATATTCTTTGGTTTTGTTTAGGGCCCTTTCCATGGTTCCATTGCCCCCTGAGCACATGTCTATCACTGAGCACTGAGCTGAGCACACTGGTTTGCTTTGTTTATATCCAGTAGCGTGTGAGATCTTCAAAAACCAGTCTCCCAGCACAGTGTGTAGCAAACACTGAACACTCAGTAAATGCTCATGGAACTAAATTGAGCTCCACTCCTTTGTTCTCCTCCTACCTCTCAAGACAGCTTGTCCTCCTTTTCCTCTCTTGGTTTCCCTTACTTTGGTCCTAAACACTGGAGGTTAGAAGGGTCTTATTCCTAACCTTCTTTTCTCATCAGATATATATGTTCTGTAATCTCCATGCAGTTGGATTTGAGTAGTACAAATTAAACCAAGGCTTCTGTCTACTCCTGTCTATATCAGATCTTCCTGCTGAGCACCAACTTATTGTTAGACCATCTTTGGATGGTCCATACACATCTTATGCTCAAGATGACAACCTGAACTTGCCGTCTCCATTCTTCCCTGCAAAACACATTTCTTTCCAGGTACTCTACAATGTTAATTTGACCTGCACTTACTCAGTTATCCAAACTAAGAATCAGGGAGTGATTCTAATTTCATTATCCTTACATATGACACCCTATTGGTCATTACATTTTGTTGAGTTTATATTTTAGTACCTATCAAGAGTATCCTCTTTTCCATGACTCCTGCCGTATATTCAAAGCTGATATTCAGCTGCTATGCATATGTATGTTGTTGACTGGTGTGTGTTCTGTGTTTGACTTCTGATTTGACTCGTGCCTATGCTTTGCAGTTGTAGATTTCAGATTATCCTCAGATAATCAGTCTAGAGCGCATTCTAACGGGTGCTCTTGCCTTTAAAGTTCCTTTCAGTCTACCTCTCCCCTAACTCCAGTTTCTGAGCTCTCCCTACTTATGTAATTATCTGTCTAAAATGCAAAAGCCAACATAGAACTTTGTTGCTTAAAATCCTTCAAAGGGTTAAGTTCTACTTCTGCAAAGACGAAGATGACATACTTTTCTCTATTCCTGTCTCTAAATAAGACTAAAAATCATAAGAATTATGTCTAGTGAAAACATTACAAGACTAAAAGTTGGAGAGAAGAAGGGAAACTTGCTTGTAGGGACCTTGGGACCCAAGGAACAACATGGTGATAAGACTCTGGGTTTTATTTTTCCCTCATATATCCTATATTCACTGCTGAAAAAGCTGGTAACCCAGAAACACTAATAACAACAACAACAACAACAACAACAAAACACACACACACACACCCCTAAAAAAATGTAAAGAAACATGATCTCTTAAGCCAAAGGAATAGGAAAAAGAAAGCCTAAGTAAAACGTAAAACTTTTAGATGGTTCTCCTCTAGGCAAACACCATAGAAAGATTCATGCTCTCTCTCCCCACCCCCAACAGCAAAAGCTGAGCTTAGTCTTCCATATTTGTCAAGGTGTAAGGAGGAAGTGTAACCCTCCATCTTCCCACAGGGGTATCAGAGAAGTTTGAACTAGGGAGCCAAGACTTTTATCCCTGCCAGGTGGTAATGAGGACCCCTCAAACTTGTAGTGACAGTGGAGACCATAGGAGTCTGGACTTATACCCCTTCCTGTCAGTAATGAGGTACCCCTCTTCCCATTAAGGTGGTATCAGGGAGCAGTTACTCTTACCTCACCCAGCCAGGGGGTTATCAGTGGAAGCCTACTGTTGGAAGTAGAACCCACCCAGAACAATGAGAAGCATCCTCCCACTTGGGTATCAGTGAAGGCCAAATGAGGAATCTGGATTTTTATCTCTACCTCTCCATTCCTTAATGGAGTGGAACCAAAGTAAAGCCATCTATAACAGAAGATGTAAATATGAGCCAGTCTTATAATATAATACACAAAATATCTAAGATTTGATGAAAAAAAAAGTCACTCCTCACATCAGAAACTAGAATGATCTCAAGCTACTTGAGAAAAAACAATTTATAGAGACCAATTGAGATGTTAGAATTATGTGACAAAGGTTTTAAAGGAGCCATGATGAAAGTACTTATGAGCATTCTTGAAACAAATGGCAAAATAGAAAGTCACACTAAATGTGTAGAAGTTATAAAGGACAACTGTATGGAAATATTAGAACTGAAAATGACAATAACCTAAATAAAAACTCATTGTGTGTGTGTGTTGGGGAGGGTGTGGTGGTGAAATAAGTGAAAGGGATTAAGAAGTACAATCTTGCAGCTATCAAATAAGTCACAGAGATGAAAAATACAGCATAAGGAATACAGTCAATAATATTATAATAATGCTGTATGGTGACAGTGACAGATGGTGACTACACTTCTCATGGTGAGGATCATGTAATGTATATAAACTTGTCAAATCACTTTTTTGTATGCCTGAAACTAATATAACATTGTATGTCAACTATAACTCAATAATAAATTTAAAAACACAAAGCAAAACACCTCAGTGGATGGGCTCAATGCCAGAATGGAGGGAGGGGGAAGAAGAATCAGTAAACTGGAAGAAGGAACAATAGAAGTTACCCAATGAAAACAAGAGAAGGAAAATAGACTGGAAAGAAAAATTAGCAGAGCTCCAGGGACATGTGGAATGATGACACAAGATCTAGCTTTTTTGATATTCGCGTCACGAAAGGAGAGGAGAAAGGGGTCAGGCTGAAAAAATAATGAAAATTCACACCTTCTTAAATTTAGCCAAAACTATACATCTATAGATTCAAGAAACAGAGTAAACCTCCAGACCGGATTAGTCTACAGAAAGACACACACACACACATACACACACACACACACACACACACAGACACACACACAAATCATAAATTTCTGAACACTAAAGACAAAAAGTAATCTTGAGACCAATGGGAAAGAAAGAATACCTTATCTATGAGGAAAAGCCATTTGAATGACAGGATTTTTCTTTGGAGGCCAGAGGAAAGTGACACATTTTTCAAGTTTGGAAAGTAAGGAATTGTCAATCCAGAATCCTATATCCATCAAAAGATACTTTGGAAATAAAGAAGAAAGAAAGACATTCTCAGGATGAAGAAAAACTTATAAGAATGTGTCACCACAGGCCTCCCTCAAAGGAATGGCCAATGGCCAGTACTTAATGGTAAAAGATTTAATACTCCTCTTATGTCTAGACCAAGGCTAGGATGCTCACTCTCACCCTCTATTTCAACATAGTTCTGGAAACAAAAACAAAAACATTTCAGAAAGGAAGAAATAAAATTGTCTCTATTTGAGTCTGCACGATTATCTATGTAGAAAATTATAGAACATATAAAAACACATAATAAGTGAATTCAGTCAGGTCTCAGTGTACAAGGTAAACACAAATATCAACTGTATTTCTGTATACTAGCAATGAACGTTTGTGGTTATGAAAAGGCAACAGGAGGAATCCATATGGAGATGGAACTGTTCTGCATCTCAACTATATCAATATCCTGATTGTGATATTAAACTACAGTTTTGCAAACTGTTAGCACTGGGTAAATCTGAGTAAAAGGTACATGGCATATTTGCAGGTGAATCTACAGTTAGCTCATATAAAAAGTTTAATTCAAAAATTAAAAAAAAAATTAAAAATCTTCAAAGAACTCCTGTCTCTTAAAAAACATAACTCGGGGCGCCTGGGTGGCGCAGTCGGTTAAGCGTCCGACTTCAGCCAGGTCACGATCTCGCGGTCCGTGAGTTCGAGCCCCGCGTCAGGCTCTGGGCTGATGGCTCAGAGCCTGGAGCCTGTTTCCGATTCTGTGTCTCCCTCTCTCTCTGCCCCTCCCCCGTTCATGCTCTGTCTCTCTCTGTCCCAAAAATAAATAAACGTTGAAAAAAAAATAAAAAAAAAAAACATAACTCAAGCTTATTTGCCAGATACAAATGATTGATAGTCATCTGCCCTTTGCTATGTTTAAATCTTATTTCTGACTCAGCTTCCCACTTAATAATCCTGTTTTACAGGCACTTACGTGAACAGAACTGCCAGTATTAGCTTGTTCCTGACAGTAAAATTCCACTTGTTCTGATCATGTAATAGAGTGGTCCATTTTCTTCAGAGATCAAGTTAAATATCATCTCCTATCTGATATTTCCTTTGCTTTTCTCAGGCTGATTGAGGTGTTCTTTGTGCTTCTATGATATCTAGATACCTCTGACCTTGTAGATTCAGTGCTGTGATACTGTAAACTTTAAGGGCAGGGGATGTTTGTCATTTCTGTACCCTCCCCATGCCTGACACAGTGCCTTCCAGGTGGTAGGTAAAATTTGTTGTGTAAATGAACCATTTCTAAGGGGATTAACTGACAATGCAAGTGTGCAAAATGCAGGGAAAATACTCACTCAATTAAACAAAGCTAAAATAAACTGGAAATGAGTTCTGATTTGTCACCAGTCCAGCAAGTGAAAAAATATTGATTAACCTCCCCCAAGTTATCATCCTATTTGTGCCCCAATTTTAAGTGGATTACCAAATTAATATTATTTTATTTTTGTCTGGTTAGTATTTTTTATTTAAGAAGCCAAAATATCCCATTAAAAAGTTAAAAATACATTCTTTTTATGGTGAATAGAATACTTCTTGTACTTCTCATAGGATTATCTCTTCTAAAGAGAAATAAAATCATATACATCTCAGTATGTTCAAAGTTTTATTTTCATTTTAAATGAGTTATAGAATTTCAAAGCTATAACATAGTTATTGAATTGGTGAGTGTGACAATATGTTTCCATATTGATGAATTTTGAGTTAATAAAAATTGATGTTCTGCAGTACTGGTTCATTATGTGCCCAAGTCATCTATGGTTCATAAAACATACCTCTTATTGAATGCAAATGGTTCGTGATATTTAATGAATGAATAATGAATGAATTTTTTTCTCAGCAAAGATCACTTTTTTATATTCTGGAACTTAATACACATCTATAATTACATTGGCCAAAAAAACTTAAAAATGGATATAACTAAGTTGGATCATCAGTTTAATTTCTAGATATGTTAAGAGTCACCCACCTGAAATGATCTGTGTTTCAACATGAACACACACAGCGGATATTTAAATACAATTTTCTTTTCTGCCATAGTGTACATATAGCTGTGCATCTGTAGAGTGAAAACATATTGGAAATTCTAACTGTGGGTTTACCTTTACTTCCTGATAATTAAACCAAATGAAAAAAATATGTTTGTTTATTTTTGAGAGAGAGACAGTGCGAACCGGGAAGGGGCAGAGAGAAAGAGAGAGGGAGACACAGAATCCGAAACAGGCTCCAGGCTCTGAGCTGTCAGCACAGAGCCTGACGTGGGACTTGAACTCATAAACCATGAGATCATGACCTGAGCCAAAGTCAGTCGCTTAACTGACTGAGCCACCCAATCGCCTCGATAATTACCAAATTTTTAACACGTTACTATTTCTTTCCTTAAAACAAACAGTCCCACAGAAATCCTTGATTCCCTTATCCCCTTGCATTTAGAACACTGTCTTCATCTTTGAAGACTTGCCTGCACCCAGTAGTTGGAAGTTACTCTGCAGTTCTCATGTTGGCATCTGTCACCATCATTCCATAATAACAGTTTTTGATTAATTTCCCAAGTTCTCTGTTTTTCCTTTTTTTTCCAATGTGTGAAATTTATTGTCAAATTGGTTTCCATACAACACCCAGTGCTCATCCCAAAAGGTGCCCTCCTCAATACCCATCACCCACCCTTCCCCTCCCTCCCACCCCCCATCAGCCCTCAGTTTGTTCTCAGGTTTTAAGAGTCTCTTATGCTTTGGCTCTCTCCCACTCTAACCTCTTGTTTTTTTCCTTCCCCTCCCCCATGGGTTTCTGTTAAGTTTCTCAGGATCCATATAAGAGTAAAAACATATGGTCTGTCTTTCTCTGTATGGCTTATTTTGCTTAGCATCACACTCTCCAGTTCCATCCACGTTGCTACAAAGGGCCATATTTCATTCTTTCTCATTGCCACGTAGCACTCCATTGTGTATATAAACCACAATTTCTTTATCCATTCATCAGTTGATGGACATTTAGGCTCTTTCCATAATTTGGCTATTGTTGAGAGTGCTGCTATAAACATTGGGGTACAAGTACCCCTATGCATCAGTACTCCTGTATCCCTTGGTTAAATTCCTAGCAGTGCTATTGCTGGGTCATAGGGTCGGTCTATTTTTAATTTTTTGAGGAACCTCCACACTGTTTTCCAGAGCGGCTGCACCATTTTGCATTCCCACCAACACTGCAAGAAGGTTCCTGTTTCTCTACATCCTCTCCAGCATCTATAGAGACTATAGATTTGTTCATTTTGGCCACTCTGACTGGCGTGAGGTGATATCTGAGTGTGGTTTTGATTTGTATTTCTCTGATGAGGAGTGACGTTGAGCATCTTTTCTTGTGCCTGTTGGCCATCTGGATGTCTTCTTTAGAGAAGTGTCTATTCATGTTTTCTGCCCATTTCTTCACTGGGTTATTTGTTTTTCAGGTGTGGAGTTTGGTGAGCTCTTTATAGATTTTGGATACTAGCCCTTTGCCCGATGTGTCATTTGCAAATATCTTTTCCCATTCAGTTGGTTGCCTTTTAGTTTTGTTAATTGTTTCCTTTGCTGTGCAGAAGCTTTTTATCTTGATGAGGTCCCAATAGTTCATTTTTGCTTTTAATCCCCTTGCCTTTGGGGATGTGTCAAGTAAGAAATTGCTGCGGCTGAGGTCAGAGAGGTCTTTTCCTGCTTTTTCCTCTAGGGTTTTGATGGTTTCCTGTCTCACATTCAGGTCCTTTATCCATTTGGAGTTTATTTTTGTGAATGGTGTGAGAAAGTGGTCTAGTTTCAACCTTCTGCATGTTGCTGTCCAGTTCTCCCAGCACCATTTGTTAAAGAGACTGTCTTTTTTCCATTGGATGTTCTTTCCGGCTTTGTCAAAGATGAGTTGGCCATACGTTTGTGGGTCTAGGTCTGGGGTTTCTATTCTATTCCATTGGTCTATGTGTCTGTTTTTGTGCCAGTACCATGCTGTCTTGATGATTACAGCTTTGTAGCAGAGGCTAAAGTCTGGGACTGTGAACCTCCTGCTTTTGTCTTCTTAAAATTACTTTGGCTATTCAGGGCCTTTTGTGGTTCCATATGAATTTTAGGATTGCTTGTTCTAGTTTTGAGAAGAATGCTGGTGCAATTTTGATTGGGATTGCATTGAATGTGTAGATAGCTTTTGGTAGTATTGACATTTTGACAATATTTATTCTTCCAATCCATGAGCACGGAATGTTTTTCCATTTCTTTATATCTTCTTCAATTTCCTTCATAAGCTTTCTATAGTTTTCAGCATACAGATCTTTTACATCTTTGGTTAGATTTATCCCTAGGTATTTTATGTTTCTTGGTGCAATTGTGAATGGGATCAGTTTCTTTATTTGTCTTTCTGTTGCTTCATTATTAGCGTATAAGAATGCAACTGATTTCTGTACATTGATTTTGTATCCTGCAGCTTTGCTAAATTCATGTATCAGTTCTAGCAGACTTTTGTTGGAGTCTATCGGATTTTCCATGTATAATATCATGTCATCTGCAAAAAGCGAAAGCTTAACTTCATCTTTGCCAATTTTGATGCCTTGATTTCCTTTTGTTGTCTGATTGCTGATGCTAGAACTTCCAACACTATGTTAAACAACAGCGGTGAGAGTGGACATCCCTGTCGTGTTCCTGATCTCAGGGAAAAAGCTCTCAGTTTTTCCCCATTGAGGATGATGTTAGCTGTGGGCTTTTCATTAGTGGCTTTTATGATCTTTAAGTATGTTCCTTCTATCCCGACTTTCTTGAGGGTTTTTATTAAGAAACGTTGCTGAATTTTGTCAAAAGCCTTTTCTGCATCTATTGGCAGGATCATATGGTTCTTCTCTTTTCTTTTATTAATGTGATGTATCACGTTGATTGATTTGCGAATGTTGAACCAGCCCTGCATCCCAGAAATGATTCCCACTTGATCATGGTGAATAATTCTTTTTATATGCTGTTGAATTCGATTTGCTAGTATCTTATTGAGAATTTTTGCATCCATATTCATCAGGGATATTGGCCTGTAGTTCTCTTTTATTACTGGGTCTCTCTCTGGTTTAGGAATCAAAGTAATACTGGCTTCATAGAATGAGTCTGGAAGTTTTCCTTCTCTTTCTATTTTTTGGAATAGCTTGAGAAGGATAGGTATTATCTGTGCTTTAAACGTCTGGTAGAAGTTCCCTGGGAAGCCATCTGGTCCTGGACTCTTATTTGTTGGGAGATTTTTTTTTTTTAATTTTTTTTTTTTTTTCAAACGTTTATTTATTTTTGGGACAGAGAGAGACAGAGCATGAACGGGGGAGGGGCAGAGAGAGAGGGAGACACAGAATCGGAAACAGGCTCCAGGCTCTGAGCCATCAGCCCAGAGCCCGACGCGGGGCTCGAACTCACGGACCGCGAGATCGTGACCTGGCTGAAGTCGGACGCTTAACCGACTGCGCCACCCAGGCGCCCCTATTTGTTGGGAGATTTTTGATGACTGATTCAATTTCTTTGCTGGTTATGGGTCTGTTCAAGCTTTCTATTTCCTCCTGATTGAGTTTTGGAAGTGTGTGGGTGTTTAGGAATTGGTCCATTTCTTCCAGGTTGTCCAGTTTATGGGCATATAATTTTTCATAGTATTCCCTGATAATTGCTTGTATCTCTGAGGGATTGGTTGTAATAATTCCATTTTCATTCATGATTTTATCTATTTGGATCATCTCCCTTTTCTTTTTGAGAAGCCTGGCTAGAGGTTTATCAATTTTGTTTATTTTTTCAAAAAACCAACTCTTGGTTTCATTGATCTTCTCTACAGTTTTTTTAGATTCTATATTATTTATTTCTGCTCTGATCTTTATTATTTCTCTTCTTCTGCTAGGTTTAGGGTGTCTTTGCTGTTCTGCTTCTATTTCCTTTAGGTGTGCTGTTAGATTTTGTATTTGGGATTTTTCTTGCTTCTTGAGATAGGCCTGGATTGCAATGTATTTTCCTCTCAGGACTGCCTTCACTGCATCCCAAAGCATTTAGTTTGTTGTATTTTCATTTTTGACCGTTTCCATATATTTTTTAATTTCTTCTCTAATTGCCTGGTTGACCCACTCATTCTTTTGTAGGGTGTTCTTTAACCTCCATGCTTTTGGAGGTTTTCCAGACTTTTTCCTGTGGTTGATTTCAAGCTTCATAGCATTGTGGTCTGAAAGTATGCATGGTATGATTTCTAGTCTTGTATACTTGTGAAGGGCTGTTTTTGTGACCCAGTATGTGATCTGTCTTGGAGAATGTTCCATGTGCAGTCGAGAAGAAAGTATATTCTGTTGCTTTGGGATGCAGAGTTCTAAATATATCTGTCAGGTCCATCTGATCCAATGTATCATTCAGGGCCCTTGTTTCTTTATTGACCGTGTGTCTAGATGATCTATCCATTTCTGTAAGTGGAGTGTTAAAGTCCCCTGTGATTACCACATTCTTATCAATAAGGTTGCTTATGTTTGTGAGTAGTTGTTTTATATATTTGGGGGCTCCCGTATTCGGCGTATAGACATTTATAATTGTTAGCTCTTCCCGATGGATAGACCCTGTGATTATTATATAATGCCCTTCTTCATCTCTTGTTACAGCCTTTAATTTAAAGTCTAGTTTGTCTGATATAAGTATGGCTACTCCAGCTTTCTTTTGACTTCCAGTGGCATGATAAATAGTTCTCATCCCCTCACTCTCAATCTGAAGGTGTCCTCAGGTCTAAAATGAGTCGCTTGTAGACAGCAAATAGATGGGTCTTGTTTTTTTATCCATTCTGATACCCTATGTCTTGGTTGGCGCATTTAGTCCATTTACATTCAGTGTTATTATAGAAAGATATAGGTTTAGAGTCATTGTGATGTCCGTAGGTTTCATGCTTGTAGCGATGTCTCTGGTACTTTGTCTCACAGGATCCCCCTTAGGATCTCTTGTAGGGCTGGTTTAGTGGTGACGCATTCCCTCAGTTTTTGTTTGTTTGGGAAGACCTTTATCTCTCCTTCTATTCTAAATGACAGACTTGCTGGATAAAGGATTCTCGGCTGCATTATTTTTTCTGTTCATCTCCTCTGCCTCTTCAATCCGAGCCGTGGTTGTCTCCATTTTATTTTGCAGCTCATTAATAGCATTTTTTAGCTCCTCCTGTCTGTTCCTTAGTCCCTTGATCTCTGTAGCAATATTCTCTGCTGTCCTGTATACTGTTTTGAAGCCCAGTGATTAATTTTATGACTATTATTCTAAATTCACTTTCTGTTATATTGTTTAAATCGTTTTTGATCAGTTCGTTAGCTGTTGTTATTTCCTGGAGATTCATTTGAGGGGACTTCTTCCATTCGTCATTTTGGATAGTCCCTGGAGTGGTGCGGAACTGTGGGGCACTTCCTGTGTGCTGTCTTGAATAACTCACACTGGTGGGTGGGGCGCAGTCAGACCTGATGTCTGCCCCCAGCCCACCTCTGGGGCCACAATCAGACTGGTGTGTGCCTTCTCTTACCCGCTCCTAGGGGCGGGATTCACTGTGGGGTGCTGTGGCCCGTCTGGGCTACTTGCACACTGCCAGACTTGTGGTGCTGGGGATCTGGTGTATTAGCTGGGGTGGATTGGCAAGGTGCACAGGGGCAGGAGGGGCAGGCTCAGCTCACTTTTCCTTTGGAGATCCGCTTCACTGGGAGGGAGTCAGACCCGCCCCGCGCCGGAGGGAAGGATCTGCAGAAGTACAGTGTTGGGTGTTTGCATGGTGCAAGCAAGTTCCCTGTCAGGAACTGGTTCCCTTTGGGATTTTGGCTGGGGGATGGGCGAGGGAGATGGTGCTGGCAAGCGCCTCTGTTCCCCGCCAAGCTGCTCTCTGTCGTCCGGGGCTCAACAACTCTCCCTCCCGTTGTCCTCCAGCCTCCCACTCCCTGAGCAGAGCTGTTAGCTTATAACCTTCGGGATGTTAAGTCCACTTGCTGTCAGAACACACTCCGTCCGGCCCCTCCACTTTTGCCGGCCAGACTCGGGGGCTCTGCTTTGCCAGTGGGCTGCCCCTCCGCCCCAGCTCCCTCCTGCCAGTCCATGGAGCGCGCACGCCTCGCCGCCCTTCCTACCCTCTTCCATGGGCCTCTCGTCTGCGCTTGGCTCCAGAGAATCTGTTCTGCTAGTCTTCTGGTAGTTTTCTGGGTTATTTAGGCAGGTGTGGGTGGGATATAAGTGATCGCAGGACGCAGTGAGCTCAGCGTCCTCCTAAGCCACCATCTTCCCAGAAGCCCTCTCTGTTTTTCCAAATGCTGATGGCCATTTTCAGTCCTACTAATACTTGGATTCTCAACCCTTGAAGGTTGTTGAATCTCTTCCCTTATAAGGCACACCCTTCTGGAAGCTGTTCTAGTGCTCATTCTCGCTACAGGAATTTGCCCATTTGTTGCCTGAAATATATTTCTCTTAACCTTTAGATCTCAGCTCAAGTGTCTTTTCCTCCTGGAAGTCCTCTCTGACCTCTCTGATTAGCTGAAATCTTGTCATCTCTCCTAAGTTCCTTATGTTTTCCCTCCTGGTTTGTGTCCCAGATACAGTTTCCTATTAGATTATAGGCCCCTTTAATTCGCTTATTTGCCCCTGTCTGCTCTTTGAGAGGGAAGAGATCATCTTAACATTTACATACCATCAATTCTCAGCTACTAGCCTTTAAAAAAAAAA
This sequence comes from Puma concolor, assembly GCF_028749965.1. Lineage (NCBI taxonomy): Eukaryota > Metazoa > Chordata > Mammalia > Carnivora > Felidae > Puma > Puma concolor. The sequence continues at coordinate 38,226,122 of NC_141673.1, read as the reverse complement.
TAATAATCGTACTTTAATAGATATGTTTCATATATATTCAGTCACTTATAGCATAAGTATTATTTCTATTGAATTTTTTTGCAGTGACAGTTGAGTAATACACAAAACCTGGAATGTGTGTGCAATAGGTGTCCTTAGCCTTGCTCTCCGCATGTATTTGGTTCCTACTAAATATTTGTTAAATAAATGTCTGGGTGAAGATATCAGTAAAAAAATAACTTGAGTTGTAAGTAAAGACCTGTCCCTCTGGGGGAGGAAAAAGTAATTCTAATTATCTTTACCAGAGAATTTCATGAACAAATTAAATAAATAAGGTAATAGGTTACATTTTTAATAAGCAAAGATTTATTATTATTCATTGAACTGGACATATTTAATGTTTATTTATTTTTGAGAGAGGGAGAGAGAGTGTGAGTGGGGGACGGGAAGAGAGAGAGTGAGACACAGAATCTGAAGCAGGCTCCAGGCTCTGAGCTGTCAGCACAGAGCCTGATGCAGGGTTCGAACTCACAGACTGTGAGATCATGACCTGAGCCGAAATCAGACACTTAACTGACTGAGCCACCCAGGCACCCCTGAACTAGGCATATTTAAAGTGTACAATTTGGGAAGCCAGATTGGACTGGCCAATTGGACTGCAAACCAATTCTGAGTAACTCAGATCTTATTTTTGAGATGAAAATAAACAGTGCTTTTCAGAAACTTACTTTATTAATGGAACACTGATTCCCACAGACTTAACTCCAACAACAGATAGACAAAGACATATTTGGTACAGCAGTTTTGTCAAAGAGGAGAAATTAAACAAACATGGCTTTAATATAGGAACTTTAATGTACAAACAACTTTAGCAACCTGGTATGTGTGTGTAGGCACATGTAAGTGATGGTTATACTCAGATATGCTTTCTGGTTTCTGTCTTCTATTTTGTATCTGTCCCCTTTTTCAAAAAGCCTATCACCTGCAGAATCAAAACCCAACATTCCTTCTCAAGGTCTAAGAAATCTGCCCGGGCCCCTTTTCTCCTCATCTCTCCTTGGGTACTAATGTACAAATGTATACCTTGTACATACATTTCAATTACAATAATGCTGTGAAACCCAGCCTTCTGTAATGGCGGCAGTGTGGCTAAGCAAGAAAACTTTACTCAACAGACATCTATCTCCCCATTATAGTCCTTTATGATACTTTTTATTTCTGAAGCATCTGTTACATTGTCTGCTGTTTCTGATTTTATTTATTTTGAGTCTTCTCTCTCCCTAGTAGTCCAGCTAAAGGTTTATCGATTTTATCTTTTCCAACAACTCTTAGTTTTTATTTTTTCTATTGTTTTTTTATTCTCTATTTGAAGTATTTCTACTCTAGTCTTTATTATTTCCTTGTTTCTGCTAACTTCCATCTTAGCTGTTCTTTAGATCCTTGAGATGTAAAGTTAGTTTGAGATCTTTCTCTCTCTTTTTTAATGTCAGGGTTTGTTGCTATAAACTTGCCTCTTAGTGTCACTTCTTTTGTTGCATCCCATAAGTTTTGCTATGTTGTGTTTTCATTTTCATTTGTCTCAAGATACTTTTAAAATTCTCTTTTGATTTCTCTATTGACCCAATTGCTGTTCAAGAGTGTGTTGTTTCCACATATTTGTGAATGTCACTGTTTTCTTACTATTGATTTCTAGAGTACAAAGTTTCAGTTATTTAAGAGGAATAAGTTCTGGAGATCTAATGTATAGCGACACGACTATAGTTTAAAATACAATATTGTATTTTGCTAAGAGGGTGGATTGCAAGTGTTCTCACCGCCGCCCCCCCCACACACAAGAAAGTGTATACATGTATCAAAACACCAAGTTACACATTTTAAATACATACACTTTTTATGTGTCATTATACCTCAGTAAATCTGAGGAAGATTATATAAAACTATGTGTACATAAAAATATACCAAAATATACTAAAATAGGTTTTGCCTTAAAAAAAAAAAAAAAGAAAGCAGCATACTATTGTTGGCTAAATTACCTAGAATGGAATGCTAGATAATGGTCTCCTTAACTTTAGCTTGGCATTAAGTCATAAACTAGTTAGTATGCTTGATCTTGATATGGCAGTTCTCATTTTTATGTAATAACTGTATCCTTGGAAGTCCTCAAGGAAGGAAAGCCTGCTCTCATTTTACGTCTGTTTGCATTTCACAAACTCTACACTTCATAACAGCAAGCCATTTCAATAAACTCTTATGCATGCTCACTAAATTAACCAGGACCAATGGCTGTCTGTTAATTCAACAATTAGCTTTGAAGATATAGCCTATATTCCTCCTTCTCAGACGATAAATTAGTTAGAGGAGGTAGAGGATTTATTTAAGATTCTGAATTGTGGTATAGGAGCATGGTTACTGGACTGGAAATACGAACATCTGTGTTATTTATCTTGCTCTGCTTTTATCTACCTATATGACGTTAGGCAAGTTAATTCAACCTCTTGGGGAATCCGTTTCTTCATCATTGAAACTAGAGGATTGACACATGGTCTCCCCATTCTGCACTTCCGTGAATCTTCTCCAAATCAATTTTTTTTTCTAGAATAAGTACATTATTTGGTAACATGTTTTAAATTTTAATTCTGGAATTCATTTCAATTTTTTCCCTAGAGAATGATACTGACTCTTCAAATGTATTACTGAAGATTTCATTCTAAATTAGTGAAATTAAAAAACATTTTTTAAATGTTTATATATTTTTGAGAGAGAGACAGAGTGTGAGTGGGGTTGGGGCAGAAAGAGAGGGAGACACAGAATCTGAAGCAGGCTCCAGGCTCCAAGCTCTCAGCACAGAGCCTGATGCGGGGCTCGAACTCATGAACCATGAGATCATGACCTGGGCCGAAGTCGGATGCTTAACCGACTGAGCCACCCAGGTGCCCCCCAAAATTTTAATGTTTGAGAGGCAGCATAGCAGTTAAGACTTCCATTGTAAGATTCCTGAAACTTCCACGTATTATTTGTTTGGCCTCAGATAAGTTGCTTAACTGCTCTCAGACTCAGTTTTCTCATCTATAAATGTCAATATTAATATTACTTTTCAAAAACATAACAGTACTTTTCTCATATATCATTAAATTGGTTAATCCATGAAAAGCCCTTAGAAAGGTTGCCGGGCATTAATAGTAGAATAAATGCTGGATATTATAAGCTACTGTCATTATCCAAACATATGAATCTGTTCTTTGCCAGAATACAATTCTACAGTATAAACACCAACCGTTCATTCCCATGTAATCCAGTCATTGTAATGCTTGAATATTCAGGTGCTCCACATTTCTTCCTTCAAAGTCTATCCTCCTAACTCTGCAGCAGTCATCAGAGCACTAAAGGCAGCTCCCTTTGGAGCCCATTAACTTTCTTCTAAGAGCCAGGCAGAGGAATCAGCACACAAGGATGTGTTGATTCTGCTAGTACCGATTTTGAAGAGTGAGTAGCATATATGGAAAATAATCCAGTGATCTGTCCCCTCAAGGATCTGTCCTTTCAGAGTTGAACCAGGAGTGAAAGAAGAGTAGCCTTGATTACTTTCATCTGTGAATAAACCAGTACATTTAATGGCTCACCATTATCCAAACATGTATAATCTTTCTCTTCTGCTTTTTGGTGGGCTTTATCATTGCTGGTTTATAAGCTATATGTATCTTTAAAGAATTCAGAATATTCAGCTTGATAATTTCTTACTGAGTGCTCTTTTCCTGAATTCATAGGAAGAAGGAAGAGTTTAGATACTATCTATTCTTTCTTCATAGAATGATTAGTGTGAAAATGAGCTCTACACTTTCCTGTATTTGCATGGGAATCAGATAAGATAATGTATATGAAATTAGTTTGAAAGCTGCAAAGAAATATCACAATATGTGCGTGTATAGTAAAATATGACCACACGCATATCTTACACATAATTATTATTACTTTATATACATGGATCAAAACTTGTAGCCATTTTCCTATGTGAAACCTCATGTTTGAGAGTATTGAGGATACTACATTAAATATTTTAAAATTATTTTTGTATTTAACATTCGTTAGATCATCCACAGCGCACCTTCAATGCACATGTCACCTACTTCTGTACTGCACTGGGCCTATAATCTCCGTGAAGACATCCTATGATGTATGTTCCACACGTGGACCTTCTGAATTCTTATCTCCTTCAAGGCTTCATTTTAAACATGCAATTGCTTGCATGTATAGAGTTACCTTCTTTTTGCAAGAATTTTGCATTTTACGTGTTAACCTGTTTTCTCTAATTTGATTATCAGTTGTTTTCAGGACAGAGATTTGCTTCCTCCAAGCACAGGGATACGTTGCTTCCATTTATAACTAGTAGCCGTGATGTTGTTCACTAGTACCCTCAAAGGCACTCATCAGAGTCATCCTACCCCCTTATCGAATGGAAAATGATTTCCTTCTTTCCACTTTTTTAATCTAGTATAACAGCAATGTATTTTTATGTATGTATCGAATGAGAAAAATGATGACACAGTTATTACTCTAATTCAGGCTGTATAATTTGATCTTCTCAATTGGAAAAGATTGCAAAGCTGATGCCAGCATCTTTTAGATTTCTCACATGGCTAGTTGTTCAAAGATACTTATTCCGGAGTTTATTTTTCTCTCTGTGTGCCTGTGTTTTATGTTGGAATAAGGAAGTGCAGCTATTGTCATGACTCCATCAACAATATTTATTGGTGCTTGTTGTGAGCTCAGTATCTTCTAGGGGTTGAGAAGGAAACAGAATAAGTATCATACACACTCCTTGCTCTGAACACACTGACACTATATTAAAAAAGAAAAAAGTAAGATTAATGTAAAGGACAGAAAGCAAACAAACCAAGACACTACCTAAGAAATTTCTTACACAGTGTAGAAGATATAAAACTTTTTTCCAGAAATTACATTGAGCCATTGCCTATGGTAAATAGTCTACATTTAATTTTTGTACTTCTTTTGATGCAGTTTTCTGATGATAGAACTAAATAAGGATCAAAGAAATTAAATAAGTTGCCTTAGGTTACATACCTTGTAAAATGGCAGATTGCATTCCCACCAGGCTCAAAATCTGTCTACTGGTCTCTTAAGGGAAGTTTAGGATTAAAGTAGATAGGGAAAGCTTTGTGGATGAAACACTGCCAGTAATAATAATAGCTACTGTTGATTGGGTGTTGCCTGATAAGAACTCTACTAAGCGCTTTGTGTACATAGCCTTAACTATTTCTATCCATACATCCATAGGATAAATATTTTGAGTCCCTATTTACAGCTCTAGAAACCAAGGATCAGAGACATTAAATAATTTTACCAGTGGCACATGAGTGACAGAATTGGGATTTGAAACAGGGTTCTCTGGCTCCAAAAACAGTGCCCTCTGACCATAATTTAGAGATGAACAATTGGGAAATTACTGAATAATACCAGCTAGTGACCAGAACCGGGGTATCAGTGATCTTTAAAGGCAAAGGCAGGATATTAGGGTGTCAGGTGGATATTGTAAGATTGACTCAAGAAGTTGAAAATAACTCTGATGTTTTCAGCTAAGATAGCCAATGTGATGGTGGTTGCCAACTGAGCTGCCATAGTAGGAGTTACAGCTATCGTGGAGCAGGAAAGAGTATTTTTAGTTTTGGTAATGTTGATTTTAAACCTACGACGCAGACATTTGTATGATATTGGGAAACTCAGAAAAATGTTCAGAATTAGAGACATAGAAGAGTTAATAATTCAAGTTCCTAAGGTGATTAAAATACTCAGAGGTAAAGATTAAGAAAGGGAAGCTATATAAACTGAGAATGAAAAATTAGGCAGTGGGAGGACCAGAAAACCAGTATCCTGAGGTGGAAGGGAGGTTTTCCAGAAGGTGGGGGATCATCAGTGCCAACTGCTTCAGAAAAAGGTCTGCTAGGACAATAGATGAAGAGAGTTTTTGGAATTAGGGTTTTATTAGTCACCCTTATGACAGCACTTCCGTAGGAAGGTTTGCATGTTTGTTTTGTTTTTATTTTAAATTTTTTTTCAACGTTTATTTATTTTGGGGACAGAGAGAGACAGAGCATGAACGGGGGAGGGGCAGAGAGAGAGGGAGACACAGAATCGGAAACAGGCTCCAGGCTCCGAGCCATCAGCCCAGAGCCTGACGCGGGGCTCGAACTCACAGACCGCGAGATCGTGACCTGGCTGAAGTCGGACGCTTAACCGACTGCGCCACCCAGGCGCCCCTGTTTTGTTTTTAAACATGGGGGGAATGTGAGAATGTTTGAAGGTTATCTTAGGTAAATTATTGGATGGTATGGAGTAGCTGGGGTTTGTACGACCTCAGGTTGAACTGCATTGTATGTACAGAATAGCCACACTTCCCTTCCTGGGCAGAAATCTGTTAGCGTAATAAAAGCAAGAAGCCATTTAATTTCTCTGCTTATAGCAAAGTCTAACTACTCACTATGAGTAAAGAAAACCTTAATTTGTCCCTCTTCTACAGATAGTAGTGATCGCTCATCAGCATGGAGGAATTCAGAGGCGAAAGCAGTCCTGTTAGAAGCCATGAGCTACCAGCTATCCTAGTGATAAATGCTCTTAGTGACTGCTGAGAGTGGTAAATATGTCAGAGTCCCTAATTAGCTCAGCACTGGGTCTGCAGAATTACCAATTCCAGTGCTCTGCTTCATTTACTTGGCATTAATACTTTCAGAAGTAAGCATCTTTTTAGTGGGACAGATGGACTCTTATGACTGGGGTGGAAGCAATGGCTTATTCATTGGAGGGTAGTAGCCTCATCACAAGGTCCCAGATGGTTAACTCTCTCAGAGATGTGGGAGAAGGCAGAAGAACCGAACCAGAGCGTAGATCTTTTTTTTTTTTTTTTTTAATTTCAGCTTTATTGAGGTATAATGAACAAAATTGTAGGATATTTAAAGTATATATCATGGCATCTTCAATTTCTCTCATCTGTTTTATGGTTTCCAGTGTTATGGTTTTAGGCTTTTATGCTTTTATGGTTTTGGTGCCATTGTAAATGGAATTGTTTTCTTTGTTTCTCTTTCTGCTACTTTGTTATTAGTGTATAGAAATGCCATCTATTTCTAGTTATTACTTATGTATCCTACAACTTTACTGAATTCATTTATTACTACTAGTAGTTTTTTGGTGGAGTGTGTATAAGTATGGATAGTATCATGTCATCTGCAAATAGTAACAGTATAACTCCTCCTTACCAATATGGATGCCAAGCTGTTCCTCAGAGCTAGACAGAAAATCTTTGAAGAGATTCTTGTGTTGGGGAGGCTCTCATAGGCCTAGAAACCTTTTGGTTATGGACTCCTTTTCAGGATCTGATCATATTGACTAATCTCCCCAGGAAAACAAACATATATACATTAAAAAAAAATCAGAACAGTCATAAACTTCCCTGAAGTCTGGTCAGAAACCATTCATCTAAAAGATTAAGACATAATCATTTCCAGCAGTGATACAACAAAACAAAACCCTCAAACTAAAACTTAGCTTTCAGAAGTATCTGGGCAACACAGGAGCTGCTGGCCTGGGGCTATTCTTTCCATCTTAGGAAAAAGGATAAGTGTATTCAGGGTGTGACAGCCTATAAATCTTAATATGTATGTACAATCTGGAATCTAGTTTATAGAACAAGACAAAGGATGAAGCAATTCTCCCCAATAACAGGGGGGAAAAAAACCCAGCAAAGGCTAATCTTAAATTCTAGGCTCATCCCCTAAGGTAACCAGACAGGTGGGTACTGGATAATGTCCTAGCCTCAGGTAATGCCTCATATATAAGGACTATGCATTGGTTCTCAACCCTGGCTGTAGATTAGAATTACTTAGGGGACACGTGAAACAACAATGCTAGACCCAAATTAAGGCTATTAGATCAGAACCTCTGGGAGTGGGGAACAGACACTGGTACCTTTCAAAAGCATCCCAAGCAATTCTCATGTACATTTAGGGTTGACAATCAGTGGATTAGAGTAAAATTAGGTGAGGCCCATGGAATTATGGGAAATCTCTAGCAAACAATCAGCCAAGTCAGTTGATATAAATTCTTAGTTATCAGATTGTATTTATAAGTAAGTTTTTACTCCTTAAAAAGGAATCTGCTATAGTAACACAAAATCATAGATCTGAAGGTTTTAAGGCATAGTGCAGTTATCCCGTATGGCTTTAAAACAGCGGTAATGTTTTCAAAATTGGAACAAGATAATGTGAGCTATTGAGAGAGGGACTTTGGGGAAGAAAAAGCCCATTTTTTAAAAGCTTGTACACTCATTTGGTTCATATTTCAAAACCCACAAAAGGGTAAAGAGTGCAAATCTCACTGTCCCCCATTCCCAGCTGTTCAATTTCTCTGACTTGGAAGCAATCTTATGTGTATAATGGTTCGTTATTGTATAAGCAATGCCCCCTCCTTTATTTTCATACAGATGGCATTGTAGAAATGATATGTGCCCTATTCTGCATTTTACCTTTCTTTCACTAAATATTATATCCTGGAGAACTGCTTATGTTTTAATAAGTCTCAAGTTTAGATGTTGCATGCCTAAACTTTCATCTCTTGGTAAAGGCACAAGGCATGTAGTAGGAATTCAACACATGCTATTGCCAGTTTCATCACGCTTCCAAAATAAACAAGCCAACACTGCTGCACCTGTCTGCTGAAATTAAATTCAGGACTCTTCTAAAAGGGATGTCGCTGTCTTCGCCTTAGAACCGCAGTGCAAACATGCCTTTGGTGATATTCTCAGAAGCGGCGTTCAAAAAGATACCAGGTGTGTTTCTAATCCAGCCACAAAAGGAGGCAAAGACTACAGTTGACTTAAAAATGTGTATGTCAAAGTCTGAGAAACTGCACGTAGCCCTGACACCAAGCCTTGGGTAAACCGAAATCATAGGATTAATAAAACAAATATTATTTTGCTCAAAGATCTAGGTCTAGTGTTTAAGCTCATCTTCGTTTTGTTAAGTTGCTGTCTTTCACACTTTCCTGTGCTGAAACTTAACCTCAGTAGGGATTATGGGAAAAGTTGAGATATTACCTGGTTTTCTAGCTCAGGGTCTATCATTTATGGTTCCTTAAAACTAACACAATGAATCATAAGTGGTAGAAATTTGTACGTGCAACTTAATCTTAAGGTATTTATCTGCTTGGATTCTATGCTTCGTACCATCACTAACCTCATTATAAATATTAGCAGTTAGTGTTTTATAAATCTCTGATATTAAAAATTCACGATTATAATAGCTGAAAGCTTAGAATCTCTGCTTCGCCGTTGTAGGGATCGCTTTCTGCTTTCGTGTTCTGGGTGGCAATAAACACTTTACCCCTTAGTTTGGGGGAAGGAAATAAAAGCAAAGGGTAAATTACATCAATGGATTTGAGTTTTGAAGAGTTTTTAAGTTATTGTTACCTTTTAGCTGCATTACTGTTTTTGGTGTATATGTTGTTTGTTAAAAATCTCCATATTCTTAGGATCTTCCTACTTTTCAATTGTTTGGGCTGTTGCTTCTCACTGAATATACAAGTTCTGGAATCAGGGTCCTTTTCTCTAGGTAACTTAGAGTGGTTAGCATGTTATTGATTAAATTTACAAAGTACTATAAAGGGATTATATTGCCTGTGTGTGCATGCACGTGTGTGTATTTACACAAGCTTGTGTATGTGCAGGAGGCCAGGGGAGAATAGTTTTCCATAAAACCACTAAGCTATTGAGTCACTTAATTCTAAAATAGTAAAACATAGCATTGAATGATCCTGTGAGAATAGAAAATAAAATGGAAAAATCTGAACCTTTCTGAGCTCAGCTAACTTACAAAGGAATATGATGAGGTTTTATACATCACTTCCTTTAGTATTTTAACAGTAATGCTACGTTATCATGATTTTTATTCTCAATAAATAGAATACTGATGGAAATTTATTTGGTGCAGGTCAGAATTGCAGCAGCAATTATGTTATTTATAAAAATATGGTACAGTTTTTAACTAATATTTCTAATGTTTAAGCTGTCATTATCATTAGACATAATTAATTGAAGGCATTGTAAAATATGTGAAAGTCATTATGGTATAGTATTTTGTTATGACACTAATATCACCCTTTTGTGGGTATATTGTCTTTGTCCCATGACACTGGAATTGTAATGAAATTCAACTTCAATTGGCTGTAAAATATCTTTCTTCAGTAGAGGTCAAACTACTGTAAAATATTATCTCAATGCTTTTAACGAGGAAATATTGGAAAAGTGATTTATTCTTATTTAATGGGCAAGAAAATGGCAACATTGATAGGGAAAGTCAATTGCACATGATCAGTTAATAAATACTTTTTATGTGGATGAGATCAGATTTCCAAAGTCACAATCTAGTACACCAGGGACTGATCAGTGCTTAAGACAGATCGAAAAAGTAAAAGTCAAATGTTTACCTCTCTTGCTTCAAAAGAATAACTTTGCTGATTCATTTTAGACTGATGTGCTCAAGGCTTCAAAATGTGTGAGTCAAGGTATGTACATGAGTTGCCAAATTGTATCTGGCCGCTTTCCATACTGTATCAACCTCATGACCTGTATGAGGTGGTAATGGAATAAACTGAAATCAAAAGTTTGGGATAGTTGTGATAATAAAAGTGAATTTCTAGTTACAATAAATACTGTCTTTGGTATTAAAAGAGCAAGAGAAAAAGCAACAGAATATAAGAAAGGGGTTATATTTTTCAAAAAGAAAATAAAATTACATTTAAAGAATATTAAGGGTAACCATTAAAAAGAGGAAAGTACAAACTAAGTAACGCCCTATCAAAGATCCAGTCAGAAGTAGATACTGAATCTAAGTTACTAGACAGCTATGATTGGCCTCTTATTATCCTCCACTCATTTATTCTGTGTTTGAGGAGAGCACTAAGTGTGCTACTAGCAACTTCTTTCCTCTTTTTACCTCATCAGTGTTTCCCAAGTGTGTTCTCTAGAATATAAGATCTATGAGATGTTCATATAGGGGATGTGGGCAGAGAAGTTTAGGAAATATTACATATGGTAACTCTCTTTAGGGAATTCCTGATGTTCTTTAACATCGAATTTTCCAAGAAATGGTCCAAAATAAGAAACCTGCTTTCCTTTTTTTTATCCCAACCCCTTCTAAAAGGATTTGATTGTGAAATATTACATATAGTAATTCCTCTTTTGGGAATTCTTGATTTTCTTTAACACTTTTAAATCTTCAAGTAATGGTCCAAAGTAAGAAACCTGTTTTCTTTTTCTTACCCAACCCCTCCCAAAATGATTTGATTGTGAAATATATATTACATACCTATCATACGTATTTTTTCATGTAACATATATTAACATTCCAGGCACCTTGCCTTAGAATCAAAGGAAAAAGTAGCAGTGATGAGAATGGATTGAGGAATGAGGGGATATGGCTGGGCCAACATAGATTTTATGTAACAGAAGTTTTGCAGAATCACTGATTTACGCTATGCTCATTTTCCACTTTGTGGAAACATCACTAATAAAAATGCTTTGTGTCCCTTTGATTACGTATTGTATAAAAATTGTTAGATTTTTATTCACAGAGTTTTCACTGCACATGTGAAATGTCATTTTGAAGCTATGGAAAGCCATACATCTGGAGATACCTTACTGAATTTTTAAGTCATAGAAGTTGCTTTCCTTGGAGTGAGGCATTTAATTGTAAAGGTTATTATGCAGAAATTACTGTGATTCCATATTTTTCTCTGTTCTCAAAAATTTAGAGAATTGTTATTGTCACTTTTAGAAGTGATTATGAAAAAAAAAAGCGTCAAAGTTAGAAATTCGTAGCAATCATATTTCTCCTTTAGTCCTACCACACAAAACAATGTCTTGAATTTCTTGGAAAACAGAAGGCTGTTTTATGTTATTAATTTGAATGTGATATATACACCCTATCCTTTATCGTTCAAAACTTGAGAAAGGAAAACAGTGCAATTTGAAAAGCTTTTAGGATGATGTAAGGGAGCAAATGGCCCCTCTGAAGCCTGGGCGTGCGTTTGTTTTTTTATGTATTTATTGTAGAGTATGGGGACATTTTAAAACTCAGATCTGTCGAGAACCCCATTTTATTAACATTGCTGTGTTAAGTGTATAAGCATTGAACTGTCAGTGAAGTAGGAGACATTTTACCCGGTGACATTTTAAATGAATCTCATCGCAGGGAAAGCCTGTGGGAACACCAGATGCTGGCGCTTATTTCCGTGTGCTCGCGGAGCATGGAGTAGCTGCCTTGTTTACAGCGCCGACTGCAATTAGAGCCATCCGTCAACAGGACCCTGGGGCAGCCTTGGGGAAGCGGTACTCTCTGACAAGGTGAACTTGGGATGCGCGGGGCAAATTACATTAAAAACTGCCATCAGAATGAATAACTGAACATTATACATTTTTTTGGCACTGCGATACCGCGATGGAAAGAGCCAAAAGATTCTGCATGTTATTAAGAATGACTGTTCTAAACATAGCTTTGAATTAGTTAGAATTTTAACTATACCCGGGAATATTTTTAATACCGTATTGTGTTTATTTCAGTTCAGATCTTACCAAAATATTTCTCTTTTTTTAAACTGTTTTTCTTGTATTTCCCTTAAAGTAAAATGCATTGGTACATGTATAATAGCATCTAACGATCCTTTGAAAATAGAATAATAGTGTAAATAGAGGGAAAATATTATTCGATTTCATATGTACAGATAAAACGCGAAAATTATAGTCCAAATTACTGTTGTTGAAAGAGTGAAGGAAATTATTTTTCTGTTGTTTTATAATAGTATGCTCTGAATAGTTTAAATATTTTTTGTTGGTTTATTGACATCCATTTTAGTTTAATGATATGTATATTTGAAGATAATTATAGCAATTTGTATCTGCAAGGCAGTTTCCAACATCAATTCTTTTTTTTTTATTTTTTTTTTATTTTTTTAATTTTTTTATTTTTCAACGTTTTTATTTATTTTTGGGACAGAGAGAGACAGAGCACGAGCGGGGGAGGGGCAGAGAGAGAGGGAGACACAGAATCGGAAACAGGCTCCAGGCTCTGAGCCATCAGCCCAGAGCCCGACGCGGGGCTCGAAATCACGGACCGCGAGATCGTGACCTGGCTGAAGTCGGACGCTTAACCGACTGCGCCACCCAGGCGCCCCAACCAACATCAATTCTTATTGAACCTCTTTGAAATTGGTCACTGCTATCATAAACTAAAAGAAGGATTTTGTAATTTCTTCAAGCCAGAAAAAACGGGTTTGAATTATTGTTTCGAAATTTTTAAGTTAAGCACCAAATGTTATGAATTGTATGTTGTTATAACCCAAAGAAGGAGTTAAAATAGGTATCATACGCTGCAGGTGTAAGGAAGAAGCTCTCAGTGTGGGCAGTCAGTGACTTTGTTTTTCATTCTTGTCCTATTTTTTTTTTTTTTTTTTTATGAAAACTCAGGTCTGGATTTACATAAAATTGCACCTGTAACCTAAACAATATACTCATTAAAATAAAAGTGTTCATAAAATGAACCTTCCATTGTAATATTTCCACTCACCCTCTATTTGTTCCTTCATTTACTACATTTCAATTTTGTTTCCTCCATTGCAGCCAAAAGGATAGAAAAGTAGATTTTGGTATTAATGTCATAGGCTGTGTATAGTCTCTATGTCTTAGACAGTTTCAGGGAGTTTTGAAGAAACAGTGATTGTGGTATCTTGCACTGTGTCTTTACTAACAAATGCATTCTGATTGCAGGGGGGGAAGTTGTGTATCCTGGAAGCTAAGGTCTCTCATTTGCTAAACCATCTTCTTTTCGCATTTGTACATGAGTTTTGAAGGTTATCCATTACTGTGAAGGCGGGAACCTTTTCCAATTTTCCTGATATATACAATATTGAACAGCACCAAATGCCTTTTTTCAAACTAATACTAATATGGCATATGATATCTTAGTGTAAGGAAAATTGCAATAAGTCCCCCCTGATGATGCCCTTCTGTCTTCAGGCACCTATGCTATTCAGGATGGTATGCACGTAGGTTTTAATAGATGCTTAATGATGCAGACTGTGAAAACACCCTCAATTATTCAAATTACTATTAATAAATTCAAACATTTACTGATTACCAACTACGTGCCAGGTATAAGCAATTTAAGTTTCTCTCATTCAGTCACCACAATAAGGAAGAATTGTAATTATCCTCATTTTACGAATGAGTAATATTAGGACCAGAAAGTTTAAGAAACCTTTAGAAAGAAATTAACTCAGGCAATCTGACAAGGGCCCACATTCTTTTTTTTTTTAATGTTTACTTTTGAGAGCAAGAGAGAGAATGAGCAGGGGAGGGGCAGAGAGAGAGAGGGAGACACAAAATCTGAAGCAGGCTCCAGGCTCTGAGCTGTCAGCACAGAGCCCGACATGGGGCTCGAACCCACAAACTGTGAGATCACGTTCTGAGCTGAAGTCGGACGCCTCACCGACGGAGCCACCCAGGTCCCCCGAGTCAATTCAGATAATACCTTCACTGAACTTTAATGGATCCTCCCTTGTGAACTAAGGAACTGTTAGAAACAGAAGGGACGTCAAAAATCTAACTCTCTGATTTTAAAAACAAGGAAACCGAAGTCCAAAAAAGTTAAGTTTGGGTTAGAGACAGAATAAAGACCAGGACTCAAGTCTTTTCACACAACTGTATCTTTAATTTTTTTATTTATGTTTAAGACTTTTCATACTTATTTACTGCACTGACGCTTACTAGGTCAGTATTATTATGACTGCAGGCTCGTGATATATCTGCAGAACTTAGCCTCTCTCTTCTCTTACAGGACATTCCAAATGATGCAATTGTATTTTTAAAATGTATCACAAATCACATTAAATATTGTTTTAAAGTAAATTTGGGGGAGGGGACTAGGTGGCTCAGTTGGTTAAGCTTCTGACTTTGGCTCAGGTCATTGTCTCTAGTTTTGTGAGTTTGAGCCCCACACTGGGCTGTTTGTGGTCAGCACAGAGCCTACTTTGGATCCTCTGTCCCCCTGTCTCTGCCCCTCCCCTGCTCACACACTCTCTCTCTCAAAAATAAATGAACTTTTTTTTTTTTTTAAACAAGTAAATTTGGAGGGGTGCCTGGGTGGCTGGGGTTGGTTGAGTGTCTGATTGATATTAGCTCAGGTCATGATCTAACAGTTTGTGGCCTCAAGCCCCACATCAGCCTCAGTGGAGCCTGCTTGGGATTCTCTCTCTGTCTCTCTCTTTCTCTTTCTATCTTGCTTGCTCACCTTCTCCCTCTCTAAATAAATAAATAAATATTTAAAAAATCAACACATAAAATAAATGTGGAGATCTGCCAGAAATTTTCACTCCCAAAGCAAATTTCAAAAGATGCTCTGAAACAGGGTAGTAAGCAGAACTATAAATTCATTTTATCATAGACGAGTAGAAGTTAGAAAAACAGATTAGAAGTCATCTAGGATAGTTACCTCATTTCACAATTGAGAAAACTTTGTCACAAAGAGGTGAAGGTGAAATAATGTTCCCAGAATTGCAAAGCTCCCTGCAGCAAAGCTGTGACTAGGCAGTGCAGTGTCATATAGTTAAGATTCTTACTCTGGAGTTAGACTCACTGAGCTTAAGTCTGCCATGTACTGGTTGTATGACCTCAACAATGTTACATAGCGTCTCTGTTCTTTTTGTTGTTGATTTGTTTTCTTTTTGCCCTCCTTCCCTTCTCTCCTCCTCTCTTCTCCCTCCCTTCTCCCCCCGCTCCTCCTTCCAGAATATAAATATAGTAATAGCACAAGAATATAATAAAATAAAAGCTATATGATCCATGCAAAGCACTTGGAACAGTTCTTAACGTAGACTGTCATAGCTATTATTATTGTCTGCTTTCTAATTTACTGCTCTTTTTCATCATGTCATGTTGATTTATTTCCCCACGTTCTTCTCCTAGTTCAATCTTAATAAAGTTAGAAAAAATTCAGTTCTGGTACTTCCATTCAAGGTATCACAGTACCTCATGCTCCGATGCAGCCCTTTTTTCCCCCAATTGCACTCTAATGAGAGATAATACAAAAAAGAAAAAGCAGAGCATCAGAGATGAGCTCAAAATTAAAGTAAACATATCTGCGGATCAGAAATGGAACAGATTTGCAAAGTAGTAAGCATGGCTGAAGCCAGAGGCTTGCTAGGTGTAAGAGCAGGCATTGACAGCATAGTAGAAACTCGGTATTCTGCAGCTTTGATTGTGGAGTCAGAGCCAGCTCAGTGCTTGAACTTGCGGTGCAGTGTTACACTTCACTCATGAAAGGAGATTGATAATGATGTTAGAGGTTGTTTTCTGGGACTAGGACTTATAGCGAGCTTTGGTACAGAGGTCTGAATGAAACAGAGAACACCCCAGCAGCTGTAGACTGAACTAAACTGCCCACTTGCTGTCCTAGAATTGGATCTATGATATCCTGAGTATCACTGTGTATTAAGAATTCTGGACCATCATTGTGGCATCGGATCGTTGGGGGATAGCTACATCACCCACAAACTTATTGAACAGAGAAGGCGAACATAGGAGAGGGAGCAAGAGATAAAAATAACAACAAAGAATCTCTTTTTCTTCTACTTAAGATACGAGTATAGAAGCAGAGATCAACAAACAAGACTAATAAAATTGAACAACGGATCACATTGCTATGGAAACCTGATTTATAGAGGACGTGGTTTAACAAACGAGTGGAAGAAGGATAGACCCTTAGATAAACTGGTGCTGGAACAGCTGGCTGTATATGTAGGAAAAAATGAGTTCCCTACCATATACGATACACAAAAATACATCTCAGCTGGATTCAAGGCTCTAAAATTGTAAAGCAAAGACTTAATACTTTCAGAAGAAAATGAAAAAATCTTTTAATATATTTTTAGTATGGAATGACCTTTTAAAGTGTAAACCACAAATCATTAAGGAAAATATTGATGAAATTTACTACATTAAAATGAAAAATCGCCCACTAAAAGAATAAACAAAGTTAAATGATGAATGATTCACTCAGAGAAGATATTTGCAGCATGTATAACCATTAAGCAATTAGTGTAGAGGATATAAAGAGCTTCTACAAATCAATAAGAAAACACACCATCCAATAGACGAATGGGCAAAGGATATGGACAGTCAGTTCATGGAGAAGACAAGAGTAGTCCAAAACATTAAAAGATCTTTAATCTCACTAAGAAACAGAGAAATGGCATTTTATTCCCATCACATAGACAAAAGTTAAAATACCTAACTGATACTTGCTTGCAAGGATATAAAGCAGCAGAACTGTTTTTATACTACTATGGAGAGAATAAAGTGGAAATATGTAGTAATAGATATTTATGCACTCAAGATGTCCCATGATCAAGCTTTATTAATATGGAGGGATGAGAATGAGAAACTCTCAGAAATGTGAACAATAAACCATGCATTTGAAGGTTTCTAGCAGGTTTGTTTCAAAACAAAACAAAATATAAGTAAGTACATGTGTAGTAAAAACATAGTAGAAAATAGATTATGTATTGTGGTGTGTTAATTCAACAGGATATTCAGAAGTGGAAATTGACCAGAACTTCAATATTAGCATGGATAAATCTCAAACACATAATGCTGAGTTTAAAAAGCAAGTGAAAAATGATTATTTTTCTCTTACACATAGCAAGAGAAATCTGAAAAATTATGAAAAACCATATTGTGTTGTTTAGGGGTACACAATAGCCAAAAAAAAAATTAATGCAGGAAATGAAAACCTCTGAGTAAGGGTAGTTACTGAGACTAGGTGGCTAGTGGGATGGTGAAGAGAACTAAGAGTTAAGTAGGGTTTGGGGAGAATTCAATAAAATCAATACTATTTTATTTTCTAAGTGAAATGAATATGGCAGAATGATAAAACTGAGAATTATCCCATAACTGGGCAGTATGTACATAATAAGTCCATTATATTATCATCTATTCTTGTCCTGTTTCTCAAGGAAGTTAAAAATCTCATAACGAAAAATTCTTCCCATTTTCTTTATGTGCTCATTTGACATGAAATCTCTGAACCACCTTGGTAAATCGAGGATGTCATACTATAGGTGTGCCTTCATAGAAGGAGAGGTGGGCGAGGGTATGTATGTGTACATGCTTTGTACCCCTCTTCATTTGGTCTAACAGAGCTGGCAGTGCCTAAACAAATAACTTTCCTACTTCAGTGACAACGACTATTAAAATTTAAACAAATGAGAAAATCTCAGAGTTATCAATCCTTTTTTAAAAGCTTTCAGAGATCTCCTACATTTGACTCACTGCTCCAAATATGTGGTCTTCCGAATCTCAGAGACAGTGACCATATGTTGCCTGTCTTCGGGTTGGTGGTGGATTGCTGATGAGCCATCCAAATATCCAGCTTGCATTGTTGAATCTTTTAAAAAACTTAGTTGCCAGTTATCACCATGGTAGTTGAATCAGAAAGTAAATAATTTAAAGGCATTATGTGAAGAAGTAAAAATTTATTTATTTTTTTATTTATGTATTTATGTATTTGTTTGTTTATTATTTTAGAGAGAGAGAGTGTGTGAGTGGGGAAGAAGGGCAGACACACACAGAGAGAGAGAGAGAGAGAGAGAGAGAGAGAGAGAGAGAGAGAGAGACTCTTAAGCATTCTCTGTGTACACCACAGAGACCCAACACAGGGCTCGATCCCATGACCCTGGGATCAAGTCATGAACCGAAATCAAGAGTTGGACACTTAACTGACTGAGCCACCCAGGCACCCCAAGAAGTAAAATCTTAATAATTTATACCACATAGAAAAATATTACATCTCTTGTTTATTGTATTTTAAAGCTTATTGCTTTTTCATATTTCATCAGCCATTTGAAGATTCTGTTTTGTGAAATGTTTATCCAAATCTTTGGCACATTTCAGTTTTCTTTTTCTTGTTGATTTGTGGGACTTTTCATATACTTTTAATCCAGTTTTTTTTTTTTTTTTTTTTTACTGACTATATGTATTACAAATAATCTTTGCCTTGTGATTTGAATTTCTCTCACTATCTTAGCGGTGACTTTTGATGAAGAGATGTGCCTTTTCATCAATATTTTTTCTCTATGGCTAGTGCTTTTTAAAATCCTATTTAATACATGTTATTTATTTGAAGATCAGAAGTTATTCTTCTATGTTATTTTTTTTTTGATTGAGAGAGAGAGAGAGAGAGAGAGAGAGAGAGAGAGAGAATGAGCGCATATGGGGGAGGGACAGAGAGGGAGAAAGAAAATTTCAAGCAGGCTCCAAGCCCAGTGTGGGGCTCCATCTCATGAACAAGAGATCTTTTTTTAAAATTTTTTTTATTTCAAAATAATTGTAATTCACAGATTTCAAAGATAGTACAAGGAGGGCCTATGTACCCTTCACCAAGTTTCTCCCATGGCTTCATCTTCCGTAACTGTAGTACAATACCAAATTAGGACATTTACATTGATAAAATATGTGTGTATAGTTTGATGAACGTAAGATCTTGACCTGAGCCAAAATCAAGAGTTGGACGCTTAACTGACAGCCATGCAGGTACCCCTCTTCTATATCATTTTCTAGAAGTTTTATTGTTTTACCTTTCACATAATCTTACTGGTTTGATTTTTGTGTATGGCATGAAGTAAGGGGTCAAACTTGTTTTTTTTTTTCTTTATATGTATCCAATTAATCAAGTTCTGTTTATTTAAATGGCCATACTTTCCCATGGCTCTGCATACCACTTTTGTCATAGAAGTGTTCATAAGTCCTTTCTGTTTCTTGCTTTAATTCTGTTTCATTGATTGGCCTATTTGCCTATATTTGTGCTACTCTCACAGTGTCTTTGTCATTATAGATTTATAACAGGTCTTGATATCTAGTAGTAGTAGTAGTAACAGCAGTACATCACCTTGTTCTTTGCTCTTTAATCTGCTCCATTGTGTTTCCATACAGATTTTAGTATCAGCCTGTTTATACACACACACACACACACACACACACACACACACACACACACACAGATAGAACTGCTAGAATTTTGTTTGGGATTATTTTGAATTTATAGATTTCTATGTTAAAAACTGGCAAGTTAATATTGAGACTTCTAGTTCATAATTATAGTATATCTCTTAATTTATTAAGGTTATTATTATTTTAATTTATCACATTAATGCTGTTTTGTTTATTGCATGAAAGACATCTTTTCTTAGATTTGTTTCAAGAAATTTCCTTTTTTTATTTTTTCCATTGAAGTATAATTAACACACAGTGTTATATTCATTTCAGGTGTACAATAGAATGATTCAACAATTCTATGTATTTCTCAGTGCTCATCATGATAAGTGTACTCTTGATCCTCTTTATTTCACCCATCCTCCCATAAATTATGGATTCAATTTCATTTCATTCAAATTGCTTCTTAAATTTGTAACTTGATAGCTTTCATTATTTTTAGAAACTCTTTTATCCATTATCTCTTCAAATATTGCTTCTATCTATTTTCCCTTCTTAGGCATTGATACTTTAATGGCATTTGTTAGAACGTTTTACCCTATTACCCATATCTCATAAACTCTATGTTTTTTCTCCTTTATTCTTTTCAGTTGCAGATTGGTTATTTTCTCTTAACTTACATTTTGGGTTTTCAATCTTGTTTTCAGTTGTATATAAACTTTCTTTAGATCTAAACTTCTCTAAGTTTGTACTTTTGTATTTTTAGTTCAGAGATATTTATTTGATGCTTTATTATAATTTCTAGTTCTTTGATAATTTATACAAATATTTCATGGACATATTCAGAGTTATTGCGAAGTCTATGTCTAATAACAAGACTATCTGTGAATCTTTGTGATTTTTTTTCTGATGACTCTATTTTGCATGTTGGTCACATGGCCTTCTATCTTAATGATCGTCATATGTTAAAAATTATATAGCTACTTTGACACTCTGGAGTTGTTAAGGTCCTACAAAGTAATTCTTATTTTGGCAGGCTGTTAACATAAGGGAAGATCACTTTGATCCAGTTCGGGTTTTAGCTGATTTGCAGCTGTACTTCAGTATTTAAGAAGGCAAGTTTCTTTCCAGTTTATCCCTATTGTTAGGATGTAAATCTTCAGGCATTCCAATGGAAACTTGAGTGTTTTACAACCCTCTACTCCTTCTTTCCCATTATGAGTCTTGAGTTCCAGGTTGGTTTGTTTCCCCCCCTTCCCCCCCCCCCCCTGCCAAGAAATTGTGGTGGCAGGAATTGCTGTTCATTTTCTAAGCCTCTCAGTCACAGTTTTTGTTCAGTTTCTCAGTTTTTCAACCACTAGTTGCTTGGGCAGATATTCCAAAGGGGGAAAAATGGCAAGTCAGTGTAAGACGTTTCTATACATTTTTTTCCTTGGGATGTTAATGCTTCCAGTGCTGATTGTCTTTGTAGTTCTCTGATACCTGAAAGAGATGTTTCTATTTTACATTCTGCTTAGCTTTTCTGGTTGTGCTTGAGAGAGAGCCTGGTGGACAAAATGCTAGTAGGTCCTTGACAGAGTGACAAATGCATGTGTAATACTAACGCTAGTGTCTGTAACATTTTGAAACTGAATTCTAGTGGGGAGCAAGTGGAAGAAAATAGCATGAAGAAAAAATGGAGATAACCTCAGGGACACTGGTGGCAAAAGTAATGATATTCTGTAGACTAGAAGTTGACGAGGCATTGCTGAAATGATCTATTTTTATTTAACTTCTTTTGGCACAAGTGAAGAGTACTTTTCACTTGTTTGGTAGTTTATGGAGCTTGAAAGAAATATTCACTTTAGTTTTCTTCTGTTCTTAATTTATTACCTGAAAATTCTTCATCAGAATTTATCTTTAGCTTTTATCCATTTTTGGGCAGCTTCCTTTTAATTTTGGACTAAAATTAATTTGACAATATTATTGTTTTTCTCTTTCTCTTGGCTTAATTTTCAGCTTCATTTGAGTGTTGAATTGTACTCCATTTTACACAGAATTGGGGAAAAGTAGACAGGTTTCATTCCCATTAATTCTATCCCCCTACTGGTTTTTTCTACTCTAGATATTGTATGTTATAATTTTGTTTAAGTTTTTGGTAGTATATGCTTGGAAGTAAATTCATCTTTCCCTGTGTTACTATCATCAGAATATTACCCATATATTTATTAGTCTATCAAAATCTATGACAGCACTATACAATAAAACTGAGCTCTGCAATATGGTAGATAGAAGTTGCATGTGACTATTGAACTCTTGACAAGAGGATAATCCTATCATGACATTGATATATTTTTTTTAAATTTTAACTAATTTAAAATTTAAATAGCCACATGTAGCTTAGAGCTTCCATATTATACAGTGTAGTTATAGCGTAGATAGAAGACCTATGTAATTAACTTAGGTAAATTTGGATTCCAGAGAATCCAAGTTACTATGAGAGTGGCTAATATTAATCTTTATAAAATGCATTTTCAAGGAAAAATTGCTTAAATATTTTCATTTTGAGGTATTTGTCTTTTCATATTATCAATAAAATATTTGCAAGGTCATTAATGAGAAGTTTATTAAGTGATGTTACTATTCTTTTTTATTATAAGCCACAAAATGTCCTTTAAAAAATAAGCCTGACTTAAGGCATGAGTTTATCTTCAAATTATCTTACAATTTATCTTTATAATTATAGATTTATGCTGTTTTTTTTTTATTTCAGTAATCATCTTGGTTATAGAAATATCATATCACATTGAATGGTTTTATTTACTATGAGGAATTGAGAGTTAATAATATATATATTAAATAAGCTTTTTTAAAAAAAATTTTTAATGTTTATTTATTTTTGAGAAAGAGAGATAGAACATGAATGGGGGAGGGGCAGAGAGAGAGAGAGACACAGAATCTGAAGCAGGCTCCAGACTCTGAGCTGTCAACACAGAGCCTGATGCGGGGCTCGAACTCCTGAACCATGAGATCATGACCTGGGCCAAAGCCGGATGCTCAACTGACTGAGCCACCCAGGCGCTCCATTAAATAAGCTTTTTTAAAGTTTATTTTTTGAGAGAGAGAGAGAGAGAGCGAGAGAGAGAGAGAGAGAGAGAATGAATGAGAGGGCAGGGGCAGAGAGAGAAGGAATCCTAAGCAAGCTCTGTGCTCTCAGCAAAGAGCCCAACGTGGGGCCTGATGCGGGGCTTGATCCCACAACCCTGAAATCATGACCTGAGCCAAAATCAAAAGTCAGATGCTTAACTGACTGAGCCATCCAGGTGCTCCAGGAGTTAATAATATTTGATTAAGTATTTATTATAAGACTTAATTTTGTCATATTCTATTCATAAATCTTTGTATACAGTATGTTAATGTTCAATAATGTTACACAATTAGGAGTCTGTAATTGACAAAAGTAATAACTTTGGGGCAGTTTGAGGAATTTTAATAAAAAAAGTAGATTGATAGATTTTAGTGTATTTAGGGAAAGGAATTAATCTATACTACTTTAACATTTTTCTAAATCACCAATCATCTTGCAATTTTTCCTCTGTTTTAGTAAATAATAAATGACTTTTTTGGAAATGGAAGAGACTGACATGCAGAAAAGCCAGATATCACCTTTACTACTCATTATGGAATTTCATCTTTATATATGGCTTATTAGTGCCAGCATGAATATTGCTACCATAATGATAAAAATGTAATTAAATTCTAAGAAAAATAAGTGATAGAATTGTACTGCAAAACCACAATAATAAATACTAAGCTTTAAAATATATAATGTGGAAATTTGTCATCAGATAAAAACTCAATACTAGTTAATAGTTTATCATTATAACCAATTAATTAGATTAATTGTAATTTACTTGACTGGGGAAAAAAGCCAAAAAAATAAATTAAAACTTGCAAAAATGGTGGTGATATCAAGATGTCGGTTGCCCTTTAATTAGCCAAAAATTATTTTGTATTATGTGTTAATATTTTTAATTGACAATATTTTACCCCATGTTTTCAAAAATATATATAATTCTAGATCTGCAGTTTCACATATAAACTGAACATCTGACCATCTGAATGATCTAGAGCTCTTTGGAGTAATCTGTGACTTGATAGATGATGGAAATATGGCCTCTGATATCTGTAAAACTCTTCCTTTTTATTGTTCTTTGCCTAAACTGTTGGAATCACCCAAACATATCATTTATAAATTTTAATACAAATTATCTATGTGCATAATGGTTGTAATCACAGACTTTTTCTAAAATATTAGGAATCTGTTTAAAGAAAATGTAATTAAAATAAGTTCACATTTTTGAGTCATAGGATTATCAACAATATGGGCCTTTATATTTAAATTTTTGTCTTGTTTTTACCTGGCATCTAAAAACACAAATGTATTGACTTCATTTTAAACTTTAAAACTTTACACTAATCTTTTTTTTAAATTTTTTTTTAACGTTTATTTATTTTTGAGACAGAGAGAGACAGAGCATGAATGGGGGAGGGGCAGAGAGAGAGGGAGACACAGAATCGGAAGCAGGTTCCAGGCTCTGAGCCGTCAGCCCAGAGCCCAATGCGGGGCTCAAACTCACGGATCATGAGATCATGACCTGAGCTGAAGTTGGACGCTTAACTGACTGAGCCACCCAGGCGCCCCTAATCTTTTTTTTAATATTTTAACCTAGTTTTAATAATTTAATGTTTTAATATTTGTTTTATTGTGCTATATCTCTTTTGCCAGATGAGGTCATATTTGGTGTCCACATTTTAATGTTAAGCATGTTATAATGAATATACATTTAATTATCTAAATTTTATCTCAGGTTGCAAACATACATATATATATTATGTAAATATATATAATATATATGTGTATATATATATACATATATATTGTATATATATGTATATATATACACATAATATATATAGTCAGAAAGTCTAATTTATTCTTTTCTAGTCTCTGTCTCTCATTATTCTCCCTTTTTGCTTTCCTACTTTCATCCCTTTTCTCTGTTTCCCTTGAGTGCTCTTAAAGATTGAAATTATCACCTAGCAGCCTTGCATACTTTGAGAGGTGACTCACCACAATGATTGATCCACATTATTTAAATGGTTTCTTAACAAAGACTAGTAATGGGTGATCTGAAATTTGAAATTACATCTCTCTGTCTTTATATTATTTTTCCTGATATCTTTCTCCATCACGATTATTCCTACTTTGCTTCCCTATTTCTCACACCTGCTCTAGATTTGCCAGACAGCAATTTTAGTGTGACTTGCCACCCGTTATTTCTGTACTACACACAGTTTGTGTTGTCTCCACTTGGCCTCCTAGACCTACTAATTGAATCAGTGAAAGAAAGCCAAGTGGCTGCTCTTCACTTCTTTTGCTTTTATGTTATTCATTAAAAATTTCCTAAAATAGCCAGAAATTTTCTCTCTTCAAGTCACTTTCCTATTGTCTATTTCCATGCTCTAACAAAACAGCATGCTTCCTCTTTTACTTAGAAGAATGAGTCAAGCTGACATAAGTTTTACCTATACCCCACCTCTCTACTTCATCTTCCTGAGCTTCTAGAAACGTTCAAGTACCTAAAAGTCCCAGATATTCTTTTATGGGTATTGACGTCATGAAGATAAATGCTCTTAAGGAGCTCACGGTCCACTGTAGGAAATAGACAAGAAACAAATAAGTATAAAATGATGTATATGCTTATAGCCAAGAGGGGAAATGTATATTGATGGAGCATAGGTGTGGGAGTATCTGCATCTCCATGAATCTTCATGAGATGACAAGGGAACTGTAAGAAATCTCCTGTGGCTAATATTATATTGTTTAGAATGGGTAGGCAGGTTTTTATTTATTTGATTGATTTTTACTTTGATGACAATGAATTAACTCTTCATACATACATTTTTTTTTGATAGACCATGGAAACATTGAGAATAAAAGAAAAACAATCATTCTTTTAATGAACCACCAAAAGTGTCAACCCAATTCCATTTATCTATTTCATCCTTTCTATTCTGTGGCATAGTGCTCTCTTTAATAACCTTGTATTCCTTTTGATAAGAGTCTTTTTGACCAGAAAGGTCACAATGGTATTTACTTTTAAATAACCTGTTTTTCCTATGTATGTCCTTGGAATAGGGTAAATATGTATTTGAAATCAGAGTAATTTTTATCAAAGGAACTCACCAAAATGAACAAGCACATCATATTTATGAGCTTGTTTGTTGCCTTAGCTGATATTCAAGAGTATATTTTTGTGTATAGACTTAAATAGAATACAGCAATCAAACATGGAGCTAAAATTAGCAGACATAATGTCAAGGAGGAAAAACGTTTTCATCTTTGATCATTAGATGAATATGACAGATGCAGTACAAAGATCAACTCAATTGCTCTTCTCCAAACTGAGAAGCTGTAGTTGTAAATTCTTTGGAAGCACCTTTCTTCAATGTTGCGATGTCCATTTGGCTACATTTGGGTCAAAACAAATAATCCTTCTCACCATTCTATAATATGATATAGTGATAATAGGTTGTTTTCCTTGATGGAATTAATGTGGTTGGATTCTAGAATGTTTTAAAGAATGAGGATGAAATTATTTAGATTTATTTTCAAGGAGTAATTTGAATTCATGCTCCCTCTTATATTCAGGTTCAAAACGTTGTTTGTGGCTGGAGAACGATGTGATGTGGAGACCCTGGAATGGTCCAAAAAGGTCTTCAGAGTACCTGTCCTAGACCACTGGTGGCAAACTGGTGAGCATTTTCCAAACATGTACAGAAATATTGCAGAAGTGTTCGAAAACACTGCAAGGATTGGAGGAGACCCTGAGCTATTACCGTCAAGCATAAACTCAGGACTTAGGTGGTTCTGGCTTCAGTAGAAATAAGCAATTCTTTGGTTATCCTTTTGTTGAAAATGTCTCTGTAAACGATATCAATGACGCCATTTTCCTGGTCTCTAGGTATAGAGTATTGAAGATCTTGCTTGCTTCTCCTCCTCTTTGTTTTGCCTGTATCCAATAAGTGACTAAATCTCAGATTTTCCTTTGAAGTGTCTGTTGGATTCATACCACCTCAGCGCTCCCATTGCTTTTGAGCTGTGGCAGCTGCATTATCATCTGCCCCGATTTAAATTGTCCTCATCACTCATCTCTGTTCCCTCTGCTTTGCTGTAGGGCTGGCACAGTGTTCCCAGAGTACTTTCCTTAAAGCAGTGTTTCTCTCATAAGATTTTCTGTGGTTCTCTGGCTCCCTTCTTGTGTTCTATAAAATTAAATGTATCTTTCTCCAAAACATTTATCATTATATGTGTAATTTATTTACTTACTTATTTTGTTTATTCTCTATTTTCCTCCCACTAAGTGATCCCTGGAAAACAAATTGTCATATTAACCGGATGTAACATGAAATTTAATACAATTTAAAAAAAGAAAAAAACCTTTCTGCTGCTTTCTTTTTTTTTAAGTTTATTTATTTATCTATTTGAGAGAGAGTGAGAGAGAACGAGTGGGAGAAGGACAGAGAGAGAAGGAGACAGAGAATTGCAATCAGGCTATGTGCTGTCAGCACAGAGCCCATCATGGGGCTTGAACTCACAAACTGTGTGAGATCATGATCTGAGCTGACTGAACTCAAGAGTTGACACTTCACTGACTCAGCCACCCAGGTGCCCCTATGCTGCTTCTTTTTAGGCATATTTGTGTATATATGTGAAAGTAAGGAAATTAACTGGAACCTGTTTTCCCCTTCACTGAGTATAGAGGTTTTGTTGGGTTTTCCATTTGACTCACAAAAAGTAACTGAGCTATGAGAACCTTGTGGCCTTTTTATGTACATATTTTAAAGCAATTTTTTAAAAGTTTATTTATTTTTGAGAAAGAGAGAGTGTGAGTGAGGGAGGGGTAGAGAGAGAGGGAGAGGGAGAATCCCAAGCATGTTCTGCATTGTCAACTCGGGGCTTGACCCACGAACCATGAGATCATGACCTCAGCTGATATCAAGTCGGACACTTAACCGACTGATTCACCCAGGCACCCCTGTATGTAAATATTTTAGTTCAGTTCTACTTAGTTTAGCAAATTACATCAACCCTTTTAGATTAATGTTTTCAGAATTTTTATCTTCTGAGTAACTGGGGCAGAGTATCAAATTTGAATGAAAACAATTTTTAAATAAATTTTCTTTGCAAAGATTAAGCCTGATTTTAAAAATAATAAGAGGGGCGCCTGGGTGGCGCAGTCGGTTAAGCGTCCGACTTCAACCAGGTCACGATCTCGCGGTCCGTGAGTTCGAGCCCCGCGTCAGGCTCTGGGCTGATGGCTCAGAGCCTGGAGCCTGTTTCCGATTCTGTGTCTCCCTCTCTCTGCCCCTCCCCCGTTCATGCTCTGTCTCTCTCTGTCCCAAAAATAAATAAATGTTGAAAAAAAAATTTAAAAATAATAAGAGTCTAGAAAATCAAGTGAGTGACTAAAACTGAAGTTCATTGTTTGATATTTTAGAACTCTTTGATTCTGATAAATGATACTTTTTATATTATCTTCTTGGATATTGCTCTTTGGAAAAACATGTTTTCCATATCTTTGGTAATACAAAATATAAAATGAATGATCAGAGTGGAATACCTTTTCCTTAAATACAGTGAAAACCAGAAAGAGTTTCTATTCTCTCTAGTTTTATTTGCTAAGGGAAAAACTTCTTACCTAAATTCAGATTTGTAATTATTTAGGAAATAAAAATGATAAGACTGAATTCAGAGAAAGAGCAGTGCCATATGTAGAAATATACAAAAACAAGTGAAGACTTATTGTTTCTGCAAGGAAGAGTATTTATAGGATTGATGCATCCCCTTATTCACCAGGGAAATTCTGTTACTCTCCTAGGTAGGAAGACGAAAATATCTTACCAACTTTAAGATGATTTTCCTTTCCTTTTCCTGGTCAATATGAGGGGTTGTTTCCAACACAGTGACCTCATGCAAGTGCTTGCAGAAAAATATTGTTTTTCCCCCATTATAGGTGACTATGCCAAAGCCTACTGAAGGAAATCAGCATATTAATACATAAAATTATGATTCTTTTTTTCTTGTTAATATCTTTATATATAATAGCTTGTGCAGATGTATGTAGTTAGTGCATCCAGGCTTACGAAAAGCTTACTGACACCTGAAAAACACACATAGGAGTTCCCTGGTGGGTACTGAGTTTCATGTGAATTTGCAATTTTTTCTTTAATGTCTTGTTTAGAGAAAATTAATAGCAGCATTATGTCAGTGTGCCATCATTTTAATCAGGTTTGAAGGGCTGCTCAGTACTGTGGAAAACATAGTGGATTTCTACTAATAATGACTGATTCTATCCCCTCCCATCTGATTTTACAGAATTTGATGTTGTGTCCAATTAAAGTACAGAAATACATACATGTGGAGAGGTGGATAGGTAGCCAGTCAGGTAGGGAGTTTTGTACTTTATAAAAGAAATTCATCCTAGGTGATGCAGATGTCAGCTACTAACAAAATTTCCTTCAAATTTTTATTCAGTTGCATAGAAGGAATCAATTCATTACTTTCAAAGTTGTATTGGGGCGCCTGGGTGGCACAGTCTGTTAAGCGTCCAACTTCAGCCAGGTCACGATCTCACGGTCCATGAGTTCAAGCCCTGCGTCAGGCTCTGGGCTGATGGCTCGGAGCCTGGAGCCTGTTTCCGATTCTGTGTCTCCCTCTCTCTCTGCCCCTCCCCCGTTCATGCTCTGTCTCTCTCTGTCCCAAAAATAAATAAAAACGTTGAAAAAAAATTAAAAAAAAAAAAAAACAAAGTTGTATGATGTGGCGAGTAACTGCGAAGTGATACTCAGGTTTAATATTTGCAGTGTTTTTTGAGAGAGAGAGAGAGAAGGAGTATGAGTGGGGGAGAGGGGCAGAGGGAGAAAGAGAGAGAGAGAGAGAGAGAGAGAGAGAATCTTAAGCAGGCTCCATGCTCAGCAGCAGAGCCTGATGTGGGGCTCAATGCCCACATGACCTGAGCCAAAATCAAGAGTCGAGATGCTCAATCGACTAAGCCACCCAGGCACTCCCCACGGACCTTTCTTAAAGTGATATCAAATTAATGTTAAATCACCAGGGAGAAAAAGGCAAGTACTTTGTGGGTTATTATTAACTCTTAGGAAAGAGAAAGGAAAATTCAATGTGTTTGGCACAGTCATGAATTTCCTACTATTTACATATTAAATGGATGGGGGCATGTCCACAAGAGTGGCCATGTGAAAACCTGATAGCATTTGAAGGCATGTTAAGCTTTGGCCAAAGAAATACTTTTCATTTCAAATTTCAGATTTTCTACAAGATCTTTTTTCTTGTTATTGACTTAGAAATTGATTTTTTTATATAATCGTACACTTTTATGAGCCTTCCATACAATGTGTAATTTATGAATTTGCTCTCTGATTACATTAATATATGTGTACAAATGGCTGCTTAGAAACTGTGATGTATGATTTAGAATTAATTAGGGATATGGTAAGTAACTAAAATGTATGAATAAAAATTGATTAATTCCTGTGACTTGAGTTATAAGAAGGCATTCTGCAGTCAATCCATTTCATTACCATGTTGTTTTTGTTACGTTAGTGAAATTTGTATTAGCAACAACAGATTTCTGGTGACTGGCATTCTCTTTTGGCCCCTTGATATCAACACTCTTTAATATTTGATTTAAATAATATATAAGATTCTAAACTGAGAACTAATCTGTGGAAAATTTGAGAACCAATCAACTCCTTGCAGGAGCATTTAAATAAAAACATCATTATTCAACATGACTGAAATATTAAGCCCTTGTTTTGGATTGTGCTAATGTAAACACTTAATGCTTTCATAAAGAAAATTTGTCTTGCTAAATTTAGATAGGAGAGTTGTATATATTTGATTCATAAATCTGAATAAAAGACAAATTGTTGTCATTCATTCAGATTTTTTATCTTCACCATAACTTATCCATAAAATGATTGAAAATACCTGCATAATTGACTGAATCTTTCATTTTCTGTTATACATAGAGAAAGAGAAACAGAGGTGCTGCAATTATAGTTTAAACAGGGGAAATTAAGGGCACCTGGGTGGCTGAGTCAGTTAAGTGTCCAACTCTTGATTTCGGCCCAGGTCATGATCTCATGGTTGTGAGATTGAGCCCCATGCTTGGGATTCTCTCTCTCTCCCTCTCTGTCTCTCTCTGCCCCTCCCGCTCGTGCTTTCTAAATAAATAAATAAATAAATAAATAAATAAATAAATAACATTTAAAAATTTAACAAAACAAAAAGGAGAGATTAAGAGAATAGACAATCGTCCCATTAAGATATGGTAATTCATGGGCAAAAATAAATAAACAGCCAAAACTTCATTATCCTCAGGTATATATCACCAGATAAAACACCCTACTGTTATTAATCATTTTTAGCTTTTCCAAAAATCAGATACAAAGCACAATTTTGGAAAGCACTGTGCAGTGCATGGTGTCCTTTGCAGGAAGTTGTTGTTGTTATGTTTCTGACTAAAGATAACTATAAATATCTTTTTTTTATGTTTATTTATTTTTGAGAGAGAGAGAGAGAGAGAGACAGAGCACGAGCAGGGCAGGGGCAGAGTGAGGGGGAGACACAGAAACTGAAGCAGGCTCCAGACTCTGAGCTGTCAGCACAGAGCCCGACGCAGGGGCTCGAACTCACGGACTGTGAGATCATGACCTGAGCCAAAGTCGGATGCTCAACCTACTGAGACACCCAGGCGCCCCTGTCTGAAGATAACTATAAAGGAATCATTTTCCTTATGAGTGAATGGCCAAATACAAAAAAAAAAAAAAAAAGATTCCTTAAATTTCAGAGACTAACTACTAGAACCCAAAACACAATATCCTTTCCTTTCCTTTCCTTTCCTTTCCTTTCCTTTCCTTTCCTTTCCTTTCCTTTCCTTTCCTTTCCTTTCCTTTCCTTTCCTTTCCTTTCCATTTACTGCAAGACATGATACTGGTTTAGAAGTGATTGTAACAAAACAGCTTGGCATCCCACTTTTTAATGTTAGTTAAGTAGAAACCCTATTTTTTCACATGCTACCAGTCAGTTAATTAAAGACAACGACTGTGAGGTTAGAATACCCAAGTTCCACAAAGGCTTTAATAAAGAACACCTTGGTAGGTAAAGGGTTGAGATGAAAGGAATCCGTGATTCTTTCTATCTGCTGTCAGAATATTGTCTGTGTGATTCCCATCAGAAGATACAGAGCTTACATTGAAAGTATTTCAAGTACCCAAGTAGTGATGAAGTAGTGATGATGTAATAGCTACCAACTTGAGCGGCACTGGGTGATTTTGTTTTTTGTTTACTTGTTTTGTTTCTATCACTTTAATGAGGGAATAAGATTCTTCATAGTATTTGAGAAACCCTGAGGAGGCATTTCAATGAGAAAACAGTAGCCACCTAACAGATTGAGACATTGGTGACAATTAAGTTATTGATCTTACTTTATCTGCCTTGAGCCATCTTTGCTGAGTTCTTAGGTCTCAGAGTAATCACAGTATTTCTCTCTCTGTTTGATTGAACTGCTGCAGTTTTAATTGCAGTTGCCAGTTCTGAAGTCACTATGTTCTATACATAGACTAAATCTTCCTCCTTTGAGAAGGAATCTGATAATTTTGGATTTTGTTAAAGTGGATTCAAAGCCTTCAGCAAACTTCTATCATGCCAGTTCTTAAATCAAAATCATTGATCTTAAAAGCACAACCCCCCCCAATACTACCTTATTAAGATATGTCAAGGCCACTTGACACAATAATCCTTTTTTTCGCACAGTGTAGTAGGATATACTTCCTAAGAACAGACAACTCAACCACAGTTTTAACCACAAAAATTAGTTAGGGTGACCCAATTCAGTCCCTAGTCTTAGGTTTATCTCGACAAGATCCTTTAGCCCAGGTATTTATAAATTTTTTTTTATATTTATTTTTTTGAGAAACAGAGTGAGACAAAGTGTGAGTGGGGGAGGGGCAGAGAGAGGAGACACAGAATCCAAAGCAGGCTCTACGCTGGGTAAGTGGTCAGCACAGAGCCTGATGCGGGGCTCGAACCCACGAACCGTGAGATCATGACCTGAGCCGAAGTCGGACGCTCAACCGACTGAGCCACCCAGGTACCCCAGCCCAAGTATTTTTTTTAAAGACAGCAATACATTTTCTTTACAAAAATCAAAAGTACAAAATGGAATAAGTAATTACAGTTTAGTAACAATTCTCCTAAGCAGAGACCTCTGTGGAAAATGGTACATTTCAAATGTAGTACTGTCTCATTCCTTCTAGGTAGACTAATTGTGAAACAGCCAACATTTGAGGATTTCATAGGTAGGGTATCAAAGTTGAAGCCACTTGCTGTTTTGGGTCATCCTCTCCCTTATTACCCCTGCTTTCTCAGGCATTCTGCTTTTATAAGTAAGTTGGTACACTTTTTGCTGAGAGATTCCAATCCGTCAGTCTGGAGCCCTAAATTTACTCTACAGTAGGGACTTTTCTTCATCTTTGGAATTCAATGTTGGAAACTTTATGACTCTTGTTATTTCTGCCTTTTTAAAATGTTTTATTTACTGTTTGAAAGTAAGAGTGTAAGCAGGGGAGGAGCAGAGAGAGGGGGACAGAGGATCTGAAGCTGGCTCCGTGCTGACAGCACAGAGTCCATTGCAGGGCTGGAACTCACGAACTGCGAGATCATGATCTGAGCCAAAGTCTGATGCTCAACCTACTGAACCACCCAGGCTCCCCTATTTCTGCCTTTTTTAAAATAAATGTACAACTGTGTGAAAAATTTATGACTTTCTTCTAACTTAAATGTACTTGTGCCTCACATAAAATCCTGTATATTTTATCGCAAAATGCTTTTCTAGGACTCAGGCATAAGAGGCCCTACATGGCTGAGATGACAGTGAGGAAAGCATCTTCTTGGTGATTTACCTTGAAGCTTCTATCTTTATTTAAAACATATTTTCTATAGTTTGGGTGCCAAGAGCTACTAGCAAAACCTCCCATGGCTGCAGATCTCAGAGTGACATACCTGTGTACAACCAAATGCTGCCTTCCTAGGTTCACTTTTGGACTCTTTGTTATTCCGTGCTTTTGGGTTTTGCTTCATGTCTGAGTCCATCAAATTCAGGTGCTATGGCTTCATTAAAGTACAGGCCTGTGTTTTCAAAGACAAAGGATTGCACTAAACTCTTGAAATACACACTGTGGAACCCAGTTCACTGGGTTGAACTGCACTAGACTGACAATGCCTTTGCCCCATGAATGGGGCTGTCCAGGATATACCGTATGCTACTTTCAAATAGTAGAATGCAGAGTCTTTAGTTATGTGAATGGATTACTACTGTCTGCTGCACTTTTTTTTTCAATGTCACAGTCAAAAATAAATTCATCTCTTTTTTTCATTCATGGGGAAGAATTTTTACATAGTTTAGCATGAGAAGTTGTGATTGGGGAAAAAACAGTTTTATGGATTCAGTGGCTTCTCAGCAATGTTCAGCTAGCGATGCTGACACTATCCATCTGGTGAGAGAGAAGAAAGTCCTGATGCCATCTTTGTTGCCTGGCAACAGGATTTTTTTTTTCATTTAGAGCAATCTTCATTAGTTTAAGGTAGGTAATTTTTACTGATAATTTGAGAAGCAGGGGCTTAGAGGTAAGCTACATGAATTTGATTTGTGGAAGGAATAATCTCTTGTCAAATGTAAGGCAGGCTTCACAAGGCTTTTCTTTCTGAAAGCGAATAACTGTTTACAAATTGTTAATCCATCTGAAAATGAATCTTCCAAGTCAAATACCACCCTTCGAATCAGATGTTGTCATCTTTATATTATGATCATGTAGAAAAAACATTGTTTCTTTTTTTTTTTTTTCAAATATGATTACATGAAGTAGTTTGGATATGTATAATTGCTTTTTAGAATATTTGTTTGTACTCATTATTGTATTAGTGGTCATGTTTTCACAAGAGACTAAACACTGTAAAATCAACAAATGATATAAAGTTGGTTTGGCCTTTGAAATGTCATCCATTCCAATCCTCCTACCTTGGGCAAGAATCACATTTAATCCACTCTTGAAAGGCAAAAATATGTTATGGTTTTGTTGATCTCTTCAAGAAAAAAGAGTTCCTAAACCCTTCCTTGACAAACCTTACTGTCTGGAAATTTGATTTTCCCCCTGTTGCTTATAAACCCTTTCATCGTGGACCCATTGACCCTCACCCCCCAAAAATAGTTCCCAATTCCTCATGTACTGTCAGTTCTAATTTCAGGAACCACAGGTGACTGTTCTCCTTGGAAAAGCAGTGTAGGTAGTGAAAAGTGATGCTGACTCCTAACAGGACTGCCTTTCAATCCTGGTGCAACACTCACTCTGCAGCTATAGGCAAGGCCTTGATCTTCTGCGGGCACTTTATCTCACGGGCTTGTAGGAAGCTTGAAGTGAAGTGAAATATGTACAAACAATGCAGCAGAGTTTCTGACCTACAGGAACTCTCAATAAATATTTTCCTTTTTCCTTCCCTTTCTTTGAATCACCTTTCATGAATCTAAAGGCCATCTTTCGCCTCCTGGCCTGTAGATAATCCAGACTCAAGAAAACTTGGAATGTAAGAGTTCAATTTGTACACGAGAAAAAGTAATCATAGAGAGTTTAATTTCCCGGAGTCAACTTGCTGGTTAAGATTAAAATGGGAACTCTCATTGCTCTGTTTTGTCCACTCCTCCCTTCCTAGGTCTTATCGTATGCCTTCATTAATTCAGCGTTTCTTATCTAACTTAACTGCAGGTAATTTATGAGTTTCTCCACAGTTAGAGGCAATAAGGGGCTGGTAAGGGAGAAGGATAAGACCACAACTCAAATTAATGGTCTGCTTCCAGTACAAAAAGTTAGGCTGCTTTGAATTAAGTATTTTAAACTGTAATCGTACCATCTCGTGAACACAAAGGTTCAATTGATTTTCTTTCACCGGTGTACATCTCACTGTTCTGCTTCCCCTCTGCCGCCACCATTCAAGTTATTTATAGCACACTGCATAGATTCAGAATTGGAGAGAATGGTTTCTTTACAAATTGCTTTTATGCCCATCATGATGCTGTGATTAATATGACTCAGCGGTACCAGGCTGCTGAATTGATTGATTTCCAGGACTTCAGCTCTCTGCATGGGCCACCAACTTCTAAATCCATATTGCTTAAATGTAGTGCTTCTAGAACCACAGTGTGTACAGAATGGCAGATTTTCAGATGCAGCGGGAGCTCTTATTGACAGAGATGGGCTTTGTGAACCTGCCACTGTGTTCTTCCTCTTAACCCTCACTCACATCTACTCTTCTTTCTGCATTGCCTTTCATTTATGAGCCAAAACCCTGGGGTTGTCTGGACCTCTCCCTCTTGCGCTTTCTCCACACTCAAACAACCACCAAGACCCTCTGATTCTGAGTGTAACTCAGATTTGATCTCATCTTCCACAGCTCACCCCTCATCAAACCACCAACATCTAAGTGACTTCTGCTCTGGATTGGGATCCCCAGTTTAGTGCTCCAGTTTGCAACTGAAGAGATTTTTGTAAAATGCAATTCTGAGCAAATCACTTCTGCTAAAACCCGCTCTGCCTCCCATTTTTCCTGGAATGACATCCAAATTTCTTACCCTGGCACAGAAGGCACTTTTTGATCTGCCTCTGCTCATCTCTCTGACTTTGTCTCTTGTTGTTTCTCTTGTCCACCCTACACCCCTGAGCTTTGCTCTGCTGAATGTCTTGCAGTCAGTCCCTTGATGGTCTAACTTCTCAACCTTTGAACATGCTGCTATTTCTGTTTGGCATGTCTTTCCACCCTTAACACTGCCTTCCCATTAAAAGAAATGCCTTTCAGAGAGAATTCCATAAATATGTATTGGAGGCCTGACCTTTTAATATCATTCTTGGGATAAGAAAATGTTGGAACAGAATTATAATGATAACATACAGCTTTTTCTCTTCTGAGTCCTCTATTTCTCCCGCTCCCCATTTCATTTTGGGATTGCATTATTCTGTGATCTGCTATTTATTTTTTTAAGAACCCTGACCTTAATAATGGGAACTGGAGCCTAAACCTATGGAAGAAATATGTATTTACTAGTCAGCAAACAATTCCTGAACATAAAATGTCAGGGACTAGACTGTGTTTGGTTCTGCTGATTCAAATGATTCTCAAGCACTCAGGAAGAACCTGATTTGAAGAGAGTGTTTTCATATAATTATGTGCACAATTCTTTTTGAGAATTGCGCTGATTCTTTTTTGGAAGATTTTATAATATTTTTAGTGGCCAGTGTTCCAAGTGTCCATTGCTGTATTAACAAACAAACAAACAAAACCAAGCTACTCCAAAACCTAGTAGCTTAAAATAACAACCATATATTATGGTTTTATGGATGAGGAGTATGGGCAGTGATCAACTAGAGGTTTTACACTGCATGTACTCTTTTTTTTTTAAAAAAAAATAAAGTTTATTTACTTATTTTGTGGGAGAGAGAGGGCAACTGCACACGATTGGGGGAAGGGAAGAGAATCTTACGCAGGCTCCACACTGCCTGCACAGAGCCCAATGCAGGGCTCAAACCTACAGACAATGAGATCATAACTTGACCTGAGCTGAAACCAAGGATGGATGCTTAACTGACTGAGCCAACCAGGGGCCCCACACTCCATGTATTCTTGATTGAGACAACTCAGACAGTATTTAGTGGTGAATAGGCTGGTCTGGTGGGTCCAAGATGGCTTCACTCTCATGCCTGGGAATGGCCACAAGGTTGGAGTCAGTCAAGACTTTTGACGGGAATGCTTGCAAGTGGCATTTTTAGCCTGCAGGATTCAGAATAATGGGCCATTTTACATGGCAGCTCAGAGGTTCCAGAGATAATGATCTAAAATTCTTAAGGCCTGTGCCTGGAAACAAAGAGTCACTTCTACTCTTTTCTATTAGAGCCATCAAAAAGTAGCTGAGACTCAAATCGAGAGGACATAGGTCCCACCTTTCAATAAGATGAGGATCCAACAAATTGCAGCCAATCTACTCTCCATAGTGAGTACATTTCAAAGTTGTGGATACAGCCTTCTGAATTGATCAACAGAATTTCCCCTTCGCTCACCATTCAGAAATAACTTGTCAATATTTTAATGTGTATCTTGCCAAGATATATATTTTTGCTCAGTGCATATTACTTACGTAAAAGAATCATATTATGCATTCTGTTTTACAGATTTTCTAAACAATACTTTGTAAAAATTATTTCCTATCAGACATTATTCTGTGATGTTTGAGTAGCTTTGCATTGATTCTTAATATGGACTGATCTCTGTGGACAGTCTTCTAAACATCAATATAAACAATACTGTGATAAATATCCTTGATGCTTAATATTTGTGAACGTCTACAAATATTTCCTTGTATATATTCCTTAACGTGGAACCACTGGGTTAAAGAGTAGGTGCATTTTTAAGGGTTTTTATAGTTGCCAAAGTACCTTTCAGAAATGTTGTGCTGATCTATATACACACTAACACTTATATAAGAAAAGTGATTATTTTGGTTGATGTGGGCAGTTGTCTTCCCTGCATCACCTGACTGGACCCTCGCCTTTCAACTAGTCTAGGGCATTTTCATGTGAATTGGTTCCTGAGTGTTCGGGAAGACACAGAAATTTCTGTGTCTGAACCAACCATTCTAATGCAACATCTGTCTGTCCATGCATTTTCTCACATACAGCTCTCTCAAAACCCCAAATAAAATAAACTTGGCCATAGAACTGAATGTTGTGCAGATATTTACATAAATTTTATTTGCATTGTTGCGATTCATTACTTTCTGTTCAAAAGCCCTCATTAGCATTCAGCATCACTCAGAACTAAAGCTTGAGGTCTTACAAGGACTTCAAAGAACTTTCAAATGATCTGTCTCCTCACTACCTATCTGAGCTTATTCCCTGTTAACACTTTCCTCCTTTATTCTGCTTCAGTAACACTAGCTGACTAACCATTCCTCAAACACTCTACAAATAAGCTTACCTCAGGACCTTTGCCCTTGTGGTTCCTTCCTCCTGGATTCTTTGTCCTTAGATGTCATGTGACACAGGTCCTCACTCGTTTCAAGCCTTCACTTAAATGTTACCTTCTCAGAGAAGTCTTTTCTACCCACCCAATCTAAAATCGCGATTCTTCCCCATCACATCACACACCCCGTCTATGCTTTCAAAAATTTTCTTAGTGCTTATGACTCCTTAACATGTCATATGTTTTATGTGTGTTTTTATTGTTTGTCTTTCTGGCTAGAATGTGAGCTCCACGACAGTAGGAATCATGGTCACTTTCGTTCATTGTTCTAGCCCCAGTTCTGATGACAGCACCTAGCACATAGTAGCTGCTCAATAAATATTTGCTAATAAGTGCTGTGTCCCACCATTACTTCCATTTGCAAATCTGAGAGACTGGGCTCACTGTCTATCGCAAGGATTTTTCTTCCTCTGAGACACAGTCCAGGTGATTTCTCTTCAGCCCTTCATATTCTACTTAAGAACCTCACAAGTGGTATGCTTTTCTATTTCATTCTGATCCTTTTCTGTAAAAACTATGCAACCAGGAAAAATGGTTTCAATTTTCTAGGTCAGTCCTTAGTATTTTTCATTTGTTGTAAAAAGAATATCCCTTTTCTTTCTATCTCCCTGTGTAGTTGGATTAAATGCAATAACATAAACAAAAAACATTTAGCATAACACAGCATAATTCATATTTAAAAAAACATATGTTCTCATTATTTTTCTTTAGAGTTAGAGGTTTTAGGGAAAAATCCTCCAAGTAATAGCTCACCAATGCAATAAGGTGGAGAGGCAGTAAAGATACTAAAAAAAAAATAAATAAATAAATAAATAAAGTGAAGTGTCTGCATTAGCTGTTAATGCAGTATGAATATAAATGTACCAATCTAACGTCTTCTTCACAGCCTTCACCTCCCTGCCACCTTCTTCCTGGGTGTCTCTTTCTAAGATTAGGTATCTTTGGAAAGATTTCTCCAAATGAAGCATCCAATTCTTTTCCTCAAAAGAATGTTCTGGTTGGTTTAAATGCAACCATTTCTCGGTCTCAGTGTGACGTCCGGATTTCCTGTCTTCTTAGATAACTGTTAGCCAGTTAATTATAGCCTGGGCAGTGTGAAGCAGATGTTTTAAGAACATCTTCGCAATGGGGCTTTGGGAGTCCTTAGAAGTTTGGGTCAGGGCGGCAGTGTGCCTGAGGGCTTTCCCCAACCAGAAGCCTACTTTGCACCTGGACAAGCCTGAGAGCCAGGGTGGCGACACAGTCTGTGTGCATGAACGTGTGAGCACACGAGTGTGCTTGCCATGCAGGTGGATCAGTACATTCTTTGGGTCTCAGGACGTTCAGAGGTATACAGAGAGACAACCAAAGTTTCTATAGCGACCATTATGGTCTTTCTTATCCCACTTTGGTCCTAACTATGGCTCCCTGTGTGGAGAATCCTGGAAACTGTCATTTCATCTGAATGTATCTTTTACATGTCACTACCAACAGTTCTTTTCCCAAACCCCCAAATGAATATCAAAATAAAATCAACAAGGCACTCAAATTACTAATGTTCCAAGTATAAACCTACAGTATCTACTTTAAGTACCTGAATGGATAATCCTTTTCATTGCCCTTAAACGTGAGTCAAAGTAATCTTATAGAACAGGCTGTTCATTTAACTTAACAGTCATTGGTTATAACAAAACAGCGGAAGGTTGAAAAGATTATAAATATGTAGTCACTATACAAAGATGCTTAAGAATCTCAGGAAGTATGCATAGTGTCAACTTACTTAGGCAGGACATACTGACCGTGCTTCACTAACTTGTTCTTGTGTCTTTCTTTAAGACTAGGTTTTATTCTCGCTTCCTCTAGCCCCCATCCCCTCTCTCCCGGTGGTATAAGAAGGGCAGAGGGCCGGCATCTTTCATGAGAGTCCGCATGGAGACGAGATGAAGCAGAGTGCAGTTAGAGCTTTGTTGTTGTGGTTTCTGTTTGCTTCTCTGAGACAGCAGGTCCTGAAGTCATTGGAAGGTTCATTTGTAGGTTCTGAGGCCATCTCTTGACAAGTTGCTAAGAGGCTTCATGGAGTTTAGAAATGTAGAGTTTGAACTTGAAATGATTGGAGTGCCTCTAGTGATAAACTAAACTTGATGAGACACACTTTTAACATAGAAGATGTACTTAAGCAGCTGCTTTCCCCCTCCCCCGCCTTGGGGTGGGAGAGGGAACAGAGGCTCCATAAAGGGGACCTCTCCCTTCCTCATGCGTCCTAGTAGCTTCTGCCCCTGTTGTCACCTCGCTCTGTCTGTATACCTTCCTTTAAGCACCTCACTCGACAGGGTTGCTTCTTGTCATCACACTGTTCTTGTCTCTGTCAGTTTTGGAGGACAGCTGAGGTCAGTACTGAGACATTTTTTAAAAGGCAGAGGGGAAAATGTTGCTAACCTTTCCAAAAAGGGGGCTTCCTTCCCTGCTTCATGTGCACCATAGGAAGAAAGGACAGGGGTATTGCATGACTGATGGAATGCCATTGCATAAAATGCCTGTTTTTTGTTTTTTTTTCATAGTATGAAAGTACTTGAGAATTTTTTGTTAAACATCAGAAACGTCTGCTCTGGTTACTTGCTGCTTCTCCTCAGCAGTGACCATATGGCTTAGCATCTTAAGCACTGGACTGTGACTTAGGAACTGTGTTTTAATGTTTGAGGGTCCATCTTCTGTTATTGATGCCAGCCGAGCCACCATCCATAAAATGTGAATAATAAACTGAGCTACTCTGGAAAGTAAAGAACAGTAATAAATTCCTCCCACCATGCTAAAGTGATATAAATGTATGAAAAATTATGATAGAAACGATAGTGGAAAGAATACATTCTGAGTCCTTAGGAAGATAGATGTTTTTTAATATTTTGGATTCCCCTGGACCCAATTGGTTTGACAATTAATCCTTTGGGGATATGTACGTGTATGTTTCTGTGTATAATATTAAGCCAGTAGTTCCAGAACTTTTCACTGTCAATACTCTTATCCACCTCCTCCAACACACATGCCTCATATTTAAAAGAGCTCTTAACCCCAAACTTGTGTTTACCAATAATAACAAATGCATTTGTCCATAAAAATAATCATTTTCAGAACTTACGGATATCATATAATAGCTGCTGTTATTCGGTTAGCAACTTGAGATAGAGAAAACTAATCTATCATTTTTGTTAATTGATGCAGGTTAACGGTGGCTAAGTGTCTGCTCTTGATGAAATCATCAGCATACAGTAATGTCCTTCCTCCCTCCGTTCCTTTCTTCCTTCCTTCTTATACGCCTGGCTGCCAGACTTTAGGAAGTTCAGGAAGAGCAGGCTGAGAGCAGTTTGACAAAGCATTGTTAAGTTCAAGTTCAGATGCAAGGTCTGTAAGCAGGGGTAGTTCTTGAAAAATTCGAGTTGATATTGTTCATATATTCCCCAAAATTTTTGGATTACTAATTTTAGAGAGTAATCCATAAATAACAGAAAATATTTCACAAGTAGCTGTTATTTACCATGGTAAAATAACTAGGTGAATTAAGTGAAGGCATCTTTACTAGGGATCTTTTAGTGTTTAACGTGTGTTGTAAAATTCTCAGTCATGGGGAGCCTGGGTGGCTCAGTCAGTTACGTGTCTGACTTCAGCTCAGGTCATGATCTCACGGTTCGTGAGTTCGAGCCCCGTGCTGTTGGGTTCTGTGCTGACAGCTCAGAGCCTGGAGTCTGCTTCAGATTCTGTGTCTCCCTCTCTCTCTGCCCCTCCCTGACTCACACTCTGTCTCTCTCTGTCTCTCAAAAATGAATAAATGTTAAAATTTT
Organism: Puma concolor; assembly: GCF_028749965.1. Lineage (NCBI taxonomy): Eukaryota > Metazoa > Chordata > Mammalia > Carnivora > Felidae > Puma > Puma concolor. The sequence goes on along the minus strand of NC_141673.1, from coordinate 38,183,098 downwards.
TTTTTTAATTCTCAGTCACGTAATTCTCCATTTTTCATGCCTTTTGATTCATAACTAAGGACATTAGAGAGGCCTTTCTTTTCTTTAGAAGAAGCATTACAATATATGTTATTCTCAGTTTGTATCCTTAAGTTTTAAAAATGTTGATGTGGTATAGATTGCTAATATATTTTTTTTCATTTTTAAATAATACACTTACACTATTTATCTATTCCTCATGCAGTTAAATTTGTTGAGAAACGGTGGGGTGGGGGGGGCAGGGAGAAATGCATACACTGAGGAAACATCATGATTTCAAGTTGAAATATTAAATGATACATAATATTTATTTCTCCAGAGACTGGATCCCCAATTACAGCCTCATGCATCGGATTAGGTAATTCTAAAACCCCTCCTCCAGGACAAGCAGGAAAAAGTGTTCCGGGATACAATGGTGAGAAATGATTCTGATCATTTGAAATATGTAAGGTTAATACATTTGGTATTTGTTCTGTGTCTAATGCGAACCAAAATGCATAGTAGGTACTTAAAAGCATTTGATTGAATGAATACTTTGTACTGAAAATAAATGCCTTGATATTGTTATTAGTCAATTTGATAAAAAATAAGATTGTTAACTTCCAAGGACATGTCCTACATGACTGTCATAACCAAGAAAATAATATTTATAAGGCACATTAAGAATATGGCTGTGAAATTAATATGTATGGAATATTTGCTAGGTATGGAGTACTTTGCATACATCATTTCATTTAATGATGAAGTATATTTAATTTAGAGGTATCATTACCATTTTAAAGATGAGTTAGCTGGTGCCCAGAGAGACTGAATAACTTTGCTGAGGTAACATGGCTAGTTAGGTGCTGTAGACAATGCCCACCATCATGTTTTATTTTTTTGTTTATGTCTTTGCTTGTTTTTCTCACAAAAGCTGTAGTTCTTTCCATTATATATATGCTACCTTTTAATTTAGGAGTGATGACAAATCTTCTGAACCTCGTTGGTTAAAGATAAAGCCTAAAGATTCCAAATAGAAAAATCATTTCATTCATGCCAGTGGTATGTGAAAATGAGATACAATATATTTTAAATATTTGTTTTGAGATTGTTGGTAGTGGTTATAATAGTTCAGAAATTCCCCTTGGGCTCTACTTTCTAGTTGTATAACTTTTGCAACAATTCACCTAACTTTCCAAAAATTCAATTTCCTTATTTCTAAATGGGAATAATAATACCACATGCTTCATAAGGTCACAACGAAGCATTAATGCAAGCTCTTGCCAGTAAACAGACTGAACTAAGTCTCACCTAGTAGTGTGCTGAGATTTCAGAGAAGCCGGACGAGGTGACTCAATTTAGACTTACACATTCATTTTCCAGACAAGGAAAATGAAGAACAGAAGTGATTTTATTTGCATAAGGTCACACAATTTAGCTTCATAGATTCATGAGGACCCATCTTTGGGTGACAGAATATGGTTCCTACATAGAGTTCCTATTTGCATGTAAATTATAAAATACAGAGATTTGTCCTTGCTTCTCTAAAGTAACATGTTAAAATAACATGCATTTTCTTTTCAGGACAATGATTAGTTAAGGAAATGGAGATCATTCGGTTTAGTCTAGCAGATGTATTTATAAAAAGACACTTAAGATTTTTTTTTAGAGCAGAAATAGACATTCTGTGAAGTCGGTGACTTTTCCAGGCATGGAAGGTGAACCCAGCTTTAGTGATATCCTCACTTTGAACAGTTCTGTCATCCCTATTCCTTTTATCAGAAAAAATGCTTTGTGTTGAGCCATTTTTAGGGGCTAATGTTTATGGGAGATGTTAAATACATTTCCCTTTCAGAATTTCAGTACCATTTTTATATCCAGCTATAAGAATGAGTTGAGCTTTGATGCCTCATGAAATTTCAGTATAGAAGTTTCTTGTTGTCTGTAAGCCAATGGCTTACAGACAGCATAGGTTAAACGTTAGAACTAAAGTATTTATAACCAAAGAAATAGTGACTTTATGACTCATGACTTTTGTGTTTTGTGGTTAGTCAGAGATTCAAAGCATAAGTTGTATCCACTTGGGAAAAGAAAGAAAACCATTTTTTATGTGAAAAATATTCAATGTAATGTAATGATTTCACATTCATTGAGTACCTTCCACAAGCTTGTCACTTTTTTTTTTTTTCAAGTAATTCTGGTAACAAACTATGAGAAAAGAATTACTCCCACTTTTTATATAGAGAAATTGAAGGGGTAATACTTGTTCAGGGTAAATTGAGTAAATTGACCACTGTGTTGGGATTTGGGGACAGTTACCCAATTTACTCAATTGGGTAAATTGAGTAAATTGACCCAGAGTAAATTGACCACTGTGCTGGGATTTGGGGACAGTTAGGCATGACCTCCACCCTTAATGATCTCACCATCTTATGAAAGGGATATTTACACCACTACTAATTGTCAAAATAGAATTTTAAAACAAAGTGCTCTGGGAACACAAAGAAGGGATGATTAATTTTTTCCTGGGGACAATGTCCTTCTTTTCTCATAGCTTCACTCAGTAGAATAACCTGGATGGATGAGGCTGCATACAAGATAAATTAGAGCTTAAAACATGATATATCCTCATTTCCAGTTTGCACTAGCGGTTGCTGAATAGGGATATAGGCTTCGGCCTCCTAAAATATTTCAGGATTGTAACAGCTTAGCACAGAAAGCATTGGGATAATATTTGGGAAGGTTAAATGGAGCTTTAAGGCTCATAAGTGGATATTCAGCCTCAAATTAGGAAAAAAAAGAGGTTTTCCAGGCTTTTAAATAGTTTATTTTTATTACTTGAGATATATTTTTTGGTGTATTTAAGAACTTGATTTGTTTCCTTTAAGTTTTGAAAAACTGGATATATTTTTAATGTTTTTGATAGAATAGAAGGATATGTTGAAGTGGATATAAACATAGATTATGAAATGAACAGCATGTTTGAAATACGATGTCTTTATTTAACGGAGGTTGTGAAGGAAAATTCATAATCTTATTAGGAATCAAAGCATATGCTCTTTTAATTTTTTGTAAGATGTTAGCATAGTGATATATGTTCATGGTTTCATAGGACTTAAAAGATACCTTTAAAGGCACAGTTTTGGGGGCTGGATATTGAAAATATGGAAAGGTTTAAGCTTTAAGGTTATGCATTTTTATTCAAATTTATATTTGTTTATATTTTACTTTGCAGTTATGATTTTGGATGACAACATGCAAAAACTGAAGGCTCGATGTTTAGGAAATATTGTGGTAAAGTAAGAAAAATTTGCAATGCTACTATTTAAAAGAGCAATTATTAGTATATAATATTAAGGGAAAAATGGAGGGACACCTGGGTGGCTCAGTTGGTTAAGCATCCGATTCTTGGTTTCGGCTCAGGTCATGATCTCGCCCTCTGTGAGTTCGAACCCCGTGTCAGGCTGTGTCCTGACAGTGAAGAGCCTTCTTGGGATTCTCTCTGTCTTCCTCTCTCTGCCCCTCCCCTGCTCTCTCTCAAAAATAAATAAATAAACTTAAAAATGGAGTGGTTGTCGTGACAGTACTAAAGAGGGGGTTGCAAAGTAAGCTTGTGCATTTTGTGAGAATACACAGTGTCAACTCTTATGGTTGAAGCACGGAAGCCCCATAAGGTAGAACAAATTTAGATACAATTTTTAAAAAGATAAATCCTGCATTTTAAATAATTTTTGATTATACAAGTAATGTGTAGGTAGTGAATTTAACTTAAATACCAAATATATAAAGAAGTAAATAAAGTTTCTATACTCCCACACTTTAGCAATACGGCATTAATTTTATAATAGATCTGACTTTTTACTTTTTGGCCAGCATTTTAGAGTGTTGAAACAATTTAGCTTATTCTTCTGTGCTGCTGTTTTTCCTTTACCCTGTCTCACGAGCATTTTGAACTTCAACTCTGCCTCTCAAAAAATGTTTATCCCCATTCTAGACCTTTTAGTCTTTTTTGAAAATTTATGATTATAAATAATGCTATATTGAACATCTTTTTTGTGTTGTCTTTTCTTTCTTTTTTTTTTTTTTTTTAATTTGTTTTTGAGAGAGAGACAGAGAGAGACATGAGCAGGGGAGAAGCAGAGAGAGAGAGAGGGAGGCACAGAATCTGAAGCAAGCTCCCGGCTCTGAGCTGTCAGTACAGAGCCTGATGCGGGGCTCCAACTCACGGACCGTGAGATCATGACCTGGGCCGAAGTCAGATGCTTAACCAACTGAGCCACCCAGGTGCCCCTGTGTTGTCTTTTCTTCTTTTCTGATAATTACTATAGAATTGAATAGATTTCTAAAAGTATAATTACTAGGTCAAATAGCAGCCTAATATAAAATCCATGATTTAGCAAGTATCACAATTCCTTGTCAAGAGTTTTCATCCTTGTTCATTTGGTAAGCAAAACATGTCAAAATTTGAAGTGAAAATGTTAAAAATTGTTTTGATTAAATCCATACTTTAAAATCGTTATGATAGTAGAAGCTGAAATGCAAGTAGGTTAAGTTGAGGGACACCCAAGATGTGACATTGTAATAATTGATATAGGTTGCTGGAGTGCCTCTGATTAGCATGATACTGGCCTCTTTACTCATATGGTTTAAGTAGTTGAATTTGGCAGAAGGAGCTGTTTTAAATAAAGAACGTTCTATGTCAAGCCTTGAAAAGGATTCGTTTTCTCATTTATTTAGAAGAATTCTTATGACTTGACATCCTTAGATTGATATGAAATTGTCTCAGGTGAGGTCTCTGAACTGCAGGATACCAAACACATACTCTCACCCGTTCCCTAATCTGAACCTAAATCCTAGATCCGAGAGAAAAAAAAAAAAAGGAAGATATGGTATATTTATACAATGGAGTATTACTCAACAGTGATACAGTATGAGATCTTGGCATTTGCAATGACATGGATGGAGCTAGAGAAAACAGTTTTTTTCCCCCTCAGGTTAAAAAAAATTACAATTCTGTGAAATTTAAATGAAAAACAGTAACTTTAAAAAGAATGTATTTCTTCAGGTCGAGATACTTTGGCCTTATAGAAAGCTAACCGGAGATATACTTGATGATACACTTCTCAGATTCTCATGTTATCAGTAAAAATGTAAACGTTATATTACTCTTTTCAAGTTTAAATTTTAATAAATCTTGTTGGCAAGATGGAAAAATAAAATACTGAATATGCCGTTTATAGTCATAATTTTTCTGAGCCAGAATCCATGTTCTGGTTGAATATCTGCTTGAAATATCTGGCTGAAATCTGACCTCTTGGGGGGGAAATGGTAGGGATGGGAGGATGGCGTTCCAAGGAACTAATAATCTGAACAAGATCGTGGGTGCATGTTTAGCTTACTTATGGAAGCACATGGTTTTTGAGAGCCTTTGAAAGCACTGTAGCGGCATACATTTTATATAACTGCCTGACTCTATGTGAGTCATCTATTTCATAAAGCGACTCTTCCTGTAAGATCCTAGAGGTGGCATTTGATGCCAGCACTTATACACCCATCTGTGTTCTGTCATTCTCATTATTGGTGGCTTTGCCCTACTTCCATTCAAAAATAATAAAGTGTAGCAATAACCCACATAAACTGTATTTGTTCTGGAAGCCATGAGTATTACTTCAAGTACTTAAAATTAACACAATTGCCTTAAGTCATTCTATGGTTTAAATTGTCACCAATTCAGAATTATTTTCTTCCCTCTGCATTCCTAAACAGGGAATTTTATTATGCTCATGTGGATTCTGAAATTTCTATGTGAACTATTTGGAGATACACTATATTATGACATGCAGTGGACTTTGATCCCTCCCATACATTAATGGTGAAACTAGATGTTTGAAAATATTATATATATATATATTATTGTATTCAAAAGGTTAAAGTAGAAAAAATAGGAAAAAAGTTGCCACCAAAATCCCTTTTTTCTTAAAGAATAGTTCTTGAAATGTAATTTTAGGAACTTATTTTTATCTGTGAGAGCAAGGATTTCCTTTTGAAACCTACATCTCTAGAGGCCATTCTATCCTAACCCACCAACCTCAAAATTATCCGTGCATCTGAATGGCTGCCCGCAGTATGCATAGAATGTTTTCATGTTTAACATCTATCCTTAAGACTTGTTTGTGTCCATCTATAGCTGTTCTATGTGCCTTGAGGGGATACATTATTCATCCAGAATGTGAAATAGCCAATGAATGCTTTTTAAGAGCTCATAATAAATATATGTTTAGTTGAATTAAGGGAGAGAAAAAAAACACAGCTTTTTGACTTAATGAAAATTATTTTGGTTTTAAAAAGGAGTGTGTAATTTGGGAGATAAAATTCTTTCTGTGTTGATCACATTCTAAACGGTCTGTGATGTGAAAGCAGGCTTCTTTCCAGAGATTAGCTACATGGGCCCCCAGAAAAACAAGGTGGCATGTAAAAGGGATTATACATGGTGAGAAGGGTCCACAAAATATCTGAGATTCTAAATTTTATTTATTTATTTATTTATTTATTTATTTATTTATTATCTGAGATTCTAAATTTTATTTTATTTTATTTATTTTAATGTTTATTTATTTTTGAGAGAGACAGAGACAGAGCGTGAGCAGGGGTGAGACAGAGAGAGAGGGAGACACAGATTCCGAAGCAGGCTCCATTGCTCTGAGTTGTCAGCACAGAGCCCAAACAGGGCTCGAACTCACAAACCATAAGATCATGACCTGAGCCGAAGTTGGACTCAACCGACTGAGCCACCCAGGCTCCCCTGAGATTCTAAATTGAAAAACAAAATGTATTGACCCTCAAATTTGAAAAACGGAACAAAATTAATACGTATTTCATTAAATATCTTTGAAATTTAACATCCTAACAACTTCATTGTCAATTTAGTCTTCATAAAGTTTTCATTTCATTTGCAAACAATTTTTAGGTCTTATTTTCTTACTTGGCATGATTTCCGAATATGTACAGTGACTGCTGACAAATAGTAGCCAATCGTAAACTAAATGTGTGGCTTCTTGCCAAATAATTTTAACAGCAAAATTATTACTTTTCTTCCAGAAAAAGTTCTAGTTTCTATGGGGTATTCCTATGCTTTATTATTTGTGCATAGATATGGGGTGAGGCCACCAGCAATAAGAATAATTAAGGTCTATGAGGAACTTAAAACTGAGCTGGCATCCAAAGCCAGCACTGGGAGTAATCCCTGGCCAGAGATAGATGTCCACTCTCAATTATTCATGCCCATGCTTTTCTTTATTACTTTGTATAATAATGGAGTGGGAGCAGTTTCAAAGAGCAGTATTCCCTAATGTTATTTATGTTCACTAATTATACTTATAGTAGTATAACCAAGAATGCAAGGAAAATCTGCATAGAATATTTGCAATGTATGGGGCTCAAACTATGTTAAAGTAAGTCAATAAAGAAAATGACTCATTGTTTTAGTCCCAAATTTGTTTGCTTTTGTAAGTACTGCTATAGCTTCTTGTTTCACTATAAACTCTGTTATGAACAGTATAAATAACATTGGAAACTATCTTTCTCTGACAGTTTCTTTAAAATCTGAAGCTATAATCATATTTTTACCCTTTTCAAGATATTAAGTGTAATGATTCATATTATCATATTAAGATGATTCACCCTAAAATGAGAAATCATGGTATGTGGAAATGTTAAAAAGAAAGCTCTTGTTCCACTTCGTTTTTTCCATTTTCTTTGTTAATGCTTTTTAGAAACCGCTGTTTTGCTCTCCTGGGGATCCTTTAACTGGAAGGTAGATATTTAAGTGATTCCTAAACTACTGCAGACTCTAGGATGTAATAAACATGAATCCAAGGCTTTTGCAGATTTCTTGCATTCCTAGGATTTTTTTCCTTTCTAGTAGAAGAGAAAACTACATGTCTGCCTGGATGTTAGAGAATTCCTTTGATTTTGAAAGCTACGCCAGGCAGTTAATTTAGCGGGAAAGTTGTGGCATCTGAATTGCTATGAATACAGGATGTTCATGCATTTGGGGAAGTGTTCCTGCAATTGTGTCCAAAGCTCTAAAGTGCAGAAATAAAACTGAGTCACTAATGTCCAAGCACCCAGAGCAGGGCATGAAAGAAAATTTTCATTGCAATTGCCTTCCTCGGTACCACAGTGCTCACCGTTATTAAAGCCATAGGTCTCTGGCTACTATAATGAGTAGGCAAGAGTTGATCATAACCAACTTGCACTGACTAATAAATTGTTTCCACAGTATTCAGTTGTCTAAAAAAGAAAACAGAAGTCCTCTTTTATGGGCCTGCATTTCTTGGACCAGATCCAGTTGTTGCTACCGGAAGTGGGGCCTGTCTCCCTGCTGTGTGCCCCCAGCCAAGCTTGGGAACATTGCCCCACAGCCAGCGGTGGGGTATGAGGGAGCCGGATAGCATTGTCCAAGTGGCTTCTACTCGGGTGCCTGGCGATAAATATCTCAGCCACGAGATATTGAACTCCTGTCCCCTAATGCTGTTTATTCACATCTTTATAGCTTTGCAGGAATGATTCAGTCACTCTGCTGCTGTCTTGGGAAAGGGTCAGACAGCTTTCTTTTCATCAGTGTAGCCTTTGAGTACAAGTTTGTCGCATAATTGTAATCATGTTCCTTTTCTAAAGGTCATATACAGATTTTAGCAAGATGTTTTATTAGCCTTACAACATCACTGTGAGGTAGACAGTGGGCCAATGTCGTCCTCGTTTTAGACATGGGTATCTAAACATCATTAGTAGTTACACAGCTGGAGCTCACATTCAAACCTAGTCTTTTGTCTGTCCAAAGAGAAAGAAATTATGGCCTAATCAGTCTCTTTGTGGGAAGACAAAAAATAGCCTCACATGAAAATCTCAAGTAAAGCCTAAAGACTCTATCGGAAATATTCGGGTGCAAAGTTGGGATCTAACCCCAGAATTCTCCAGGAAACTGGAGTTATATCTTCAATTTACTTCTGTTACCATGGAGACTTTTGATGGAGCAGTAAATACAGACCAGCCTGTATCTGGGAATGGAGGCATAAAAGGAGTTTGATATTTCAGAGTGGTCAGGAATGTGTCACCTTCTACAATGAGGGGCATTCCCTTCCTTTCTTAGCTATTTAAGGATTTTTCAGCATCCCCATGCTTCCCCATCATGTGTTCCCTCCACCCACCCCCCAATGGGATCACTTCAGTTATTTCTCTTTCCCCTTAAGAATGGTCTCTTTGGAAAGACATTCTTTAGGGGTAACTCTTGATTCACAATTAGACAGGTTGCAACAAAACCCTTTTCACTCTGCTTGAAAGAGTTGGGAAAGGTATCACAGGGTGGTAGCATTTTACCTTGGATTTGAAGGAGGAGACGCTAACCAGCAGATGCCTTGGGATTTTAATATCTTCCTGTTTCTTCTGCTAGTCCAGTGTATCTTTATGTTATTGTAACTACAGAAAAAAGTTCTTTTTCTATAAGATAACTTCAGAAGAAAAGCCCCAGTGCACCCACTGTTCCAGAAAGAAGACCTACATTTAGTATAGAATAATCATTTGGATATCAACAAGAAAAGTGTTAATTTAGAATTCTGCCCCCCACCAAAAAAAAAAAAAAAATCTGCTCTAGCTCATATATACCTAACTTCTGTCTGAAGCTCATTGCTTCTCTTCTCACATGTTTTATTTCACATATATTTTATATACCTATAGATAATCACAGATATTCCTAATTCTGGAAACCTCTCTTCCTGCTTTTCCTTAGGACTATTATATGGCATCTTTCAAGGTTCCTTTTACAGAGTTCTTCTCTAATATTGAAATAACAACATGAGACTTTATTAGTGAAGAACAGATAGCATTCCCTCATTTTATCCCATTAATTAACAATTTCAATCTCATATATGCTTTCCAGCCTGTTCCTCAGTTAGATTTGGAGATAATGAAGTAGTTTTCTGGGGACATCTCAAAAATGATCAGGAGGCACATATGCTATTTCCAGTAGATCCACACTTTGGCTTATTAGGCGTGACTTAGTTTTAGGGATAAAACCTTCCCTTCCAAGAGCTCCTGCCAGTAGAGAGTTTAAGGACCTGCTGTAAAACTTGCCTGACAAACATCTTTACCTTGTTATTTCATTAACGTGACTGAATAGATATCATTCATGACAGGCTTTCTCCCTATCTGTATTGTAAAAATACATTTCTTGTAGTACACAACACACCAGGATTTTCATATGTCTGAGACCAGAGTTCTTATATCTTTGTATCATTAATGTCTAATACAATGACTGAGGAATACCGGAATCGAACAAATATTGATTGAATGAAGAAAATAAATACATGAGTGAATGAATGAATGAATGAATGAATGAAACATAAGTTCTCTGGCATTTTCTTCTCTTTCATATCTTCATCCTCTCTCCACTGGCTACTTCTACTCAAATCTTCCCCATCTTAAATCAGCCTGCCTCTCTGCCTTAAACAATGACATATCTCTCCTGCCCGTCACCCACAAACTTTTAAAAAATATAGTCTAAACTTGCTGCCTCCACTTAACTTCCTGTTTAGTTTTTAGTCACATCCCTTGTTGGCCGCTCCACACCACTGAAATGGCAATCCTAAGAATACTCAGAATATCTCAATCACTAAGTTCCCTAACCTCTCTTGAATCCACCCTCAGACAAAATCTGTGCTTTCATTTGACCTTGTTGAACACTCAGTCATTATTAAAACTCTACTTTAATGGCTCCTAAGTTACTATTTTTTCCTAGTTCTCATACATCTCTGTTTTATTTTATTTTTGTTCAATAGTCTTTTTTTTTTTTTTTTTTTGGTCCTTAAAGAACAATAGCATTTGGCCTTGAATTTCTCCTTCCTGTTTCATGCTCTGTCCCTGGATCTTATCTTTGGTATGTTATTCTTAATTCTCAAGGTCTATGGGTATACCCAAACTTATGCAGACCTTTCACACAGGAATGAGAAATGGTATAAAAATCCCTACTGTCCCTGTTCTTCGCAAAATTTAAGCAGGTATTTAAAATTTTGTGCAACAGCTGAAAAAGCCCAGGTCCTTAAAGTTTCCTGCCCCTCGCCCCTGGAGGATGACTACCTAGACTTTAATCCTCGAAGCTTTAATTAATTATCAGAATATAACGTATCTGTTATGTATTAATACCAGGGGTAGATAAAGTGAAAGAGAAGCCTGTTTAACAATATGTCCTTCTATATGCATAGTTTTTAGTATGGGCAATATTAAGAGACTCAGTATTTGGACGGGCATTTCTGTATGCCAGATGGAGTTAGGAAACAGCTGCTTCCATTACACCTGGCATGTGCATTCTAATTGGCCTCAGACCCCACCACTCTCTGATGTCTGCCAAACAGCCTAGTGTCAGCTGGCATTTGTTATGGCAGTTATCTTTTATTTTTCTTAGAATATTGTTTAAAAATATCACCATGAAAAACATACAGGATTATATATCATGATATATTTGGGGAGAAACAATTGGAAATTATTTATTTAATATGTAAGCAGAATCTATCTCCAGCAGGGTTTTTGTTGGCGTTGCTTATTTTATGTATAGTCGGCTTCACTGACTAAGGTTATCTCTTCTGGCCTGTTTTGGCTTTTGATTCGCCATCTACCCTCCCTTCTTGGTGTCCTCTTCACCTCTTCCTCCTCGACATCTTGAAAATGATGCTAAGTTGAATGTGTTTTGGTGGCTTCTCTATCCATATTTTCTGTCCATGTTTACTAATCAATGATATACACTGGTCTGTAAAATATCAATAATAAAAACACACCGATGAAGTGAAATTATATACATAGTGATTTAGGATTGACATAGTAAAGTCCGTTCAAAGGACCTGAAGGGATCATCTGCTTCAGCCTGCCTCCTGCCTGCAGACTTAGTGATGAACAGCAGTAGTAACAACAGCAGAATCTCTGTAGTTTTCTTTACGGATTACAGAATGCTTTCACATGCACTTTTATGTCATGACATGAGGTCCAGTAATGCAGATGTTGCATTTCTCGTCCATCTTAAAATGTCACCAAATGAAGCCCTCGCAAGGGAGGACCTACCTGGAGGCTAGAGAGAGTGGGGCTGGGCGATCGCAGCTGGGCTCCTGATGCCACCTGTAACAGCACTTTCCGTCTGACCGAATGTGAGAATATAGTTCAGCACCTTGGAGGCCTAATACTGGGGTGGGGTTGTGTGTGACGTTGCCTCACCTGGGCAGCAGCCACGTCTACTTTGTTTTCAGTTTTCTCAGCAGCCGTACTGTACGGTCCCTGCTTCACTACGTATTTTATTGTATGAGTATGGACAGGGAAAGTTTTTTCAAAATCCTTAAGTTTTACGGTATCTAAATCTCCAAACTTTAAAGCATCTAAAAGATTTCTGTATCCAGAAAACAATTTGAGTGGGTATTTTTGTCAGGTGGCACTTCTTACAGGGAACCAATCTAACATTTACCTGTCAGAAAGATAGACAGGGGTGCCTGGATGGCTCCATTGGTTAAGTGTCCAACTTCAGCTCGGGTCATGATCTCGCTGTTCGTGAGTTTGAGCCCTGCATCGGGCTCTGCTGACAGCTCAGAGCCTGGAGCCTGCTTCAGATTCTGTGTCTCCCTCTCTCTCTGCTCCTCCCCCACTCACGCTCTGTCTCTCTTTCAAAAATAAATGAAACATTTAAAAAAATTTTTTTAAAAAAAGGAAAGATAGCTACAGATTAAGCCTTGCCATGCGTAAAACATCTGTTTGGTACTTTGGAGGAAAGCAGGAAATACAAGAGCAAATTGGTTAGAAAGAAGAAGTGTATCCAACCTTATATTTTATATTCTCAAGTATCTCCATGTGTTCATAGGATGAGAAATCACAGAGGTTGGGATGGTTGTGAAAAGGAAGAATAGAGGGCGTACTGAGAGGGAATTCCCTGAGCCGGGAGGGGAAGCAGCTTGACTGTGAAGATAAGATTGTTCCTGGAATGTTTAATTGGAGCATTTCTCCACAGAGACATGCAGGGGTGGCAGTTGGGACCTTGATACTTCAAAAAAAAAAAAGAAAAGAAAGAAAGAAAGAAAGAAAGAAAGAAAGAAAGAAAGAAAGAAAGAAAGAAAGAAAGAAAGAAAGAAAAGAAAAAAGAGAATTTATTTGCTTATGGTGGAAGAATATTTGTCCTAAAAAGTCAATTCAGTGATACATTTTTTATTCCTTTTTGCAGATGTTACGCTTCTTATTGAAACAGTGATTGCTGCTAATATGTCTTTGAATGCCAACTGCACGTGCCTTTTGTGCCCTTTGCAGAAACTACAGTCATCCCTCAATGATGCTGCTATGTCATGATCAAACTACTTCAGCCCTTATTAGACATGATCGATCCAGCAGATTTAGGGGTTGTATTCGATGTGGGATTTGACTTGCAATTATCCATCACACTAGAAAACTATTCGAATCAATCTTTCTTTATTACCATTTTGATCATAATTCTAACTGCTCTGTTTTTATATAAGGTTGCCATTACCACCTGGGGCTTTTTCAGGACTCTGGAAGAATCAGGAAGCATTCAAGCATTTATACTTTGAAAAATTTCCTGTAAGAACTTTATTATACTTTAAAAAACAACAACAACAACAACCTTCCAAAGTACTTCTTTATAGTTCTTGGCTATTAAATTGAGCAGCTTTGTTCTGGAATCATAGATAATACTACAACTCTTAAAGTTTATCTGGACCAAGTTCTAGATCTCAGTGTCCAAAGTAGAATTATCTAAATGAGTCATTTTTATATTTATTTTTCTCAGTCTGTGGACATAGAAAATTTTCAGTTTCTCTTAGCACATTTTCCTGAAATTTAGCAGCCCTCATTATCAGGAAAGTTTCTGTCAAGTTAAAAACTTTGGGGCCATCTATTCTTTCCTACGTTGGATCCCTCTGCAGAATGAAAGCACCGGATGAGAATTGTACACTGTCACTAGGCCCCCTTCATCCCCTAAGCTGGTTATGTGAGCAAAGTACATTCAGATGGCCCACGGCCCACAAGTTGTATTTTTCTATCCCTTGCCTATTTTTGACATTTTGTTCCTGAATGTTCTCTCTTAGCTTTTTATTTTAAACTCTCATTTTTAAACTATGGACACATGCTAGAGACGGTGTTCTCCCAGCACAACCTCCAGTACCCTGGATAACAAAAAGTGTTCTCCTACTTTGTGTTTTGGCATTTTTTACCTGTTTCTCCATATCACCGTGATGTGTTTTGTGTTTATAACAGCACTTTACTGATAATCCACATCAGGTCCCACCATCATACTGCTGCTGTCCTTTCACCTCTGTTTCTTTCCCTGAGACAGCCTTGGTTCTCCTCGTTATGCATTAGATGAAAAAATAAATAAATAAATGGTCATAATTTCATAAAAAAAACGAAGTCTCAGTATTTAGCATTTTATCTTTATTATTTGTGAGTGAAAGACAGGTAACCTCATCAGCCAGACAAATGACAAGATTTAAAATAGCTTCCTTTAGAAGGAGATCATGGAGTTAAATGACCTCAGTAGCTAAGATTAAACATGCCCCAAAGGACTGTGGCAGGGAAGATTTGTCAGTAGGGTTGACTCCTGTCAGCCCAATCTATCTGCCTGATGGGCCGCTGTGAAGTCATCAGAGTTCTGATGTGATTAATTACACCCGACAATGGCAAATCAGATGTGAGTGTGGTTTTAACATGATCACCTTTAACACTGAAAGCTCTTTCAAAGTCTCAGTTTATGGGTAAACTGTATGGAGTGACTCTACACTCGCCTTGTTACCCTGACCTCATACTTCTCATTAAAGGGCTTGGCCACAGTACAACAAGGTTGAGTAACTTGCCTGTCATTTAGAAGTGATGGAGCTGAAAATTGAACATAAAATCTGATTCCAGAGTCCATTCTCTTTAACTGTACTCTAGGTTTTCTCTCCAACAGAAATCGCAATAAGAGCTGACAATTACAGAGGGCTTATGATGTGCCAGAGTCGCCCTCTAGGTATAAACCATCTCATTTATGCTTCATGGAGGCCTTACAGGGTATAGTTCACTACCCTGTTTAACAGATGAGCGTCCTGAATCTCAGAAAGATTAGGAAACCAAATAGTGACTCATCTGGATTGTTCCTAAAGTCTGTGCTCATTACGTAAGAATCAAGATGACTGAAAAGCATTAGAAGAAATATTTCTTTCTACTTCTTATTCCTCTTTATTCATCATTCTATTGTGATTTTCTGGGTCAGTGAAGATGTGCTGCTACTTTGAGTTGATTAAAAATTATACTTCATCCTTATTATATTTCACGGAAGCTTGAGTCCAATCCAAATTCATGTTAATAAACTTAGCGCTGTATTTTCTAATTATTCATAGAGAGCTTTAAAGCTTTTAAAAATTAATATAATTAATGAAGAAATCTATCAGAATTACTTTACAAAACCAAAGTATATTGGAAATATTGAACTATTCTTCATTAAAAAAATTGAGTTCATAAACTTTATAACTTATAGTTCAGACACTTAACTTGACCATATATAAGAACACTTAAATTAATTCCTGGCTGTTAGAGGAGCAAAGAAGTTCTAGTAAGTTACCAAAATCAAAAGGAATTTGATTCCATAGTCTAGCTATGAAAAAAGTCAAATGCATGGAGTAAATCCATTTTTATCGCATTTTATATATACCAAGCTTAAATGATTGTCTTACCTAGCAATACATGCTAATTAGACATTATTGATTCTTATTTACAGGGATACTATGACACCATGGATGCTGGTTACATGGATGAAGAAGGCTATCTATATGTTATGTCTCGAGTTGATGACGTGATAAATGTTGCAGGTCACAGAATTTCTGCAGGTGCTATTGAAGAGGTATTGATGAATATTGGTTTACTATTCCAGGTAGTATTTAGAGACAGAGCTGAACTTAAGTTAATATTGAGGTTAAGTCACTGTACCTGGAAAATTACTGTACCCTTCAATGGAAGCAGAGGCTAGATTACTCTAGTATTTCTCTTCCCTTATTTCTTCTTGTGTAAATCTTCATATTCTCCAAACTCCCTGATCTCTGCCTGGGTGGTAGTGAGGAATTTTAAGGATATATATGTGTTATTTATAGAAAAGCCTATATATATATATGTATATATATGTATATATATATGTATATATATGTATATATATATGTATATATATGTATATTTATATGTATATATATGTATATATATACACACACACATACATATATATATGTATACATATATATCCTTAAAATTCATATATATATATATATATATATATATATATATATATAGGCTATAGCCTATAAATATATATATTTAATTTTTTAATGTTTATTTTTAAGAAAGACAGATGGGGGGGAGAGAGAGAGAGACAGAGCATGAACAGGGGAGGGGCAGAGAGAAAGGGAGATACAGAATCTGAAGCAGGCTCCAGGCTCTGAGCTGTCAGGACACAGCCCAATGCGGGACTCAAAGTCACGAACCATGAGATCATGACCTGAGCTGAAGTCGGTCGCTTCACTGACTGAGCCACCCAGGCGCCCCACTAGAAGGAGAGCCTATATATTTTGGCTTCTTGATAGCCTCTATCTTCTTGTTTTGCTCTTGCTTGATAACCAGGTTGCATATAGCCTTTAAGTGGTATGAGATTTAGACATTTTATTCTAATCTTAAATCCTGAGAATTTTCTTCCAACGTAAACACATTGCCACAGAGTCCCCAGAAGATTTTTTTTAATGTTTTTGGTTTTTGATTTTTACATTTACATAGAGTAAAATCCACTTTATTGTTGTATAATACCATGAATCTCTATACTTGTTTGATTCTTGGAACCATCACCACAGACAGACAGGATACAGAAAAATGTCAACACTGCCAAAGACGTCTGTCATAAAATTATCTTTGTATTCTAACCCTTCCCATTCCTAACCCTTGGTAACTACTGATTTTTCGTTTCTATGTTTTTGCTTCTCTAGAATGCCATATAAATGGAATAACACTGTATGTAGCATTTTGAGACTGGGTTATTTCATTTAGGGAAATACATTTGAGATCCATCCACGTTTTGTGTATATCACTAACTTGTCCTTTTATATTGCTGTGCGGTATTCCGTGTGTGCATGTACTAACCAGTTTCTGCATCTATTCACTCATTAAAGGATATTTGGATTATTTCTAGTTAGGAAAAATTTTGAATAATTCTGTTATATACATTCATGTATAGGTTTTTGGGCAAAATTCATTTTCATTTTTCTGGGATAAATACCTATAGTGGTTTGCTGGTTTATATGGTAAGTGTATGTTTAATCTTGTAAGAAACTGTCAAACTGTTTTTCTATAGTGTCTGTGCACTTTTACGTTCACACCAGCAGTGTTTAAGAGTTTCTATTTCTTCTTCATCAACACTTGGAGTTGTCATTATTCTTTATTTAAACCATTCTAGTAGATGTGAAATGGTATCTCATTGTGCTTTTAATTTGCTTCTCTCTAATGACTTACTGACATTGGGCATCTTTTGATACACTTGTTTCTCATCCACATATCTTCTTTGGTAAAATACTTGTTGACATCATCTGCCCCCCCCCTCTTTTTTTTTTAATTAGGTTGTTTTCTTATTTTTCAGTTTTGAGAGTCCTTTATCTGATACATGATATGCAAATACTGTCTTCCAGTCTGTGGCTAGTCTTTTTATTCTCTTAACAGTGTTCTTAACAGAGCGGAAGTATTTTTTATATTGATGAAGTCAAGTTCACTAACTTTTTTTCTTTGACAGATCGTGATTTTGGTGTTGTATCTTAGATTTCTTTCCTAACCTAAGGTCATAAATATTTCTCATTCGTTTTGACCTAAGAATTTTATAGTTTCACGTTTTGCACTTAGTTTAGTATTTCACATTTTCTATCAGTTTACATTTACATTTTGAGTTTTCATGTCTGTGTGTGAATGGTGCAGGATGTAGTTGAGGATTATTACTTTTTTTTAAATATGGATGTCAGTAGTTCCAAGTATCAGTTCTTGCAGACCCCCTTTCTCCTTTAAATTTCCTTTACACCTTTGTCCAAATCAGCTGACAGTGTTTGAATGGATCTATTCTTAGAGCATGTCTTCTCTTTCATTTTTCTTTGTGTTTATCTCTTTACCAATAATATTCTGTCTTGACACTGTAGCTTTTATGGAATGCCTTCCAGTTGAATGGTGTCCACATTTGTTCTTCTTTTTCAAAGTTGTTTTGGATGTTCCAGTTCCCCTACTTTTCCATGTATATTTTAGAATGAGCTTTTGATTGGGTCTTAATCTATAGATTCTTTTGAGAAAAATTGATATCTGACCTATACTGAATCTTCCAATCCATGAATTTTATACATGTCTCCATGCCTTTAGGTCTCTTTTGATAGGTTTCGTCAATATTTTATACTTTTTAGTATACAGATTCTGAGCATATTTTGTTAGCTTTATACCTAAGTATTTAATGTTTAAGGTAGTGCAAATAGAATCTTTTTTAAAATTTTGGTTTCTAAATTTTCACTGCTAGTGGATAGAAATACTATTCACTTCTTTGAGCTGGTATTTTTTATAGATTTCTTGAGATTTCCTATATAGATAATCCATCATGTTGTCTGTGAGTAGGGATAGTTTTATTGCTGTCTTTTTAGTCTGAATGCCTTTTATTCATTTTTTCTTGCCTTCTTGAGCTGGCTAAAACTTCCAGTATGATATTGACTAAGAGTTGTGAGAGTAGACACCCTTGCCTTGTTTTTATCTTAGGGTAAAAAAATTCAATACCTTACCATTATGAATGTTTCCTGGAGAGCTGTGTGGCTCAGTCTATTAAATGTCCTCTTGATTTTGGCTCAGGTCATGATCTCATGGTTTGTGAGTTTGAGCCCTGCATGGGGATCTGCACTGACAGCATGAAGCCTGCTTGGAATTCTCTCTCTCTCTCCATATATCTCTGCTCCTTTCCCACTGGTCTCTCTCTCTCTCTCTCTCTCTCTCTCCACCCCCCTCAACATAAATAAACATTAAAAAAAAAAGTTTCCTGTCAGTGTTTCTGGAGATAAACTTTATCAAATTAAGATGTTCATTCTATTCCTAATTTGATAAGTTAAAAAAATTTTTTTAATGTTTATTTATTTTTGAGAGATAGAGAGAGACAGAGTGTGAGCAGGGGAGGGTCAGAGAGAGGGAGATACAGAATCAGAAGCAGGCTCCAGAGCTGTCAGCACAGAGCCCAGTGCAGGGCTCAAACTCATGAACTGTGAGATCATGGCCTGAGCCGAAGTTGGACGCTTAACTGACTGGGCCATCCAGGTGCCCCTGTAATTTGATGAGATTTTTCAAAAATCTTGAGTGAATGCCACATTTTGCCAAGTGCCTTTTCTGCTTCTATTGATATGGTCATGTGGCTTTTCTTTTTAAGCCTTTTAATATGTGAGTTACATTAATTAATTTTCAAATGTTCAGTCTTGCATTACTAGATAAACCTTACTTGGTTGCAATGTTTTTATATATTGATTTTTTACAAACATCTATAGTAATTCTCTTTGTTCTGAAGTTGGTCATCTGTGGTAATCACATAGCCACTCCATCTTTTGTGTTTCAATCTTCTGTCTTTTGCCATCGTTTCATTTGGATCATTATGGATCATTATGGATCCATATAAATCCATCATCCGGATCATTATGCTTTCTATGGACTTGTAGATAGCATATAGTTGGATTTTCCTTTTGTTTTTATCCAATCTGAAAATCTCTATCTTTTAACTGGTGGTGTTTTTGGACCACTTACATTTAAACTAATTATTCGTATGTTTATATTTATGCCTATCAGTTTATTGGTTTTTCTTTTTGCCTTCATTCTCCTCATTTGCCCTTTTTCCCTTCTTTTAAGTCATTTCTTTCTTTTTTTTTTTTTCTTTTCTTTTTTTTTTTTTGATAGCTTTTGTTTCTTTACTGAGAACTTCTGTTTCCATTCATTCCAGGAAGGTTTGCCCATACTTCTTGGGCCATGGCTATTTCTGGGTTTTTAATATTCATCTTTGTCAATTTTATCCTGAATTGGCAAATGGGATGTTATAGGTCAAAGACAGATTTCTGGGTAGTAAGTGTGTCATTGCCCTCTTACCTGAGGTCTTAGCCCTAGTCCTACATAAGCACCAGACACTTCTAGATGACAGAGAAGGGAGATAATTTTTCTCTGCTTCTAAAGGGGAATGGAGCAGCTTCTTCACTCCTCCTCAGAAGGTCTCCTAAACTGAAGGGCCTGCATCCAGACTCCACTCTTTGATATGTAAATAAAATCTCTCCAGGAGCCGGACAGCCCTGTGAATCTCAACTCTTACAACCTAGAAATGTTTACAAGATCTGAGGCCTCATCTTTTTTGACATGTCAATACCTAGGAAGCTAGTGAGCCAGTCTCCCTAGCACTTTGTAAGTTTAACCTAGGGAGCTAGTCTAGACTTTAATAATTTTGCCCTCCCAGGTAAATTAGAAAAAGTCTTATTATCCTGTCAGATCAGAGCAATTAACTCGACAAATAGCTATAGATCAAATTCTCATGGTATTTGAAGATTCTCAACAGGCTAGGGCTTTTTATAGGAACAATGAGGAATCCAGGAAAGTTTTATCCCCCTGCTGCCATTATAATAGCTGCATTAAAATCTTTGTCTGATAAATCTAATATTTGGGTCACCTTGGAGTTGGCATCTATTGACTGATGGTCTTTTTTCTTGAGATGTTTAGGTTTTCCCGATTTCTTTTATGTCCAGTAACTTTAGATTTTATCCTAGATATTTTGAATATGACATTATGAGATTTTGGATCCTGTTTAAATCATCTGGATTTGTGTTCTTGTGATTATTTATTTTAGTTAAAATCAGATCATGCCCACTTTCTATGGGCTGTGGTTCTAATGTCAATTTAATTTTCAAATACTCCGAAGTGCTGTTTGATCCATCTCACTTGTGTGTCTCCCAGAGGCCAATCTGAAACTCGAGTTAAGTGCTCAAAATCCTCACTGTGCTGATTCTGGTTGGATTCACACATGCACAAATCTGGGGTGGGCTCAGGACTACTTTAAATACACAGATTGAAAGTATGCCTTTCTCCAACTCCTTCCTCTCCATAATTTACTTTGTACTTTCTGATTTCCAAGGCTCCTCATTGCTGCTCTTCTGGGTAAAAAGTCAGGGCTTTACCCTCCCTATGTTCTTACCAGGGTTCAATACTGCATGTTCTACTTACACAGCGTGCCTGGGCGGAGGATGGGATTCTGTCTCATTGACAGCACTTTGTGTAGAGCAGGGCAAGTTAACAGGGACTGCCTGGCTGCTATTGTGGGAGGAGGGGGCGGGGGACAAATGACATTGAACTTTCTAGACTCCCTTAGATTGGGTGCTTTTTTTTGTGGGGGGGGGGGTCTCCCAAGGCGCCATCCCACAGGATGCACACCAGTAGTGGAGGAAGGAAAGGACACAGCTCTTTGCTGGCCTTCATTTGGAGTAGGGTGTGGAAAGTCAACAAGGTTGCTACAGCTCGGTAGGAAGGAAGAGGGACAGTGCTTCCTTGTTGGTGTTCACCTAGAGGAGAGAGGTAGCATGAAAAGGATTGTTTCCCAGATCCTCTGCTCCTTTCCCTAGACCTCTGTAAAGGCAGATGTTTTGGGGGCTTTTTCTGTCTGCACTTATTGGCAGTTCCATCTTTTGTGCTACTCCAGCATCCAGGCCGGAATATGCAGGAGGCAAACAAACAAACCATAATGACAACAAAAACCAAATCCTACAAAGAAACAAACAAAAAAGAGGGGATTCACCATCAGGTTGTGTCTCAAGTTTATAATTCTAATAGTGTCATCTGATCTGGTTTTTTCAGCCCGGAGTTTTTCACTGCAATTAGTGAAAGTGATAAGGTGGAGTGTATTTATTCCATCTTTATCAGAACCAAACCCAGAATCATTTTTAAATGGAATAGAGCAAACTATAGTTTAAATGAAAGAAAATATTTAAAGTAGTATGAGTACTAATCCAGTGGGATCAGAGCATGCAGAATCAAAGTTTACTTCTCTTTCCTATAATTAAAAGATGGTCACCTTCTTTAATTTTTTTTTAACATTTATTTATTATTTTTTGGAGACAGAGACAGAGTAGGAGCAGGGCAGGGTCAGAGAGAGACACAGAATCTGAAGCAGGCTCCAGGCTCTGAGCTATCAGCACAGAGCCCGAGACAGGGCTCAAACTCAAGAACCGTGAGATCAAGACCTGAGCTGAAGTCGGTCGCTTAACTGACTGAGCCACCCAGGTGCCCCACTGGTCACCTTCTTTAAAAATCATACTTCTTTCAGCTAAAACAAAACATATGAACACTTCTTGTCATGTTGGCTTGTGTGTGTGTGTGTGTGTGTGTGACAGTTTGATATTATTTGAGTAAAAAGAAAGAATTCTATATAATATTTTGGGATATGTGGCTTTGTTCTCTATTATAATATTATCTTGTTTTTAACCTACTCTGAATTTTGTGATAACCTGAAATTGAAATTTATGCTTCATGTATTTTGGTGTGTTGGCAAAAGGTTGTTCTGGTTGCATGAACTTTTAATTTCTTGCCTGTAGGAGATTACCTCCAATATTCACCTGTATTTCTGGCAGACTCAGCTAATCAAAATTTGGAGATTACATATGCACAGCTTTTATTATCAAAGTTCTTGGTTCTCTCTTTTATTTTTAGAATAAAAAGGGAAGTATCAATCTATTTAAATATATGTTTCTACTGACATCCTCACTGTATGTAATCAGAGAATGAGGCAGGCAGAAGATAGTTAAAATGACAAAATTGGAAAAAAAAAAAAAAACATGCTGAAATCAATGCTTCCCAACAAGAATTTTGTCACTAGATCTTGGAGTAATTACAGCACATAATAGGACACCTGCCAGCCTTCAAGCCTTCTTGAAGTGAATGTCTCCCTTTGTATAAATTAAATGATTAACTCTATTGTATACTTACGTCTAATAAAGAAGTTAGTAACTCAATTCATATCAGGTTTGTTTCTTTATGATGACATCCTTTAAAGAGTTGGGAACTAACATTTTTTACTGGCTTTTTCCCACATTCTATAAAAATTGCTTAACATATTGATAATTAATATGTATGTGAAATGTTTTTATTGATGACATAACCAACTTTTATTAAAGTGTCCAAACCTTACTTTACATGTAGATGCTTTCCAGGATTCCCATTAGGATTCTCAATTGTCAATTTTGAATGCTGAATTCTATTTTGAGTTTTTGAAATAGGATGTGAGGGTCTTAATGCATGGGAGTGTCATCTGTAATAATTCAAAATAGACTGAATATTGCTTTTATATATAGTAAAAATCTGTGCCTTCCCAGTTTCTTAAAGTAAAATATGACAAGTGCATTACATAAGACTAATCAAACAAATTCTATTAAAGTTACTACATCAAAAACATTTTAGGAAACTATATGTTCTTTTCTGTTCTCATCATAAGAAAACAAGAGTTCTAGAATAGCTTTTATAAATTGAAGAGGATCTTATCCTTGCAGATCTCAACACCTGTTAGGGCCTTCTGTAACTATTAAAGAACAATTGTATTTTAAAAGTTAATCTTTGAAAGTCTGGCATCTAGGTAGACACTTGGAATATTCTGGTGGAAGTTCAAGGTGTTCTTAAGAAAATTGGGTCTGAAATCTGCTAGTTCAGGTCTTATGAGCCAAAATTACCAGGAGCCAATGCGGTCCTTCTTGCTTGGTGCTCTTTCGCTGCTGTGGGCAGGCTATCGTGCATAGACACCTCCAGGGAACAAATTAGGCTCTCTGATTTCATTCATTCACTTGTAGCTTAAAATAATCCCACTGGTATTGTTGGGAACTTGGAAATCTGGCATTAAAATACTGCACTTAAAGCCTAGGGCAGTGTTCATTGCAATTTGCCCTCTGGAAGTTTATTCTAACCATAGTTTCACTGTTTGTTTTCCAAGTTGGCTATTTTGTTTGCTATTTTTAGAAGTGATTTCTTCAGCATCGAATATATTTCCATAAAGTGTATATTCAACAAAGATGCCATGTAATTTCTGTTCTACTCAGCATTAAATGATTACTGGATTTAAATAGTTGTAAAATTGCTGAATATTTTCCTGAGTATGAATATGAATACTGATAATAATGTAGAATCTGACTCCAACATCAGAGGGAATGAAAAAGCATTCTTCTTTTCCCTACTGCAGACACAATCTCCCACCAAAACTTGCTCCTTGCATTTTATGAAAGTGCTTGATTTAAACTAATACTTCTAAGATTAAACTACTTAAAAACATAATTAAGAGATCTGTATAATTCAGCTCACTAAAGCCAAAAAACCTTCCAAATCCATTAAAATTTACCTAGAAATGACAGTACCCCAAAATCAACAAATGACAAGCATTTACAAGGACTGTTACCCTAACATTTATACAGATATTCCTCAATTTGAGAAGACGTTATATCTTGATAAACTTATTGTAAATTGAAAAGATCATAAGTTGAAAATACATTTAATACACTTAACCTGCCAAACATCATAACTTAGCCTACCTTACCTTAAACATGCTCAGAACACTAACATCAGCCTACAGTTGGGCAAAATCATCTTATGTAAATACTTTGTAACAAAGTGTTGAATAGCTCGTGTAATTTATTGGCTATGGTACTGAAAATGAAAAAGAGAATGGTGGTATGGGTAGAGAGTGGTTGTAAGCGTAACAGTTGTTTACCCTGTGATCACTTGGCTGTCTGGGTGCCGAGGCTTCCCCCACTGCCCAGTGTCTCAAGAAAGGATTGTACCACATATCCTAGCCTAGGAAAAGACCACAATTCAAAATTTGAAGCATAGTTTCTACTGAACTCATATTGCTTTCAGACCACCCTAAAGACGAAAAGTCGTAAATTGGAACCATTGCACACTTTTGGTTGAGACAATTACCTTTTAAGTTGTGTTAGTTTTTCAGTTCTTAAATGCCAGTTAATCACAGAGGCTTATGGGTTTTATGTGGAGAAAATATATGAAAATGGCTCTGGATATTTTTAGCCCCCCAAGACATTTGGTTTCTGTCCCTTAAATGTTGCCAAGACATAATTCGATGCTTTCCTTTTTAATGATTCAGTTGTTGCAATCATTATTTAGCATGTAAATATTATTTATGGAGCCAACATAGAAAGCCATCCCCCCCTTCCTTTATGGCATCTTTTCAATACTGGTGGATTAATATAATATTTTATCGAGTATAATAATGAACCTTGTTTACAGATGACATAAAATTCTGGTAAATGATTATGTTTTTCACAGATTTTTAAGAGCTTGTCTACAAACTAGGAAAAATGTGAAACTCTGATACTGTAGAAAACTGTGTTATATATTCTGATTTTAAAGTACTCTGCCCATATGGAAAACCAGTCAGAATTTTCCCATCCACATCTTTAAAAAAATTTTTTTTTAAATGTTTATTCACTTTTGAGAGAGAGAGAGAGAAAGTGAGCAGGGGAGGGGCAGAGAGAAGCAGGCTCCAGGTTCAGAGTTGTCAGCACAGAGCCCGACACGGGGCTCGAACTCACGAGCCGTGAGATCATGACCTGAGCTGAAGTTGGATGCTTAACCAACCGAGCCACCCAGGAACCCCCCTTCATCCACTTCTAAACATACTAATACTGAGGGTAGAAACGTGGTGAAATTAAAACAATACGGTGAATGAATGGCAAACTAGAAGGTTTGATGTTTGATTTAGTTAAAATTGCACTGGTTAGGTGACAAAATACCTGGATGATCAAAATTTTTTTTTAATAGTAATTTGAGCAGATACATTGGCATTTAAAAAACTAAGGTAGAGAGGCTTATGGCACCAATGAACACTTTAACAATTTCTTCTTTGACAATCAAAACTCTGGTTAGCCAGAAAAAAGTTTTTCTCCACCCATGAAGGGAATCCTAAGCCAGAAGTATAGGATCGGGCCCACCAAAACGACATCCTATCTGCCATCGACAAAATATTGTCTCCACAGACTGAGTATACTAACTCCCAGTACAGATCTCTGGCAATGAAATTTGTCTCTAGCATCTGCACCTAACACATAAATAAGATCTTAACAAATGGGAAGCCGTTGGAAGCATTTTGAGAGTTCCAACTGAAGCACTGGGAGAAGATGGTGTTGTGTGGTCTGTATAGTACATGTTTTGCAGGAGCTTTTTAGTCAGACCCAACTAATGGAAGATGCAGTACACAGCTCTATCTCAGCAATGAAGTGAATAAAATATGTACCACAGAAAATAATTTATTGAACACATCCTATCGTCAGCACTGGAAGAGTCAAAAACTATGTGGCTGGCAACTCTTATAACTCAGTCCTTCAAAGTGGATGGTAACAACAGGATATGGGAGAAATGTTGATTTCTGTGCTTAATCAGGGGCAGTGTGAGGTAGTGCACCAGCTTTGCACCCAACATTCTAGTTGTTCGCTGAGTCTTCCAGGACTCATTTTCAACTTGGTGTAATTAAAAGAAAAAAAAAAGATTTTCCTGGAAACTTTGGGACTGGAAAGCATCATGTCCCAGATTCTGCTGTGTTTTTCCCTGTCTCTCTGGTTGTGCCTTTTTCGTCTCGTTTGTCAGCTACTCCTTTTTCATGTAGCCATTAAATGTCAGAGTTCCTTAAGGCTTTCATCTTCTTATTGCTTTCTCCCTAATTTATTTTTTATTTTTTAACAGTTATTTTTGAGAGACAGAGAGAGAGAGACAGAACATGAGCAGGGAAGGGCAGTGAGAGGGAGACACAGAAGCCAAAGAAGGCTCCAGGCTCTGAGCTGTCAGCACAGAGCTTGATGTGGGGCTCGAACCCACAAACCGTGAGATCATGACCTGAACGGAAGTTAGATACTTAACCAACTGAGCCATCCAGGTGCCCCAATCTCCCTAAATAATCTAATCTTTATCTGTAGCTTTTGTTACCATTTATGCATTAATGACATTTAAATGTGCATCTCCAGATTAAGACTCCCATCAGACTCAACTGCTTTGACTTAGATATCTCAAAGATGCCTCGGTGGAACATCTCCAAGACTTAATACATGATCATTCCTTCCAAGCTTAGCCTTCACTAGTATTTTCTGGCTTAGAAAATGGCACCACTATCCAAACATCTGTTCAAGCCAAAGAACATAGAATCATCCATAACTTCCCTACCTTCTTCTTGCTCCATATCCAATTTATCATAAAAATATGTTCATTTTATCTTTAAAGAAACTCTAGAATCCCATTACCCATTGTCATAGCCTTAGTCTACTTGTAGCCTCATGGGTGATTTGAATAAATTGTAATACTCACCCTTAACGATCCTCTATTTGTTCTCCACAGTGAACCCAAAGTAAGTTTGTGTTTCAAAATACAATCTGAAGCGAAAGAAGCCAATCTGAAAAGACTACATACTATATGATTCCAGTGTTCTGGAAAAGGACT
Organism: Puma concolor; assembly: GCF_028749965.1. Classification (NCBI taxonomy): domain Eukaryota; kingdom Metazoa; phylum Chordata; class Mammalia; order Carnivora; family Felidae; genus Puma; species Puma concolor. The sequence goes on along the minus strand of NC_141673.1, from coordinate 38,155,543 downwards.
TTGGAGACACTGAAAAGATCAGTGTTTGCCAAGGGCTAGCAGGAAGTAAGGATGAATAAGCAGAACACAGGAGATATTTTAAGGCAGTGAAACTATTCTGTAAAATGCAATATAATGGTGCACACATTTCATAAGATCCATAGAATATACAACATGAAGAGTGAACACTAATGTAAACTGTCGACGAGGGCGAGAATGACGTGTTCATGTTGGTTTGTCAATTCTAACAAATACACCACTCTAGTGAGGGATTTTGAGAGTGAGGGAGGCTGTGCATATATGGGGGCGGGAGAGATATGACAACTCTGTGCTTTCCATTCCATTTTGCTATGAATCTAAAACTACTCCAAAAAATAAAGTCTGTTAAAAAAATCCACAAAGATCTTGTATCTCCTCCTCAACTCTTGAAATTGCTTCATCGCTTTTCCAACTCTACTAAATTGGAAGTCCTTAGCACAGTCCCTTTCTACCTGTACAGCTTCCTTTCCTCTTGCGCCTCTCTCAGCCTTGCTGCTTTCCTGCCACATTAGTTTCTTTCAGGTTCAAATGCTTTGTGTGAAGTCTCTCCTCAGGGATTTGCCCCACCCTTTCTCCTTGCCTAATCAGTGTCTACTCATCCTTGACACCTGAGCTCATTGTCATTTCCTGAAGGCTTCTCTGAGACCCCTGTCCTGCTTTTGCTCTGTATTTCACATAAAAACCTAAGTTATTTTGGAGGCTTTTGCTATAGCTTTCATATAAAAACCCGGTTATTTCCCCAGAGCCCTTACCACTTTTATATTTAGACATTCACAATAACAAATATTAGTGATTGTTTATTAAGATTGTTCTCATCTATTAGACTGTAAGCACCTGTTTTTGCTCAGCATTGAGCCTGGTGCAGTGGCTGGAACATAGAAGGATTTGGTAAATATTTGTTGAAAGAATAAGAAAGAATAAGAAGTGTCAAATGGGCTGTTGGTATATTGCCCACTGTTTTCTCTAGCTTTAAGAGATTTGCAGTCACTGAAATACCTATTACTCTCTCAGAAGAGGACATTTTAAACAATCATTTTTAAAAGTACCATCACAGCAGAAATGTTTTTTTAACCCTAAGCTTCTGTATTTCATGTGGTTACTCTGTGGTTTCTTGTGATTCTAGATTGATAGCTGCTTTGTTCTTTAAGATATTTAGAGCTTAGAGTAAGCAGTATGAAAATGGCTCCCTGACAGGGGTGATTATCTGAAGTCAGGGCTTCATGCTATCTCCAGCCTTTTCTTTGAAGTTGGAAAATCCTCTCTGGATGGGTGGTCATTCAAGAAAAGAGATGCTCTGTTCATTGCTTAGTAACAGATACAGAAATAAAATCCCTGTTTAGTCATGGGGCTGCCTTGGATTTCTCTGGAAAGGGCGCTTATGGTAGCCAGCACTAACGCTAAATCACCATGAGGCCCTTTTATTTCGGATGCACACTGCAGTGTGTTCTCACTGCATACCTGCCCTGACTTCATTAATAAACAAGCGAGATGAAGAAACAATTCTCCTACTTTCCAGGTAAGCTAAGCAATTTGTCTTAATCACTGTTAGCCTTTTGTGAGTGACTACCATGGGGGTCCTAATCATTCATTCACCCTGGTTATAATGATACGAATTGTGAATTAGTAGTAACTTTCACGCAGGCAGCTATAGGGTTTGAGTTCTCTGACGTGTACTTTTTTTTTCTGATTGAAATACGTATGTCCGTATCTCTCTCTCTTTATATATTCATACATACACACACACACACACACACACACACACACACACACACACATTTTCTAAATGAATGCTTTCCTTATTACAGTCGGTCCTCTCCCATGGCACGGTAGCTGACTGCGCTGTTGTTGGTAAGGAAGATCCTTTGAAAGGTCACGTCCCCTTAGCACTCTGCGTGTTGAGAAAAGGTGAGAGATCTTTGTTCTCCCAGAGTGTTTGGGCCCTGAATGATTAACCCTAGTTAATTCAGTGCTTATCCACCTGAACTTTCTCCCTAGATATTAATACAACAGAAGAACAAGTTTTGGAAGAAATTGTGAACCATGTTAGACAGAGCATTGGCCCTGTGGCTGCTTTTCGAAATGCAGTGTTTGTGAAACAGTTACCCAAAACGAGATCTGGAAAAATTCCCCGGTCAGCTCTGTCTGCCCTGGTCAACGGCAAGCCGTATAAGGTAAATTATCCAAAATGTTCAACGCCAGGTTCTGAAATGTTTTTACATTTTTTTTTTTTTTAATGTTAAGGGGGAAACTGCATAACCACTCTCTAGGAATGAGGGTTGTGGAAACACGTATTAATTAAAACCATATGCTTTGAGATTATAGGAACCAGTGTGTGAAAATACTTTTACTATCAGTATGTCAGTTAAATGCAAACAACTAGTGGAAATGCAGTCTTAATGAATTAAAGACACATCTCCCTTCATTGTGGTCATTAATGGCTATTACTGAATGAGAAAGCAAACAATTGAGACTGGTTATGCATGCTGGTTATATACATGCTGTATATGTGCAGATATATATGATATATATGTGTATGTATCATATATATAATATATATGCTGGTTATATAGTTCTCATTCATATATACTCTATAGTTCTAATTGATATATATTCTAATTATTTCTATTTTGAGTGAAAATTATTTTGGAAAATGTTAGGCTAATTCAAGTGTATGTACTTAATCACCAATATCTACTAGAAGGTGATGCAACAGTAAATAGTTGTATGAGAAAATGCAAAAAAAAAAAAAAAAAAATTCAAAAGAGGCACAAAGAAAGACTCATTAGAGGGATTCTAGAGAAAGTACCACTTAGTGATGAAGGAGCATAAGGCAAGTTGACTTGCCCCAACTCCCCCACCCCCCAGGTAGGCTATGTGACACATTCCTCAGGCACTCCTGGCTGCCCAAGAACAAAGGAAAGGACATAAAACAAATGGCTAACTGATAGAGTCTCCATCAGTTTACAAATATCTTAGTAATATTACAAGAAAAAGACCATTTTATCAATAACCTAATTTCTGTGAACTCCCTATCTTAATGATAATGCTTTGCTAGAGAGAAAAAACAACCTTAGCTTGACAATAGGTAGGCTTCCAATAATCTGTAAATCCTCTTTAGCATGTGGAAATCCCTTTAAGAAACTTCCTCTTGACTTTACCTCCCCCAACCGTATATAATAAAGTCACTCCTCACAACCCCAGTGCAGCTCTTTGTGCCCATGGGTCCTGTCCCCATGCTTTAATAAAATCACCTTTTTGACACCAAAGACTTCTTTGAGAATTCTTTCCTGGCCATTGGCTCCAAACCCTCACCAACACCCCAAAACCCCATCATTTAGGACCAATAGTTTTGCTAAATGAACAGTTTATTATTCTGGAAGACTACAAATTATATTTTAAAATATTAAAATCAGAGTTCCCTTGTTTTCAACATTTTTATATGCATATTATAAGATAATGGGAAATACAACATTGCATGTAATTGTTTAATTATAGAGACATGGAAGGGGTTCAGGGACGAACATTCATCTCTCGTTTTTTCTTTCCAGATAACACCTACAATTGAAGACCCCAGCATTTTTGGGCACATAGAAGAAGTGCTGAAGAAGGCATCATGACTTTCTTTTTTCCTATTTTGAGTCAATTTGAGTCAGTTTTCTAACTGGAGTCAAATTTTTTGAATTCTTTCCCATAAATAAATACTTAAATAGAAATTACTTGCAACCTGAAATGTGAATTATAAAGCTTGGTCTAAAAAAAAAAAAAAATAGTACTTGAAGACTAGAAGAAGACCTGTGCCTTCTGTTTAATTAGACCCAATTAGCATCTTTTTCAGTTGCCTGGAACATGGTTCATTGTAGATTGTCTATCACTTTAATTTAGGAAAAATATAGCTAATGTATGATTTTAAAAAGCTTACTCCCTCAAATATTTTAATCGAAAGTGACACATTAACATAGAGTACTTCCTGAAATGAGGAATCTGTAGCTTTGACCCAGAACCTAAAACTCAAGTTGAAGTCAGAAAATAATAATTTTTCTTATAGAAATTCTGAATATTTTCTAACATTCTTGAGATGTCCCCATGCATGGTTATTAAAAAAAAAATAGATAAAATGGGAGGTTTTAGGGAATCACCTAGACCGATGACTTTGAAATAGGAGCATCCATCTAGACCTACATTTCCTGAGGGAAGCTTAGATACCAGGATACAGCTCTGCCCTCGGGTCATTTTGACCTTGTCAAGGGAAATCACATGCCTGACAGATCCTAGAGGTCATTTAATCCAGTCTGTTTGTCAGGGAGGTGAGAGTGCTTTGGAGTTCCTCCTGTCTCAGGTTCTTAGTTGACCGTACACTTAATGATTCCAGCTTCCTATAAAAACAAGGAAATGACACAAAAATGCAGTAAACTGACAAGGAAAACTCTTAAGGAAGAAATGTAAAAGTTTTTATATTATGCTAAAGACCAGGAGTTTTTAAGTAATCCCAAATCTAGATTTTTATGTGAAATCTCTAATTTTTTAATAACTCACTAAAAACGCATTGTGACATTCAAACACGTGTTTCCATTTAAACTTATCTAAAACTATTGAGAATTTAAGAAAAATTCCTGAAAATGAATCTTTAATAAGTTTATGGTAATGTACCAATTAGCCAGAGTAGATAATTAAATATAGGATTTACTTAGGATTCTACATGCTATCAGTTATTGAAGAATACATTTAAACTAAAAAATATATATATACCATGCCCATTGAGTCTTTGATGGTGCTTAAAGTATTTCCCAATCTTTCAGTCCATCAGGAAAATGATTTTTTAAGAGCAGCTGTCCTAACATGATAGTCTGGTATATGAAATATATGTGAGAGATAACAGAGAGCTTTACTTGTTTATTTCATAAAAATTGCTTACAACTTATATATAAAGACATTATGAAAATGATAGGTTTTTTTTTTTTGGACCATAAGCTATAAATCAATGGCTTCTCAAAGTAAAGTCCTCTTTGCTTAAATTGGCTTCTTGATTGTTACACCTGAAAATTTTTTCAGCTAATTGTTCTCTTTGTTTCGGTAGCCTGCATTAAACCAACTAGATAGACATTCAACTTATAATTTGAAGCTGTGAAGTTCCTTAAAGTGTCCCTTCTGTTGGGTACATTTTACTCATTATCACAACTGTAATCTTAAGTAATATATTCTTGTTAAGAATATAATTATTTTTTCGTGTAACATCCCGTCAATTTGAAATGGCAAATTCTTTAGCTGAATGTGTACCATTGTTCATTTGTAAGGGATAAACAAAGGCAGATCTGAGAACTGTGTGAAGGGTGTATCTGTGGACCTCTTGCACATTTTTCCTAGCCATCAATTCTGAAGGGACACATTAGCAAGCAGGCTCAAGTTATTTTCCAATAACTCGGTGCATGAGACTGGGGAGGAAGTACTGTTCCTGCATCTGGTCGAGGAAATTTATCTCCTCCGAAGAGTCAAAGGAAGTACTGTTACTTTCATGTGATTAAAAATGGGGCAAGAAAGATACACTTGAGTTGTTGGACTGCCTAAAATTTGGTAGGAAAAAAAAGGAATTTTCTCCTACATACTTACCATAAAGCACTTTCAGTAGATAGTACCTAGAATATTCTGGATTAAATGTATCTTTAAAAATAACGATATAATGTTACTAAAAATACAATCCTTGTATTTTCTGAAATAAAGTCCTCATGACTTGGTATTTTCATAGAACATTTTACTGTAAGACATTGGAAAAATTTAAATAAGATTTTCTTTCAAATCTATGGAAAAGTGTTTTCCAGTTATTTTGCTCCAGACAATACATTAAATATATAAAAGATCTGCTTTATATCTAAGGAGCACTTTTGTTTATATAAAATTGTATTTGAGAAGGCTCTCATCATTACAAATGTGAAAATTCATAAGTTTGATAACTGGTCAGAAGGAAAAATATTGAGATTCTGAGCTTAATCCAGTAAATGGATTTTAGATTCTGGCAGAAATTATACTATAAGTTGAAGAGTATTTTATGTTTTGTTTTGTTTTGAGGGAATAGCTAGATCTTTTTCTCTCTATACATTAGAATTATAAACGATTAACATTTCTTACTGGATATTCTCTAAGTCATGTATTGAGAGTAGATACAGATCTAGTGTGTTGTTATAATATCATAGTTTCTGTATATTTCATTTCCCTAAGTCAAGATCCCAGTGATCAGATGAGCTGAGAAAGCTCCTTTGCATTGTTTCTGCTCAGGCAACATTTCCAGAAAATTTAAAAAAATCACCTTCATACGCAAGTTCAGTGCTCCCTCTTGTGGCAGACTCACTTTTGAAGGTAAAAAATAGACTGAAAGTCACTAGAAGACCAATTTTCATTATAGTTTAAATTAAATATTATGTGACTAGAAAACAAAGATTAAACAGAGAACTGTAAGTATTTTTTTTTATTGACAATGGAGAGGGTTTCTGTTACCATTACCTTTTGACTGAATCTGTTAAACAAAAATAGACATCAAAACAAATGTAATGTACGTGCAAACAGCAAATTAAATACAAAAAGGAAATTACTAATGACAGGTCTTGCGCTTCATAAGATCAAGCAGCAGAAAATCAGCAGTTAGATAAATGGTATTATTAAATAGGTTTTACTTTGAAATCTCCCGTATAAACAAAGAATAAACAACAGTAACACCACCAAATAAAGCCACAGGGAAGAGATTACTCTTCTATACTTTTATACACTATATATGTTAATCATTCTGTCTTTCATTTATTTCCTCTGATAAGACTGACTTCAGGGAAGTCGCAACAAGGCCATCTTGGCTAGAAGCTTATAACATTAGACATGAGTCTGGCTAATGCCCTGTTACATTGACAAAAGGGAAAGGTTTCTGGGTTTTTTGTTTTTTTTCAATGGAAATGAGCCTCGGACTCTGCAGTGGTTGACATTCACTGAACAGTGCCGGCTGGCGGTTCGAGATATCTGATGAACATGTTCTTAGTAAAGAAGTTTTTTTTTTTTTTTTTTTTTTTTTTTCTCTTTTTTCTTGGTCCACAGATAACAAGAGAAGATGCTGTTTATTCCTTATAAATTATTTTTTTAAATATTTGCTCTTGACTCTTGTAAACAGTTTAGCTTTGTTTTGTGTTGAAAAGGAGATCGAGCCATCACAGTGCTATTTCTAAAGATATAGGACATCCCTGATTGCCTTTAAAGGACTATTTTTGGCTCCAGTTCCAGGTTAAATCATTCCTTTTTACATGATCAGAGGCAGGTTTTCAGCTTTAAGTATTGACAGACTTGAAGGAGAAACATATCGATTTGACTGTTACAATTCAGAAACTGTAAAAATGGTGGAATGGTAAAATACAAACAGTACTTGGAATTGTCAAATGTTTGCACTCGAGACTCCATGAACCATATATTTTATTTTTTTAAAAATCATATTTATATCCATTTACATAAGACTTACACATTTAAAAAGAAATACATACACAGTAATACATAAATGCCTAGTATTTTACAATAAAACATGAAAAAACGAGTGGCTCCATTTCATAAAAGCATTTGTTGTACAGAATTTATGACGTGGATGATGCTTATTATTCAAATGACTTAAGCATTTTCTTACAATTGTAGTAAACTAATCAAACTTAATATCTGACTCCCCCAAAATCACATTTTCAGCATAATAAACCACTGGTGGTTGTTTCCTTAGAATTCAGTCTTCACAAAGGTTTTTACTGTTTGTCTTCATAGATGGTAGTGCACTTTAGGTAGAGTAGGCTGAAAAGACGACATCTGAAATATTTAATGAACAGTGTTAGTCTGCTGTCAGCTCCCGGACTGGAAAGTCCCCCTGTGCCACCAGTGAGACTCCTCCATGGAGCCTGCCTACTTCCATCTTAGGAGTCTACAAACGGAACGCCATCTAGGATCTGGCCGATAGCTGGACATAATTAACATTTGCTCCTTCTCCAACTTTGTGCAAGCCAATTTAATAAATCACAAGATTTGCTCAAGTTTGTGGAAAGCATGGCAGTAAATATAAACAAAGGTATTCATAGAAAATGTGAGCAGTCCTTTTGAAAAATCTGCAGCTTGCTCATCAGTAAATTCGGTCGAGTTGCCTTCTTTCATGGAATGGATTCTTATTCTAGTTCATATCTTTTAGAGCTCTTAAAAAGAAGACACCTTTATTTTTTTCTTTTCTTGCTTTTTTTTTTTTTTTTTTTTTTGAAATTGGGCAGGGGGAAGGGCAAGCTGAGAGGGAGAGAGAGAATCCCAAGCAGGCTCTGTGCTGTCAGCTCCGAGCCCAAAGTGGGGCTCTAACTGACAAACGAGATCACGACCTGAGCCAAAAACAAGAGTTGGACGCTCAACCGACTGAGCCACCCAGGCGCCCCTGAAAAGACATCTTTGTTGTGACAAAAACACCATATTTCAAAGGATCTGGATCAGTGTCTGGATCAGTGATGTGGCATCACTGATTCTTCCTGTCATAATATACTTAGAAAAAGCTCACAATTTCTATTTCTGACACAAATGAAATGATAAATAATATGTTCTGAATTATTTTAATTATAAAAGTGTTAATGTTTCGTCAAAACAGAAACTGGCTGTCCTTGATTGGGTTATTGTAAACAAATACCTTTATCTTATTTAATGGTAAAAATTAGGAAATATGAACTATAGAATGCCATGCACAAAATACAAACTGCAAATAGCTAAAGAGTAATTCTACCCATCAGTCAAAAACTAAGAAGCGAGCCCTATTCAACATATTAGTCATTTGTAAATTAGTGAAGTATTCAGTTCCTGGGGAAATTATCATGTTATGTGTAGAAGCTATTACAAACAGTATTTTGGAAAGCCTCTTATTTAGCCAAATCATTATATACTTTAGATCATGCCTAATTAGATGCCAAATTGTATACCATAATTAAATTTTTAATGTTAGGGTTTTACATTCTGAAATTAAATCTCTTAAAGCTTTTTATTTTATCAGCAGCTTCAAACAGTGACCCAAATAAGGCAGCACACCAGCTCCCATAGTAGGCCCCAAAGACCAACAAGAAATTGCATGGAGCTTTCATTCAAGGCGATCAATAAACAACACAAGATGAGCTGTTCCTCTGCCTGTAACTGCTTCTTCTCCCTGTCCCTGTGCACGCACTGGGTTCTAAATATTGCTCTAAAAAGTCTTTTTCAAAATATTAATTTATTATAAATGGTAAATATTTTGGTAAAACTCAGTTTTAGGTTAAACAAGTTTCATGAGCATTTGACATGTACAGCCTAGGAAACCACAGGTTTACTACAACCGTTTTTCAATAAAACTCCATTTTTGTATGGACTTGGAAGTAGATCCCATCAGCCAGTATTTCTCTAAATACAAATGCCTAATATCTTATAATTATATATCAAGGTTTTAGTCCTATTTGCCATTCTTATAATTTCACTTTGTTCCTATGCTGTGAGCCCCAGATCCTTAAAGCTCATATTTGTTTTCAGCAAATATAAATCAGTGATGAAAAACAATACACTGAAATTCAAAATTATCAGTCATACTTTGGCTTCTAATAATAAACTACCTCTACATCATTTACCTGCTTCTGCTGCTAGTTGATTCCGTGTACCTACTAGAATCACTTTCTGCTTGCTTTAACTTTCCCTATATTATTCACTTAAAAGTGTGTTACTCTGTGAGTGCCGAATTCTCTTCAATAAAACGCTATGTGCGTCCATATAAAATGCTACTGAAAAGTAGATGGCGGTGGCTGGGGCTGCGACCTGCTGATGTGTAATAAGATAGTGATAGGCCTCCAACAGATGGACCTTAAATCAGAGCAGACAGATGGTGATCAGAAAAATGAGATTAAGAGCTACGATATTAAGACTCCTCTTCCACCCTCTAGCAGTCCGAAAGGGTCATCTCCCCTCTGTACTGCCAGGCCATACCAGAGAGTATCGTGTGGATTTACTACTCTATGTCGGTTCCATTTTTGGGTGGTTTGTTTTTTTGTCAGCCGAGGAAAGCTACTCACAGCAAGTCAGTGCTGCCTCCTTTGAGTGGCTTGTCAACATGAGTATGTGCGAACAGTGGAGTTGTCTAACCTCTGCAGTCTTGATGAGGCAACTGCAAACGGAGAAAAGGGCTTTAGAGGAACTTGGATGATTGAGTACAAAAATCTCAGATGAGAAAGATTATCCCCTGCGTAAAGGGATCCTGAACATACTAGTAGACCTTCTTTCTCTCAGACATCAGCCACTCCTATCCCTTCCCGCTAGACCAAGTTACTAATGAAAACTTATTCCATTGTGATTCGACTGTACTTTCGAGTTGCTGTGTATTCCTCCTTAGATGGAGCCTGTAACAAAAGCAGCTCTCCATGGTGTTTCTGTTTTTGAAGCAAAGATTGCTCCCAGAGAATTCAGGATAGAGGATTTTTCCCCCTCCAAGTGTTGAAGAGCTTCTTCACTAATTTTAATTGCAATAAATTCCTCCTGAATTTTTAAATATGTTCCATGATATTAACAAGTTAGAAGACATGTAGAACAAAGATCACGGGTTATACTGGAACTAATTTTAAGGGCCATGATAGCTACAACCCTGAAAAGAAATAATGGTTCTAGGCAATTGTCTTAATAAAGAGAGTGGGGCTATTTTTTTTTTTCTTTTAATGTCTACCAAATAGAAATAATTTTGTGACTGCTATTTCAAAGTGGTCTCTCCTTCAGAATGGCTGTTTTCCTTTGTGAGGTATATAACACAAGTCTAATGTCCACAGAAGGAAATAATACTAATTGGGAAATTACTATTGGCTTTGTGTTTGTTTAATTCTCTTCTCATAGTTGTGCTTGTTTATTTAAGGCCTTCTGCCTTGGTCAGAGGTGAAAATATCTGATGAATCTGGGTTTCTAAGATGAAATACAAAACTTGCAATATTCAAACATGTAGGGTGACTGTGGAGTTAATTTCCATTTACTAAGGACCTTTTAGTCCGAATTCATCTTCTAACTAAACAAATTCTTTGCTTTGAGAATAGAAGAGTAAAGAAACACAAATCATGCAGATGAGTATTGTTCTTCCTAGATGTGGACATTAGCCAAAACTGTCCTTTCCAGGATTTTATAAATTATGTTTAATAATGTGAATGAGGTGCCATGGGTTCATGCATCAGCCGTTTGCAAGAGTCTGTTTTTGATGAAAGCAAAGTAAACTTCAAGCAGAGCAAACCAACTTAAGAATTTCCAGAAAGCTATGCAAAGTCAGAGAACGATACTAGCATTTGCTAAACAGGTAACATGTTTTTGTTTTTTTTGTTTTTTTTTTTACTTTATAAGCAGAAATGCAAAACTACTGTACCATCCGTTGTCATTTTCCTCGACTGCCCAGATGTTGTGGTTAACCTAAATCCAGCTGGTAACGTTTCTGAGGACCCAGGCATCATGCTGATTCCGTGTACTTCACGGGGAGGAAACTGTCTTCTCCATGTTGACCCACGCCTGAAATTCTTATCATCACTCTGCCAGTACAGAATTATAACTGGATGTAATAACAAGTAAACTAGTCCAGGTCCTTAAAACTGTGCACTTAGAAACATGCAACACTGATACCTACAGTCTGTCTGTAAAGCACACCTATGGAATATTATGTTTTATTTGGAGAGTTCTACTGATTCCAAAACAATAACACAGGAGATTTGCAGCAGAAATGTTTTCATAAAAATTTTCCTCTGACTCCAAATCTAAGGTTTGCTATCTGTAAAAGTAAATCGTTTTGAAAACCTAAAGTAAAACCCCAATATTATCTCTTCTTTGTCACACTTTATGCCAACTGATTTTATAGTATGAGATTATATATTTAGTTCACTAAGTGTTACACAAACCGTGTTTGACTCACAAACTTAAATAACTATTTCATGAGTTTTGCTTTTAAGTAAACAAGAGACATATGGGAGAGCTATATTTGATACAGCCTGGATCATATCAGATAAATAACCTATAGTTTGTGTAAGAAACCAAATTTGTCATTTGTTAGATTTCAGCTGATAATGAATTAACTTGTGGTTTATTGAAAAACCTGTGGAGCTTGGAAACCATCCTTTTAGCTCTTTAGACACCACTAAAAGCATAATATAATTCTGGTTGCTGTTTTACAAATGTATTTCTGGCTGCTGATTCTGTTATATCATAATGATATAATCTCTTCCCTCTCTGCGCATACACAAAGCATCTGCTTAGATACAATGAACTTTCTCTATATTCACAAGGAGTGATATGTAATCTACTGTTTAGCAAGTATTATTCTTTATTAAACACAAGTTACTCTTTGTGTCAAATTCTAAGGAAAATATTAATCATTCTACGTAGATCTTATCTTCTTATGTCACTATGTTTTTCATGTAGGGAATGGTTATCTATTCCCTGAAGTTAATCTCAGTGTGTGTGGTTACCTTTATTAGCTCAGGTGACTTCATTTTGGCATATAGAATAACAGGTCAATACTTAGCTCAAATTATCATTGTTCTAAATAAGTAAAACTATAAGGTATTCTTCATCATGGACTGCTAATTTAGTTGACATTCAGAGTCAATTTGGAAAAAATGAAATCACCTATGAAATTATATATATCCATTGTTCTACTAGAATCCATAGCATCCAAATCTAAATTTTGTTTAGATTAGGGAGCCATTTTACAATTTAAGAGATGTCTGCTACTCCTTTTCTCCACTGCCAGGTTCTACATTGTCCTAGGCCTCCAAATGTTTATAAATAGAGAAAAGAAGCAGAAGTTCACAGTTGTGGCCTCTGATTTCTTGGAAATCAGAATTTTGGAAGAGTTGTTGCATAAACATAAACACTCTTCAGTTCTACAAAACACTATATTACAGTGTAGGGATATACAACTCCTGCAATGTAAGGGTTAGGGACTCAAAAATAAGCAAGTGGAGGATTTAAATCATGATCTCTTTTGCTCTTTTAGCACTGTCTTCCCTCAGAAAGTTAATGGGACCTATCAGCAACATCAGAGGAAAAAGTTTCCATGAGGTGAGGATAAAGGATACCCACTAACTTGAAGTGAAAGTCTGTAGAAGCACAGGAGCACTTCTCAAATTCTTTCAGTGGGGGCTGAATGTAATCAGCCCCAGAAACAAGCACAGGTTCTGGGTAAGTTGTTTAGCTACTTTTGCTCACACTCAAAAAACAAAAACAAACAAACAAAAAAAACAAACAAACAAAAAACTAGGACAAAAGAGACTACAGGGTTGGAATGATAAAATCATGTACTGTGTTCTTTATTTAATAAATAAGAAAAAGATGCAGCATATTTTAAAGGCAGATAGTCACATACCATTTAGACCTTTTGGCTTTTTATTACTTTCAGAAAGCAACACTAACTCATATATGCTTGAGTCTTTACCTGGCTCCTTTGAGTCAATCCACATTTTAAAATGTAGCAATAGGATGGTTCTTTAATTATTTTATTTTCTTAAAAAATTTTTTTAATGTTTTTATTTATTCTTGAGAGAGAGAGAGAGAGAGAGAGAGAGAGCGCATGAGCAAAGGAGGGGCACAGAGAGAGAGCAGGACACAGAATCCAAAGCAGGCTCCAGGCTGTGAGCTGTCCGGACAGAGCCCGATGCGGGGCTTGAACTCACTAGTGGTGAGATCATGACCTGAGCTGAAGTCGGACGTTCAACCGACTGAGCCACCCAGGCACCCCAATAATTTTTATTAACATTCCTTTTGCAACTTAAAAATTTTTTTTTATTGTTTATTTATTTTTGAGAGAGACAGACAGGGGAGAGCAGGAAGGGGAGGGGCAGACAGAGAGGGAGATACAGAACTCCATGCAGGCTCCAGGCTCTGAGCTGTCAGCACAGAGCCCGACGTGGGGTTTGACCCCATGAACCATGAGATCATGACCTGAGCCAAAATCAGATGCTCAACCGACTGAGCCACCCAGGTGCCCCTCCTTTTGCAACTTTTAAACAAGAAGAATAATTGCATTCAAAAGCATGTAGGGCTTATGTAGATTATCTTTTTGATTCAACAATTAAGAATAAGGATTAAAAAGATTATCAAACAACTTATAAAATTAAAATCAGTTAAGTATTAACTGTTTTAAAAATATCAATCATTATTCTGCTTGGACAGGAGTATGGATTTATAGGAAGTTAGCTGAGGTCAAGACTAGAGCTAATCTGTCTATAACCTCCTCTACAAAGGAAAGCTTGGATTTTATAAATCCAAGATCATCTTCCTTGCTCATTTGAATGTGAAATAATTGCCTCATTTTAGGATTTGCTGGGTTCATTCACAAAATTATTTTAATCAGCTTTTCTTTCTAGTCAAGAAACGCCTGCATTTTGCAACACAGAATTATGCCTCTCTGCGTTTTCCATTTCATACTTGGGTTTTCTTTCTACTTCTTCCAGAAAAACCCTGTAAAAAACTCAGAAGGACTAATAAAATCCACAGCATCTATCAATGCACAGAGTTTGCTAATGTTCCTTGTATTCCTTTGTCTCAGGAGTCTACTCATATGTTTACTATTTTCCAAATAATTTAAACATGCATATATTATGTTTGGGATTCTTACACTTCATGTAACTTTTAAATCCTATGACTGTTAAAATGTTACTCATATGTTTTCAGGGAAAACTCAATGTCACTTTCTAAAATAATGGAAAGCTTCCCATTTACCGAAAGCAAGTTTTCTTTTCATTGTAATATCCTAAAATTTATTGTAGGATACACTGATATTTAGGAAGTCAGCACACAATTATTTAAAAGCTGAGTTTATCAGGATTAATGTTATCACTGCTTTTTTAAAAAAGGTCACTCATCATAATTTTGCCATCACAACTCATAAGAATCTGTTTTTAAATTACTTCTAGGTGTTTCTAACTGCTGATATAATAATATTTATGAATGCATAAAGGTTTTTCCAAAACCAAATGACTAATAAAATTTAATAATTAGGCACAATACTGGGGAAAATTCTAGATTCTATCCAGAGAACAAGCTTCTGATTGATTTTTGAGCACTATTCCTTGAAAGTTGTTTTATTTGTACTCTTAGATCCCTTGTGAATGACAGATAAGGACTTACTTCATCCAGCCGCCGTTCAGTTCCCAGAGCCAGGAGGTTATTGTATTCCCTTTCAAGAATCTGCCTTGCCTGTTGACATCAAACTACAGTTACTATCACTGAGGTCACAGTTTACTTTAAATATCATAGAGATTATATTCATCTGAGAAAACATTACAATCCTGTTTTATTTAAAGCGTCTTAAGATTTTAGTCCTCCGTGTCTAAAAGCCATTGCAAGTTTTAGTTATAAATACAAGGTAGGGCCATTTTCTTTATAGTCAGTCTGTGGACAGTGGAGAGACAGCCTCACATACATGTCTGAGGTCAAGGGGCACTTCATTACTTTAATCCAACTGAATATTTTATATAAACTTTGCAATAAATGAAAAAAATGAAAAATGAAGTTAGACTGCCAAATTTTTGTCAAGTCTATAGAGATCGTTCTCAAACCTGGCCAATGCTCATTATTTGGGGAAACTTTAGATAAATTGGATTCCTATACCCAATCTCTGGATATCTGATTTCTTAGGCCTGTGCTGTAGCTTGTAGGTTTTATTTTAAATTTTTAAGAAACTCGGCCGATTTGAATAATTATCCAGGTTGGGGAACCAGTGGCATACTCAGTGTTAAATGTCTGTCTAATTCAGACATGTAAATAGAAATGAACGCCTCTCAGAGAGAGAGAGACTGAAAGCCATCTGCCAGGGATATTGTTTTGGGAAATCTGGCATTCAGGTGGAAGGCTGGACTACATAACCTCTAAATCCCTTTTCCTGATTAATTTTATGATTTTGTTTTGGCTAGAAATCCAGTGGCTTCAAATTAAAGCCCCAGTGCCATATTTCAAAGGTTGAGCTGAGCTAACTCTCATTAGGGCTCATGAATACACAGCCAACTTTTTTTTTTTTTCTCCCTACAAGTGTACTTTATCGCTCTATAAACTAGGGCACAGTGCAACTACAGCGGAAAGGGGCTTGCCTGGGTGTTCTGTGTTGGAATCTGTAGTAACAAAGCTAAGCTGCTGTAGTCAAAGTTCTCATCCAAGGCTATCAGTGAGCCGTGCACACCACTCTCAAGAATATTATTTGCATATTCTCGAAGTCCAATTGCTTGTATCCAGCGAATCACTCGATCGTTGCTCCACACCAACACATCTAGGAAAAGAGGTGCATCGTTTTAGGCGACAGTATTTCGCACAATAAACAAAACTACCGGCTGAAATAAGCCACAAGTGTCTGGCCAAGTCAGCATTTATGCTGATTTCTTTATCCACTCCCCAATGCACCTGGCCCCCTTGTGTTGCATTTCATTCTCAGAGCTAACCTGTCCTACTCTTAGCCTAGAAAAAAAGTTGTCTTTTGAAACGTGTTTGTTATCACTGAAAAGCACTTCCAGCACATGGAATACAATGTCTCACGGTGTTTCCTGTGCGGTTGTGGAGCTCCAGGGATCTGTCCCAAGCTTAATGTTTTTTTATTACCAGACAGGAGCATTTCTTATTCCTGCCTTGATATATAGCTCTTTAGTAAAGACAGAAAAATGAGAAGCTAATATGGTTTTTCATCATTGTTTTTTAACCACTAATTAAATACTGAATATAGACTAGAAGAGCCTTTTTTTTTAACCTGAAGCAATAAATCAAAGAACAGAAGAGTAAGATAGAACAGGGATTCCATAGCCCAAGATTTACCCCACTATTTTGTCAATTCATTATGTTTCAATCACATGCTGATGCAAAAATCAAGCACTTGGTCAAGTCACAAGTTGTTTTTCCTTTTAGGTTGAAAGTAGCATTGTATTGAGATATAAAACACTTGCAATTTTATTTTCTAAAACTAAAATCCTTAGAGAAAAATGTCATATGTGCCTTTTTCAGACTTTTGGTCTGGAGTGTCATAGTATATTCTATCATTTATATTTTTTCCATTGTTCTCATTATGAGTTGACAGAATTCTACATAAAAATCAGCAAAATAGACAGAAGACGACAATGTTCCACAGAAAGGAAAGAATGTTAAAGAACTAAGAAGGAAATGTGAAAAAAAAAATGATAACTTTTTTTCTAATCCTGTAAAAAGGGAAATAAAACCCAGAATTTAATTTTATGCTAAAATTTAAGTTTTCCTGTTAATTTTTTTTTCTTTCTGAGAGAAATGTATAGCTTTTCCAGAAAAAAAAATAAAGAATACTCTGGGATATATTCTTCAACTTCAACCGTTTATCATGTTCCTGTCCCCCCATTTAAATTATAAAAGTCTGTAAAAATCAAGGTAGTAGTTGTTTTTGTTTTTGTTTTTTTGGCGGTAGCAGAGAGTATATATTGTTTACGTTTTTCAAAAACATTACTAATTTGTTCTAATACATTCATTTATAATCAAGTTAGGTTTTCTTGTGCCTAATATTAAAGCAATATAGTGATAACTCAGCCCAATGGAGACCCCTTATGTCATATTCTCAGTCACTGACCTCACACCAACAGTAACCAATATTCTAACTATTCTCACCGCAGATTAGTTTTGCTTTTTAGTTTTGATTTTTTAGCTTTTTTTTTTTTTAATTTTTTTTTTTTCAACGTTTATTTATTTTTGGGACAGAGAGAGACAGAGCATGAACGGGGGAGGGGCAGAGAGAGAGGAAGACACAGAATCGGAAACAGGCTCCAGGCTCTGAGCCATAAGCCGAGAGCCTGACACGGGGCTCGAACTCACGGACCGCGAGATCGTGACCTGGCTGAAGTCAGATGCTTAACCGACTGCGCCACCCAGGCGCCCCGACTTTTTAGCTTTTTATAAATAAAATCGTACAATATGTACTTTTGTGTCTACATCTTTCACTCAATATGAGATTTATCCCTGCTATAGAAATGGAAGTATCTTATTTTCATTGTTATATAGTATTCCATTGTATAATTATACCACAATTCATCATTCTACTGTTGATGGACATTTGGCTAGATTCCATCGTGGGTTATTAAGGATAGTGCTGCTTTAAATATTCATAGATATGCTAAATAAATTCCATTCTCACAATTAAAACCCCAGTAGCAATGTATACAAATCTGCATCTTTACCAATACTCTGTATTTCTCAATTGTTTTATTTGCTTTTTTAGCCATTATGGTAAACTTCTTATTGTTACGGGTTGAATTGTGTCCTCTCAAAATTCATATGTTTAAGTCCTAATCCCCTGTACCTCAGAATGTGACCTACTTAGAGATATGGTTCTTATTGAAGTATTAAAAAGAGATTTTTAGGGTGGGCCCCAATCCAATATGATGGTTTCCTTCTAAAAATGGGAAATTTGGAAATAAGATATGCACACAAGGAAAACACCACAAAGAGCAAGGCAGAGATCAGGGTGATGTGTTCCTTGATAAGGAACATCAAGACTGACAGAAAACCACCAGAAAGTAAGGCAGTGGCATGGAACTGATTCTTCCTCACAGCCCTTAAAAGAAATGAATCCTGCTAACACCTTAATCTAGCCTCCAGAACTGTGAGACAATACATTTCTGTTGTTTTCCAGAAAATGTATAAAGAATACTTTGGGAAATACAGTTGCTTTTTCTATTAAAACTGTAAAATAGCATTTATTTATTTATTTTTAACGTTTATTTATTTTCGAGACAGAGAGACAGAGCATGAACGGGGAAGGGTCAGAGAGAGAGGGAGACACAGAATCGGAAACAGGCTCCAGGCTCCGAGCCGTCAGCCCAGAGCCCGACGCGGGGCCCGAACTCACAGACCGCGAGATCGTGACCCGAGCCGAAGTCGGACGCTTAACCGACTGAGCCACCCAGGCGCCCCTAGCCTTTATTTTTAAAGAGTATTTTTTTAAGGTTTATTTATTTTGAGAGATCACGTGGGCACGAGAGAGCACATGTGCACATACGTGATCAGGGGAAGGGCAGCAAGAGAGGGAGAGAGAGAATCCCAAGCAGGCTCCATGCTGTCACCACAGAGCCTGATGTGGGGCTCGATCTAACAAATTGTGAGATCATGAACCGAGCCCAAATCAAGAGTGCAATTGATGCTCTACTGACTGAGCCACCCAGGCACTCCTTAAAGAGTATTTTTAAGTTCACAGCAAAATTGAGCAGGAAGTACAGTGTTCCCATATATCCCCTGCCCCATAGATGCACAGCCTCCCTGACTATAAAATCCCTCACTCGAGTGCTACATTTGTTATGATAGACAACCTGCATTGACACAAAGTCCATAGTTAACATTAAGGTTCACCATACAGAATAGTTTTACTAAAAATAGTTGCCCTAAAAATCCCCTGTGCATCATTTATTTATCTCTCCCTCTCCACGAACTGCAGGCAACCACTGATCTTTCTCCTGTGTCCATAGTTTTACTTCATTCAGAATGCCACAGAGTTGGAATCATGTGGTATGATTCTTACAGTATAATCACATAGTACTTTTCTTTCAGTTAGTAGTACACGCTAAGTCACTCCATGCCTTTTCACAGTTAGACAGCTCATTTCTTTTTAGCCATAATGAATTTTTATATACAGACCCTTCTAAATTCACATATTAATTTGAATTATATGGCATATCATTAGATTACTTGGATTTTCTATATATCTTTTCTAATCCTTATATTTTTTTAGTTAATGAAGAACATGTGAAGAAAGACCCACAATATCCTCTTCCTACAGTCTTATTACTATTTCCTGTTCCAGTCAAAGCAGAATTAATTTCTTAAGGGAGTAGGATGTTTAATGTCTCCCTCAGACTTTTGGCTCTTTTTCGCCTTTCTTCATCAATGCAAGACTTCCTTAATGATCTTTAGTATATTTTATATTACACACATTTTATATATTATACTATATTATATATTATACTGTATTATATTATATATCATATTATAATATATTATATATATATATATATATATATTCACTAGGTCTCCCTGGGTCATTCCTAAAGTATATACTTTCCTCTGAGTTTTCTTTGGCTTGTTCTATTGCAGTGTGAAATCTCAGAAAATGGGATATAAATTGGTGAGTATTATATTTTGGTTACATCAATCAACTTCTGTTGATAACAACTGATTAGTTCCTACTGTTGGTTATACTAAACTTGCACTTCAAAAGTTGGGCAGGAACTGACAGCATCAGTTCTCCCACTGCTTTCACTAAGTGCAACACTTTTTTTAAAAAACAAATGTGACAACAATTTCCTCAAAAAATAACAAAACTGTCCAGTTTTCCTTGCATTAAGTGGATCTGCAAGTAAGAAGTGTTTGCTCTTTTCTAGAGATGAGTTTATATTTTGATAGTCTAAGACATTTGTAGTTATCATATTTCTGCAAATATATCTTCGTTAAAAATGTCATTGCCACACCTGTAATTAAGAGTCCTCAGATTTACAAAATATATTTACAAAATAATATGTAGAAAATAATTCAACTGAGTTATAATTCAAGGTAAATACGGCACCAATCTAAGCTTTTCTTTTTCAGAACAGCAACGTACCTTTCTTTTTCATTTTGTAAATCAGATCCCTTTCTATAAATCTGTTTTCAAGCAAAATTTATGCCCTGACTTTAAAGCTTTGTAAGGATCCTCTTGACCTAAACAATAAATGGCTAGAGATCAGTGTTGACTGTTTCCTAGCAACAAATGAAATGTTAGTACATTGTTGATATTCACTCGGTCCCCTCACTTCAGAAAGCTGTTTATTAAGGTCAAGGTTAATTAACACTTCAGATAATAACAGAGACCCCTGGTCACAGTTAAGAGTTATTCCTGTAAATGTCACTGGATCAGTTACGGGAAACAGGGGTTATTTATGATCTCACTCACAACCACCCATCATATGGAGCTGTCTGTGTATAATCAAGTGAATCACAGTAGCTTTTCTTAGGGCAGTGCTCTAACCAGCAACTGCCAAATACTAATATAATATTTGGTGTAGGGCCAAATGGGTAATTCCTCCTTCTCTTTTATATCTATCTATATATGAAGTATTCTATGTGGTGAAACCAAGCATAATAAAATCTACTTGGAAAAAAAACACTTCAGACAGAAAACTAGAAGTGGTATCTCATGGGTAAAATATGTGTGCTAAAACTGAAACATCTTTTGTTAAGTCAAGCATGGACTTCCTTCAAGGGTCTTTGTGTGATCAATTAGTTCCCAAATTTCAGTTCAACTGAATGACAATGTACTGAAAACAACTTGCAATTTCCTGGGCCCCAAAATAAAGTGAAATCTAACAACTCAATTTTGATAATGGAAAAACACTTTCTTGCTCCTAAGTAATGAGTCAAATGAACTGTTACAAGAAATCCATTGTGTGTCTATCTAGTCTCCAATGAACCATATATAGAAAAATATATCAACCAATCACCTTTGCATGCATTGAAGCCCATTGTACTAGAATTAATGTGCTGTCCAAAAACTGCCAAAGATAAAAGTAATTTCTGACATTGTTTATCACAAATGAAAATGATAGAAGTCTAAGGTAATCTTAAAGAATAAAACAATGCTAAGCTTAAGGGGAAGGGTAACATAACATGGGGTACATACTATTTTCATATCTAAATTGGGCCCCAGAGGAAGTGAAGATGAAAACAGAGACTCATGGCTAACTGTAAACAATTAATGTTTAAACCCCTATTCAATCTGATGAAATGCTT
Organism: Puma concolor; assembly: GCF_028749965.1. Lineage (NCBI taxonomy): Eukaryota > Metazoa > Chordata > Mammalia > Carnivora > Felidae > Puma > Puma concolor. The sequence goes on along the minus strand of NC_141673.1, from coordinate 38,133,760 downwards.
CCACATGTCAACTCCTGGTAACAGTAAATGGTAATACAACTGATAGTTTATTTTGCTTGTATCCAAAATTTCCCACAAAAACTTTTGGTTATGTTTCCCTTAATGAGAATTTTTTCCTTTAAAAAATATAAATGGACATAAGTGGACTGATGATTTTCACCAAAAAAGACCCATAGATACTTATACCCAACAATTATATTTTCTTTCATCAACAATAATAAAAGTAATGTGGTCTCTAATAAGTACAGGATCTAACGTGTTGTTCTTTTAAACAATTCTTTCCTCTGTATATTAAGGTATTTCTCAACATTTAGAGGATTAATTATTAATATGGTGGTGTTCTAATCTTTAATAGGGAATGCCTTTTCTTATTCAAGTCAAACATTTTTGTGCACATAATAGTTGCAGCAATTAGGGATGCTTCTAACCATTTATTTGACTTAATAATTATAGCTAAAATTATCAATGGACTAGTTTCATTTATAGGTGGGAATCTCTATGTAACTTCTATATAAAACCCCTACATAATATCTCTGTAACTATTGTACAAAAATAACATTTCTAAGCACTGCAATAAAATTCAAATGATACACACCAAAGATGAACTACTATAAATAAATTATATACCATGTTTCTCTGAATCATATGAGAATGTTCTATTAAAAGTTTGACAAAAATATCTGCATGGAGGCATCTTTAGGACAAACAGAATGTATAATTAATAGGTTCAGAGGAATAAATGTCAATTTAAAAAATCAACAATATGTCTTAGATGGGATATTCATCTTATAAAATGATGATACCCTTTCAGTGTTTCAATCATAAAACTAATGAAAAAGAAATAATGATGACACTATTCCAGCCAAATCCTTATGCTACCTAGTGACCACTGTTAACATATAAAGCATTTTAGGTTCATAAAATGAAAGCTATCCCCTCTCCCCCCAAAAAGGTATTTGCTATGAAAGAAAGAGATATTACCCTTTATTTCATGTTGGCTTGCTTCTCGTCTTCTTTCTAGTTCTTTTCTGTCATAATTTAACCTCTTTAAACACATAATTCCATATTGTAAACTTGTTCTGTTATTTTTTTTAAAAAAGAAGAGAAAACAAATTGAATTTACTCAGCAGATAATGCATGTTCTTTGATTAAGCATAGTTAACATTTTGCACTACTTCTCAGGGCAACAGAATAATAAATTACGTTTGTAATTAAATCCTTTAGTACTGGAGGGAAATAAACTGCAGTTATTCTAAGCACACAGTGTTTCTGAAGAGTAAAAATATTAATTTCAAAATAAGAAAACCACCCTCCTTAAAATGATTATGGATTATGTTGTTCATCCATATGTCTTTGTCTTCCATCAGGCCATCTTGACATTATTTGCTGACAAATGAACATTTCACTCATTTGGAAAAAAATTAAAGTCGCTAACATGAAAATAGGAAGTAATTTATGAGAAATGAATACTTTCTTCTTAAGCTGCTGAGAAAAATAATATCAAAACATGAATAAGTTAAAATAAGATAGAGAACCACATACCAAAATGAATAGCCACCACCTCTCAGTGATACAGAAGTATGTGCAAGAAATAGGTCACCAGACATGAAACTCCCTGTGGAAAGGATATCGTGGAAGAACAGAAAACTGACTGTCCTTAAACGATCAGGTGGGAGAGAAAGAGTCAATAAAGAAAATGGAGCACCATGAACACAGGGTTGCCAATGAAATTTTAAATGTGTGGTGATAGTGAGACATACTGTACAGTGTTGGGAATCCATGGTAGGAAGTAAGGAGGAATATGGGGGCATATATACGTGGTAACATAATGGGGTAACATTAAGGAAAGCTTGCATTCAGCGAAAGCGCGGAACACATGCAGGTGATTGAGAAGCACTGAATGGTTTCACAGGGAAAGAGATGATCATAAAAACATTTGCTATCAGGTTAGTCTTCCTTAGACCAAAATGATCATTTCAGTTTAAGAAGGCTAACCTGGTAGCAAAATCAGAGAGAGAGAGAAAATAGGTAAACCTAGGAACAGGGCAACCACTTAAGGGGTCAATGCTGTGAAAATAAAGGGCAGAAAAAGGACAACTGCCATGAACATATGAAGCAAATCCAGAAACTAGAGATGCTCAGAGAGAAGAAAGGGGAAGACACGGTGATATTAGATACAGAAGATGTGACAGAGTGCAATAGGAAAAGAAAACTATCTAGGCTTATTAGTGATTTCTGGTTTAGAAATACACACAAATTTAGACATACACACTGGCCAGGTAATGCCGAAGCACTGTATGCATTTCTAAGCCTTTCATTTTAATAAGGACAATGTTGAGTTAAAATATTTCAGAATCGGAGGAAACTGGAAAAAAATTCCAAGTGTTATGGGCTGAATTATGTTCCCCCAAATTCAAATGTCCAAGCCTTAATCCCCAGTATTTCAAACGTGAACATATTTGAAGATAGTGTTTTTAAAAAGGTAATTAAGTTAAAATAAAGCCCATAGGGTGGGTATTATTCCAGTCTCACTGGTGGGTGTTTTCACAAGAAGAGGAAAGTTGGACATGCAGGGAAATCAGGGGTGCACACACAGAGGAAACACCATGTTAAGGATGCAACAAGAAGGCAGCCATTTGCAAGCCAAGAAGAAACCAACTGTGCTGACGCCTTTGTCTTGGATCTCTAGATTCCAGAACTGTGAGAAAATACATTTCTGTGGTTTACGCTACCCAGTCTGTGGTATTTTGTTATGGTAGCCCCAGCAAACTAATTCAGCGGAAAAACAGAAAATACTAATGTAATAACAGTCATAGACATTAGGCAGCTTGAGGTTAAACCAATGGCTTTTGGCTAATTTCTGCCAAGTTTTTATAGGTAATATAAAACAGTACCAGAAAGATGATACATATTATTATTACTTTAGCATCTGTGAAATGAAAAACTGGGCCATAAAGATAGCGGGATGCACTGTGTAGTCAGTACTACCTGCTTTAAGTCTGAATTAGGCATGGTGCAGAGATGAAGCTTGTATATTTCCCAGAACAAAAAGAACCCTGCTGTTTCAGTAATTTTTATTAAAAAAAAAACTTGGTGCGTCGGAGTGGCTCAGTCGGTTAAGTGTCCGACTTTGACTCACTCACAATCTCACAGTTTGTGAGCTGGAGCCCCACACTGGGCTCTCTATTATCAATGCAGAGAAACTTCCAAGTCTGTCTCCCTCTCTCTGTCCCTCTCCCACTTGCATTCGTTGTGTGCTTTCTCTCTCTCTCAAAAATAAATACACATTAAAAAATTTGACCACTGTAATAATCATTTTTACCATAATGTAAAGCAATTAAAAGTCAATCTAGTGGGATGCCTGGGTGGCTCAGTCAGTTAAGCATCTGACTTTTGATTTCGGCTCAGACAGTGATCTCACAGTTCCTGAGTTTGAGCCCTGCATGAGGTTCTGTGCTGACAGTGTGGAGCCTGCTTGGGATTCTCTCTCCCTCTCTCTCTGCCTCTCCTCCCCAACTCAAAATAAATAAATAAGCTTTAAAAAACCCCATAGATTTAAAAAAAGTCAATCTAGTGAAGAATGGAAAATAGGCACAAATATGCCATCAAAGATTTTAGTATTCAAATATCTAATACAACCACACAAAATTTGAGGGCCTAAATGTTCAGTGACAAGGAACTCACTACCTAACAATGTGTATACTATATGGCAAATGAGAGTTATACAGAGCTCTCTTTTGGACAGAAATCATTCACCCTACTACCTACACATCTGAACTAGAAAAGTACATGTTCAACAGAGCAAATATTATTCTTCCAACATGTAATAATATCAAAACATGGGAAAACATATAAAGTCTACCCTTATTCAAGTTAAATGTCTTCAATTTTTGCAACTTTTCCACCGTGATTCTACCAATCAGTAACAATTTAATGCCCATAAATTAATACAGTTTCTTGTCATTTCACCACGTGGTAGACTTTTATTGTATCTGCCAAAAACCACAATCTAAATATGCCCTGTGAATCCATTAAACAAAACTGAGATTTTAGTGCCATCTATATATTGTATCTTTTTTCACTTGATCTACTTTTAAATCATGGATTCCCCATCTAGCATTTTAATGGTATTTAAATTTATACCATATTTATCTCTACTAAATTTAACCCAACAGTATCAACAACTGTGTTAAGATTCAAAACATCTCCATAAGTTTAATCAAAGAGGTCCGATTGTTATCTCTTTATCCTATCTTTATGTCATCAACATATCTGATATTTATAACTTTTTTATTTCAGTCACTAATTAAATGTTGGATAGGATGTAATCAAATAGGGTTTTATAAGCCAAATAACCTAGATTTATATGTATTAATTTACCATCATAATAATCTGTCTATGAAACCATAAAACAAACTCTTAACTACAGAGAACAAACTGAAGATTGCTGGAAGGGAGTTGGGTAGGGATGGGCTATATGGGAGATGGACATTAAGGAGGTTACTTGTGATGAGCACTGGGTGTTAAACGTAAGTGATGAATCACTACATTCTACTCCTGAAACTAATATTACACTATATGTTAACTAACTGGAATTTAAATGAAAAATTGAAACAAAAAAGAATCATAATCCAGCTGACAATTTTTCACATAACCTACAAAGATATCAGCATGACATTTATGACATGATATTATAACAAGCTTCTTTTTACCCCCCTAGATGGTAAACTACCTGAAAAGAGAGGTTGCATTTTATTCATCTGTGTGCTTATAGCTGTCTCACAATCCATTCAGTATTTTTTTCTGAGAATTAATACACAAAGAAGCAAAAATATATTAAAAGCTTCTTATGAGAACAAAAGAATTTGTCTTCAGAGAATTCCTTCTCAAATTTTTTCTAGTATATATCTAAATTATATAATTGGTAACCGCATATATTAATAGAGTTGCAACTGACTTAATTTTAAAATTCTTATTAAATAATTTTCTAATATAAAAACATACATAGATACAAATCACAAACATGGAATTTCTTAAAGAAAAAAAAGATTTATGTTGAATGAGAATTGTGTATACGTGCAGTTCCATAAACTTTGGGCTCACAGTACGTACACAGCTCTACATTAGATAGTCCCTGCAATTTGCTGCATGAAAATATTTTGCCAAGTATATGTACACAGATGTCTTGAATAGCACACATTCTCTATTTCCTAGACATCTCTTTTTGTTTTAGTAAGGTATACATTATTTGTTTCATTTTAATTACTGTTTGAAAAAAAAACCTACCGATGGAAACTATCCACCATTTTTAAATGGACACGGAGATCTTTTTTTGTTAGGTGATCTAACATTCTTGCATCTACCAAGCATTCCATAAAATAACTTCTGTATTGAGGTAACCCCAGGCTGGGAAGCCATTCGTTTCCAATCCACTCGTGGTTCATATCTCCATATGCCAGAGTCTGTAGAAAAACCGGACACTAGAATTGTTTTATAGCAGTCAAGTTTCTTAGCCAAAAAAATGAGATGGTAATAGGAGGATACTGTATATTATTATAACTGACATTTAATTACTATGATATATAGGAAAAAAGCAAAAATAATACTTAGACTCTAAGTATTTGATTTAATTTGGTATCAAATGGAACTCTGGGTACATGTATCATGGCACCCACCTCTAGAAAATAACTGTGTTCACTTTATATTCTCAAGAGAAATTACATTCTATACAAACATGCATTTTTAAATTAAAAAATCGAATTAAGGGTATAATATAAATGCTTAGCTTAAAAATTCTTTTATAGATAGATTTATTTAATTTATTTTTATCTGTCAGCTAATACTCCACCATTTCCTTCTCTTAGAGGATACTACTACCATTGTTATGGTATAATGGCAAATCTCAATGTGAAAACAGAAACCTCGCTAAACAAATAAAGAAAGGAGCAACAAGGCTAGAGAGACAGAATGCTGAAGCTTTGGGTGGACCATGTTGTTATCTGGTGAAGCATGCAGCCAGTATTCCAGAAAGATCATTGGAAAGAATCAGTCTCTTTTTAGAAATCAATCAGTATAGGTTCTGTATTTTAGAGGCAGGATATGATAAAAAAATAAAGACAAATAATCTAATTCTTTAATATAACAATAGGAACAAAGTCATCTAACCAAACATTGCTCATAACAGCCAAAATAAAAACTAAAGTCAACCATCCTCTCTAAACCTATTTTTAAAAAGGACTACTACTATCTATTAATTTTACTATGTCTTTGATTCAGTTTTTTATGGTACAACAAAATCACAATTGCGATTATAACATGTATTTCTACTGAAAATCTTAGGTGCTCCCTTTCTTTTGTGTATTCTTGAAAATGATGAAATTCGAAGCAAAATCAAAACCAAATACCACCCTAATTTATGGAATGTTTAAATACAGGTCCTAGCAATCAATACTGCCAAAATTCTCCTTCCAGCCAGAGGTCTGAATCACATGCGCTATTCCACGCATTAATTCTTTTCAGTTGTGCGTCACGTGGAAATGCTGACAAATGTTCAGCTCCCTTGCAAACGTACAGATTTGTTCAAAGTCCATATGCTTGCGTCATAGCGCCGTCTCAATTAACGGACGTCAGTTCTGACTTGCAGTCACAATGCTGACACATGTTCCTCCGACCCCAGTCCTCCCACACTTTCCGATATAATTTAAAGCAGATGTTTAATAAGGTTTTTTTTTAATGCCTCCCCCCTTTTATATATCCAACTTGAATGACTCCTGATTAAATATATTCAGGGGCGATTTCAGAGACATTTAAATTATAGTTCATTCTTTGGAAAAGAGAGAGATAATTTCCCTTTCCAAAAGAGGCCACATATGAAATGATAATCATTTTCTTTGCAAAATATGGTGATTTTAAGAAGGCATATATAGTATTACACATAATAAATTCAAATATACCTATTAGCCTAATCCTAAGCTAAGTGAAGGTTTATAATATTAGGACATACTACAGTTTCTTACTTTATATCCTCATAGCGTACAAAATGGTATTTAAAGCATTTGAATTTCCTACCTGGGCCCAGCTTCCTTCCTCAGATTCTTTCTGTGTTAGCAGCAGAAAATGATTAATAAAGCAGATAAATATAAATTAATCTCAAATGAAGACAGTAAAAGTTATCTAGCAGAAGCAAACTTGTTATTGAAAATGTTAATTATGACATAAATAGATAAATACATGGATCCTTATTCAAATCCACAGCAATCAGTTTAGCAGTTCAAGGGCGACTACAAGGACAACTACATGGTTTCTAGTTAATTCCAGTTAAATATACACATATATGACATATGGGGTTTTCATGGTACATTTGATCTGGTGATTCCAAAACTTTTCATTCTTAAAAGTGTGTAGTTTTCCAAATGTAATGAGCTATAATAAAAATTTCTGATTATATGTATACAAATATACAATACACATATATGCATATATACATACACATATACACACATACATTTAAAATAAAGAAATCTTATATAAATTCATGTGCAAAAAGTAACTTTTTCCCTCTAACAAAGCTTTGTGGTAATCCAGTAGATTTCAGCAACAGTCAACAACAAACAAAATTAAACAACAATAAAACCAAACACAACAAATTGAACTAGAAATGTAATTCGGAAACATTGTCATTTTTACCCTTCATAAAGTAGATAGTTGATTTTTTGAATATGGATAAAACCAAAAGGACATTAAATTAAAAGAAGCTGCTAAGAATAAAATATATGACATACTTAACTTTGTTACTTTAAATGAAAAATGACTAATATAACATTATAGTGTTAAAAGCTGACAGTCACAAAAAAAAACTTTTCAAGCCTGTATTTGAAAATCAAATGAACAGAACATTTTGGGGAGGGGCTGGTTTAAGCTCTGTATTGGTAAAGTACAAGAAACTAAATTATTCCATTAAAAATGAGTATTCAGGGGCACCTGGGTGGCTCAGTCAGGTAAGCATCCAACTCTTGATTTTGGCTCATGGTTTGTGAGATTAAGCCCTGTATCTGGCTCTGTGCTGACAGTGCAGAGCCTGCTTGGGGTTTTCTCTTTCCCCGTCTCTCTGTGGCTCCCTCACTCACACTCTTTTAATTGGGTAGGGTAACATGTACTACGTGTGAATATGTCCAATACTAAGTGATATCTGTTACTAAAAAATTCCCAATATCACAAAATGGATAAAAAAGTGTTTTTAAATTCTTGGGGTGCCTGGGTGGCTCAGCTGGTTGAGTGACCAACTTCGGCTCAGGTCATGATCTCACGGTCGGTGAGTTCGAGCCCCGCCGTCGGGCTCTGTGCTGACAGCTCAGAGCCTGGAGCCTGCTTTAGATTCCTTGTCTCCTTCTTTCTCTGCCCCTCCCCCACTCACACTCTGTCTCTGTCTCTCTCTCTCTCAAAAATAAACATTAAAGTCCTTTTTTTTAAAATATCCAAGTGCAGTAAAATAAAACCTTCATGAAAAATGTTGGTTTTCATGCATATCACTGTGTCAACATACCCATTACTCTGATCTGCCACAAACAAGATAGTTTTTCACCCAAACAGCAGCAAAATAACGTTTCTTCGTGTTCAACAAAGGCGTAAGACTAACCGTTTTCGCTGGAGCGGCAAGATTTTCCATTTCTTCATGGGTCACCCAAACGTTGCCTGAAGGCTGGTGAGGCGGTTCAGGGGAAGCGGCGGGGTCCACAGGAGGGAAGCAGTGGTAAAGAAGAAAGGCAGCAGGACTGTAAGTTAACAGCAACACGACATGCTCTTGCCTCTATGGCATGCACAGGAGAGACAGCATTGCTGGTTTGCTCAGAGCTCCCTTTTTCTTCTACTTAAAAAAGATTAGATAGAAAGAGGCATGCTGTGAAGCTCATGTGGGATAGATTTAAGATGATACTCCTGCAATTATTAATCCGGAAAAAGGCTAAATCACAATTTGCATTGCAAAGGTATGTAGCTATTGGATCCATTTTTTTTTTTTTCAATCATGAAGAACTGATTACATTTGATCTGTGGAGGAACGTATTTGTTTTTTCTTCAGAAAACAAAGGCACAGGTACTTTGCTATGTGATTACCAATATTTCATTCACAAAGGTTTGATTCTTCAATGTCCTTGAAAAAAGAAAATTTGTTGTCAACACAAAGCTGAAAGCACTATCATCACGTGTCTGGAAAGTAATATCAGCTTTTCCCAAATGATTTCTTCCTTTTACAATTCAGTAGGTATGTTGTGTTCTTATATTCTTATAGAGAAAAAAGAAGTGAAATGCTATTTTTAATTTAATAAAGGGTATTTTTTCAACCTTGCTAAATATTGTTAGAAATTAAAAAAGCTAGGCTTCCTAATTTCTCAGCAGTGTGCTATACGATTACAGAGAAGAACATGATATATAATATATATAAAATTCCCTCCAGCAGGCACTGTTCTTTTATAAAGTCTCATTTGCTTTCTAAATAAGATAACCCATGATACTTGTTCTAGACACTGAATGATGTACAATTTCTAAACTAAAGTCCAGTCAGTAACATACAGATCAGACATTTTGTTGATGATAATGGCCCCTGGGAACCACTTCCTATTAAATTCCACTATTTCACTGGGAAATCCTTATGAACATAGCAAGCTTCTGCAAGTATGTCCGTCCTATAGTTACAATGGAATTAATATTCTATGCATTGCTTACTACTTGTTTTGGAAGGGGTCTAGAATCTGAAGTAGCTAAGTTGATGCACCAACATAAGCCTCCACCATAAATCACTCTGGCCTCTTCTACCAACACATATAGTATACATGTTAATTTTCCTTCTCTTACAAATTATGTTATTCAGTATAATTTGAAAAATAATTACATATAAACTAAATTGATGAGTATAAATCAATAAAAGAGAAATTTCATTAGAGAATTATATATATGAGTAATGAGTAATATAGAATGAGCATTTATATATATAGTTGAGTAACAAAGGGGAGTTAAGTAGTGCCCCACATTGGGTGTAGAGCTTAAAAAAAATCCCAGAGGATAGTCATCATATGTGCAAAATTTGTATGGTAAAAAAAATTCTCACTTTCCTACCATTTTGGAATTTAGAGTATATCTGAATTTTTCCCCTATAAGATAAAACTATGCACACCTATAAACTGTATTTAGAATACAGAGGTCATCCATGTTACTAAGAGCCCCTCCCCTCTACTCCCAGCTTTTGGGAATGGTGCTCATTATAAACAAAGAGGCACATGAGTGTATGAATCATTAAATCACTTGGAATAAATAGCTTTTATTAACTTTGTGTGTGAGGAGTGTACTGTACTAAAAACTCATGTGTCATATTCATGTGTCACATGCCCTTTATACCCAGTGACCACAGTGCTTTGCCTGAGTGGCTGTGCTGTTTGTTCAAAATGAGCTATTTTAAATGAATTTCCTCTCAGGTGGTAAGTACCTGAGAGGAAATTCATTTAAGCCAGTCTCCTTTTACAATGATTTCTGTAGCTTCTATCTTAACTGTGAATCCAAATAATTAAGAGCTTCCTCCTTCTACAAGAAACTTGACCAGTATTATCGCATACTGGAATTCATACCTGTATAATCTCTTTCACGGTTTATCTTAAAGTGTATATTTACCAGTTTATCATCATATTGTGGAATAGGCAAGATGCTGGAAGCCATTGGTTTTATCTTTAGCTTTACATGCAAAGTAAGTATATATGCAGGGCAATCTTCTAAAGTATGGTTGGCAACCTTTCCTAAGTTGTATGTTAGTCGTTCTCCTTTGATCTTCAAGTTTTACTTGTGAGGCGCACTGCCTGCTCCAGAATCTGGTGAAGGAACTCACAAAATAGCTTCTGCACAACCCAAACATTTAGACATTAGTGTAGGTTTCAACAAGTCGATTTTACAAGCAAGCCCATGCACAGAGGGCCAAGTATTCAGATTCCTTTCTCTTCAGCACCAGTTAAAGGTATGAAGCTTTCACCTGGGTGAGTCATAAAGTGGTGCTTCTGAGCAGAAGCATTTCAGTGAAGAGTGCATCTTAGATAAGAGCTGGAGTGGGAGACTTTGAGCAGCCAAAGGACAGAGGATACTGTGTTGGGGGCCAAAGATAAAGAGTGTGAAAAAATAGCTTGGAAAAGCAGAAAGGACACGGATCACGTAATTTGGGTGTGGCTCTCTGAGAACCGTTGAGAATTACTCATTCCTTGGCAGTCCATGCTGTAGCCCCTAATATCTTAGCTGGAGAATGCAAATCTGTAGTCATTTGTGTGTGTGTGTGTGTGTGTGTGTGTGTGTGTGTGTGTGGTTCATAGTCTGCATCTAAAAGGTGATTTCTAAAATTTCAACTATCTGAAAATTTACTAAATTATAATCAAGAGGCTTGAGGTCTACTATGCCACTTTTCAATAACTACCCTAGGACTTTCCCTAACCTCTCTAAATTTTAGATTCAACATCTGGTAAGTGGGCTAAAAATATACTTCATCCTAGAAAAAAAAAATATTGAAAAGTTTAAGCTGTGATATTGCAAATTCTGATACAGGCCTGAGACTAGGATAAGGTGGATGGGATGCCAAGGGAACTCCATTCAAGGATGCTCTCACTTTCCTGGCAGTGCAAATGCAAGGTCATACCCGACAGTGCGTGCCTCCCTCAGTTTTGTGTTTGACATGCCTCGATTGCCTCACCTTTGTCCAACTAGAGTAGAATATGGATATGGTATTATCAAATGAGAACTGGGAGAAAAATTCCTAAAGGATGTTCAGTATTAAAGCACTTACCTAATTAAATCATTCAGGAGAGATTTACGACAAGAAAATAAACATTAAAATGAGTTTAAAGGATAAACCATGAAAATTCATTGTGGGAAAATAATTAATTCTCTTGCCGTCAGAAATATAAAATAAGTAAAGCAGTCAGACCTCAGAATGATCCGAAACCTTACCTGCCTGGTAGTAACTTCTGTTACTTCCTAGGTCATTTTGCAGTATTTTTCTACTTTATAATTGAGTTACAAAGTAAATAAGCTTGAAATTTACTTTTTACAACCAAAATGGCCTAGATTCACATGTCTCCCTTATCTGAATTTATGTTTCTCAGTATGAGAAGATAAATACTTCTCATTATAATAAGACCAGTATTTGCACACTGATCCCTCACTTTATTATGAGGTTACTAATAAAGAAAGGAGGAACCAAAGCAGGCTGGAAGACTGCTGTAAAAGAGAAGAAAACAGAGTGCAGGAAGGAGTGTGTACTTATTATTAGCAGCATAAACTTGGGTAAACCACACAGCAGCTTGACCTTAGACAATTCACTTAACCTCTCTGTATATCAGTTCTTCCCATCTATAAAACAGATGTGATAAAAGTACTTATCTCATAGGGTTGGGCTTATATGAGTTATTACATGTAAACAGCATGTGACACTTAGACATCCAATGATGTCGGATATTACCACAATTTCTTTAGAAAAATACTACAGTTTCATTAGCAATTTTGTTACGCAATCTCCACTCAAGTAAGTCTTTCATTTAATAAATGCTGTTTCTCCTGTACATTATACCGACTGATTCCTATTTTATGCCTTACATTCCTGCTCAAATTTGCTGAATTCTATGTTCCCAAACCTATTTATTTCTACTGCACTATTTTTTAATTAGGCAACTGAAATATATACTACATAAAACAAAAATGAATTTGGCTCATGTATGAACACTAAGTTGAATTATTTGGAAAGACCAGTATAAGCAAACCTTAACACATTGCTATCAACGAGATACAACTTAATCAGTCTGGGGGAAAAAACTGTAAATGTTCAGGAGAATCTTGCACTCCAACAGAGCTTTTTAAGTAAAATAAAGTTATCACATTAAAAAGACACTCAAACTAGAAAAATTGAAGATGTTTTATAGATGAAGTTATAAAAGAAAGATAATGTCAAACTCCAGGCACTGGAATTGTACTCAAAGAAAAGTCCTAAGTGTTTCATCTAAATTTGCAAGTGCCTGAATATTTACATATTTTATCAAAGATAAAGTATTTAAAGCATGTACTTATTCTTTATGACATCCCTCTATAACCAAATATTTCATTGGACTGATATCTCCATCCCTATTCTATGAGGTAAGAGACCTTTCATTGTAACAGCAGCTCAGAAGAAGAAACAGAAAACTGGAAGATTAGGGTTGGCCCAAGAAAATAATAAATGTGAACATTAGATTTTCCTTTTGGTGGTTCAGCCCATTTCATGTAGACAAGAAAGGAGGCAGAATTAGAATTTCTTTTTGGGTAGAAAATTAAAAAAAAAAAAACCCAAGTGAAGTAATTTGTCTTTTTCTCTTAAGAATTTGAGGAAATAAGCAAGATACACCTAAATTAGGAACTCAAACCCAAACCTAAACACACAGAAACACCTGTATGACCTGAACTAGTCACAGTATTCTGGGAGACATAATACCATTTCCTTTAAAAAAAAAAAAAAAAAAAAAAGACAACCTGCTTTTTTATGTTTTTAAAATGTGAATCCTAATATATAATTTTATGTGATGACTTTAGTCTTCACTTTATATGGTGTATTCATTAATAACAATTTATAATCACCTTTTTTGCAAAGCAAATAGTATTTAAAATATATTAGAAAATGAATAAATACTTCCATATAGGTGGAGTAAAAGGAAGAAAACCTACTCAGTAGATCATTTTTAAGACAAATAGATACAACTTATCTTTTATGTAATTTGTATTAATATTTGGTAAAGGGCATATATACCCTCTCTGAATAAAGAATTTTTACACATTAATAAAAAGAGGTATAGTCCTAGAATTCTTTAGAAAAATTGAAGAGATTACTAACAGGTAATTCATTTAAATACCAAATCAATAAGCATATGAAAAAATTTTAACAGTAGTAGCATTTTTAAAAATATAAATTTAAGCAGCATGATAATGCTGATGAAAGGATGAAGAAAAGGCTACCCAATATAATTTAACAATTAAGATTGAAAAGTAATAAGAATATAAAAACCCTACATACAAATATTGCTATGGAAGTAATGAGTTTATGCAACAATATAACTTCATGTGTATCCACTACGGTATTGTGAATAACAATGAAAATTGTCAAATAGGCAAGATGTCCAACATTAGGGATTTGGTTAAATACGTTATGGTATTTCCATGAAGCAGTTATTCAGCAATTAAACATGATATTACAATTGCATATTTAATAAAGTGAGGAAAATGCTCATGCTATATTATGAAGTTTTAAAAAGAAAAATATAAAATATGATATGAAATAATTCATATTTCATATAAACAGATGAAGAAAATAGACTGAAAGTTAATCTGTCCAAAAGTGAATATTGAAAAAAATAATTTTTAATAATTAATAATATATTACCTGTCTTTGAAATGTTAAATCCTCTTTGAAGCCTTATTAGGCCAGAAATGGTTTCCCCTTCTTTGGAATTCCACAACTCTTTGCTTCTACCTAACACTGAGGAATTAAACTGTGTCATCTCCTACTTAATCTAGTGGTGAACAAGGCTCACCTTCTTTACCATAGTTATCCTTTCTGAAGTCCGGATATTTTATATCCTCTGTAATGGTTGGTAGAGCGACTTAACTTATACAATCACCACTTTTAAGATGAATTTTACTGACCACTCTCTACAATTTTCCAGGCACTGAATTAAGGCTTGGGGACTATGGAAAACTGATAATATCTTTGGTTGGCTTAGCACAGGATAAATTAAGAAGAGAAAATTATAAAATGGCTTTTGTAAGCATACAGAGTAGTAATTCAGGAAGGGAAGCGAACCAGATTTTGGCGTCTGGTGAAAGATTTCTCAAGGAAAAACATTCAAGATTCATTCAATGAAGGATGAGTTGGGGAAGGACAGTGATCCTGGAGTGGGGAAAATGTTTCAGTCACAGCACAGAGCAACTACAAAAGCTCATAATTACCCAAGAGCATAAAAGTTTAGCAAAGTGAAATTAGTTCTGTGTCGCTGGGGTCCTGACCTGAGGAGGTGAAGTTGAGGCTAGATCGTGAAGTCTCATAAATTCTCTTCACATTTGACTGTCCTTTAAACAACTGAATATGCTTTTACTTTTAATAGTTTGTGATTTAAATTTCTTAAGTTCACTTAGACATTTTTAGAAAAACAGTGCTCAATTATTCTATTTTCCAGTAAGAAATAAATGGATTAGGATGCTAAATAAAAATATAAAGCATATGCTACTTTTCATCTTGAAATTGTGACTTTAAATGTTCTTAATTTTGCATTTTTAGCAATTATGCATGCATTTGCTCTTAGGAAAAGAGTGCTGATATAAGCCAGTTGTGATGCTTCTCTGTCAGTTGGAAATTATGCAGGAAACTCTATCAGATCTGAATTCAGCTTACAATACCTATTTTAATGGCCTACTCAGCTTTTATTTTAAACATATTCTGTATTATTTTTTAGCTTGAGTAGTATTTTAGCTATAGTATACAACATTATTTACATTTAAAAATAATGTTATACATAAGAGTTTGTTAAATTATAGATTTTTTTCTACATCTTATTTAGAAAGAAGTTAAAATGGAATTATACAAGAAAGATAAAACCTTTTTAAAGTTGACCTGGTATTTCTGGCATTAGAATCTGGAATACTGGGAAGGAATGTAAAGATAGATACAATAAACATGAAGCTAGTTCTTTAAAGCTGTTTAAGACCACATAGAAAAAGTAAACTCAAGTTAGTTTTGTTCCTGAAAATTGCAATAAAGTAATACCACTTTTCTCTTACTTGCTACTCAAATTTCCCTCATTCTTCCATATTTTATTATTCTGCATTAAGAATAACAAATTTCCCAATTTCTTTGAGATCAGAGAAATTCAATTAACATCAGAAATCATATCCTTTATGAGCAAAAGATATAATTCAGAAATGGACTAAAGAAAGAATGAATATTATTTGGAGTTGTTCTTCCTATATGAATTTGTCATTTGGCATGCATTTTTTAGACATTTTGTTCTTTCCTAACATTAGGATAGGAACAAAATTACAGAAGAATAGGGATTTATAAATGAGAAACAAATAGAATTTGAAGGAAGGTATTCCACTTGGTATCTATAAAATATCAAATATGTGCATACTTTCATAATTATGGAAACTGCTTAAGCTAAGCACTGTATCTTCCAAAAGCACTAACGCCAACAACTCATCTCCTGAGATAATGGATGCTGCATTTTTTTAAAAAGGGGAACATCCTAAAAAAAGAGTAAAATTGGGGTCTTCTTGCCTGGGAGAAAAACCTAGACTTCCGTTAGAGACTAGCTCAAAAGCCTATCTTGGTTTCAGCCTTCAAGTCTGATAGGAATCACAGCTCCTCACTTGAAAACCTATTAAAAGTAGCAGCAAGGTTAATGAAGAGCAAGTGAAATCTCTTCAGAATAATTCATGCTGACATTGAAATGTGTGCTGCCACAGTCTCGCTCTGTGGACTTAGAGAGGCTGCTACTTGCCCAGCACTGGGAGAGGGAAGGAGCTCAGCTTGACTCACAGTTCGGGATGTCGGAGGAGCTGAAGGACTCGTTAGGGAAACCATCTCCTGGATTGCTAATCGCAGCTTTAAGCGATGCAGGGGATTGCTGATTCCAATTTCTCTCTGGATCTCAGTGTCTGATAAAGCAGACATGATGGCACCACTTTTCACGTTGGCTCGGCAGGCTGCTACATACCAAGCGGGCATTCCCAACCAGAGCTGTTGGATAGGGAACAAATA
Source organism: Puma concolor (assembly GCF_028749965.1). Taxonomy (NCBI): domain Eukaryota; kingdom Metazoa; phylum Chordata; class Mammalia; order Carnivora; family Felidae; genus Puma; species Puma concolor. The sequence goes on along the minus strand of NC_141673.1, from coordinate 38,116,959 downwards.
CATACACAGGTTATTCCAATAGTTACACAGTTTAGTGTCTTATGTGCCAGGCATTTTCCTAAGTACCTTACATGTGTGAACTGTTTTGTTGCCCACACCCAAAAGATAGATGCTATTATTATTTCCCCCAGATGACACAGAGCCACAGAGACATTAAGCCATTTAAAAATATCAGCTAGGCAGTGATGGAAAGGAAGATTTGAAATCGAGTCTCCAGGGTGTCCAATTTAACAACTAATTTATATTATTAGGCTAAACATAATAGGTGCACATCACCAAATCCAGCCCTGCCCATCCCCCCCTTCCCCCTCCCACCCCGCCGTGGGTTTAAGGGCAAGAACAGCCACAAGCTGCATTTGGTGAAGACTCAATTTACGTTTGTTTAATGCGTGGTTTCAATTTATAATTCTCCTTCGGAATTCTGAGTGCAAAGAAATCCAGCTGCCCTGGAAAGAGACTGAAGCCTGTATTGCATGTAGCTAGACTCCTTTCTCATGTGATAGTTGTGTGAACTTAATTTGATATCCTGCACGAACAAAGTTTTGGAGAACAAAATGATATGCTAAAGGAAGAGGCTAAAGCTATAAACATCTGGAAAACTTTAGGCAAAGAGAGTAACTAAATGAATAATGCATTAGAAATTAGGGATTCCAATTTTTCAACTTTGCTAAGATGCTCTTGAAAGACAATCGAATCAGTAGTGCAAGGAGCACAGCACAGTGTCTGCACACACCTTAAGCACTGGGTGAATGCCAACTCACATGGATTGTGTTGCAGCATTTGAATTACACACACTTAAAAATGGAATATTCTCTCCATTCTCCCTCCCCACCATCACTAGATAGGAGTAAGAAGCAAGGCACATGCGAGTAAGCAGTTTAAATCTTGGTCTTTAAGTGTCCAAAATATTGATTTTTTGGACTATTTTATTTGTTGACGTGAATAGAGTGAGCAAAAGGGAGAGAACATGAGTAAGAAGAGTGACAGTAAGAGAAAGAAGAAAAGGTATAAGCCAGCAAAGTCAACGCCAAGAGCTCTGGACTAGAAGGCTGGGCTCTAATTCCTTCAGTGTCACTGGTGAGTCATGTAACTTCTCTAAGCCTCAGTTTTACTTTCCTCATTTGTAAAACAAAGAAATTCAGCTGTATTATTTCCAGGGCGTTTTGGTAGGCAGCTTCTAAGAGGATCTTTGGGATTTCCTCTTCCTGATATTGCTTTTTCTTTTTAAGGTTTTTAAAAAAAATGTTTATTTTTATTTTGAGAGAGAGAGAGAGAGAATGAGAGGACACCAGTGGGGGGAGGAGCACAGAGAGAGGTAGAGAGAGAATCCCAAGCAGGCTCTGCACTGTCAGCGCAGAGCCCCACACGGGACTCGATCCCATGAACCGTGAGATCATGACCTGAGCCGAAATCAAGAGTCGGACGCTTAACCAACTAAGCCACCCGGGGGCCCCTCCTGACATTTCTGCCTTTGTGTAATTCTTTGCTTTTCAGTTTGGGCTGAAATCAGTGACTTATGTCTAATGGATTATGAAAAGGACAGGATGCCACTTTCCAGATTAGGTTACAAAGAGACTCTGGCTTCACTCCTGCTAGTCCTCTCTACTTCCCTCCTCTCAGAGCTCTAGCTTGGGGAATCCAGCTGCCATGTTGTGCACAGCCCTGTGAAGATGCCCACATGACAAGGAACAGATGTTTCTAGCCAACCACTGGCAAGGAACCCAATCATGACTGTGAAAACAGGAGTCAGCTTGGAAGTGGATTCTCCCCACGTTGAGCCTTAAGATGCCTGCCACCCTGGCTGACACCTTGGATGCAGCCTTGTGAAAGACTTTGATCAAAGCCCCAAGCTAAGTCAAACTCCTGACCCACAGAAGCTATGAGGAAAATAAATGCTGAGTTTTGGTGTAATTTGTTACATGGTAATAGGGGACTAACCTAGACATCCTTCTATTTAAAAAATTCTGTCATATTAGAAGGCTACTTGTTTCTATAGGGGAGACAAACAAACAAACCAAAAGCCAACTTTGAGTCATTGTGGCCTGGGCTGTGACTGAGGTAAAAGACAGGAGAGAGGGGAATCTAAGTAGGGCACATGACTGAATAGTTCATACTGTCTTCCAGCAGGTGAGACACAAGGAATTGGCCTTACCTTGACAGGTACCATTAAGTACCATTAGGTACCACTGATGGAAGATGGGACTTAATGTCTTAGTTCATCAACTCAACTTGTTCAAAAATAATTAAAGATCTAAACATACCTTCGCTGGACCCTAACGATTTTTCACTCCCTCTTTTTAAAGATATTTTTATTCCCATACTGAGTAATATTACCCAAATGCTTGCCAATACATTGTTATCAGTATCAACTCTAATTAGACTTTCAAAAAGGTTTTGGTGTGATAAATGGTGTGTGAAGCATCAGACTTCCTTCTGCTCATCATTCTGAGCAGGCTGTGCACATGAGGAGGTGCTAAAGGAGGTGAGAGTTAAGAGCTCTCATTCACTGGATCACCCCACTCATTCATCTTGTTTATTCCATTTTACAATTTGAGTCACATTAGGAAGCACATTATGAGCAATTTCTGTGTGCTCAGGATAGGTTTAATTAGCACAAAACTTCACTGCTTGTCATTTCCTAGCCCCTTAATGTCAGTAAATCTTTTTTTTTTCTTTTTTTAATCTAAGGGTTTGTTCATCATTTGCCAAAATAGGAGCTAACTCTCTGTCACTGCAGCTCATTTCACTGGAGTGACACTGAACAAAGAGCTGCTATTAATTTCGAGGTGTGTTTTCTTAAGCATTTTGACTCATAATTGATTTTTAAAGTATAGTAATTTTAAAGGCATGTTTGGAAGAAGCAGTTCTGATCATTAATATGCTAAAAATTCCCTGACTGCTGCGAGAGAATAAAATAAAGCAAGACATAGGCCTCTTTTACTCAGTCCAAGGAAAAAAAACACAAAGCATATTATTACATCTATCTATTAAAGGCTGTTTTTTAAACTAAAAAAGGGTTTTAACGTTTCATCACTGATTATTTGTTAGCCCTGGATATGATATGAAAGTGAGTGATTTTATAATCCCTAACCAGTTAAAACAATGGGTTCGAATTGTCTCTGCCAGGCAAGGAAAGCATATTTTCTTCTTTGCCCCGACATTGGCATATCCTGGTAGCTGCCGGCAGCCCACATTAGAGGACTGAATGGAACAGGCAAGTGAACACTACTAGTAAGTGGTATGAACTGGTCCTTTGTAGTCAAATGCGTTTCTTTCACTGTTGCAGTCTGCTTCTACTGGCCTCCACTGTGCTCAGGTACTGTTTTTATTTTTCCTGGCCCCCATGTTACATAGAAAATGCTGAATTACATTCAATTTAGACCCAGAAGAGAACAAGGGGATAAGTATTCTCTTGCTTAATTCCAAGTGTCTAAACCTAGCTGGCCTCTGGGTGTTAGAGAATTAGGTTCAGGAATCATTTTACAGGCAAAGAAATGGCTCTCTGCGCAAACAGGTGACAGTGATATCACGGATAACATGTTGAATATAGAGATGGGTCTTGTTTGTAACCTGCTGATGAGAAAGAACTCTAGACTGATAGACTAGGGCAGATGTTTTCTTGCAACATGAGAAATGTGGCTCAATACCTGCCTTCCCTTCTTCTAAAGATGAAGACAGTGAAATTTAGAGCAACTTCCTTTTATCCTACTGGGTGCTTCCTTCGGCCACAATCACAAGAATGCATCACAACAATGCTCACAGCCCCCTGGATAAAGCAAATATTCCCTCTATAAGCTACTCCAGGCTAGTGGAAAGCTATGACTTCAGGAACCCATCTTCACCTGTTTCTAGAAAAACTATCAAATTGAAGTCATTGATTTAAGAGCTTTCTGGTTTAATTCTCTTACCTCCAGCCATGCAACGACAGTGGGCCCATCCCACTGAGCAAAAGGTAATCCCTTCCTCCGAGCTTCTTCTAGAAGTTCATGCCTGAAGTACACAGCAAAGATCATTAGTCAGGTAACATGGAAAAAGATGGTAGTGATTAATTTAAATGCCAATATTTTTAAAAAACCAATAATCCTTCACAAGCTTTTTCTGAGTTAATATAGAATAACAGAATTCTTTCTTCCTCTTAGAAATACATGGAAATCAGCCATTGATTTTATGAGTAAAACATTGACATCTAAAAATAATTTCTCCCAACATTTATTCACAAAATTGAAACATTAAATGTTAATGGACTAAGAAGCTGAATTATATTATCAGCAAATATCTTAGCTCTTTAACAAGAAAACGGCGCACATGTGCATTTTCAAGCATACATTATGGGATCTAAATGAGGCTTCTTTCAACCTACTTACTTTCCCTTACTATTTCAATGATAGAGAAAATGTCTGAATATAGAGGCAGTGGATAAATTTGGTTATTTTATCCCCATTTAAGAGATGTGCCTCATTTTAGTATGCTCTCCAGGTCAAGGTAGCTGCATTAGGAGTTTTTTTTTTTTTTAATCTAGACTATGAAATTGCCTCTCATTTAAAGAAAACTCAGAGAGAAATTAACTTCTATTACTAGAAAGCAATGTAAGGTGTGAAATTCAATAGTACATTCATTTTCATTTATAATCACTCCTGTTTTTAATGAAAGTGAAACATTTCAATGAAAACAAATGGTTGTTTCTGGTAGCAAAATGTAAAAAGCCTTGACAAATGCATTATTAATCATTGTCCCTACAACTGAGCCTTATAATTGACATCCATTTACAAAGCCAATTTGAGTCATTTATTGTTAAAATATCAAATATGTGTTTTTACTGAAACTCAAATTGATATATACCTGACCAGGGCTATATTGGAAAATATATTCTGTTCCTTAGTATACTTTGATCTTACACACAAATGATAAAAATGTAGTGTATATTCACTCTTTTGAATGTGTGTCTTTCATGGTTAGGAATCTATCAATAATATCATATATGAACTCCAAAATGAAACATTTGATTATTTCCTACTATCAATCAATCAACTGATTTTTATAATTTGTTAAGATACAGTTGACCTTTGAACAACATGGCAGCTAGAAGCGCCAACTCCCTGCATAGTTAAAAACCTGCATTTAGCTCTTGACTCCCTCCAAACTTTACTAATAGCCTTGACTGGAAGCCTTACTGACAACATAAACAGTCAGTTAACACATATTTTGTATGTTATACATGTTTCATTCTGTATTTTTACAATAAATATAGAGAAAAACTATTAAGAAAATAACAGGGGCGCCTGGATGGCTCAGTCGGTTAAGAGGCCAACTTCGGCTCAGGTCACGATCTCGCGATCCGTGAGTTCGAGCCCCGCGTCAGGCTCTGTGCTGACAGCTCAGAGCCTGGAGCCCGTTTCAGATTCTGTGTCTCCCTCTCTCTCTGCCCCTCCCCTGTTCATGCTCTGTCTCTCTCTGTCTCAAAAATAAATAAACGTTAAAAAAAAATTAAAAAAAGAAAATGTGCGGATAAGTAGGCCCCAGCAGTTCAAGCCTATGGTGTTCAATGATCAACTGTACATAACCAAAAATGCTTTTCAGCGAGAACTTTCCATATTTGCAGTGGATGCTACCAACAAAAGTTCAGTGTGACAAAGAAACAAAAAGGCAAAACAAAAACTGAAGTTATAGCTGCTGAAGAGACACATAAATCAACTGCTGTTTTATCTGAATAGCAAGGAAAGCATAGGTGAATTCTGCAAGTAACTTTTTCAGCACCGAGGACAGGGAAAAGTGATCTCAGCACCCCTGAATCCGAAGTGAAAATTAGAGGGGCTTCCTCACCTGCCTTCCCATTGTCTTGCACTTCCCAATGACATTCCTTCAATGAAAACCTGACTTGAATAGCCTACTCTCACTGTTACTGGTATTGACAGAAATGGGTTGAAGGGTCAAACAACCAACCATCAGGTACTCATTGAGCATCTGTTGTGACCTTAGATCTGTGCTCAATGTGGAAGACATGGGCTCAGTTTTTCACAAGGTCCCTAGTTAGATAGAAAAAGCAAACACACGAACTGTCCAAAAACACAATACAATACACAAATAGATGCTAAAACTCAGTGATGCACATTCTGGGCGTGAGGATTTTGAAAATGGGTTAACAGCAATGGAAACGATTGGTGAAGGCATTTGGTAACTGAGCTGGCTTTGAAGGGCGTGTGGGAAGGCGTTCTAAGCAGGATATGCAGTAAGGTTGAGCCTGGACTATGTGCAAGACAATTGAGATTAGGCCTCCACAGAGCTGAGGATTATTATTAAGAGTTGTAATGTTATACCCAATAGGGAAGAAACACTTCCAGTTATGTAACAGCTGAGTGGCATTAAAGGAGAAGAAACAAATATACATTTACAGCTGGGTTTTTTTTTTTTTGGCCACATTTAGTAAAAAGGCAAGTAAATATGCACTCAACACCTAGGAAGTACATAACATTTAACAAGTGAATTATATGAGCTGTACAAAAGACATTTTTAAAAGTTAGAACATTTTAATTGTGAGACTTCTCACTAGTTCTCTAAAAATATTCTACCACACAAGCGAGAGTGAACTTGTTAAAACTTAAGTCAGATAATGTAACTTCTCTGCTCATAACCTTCAATCACTCCTTGTCTCACTCAGAATAAAAGCCAAAGCAGCAGTTAGGATCCGCCTCTACCCTCTCTGATTCAGTTGCTACCTCACACAGCAACACTGGCCTCCTCACTGATCCTGGAAATAGCTCAGGCTTCTTTCTGCCTCAAGACCTTTGTACTCACTATTGTCTCTGTATAGAATGCATATGCCTCCATCTCCACATGGCTCACTCCCTCTCCTACTTTTAATCTTTACTCAAATGTCACCTTCTCTGAATGTCTTCTTCCCTACCTCCTTCAACCCTCACTAGACATTCTTTATCCCTGTTCCTTGATTTATTTTTCTCCACAGTACTTATCTTCTAACACAGAGTATCATTTACACCTCCGTCTATTACATCCCACTCAAGTATAAGCTCAAGGAGGACTGATGTTTTCACATATTCTGTTTAGAGATAATTAGAAGAATCTAGAGCAAAGTCAGGCACTGACAAGGTGCTCAATAAATATCTGTGAATGTTGAACATGTTTGCCAGCGTTCACATTTAGGTACTTCTTTTTTTCAGTAAATTGAGTCTCTCTCTCTATATATGCCCCCATAATTGTATGGAGGCATATATATATATATATATATATATATATATATATATATATATATATGTATGTATGTATAGTCCAAATATCCTTTTATATTTTGGCTTACAATGCCATTCAAATGTTTATGTTTCAAAGAGTAAAAAAAAGTCCTTCAATTTTGCTTCCTCTTGAGCCAGTTTGTCAGAATAACATCCATTCCAGTTGATGCCAAGAATCTGATCTGGCCTGGAATCCCTGACAGGAGTCTGGTTAAGAGGCAATCCAATGTGCTCAGATAGTTCTATTCTTCATCTGAATAGAAATTTAACTGCACAGTTGTTTGTGAAATCTTTGCGTGATCTTGTTCTTGAAAAAGTTTTGTTTTTGCTTTGTTTAATCACAAACTCTTGTAACATAATAACTTTAGTAAGAGTATGCTAAGATAATATGAAAAATAATTCTAGTCCAGTGGATGCTATTCTTTGGTCCCCAGCTGGCAGGGGACCCTGCTGAATCCCCAGCCTTTGAACTGACACACTTGAAACTGGGGAGGAACTGCCGGGTTGGGGGTAGATGGCTGGGTTTTGCAGCAGGACTGCATGTCACATGACTTTGACTCCAGATGTGCTTTCCCTTTATCTGAGGGCAGTATCAACTGTGTAAGAAAGGCATTGAAATTCTCAGAGCAATATTACATTTAATTCTTCTCAATTAAAAAAAAAAAAACAACTCTCACCATATTTATAAGAGACATATTTATAGGAGACACATATCTGGGTGTATTCCATGAGAAAGAAGCAATGTTAAAAAAATAAAATAATATGGGCAATGCTATAATAATTGGAAATCACTGAGTTTAACACATGAAGATTTCCTAACAGATTATTAAAGGTAGCATTAATTGTATGGGGGCATGCTTCTTTCCACCAGATATTTTGACAGAGAAACAGTGATCTGAATTGTTTAGGAAATATAAAATAAAAAACTGATTTGCCACAAATAGGCATTTTGAATATGCTGGTGTTCTCTGTTCAAACACCCTATGTGTGAAAAGGTATGTATTTATTCTGTACCTGAGATTCAACCTTTTCAAAGGTCAGAAGACAGTTCTTCCAGAGCAAGGCTAGGATCAACTTTCCCTAGTATAAGTGTGAGTCTGGAAACTGCTGTTTTTCTATCTAGACCTGAAGAAATATTTTTGTTTTTCTTTCTTTTTTTCTCCAGACAATCTAATATTTAATCATCCTTTCCCAAAGGATCACTTATATATCACTATAGTTATGGATATGCATTTTTGTTTTAAGATTTAGACTAGATTTTAGAGAATACCAGTAGCACTTCCTTTTAGAAATTCTATCTGACATAGGGTTGTCATCACCTGTGTGAAAACCCAAAAAAGAAAAGTACTAAGTGTAAAGGAATGTCATTTTGAGTAAGAAAAATTTTTGAACTGTTGACTATTTTCAAGAAACACATTTTCATCTCTAATTAAGAATGCCATTAGACTCTCTTGAAATAGGTGTCAATGAGTTACTGTGACTGGAAAGTGACACCTTAGGAAGGCCCACCAGGTGCATGAGTCATTTGCATGCTCAGATATAACTGTGCACAGGGAAGCCTGTGCATGCTATGCCTCGTCTGAGATAGGAACAAGGTTGGGCACCCTAGTAATAACTAGACCCAAGGATTTCTGAATAAAAATCGAGAGTGTCTAAAAAATGTACATGAATCAAAGGCAGTTGCCAGGCTTGTAGTTTCTTACTCCTAATCCACACTAATTTAAGCAAGTTTGACTTTGCTTAAGTGACTCAAACCAAATGGAAATGTCTGGCTTCTGCTTTTTTTTTTGGTTTTATGTCTCTGCTCAACTATTACAGTTTTAACCTAATTGGTACAGTATGCTTGCATTTGTAAGCCATGTTTCTATCACACTAAACAATGTCCTCATGTCTCCATGCCTGGTCTCCCCAGTCACTTTGTCTTGATTTTTAAGACATACTAAAATACTTCCCTGAAGCCATCTTTTCTCGCCCCTGAGGCAATATCCACTACATCTTTTTATAAGCCCCCTAGTATACCAAGCATTCTTACCTAGAGTACCTTTAACATTTTATTGACTCAGAGATTCAGTTGGTCTTATTCTTTGCTGAACACAAAACCTGGTACGCGGCAGATCGTAAAAATGAGATGACTGACTACCTAACAAATTTGGTTCATCCTGGAGTAGGAAAAGTCCCTGTATTCATGCCCTCACAGTAGGGGAACCAACTTACAAATCAAAAAAATTCAATCAAGTGTTAAACTCTGAAAAATAAAATTCATTAATTACTCAAAAAAGTCACAGACCATAAGGCCAGTAAAGTCTCCTTTCTCATATTCTTCCCAACATGAATGGTTCATCACTGTCAGTGAAAATAGACTTTATTCTCAGACCACTTAGCCTCCAATGCTATTTTGGGATTGCCAATTTGTGATATGACTGTCTGAATACTATACAGTACCCTTTCCTCTGTCACTCGGGATGGCCATTTCAGTCACTTTCCATTTAATGCCTGCCAATTTCCCCCTTCATATTTTCTATTTCATCTTCTTTACTTTCTATTTTCGTCACCACCATACTCCTTTTTTTTCACCCCTTTAATTGGCCCCTATGTCTAGTCCTCTAACCCTCTTAATACACTGGCATAAGAAGAAAATCTGCCATGAGAGCAAAAGAGGTAAGGAAGCAGCCTCTAAAGTCTGATGGTTTGGGCCTGATTCTTGGTGCCTCCTCTTCTTAGCTGTGCATCCACAGACAAGTCACTTTACCTCTTTGTACCTCAGTTTCCTCATCTGTAAAATAAAGCTGACCATACTAGTCCCTACCTCAGGAGGTTGCAATGCAAGTTAAATGAGAGAAAACATATGGTAATGTGATTACAACAGTGCCTCACACAAAGGAAGCAGCTAATAAATGTGAGGTGTTACTTTCGTCATAGTATTGTCCTCTGAAAACCTGCCAACAGCTTCTTAAATGCCTAAAGTATAACCCTCAACCTGCATTACGAATACTAAAATAGGTTTAGTCTTGACTTACCTTTCTAATCATCTTCATTCACTTCTAACCAGAACTGAAAAACTACTTTTGCATATAATTTGTGCATTCTAATTTCTCATTGCAAGCACCATTTTCCAGGGCTGGTAAGTTCTTTCCCTTCTTCAACTATCAAAATCTTTCTGTTTGCCTAAATTATGACCCTAGCTTTCATTTTGTGATAATCCCATTCCATAAAGACTCTTTATCCTTCAAAGTCTGGAAACTTCTACTGTGTCAGTATCACTCATACAGATTGGTGATTAGCACCACATGTGTGCGCCTCATATCCCACCCCCAACTCTAAAGTCCTAGAGATGAGAGCTTGTCCTTCCACTGCATCATGCTTTTCATCATCTGCTCTAGCCAAGAAAATCTTTCGAATGACTGTTATACTGTAATCCACAAAACTCTCAATGTTGACAACCACCTGGGATCTTTGATCATAGGATGAATTGTAAGTATTTTGTTTTTGTTAACATCAAACTATGCATCGCATCTTAAAAAGGAATAAGCATTTTGTTTAGCAGTTACCTATACTGGCTGCTCAGAAAGAGAAAAACATGCACTCTCTAACATTAAATAAGATATTTTGCAAATTGACTACTACCAAAGCTTCTGTTCAAATCCTCATCATTCGCGGATCATGGCAAAGGACTCCCAGAGTCTCTCTGTCTCTGGTACCCCTCCGCCCATGCTTTTTCCAACTCCCAGTGAGAACTTCCTAAACGCAAATTTTTGTTAAGACTTGCCTACTTAAAAACCTCCCCGTTGTCCTAAAAATAACGGTCAAATATCTTAGCATGATGAAAAAGACCCTTAGTAATCTAGCCCCAGCTCTCTCCAGACTCTTCTGCTCAATCAGTACTGAAACACTTGCCATTCCCCCATACCACATTCTACTTGACCCTCTGTGACTTTTATCTCCCTTTTTCTTCTGATTGAAACATCCTTCTTTGCATCATAATCGTGGCAAATTCATACTTGTCCTTCAGGCATAGCTCATGCTTTATCCTTCCTGTTAAGATTCCAAGACCTCTCCCAGGCAGAATTAATTTTCTCTTCTACACAAATATTATGACTTGTGCATAGTCCACTGATTGCACTTATTACACCTCTCATTTAAAATTTAAAAATATATTTAAATGTAATTTTTTAGATTTTACTACAATTCAATATAGTACGTACTGTAATAGAGATTTTTCTAATGTGACTTCTTGTTTCATTTAAACCACTTTCTATTCTTCTGAGATATGATATCATGGTTTGAAAGAGCAAAGGTTCTGGATGTAGACAAATTAGGGTTTAGATCCCGGATAACAACAGCTAACACGCATTGCCACAAATTCTGTGTGAAACGCTATCCTAAGAGCTTTGTATGGATAATTTCTTTAAGCTTCACAACAATAAGATACATATTGATACTCATTTGCAGATGAGGACACTGAAGAACACAAACCACTTGGAGCATAGAGTCAGCAGTGGTAGAGCCAGAATTTGAGCCCCAAGACCTTGGCCACAGAGTTAACTTTCTTAACCCCCATTCTATCCTTTAGCTAATTAACCTCTTGAACTTTTTGTAACTGAAAAAGGAGGATAAATTGATTGCAATAATTTGATTATATTAAAAGCAACTTCCGGGGCGCCTGGGTGGCGCAGTCGGTTAAGCGTCCGACTTCAACCAGGTCACGATCTCGCGGTCCCTGAGTTCGAGCCCCGCGTCGGGCTCTGGGCTGATGGCTCAGAGCCTGGAGCCTGTTTCCGATTCTGTGTCTCGCTCTCTCTCTGCCCCTCCCCCGTTCATGCTCTGTCTCTCTCTGTCCCAAAAATAAATAAACGTTTAAAAAAAAAAAAAGCAACTTCCTTGTTGGTATTAAATAAAATGGTATTCTCCCCCTTTTCTTTCTTTTCTTGTGGTTCATTTATATTCAGAAGTGGCACATATTTATTTGACCTCCTGGGTAATATGTATAATCTTTACCCGCTTACTATCACACGCTTTAATTCTTAACATTATCAGATAAATAAGGAGCTTTGCCTTTTCTTTTCTTCTTCCTCCCTAATATCAGGTTCTGCATCTCTGCCAGAGGAACCAAGATTGGTCTTGATTTTCTCACTGGGATGGACCAACTGGATTGCTTGCACTTTGTGTCAGTTCAATTGATTTTGTATAATTGCAATATAAAGGAATTCTCTGATTGAAAAATATATCTTAAGGGCTTATTAATTTACTGTGGCACATGACAAGTAATTAGTTATTGATATAACCAGAAGAAATAAATACGTGGCTTGATAAGAACCAAGAATAAAACATAAGTCAAAATAATTTGACAGTTGAATCTACTTCTTAACAGTATAGTCCAGAGAATAAATCTCTCTCACATAACGTAGCAGTAAATTTACTTATACTTCATTTCACACCGTTATTAATTGTTCCATTAAAATTCAGTAGTCAGGAGGGTAAGTAGGATATGATCTCAAATTCCCAACAGACGATGAGCTATACGTCTATCATTCAGAAATATAGACTTGTTGATCAATGCTATGAAAATCAACATTACATATTTGAGAAACTATTTGAAATTCTGGTCAGCAAGTATGAACAAAATGTGGTGCCACCCACATTTTTTCTAACATGTGCAAGCTGAAAATGTATATCTTAATTAACATAATTTTTCTAAACAGAAATGTCACAAATCCCAATCAGCTGCTTCAGAACATTGATTGCCTAAATATACATATTTAGCTCCATAAAATTAAGAGTTTCGAATTCAACATTAACAAGGTTGACTTGATTTTAAAAAGCATAGCATACTGTGATTTTGTGTGTGTGTGCAAGTGTATGTGTGTTTGTATATCCTATAATGGCACATTTTCACATGAAGTGCATATAAAATCCATTACACTTCTAAGTACTATTTTATTTGGATTCCAAGAACACATGCTAGGTTGTTTGGAAATGAAATAGTTTGACGACATTAAAACCAAAGTTTATTCATACTGAAACCTTTTTTCTTCAAGCTGCTCTGAAATGGAGGGCACAGTCTCAGAAACAAAATGTAATTTATTTGTGAATTTGAGTTGGGATTTACATAATTTCTTTCCTCACTTTATTTTGAATTTAATCAGTTTCAAAGCCATTAAAAAGGTATAAACACACACACACACACACACACACATGCACACACAGAAATGTGATGAAGCAATACAATTACTCATGCTGTTACTGAAAACTAAAGGGATTTGTATTACTTTCCATTAAACAATTTCATTTTTGAAAGATTCTGTGGTCTGTTCTCCCTAGTCACCTCCTGATAGTAAATTGGGGACTTATTGGAGGAACAGTGGTAATTTTCAGGTTATTTGGATACCATTTAGACTAGATTACCTCAGTGCCTCATCTAATTTTCGCCCTCTTTAACTCAGAGTTTGAAGTTTATAGTTTTCATGGTTCTTGAGGTTATAGATATTTTCTCATCCTCTTGTGAGGTTCAGGAAGTTGATAGTAGTGTCAGTAAGTACAGAGAACATGTCAGTCACTCAAGGGTACGCAAAACAAATGGGAAAGCTGGGGCTTACATTCTTACCTTCTCATTCCTAATTCAGGGAATGATCTTTCCACCTCCAATCTCCTATCTTCACTAAGTTTGTACTATCTTCTCCTGACACTTTAACCTCCTAAACTTTCTTTTGGCAATTCTACCGGGGAAATGATTTTAAAGTCCTAAAATGTTAAATTCCAGGAGCGTGTACAAGACGGCAAGAATCTCAATTTTAGAATGAAGACAATTCCATCAGTTTCTTAAAGTACATAAACGACAATGCATCATGCATTTATTATTTTTCAATATTTAATTCAAAAGGTGAAGGGAAAATGAATGGGATTATTCATTCATGGGATTGAATATTTTCAATATTCAATGGGATTATTTTCCTTATGAAACTTAAAAACCATGAGAAGACAGACCACTGATATTACATGATAACATGAAAACAATATTTTAAATCTAATATCTAGAATATTCATTATATTTAAAAAGAGCTTACAAATTTGGCTATCATAGTTGAATAGTACCCTAACCACGGCTTGCCTTGCATTTTTAAGAACACTTACTAGGCTTTCCTTAATATCATAAATTATCCTAACTGAAGTAAATTCTGCATTACTAAATAATTAGTAGTACTAACTAGAACTTAAAATTAGAGTAGAAAAATATAACAAATATAAACCATACTAATGAACTAAGCAATACTACAAATATAAATATGTTATATATATATATATATATATATATATATATATATATATATATATTTGGTTTTCAATTTAAAAGCAATACCTTTCCCAAACAGAAGTGTTTTTAAAAGCTCACCATGTTACCAATGTAAAAGTTGAAACCAATGTAAATATTTTATAAACGTTATGCATAATTTGTTTTACTTTGAAGCCCCATTTGTCTTAGGAATAGATAATTAACATGTTTTCATTTTAGTTCAAAGAGAAGGATTTAAAATTTTATACTGTAATCTGAGATGTTTAGATTTTTAAATCTTTGAAAATTAACCTGTAGTACAGGAAATAATGGGAAGCACACACAAAACCAAAGGAATAAACCAAAACCAAGGATTACTTTGGAATCTAAGTGTAAAAGTCCTACTGGGGAAGATCCAACATTTATCCTCTTCATTTAAGTGCAGTTCTAATAATTAACAAAGAAGTTTGTCTCTGGAAGAGAATGTGGGTGGAGAGCCACTAAGCACTAATGAGCACACAGGCCAACCCAGCCATGCAGCACAGTCCAAAATAACAATGTGGCCTCCAACTATTACTTAAGCCTCACCGAGTGCCACACTAACTCCTAAAGCATGACTTGAGAAGGAAGGAAATGACGTCTGGAATATCTTTTGACGTGTGTCTAATAGAACTGAATAAACAGAAGTGCCTGCAAGGCCAACATAATTAATTTGAGTGTGAACATTTCTCTGAACCAATGATTCCTTTTACAGTGTGGAAATGAATACACTTTGCAGTTTTCATTTTAGGTCAGAGGCAGTGCAGCTTGTGTTAAAACTGAAAAGAGAAATACTAAAGATAAAAGACAAAAAGGATGGTGCTGAAAATAAACATGTTCAGCAGCCATTGTCATTCAACTTACCCAGATGTGCTTTTCATGAGATGGAGAAGGATGGATGGAAAAGAAAAGCACACAAATGTTAATGGATACATTTTAGTCCAAAGAAAGCCATGGAATAAAACAAGAGCATCATTTCAGATGTGCAAAAGCTCAGATATGAGAAAGACATGGTGTCTTTTTTTTATTTCACCGTGGCACACATACTCACTGCGTCCAAAAGCATGATCAGGTTGAGGGCAGGTCTAATTGTTGACTAGTAAGTCTGTCTCTTGAAAATGAGCCACTCTGAAACATGCATGACCACATTTTTCCCAGCCTCTAGTATACTCCAGGAAGAAATCAGGCATTTTATTAAAGAACATTCTTTACCTCAGGCCACTCCTGGGTTGTTTTACAAATAGAAGCAGCATTTACAAAATGGTGCTCAGATTCTCATACAGCCTTACATGTCTACTGTTCGAGCTCAAGAAAAAGTACAAGAGACCCCTGGAGAGGCAGCAACTTAAGAGAGCACTGGTGTGAGTGTCAGAATATCGGGGTTCTAGTTTTTATACATGATTTGGTCAAAATTACCAGCAGGTTCTGATTTTCAATCTCCTTACCTTCATATGGGGCAAGAAGAAAATTATACATTCAGGCCCATAACTGTAATATTCTAACAAATGCCATAAGAATAATAATTTTTATAATATGGCATTTGCCAGTAATCAGAACATGAGAAGGATAAAAGAATCCCATGACTCTTTTCCCCTTGCTACAATAATTCCTTCTCCTCTGTTTGAACTGGCAAAATAAATGTTGTTTGTGCCAACTGAGTCTTGACAGAAACATTTACTTGGACAGATGTTTATAAATGTTGCTCTGAGGAAAAAGGAAACTAGTTTGGTTCACCAATATAGCCATAAATCATCGCAAAACAGCATTGATTTAAATATAATTTTTGAGGTAGCCCACTTGCTCCCTGGATATAGTAGTGGCACTGGGAAAATATGGAATTTAAATAATTCAACAAAAAGCCATGGTAATATTATTTAAAATTTTCTATACAAGCATAGTAGACCAATTCTTAGAAAAAATAAAACTTTTACTACAACTCATAAAATATATTAAATATAACAAAATATGAAGCAGAAATCCATATCTCAGATATTAGGCAACTTAGAGAGTTTCTTTTTTATTGCTCAGTCATTATAAAGAAAAGGTTGGCGTGCAATGAAAACACCCTGTACGTGCCTCATCTAAATGCATTCATTCAGAGAAACCATGTATTATTTTATTAAATAGGCCTTTTGGAGAAATGCGTATTCTTTGACCTTAGCTCCAGAACAGCTGTGGGAAGCTCTTTAAATATTCACATAAACAAAAACATAAATGTCCATACATATTGGCACCACAATGACCTAAGAAATTTAAGGCATTTTTTTTTACATCATACATGGAACAGAAAGAAAATTAAAACCAAAAAGAGACAGTTTCTAAATTGTTAAAATGGCTTTCCTGTCAACGTATCTGTGAACTCTTTGATGAGCTCTTAAAAAAGGCAATTTCTGAGCTTTCCAGGAAAATTGCCAAAAACATTTGGGGCCAGTTATTCCCATGGACAAAATCATCTTTCTCAGCCTACCAGTTATCTAGTAATTGCTCTCCAATAAAACAAGTTGATTAAATATGTGCACAATGGAATATTAATAGTCCCCATGTATTCATTTAGCATTTTCAAAAATAGAAAACTAATATCAATAAAAATACCTTAAATATAAAATGTAAGAGAAATTATGAAACAAACAGGAAACACAAATATAAAAAAACATTCAAAAAGTATTACTTAAATTTCTAATATATTTGTTATCAATTGTTAGAAGTTTTCTGATTTTTCAGAGTTTTTATGAACTTTCTTATTCTCCAGAGTCAATTGAAAGCAATACTGAGCAGTTACCTCACTTTAGAATATTAAGGATTTCAGCTCATGATGTAAAAAAAAAAAAAAAAGTCCTGCAAAGGACAAAAAGCTAGTCATAAATGACTCTGACATATCCCAGAGTGGTAAATACTCTAAATTCATGTCAGAGGGAATATATATTTGCAGAGCTTTTTCATCTGGATAAAGTATTTAATTTTTCTTCTATGTTCTTTCCTACAAGCAGTTATTTACAATAACACATAACCTCATTATTCATTTTCTCTTCACTCCAGATTGTCAAGGTTATGATAACATCAAGACAGATTCTGTGAAAAATAAATGTTCTTCATGTAAAGATCACTGTGAGTAATAGGCAAATAACAAGTTTTAATTGACACAGAAAAAGAACAGGTTTTAAGTTACCATTTAATGAATATGATCAAATCCAATTATTGGCATGTTTTCCTTGGGAACATCAGCATACATCCAGACACAAGTAGACATTACCAGCGAACATCTGTCTTTTTTCCAAAATGGTGCCTGAAACTGTTCAGATGTCTCATTTTAATCTTCTACATCTCTTACTACATGAATGGGCCATTTCCTGTTTATAAACTAGTCAACTTTGAATGTTAAAACTTCACATGATACATAATTCACTACATGAGCTTCATATGTGAATGAAACGTGATTGCTTCTCTCTTAAGGTTCAAATCGGTGACTCAGAAAGATTTTAAAATCAATTATTAATACCAGATTGAGGAGTGAATGGGTAGCAACTGATGTGAAAAAGTAGAAGAAAGAAAGGATTTCCTTTCATAGGCAAAACCTGAGAATGTTTAAAGAAGAGAGCAGAATTTGAAAGTATAAGAGCAAATAAGAAGTCAGCACAACATGACTGAGAGACCGGGAAGAGATGAGCACTCAAGCAAGAGAGTATCCTAGTTTCCTGTAATAAAACAAAAGAGGGGCTAGTGTTAGTATGCATTTGGCAGCAAATAATTTAGGGCACTCAGATGGTTTCTTCCTTCTCTCCCTCTAAAGCAGAATGTGAGTTCATCTGCAGAGGATGCAGCTTTGAGAACAGTGGAGTTCTCTAACAAAAGTTTCAAGGAGTAGAAACAAGATTGGTAACAGAAAAATACTGTAATTACAGGGCACTGATGAAATGCCAAAGGAAGCTGGCCCGAAGTCTTGTACTATAATGTTCTCCAGCAGCATAAAGGTGTTCAGTTGTAGACATAGAGAAAGAAAATTCATTGGTGGCAGCAATAGTGGCATGTGGATACAACCAAATGAAAGAAGAGCAAAAAAAAAAAAAAAAAAAAAAAAAATGAGGAATTTTTGAGTGTGTTGAAATCATGGACGTGGAATCTAAGCTAAATAGGAAGCAAGGAGAGAACAGAAAGGGGCAACTGTGCTGGGAAAGGATAGAAGTTAAGAAGAATGATAGTTGAAGAAAATGACAAAACAAAGCTGAGAGGAGACTATGGTTAGGAAGGAATGATCTGTTTGAATTAGTAAGAATTAGTAATTTTGGAATAAGAGTGATTTGGAGGAGATGAGATGATATAGAATATGACCATGGAAGGTGTCTGACTTGAGTAGAGAATGGCATTGGAAGCCATGACACTTACAGATTAAATTGTGAGTGGGTGATCTATGTGGATATTAGGGCACCACAGGGTGATGGAAAGGTTTACTTTATGTATAAAGACATGGGACACATTGAAAATAAATAGTCAAGCATATTTCTAGTGATCTTTATAAATGAAAGGAAATGGTTCAGAAGTTTTCAGTATGGTTCATCATCACACTACTGCAGAAATAACTTTAAAGTTAATACTGATTTCACTCTAGTTCCATCTGTGTCATTGCAATGGCAAGATTTCATTCTTTTTTGATGGCTGAGTAATATTCCATTGTACATATATACCACATCGTCTATATTCATTCATCAGTCGATGGAGTTAGAGTGTATTATGCTAAGTGAAATAAGTCAGTCAGAGAAAGACAAATACTCATATGTGGAATTCTGGAAACAAAACAGATGAACATATGGGAAGGGGGAAAAGAGAGACAGGGAAGCAAACCATAACAGACTCATTCCTATAGAGAACAAACTGAAAGTTGTTGGAGGGAGGTGGGTGGGGGATGGGCTAGATGGGTGATGGGTACTAAGGAGGGCACGTGTTGTGATGAGCACTGGGTATTGTATGTAAATGATGAATCACTAAATTCTGTTCCTGAAATCAATATTATACTATGTTAACCTAAAATTTAAAGGAAAAATTAGAAGGAAAAAAAATCAAGTTAATACTAATTTCAAATAGTTAGAGATTTTTGAGACTCTTTTAAAGAGGTTAAGAAATCTTTATTCTTCTAAGAATTTTGTTCATTTGCCTAGCAAATCTAACCCAGTCAAACACAGTTAAAGTTGTGGTTCTGTAAAATCTGAAACAAAGACATTTCTTTGTATTTTTACATACATGTACATAAAATATACATATATCCATACATATGTTTTTAGGGGACATATAGAACTAGTTTTTAAAATAAAACTCTGGAAATAAGATACAGATAATCACTGCTCTCCTTAGAAATGTAGAAACAAAGAAAAGAATCTTATTTGATAGGTGGCTAATTTTAAATAACTGTGGGAAGAGATAGCATCTTCAAAGACCTTATGAAAAACCTATGCAGAGCCAATATAAGATCCTATATTTGTGGAAACAAATGTGGAGAATTCTTTCCAGATTAAGATGTCAGCATTATATTTAAAGGTACCCTAATTAGTGACTTTTTTCTTCTAAAAAAGGAGCTTAATTATCCTTGGTATTCGATACTAACTTTTTAAGTTTTATTGGAATGAATTGTGTAAGATTGATTCAAGCACACATTTAAATTTCCTACATAGCTTATTTGTAAGTGCTCATTACCATTCTTACATCAAACTTGGAGATATTATGTGTGGCTAATTATATGAAAAAAAGAAATTTTATAACACAGCTACATTTTGTGCTTTGAAACTATCTCCTCTTCCCAGTATTAAAAGAAATAGTTTGGTTTGAATATATTTATTGCTCATGTTGAAAGATGGGATAAGGTCAGATGACAAACTAATTATCCTCCAGAAAAAAAAAATACTACTCTTTTCGGAGTATAAAGAGGGTGAGGGATTCTGTATTGACTCCCTATATAAACCATTCAAATATATAGGATATAAAGGTCCAGCTGACAAACAACTACATACTTTAAATTGCAGCTTTACCCTGAGATCCCAAATAATTTAGAAAAAGGCTGGACTCAAGAGATCCAGACTCTTGTATCATACAGTGCCTGGAAAGCTATGTTTCCTCATAGGTGGAGGAAAATCTACCTCAAAGGCTTTGTGAAAATTAAAAGATAATACATGGAAAATATGTAGTATAGTACCTAGAATACTGTAACTGCTCAATGTGATTATCAAATTCTTATTACATATATAATAAATATTATCATTACTATACAAAGAATGAGGAGGAAAATGGAACAGGGGTAATTACAAACAAGTATTAGATATTAAGTATATTAAGACAGTAACATACAAGATGGGAAGTAGAGAGAGATAAGGCTGGTGAGATAAATAGGAACCAGATGATGCAGGGATTTATGGGCCATATAAAGTCATCTGGAATTTATCCTAGAGAAGCTAGATAATAACTGAGGGATTCTAGGCAAGTTCAGAAATATAATTTAGATAGATCTCTTTAGCTGAAGTACAAAGAACGGATTACAGGAAGGCAAGAATGTATCATGGTTTTAGTATGATGATCTGAAAAAGGAAAGAAGAAAACCAATACATTTGAGAGATTTTAAAGAGATAGTATATGGAGCAAGAGTATACAGAGGTGCACAGAGGTACACAAAGGAAGAATAAGGACAAGGACGACCAAGGGCAAAGATGAAGCCTAGTTTTCTGGTTTGGTCATCTGAGTAGAAGTCACTGCCCTAGTTCCTATTATTTTCTTAGGATTTCTTCTTTACTTGAGAGTTCTTTCTCTTGGCAGAATCTGGATCTCTGTTGTTTATACCCCACACATTCCTAATTATTTCTAGCATACCTTGAAGACATGTTTGATATAATCTTGCTATACTGGTCATGTTCCTTGGAACATATGCTGGTTTGAATATATCCACTTAAAGTATATTTCCCAGAAATTAACACAATATCCAACTATAATCTGAGCAGTACATAGAATTTTGGCCCTATCCATTGCTTTTATCGATATTGAAAATCATTAACCCCCTTGCTAGACATTGCTAACTTGTCTTTTTTGTAGAAACAGAGATCTTAGGAGTTGCAGTTAAGATCCCTCTATACCTACAGGCATACCATATCCCCCATACACAAGTAACCAGTAAGTAGAGTCGTAAAATTGGATGTAGAATTATATAAACACCCCTATTAAACTTTATCTTGTTAGATTTGGACCTCTATGTAAAGGTCTTCCTTAAATAAAATAATTTATCTAAAAATTTAACTATGTCTTCCAGCTTCATTCTTCCACAAATCTGATACTCTTATTTAAGTCACCTGTGAAAGAACTGAGTCTGTCACCTTCTATTTTACTTAGTCCTCACCAGTTCTTTTGTTCAGCCCCTTCGGTTACAATGGTTTCATCAGTTATAAACCCATTTTGTTAGTTTCAATCCAATCTTGTGTCTAGAAGTAAATTAAATACCTTGCTGAACTCAATAAATGGTGTTTCTACAGTATTCTTTCCTCCTCTACATGTCTAGAAAATGTTTGAAAAGTTTAAGGGCACAGTTTATTCTTAAAGGATTCCGTTTACTCTTGGTAATCAATAATCTCCTTTCTTACTGATCAAAAATAATCTAATAAATATTATAGATTTATTTTGGCAACTAACAATGAGGTGAGCAGTTCCTAGCTTGGAGAACAACTTTGAAATAAGAACATTAGGTAGCTTTAGGTTTGCAGCACTTTTTTTTTTATTCTGTTCAAAGACAAGTGATTTAGAGAAAGGATCATGGCCTCTGAATACCTAAGTGCAATTATTTGTTTTCACATCTGTATTTCTACAAGTGCTCTGAAAAATGGAACTGTGCAATTTGAATATCAGTAGTTTCCAACACAGTTCTTGGGACATAATAGGCATTAAGGGAATGAGTAAAAAATGATCATTTGTGTATTCTATTAATCTAGGATATACTTCAGTAAAGACAAATGATATGGAGTTATTTAGAAAAGGAGATCATTCTTCTAGTATATGTAGCTATCTTAAGTTTTAATTTCCTATTACTAATTTTTATTTTAATCATTCCATATCATAAATGTTTCCCCTGAGCAGAAAGTATAGAGACTATATAGCACTTCTGTTCTACTTATTCTGATCTATGAACATTGCACTGTTGGCTCAAAACAGCAGCTCTATTCATTCTGAATTCTTTTCCTTCCTTCAAATAGATAAAATATATCTAAATATAGTTAGTTATAAAAACACTTGGATTTTCCTTAGCTTTAATTTTCCTAAAAAATAAATCAATGCATTTTGGCCTTTAGCCTTCAGATATTATTATTTTCTTAGGTTTAGGGAATTTTTTACAATTGTCCATGGTTGGAGTCAGATGGCTACATAGGATCAGATGGCAAGGCAATGGTTAGCGCTAGCTCAGTGCAGGTAGAGAAGACATACTTGTGAAGTTTCGAGTAAGAAATCGAGACACATTTCCCAGAGAAATATTGAGAACATTAGGTTTGGGTTCTGAAGTATTTTATTTTGTTAGATCCTTTTGAGTTGAGTTCCCAGATGTTCCCCTTGCAGTCATGTCTGTATAAAACGAACCTATGACTATAACTGATTGACCCAAGCACACATATCTGTTCCTCACTAAGCCAATCACATGCTTTCACCTAGGAACTTAAAATTTGGACTTAGGTGACACAGAAAATATGAGTTCTTGGGGTGCCTGGGCGGCTCAGTCGGTTAAGCTTCTGACTTTGGCTCAGGTCGTGATCTCACAGTTTGTGAGTTTGAGCTCCACACTGGTCTCTGAGCTAACAGCTCAGAGCCCACATCGGATCCGCTGTCTCCCTCTCTCTGCCCCTTCCCTGCTCACGCTCTCTCTCTATCGGAAATAAATAAACATTAAAAGAAAGAAAGAAAATATGAATTCTTGATAACACTCTACAGAAATATTTCATAATCTCTTACTGCTGAAATTTTGGAGGTGTGCTGGCTCTGTTGTTTCTGAAATCTCTGATACTCTAATAACCTACCATGAATTCTCGTTTTTGCTTTATCTAGTCAGATTCAATTCCTATAACAGGCTTACAAGATAGATTTTTGAGGAGGAAGCAAAGACATTTACCTTCAATATATATAGCACTACTTCGAAGGGAAAATGCATTCAAAGCTTCCAACACATGTCTTACAAACTAACCTCTGGAATGCAATTCATTTATAAGTTTAACTTGGCACACAGACACTTAATAAATATTTATTAAATGAGAGAATGTAGTGGAATTTATGTGATACCTCTAATTATGAATATTTTCAGTGATATTTATTTTACTTAGAGATATGTAAACTCTGAACCTTCCAAATGCCAAAGATTAAAAGTGCCGAGTCTCAAAACACATTAAAGATTATGCACTGAGGAAGACCCTTAGGACTGCAATGGAAATAAATTAACTAAATCTATAGAGCTTCACTTTTATGTCTTTGAAGTTCTAACATAAAGATTCATTGGTAGTGATTAACTATGACTGCCATGCTTCAAGGATAAAACCGCTTCTCTGGAGGATGCTACTGATAGCTGAGTTGGAATGTTAATTTCATTTTAATGATGTTGAAGAATTGATTTCAAATCCATATTCATTTAGCAATGATATCCATTTGGAAGAATATAACATATCTAACACAATAATAATAATATATTACCTACATTATAGCTAAAGAGTGAAAATGATAAATTAGTGTATTAATATTTATATGGTACTTTTCAGTTTTAGTCTCAAGGTACAAAAGATTTCAGTATACATGCATGTTTCAAAAAACATATACCGTGTGAAAGCGCAGGAGGAAAATCAGCAGATAAAAATTAGGATAAAGACTTCAGAACATATATATCTGGAGATATGTATCCATTTACAGGGTATTCTGTCAATTTTAATATGTTCACTGACTATCAAAGACTGTCATGAGAATTAGGTACATTGCTATTGAAACAAACAAGTTCATCTTTAATATCATAAGTCTCTAAAAATAAGCTTCTTGGAAGTAAAGTTGAGCCTAAAAATGAAATTTTTAAAAGTCAGTACATGTAAAACAGTTCAGGTTAACAAGTCTCCAGATTGCAAGTATAAAGTAAAAATATGAAACAAAAAATATTTGAATGGAAACATGCTTATGATATTTCTGAACCCCGAAGAGAAAAATCTTAACATGTTCAGAGAGAGAGAGAAGAAGCCCTACATGTTATATACAAAAGTGACAACTAATTGACATTAGATATAACTAGAGGCAAGAAGAAGTTTATAGTCCTTGATTCTAGAGGGACACATTTACAAAATCACAATATTGTAGATGGTATTTTCAAGGACAAGTGGGGATTATATTTGTACACCTTGCAAGTCTGTGACAACCCAGATTTTTCTGTGTCAGGTAAATTTGTTGAATTTTGGGGTTCAGTTTTAGGAAACCACCCCTTTTTTGCCATATACTTAAGTCATATTCTAACCATTTGATTGGTGATAAAGCTGACATTTTGATCTCTAATTGCCTGACTCCTTTGTCTATCATCAAATAGATTCTGAACTTGGAATATGTTGTACACCTGAAACTAATATAATATTTTATGTTAATTATACTTCAATAAAAATATTATGCTCAGAGAAAACAATAAAAAGAAATTCAGGTTTTTATGAGCCAGACCATGTAAGTTTGTGACCTTGCAACAGTTTCTATCATGCCACACAATTACCTTTTGTATTTGCGTGGCTGGCTTCAGTTGGCCACTTTGAGCAAGTAGCTGTAGGTCTTAGATTAAAACATTAGCTGGAGAGCTAAGAAAGGGAAATACGTTCTTAAATATCAGGGTGACAGTTACAAAAGGGAAGAGGTGGAATTCTCAGGTCTAGTTGCTCATAATGTGAATTTTAGAAATGGTAATGCCATTTAGTATGTGTTGAGTC
The DNA here is from genome assembly GCF_028749965.1 of Puma concolor. Classification (NCBI taxonomy): domain Eukaryota; kingdom Metazoa; phylum Chordata; class Mammalia; order Carnivora; family Felidae; genus Puma; species Puma concolor. The sequence continues at coordinate 38,091,466 of NC_141673.1, read as the reverse complement.
AGAGAAGGTGCTTGGAGTCCACTGAAATCAAACAAAGGATGATGGACAAGATCTCAGAGAGCAGTGACACTCCAGAAGCAGCCCACATCAAGAAAACTACAAGAATCACAGTTTTAATATGAAGAGAACATATTGAGAGTACTAAGTGACTCAATGCTTAAAGATTAGTAGAGCTATACCATGAGGCTATAGAAAAACTGGTCAAATTTTAATGGGGAAGACCAGAGAAATTAATGTGAAGTACTCAAGGAATTACTAGATGAGTTTCAGCTTGACACAATCATTGTAGGTATTAACTGTAACCTCTATCAACCTGCTGGAACAATGGATGCAATTAAAGCTTTAAAGGAAAGTGTAGTAAAGACAAGGCATAGTAAAAGCAAACCAGGCAGAACAATAGTAGATCAACTTCAGGCCTAGGTGAGACTGTGTTCTGATGGGATAGCACCTGAGTGATAACTCAGGCCACCCAACTCAGGAAGGGAAAGGTTGGCAAGATTTTCTTGAAAGTGGGTGCTTTCGCAGATCCAGTATTGTCCTATTCCTATTTCTGATCATAGGGAAATAACTAGAAATATAAGAAAAACAAATGCCTACATCACAAAGCAAAGTAAAAGAAGGAAGTAGGGACACAGAGCCAGTAAGCTGTCTTAACCTATGTATGTTGAATATACTGGATCGCAAATGTGCCTCAAATTAGACCTTTGTTTGAGAATGCCAACATTACAAATTTCTGAACTTTGCAAGAATCTGGACTATCTTGCATGCTGTTCTCTGTAAGTATCTCCCACATATGGGTTTTTTTTTTTAAAAAATGTGTCATAACTTCTTTAGATAAGATTTCTCTCAATTAAATTTAAATTCACAGATTGTCAACTGTAGGTACCTGATACGCTAGTAAAGTTGAAAATAAGATTTTTATTCAGCTCTGCTTATTACCATTGAGACTAAGGAAGCTCTGATAGGAATTTTGGGGCAGTGAACATAGGTCTAAGTTAATGCTAGACCTTCATGCTAGACTTCATGCTAGAAACATCATTTGGCTTGGTCAATGGATAGAATGTAGATAAACAATTGGCAGGAAGCCACAGTCATTGCGACTATGCACATAAACTCTAATTGTTCAAAATTTTGAAAGAAATTACCTCATTTTTGCTTTTGTTTATTTTTCAATAAAATGTATTTGATTTTTTCCTCCATCTTGAAAGACTAATAAACATGAAATAATTTATTTTGTCTAGCTCATAAAACTCATTAGATGAGATTTTGGTAATCCAGAAACTAAGGCATAGTGTCATCCAAGTCCTGAATAAGTATTAGCACTTACATACATCTCATAAATACTGGTTACATATTTATACACATGGAATAATCAATAATACCAGAAATACTCCTGTCCTTCCATTAATCAACTCTGCCTTGTCTTGTTGGATCCATTTTAACCCAAATACTATTATTCTATAAGAAATAATTGTACTGAGAAATGTTATTATTATATTATAGAATTTTCTTAATATTCTTCTTAATATTAAAGGCCAGTATTTTATTTAACACATTGTAAAATTATATTTTGCCAAAACATATTGCAAAATAACACTCAAAAATCAAGTACAGTAAAATCTTCAAACTAAGTCCAGAATTAAAACTGGTTTCTGACTATGAGGGTAGTCAGGATTTGGGAAATAATTCCATAAAGTTAACATTAAGTCAATCCAACAGAAAGAGATAAAATGTAAATATATTATTGTTTAAATCCTGCATAATTGGAATGTTTAATTTTAGTGGCTGTTGAAAAGGACATTTAATTTGGTTCCATAAACAACCAATGAACTGTGTTGTTTGCCTCAATATCATCCTTGCATGCAATGTGAAAACAGGCCAAATTGCCATTATATGTAAGTATTTCATTATAGGAGAAATGAAAATTAACCTTTAAGTGAAATAAAACAAGTTCATTATCCAGGCTGGGCTTTAATCACTCTTATTCCTTTAGACTTAAAGTAATTTTGAATAAATAAAATTGAAAGTTCTTTACACTTGAAATAAATTGTAAAGACTTTATCAAAAGAAGATTTTTTTTAGAAGGATGGTTTCTCAATAAAGAGGCAAAAAATTGAATAAAAAATTCCTTGATAGTAATAAATAAAGGTAAGACATTTCAAACAGATTGTAATAATATTTAATTATACATTTAGTGATCAGTAATGAAAAAAGAAATGTCTACTAGTATTGAATAACACCGAGCAGTTGGCTATATTCAAGAAATAATCTTCTCAAGGTAATTTTTTTCTGCACAGTATTTCTATTAAATTTGGATATATATGTGTATATCAATATAATATATATATATATATATATTGGATATATTTATACATTGGATATGTATTATGGACTATGTAGAAAATTAGTGAAATAATTAGGCTAGTGAGCTTTTCTACAACTTGCAAGTCTGTATTTCCTCATTATTAGTAAACATCTGTAAAGCAAATGAGAAGGCAAAATATGAAGTCAGTTGATTACACTGAATACTATAACCCCATGAGCATATCTGCTACAATAATGATGACTAGAGCAATGAATATTATTTCATAGGAAAGAAAGTAAACATAAAAACTACAAACACAATATAAATATAAAATATATGAGAAGGAGGAGAGGAAAAGAAGTAACCCACCAATAGATTCTGGAAGAGAGAAATCCTTTGGTTTTTAAAGAACATGTTCTATAGGTACTAGTTCATCACCGAAAGATGTTACTTTGTATTTTAAAAATATGTTACTTATGGACCCCACTAGCTTTCTAACAGCTGCTGAGACTCAACATTTGCCAATTTTGCAAGTCATTTAAATGTTCCATATTATATATATGAATGAAAAGATACACTATAATTTCCTGCCAGATGCAAAACAATCTGCTCTGGGTCTAAAATAAATTTATGTTCAATCAGTCAGGGGAATATTCTTTTAAATACTCCTGTATAAGAGGAGATACTTTAATTGTCAGAGGAAACACGAAGTTGGATAGTATACATTCCCTTTTTATCATACCAATTCAGCCCTGAATTTCATATCAAATAGATTATCACATTACTTACAAGGCTACATTTAAATATTTTAAATATATATGATTTTTGCAATCAATGCATTGGTCTCTTAGAAGAAACTGTTGATTTCTACTACAGGTCAGAGATGTGTACATCTATTTCAAACCGTAGCTCAGCAGAACCAGAAAACTCCAGAATTGAATAGTTTTAGGGAATACTAGAACAACAATGGCCTTAGTCTATTGTTTCCAATGACTGTCTTTTTAACTCCCCCACAAATGATAAAGAGTAAGTGCAAGTTAGAAAATAGAGGAAGAAAATCTCCAAACCTACTTTTTCTTCAGCCTTCTATCCTTCTCAGCTTGAGTTCCAAGTTTGCCTAACCCCAGGGACTCCTGAGCAGCAGCTTCAGTCTCCATAAAGCCTCCTGTGAAAAAGTAACTATTCATGTTAGGTTGGATACACTGGGTCAATTCTGAAAATAAATTTTTAAAAGTTATTTGTTCAACTGCTCAGTATCACAAATTCTTTTTCTTTTTTAGATCGTCCTTATACTGCCAAACCAACATGCATAAAATGGCATGGGTACATAAATGAACGTACGCTGAGAGAATGAAAAGAAAAGGTAACGACTGACCTACTATTCATACCACCCTCGACATAATACATAATCTATGGAATATACACTCCATGGAATATACAAGCTTCAAGGTCTCTTTTTCTTCTTATGAAAAAGAAGAGCACATATCTGTGTAGTGCATGAAATTTGTTTTCAATATTTGAAATTTGACATATTTGATGTAAAATGGGATAAATGATAGCCCAATGAACACAATCGGGTGCATGTCTTCAATTCTAAGTCAAGAGACTATAGAAGTATTTGCTGACGTCTAAAGAGTTTGCATATCCTCCTTCTGGCACCTGCTTTTCCTCACCTGGCTGACTCCTTTATCCTTCAGTATATGCCTTACTTCCAGAACTTCATATGTTCTGGCAGGTTACTTTTGTTTTGTAAATTTCATAATTATATCTGAAAAAAAAAAACCTATATCTTCAAAAAATCTTGGTAAGAATGGTTCTTATCCCAGCAAGCCACTAATTATTTGGTATAGCGTCATTTTTATTGGTGCTGAAAAATATGCAATATACATAACCTTGAAAGGAAAGGAAGAGGAAAGAAAAGTATGTTGGGCATCAAATAGAATTACATATTTCACAATGCAATTATTTCATCCAGGATCCCTAAACATATAGTTAATTCATAAATTCTTAGTTATACTTGAAAAATGAGAACTTAATCCTGGACTCTGTTTTCTTTTTGGTATTTACCATATGCAAAAAACATGAAGTCAAGGTAAGTGAAAAAATGTTCACTATTTTTAAGTGGGTTAAAGTACACATTTTCAAATTTTTTTTATGTTTATTTATTTTTGAGACAGAGAGAGACAGAGCATGAATGGGGGAGGGTCAGAGAGAGGGAGACACAGAATCTGAAGCAGGCTCCAGCCTCTAAGCTGTCAGCACAGAGCCTGACACGGGTCTCAAACTCACGGGCTGTGAGATCATGACCTGAGCCAAAGTCGGACGCTTAACCGACTGAGCCACCCAGGCGCCCCAAAGTACACATATTTTTTAAATGGAAGGGATTTCAATTCCAGTTAAGCTCAAGATTAGGTAGAAAGAATTAAGCTAATACCAACTCTTACAAAGGCTACTACTACTACCCACACAAATGTCACCAATATGTCAATAAATAAAATTATTAAAGATAATTTTACTATTCTGCCACTGTAATTTCCTGACTTCACATTTGCAGGGCTTGACCAAGTTATGGTTTCTCTAGTGAAAAGTCATATCTTATTAAAGTGTCAGTGAAAAATTTTATTGTTACTGTTTTTCATAATTTATTTTAGCAAACAATTTATAATACTCAATGCTATTAATTCTGGAGCATTGGTATAAATGTTAATCTCATAGCCTAGTAACTCTGTTACTGAACTATATCATTGTAACACAATCCTCTTTAATTGAAAACACACTGACTGCTGTCTAGATCTAATCAATACTTTTGAGTTCAGGGACAAACATTTACTTTATTCAATTATGCACATGTGCAATTAATACTTAAAAATTTTTTTATTATGAAAGAATTTCATTGGTGGTACCATTAGGAAAGTCATCCACTAGCTGACTGAAGGACTCTTGGGGTTCATTTTTAAATGTGGGATTTTCCATTTATTCACGGCGTGTGAATATTTTATTTCTCTCATTGGTGTACTTGCCTTATTGTATATCTAGAAATTATTATTCACAGTCTGCAAGTAACAATAAAATTGTTTCTTGAAGTGAAAACTAAAATGAATGATTCACATAAAAGTTACGAAATTCTTGATCAGATGGGGACACAGAGATTGATGAAGTAGACCCATTAAGTAAACAATGATACACTTCATCCACCAAGTGGTTATATGAATCAGCCTTTTTATATTTTTCTGAGCAAAGAAGAACATATAAATTATCATTTAAATGTTTTTAAGAACCCAACATTTTAATTAGCAAAAATAACATTAAAAAAAATTAAAAGCTCTGGGAGAGAAACAAAGAAAGTTCTAGAAGAATATTGAGAGTCAAAGCTAGACCCAGGAAAATAGATATTAGAATTGTTTCCCATAAATAAAACCATAAAAATAAAAAGCATGAGGAGCTTGGAAATACTCTGAATACTTCAAAATCTAATATCCTTTGAATAGAGCACTTAATAGAGAATTATGGCTACACCCTACTTCAAAATGCCAATAGAAAATGAAACTTATTGCCATAGTAGGTACAATTATTTTTAAGCATCACATGTAGGACAGTACCCTTAAGCAGGAGCAAAAGTCTAGTCATGTGCATTTGTTTTAGCCCAGCTAAAACATTTCTGGGTGAGAACCTTCTTTCATAGAAGAATTTTCAGGTTCTGGTAAGGATGATGTCAGCCAAACCAGCTTATGAACTCTTACTTTATGAATGATCATCCCAATCTGGAGAGAGTCTGCCTCATTTTTGCCCAGCTGGTAGTGGGTTCATATGGCTGTGTGGGTTTTAAGAATGTCTACCTATTCATCTATACCAATATTTTATTTACTAGTCACAAAGGGCTATGAAACACTTGAAATGTGGCTAGTCCAAATTAAGTGTTGCAAGTATGAAATACACATATGATTTTGAAAATGTAGTGTTAAAAGAAAGAATATAAGATATCTAATCAATAACTTTATATTGATTACATGTTGAAATACTTCTGATATATAGACAAATAATTATTGAAATTTATCTCACTGGTCTCCTTTTACTTTTTGTAATGTTATATATGGGATTCACATTTGTGGCTTGAGTTACATTTTTGTTGCACAGCTCTATATATCTCGGTGGTTGTAAACTGGAGACTGTACCAATCTCCATAAGAAATATGAGTATTTGTGTATGTTGGTTGGAGGAGAGAGGCGCATATTCAGATGTCACAGTGACTGCAAAGGGCAACTGATATATAGTGGGCAGGAAACAAGGATTCTAAGCATTCTTCAATGAGAAGAAAATCCTCTAATGTGTCTTTAAAATGGCAGGAGTGCCCCTGATATGAAACATTAGCCTGTGGGAATCTGGGGGGTTGCTCACTCTCCAGGAGGTCTTTTAAGAATATGAAGAGAATATCATTAGCTCCACCCTCTCATGGCATGAGGTATTCAGGAATACAAGGTTTGAGTTTCATGATTCAGAGGATTACTCAGATAATAAACTGCTTATCACTTTTCAATGTCCACCTTGTAGTTGTGCATGCAAACACCAAGCCCAAATCCTCATCTTCAATGAAGTTCTCTGGGCCATCACTATCACTCTTACTTTGTCAAGGTCTTTGAGGAGTTGGAATTGTTGGACACAGGACCACCAGTGGGATGTGAGTGTTCCACTAAAGTATTTTTTTTCTAGCTCCCTTTCTACATAAACATCTTGAGTAACCCCAAATCAGCAGGACAAGGATCTGGTGGTCCAATGTCATACAATATCATTCTAGAGAGCAGGAGTGAGTGGTTCACTTGTCAGATCACCTTCTTGGAAACAGAGTTAGGCCAGTGGCCCAGAACAACCTCATGGCTCTAAGCCTCTGGGCTCCCTGGGATATCTTGTTGACCCCAAGCATGAGGTAGAGAGCATACACTCTGAAGGGAAGCAACAGAGACTCAAATCCACATGGTTTGGTTGGATCAGACACCATGCCTGGATGGCACTTGCCTCCCTGTTTTGTCCTGGGGTCTGAATGATTAAAAAAAAAAACAAAAACAAAAAAACAGTGCCTTCAGTGATTGGACCCACACAGGTACGAATCTTGGCTAAGAGTCCTGCCCAGATAGCACTGCCAGCCCCAGTCTCTCCCAGGCAACAGAGAGGGATGATAGAAAATTCCAAGGAAAGTACTGCAAAGTATGAGGCTTCCTAAGACCCAGGTCAAGGAGTTCAGTAAAGGACTCTCATATACCTGGATCTATGAATGGTACTGGTTGGAGCCTTCTGTTCATCCAGACTGTGAGGGCAAATATCTCTATGTTGCTTGGTCCTTTGATTCCACTCAAAATAACTTATTTCATGTTGGCCCTTGAGGTACAAGTCTGTAGGAATTTCTAGCCAAAACCCACATTGCAAAGTCTGTGCCTCTTCATTTGTCCAATAGACAAATGGACTTAAAAAGGGACTTCTCACTCCAGAGAGATTAAGACTGCAATCTGTTGCCCATTGGTGATTTCATCTTTTTCATCTGATCTCTCTTCAGTATTAAAGCCATAGAATTCAGTTGGATTTAAACACACTTTGAGTTTGTAAATGGTTACTTCATTGCTCTATATCAGTTACTCCATTAGCTCTCTAAAAAATGCACCTAGACACAGGGCCTGGCTCAAAAAGGGTATGTGATAAACGCTCTCATAATTGAAGCTAAATAGTGTTTTCTTCACAAAAGGCCCTTTCACCATGCAGAGTATGAGTCATCTTTAATAGATACTTTGTGGAATTTACATTGTATCTGTTGGCTCCATAGCATCTAGGAACAATCTAAATTTGGGAGTAAAGGCCAGCATAAGTCACTCAAATTTTATGTGTAGAAATATGCTTGCCAAATAATCCTGGTGCAATGTTGATGCTGTTTTCGTCATTATGAAGTTATTTTCTTTATTATGTTGATTATTGTCAAGGAGTTCAGGCAACTATAATACAATCTGTCAGATGACCATAAAGGAAACAGAATTACAATGTAGTAGGCAAAAAAAAAAAAAAAAAAAAAAAATCTCTTGGAGATGTATAGGCTCTCATATTAATTTAAAGGAAATTCACAAGAGTACCTTTTATTTATTTCTGTATTTAATTATGTATTTGTGTATTTTTACTTAGTGATACATGTATTTTATACAGCAATAACTGGGTACATTGCCTGTTCAAATTTAATCTATTTTTTTCTTTTTTACTGTTCTGTTTTTCATAGATTTGTCTCATTTGGTTCTATTGGATCAAGTCTCCATTCTTGAAAATCTCTTTGTCTTTGATTTGTGTTGCCCTCTCTTACAATGCCTGTCAATGGCTTCTTTCCCTAAATTTTTTTAATGTTTATTTTATTTTTGAGAGGGAGGGACAGGCAGAGAGTGACAGAGACACAGAATCCGAAGCAGTCTCCAGGCTCTGAGCACAGAGCCTGACGTGGGGCTTGAACTAACAAACTGTGAGATCATGACCAGAGCCGAAGTCAGACACTTAACCGACGGAGCCACCCAGGCACCCCAGTGGCCTCTTTTCTTTATACTTAACATTAATTGTTAACATCAGCTAGGATGGTCATGTGCATTCTGTTCTTTTTTTCTTTATAGTCATTATAATTGGAGTTCTCTGATGACCTGGGAAAGCTGGTGCTTCCCCAGGTAGTAAGCCAAAGAATGTGGTAAGATCACAGAGAGAGAGAGATTTTGGATCCTCCATAACTCAGTTTTTGAGACAGTCTTTAGAAATAACACCTTTTTTTTTTTCCATTTGTGTTTCCTATCCATATCAATAATCCAAAAATCAGATACCTGTGCTATTGAAATATTCACATACAGTGACTAGGGATGTATTTACCAAGGACAGAGTGAGTCTTAATTAGGCCATTAGAAACCCTTGATCCAAGGTGTCATCATTCTACTTATTAGCACCGTAACAGGAGGACTATTCAACCAGTTACAAACCTCACTGCATTTTTCCATCACCTAGGCCTCATTTTGACATCTCGTCCACAGGGATGCCATGAGTCACAGCTCATCCACTGCCCTGCCTATTCTCTTCCGGGGTAACTTTGTCAAAGAAAAAAAAAAAATGAGTGTCATCTGATATAGTTCTTTTTAACACAGTTTAATTTGTTTTGCTTCAAAATAGGTTAATGCCTTCAGATAAAATTAAAAGGCAAGCCCATCAGGGTTCCAATAACTGATGTATAATCATAGATTGTGGGGTTCAAACCCCTTTTCCCTAGCTATGCTGGTAGGATAGACAATGTAGCAGGTAAATTTTTATCTGGGTCAGAAATACGTTGAAGTTTTGTTTTGTTTTAAATAAAAGGTTGTATATGCTTATGTACTCTATCCTACTAATTTGCAAGCTCCTTGATGCCAACAGTTATGCTGTAGCCATTTTACTAAGGCTCATGGTTGGTACTCTAAACTTAAAAGTGTTTCAATATATGTTTATTCACTCAACGTAGGAAGACGTAAATGATTTGGGATTATCTGTGTGTTCTTTTTCTTCCCTCAAATTCCCAAGCCTGTTGGGTTTCTCCAGGAGCTTTGATTCACCTTCAATATAGCTTCTACGTAGCTCCAGAGGAGTAGGTATTTGTAACTGTCTTCCTCATCAGTATTGCAGTCCTTAGTGTGATTTCGACTCTGGTTTTGTTTATGTGGTAACTTTTTTGTTCTTCAGGGTAAAACAAAATCGCTCAGAGCTCAGAAATCTTCCCAGGGTGATGGTATGATCATGAATAATATTGCTAGTTTCTGATTTGGATGGAGTTCATCACTGATTCACTTTATAACTGGTATGACACAGAGAAGACAAAGTTACTAAAAATAGGTTAGAAAGGCTAGGTTTCAAGAAGAATGTATATTTTTCTAGACTTTAAATTATATTTTGGATACCTTGATTTTGACAGAATATTGTTGGCAAAATTTCTAATGATTCAGTAACTCTTCATCAAAATTAAATTTAAAATAAAATAGAAAAAATCCAAAAGAGAAAGGCAATGGAATATATTTTAAAAGGGAAAAGTAAATTATAGATCCCAAAATGAATATATATGTTTAAATAGGAGTAAATAAAATGATTACTATGTTAGCAAAATAGTTTAAAATAACTACCTACACTATTGTTAATTATACTGTAATATATTGGAAATGACAAATAATTTGGTAAGAATATAAATAGTTATCAAACAAGAAATTAAAACAATGCCTTGACACGCACATTTTATATCCAAAAAATAATCATCTTCTATCTTCTTTCCTTATGCAATAATTTTTTTATAGCCTTAGGAGTTCCTTTCCTGAGAAACAGAAGTCCAAAGAGGATTTAATTCATCTGTTGAGTAACATTTAATCACACAGCTGTCTGGACATTAGTTTTTCATGGCTTCTGATACTTTGTGTGGATTTTACAAAGGCACTTTTGAATATACATTTGTACCTCTGCAAACATAAATATTGCTCTCAGAAATTCTTTCGGTGCCAGGACAGGAAAGTCAGCCAGGAAGTTGGAGCATTACTTGTAAGTAATAATTCCTTTATTTGGGAAACTAAAGAAAGTGCTAAGAGATTTGTATCCTTCTGTTCAGCATTCACCATTGGAGGAAGGAGCTAAATATGTTTTCAATAGATTAACTATATTTCTACGTTAAATAAGAAAAGATAGAAAAAAGAAGATGCAATCACAATAACCAATGTGATGAAAAGAGATTTCAGAAGAAAAAATATAGGAAGACACACACACACACACACACACACACACACACACACACACACAAGCCAAGTGTATATTTACCTAGGGTCATTTCAAATGTACTGATGTATGTATGTATGTATGTATGTATGTACCTATCTCTTTTAAAGTTTATTTATTTATTTTGATAGAGAGAGAGAGAGAGAGAGCACACAAGTAGGGGAAGGGCCAAGAGAGGAAAAGAGAGAGAATCTGAAACAGGCTCTGCACTGTTAGTGCAGCCCCTGATGTGGGTCTCGAACCTATGAACCATGAGATCATGAATTGAGCCAAAATCAAGAGTTGGACACTTAATGAATTGAGCTACCCAGGCTCATATACATATATATATATATGTATATATATACACACACACACACACACATATATACACACGTATGTATACACATGTGTGTATACATATATACATATGTGTGTATATACACATATATATAAAGTTTACTTATGTATTTTATATATAAAGTTTATTTATGTATTTTGAGAGAGAGAGAAAGCGTGAGCTATGGAGGGGCAGAGAGAGACAGGGAGAGAGAGAATCCCAAGCGCTGAGAGCACAGAGCCAGACACGGCCTCACTCTCACAAATCAAACTGTGAGATTCTGACCTGAGCAGAAATCAAGAGTTGGATGCTTAACCGACTGAGCCACCCAGGCGCCCCTGTACTGATCTATATTTTTATTCCATTAGTGTCCAACAATAACTAACACAATCCCTACTGCCCTATTCCTTCCTCTGTCCTCCCACTTACATACTGTAGAGTTTATTCTGTGGAAAGCTGTGATAGCTTTAAATAAAGAAACCTGTACTTTTTTGGCCTGAATATCACAATTCTTTATTTTGGTTAAAAAGTTATTATGGATTTTTTGTAGGCATCTCAATTTTTTCAACAGAAAAGCATTTATATACATCTGTGTTTTAAGCGGCAGTATACTCAGTGGTTTTAAACATTGACACTAAGATGAATATTTCAGTTCTGTAAATTACTAAGACATTGTTTACTCATCGATAAATAAGAACAACAGTAATAACACTTGTCTCGTAGGGATCTTGTGTCTATCAGAGTCAGTCCTAAATAATGTCTAGCTATTGTTATTCACAGAGGAATCAAAAGGATTGGATGTTTTATAATATTCTTCCCTTGTAAGTTTTGTCAAACATTATTCAGCTAAATTGAATTTACAGAGCTGACTGAAAAAGGAAGTGTGTCAGGTAGGCAAAAGAAAAATGCAGAGATGAGAAATGAAATGAAAACTAGACAGACCCTCACAAGTGACCAAAATGAGTCGCAGTGGAAGTTGTCAAATTCATGCACACTTACGGAGCTGCCCGAGTCGGGCTTTTTCCTTTTTACCAAACAGACGTCCTATTGAAGACTTGATTCCTTTCTTCTTGGGGGCTTTGTGAAGAGAGTCTTGGCTGCTATTGGAACTGCCAAGCCCAAGGCTTTCTGGCTCAAGGGAGGCAGATAAACTACTGCAAAACACAAAAGAGGGCAAACTGCTCATCCACAAGGTACACAGACTTGTTCCTTCATAAAGGGACAAACGAAAGAACACTTACTCTCTTCCTTTTCTCCCATATTTGCTCTTAAGCATATTGAAATTTGTTGTTGTTGTTTTTTTTCCTCAGCCTTAGGGCTCTGAGCCTCCAAATTTTGTCTAAGGAAAATGATTTTTGTTCTAAATGATTTTCCCCCTTATTTTAATACAACCAATGAACATAGGCCGGCTTATTAACTACATGTTAAATGACCTTCCATTATTTAGCAAGTGACCCTTTACCTATTTCCACCTCAGAGTATGATTTTTTTAGTCTTAAACATAATGACCTATGATAAGACATTTACATTTAACTAACAGTGAAGTTTAAGCTGCTATTCCAGGTCACAGCTTTACCTGATTTTCTTCTAGCCATCTTTCTCTCTCTCAGTTTTGGAACCTAATTCATTTATTTTTTTAATTTAAAAATGTTTATTTATTTATTTTTTTAGAAGTTTATTTATTTTGGGAGAGTGAGAGAGAGAGAAAACGTGAGCAGGGGAGGGGCAGGAGAGAGGGAGAGAGAGAATCCCAAGAGGGCTCCACACTCAGCTTGGAGCCTGACAGCAGGGCCCAATCCCAGGAGATCACAGCCTGAGCCAGTATCAAGAGACAAATGCTTAACCACCTGAGCCACCCAGGCACTCAGTAGCTAACTATAGATGCACAGATTAACAAACAGGGCACTGGCAAATGAAGTAACTTGATCTCTTCCTTTAAGAGAGATTGGTGAACAGTCAGGAAACCAGAAAAGAGGCATTTTTAATGGTTAAATTAGTTTGAGAAAGAAGAAAAATCTTAACCAGAAATAACTTCTAGTTGGTATTAGCAGATCATCACTGTTTTTATGAGATGACTATTTCTCTTTTGGATATTAAGTTTTCAATTTTAATTCTAACATAGTTAACATGCAGTGTTATATTAGTTTCAGGTATACAATACAGTGATTCAACAATTCTATGCATTACTCAGTGCACCCTAAGTGTATTCTTCAATCCTTATCACCTATTTCACCCATCCTCCTACCCCTCCGCTCTGGTAACCATCAGTTTGTTCTCTACAGTTAAGAGTCTGTTTCTTGATTTGTGTCTCTCTTTTTTTCCTTTGGTCATTTCAATGTGTGTGTGTGTGTACCACTTGTTCTTTTTTTAAAATTAAAAAAAAAAAACTTTTAAAATGTATTTATCTATTTTGAGAGAGAGAGGGAGAGAGTGAGTAGGGGAGGGGCAGAGAGAGAGGGAGAGAGAGAATCTTAAGAAGGCTCCACACTCACTGCAGAGCCCAATGGGGGCTTGATCCCACAACCCTGAGATCATGACCTGAGCCAAAATCAAGAGCCAACTGCTTAACTGACTGAGCCACCCAGGTACCCGTTATTTATTTTAGAAAGAGAGAGAGACAGAGAGAGAGAGAGAGAGAGAGAGAGAGAGAGAGAGAGAGAGCACTCGCATGCAAGTGGGTCAGGGGCAGAGAGAGAGGGGGACCAAGTATCCTAAGTGGGATATGCACTGACAGCAGAGAGCCCGATTCAGGGCTCATACTCATGAACCCTGAGATCATGACCTGAGCCAAAGTCAGACTCTTAACTGACTGAACCACCCAGGCACCTCTGGTGCCTCATTCATTTAATTTTAAATCATCTGGGTGGGATTTAAAAGCAAATACTCATATGCTCTAGTGATCATTTTGTTTTTTCTTACAGTTCTCAGGTATTCTTTCAGGTACATGATAAACTGAAATGATTTCCAAGAAGTTGCTCTAGACTCCATTCCTGGTCAATGTAACTGACATAGTATTAATAGGAGAGGTACAACCGATACATTGCTATCTATTCTACAGCTGTCCATTTGACAACACCATGATGAATTACTTAACTTTACTTATTCATCCTCTTTAATGAGTTGACATTCTCTAAACTCCAAACCAATAGCTTTTCACATGTTAAAACAGGAGTGATTCTTTTCTTGGAGGATGAAAGCAGATAGAGTAACTGGGGTTTGAAGCTAGAGTAACTGGGGTTTTATACTCACATTAGAAATTAAACATAAACAAAACAGAAAGGAGCAAATGTCTGCCAGCACAGAACCTCTGTTTTAAAGCATATTTGTTGTAAAACTCATACTATTTGGAAGATAAATTCTTACTTAAAGTGTTAATACTAAGCCATTATGCACAGCCATATCAATGATGTGTCTTGAGATGCTGCAATTGATAAGACTGTAAAAGCATATATATTTAAGATGTGAATTGCATGCTTAGATTTGTTTATGCTACTTATTATAGCTATGTGCTTGCAATTTTGTAGGCAGATGGAAAGCACCTCAGGATGAGTTGCTACAACAAATAGGGTATTTCCCCTTACTTCTTCTTTTAACATTTTGGCAGATATGCTTTTTCCCCCTCTAAGAACCTTCTGCTTATTAGCTGTTATAGCTGTCAGCACCAGACCTTGGGGGGTAGTATACATACCTGTTTGCTAAAAATAAATGAACTGCCATTATGGACTTTTCAGAACTTAATTACTTTTTAAAAAATGTTTTAGTTATTGGTGGGGGGGGGGGGGGAGCAGAGAGAAAGGGAGAGAGAGAATCCCAAGCAGGCTCCATGCTCAGTGCCGAGCCCTGTCTCACCACCGTGAGATCATGACCTGAGCTGAAATAAAGAGTCAGATGCTCAACCAACTGAACACCCAGGCATCCCCAGACCTTACTTTTACACCTAAGCCTAAGCCAAATTTATAGTTTTGTCCCAGAGTCTGTTAAGTTTTTTGCTATTCTTCCTAGTAAGTCTTTCCATTAGCCTGACTTCATTTTAATACTAAATATCCACTAAATATAGAAGAGATAATCTCATCAATATTGGCTAGTAATAAGACCACAAATACATAGTTAATTTTAAAACTAAAAATTTGATCTCAGAATGCATTTTTTTTTTTCACAAGAGGAGAGGGGAGAGGGAGGAGGGCAATACTCTAATGGAGAGTTATAGCTCAAACCAAATTTCTCATATAAATTTTTAAGCAGTCTATTTGACAGCACTTAAAGAAAGAATATTTTCTGAAGGAGAACATGCAAACCGTGAAGTGAGCTGAGAGAATCATACCTTCGGGCATCATTGTGGTAGGAGGAGGGAAGGGTGTGAGTCATCCTGATGGCTCTAGGGGTAGGGGGAGGAGAAGTTTCACATTTTATAGTTGCTTTATCCTCCCGACCATCTTCTTCCACCACTGCAATCTAGAAATGAAAACAATTCATTCAGATGAATTCTTTCTAGATTTCAAATGAAATTGACAGAAATGGAGAGTCATCAGCAAAACTATTTGAGTAATTCTAATACAAACACAAAACAAAAAACTTGGGGCATATAGGTCTTAGATATATAAATTCTTATTACTGAAGCATGTGAGTTTAATAACTGTTTTAAAAGTGAAGGTATTCCAGTTTAATATATAACCTGGACACATTTCATAAAAAAACATTATTTAAGAGTGAATAAGCACCATAGATCAATATCCAGGAACTATGAAAAAGCTATCACGGACTCCGTTTCAACATATCAGAATGTAAAGGCTTATGAAAAAGTTACTGGGTACATATTTGAGTTAATTCATTAAGAAGGTATGCATAGTCAGGTTATCATAACATGGAAATCTTTTAAGTAGGATATTTTTTTAATATTTATTTTTGAGACACAGAGCACAAGTGGGAGAGGGGCAGAGAGAGAAGGAGACACAAAATCCAAAGCACACCCCAGGCTCTGAGCTGTCAGCACAGAGCCTGACATGAGGATCAAACTCATAAAGCATGAGATCATGACCTGAGCCAAAGTTGGATGCTTAACCGACTGACCACCCAGGCCCCCTTTAAATAGGAGATTTTTGAAATGAGAAGAGAAGATGGCAAAACTACAACTTTATCAGATAAAGTGTATTATTAACGCAGGCAAATGAAATGTGGTCCAGATGTTTAAAAAATGAGTTGTAGCTTATTAGAAAAAAAATCTTTTTAAAGTAAAGATTATAAAAGGTAAGAACATAATTCTTGCAAACAGTTTCATTTCACTATCTCCCATGGGAACACAGACAAAGGTATACAGAAACCAGAAGATGGAAGGGCTTTCCTTAAAGAATTTAGTTCAGGAGCACCTGAGTGGCTGAAGCATCCAACTTCGGCTCAGTCAATTGGTTAAGCATCTGACTTCAGCTCAGCTCATTATCTCGTGGTTTGTGAGTTTGAGCCCCATGTTGGGCTCTAAGCTGAGAGCTCAGAGCCTGAAGCCTGCTTCAGATTGTGTCCCCTTCTGTCTCTGCCCCCCACCCCCACCCCTCATACTCTGCCTCTCTCTCTCTCTCTCTCTCTCTCTCTCAGAAAAAAATAAACATTAAGAAAAAGAAAGAATTTAGTTCAGAGTCCAGAACAATTCAAGATACCATAAATTTTGTCAGAGATAGACATATAAAACCGCATTACAGTAAAGACTATTCAACGGTAAAGTTGACTGTGAAGAGATATTTTTTACAACAATCTTGCATTTCTTTTCATGGCATCACTGCATTAAAATACCTATACATAGAAAGATTGTGGAAAGCATAGCTAATAGATATGGCTCTGGAAGTTCTAATGACAAAGAGAAATATGGCTATAGCAAAAAAGTTAAAGCTGTGTTCTCATCTTATGTCTACATAATGTCTTGCTTTGTTTCTATGTTAGGCTATTATGCATAAATGTGTTTCTATATGATACATGATAAAGACTTCATGCATTGAAGAAACTGAATGAAGTTGTTTGTCTGGGCTCTTGTCATCCAAGCCTTGATTCCTTTTAACGATTTAAGTAGGCATCTATATAGGATTTCCTCTCTTCATTTCAACTAGCAAAGGGCCACCAGAAGAATCTTTTTCAAGAACTACTTTCAGCATGATGTTAATCCTACAGAATACTCTTTCTAAACTCACATCTCATCTCAATTCATAAAGTGTGTTTCTAAACTCTTCCTGATATGTATTTATGTCTTCACAGTTCCATGATCTAGCCATAATTGTTTTCTGTGATTATTTCTGCCAAGCCTGACCTTTCTGCTTCCATTACTTTTTTTTCCTGAAACACCTCCTAAAATGCCTTTCTCTTTCTATTCTGCCAGTCAAACTATGCAAACTTTCCAAATATCAGCTCTTAAAAACATCATAGACACTCTTCCTCTGAATAATGCTTAGAGTTAACACTATATAAATAAAATAGAGGAGAAAGGATTTGGAATCAGAGATGGATTTGAATTCTGGTTTCTCTTATTTGTTGAATGACACATGCTCATTATTTACCTGCTCTAAGATTCAATTTCCTCATCAATAAAATGGAAACTAATAATACTTACCTTAATGTGTTCGTTTCAAGGGTAAATGGAATCACACTTGTAAGTCCTTAATCTGATAAACAACAATTTTTAGTTTGTGGCCTTCTTTCCATGACCTACCTTTCTTATCAACTATTTCTTCATCCTATGAATTCCCTGAGCCTGCATTTCTGTATGGAACCTTCCTTTGTGACTTTTTTCTTATATCCACTAAACTTCTTTTATATCCATCATCTACTCAGATATCTTTCTATATTCCCAGTATAATTCTTTTCAGTGGCAAAGAAAGTCAAAGACAAACAATAAGAACATTATGATGGTAAATTTGATAGTTGAGAACCCAGTGTTAGTATCAAGGAGAAGATGCTATAGGAAGATAGATGATAACTCCAGAAAAGAAATTCCATCAATCTATGCCACACAAGTTAATATAGATTCCCTTAATTTAAAAAAGAAACAAAGAGGGGCGCCTGGGTGGCACAGTCGGTTAAGCATCCGACTTCAGCCAGGTCACGATCTCGCGGTCCGTGAGTTCGAGCCCCACGTCAGGCTCTGGGCTCATGGCTCAGAGCCTGAAGCCTGTTTCCGATTCTGTGTCTCCCTCTCTCTCTGCCCCTCCCCCGTTCATGCTTTGTCTCTCTCTGTCCCAAAAAAAATAAATAAACGTTGAAAAAAAAAAACAAAGAAAAAAATACTTTTATAGTTTTAGAAGTGGGCATAATCTGACTACCACATCTTTTTTGTTTTTAAGTTTATTCATTTTTGAGAGGGAGAGACAGAGCATGAACAGGGGAGGGGCAGAGAGAGAGAGGAGACACAGAATCCTAAGCAGGCTCCAGGCTCTGAGCTGTCAGCACAGAGCCTGATGTGGGGCTCAAACTCATAGACAGTGAGATCATGACCTGAGTGGAAGTTGGACGCTTAACCAACTGAGCCACCCAGGTGCCCCCTACCACATCTTGATGATGCTGAAAAATAGATTTACACTCTGGAGAGTAGGTTCAACCTTTGAAATCTTTCCCATCTGATATCCCATGAGTCTGAATTCTGCTGTTATCAATTATCTAAGAAGATGTCATTTTGTGAATCAGGACTGGAGTCAATTTTGTTTCTCATTTCCAATATGTATTTTTTGATGTCACATTAAACAAGAAAGGAGAAGATTAATTATATTTTTGTAATTTCTATATTCTTGATGCTCTGGCGTCTGGCACCATGCTGATCCAGGACAGAATGCACCTCCCAGGACTAGCTAATTCCTAGAGATTGCAAACTACTTCCCTGGAGTATGACTTCCATATGTACATCAATCTATCTAGACCAGTATCCCAAATCATATTCTTGATCTGGCTCTTGTAATACTCCAGGAGGCAATATTCCTCTGCCTTAATCATGCCAGGCCAGGAATCAGACAACTGGAGACAGCCCCTATACCCAGAGCCCACAGAAATGATTAAAACAGGCCAATCTTAAGCCTGCTCACCCTGCCTTGCCTTTCCAACAGAAACTACAATAAAACTCCTACCCATCCTTTCTCCTAGTTCTTTTTGCCTCCGGACCTACTCAGGTGCTTTTGCCTTTGCAAAGGGAAGGGTGAGTAACAAGGTATCTTTTCATTGGCAGTAGTCTCCTGATCTGTTGGTCTCACATCCATGAATAATAGTAAAACTACATTTAAAAGTAAGCAGCATTCTTCTAGCATTGACAATAAATAATCTAATTCTAGGATATGTAGACTACATAATCTAATCATTACTCTAGAAAACATAAACAGTTTTATTTTGAGGCATTTGCTCTTATAATCATATTTAAACAATTCGATAATGCTTACTTTTAATATTTCTGTTTATGTTAATAAAATGCTTCAAATAAAGGGAATGCAATTTTAAAACTTTCACAGAAAAAAAACAATATTCAACTAGTAATCACACAAAAGATATTTACATTACCTTTCTCCGATGTTTTCTTAGATCACTTGGCTGTGATTGGCAGTAATAAAAGCAACATAAAACAGAATTAATGAGTATCATTTGACCATGTTACAAGTTTTAATAGTATTCTATAACTTGACTGTCTTGTTTTTTCATTCCATTGTTTTCTAAATAAATGTCTTTACCCATTATAAGAGGACTCCTCCTGAAAGTGACTTCAGAGAGGGAACTTCTTAGACGGAATGGTGGGGTGGGGGGGACAGGTCTACATGATGGGGTCAAGCATACATGCATGGGATCTGAGACATGGAACCCTGGGGAATATGAAGCACATGTGGTGAGCTAGTGAGAAATAAATATGGGACTTATCTTCTCCCCAAAATATAAATGGGAATGAAAGAGATTATCCATAAACAAAGATCCAACGCACATGTATGGAGTTTGTAAGCATTCCCTCTTGCCTTATCTATGCAGAGCCTTGGTCCACCCTTGGACAGGCATACTGCTCCTGAGCTATCTCAAACTTCCTGGCTTCCTAACTAGTCTCCCATTCCCAAATGCTAAGAGCTCTGGCCTCAATAAAATATGTTTTTAGGGCTGCTGTTTTCTTGTCAACGTTACAATGTTACAAAATTACATAATTTTTTTTAAGTTAATTCTTTATGATTTCAGATGAATCTTGCTCACTTAGTATCTTTGTTAATTTTTCTTATGTAAGTAAAACAATTTTATTCCATTATAGTTATATTTACATTTATATATTTTTGTTCCTGGAAAATGGGTTGATTTACTCCACACAATATTCTTACTAAATATTGGCAGGATGTTCCTTATGCTTATGGATTTGTGGTGAGGTAAAAGTAAATAAAAGTACATTTTATAATCAGGAAAAATAACAATCTTTGTAAAACATATACACACATACAATACAAATGAAAACAATGTCTTTTCAATCTCTGCTTTTCTGTCTCCCAAATTTTTCATTTTCCTCTGAATATTCAAACATGGATTATATTTCCCCAAATTATGCCCTCCCTCATATTTTCTACAGGTAAAAGAAAATCTACCTGCCTTTCACTATAACAGTGATGAATTTAATGACGAAGTTTTATTAGGTGATAAAGACTCCCTGAATTTCATTTATTGTTTTTCTGAGTCAGATATGGGACATTTTAAGTACTTTTTTACCCTCAAGAAATGCTTTAAATATTTTTTAAGTACTGTAATTATAGTATAATAATGTTCATTTACTATTGATTTATTTATGACTAACTGCTAAAGAAAATTCATGAAAGCAGTGGCATCTTTTTCATATATATATATATATATAAATGTCTAAATTATTATAAATATGTTATTTTGCTATTATAAAAATATTAACACTATCAAGGATTAGGATACTAATGTTTATGAACATACTTTAAAAGCTAAATATATGTAACAAATATAAACAGAAACTAAGCCAAAGATAGTATCGTATCTAGTTAATAAAGTCAAATTGATGGTTCCTAGATTTCTAAAATCACCACATCATAATGTAGCTCAGTACATTGGGTTATTATATCTTAGTACATTGACTAAAAAGTTTGTGCTGTGTCTAGGTGGGGTCAGTTCTGATTACCGTCCTTTGTTCTGAACGGGCATTGTCTATGATGTCTATTTTAAGAATATTTTTAATATCAAGTCTGGAAATGAGCGCAGAGTAGAGGACTCAATGGCTTAAGAAGGTAAATGTTTCCTTTTTTAAAAATATTGCCATTTCTCTTTTATATTGACTTTTTGCGTTGAAGTCCATAATTGCAAAGAGTCTGAATATGAAAAATTCTGCCACACCAGTTTTGTTTCAATTCACAATTGTAAAATTAAAGAAAAAAGATATTTATACATAATAAATTTTATAAAAGTAAAAATTTAAAAAATATGTGTTAGTTTTCCCTAGACGTAAGAGCATGAAATATACATATATATGTATATGTGTATTATATATATATACACATATATATATTAGGTACAGTACACATTTTTGCAACATATTTATTTAAAGATGCTATTTAGAAAATTAATTAAAATTTTTTGTTCAGATACTTTACACGCATACATACACAGATACAGATATTGTGACACTTTTTATAGTAGCTTCACAGCTTTCTGAACATATGCAGAAACACTATATACACTTCATCTTCTTCTGTGGTAACATTAATTTACTCTCCATTTGTTATATTTGTGCTAGTTTTACAGTCTCTAAGCTATTATTTTATCTATTTTTTTAAATTAATTTCTACCCCCAAATTTGTGTTTAATTGGAATTTTTTTAATAGTATAGTTTTAATATTCATTACAAAACCAGAATTTTACCTCCATAAATAGTTTAGAATGTTTAAATCTTAATTATTGTCATTTAAACATAGTTCTAGGTAATCACAGAAAAAAATAAATGGACGGAATAGTATATGCTTTTGCGTCAGCAAATTTGAAAGACATACAGCTCCATTTACTGTGTTAAACCTGGGCAATTTACTCATGCTCTCAAACGCCTGTTACTTCTGCTTTCTATTGAAATGGTGTCCTCTGACATGCAGATGTTATGATAGGAAGTAAAACATCACAGTATTCAGTAGTCATTCCTATCATTTTTTTTTCCAGAGGTTTTTCTACCTTATTTTTAGCGAAGGGCACTTTGATTTTCTCTGTTATGTTCAGAGCACCTCCTAATAATTTAGGTTTCCAACTTTTAATTCTTAATAATTTAGGTTTCCGACTTTTAATTCTAAACAAAAATAAATGAAACAAAGGATTAAAGAATAAAGAAGGGTAAAAATGTTGACATGAAATTCTAAAACAAAATTGGGAAATTGTTGCTATTGGTTTTGGTGGTTCTTTTAATTAAAGTTATATTATTTATATTATAAAAATTTAGCATTTTAGGTTGTTATATTGGAGCAATTAGAACCAGTATTTTCTGTTATTTATTGTGTTAAAAGTAAAATACTCACTCCCAACTACCTCACCAAGATATCATAAGGAAAAATTTACTTAATGGTTTCCATCACTCAGATTTCTGATGTGACATTTAGATCGCTGCTCTTCTATTTCCTTATTATGTGACTTGAAAAATTAC
Source organism: Puma concolor (assembly GCF_028749965.1). NCBI lineage: Eukaryota > Metazoa > Chordata > Mammalia > Carnivora > Felidae > Puma > Puma concolor. Next base: position 38,068,438 of record NC_141673.1, on the reverse strand, counting down.
ATCTTTGTAGGCTACATTTCCTCCACTCATAATGGGATTAGTAGTTGCACCTACCACATATGGTTGTTGCGAAAAAAAGAAAAACAATAAAACACACAGAAAGTCCTTAGAACAAACACCCAATATGAATCAGCTAATGCACATGAGTCTTAATGGGGTCAAATGTTCTCTGTGCACATCATCATACCAGTGTCATGACTCCCATCCGATCCATTTCCCTGGCAGGGCTTCGCGGGGTGAGCTTTGGCGTTGAGTGTCCACTGGGGGGAGATGAACTGGCCAGCGAAGAAGCTGTAACCGAGGCAGTGATAGAGGTACCTGGGTGGACCCTTGCTAAATTCAGGCCTTCCAGGCTCACACTAGCCACCCTATTCTCAATTTCTTCAGCACGTAACTCTGTAGATTCTTTTTCTTCCTGAATTAGCCTAAAAGACACAGTTGAATTTGGATCCATTATATGCTGCTATAGTGGTAATGAGAATTCACATAATAAAAAGCAAATAAATACATAAACAAATAAATCTGTGAGCATTTTATATCAAATCTAATGTTTTCTTTACTCAAAGGCAGTATAACTTTCAATAAATTTCAGACACTTTCTGGCTGAAATTTAGAACATCTTTCTTTTCAAATGATATACAGCTCCTCCCCACTTTGACCCTCTTTCTATCTATACTATCACCTGCTAAAACCTTTAAAACCTTGTCTGCCTAGATAATTTTGCCACTAATCCTAATCTTATTTTTGTTTTTTTGTTTTTTTTTCCTAATCTTATTTTTGAACCGAGGTGCCAATAAATGAGACTTTTAGAAACTCAGATCCTAACAAAGATGTTAAATCTTACCTCCCAACTGATTAAAAAATATACTTGATAGAATCTTCAATAAATGGTCATTCATAATTATCATTTGGTCAAATAAAACCCTTAGACTTTTTTTTTAAACCAATACCTACTCAGCCACGTCAACTTTAAATAAGCACCACGTGGGATGCCAGGGTGGCTCAGTTGGTTGAGCATCCAACTTTGGTTCAGGTCATGATCTTATGGTTAATGAATTCGAGCCCCACATCTGTGCTCCACATGAGGCTCGCTGCTGTCAGCCCAAAGCCCTCTTTGCATCCTCTCTCTCCCTCTCTATCTGCCCCTTCCCTCACCTCTCAAAAATAAATAAACATTAAAAAAATAAGCACCAGGCAATTTAACAATGTGGAGATGATCTATCTCTAGATAGATACATACATCATACTTACATACATAGTGAAAAAATATTTTAACTGTTGATATAAATGCTTTTCAGAAGACAAAGCACTAATACTCCTTTTTTTTAAATAAAGAGAAACTTCAAGAATATGTATAAATGAACTATTACAGAGATGCAAAGAACAAAGAATTTTAGCGGGGTTGCATAAATACCCTATTTAAGCTGTATCTATTTGTTATAATGAAACTGTACCAGTAGGTGATTTAAAAAATGGGGTTTAGAACTTCTCCTAAGACATTTTCCTCTTAACTATAAATGGCTTATTGTGATCTCCTATGATATATAATCCTTAACTATAAGGTTATGATCACCACAAAGTTTTATTTTTATATATTTATTTTGGAAAACTGTTTGGTGGTTTCTTATAGAACTAAACATACTCTTACCATATTATCCAGTAATTGTGTTCTTTGGTATTTAGCTAAATGAGTTAAAAACTGTGTCCACCCAAAACCAGCATACTGATGTTTATAGCAGCTTTATTCATGACTGCCAAAACTTGAAAGCAACCAAGATCTTCAATGGTGAATGGATAAATTGAGGTACATCCAGACAATCAAATATTATTCAGAGCTAAAAAAGAAGTGAGCTATCAAGCCATGAAAAGATATGGAAAGACATTAAATGCACACGACTAAGCAAAAGAAGCCCAATCTAAACAGACTACATATTATATGACTCCAACATGACACTCTAGGAAAGGCAAAAACTATGAGGACATTAACAAGATCGACAGTTGACAGAGTTGGGAGGGGGAAGAAATGAATAGGCAGAGCACAGAGAATTTTTATGGCAGTGAAAATGTTCTGTATGAAACCATAATGATGGATACTTGTCATACATTTTGCAAACCCACAGAATGTACACCACTAAGAGTAACCTGTACTGTAAACAATGGAATCTGGATGATTATTATGTGTCATATAGGTTCATCAATTGTAATATACTACTGTGGTGAAGGATGTTGATAATGGGGGAGGCTGTGCATGTGTGAGGCCAGGGCATGTATGGGCAATTTCTGTACCTTCTTCCCCTCAACTTTGTGTGAACCTTAATCCACTCCAAAAATTTAAGTAAAAAAAAATATTGAGCAGACTTACTCTTTTTTTAATGAATATAATTTATTGTCAAATTGGCTTACATACAACACCCAGTGTTCATCCCAACAAGGAGGCATATTTACTCTTAATTATAATTTTTCAGTTCCACAAAGAATATGAATTCTGTTACTTTGAAGTTTATTTTCATGGATGCACTTTAAGTTCACCCAGAGGAAAGCTTAATCAAGTAACATAGCACAATATTGTTAATGCTTTAAACACATTCCAAAGGAAACACTGTCTCCTCTTAAAAAAAAAAAAAAAAAAATTGTACTTTAAAATGATTGGTAGGAGGGGCGCCTGGGTGACTCAGTCTGTTAAGCGCCCTACTTCACCTCAGGTCATGATCTAGTAATTCGTGTTCAAGCCCCATGTCCAAGCTGTGCTGACAGTTTGGAGCCTGGGGCCTGCTTAGGATTGTTGGCCTCCCCCTCTCTCTGCCCCTCCCCCACTCAAGTTCTGTCTTTCTCTCAAAAATAAACAAACATTTAAAAAAGTTTTTAAAAATGGTGGGAAATAACTCTTCTAAAAAAGTTTTTTTCTAAAATTAACTGTAGTTATTAACTCTAGGCATTGTATTAATTGTAAAGGAAGAGTCACACCTTGAGGAAAAAGCTGAGTAAGAAGTAGACTGAAGTTTAATTAAATAGGAAATCGAATGCTACCTTAGATATTCAGTTCATTTGGAAAAATAAATGACAATCCATTTATCTTTAGAATCTGGATGTAGTTACAGAAAGTAAAAGAACTAACAAAACAGAAACCCTTTGAAATGTCCCAGTGTGTTGGGGAGGGCGTACCATATACAAAAGGATGAAACAATAAGTAAGACCACAAAAGCAAGGGAGTCAAAATAGTAGGTAATTAGCTACTATATATATATATATATATATATATATATATATATATATATATAATATTATATATAATATATATTTATATAATATAATACAATATAATATAATATTATATTATATTATATTATTGTTTATTTGTTTACTTTGAGAGCAGAAAACAGAGCGTGCATGTGTCAGTGGGGGAGGGGCAGAGAGAGAGAGAGAGAGAGAGAGAGAGAGAGAGAAGAGAGATAATCCCAAGTGGATTCTACGCTCAGCGCAGAGCCTGATGGCAGGGGCCAGTCTCAGGAGATCACAGCCTGAGCAGATATCAAGAGTTAGATGCTTAGCCACCTGAGCCACCCAAGTGCCCAGTAGCTAACTACTGATGCACAGATTAACTAACAAACAGGGCAGTGGCAAATGAAATAACTTGATCTCTTCCTTTAAGAGAGATTAGTGAAGAGTGAGGAAACCAGAAAAGAGGCATTTTTTAATGCTTAAATTAGTTTGTGAAAGAAGAAAAATCTTAACCAGAAATAGATTCTAGCTGGTATGAGCAACTGTTTTTATGAAGATGCCTATTTCTCTTTTTTATTTTTTTATTTTTATTTTTTTTTAATTTTTTTTTTTCAACGTTTATTTATTTTTGCGACAGAGAGAGACAGAGCATGAACGGGGGAGGGGCAGAGAGAGAGGGAAACACAGAATCGGAAACAGGCTCCAGGCTCTGAGCCATCAGCCCAGAGCCTGACGCGGGGCTCGAACTCGCGGACGGCAAGATCGTGACCTGGCTGAAGTCGGACGCCCAACCGACTGCGCCACCCAGGCGCCCCTCTTTTTTATTTTTTTAAAATAAATGGGGTTTATTCATTTTGAAACATTCAAAATGAATACATGCACTATTTATTCATCCAAAATTCAAATGTTTTAAAGAAAAATAGAAACATAACTTTTACATTTACACAATCATCAAACAAAATATTTGTATCACAGCACTCAAGTAGCAAAAATTTGCTAACAATTGACACTATTTCTCTTTTTTATATTGTTTTTAATTTTAATTCCAATATAGTTAACATGTAGTGTTATTTTAGTCTCAAGTGCACAGTAGTTCAACAACTCTATGCGTTACTTAGTGCACTCTAAGTGTATTTATTCTTTAATCCTTATCACCTACTTCACTCCTCCCTTACACCCTCCCCTCTGGTAATCATTAATTTGTTCTCTACAATTAAGAGTCTGTCTCTTGATTTGTGTCTCTTTTTCCTCTGGTCATGTTTCTTAAATGCTACATATGAATGAAATCATACGGAATTTGTCTTTCTCTGACTGACATTTCATTTAGCATTATACTGTTTAGCTCTATCCATGTTGTTGCAAATAGCAAGATTTCAGTCTATTTTTTATGGCTGAATAATTCTCCAGTGTGTAGGCGTGTGAGTATGCCATTTGTTCTTTTTTTAAAATAAAAAAAAATTAAAGTTTATTTATCTATTTTGAGAGAGAGAGGGAGAGACAGTGAGTAGGGGAGGGGAAGAGAGAGAGGGAGAAGGAGAATCCTAAGCAGGCTCCACACTCACTGCAGAGCCCAATGCAGGGCTCGATCTCACAACCATGACATCAGGATCTGAGCCAAAATCAAGTACTGGCTGCTTAATCGACTGAGCCATCCAGGGACCCCTATACCACTTGTTCCTTATCCATTCATATATCTGTGGACTCTTGGAGTGCTTCCACACTTTGGCTACTATAAATAATACTGCAATAAACACAGGGGTGCATTTATCCCTTTGAATTAGTATTTTTATATTTTTGGGTAAATACTTAGTAATGCAATTACTGGATCATAGGGTAGTTCTATTTATAACTTTTTGAGGAACTATTTTCCAAACTGCACTAGTTTGCATTCCCATCAACAGTGCCCAAGGGTTCCTTTTTCTCCACATCCTCACCAACATTTGCTATTTCTTGTATTTTTGATTTTAGGCATTCTGACAAGTGTGAAGTGGTATCTCTCTGTGCTTTTGATTTGTATTTCCCTGATGATTAGTGATGCTGAGCATCATTCCATGTGTCTGCTGGCCATCCTGCATGTCACCTTTGGAGACCTGTCTGTTCATGTCTTCCACTCATTTTTCAATTGGATTATTTGTGTTTTGCATGTTGAGCTTATAAAAGTTCTTTATATATTTTGGATACTAACCCTTTATTGGATATGTCATTTACAAATATATTCTCTCATTCAATAGGTTGTCTTTCAGTTTTGTTGATTGCTTCCTTCACTGTGCAGAAGCCTTTTATTTTGCTGTAGATCCAGTAGTTCATTTTTGCTTTTGCTTCCCTTGCCTCATGAGATATATCTAGAAAAACGCTGACATGACCAATGTCAGAAATTACTGCCTATGTTGTCTTATAGGATTTTTAGGGTTTCAGGTCTTTAGATCTTTAATCCATTTTGAATTTATTTTTGTGTACAATATAAAGAAGTGGTCCAGTTTCTTTTTTTTTTTTTTTTTTGTTTTTTTTTGCATGTAGTTCTCCAGTTTTCCCAGCACCATTTTGTTGAAAAGATTATTTTTTCCCCATTGTATATTCTTTCCTCCTTTTTCTAAGATTAATTGACCATATGCTTGTGAGTTTATTTCTGGATTTTCTTTTCTGTTCCATTGACCTATGTGTCTATTTTTTGACAGTACCATACTGTTTTGATAACTACCTGCTTTATAATATAGCTTGAAGTCTGGAACTGTGATCCCTCTAGTTTTTTCTTTTTCAAGATTTCTTTGGCTATTCGGGGTCTATTGTGGTTCCATACAAACTTTAAGATTGTTGGGGCGCCTGTGTGGCTCAGTCGGTTAAGCATCCGACTTCGGCTCAGGTCATGATCTCATGGTCCGTGAGTTCGAGCCCCGCGTCGGGCTCTGTGCTGACAGCTTGGAGCCTGGAGCCTGCTTCGGATTCTGTGTCTCCCTCTCTCTCTGACCCTCCCCCATTCATGCTCTGTCTCTCTCTGTCTCAAAAATAAATAAAACATTAAAAAAATTAAAAAAAAAACAACTTTAAGATTGTTTGTTCTAGTTTTGTGAAAAATTCCGTTGCTGTTTTGAGGGGGATTGCATTGAATTTGTAGACTGCTTTGCATAGTATAGACATTTTAACAATATTTGTTCTTCCAATCCATGAGCATGGAATGTATTTCCATTTCCTTTTTTTAAATTTTGTTATTTTTTTGTCTTTCCATTTCTTACTGTTGTCTTCAATTTCTTCACCATTGTTTTATAGTTTTCAGAGTAGCATCTTTCACCTCACTGGTTAAGTTTATTCCCAGATATTTTATTATTTTTAGTGCAATTGAACATGGGATTGTTTTCTTAGTTTCTCTTTCTGCCACTTCATTATTAGTGTAAAGAAATGCAAGAGATTTCTGGACATTGATTTTGAATCCCACCACCACTTTAGTGAATTCATTTATCAGTTCCAGTAGTTTTTTGGTGGAGTCTTTAGGGTTTTATATATATAGTATTATGTCATCTGCAATTAGTGAAGGTTTTAGTTCTTCCTTACCAATTTGGATGTCTTTTCCTTCTTTTTGTTGTCTAACTGCTGTGGCTAAGACTTCCAGTACTATGTGGAATAAAAGTGGTGACAGTGGACATCCATGTCTTGTTCCTGACCTTAGGGGGAAAGTTCTCAGTTTTTCCCCCATTGAGTATGATGATTGTTGTGGGTTTTTCATATACAGTCTTTATTATGTTGAGGTATGTTCCCTTTAGAAATACTTTGTTAAGGGTTTTTTTTTTTAATTTTTTTTTAACGTTTTATTTATTTTTGAGACAGGGAGAAACAGAGCATGAACAGGGAGGGTCAGAGAGAGGGAGACACAGAATCTGAAACAGGCTCCAGGCTCTGAGCTGTCAGCACAGAGCCCGACGTGGGGCTCGAACTCACGGACCACGAGATCATGACCTGAGCTGAAGTCGGATGCTTAACTGACTGAGCCACCCAGGCGACCCTAAGGGTTTTTATCTTAAATGAATATTGTACTTTGTCAAATGCTTTTTCTGGATCTATTGAAATGACCATATGGTTTTTATCCTTTCTCTTATTGATGTGATATATCACATTGATTGATTTGTGAATATTGAGCCACCCTTGCATACTGGGATGCATCCTGGGAATAAATCCCACTTGATCGTGGTGAATGATTTCTTCTAATGTATTGTTGGATTGAGTTTGCTAGTATTTTGTTGAGGATTTTTCCATCTTTGTTTATGAAAGATATTGCCCTCTAGTTCTCTCTCTCTTTTGTGTGTGTGTGTATATACGCGCGTGCGTGTGTGTGTGTGTGTGTGTGTGTGTGTGTGTGTGTGTGTGTTGTCTTTATCTGGTTTTGGTATCAAGGGGACACTGGATTTGGAAGTTTTCCTTCCTTTTGTATTTTTTGGAATAGTTTGAGAAAAACAGGTGTTACCTCTTCTTGAAATGTTTGGTAGAATTTGTCTGTGAAGCCACCTGGTCCTGGACTTTTGCTGGGAGTGTTTTGATTACTGATTTAATTTCATTGCTGGTAACTGGTCTGCTCAAATTTTCTATTTCTTTCTGCTTCATTTTTAGTAAGTTACATGTTTCCAGGAATCTATCAATTTCTTCTAGATTGTCCAATATATGGGCATATGATTTTTCAAGATAATTCCCTTACAATTGTTTGTATTTCTGTGTTGTTGGTTGTTGTTTCTTCTCTTTCTTTTGTGATTTTGTTTATTTGGGTCTTCTTTTGTTTTTATGAATCTGGCTAGAGCTTTACCAATTTTGTTGATCATTCCAAAGAACAAGTTCCTGGTTTTACCGATCTGTTTTATTGTTTTTGTTTGTTTTTGTTTTTAGTTTCTATATCATGTATTTCTGCTCTAATCTTTATTATTTCCTTCCTTCTGCTAGTTTTGGGTTTTGTTTGCTCCTCTTTCTCTAGCTTCTTGAAGTATAAAGTTAGATTGCTTATTTGAGATTTTTCTTGCTTCTTAAATTAAGCCTGTATTGTTATAAACTTCTTTCTTAGAACTGCTTTTGCTGTATTCCAAAGATTTTGGACTACTGAATTTTCATTTTGATTTGTTTCCATGTAATTTTTTATTTCTTCTTTGATTTCTCCATTGACTCTTTCTTTGTTTAGTAGTATGTTATTTAGCCTACACATATTTGTGCTCTTTCTAGATGTTTCTTGTGGTTGATTTCTAGTTTCATAGTGTTATAGTCAGAAAAGATGCATGGTATGACTGGTTTTTCAAATTTGCTAAGACTTGTTTTGTGGCCTAATACGGGATCTATTCTGGAGAATGTTCTATGTGCACCTGAAAAGAATGTGTATTCTGCTGTTTTGGATGAAATGTTCTGAATATATTTTTAAATCCATCTGGTCTCATGTGTTATTCAAAGCCACTGTTTCCTTATTGATTTTCTGTTTGGATGATCTGTCTTTTGATGTAAGTTAAAGTCCTCTACCATTATTGTATTGCTACTGATTAGTTCCCTTACATTTGTTATTAAACCTTTTATGGATTTGAATGCTCCCATATTGGATGCATATTTACAATTCTTATGTCTTCTTGTTGGATTGTTCCCTTTATTTCTCATATAGTGTCTTTCTTTGTGTCTTTCTAGTGTCTCTAGTGTTACAGTCTTTGTTTTGAAGTCTATTTTCCTGATATAAGCATTGCTACAATGGTTTCTTTTGACATTCATTTGCATGATAAATATTCTTCCATCCCCTCACTTTCAATCTGCAGGTGTCTTTAGGTCTGAAATGTATCTTGTGTAGACAGCATATAGATGGGTCTTGATTTTTATTCAATCTGTCACTCCATGTCTTTTTATTGGAGTGTTTAGTCTATTTATATCCAAAGTAATTATTGATAGATATGTATTTATTGCCATTTTGTTACTTGTTTTGTAGTTGTTTTTGTAGTTTTTCTCTCATCCTTCTCTTTCTTTCATGTTTTGTTGGCTTTCTTTAGTGATATACTTGGATTCCTTCCTCTTTATTCTTTGCATATCCATTACTGGTTTTGGACTTGTGATTACCATTAGCAGTCAATATTAAGTTGATGGTCGTTTACATTTGAACCCATGCTTTAATCCTCTCCACACCACATTTTAGTCTATAGTGTCATATTTTACATCCTTTTATTTTGTGAATCCCTTGGCTAATTTTTACAGATATCTTTTCTACCTTTAGTTACGGAGTTTTTTCTTCCAGTCTTCTAATCATCCTCTGGGTTATTTGCACTGACATGAGTGTTATCTAGTTGTTTATGGGATGAGGCAAGGTCCTTCTACTCCACAATCTTTCCGTGATTTCCAAGATTCCTGTGTCTTTGAATGTTGCTATACACTTAAATTATATGTACTTCTTAATTTCTTACAAATTAGCAACTATATTAAATACATTACTAGGGTCAGCAAAGAAATATATAAAAGGACAGTAGTTTGAACATACTATTTATCAAACTTAATTAGCCTAGGTCAAGATTATAACTGGGCTTTACTATCTTAATGTAACAAAGCTGAGTTCCTGGAGGGAAACAGGTTGTTATTGAAGGTGTGTGTATTTATTTTCAGAGACAACAAATTTCACAGAGATATATACTTGATTTCAAATCTATGCAGTGAGTTCAACCATTAACTGCAAAGCATCAAAAAGTGTTATTTAGTTTGAATTTACGTTCTATATTCCTTCTTTTTCTTTTTTTAAGTTTATTTATATATTTTGAGAGAGAGAGAGAGAGAGAGAGAAGGAGACAAGCATATGAGCAAGAGAGAGAGAGAGAGAGAGAGAGCACATGAGCAGGGGAGGGGCAGAGAGAGAGAAGGAGAGAGAGAGAATCCAAGCAGAGCCTGATACAGGGTTCAAACTCATGAACCATGAGATCATGCCCTGAGCCAAGATCAAGAGTCAGACACTTAGCTAACTGAGCCACTCAAGCACCCCTATATTATTTTTTCTATTTATGCTAATCTATCATTATGAAGCACTTTCTATTTATCAAGAAAAGTGCCAAGATATGGACATAAAACAGTGAGCAAAGCAAGATCCATTTCTTGTTTTTATATAATTTACAATCTAATAAAGGTAAGGAACTGAAGGACAGTAAAACAAACTGAAGGTCAGAAGAAGGAATGGTGGAGATGTTCATGGTGAGTAAGGGTAAAGAGGGTGAAATGTTAGGGCACAAGGGTGTGGAATGAGGATAATGTTCCAGAAGAAAGGAATAGCAACGACAAAGGAGAGAACATGGAACATTCAAAGAACTGGAAGTCATGTTTAATGGGATATAGAATAAGGTAGGTGAGAAAGTTGAGGCAGATGGGGCATTGTAGACCATATGAAGTATTTTGTTCTTTATCTTAAAAGCAACTGAAGGGGTTGAAAAAGGGTGACCTTACATAAGCAAACTGGGTTTTAAAAAGTCAGATGGGGAACCCGTATATTATGAAGAAACCAGGCAGAAACTATTATTGTCATCTAGATGAAAACTTATTATAATGCCCAATAGGGTGATGATAGTTAGAGAACTGGATAGATTTGAATCATATTAGGAGGCCAACAGATTTAGCTAGAGCCAGAAAAACAAAAACAGTGTTCAAAATAGTAAAATACTGTTCATTTGTTGAAGAAAAAAACAAGTTAAGAATAGTTTCTCAATGTTCAAAAGAATATAAATCCACTTGACACAGCTGGGTTCTTCACTGAGGTTAGTTAAGTCAATGATAAAAAAAAAGAAACTATGACCCTTCCACACAGTCATGCTGATCTAGTACCCTTGCCTGGAATCAGGCTGAAATCTTAGCCTTGCCACTGCCTGGACCATCGACCCCCACAAAGTGAGTGATCTTCAGGCCTTCAGAAAAATGAGTAAGCACTATCTGAGTGTGCTGCACACTGAGAAAAATGTGCTTCCTGTGGGAGTGGGCAGAGAGCATGGGGGGTAAAAATACCACCTTCTACTCATAAAACTAAATCAGAAGACAATAAATATCAAGGAAGAAAAAACAGATAGTAAGAAGGTGGAGGAAAGAAAATACAAAGACAGACCATCAAGTGAGGAGAGTGATCTAGAAATTAACAATGAAGGTATGATTGAACCAGATACTGATGCCCCTCAAGAAATGGGAGATGAAAATGTGGAGATAACCCAGGAAATGATGGATCAGGCAAATGATAAAAAAGTGGCTGCCACTGATGCCCTAAATGATGGTGAACTACGGAAAACCACTGACTTGTTCACACATGCCATTAAGCTGAATCCTCGCTTGGCCATTCTGTATGCCACGAGAGCCAGGGTCTTCATCAAATTATAGAAGCCAAATACTGCCATTTGAGACTGTGACAGACCTATTGAAATAAATCCTGACTCAGCTCAGCCTTACAAGTGTAAAGGAAAAGGACACAGACTTCTGGGCCATTGGGAAGAAGCAGCACATGATCTTGCTCTTGCTTGTAAATTGGATTATGATGAAGATGCTAGTGCAATGTTGAAAGAAGTTCAACTGAGGGCCCAGAAAATTGCTGAACATTGGAGAAAGTATGAGCAAAAATGTGAAGAGAGAAACATCAAAGAAAGAATGGAAAGGGCTAAGAAGGTTTGGGAAGAACAGGAGAGAGCTCAGAGGGAGGAAGAAGCCAGAGGACAATCAGGAGCTCAGTATGGCTCTTTTCCAGGTGGCTTTCCTGGGGGAATGTGTGGTAATTTTCTTGGAGGCATGCCTGGAATGGCAGGGGGAATGCTTGGAATGGCAGGAATGCCTGGGCTCAATGAAATTCTTAGTGACCCAGAGGTTCTTGCAGCCATGCAGGATCCAAAAGTTATGGTGGCCTTCCAGGATATGGCCCAGAACTCAGCAAATAGGTCAAAATATCAGAGCAGCACAAAAGTAATGAATCTCATCAGTAAATTGTCAGACAAATTTGGAGGTCAAGCATAACGCCCTTCTGACAAATAAAGCCCTTGCTGAAGGAAAAGCAACTTAGATCACCTATTGGATGTCGTAACACAAACCAGTGTACCTGTGACCTCCTCCTGGAGAAAGCTGGAGTGCTGTGAAGATAATCCCTACCCCTCTGCCCCACATGCAACTGAAACATTTTATAGTGGTTTTCCATTAGGGTATTCATTCAGATAATGTTCAGATAATGTTTTCCTACTAAGAACTACAAACTGTAAGCATTTTTTAAACCTTAAAAATATTTAAAAACATATTCAAAGGGTGTGTTAATCCTTACATTTTTCTTTACTAAAAAAAAAAAAAAAAAGAGAGAGACTATGATCATCATTGGGATTCAAGAAAGTATATATTGTTAAAGTTGAAATTATCCAAAAAAAGAGAGATTATCTTAGTGACAATATTTCTCAATGTTTGAATTGTTAACTTATACAACTTAATCCCATAATTAATCTACTCTTTGGAAGCCATCTAATTATCAGTGTGGTGACAGTGTGTTTTTTTTTTCATATCTAGTATACAATAATTCAGTCATAGTTAGTTTCACTCTGATGTCTATATACTTTTAAGGAGCTGGCTGCACATTAATTGCATGCTATTCAGTACCTTTACTGTAGTGTTAAATGTACCTTCAAAATGTACCTTATTACCACAAAATGTCATTTAAATAGATTTTAATTTAAAAGGCGACTTAAGGGGCGCCTGGGTGGCGCAGTCGGTTGGGCGTCCGACTTCAGCCAGATCACGATCTCACGGTCTGTGAGTTCGAGCCCCGCATCAGGCTCTGGGCTGATGGCTCGGAGCCTGGAGCCTGTTTCTGATTCTGTGTCTCCCTCTCTCTCTGCCCCCCACCCCCGTTCATGCTCTGTCTCTCTCTGTCCCAAAAATAAATAAAAACGTTGAAAAAATAAATAAATAAAAGGCGACTTAAAATTCATCAGAGAATATTTTATCTTTACCTTATGCTTTTATATTGCCCTAAAATCATTAGTTTACCTATGTTTCATATATGTTCCTTATAAAGATCGTCCTAATTTTACACAGGACATGTATAGATATCCTAAGAATCTTGTGAAAATGCACATTCTGATTCAGTGTAGTGTGAGGTCTCAGAGTCTGCAGCTCCCAAGTGATGCCAGTGCTTCTGATCTAATCATGATATTTTTAGGATCAAGGTCTTCTAATCCCTTAAAACCATCAGTGATAATTGAACTCACCTGATTTCTTTGTTGATGGCATCCAACTGTTCTTGAAGCATCATGGCTAGAGTCTGGGCATCAGAATGACCACTTGGCGAGAGAAGATCCATTGAGCTAAAAATAGTTTCTCGGTCATCATCATCAATATCAGACATTTCAGTGTCACTTTCAAAAGGGTGGCTGCTTAGCACTCCAATTTGCTGAGTTCTATTCCACTCATGATCCCCAAGAGATTTCACCTGAATGGTAAATGAGTAATTATTGTACATATCTAATTGCTCATTATCAAAGCACTAGTCTGAAAAAATCAACTTGCACACACTCTTGTAGCTTACTTAGGAAAAGCAGAACTGATTATTAAAATTTTAATGTATTGTTTTAATAAAATATTTCTTTGACATCTTAAGTAATGGCAGGTACTAATTGTCAGCATAAATATCAAGATTTTAATAGGAATAATTATGATAAACTTACACATGATTTCTGGTTCAATGTGAGGTATCAATTACTTTAAAGCATCTATGTTTGAAACATTTTCCTTCTTTCTAAATATAACACCCTCTATTCACTTGTACTGATGCATTTCCATCTCTTATACTAATTAGTCTTACTTACACTTTGTTACAGGCTGACTACAAATATTGCCACACAAATTATATAATAATTCTCTCCCCAACATTCATTTACATAGGTTCTAACAACATATTATTAAAAAAATATTAATTTCATCTCTACTGTTCTGATCACTCAAATGCTTCATTGATTTTTTTTTAAGCCCAAGGCACACTAATTTACATGGCTATGTTTTTTTTTATTTGATATAATAAATCCCTCATGTGAATGAAAAAAATAATTTTGTAAATAATCTGAAACACCCAATGTGGGGCTCCAACTCATGATCCCAAGATCAAGAGTCGCATGCTTTATTGACTGAGCCAGCCAGGTGCCCCAGTGAAAATCCTGAGTAAGCAACAGACCAGCATTTTTCAAGGTGTGATCTGAAGGTAGGAGAGGAAGGAAAGTAAGAAAGAATTTTTTGTATTTAAAAAAATGTTTTTCATTTTTGTGATGATGTAAAATGATTTTTTTGGCGGGGGGGGGGGGGAGGGGGACCACATGATTTTGCCCTGAGTATTTATTTAAGATTGATGACCTGAATTAGTATTTGTGTCACAAATTGGTTTCGTACAAGTGGAACTAGTTTATTTGGCATATGAAAAGAACCAAGATGGATTTGATTTAGTCTTCCTCTGTTCACTTCTTTATTCATTCATTTAACAGATATTGAATGCCTACTATGAGGGATTAAATTATGCATGACATGGGTACCAATTAAAAACCATAGGGCATCCAAGAACCTGTGTACAAATAAGGACAAGTAGGTTATGTAGTATTTGACACATAAAAGTGGTTGGGGAGAAAAAGCTATACTTAGGGCACAAAGGAACTATATCACTTCAGTATAAAATGCAATGAAAAACTTACAATATACATAGCTTGCAAGTTAACTGACTGAATGAAAGACAGCCCTGCAATTTATCAGAAGTTCTCCATAAACACTTGCAATAGTGTGTGTACATTTTTCTCGAAGTTTTATTAAAACAGTAATTCTACTTAAAATATTTAATTAATTTTAATTGACAATATGAATGCCAATGCATAAGTGCCCAAGCAAACCAAAAGTCCATTTGTGTGGCAATACAGCATACTGGATAAAAGCATGGAATTTGAAACAAATAGAGGTTCAAGTTTGGATCCTCTCACTTTGCTGGCTGTGTAATTAATGTTGAGCACTTAAAATTTCTGAGCTTCAATCTTTTTATATCTGCAGTTGACATAAAAATAGTACCAAATTCATAAGGTTATGTGGGTACACACATGGGAAGTGTATAGTTCAACTTCCGGCACATAGGGGTAGTTTTACATTAGTTATAGTTTAAAAAAATATGTCATGCTTGAAACTAAAAATGCTAGCATTTTAAATTCTCTCAGTATTAAAATTCTATCCAAAATGGAACAGTATATTTACTGAGAATCATCAAAGACTTGAAATAAAAAAAATTCACCTTTGGCTCATCTCGTCGTACACCCATGCGGCCTCTCCTGGGTCTTCTTATTACTTTAGTTGTTCTGTAATCAGTCTGGCTGTCCACTAGGGATCCAACAGAATACCGCAACTCAGCTGAGGTGTCTAGGTGAGTTCTGGAAAAGGGAAAAATATGACATATGCTCAATCTCAAAAGTTAAACTTTCCAGCAAATCACTATGAACTGCTCAATTTTCAATAAAGAATAAAGCATTAAAAAAAAAAAGGAATAAAACATAAATGCTCAAGAAAAAAGAAAAAAAATCACAGAAGAAAACTGGTGAATTGTCATGACTCTTTGGGGTCTCTTCTGAGGCTTAGGTCAGAAACTGGTTTCAGGTCCATTCTTGAAGGTCAAGTGACCTTGTCTGTTTAAACAGAATATAAAACATCTGTCTGTTAATTATCATTTTCAAACGCGGTAGTAAAATAAAACAAGTTAAGATTGACAACCAAGATCCACTGGCTTAAATTCTGGCAAATAGGATAAACAAAACTAAATAGAATTGTAGTTGAATTATTTAGTGTACATACCAATATATGTTATTTATTGCTGTGTCTGTTTTAAATATTTCCCACTAATCTAACAGTAAAATGTGTAAACTTTTGGGGTCCCAGAATTCTCTCTCAAGGTGTTCTATTTTTCAATTTAGGAAATTAACAAAATACTTAAAATTAAATGGACCCAAGGTTAATAATCTTATTTTTTAAATATAGTGGGACCTACCACCAGGACAATTTTTCAGCTTTTGATAAGACATTGTTTCAAAAATATAAAGAAAAATATTTTGATAAGCACATTTGATTCTGAAATATGGTTAGAGATGAAATAGTTGCAAAATTCCGGTTGAAAAATATCATCACACTGGTTTTCAATAAACACTGTAATCAAAGTGTAATAAATATTTTGCTACACGTTATTTATATATAGATTTATAGCAAGTTCAGTTTATTGCTATAATAATGATGATAATAGTGACAGCATGCTGTACTATAAAATGATCCATCATCAGTAGGAAATATGTTTAACACTGTATTTTCTCTTGAACTTGGGGCTCCTACTGATCTACTATGCTCTGTTAGTTCCTTTTGTGAAAAAAAAAGAAAAAAAAAACCTAGCATTTCCAAACTATTGGCAAGATCAGAAAAGGTTACGTGAGGTCTAGATTTTTGCAACAATAGAAGACACTGACCTAACTAATGCAAATCCCTGTTTTGTCAAGCAGAAATTTAAAGCAAATGAACTAAGGAATCATCCTCCAAGTGGAGGGCAGCTATAGTTTTTATAGCAGTGAACTTGAAACTCAATCAAGGAAACTGGTTTTATTATGGAATAGCCACATATAAAAACTAACGAACCAGGTCACATTCATAAATAGAACCTCTCTCAGGACCTATTTATAACAGGGTATATGTTTCATGAAGACAAAGGTCAGATTTTAGTTACCATTGTATGCTAAAGGAGGCATTCCTAGCATATAATAAACACTTGATAAATGTCTAGTAAGCTCATAAATGAATGAAATTAATCATAATACAGTCTAAACTGTCTACCTTAGAACATTCTAGGTATCTTGTCTGTCACTGTTTGGGTAACGTCTCTTTGGTCATTGGAGGGGCGATTCTAAAATTATAACTCATCTTCCTAGGAGTATTGTTTTCTTGTTGTCTTATCTCTCAACTCCAGGTCATTTATAAAAATGTGAACCAAAACACAGATCTGCTACTATTGATGCCCTGCTTAAAACCCTTCGATGGCCTTACAAGGCCCTCTACAATCTGGAACCCTGCTTTCTAGCTTCACTTCTAGTTACTATCTGCCTTCTCTCTCTCCATCCAGCTGTACTGACTTTCTTTCCATTTCTTGAGTAACTCACACTTTCCTTTGATCCTGAGCCTTCGAACATGATGTTCTTTCTGCTAGAAATAGTCTCTTCCCACATTTATGTGGTTGACATTTTTAAAGTCAGCTTAAAATTCCCATTGTCTTATACTATCGTAGCCCCTTGTATTCCCTTTATTGTAATAGTCCTCAGAGTATCCCTGTGTTTCCCATTTGAAACAGGTATTATTCATTCATCTGTAAGATCAGTGAAGTTCCTATGCATCTTCTGTTTTCTTATTGCTGTTTAAATTGTGCATTCAGAAGCATGTTTGTTCAATAAGTAATTGCCATTCAACACATATTGTTATCCTATAACATATTATAAATTCCATCAGTTTGTCTAATCAGTAATTCCTATAATACTTTGTACTTTTTGATTTACTGTTTACAAAACCCCCTTTGCTCACTAGTCTCATTTTATCTACAAAGTAAGCTTGTGAGATAATCATAAAAATATTATTTTATATATAATTCATGTAAAATACATATAAAATTTGAACTTCTTAAGGTAAGTGGGTTTTCCAAAATGAAACAGCTAATAATTGTATGTATTAGACCTAGAAATGTCAATCTTCTTATTCTTGGTCTAGTTTTGTTTCTACTACAATCTGGTATATCAAAGAAGAACTGTTCTGTATGTAGTTCCCAAGCTTTCAGAATGATCCTTCATTGTGGATAAATGTCATATTATTAGGCTGTTCATGATGACTCAGTGTAGTGATGAACTTTTAGAACTTTTAGATAACACTTCTACAACTCTCTATTTTTTAAGGATATTATATACATATAGGTATGTATGTATATATATATATATATATATATATATATATATATATATATTTAATTTCAGTAATGTACAGTGTTTTATTAGTTTCAGGTGTAAAATACAGTGATTCCACAGTTCTATAAATTACTCAGTACTCATCATGATAATATCACTGAATTAATAATTTCAGTTCAGATACATAAATCATAATAAAGCATTTAGAAAAATAAACACAATTTTGTAAATTAAAGACCTACATGTTTAAAAGTTCTTTGGATGTTTTTTTTTTTTTGCCTGCAGAACTGTGTTTCTTATATTAAACTGAAGGTAAAAATACTCAAAATACTGAACTTTATTTTTACTAATACATTCAAGAGAATATAAGCACCTTTAGGATTTTTTAACTTGGATTTTTGATCTGAATATCTAAAAAATGCTTTATTACACATATTCATTTGTTCAATGATATCTATTGAAAGTATACTATATACCAGGTTTGGTTTGTTTCTTTGTTTTAGGTACTGAGATTACAGTAACCAAAACAAACATAAATTCCAGCGCCCATGGAATGAACATTCTTAGAATAACTATAAGACCAAGAAAAACGAACTTCTCAAAGTCTGTGGTGGTCAAATGTTTCAAATAATTGATACGATTATGTTGTCTAATAAATAAATGATCAAATGAGTAAATCCTTGTAGGGTTTCTCATTAACTTTAAATAAAAGGCCCTAAGCACAAAAGAAAATTACATGTGAATTATCAAGATCAATGTATTTATCTAAAGAATAAATAATTATGTCATTGCTTCTTTTTTTCAAGATGAGGTACTGAGTCAAAGCAGATGAGTATGGCTAAATTTACTTGTTTTCAAAACATGTATAATTTCTCCTTCACTTTGTATTTGCAATTAATTTAACAAGATAGGTGGATGCTAAGTGACCATAATCAATGATACTTCTTCAGTAACATTATACATTGAAAGCATTTCTGCATGTAGAGAAAAGAGGTGTTGCCTCTTCCTGGAATGAGAAGTAATCTCCTCACATACAGTTCTATTCCGTCATTTAAGACTCTTTTTAGGTTATTTATAGCTGTGTAATTAAATGCAGAATACAAAATGTAATATTTAAAATTTTTATTGCATATTTGCAGAACAGATTACTAAGTTAGAGAATTATTTTTGAATATAGAAATAGTAAATCAGTAAGGAGTAAGGAGTGAACATAGGGTAATGCCTGCTGGGCAGTAAGAGGCCTGTTTTATTTTATTTGAGGTAATACGGGACCATAAAAAAATCATATTGATTTTTGGCAAACTATAAATAAGATTTTAATTTAATGTTACCTTGATATTGTGGGTTCAATTAAAGAGCCAGTTCTCATTTTCAATTGGTCAAGTTCAGATCTCAGCTTTTCAATTTCTTCTGCTAATCTTTCCTAAAAATCAAAGATGTTTGACTCAGAAGATATGCATATGCCAAGAATACCAACATTCAATTATGATAAACCAAGCTATCAATCTTAGTGTTTTTTTAAAAATGGAAAACTGATGGATATATTTTTATTACAGGTCATTAGACATGACAGCAAAATATGCCTCATTTTCCCCTTGTAATGAAAATGTGAAAAGCACAAATCAATGGAAAGTTATCTAAACATTAGTGCCTTGAAGATGTTTTATAGAGTAGTACTTTAGATTGTTGAGACAAAAATAAACACAGAATAACATGCTATGCTTAAAACTTCACCATCAATGAACTGAACTCAATATATGAATGGTCATATTTCCTAGTACAACTAATATCAATTCTTTCGATCTTTATTTCTTGGCAATCACTTTCATGGTCATCAGTTAGTTCATTTCTGATGAAAAGATGTGTCAAAAACTCCTAAAGTTTGTTTTGCCATTAGTTAGTTGGGGTTAAAAATAAAAAATACAAATTTTACTTCCCTAAAAAAAAATTGTCTACATTGTCTTGCATTCATTAATCCTAAATTTTTGCAAACATATAGGAATACTAAGATCATGACTAGCTATGTATACATCACTTCAAAATGCAAAGTCATAATCACAGCAGATTAAAAAAATAAAGAAAAGGTCTTATTCATGAAGAAAAGGACTTTGATTATTCTATAAGGGTTGTAATACACATGATGAAGGAGAAAGAAAAATGGATTTAAAAAGATGAGGAAAAGTGAGCAACTGGGTGGCTCAGTCAGTTAAGCACCCAACTTCAGCTCAGGTCATGATCTCACGACTCGTGAGTTGAAGCCTCACATTGGGCTCTGTCCTGATAGCTCAGAGCCTGAAGCCTACTTTGGATTCTGTGTCTCTGTCTCTCACTCTCTGACTCTCCCTCACTTGCGTTCTCTCTCTCTCAAAATAAAGATTAAACAAACAAACAAAAAAAAAAAGATGAGGAAAAGGGTCATTACGTGATATAAGTTAAAACTGTGAGCTTGATATTGGTAGAATTATTTGTACACCTGAAAATTTTCTCAGATTGTCATTACCAGTTTCTGTCCATAAATCTTCAATGTAAGGGTCACCTAATAGTCCTTAATTAAATGCATATGTAAGGATTTATTTTGTTTTCATGATTATAACATTTTATAATGTTGTGAAAGTTTAAATATGTCCTTCTAGATTTCCTCTTACTGTTTTTTTCCCGTCCCAGCAGCCAATGCTTGACATTTTACTTGACTCATACTTCGTTTCTCACCATACTTTGTTGTTAATGTGGCTTTCCCAATATTTCTCTTATCTGCCCTTTTTATTCTTACTAACATCACCCTACTCGACACCTTTTTAAGTTTTTTCCTGAATTACTTCACCAGCTTCCACAGAGGCGGTGCTCCCTTCAATCTCTTCCCTACACATTTCTCTTTTAGATGTATCATTTAAAAAAAACACATATGATCAAATAAATTATTTGCCTAAAATGTTAAATGATTTCTTATTGCATTCATTAATCCCTTTGTTTGTTATTTCCACATACACACATAGGGCACCTCTATTGTGCTATGCCCTAAGATAAAGTAGTAAGATAAAAAATTCCCTGCCCTCCTATAATTTATAATCTAGTAAACAAGACAATAAACAGAGTCTATAGGATGTTGGTAGGAAAAAGAAAATAAGAGAAGCATGGAAGATCTCTCCAATAAAGTGCTATTTGAGCAAAAACCTAAAGAAAGGAAGGGAGTTAAAAAAAAAATAGGGATGTCTTAGGAAAAGGTTTAGCAGATACAAATGCTCCCTAGTGAGAAGGAGTATATTTGTTGAAGGAGAGGGCAAGGAGATCATTGTGGCTGGGTTGGACAGTAAAGAGAAAGACAGATAGGGAATAGACTTAGAAATGTTTTGGTTGCAGGGCTTGGGAAGGGTAGTCCTAAAAGGCCTTGTCAACCATTTTTAAGTCTTTGGTTTTTACTCTGAGTGAGGTAGAAAATGACTGGAGGATTTTTGAGCAAAATGGTGACATGATCACTCCTGATGAATGAGACTGGGAGGGAGGGAAGAAAGATAATTATTACTGTCTTTCCAAAAACATAGGCAAGAAAATTGTGGCTTGGACAACAGCAGTGTTAGAAAGAGACTGGATGGATTTGGGTTATATCTTGAAGACAGAACTAACTGAATTTGCTATTGGACTGAATGTGGAGTGTGAGATAAAGGGGTCAAGAATAACTCCAAGGTTAACCTGGCTAAGAGGAGAAGTTGTAATTTACTGAGAGGACTACTGCTAGCGGTGGTTGAGGTTGGTGGTGCTGGTTTTGGGGGTGGGGGGATTGAACCTGTGAACATTTGAGTTGCCCAAGTGTCCAAATAGAGATATTGAGTTGGCTCTTAAATACATGAACTCTCTCAGGAGAGAGGACCCAGTCGGTGATCTAAATTTGGAGGTACTCAATTTATAGATGGTTTTAAATCCATGAGATCAGAAGAGCCTCAACTCAATGAGTGAACATGAGAAGAAATTCAAAACCAGTCCTAGGAATTTCAAATTTTAGAGATCAAGATGATGAGAAACAAGAAGAGGTTGAGTACACAGGAGATTTGGCTAATGAATGACTGTCAGTTACAGAGAACTGAGTGGAAATTTCAGAAGTTATAGGAGATGTGGTTAGATTAGGAAATATGTTTAGCTGTGTGGGATGATATTCAGAAATGAGGTATGACCTGGGATTTGCTTCCTCTAATTACTGGCGTGAACAAGGGTGCAAAGCATGGAGTGATTAGTACTGTTAGTTGCTTAGGCAGATTGTTGAAGCTACAAGGTTTGGGTAGGTGGTGGGGGAGTGGGTTCTGGGGATCTTGCCAGGAGCACACAGAGCTTTGGAAAACATAACATTGCATAATAGGATCAAGTCCAAAATCCACAATCTGGGCGCAACCTAGTTCTTTAAACACATACCAGTCACAGCAAACTTCTGGTAAATCAGCAAATCAACCATCTTTGTTTTCTCTGTGCTCTCACATAGGCTCTGTCCTCTGCCCTACCCTTGCCTATTTGGCAAGATCTTTTGTGCCTTCAAGAGCCTGATGAAATGGCATCTCCACTCTGTAGACTTTTTTTAAAGCTACTTCAGAAAGAATTAGATGCTATCTTCTAGGGACCATATTGTATTGCCACAGAGAGATCTATCTTTCAGATCATATATACGCTGACTGTGGGGCCACATAGTTTTAAATTAACATCATAATATGTACAATTTAGTGGGGCTAAATGTACAGTTTTCCTTTTTTTTTAAATCTTTCTTCTCTCATCTTTTCCAATACTTTCCATATGCCATACTGTTCCCAGATATTCCCTCCTCTCCCTCCGTCTCTTCTGTCCCTTGCTTCTTCTCTCTCTCTCTTCTCTTTTGTTCCACACACATTTGTAGGTCACTTTTTAAGTCAATAATTTTATATTACATTATTTTCCTGTGCTAAACAAAATGAAATCAGACAAAATTGCTAACAAAAATTTATAGGTGGGGCACCTGGGTGGCTCAGTCAGTTAAGTGTCTGACTCTTGATTTTGGCTCAAGTCATGATCTCATAGTTGTTGGGATCGAGCCCTCCATCGGGCTCTGTACTGATGGCATGGAGCCTGCTTGGGATTCTCTCTGTCCTCTCTCTGCCCCGCCCCTGCTCTCATGCTCTCTCTCTTTCAAAATAACTAATAGACTTAAAAAATATATAGGCTAATGAAGAAGGAGAAGATATATTAGCAATTACAGCTTTTAACATTTCATAATTTGGTCCTTAACTGCCTCTTATATAATATGTCCTATAACAGGAATAACTGATTCCAGCCAAATGTTATGCTATTATTTTTTTAAAAAAATAAGAAAATTTTATTTTAGAGAGAGAGAGAGAGCAGGGGGAGGGGCACAGGGAGAGAAAGAGAATCTGAAGCAGGCCCTGATCCCAATGCAGGGCTTGATCCCATAACTCTGGGGTCATGACCTAAACAGAAATCAAGTCGGACGCTTAACTGACTGAGCTACCCACGTGCCCCAGGTTATGCCCATCATTATTTAAGAAATGAAACTCCCTATCACTCCTGCCTCACACAAAGCACTGGCAATCATGCCACATGCACTGTATTTGAAAGGCTTGTAACGTATTCTTCCCTTTCCATAGAGCTTTGTCAAGTGACACCTCCCTGAAGCCTTATTTATAGCAGCACTATATGGTAGTCTCTCCTACCTGTAGCTCTTACTACATATTTCACTCCTTCGACACTTGGCATCTGTTCCTCTGCAACTTGCTGCTTTGTCAAAGGTCTGTTCTCTCTCAATTACATTTTTCAGCTACTTTGGAACCAGGATCATGTAGCAAACATAATTCAGCACAATCACTGTGCATGATATTTAATACATATCTGCTTAAATGATATCTCAAACTAAATACAAATTAGTTTACTCCACTTGTGTAAAGCACAAAAAGTCAAAAGCATTTTTTTTTTTTTTTTTTTTTTTTTAGAAATAAGACAGTGATTATAGTTTAGGATAAGAGTAGTAATTGTATTTGAACAAGAAGGGGGCTACAAGACTTGATTTTCAGTGTGTTTGGTTTGCAAAAATTTATCAAGCTCTCTAGATATGTACACTTTTCTGGACGTATAATACAAAAGTTAAAATTGTTTTAAAAAGGTAGCATCCTAAATTTATTTCTTATCAAATTTATTTTACAATAACACATTTGTCAGTCTAAAATAGAAAAATGGGTAAAATGTAAGTTTCCATTATACCTTGTCATGTAAAGATTCTTCCAGATTCTTTCTGAAAGTTTCTGATTCTTGAATTAAAACATTCTAAAGAAAAGAAAGAAAAATAATTAACTAAAGAGAAAATAATTGAATATGTAGATTAATGTTTTATTGCTCAAGAATCTTCTTTGATTCCTTCTCTTTGATTCCTTCCTTGGTGCATCTATTTCTTGGTTTCCATGGAAACCACATTTAAATAGAATCTTTAAACATAATACCTTAACATTTAGAAAAATACATAATTTAAATGGGAAATGTTATTTTGTAACACTTGGACTGGCAAATGGAATAAATATTATCTTCTAAGCTATATTTTCTTCTTCTCAGTGTTTTAAAATTTGAAATAATTAGGTTACTTTTAAAATGAGAAAATGTGAGTAATAAACTCAATATTAGCCAAAGGTATTACAGATAAAGGATTCAGATGAACTCATTTTTATCATCTGAGGAAAAAAATAAATTATCAGATCCTATTTCTGGAAAGTTTAATTTCTGGCCTTCTATTTCAAATACAGAATAAATAATTTCCAATAAAGGTTAAATCATTAGAGCAATATAAATGAAATTTTAGCTATTTACAAAACTGTTACATCTCATGACATGTAGAAATAAGCTGCATCATAGAAATTATTTTTAAAATTTTGTCATGAAGTGATTACTATCGTAAAAGCTTTATGCTTTTTTATATTACCACAAAGCATGATTTTTAAAAATGTATTTTTTCAAATTTAATTTTAGTAAAACTAAACTAAGAGTGTAGTGATTGGTAAAGTGGCCATGCATTTGGAGTTGAATGGGAAGAAGGTTATCACTTTGTAATGAAAGTCAGCCAGTCTACTTTAACAATTTCAGGGGAGTATTTTTTTCTATTTTGGTTTATTGTCTGGGTCAGGGGAAAATGTCTAGCTTAAGTAGTGACTGGCATTCATTCTCAATTTCCAAAATGATTTGTCCACCTGGGTTTTAGCCCCTACCTTTGTATCTGCTCTGAAATCGGCAACCAGCTCATGTAACTCGTGCTGGTGTGGTAGTTGCCAACTATCAACAAGACACATAGCATTGTGAATGACATTGCACACTGTAAAGAGGCAATTTTTGGAAATGATGCAGCTGAAATTATTGCGTTCCTAAACTGTAGTAGGATTAGTTCTATTGGTAATATAAATTCAGTTACTCATTTTGGCTTTTAGAGAAGCAGTAGATTTAGTTACTCGAAACATGTGAATAGTTCAATGCAAGACATCCCCAAAATAATTGATATTTGTCTCACTGCTCTTTTTTTGCACACCAGGTGAAGAATAACTAAGTATTTTCACCACAAAATACATTTTAATACATTTATCTATATGATCATGAGAATATGCAAGATTTACATACCATGCAGCACTTTTACTCATTTAAAAATTTATCTTACACATTTTTACAGAAACTACTCGTTCACTTCTAAGACTATGTCATATATACTTAAGGAAAATAAATGGATCATCCGACCAATACAATAATTACAGCAGGGTATAAAACAACCATGCTCTTAAGAACATTGATAAATATTCATGTGATTCTACTCTTCTGTCATTTTACCTTCTCCTCTAGGGCAGCCATTCTTTCCTTTAAATGTAGTTGTAAGCGTTCATTAGATTCAGTCAGAAGTCTGTCCACCGTATCAGATAATCTCTTGTTGTGCTCCTCATTCATTTTCTCTCTTTGCCTAGCCTTATATTCAAGAAAAAATAAATAAACTTGACATAACAATCATTTAAAAAGCACTGGGTTTGTTTTTATATTTTTCTAGTTTAAAATTGGATTCCATTTTCTGTCTGGTGTGATTAAATTGGCAGAACCTTTTCTTTTTTCCTTTAAAATGCACAGAGCATATTCATAAGATTTTAAATATAACCTATCTTCAAGAAAGACATTCATTTCTTACATGCCCATAGACTGATGATTGAGGGGAGTGGTTCTTAATATACATACTCTTTGAAGTTCTTGATTTTTCTCTTCAAGTTGACCTTCTAGATGTCTCATGCGTTCTTCAATGTTTCCATGTCTCTCTTCAGCCTGTTAAGAAATATGAAATATGTACCTGACATGTAAGATTTGATTAACACTGTACCTCTAAATAAATTGAAATAAAATGTAAAGCAAGCTACTACCAACCGCAAATGTAATTTTCAAAAAATAAACTTTTTTTAAACAGGCAGCTGAACAGCATTGCTTGAAATGTGTCAGCTACAAAGGCCTGTTACATCCAAGCATCAGCAAAACATTGGACTTATTTATGAGCAATGAAATCAGCCAAATGTAACATGCAGACTGTGCATGGTTTGAACACAAACCTGCCATTGTCCAATCTTAAGCTCCTGAAGCACTGAACTGCACAGATGGTTGATTATCAATAAATAAAAATAACATAATTTTTATAAATGAAAAGAAAAACTTAGATGGATTCTATTTAGCAATAGAAAGTAAAGTCCAGTAGGACTACCTTCCTACGTATGGAGATCATTTCTTGTAGTTTAGCTTCCATAACATATTGATAATCATCAGATGAGGTAGAAGAGGTTGGATCAGACTAACAAGTCAAGGAAAAGGAGAGGGACAAAATTGAAAAATCAGAACTAAAGACACTGACACTGAACAGAACATAGCACAGAATGCTTAAAAGAAAAATGTGACAGCAAATTTAGTACTTTAATAGACAGAATTTTACATGGAAAGAACTACACTGATATCTGGTGAACACGATGCAGTCAATGGTTATAAATGAAAAACAATGATACGCCCAAATAAAAAGCTACCAACCTAAGGTATGGAAGGTTAGTGACGGCTGGCGATGAAAGACTACTACAGAATGAATTAAAGCAACTCTGAAAGAGTCATGTAATAGTTGGAATTATGGGAAACCAAACACTAGAATATGTCTCTGATAGATTGTTAAATGTTTTGTATTTTGGTTTGTTTATCATATTACTAAAAAAATAATGCAAACTGTGTGTCTCAGCGTTGAAGTGTATGCTAGGACAACGACCCAGGTGAAATAAATTTGGAAAAAAATTTATTACAAACCTAACACTGTAGACATCAAGACAAACTAAGCCACAGGATTAATTATTATGGGTATTCTCCAATTCCAGGGTTGAGTTTCCTCAGCAACAGGGACGAGCTGACAAACTGACTTCTGGTCTCTGAATACAAGTGTGTAGTACCTGGTCTAGTACCCTGGCACCTATTCTCAGATGTAGTCTTAATTTGACATTGTAAATGAAAGCGATTAGAAGTCCTCAAATTATCAAGGTGACGATATATTGTGAGGACAAGAATATTTACTTACAAAGTCTCCTGAATGACACTAGGAACCACTCAGAAACTGTTTCTACATTGATTTGTTGCCATGGAAACAAAATAGCGCCCTAAAGTGAACAGGCAGCATGGTGCCTTTGTCAGCTAATATTTGCCCAGTGCCAGGATTCGTTACATGTCTTGGAGGTGATTGTCCGGTTATCACAGACACAGAGTGTTAACACATGTGACATTGCTGATAGCTGAATTGTATTAGTATGTTATGCACAGATTACATGTAAAGTTAAATCAACATTTTGATCATAATTACAAGTATATATAACATCAAAATTGTTCTATGTTAGATCTATAAGATTTAACTTCAGAGCATATTCCATTACATTCTCTAAGTTTATTCTAAAACAGTGAAACTTACTTTATGCAAATATAGGACTATATATAAATATGTCATGCAGTACCTGAAAAGAAATAGTAGCCTATTCATGTATTGGCTCACACACATATGTACTATTTTATGCAACAAATTCCAACTAATCTATAAAATAAACATTTAACGTTTAACTGGTGTACTTATATAGATTACAACTCAATATTTACATTTGTAAGATTTTCCTTTTGAGATTCTTGTTTCATAAATGGGGAAAATAATGAAGAAATAACAAATAACCAATTTCTCTCCTCAAATTTCCAAGCAGAAGAAACACAGAAAGCTACCATAGTTCCCAAATGTCACAAAATGGTTTTCTAATATCACTTAAAACCTAGAATTCAAATAGGAATATAGTAAATGGGTCAAAATGTTGTTGAAATGATATCATCTAAATTCATTAAGATATCTGTAATCTCTCAAAAGTACATTTTAACATGCAGTTGGTGGTGTAAAAATTAATCAGGTGACTGATTCAAGGTAGTCAAAGCATGAACATTTCAATTTCCAAAGCTGTCTCTTTAAAAACACAAGCCCAGTAGGTCTTCCCAAAGGTCTTTAAAACTTCTACCTCTTTCCATCTTAACTATTGAAAACATACTAAACATTGTAAAAATTCACTTAAAGATTGAGCAAGAATTCTGTCAAGTTTAAATTACTTTGTTATTGTTGATATGTTTTACTGGTACTAAAATGAATGAAATACCTTATGGAATTCAATACGAATTATGTCCTTGCTGAGGGAATATGCACTTTAATTAAAGAAGTAAACATAATAAATCATAAAATTGGGATCCCAAAGTCTTTATTGGATAATTTTGTGTATACTTGCTATAGCCAATGTTAACATTTATCTGTAGCCACTCCTCAATATTTCTGACTTTCTAAAGCCTTAAATGAGCTTTCCTTACCTATCTACACACACACACACACACACACACACACACACACACACACACACACATCTTATCAACCACAGAATAGATTCAGACATCATTTCTAAACAAAAACTGGGATCAATTTCAATAGTATTGATTTATGTTCATCTTAGCCTTGTGAAGACTGTAGTTTAAGTAATTAGTGTAAATACAAAAGTCACACAAAAACAATCTATTTTTTGTACTCCCTGATGGGATACAGGGCTTATCTTCATTTCACTCTTTAATATGACATAGGAAAATTTCAAATGAGCTACAGTTTAGAGGAAATTATAGGCAGAAATGGCTTTGAGAAAAACATGAGTAGATTTTGAAATGGGGAAGAAATAAAAGTCAGTTGGGGTGGGGCAAAGAGAAGAAAACAATAGGTAGCAGATAATAAAAGCAGAAAAAAATATATAGGCCAAATAAAATGCCTGAAACATTATTTAGAATGCCATTCATAATATAGGAGAGGGAAGCCTAGGTTTAAGCTAAGCAGAAATCTTTTTACTTTAGTATCAAAAATAGTAAGAAGTAGAAAAAGATTATGATGATCAATAACAGTGAGATACTGAAAATATGGAAGTGATAAAAATATATAAATAAAACTGGTTCTAGTGATAGTCCCTAAAAGTGTCTGAACAGAGGAGAAGAAAAAGTACAAGATCATTGTAGCCATAAAACTTGGGAAAACAAATGAAAGAGCATCTTCAAAAGTTATAAAAAATGTTACAAGCATAGGGAGTGTGCTGAGGATAAAACCTCTTCTCTAGACAAGTGTATATTAAAAATGGCAATAATCTAGAAACTCTGTAGTTGAAATAATGGTGTTGATATAAAGTCAGCCTGAAGAGAAAGCAGTAAAAAAGAGAAACACAGTGAACTCTAGCATTTTTAACACTTCTTAAGAAAGATGAAACTCTACTGAAAAAGGAGGAAATCAAAAGGATTCAGATGAAGTGAAATTTTAGCAATATATTATTAGTTAGATGTAAACTGAAGAAATTATTTTGGGTACATGAATGAAAGTATGTATCAAAAACAAGTAAGAGCCCCAGAGAAAAAATGAGGGGAACAAAGATAAGACACCTATTTCAAATTATTTTTTTATATTCTAAATTAAGGATGCTTACGGATATATACTTTGAAGCCTCGTAAGTCAAGTATTATATTTTAAAGTATGTTTTGTCCTCAGTCCATCAGAAGTTAATTAGGAGCAATTATTTGGTGAATTTTAAATTGTATTACTTTGGAAGAGATTCCAGACTTTCTCGTATTTTACTCAGGATAGTATTGATTATTTTACACTAAAGTTTTACAAAATTATTTTTATTATTTAGTCACTCACTTAAAGCTCCAGAAAATAGTTCAGTTCAATAACTCTATATAAGTTCATGTTCTTCAAATGAAGAGCCTTAGTGTGTGTGTGTGTGTGTGTGTGTGTGTGTGTGTGTGTGTGTGTGTGTATACGTGCACACACACACACACACACACCCTTATCCATATTTGATTAATTTTAAATGTGTTTGCAAGAAAAAATAGAATATTACCACTATATTTGCACATTTTTATATAATTTAGAGATTATTTCCCAAATCAAATGATAAATTTATCTTTATTTGAGAAAGCACACATTTCTAAAATTGCCAGAAGGGTTTATGGTATGTCTATGACTATAGAAGGATCCAGATTGTGACATTATCCTAATCACACTAATGTTTTATTCAGCTGGTTATTCCAATACTCTGTAGACAAGCAATTATTCCAAAACTTTCTAACCCTGCTCTACTTTGCAAATATTTGTCTTTTCACTACCTGACTAATTATCTTATTTTAACCAATAGGCATCAGTCTACTTTTCCTCTTTAATTATTTACTTTTTTGGGAAAGCAAATGTGTGTGCCTACTTTTGTATTGCTGTATTGACTGTTTTGGATAGTCCTAATGCCAGAATTTGTAACCTGTAGTTCATATATCTGTCTTACCCATTTATTAGGTGCATGGAAAATGTAGCACTGAGCAATGATTGCATGAATATCTAAAATGTTTGTACATTTTTGAACTGATATTAAAAGTAAAACATGCCTTTAGTGAGCAAAGCTGAAGTTTTGTTGTACATATACACTTTGAAGCACTGTCCTTTCCATTTCACTGTGAATGATAAGTCATTTTTAACATTATAATGGTTGCAAAATTTACAATATGTGTATAATTGTAGAATTTGACAGCCATAACATAGCAGATAATTTTGAATATTCCTCAGATTATTATTGAATTTAATTGGTTCAGAAGAAACTGTAACTATTAAAACCACTTTCTATTTAGTAACTTTAGAATTTAGACTTTTGCAAATCTAACTTCCAACTGCTAACAAATGTTTTCATATATAGTCAGAAAGGAACCGCTTATGATATTTCCTACATTTTTAATACCAAACAACTTCTGTTAAGGCTATTAAGTTATTGCAACTTATCTATATACATATTAAATTTCATCATTATTTGTTTATATTCAGTGATTATTCTAATGTTCAAATATTATCATGGAAAATCAACCATCAGGATACAAAATTTTGTTTTTGCTAACGTTTACACAGGCAAAGGTATCATCACATTCATATGTAAATCATTCATGTCAGCATAAATAAGATCTATAATATGAAAAACTCATCTAAGCAACAAACCAGTATAATAAAGACGAAATAAACTTAAATTTCATGAAACCTAAAGACAATCTATAGATTCCATTTGGATCACTACTCCTTTCTATGAGTGTATCTAGACTGACTAATTTTTTTTGTCAATACCTTTGTCAGAGCTGCAATTCTCTGAGCCAGTTCAGCCTCTACTTCAGGTAAGGTCTCAGCTTTCCTCATAGTCTGCTGCAACTTTTGCTCAGCCAGCTCAAGACGCTCTTGTAACTGCCTGTTCTTCTCTTCCATCTGAAACAGGGATGGAAAAAGAGACACTTAAAGAGTCCCAGTAAGGATAACTAACACCAGACACTAGGGTTTCTGCCATTATTCTAGATTTAAAATCAACCACACTTACTGTGCAAAGAGATGACTGTACTCATGTTTTTATATGTTACTTACTCACATTCCTTAATAAAATTCAGCACATTAAAAAAATAGAAAAGCTCTTACCAATGGCAACAAAAAGAAATAAAAATTACTAGTGAATATAAATGTGGACATGTGCAGTATAACTCAACGCTAAGGTTTCAGACGTACCATGAGAGCATATTATTGAAAATTATAGTATTAACTGGAGTGAGAGATGAAATGTAGCACAATGACTAACAGCCCAAGCTCTAGAGATAGGGTTAACAGAACTTTTTTCTCTGAAGGGCCAGATAATAAATATTTCAGATTTTGTGTATCATTTAGTCTCTGTTCCAACTATTCAGTTCTACTGTTGTAGCACAAAAACAGTCATAGAAAATGATTAAATAAATGAGTATGGCTATGTTTCAATAAAACTTTATTTATAAAACAGTTATAGTTTTGGCACATGGGCCATAGTTTGTCCAAACATGGAATTCTGGAGCCAAATAGACTCTGCTCTGGAGCCAAACAGACTTGGGCTTCCATTAAGAACTGGCATTTTCCAGATGTGTGACATTGATAAAGTTTTTATGTCTCTGAACCTTGATGCCTCGGTATAATAATTGTGCTTACTTCACAGGTGGTGGTTAGATTTAAGTGAGGTAATTGTTAACTGCTTAGCAGTGTCTGTTTCATGTCTAGACCCAAAGTAAATATTAGTAATTATTTTTATTATTATTAAGACATATTTGTGAATTACATGCTAGAAATCACATCTGTTGAGTCAGTTCCATTCTAAATTTTAGAGAACAGTTGAATGCCAAGAAATACTGTATTTTATTTACTCCGTATTTTGTTAGAATGGTGAGAGCACACATGGACGAGAACAAAACCAAGATAAGATACTCAACCTGTCGTAGGATGGCCTCTTTATTTGCTAACTCATTTTCTAATTTATCATTCATGTCATGTATGGAGGTAGATTCTCTCTGAGCACTGAGGTAACGTTTCTCAAGGGTTGTGATTCTTTCTTCCATATCTTCCTTCTGTGCCATGGCCTACAATTAAAATAATAAATTAATTAAAATCAGATTTTCACATAGTTTACTGTATTGTCTTGTTATTTAAATAAAATAGTAAGATACAAAGGCTACCGTTTTCTTGAAGCAATATTCATTCCTTTCTTTTTATGGAAAGCATGCCAAATTTCATGTGAATTTTCCCAATTTACCTGTCAGAATTCTTTTTACATCTTGGGTTAACAAAAAATTCCTCTCTCTGAGAATGGAATGGAGTACAAGAAACTGCCTACTGTAGAACTGGCATTAGAAAAGAAGTGGCAGATAAATTAGCTCATTATACAGTAGAGATAAGTACAATTATGGGTACAGTTGTAAACCATAAAATCAGTAAAATGGTGGCTACCATTCCAAACTGCAAATCAATCTTCAAATAAGGATAACCAATATCACCAGTATCCTCATCTACATATATAAGTAAGAGTAACCCAGTGTTTAAAATAGGAGGCCAGGGGTGCCTCTGTGGCTCAGTAGGTTGAGTGTATGACTTCAGCTCAGGTCATGATCTCAAGGTTAGTGAGTCTGAGCCCGCATCAGGCTTGCTGCTGTCAGCACAGAGCCCGCTTTGGATCCTCTGTCCCCTCCTCCTCTGCTCCTCCCCCACTCACGCTCTCTCTCTCTCAAAAATGAATAAACATTTGTAAAAAAAAAGGAGGGCCCAGAGAAGTAAATTAGAGTCATATTCACAAATGAATTGACCAATTGACTTGGGAACTTAACCATTTTCCTTGTTACATATATTCCAATTAAAAAAAGATTTTTTTAATGTTTTTATTTATTTTTGAGAGAGAGACAGAGCACAAGGGGGGAGGGGCAGAGAGAGAGGGAGACACAGAATCAGAAGCAGGCTCCAGGCTCTGAGCTGTCAGCACAGAGCCCGATGCGAGGCTTGAACTCATGAATTGTGAGATCTTGACCTGAGCTGAAGTTGGGTGCGTAACTGACTGAGCCACCCAGGTGCCCCAAGAATTTAGAAAACTCAAAGAATACACAACTCTATGGAAAAATCAGCTATCAGTGTGAATGTAATAACCATGGCATTAATATTATTCTCAACTATAATTTTTAAACCACCTAATTCATAGATAATATGGAGATGATTTTATCTTCCTAACAGCTTACATGAACATTTACTAGTAGGTGGATAACCTACTTTTTAAAAAAAGATATTAAGAAAAGTCAGCTGCAGAAGCAAGCCTCATGGGCCTGTGGCGGTTTCCTGATAATGTGGGGAGGCCCTTTGCGTAAGGAGCCTAAAATTGAGTTGGTAGTGGTGGTTTCCATATGTTGCTATCCAAATTCCTTTGGTCAATGTTCCTAAGCAGCCCTTCTGGTCCTCTCCTTCAGGATCTGGAGCCAGTCCTGCCACATGCACAGAGCAGATACATTTTCTTCCATTTTTTTCCAAAAGAAATAGAAGTCCTTAAATGAATAGTCCTTCATTTCCCGATTTTCCCTCATCACCACCTGGAAATAACCATATGCACGAATCCTTAACTTCTAGCTTTTACTTTTACAACAGGTGTTTGCCTTCTCTCAAAGTTTTAATCATTATCTGTGCTCTAGTTTTTATGCCTCTTCTGCTTTAGGGACCTTGATCACTTTTCTGTCCTGGATTTTCAAGATGATAGAAGAAGTAAATCCCACAACTACAGCTAAAACAATGAAGCAGGCCTACAAATAAGCTTGTACAGATGAGACGTGGAGGGAAGAGGAAAAAGGAATGATTTAAAGAAAATAAAAATAAGAATGATAAATTATCTGCTTGATCACTGACCATAACTGAATTGAAATTATGCAATTTTACTACTCTGTTGGAGCGGCTGCGAAGATACACCACCATTTTAAAAACAAGCAAGGAAATAAATGTATCAAGTAATTAATAAAATCCTGGAAAAGCAAAAAGCTGTACAACAAAAGGAAATGCTATCATAGGAAATTACTACTTGGATCAGTTGTGGAAATGATCTACACAGCCATAATAATGGTGACACTAAATGTGATTTGGGGGTAATTGTAGTGGAAGGATGATTGGGAGAGAAAAGTAGAGAATAAAAAAGCTAAAATCCTCTGGGTGCCTGGGTGACTCACTGGGTTAAGCATCAGACTCTTGATTTTGGCTCAGGTCATGATCTCAAGGTTTGTGAGTTTGAGCCCCGCATTGGGCTCTGTGCTGACAGTGTGGAGCCTTCTGAGATTCTCCCTCTTTCTCTGCCCCTCCCCCACTTGCACACTCTCTGTCTCTCTCAAAATAAATAAGTAAACTTAAAAGAACTAAAATCCTCATATAATAGCAAGGCATCGATTAAATAAGAGAGAAAATAGCACAACTAACAGCGAAAGGATTGAAATTAAGAATCTCAGGCAAGTGAGATGGAAAGTAGGTGGGCACTCTGTGTGTGTATGTGTGTGTGTGTGTGTGCGTGCGCATGTATTTAGATGTGTACCCTCTTGACATTATTTGTCTTTGAAAAATTATGTATTGTTAAACTGTATACTGTTAATTTCATTTTCATATAGAACTCTGGGAATATTGTGTCAATTTTGTAACCAAAAAAGAGAATTCTGAATCTAGCCTACATATATAACTTCTTATAAAATTATAATAGCGATAAACTCAGTTAAAGACATATACATGTTTCTTGACAACATGAGCATTGGAGTAACACTTACTAACTCCAAATCCCAGTTTTTGCTACTTATTAACTCAGTTATCATGGGTGAATGCTGATTACCTTTTCTATAACTCATACTCTTTTCTTTTGTTTTTTGGTTTCTCTGCTTGCTTGTCTATTTTGTTTTCTGTTTTAGGTTGGGATACTAGTATCTACCATATAACATTGTTGTGATACAGTATTTTAAGTGCCTTGTGTAGTCTTATGCATAATACACACTCCATAAATAATAGCTTCTTGATTATTACTTACTATTGTGCCTATAATTAGCTGATCTGACTCTATGGCATACATTGCATGCAGGAGTCACTGTACAGACTTTGGTACTGCATTTTTGATTCAGTGATTCATGTGGGAGATTCAATTTTTAACTGCAAGCTGTGTTGCCAAAAATAAATTTTGAATTTACAAGTTGGAGAAATATCTTTTCCCTGTGTGTCACTTAGAAATTCTAAAATGGGAAGCTTTTTCTAGTCTCTAAAAACTGTTCCCTAAAGAAAGAGGAAAAGAATTTAAAGATTCAATTATCTCTTGACCTATGGTTTGTTTACAAAATAGACTTTATTATAGCAAATAAATATAACTCTATAGTAACTCAGACATAGTAAACTAAAAAATAAAACTCCATGTTTCAGATAATGGAAAAGACAAAACTGATATGTATTCATTTAATTACTTAGGAATTTTTGAAGAACTCTTAATAGGAAGTTAGAAAGATAAGCTGGTTTTATTCACAAAACAATATAGAATTTAAATTCTAATTCTTTGTTGGGGTGGCTCAGTCAGTTGAGCATCCAACTATGGCGGCTCAGTCAGTTGAGCATCCGACTATGGCTCAGGTCATGATCTTATGGTACGTGAGTTCGAGCCCTGCATCAGGCTCTGTGCTGATAGCTCAGAGACTGGAGCCTGCTTCAGATTCTGTGTCTCCCTCTCTCTGTGTCCCTCCCCCACTCACACTCTGTCCCTCTCTCTCTCAAAAATAAACATTTAAAGAAAAATTCTAATTCTTTGCACATCAAAATTTGCATAATATTTGCATATTTTGCATAATATTTAATAAAGTATTATTCAATACTCCATTAGTAGCTTTTTTTTTAAGTTTATTTATTTATTTATTTGAGAGAGAGACAGAGACAAAGTACAAGTGACAGAGAGGCAGAGAGAGGGAGAGAGAAACCCAAGCAGGCTCTGCACTGTCAGTGCAGAACCAATTAGGGGTTCAAACTCATGAACCGTGAGATCATGACCTGAGCCGAAACCAAGATCATACACGTAACTGACTGAGTCACCTAGGCACTCCCCAATTAGTAGCTTTCTTAATTATAAAGTGGAGAGCTAAGCATGTTATAAGATTGTCTATGTTTTTAATATGTGTACTGTTCTTTGCTTTACTCCAGCCCCCAACTACATATAGGTCACAGTCAATTTAAGGAGCAACTAAGACAAAACTTCAAAGAAAGTAAATTTCAGAAAGACAAATACCATACGATATCACTCATATGTGGAATTTAAGAAACAAAATAGATGAACATATGGAAGGGAGGATAAAAAGAGAGGGAAACAAACCATAGGAGACTCTTATTGACAGAGAAAAAAACTGAGGGAAGATGGAGGGAGGTGAGTGGGAGATGGGCCAGATGGGTGATGGGTATTGAGGAGGGCACTTGTTATGATGAGCACTGGGTGTTGTATGTAAGTGATGAATTACTGAAGTCTACTCCCAAAACCAATATTGCATTATATGTTAACTAATGATAATCTAAATAAAAATTTGAAAAAGAAAAAAAATCATAAAAAATAAAGTATATCTCATAGTCATCAAAAAAGTAAATTTTAAATAGATTTATTTATTGATGAGGAATAATGACAAAAATATATTCTAAAAGCATTAATGAAATATACTTACATAATTCATTTTAGATATACTAGACAGTCCTCACACATAAAGCAAAATGCATTGAAGCTTTTAATTATATGGTTTTTCCTACTCTCCCCTTTTTTCCTTAATCAACAAATATGTAGTGCTAATACAATACATAAATCATACTGTGCTAGCAATGTTACACATTGGGTAGCAAGAAGAATCACTTTTTTTAAAGTTTACTTATTTATGTTGACAGAGCACATGGTGGGAGGGGCAAAGAGAGAGAGAGAAAGAGAGAATCCCAAGCAGGCTCCACACTCAACACAGAGCCCTAGGTGGGGCTCCATCCCACAACCACAAGATCACAACCTAAGCTGATATTGAGAGTCAAGAGTCGGAAGCTTAACCGACCGAGCCACCCAGGTGCCCCCACTGTTTTTTTCCTCTTATAAATACTTGCAATCTAGTAGACCTTGTGTGTCCACAGACCACAGTCTGGATTATAAAAGTGGAAGCTGGAGTTTTGAGCGTAAGTGATACCTTTTTAAAGTCCATGGTTTTCTTCTTATTGGAAACAGAGAGCACAAGATTATTTCAGTGGTGGTTACAGTGCAGCTGCATTTTTTATGCCATTGCTATCACTGGTAAATGATTCTGTTTTGTTGATTTTAGAAGTTGCTCATAGTGGAAGAAGCACAGGTTTTGGAGCTGGGCTGATCCTGTGTCTTCCTGGTGCTGAGGGTTTGGAAGGAGTGCAATGCTCGGAGGGCAGTGCATATGCCTTTGACAAGTCACTTTACCTCAATTGAGAAAAATGGGCATAATGATGAGTACCTTCTGGATAGGACAGATGTAAGAAATTAGACAAATTAAATATAATACACCTGTAATAGTTTTCATGGTTGGTCTTTAAGAATTTCCTAGAAGTAAACCAGGGCCTCTGGCAATCGGACCTTTTTGGAAACATTTTATTTGGCCTTTCATGGTATTCTTAACACACATGCGTGCACACACGCACAGCACATATGATGTATACAGAAAGTCAGGCAGTGTATAGGTTTCTTGCCCAAGTCTCATTAATTTCTAGCGCTTCCTATGTTATACCTTTACTGCCGAATGTGTCATATATTTATATTGCCTGACTGGCTCTTGAAGCATCTGTATTTGCAACCTCCCTTTAGAGGTGAATGATGAGAGATATTCTTCATGAATCTCTTCTAAAATATAACTACATAAAATTTTAGAGATGATAATAGCTATATTTAAATTTTTTAAAATGTTTTTATTTATTTTGAGAGAGAGAGAGACAGTGAACAGGGGAGGGGCAGAGAGAGAGAGAGAGGGAGACAAAGAATCCGAAGCAGGCTCCAGGCTCTGAACAGTCAGCTCATGGGGCTCAAACTCATAAGCTATGAGATTATAACCTGAGCCAAAGTCAGACACTCGACCAACTGAGCCATCCAGATGCCCCAAGAATCGTTATATTTTATTTTACTTTTTAAAAAATTTTTAACGTTTATTTATTTTTGAAAGAGAGAGAGAAAGAGAGAGTAAGTGGAGGGGGGGCGCAGAGAGAGGGAGACAGAGAATCCAAAGCAGACTCCAGGCTCTGAGCTGTCAGCTGAGAGTCCGACATGGCTTGAACCCGTGAACAGCAAGATCGTGACCTGAGCTGAAGTTGGATGCTTAACTGACTGAGCTACCCAGGTGCCCCAAGAATAGTTACATTTTAAAAGAATTCCACATGAAAGCAGAATACCTTACCTATTCGAAGAGATTTCCTCATTAAAAAAAAAACAAAACACCTGGCATCAGATGATTGATATTTTCCATCTGAATTAGCTTTTTGTCACCTACACCTGAAGACGATTAGAATTAAGGAATTATTTTTACATAGTCAATAAGAAAGGGGGAGCTGGAGATACTGGGCTCTACCTGTGACACTGCATTAAATAAACATGAAGAGAGGAAGCAAGAGAGGAGTGCTAAATGAAAGGAAAATTGCTAAATCTCTGGCTAAGAGAATGAAGAAACCAGGATAAGCAAGGCCTCAACAAATAGCTTTACAGCCAGAAATCGTAGTGTTTCTTAACAGTGATATAGAAGAGTGGCAAACCTTCAGCTAAGGAGTGAAAATGACAGACGTGTCTTTGAACGATCAATTCATATAAAGAAGTAGAGAGCACAGTATCATCATTTGCATGGTAGCAGAGCAACCTGCCACTTCATGGATCATCTACATTTTTTCTGAGATAGTAGGTATTGTTCTAACCCACATTCTAATCTCACCCGTGCCTTTTGACATTTACATCAAACACCTATAAATATCCATTCTTTCAACAAAGTTTTCTTGAATGCCTATTATAAGCTCAATAGTTGTGTTGGTGATTAGAATAGAGAAGTGAACAAAACACAACAAAACAAAACTCCCAGCCATTATGAATCTTTATGTATAGGGGAAAGGGAGGTATATGACAAACAGGTAAATCGGTAAAGTATATATTGTGTCAGATGGCAGTAAATACTGTGAGATAAAACAAAGAAAATGAAAGAAGAGGAAGAGTGTACATGTGCAAATAACAAGGTTAGGGAACACTTCACTGAGAAGAAAACATTTGAGCAAAAGGAAGAGGGAAAAGAAAACCCAATAGAATAGGTCTGGCTAGTTTAAGAGGCCATCCATCTTAACTGAACAGAGTGGACTAAAATGAAACAGCAAGAGATGAGTTCCCAGAAGTCAGAAAGGTGGTAGTGGAGATTGTACATGGCTCGTAGACCACTGTAAGGACTTGGATTTTCCTGTAAGCAGGACAGGTAGCCATTGAAGCAGAATGGTAACTTGAGCTGACTTAACATTGTAACAGGTCACTCAGGTTGCTATGTTGAGCACAGACTGAAGCGGAAGGAAGACTAGTCACAAGAGTACTGTAATAATTCAGAGAGAGATGGTGGTTGTGTGGAATAAGGAAGAGCCATAAAGATTGTGAGAAGAGGTCACATTATTGATAAGTTTTGAAGTTGGAAATAATGGGTTTATGGCTGAATCATATGCAGTGTGTGAGTGAAACAGGTACCAAGGACAGCTCCAAGGCTTCTGTTCTGAACAATAATGGCATTGAGGACAGGTGGGCTGTGTAAGAAGACAAGAAACTCTGGTTCCTTGGGGGTGGGAGAATAACAGGAAAACACTCTTGAATATATTAATTTTGAGAATATGTTAATTTTACAGGCAACTGGGAAACAGGACACAGGATAAGCCGGAGATATAAACTGGGATTCATAAGGCAGTAGGTGTTTTTTGGAGCCATGAGACTGCATGAACTTAGCAGGGAAGTGAAAGTAGATTGAGAAGGGAAGACACTACTAGTCTAGGGAGACATTGAGCAAATAAAGGAGCCCAAGATAAGGGCAGGAAGTAAAGACGGATGAAAATCAGAAGCGTATAGGGTACTATGACCCAACTGAAGACGTACTTCAGGGAGTAATGATTGGATCCAGTGCTGGGTTCAACAACATGGAGGTCAGCAATCTGTTCTTATCAAAGAAGGGGATGTTGGAGGCAAAAGTAAGTAAAATGGGCTCAACAGGGAATAGGAAAAAAAATAATTGAATACATAAAGTGGAGTCAACTCCGGTTAACAATTAGTTAATTATATACAAAAATGTAAATAAGATAAAATATGTAATTTAAACAAATATGTAAAAATGACAAAAGGTGAAAGGTCACCAAATAAATTTTTTAACAATTATGAATAATTTTCTTTTTA
This sequence comes from Puma concolor, assembly GCF_028749965.1. NCBI lineage: Eukaryota > Metazoa > Chordata > Mammalia > Carnivora > Felidae > Puma > Puma concolor. The sequence goes on along the minus strand of NC_141673.1, from coordinate 38,026,962 downwards.
ATTGAATAGAGTGAGAAAGTGAAAGGTTCTAAACATTTCACCTTAGGTGGTAAGATGATTAGGCAGTGTTACAAAAAAAAATCTCGTATTTTTTGCAGTAACTTTCAAGTACTCTATTAAACAGATGAAGTGATGTTACATCTAAGAAGAACCGAATACATGGAGAAAGAAAGGTGCACACATTCCCAAATATATATTCACACTCACAGACACAACACCAAAATAAGAGGGGGAAAATTTAAAGTAATGATTTTGAGTATTCCCATTTGCTAAGAGTGTAGCAATTTCATTATTCATACCCACATCTAAAGCTATTTAAAATTAGCAGCTTAAATTTTTTAAAAATTCATTAAAAACTATAGAAAGTTTTTACTCTACCCGAGACTTGATATGAAATTCCGTACATATTTAAAGGGTTGATAAGTAAATAAACTATTTTTGTCTTAGTGGACATGTTTCATAACTAATATCATGCATCCCAAATTTTGGCTTTCTGAATAGATGTAAAGATTATATGCCATTAGGGGAGATTTGCAAAAAGCATCTCAGAAGCAGCATTCAGAAAGCAAAGACTGAAACCGTTATGAATCACTTACCTCCCTAATGTCCCTTTGATATTTAGTGTTCATTTCTTCTGTTTTAATGAGATCCTTTCTTGCTGTCTCTGCTTCCTGTTCCACCTCTCCCACTCGGGAAGAGAGTGCTGCTAAACGTTCCTTCATTTGAGCCATTTCATAGTTTTGCTTTTCAAGCAATTCTTGTAGTTCGACTATTTGGCTAGTTTCATCAGTTGAGTCTATAGAACCATTGGACAAACGCTGCAGGAAAAGAACAAGAAATGGCACTTAGGATTCTCTTCATCTTTAATTTAAAATCCATGAACTTAAAGAAATGAAACTGATGGAGCTTTCACACTGAGAAATAAGAACCCTAACTAATTTTGAAAAAAAACTAAGTTTTTGAGAAAAGTCTTAATGGACATTAAAATATAAAGGTAGATCAGTAATTTTCAAACACGTTAACAGATGCACTTGAACAGATGCAACTTAGCATGAAACACTTGTGTATCCCAAACATTTAACAAATGGCAGTTATTATTTTGTCAATTATATCCAAAGCTTACTGTAAACAATATTTATATAAGCAGCATATTATTAAATGATAAGAAGGAGCACAGATACTGTGTAATATTTTTACTTATTTATTTATTTATTTATTTATTTATTTATTTATTTATTTTTGAGAGGGATATCATGCAAGCAGGGGGGGGCACAGAGGGGAAGAGCAAATTTTTTTAAAGTTTTTTATTTTGAGAGACAGAGAGCAAGGGAGGGGCAGAGAGAGAGGGAGAGAAGGTGAGAAAGGGAGAGAGAGAATCCCAACTAGGCCCTGTGTTTTCAGCGCAGAGCCTGACATGGGGCTCGATATCATGAAATGTGAGATTATGATCCAAGCCAAACTCAGGAGCTGGATGCTCCTGACTGAGCCACTCAGGCATCCTGGGAGAGAAAGAATCTTTTTTTTTTCAATATATGAAATTTATTGTCAAATTGGAGAAAGAATCTTAAACAAGCTCTCTTCCCAGCACAGAGCCCAACAAGGGGCTCGATCTCAGGACCATGAGATCATGACCTGAGTCGAAATCAAGAGTCGGATGCTTAACTAACTGAGCCACTGAGGTGCTCCATATTTTCTATTTTTATTCAAGATCCTGGTGCATTTGCAAGTTTCATTTTCAGTGACTCTCAGAGAAAGAACTTACACACATTTTTCTTTTAATGAAGGTTATTCCTGGCATGAATGTGACCTAGCTAGAATAAAGGTATAGCATAAAAAAAGCCTTGATTTCTATATTGTTAAGAACATAAAAGTCATGAATGCACACAACCCACAGGAAGGAGGCTTAAAAGGATTAAATACTTTGAGACTGATTTCTCCCCTTACTGCTTAGAAACCAGGGTGACCCATGTCTTCAGAAGCGTGTCCTACAGCCTAACTGTACTGGAGAAGTTCTGTGGTGGAGACAGGGCCACAACTGGAGAAATAGCACTAAAAGAAAAAGGGCACAGCCAGGCTGAAATAAGAAAATGATGATGCACTTTGCCTTAACATAAATGCAAATAACAGATGCTCAAATTAAAAGGGCAAATTAAATTTGCCCAAGTTAAAACCCAAATTAAAAAAGATAAACATGAAAAAAGAATGAGAAAATGAGAAAAAGCAAAGAAAGTACCGTTAATTTTAGTACAGTGCTTGTTTGGAAAACATGAATCTGTGTTAATACAATAGACACATGAAGAAACTATTTGAATGTTACATAAATTTTGCGTTTTCCTTTTTTCAATATATTGAAGTCGAGCTGACCTACAATGTTCCATCAGTTTTAGGTGCACAACATAATGATCCAACGGTTCTATATGTTATGCTGTGCTCTAAATTTTGTGTTTTCTTATGCGCGACTTCCTTCCTGAGAATCACTGGTTAAACACAGAATCCCATACCCAGCTGAACTGAGCTGTAGGAACACACAAAATGAACTCGTGCACGCTCCTCAGACATCTAACATCGCCTCAGTGTATCTCAGGCTTTGAGTCACACCACCCCCATCGTGTTACAATTTTCTGTCTGATATCAGATACCCCACTTTCATCACTTCACAGTAATGCACAAACCCCCAAACCCATCTGACATCCATTTCTGCAAGCAAAATTCAGGTCTTAAGTCCAAGAGTCATATTTACAGTATTTATGCAATTCTTGACTATTTAACGTGTAAAACGGTGCTACAATTTTCATTGGTTTTCTATCTCTTTGTTTTATGCCATTGATAAAGTTGTGACATAAACCCCTTTTCTTCCACAAGCCCTGTGTTTTGCATTGTGCAGTTTTGCAGAGCTCAGAACTTTGAGGGATGCAAATGACACATTAGAGCAGCACTGACTGTAGGAGAAAAGAGGGAGAACAGAAAGCACCACAAAAGCAGTGAGAAAGAGAAAATAGAGAGCAAACAGGGAGCACAGACCAATGGCAAGGGGTGTTTACTAAGTCCAGGAACTAACACATGAAGAAGCAGCCTGGAAAATCTAAATTAAAATAGCAGAAAAGATGGAGTTAACCTTAAAATGGTATCTAAAGATGCCAGATCCACAGACCTAATACCTTGAAGGTATTACTGAACTCTTAAATTGCAGATACTGAACATCTGATAATCTAGTAAAAGAAGTTAAGAGATTTTACAAATATGTAGGAATGTCAGAGATGCTGCTGAGATCCAGCAACTCTATTTCCCTGACTACTGAGATGGCTGCTTGCTGAGGGATCAGAGTCCCTCAGGGTCTTTCCAAAGATCCCTGAGGTGTGCAATGCCACACACAATGAAGAAGTACTGGGAAGCTAATGAAAAACCAACTTTCTAGACAGTTTTTATGGATACAAAATGCAAACACATTGATGGTGACCCTTATACAGGACACAACTATGTGTACATGGAGCTGAGATAAGCCAGTTATAATCATTAGGCAACAACTGAGAACTGGTTTAGGGAAGAAGGCTAGAGCCAATTGCCAGTCAGTTATGCCCAAATTTGGTATAACTGAGGTATGATATTACAGGGTTTTTTCCATAATAGGAAATATCTTTGAACTCTGTATACTACTTGCAGGTAACTAAGCGATCTTAAGCTTTAATAGAACTTCTACTTCCTCACATTGAGGACTTTCTTTAGTCAACTAAAAAAAAAAGGCAATTTTTTAGAAGCTACACAAATCACTAGAAAACAAATTTTTGCTTTGAAAAATGTTTTATGTAAGTGGAGAAAATACACTTAGGTTTCTGGAACCCTAAAGAACTTGGGAGAACTGAGACTCACGTAATCACACAGAGCTGATTTGAATTAAAATGCAGAACTTTTCTTTTCAAGTTTATTTATTTTGAGAGAGAGAGAGGGAGAATTAGAGCATGTGTGGGGGAGGGGTAGAGACAGAGGAGAGAGAGACTCCCAATTAGGCTCTGTGCTGTCAGCGCAGAGCTTGACTCTGGACTTGATCCCATGATCCGTGAGATCATGACCTGAGCCAAAATTAAGAGTCAGATGCTCAACAGACTGAGCCACCCAGGCACCCCTAAAATGCAGAACTTTTAATTCCCAGTTAAGTTCATCTACCCTTTACCATATTGCCTTTACTCAGAATATAAAGACCAAAAGATACAAATTATGCATGGTATATGGTATAGACAAGTACCAAGAATGTAGTGTGTATTCATACACACACACATATGCATTCAGTAAATATTTGTTAAGTCAACGGAATCATGTTAATTTTCTAATTAGAAAAATGATTAGTCCAATTCTGTGCACCTGAAGTCCATTAAAATCTTGTTTAAAAATTGCATATTTTGAACGGGCTCAAGGTAAGAAAATTTTAATTAAGTATAAACAGTAATCAGGCAACTAAAAAAAAAAAACACTTAAAATGCTAACCTTTTTAATTCCTTTAGTAACAGATGTAGAACATAAGGTCTTTACACTACTTTGAAATTTGAGACTATCCATGGAAAATTTCTGAACTCTCAATTTTTTTTCTGAAGTGTTTTTAATCTTTTATTTTAAAAAAATTTTTTTAATATTTTATTTATTTTTGAGAGAGAGAGAGAGAGACAGAGTATGAGTGGGGGAGGGGCAGAGAGAGGGAAACAGAATCCAAAGCAGGCTCCAGGCTCTGAGCTGTCAGCACAGAGCCTGATGCAGGGCTCGAACTCACGCACTGTGAGATCATGACCTGAGCCAAAGTTGGACACTTAACCAACTGAGCCACCCAGGTGCCCCTTAAATCTTTTATTTTTTAAAAAATGTGTAACATTTCATGTATTCAAATCACCTTAAATATATTTTATGGTGAGGTTAATATATTTTCTCATAATTCCATAGTAAAAGTTCATTTAAAAACTGTGATTTATATCTTAGAAAAAGAATACATAACTTTTGTTCGAAATCATTTAACAGTGATTTGTAGACTTATCTTTAAAATAAATTGTGGCACTTTAACTGAAGTGACCTATTATTGAATTAAAAGAAAATCCAGTGGTTCTTTTAAACAGCTTTATTGAGATAGAATTTATAACCATAAAATTTGCCCATTTACAGCATAAATGGTGTCTAATATACTTAAAGAGTTGTACTATCAACATAATCTAATTTGAGAACATTTCGTCACCCCAAATAGAAACCTCTTGCCCATTAACAATCATTTGCAGCTGACCCCCACCTCCAGCCCTAGGCACGATTTATCTACTGCTGCCACTGTAAATCTGCCTATTTGGTACTTTTCACATAAACTGAATCAGAATAGATAGTCTTTTGTGACTGGCTTTATTCGCTGAACAAAATGTGTTTGAGTTTCATTCATGTTGTAGTATCAGATTTTTTTTGATTGCTGAATACTATTCCATCATGTGGATATACTACATATTATTTATATATTCATGTGGTAATAGACATTTATATTGTTTTCACCTTTGGGCTAATGTAAATAATGCTGTTATAAACATCTGTGTACAAGTCTTTGTGTGGACACGTGTTTTATATTCTTGTGGATAGATTCCTAGGAGTAGAATAGCTGAATCACATGGAAATTCTACATTAACATTTTGAAGTACTATTTCCCCAAATGGCTGCACCACTTTACATTCCCACTGGCAACCATGTGACTTCCAATTTATCACATTCTCACCAAACCTTGTTATTGCCTTTTTATTATAGCTACTCTAGTGTGTATGAAGTGGTATCTCCTTGTGATTTTGATTTGCATTTTGATTTGCATTTGATTTGATTTGATTTGATTTTGATTTTGATTTGCACTTCCTAATGGCTAATGATATGGAGCCTCTTTTCACGTTTTTATTGTCAGCTATGTATCTTCTCTGTCTCTTCAAATTCTTTAGTCATTTACTAATTGAGTTATTTGTCTTTTTATTAATGAGTTACAATAATTATTTATATATAGATGTACACACACACATGCACATATACAATTTCTTTATCAGTTATATGATTTCCAAATAGTTCTTCTCAGTCTATAGATTATCTTTTCACTTTGACAGTGCCGTTTGAAATGCAAGTGTTTTTAATTTTAATGAAGTCCAATTTATCATTTTCCCCTTTATACCTTGCACTTTGGTGTTGTATCAAAAAATTATTTCCTAACACAAGGTTATGAAGAGTTTCAATGTTTTTTTCTTAAACATTGTACCAGGAAGAAAGAACTAGGTGTTGGGATTTTGTTAAATGTGCTGATACATTCCTGACATCAAGGAAAGTCTCGTCAAGCAGAGGAATAGCACATAAATAAGCAATTATTAAGTATGACAATGAATGTTATCATAAAGTTTTATGACAAACATCCTAAATATTTATGACATGGGAGCAGAGAGACGATACTATTTGTGATACTCTTTGACTTTGATCTTTAAAGATGAGTAATTACATTTAAAGTAAAATAAGGAGGGTATTTATTTCAGAAAGGTAAAGCATGAGCACAGGCAGGGAGGTAGTTTCTGCAGGGCAATTACAGGTTGTACTGTGTGCAGAGCCAGAGACGAGTGCTGTAGACGAGTGCAAGAGACTGGGAAAAAAGGCCGCCATAGATTAAGATGGCTTTAGCTTTTTGTATGAAATACAGTGCACTTTGAGTACTAAATAGAATGACAGAGAGTCATCAAAGGTTTTTGAAGAGGGAAATAACACGTGAAAACCTGCTGTCAAACTGTTCATCTCTCTTCATGACCTGGTAACCTATTTAAAGCCTTAACTACCAGTAACTTTCTCTTTCCCTTTCACTTTCTCTTTCCCTCCCCCCATGGCTAGAGTTGATGGATAAAATACAGGATGTCCAGTTATATTTAAATTTCAGATAAACAACGAAAAATTTTTAGAATAAGATATCACATGCAGTATTTGGATTAAGCTTATACTAGAGGAATTGATGATGCAAAGAAAACACTGAGCCCAAATCCAGAATAAGAGCACATCATGTATTTATCTGGCAGAGGAAATAGAAAAATCAAAGGCTGGGAGACACAAGTGGGTTTAGGATTTTCAAGGGGGACCAGTATAGCTAGAATGGAATAGGCTATAGCAAGAAGATGGGAGTGAGCATACATGGGCAGATGATGTTGATTCTTGAGATGCCAGGGGTTCCTGAGTTCATTGTAAGACACTGACTTTTACTCTGGGTTAGATGGGCCCCATAGGAAGGTACTGAGCAGAGGAGTGACAGTCTTTTAGAAAAAAATTTGTCTGCTTTACCTCGTGACATATTTGAATTAGACCCATTTCTATGACCTCTTTATGTGTCAAGGAACACCTTGTGTGTTCAATCCTCTTTGATGACTCTGAACCCTTAGAAGATGCAGTAGGCCAAGGTCTGTGGGCTCCAACTTCTGGCAGTTGGTATTGTTACAATCTTTGCCATCCTCCACACCAATCCTCACCTGGGATTTGTAGCTGGATTTTCCTGTTCAACACATGATGTCTGGGTCATCTACTCCCACCTGAATTACTATAATAACCTTCTAACTGGTCTCTTTGTTTCTAACCTTATCCTCTCACTCCTATTTTTTAAAACAGTCAGAGTAGTCCATGGTAATCTTGTTACATGGTAGTCAGATCAAGTCACTCCTCTGCTCAAAACACTCCAGTGGTTTTCCATCCTACCCAGTACAAAAGCAAAAGTCTTGTAATAAGCAATAACCACCGCCCCTGACTCCCTACTCCACTGTCCTTCCCTCCATGCCACAGCCTCCCTGACCTCTCTCCTACTATTTTCCCACTGGCTCTCTCAATTCAGCCACACTGGCAACCTCACTGCTCCTCTAAGTCCATTACACTCCCACATTGCAGCCTTGCCTTTAGATTGTCCTTTTTTTTTTTTTTAATTTTGTTTTTAATGTCTATTTATTTATTTATTTTATTTTTTTTTTTATTTTTTTTTTAATTTTTTTTTCAACGTTTTTATTTATTTTTGTGACAGAGAGAGACAGAGCATGAACGGGGGAGGAGCAGAGAGAGAGGGAGACACAGAATCGGAAACAGGCTCCAGGCTCTGAGCCATCAGCCCAGAGCCTGACGCGGGGCTCGAACTCACGGACCGCGAGATCGTGACCTGGCTGAAGTCGGACGCTTAACCGACTGCGCCACCCAGGCGCCCCCTAATGTTTATTTATTTTTGAGTGAGAGAGAGTTAGAGCATGAGCGGGTGAGGGGCAGAGAGAGAGGGAGACACAGATTCCAAAGCAGGCTCCAGACTCCGAGTTGTCAGCACAGAACCTGATGTGGGGCTCGAACTCACAAACCACGAGATCATGACCTGAGCAAAGTTGGGTGCCCAACTGACTGAGCCACCCAGGTGCCCCTAAATTGTCCTTCTGACTGAAATGTTCTTCCTTAGTGTTCCAAGTGGCTAACAACCTCAACCACTTCAAGGAAGCCGATCCTGACCACCTTATTTAAAACAGAAAACTGCCCTTACCTCCACATCTCAGGACTCCTGATTTTGTGTGTGTGTGTGTGTGTGTTTATCTACTTTTTCTTTTCTTCAATATCAGCTTCTAACATACTAAATGACATACTTATTTGTATTTATTGTCTATTGTCTGTTAACCTCTTCCAACTTGCTAGATCGTAAGCTCCAGCCAGGAAAAGAGCCTTTATATGTTTTCTTTTTTGTGTATCACAAGTGCATAGAATGATGCCTGGCATGTGATGGTAATGAGATAGAATTTGGCTGACTGAATAAATATTTTGATTACTTGTGTCTCTAGTGAATAGAACAGCACCTTCCACAAAAATATATTTGTTAAATGAATGAATGAATGCATGAATGAGTGAAAGAAAATTTCTGGTAATAAGTAAGATGAGTTTTAGGAAAAGCAGTAAGGATTCAAAGAAAGACAAAATACGGAGACAATATTTTCAGCCATCATTGTGCAAAGTTGATGAAAAAATATTTTCATAAAACGCAAATATAGGGGCACCTGGGTGGCTCAGTTGGTTAAGCGTCTGACTCTTGGTTTCAGCTAAAGGTCGTGATCTTGCAGTTGGTGAAATTGAGCCCTGCATTGGGCTCCACACTGACAGCGCAGAGCCTGCTTGGAATTCTTTCCTTCCCTGTCTCTCTGCCTCTCCCTTGCTCACTCTCTCTCTCTCAAACTAAATACACAAATTTAAAAATATAAGCAAACAGGAAAGAGAACTTACTCATTTTTCTCCTGTTTTAAAGCAGGAGAATTACCTTTATGGTAGAAAAATCTGAAATAAACTAAAGAAATACTATAAATGTACATTAAAGTAAATGATATGGTAGAAATATACAGCCTACATCTAAGACCAAGTGAAGCGAATGAAGCTGAAGCCCCAGATGTCCTACCATGTCATGGCCATAGTGCTTCTAAACTTAATCCTGAGATAAAGCCAGAAATATAAACATGTTCTTCCATTTTCTATCAGGTAAATACTAGAAATATGTCTCTCTTTGTATTTGATAATCTTCAACAAAATGACTTCACCATTAATATGTTTTCCTTCCTACTTCTGGCTTTAATATTGAGTTAAAAAATAGTATAACATGTTTAAAAAACCCCAGTTGTCTTGTTAAATTACTAATTGCCCATTTTCATTCTGCATTTTATCTTAGTTTAATGGTTGTTCCTTATTTTGAGCATATTTTAGTGACTACATAGTGCTCCTCTACCCCACTAAAGAATAGTAGTTTAGGAAACATAATAGTGAATAATTTTCACATTTCTTTTAAATGGTAAAATAATGCCTGTTGAATGTACAGAACAGAGGGCATTTAAAGTGCTATATTAGTATAACAATAATTAAGTTCCCCTTGGACAGTTTTTTTGTTTTGTTTTTTTGTTTTGTTTTGTTTTGTTTTTTAAGAGAGAGAGAGAATAAGAGTGCAAGGAAGTGGGGAAGGGGTACAGGGAAAGAGAAAGAGAATCTTAAGCAGGTCCCATGCCCAGAGCAGAGTCTGACACAGGACACAATCTCATGACCATGAGATCATGACCTGAGCCAAAATCAAGAGTCATACAGTTAACCAACTGAGCCACCCAGGTGCCCCTTTATAAGATCTCTGAGGTGGATGGACACTGACTGTGCAGAACAAAATACTTGCTTGACCTCTGCCTACACCAAGAAGCCATTATTTTTGAGAGCTGATACCTTTTCCTCAGATTTATTGAGATATACTTGATATGTAACACTTTGTAACTTTAAGATGTACAACATGATAGTCATTACATGTAAATGTCATGAAATGATCACAATAAGGTTAGCTAACACACATCCATCATCTCATGTAGTTACCATTTCTTTTCTGTAGTGACAACAGTTAAGACCTACTCTTAGCAACTTTCAAATATGTAATATAGTACTCTTAACTGTAGTCGCCATGGCAGCTGATAATTTAATCTTATTATGAACATTATTTCCACATGTGATTTGCACATTTTGACACCTCTTTTCTAATGTTTTTCATGCCTAACACATAAGTCCTTGATTCTCTCCTAATGAATTTCAAGTAAATCTCTTTCTCTTATGCATTTTATTTCTTACGGTTTATTAATCTCTCTAGAGAAAATAAAAAAGGTGGGGCCAAAGAGTAGAAAGTAGGAATTTATTTTACTATCAGTTAAATCCAGATATTAAAGACACAGATACACTTAAGACTTAGCATTGAAGGGGTCACACCAAGCCCTTCCATTCCATTTTTGAAAATAGTTCTATGAATATTATGGTTAGAAATAAATTATTGTTTGGTCAGAAAAATACACTAAGATTTGCAATCATTAACATAAGCAATCTATTTCTAATAATTCTGTGGAGGATTGGGGAGAATCTATAAAATGGCAAAGTCTTATAAGATATATTTCACTCTGTGAGAGGAAAAATATAGTATTATTGAAATATACAGCCAAAAATAATGAAATGACACAAATCTAGAGGAAAAGCATTCATAAGCACAAAAATAATAGAGAAAAAAAACTTAGAACCAGTTCATTGGAAATTTCCTAAGTGAGTCAGCAATGTTGGGGTGAAAAAAATGTATATAACAGAAAAAAGACTGAATCAATCAGGGATTCCATGGGCTGTTAGTGAAGTCTCTTTGTGAACTCTATGAGTAAATCCTAGACCAAGCATTGACTCAAGGAGGGACTTTGGAAGACTTCAGCCAATCTGATGTCCCAGTAAATATTTCCTTTCATTCCAAGAGACCATTAGACTCTTCATTTTACTTTAAATCCGCAAATTTGGATTTGCCTCCAAATCATCAATAGGATTGTATCTTTCATTAGAATAATGACAACTAATAATAATAGCTATCATTTACTGAGTACTTACTTACCCTGACATATTCATAAGATGTCTGGCTCTATGCATGGGTTTCTAATAATTATTCTACTTCACTAATATTTGTTAAGTTCTGACGATGTGTTAGGCACTGTTACAGAGCATGACGTGCCTAAACCCTATAAGGAACTATTGTATACAGAAAAGGAAACTGAAGCAAGGAACACAGGTATTTTGCTTACGGTCACACTACTAAAAAGTGATGAGGTTCAAACATGAGCATAGGTATTCCAGTGTCATATTTCTAGGAATTTTTTTCCTTTCTCCTCTCTCTCTTCTTTTATTCTTTCTTTATTTCATTCTCTCACTTTCTCACTCTCTCTGCTTACTTTTGTTTCTTTACTCTTTTATTTATGAATTTATTCAATCTCTACTTGTTATTTCATTCATCCATTCATTCAATCACTAAAACTCTGTTTAGCCTTTACCATATGCCAGACAGTAGGTTGGGGGCTCAGAATATGAGGATTCCTACCTGAGTGTAACATAATATAGGAAAAAAGAGTAAAGCAAATCAAGCAACTAAACAATTAACAAAATTCGTAAGGACCAAAAAGTATTTAAGCATCGAGGAGTCCAAATGCTTCACAGCTATGATTCTGGGCATTTTGTGTCAGCCTAGACTGTTTCTGTTAATTTCCATACTGCTTTTTAGCTCCCAGAAATCAGACCTGAACTCAGATTTCAAATCTTCTCCTATATGTACACACATTTTGTCTTTGTTCTGAAATTCTCCAGCACAGAATTCACAGCTATTATTTCCAATTCCACATTGACTCTTTAAATCTGTTTAATCATATGTAAACCATCTACTTATAAACCTTACAAATCTAGAACCTAGAATAAAGCAGACATAATATCTGTACTCCATATCAGTTATTCTCAACCATGACCACACATTAGAAACTTTGGGAGGGTTGAATAAAAATATAAAGTGAATTCCACTCTAAATGTGATACACATAAGGCTCCTACAAGAAAACATAGGCAGGAATTTCTTTGATATTGGCTGTAGAAATACTTTATGAGATATCTCTCTTCAGACAAGGGAAACAAAAGCAAAATTAAAGTATTGGGACTACATCAAACTAAAAGGCGTTTGCACAGCGAAGGAAACCATAAATAAAACAAAAAGGCAACCTACTGAATGGGAGAAGATATTTGCAAATGACATATCAGATAAGGGGTTAATATCCAAAATATTTAAAGAACTTATATAACTCAACATTAAAAATACAAACCATCCAATTAAAAAAATGGGCAGAGGATCTGAATAGACATGTTTCCAAAGAAGACACACAGATGGTCAACAGACACATGAAAAGATGCTCAACATCACTAATCATCAGAGAAATGCAACTCAAAACCACAATGAGATATCACCTTACATGTGTCAGAATGGCTAAACTGAAAAACACAAGACAGAACAAGTGTTGGTGAGAAAGTGGAGAAGGAACCCTCACACACTACTGGTGAGAGCATGAATTGGTACAGCTACTGTGGAAAACAGTATGGAGGTTTCTCAAAAAGTTAAAAATAGAATTACCATGTAATTCACTAATTCTACTACTGGTATTTACCCAAAGAAAATAAAAACACTAATCCAAAAAGATATATGCACCCCTGTATTTATTGCAGCATTATTTACAATAGTCAAAATATGGAAGTAGTCCAAGTGTCCATCCATAGATGAATGGATAAAGAAGATGTGGTATATACATAAATATATATTTATGTATATATATATGTGTATACACACACACACACACACATATATATAATGGTATAATACTCAGACATAAAAAAGAATGACATCTTGCCATTTTCCAACAGCATGGATGGACCGAGAGGGTATAATGCTAAGTGAAATAAGTCAGGCAGAGAAAGACAAATACCATATGATTTCACTCATATGTAGAATTTAAGAAACAAATGAACAAATAAAGAATAAAAAAAGAGACAACAATCAGACTCTTAAATACAGAGAACAAATTGGTGGTTGCAGGAAGGGAGGTGGATGAAGGGAGGAGTGAAATAGATAAAGGAGATCAAAAGTACACCTAACTGGATGAACACTGAGTAATGTAGAAAATTGTTCAGTCATTATATACATTTGAAGCTAATATAACACTGTATGTTAATTATACTTCAATTAAAAAAAAATTATCCCACTCTAAACCATATCCAATAGTGGAGTCTGGGTATATAATTGTTTTTAAATCTCCCTAAGTAATTGTAGTGTTTAGTTGTGTTAAGAACCATAGATCCATATTATCCAGGTACTTTACTAATTACTGTATCCAATTTAGTCATCAAACCTAAAAAATTGGCATAAAGAGGGAAAGAATTTAAAGTAATAAAATAATATAATGACTGGTGAAATGAATGTAATAAAAGATGTAATAACAGATCTGAGAAATTAGTGTTCTTTATTGTAGTATCAACAAATTGTTTTAAAATATATTTAATGGTTCAGGGGCGCCTGGGTGGCGCAGTCGGTTAAGCGTCCGACTTCAGCCAGGTCACGATCTCACGGTCCGGGAGTTCGAGCCCCGCGTCAGGCTCTGGGCTGATGGCTCAGAGCCTGGAGCCTGTTTCCGATTCTGTGTCTCCCTCTCTCTCTGCCCCTCCCCCGTTCATGCTCTGTCTCTCTCTGTCCCAACAAATAAATAAACGTTGAAAAAAAAAAATTTACAAAAAAAATAAATAAAATATATTTAATGGTTCAAATGGAAAGATGTGACTATCTCTTATTTTTGAAAGATGGAAAGAAATAAACTTCTATATAGAGTTGACTGAAAATTGCCCTACTTGGAAAATTTCTAGATCAGATGATTTCTTATAGTTACTTCCCCATTAATGATTTTATTATTCCACATTGAGAATTACAAAGTTATTATGATACCATAAATTCCTAGAAATTTTATTTAGTTAGAATATCTAGCTGATGGACTTTCACTTGTCAGTTCTTTAATGTGGTCAATCATTTCATTAATAACTATAAAATATATTTATTATTTTCTCAGACGTTTAAGTCATTCTTAATTTCCACCAAATTTAAAAGCAAGGATATTTTAATCTGAGGAATATCTGTTACTTTGAAGTTCTAATATTTTCATAATGTTTAAAGTAGAATATAATTTATTCACTATATCTGGTAAATGTATCTTGATAGAAATATACTTCATTCTGTAGTGTCTTGAATCTAGATGAAACATGAAGAATTTCTATTCAATAGTCCCATGATTGATATTAATAATACTCAGAAATGTAAAGAGTAGTTATTTCCCATATTACCACATGAAATAAACATACCGAATGATTAATGTGGAAAAACATTCATCTATAAAATTCTTAAACGTTCTAAAAAAAGAAGATATAAGGAGGTATATGTATAGTGGACAATTTTTGGTTTTTGTTTTTCATTTTTGCTTATAACTGAAAATCTTGAATTCCTTCTTTGTTTAGCTATAGAATAAAGAAGTAACATTGGAGAAAATCTTTTTTCTTCTAGGAAGAATCACCCAGCACTCCTTTTAGATATGTAAATATAAGGCTAGTAGGCACCCCTGCCCTAGAAGAATATTTAATGAAACCTTGACAAACTGTCTCTTCCAGTGTTTCTTGATATAAGAGAGGATAGCAGGAGGGTAATTTGCATAACTACTAGGAAACCTCAGGGGAGAAAGGAAAAACAAGACTTCTTTCCTTTCAGTTTTGAAGTTCAGAGTTATTCCAAATTATCCTACAAACTAAGACAATTGACTGAATCATTATAGTTTCCAAGAGCTAGTGAAAAGAATGTAGGAAGTGGGAGTAGGCACTGGGACCTGAGTCCAATATCCAACATCAGTCATGGTTCCAGCTCAGTGGGTAGCTGGCTCTGGAGGACATTCCTGACTCAGTCATCTTGATGAGTTTGGTAGCCTAACTGTGAAACTAAGCCCTCAAGGTGGTATAACTTGAAGAAGGGGGAATCCTCACTGAAGAACCACTCTGTCATGGGATGTCACTACTGCTGGCGGAACTTCACACCAGGCCAGTGACTGGTACGGAAGGATTTCACTTAGCCTGTATGTCAGTGGGCTACTGCAATGGTACATGGATGACATTTGACTTTGAGGAGCCACCTATTTTTAAAAGTGATAATTTGAAAACTCAAAAGAGGCAATGGCAATTAAAAAAAAATTGTTGCTCTCTTGTTACCTTATCACATTTTCTAGTTCTCTTTTTACAAAATGTAAAAAAAAAAAAAAAAAAAAAAAAAAAAAAAATGCTTCTTTTGACCTGATTAAGTTTTAGAGGTTCTTAGATAATTCAGGCAGAGCAAGAATGGTCCCAAGAGAGAGCTACCAGGTTTACTGTTCATTGGGTCACGTGAGTCCTCTTGTATTTAAGTTAAATAGTCAAAAGAGGGCTCAACTTATTTGTAGCCCAATCAGATCATAACTGTTATATATGTAAAGAACTAATAATGGACATAAGAATAATAAATGTGAATCAAACACTTTTATTTTAAGTTTTTAAATTTAAAATTTCTATGTTTTTACATTAAAAACTTTTTTTAATTTAAAATTTAATTTCTGTTAGAGAAGCATGCAGATGGTTAAAAAACAAAAATTTAATCCCCAGGTTAAAAAAAAAAAAAAAGTTTACCATCGGAATACCTATCAATGAAATTCATCACTCTAAGAGATGTCTTAATCTTGATAATAATTCTTAGAAAACTTGTAATAGAAGAGCAATTCCAAATCTGAAAAATGGTTACTATGGAAAGCATCATAATTAATGTTATCATTACAGTCTAGATCATTATAAAGTTGCATAAAACGTGACTTTATAAAATCAAGTATACCATTCTGACCCATGCTACTCTTCGGTATACTGAAGTCTTAAACATTGTATCGAACATTGAAGTCTTGGGCAATATATTAGAAATAAAGAAATAAAAATTGGGAGGGAAGAGAAAAAAGAATAAAATACTTCTAAATTTCTTAAACTCTTAGAAAAGTCTAAGACCACAACATACTCTTGAAATTAATATGTCAGACAGCTTTTTAAAAAAAATTTTAACGTTTATTCATTTTTGAGAGAGAGAGAGAGACAGAGAGAGAGAGAGAGAGAGAGACGGAGCGTGAATGGGGGAGGGGCAGAGAGAGAGGGAGACACAGAATCTGAAACAGGCTGTAGGTTCTGAGTCGTCAGCACAGAGCCCAACATGGCGCTCGAACCACAAACTGTGAGATCATGACCTGAGCTGAAGTCAGATGCTTAACCGACTGAGCCACCCAGGTGCCCCAATACGTTAGCAAGTTTGATGGATGTCATATCAATATTGAAAAATCAATAGAACTTTTTATGCCAGCATTGATTTATTAGAAAAAATATGAAAATAATCAAAATAGCAACAAAACTATAGATATCTAGAAACAAATAACAATCTTCAAGACCTCTATGTGCCAGATTAACAATTTTATTGAAGAGCATAAAATAATTCATAAAAAAATGGAGACAGAAGCCATGTTACAGATGGCAAGACAGCACATCATAGAGGTGATTATTCTCCCTAAATTAATATATTAACTTAAGTAATTCCAAAATAATCTCCCCAGGGGTTTTAAATGGGATCTGAAAAGTAGATATTATAATTAAGCTCTAAGAATTAAGATTTAAAAACTAACAATAGTTAAAATCGCATGGTACTCATTTATTTATGTACTGAACATATACTTATTAAGAGCTTACCATGTGCCAGGAGCTGTTCTAGACACCTGAGCCTCATAATGAATAAAACAAAGATCGTAACCTTCATGAAGCTTATTCTTTAGCTGGAGTAACAGACAATAGATTACAGACAACATAAATAAATAAATTCCATGCCATTTAGAATATGTTATGGAATTTGAACAAAGGCTTGATGGAGGTGACAGAAATAACCATGTAGATATCTTGAAGAAGGTCATTCTAGGCAGAAGAAAGAGCAAGTCAACAGGAGGCCAGTGCAGCTGGAGTGGAGACAGAGGTCAAAGTCAGGAGACCAAAGAGGAAAACAAAAAAAAGGCAAATCATTTAAAGCCTTGTATAAATGGGAAGCATTTGCAGACCTTTGAGCAGACTGAGATGTTGAAAATAGACTGTGAAGGCTGCACTGGAGAAGCAGAGAGACGGGGCAGGAAATAATTACAATAATTCAGGTGACCGATGATTGGAAGTGGTTCAGAGTGGAGAGATTAATAGAGATGATGAGAAGTGGACAGATTCTAGGTATAATCTGAAGGCAGGGCAAATCTAGTTCTTTACAGTTTGATGTGGGGTGTGAGACATAGGGAGGACTTGAGGGTGACTCAGTATTTTTCAACTTGAGCAACTGGAAAGGCAAAGTTTCTGTGATTTGAGAAGGAAAAGACGCAATTTGTTTGGGTGGGGGGATACAAGAGGTGGGTTTTTGACATTTTAAGTGTGCAATATCTTTTAGATGAACAAGTGGCAATGTTGAATAGGCCGTTGGATAAATGTTTGGTTGCAGAGTCTGAACTAGAGGTAAAGATTTGTAAACTATTAGCATATGGATACTAGTTAAGACTGACTGGCAATCATTGAGAGAAGAAATGGAGGACTGAGCCCTGGATCACATCAAGAAGTCCGAAAGAAGAATATGGTCCAACAAGATAGGAGACTGTGACGGAGCCACTGGTGAAGTAAGAGAAAAACAAAAATAGTGTGGTTTCCTGTAATGCAAGTTAAAAAAAAAAAAAAAAAGGAATCAAGGAGGAGTGACCTACTATGACATCAACTACAACAAAGGTTGAGAATTGGCCTTTGTATTTACCAATATAAAATCAGTGGTGATGGTAACAGGAGACGTTTCTGTGGAATGGTGGGGCAAAGACTCTATTGGAACAGATTTATAAAAAATGCAAAGAAAGCAATCGGGGAAAGTGAGCCGACAACCCTGTTGAATAGCTTTGTGGCAAAAGGGAGCCAAAAATAGAGAAATAGCTGATTGTAGAAGTAAGGTAAAGAGAGAATTTTTTTTTTTTTTGAGTTGCAAGAAGTTTCTTTGTTCTAGGAATGGGATAAAGAAGAAAAATGACAAAAGAGAGAGAGACCAGTAAGAATTGCCAGAGAAGTATAATTGACTAGGTGATTGCTGAAGACACCAACATAGGAGGTAACAAAGTTTTCTTTGTCTAAGGTTTATTTTTGAAAATTTTAAAGATTCATGCTTGTCTAATAAGCTCTTTCATCCTCTTAGACACGTGGGCAAATTTAAGTAAACACTCTTGCTCAAAGTAAATACTCTTATATTTCGAAATCCATGAAATCAGGTAGTTGACATGTTGCCTTTCTTCACTCTTGTTCATTTTTAATATGTGCATGCTTGGGGCGCCTGGGTGGCGCAGTCGGTTAAGCGTCCGACTTCAGCCAGGTCATGATCTCGCGCTCCGTGAGTTCGAGCCCCGCGTCGGGCTCTGGGCTGATGGCTCAGAGCCTGGAGCCTGTTTCCAATTCTGTGTCTCCCTCTTTCTCTGCCCCTCCCCCATTCATGCTCTGTCTCTCTCTGTCCCAAAAATAAATAAATGTTGAAAAAAAAAATATGTGCATGCTTGTTATAATATTTCCATCCACTCCTCCTATTGATAAACTATAGGACTTTGAGCCAGTAATTCCTGCTCTGTAAACCTCACAGGGTTATTACAGGGATCAAATAAAACAACTGCGTGAAAGCACTTTTGGAAAGCTGTGAAGAGCTTTATACAAGTTATTTATCTTGTTCATACTTGGGGTGTAGCCTTTGCTAATAATATTTCCAGACAGGTTTGAAGAATAGTTTGCCTTTCTTTAAAAGGCCAGAGGGGTGCCTGGGTGGCTCAGTCAGTTAAGCATCCGACTTCGGCTCAGGTCATGATCTCACAGTCCATGGGTTCGAGTCCTATGTTGGGGCTCTGTGCTGACAGCTCAGAGCCTGGAGCCTGCTTCGGATTCCATGCCTCCCCCTCTTTCTGCCCCTCCCCTGCTCATGCTCTGTCTCTCCCTGTCTCTCAATAATAAACATTAAAAAAAATTAAAAGGCCAGAGCCAGCATTAAGAAATATTCTTCAGAACACTCATCCTGGCATGTGTAATTTTCCTGCAGATAAAGGGGATTTCTGGTCATACAAATTTCGGAAAAACTGAATACTGTTCCCCTTGGAACTTGACAATATTAAAAAAATAAAAAATTCTAATGAGTACTACAGTAAAGACATCAATTCAAAAATATACAGCACAGTATGTCCTAATATTCTTGTCCTAGGAAATCTCTTTTTAGGGGAGTGGGTTCTGTAAAACACCCATCAAATTCCTGGCAAACTAGTGCTTTATGAGAATTTTAAGATGGGTAAACTCCACAAAAATGAAAAATAAAAGTAGAATCAATTGCAGAGTGTCTGAATAATAGACTTAAACATTTTCCTGGATTGGCTTGGCAGATCAGAGAAGACAATACACAGGGAAGGAAAAACACTTGTTCTTCTCTATATCACTTTAAGGGAGCAAATTCATGGCATAAAATTTAAATTATGTCAATAAAATAGAGATAAATGAATACACTTTCTGTCAAGGTCTGTGAATCAGCCTTTTAAAATCTTAAGATCTCTGACTTTAGCAAAGGTGTGTTTATTCTTCTGTCCTCAGATCTAGACAGATAATATAAAGGATACTGAATCTGCTTATAGAGCTAAACAAGTCAATTCCCCTTTCTCTTCCCATTTAGTAAGGGTGTAGTTAAAGCACAAAAACCCAGTCACTGAAATCAGAAAGAGATTTATTTTGAGCTTAATGAGTTCCCACACAACATTAGAACATTTTTCTTATTCTTGCCACTGCATAAAGAAGATGCCTAACTTGTGGTCATAAGCTTTCTCTCCAATTCGGCTCCTATAAAATTGATATGGGATAACTTCATGTACATATGAATGAACCATGGAACATCCCACACTTGCCTCTGCTGGGCCCTTTCCTAGCCACAGACCTCTAAGCCACTCAGCCACAGGTATCTACAGACCTTTTCTTTCCTGAGAGGTGTGCCAACTCCAAGATGGCAAATTCATAAATCCCATCCTTTTGTTTGGTTTTACTGCTTGAAAACTCAGTTGAAGAATGAAAGAGACGTGTACACATTATTATCATGTTACTATGAGGAATTAGATCACAATATATGGGATTCATGCACAGAAGAAAATATTCTGTTAGGGCTATTCAGATGCAAATAAACCCAATTATTGTGCATAGTAGAACACAATAGCATGATGAAATAAAATCCTTCTGTCATCATTGAGGATCATGCTGCTAATATAGCTTTATGAACTTTTCCTAAATGCCTATATTTTTGTCATTGGTAGTTCAGTCTAAAACATAGCATGCATTGCTAGAAATCCACAAAACGCTTAATTTTGGTAAAGGCACATGCTGTATTTCAATTTTTATAACACATTAGCTCAGTGTCCTTCATGACCAAAGTTCTACAATGCAAGTATTACACATGCAGTTACTAGATCTTCCGATCTGAGGATTATTCTTGCCACTGGTTCTTCATTTTGATCTGTAACTTTTTTGGCTTAAATTTTCCTGCCTATCTGGCAGGAACTAAAGAACTGAAAAAAATGCAAACAAAACCCATTTCTGAGTTTGCATTTACACAGCTTTTACATTTACATATCACTGTTGCTTAAATTGCTATGTTACATTTTATTTTAATTTAAAAACAGTCAGGAAGTAATGTCAGATTTTAAGAGAGAATAACAGAGCAACAGTTTTGAAAAGGGAAGATGCAGCTTGGATCACCCAGAGTACCTAGGTTCAAAGTGAGGATGACAAGGGAAGGAAGAAGCTTCAGAGGGTAGCAGATAGCCACCAGCCTGGAAAGGGTCTCACACGTCCAGATATGCCTCAGGTGTTGGATGGTCACTGATAAATCAGCCACCTCCTTACTCTCACCTCTGTGAAGAACTAAAGTTTCAGTCACTGATGAATAAGAAGTAACAAGATGTATGGCCCATCGTAAAATGTAACTATTGTTTGGTGAGACTTTACTTTCAGTTTTACACATACAGGCAAACAGATGTAATACATATATTACAGAGTAAAAGGTTGAAATTAAATTGTATTTCTTACAGCGTGTAGTAGACAGGTAGGTCCCTGGTATTTGTGGGGCCCAGGGCAAAACAACAAAGCGTGGTCCATATACCATAAATCTAAATATTTAACAATTATAAATCAAGTTAGCAAACTGTCAAGTAAAAATATAACCTATTATGTTTCATGAAAATATACCTTCCACAATGACTGTTGGACCAGACTCTAAACAATAATTCTCAGTCTCCTGGAAGTTCTACACCAAGACTTAGCCAGATATGATCCCTCAACTACAGCCTGTTCCCCTTCTCTTCCTGGTTTCATCTCCTTCCAGAACACTGATCTGTTTTTGCCTGACTGGATCCCTTAGCCAACACTTTCAAATTTTGTGTAACCCCAGCAAGCAGGCTTCCTTGGCCACTCCTTCAGTCTAGGAACCAGTGCATGAGAATGCAGGCCGACTATAGACATTGCTTCTGGGAAGAAGTCAATAAAGGCCCTGGAGGCAGGCTAAGGTTCCTTTGATCAGAAAGTCCTGGCTATCAAGTACCAGGCATGTGGTCAAGAAGGGGTGGTGGTGTGGTTTACAGGTGTGCAATTTCCCCTGGCCCCGTAAACTTCTCATCCTGTAGAGGGGCACAGAGGGCCACAGCAAGGCCCACTAAATCACGGTCCCCTCTTGCCTCGGTTTAAGAGCCATACTTGGAGTGATCAAAACTGGTGAATGCCATTGCCTCGGAGGAAGGATCTGTTCAGAGTAAAAAAATAACTGGGAGAAGTTGAGGGAATAATGAAAAACATTCTTTTAAAACACACTCTTGAATAGAATAAAATAATCAACTCTAAAAAACAAATGAGTATGTGTAATAATAAAGGAAGAAAAGATCAGAAAAAAGTTTGGGTTAGAATGATTTTTTTTGAAAATCAACAGTAACACTTAAAGAAATCATGCTGGCATATGAGAAGAAATGTGAAGGCATAATATTGTCTGGAGGTGAGAAGACCAGGGTTGTGGCCCTCCTCTGGACAAATAAGTCATTTAATCTTTCTAAGTAAGCCTCAATTTCATTATCGGTAAAATTAAGAAAAGGAACATCTCTATCTACTTCAGAAATCTGATGTGTGAGAAAATGACACATGGATATAAAATTGTAGTGCAAATGATTTTTTAAAAAGGTATCTAATCAAGATGCTTCTAAGATAAAACACTTCTATATCTTCCCATTGCTCTGAGAATAAACTTGGGCTCCTTGCCACAGCCTAGGAGAACTTACATGATCTGGCCCTGTTCACTGCTCAGTCCTGTCTCCTGCTGCTCTCTCCCCTGACCCCTAGGCTTCAGTCACCCTGTCATCCTTCCTTCCCAAGAATGTGCCAAAGAAGCTCTTTCCCACCCTTGGTGCATTTGCCCTTAGGATTTCCTTTGCCTCAAAAACTCTAATGGCATAGAGTTCTCCATATGGTTGAATCCCTGTCCTCTTTCAGGTTTCACTTCAAACCCCACCTTCTAAAAAAAATCCTTCCGTGCCATGTCTATTTAACATCTCCCCACCCACTTTGTACCTGCCCCTTCAGCACATCAGTCCCTCTGACATACAACTTGTTTATTGCCTGTGCCTTTATCTGCCTTGTTCGTTACCACGGTCCAACCACCTAGACCAGGACCTATATCCTAGCGCTATCGATAAAGTTGTCACTAAATATTTATTGAAAAATGAATGAAAACACAGGATTAAGAAATAATATAACCACACCATTTACTGCTTGTAATCAATGTGCCAAGAGTTTTGTTATTCACAGTCAGTGTCTCTACTCTTTACAACAAAGCTGTAAGCTGGGTATGACTATTTACTGGTAAGTGATGCTCAGGGAGGTAAAAGTGTAAGGTCACACAGCTAGTAATTGGCAGAGATGGAATTTGAATCCAGGTGTACTGACAACAAACAAATCACTGCTCCATGCTGCCTCTCTACCATCTCCCATCACAATTAATTTATTTTCCTTCAAACTCTAAGATCATTTTTGACACTACTCATTTATCGTGTTTTGCAACAGTAATTTGGGCATGCTTGTTTTTCTCTCTAGTTTCGCAGCAAATTTAGTACCAGAGACTATGTCTTCTGAACCTCTACCAGTGTCTAACAGTCTGGTTATCCATATCACTTAGCAAATTTTGCAGCTGCAAAAAATAATTGGAATTTCAGAATATATACATGAGGGGCATTGTTAACTCCTTTACAAGAGCAGTGTGTTTACTGCAAAAATTTCACAAATTCAGTCCCTTCTAGAAAGCAACAGGAGTAAAGTTACTGAGCCCAGTTCTGAACTTATTATTAATGAGGTAAAACTTAGTATTCTGAACATTTTTATTACCCTGTATGTTCTTCTAGAACTGATTAAATTTATGTCCCACAGAGACATTTAAACTAATTCCAGTTAAGCTTATTTCTTTCTTTTATTTTTTTTTTAAATGTTGACAATAATTACACAGCTTTTCTGTGAGTAATAAGGCCTGTTACAGACTGTGCTTTTATGAGACTATTTTTATCGACTATTTTGTCAACAGAGTTCTCAAACCACTGACATAAAACATCTGTTGGCTAATTTACTACCCTAAACAAGGGGTAATCCTTGTGACTAGGATTTACAAGTCACTTTGTGACAGCTCCATAGTATCTAACAATAGTTTTGTGTATTTCTCCCCAACAACCATTTTGTAATTTATACACTAATACTACAGTCATGCTATACTGATAATCGCATAGATACTACCCAAAATAATATTTTTTTGTTTGAATATACTTTTTTAAACAATTCCCAACAAGAAATTAAGTGGTAGGATTTAAATTACAATCTTATGACACTTGTTATTCAATGCTATTGATAAGCTTTAAATAATCACGTTATAGAGGATAATAAAGGAAAGGTGCTTTATAATGTTTATTGAAGTTAGGAGTATTTATATAAGGATGATAACTGTAATGATTAGGATATCATTTAATATTTTACCTATAAATGTCAGCAGTTAGAATATTGTGGGGAATCTAACAAAGCATGGTGACTATTATCAGCAATATTGTATTAAATACATAAAAGTTGCTGAGAGTAATTCTAAAATGCTCTTAGCACACACACGCACACACACACACAAGGTAACTATGTGAGGTAATGAATATGTTAATTAACCTTATTGTGGTAATTATTTCACAATATATACATATGCTAAATCATAATCTTGTATGCCTTAAACTTACACAAAGTTATATGTCCGTTATATCTCAATAAAACTGGAAAAAAAATGGTGGGCAAAGAAATGTGATATAAATGAATGAATAAATGTAAAACTGATGGTTGCCAGGGGTGAAGGGGTTGGGAAATAGATGAAGAAAATTAAGACATACAGTCAGTCTTCCAGTTGTAAAATAAATAAGACATGGGGATGTTATGTACAACATAGGGAATGTAATTAATAATATTGTAAAAACTTTGTGTGGAGACAGATGGTCACTAGATTTATCATGGTGATCATTTTGTAAGGTATATAAATATCAAATTACTGTGTTATACACCTGAAATTAATATAATATTGTATATCAATCATATTTCAATGAAAAAGAAAAAACCTCAAAATTCTTGTATCATCTCAGGAGAAATATGAATTGAAACAAGTTACTTATTTTTAAATTAGACACACACACACACACACACACACACACACACACACACACACACATATATATGCATGATATATATTTTAGGTTTACATTGGAAGAGGATAGGGGCATGATATTTTAAACAATACTAGTATATCACCATTTCAAAGCATTTGGAAATCACTCTTCCTGCAATTATGGGAAATTGAAAAAAAAGAATACTAATAATTACAATGTTTAAAAATCTTTAGTTACATCCGTAAGGAAGAGTGAGTAAGTTAGCAATGGTACAGAATTTCCCTTCTATAGTGGCTGAAATGCCTTCTCCAAGAACTGGAAGGCAAGTTAGAGACAAGTACTTCATTTACATCACCAACTACTCAGAATCCTCCATGTATGCATGTTATCTGTGGAGTCTAAGAGAGACAAACATCTATTATACAGGGGTTCCTTGGTGGCTCTATTATACAGTTGGTTGAGCATCCAATCCTTGATTTCAGCTCAAGTCATGATCTTGCGGTTTCATGGGTTCAAACCCCATGTCGGGCTTGGGAGGAGCCTGCTTGGGATTCTCTCTCTCTTTGTCCCTCCCCAGCTCACACTTTTTCTGTCTCTCTCAAAATAAATAAATAAACTTTCAAACATCTATTATACATAGGTCCTCATCCTAATCTTGTAATCAGTTTCTGAAAGTTAATCTGACATGAATTGTCTTGCATTCTATTATGTCTGGATATTTAGGGGTTGTATGTTTAAAAAAACAACATTTGAAAAAAATATGTGTGAGTACTCGCCCCTCCCCCAAAAGTACTAGAAGAATGTTTTATATATCAAATGGTTTGTTAGAGAATAGACAAAATCTCAGGTTCTTTATGCCTTTCAAAGACATATTTCTTTAATTATAGCCTGGATTAGTATAAATACAACACTGTTAAAAACACAATATTTTGTAGATTTCTATGAAAAGACTGCATGACCACAAAGTCCATTTTTATACCCAAACAAGTATACTTTAGAATTCTCTGGGAAAAGGTATAGTACTGTATAACTGATGACATAATTAAAATGAGACAGTAATAGAAAATTACATTAGTTTCCCAAATTGAGTTTTGTGTGCAAACATTTTATTCTAAAGAGCTCAGTGGTTTGTTTACTGAATTAATGTCAGCTCATTTATCTGAAGGGAAGAGAAATAATTTTATTCAAATTTGAAATACAGCTCATGAAATCTAGCTTTCAGGTTTTAGTTTATTTTTAAAATCTCAACTTGAGATTTCTATAAAATACATGGATAAAGGCTAAAATAGTGAAGCCTTGGGGCGCCTGGGTGGCGCAGTCGGTTAAGCGTCCGACTTCAGCCAGGTCACGATCTCGCGGTCCGTGAGTTCGAGCCCCGCGTCGGGCTCTGGGCTGATGGCTCAGAGCCTGGAGCCTGTTTCCGATTCTGTGTCTCCCTCTCTCTCTGCCCCTCCCCCATTCATGCTCTGTCTCTCTCTGTCCCAAAAATAAATAAACGTTGAAAAAAAAATTTTTTTTAAATAGTGAAGCCTTAAATTAAGAGCTATTTGCTTCTCAGCCACCAGAATTGATGGCAGTCTCAGGAAATTAGTCTGGATTACTTGGCTTCCTTTGCTTTTACACTTGAAGGAGGAGACATAAGAAGCCCCTCCATTTGTTTCAACCGGTAAGGAAGCAAGTGTTCAATTTCTTTTCTGGTAAGAAGTCTGGTGCTATTGTTTTGTGGTCCAGTCACTTGCTTCTTAATCTCTGTTTTAAAACCCCTCAACATTCACAATGACACCAATTTAGCTACTTAATTCATGTAGTCTTGATGATTAAAGAGCTTAACCATTGAAGATATAACTTGTAAAGGCAAATATTTAGCAGACTGTCTACTGTCATTGGATATGCAAATGCCTATATAATCTTATCTGATCCCTACCTACCAGCAACTGACCTTCTTCCTTTTGTGCTGGAAAAGATGGCTGAGCCCACAAAAGGTCCAAAGAGACTGCTAGGTTTTCTTAGCCTGGGTCTAAGCCCCACCAAAAGGAAAATCATTCCCTTCTAAACAACAGTAAAAGTCCCAAGACTTCAGATTCTTTTATATAACTTTTCTTTAACAGGAGTAGTATTAGGACCTTCTTAAATACACAGAAAATACTAAATCAAATAGGAGATTACCAAAAAATTTTTGCTGTGAGAAGCCACAGATTAGTCACCAACTATACATAATACCACTTGTAAATCAAAATTATTGTTATTGTACTTTAAAAAGTCTTAGATGTAAATTATTGATGTATCTAACTATACAAATATATTTATTTAATTATATATGTTCAATTTGATGCATAATTTAATTATATTTCAGAGGATCAAGTTAACAGCAAGTAATGAGAAATTCAAATCTATGCGTATCTATGCATACACACACATATATTATTTTTAAGCAAATCAAATTAAAAGCAATAAGTGAAAAGAGAAATCATGGACTTATGACCAACAAATCAAAAAATAATAAAGAATGTTTATCACATGGATTTCATATTTCTGTCAAAAGATATATAGCAAGTGAACATTTTCATATAGGGCCATGTCATAAGTGTCATACCTTTTCATGGACTTTCTGACCAGGTTCCATCCCTTCAAGGTGTTCTGATTCTGTGGACCCCTCACTTGATGCCATTTTTCTTTGTATATGAACATTTTGTTCACGCAAGGCAACAATCTGCAAAATAAAAGCACTATGCCTTAAAAATCTAAAATATAGTATAAAGTATAGAAAAACTGAATTTATCCAAATGTGGTTTAGAGCTAATGAATATAAACAAATAATCAGAAAATAAACATTAGATTTTACTCATAGTATTACTTAAAAATCTTTTTAAGATTTAAATTAGCATTTTGAATATTTATCGTACTTACAGGAATATGAAATTTATTGGAGAAAATATTTTCTAGTTGCAAATGTATCTATCTAGTTGGAAATGTGTCTAAATCAATGCCATGATCTGTGTGTTATTCATTCAAAAAGTACTTTTAAAATTAATCTATGAAATGTGATACAATTCATACTGAATTTTTAAAGTATAAAAGAAAGATAAATGAAAACATGCAGGCTGAAGGCTAGATATGAGCACATTCTTTTACCCTAAGAGGTAGCACATCTGTAATTTTAAAATAAACAAATATATAAACGGGACATAATTTTGTGGCACCATCATGAATACTTAGAATTAAATTGGTCTCATTATCAGTATTTTAATGGCGATTATCTTAGCACTGCTAGTTCAAATATAGTTAGTTTGCAAAATAATTCTCAGAAGGCAAAATTCTTGAAAAGTTTCAGCTTAATATTCAGACATATATTTTAAACTATGAAAGATTCTCAGTTCTGGTTTAAGTAATCATAGTAATAAACAGAGGAAAAAATAGCATTCTAGCATTTTAAATGATGTTTTAAAATAAAGTTGCTATTTATATATATTTTTAAGGTATTTTATGTTGTTACCATAACTTACTTATGTCATGGCAAATTTTATTATATTATCAACTCAGATATGGAATTAGTGCTTCTTGGGGAAGTCAATGCCCATAGTATTTAATGCACAATAAATAGTCAATCACATACAATTTGTGTTTAAATTATGAGACCAATAATACGTCACACAGATCAGTAATTAGCAAGTAAACGTAAAACATCAAGAGGTTGGGTTTTTTGCCATGATCACTGCCACTGCTTCAATGCCCAGATGCACAATGATGTGTTTGTGAGATCGGGTATCTTGTGTACGACCTGCAGCATTTGAGCACACAACATATCTTTTTGTAAGGGCATATCACAAATAATGAAGAACAACTCTGTAAATGCTCTTCTTGGAGAAGTGCAATCACCAAACAATTAGTTCCCTTGCTCCCATTCTTGCCTATCTACAATCATCCACAAAAGGGCCAGATGCATCTTTTAAACTTAAGTTACATTGTGTCCCTCCTTGCTTTCTAAAGAACCTCAACGTTTTCCCAACTGAAACTTCTTAACAAAGCCAATAATATCGTATATAATCCCTTCAGTCACAATGGCCTCATTTCTGTCTCTCAGATACACTGGGCTCTTTTTCACCGAGAATTTAGGAACTTAATCTTCATGCCTGAAACATTCTTCCCCAACTCAGACCACAGTTGACACAATCCCAGATTTCAAAATTCAACTGAAATATCATTCCCTCAGAGAAAACGTGCTTTGCCATTAATTACTTGTTATGATGTCCCTGTTTATTTTTGTGTGTATTTCATTGATTAAAATCTACTTTCTATTTCTTAATTTAATCACTTTGCTTATTTATTTAGCAAGCAGAAGTCCTAATATCTCAAGGGAAAATAATTTTCAAAGGAATACCTTATTGAAAACAACATTTTCATATGAAGTAACACATCATATTATTATGTGCAAGGTTTATTTTTTTCAATAAAAATGTGTTGATTTAAATAATGAATGGATAGGGATAAACAAAGAGTGTAAACCTAATTCATTCAGAAATAACAAAAGATGAAGATTTAGAGTGTGTGGAAACCTACAGAGACATTTCTCTGATGTTAGTTAACATAGAAATGAATTACATCAAAGGAACACATATAAAATAGTCCCTGGGTATATCATTTTTATATTACATTCTTAACATCTTGTCTCTTGAATACAAACATATTATATTACCACAAATACATAATGGAATTTCATTCTGAATTTTTAAAAATTCAAACATTGTACACGAACATTCCACTAACATAACATCCATGACTGAAATATGTTGTGGGATGCCTGCGTGGCTCTGTCAGTTAATCATCTGACTTCAGCTCAGGTCATGAACTCACAGTTCATGAGTTCAAGCCCTGCACCAGGATCTATGCTGACAGCTCAGAGCCTGGAGCCTGCTTCAGATTCTGTGTCTCCCTCTTTCTGTCCCTCCCCTGCTTGCACTCTGTCTCTCTCTGTCTGTCTATCTCTCTCACTCCCTCTCAAAAATAAAAGATTAAAAAAATTAAAAAAAAAAAAAACAAGTATGTTGACAAAGGTAATAATAGATTTAAAAATGTTCTGCATTTTCTTCCATTAGTTACTTAGAAGTGAAGAGAGACCTTTTTAAAAAACATTCAAACCAAATTTAACCCTGTTTACAGAGGAATTTCTATTTGTTTAGTAATTCAGATAAATTTTAAATATGTCCTAGCGCCTAAAATAAAGTAGGTGCAATACAAAGGTTTACTAAATGACTCAGTGAATTAATGCCTTTAATAATAATAAAAAAGTCAAAATACCAGATTCATATTGAAAACACTCTTTGCAAATACAATTGTGCAGCCACGTTAAAAATATGACAAACTAAGTGTTTTCCAAAGTATACACATGACAGTTTCAAGAAAGACATCAATTTCAACCACTAACATGCAAACTGCACACTTCTGTTGCTTTAATAAAGACCCCAAATCATGTTTTGAAACAGAAGAATAGATGCAGAATACTCTGTATTCTTTATCACTGTTAAATGAGTTTATTCTGTTCTATTTTTGCCCAATAACAAATTATCCTGAGTAGTTATGAAAGCAAAGCTTCAGCATCTGATTTAATTGTAGGTGCTAATAATGTTGATTTCTTTCTTTCACACTGGAAAAAGTGAGAGGTTTTCTCCTGTGAATGCAACTTTGGGGGATGGCCCCCTCTTTCATGTGCTCAAGGGGCAGAGATGGTCACCTAGAAATTACAAGGGTTCCAACACAGGCCTCTGTAGGAAATTCTCCCAGCTGGCTTGAGAAACAAAGGCAGAAGATGGCTTCAGAACTAGCTTGCAACACAAGCATAATGAAAAGAAGCTGATGGCTCCCAAACATTCTCTGGCCTCTCAACTGACAGAAAACGCTGTAACAGGGAGGGGGCAGTGACTGGTCTAGAATACCAAAGCAGACCTGGATCCCTCATTGCTAAACAGCATGACCTACTACAACTGGAATGGCATGGCAGGCAGGAGGAATAACTTCTGGGTAGTCTCTGGGGCTTACCCCGTGTTACATTACTGCAGGAAAGTACTGGAAACTCAGCACGGGCCAAGGACTGTGCTAAAAACTATTTTAATCTGCAAATAGTTTTCATGATCCACACTTAACAAGTGATTAAACTGGGATAAGCAGAGTGTGATGAGAACTAAGTAGGAATCAAATTAAAGTTAACTCCTTGTCTACTCTGTCCCATGGTCTCAGATGGCTTTGCATTTGCACTCTCTTAAGTCAGGGTTAATTAGTAGTGGGTGAAGATGGGGAGAAAGCTTTTCCTTTCCAAGTACTGTTACCTTCCAACCCTGGAATCCTTTGTATATCATTAAGATACGGACTCCTCCCTAGAGAGATTCACATACATCTTCAGGGTATCAATCCATTGAAGGCCAACGGAATTCTGGTTAAGAGGAACTGTCCACAATAATTTTAACTTAGCAACCATGGTTTGTCAACTGTTCGTTGACATTTGTTTTTAAATGCCCAGCATCACTTTGATATTCCTTTTGTTAACAGCATCCTACATTTTCACTGGGGAATTATCCTTCCCTATTCTAATCCTAGAAAGACTATCAATCAAGGGGACAGAGCTCAGGGCAAATCATGCGTACATGATCCAAGCCAGGGCAATCAGAATATTGCTTCAGATGTTTCTGGCAGAGATATGGGGGCGGGGAAGATTCTTTTTCTACTATGGGAGATAAGCTGACAGGATACAATCAGGATGGCTGTTTACCATCAGTTCTGCCTTATGGAGAAAAGCAAATGAAAAAGACAGAGCCCTAATGAATCACTTGTATTCCTAATTCTAGCCATTCTCAAATCATCTCTATCCTTGGCATTTCTTTAATATGAGCTCCAAATTTCTCTTTTTTGCTCAAACTTGCTTTTCTGTCACTTACCACAAAAGTGCCTTTGCAAGTGTAACAGGGGATGTGGAAGGCAACAAAGAGCATGGAATGTCTAAGTGGAGATTTTGAAGAGTGGCTAAGAGTTTACCAGGGAGACAATGGGAGAAAACTGTCCATTTTGTCCATGTCCAAAACTGTCCATGTGGATAGAAGAACACAAGCTGTTTGTGTTCCCAGTACTATAGGTTGTTCAGTATTCCTGTGGAAAATATTATGTGGATAAAGATAAAAGAATGACAGCAAACTAAAAAAAAGTTAAAGTACCTCAACAAACACTCTGCTATCTCTGTGCTTCTTGCTGTATGGCTTATTGTTATTCTTTTAAATGTTTATTTTGAGAGAGAGAGAGAGAGAGAGAGAGAGAGAGAGAGAGAGAGAGAGAGACAGTGCACGCGTGCGCGCATGAGCGGGGGAGAGGGGCAGAGTGAGAGAGGCACATAATCTGAAGCAGGCTCCAAGCTGTCAGCACAGAACTGGACATGGGGCTCAAACTCACATACGGCGAGATCATGACCTGAGCTGAAGTCAGACGCTTCACTGACTGAGCCACCCAGGCTCCCCGGTATTATTATTGCTTCGCCTTGACCCTTATTTGCATTTCCAGATTGCTCATCTAGCTTCTGAGAGCCTGACCCATTGTTTCTAGGCATTCCCAAACTATGGTATTTCAAAGCCAATCTTCCAAGTTTTGTTCTTGCCTTTGCCTCTGTCAGCTGCTTTTGGCTCTTCTCAATCTCTGACAAGCTCTGACCCCATAGAGTGGACTACTGGTGTCCTGTGTTCTCATGTGGAAAATACCCCAGCTCTCCATTCCTTTTTTTCTACCAGGCTATCTCTGGGATCCCACTATGTCTTCCCACAGACCCATTCTTATCCCCTTTCCTTTGAACAATTGTTTTCCTTAATGGCCTGGAGGAATTTATTCATTTTAATTAGGAATTAGGTAATTTCTACAAAGAGACCTGAAGATAAGAGGGAAGAATCAATGTGGATATCTGGGAGAAGAACTTTGTAGTCAGAGGGTGTGGGAAATGTAAATCATTATTAAAAACAAAAGCTTGAGACTTATGCAAAGTTTCAGTGAGTTCTTTAAATGATGTAAATGTCTTCTTTAAAAGAAAGTTAAAACACAAGTAAAAGTTGAGAACTTGGATACTTAAGGTGTCAGAAAATACACAGAAACATGGATTCTTGGGAGAAATGTGATTTGGGAGAAAATAACAGTCTATTTAATATTTCTGTATTCTCAAACTTGGGGATTTCTCTAGTGCTTAAAATGTCTTAATCCATTTTTTCAACAAACTTTCATTGATTGCTGTTCTAAGTATCAGATGCCACGGGGGGAAATGCAGATAAAAGTCCTTCTCTCCAGGAGATTACATTCTAATAAAGGAAGGGAAAAAAAGAAAGAAGCAGTGAGAAAACAACAACAAAAGTCCTTCATTGAGCTCTTACAATGTACAAAAATTGTGCTAAGCACATTATATAAATTTGCTTCTTTGCATCAACTTTTCATCTATACCGTCCTTTCTTTCCAAGTTTGAGATTTCTTGAAAGTAGAAACAAGTAATTGGTAACAAATAGTGTATTTGGGAGACTATTTCCAGAAGCATAGCATTCATTAAATATTTTTTTAAAAAACCAGGTTGAGTCTTGGTCCTTCTAGATATTACTGGTTGTATGACTTTGTACAAGGTACTTAACCTCAAGTTCATGTTCCTCTGCTGAAAAATGAGGGACAATACCTACCTTTTAGTAAAGTACTTAGTCAAATATGATGTATACTAATCATTCATTATGTAGTGACGATAATGGAAACTCCACTCACCACTTCAACTTCATCTTCTTATTCATACTTTATGCTCTAGTTCATTGAAGACTTGTAGTCACATACAAAATGCCATCTTGACTGCAAGTTTTTATATTCAAGTGAGTTGCCCTTTGTGAGATAACAGAAAATATATACACATGTCTCTGCCCCGTTTCTGGCACAGAGCTCCTAAAACCCTTGCAAATTCCTAAGTGAGAAGAACACTTGGAGCATCTTTTGATCTAATGATGGGACTTTGGATGGGCTCCTAGATGGGGACTGGTCACCAGAAGGTGAAGCCATGATTAGAAACTTGGAATTTTTAACTCTACCCCCAATTATCCAGAGAGGGGAGAGGGCCTGGAAATGGAGTTAATGACTGATCATGCCTATGTGAAGAAGCTTCCATAAAAATCCCAAGTATGGGGCTCAGGGAGCTTCCAGGTTAGTAAACACATCCATGTGCTGGAGGGGTGACACACTCCCACTC
The DNA here is from genome assembly GCF_028749965.1 of Puma concolor. Classification (NCBI taxonomy): domain Eukaryota; kingdom Metazoa; phylum Chordata; class Mammalia; order Carnivora; family Felidae; genus Puma; species Puma concolor. The sequence continues at coordinate 37,992,529 of NC_141673.1, read as the reverse complement.
CACAGGGACTGAAACTCCCGGGCTGGGGACCCTCCGAGGCCTTGCCTTACGTACCTCTTCATCTGGCTGTTCATCTGTATCCTTTAATAATGGTAAATGCAACTGTTTTCCTGAGTTCTTTGAGCTGCGCCAGCAAATTAATAGAACCCAAAGAGGGGGTTATGGGAATCTCTGATTATAGCCAATCAGTCAGGAACACAGGTGACAACTTTACTCATAACTGGCATCTGAAATAGGGAGGGAATAGTCATGTGGGACTGAGCCTTTAACTTGTGACACCATTTTCAGGGAGTGTCAGAATTAAGCTAAATTGTAGAACACATAGATGGGGTTTCAGTGAATGCTTGGTGGAAGAACACTCCCTACCACATCCATGCATGCATACATCTGATGTTAGAAGTGTTGTGAGTGTGGTAGTCATGTGAGAGCAAAGGAGAAACACAGGAGGTGGACTGGGGTTTTCCCCTACACATGCTTCTTCCTTCTCGACTGCTTCTGAGTCACCTTTTAGGTCTTCACTTATATGTCACCCACTCTGGGACAGGTTCTGGAACCATCCTCCTGCCAGGGATTTAAGTTATGTAATTCTTTAGCATTCTCCGATAACTCATGTCATACAAATTATTATTCTTTATCACAATTAGCTGTTGGTTTTCTGACTGCCCCTTTTGACACCGAGTGCCTTGAGACCAGAAACTGTATCTGATTATTTATTCCCAGCTCTTAGGACACTGATGGACAAGTAGGAGACACTCTAGAAATACTACAGGTTGTTGAATGAAAGTAGATGATATGACTGGAAAAGACCTATAGAGAGTTGGAAAAATTGGATGGAAAATTTCTTGAAAATTTATACATGAAGAAGAAAGTTAGTCATCTGTGTGGAAGACTATGTGAACCTAAAATCTCCCCAGTGTTCACACCACATGATTCAAGATTAGAAAGGAGTCATGAGAATGGAAGAACTCACTGAGAAAAAAATAGGAAGAAAAGAATGAGAAGTAGTGGCATAGCCTCGTGGGACATTCACAGCTCTAGTATTAGGAGGCGGACAAGATGGAAGGCATAGGCTATAAAGGAGGATGGGAATGGGATCATGGGAGGGCAGCTTCATGAAAGTCAGCCAGACTTTCTGTCTCATTGTGTCTTAAAATATTTACAAGTATACTGCAGCCTAAGTAATACTATTCAGGTGTACTGAAGTACATGCTATGTTTAAATGTTTTAGATTTACAACAGATCGACATTAGATGGAAAAAATGGAATTCCAAGGGTATCTAGAAATTCATTTCTGCCAAAAGAATTCTTAAAATAAAAAAGAAAAGCAACGTAAATTAAATTAAATTTTCACTTGGTTTTACTCTTCTTCATTTTTTGAAAATATTAATGTATAGGACATTCCATGAAGTTATATAAGGAAGGAGGAGAAATAAGAAAAAGAAATTTAGAAATTAAATTTCTAATTAAGAACTGCTAGCAATAATAATACTTGTATATGCTGAATATCTATTACATGCCACATACATGAAAAATAATTGACATGCATTATTTCTTTTCATCCTCCCAATAGTCTTATAAATTGGGTATTATTATTTTTATTTTACAAATGAGGAAACTAGCACAGAGGGAATAAATAATATACTTGAAATTGTACAGAAAAAGATGTGACACAGACAGTTTTCCAATCCAGGTTTGATAGCTTCAAAACTTGTTCAAGCATTATGCTATAATGACATTTAAAAATTACTGAAGTGAGTCACTGCATACACAATCCAAACACTTATCTAGGTCAGGACTACAGTTCCATGGTCTGATAGCAAGGGAATTTACCTGTCCTGATTTGGCAAAACAATTTAGATACAGTTAGAAAATATCTTCAATTACTCCTAGGAATAAAAATCATGCTGCTTACATTTTTATTTATAACTCTTATGTGGCTCAAGCCTTTCAATTTACTTTGAAAATTGCCCAACTACTTTTTAAAATAAATCATGTCTATGCCTCATGCTAATTCTCCAAGGATCTTCATTCTGATATTTGTGAATTCATACTTGCCTTTACCTACTTAACAACAACTTCCAGACAGTGCCCATGTCTAATTAACAAAGATTCTTTTCATCTATTTTTACCCCAAACTCAATTAACAATTCCAAGAGTGAGACTTACAGAAGTCTCACTACACTAACACATAATTTGCTTCTACACATATACTTATTCTAATTTAGCTGAACTCCATGCTTAGATTCCACTGACGTTGCAACATGAAAAAGCAAAAAAAGAAAAAAAAAAGGCAACTAGTAGAACACTAGAGATTTACAATTTACACTTAAGCAACTCTCTAGTCGCAATAGTTTGGATTTGTGTTTTTATATGGGTTTGTGTTAATTGGGAAACTATAAAGATTTAGATATTTATTCAAACAAGCCAATAGCTATTTCACTTTCTAGCTTTGGCTCTTGGCCACTGATCTGTAAGCACCACTGAAGCATATTAAAACCAGAGTAAAACACCTTCATGTAGTCTAACGCATTTTGGTCAGCTCACATGTAATATTCATTTTCACTATTTTTCAGTGAGCATGGATAACCTGAAAACTTGTGAAACTGAGCAGATTCGATGAATGATCAAATTGTTTTGAGATAAGAATCAGACGTTTGCACTGTGAGATTCTGCCTTTTTCAGGTTCAGAAAATATTTAAACAATGGTTTAATAAATGAATCCATATATCCTAGTGAAAAATCAAATAGCTTGGAGGTAAAAAAAAGATTCACTTCGTGGTTGTTTAGAATTTTTACCATCTGCTACCTCTATTCTGTCAACAAATATTTATTGAATAAATTAGAACACACTATGTACCTTTATGTTTAACCTGCTCCTCTTTGGCTAACCAGCCTTTCCAATCCCCATTAGATGAATTAACTGGGTGCTCAAATTTAAATGCAAGTCACAAGTAAGTTTCTGGTGATTTTTTGATGGAAAATACAGTACATGAACAGTACATGAACTTTGGCTATTTCCAAATTTTACATATGAAATGATTTTGCTTATACCTAAAAACGTAAGGATTCCTTATATACTTTTTAATGGTGAAAAAAATCCTTTCAACAATTTAAAAATTTTAAGGCCCATTTTTAAAACAATAACTGGCATGCAAAACATTTTTTTAAAGTTTATTTTTATTTATTTTTGAAAGAGAGAGAGAGAGAGAGAGAGAGAGAGAGCAAGTGGGGGAGGGGCAGAGAGAGAGGGAAACAGAATCCCAAGCAGACTCTACTCTGTTAGCATAGAGCCCAAAGCGGGGCTTGAACTCATGAACCATGAGATCATGACCTGAGCCGAAGAGTTGGATGCTTAACTGACTGAGCCATACAGGTGCCCCTAAACTCTTATTTTTAGTTTTAAGTTTAAGACAATGGAATAGATAGATAGATAGACAATAAAATAGATAACAACAGTATTTCAAATGTTTGCCTGGATAGATTTGTTTTTGCATAGAATGCTTATGGTGTTCATTTTCAATTTAATTATAATCAACAACAGTAATTTCAATAGCTATATATTTAATATAGTTACTAATACCTAGTTCTAATATGAATTACAATTCTTTACCAAACTGTCTATTCTGTTCATCTAATTGATATTTCAGTCATTCCATTTTTGATACTTGGTTACTCTTTAATTTATTTCCATTATTCAAATATTTCTCTAATCTTTAAAATTATAATAAAGTCAAATGCTGGTATTTTCATTAGGGGCATATACATGACTACAGAAAATGCAAAACAATTTAAAATGGACAGGATTAGTGAACATTGTTAAGGTACAGGACTGCTGTTATAGCAGGTTAGCAGCTAAGAGTGTCATAAAATCAAAGAATAGTAATAAAAACGACCAAGGAAGCTGCTTTGTGGTAAAGTATAATAATTAGTCAAGAGAACAAAAAGCAAAAACAAAGTCCTAAAGAGTTTTCCAAAAGTGTCACTAACAGGAAAACACATTCTGAACAAAATATACTTATCACTGCAAGAAAGCAAGCCACCATTTAAAATATAAATAAGGAGCACCTGGGGTGGGTCAGTTGTTTAAGCGTCTGACTTAAATTTTATTAAATTTCAAGAAAAAATACATTGCAATATCCATCACCCAGGATGATGCCAGTTGCTAATAACTTGTCCCCCAACCCCGAAGACAGTAGAATCTTATTTTAAAAATAAACTGTTAAATTAATTAAACAAAGGGGCCATTAGACTGAGGTGGCTTTAATGCCATGGCACCCTATATAAGCAAACCAAAATAAGACTCTATAAATGCCACAGGGTTAAGCAATCAAAATGTTAAGGACTGCCAATCACAAATATCCCACTAGACTTTACAATAGCCAATCAAATAATATCCTTCTTTGTGTTGGCACTCTCTCTACACAGTCTGTCTCTACCCCTGTCTTGTCAGGGAGGGTTCCCACACATTTCCAGTTTGACCCTGCTGCTCAATTCGAATGGATTTTTGCTTAAAGAAACTCAGAATTTTTAATATGTTTCAGTTTACCTTTTAACATGTCTCACGGTGAAAAAAGCAAATAGGAGTTACTACTAAAGGTATTTATTATCATAAAAGACATTTTGGCTTTGAACAGAGGCTTCCCTTCAAGATACTTCCCACAATCATTTACTCGACCCTTTACTTAAAACCAGAAGAAATGAAACAAAACAAAACAAAACAAAAAGAAACATGCTAACTTGACATGGCCTTCAGCAGAGGGCAGGACAACTGACTGTAGTAATTATCCCATACCCTCCAAATTAAAAAAAAAAAAAGCAAAAATGAGGAGACCAAGACTTGCGGAGAAGAGAGTCACAGCAAACTACATGGTCCAATGGGTCTAGATGTGATTAGTTTACAGAGTAGCAAGTAGGCTCTGCGAGTAACAGCCTGTCTTTAAAAGTCTCAAGAAATGTTTATTTTTATGAACTATGTTAAGACATGAATAAAAGTTTCTGCTTTAGTTACCTTATATACACTAAGAACTATTAGATACCTTGAGTAAATATTGATTATTAAATTAATAAAGGTAAATCTACCTAATACTAATCAAATTTCTGTCATCTGTTTACTCAAGAGTGATTCATCTGCTGTCAGGAATTTTTGGGTGTTTTAGAATGAAATTTCCAGGGGCGTCTGGGTGGCTCAGTCGGTTAAGTGTCCTAGTGGCTCAGGTCATGATCTTGTGGTCTGTGAGTTCAAGCCCCGTGTTGGGCTCTATGCTGATGACTCAGAGTCTAGAGCCTGCTTCTGATTCTGTCTCTCTCTCTCTCTCTCTCTCCCCCTCTCTTCTGCTCACGCTGTCTCTCTGTCTCAAAAATAAATAAACATTAAAAAACATTTGGAATAAAATTTCCACCTTAATAATCCAAACACACTGTATTTCCATCAACAAATATTCGAATCTTTTAAAATGTCACGTTAAAATTAACCTCTCTGATTTGAGTACTAACCAGTCCCCCACCCTGCTTAGCTTCTGAGATCAGAGAAGAGATTTAGCACATTCAGAGGGATGAGTTGAGGGGGAATTGTTGCTCAATGAATACAAACTGTCACTGAATCAAGATGAACACATTCTAGAGACTCCCATACAACAGAATGCCCTTAGTTAACAGAATACAAACTGTCAGTGACTCAAGATGAATAAATTCTAGGGACTCCAATATGACAGAACGCCCTTAGTTAACAATATGGCATGGTGCACTTTAAAATAAGCTGAGAGGACAGATCTCATATTATTACCACAACAAAATAAAAACAAAAACAAACCAACAAGAGAACATAAATATTTTTGGAGGCGATGAATATATTCAGTACCCTGACTGTGGTGATGATATTAATGTGTGTATACATATGTCCAAATTCATCAAACTGTATACATTAAACATGTGCAACTTTTGTATATCAATTATACCTCAATAACACTTTAAAAAAGAGAGACTTTTTTAAGCCAATAAACATATAAAAAATAATAAATGAAAGTAAGCTTTTTGAAGATGGACTCTAATCCCTTTCAAGCACTATTAGATTTGATGTCCTCAGCCAGGCACAGCTAACACAGTGAATACAAACTTGAGTTTTTGGTTGCCCCTCCCTTTTTTTTCCCTATCAGGGCAGAAGTGACAAAATTATAGGCCTCGTCCTGGAACAATTCTTTTTAGCTCTGTTAGGGTAAGGGAAAAAGTCTTGAGGGAAAGAAAAGCATTTCAAAGTGCTTGAAAAGTACTTGAGAAAATGTAAAAGCAGAAACAATACCCATTAGTCATTCGTGCGTATAAAAAAGGAAGCCAGAGCAATACAAAGAGTTTATTCATTTAGTCCTTCCTTCCAAGTAGCAAAAGAAGCATACTAAACCCATTATTCTGAATAACTCCTTTTAAAGTACCTATTTGCTTGGGTTCTAGTGGTAATAATCATGTGCTATGGTTCTTTTGCACACATTCCATTTTTATTTTTATGTGATTTTTAAATGTGTATACATCATAAGATATCAGAATGGAAAGGGACCAGAACTTATATAGTCTTTATACTTTATTTTCATAGATAAAAGATAAATAAATTTTACAGAGGATGAATGATAAACCTTATTCTGTCCCCACAACAAACTTTACCTAGTCAGTCCCACTGTGGGACACACACTCCATCTCTCGAGACCTCAGTTCAATCATCTTTAAAAGGAATTGGACAGTATCATGAGTAAAAAGATCAATATCAGCATTAAAAATATTTACTGGAAGGTACTTGGTGCCTTTAAGCACTTTACCTGTATTAACTTATTAAAACCTCACAACAACCTGATAAGTTCATTAGAAGGGTTGAGCTAATTGAGGCAAAGAGGATTCAGGAAATTGCCTACAGTCACAGAGCTAGCAGATGCCAGAATGGCTCAGGGAGAAAGTAAATTCCCATGCAGGCAGATTACAGCTCCCATTTGCGGTGTGTTTGCTCCTTTCCTCTCTCGCCCTCACCCTTCTTTTCTCAGTCAGGGCGGAATTTATTCACAGCACCCAATTAAGTATTCCATATAGAAGAGGGTTTTAAACTTGCCACTTTCTTCCCGCTTGTCCACACTAACTTCTAACTACTCCCTAGTATCCACTTTTCACAGAATATCTGGTATTCTTTGTTTGGCTCCTGCTGATTTCTACTGAGCTGCTTATCTCATTGTTTTGTAATCTCCAGTTTACGGGTTCTGTGTTCTATGTTTATGTTATATTTAGGTCCAGGTTCTTGTTAGCAGTTCAAACTCACATGCATCAAAATCTCCTATGATGCTTGTTAAAAATGTAGACTCCATTTTAAAGAATCTGAATTTGAATATACTTCCAGGTGACCATTCTACACCCTTCAGTTTGAGGATGAGTGCATATGAAGTCTTCAGTTCAGGGTTTTTGTCTCATCTCTTGGCGCAGGTTGAGGCAGGCAGGTGCAGTGAAAAGCTGCTGAAGGCCTGTGACAGTGAACCTCCAGGACAGGCCCTAAGTGATCATCTAGTGCAAAGGTATTCAGTTACAGCCCTCAGGCTGCCTATTTTTGTCAGGACTGAAAGCTAAAAATGGTTTGTGGTTGAAAAATAATCAAAAGAAGGATAATACTTTGTGACACACAGAAAGTATAAGAAATTCAATTTCCAGTGTCCATAAATCAATTTTTATTGGAACATGGCCAAGTTCATTTGTTTACATGATTGTCTATGATTGCTTTCACTCTACAATGGTAGAGTAGTTGTGACAGAGACCATCTGGCCCACAGAGCCCAAAATATTTATTAGATGGTTCTTTACAGAAAAGTTTTGCTGATCCCTGATGTAGTAGATCATGCCTATCTCTTTTTTAAAAAGCTGCAATGGGTGGGGGGTGGCAGGGTGGGGCATGCCTGGGTGAGTCAGTTGGTTGAGCATCCAACCCTTGGTTTCCGCTCAGGTCATGATCTCGTGAGTTGGTGAGTTCGAGCTCTGCATTGTCAGTGTGGGCCTGCTTGGGATTCTCTATCTCCCTCCCTCTCTCTCTGCCCCTTCCCCACCCTCTCTCAAAATAAATAAATAAACTTAAAAACATTTTAAAAAACTAAAAATAAAAAACAGCATAGGGGATACAATCAATGATATTGTGGTAGCGATACATGGGGACAGAGGGTAGCTACCCAAGTGGTGAACATAGCATAATGTGTAAACTCATCGAATCACTATGTTGTACACCTGAAACTAATGCAACATTGTGTGTCTACTATATTCAAATAAAAATAAAAAATAAGTGAAATAAAAAAATTCAAAACCGTTCAAATGGACCCAGTGAAAGTCAGAACTGTAACTCCATTTCTTGAGTTTTTAGGCTTCCGTTCTCTACTCAGTTTCACACATTGTTTCTAATGCCATTTAAGTCAGTAGAAATATAGGATAAATTATCCTTGACAATGAAATTACTCAATGAAGTGAATGTGTTCTTATGTGCTCTTTGGTATTCTCTGGTCAAAATAGGAATTTTGGATGACATAATGACACTGATTAATAGTATTACAAAAGTAAGAACTGAGAGAACAAAGAAATATCTTAAAAATAATTGTAGATTAGATTTGCAATATTTTCTATCCATAGCCCCATGTGATTTGTTTCATAGAATTTATTACTACCTGAAATTATTTTTAAATTTATATGTTTCTAACACAAGCTCTTTGAGGCAGGGATAATTTCTGATTTGATTACTGGTATGTCCTCAAGGGCCAAAACAGTGCTTGCTACTTGTCCAAGGGGATTATACAAAGTGCTGATTAAGAGCATGAGATATGAGACTCCCGGGTGGCTCAGTTGGTTAAGTGGCCAACTTTGGCTCAGGTCATGATATTGTAGTTCAGGAGTTCGAGCCCCGCGTCAGGCTCTGTGCTAATAGCTCGGAGCCGTGAGCCTGCTTTGGATTCTGTGTCTCCTCTCTCTGCCTCTCCTCTGCTTGTGCTCTGTCTCTCTCACTCTCAAAAATAAATAATAAAAAACATTAAAAAAAAAAGCAGGAGATATGAAGTAGAGTTCTGGTTCTGCCACTTTTGACAGGATAAACTTACATGAATTATTTACCTTCTCTGGGCTTCAGTTTCCTTTTCTGTAAATAATGATGTTTGTAATAGCAGCCTCAAAGACTACTAATGTAAAGACACAATGACTTAAAATGCATAAAACACTTAGAAGAGGGCCTCTCCAGGTACTCTACAATTGTTAGTTACAATTGTTACTTCAATGAATGTTGAGTGAATGTTGTTTCTGCTAAATATAAATAAGATCTTAAATTGTTACCTTTGCATACATTTTTGATAAATCATTTTTGATGGTCTTCAATTTTTGTTATTTTGATTTTGCTACTTAAAATTTATTATTTTTTTTTTATTTTAGAGAGAAAGAGAGTGCATGAGTGGGGGATAGGGGCAGAGGGAGAGAGAGAAAGAATCTTAAGCAGGCTCCACATTCAGCATGGAGCCAGATGCGGGGCTCAATCCCATGACCTTGGGATCATGACCTGAGCCAAAATCAAGAGTCTGAAGCTCATCTGACTGAGCCACCCAAGTGCCCCTTGATTTTATTACTTTTTATTTCTATTTATTTATTTACTGCTAGTGTGGGAATGCTACTGATATTTGTGTACATATTTTTATATGACTTTATTCAATTTACCAATGAATCTCAAGCATTCTTTATTTTTTGAAGTTTATTTTATTGATTTTGACAGAGAAAGAGAGAAAGAGAGAGAGAGAGAACACGGGAGGGGCAGAGACAGGGATAGAGAGAGAATTCCAAGCAGGCTCTGCACTATCAGCATGGAGACCGATAAGAGGCTTGTTGACCTAAGTCGAAACAAGAGTTGGACACTTAACTGAGCCACCCAGGCGCTCCCCATGCATTCCTTATATTCCATGTGTTCTAGAGGCTCCTTGTTGCACATTAATATCAATTCCCCCATTCTTTAGCAACAGAACTTCTGCATACAGCCATATGACTAGAGAATGCACTTGTTGGTCTCCTTTACAGCTCAGAGTATTTGTTCAATGGCATGTAAACAAAAATCATGTGTGCTGCTTCCTTATCATGCCCCTAAAATTTATCTTTATATATATCTTTATCCCCTTCTTGCTGCCTAGAGTGATGACAACTATGACAGGCACTTCAACCCAAAGTCATTGTGCGTGTGTGTATGTGTCGGTTGAGTCAATAAAAATTGTGATAAACTCTATCAGTAAGAAAGGATAAAAACAACTTGTAGAAATGGATGTTATGAGTTAGAACCAGATATATATTTTACAAGCACTATATTGAGTTTATATACAGATAAAATTAGTTACTTTGGTTGTTACAAGAAGTATGTCTAAGATGATGCACTATCCTTGTGATGAGTCTAATTCTGACATAAGTGGAAGGAGATTCTTTAAATTTCAAGGGAGCATGGCCCTGAGCAATGAATTTAATAACCATTAGGGTTTCTGTTACCATGGTCAGAAGTGTGAAAAGCTAGTAGAGCACCTTGGTTGGAGCACCATGTTGGACTGGGGGCTTTGCTATAAAGTGGTCATATTGGACAGATGGGCCCTACTTAATATTCTATCACAAATAGCCAGTAAAGCAAGGTGACTCAGGGTTCGATGTTAGCTTAGTCATACATGTAAATCAGAATACATATTAGAGCTGGATTATGGTCTGAATGACTAGAGGTAAGTTGGTTCAAACATTTATCTCATCAGTGTCTTCTTGCAGCAAATCAGGACTTAGATCTGCACCCGTTAATACTTCCACACTGAGCCTATAGGTGTCATCCTCTGAACCTTATGTTTGATACCTGAAATAGTGTTTTGAGCATGTTAATTTCAAGAAAAGTTTTTGGTGAAATTTAATCATACTTTCCAAATCATATCCCTAGAGTTTCTAACTAGCTTTGGGAAGAATGGTCCTGAGCATTTGCACAGCATTTTAATCATCTCTTCATGGAACAAGTTTATATGTCTCCCAAATTATTCTCATTAGAGAAGTAAGAGCCATCACCATTTTGATTATCAGCATGATATTTATCATTTATTGAGTATTTTTATATTGTGCTAGATTTTTTACTTTGTTATTTCATTCTTACAGGTTTGTAAGTAGTTATTGATCTCATTCATATTTTACTGATAGACACTCAGAGATTTAAAAATGTTAACTGATTCATTAAAAAATATTTAGGGGCAATACTGGGTGGCTCAGTCAGTTAAGTGTCCGACTTCAGCTCATGGCATGATCTCACAGCTCATGAGTTCGAGCCTCACGTCGGGATCTGTGCTGACAGCTCAGAGCCTGGAGCCTGCTTCGGATTCTGTGTCTGCCTCTCTCTTTCTGCTCCTCCCTGCTCGCACTCTGTCTCCATCTCTCTCTCTCTCTCTCTCTCTCTCTCTCTCTCTCTCTCTCAAATATAAATAAACATTAAAAAATACTAACTGACTCAGGGAAAATCATATAGCTTATAAATGGCAGGCTAGAAAGTCAAACCTGTCTGTTTGCTTCAAAACCCATGGTTTTCCTCTACTATATCCTTACTCTAGTTCTAATCTTAGGCTAACATAGGAATCAATTATAACACTTTTTCCTTTAAAGTGAATATAGCCAGGTCTCATGCTAACAATGGATAAGAATTTCTAGATATATTTATATTTTTCAAATGCTTTATAGGTGATGCTGGTTGAGAACTATTCAATTATGGTATATTTCCTCTCCATTTATTTACCTTTTTTAGTGACAGAATCCTATATATCAGAAATAACTGATTTTAAAAAAAAAAAAAGGACCAGAGCTTCAGCAGACTGCTTTTCTTCTAACGTTATAGTATTAACTTATTTTCTTCCTCCAACTGCTTTATTCAGCATACAAAAACATACAGAAACATTTGTGTGGGTACAAATCCATCCAATCATTTGGATAGATAATAGCTACACTTCTGGAAATCAATGGGGAATAACCAAAACCTTATGAAGAGTTTTAAAAAGTAAGGATCTGAAGAAATGAATGGAGCCAAGAAAACCCTAGTGGCTCAGTAATTTACTAGTTGTATATTTCAGGTGAGTTACCTCTAGCTTTAGAAACATGTTTCTGCATCTCTAAAATGGCTGTACGGTGTTGAGGCAATAATAGGATCTCAATAAATGTTCACTGTTAATAGCAATTACCTCATGATGTAGGGATCCATAAACCTGAGGAGAGGAGAGGCAAGTGATTGAATCTTCCTAAAACAGAGTGTAAAAGCACCACTTTAGTGTTTGGCCCAGCCTAATGCCTCCAAAACAGTAGGTGCCCCCAAATGTTTCTAATGACACTATAATCTGTTTTGCAATTTTCTCTTAAAAGACTGTATTTTCCCCTCTCTCCCTCTGTCATGCTTTTTCTGTTACAAAACTTTCTCAACAAATATTCTGATCCTGCTTATAAGTTACTATCCTCCTTATGTCCCACTGGCAGTGTTTTCTGGGTGAAAAATAACATATTTGCCTTATCAACACGTTACTAAATAAGGAGATATTATCAGCACTTAGTGTTTGTAAAAATCTTCAATTAAGATAGACAGTTAAGATAATTTCTTGTTGTATAGTAAAGACTTTGGCCTAACGCTTAGCTTTTTAGGAGGTGATCTGTGCCATGACTTCTAGGAATGTCTTTGTTTAGGGCAAGGTCTGGACATTGTAGTTCCTAGGATGGCACATACAATAGTCTTAAGTTGGGGGCCGTTTATCCCAGAAAGACCAACCATATGATTTAGGAGGTTTTGCATCTTGACTTGGAGGCTGAGATCAGCCACATGGACAATCATGTTTATGTAAGGAAATCGTAATAAAAATCTAAGCATCAAAGCTTTGGTGAACTTCTCTGGTTGGTAGGTTCTGTGCATATTGTTATGGACCAATTCTAGGAAGGTAATGCATCCTGAGAACAACGGAAACAGCCTCTGGAGCCCTCCTAGACTTTGCCCTATGCATTTGTTTCCTTGGCTGATTTTGATCTATATACTTTCCCTGTAATAAAACATACCCTGAGTGTAACAGCTCTTAGTGAGATCTATGAGTCTTTCTAGTGAATTACTGAATCTGAGAGTGGATTTTCAAATCCCTTGAACTTGCAGTTAGGATCAGAAGTGAGGCTAGTCTTGTAGGGAACTGTACCTTCAAACTTCGCAGTTTGGCTTAGTGCTGTTCTAAACATTTGTTTCCCCTCAAAATTCATATGCTGAAATCCCTCTGTCCTCTATTCCCCTGTGAGATGGTATTAAGAGGTGAGGCCTTTGAGAGTGATAAGTGCATTAGGGCTCAGCCCTTATGATTGGGATTAGTGTCATTATAAAAGAGAACTCAGAGGGGCACCTGGGTTTCTCAGTTGGCTAAGTGTCCGATTTTGGCTCAGGTCGTGATCTTGTGGTTCATGAGTTCAAGCCCGTGTCAGGCTGTGTGCTGACAGCTCAGAGCCTAAAGCTTGCTTTAGATTCTGTCTCTCTCTCTCAAAATTAAACATTTAAAACAATTTTTAAAAAATAAATAAAAGCGAACCCAGAGAGCTCCCTTGCCCATTTAGCCATGTGAGTACACAGTGAGAAGACAGCCATCTTTGAACCAGGAGTGGGCTCTCACCAGGCACCAAATTTGCCAGCATCTTGACTCTGGACACCTTAACTCCCAGAACTATGAGGAATGATGTTTGTTGTTTAAACCATCCAATGTTATGTTATAGCAGCCCAAATAGAGACAAACAGCATATGATAAATACTAGCTGATCAAATTTGTGATGTCTTCTGCTATTAAGTTTTTAAAAAGTATAATCATGAGCAGTCAAATTACTAATTACAAAAAAAAGAAATTAAAGCAATTCATGCATCCTTTTTGTTCATCCATTTCCTTTCCTTCTTTAAAAAAATTTTTTAAGTTTATTTATTTTTTTTTTTTGAGAGAGACAGAGACAGTACAAGTGGGGGAGGGGCAGAAAGAGAGACAGAGAATCCCAAGCAGGCTCTGCACTGTCAGCTTGGAGACTGATGTGGGGCTTGAACTCATGAAACCATGAGATCATGACCTCAGCTGAAACCAAGAATCCGACACTTAACCGACTGAGCCACCCAGGCACCCCCATCCATTTCCTTTTAATGTCTCAAAAGTTCACCTACTTGAGGAACTTCCAAATTTCTCAACACTAAATTTTTTTTGTTTTTCCCTGACGAAAATGAAATGAGAATAAAGAAGTGTTATAAAAACTCTCTGATCTTCTTCAATATAATCTGAGGTCTCACATTTTCTACATTGAAAACATAGGGGCCAACACAACATTGCCATGCTATTTACTTCAGGGCACTAGTCAGAGTCACTGACACTGAAGTCTACACCAAGAAAAAACACTTAGATGCAAAGTTTAAAATCCAGTAATCTTATTTTTCCAAACTGCAAATATCTAGATGTTTAAATCTTTTCTATAGAGTTAATTGCTTAATTTCAATCCAATATTCAACAGTTTAAAAACTGACTAACTAGTTGATTTAATGTATGTTTTATTAATTTAGTTAACACCTATTTTTATCCCTGTCAATATAATGAAACTATGAATCTTGAACTCATCCACAAGAATACAACAAATATGAGGATGTCACGATGAATTTAGTTTCTGGTAGAAGGCAAAATATTTATTTAAAAATACAGTTTTCATACATAAAGACATTTTGTTATTAAGAGAAAGGCAATGCAGCCTAGTGGCTACTGTTAAACACTCCAATTTCGAGTCAGATATCCTGGCTCTGGATTCTTACTGACTAGTGATAACTCTGAAAATAATATTATTAATTTCTCTAAGTCTCAATTTCCTCATTTGCAAAATGCTAGTAATATTTCTATTTCTCTCATAAATTAATTGGGATGATTAACTGAAAACTGTATGCATGTGTTTCGGGAGATATATAGTGCTCAGCAGGCACACAATCGTCTCTCAAAAAACTGTAGACTGCTGTTATTTTTACCAACTGCATAAATAAGTGAATTACAAAGTAATTTATAAAATGCATGTTGTGCTACACAATCATCTTATGAATAAATGTTTATTTTTTCCAAGAAAAGGAGATTTAGTCCTGGGCATAAAAGAAAGTACTGTTATTTTGTTTACCATAAAGTTGAAATTGTCAACAGAAAATATTTTTCATCTTCTCAACTAATAAGTAGCTGATATTGGCCTTTTGAGCCTTGTAATAGCAATACAAGTTTGGCACTTCAAGTTTACCAAGTACTCCCTTGTATATAATCTCATCCAAGTATCATGCCTTCTTTGAAAGATAGGTTGATCCCAAATTTATTAGTATTCTATTTCACAGATAAGAAAACTGAGCTGCCGAGACAGTAAATAATTTGCCAGCAGTTACAAAATTAGAAAGTGATATTCTATGACTCAACTGGAATCTTTTTTTTTTCCTCTACCTTGTCGCCCACTAAATTTCAGTATTCCTTTTATATTTTTTAAAAGTAATCTTTTTCAAATTTGTCAGCTTTAAAATTAATAAGAATGCTATAGTAAACATATGGGTAAAATAAAATGGGTCAATTTATGATGCTTATGATCAAAGTATTAATGTCAAGCATGATCTTGCTGTTAAAAGATTAAAAAAAACAGTTCATAATCTCCATATGCAAAGATAAAAAAGTCATTCCTGCTATCTTAGAAAAACAAATCCTATGCTTTCATCAGGGAAAAGATTCTAACCAAAATGGGAAAAAGAGTAAAAAAAATTGGCAAACAGACTTCAAATGTTTCATACACAACAGGAGACAACTTTAACCTATATTTTAAACAATTGCTTCACACAGGTTTTGGAAATAGTAAAAACAGTGGGAGTAGCAAACAGCCATTTCTTTAGCTCTTTTCATTGTTGCGTTTTAACATATGTTGTCATAAGACATCTTGACTTCCTTTTTTTGGGGGAAAGATTCTTTGTGTTGGAACAGTACAATTATCAACAGCAAAGAAGACATTTCCTACTGATGATAATAACGTGAGCAATTTACAGTATCTACACTTATCTTTACAATACAGTATCATCATGAAGGATAATCTAGAAGTATAATAAGCAACTGTAGGCCTTTGTGAATAACAGTTGGTTTGACAATGCTGAAGCTTTGAGTTTACCAAAGTAAAACAAAAAAAGGACATCATTCAACTATTATTAAACTCTTCCATGAAATAAAATCAATTAAGAACTACCCAATTTTCTAACCCAAAATGATACAACTCCAACAGGAATTATAGGTTTCCAATAAGTGAGTCTATCAGAAAGTCATAATAGTTTGCAGGCAAGCTAAAAATGTCACATTGGAGAGTTTTACATTGTCTTCAAGCGACAGAAGTTGGGAGCTGCAAGATGTCATTACTTTATGCAAACACTGCTGTCATTAAACAAATAATATTTTCAGGTAAGTGTAGTGATAATGACTTGCTTCAAATGCTAATAAAACACAGAAAAACTTGTATTTGACTTTCTGTGAGAATGTTAATTCAAAATTGGTCATTGAATTTACTAATGATGAAAATAGTTTCATACATTTACTAATGGTGAAAATAAGCTAGTCACCTGAATTAGGCTATCTGGAATATGTAAACATGCAGGAAATTAGAAGGTTGTTGTACGATTAATCATTTTTATGAAGGCAGTAATAGACATTCATCTCATGGAACTGGGAAAGAGAATGAAAAGAACCAAAAAACAAGTAGTTGGCAGAGTCTATCGAGATAAATAATTATGAATTTTATGAATCTGAAATAACTCAAGAACTTTTGCAGTGGTCTCTTATTTCTACATCTGGAGCCTTCCACTCACAGAAATGGCAGCTTTAATTTGAAGAGGAAAATGGCTTGGTCATTTCATTAAGTCTGCAAATAAATGATCACATAAGTTTAGATGAGTATTGCTATCAGTTCCCCCAACGCAAATTTCTTTACTAAAGCTCTCTCACTTTCCACATTTTTCTGGATCATGTTCAGCTACTAAATTTCTTTCCAACTATGTAAATATAGCTAAGTTGCTCGTGGATTTTAGAAGCTTCCTGATTTTTACCCCTGTCAAATTTTAGAAAAGCATTTCACTTCTGGATTTATTCAAAGTGGCCAAAGTCATCTGAAACAACTTCAATTTCATATTCCTATTTCTTTCTTTCAAATTGTGATGTATAACAAACCTTGATACATTTACATAAGGAAACATCATGGTAGAATCCATGTTGTTTCAGTTTGTAAGTGTTGTGGAAACCAGCCATTATAAGTTCACTGGGGAACTCAATCTCCCCTGAGAGATTTTCCTTGTTTAATCTTTTTTTAAAAATATGTTTATTTATTTATTTTGAGAGAGAGAGAGAGAGAGAATCCCACACAGGTTCTGTGCTGTCAGCCGGAGCCCAAGGCAAGGTTCAATTTCATCAACTGTGAGGTCATGACCTGAGCCAAAATCAAGAGTCAGATAGTTAACCAACCGAGCCACCCGGATGCCCCTTCATTGTTTGGTCCTACTGGCTCCTTGCCATATTCTACATTGTCTTATTTTAATTTTATTTAAGTTCATAAAAAGTATCTCTGTTCCCACCTCCCTTAGCAAAGGACCCTTATTTCCTTGGGAAAAATATTTCTGATAAAATCTCTATGCCTTCTTTTCCCTCCAAATCAATCTCCTCCTTCATCTCTACACTGCATATTCCATTCTCCCTTCTCCATGTCTCAGAGGAAAGAGTTCTGCTACCTACAATAGATCTTGAAACCATGCCCATCCTCTATTGTGAGTGCCCATCAAAAATTGCTTCTCCTTTGTTTTTTCCTTGGCTGAAAGCTTTTTCAATAGGCTATTTCTCAATATTGCCTACCTTTTCAGGTTTTAACCTCCTCTCTCCTTCTTTGCCAAACTTCTCAGAAGAATATTACTCATCATCTCCATTTCTAAACTTATAATTGACTCATAAATTCTTTCCATCACAGCTATTCTCCTTCCATTATATTTTATTGGAACTGTCCTTGCAAACATTTCCAGAAACCTAATTGTAAATCTAATCACCTCATATTAAACATAATCTTTTATTTCTTCATAAGACATTTGACACTGTTGGCCATCTCCAATCTCTACATTAAAACTCTCTTTCTCACTTTCTCTTTTTCTTTTTGCTTCACTTAAAAAAATGATATTTACTTATTTTTGAGAGACAGAGAGTGAGCAGGGGAGGGACAGAAAGAGAGGCAAACGTAGAATCGAAAGCAGGCTCCAGGCTCTGAGCTGTCAGCACAGAGCCTGAGGTGGGGCTTGAACTCACAAACTGTGAGATCATGACGTGAGCCAAAGTCCAATGCTTAACCGACTGAACCACCCAGGTGCCCTTCTTTTTGCTTTGTTAACTCTTGACTCAATTGAGTCTCACATCTCTCATTGCTCCTTCCCAGACTTTTATTTGCTTTTTAAGGTAGGGTCTCCCTTTACCTGTATCTATTCACTGTCTCCATTCATTTCCATGGATTCCACAGAGTACTGGGTCTTATCCAAACCCAATACATCATTTCGATGACTTAATGGTGTAATGTATTTAAAGCAATGGCCACAGTCCATGGTCCTACAAATTTCCCAAACGTGAACTTGCTACCAGTAGCTCCTCTCACCATTCTGATCCAATATTCTGAATGCAAATGATACTTGATATACCCATGAAAGTTCTTCAATTTTTCCTTAGGAAATTAGACTCCCAGGATAAGGCTGGTTATGGAGGAAGTGAAATGAAATGCTAATTTCCTTAAGAAAATTCTAATTGAAAGTTGGTAAATTCACTGCTTGGAATAAACATCACAGAATGAAAGCAATATAAAAAAATTTATATAGTTCAGCCTACAATTCAATGTGCCAGTTCTTTTTATGTATAATGCAGCCATGTAGAAAAGCTTTTAAAATAAGCACACCTGTACATTCAGTGAAAATTAGTTTGTCAATTAAGTTTTTACTGTAACTTCTAAATAATCCATTTTGTCTCATTTAATTAAATAATTTTAAGAGTATATGGGCTTCTGCTAAAAGAGAACACATTGTTAGGAAGTAATCTATTTATTCTTCTTTGCACTTCCCTTTATTGTACATTTTGTGTGTGTGTGTGTGTGTGTGTGTGTGTGTGTGGTTTTCCAATTTTAAACAGTAACAAAAATACTCTGCAAGAAATAAAGGTTTTATTGTATTTTCTGTGTCTAAATAACCTGAACTCACTTTTGTAGGACAATGGCCTGGAAAATGTATTCAACGTTAACAATACAATCTACCTAAGTGGGGTTATTCAAAGAGGCATAAAATGACAGCAAATTTTTATTATGTATATATATTTATTTACAATATTGTCTTGATTCTTTAATTTATATTATTTTCCATTACTAAAAGAACACAAAAAATGCCAGACTTGGTAATACCTCCATTCTACACAGTTCAGTATTTTCTGACACTAGTCCCTTGTTTCTTTCAAAAAATCACAGTGAGTTTTCAAAATCTGAACTATAAACATGGTACTTTGGCTATCATCTACATTTTTTTACCTTTAACCTTCGGAGGTCCCACTGGTCTGCAAAATTGAAAATGTGATCACATTCCTTCCCTCCTTAATGACTCTTCATTGGCTCATTGTTGCCCAGGCTCCAGGCGTCCCTACCCAGATCTGCTATTTTCTGCAGCCTAGTCCCCATCCCTCCTCCTGCCTGCTTCCCTTCTTTTCCTCCAAGTCCATCTGGTAAGCTCTTTAAAGTCATCCTTCAAATTCTAGGTAATTTTTTTTTCTCTAGGAAGATTCTGAAATATTTTTCCACCTTTAGTGAGATACGATTGATAAATACATTGTGTAAGTTTAAGGCATACAAAACAGTAATTTGATATATGTACATATTTTGGAATGTTTACTACAATAAGGTTAGTTAATACATCACCTCCATCATCTCACATAATTACCATTTTTTAGTTGTTGCTGGTGAAAACATTTAACATCTCCTGTTCGAGCAAATCTTAAAATTTGCTGTATACAATACAGTATCATTAACTACAGCCACCATGGTATATACATCAGATCCTCTAATCTTCCTTATAACAGAAAGTTTGTATCCTTGATAAACCTCTCCCATTTCTCCCACCCCTCCAGCCTGGGCAACCACCAAGCTACTCTATTTCTGTGAGTTCAACATTCTTAGATTCTACATATATAAGTAAGGTCTTACAGTATTTCTTTGTCTGACTTGTTTCACTTAGTGTAATGTCTCAACATTCATCCGTGTTATTGCAAATGGCAAAATTTCTCTAGGAAAACTTTTATAATACCATCTGCTTTTCCTCTTTTGTGCCCATACAACTGGTTACTCTGTTTTGTAATATTATAAAACCTTGTACTTACTCCCATTTTCACATTAGTCATATTGTATTATAATTAATTTCTTATTGTAGTAAGCTGTACCATTTACCATTTTAACCATTTTTAAGTGTAGAGGTTAGTGACATTAGGTATGATTACATTGTTATGCCATTGTTGCACCACCATCCATCTTCAGAACTTTTTTCATATTCCCAAACTGAAACTCCATCCTCATAAATAATAACTTCCCACTATAATTTCTTTGTAACATGTCTATTTCCCATATTTGAGAGAACTACTGATTTATCAATGTCTGAGTTTTATTAATATATTGATATCTAGTACTTAATTCATTGCCTGGGAAACAGAAGATGCCCATTAAATGTTTGTTGAATTGAGGTGTCATGATCAAAATCACATAGCAGATAATTACATCAGCCAGCCATGCCAATCATGTCAGCTTTCAAGCTCTACTCCACTCTAACCTAACACTTTACAAAAAAATAATAATAATAATAAAATAAAATTAAAAAGGAACATACTTTCAGTGGTTTTCACTTTACCAAAACAAAACAAAACAGAAATAAAACAAAGCCTTCAACGCTTTCTCATTTCATTTCTTTATTCTCATAACGTATGAATTTTACACTTTGCGTATGGCATTTAGGGCCGTCTTGAAATTCAGTCCTCCCCACCACCCCACTTTCTACTGCCACATCTTTTCACACCCAAATCCTTACCAACACAACATCATCCTTTACTCTTGAAATGGCCAATTTCAGGTTTTGTTTTGTTTTTTCCATACGCTCTGCTCAGCCTGAAACATTTTCCCCCAGTTTTAAGGCCAAATCATAGTTTTCCTTCAAGGGTGAGCCCTCTCTGATCCTTTGGTTCAGAATAAATACCCTCCTCTCTCTGCTTTTTGGGCCTCTATTTTTCATTTATTTAGTTTTGCACGACATTATATCTTACTTATGTTTACATGTTCGTCTTCACCACTTGAGGGAAAATTGCATGAAAATTTGCATTATGATTCACTTATTTTATTTTTTTCCTATTCTTCCTGTCAGAGACTTGGAATTTTCTGTACTTGGTGGTTACTCAATAATTGTATTTGGAAAGACATCTTGTTCATATAATCCATATAATCAATACATTGTGGTTTTTGAGCATGAAGGTTATTTAAACTTGAATATTAAGGAAACAGCAAAAGAACAATGTGACAACACTGGTTAGAACAAATCTATACAATGAAATTTGACAAATATATATTAATCATGAGGTTCATATCACTGTGGTGAATACAATAAATACAAATGAACAAGATGCAGTCCACTTTATCAGGGAACTAACCACTTAGGCTTAGACAGATATATAATCAACTCCAATAGTTGTTGAACAGTCATAATAAATGCTGAAGCAATGAGCTTTGGCAATTTAAACTAAGGAGTGATGACTGTTAGCAGGAAATCATAAAATATTTCATTAAAAAGGTAATGTCTGAACTTGAGTTTAAATGGGGAAATATGATTTCAGTGTGTGAATTGGGGTTGTGGAAGCATTCCAAGAGAGACATTAGCATAAGACGCAGGAAAAATGTTGGCTGATTTCAAAAATAGTGAATACTATATTTTAACAAGACCTTAGAATGACTCAGTCAGGGCAGTAAGGGGGTGGGAGTTAGAGCTAGATTTGTAAGTTAGGACCATTGAAGAGATTCTTGATATATCCCTATATTATTAACATATGATAATACAGTATATCGTTATGTTATTAATACACTAATATGCTATATATTACATATAAGTATATATTACACATTAGAATATGTTATTAAAAATAGTCACTATGATTAGAGCTTTCCTTAGCAAGTTTAACCTTGGAGAATTATATAGCAGAAAAGGATAGGAGACAAGAATAAATAAAAATCTATAGTAATATTCCAAGTGAGAATTTATGAAGACCTGAACTATAGTGGTTTTACTGTATATGTAAAAAGAAGGGAGTAAATGAGTAGCCACAGTTAAATGGAGGGATTAGCACTGCCTGAATACAGAGAGTTAAGACAAGTTCAGAGATAACAACATTTTCTAGTAGGAGAGAATGGCATATTAGGAGACATAACCTCTCTAGGTTCATCTGTAAAATAATAGCAGTACCAAACTTCCAGGATTATTCTGCTGATATATATGTATAATATAACGATGACAGAATAAACTACATTCCATCATTTTCTCAGACTCTACAAATATATATCTATATATCTATATATAGATATCTACATATATATCTACATATAGATATCTGCATATATATAGATATCTACATATATATCTACATATAGATATCTGCATATATATATATATATATATATATATATATATATATATCTCAAGGTATCACTTGCAGTCTTAACCTCTGCTCTCTGATTTCTCCTTTCTGAATTTTGGAACTGAAACAATTCAGGAAAATGTTTGGATAGATTCCTTGCTATCTGGATGGTTATTATCACTACCAGAAACTCACAAATCAGATTCTGATAATGTGGTATCCTCACTTGTCAAGCTTGCTATATGAACACAAGAAATGCATAGATTGAATTATAAGGGACACTTGTAAGTATTTTTAATTTTAATTTAAAATCTGAAGCAGCAAATGAAATTTTCCCCAACGCTTTGCTAATTGAGCCATATGCAGAATTTTGTTCTAGTACCTGGTTGTTTTTGGCTATGTTACATATTTTTGTTTGGTTCTTAAGAATGTGTTCTTCAATAGTTCTCTTTTTTTTCTATAAAAAATTGTCCTTTGTTTTCTAAAATATTTTCAGTTACTTCCTCTAATAATCAAACTTTACCTATTTCCCCTTTCTAAAGCTGCCAATAGTATACACTTTTTCTAAGCTTATTTTGTCAGATTTCTAAATGTTTCTCAGCATCAATACATGATGCCTTACTTATAAGAGATTTCATGTACAACTGCTGTTCTAAGAACTCACACTGCAGGTGTCTTCTGATCTTTCTCTCTCTCTATTTTTGATTTTCATAGTGAAATATAAATTTCATTATGAAGTAAAAGTTGGTTTTTCCCATGTACTCTCTCTTAAAATCATTAATTATTTATAAACAATTTATTGTTAGAAAACTAAGATAAGTTTGCTACCCCTTTCCCCATCTGTGGATATGTGGCTTCCTAAGTAGGGAGTCTGGTTAAGCCACCTGGAAGTTAATAAAAATCAACAACAAAAAGAAAACATGTTGAAGTTAATAATGAGCACACAATTACTATCCTCTTATACAAATTATTTAAAACAAAACAAAAAGCATTTAGAAGGATGGCAGTAATTGTAGAATGATGTAATGATTTAAAATATATTTAATTTACATATAAGAATCAAATGGACCATGCTGCCTATAAGAGACTACAAAAAAATTTGAGGCTAAAATGTTTAAGACAACCAGCAAAAGTCTTTCCTCTGCTTTGGTCCCCTCAAGTGTTGTTCTCCCATTTTATATCTAATTGAACTATTCAGTTGCCATTTCTGGAGCTAATTGTCAGCGCCTTACTTGAACTTGAGGGATATTTTTATTGCAGCATACATACTTTGGCCAAGGGGTCTCACCTCACCTTTGTTTATAACAGACAGAGGCTTTATTACTGTATGGTAAGCAAGGCTTTCATATTCGTAGTTGCCAAAGCTTTTGTTTCTCTACCCTTAATGATAAAATGTTTTGAGGGATGTACCCAAAATAAATGTACTTTTAAACATACAAGAAAATCAAAATTAACAATGATAAAACACAAAATAAACAAACATTTAATATTTTCTTTCTGGACGTTCCAGGAATGCATATACCTGCTGTACAGGTAAAACCTATCCTTTCTCATAAAAAGACTGAGTTCTTCGTCATCATCCATTATCTCAGAGGTTCTTTTCTTCTGTGATGACTAAGATGTACCAATCTCTTATTTCCCTTTGTTTTATTTACTTATTTATTTTTATTTATTTGAAGTCATCCAGTTTATTAAGCTGAACTGAATGCTTTGTCTATTTATTTTTTAACTATCATGCCACCGTTTATGTTTTTAACACAGCTAGCATTTAGTTGACATGGAACTGATTGTCTCTGCAATTAAAAGTCCATTTTTTCTAAAGTTTAAGTTGTTAAACCCAGAACAAACAAAGGCAAACTTTAAACTTGTTTTTTTTTTTTTTTTTGGTTTAGTTTATTTTAAAGAACAAGGTGATTTGTACTAGATGAAATTTTTAACATGCCTTAAAAATGTGTATTTGTGTGTGTAATGTAAATGCAAGTATTATTGTAGTAAGAATGCCCTGATAATACTTATAATTAATGACATTACCTGCCCACATATTTAATTATTTAAAATAAGAATATTTTGTAGAGTTATTTTAGTATGTCCAACTAGCCAATGCCAATATTTACCTTACTGGAATACATTTCTGGAGGAAAAAGTAGCCTTACAAGTATTCTCTCTCTTAGAGACAGAGAAAGAGATAGGTCGATTTTAGTGGCCTATACAGATTATTGTTTATATATTTTAATATATTCTTTTACAGATATATAAAAATATATATATATCTATAGATATATATATATATCTGGTCTAGTGACCCAAGTTAATCTGTATACTAAAAACCAAAGTAAGTCAATTTTTCTAAAGAAAAAAAAAAACACAACTTTTTAAATCTCAGAGATGGTTATAATACCTTAGTCATGAATGACAGCAAGTGGATTTAATGGTGCCACTAAACACGGGCATGATGCTTTAGAAGATAAGAATAGTAAGAACCTTGAGGGAAGTATGTTTATATCTCCAAGGACTTAACTTCATTTGTGCCATTTTCTAAGTTTAGCAGATATTTGACATGCTTTCCAATTTTGGAGCTGTGTTTTACTCTCTGAAAGGACTGGCATTCTGACTGCAGTCTTTCTAAGCCACTTTGTCACTAGAGCTTGATAATTTTCTTTTCATCTTTAAGTGACTGATCTGAACCACCAGATATCAGGAAACATGACTCTGGCAACTGGTTTCAACACACCTTGTTCAGTGGCATATACAGAATGTAATTTATTTTTTGTGACAGTTTTAATCAAAGTGATGTGAAACACAAGGGCTATAATGCTAGTGATATCACACCTCAAAAGAGGAGAAAGTTTGGTATGTTACCTCCTGATTAGCAGCAGCTAGTTCTTCTTCCAGTGCAGAGACTCTTTCTAAAGAAACCCTCAGTCGCTCCCTTACCTAGAAGAAAAACCAAAATATGTGCAGTAATGTACATCCCATACATGTTAAACTGTGCTGAATCCATCATTAACATTATCCGAGACAGTCATATTTGGCGAATTTTTAACGTAGTTATAGCCCTAAGTGCTCATAAATTCTATGAATACATTGTCACCTTATAGCATCTCTCTATCACGGTATTTCCTTATAAGCAAGTCATTTTAGTCTCAATGACAGAATTTCTAACGGGAAAGAGACAGACCTGCTTATTCTTAATTCTGACTCACAGTAAGTGGAGGCAAAGTTCAAAAATATATTATGAATTCCCCTGAAAAAGACTCACTGATTAAGTATGAGACATAGGCAAAATCTTTCTTTCTACTTTTTAAAAAATAATATGTGAGCTTCATTTGGTATGAGTAACTTCATAAAAGATTCTCAGAATCTGAAAAAATGTTGTCTATTGCTCATAATGTTGTATTAGTTAGAGGTCTACATTGCTACTGAGGGATTGAAAACTATTTGATTACTCTGGAATTCCTAACTAGCTTCCAGATACCAAAGGTTAAGCCATCATATTTTATAGAACCGAATATTCTGCACATTTAGTTTGAAAATATTTATGATTTGGAAATAATATGATTTACAAATGTTTCATAAATAAATGAAACTCAAAGAAGTGGTCTTTAATTCTTGCTTTCTTAGAACTTCTAAAATTGTTTTAGTTATTATATGTTCAGATCTTTAGATATGCTCTATATTACATATATGTAAAATATATATTATCATGTAAAATTTAAGGAATTCAGAGAAAGGATTTTAACTGAATTTAATTTAATTTAATTCAAATTGGAATTAAAATTAATGTCTACAGTGACTTAATTTTCCTTAGAAAAGAATCAATAAAATACACAGTTCTTCAACTTAAGATGCAATTCATGGCAAATTTTTGAATATGAGCTAACATAGAATTTGCTCCATGGGAATGTTATAGTATTTGTGCAGTTAATATGTATTTTAATATATATTTTTATTAGCTCTAATTTTATTAATTCATTGACAGTATATTTTAGTGTATCACATTTTCCTATTTTAAAAAGATAAGATTTAAGTGAGAATATAGGTTAAATATATTTTAGAAATTCACATAATTAAAGTTGAATTTAACATTACTTTTCAATTAGTAAGCAGACAAAAACCCCCCACTAATATCCTATTAATCTAGAATCTAACAAGAAATTTTAAAAAATATCAATTATATTTTTGTGCCGTATAATGATAACTGATACATATTCAGGTGGCTGGGTGCACTTCACTCCTGAAATGTATCTTGAGTTAGAAAGAATAACTATCTGAGAGGAGTTTAATATGAATTATATTTAGTTATGCTCAAATCCTCTGAAAATTAGTAATATGTACATGAATTGATATCTGATATCAAAGATAATTAATTACATAGGATCTTTCATGATATTTAGGTGTGCTAGATAGCCTGACACGTACCCATGCTTTTTGACAAATATCCAATTGTTCATTAAAATGCATAAAACTAATAATGCTGATTAATAACTGAACAAGAACTACTTGAAAGGAAGTCTTTGATGATTTGACTTGGGGAATACTTTTTTTATTAGCAGCCTGGATAGATGTAAAAGAAGCAAATATCTGAAGGCTGAAAATAAGGAGGATTGCTGATACGTGGAATTCAGATATCAACAAAAATCTTAGTAGATGTGCTTGATATTTAACAGGGTTGATTATAAAGTTTCACACCCACTTCCTAAAATACCAGCTATAAAATTCAGGTGTTCTGAGTGAGAAAGTTCTAAGAATCGTAGTTGATGAGAAGAGCAATATGAAATTGTCAAAATGTAAGTTAACAATCTCACTATAAGCAACATTGATACTATCACATTAACACTGCTGTGAAGAGGTTAGGTGTCTTATTTTATAAGATATACTGATACACTGGAATGTTTCTAAAAGAGTTCTTCAAATCATTTACAGAATGGCTGAAACCAGGCTATCCTGTAGGCTAAAGTATCTTCCTGACTTTCTTTGCTAAACTGATGATCACAAAAATTGTTCTAATATGATTCCTATTTACCACAAAGTTAAACATTTTTATTCTCATTATAGTGAGTCTTCAAAGGGTAAAAATCATTAAGCTTATCAAACAACTTGAATATAGAATAACCCCTCAAATAAATTTAGAATGGTATCTACAGCTTGAGATTATATTACCCACAAAGTAATGAATCTAAAGGTGTCTCTACAAGAAAATAAAAACAATTTCTGAATATATTTTGAATTAGTTGTAAATCCAAAAACTGGGGCGGTAAATATCAATACATTATGAGATAAATGTATGATTCATGTTTTTATTAGGATAAATTATTCTCTGTATTTAATTCATATTGCACTAATTTCTGCTAAACTGAATAAGACAAACAAACAAACAAACAAAAAAGGTGGGATGCAAAAAAGTAACTTTTCTAAGGCATAAAGAATCCCAACATTTTACCTTGTCTGTATAGCTTAAATTGCATTAGCAGTGAAAAAAATATTGTCTCTGACCAGCTTTTAGCTTTTTGCTCTGCTCTGCTAAGCACAGCACCAGCAGAATGACATAATTACCTTTACTTTCCTTGTTGGATTTGGTGTGCTGTGGAACTATCTAGACATGATTGATATGCCATGAAAAATTATAATTTTACCTTTTTTTTTCCTAAACGTAAGTACACAGGTGATATCCTTAGCTCTATACGTAACCTTTTCTGATTTCTTTTGCTATTTAACCACATTCAACGCATCCATTGTTTGTAGTCTCTTAGTTAATACATGTTAATGTTTTAATTTATAGAACTATAGTATAACCTCTAAAATATTTATGTACACCTAGAATTTTTTATTTATAGTTTCATCTACTATATCAATTTTCTTCATAAGGGTATAAAAAATAACTAAAGAATTTTTTCCCCAAAGGATGTTTCAAGGCTACATACATCCTATCCCTGAGAATTTAAAATAAAATAATTCCTTAAAAATAACAAATGTGTTTCAGGATGAAAAGAAACTTTGGTGGAAGAAGCATACATTCCAAATTAAAAGTAAGGTATGGCAGGGTTTCATTTTGGAATTATCAGTCCTATAACAGAAAACATTGTAAATGTTTTCTCCTTAGACCAGAAGTTCAAATCCAGTTTTGGCAATATGATATTAGATCACAGAAATATGTATGGAGTGTATATATATATTTACTATGAATTTTTACTTATACTTAAACATGTATATTTATCATTTCCTCCAGCCTCCAAAATTGGTTAACACATTGGAGAGTGATATTCAAAGTTACGGTCAGTCTTCGCTAATAAGGAAAATTCAAACTTACAACTCAGTGGATGTATAAATAAGGACATTGATAATGACAACTGCCAGTAATTGTAACCATCCATAGCTATGCTTAATTTTCTCTACTTTGTTTAGCTCTTCGTGTGTAACTTTACCCTGTAAAGTCGGTAGTGTCTTGTCAGCAAGAAATGGTTAATTGCATCTTCTTCTGATCATCTCTCTGTATTATAACATAGTATCCATAGTACTTATAGAATGTTGTAATTTGTTTCCCCACCCTTCCTAGCCTCTTGAGTAGCTGTGAGCTATTCCTAGGGGAACTGTCCATGAAAGCACATATTAATCCTTCAATAACTAAATAAAATGCTACTTAAAACAAGCATGTGGATCAACAGTAACACCAACATCTTTACTTAGTTTGAAAGTTTTATCAAGTGCTGAAATTTATTCACATTAACAGTGATACTCATTAACATTCAATGAGCACTTGCCATATGCTAAGTACCATATAAGAGTTTTTTGCACATCAGATCACATTTAATCCTCATGGCAATTCTATGAGCTAAGTACTATTAGCTCTCCATTCAAAAGAGGAAAACAGATGTTTAGAGAAGTCACTTGTCCATATCTGTCCAACTCCAGAATCCAAGCTCATAACACTTTTCCTTTAGACTGTTCAACAATACTTAGCTGATAATCAGTTCAGTTGCCTATGAACTAACCAATGTCCCTGGAACTTCTAGTGAGTTAGTACATACTATTACAGCTCCTAGCGCCATAGTATAAAATGCTTCATTTAGTTATGCTAAACTCACTGAATGTCTACATAGTAGATTATTTGTCTAGTCTAAGTTGTGCAACAACTATTTTCTTCTTAAATGTACTCACACCCATCAGGTTATTTGTCCTGAATACTGTTTACTGCCTTGCATGCATTCTTTCATAAGATACCACTCAGGTGATGTGGGAGTGCATATAGGGAACTTCTAAGATCACACATTCTCAAGCACTTTCATTCAAGGCATTCAAAACTATTACATTTTCTCTGGATAGGCTGTGCTCTTCTTATACATCTGGGTTATTTTACATATTGATCCTGTTGCTCAGAGTATCTTCATTACTCTGCTTAAAAAACTCCTACACATTCTCTAATATTCAAGTCCAAATGTCATACCCTCTGTGAAGACATTCTTGAACTTTTTAAAATCACTTTCTCAAGTGGAATTAGTCACTTTTCCTGTGGCTCCCTATTGCACTGTACATACTGTTTCTTAACATTACCCGTTATTGACACGTGAATCTCTAGCAATAACTTTGAACTCCTCAGTCGTAAGGACAATGTCTTATCTATTTTTGTTTGTCAAATATCTGTCTGACTTATAATAGACATTCCATAAGTATGAAGTCTTGCAAATTCTTAACAATGTATTTTTTTAATAATAAAGGGAATATGAACTTAGACATCAAACATATTAAGTATTTGATACTTGATAGTAGTGATATTATATTTATCAAGGATCTTTATATAATATCAATTTCTATCTTACTCAAAATTATTCATAAACTACTTTCCTCTCATGGCTAAAATGAAAAATAAGCTACAATTTCTTCTTAACAATCTACAAGGTAGAATTATCGTTATGCACATACTTCACATAATACCCTGGTCTAAGACCATCTGAAAGACCAGTGATAAAAGTATATATGTACATAAATTTTAACTAGAGCACAAGTGTCTGCATGCTTAAAACCTAGATATAACCGGGTAATAATCTCTCATTTGGATTTTAATACTCAGAACTTATCAGGTACTTTCTAATTGAAGTGCCCCAATTCCCACTCTACAAAATCCTAAAGCTTTATTAATTTTAAAAAGTTAATTCTGTAACATTTCACAAAATTAAAATCATGTCATAAGCCTTATTAATCTCCCAAGGATATTATCATCATATTGGCTTATTTATGTCAGTCGAAGTTTTTTGAGTAACAGCTAAAAGAAGCTTACTGCCACTTTTTTAAAAAGACCTAAAGCAGGTTTTCTCCACTGATACCTTATGCTGTTATATTCAGAGATTCCTCAAAATATATACTCAGAATATATACTCAGAAGGTATCAGAGATCAAATAAAATGTATGCTTCTAATATAAACCTCCAAAGGTTAGAGTATACATCCAATTTATACTTCAAGATATGTTGAATTTCCAGTTAGTGGTCTTCTGTGTTGGGATCTATAGACATGCATTTCAGAGAGGGGCTGGGAGGAGAG
Source organism: Puma concolor (assembly GCF_028749965.1). Lineage (NCBI taxonomy): Eukaryota > Metazoa > Chordata > Mammalia > Carnivora > Felidae > Puma > Puma concolor. Next base: position 37,961,263 of record NC_141673.1, on the reverse strand, counting down.
AAAGAGAAGGAGAGAGAGGGAGACTGAATGACAATATTAAATTTCAAATGGCCATCTGGACTAGGACCATAATGCACCACAATAAAAGTGTAACTTGATAAGCCATAGATTCGGTGGTATTAAAAAAAACAGGGTTATGAGCATCACCAATATACACACAATAATCCAGCTGCAGTTATAAAAATGATTTTCCTATAAATCAGACGTGTTTCTCTGTACTCATTTACGTCAGGAGTCAGCTGAGTCATGGATGAAGACAAGGAACCTGATGCTCATGACAAAAGCACAGTGAAGCTTGAAATCTCCTGTCAATACTCTTTAAAATTGGTAGCTGAAGTTTATTTTATTTTTTTAAATATCAGCTTCACTGAGGTATAATCGACACATAAAACTGTAATCAACCTTTCCAAATACTCTACCTTTTCATCCAAGGCCTTGTGGTGCTCAAACAAAGATTTCAGTGCCTTGAGAACCTCGACTTCACTGGACACTCCCGAGGGAGACTGGGCTTGCCGTTTTACCACCGTCATTCTTAGCGACCTTTCATGTCGTGACACCAGGCATTCCAAGTGCTCCAGTAACAGCTATTGGGCGTAACAGAAAATGTAATTACCCTAAATGCAATTATCTTATGAACACAAGTTACTAATACTTATGACTGACTTCTATCTGAAAAGATTGCAGCTTTACCTAGCATCTCATGATAACCTCAGAGTTTACCACAGGTAGCAGCAAAGAAGCACACACCTGAATCTAAGCCAGGGTCCATAAAAGGCATTAAAGGTCCATAAAACTGCATCTCTATCATATAATGGAATTACTCATTTAAAAAATGTAATGTAAATTCTTATTCATCCTTCTAGAAAATTTAATAATTTCAGCATGAGCTCAGTAGAAATAGAACACAAAACAGATGTGATCAAATAGAGTAATTATTGAAGAACATTGCACAATGCATGATGATTTTGTTAGAAGAGTATTAAAAGTCACAACTAACTTCATACACATTTGGTCATTTAAAATTGTTGAATTGAAAGAAATGAGCATAATTATGTTGCTCTGAATGTGATTATAGTGATAATCACATTTGTATAGTGATTATAGTAATAGTTATAATCACATGTTGCTATAAAAATCACAGTGAAAATCACTAATAATTTTATTTACAATTAATTCTTAGGTTACATAATAAAAAAGTAGATGCAACCAAGTGGAATATAGGAACTGAGGTTTTGCAATAGTCATTTGGGGAAAAGAGGTTTTTAAATAACGGTCTACTTGGGAACCTACACTCACCCAGAGTAGCCTCTGGGGCCATGAAAGTCCAGTGAGTGTCTCAGTCTGTTCCAGACCTAAAGAAATTTTACTTTCAAATGTTTTGTGTGGGGCGACTGGGTGGCTCAGTCGGTTAAGCATTCGACTCTTGGTTTTGGCTCAGGACATGATCTCAGTTTTGTGAGTTCGAAAGCCTCACTGGGCTCTGTGCTGACGGTGCAGAGCCTGCTTGGGATTCTCTGTCTCCCTCTCTCTCTGCCCCTCTCCCAGTCATGCTATCTCAGTCTCTCTCAGGATAAATAAATAAACTTAAAAAAATAAAAATGTTTTGTGAATTGGGGCTTCACCTTTGTTTAGTTTAATAAGGCAGTTCTGCTGCTAAAAACAAAGATACCTGAAAAAAAAAAAACTGCTGGGTTAACTTCTCAGTTATTAATATTTTGGTCAGGGAAGAATAATATATGAGCAGGAAGTTTTGTGGGAGAGATTTTCAGAAGGGTAGTGAAAAGGATAGGCTAACAAATGCCTATGTAAAATAAAGCAGAAGTTACTCAAACAAAAAAGGAAAAAGCAGATATAAGATACTGGGATGGAAAGAAATAAAGAAAACATATTTTTTTCAGGAGTTTTCCTAAAGCTTACATTTCCTAAAGTAGTAAAAATGTTTGGTTTTCACAATGTCATTGTTCGATTCGGTGTCACATATTAGTGTCACATTTCTTAGTTCTTAATAAATTAATTTCTCTACATTCACCATCAGTAGTTATAGTTCGAAGTGTCAGAAAACTTTGCCATGCATTGGCACAGAAGAACACAAATAACTGAGACCCTAAATGTATAGATCAATAGGTAGGGATCATATTTAAGGGTCAAAATAATATTAATAGTTCTTCCGTGTGAAATGACACAATGTTTTCAAAGAGCTTTCCTTTTATTTCTCAATCTTTGATTATATTCATGGTATTCTACTCTCTTGAAAGTTTGTCAGGGAAAGGCTAACATCAGATGATGTTGGAGAAATAAGCAGCGTTAAGTTCACACAGAGCCCTAGAACCTATGAGAAATAGGTTGCTCCCAAGCAGACTTTGCAGAGTCCAGATACTCGAGTTATCCGCCTCAAATGGTGTGCTGACACTGGCCCATACCAGCTTGTTAGAGGGGATTGTTAATTTTCAGGAATTCTGTGAGCCGGTGGTTAAACACAGTTATTGTTGAAGCTTAAATTATGTAAGCTTATAATTAAATAAACAATATTTGAAAAGATAATAAACACTCAAAATGTATTAACTCCTAATTATTTTACTAAATTCCAAGTTTTTAATAAAATTCCTAAGTATTTTACCATTATCTACACTCTTTGGGGTGTTTACGTCTATTGCATCTGAAGGTAGAAATAGCACAGGTTGGTTCCCTATTGTGCATCATTTCACTTCTCAGCTTTCAGTGATATCATGTTGGTAGCCTGAAGTCAGCCACCATGGGAGTATTAAAACCATGGGAATTCCAAATACTATAGGTTAGTGCTTTTTAAATTTTTTCTGGTAAAATAAATCATTTACCAGCATATCATTGTCACTAGCCATCAAGTCATCGGGTTGCGAGCCCAAACATTACAGAGCGGAGAAGGGCCATCATTACTGTGCCCTTTCTGAATCCCTGACCCATTGAATTGGTGAGTACAGTATAATGTTGTTTCTGAGGTTAAATTTTAGTGTGGTCTGTTATGAAGCAATAGCTAATCAAAAGATCTTCTCTAAAAGAACCCTCAACTATTTAGCATGGTAACAGTACTGAGGAAAAGAAAATACCAAATTTCTTGGATGTTACCTCTGAACTAGGACTAGTTAGTTCAACAATATGCTAGACAAAAATTAATCACCTTGTGGATATCAGCCTATTTCTCTGGCCACCACAATATTTGTTCAATGGGTATAGAAAAGTGACCATGGTTTCAGTGATAGAAGTTATTCATTGACCTGGCAAAATGGGCTTCTCATCATTAAGGTTGATAGGGTTACCACCACAGCTGAATGGCCAAGTGACCAGCTGCAACCATCAATCTTGAACCCCTGACATGATAACAGTCCACCTAGAGGCCAGGCTAGTCACCTTGATGCAAGCAGATCACATCAGATCCCTTCCGTCAAGGAGGGGGTGTCTACCTTTTCTTAATGTAATAAATGTTTTTTTTTTTTTTTTTTTTTTTTTTTCTCTGGATATGGATTTGCCTTCTCTAATGGCTATGCTTCTACTGGCAATACCATTTTATCAAGATTTTTGCTTACAGTCTTGTTATCATACACAACATTACTTCTGACCAAAAAAAAAAAAACACATTTTAAAGTAAAGGGGGTAATGCAACTGACTGATGCCTCCAGCCTGGTTTCACTACACTATCACATCATTCAGAAGCAGGTGATTCTATAGAACGGTTAAAGGATCCAAAGAAGAGTCTGTCTTAATTCAATCTTGGAGATAACACAGTGCTAGGCTGGGAGGCTATCATCCTGAAATTATGTACTTAGAGCTGGTGATGAATATATATCAGTTCATCTACAGAAGTCCAAGAATTGAGGTTTAGAATTGGAATTTATAACTGCCATTAGGACTTTTTGACCAGCTGGAGAAGGAGGGATTTTTTTTTTTTTTTGTTATATTATATATACATAATGTATATTATTCTCCCTCTTTATTTTATATTGGATACTTGATTCTGATTAACACTTAAAGTAGTCAATAGGTTATAGAATATTAAGATATGATTGAGATTTAATAAGAGCAAGAGTATACATATGGACGAACCCTGGTTATGTAGCTACATTCATGGACTTTCTTTTTTGAGAAAAGGTGATTTTGTTTATGTTCAAGTATAGTTGTATTGCTGGATAGATACATGTCAGTATCGCTGCTATTTAGAATTTTAATATGGAAGAGTACAACAAAAGTTGTAGTGGAGACGTATTTGTGGTTGCCCCCAATTTTTTGAACATATCCTCCATCTTTGATAGTTCTCTGCATTCTGAATGTCATCCTCCCGATACTGGATTCAAAACATTTCTCAGGCATGTTTAACCACTAGGTGGCAGACATGTGACTTAAGAGTCAGCCAACCAGAGTCACCCACATAGGGCAGATTCTGAAGGGAGCCAGATGAAGAAACTTGCTAGCATGGGGGTCCATTTTGTTGGCACAGGTGGTAGCAGAGGCTGCACGTTTCCGGGTCTGGGAATGTAAGGAAAACCCACAGGGCTAAGAAATATGGTCCTAGACATTGTGCACAGAAGCTATGTTTAGAGATTTCTTATATTCCTTAATTAATGTCTTCTTGATTAATACAGTTAAGCTGTACTGCTTTATGCAATTAGGAACTTTCATCTATCTAATAATAACACAAAATAATGTGTTCTTTAAAACAGACTTCTTAAGGGCTTAAGAATACTGAATATTCCTCAATAGTTACTGAATACTAAGGGCTCCTGAATACTCCTCAATACTTAGGAAAATATTCTATAGAATATGTGCTTAATACTCACTTGTTGAATTGAAGTAAGATAAATGTAACTTATCTAGCCTAGAGAATGTGGCCAAAAATGTTCAAATCTAGCATATACCTATAGCTTTGAAGCTTACAAATTTAAATAAATGAAAAACAAAGAGGAATTCAATAAGATACCACTAATAATCTACTAATTACACACCTTTGCTAGGAGCTACACTTTTATTTATTTATTTATTTATTTTGAGAGAGAGAGAGAGAGAGGGCACATGAACAGGGGAGAGGGGCCAAGGGAGAGAGAAACCACGCTTAGCATGGAGCCCAAAACAGGGGGCTCAATCCCCATGACCCTGGGATCATGACCTGAGCCTGAATCAAGATTTGGACTCTCAGCCAACTGAGCCACCCAGGCATTCTGCTAAGAACTACTCTTTTTCTAATATTTAATAAATCTTGCTGAAGGCACTCTCCCTGGTGTACTCAAAAGACTGCAGGGACTACATAAATGGCCACTAGTTCTACAGTGTAATTCATTTCAAATGACCACAGACTAGGGGCGCCTGGGTAGCTCTCAGTTAAGCATCTGACTTCAGCTCAGGTCATGATCTCACAGTTTGTAGGTTCAAGCCCCACGTTGGGCTCTGTGCTAACAGCTCAGAGCCTGGAGCCTGCTTCAGATTCTGTGTCACCCTCTGTCTCTGACCTACCCCCACTTGCGCTCTGTCTCTCTCTGTCTCTCAAAGATGAATAAATGTTAAAAAAAATTTTTAAATGACCATGGTTTATATATATACACACATATACACAAACATATAATATATGCATATTTACATATTGCATCACTGGAAATTTTTGAACTAAATTTCTAAAATTATACAACTTATTATTACATTTAAATTCCACCTAACCTATGTGAAATAAATTCTTTTCTTTTTAAAAAAAATTTTTAATGTTTATTTATTTTTGAGAGAGAGAGCCACAGAACATGAGCAGGGGAGGGTCAGAGAGAGAGGGAGACACAGAATCTGAAGCAGGCTCCAGGCTCCAAGCTGTCAGCACAGAGCCTGGCACAGGGCTCGAACTCATGAATGTGAGATCATGACCTGAGCTGAAGTCGGATGATTAACCCACTGAGCCACCCAGGTACCCTGAGTGTGAAATTATTTTCAATCACAAATGACATTCAAGTAGAAATACATTCTGACTGTATACTAAATTTGGCTGCTGTAATACGGCCACATAATACATCACTAACATCTGAGAATGAGAAACTTCAAACTAGTTGCTTTTGTGCTCAGTGTACTTGACATCCTCTACCCTCAAATACTGTTTACCATCCCCTACAGTTCTATGTAAATGCTTAGGTCTCATGTTGCAAAAGTTGTGCTATTAGTTATGTCCTTAGTTATGTTATATGTTAGTTATGTGTCCTCTTCTGCTTATCATATCCTATCAGAGCACTTTCAGATACAAGCACATATGCACACACATGTGTCTTCACCTGCCTTCCACTGCTAGGGTCTTCCTTTCAATTGGCCTGTACTTTCTACTCATTGAGGAAGTATGTTTGAAGGGATTTTATTAACTAGTGTAGACAGAAGTTTGTCAAAAATGGGAAGCTTCTCTTTAGTAATGGAAGGGGTCTCATTGTAATTAAGCGTTTATTTGTATAATTTCTTGGCTCAAAACAAAAGTAACGGCATTTTAAGGAATGTTTCAAATTAGGTCTTTAAGTTGAATTGAAGATAATTAAGTCTTTTAGTTGGTGACCTATAAGATAAAATTATAGCTTTACTATTTATAATTGACATTAAGAATGCCTCATAATTTCTTTTACAAAGTCATGAATAGCTACTTTCTAAAACACTGCCAATAACATAAAACATTCTTTGAAATCTTCAGCCACAAAAACAGTTAAAATGGTTCCAAAACAATAAAAATTCTCCACTCTGTTATTAAGAAACAATAACTGGTTTATTATTTCTGGTTTTCTTTTAGCTTTTTACTAATTAATTCTACTAAAACATGATAAGGTTTAGTAGTCGATCTGAGTTATGTTGAAATAATGGCAGGAGTAAATTATTTTCTATAAATATAATTTGCCTAAGTATGGTCAGAAAAGTTTTAGAAACAACAAATTTTGGGGGTGCCTGGGTGGCTCAGTCAGATGAGTGTCCATTGGACTTTTGATTTCAGCTCCAGTCATGGTCCCAGGGTCATGCGATTGAGCCCCACATCCTACTCTGATCTGAGGAGAGAGCCTGCTTAAGAGTCTCTCTCCCTCTCCCCCTCAGTCCCTCTCCCCTGCTTTCTTGCTTTTTCTAAAATAAAAATAAATAAATAAATAAATAAATATTAAAAAAAAATGACAAATTTTGCCTAATCATTTTTCTACACTTACAGTGTGATAATATTAAACAGTAAAGGTTTTTGAATGTTTTTATAAATATTCTCTACAATTTTTGAAATTTCTACTTTTGCATGGTAATTAATAATATTAGGATGACTTTTATTTGGATGTCCTAAATTTAATTACTTGAGGCAACTGAATTTACTGATTACTTTGATTTCTTTCATTCATTCATATTTTTGAGCTGGGGACCACGTGTTACTATAGTGACAAAATGATAAATGGCCACAACTTTCAGCTCTGACATCAGAATAAATACCTCGTATTTATCAATTTGCACACAATTGATACAGAATAAATTACTGAACATTAGAACTGAACTATAGAAAAATGTACAAACTCTCCTTTTTTCCTAAACACAACCCTTGTATCATGTATGATTTGCAAGTGACATTAGGAATATGGTCTCTTAAATATATATCCTGTGGTTAAGCTGAGAAGTAGATACCCTAAATGTGTCACTTATAAGCTGGGTGGCCTGGGGCAAATTATTTATATGTTAGTTTTACAATCAATTAAATGGGAATAATGAGATTTCTGTAAGGATAAAGTGAGTTAAACATACAAAACATTTAGAAAACAGTTCACATGTAATTAATGTTAGCTAGTATAATATGATCATTATTATTAATTGCTATATCCAATAAATCATTTATTGAATTCCCTCTGACACATATATTCTTAATTCATTCAAATATTATATAGTAGAGCCCTGTCTCATTTATTGTTTTGATGATACTCAAAATTAACACAAATACTCTATCCTCTTATGAGTTCTCTTTGCGGACTTTTTTTGTTGTTGTTATTTATCTCAATTCATGAGCATATGTTAACTCGCCAACATGGAAAGAGAATGGTATCAGAATGCTGGAAATGGAGACACTCACTTCTACTTTAAACCGCCTCACAATATAAACCAAGAGCAAATTCTGTAGCTCTTTCTCTATGACTAAATAGTGGTGTTTACAGCAGGGAAAAACAAAACAAAACAAAAAACCCCAACAACAACAAAAAACAGAACATGTAGACATGTAGAAGGAGAAATTATTACATAAATTTATAAAAAGTATTACATTTTACAACATTGAGAGGGCATTATGGGGGAAGGAAGAAGATATGTTTGATTTTTAGCCCTGGATATTTTTGGGGGGAGGGTGATAGGTGATTATGTAACTTAGGAAGTTGATATGTAATTGATACTTTGCACAAAGAAGGTTCCATAAATCTTTTTTCCTTGGTTTAATCAACAACAAAAGTCCTCCACACGACTGCTTTAAGGAATGTGGAAAAAGTGTTTTTCTCCTCTATTCATGGTTTCAAAGTAAATATCATTCATGTTCAAAGTCATGTTTAAAATCAATGGCTTCTGTTACCCTACTGGAATTTAATATTTCTATCTTTCTCACTTTGACCCCTGAAGAGGGATTTCAAGTACAGCTTGCCTTACTTCCTGTATCCTCCAAGGTTCCTTTGCAGGTGTAACAGCTGCAGGTACTCCTGGACCTCGTGGAGTGTAATATGATGAATATTGTATGGATGCTGCTTCCTAGTTCTCTGAAATTAGTCACAATCAGGAAGGAATGAGGTACTCACTCCATATTGCAATGGTTTATTCTTAGGCAATGTCTTCTCTAAGCTGTTGTAAATCTTAGTTGTTGTTTTTTGTTTTTTTGTTTTTTTTTTTTTTCCATAGACGTAACTTGAGTAATTATGCCAATGGTCTCATGGCTAAAGGCACAGGCTCTGAAGTTAGACTGCCTTAGCTTTCAAATGCCTTCTCTTCTATCTATTCACTGTGTAAGTTCTGGCAAGTTACATGCCTTTTTCTGAGCAGTTGCCTCCTCTGTAAAGTGGGGGTAATTATAATGTGTCCCTCATAGGCATTAAGAAGGAGTAAAGGGCTGTAGGGAAAAAAAAACTGTATAAAGAAGAAATACATAGCTAAAAGAAGAGTTTCTGGTGTATTTTAAATATGAGAATTAGTTGAAAGTCTACCAAGAAGTTTGCATTTCCCTCCATGTTCAGTTTCCGGATCCTACTTTTACATTTGGCTGTACTGTGCTACAGCAGGGAATGTAGCCTAAAGCATTAAAATGGAAAATAGTGAAATAGGGCAGAATAAATCTCATGGCAGAAATAAATTTTAAATTTGCATAAAAAATTATAACTTAAAAATCAAGGGTGAAAAAAATAGAAAAAAATCATCTGACACCCGATAACATGATCTAAACTGTCTTTGTTGTGTTCTCTTTGAGGCAGCCCATGTAACTGGCTCATCAAAGTCTCAATGAAAATCAATTCCTTGGGGGGTCTCGGTGGCTCAGTCGGTTAAGTTGTCTGAGTTCCATTCAGGTCATGATCTAACGGCTTTTGAGTTGGAGTCTGCATCAGGCTCTGTGCTGACAGCTCAGAGCCTGGAGCCTACTTCAGATTCTGTATCTCCCTCTTTCTCTGCTCCTCCTCTGCTTGTGCTCTCTGTCTCAAAAATAAATAAACATTAAAAAATAATAATAAAAAATAGAAAACCAATTCCTTGTGTGTATGCTGTGTGAATTCTCTTTACCATAAAATAAGACCCCTAAGAATAAGGAGATAAATTGAGTTTGATCATATAGCCATTATTCATACAATGCATACTTCTCATTAAAGGCACAAGTTCACTGTTTGTGGAGGTATTATTTTTATGTTACTTTCTAAGTCCAAGCATAAAATGAATACACTATTAACTATACCTTACTTTCTCATTTTACAGTATTAATCTGATAGAGTTGTAACCCTGAAAATATTTTTCACCTACTTCATCTTGAAATTGAGTTATATATCCACACAGAAGTGTTTTTAGTAGATAAATTTATAGGTAATCTGCTGATTTATATATTTTATGAAATTTAGTGACTTTTCCTTCTGAATAAGAAAATACAGCATCTTTGATCAAATTCTGGACTTTAATGTCACAGGGCATAAGACTGAAAGAATATATGAGTTTCCAAGAACAGAATACAGTAAAGCCCATCAGTATCATGAAATCAGAACATCAGAACTGGAAATCTCAATTATCTTCTGAAATAGGAAAGGTATGCCTCTCTTAATTAGGAGAGTTCTGCTCCAGTGGTTTTATACATTCTCTTTTTTTTTCTTTTTTTAATAAATACTTTGTTGGAGTGAAGTGAGGACCAATGCCCAGCCACTCCCTCACATCACCCCACAATTGAAACTTACACCCTCTTAAGCCTCACCTCTTCTGCCCACTTCCAGCCTCTGAGGTATTGGTCCCTTACTCCAATACAACAGTTTGGGAGTTTGAAACTCACTATTGAAATCCAGCCCTTCTTTTTAAACTCAAATAAAGCAAAGGAAAGAGGAATAAAAACATTTTCTAAGGCAACATAGTGATTTAGTAGCTGAGACTGTAATTTAGGTTTCCGGCCTTCCTGTTTTGAGTTTTATAGAATATTCTCCTTTACTTTAAATAGCACACTATGAGTTAGTATCTGCTTAAAGTCTTCCTCAAGCTTTAAAATATTTTATTTGTATGAGTATACAAGAGATAAGGCACTGCATTGTATATGGAATTAATTCCAAGCAGAGGCAGTTTTATACTTACTCTTGTGTTGTTTCTTTCAGCTTTCAGTTCAGAAATTTCTTCTTCCTTTTCTAGAAGTTGTTCCCTACAAGCATTGAGTTCTTTTGTCAGTGCAGCAAATTCCTGAAAAGGGAATAAATACATTTGAAGACATATTTCAGATATAAAAAGAAATGTCCCACAGGGATAAAAAAAAATCAAAATATAAACTTCTGAATGTAAAAAATTGAAATAATGACTTCAATGACAGGAGTATAAATATATTGCTATTATTAAATTAATTTGGTTCCAATGGTCAGAAAATGCTAATCCATGATATTTAGCATTCACATTTTATTATAATATGTTGCTCAGATGAGTGTATAAAATATATTTCAAAATGTATCAGATACATCACATTGAAATTACTGATTTAAATTTGGCCAATTTTGTGAACAACTCCAAAAACCTCACTTTAATCCCTGTTTAGCAATGTTCAGACTGAGTATACTAAATCATCAAAAATCAAAACACAAAACAAAACAAAAACCATTACCGACAACAACAAAAATCCTACTAAATGCTATGCTATTTAGAGATTAAGATGTTCATTTATATGTTAACAAGATGAAAAAGGAGAATGTACCTCTTACAAAATAATAAATATCTAAGAGTTAATAAAATCATCTAGCAAATTATTAATTTATACATTATTCTGTTCTTCCCTTTGAAGCATAAGCACCTTGTGAACTGGGACTTTGTCTCGACTTCACTGCTACACTCTCAATGTCTAAGACATAGCGTGTACTCAGTATTTATTTTCAATAAAAAAATTAAGGGTTCTGGAGTAATCCTCTCTCCATGTGACAAATGACACTTTGGAGGAATCTTCAATGGCTTCCCCAAAATGGGATCAGAGATTGTATAATCTGGGTATTTTTACCATGAGGCAGAGAGTTTAGACACAGTAAAGATTACTTAAAAAGAAAATCAAGAAACTTAATTCAATTATTTGGCTATTCCAATGTGTAAACAAATATTATTTTAAAATAATTTTGAAGAATAGTAAAGAGATCCATGTTATTACAATGATCATTAAATTATTTAAAAGTGATTCTCAGTAATAAAACTGAGAATTGTTAAATCTTTGCCAAATATTTAAATATTTGGGAAAACGGCCCTGTGCTCAGAAGTCACTGTCAGAGGATCAAACATAAAAATGAAAATCAGGGAGACAGTTTGGTTAACCTAACCTCTCTAAAGGCAAATATAGTCAAAAGTAAGTGAATATGATGATTATGCAAAGCTGGGAAAGATTTAGGGTTTATATTTTTGTTTGCTTCAAACCATTTATTTTGTTGAGTTTCTGAGTGGCTATAGCCCAAGTGGGTACTTCAAAGACCTCAGAGCAGACTTAGAGCTTAGAATCAAGATGAAAGAATTCATTGTTACACTTAGGCTAGCATTATAGATAAATGTTTTCTCCCCCCATTGCTGCCTGCTTAAATGTTGTTGATAGTCTCTGAGCATATTCTTTAAGTGGAGAATGGAAATAAGCAACAAGTAGAAAATAATAAACATTTCCATAAAAAACAAAACTTTTTAAGAACAGCATAATTTTGATGGAGAAAAGAAGAAAGTGACAATTCCGTATTATATATTGTTAACATAGGCATTTAAAAGTAATCTTTATGGATATTACTAGACAAAACATAAATCGAATCTATATTTGACATCATATCAATTTAAAAAATATATCTGGGTTTATCTTTCTAGAGATGCAGCTTACTATATATGTACAGAAAGACAAAATACCAGAAGGAAGAAATATTTCAGAATTTTAACATGATATATTTCCAGGTGGTAAAAAAATAAGTGAGTTTTTTTTTTCTGCTTCCTCCTATGTATTTTTATCATCAAAACTCTCTACAATGAAGAAATATGCTTTTATGCTTAGAGAAGAGAAAAATACAAATTTATAAATGTACTGAAGCAATCACGTATTCAAAACCGAGGACGGCAATTGGTCAAGATGTTATTGGCGATAGATGACTTTGGATTTGTTTTATTTTTTATCATGGAACTGAATCCGAGCACGCTATTTGGTGACTCCTTGTATTAAGATTAATTTTAAATTTATTAACTTCCTAGCAAATTGCAGGCACTGCCTGACATTCCTTATCTCTTCTTGCTCTCCCCTAAATAACCAGTCGGGTAGTCTCATTCCCATTTGATGGCTGAGAGAACTGAAATACTAAGACTCAAATCTTAAGTTCATGAAGCTCACAACCCATAGAAAGAGGGTTACACTGTGAACATAGTTTTCTAGACCCCTTGTCTAGTGCTCTTCTACTATATCACTTCACCCTAGCTGTTTGTCAGGTTTATATGATTCAGATTTGAAGTGCATTTATCAGTAAGTTTCCCCCCCTTATCTGAAGAATTAGATAACCATTACGTAAATTATCCCTCTTACTCAGTCCAAAGGGAGTATGGGGAACTAGAAGGCCCAAGGCAAAGTATACCTTCCATGCAGAGTAACAAGAATTTGACAAGCACATTCTGTGTATCTGGGACTGCATTAGATGCAGACACCACATATAGAGTTAATCATCAAATGTTTTTATACTTTTCCTGTGACATTTATCTCCTCTGTACCTACTTCTCCATCCTTACTGTGAAAATGAACTGAGTTTTATATATCTTTTATGAGATAATAATTACACCAAAAATAATTAACACTGATTCAGCCCTTACAATATGCCAGGTACTCTGCCAAGCAATTTGTATGATCTCATTAATCATAATAAAACTCTGTAACAAAATGCTAGAATGTCACTAAATAAAACTAAACACTCATACATGCAATCCAGCAATACCACTCCTTAGCATTTACCCAAAGGAGTTAAAAAGTATGTCCACATAAAAATATGCACATAGATATTTATAAAAGTTTTATTCATAATTGCTAAAACTTTGAAAGCAACCAAGATGCCTTTCAATAGGTGAATGGATAAACTTTGGTACATTCAGACAATAGAATATTATTCAATGCTAAAAAGAAATGAGCTATCAAGACAGGAAGAGACACGGAAGAAACTTAAATGCATGCTACTAAGTGAAAGAAGCCATTCTGAAAAGGCTATATATACACTGTATGATTCCAACTATGACAAAAGCAAAACTGTGGAGATTAGTGAATGACAGGGTTTGGGTTGGGGAAGAGCACAGAGGATTTTTAGGGCAGTGATAATACTCTGTAAGGAGAAATGTTAAATACATGTCAATATATACTTATCTAAACTCAGAATCCACAACACCAAGAGTGAACAATTACCAAGAGTAATGTAAACTGTGGACTTTGGGTGATAATGATGTGTTAATGTAGGTTCATCAATTGTAATAGATGTACCATTTTGATGGGGGGTGTTGATAATAGGGGAGGCTGTTCATGTGTGGGGGTAGGAAATCTCTATACCTTCCCCTAAATTTTGCTGGGAACCTAAAACTGCTCTTAGAATATACAGTCTTAAAAACAAATCTCACTGAGGCCTAGTGAAAATAAGAAATTTGCCCAATGTTAGAGAGTCAGTCAGTGCTATAGATGATAACTTGTTTGTTTTTTCCTCCTGATCTTTCTAATTTGTCCTTCTTTCAGTCTTTGCAAAAAATTTATTGGTCTCAAGCTCACAAAACTTCTCAGAGCTTCCTACTTTCAAACACACCAAATGTAAACAGACTTTAACTTTTAAAATTGAAACCCTCTAAAACATGGCCCTTTCATAATTAATTTACTTTATCATTGAACAATAACTACCCTGTTGAGCAGGAGTCATTTTGCTCTGCCCTGACATTAGCATTTCATGTGAATTACTTAATCTCTTCCCTATTTTTCAGATGAGGATGCTGAGGCTTATTATGGATGAATAACTTGCTCAAGGTCACACAGTTACAAATAATCCACCCTGATTCCAAAACTCCTTAATTTCTGCAACACTGCCTTCTTTGGGCTGAAAATGAAAAATTATCAAATTTTTTAATAGTTCCAATTGATACAAACTTATCATCCTTCTTATCCATCCACCCACACAACATTTATGGGGCACCTACTACATTTCAGACCCACTGCTAGGTGCAGAGGACACAGAGATAACTTAACACTAGCTGCACTGACCTCCTAGGTCTTTCAGAATTCACATTTGAGGGGCATTAGAGATTTTTGTCACTAAAAACCCATCACTAAAGTTACACACACTTAACTTCTTAAGGTTAGTCTACGTTCTTAGAGACATTGTTGATTTACAGGTGACTCTGAACCTGTAAAGCCTCCTTCTTAGAAGGTCTGTCTTCTGCATCTACCACAGATTTTTCTTTCTTGTTTCTATTTCCACCTTTCCATTTCCTCATCTCTCTCTGTTTTTCGATTTCTTTCTTTCACATACTATCTCTTAAACATCCTCTTCCTATACTCCTTATATTTCCTTATACTCTTCCACATCCTCTCTGCCTAATTTATTTTTAAATTAGCAGTACACATTGTTAATGTTCTACAGTACCTTGTCCAAAATCTATCAATGCATTTACTAAATTGTTTTTAAAATAATTGAATTATGTGTTCATCTTCTCTAAGTAACAGTATGACCCTTTAATACAAGGTTGTTATCTTGCTTATTTTTATATTCTTAGGACTTAGCATAGTTCCTGACAAATTATAGACACTGATTCCTTGTTTTTACAATAAATGAATGGATCACTTTTGCCAAACTTTTTTACTATAATAGCCAAATGATTTTTAAAAGGTATCATTTGGTAGTTATTTCTTTTTCTGGTATCTTTAGAATTTGCACAACATATAACATGTCTGATATCCTTTTTACTTTGTAGCAGTTGTTTTTGTCTACATCTGAAATATTATGCTGTGCTATATTCTACACAGCAATGGCATTATTGTCTACTATGTTTTATTGCATGTATATATAAAGTGATACTATTATCCCAATAATTCATGCATTCAGATGTATTATTTATCCATTGACTATATTTTTAAAAAATGTTTATTTTTGAGAGAGAGATAGAGTGCAAGCAGGGGAGGAGCAGAGAGAGAGGGAGACACAGAATCTGAAGCAGGCTCCAGGCTCTGAGCTGTCTGCACAAAGCCCGACATGGGGCTCGAACTCACGAACTGTGAGATCATGACCTGAGCCAAAGTCAGACGCCTAACCAACTGAGCCACCCAGGTGCCCCTGTTCATTGGCTATATTATATTGTCTTATTCATTCTCAGAGAAAAAAAAAATACATATTTAATCCATGTTACTTCTCTAGCCTATTGTTTCCCAAACTATAGTCTATAGAACTGTATTTCTGTAAGATTTTCAGAAAAAAAAATCCATAGTCAAATGAATTTAGGAAGTGATTTATATTACATATATTTGCTGTTGGAACAACATTATGGACATCAGAGTATTAGAGATTCTGAGGAAAGCTGGCTTTGTGGCCGAGAATTGGGAACAACCTGGATTTCCATTTATAGAAAATGGGTGAATTAAATATAGTAAATGCACGTGATGGAATACTGTACAAAGGGCAAAATGAATAGGCTACATCTTTTTATAGAAATATGGAATGATTTCAAAAATATAATTTTAAGTGAAAAAGTTAAGAAACAGAACACAGTGTTTAACAGTATTTTCAGAAGCTGAGGACAACAAAGATAAATGTTATAAGAAAACTTCATTCATAACTTCACTGTTTCTGAGTTCAAAGGAGTCTATAGGAAGAGCTCAGTTTGCTTTGAATCACTGAGACAGGACTAGTAGATTAGTTACCAACCATAGGTCATATTCAACAACTTTTCAGACTAATCATTTGTTTTCCCAATGATAGTCTGCCAAAATTCCTACTTTTCCCCAGGGCCAAAATGACTTTCCGTACTCTATTTGTTTCTTGTAATTTTAAAGAGCGGTCAGGACACAAAGTGCCATGTAAGTACCCTCAAACCAAAGGGGATGTACTGTTCTTTGTTAACATATACTCATGCATCTGACACACACACACATGCGCACACACACGTGTACACACACACATTTCTATGAGCACTCCCTATGTACTGACACTATTCTAAGTGCTAGGTAGATGACAATAAAAGAGGCAACTTAAAATCTTTGCTCTCAACATGTTTATATACATTCAGGTATTCACCATTGAAGCAGCTTTTACTCAAGAGTGAATCATTTCTAGCTATATCAATCACACTAAAAACTAATTCTTCACAATGTAGATCAATTCCTTTAAAATTTAAAGCAAAAATTAACTCTTAGGACTGCATCAAAATCAAAAGCTTCTGCAGAGCAAAAGAAACAAACAACAAAACTACAAAATGGGAGAAGATATTTGCAAATGACATATCTGATAAAGGGTTAGTGTCCAAAGTATATAAAGAAATTATAAAATTCAACACCCAAAAGACAAGCGATCCAATTAAAATGGGCAGAAGACATGAACAGACATTTCTCCAAAGAAGGCATACAAATGGCCAACAGACACATGCAAAGATGCTCAGCATCATTTGTAATCAAGGAAACACAAATCAAAACCACAATGAAATACTACATAACACCTGTCAGAACGGCTAAAACAAACAAACGAACAAAAAAACTCAAGAAACAACAAATGTTGGTGAGGATATGGAGAAAAAGGAACCCTTGTGCACTGTTGGTAGGAAAGCAAACTGGTGTAGCTCTTGTGGACGGCAGTATAGAGGTTCCTCAAAAAAATTAAACATAGAACTAATCCTATGATCCAGTATCACACTACTGGGTATTCACCCAGAGAATATAAAAACACTAATTTGAAGGGTTATATGTACCCTTATGTTTATTGCAGCATTATTTACAATAGTCAAACTATGGAAGCAGCCTAAGTGTCCACTGATAGATGAATGGATAAAGAAGTTGCGAGATATATACACACACACACACACACACACACACACACACACACACACATATACACGCACACACACATACATAATTCAGTCATAAAAAAGAATGAACTCTTGCCATTTGCAACAACATGGGTGGTGGTGGAAAGTATAATGCTAAGCAAAATAAGCCAATTAGAGAAAGACTAATACCATATGATTTCACTCACATGTCGAACTTAAGAAACAGAACGGTGAACAAAAGGGGGAAGAAAAAGAGAGACCAACCAAAATACAGACTCTTAAGTATAGCAAACAGATGGTTACCAGAGGGGAGATTGGGGGGGGGGGGGAGATGGGTGAAATAGATAAAGAGGATTAAGAGTACACTTATCTTCATGAGCACTGAGTAATATATGCAACTGTGGAATCACTATATTGTACCCTTGAAACTAATACAACACTATATGTTAATGACATTGGGATTTAAATAAATAAATAAAGCCAGCCAAGTAGATAACTGTAAGAATTCTATTATATATGTATATATAGACAGAATTTTTTTGTTTTTTTAAAAATTTAAAGTATCATTTCTTATACACAAACACAAGTCATCTAGTTTCTGTATACCCCTAATTGTAATTTCCAAGTCTTATAAACTGTATGAAATCTAAAGTAGTCTATTTCAGCTGAGTTGCTAGTCTTACCTCTTTTCTCCTCTGCCCACATCATTCTCTTCTTAAGCTGTTATTTCTTGAGCATTTTATTATAGGCTTGGGATGTTGCTAGGAACTTTACATCTGTTATATCATTTATTCATCATGGCAGTCTTAGTCTCCCCAGAACACATATAAGAAAACTTGATTAAAAGAGATTAACTAACTCTAGCAAGGTCCATGCTAGATATGGCAAAGCCCAGGCCTGTCGGATCCCCAGAGCAGAGGTAACCTGCTTTTGTATCTTAAAAGTGGTTTTGCCTGTGTTTGCTGGGATGAGAGCTAAGGATGAACTTGAGAAATTCAAGTGTCTAAGCTGTTAATATTTGAAATAATAGCCTTTAGGTCAGTGACTTGTTCTCAACAGGTTTCATGCAAAGAAGCTTCTCTTGTTTTGGTTCCTAGATGTGTTATTCTCAAAGCGAAAATTACGAGGGCAGAATACAGATTGACTCAGTTCCAGTGCCTAATTACGTTCTATAGGAGTAACCTGGACAGAGGAGTGTTTAGATCAGAACTTCCTCTAGTCATCGTTTCTCTTCCTTTCTCCTCATGTCTCTTTTCACCTGGTAATTCCCTGAAGCCCACTAGGCTGTCCATCTTCAGACAGATGCAGAAATTTCTACTTTGATACATGTTCATTTTTAAGTGAGTTTTCTGTTATTTAATATTAAACATTGGACTGAAATAGACTACTAACACTCATTTCAGAATGTTGTGCTTACTCGAGGGGCTTTATTTGGGGGAAAAAAAGACATATTTTCTATTCAAACAAATGGTTGAAAGGCTTTATTTAATAGGTGAATCCTCACCTCAGAAAAGCAGGTCAGGAGAAGCTGTGTGACAAGAGGGAAATTCAACCTTTTAATTTCAAGTTACTGACACCAGGCAGCAGTCTCCAGAGTAATCTCTGACAATCCATTCATCATAATTACAATTTTAACCCTCTTTACCTTCCAATTAAACCTGCATTCTCTACTGTTGGGTGCCACTTAATTAATTAGCTGACAATGGCCTTATTTCTGCAATTTATCTGAGTATGTACTGGCTGAAGAAGCGTAAGTGAAAATCAGTCGGAGAGAAAAGAGAAAAAGGGTGAGCCGGAATTCAGCTTCACTAAGCACCACCAACAACCTCACCAACCACAAAAAAAGCATCTTTTAAGTTTATTCTCCAACCATCTAACATTTGTGCAAATCAAAAATAGCTCTGAGGAAAGCATATGGCATGGAAGCATGCTGACTTGACCATCTAGCATTTAAATTAGACAAAATTAACGACTTCAAAATGTTTTTATAATGACTTCCTTAGGCACTATCTCCAATTTACTATATTTTGGTGTCTCATCTTCTGAAAATTGAAAATTCTTCTAACAATTTTATTTGTAATGCTCAGTGGAAAGCTTTGGATTTTAAATCTACATTTCTTTGGATATAACTGCACATAAATTTACATGTATAAGGATACATATTTCCTTCCCTGCACCATAGGACATATTTTCTAGAACAAATTAATAGCAGAAATATCACATTGAAGAGATGAAAACAAAAAACAAAAAGTCTTAATAGAGTCTTTACATTATCTACATACACACACACACACACACACACACACACATATATATATATATCTCAGAATATCAGGTATAAATTCACAAGAGTCTGTAGATTTTCAGTATGAAAACAAAAAAGCATTTGTTTTAAAGAAATTTATATCCCATCTCTCTCTCTTTCTCTCTTTCTGTATGTATATATACATTTCTTTTTACTATTATTATTGCCATATTATGTTATGAAATCAAATGCAGTGTTAATGACCTCTGGTCTCATAATTGCCTCCTAGACTTGCATGAGCTCAGGAAAAGCTGTCACCCAAAATTACTGTGCGGAACAGCCATATCTCATGGTCAGCCTTGGGCTAAATGGCTTGCAGGTAGGCTCGCCTGCATAACTAATACAATTTGACAGGCACAACTGGACTCTCAAGAGTTTTCACAGAAATTGTTGAGTAAGGCTGCCCAATTTAAAAGGAAAATGAGATTTAAACTCCGTGCAAATAATATTTTGTGCCCCCTTGATTTTTATGTATCCATATTCCAACAAGAGAACTGTGTTGTCTTTTCCCTACAACCGCATAATAGCAAATTCTATTAATGTATTACGGTCACCCGAGAGATGTGAGTCTATTTAAAATCAATCAAGCTACAAGACTCATTTTATGCTAGATGTGGACACAGGTACCAGGTAACTTTTGTTTTCAAAACTTTTCCAATCAAGGAAACTGGCATCATCTAAAAAGTGGATATTTGTTGAAATCAAGGATAGGTGCTGTCAGGCAGGCTCGGGCTGTCTGACCATGAAGCCATGTTCTTACCGTGCCTCGCTTACTACATTTCCACTGAAATGTTCCCATCTTCTATCTTATCTCTGCTCTTCTTTCTACTCTTTAATTTGTCAGTCTGTGTATAGAACTGCCCCAGGTATCAGATGCTCTTTAAAAGCAGCTGTTAGAAATAATTCAGTTTTGTTGTTGAATCCCAGAGGACAGGCAATGCTATCATAGATTGGCTGGGGACATATTTAGAGGGAAGCACATTTTTCAGCAACCCCAAAATTGACTACTCTGCATTATGACTTCTGTGGGCCTTAAGTACTTTTGCCTTTGTGGGCCCCTTCATTCAAAAAAAGTGTTAAAAGCTGTATTTTGTGATTGTGTTGATATAAAGATTAATATAATCTAGACTGGACAATATTCATTTTTGCTTTTAATTTTAAAAGTAATTGGAACATTTGCATGTGCCCCTAAGAATATCGTGAACCCTAAGCAGTGCTTTTACTGTGCCTAATGGGTAAATTGGGCTTATACTCTGCCTACTCCTAGAAGTCATATGTGGCTTTCGGAGTGAAACAGAGCTAGGTTCATATCTAAACCAATAGTAGTGAACTTTTTAAGCCACAGTTGTCTATGTAGGAAATGTAGGTAGCAGTGCTTTCTTATTTGATGAGTGTGGGTAAAAATGAGCTCATTAGTCCATATGATTCAGTGGTTGTGCTCCTTCACATTTATCCAAAGGGATTGAAAAACGTAAGTCTGCAAAACTCCCGGCACGTGGATGTTTATACTAGCTTGATTCACAATTGCCAAATCCTGGAAGCAACCAAGATGTCCTTCAATAGGTGAATGAATAATAAATTGTGGTTCATCCAGACAATGAAATATTACTCAGTGGTAAAAAGAAGTGAGCTCTTGAGCCACGAACAACATAGATGAACTTGAAATACATATTACGAAGTGAAAGAAGCCATTCTGAACAGGCTACATACTACATGATTCCAGGTACAGTTTAAAGTTTAAACTATGGAAGACATTAAAAAAACAAAAAACAAAAAAACAGCAGTTGCCAGGAGTTGAGTCAGAGGACGTTGGCATGAATAGATGGAGTACACAGGATTTTTAGGCTGTGAAAATACCCTGTATTATAATATAATGATAGATACATGTCATTATACATTCCCCCAAATCTACGGAATGTACAACACCAAGAGTGAGCTGTAATGTAAATTATGGACTCAGATGACACTGATGTGTCAATGTAGATTCATCAATTATAGAAAATTCTTGATAATTGAGGTGGGGGCATGTGTGGGGGCAAGGAATACCTAGCAAATCTATGTACTTCCCACTTAATTTTGCTGTGAATCCAAAACTGCCCTACAAACATAAAATCTTAAAGTAAATACATAAATATGTAAATAAAACAATGAGATCATTAATATAAATGTGACTAGCATAGGTCCTGGTTACAACAGATGTCCAATTAATGATATACACTCTGTTATTTTTTAGCTACGTGTGGTTATTCTATATACACTTTTATTTTCTTCTAAGACCCAGTTTTCCATATTAGGATTTTATATTTAATTATATGCTTTAGAATATCATGAATTTTCTTTTCCCATTCATGGCAACTGACATGCAACTCAAGAGTCACATAACTGACTTAAATAAATCAGTTAAATAAATTTCGTTGAGATCCCTACTCCCTGCCATGCACACGTACTTTTCTTTTGGAAGATCCTAATAATAAATCAGGGAGGGCAGGAATGCTCTCAAGAGGAACAATAAAGAAAGGATCCCATTGGATTATTAGTGGAATAGCATGGTAAAAATGATAGACATTAATGTGAGAGTAAACACTTTTGTAAGAGAAAATGCCTTGTTGTACCTGTTTCCTCCTTTGCACCTAGTATATTCTTTCTCTTCCATTAATTTGGATAATATTACCAAAAAAACACATCAAATAACACTCTCTGTTCTCTTAAGCATAATATTAACGTCTGTAAAGACAGAAACTATGAGGAAATTCTCTGGACATCATAAAACTGTTCTTAAAAGCCTCCTAAAATGCATGTGACCTTATCTGCTCTAATTCCCTCCACACCTCATTGTATCTTTTGATCCTCCCCTGGGGCTTACACAACTCTCAAGATGTGAAATTACAAATGTGAAATTACAAAATAATGTATATTTGAGGAGCTTTCAGTGAACCCCTGTGTTGGTTGCTATGAGCTGTTGTTTGAGAGCAGCCCAGCTGCCTGCAAGTCTGGCTGGAACCCAGGGTTACAGCCTAAAGCCTTTTATAGATTGCCTGACTCAGGTGAGTGGGATGGACCACACTGAATGAAGAGCCCTTCCTCTCGGGATCTGGCTCTAAGTTTGACTAGCTTTCCAAATCCTATCTTTGAGTTGCTTCTGTAACTTCCAAATCCTGTTGTGCCTCTGCATATTATTACTGAAATCACAAAGACAGACAAACTCAATGGCCTAGAACTATGACTGACGTTACACACTCCAGGTATCTTTTTCCTTTAAAACTGCTCCAGCTCCCTCTTGTACTTTTACCCAAATGGGAATAGCCCTTGGGCCTGGGTTTTATTGTTTCAGATATATGAAAAAAGAGAGAAGATCCTCAGAGAGAAACCCTACCACAGGAACCAAGCCTTTTAGTTCTGTAACCCCATTAACAAGCTTGTCCTTGGGCTTGACTCATTTTATGGAAAGAGAGGGAATGAATCTTTTATTCAAACCAATGTCCAAAAGATATTTTTTTTCTTATTAGATGCTTGAAAATAATTAGAAAATTTATTAAAACTCAACATTCTAAGCACATTAGTAAAATCACCTGGCCCAGTAAGCATGGTAGCTAAAGCATGTCAGGGCTGAGTCATTGCCAACCGACAACTCTGTTGGCAGGAAAAGCCAATTTTCAACAGCTCTAACGGTGTAAAGCAGGAGGCATGTTTGACAAGATGCTGCGTATTAATTTAAAAGGCTTTAGCATCTGGTTAGGTAACACCTGCTGTGGCGAACATTCCCAGGCACACAAAATAGCATTCAAGCTGAATATTTAAATCTCCCCACATAGCCCAACAAGGCTCTAACTCTAAACAAAACAAAACTAAATCATGTCTCTAGTCAACAGAGTTATAATTATACAGCCAAAAATATTTGGGCTAGGACAGTGTTTGGTATCCACTGAGTTAAAATGTTCTAGTGGGTGCCCTGAAGTTAGAAAGGATATTAAAATATATTGTCCTGCCTTGGAGAATTTTACTGTATGCAGCATTTAGAATAAGAACACAGCTCAGAGAATAACACTTTGGGTCCTATTATGTTGTATTAACACAAAAATAGGCAGAATTTGTCAGTGAGAAGGGGGCGGGGGGGGGGGGGTGGCAGCCAAAAAAAAAAAAAAAAAAAAAACAGAGAAAAACAATCCAAAGAAAAGAGCTGGCAGGGATCTTCTAAGCACACTGTCTCTGAAAGGGAGTCAAGGCTCAAGGGTTATAGTCATGTGAGATTAAGGGTTAAGACAAGTACATGTGTACTCCGGAATTATCAGGACACACTAACATGACCTGGTGCCATAAATGTTCAAATAATGTAACATGTTCTGAGCCCATGGACAGCAAGACATAGTCTTAGAATAACTGAATTTTCTGGGCAGTTTCCTGCAGAGAAGAGACTTGCCCTGGTTGGCCTAGTTTGGATAACAGGTCTGCTTGACAATTCTATCTCTCACCATGAGTTAATAAATTAACATTTTGATCATTTCTTTATTGGCCCCATAAAATATTCTTGAATGCCTAATATACAGGAGGTCCTGTAATCTTTTCAGACTTTATAATATGTACAGTGGAGAAAAAGACATAGTAAACAAAGGTAGCCAAAGCAATTACCATACAATGTGAGAAATGCTGTATTGGGGGCTGAATCCAGGGTGCTCAGCATACACAAGCACAGATCAACCAAACCCTGCAGAAAGTATGTGTATGGAGGGAGCACCTGAGATGACAGGTGAAAAATGAGTAAGAATTAGCCAGGCAAAGTGTGTGCTGAGTAAAATATTTTCCAGATCAAAAAAACACCATGAACCACTTCCTGAAGTCAAAGCAAATGAACAAAGAAACAAAACACTTAAATATACAAAAACTGTAACACTCTTAGAACAAACCATAGGGGTAAACCATAATCTTGGATTAGGCAATGGTTTCTGAAATACGACACTAAAAGCTCAAGCAACAAAAGAAAAATAGATAAAATGGACACCATCTGCTATGACCTGAATTGTGTTCCCCCAAATTCATATGTTTAAGCCCTGTTTGCCAATGTGATGGTATCTGGAATTGGGGACTTTGGGAAATAATTAAATTGAGATGAGGTCATGAGGGTGAGCGTCTCAGGATGGGATTTCTGCCCTTATAAGAAGGGGAAGAGACACCAGACCTGTCTCTCTATGATATGAGGACATAGACAGAAAGCAGCCAGCCGCGTGCAAGTCAGGAAGAGAACTTGGCTATCCTGGCACCCTGAACTCAGATTTCCAGCCTCCAGAACTGTGAGAAAATAAATTGGTTTCAGCCATCCAGTCTAAGGCAGACCTAGCTTACACCACCAGAATTTTGACATCATGAAAAGGAATAACTTTTGCACTTCAAATGAAATCTTGAAAATGAAAAGACAGGGGCGCCTGGGTGGCGCAGTCGGTTAAGCGTCCGACTTCAGCCAGGTCACGATCTCGTGGTCCGTGAGTTCGAGCCCCGCGTCGGGCTCTGGGCTGATGGCTCAGAGCCTGGAGCCTGTTTCCGATTCTGTGTCTCCCTCTCTCTCTGCCCCTCCCCCGTTCATGCTCTGTCTCTCTCTCTGTCCCAAAAATAAATAAACGTTGAAAAAAAAAAAAAAATTAAAAAAAATAAAAAAAGAAAATGAAAAGACAACCCACAGAATGAGAGAACATGTTCTGCAAATCATATATGTGATAGTAAGAACTTGTTTCTAGAATATATAGATAACTATTACGACTCAATAATAAACGACAAATAACCCAATTAATGAAAAAAAAAAGTCTGAATAGATAGTTCTCTAAAGATCTACAAATGGCCAGTAAATGAATGAAAAGACATCCAATATCATTAATCATCAGAAATACAAATTAAAACCACAACGGAATGCCATTTCACACCCACTAGGATGGCTATAATCAAAAGATAAATAATAACAAGTGTTGGCAAGAATGTGGAGAAGCCTCATACACTGCTAGCTTGCTAGCTGAAATGTAAAACGGTACAGCTGCTTTGAAAAAAGTCTGGCAGGGTCTCAAATGGTAAAACATAGTTACCAGATGATTCAGCAATTTCACTACTAGAGATATACTCAAGAAAATGAAAAACATATGTCCACATAGAAACTTACACATGGATGTTCACAGCAGCATTATTCTTTATAGCTACAAAGTGGAAACAACCCAAATGTCCAACAATTGAAGAATGGATGGAAAAAAAAAATGTAACATATCAGAAAATGGAATATTATGTAGAAATAAACAAAATCCTGACACATGCTATAATATGAACACACCTTGAAAATGTTATGCTAAATTAAAGAAGTCAGCCCCAAGGGACCATGTATTGTATAATTCAATTAATCTGAAAGGTCCAAAACAGGCAAATCTATAGAAACCAATAAAGGCAGCAAGGAGATTGGAGGTGATAGTTAAGAGAAGCAGGATTTCTTTTCGGGGTAATGAAAATGTTCTAAAATTGACTGGGGTGATGGATGCTTAACTCTGTGAATCTAATAAAAGCCAATGAATTGCACTTTAAATGGGTTAATTACAATGCATACCACGTTTTTTCGTGCTTCATTTTATTGCTCTTCACAGAGAATTGTGTTTTTTTACAAATTGAAGGCGTGTGGTAACCCTGAGTGGAGCAAGTCTGTCAGTGCTATTTTTCAACAGCCGTTGCCTCAGTTTGTGTCTCTGTGTCACGTTTTGGCAATTTTCCCAATATCTCAAACTTTTTCATTATTATTATATTTGTTATGGTGATCTGTGATCAGTGATTATGACTCCCTGAAAGCTCAGCTGATGGTTAGTATTTTTTAGCAATAAAGTATTTTTAAACTATGTACACTGTTGTGGCAATGATGTGGAAACGTTGGGGTTCAGAGAGAATGATCAAGAAGGAATTCTTGAGATGTTTTTGGTGCAAAAAGGTGGTATTACTGAAGCGCAGGGACAGGACCTGTGGGCAGAAAGAGCCTCACTGGAGGTTTTCTTTTGCCTTTGTTTCCCACATTAATGCTATTGTACATTATAGTATAGTGCAGACACGACTTTCATATGCATGAGCAAACCAAAAAAACCTCATTGGACTCTCACTTTATTGTGATATTCGCTCTATTGTAAGTGGTCTGGAACCAAACCCACAATATCTCCCAGTTAGGCCTGTAAATGGTATGTGAACGATGTTTCAATAAAACATTTAAAAAAAATAGCAGTTCAGTATGGCTGCAGTGGAGTATAAGCTATGCTTGCTATTTGTTTTGGGCTTTGATGAAGAGAATGGGAGCGATGGAAGGGATTTAAGCAGGTAAATGACATTATCAAACCTCATCTTCCTTCATAGGAGTTTATCTGCCACTCACAGACATTGAAAAAAAACCAACATATTTCTGGACTTTCCCAACAAAATGCCAGTTGTTGGACCTTGCTGTGTTTATTAAGGTAATAATACCCTCGCACACTCTTTTTAATAGCCATTTGGTCTTCTTCTGGACACCTAATTGTTTCAATTTCAAAAACATTTGCTTGTTGGTATTTGAAAATTTTCCATTCCTATCCTTTTGATCATCTTGGTATTCCTTCCCCAGCAACAAAAGTTATTAAAAACAACACTTTACATAAGAAATATGCCATTGTTCCTTCTTTTGCCAGGGGACTTCCTCTAACATCTGAATCTTTCTGGTCAGTAGAAGCAAAAAGAATCTCAGAATACTGCTTCCTTGGGAAGCAATTTGTAAGATACATTTGTCAAGAAGAACATATATGGAAAAGCACTCACCTATATTCTTAACCTTTCAACTGCTCATAAGAAATCTTTGGCAAAGACTTGGCCAAAGTTAGGAAAAATCTTGACCTACCTGTATTGTACAGATATTTACTCATTTATAAAATAAGCCCCATCAATATTGAATTGCTACACAAACACACAGTGCATAAAATTGCATATGGATAGTAAAATGTACATTCAGCTACATAATTGATTTTTGCTATCTTACATCATCTTTCTATAGCGGTATCAAATAACCCACATGAGTATTGACATTCTATCCTCCCTTGCCTGGGACAACTTTAAATAACCATTTGTTTCATGAAGCAGCCTCACAATATTCCTCTTGATGCAATTTTAAGCAGCAGCTATTTACTAACCCAAACTGGTACCCAAGATGAATCCTACTTGCCATTCTGTTCTGGAATTTACTTTTTTTTATATCTTCAAAAAATAATAATAAATGTTTCAAGTAATCCGAGTTAGCAACTTCTATTATAGAAAGTTCTTCAACTGCAGAACCATGACTTAGATTATCATCATTTGTTTACGTGTATAAATTATGCAGAGAACAACATGGAAAAGCTACTTTATTTGACTGAGTGTCCATAATACTCCTTACTTGTTTTTTGTCTTGTTTTGTTTTGTTTCTTACGCTAATGTTGCTTGAGAGAAGGAAAAATAGCTATGAGTCAATGTATATATTCAGATGTTCTTTTTTCCCAGTTTTATCTTTTGGTGTAAAAATAGTTTATTTAATAATATACTTCAAGAATAAGAACATATTCTATGAGTGAGAACTTTACACAGAAAGAAGTAAGAGGAAGTTATAAATCTTGGGGAAGAAAACATTTTTAATACTTCCTTCCATGTTGAGTTTTTACATTTTTTAAAACAATACCACACTTGTAAATATATACTAGCACCCACTCCCATTGTGTAATAGTTTAATTGCTCTGAAATACAATTATTGTCTTCTGATTATGTTCTTTAAAAATCGTGCATCTGGGGCATCTGGGTGGCTCAGTCACTTGAGCATCTGATTCTTAATTTCAGCTCAGGTCATGATCCCAGGGTTGTGGGTTCGAGTCCTGCGTGGGGCTCCGTGGTGAGCATGGAGCCTACTTAAGATTTTCTCTCTCTCTCTCTCTCTCTCTCTCTCTCTCTCTCTCTCTCTCTCTCCCCCCCCGTCCCTCTTCCCCTGTCCCCCGCACTCTCTCTCTCATTCTCTAAAATAGAAAGTAAATAAAAATAAAAAATAAAACCCCGCTCTTCACAAGTAAGCAAAAATCACTTTATGTTTCTAAGTCTCTGCCTCCAATGTATTAAAAAAAAAAGCCTTTTAATTCCCTATAAATTTGTTAATTTTGCTCTATTTGAATAGATCACTCTTAGAATCTGTGTGGTAAAGTCAATAGTACATAGAAAAGGGAGACCCTGACTGAAGAACTTTGACAGATGTTGAAATGTAAATTGTTCAGAACACAGTGATACGTAAAACATAAAAATAAAACGGTCTTTTAAAATTAATGAGAATTTTAGGAGAGTTATCTCTCATTTTAAATTACTCATGCCACTCTTTGTTTGACTTTAATCTAGAGTCTAAATCTTCAGATCCCAGTAAGACAGAGACTAGAAGGTTTAATTCTAATCCAAGATAAAAATTTCCTCTTATACATGGTAAATTATGAGGGCTAAGAACTAAGATTTTCTTGCCTCTGTAATATAGTCAGATCCTCACACTGGGCCTGTCATAGAAATTACATTTGTTAAATAAAAACAATTTTTAACTGTTCATATTTAGTAATGACAACTTTAATGCAAGTTAATAAGCATTTTTAAGAAAAACAACAGAAAATTTTGTTTCTGATAAAGCTATTGAGGAACAAATTTTAAAATAGGCATACTAGTTTCATTCTTTTTAATTTTTAGATGTTTATTTGTTATTTTGAGAGAAAGAGAGCAAGCAGGGGAGGGACCGAGAGAGAGGGAGACAGAGAATCCCAAGCAGACTCTGCACTGCCAGAGTGGAGCCTGACGTGGGGCTCAAACCCATGAACCGCAAGAACATGACCTGACCTGAAACCGAGAGTCGGACACTTAACCAACTGAGTCACTCAGGTGCCTCTCATTCGTTTTAAAGTGTTATTCTTTAAATATTTTAAACTTATATTATGTGTATTATAATTCTAATATTCAATATCCTTGAGAATAGAATTTGGTATTTACTGTTTCTTCTGATTCTAGCACAAGGCAACTTAGTTCCTCTTATGACTTAAAACAGTGATTGCAAACTCATATTTGGTTTATCTTAACCTGTGGGAAGTCTGTAAGGTCTGGCTGATACAACTTTCTTCAGTGAGAATATATTTATCCTTCTGCTAAGCACTATGAAGCAGGGACTACTTTAAGTTTAAATAATTAATAAAAAGTATGAACTTCAACTCTTTTCAAGGGCAAGATTATGTTGTTAATCATGGTTTTTGCTGTGGTTTTTCTAAACCTAGTTTCCTAACTCAAGTTTATACTGATAGTCTTCCTGACATTTTTTTGCTGATGTCGGATTTATTCTAGGCTACCCTATCTCTGAGGGGTTAGCCATTTACTAGTCCTGGATTCATACAGGGTTTTAGTATCAATTCCCTTTCTTCCTCCCCTGCTCCCAATTTACCCCATTGCAATTAAACCCAAGTTGCCAGTTCTTCAGATTAGGAAATGTCTTCAGGTTGCTCCAGTCTTCAGAAAACATTGTACTGGTATTTTAGTGTCCTTTTTGGTGCATGTTGGCTTTTGTACTGGGAAGCTCTTTCAGACGTCTATATTTACCACATTGGCAGACATATAAGTTGAATAATATATTTATAGATATTTTATTAAATGATAAATACAAATCCCCATTTATTTATTCAACATTTGAAAAATGTCACATGCCAAAATTGTGCTGATATCACAAAGATGGCTTTTAAATTCTGCTTATAGTCTAAGGAGGTCACAGACATGTTCCAGATATACTGTGATATATATTATATTATGATAAAAATTAAATAAAAAAAAGTTAGGGATGTTTGGGTGGTTCAGTTGGTTAAGTGTATGACTCTTGATTTCGGCTCAGGTCATGATCTCACACTTGGTGAGATGGAGCTCCTAAGCGCAGAGCCTGCTTAGGATTCTCTCTCCTCCTCTCACTCGCCCCCTTCCCTGCTCACCCTCTCTCTCTCTCTCTCTCTCTCTCTCTCAAAATAAATAAATAAACTTTTTTTTTAAGTTTCTTTCTCTGTCTGCTTCTGCCCTCTCCCTCGCTTATACTCTCGCTCTCAAAAAAACAACAAAAAAAAAATGGAAGTTATTACAAAAAGTAGAGATGGAATTTTTCTTTAATTCAACTGTATATCATAAAAACTTATTTAGAACCTTCATTCATCATTGCTGGTGGGATTAAAAACTGGTGCATTCACTTTAGAAAGAAGTTTGGTACTTCCTCAAAATGTTGAACATCGAGTTACCACATAACCCAGAAATTCTACTCCTACTTATACATCCAAGAAAAATAAAAACACATAGGGTACACAAAAAATGTATGTGATTGTTCATAGCAGCATTATTCATAATTGCCAAAAAATGAAAACAAACCAAATTTTCATCAACTAATGAACAGATAAACAAAATTTTATCCAGAGTGACAGATCTATATTATGGAATATTATTTACCAATAAAAAGGAATGAAGTATGCGAAAATATACTACTTAAATGAATCTTGAAAATATGGTAAGTGAAATAAGTCAGTCACAAAACACCACCTATTGAGTGAGGTCAATTAAATGAAATGTCCATAATAGACAAGGAGTAGACCAAGAAAATAGTTCAGCAGTTGGCAGTGGTTTCTAGAAGAAGGAATAGAGAAGGATTATTAATGAATACAAGGTATTTGGGGGGAGGGGTTATAAAAATATTCGAAAATTAGATAGTCATAAAGGTTGTACAATTCTGTGAGTATGCTCAAGAACACTGAAATGTACACATTAAAGGGGTAAATTTTATGGTATGTAAATTATATCTTAGTAAAGTTGCTATAAAAACTATAAGGGAAATAAAGTTATACAAAACATTTAAAAATCAAAATGAAAAAGGACTTTCATAGAAGATAGTTTTCCAATTTCTGAAGTCTAGTATTTTCAGTTCTATAGGATATAGATTTCAAGTTTAATTAAATTCCTTTTTGCATACTTGGGAATTTTTAACATTATAGATGCATTCATTTCAAAGTACTTTATAGAATTACTGTCTGGTTTTTCTTTTGTTTTGTTTGTTCTGTTTGGTGAATATACAAAAATAAAGTAGTTCTTGCCCTTGTGCAGAAAATCTAAGTATCTCTAGGGGAGGAATCACTTTTTAAATGCTCTACTCTATCATTTGCGGTACTATATTCTTAAAGAACACTAAAAAAGAAGTGCGGTACTGCCTGGGTAAAGGTCATTTCCATATTAATAAATCCATTATATTCTAGTAATTTGAGTTTTTAAATAAGCCCAAATAAAAGACCTGGAATATAATTAGTTTAAAAGTCAAAAGCTCTTGAGATAGGTATAATGAATAAATCTTAAAAATTAGTCCGTAGTGTTTGGAGCCCAGCTCTCTGACAGACATGTTTAAATAAGACGTAGTTTCAAGTGATGTTGATTATCTGGTGGGG
Source organism: Puma concolor (assembly GCF_028749965.1). Classification (NCBI taxonomy): domain Eukaryota; kingdom Metazoa; phylum Chordata; class Mammalia; order Carnivora; family Felidae; genus Puma; species Puma concolor. The sequence continues at coordinate 37,928,800 of NC_141673.1, read as the reverse complement.
AAAACAAAGCAAATGAATAGTTATAGGCCAGAGCCTTATGAAAGAAACATGTGCAGAGTGCTACAGAAATACTCCAGAGGAAGTGGGATTAATGGTGAATATGGAGCCAAGAAAGGCTTTCAAAGATAGTTGTTTTCCTATTGCCCAGCATATTCCAACACTCAAAGGCTTTATTTGCTGTCATGCTTCCATATTATTCAAATGCATATATTGTAATTTAATTATACCTTAATAAATTGAAATAATAGCAACATTTCTTATGGCACCTTGAAAATAACCATTAGAAGTAAGAATACACATTTCATAGTAGGTCAGACCCTTATTTCAGCAAGAAATGCGTTAGATTATATTGAATCTTCTCAGCTTTCAAATCTCCATTCTAGGTTTCTGTTGGGTAAAATTTCATGGTTTTCTCTATTAAATATCTTCCATTAAAATATAAATATCATTGCTGATTTCAGGTGCTAATAATTTTATTAAGGGCCTAAGCTTTAATAATTACCTAATGTTTGGGGCACATTTGTGGGTCAGTTGGTTAAGCATCTGACTTCGGCTCAGGTCATGATCTTGCAGTTCTTGAGTTCAAGCTCTGCGTTGGGCTCTAACAGCTCAGAGCTTGGAGCCTGTTTCAGACTTTGTGTCTCCCTTTCTCTCCGCCCTCCCCTGCTTGTGCTCTGTCTCTCTCTCAAAAATAAATAAAAATTAAAAAACCTAATTTCCTAATGGTTGAAAATTCCATTTAAAATGTAATTATTTTGGGGGACACCGATTTTTTTTTGATTTTAGGTTTGTTCTGCTTGGGTGAAACTTGCTGCAATGGATTGAAGGAGTTGAGGCATTGGCCAAAGTGCTTCATTTAGGGCCTCAATTTTTGTTTTCAGAAATAATTAATATATTAAACTAATTCAAATTTTATCCATTATTACTGTGAAAATTGGATCGACAGTGAATTAGTTATCTTTCAACATCAAGATTTCCTAGAGAAAAATTACCTTTCAATACCAAGCTTTTACTGAATGAAAAAATGGAAACTTCTGAAGAATATTTCCTCTTTTGACTTTGTATTTTATTTCAGTAGTTCATTGAACAGAATCTGTTGTATTGTCATACATTTTCAGCATTAGAAATTAATTTTTAAACACAATGTAACTCATAGGAGCAATAAAAATAACAGAAAACATACCTTGCACTATATTTCAAGCATTATCTTAGGTACCTTGTATGTATTGACTTACTTAATAATCACAATTTCATATGGTATCGCTACCAGGATTATCTCACTTTGCATGTGGAAAAATGGAGGCACAGAGAATTAAACAATTTTCCCAATGTCTGATATGTTTTAATGTCTTATATGGAGGAGTTAATACTTGAACCTAGTCACCTGGCATCAACTTTTTTAAGCATCACACTGTGTGTCAATCTCATTTGTTATAACATGAACAGTGGTAGCTCAGTCTAATATAAAAGGCAGAGAACTTCAGGATGTAAGCTCAGAGAAAGGGTAAATACCCATGGTAGCTCTAGAAATGATATTACCAATGCATTTTTCAGGCAAAAATTGCTTTAGAAAAAGTATCTATTTACTATAAACATATACCAATATCTTGTTTTATTTTTTGTTTGTTTTGAGAGATGTGTCTGGGCAGGGGAGGGGCAGAGGGAGAGGGAGAGAGAGAGACAGAGTCTTAAGCAGCCCCCATGCCCAGTTCAGAGCCTGACGCAAGGCTCCATCTCACAATCCTGAGATCCCGGGCTGGACATTTAATGGGCTGAACCACGCAGGAGCCCTGTAGATGCTAATTTTAAGCTGCATAACTCTATTGAATAAACTTACACAAATATTTTCAAACTTGGTTGCTGAATCCTTAACTCAGCTAGTGATTACTTCTTAAAACTAACAGGTATGCCATGTTTCATTCACATAATTCACACTAGCAGTAATAGGAAATTAACTGTACATCTTTAGCTTAGAAGAGTCATGCTCATATCCACTCTTGGCTGGTAGGAATCATTATAATAATAGTAGATAACATTTTTAGTCAGTCTAAATATATTATTTTTACATAACTGTCAACTCCAATCTGTTGATGAGAGAATGCAGTCAAACTAAAAGAGAAATGTTTTTTATGAAATATTAATTTTTACTTTTAAGTAAACCTAAAAAACATATGCCACTCACCTCATGTCCTTCTTATTTTTTTTAAACATTTTTAAAGTAATCTCTACACCTAACTTGGGGCTTGAACTCATGAACTTGAACTCATGAACCTGAACTTACGTCCTTCTTATAGTCAAATAATGAATCATGTGAAATTCTGGGAACTTCTTTTTAAAATTTCTTTAAAAATGTATAAATATAGGGGCGCCTGGGTGGCTCAGTCGGTTAGGCGTCCAACTTCAGCTCAGGTCACGCTCTCACAGTCCGTGAGTTCGAGCCCCGCGTCGGGTTCTGGGCTGATGGCTCAGAGCCTGAAGCCTGTTTCCGATTCTGTGTCTCCCTCTCTCTCTGCCCCTCCCCCGTTCATGCTCTGTCTCTCTCTATTTCAAAAATAAATAAACGTTAAAAAAATAAAATAAAATAATGTATAAATATAAATATATATATACATATATATATGTGTGTGTATATATATATATATATATATATATATATATAATTTTATTCAATGGATATTCCTGTTTTGCAAAACATAACGTGATCTCTACTTTTCACAATGAAAAGCATCTGAACATTCACAACACTGTGTGCTGAATTTGAAGCATCTGGAACCTCATCTGGCAATGGATAGACTAATCTATCAGGGGTCAATTTGTCACTGCCCTGTTTACATGAAGGAGAAAGGTGACTTCTGGGAAGGTAAAGTAGCAGAATGGTTAAAATTTTCAGCTCTGGAGGCAACTCTTTGTGTTAGAATCCTAGCTCCATCTTTTAGTAGTTGTATACCCTTGGGAAATTTGCTTTTATCTTTTTGTGTCTTACCTTATTACCTATCTGAAAAATAGGGATAAATCACAGAACCAAACACACAGTTTCATTAAACACACACTGTCTCTGCAAGACAAGTGTAAGTACTTGCTAAGTATTAACTATTTATTATTGTTGGAACAAACTCATAGCTTATGGCTTTAAGGACAGGACACTCATGTCACAGGTCATTGTAGGAGTAAGCTATATGTCCCAAAACCCCACTTATGTATAGGGACTGACACTGTCACTTTATTATTTTTTTAAATGTTTATTTTATTTTTGAGAGAGAAAGCATGAGTGGGGTAGGGGCAGAGAGAGAGGGAGACAAAGGATTCAAAGCAGGCTCTGCACTGACAGCAGAGAGCCTCGTATGGGGCTTGAATCCACAAACCATGTGATCATGACCTGAGCTGATGTTGGCTGCTTAACCGACTGAGCCAACCAGGCACCCCTGACATTGTCACTTTGATCATCAGCTTCCGTGACTGGTATTTCATATCCACAGTCTCAGATCCACCCTCAGAATTTTATCATAGCGATGTCCAGCTATTTCTGTTATGGCAAGAAAAACACCCAGTAATATTGGGCCTACTATCATGATAAAGACATCTGTTTGATGGCTAACCTGATGTATAAAGGATCTGGACAGAACTGAACAGAAAGAGTAATTAATATAAATGGCCATAGAAGACAAAAGATAAAGATTATACAAATAATTTGCAACGTGTGCGGGGGTAACAAATCTCAAAATATGATTTCATGATTAACATTTGCCCTTCCACTTAAGATTTGATACTTAAATCAGGGATTTAAAAGACATGTAACACAGTTAAATACTTTATTAAAACATTAATCGTGGGGTGCCTGGGTGGCTCAGTCAGCTGAGCGTCCGACTTTGGCTCAGGTCATGATCTCATGGTTAGTGGGTTCAAGCCCCGTGTCAGTCTCTGAGCTGACAGCTCAGAGCCAGGAGCCTGCTTTGGATTCTGTGTCTCCCTCTCTCTCTGCCCCTCCCCTGCTCTCTCTCTCCCTCTCTCAAAAATAAATAAACATTTAAAAATTTTAAAAAATGCATCAGTGTCTGAAGTAAATGAGTTACAGCTATACTTTTATGTCATTTTATTTCAAAAGCAATAGAAATGTGAGTTCAAGCCCCGCATCAGGCTCTATGCTGACAGCTCAGAGCCTGCAGCCTGCTTCAGATTCTGTGTCTCCCTCTCTCTCTGCCCCTCCCCCACCTGTGCTGTCTCTGTCTCTCAAAAATAAATGTAGGGGTGCCTGGGTGGCGCAGTTGGTTAAGCGTCCGACTTCAGCCAGGTCACGATCTCATGGTCCGTGGGTTCGAGCCCCGTGTCGGGCTCTGGGCTGATGGCTCAGAGCCTGGAGCCTGTTTCGGATTCTGTGTCTCCCTCTCTCTCTGCCCCTCCCCCGTTCATGCTCTGTCTCTCTCTGTCCCAAAAATAAATAAACGTTGAAAAAAAAAACTAAAAAAAAAAAAATAAATAAATGTAAAAAAAAAATTTAAAAAAATTAATCATTACTGAGAATTCCAGCATTTATATATGTATATGAACAATATAGTACAAAATAGAATTTTGATGGTCTTTCATTGTCTTTTCCCATTATTTTATTATTCCAGTTAAAAAAAATATTTGTATTTGGAAAATAGGATCAGACAGTCACATACAGAGCGTATGATTATAATGAAGCCAATTTTTACTAGTAAACATGTAAAATGTGTAATAAGCACTTCCGTTATATATTTCCTCCCACCACCCCTATTTAAAATTTTTATCACCTAAAATTTTCACTTTGCCATTTTAGAATTTATTTATTTAATTGAGACATAACTGACATTATATTAGTTTCAGGTGTACAATATAATAATTTGATAACTGTATATATGATGAAATAATCACTGCAATAAATCTAATCTACCATTTTAGCAACTTTCAAATATGCAACACAATATTACTAACCATAGGGTCCATGCTGTGCATACCCATGACTTACCTATTCTATAACTGAAAGATTGTATCTTTTGAGCCCCTTCAACTATTTGCTCACTCTCTAACCCATCTCTGGCAACCACCACCAATCTGTTTTCTGCATGGGTGAGCTTGTTTTTTTTTAAATTATTATTATTCCATATTTAATTTAATTTAGATTCTACATTTAAATGAGATCATAAGATATTTACCTTTCTCTGTCTGCCTTATTTCACATAGCATAATGCCCTCAAGATCCATCCACGCTGTCACAAATAGCAAGATTTCCTTTTTATGGCTAAATAATACTCCATTGCATGTATGTACACACACACACACACACACACACACACACACACACACACACACACACACTCTGCATTATCCATTGATCCATTGATGACACTTAGGCTGTTTCCACATCTTGGCTATTGTAAATAATGCTGAATGAACACAGGGGGTGCACATGTCCTTTTGTAGGATTCATTTCTAAAGACTGTGTGCTATATATACATCCCTGTTCTATTATAATTGGAAATTTCACTGAAGTTACCAACAAACACAGATACAAACACACAAATTAAAAGGGACGGCAACAAATAATACAAAAATTACTCCCTGTCTTTTGTCATAATATCCAACTGATTATCATGTTCTGTCATTCTGCTTTTTTGATAGCTCTTGTATATATCACCCTTTCCTTCTCAATTACTATTATCTTAGGTAACATCAAGATTATTTTTGACCCAGACTCCTATCAACTCTTCATGCACCCGGTGCCTTTTCTCTCCACATGAACACCAAAGTGATCTTTCAAAAACAAAATTATCATCCTGTGACTCCTCTGCTTAAAATTCCTGTGTAATCTGGTTCCTGACAACGTTTGAGTTTGGTCACTTAAAAGCTCATGAACTTACAGCATTTGCCTAAGGCACTGGATCTCACTTATTTTGTTCTGTTTCCTCTGCTCATGTTGACCTTGCTTGCCTTGTCTAACTGAACAACTCCTCTTTGTTGTCTGAGACTTAGATGCCATACCCTTTATTCTAAGAACCCTGTCTTCAACAAAAAGAATTTAGAAATCTGTCCTGAGGTTTCCCCTAGACTAGGCAATCTATTTATGGTACTGTAATTATGTGTGCAGATGTCTAACTCCCACACAAGACCACATGACTCTGTAGGGCAGAAACTGTGGTCTTTTTATTGTTCTAACCTTCTCACATGAGGTGTTTGACCAGAACAGAATCTAATGTATTTGGATGAGTAATAAATAATGGAGTAGAGGTAAACTGAGCACAGTACAATGATTTTAAGTTCACAGAGATCAGTCATATAAATAAGACCCTGCTTTACTTTTACAAATTACTTAGACCAGATCACCAATATTCAATTTTTATTTGATAAGATATACTGTTTACCATATTGTCACTATATTTTAATTTGGTAACACTGAGAATTACAAAAATGATAAACAGTATAAATGGGCATTGTTAATTACTCAGGTAGTTCATGAATTTTCAGGTATTCAAAGTGGCAAAGTAGAGAAAAAGCTCAAAAATGGTTCTCTAGTAGCTCAGTATTCTAGCAATAATATATAAAGAAATTATTAATAAATCAAAATATTTATAGCATACATTTATTTTTTAAAGTATTTTACCAAATATTTTGAGGGTAGCAGAAAAATTCAAGATATTTTTCCCACATTCAAGGACGTTATTTCTGATGAAATAAATATGTTTATTTGGATGTTTCCATGTGTATATGTTTCAAAGTACCATTTTAAAGCATTCAAAACAACACAGAGAAAAATTATTAGACAGTCTGGATCATGGAACAGGTGGTCAAAAATATACTTAAAAAAAGTCTTTTTCTTGCTTTTCTGCTAAATAATTACCATACCCCATTACCACACAATCCTGAAAAAACAATACCCAAACTTGTCTTAGATAAAAGTTTAATTTTCACATAATTTAAAATAATTCAACTGTTAGTTGTTACTCCCTATATAGTTTTTGCTGTGAAATAAAATTTCTATCAAGTACTTTGAAATTCACCTATGAATCATAAATAACAATTCAAAACATCGCACAAGTGGAGGTTGACCAGAATGTGCTTCAACTTTTTTTTTTAATGTTTCTTTATTTATTTTGGAGGGAGGGAGACAGAGAGAGAGAGAGGGAGAGAGAGAGACAGAGAGAGCAAGCCTGCTTGCAGGCATGTACGTGCAAGGGAAAAGCAGAGACAGAGAGAGGGAGAGAGAGAATCCTAAGCAGGCTCTGTGCTGTCTGTCAGCATGGACACGAACCTGTGAGATCATGACCTGAGCCAAAATCAAGAGTCAGACTAAGTTTAACCGTCCGAGCCACTCAGATGCTCCAATACTGGCATACTGCTATTAACTAATATGACTTTATTAGGATTTCACCAGTTTTTCCACTCATTTCCTTTTTTTTTTTTTTTTTTCATTCTACAGTTCAATCCAGAATACTCTATTGCCTTTAGTTGTCCATCAATTTTGTGATTTTCGGAGTTTAAATCATATATCTTGACTAAAGATAATATAATTTTGCTACTTTTCCTTCCTCCCAGTCATCTGTTTCCTATTCATTTCAATAAAATTACTGTGATTTTAAAAAGATTCTTAATGTTTGCCAAACAACTCAATAAATGTATAGATCTGCTGAGTTTCAGGAGGTAGGTTTAAATGAAAGTCAGAAAGAAAACTTTGGGAAGGGATAATATGATCAACTCTTCTGAAGTTCATACGACAAATGAACATCATAAGACCCAGTAGAAGAAATTACTCTTCTAAAATTTCACAAAAGCATTTTATACCACAAAGTTAGAGGTAAATTAATCTGATTGCTGCCTGACGTACAAATTCTTAGTCTTCACAAGACAGAATTCCTCTTTGTAGAAAATCAAATTACCTAAGAATTCTAAGATCAGAGTTAGAGAGAGGTCATGGTAAAAAAGGTCAGCAAGAGCACTAACTTTGATACAGGACACCTTGCACTGTTGTCTCTTGACATCTGTGAGCACCATAGAGATTAGCGAGATGTTGTGCGGCACCATCTCTCTTATTTTCCCAAACTTCCCGACTCGTCGCATATTTGTGTTGCTTGTAGATGAGCTTCTCCTTGATTTTACTTTAGCTATGAAGATTTATTTATGATCTGTACAAACTATCTTACTCCACTGAATGTCATTTTCCTAAGGATGAACATTTTACATTGTTTTGTTTTATACTTAGTTTTCCTTTCTTTATTATTATTGTTCTTTAAAATAAGGAATTTATACATATGGTAAAAAATCAAGGTTTACAAGGGAGCTTATAGGGCAAACAAGCAGACACCCTCCCCCTTTTCTAGGCCCAGACCCCAGAGATAAACTCTTTTCATCATTTACGTTTTGCTTCTTCTGGTGGCTACATTTGAAACTCTAAACAACATATTAACACCATATTAGGAGCAACTCATCAACTTATCTTTGGAAAATATGGAAATTTACGCTATACTCAGACATCTGGCTCTTCTCCAACCTGGTGTCTGCTCTCCTTCCCGGTTTGATAGTCTTTATCTTCACTTTTCCCACAAGACACCTTTGTAATTTAATACTATATTAAATATCCCAATTCTTGTTCCACTGCTTTAGACAATGCTTTTGTTCTCCTTTTCCCATTATGCACAATAGGGTTATTATACCCCTATTTCTTCCCTGCTGAGGAAGAATGCACTGAGCCGCCCAGGCGCCCCAGATCCTTCTAACTCTTGCTGCATAGCTTGCTATTGATATGCTCCCCACCTATCAGGATCCATTTTGTATTCACCAGTATAGAAAAGGCTACTCAGATATTCCCCCAGTTAGAAACAAGTGAACTCTCCCTCCCTTTTTCTCTTTCTCTCGTTCTTATCTATTATCTATTTCATATCCTCATACTCCCTGCCCCCTCTTTTTTTACTTATTGTCATGGTCTTCATATATACAGATATATATAGATATCTCTCTCTCTCTCTCTCTCTCTCTCTCTCTCTCTCTCTCTCTGTCTCTATCTCTCCAGGTTCTCCATTATAAGATCTTCCTCATTGTAGGAACTAACATTTTCATGGTATCATGAATAAACATGTTAGCAGTTTTGAGCACATGGTAGATGCTTAATAAATTCATGTTGAATTAAACTAATTAGGTAGTTTAGAAATACAAAACTGGAAGTTACAACATCTGCTGTTTCACAGATGAGTCCCTGGGAATTTTAGGAGCTAACAGGTTAACCCTTTGGAAAATTCTAATTTTATTGTTGTTGTTGATAATTCATTTGGGGGCATACAGCTTTTAGGATATTTCTAAAAATACCATCCATTAGAAATTGCAAATGCAAACAGCACAAACTCTGCATAAACATAAACACCTGCCTCAGTGGAAGGGCATTATTGCCAAATAGAGAGAAATGCATCCGGGCCATTAGCGCATTCTTTTCCGTGGTTTGTCTCTATCACTAATTTGCCATTACTAATGTTTCTAAATAGCAACATACTATCTCTTGTAAACTGGATATTTATGTTTGAGAACACTTAAAAGTAAAAGCACTAAATACAATTAAATGTTTGCTGAAGTTTGTATATTTAAAACTTATAGAAATTCTGGGTGTCAGATTCACATTCAACAGATAAAAGTTAATGCTGGTAAGTAGCTCTGACTTTGACTTTGCAGGAGAAAAGGCAACAACAAAAACGTCTGCAGCCTTCTAAGACTTCCAAACCATCAGATTCCCTGTTACAGCACCTTCCACCTCCTACCTTTCCAACCTGACATTTTTCCTCAGTCTTACTTTGTTCTCATTTCATCCCCCTGCTGATGACATGCAGACATTTGCCTATACGTGTTCCATTGATTCTCCTCATGTTTAACATTCTCAATTCATTCAACTTACTTTGAAGCATAACTCCTATACTCAATATCTTTTAATTGAAGGAAATGATTCCCTAATTTGTCAACTGCAAGCCATTATCTGATTTCATTTCTTCTAGGCTTCTGACTTAATTCCCGACCTCATCTCCAGCCATTTCCTACTTGAGCATAATGCTTCTCTCACCCATCCTCTTATCACACCAAATTCTCACCAGCACATGGACTTTGCATTTGCTTTTCATTATGCCTGGAATGTTGTCCTCTTTTCAATACCATCTTCTGAGAGAGGTCTTCCCTTTCACCCACTCTAGGTTAGGTTTCTGCAACCCTTTCTTACCAGTTACTGCATCTCTGCATTCTATCATGCTTCAGGAAAATTATTTTCTGCTCTTTTCCCTGAATTCAACATTACTTTTCTTTTTCTTTCTTTTATTTTAGGCTTCATCCCCCACGCTCCTGAAATAATTGCCAATCCAGGTTCTCTATCTTCAGTCTTTCTTATGTTTAATTAGTCTTACACCCATAACGTTGTCTATTCCAACACTTTGTTTAGCATTTCACTCCCACATTACCCCATCGAAATATGTCACCTCAATGTTTGATGAAAACCCCTGGCCTATCAGATGAAGTGAAAAGCTCTCAGCCCTTTGTTCAACGTCACCATGTACGAGCCTCTACCTACAGTCCTAAACCATAACTTCCCTCCTTCAGCAGGGATACTCTGCTCAGGAAGAAAAGCATGTTTACACACATTCCTGCCTGTTCAGTGTAGTTTCACATCACTTCTCTTGCCTGGATCATCCTGTTACTCACTTTCTACATTGCTAAATTGTATGTTCTTTATTTAAAGTCTAGCTCATGTCCTACAACTTCAAAAAATACTTCTCTAACTGTCCTAGAATTTAGTGATCAATTCATTTTTTCTTCGTAATTACTCAAACCTAAGCAAAAACAGTTTGGTGTCTGAATTATCTTCTAAATTGTCTTAGGAAAAGAATTATCATGTAGGTATTATGCTACTAAGGTTTGATACACTAAAATCTGCACACACACACACAAAAGAGGGCATGCAGGAAAATCTCTTGTTTTTGTTTTTTTCAAAAATTAATAATTCATGGATTCACTCACTCAAAAATATTGACAGGCTTCCTAGAAGAGGTTTGGGCACTCTGACAGAGAATGGAAATACAGTAGCTGACTATATTCAGTCAAACCATACAAAAAAACTTGCCCTTGGGAAGCTTGCAAGGGTTGGTGGTGGGGATCCTTGCACAGATAGTGGAAGGGGCTGGAAAGACAGACAATAAGGAAGACAAAGGCAAATAGAGAAAATATTAGATGGTGGCGAGTACTAAAGGAGTAAAACAAAACAGGGAAGGTGGAAGTGCAATGTCGATAGGAAAGGAAGAAAGTACTCAGGGATAGTGTGACATTTGAGCAAAGACGTAAAGATGAGGGAGTAATCATGTGGATACCTAAGAGGTAGAATATCATATCATATCTGGTATGAAAGAAGGGCAAGTACAAAGGACAGAGTAGTTTGGGTGGAGTGAGCAAGGAAGAAAAGCAGGCCAGTTCCCAGAGGTAACTTGGGACTCAAGTATGTGGAACACTATAGGCTGATGTAAGGATTTGGCTCTTGGAAAGCAATTGGAAGATTCTGAGCAGGGAAGTGACATGACCCAATTTCAGTGTTAATGTAATCCTTTGGGCAGCTGCTTGTGAGATAGATTGAAGTGGGGCAAGAGAGGAACACCAATGACAGTGCAACTGCAAGAATCCAGAGAGAGGTGATGGTGACTCGAACCAGAATATTAGCCATGGAAGTGACTGAAGTAGCCAGTGTATAAAAACTATACTGTGAAGATAAATCCAACAGGATCTGTTGAAAAATTATATGTGGGTGTGAGATAAAGAGATGAGTCAGTGAATTTTGGCCAAAGTAACTAGAAGAACAGAATAGAGATGCAGAAAATTTTGAAAAGAGTAGGTGTGTCACAAGGGTAGGAAGTCAGGAGCTCGGTTTTTGATATGTTAAATTGAGATGCCATTTAGAAAACTAAGATGTATTTTTGTTTTAATCTGAAGTTTAGGTCCAAGCTGGAGACATTCATTTGGGGAGTCATTATTTATAAAATGGTAGTTAAGTCTATAATTCAGCCAAACTCACCAAGGTATGTAATAGAATGAATAAATAAAGAAGAGGGCCAAAGACTGAGTCTGGTGTACTCCTCAATACCTAAACATTGGGATAAGGAGAGAGCTAATAAAAGAAACTGAGTCAGAGTGGCCAGAGAGGGAGGAGAAGAACACAGAAGTGTTATTACCGGAAGGCTGGAAGATGTTGCAGGAAGAGAAGTGTGCCAAGTACCCTTGAAGACTAAAATTTAATCACTGGATTTGGCAACATGGAAATCTCTGGTGTTCTTGACATTATTAGTTTCTCGGGAGAGATGGGGCAGGAGACTGAGAGAATTTGAGGAGGGAAATTGGAGACAATGAGCATTCACAATTTTCTGAGTTACTTTGCCGTAAAGGAAGTGAGAGAAATTGTGGTGAGAAGCGTAACTAGAGCCACAAGTGAAGTCAAGAGGGTTTTTAAAGACAGTATTTGCATGGGAACATTTTCAGAGTTTTGAACTTTGATGGAAAAGACAAGGAGAAAGAGAGGAAGATTATTGAAAATGCATTTTGAGCAGGCAAGAGGGGAGCTGAAGAAGGGATTTATCTCTGCCAAGAACAGGACCAGTTTCCCATAGTAACAACAGAGAAGATAGAACAGGGGCATAAAGTGTAAGGAAATGGGATGTGATGATGGGAACTTCAGTTTTCTTGGAAGAAGAAGTAGAAACAATACTTAAGAATGAGAATGGGAAAGGCACTGTCACAAATATGAGAGAAAGTGACAGTTTGACAAAGTTTAGGGCACTGGCCTTCAAACATATTTGTTTAATTATCCCCTATGAAATTTAGGGAATGTAACTCCTCACACATCTTTTTTTTTTTTTTTTTTTTTTTTTTTTTTTTTTTTTTAATTTTTTTTTTTCAACGTTTATTTATTTTTGGGACAGAGAGAGACAGAGCATGAATGGGCGAGGGGCAGAGAGAGAGGGAGACACAGAATCGGAAACAGGCTCCAGGCTCTGAGCCATCAGCCCAGAGCCTGACGCGGGGCTCGAACTCACGGACCGCGAGATCGTGACCTGGCTGAAGTCGGACGCTTAACCGACTGCGCCACCCAGGTGCCCCTCCTCACACATCTTTAAAGTGAGACACAAAATTTGTCACTCTATGTTTAACTGGAAACAAACTATGCAATTTCTGATATATGGTAGTGATATATAGATATATTTAGCATATGAAAATAAAACTATTATGTCATTCTTTTAAATACATCAAACTGAATCATAATACGTTTGCAATTTTATATCACCATTATTACTAAACAACAAAACCCACAAATTCTCCTCTGAGACAGAAATTGTGCATTTTTCTTTTGCCTAAATTGTATTTCTATTTCATTTCTCACTGCACAGAATGTATTTTAAAGCTTAGAGTCACTCACTAGTCACCGAACATAATTGCCTGCAATAAATATGTTTATATAGGTGGTAGTAAAAATGTATAATGTCATAAGGCTCCAACTTTTTAAATGTTTTTTATTAAAAAAAAAAATGTAACATTTATTTATTTTTGAGAGAGAGAGAGAGACAGAGTGTGAGCTGGGGAGGCGCAGAGAGAGGGCGAGACAGAATCCTAAGCAGGTTCCAGGCTCAGAGCTGTCAGCACAGAACCCAATGTGGGCTCGAACTCACGAGCCATGAGATGGTGACCTGAGCCGAAGTCGGATGCTTAATCAACTGAGCCACCCAGGCGCCCCTATAAGGCTCCAACTTTTAAATCTTCCTTCTGGTTTGAATTGTTATAAACTATTATAAATCAAATTGTTATTAGTTAAAATCACCAACTAATTGTTAGTCAAATATTATTCAAAGAAAAACAGTATACATATATTACAAAGTCTGATGTTTCTAAGATATAGGAAGTAAATTTTATTGGCAATGCATAGCATAATGAAAAAAAGATAGGGAGGAATGTTGTAAGTTGATTAAGCAATATTTCATAGATGCCAATGCTATGCTTTGTTTTATTGTTTGGCATCTCAGGAATTTTTATAACTTAGAACTATGTACCGTGAAAAATTCAAAATGGATGGAAGTCATGCATTGCATCCTTCCTTCCCTCCCTCCTTCCTTCCTTTTCTCTCTCCTTTACTTTTTTCCATCCTTCGTTTCTCCTTCATCTTCCTTCATTTCATATAGAGGGAGATAGGCTTTTGTGACATGGGGTGTGATAAAAAAGAATCAGCTTGATTCTTCAACAGGCAAATCAATTTTAGGAAATGGAGTGCATGGAATATCCAATTATGGATCCATGTGAGCCTTGATTAAATTCTGGACTGAATAAAAGACCTATAAATAATAAGAATATTTGGGGGAGAATGAGAGAAGATTGAATATGGCCTGTTAGAGACTAACATTGTGTGGCATTCTTGAGTGTGATAATAGTATTGTATTATAATAGGAGAAAGTCTTCACTGTTACAAGAGACACGCTAAGTCTTTAGGGGTGAGCCACCATGTTATCTGCCACTTACTTTCAAGTGTTCCAGATAGTTCTCCAGCAAGTTGGAGAAGGAAATACATGAAACAAATATGGCAAAACAAACATAAATCTATGTGAAAGGAAAAAATGATAATAATAACTTTGACTCTACATATTTTGTCAGCTTTAATATAAATGATCAGAGTCCAATGTTTCTAGCAGCCACCTCTGGATGGTATGAGATAATTCGTTGGGAAATAAAACAGAAGGGATAGCTGAGTAGAAGCGTATTGTGGGATGTTGATAATGGTATATTAGTAAGACTAGAAGGGTAGTTTAGTATGATAGAAAAGGAGGCCACTTTGAGTCATAAAAAATAAATCTGAGAAAATAGATGACCGTACGTGATGAACCATCGTGCTTTTCTTGACTATGACATGCCTCCAAGCAAATAGGGCTGACTTAATAGACATTAAAGTGGCTTCAGCCATAATGTAGCACCATCTCCCTAGAGAGTGGAGTTACAGTTTTGAAAGAATTCAATAATTGCTAACAAAAATTTGTCATAATTAAGAGCTCTAAATCATAAAGGTCAAAATATATGTCCTAACCCATGCTTAGTTCCTCATGCATGTGAGCTGTTTGGCAGCTGTCCCACTTCCCTAGAGACAACCAAATGCTTTATTCACCAATGACAGTTGTGACTACAGAAATAATCCTCTTAGAGATTGTTCTTTGTGATTAATAAAAATGAGAACAGAAGCAACTGCACTGAGGCCACATTTTAAGGTCATTTCATTATTATTTATTTGTTGGCTCAACAATATTGAAAATTAAAGATTAAAAAAAATGAGATGCTTTGAATTTCTGGATAAGACCAGTGACTTAATATCTTTTCTTCCCAAGATTATCTGTAAATTAATTTTCTTTCTCTTAGAACACAGGTTTCCTTTATGCTTTTACTATATGAGTTACATTAAGAAAACATAATAGGGATGAACAATAAAAAGAACCTTTTTCCTCTTGATATTTTTACATCTAAATAAGTCCCCATATTTCTTACATCTTTTTTGGATACTTTTAAGCACTACCTTAGGTTTTAGTTCTAAAGAGTTTCCTTCACTTTATGTGGGCAGGGCCCCATTTCTTTTTTCCACAATTCTCCCTTTCTCTGTCTCTTCAATAAGATTGTTTGGGAAAGAGACAGACGGGGAGATGGCATTGTATTCCAAATGCCGATAAAATGAACAAAAACCCTAATAGCTCTCATTCTCACAAATTTACATAAAGCTGACATGGCTCAAGAGCCTATCCCGTGGTATGTGCAACAGAATTTTTTTTTTTTAATTTAGTTTGAAACAATTTTAAATCTACAGAAGAGTTACAAAGTTGGCAGAGTTTCCCTATACCCTTTACCCAGCTTCAATGACTGTTAACATCTTGTGTAGCCATGAACATTTCTCAAAGCTAAGAAATTAACAGTGGTGAAAAACTGGGGCACCTGATGCCTCAGTCAGTTCAGCGTCTGACTCTTGATTTTGGCTCAGGTCATGATCTCACTGTTTGTGGGTTCAAGCCCTTCATCAAGCACGGAGCGCGCTTGGCATTCTCTCTCTGCCCCTCCCCCACTCGCGCCCATGCACTCTCTGTGTCTCTTTCTCCAAAAAAGAAAGAAAGAAAATACATTTATGAAAAAATAGTGGTGCAAAACTATAAACTATTCAGATTTCCTAAATTTTTCCACTAATATTCATATTCTGTCCCAGGATCCAATCCAAGACATCAAGATACCATGTTGTTTTTAGTCATCATGTCTTCTTAGCGTACTCTGCCCTGTAACAGTCTCTTCTTTCTGTGTCTTCCATGACCTTGACCTTTTTGAGGAGTACTGGTCATATATTTTGTAGAATGGCTCTCAATTTGGGTTTATCTGATATTTTCTCATGATTACACTGAGGTTATGAGTTTTTTGTAAAAATATGACAAAGATGATGTGCCCTTTTTATTTGCGTCCTTTCAGGGAGTATGGTCATAGAGATTTAGGGTTCCCTTTGGGAAGTAAGATAAAAGCATTGTGCATCAAGCAATGGAAGAAGAAAATTGTTATGATACTCTTTCTCTGCGGGCATTTCTGGCCTACCAGCCATAAACCAATACTACAAGCTAGCAGGTATTGTGCTACAAGAACTTCTGTGCTTCTGCTACATTAATCTTTGCAGCCTGCCACCCTTGCAGTGACCTCAAGGAACATCTCTCTTTGCTAGGACATACATCTTATCTCTGTACAATGCCTCTGTTGCCTCTTCAAAGGGTGCACCATTCCACATCTGCTCTCCATCTTCTGTTATCAACCACAATAACAACTAGGGGGAGTCAGTGACCACTTTTTTCTTTTGTTCCAGCTACAGAAATTGCTGATAAACTAAAAAAAAAAAAAAAAAAAAAAGTCTATAACTCTCATATTCTGGTTTTATTTTTATCTCTCTCCTTTCTTTGATTCTACATCTGAGCAGAGAAACACAGTCAAAAGCAATGCCCCAGAGGAGTTCACCCTCTTCCCTCAGTTAATTCTCACCCTGGGAGTAGAGGTTTAGCTAATAATAATTATTTGTGGAGGAATAGGGAAAGGGGGAGAAGGGAAACATGACTCATTCTGTAGGTACCATGCCGAGCACTTTTCATTAGATCTCATTTATATTTGAGAAACCTATGAGGTGAACATTATTTTCCCTATTTTACAGATGAGGAAAGTAGAGTTCAGTGGGATTAAAAAATCCTTCAAAGTCAGCCAGGTAATAAAGGGTAAAGACCAAAGGTCTCTGCCTCCCTCACCTGAAGGCGGTAAACCATGTAAACCCTCTGAGTTCATGGTTGAAATGCACACATCTTCCTGATATCCCCAAATGCAATCTCGATCCCATTCTCTCAGAGGGTCGATGGCCTAGTAATTGCCCTGAGATAACTGGTAGTGGCTACTTCTGTGCTTCTGATTCCTTTCGAAAGGTAGAAATGATGTGAACAATAACATCTGCAGCACACAAGGGCTGCAAAAAGTTCTTATTTAATGCTATTCATTTGTACATAGAATGAACTCTGTTAAAGGTCTGAGGTGTGTGTGTCTCCCTCTAACGGCCCGGTGCTTCCCCGCTCACGTGGCCAGTCCTACTCTAAAACAAATCTAAAGTGCAAATAAAAATTATGTTTTTCTGTGTTTCTGATGGCTCCCTGAATCTCACCCAACAATAACTAAGGATTTCTTATAGGAAATGTGGCAAAATGAGAAACTAAACACAGAAGATTCTTACTCTTTGTAAGAATTTACTCTTGGCTTTAACATTATCTGTCTGCAAAGATGTTGAACTTACAAAACAAATTTCTTCATGCCAATGCATTAACGCTCCCTATTAAAAATGAGAACCCCTGTTGATCACATAATTCTAATGGAAGTATATACAGTCCAATGCTTCCTAAGGACTTTTAATTTCATGTGAGGTTCTGGGTCTGGGTCTCTGATCATTCTCCACGCCTAAGTGTCTCTTTATAGTCTCTCCAGAACACTACTGTTCCAATACTCTCCATTGCTATTTCCAGTCTTTATCAGGAATTCTAACACCAAAGGACATGATCCTCCTGCACCGATTTACTTCAGCCAACACAACTCTGACCTTTTCCTCAAAGCAGGGAGCCGTCTGTGGTTGTCACGAGAGAGATGCTCACAAATATTTCAAGTCTTCTTTCCTGTCGGGCACATAGCAACATGCACTTCCCTTTCCCCCATGAAGTTAGCTATGGCCATTTTCAAATCCTAATTCCTCCCTTTGCTAGTTAAGTGACTTGGCCAAGATAGTTAACACCCCTGCTTCTAAGTTTCCTCATCTGTAAAATAAGGAAAACATATTTAATTCAGAGAGCTGCTGTAAGGGCTGAGTGTATAAAGCTCCTAGAACAGATAGTTGCAGGATTTTCTTTTCATTTTCCTCCTCTCATTACTTCAAACAGAATCAAGCTTTGCCTTCTCTCCACTATACTCTCAGGGTATATAACATATAGGAAGTTTTAGGGAACACATATTCACATGGTGTAACCGTTGATTCTTACAAGTTGCCCTTTCCTATCATAGTGGAAAATGCTGGGCAAAGCTTATTTCTTATAAAGATTAGCATTTTCAGTTCTTAGCACAATTCCAGGATACAGCATACACAAAATAAATATTTATTAATTAAACTAACAATGAATGAATGAATGATGACCTCCACCTTGAGCATTCTTCAACATCCAGCTTATTTTCTCCCTTGCATACCTGTGTGACATCTTTCTTGATTCCTGCAATTACACTGAATCTATTTTATGACACATAACATTATGAAATGTAAATTTATTGTCTTAACCTATAAACTCTTAAGCTCGGACAAAAAGCAGCAACAGAACAACTGTCACCATTAACTGGGTCATTACATGCTTGGCTCTCTGCTAAGCACTTCAGATAATTATTTAATTTAATCTTCCATCAGCCCTATGAAGCAGAAATTGAGATTGCCATTTACACTTGAAGAAACTGAAGTTTAGAAAGATTAAATTACTTACTCAATGTCACAAAGTTAGCAAGTATCAGAACTGTTATTCTAGCTTCTCTGGTCCAAAGGTTGACCTCATAACCACTGCAGTCCTATGCCCCCTCCCTGTCCTATGCACCCCTGTACCACTCATCCCTGCCAAGCCCATATTTGTAGTAAACTGCTTGGAACACAATGAATGTTCCATAAATGCTGTTGAATTAAGTAATTTCCATGACATGTTATTAATTTTGAGTATATTTGCATATTTTATCCAAATTGCTAACCCTTAAGATCAGAAAGCTTCCAGATCAAAAAGCACACTCTACGGACAACACTGCTTTTGGCACTCAGCATCCAGGATCTCGTCAATCTACAACGTGCCTCCACTGATGCACAAGAGAAACTGTTCCATTGCCATTTCCATAATGAGTTATGTTTTTAAATATAATTCAAATTAACATAATCATATTTTATCTTACTGGGTGTTATGCTGTATTAAATAGAGTCAAGCAGTCATTAATTCATATCCTGATCTGCTATATGACCCATACCTTTGAACTGTGACATTTTTGGAATGTTAGCTGTTAATTTGACCCTGATTTCTCAACCACTGTTTGTGTTTATCCATGGACTTGATTCTTGTAGTCTTGGCCTCTGCTCCTCATAATCAGATTAACTCAGATAAAGCTGCTTCAGGGAAGAGGTCAAAACCAATAATAGTCATTGCCCTACTTTGGTCTATTTTCAACACAGTAGCCAGGAGATCCTGTTTATACCAAAGTCAGACCAGTATAACTACCCCTTGCTCACAGTCCTCAAGTGGCTTCTTACCTCACTGACAGTAAAAGTCAAAGTCATAGCTATTGCCTGCAATGTCCTACACTATCTGCGCCCCTCTTCTCTGATTTAACCACAGGATATTTTAATCCTAAACCATTTGTAGTAGACTTGGTCTCCCTCTGTTTACATATGCCTGGAATACTTCCACCTCAGGGCTTTTGCACTTGCCATTTTCTTTGCCTTTTCCCAGATTATTGCTTCTCCAGTTTAGTCAAATATTTATTTGAATGCCCTCTTCTCATCAAGGCATTATCTGACCACCTTACTTAAATTTGCAGCACTCTTTTTTACTTTATTTTCAACCAGGGTATTTATTACCAGCTAACATTCTATATATTTGCTTTAATGAGTTGATTTATTGTCTCCCCTGAACATGGTGTAAGCTCCATGACATAGGCACCTTTCTCTATTTTGAGCATTGCTAGATTATGGAGCCTAACGAAGAAGCTGATATTATGCAGGCATATTTTGTTAAATCTTTACATTTGTTGTTAGAGGTTTATTACTATTACTATTTTTATTTTTTAGATAAAATTTTTAAAAGTATATGCTGAAGGCAGTGGTATTTCCAAGGTGAAGATTGGCTCTTAAGTATAAATAGTGCTCCTAACATTGCTATTGTCAATATGCTCCTAAGGGTAGATCAAAGAACAAGAAACTGAAAGCCAAAGACGCATAGAGCTAGAGACACTAATGTGGCTTTGAAGAGGAATAGATCTGAGCCCTGGTGTTGAGAGGAAGTTACATAATAAGGAACATTTTCTCTCTCTCAAAAAAAAATGAGATGTGCATTTTTGAGCATTTCTCTGTTTTCCAGTGGAAGACCATATTTTCATGGAAGCCATGCCCTGACCTAATTAATAATTTTAATCAAGTAGATCAAGTGACCTTTTCTCATTATGAACAAACCTTTCAATCTTTCTCTTTTAGCCTCACTCTTAGAGAATCTGATTTAAATTAACCTAAATTTATTTTTTATTATTTATCTAAATAATATCAAAGATATGGTAAAACTAGGCCATCATTTACTACCTAATACAACTTATACTGGTCCCTTTACTTGGAATGTCTCCTCTAGAAGAAACTGCAGTCTTCATCAGCAGCCATCTGCCCACAGAAATTTTAAGAGAGAAAGAGAAAGTAAGACAGGGAGACAGACACACAGAGAGAGAATTTAATTTCACCTGAGACCAAACACAAGATCTTCAATTATTTTGAAACCCTGGCTGAGGTTTTCGTTCTCCAGACTGAACACTCCTTCTTTCCATAAGAAACACTTCTCTTTGATTAGCCCTTTTCTCTCATTCTCTCCCTTGCACTGCCACTGCCAGGGTCCACTTCCAACAAAGACTATGGTGACAGCTTTCTAGCTAGTTTCCTGTGTGTTGTCTTCATGTTTGTTTTAATATTCAGCCTGCAAACATCCCTTCAGAGTCCCAAGAAATATCCCTGAGACTCAGATCTGCTCATCTCATTGTCAAAAAAAAAAAAAAAAAAAAAAATCCAGACAAATCCCCATTGTTCAAAGATCAAGTTTAGAATGCATACACACTTTTCCACAATCTGACTCAGATCAAATTTTCCGGTGCAACTCTAGCTAGCCAAACCTAGATACATAGGACTACTCACTCTTTTGTTGTTTCATAAAAAGAATAAACTTTACTAAGTGAAGAAATAACACAGAAAGGATGAAATCTTTGTCATTGATGCAGTTTTTGATAACCTTATAGGTAAAGTATGAGCTGAAAACTATAGTCTTTGTACAGAAACTAATTTTCCTGGGTGCCTGGGAAATTGAGTAGATTGTTCTTTTCTCCCTATTTATAAATCCTACATTTTTAAAGTTCACCTCACAGCCTAAATAGTCATGCAAATGTCTATGCATAAACACACAAAAAAGTTATTTTAAGAAGAACCTACAATGTATAGAAAACTGGGGCAGACGTCTAAGTAATGCTGGGTTTAAAACTCATTAAAAAGAAAATCTCCGGGTTGTTGTAGTTTATGAAAAAGTTACAAAGAAGGTAATTTGAGCAAAGTAATACTATGTTTAAAGTAAGATGATTAGAGATGGTGATATTCTGGAGGCAGATTACAATTGGTTGAGATATTTTTATATGCAGTTTACAGTAAATAATAAACTAATTATAAATAAATTAGCTATTTCCCGAGTATTTAAAAATATTAATCCTTTCTCATAAATGTTTGAGGCTCAGAGGCAAGCGAACTATGGAAAGGAAAAGGAAAACTTAAAAAGAAGGGGCAGCCGAATGTATTGAGAGTAATGGTAGAGTAGCTGTTAGGCTTTATCTTTGTAAAGAGATAGAAAATCTTGGCCATTAATCAAAAGGTCAGGATCTGGCATTCTGTTCTCTTTGGCCACATGTTTTTCCCATGATCGTTTATATTTGGTATCTTTGTTGAGTTCTGGTTCCCTATGCAAGTGGGTCTGATCCAAACCCAGGTCTATAGTGATGGCAAGCAGCTGGAACTTGTTTTCTGGCATCTGGCTACAGGCTTGCCCAGAACATTTGCAGGGTCTACAACAAGAATACAAATGGAAGTTTGGTGCTGTCCACCTTTTCCCACCACCAGTTAAACTGGGCTTATAAAATATTCTTTGTACTTATTTTTCAACAGAGACCAGCTATAGACGGAATGTATCTCCCCCCCCCCATTTCTATGTTAAATGTTTCTTCAGTATGAGGTGGGGTTTTTGGAGGTGATTAGGTCATAAGGGTAAAATCCTCATGAATTAGATCAATGCTCTTAAAAAGAGACCCCAGAGAGCTCCCTTCTCATTTCTACCACGTGAGGACACAGAAAGAAGACGTTCATCTCTGAGGCAAAAAGCAGGTCCTTACCAGACATGGAATCTGCTGGTGCTTGATCTGGGACTTCTCAGCCTCCAGAACTGTGAGAAATAAATTTCTGGTGTTTATAAGCCACCCAGTCTGTGGTACTTTTGTTATAGTAGTCTGAAAGGACCAAGACGCACATGCTTTTATAACTTTTATTCTTCGTTCATGCATCTCTCTCTCTTAGGATGCTTCTTTGTCTTCCTGTCCAATTTCCAAGGTCCTCTGAAGCCCAGGTCACATGCCTACGCTGCATGAACTTTCCCCAATACACCATCAGCAGAATTACCTTAATTTCAGATAGGTCTTTGCATATAACTCTAACTTAACATTGCCACACAGCATTACATCTGCTTACGTGTATTTTTTTCTATTACCATATAGGTTCATCAAGCACATGGATTGTGGCTCATTCTTGCTTAACTCCAAACCAAACACAGCATGGGATCTATGCTAAGGAACTATTACTTGATGAACTGGATTAAATTAAACACATATATCAGGTTTTATTATTCCTACACTATTCCATTGATTTCTATCTTGAAATTAGTGTTCATGATTTTTTTGTGGTAAATGTGACATAATATGATATTATATAATCAGGAAGGTTTACAGTAGATATTTTCATTGAGTTCTTTAGATATTAACAAGGCAAAGAAACTTGAAATCACCCTTGACTCCTATCTTTCATTTCATTCAGTCTATTAAGAGATTCCATCAGGCTCTACTTTTCAAAACGTATCCATTTCTCTCCCAGCAACCATGCTGGTTCAAGCCGTCCTTATGCATATTCTGGATTATCGCAGTGACGTCATAATTGATTTCTGCTTTTATCTTGTTTCTTTCCATCTATTCTCACCATAGTTTCTAGAGAGATCTTTTTTTTTTTTTTTTTTTTTTTTTTTTTTTTTAAATTTTTTTTTCAACGTTTATTTATTTTTGGGACAGAGAGAGACAGAGCATGAACGGGCGAGGGGCAGAGAGAGAGGGAGACACAGAATCGGAAACAGGCTCCAGGCTCTGAGCCATCAGCCCAGAGCCCGACGCGGGGCTCGAACTCACGGACCGCGAGATCGTGACCTGGCTGAAGTCGGACGCCTAACCGACTGCGCCACCCAGGCGCCCCTAGAGAGATCTTTTTAAAACAAACATGGAACACACAAGTCTCCCCTTTGCTCAAACCCCAAGACATAATAAACTTTAAATGAATAATAGTCTATTAAAGGGTAGAGGGACCTGTCAAACTGTGACCGGTTTCAGACTAGCATAGAGAACATCTGGCATTTGTGGCTCTGTTATATGACCAGAGCTTCCTCAATTTACATCTATATGCTGATGATTTTATTAGTGTTAGGGATTTAAAAAATAATAATACCATAGAGCCTTTACTCCTACTTCTGAACTAAGTCCTAAGTTCCTTAGCTCTGGATTCTAGTCACATTTTATTAAACTGTATGGCATGGCAATAACTTTATCATCTGTATATTTGCTTTTCATCTTTGAAATAAAGTTCATAGTACAAATCCTATTTCTTATGTCATCTGCAAGTAACAAATGAGAAAATATTAATGGTGGAACATTTAAAAATTTTAAATTTAAAAAATTACAGGAGCATCTGGGTGGCTCAGTCAGTTAAGCATCTGACTCTTGATTTTGGCTCAGGTCATGATCTCATGGTTCATGAGTTTGAGCCCTGCAGTAGTCTCCATGCTGACAGTGCAGAGCCTGCTTGGGATTCTCTCTCTCTTTCTCTCTCTCTCTTCCCCTGTCCTGCTCTCTCTCTCTCAAAAAAAAATAAATAAATAAATAAATAAAATAAACTTAAAAAATTAAAATTTAAAAAAATTACAAATAATAAGAGCATATTTTATAGGCATTTAAAGTATAGAAACAATACCACTTCATTGAGGATCAAAGCAAAATAGAACCATTTATCCATGAATTCCCGGTGAGGCGTTTGGGTGTATAGACAGTAGAAATCTGAGTAGTGCCCTCCACGAGGGCTCGTAGACTTCACGTATTATATAGGACTTAGAAAACGGTAAGGGAAAAAAGGCTTTTAACTCTAGCCTTCCTGTTGATGAGGACAGACCTTCAAATTATATTACTAAGGGTGTCTTTTCCATCCTCCTTTTCTCTCACCTTTGGTCTGAGATCATGAATCAGGGTCAAATACCAGGTTTGGAGCTGAGGTGAACAAGCTTTTAATTGCAGGGATTTATATAAAGTGTCCCAAGGATCTCAGGGCTCTTGGCAGCTCCCCACTCTTCACCATGTTTGCTTGCTCCAGGGAATAAATACTTCCGGGCCTTGTGGTCTAAATCTACTTGCTCCACCTAAGCCATTCTGAGGACGCTTCATTTCAATGTTAGCTCTTGATCCCAAACTTTCTCTTTAAACTTAAAAATGGGTAAAGTCTTCCTGTGTGAAATGCAGTCTTTGGTTTCTCTCTGCCCCAAGCTCACAGCTGCGGATGACCTCTACTTACTGCCATGATCAAATGTGGCTGTTGTTGTCCCAGAACAGGTCAGAGTTCCAAAAGCCTAGCTTGAACAAGAGAGGAAGTCGGACACTGACTGTAAAGAAAAAATTCTCTCTCTTCCCTGACAAAAAAGGATTCAAGATGGTTTCTGTGAGAATTCAACCTTGTCTTTCTTCATCAGAAGTAATGTGAACATTTTTAAAAGTTCAGAACCATTATATTCTGATAAATATTAAAGGAGAGTAGAAGAAGAAAAAAGGAAGACACACATTCCACAGATAAAGTGCAACCCAACTATTCGAATCACCTAGTTGCCTATGCCTTATAGATTGGTTTCTTTGATTGGCAGATTCCAAAGGTTATCTTCACACACAATTCCAGATCTCAATTGCATATCCAAAAATTGAGTATTTTTCAAACAGCTCTTCTTCACATTTCCTTAATAACATATATACAAATAAACATGAAAGGCAGATGCATATGTGTATATACGCATACAAATTATATACATATATATAACAACTTCCTAGAGAAATATACATTTCTCCTGAGCTCCAGGTAATTTGAACCTCAAACTTGTCTACATGTTATTTTTTTCTATTTATTACAGAAAAAATTCAAATTTGTTTTTACATTTGCGTTTTATGCTTGTGTAACTTTTTTTTTTTTTTTTTTTTTTCAACGTTTTTATTTATTTTTGGGACAGAGAGAGACAGAGCATGAGTGGGGGAGGGGCAGAGAGAGAGGGAGACACAGAATCGGAAACAGGCTCCAGGCTCCGAACCATCAGCCCAGAGCCTGACGCGGGGCTCGAACTCACGGACCGCGAGATCGTGACCTGGCTGAAGTCGGACGCTTAACCGACTGCGCCACCCAGGCGCCCCTATGCTTGTGTAACTTTTAATCTATTAGCACAGCAACATGAAATCATTGACTACTGAATTGATTTTTAGAAGAAAAATATATGATACTATATCTAACATTTATTAATCACTTATTAGGTGCCAGATACTATTCAAAGCACTGCAGATTTTACATCTTTAATTCTAGACAACACCATGAAATAAGTTTCATGATTATATCCATTTTAGTGATAACAATGGAGGTACAGAAAATCACAAATGTGTGGCATAGCAGGGATTTAAACACAGAATATAACTCCAGAGTCTGCTCATAACTATTTCTGCTTCATTTAATTAATGTCATGATGTACTAATTTTGTATATCATCATAAAAGAAAAGCCTTCAAAGAAATTGCTACTGCAAACAAAATATTCATGACTAGAAATAATAAAAGGAAGGCCAAGCCTAAAAACATAACCACCCCCACAAACGTAACTCAGCTTCAGCCAGGAAGCCGTTGTGCCCAGTAAAATATTCTAATTAACTGTCTTATTTTTCTTGTTTTCTATCTTCATCTCTTCCATAATCTTCAAATAGAAGTAGACATGTAGTTGTTAAACTCACAATAATAATTTACTAGCAACAAGAAAAGCCGCATATTGTAAGATTTTTATTGCAAAATAAATGACAGCTTTTCTAAAAATAGTCATTGTTAGCAATAAAAAATTTGAAAAATTTTCAACCAAAACAATGAAAACTGAAAAACTGCTTGGCATTCAAAGAGAATTCTGAAAAATGCTAGGTCACCCTTGTGACCATTTTGACCCATCTTTGCACATTTTCCAACAATATGTCAAGAAATAACATTAAAAAAACTCCTCTCAACACTGTTACTGGGCACTTTGCTGGTGGGAGTGTTAACTGGTACAACCTTGTGCAAATTTTTTTGTTAAGCAAATAATACCTCCTCTAGAAAATCATTAGGAGGAAATAATCAAAATTGATGATCAAGATTAATAAACAATGATACTCATAATTAAAACTGATTAAAACATAATTTAAAATCATGGACATTTGAAAGCCATAGGAAAATTTTTCTTGAATAATATTGTTTTATAAAGCACTAGGCAAGTGTGTGTGTGTGAGTGTGTGTGTGTGTAGAATTTGATTTCAAATACATAAAAACACACAAAGCTGCATTAGACCCTCCTGTATACTGGAGGGTCCATTAAGGAAAAAATTGTGTTGTTCATTCCCATGTCTCCAGGACCTAGTTCAATATCAGGAACATAACTAATGCTCAGGGCAAAAACAAACAAACAAACAAAAAACAAAACAGAAAATTAACAAATGAGTATTTATAGCTGCATACCTGGTAAGGAGTTCTTCAAACCCAATCGTTTCCAACTCCTAAGCTGACTCCCCTTCTTGATAGACCAAGCACATCTACCAAGCAGATATTCTCTAGTCAAAGGAAGGGACGTTTGCATCTCCTTTTAATTTTGCAAAATTAGGAAATAGAGTCTTTTTTATTTTTATTTATTTATTTTTAAATATGGGTGCCTGGGTGGCTCAGTCAGTTAAGCTTCCGACTCTTGGTTTCAGCTCAGGTCATGATCTCATGGTTCTGAGTTCAAGCTCCACATTGGCTCTGCACTGGCAGTGAGGAGCCTGCTTGGGATTCCCTCTCCCTCTTTCTCTGCCCCTCTCCCACCCACACTGTCTCTGTCTCTCTCAAAATAAATAAACTGTAAAAAATAAGTAAAAAATAAGTTAAAAAAGATAGCAGCCTAGAAACAACCTCATAATGTTCTTGTGCAGCTTAAATGACACAAAGCATGAAAAGCATTTAACCATAAGCATACAGCACTAAA
Organism: Puma concolor; assembly: GCF_028749965.1. Lineage (NCBI taxonomy): Eukaryota > Metazoa > Chordata > Mammalia > Carnivora > Felidae > Puma > Puma concolor. Next base: position 37,900,876 of record NC_141673.1, on the reverse strand, counting down.
TAAGTAAGAGCTACAATTATCATAATAAATTTAATCCCTTAGGATCTATTGAGATGGACTATGTACTTTTTTTTTTCTGCCTGCTTTTAGTTCTTTTTTTCTGTAGTGTCCATCAATGTCAGCATGTTAGCCAACAGTGTGTTTAATACTTAGTAGATGTTACCTTATTATTCCTTACTTAAAATCCCATAATGGCTTCCCATCCTCAAACTGATACAAAAGACACTTGATGGGCTGGCACATTTCTACCTCTCCTGTTCCATCTCCCACTAGTGTCTTGTATGTACCCTCAGCCAAACTAAATTACTTACATTCCCTGAACTCTCTACTTTAGACTGTATTTTCTGTACCCTAGTTTGCAATACAATTTTGCCTTGATCTAAGTTCTAATCTTCCTTTAAAATTCACCACAACTGTCACCTTTCCCAGGAAACTTTTTCTGTCCTCTCTTTCCCAGCTGGACCTGGGGTTCCTCTTCTACACATGCCTAAGTGGCTCTGATATCATTGCAGCTTTCCTTGACTGACTTCCCCCCAGAGTGGCACCTATTCAAGGTCAGGTTCTGTATCTTAGTCATCTTTTCTGGTGCACGGCACATAGCTTGGCCCAATGCAGAAGCTCCATACATAGTTATGGGGTGAATAAATTGCCTAGCATAGTGTTTTCAGATGGATGAGTACAGAAACAGGAGCAGAACTTGTGAAATCTCCTTATTGATGTGATACATTGAATTAGTTAGAAATTACAGTACTCAGGCTCGAAATCCAAAATGGCTTAAAGTTTCAAAGAACGTTTTAATTATTTAGGGAAAGTTTACCAAAGAGGCCAATTAAGCATAAAAGCACATTTAGCATGGACCGAGCTTTCCAAGTTACCTTGCAAATTAGAAATGAACCACTTTATGTTCATAGGCATCTCACAGGCACACACACCTCTTTTTCTAATACAGTGCTTTATTGTTATGGGCTTTGATCATTTGCTTTTTTCTTCATCATTAGCATATGTGTGATCTTGTTTGATAAAGGCATTTCATATTTCAAATACCACTAAGACTCCTTTCCTAAAATAATCTAACAGCTAATGGGAATGCCTTGATACTATTTTTTCTAACAAAGTAAAAAATTATATTTGAGATATATTTACCTTAGTCCTTAATGTCTTCAAAGTGTAGACTTGGGGAAAATAATCAAACACAGAAACCAAAAAGTCGTGAGGTGGTTTATTTCTTGTTGGGATATGTGAATCATGTTCTTGATGTTTAGGTAGACATATAAAACCCACTGTACAGTTATTGACAAACAGTGTCAATGTCTACCAATGAAAATAGAAGGGCTTAGATAGATTAAACTCAAACCAATGAAAATGTACAAAGTGATTTTTAAAAACTAAGCCAAATTTATTTTGTAAAACTGAATAAAGGGCAGAAAAAGAGGGATTACCAAGTGATACAAAAGGCCAATAAATAAACATAGAAATAAATATCCCATGTGACTAGAAATACACTCTCCTCATTTATGACAGGGCAGGGAGCCAGGGTTTCCTTATAGTATCATAGATATCATATATAAATTCATAAATATCACAGATGCCATTATAAGGTGACTTAGGTAAACTAGGCACACACTCGACTAGGGAAATATAAAGTCATACATATCTTTGGGAAGGAACTTGGTAATATTTATTAAAATTAAAAATGCAGGTACTCTTTGACTTAAACCTGCTTCTAAGAATTTACCTTACTACATACCTTCAAAATTATTTAAAAGGTATGTAAATGTATGTTCACTGCATATCATTTTTTGTGTCAGTATAAAAAAATAGAAATAATCTAATGCCCATTAATTTATATATGATTACATACATTATTATACATTCACACAACAGAATACTATACACTCATTAGAAGAAACAGATATTTTATTTTAACCCTGTTAGAAGCAAAGTTTTATTTTTTAATGTTTATTTTGAGAGAGGGAGAGAGAAAGAGAGAGCGAGCACGTGTGTAGGGGAAGAGAGAGAGGGAGAGAGAAAGTCCCAAGCAAGTTCCACACTCAGCGCAGAGCCCAGAGCTGGGCTCAATCCCACAACCATGAGATCATGACCTGAGCCAAAATCAAGAGTCGGACGCTTAACTTATTGAACCACCCAGGCACCCCACAGAAGTACATTTTTAAAAGAGTATTTTCATCTACACAAAATTAGGATCTTTTTGAAGTTATGCATTCTCTTATAATTTAATTCACATGTAAGTAAATTATTCAGCAAGACTGTTTAATTAGAAAAGAAAGATTTAGGGAGGTAAAATATTATTCTGATACAACTAAATGATACATTTATAACACAGCTGGAAATTTAAAATAGTTATTTATATATAATAATAAATTTGATTTCTATTTCTCAAAGTAAATATATTAAACTATCCTACATGGTTTAGCCTTTTTCCTTGCTTCAACCCACTATCCTTTTCTTGATAACACATTGTAGAAATAAATTAACTCATTTGTTATTCTATGACATTTTACTATTTAAGCTGTCATTTATGCTTTTATTTTAGAGAAGAATCACTTGTAGATTCTTAGTGACTTTCTTCTTACGCATTTTTTTGCATTCCTTCAGTGTTTTTCCCTGCTATTTGCTTTAATCTGTAAGATCATGAGCGGGGAAACTAAAGTGAATTTAATGAGAGAGAAAATATTAACATGATCCTATTACTGACATCTCCATGAATTTTACAATATTCGTTTGCTTTTATGTACTTTAAAATCACAATACAAATGAGCTGACAAAATTATACTTTATTTGTAATGAACAATGTTTGGGATTTGAAAAATAACAGATAATGCTAACTCAACAGTAATGGAAGCTACATTAAGACTACACCCCTCTTTCCTACTTGCTTGATATATTGAGTTGTTGGCAAAGGGTAAATTAAAAGGAACCTTACATGTAGGATAAAACCTGCTATTTCTCAGAAGTCTTGAGGATTAACCAATATGTATATAATCACACTCTGAGTATATAAAATAAATATACAAATCCATATGCATAATACTGATATTGATCAACATACTGTGCTTACATAATTAATAAAATGTATATTGTCAAAAACAAACATCATGTCACACTTATTTCCATTTCATTATCCATTTCTCTTATTTCTGACTCATGTTTGAATTTGACTACTTTTCACATTCACTCTGATATTCAGTCCTGGCTTCTGAAGACTATTGTTGGCTTTTTCCATAGGCTCAGATTCTCATATTTGAACTTCATCTGGATGTTTCAAAGTCACCTCCAATCACATGCCCTCAAAACTTACTTTTCCTGTATCTTCTCTTTTTGGATATGGTTCTATATACACATGAATGCTTTCGTGACTGACTTCCTTTTTTTCAAAACAGAAACCTGGAAATCATTCTAAAATTTCTTTTTTTCTCATTACTACACATCTAATAAATCATTAAAACTTACAAATACTACCCAGATATATTTCTGGGATCCCATCCCTCCTCTCCTTTTCCACAGTCCTCATCATCTGTTGCCAAACCTCTTACCAAAGTTTCCATATCAAATTCTTCCATACCTGGAAGGACCTTAAATTCCAAGCATACACATTTTCTGTGGCGCATGGTTGAAGTAGTTCAATAATAGTTGAAACAATTTATTTTCCATGAGGATTGCAAGCACTGAGAAAAAGATGCTTTCTAGATTTATAATTCTTATGTAGCTTTTCTATTTTGGGAAAACAGTGGAGAAGAGTGAAAAAGTGTATTGGATTTATTTTAAATAGATCAGTTCTAGAATTTCAGAGTTCAAACACTTGTCTTTATGCTTATTTAAACTTGGCCAAATTATGCAAATACCCAGAGACACAGTCTACTCATTGGCAAAATGAGGATGGTATTTCCTGCTACAGTTCTTGTCGAAATTAAATTAGTCAATTACAGTTCTTGTTGAGATTAAAGTAGTAAATTAGTTATACAATCTTCCAGTCTCCATTTATCAACTCTACTATACACTTGCCTTTTAGACATTTGTATTTTTATTTGGTTGTTATGGGTTAAATTGTGCTTTCCCACAAGGTGTTAAAGTCCTAACCTCCAGTATCTATGAATGTGACCTTATTTGGGAATAAGATCTTTTTTTTTTTTTTTTTTTTTTACATTTATTTATTTTTCAGAGACAGAGCACAAGTTGGGGCGGGGCAGACAGAGAAGGAGACACAGAATCTGAAGCAGGCTCCAGGCTCCGAGTTGTCAGCCCAGAACCCAATGTGGGGCTTGAACTCACAAACCATGAGATCATGACCAGAGCTGAAGTCGGATGCTTAACCGACTGAGCCACCCAGGCGCCCCGGGAATAAGATCTTTGATGTTCATATTAATATATGTCACTGGGTTGGGTTCTGATCCAATATGATTGTGTCCTTATGAATCAAGGAAATTTGGACAAAGAGACAGACATTTACAGAGGGAAGACCATGTGGAGACACAGAAAGGACACTATCTACAAACCAAGATCCCCGAGGCAACCACCAGCTAAATGCGAGGCACGGTACAAACCCCACCTCACAGCTCTCCGAAGTAATTAAGCCCGCCAACAGCTTGATTTCAGATTTTGAGCATTCAGAACTGTGTGACAATAAATGTCTGTTGTTTAAGTCACCCAGTTTGTAAGACTTTGTTACAGCAGCCTGGGCAAACTAGTGAAATTGTTTTACTGTATTTTCTACAAATGTTTCTGTTCTTTTGTTAACTATTTTAGAAGGTTAATTATGAAAAGACATGCACCTGGAGTATGTAGATCGTTTGTCATATGGCTTAGTAATGTACCACAGATAACAAGACAATTAACGAAAAATATTGATAATGCCAGACGTGGAATTCTATCAAACCTACATGAAAACATGTTGAAATAAATAGTCCTTACATGCTATAGAGCCAAAGGGAAGACTTCACGATCAAAAGCGAAAGCTGTCATTTATGTAACATTTTTCCTTAACTCCACCCCCCCCCATATGTCTACCATGTGTGGAAGTCCACGACACTCTAACTCTTCTATATGGCTCGAGCCTCTATTGGAGAGACCAGAATCCACTTTAGTTGTGGGGACATTTGTCACAGCATGTTGAATGACGGTGGGCTAAAGAAACAGACTTTAGGTTAAACATTTACTAACTAACCTTAAAGATACTACAAAGAACAAAGATCCAGGGGAACTGCTCTCCCTGCCCCAAATCAGGAAGTCTCTGCACCACCGCACTGAGCAGAAAAACAAAAGCAGTGGCAGCTCCAGAGCCATGGCACATAAAATGCTCCAGTCTACACCAGTGAGATCCGTGCCACATGCCCTGCCTCTCCGCGTCCACGAGGGGCCTGACGAGATGCTGACACTGCCGCTAAGTCTGCGTCCGAAGCCCCGCATACCTCTCTGGTGTGCTTGTCAGCCAACTGAGCAGAAGTTACAGGACGAGAGCTTTCTGAGAGAGCGTAAGATTAGATCTAAATCACATGTGATTAGCCCTGGCTACAAAAGAATCTTGAAAATGTAGCTTGAAGCTGTCCACATTCTGCTGGTCATCAAGGCCCATTAGAGCAAGGGTGGCAAAGTGTTGAGGGCCAATCCACAATAGCCACCTGATAAACTAGTAACGTTGGTTTGTTATGGAAGCACCTTAGACGCCCAATGAAAATGCCTGGCATAGGCGTCCTTCTCTTCACTGCCTCTTCCAGACTACTTGCTTCCTGAAAATTGCTTACCTTGAAGCCCAAACTCTCAGATTACACTGCCCGCCACCTTTCTTTGTTGAAGTAATTTAAAAATGTAATTTAATGATTTCCATTCCTTAATGAGTTTAACACCTGGCTCACCACCACTTTGATTTCTCCATTCAGAATTCCTAATAATTCAACATTCATGGAGAAGAATCTTGACTTTCTCTTTTTCAATGATTTGATTCTCAATCATATCTCAGCCACCCACTTTCAGGCTTATGCTCTGTCCACTAATAATATAACTATACCCCAATTCCCATAATTTCAACGATGAACAACTCATTCTCTATAAACCATCTTCTACTGTCTCATACCCCAAACTCAGGAATTGTTCAAAGCTAGAAGGAGCATATCCACTGCCTATCATTTCTTCATTCTTTCTCATGTCCTCACATGCCGATCTGCCCATCGGAGATACTACAACTCATCATTATAATCTCGTACACTGTCACCTTTTCAAGTATCTCCTTCTCTTCCCTAACATTCTCTAAACCACTTTTCCTGACTTAATAATTTTCCATGAAATCTATCTATCTGTCTGCCTGTTTTCTTACTTGAGTGTAATTTCCATGAGGCCAAAGACTCTTTTCTTCTCTGCTGTTGCCTCAGAATGTACAATAGTGTCCAGCATAAAGTAAGAGCTCCATAAATATTTACTGAGTAAATTAACAACATAATTATCTAGTAATAAATCCTTAATTTAACTAGAACACTATACATGTTCAAATATATTGCTGAATAAATGAGTTATATAGAATGCAATTCCTTAAAATTCTATTTGGTCTACCCATTAATGGAAAGTGGAAAAGTTCACTGTAAAGTCAATGACATACAAAAATACAAATGTATTCTTTTGGCTATATATTGTGAAATTGGAATATACATCTATGAAAATTTTCCTTTTCTATTTCCTCTTCTAGAATTTCCCACCTTTGTAACAATAATTACTTCAAAAAGCAACAATATAATTTTCAAAGATTAAAAAGTATATGATACCTAATTGAATGAATTCTTAAAATGGCCAATTAAAATAGCAATAAATTATATTAATGTTGTACTGAAACTCTTATTCTCTTCTAATTGATTCTACTCTTCAATCTGTCTTTAAGAAAGGAAATTAAATAGTTTGAAAATATTTAAAGATTCATTTAACGATGCCTTTCAGCAGTCATAATGTAGTTCCCAAGTTATTAATTACATCAGGTAAATCAACCATGACAATCTATTAATAGGAAATGGAGAAGAAAATTAAATTAGTAAAAACTATTAAACTGATTAGCTAATTATAGAGACTCATATTACATAAGCTTGAAATAGGAGAGCCTATATCTGTACACTTACATGCATGTTACTTTGATTGTTTACAGCAATGTTGCTTTCATTACTATAATGAACCGTCCAAAGATCTACAGTATGTCAAATCGCATGAAATAGTATACTTAAAGAAATGTTTCAAGTCCTTGTGTTAATTAACATGCTCCTAAAAATGGCACAGTTTTATCACAGAAAATGCTGTTTAGAGCTTATCATAATATTCATGATGAATTAGTTTTAAAATGGAATTATTTGGGTTTATGTATCTGTGACTCCATCAAGTATGCAATAAACAATGCAAAAGACAATTGTTATTCTCTTCCCTTTTTCCTTTTTTTTTTTTCCTTTCTTTCCTTCCTTCACTTCCTTTTTCTGGTTATCTATTATGTGCTAGTCACTTTGACAGGTTTGACAGAATAACAAATAAAACAAACAAATTAACTGAGATCTGAAGGATAGAAAGCAAGCAGTCAAGAGAATAGCTGTAAGGGGGGGTCAGAAGTGACTGTCTTTCCTGAGAGCACCCACTCAACTTTCCTCTAGTGGGAAAAGCAGAGTATATTTTAAGAACCAGTGTGCCGAGAACAGGGTGGGTGACAATAAGTGTGTTAAAGAAGAGAGAGTAGGTAGGCAGGGTTGATACCATGCAGTGCCTGGTATTCCAAGGAGGGTGTATGGATTTTATCGGAAGTTAATCAGAAGCCATTGTCTGGGAGGGAGGGAAGGTGGAGGAGTGCCAAATTATCAATGGATTGTCAAAGATAATAGTAGAAACTTCTTCTCATTTATATGCCACCCTATTTTGTATATAATGTTAAAGAATCACATAAACCCAAAAATTATAGTACACTTATGAAAAAAGAGTAGTGCTAGATATCATGAAAGAAATACTAGAGTGTAGCTAAATGATCAGTGGTAATGGAAAACAATGTGTTCCTGACACTTCTTAGAGATTTCAGGAGTCATATGAAAGAAAGCGTGGTCTAATGATCACTAGCAAAAGATCAAAGTGAGTTTCCAGCCTTCTGCATGCCCTAGATAACAGCCACTAATAAATGCTGCTTATACAGTAACTCTGGTGAGTGGTAATTTGACATATTAATCATAGAATTGAGTGGATGGAAGTTTATTCTGATCTTTACTAATCACAAATTCTTTGGATAAGAGCCAATATATTGCAAGCACCTGAAATGTCTGAGCCACAATATTAAGTGTGGTCTGTATATGCAGTAAGTGCTTAATAAGACTATTTTCTTAATTGAAGTACAATTTTGAATAGCAATACGTCATCCAAATTGAGACATTTTGAAATGTTAATAGAGTTTTGTTAAAATCACTGCACACACACACACATGCACATAATATAATTCTAATATTATGAAGAATTTAAATTATATCTGGGCCTGCTTGACTCTATGTTATAAAATTTACATTGCAGATTATTATGTAAAGGTGAGAGCATAGATTGATATTTGTGATTGTTTTTATTCCAATACAACATAATCACATAAATATATTTATCTCAGGAAAGATATTAGGACTAATACAATATTTGAAATACAACTATCCTCATATTTGTTCCATTATAGCTTTTTGAAAATATTAAATCTATCGATTCAAAAGAAGAAAAAATATATAATAAATGTGAACTGGAGTACAAACATTCATTATTTAAGATATTTAAAGCTAGCTATCTAATTGCTTTCAAATGATTTGTTGCAGGCTATATTTTCTCTTGGTTCAAGTACCTACACCTTCCCAGGGAATTAAGTACTCTCCAATATACACAAATACCCTCTTTTTAGAAATACACATTAATCATTTAGTGTAGATTATATATATATATATATATATATATATATACACACGTATATATGTATATACATATATGTATGTATATATATACACGTATATATGTATATATATATACACGTATATACGTATATACGTATATACATATACGTATATATATGTAAAATTTAATATAACTCTATATGCCATATATTCAGAAAGATACGATACATTAGAATAGAGTATTATAGGGGTGACTGGGTGACTCAGTCGATTAAGCATCTGACTTCTGCTCAGGTAATGATCTCGTGGTTTGTGAGTTTGATCTCCACATCGGGCTCTGTGCTGATAGCTCAGAGCATAGACCCTGCTTTGGATTCTGTGTCCCCCTCTCTCTTTGCCCCCCACCCTTGTGCTTTATCTCTCTCTCTCTCAAAAATAAACATTAAAAAATTTAAAAAATAAATAAGAGTATTAAACCTATCTAAAGATTAGCTCTCTGAAAAAATGTTTTAAAAGTTCTTATACAGAATGCTTTAGACATAAAAAGCTTGAATCAATCAGTACTACCCCTCTAATTTTTTTTAATGTTTATTTTTGAAAGAGAGAGAGATAGACTGTGAGCAGGGAAGGGGCAGAGAGAGAGAGGGAGACACAGAACCTGAAGCAGGCTCTAGGCTCTGAGTTGTCAGCACAGAGCCCGTCATGGGGCTCGAACCCATGAATGGCTAAATTATGACCTATGCTGAAGTCAAACCCTTAACTGACTGAGCCACCCAGGCGCCCCAATACTACCTCTCTTTTAAGTATACAATAAAAATATTTCTGAATTGGGAATCACACAAACTTTCTGCCTGCAGGCTCCTGCTGGTTCAGTACTACAATTCTCCCTACATATTGGTGCAAGACTTACACCTTTATAAAAGTTAGATCGCTTCTTCATTTCACTCCACTTTGTTTCCCTCCTATCCAATTTTTTCCTCAGAAGCCCTTTCCCATAATAAATCACTCTCTTATTTACTTGCATTCTTCACAGAATGCTTTTCCCTCTGCCTGTTTTGACTGAAACCGAGCTTTATTTAGAATGCATTGCTCTCCTATGCTTTTATCCATGGAGACAATATCTCTTATTAGTTATGGTAATGGTAGCTTTGGCAACAGAGAAACCCTTTCATCTCAAGAGAAGATTTTTTCTAATTAGTGGCCTGGGAAACTTTGCTGCACACACTCACTCCAGGACCCAGTGGATGGGCGTTCTGTGATCTTTAACAGGTCCCTTCTAGTTTGAGGATAGCGAATGGGGAGAAAGATGAGGGAAAGTTTAGAAAATATTATTACCAAACTTTGTGCTCCCTTCCCAGTTTTAACAAACATAATAAAGGAACTGAATTATTTTGAAATAATTTTGGTTGCTGATGGCAAAGTCTCTCTGGGACTGAACCAAGTAAGCTACAGATTTATAATTATCTCATAGTCACATTTATACAATTTGTTAAATGAATTCGGCTCATTACTCACTATACTGCAAGTGCCTGGTGGCAGGGAAAGGCATATCCTTGGTATCTAAGAGGTGCTTTGTACAAAGTACCACTTTGTCAATACTGATGGATGAATGAATGGATGGATGCATGGACAAAAGTAAAAATGCCTGTGATCATTCTCCATTGTCTACAGAGGAAAGTGTAAACTTTTTATGACATATTATGATGTGGTCACACATAATCAAAACTAAAGACATTATTTTTTTCTTACCAACACTTTGGTTGAACAATATTGGACCTATTTTTCTATTCTACTTTTAATCACTTTTAGAACTCCATATACACTTCTATTCATTTTAATTCAGTACCCACATGTCCTTTCTTCTCTTATCTAAAAATATCCTAGGGACATCTGGGTGACTCAGTCGGTTAAACATCCAAATTAGGCTCAGGTCATGATCTCACGGTTTGCGAGTTCAAGCCCCGCATCAAGCTCTGTGGTGACAGCTCAGAGCCTGGGCTGGCGCCTGCTTCAGGTTCTGTCTCCCTCTTTATCACACCCTCCCCCGCTCCCACTCTGTCTTTCTCTGTCTCAAAAATAAATAAACACACAAAAAAATTTTTAACATCTTATTTTCCATAACCAAACTCACATTTTACCCATTGCATGAAGCCTTCCTTAATCCTCTGCTCCTCTAGATAGAGTCAACTTGGCTCCTATGGTGAATGGAACCTAGGGCCAGGGTCATGACACTTATATTTTATCCTCTGGTGTTCACTTTCCATATATTCCTTCTCTTGAGTGTGGACAGGACCTGTGACTTGCTCCTAGCCAACAGATTATGACAAAGGTAAAGAGATTTGTGCATATGCAATTAATGCTCCATATTTGTTGATTTTGAGTTAATCAAACGTATTATTTTTGGGGGTGGGGTTGATCTATTCAGGTGGAAAGCCTTAAGAAAGACACTGGCCTCCCTTAAGATGAAAGACTCTCCTGTCGAAAGGGATTGTAGGTCTCTAGGAGCTGAGGGCCTCCACGCTGCAATCACAAGGGCCCAAATTCTGCCAACAACCCTATGAGTTTAAAAGAGGACTTCAAGCCCCAAATGAGTACTGAGATCTGACTGACTGAAGCCTTAATTATGGGCTTGTGAGACTGAGCAGAAAACCCAGCTAAATCGTGCCCAGATTCCAGAAGCAAGACAATTGTGAGATAATAAATGTGTATGTATTATTTGTGGTAATTCATTATTCAGCACTAGAAAACTAATACAGAACTTTTATGTATGTTATCCCAGGAGCGTGTATTAACTCAGTCACAACACTTAACATGCTATAACTGTGGCTTGTTCAAATATTTTTTTCCAGTAAGACTCTGAGTTCCCTGAAGGCAGGAATTCCCTCTTAGCTATAAAATTCAGTAAATTAGTAAATCTTTTATTGCTAATAAGTATCATTTATTTAAGTATATTTTAATAATATACTTATACAAGAAAATTCCCGTACATGTCCCTCTACTCTTGTCTAGTAAATACAATCATTGGTAAAAGAAGCAAAATAAAAAAAAAAAAAAATCAGGAAATTATTATAAAAATCTAGGTCAGTGGTGACACTGCTGGTTCCTTTTATCCTAAGTATCCAGATTTTGGAACACTTATTTACCCTTCCTACATGTATCCCAGGCAGTATGAAAAAAAAGCTAATTAATTTCATAACTTCAGAGAACCTTTTTGATTTGAGAGAGTCAGCATTATTTTCTTGTCCTCAGACACTGTCTTAGGGATGTACCCTCTGTGAATATTTTACTTGGAATCTGGAATCATAAAGTGTTTTGTCTCCTACTAGATGTGAATAAGGATGTCTGTAACTCTGGTTGCTAATGGAAGCCAATTTATGGCCATGTTTTGCCTATTTGATGACAGAGATAATGTTTCTGGAGGGCAGAACAAGGAAACAAAAGAAATCGTGTTTTTCATGACATTACTGGAAATATTGTACCACCAAATGCTGAACCCTGCTTTATTTGGGGATTTTCAGTTACCAGTAAATCACAACATAGCTTAAAACCAGTTTTGGTTGGGATTTTGTTGCTTTCACATGAAGTTAGAACGGACAGACTTTCTAAAACTACATTCTCAAGGAATTACTAGGATTTGGTATAAATATCAGTCATTCGATTAGTGGTTTGTTCACAAAATATTAAGTAACTGAATTGATAATTTTGGTATTTTGTTAATACTTTCCTCATATGATAACACAAACCAAAAATAATGCATTTCTTACCTCAATATTGAGTTACAAAGATAAAAGTAACAAATACCAGATATTTTAAAATTCTTAACACATTTGATTTCTTAATGATATTTATCTCTAACTACTTGATAGTTCTGGTCTAGTGCACACATGATTTATGTTTGTTTAAATGGATAGATACTGGTACTCGAATTTTGGCATTCCAATAACAGAATCTATGCTTCTAGAAGGGCATATGACCTAATGGTTAAAATAAAAGATTTTTCTCTGTGAGAACATAAATTAGCTTTTGATCAGAACTAAGGCTGTGGCATAATAGCACAACTGGTGGGAAATTCAGCTAATCCTATAAAATGGTAATGGCAGGAAAGATTAATTTTGGAAAATTCATGATCAGGATGTTTGTGTCTTGATATATTTTTTAAACCATAACATTTTCTTTGCCTGTAGGAACTGGGCTAATCAATATCTTATTTTAATAGGTATCAGCACTGTATGAGCAAACTAAGAAACCAGATTTGGGCATCTGATGCATTATTATTTTTTTCTTTCCACTGAACCATTTCCATCAGCATACAAACATGCTGCAATTTCAACTATCTGGAAAGCATATCATTAATCCTCTTATCTCCTACTTGCTACCATCCCATTTTTCTGCTTTTTCTTAGAATAAAAATCTTTGAAAAAGTGGTCTCTACTCATGGTATTTACTTCCACTCTTTCTGTTTTCTCTCAAACCCTATTAACTAAAACTCACCTTGAAAAGGTTCACAGTGACCACCCCCATACCCTCTCATATATCTGCATTGTCCCTTTCTCACCTTCTTTGAGTTGTGCAAATGTAATCTTAGATAAGCCTTCCCTAATACCTCCAGGGTCCTATACTTTACATTTCTCTTTAGTGCTTAGTGATCGTCTGATATATTATTACATTTTATTTATTTATTATTATTATATATTATATATTATATTATATTATATTATATTATATTATATTATATTATATTATATTTATTATATTTATCATCACCACCATTCATTCCCACTAAATTGTAATCTTCACAAAGGAGGGTCTCTATTTTATTCATTAGGTTATCCCAGTTCCTAGAAAAGTAGACACCCAATAATACTTGCTGAATGAATGAAGGAGCACCATTTATCAAGTGAGCAAAAATTAGGGCAGCCACCATCAGTAGCCACAGGATGTCAGGGTACATACAGTCTTAAAGCAGACAGGTTGATTAAAAGAGATCAAGAATCAGATAGTGATATAGGTAACAAGAATTCAGAGACTCAACAAAAAGACTAGAACTCCACCATCTAGAATAGAATTAGATATAAAGCATCAGCTTTCAACTGGACAAAATATCCATATAAACATATGTTCTAGAGGCAGCACTTGTTTTGAAAAAAGCTGAATGTAAATGAAAATAGGAAAACATAACTTCTAGGTCTGAGGTGAAATAAAAGAAGCTCCTGACAATGGGTAGAAATTCGCATTCCATTAAAATTACTGAGTACTTTTGTGTTCAGACCTAAACAATAATAGTTTATAATTGTCTATGCCCACAAAATGTTTAAGTTCACCAATTTGTAATTAAGTACGTAAATAAACAGAAATTTTACACCAGCAACACAATCTACAAAAAGTGTTATTAAAAGTATTTCCACAGCAACATCAGAATAATTACCTCTATAATCAGCAGCAGAGGAAATGTGCTAAAGCCAAGCTTTATTTTTCTCAGAATCATGGGACTGCAGTGCTCACCCACACAACAGAAAATTATATTTTATATATGAAACAGCCATGGTGCACTCTACAATTATAAGTAAACCAATGAGTATTAAAATATATATTTTATGATAACTACTATGAAAAGAAACATTGTGATATTTTTCACTACCAGTGGGATATATCATATTCTAACTTTGGATTATTTTTCTAAAATTAAAGCATTGCAGCTAGCGTTCCAATTTTAGAAGAAGAAATGCAAAAAATCAAATATCCTAATTTATACCTCATTAATGAAATTCATTTTCTTCTCAATGCTAAAAAGAGTTCATCTGGAACTAGGAAAGAAATACATTATCAAAGCCAACGTGTCAAAAGAAGAAAAGATCCAACTGACAGCTAAAATGAGAATCATTTTTATTTTAGTGAATCACATTAAACAAACAAATACCAACAAAGTAAACATTTCTCTGTATTAAACAGGAGACGGGAAACCATCAAAATCCTAGAAGAGAACACAGGCAGCAACCGGTTTGATATGGGCCGCAGTGACTTCTTACTAGACACGTCTCCAGAGGCAAGGGGAACAAAAGCAAAAATAAACCATTGGGTCTGCATCAAAATAAAAAGTTTCTGCACAGCAAAGGAAACAATCAACAAAACTGAGAGGCAACCTAAGGAATGAGAGAAGACATTTGCAAATGACCTATCTGAGGGTTTGTATCCGAAATCTAGAAAGAACTCATCAAACTCAACACCCAAGAAACAAATTATCCAGTTTTAAAATGGGCAGAAGATATGAATAGACAGTTTTCCAAATAAAACACCCAGATGACTAATAGATACATGAAAAGATGTCCCATATCACTCATCATCAGAGAAATACAAATCAGAAGCACAATGAGATACCACCTCACACCTGTCAGAATGGCTAAAATTAATACCACAAGAAACAACAGATGTTGGAGAGGATGCAGACAAAGGGGAACCGTCTTACACTGTTGGTGGAAATGTAAATTGGCACAGCCACTCTGGAAAACAGTATGGAGGCTCCTCAAAAACTGAAAAATAGAGAACTACCCTCGACCTAGCAATAGCACTACTGGGTATTTACTCAAAGGATACAAAAATATGTATTTGAGGCACACATGCACCCTGATGTTTATAGTAGAGTTATCAACAATAGCCAAATTATGGAAACAGCCCAAATGTTCAATGACTGATGACTGAATAAAGAAGAAATTATACACACACACACACACACACACACACACACACACACACACAATAGAATATTACTCAGCCACCAGAAAGAATGAAATTTTGCCATTTACAGTGACATGGATGGAGCTAGAGTGTTTGTCAGAAAAAGACAAATACCATATGATTTCACTCATATATGCAATTTAGGAAACAAAACAGATGAACACAGGGGAAGGAAGAAAAAAAAAAAAAAGAGAGGGAGGCAAACCATAAGAGACACTTAACTATAGAGAACAAACAGGATTGCTGGAGGGGAGGTGGGTGGTAGATGGGCTGAATGGGTGATGGGTATTAAGGAGGGCACTTGTTGGGATGAGCACTGGGTGTTATATGTATTTGTTGAATCACTAAATTCTACTCCTGAAACCAATATTACACTACATGTTAACTAACTAGAATTTTTTAAAAAATTGAAAAAAATTAAGTCCAAAATAAAAAATGAGGTAATCATATATTTTCTACCCAAAAAAAAAAAAAAAGACATCTGAGCCTAATGCTAATATTTCACTTAACTTTCCAGCATCAAGTGATAAGGCAGTATCATATTTTTTTAAGTTTATTTATTTTTGAGAGAGATAGAGACAGCGTGAGTGGAGGAGGGGAGGAGAGAGAGGGAGAGAGAGAATCCCAAGCAAGCTCTGCACAGTCAGCACAGAGCCTGATGCAGGGCTCAAAGTCACTAAACAGTGAGAACATGACTTGAGCCAAACCAAGAGTCAGATGCTTAACCAACTGAGCCACTGGGAATATCATATTTTTTGCTTTGTATTTTTCTTCTATTTTCAATCTAATGCTATTCACTTTTTAATTTTGTATTGCATAATTCTAGACTCATGTGTATTAAAAAAAAAAAAAAACAAAACAGAAGTTTAGAGGGAAGGGGCAGAAAAAAGATGGGAGAAAATCAAATGGGAGAACTAAAACCCAATGCAAGAGTCCACCATAAAGGAATAACCTCCAGGGAGAACATAAGCTTTATATTCCTGTTCTAGACACTAAGAATATTTTGGGAGCAAGACTATTTCTTGTTCTGTGTCATTTGATTTAGAACTAAAATTCTTATTAAGTTTGCAGTATTGAAATATTTAAGGGAAATTAAACTTGAATATATTATAATTAAGGTTTGACAGTAACTTAAGCAATTTGAAATGATGTTATCTGTCAAACGATTAAAGTCATTAAAATGGAAAGCAAATTTATTAACTACATGATGCAGACCAGAACATAAAAAAAGTATTAATTAAGTTTATAAATGGTAAAGTATGGATTTAACAAAAGCCTTGTAAAAGTTAAAATCTAAAATTTTGAGTAGAAAAGTATGACTCACAATTTAACATTTAAAGCTTTATATGAGAGAATTAAGTTTAGAACTTACAACTTTAAACCACTTTATATTCCTGTATTCCTGAATAATAATTCTTAAAACTATAGTCATCATCAAATAAGTATTTTCTATGTATTAAAATAGACGTTATGGATGTATGCAAAAGGTAGGAATGGAGAGAAAAATTAAGGAAACAAACAAACATGGATGTGCAAAATATATATTAAAGGGATAATATAGATTAAAGGCAAGTGGATCATAGGATGATGAGAGAAACATGAATTGAGGGAGGTGACATTTAAGGCTGATTCAAATATCTAGAGTCAAAGCACTTGGGCAGGTTTGAGTGTAGCACTTTAGGCTATGAAGGCCAGAGTGAGGATTTGAGGGATTTTTTTCCCCCAAATATTACACTGGGAGGCACTGGAAAGTTTTAACTGTGGAAGGCACAAGATCGGATATGCATTTTTCAGTGATCGCTTTGGTAGCTGTGTAGGGAAAGAAAAATGGAAGCACAGTGGCCAGCTAAAAGACTACTGTTATATTTCAGTTAAGATTTGACAATGCTTCATGCCAAAAGGAAATCAGGATGTTTCGATGCATGAAATCATGTAAAGCTGATAAAATTTGCTGATGTCCATTGGGAATTTGTGGATGGGGGAGACATATAAGAAAAAGAGAGAGATTAAGAATGAATCCTAGAGGGGCGCCTGGGTGGCGCAGTCGGTTAAGCGTCCGACTTCAGCCAGGTCACGATCTTGCGGTCCGTGAGTTCGAGCCCCGCGTCAGGCTCTGGGCTGATGGCTCAGAGCCTGGAGCCTGTTTCTGATTCTGTGTCTTCTTCTCTCTCTGCCCCTCCCCCGTTCATGCTCTGTCTCTCTCTGTCCCAAAAATAAATAAACGTTGAAAAAAAAAAAAAATTAAAAAAAAAAAAAAAAAAAAAAAAGAATGAATCCTAGAATTTTGGGTTGAGAATCTGAAAAGATGGTGGCATTATTTATTGAGACTGAAAAGAAACAAGTTTTAAAGGTGGAAAATCAAGATGTCTCTTTTGAGACATTTATAAGATATCCCAGTGGAGATGTGAACTTGGCAGCTGGATGTACACATTAGGATTTGGTGGATGTCAGGGCAGGAGAAACACATTTGAAATTTGTACCTGTTTATCTGCTTCCTTGTTTTGTATTAATATACTTCAAATTCATTTATATCAATTAGGTGGTAAGCCTAGAGTGTAAGTATCAACAGATAATTTTGACTTATCCTAGGAATACTTGTGATGAAAAAACTGATGTTACTAACACTAAAATGTCAATATTTTTCTATAATATTAGTGCTAAGGACTTATTAGAGATCATTTATTCCTCATTCTTCATTTTATGGGCGAGAAAAATAAGGTACAAAAAGTCATAATTTTTTTTAGTCAAAGATACAAAAATCATTTCAAATAAATAACTTGAATTATTTTCCTAACATATCATTCACCTTTCTTAAGTTTTTCAGTTTTCTTATATTCAGGGAATGGATGCCACATCAGCAGATCAAACTGGCATAAGCAGTATAATCTCTATTCATTAAAACATGCCTATTGATCAGTTAGTTACAATGTACCTGGAACTTGACTAGGCAGTGCATATTCAGAGGTGAAAGATAATTCCCCTGACCTTCAGAAAATCATAGTGTTGCAGAAGAGACACATAATCAAATAACAACATTAAAGAAATATGATGATAGTGTAAGTAGAGTGTACCATGAAATCTTAGAAAAGGGAAGCAAAGGACCACATCAAAGGATCAGAGACTTTCAGGGTAAATTAATGTTTGGATAGAATTTTAAATAATCAAGAGTTCCCTGGGCTAGTAATGGATCAGTTTTAACCAACTGCATTAAAAAAAAAAAAAAAAAGGACCAATGATAAGGAAGAAGATAATACTAGTTGGCAAGCAGCAAGTGATCAGGACGAAGGACAGATTGGTATGTGATGATATGGCAAGACATGAGACAGAAAGGAAGAAGGCCTAGAGTCCCCAGAACACAGTAGGATATGTGAAGGAAAGACTTTTTCCTAACGGTACTGGGAGGTTGTAAAGACTTTTTTTTTCTTTAAAAAGGAGAAGAACACAGGTGGGTACACTGAAATGGATTAAGACTAGAGACAAGAATGAATTTAAGGGCTATAATAAACAAAATTGGTTAGAAGTAATTAGAACAGAGTCTGAAACTAAGAAAGAAACTCAGAGATCAACCCTCACGTTTAAGAAATCAGTTCTGGAAATAATTCAGAATTCATTAAGCAGATATTAATTAGGAAAATAAATGTAATGGACACATTTCCTGATAACTGAGCTGCTTGGTTTCCTGAATGATCAGCATTGTCTTTAATACAATCCTGTACCCCCAACCACAACCTTTGGCGATAGTCAGAAGAGACTCTTAAATACAGAGAACAAACTGAGGGTTGATGTTGATAGGGGTGGGGGTGGAGGTGGGTGGGGGACAGGGTTAAGTGGGTGACAGGCATCAAGGAGGGTAAGACTACACTGTATGCTAACTAACTTGAGAATAAATAAAATAAAATAAAATAATAAAATAAAATAAAATAAAAATAAAATAAAATAAAATAAAATAAAATAAAATAAAATAAAATAAAATAAAATAAAATAAAATAAAATAAATTGAAATAAAAGCAGCCATGACATTTGCTAGATGAAATTTAGGATTTTGGTAGTCTGGCTTTAAGCCAGAGATGTGCTAATGCAATCAGATGAGAGATGTAGAGATTGTTACTAGTGAGCTATTTACTTTACAGCTGGGGGATTATGTGCCCTTAGGTTCTGGAGTGGATGTTTGCAAATTTCTGCAAACTTATGACTAAGCCAATTCATAAAGAAAGGAGGGCAGAATAGACATAAAAAAGGAAAATGAGATAAGAATCATGTAGTCTTTGAGGGACTGTCACAGCAACTCAGCTCCTAAAGGCCTGCCAGTTCTCATGAAGTCAAGTAGTCTTTCCCTCTCGTGCTTGGATTTTGTGAGGGTCTTCAAACCTTTATAATCAATACTCACTGTTCTTGATCTGGTTTGCATGTACATATATGTTGCTTGCAACCAAGGCAACACTGGGTAGGAAATGCAATAAATCAATCAATAGATAAGATACTATGTAGTTAGGAATTTCTTTTACTTATTAAGTTATTTAGCCTCTTTATGAATACCTAGGTACTAGAAGCGTATCTGTTTTGGATAGTCTGTTCTACTTTCAGAATTTTAGGTGTTAAGTATTAGCAAGTTCTTGATATTATGATGGAATCTATCTTGATCCTCATTTTTATTATCAAGGCAAGAACTATGCCTATTGTTTGTTTCCCCCCACTCCATAACCTCTTTCTCTTTAGAAGAGTACCTAGAAATGTTTTTAAATTGTTATTTGCCTCTTTCTCTCAACATATTAACTAAAGTAGCTTCTCACCAATGGAAGCAAGAGCCCCTTTATCTCAACCAAGAATCAGTCTCCATTTATCAAATATCACTTAAGAGTTTTCTATTAATAGTATGTTTCTCACGTATCTGGTTTTTGGCCAAAATTTAGCTGACATTCCAATTTCGCATTGTAACACTGGTGTGAAGTGCTGTGAAGGGGTACTTAGCTTTCTGAGTAAAGGAGGGTTCAGTTTCATATCCAATGTCACCTGGCTGAAAAAAAGAAAGTAATACAGTGCAGTGTGTAACCATGATGAAAAGGGCACTGGTTAAAATGTTCAAAATGCTTGTAAGTATTTAGGTATGGTACTGTTGTAAATAATACTGCAATATTTTAATACAAAAGGATACTGTGTAAAGGTACTAATTTTCTCTAAAGATCATTTGTGATTCTAGGGCATATCATATATATGTATAGAAAGAATATATATATTCTTTAAATGTATGTCTTCAATATTCTTTTTATCCTATTGTTTAGGCCCAGGTGATTTAAAAAAAATACAACTGAACAGACTCAAGATCTATAGCAAATAAGTTCTGGTAGATTACATTCGGTTGAAGACTGTCCATAGTGATTTTCCACTACTTATGAACTTTTAAAATTTGTAAAGTTTCAGGATGGGAATAAAATTGGGTGCAAAAATTGCTCTTAATTAGAAATAGTCCTAACATGATAAATGTGTGAAATATTAGAACTTATCAATGGTATGGCAAAGATCTTTTTTTATTTTAAATGCATTTATTGTATTTTAAATGCATTTATTTATTTATATAAAATAAATGCAGTTATTTTAAATGCATTTATTTATTTTGAGATAGACAGAGCAACTGGGGGAGGGGCAGAGAGAGAATGCCAAGCAGGCTCCATGCTTCCGGCACAGAGCCCAATGAGGGGCTTGAACCCACAAAACTGTGAGATTATGACCTGAGCCGAAATCAAGAGCTGGATGCTTAACCGACTAAGCCACCCAGGTGCCCCTTATCCTCTTCAGTCAAAATGGTTTCTAACTTCAAATTTCCTTGCTTTGAGCCACTGTCCTATCCCAGTGACTTTGCATAATAACATCATATCTGTCTTTCATTTATCACTCCCTTGCTGGACTTTTTATAAGTTGAAGAATGGAGACAATGAAGGGGGTCTGTGTTTTGAAACACTGCCAATACATTTTCTCTTCTTGGAAATTAAATTGTTTTCTTGTTACTTTTCATCTTTTGGAATACTTTTAGAAAAGTCTGTAACAGGACCTCAAAGACTAAGAACTCGTTACTGAACTTCGAGTTTCAAACTTAAGTCATTGGAAAAATATCTATTCATGTCTTCTGCCCATTTTTATAATTGAATTATTTGGGTTTGGGGTGTTGAATTTTATAAGTTCTTTTTTTTAAGAAGGGTTTTTTAAATAATTTTTTTAATGTTTATTCATTTTTGAGAGAGAGAGAAAGAGAGCGAGAGAGAGCAGGGGAGGGACAGAGAGGGAGACACAGAATCTGAAGCAGGCTCCAGGCTCTGAGCTATCAGCACACAGCCCAACATGGGGCTTGAACCCATGAACTGTGAGATCATGACCTGAGCTGAAGTCTGATGCTTAACTGACTCAGCCACCCAGGCAGTCCTCTATATATTTTAGATACTAATCCTTTATCAGATATGTCATTTGCAAATATCTTCTTCCATTCCATAGGTTGCCTTTTAGTTTTGTTGATTGTTTTCTTCACTATGCAGCTTTTCATTTTGATGTAGTCCCAATAGTTTATTTTTTGCTTTTGTTTCCCTTGCTGCAGGAGATACATCTAGTAAGATATTGCTTATGTCTGATTTTCAAGTTTATTCCTCAAATACATTTTCACTCATCATCACAGCTAAGTCTGCAGTGAAAACATGAGTGTAGTAGTAAATATAGTCAGCATCTCCACCTGCACAGAATACACTATAAGAATCAATTATCAAAGTAGTTAATATTCATCAAAAATCACAACAAAGTTGACAACTATTATTTACTACCATATGAGATTGGCTTAAGATAAACATGAAACAAGATAAATGTATCATCTGTTCTGAACTATCAAAACAGTAATCCTCACTAGCTCAGAGTAAAATTTCCACATTTTACTCTAACATACTCATGAATATTTAATATTATATATAAACTGTAATTTATATGACTTTTATTGTGCTTTACAAATAAAGCTTTTAATTATACTTTCCAAACTACTCAAGTACCATACTAAAAACTATCAACCACCTTATTTAAGACACCAGCTAAAGATCACTTGTTTTCCCCCCAATGATATTACTACAGAAAATCAAAAAGAGAAACTGTCTCTCAAAGTTCCAAAATTTTTTATTGAGCAGAATAAAACTATTTAATTTCTCTTAATGAATAATAAAAATTACGAATGGCAAATTAGCTACTGTAGATTATCAAATTACTAATATATATTATATAATATACATTCAGTGTAACAATTAAACATTTTTGAAAACCCATGAATGATTCCCTGCCAGTGCCATACAAGCTTATGATTTTACATCAGTAATTATTAATTTATCAAGCACATACTGTTTATACTACAGGGCCCTAAAAACCTAAGTAGGAAGCGGAAGGAAAATGAATTAAAACAAAGTATCTTCTGGTGCTCCTGGGTAGCTCAGTTGGTTAAGCATCCAACTTTGGATCAGGTCATGATCTTAAGGTCCGTGAGTTCCAGCCCCGTGCTGGGCTCTGTGCTGGCAGCTGCCCCTCTCTCTCTGCCCCTCCCCTACTCTCTCTCTCAAAAATAAATAAACATTAAAAAAAAGTATCTTCCAATAAAGCATCTAAATACACATGTTATTTTATGGATGACACAAAAGATTCAACCTGAAACACTGATAGGGAAACCAGGCCAAAAAAAAAAAAAAAATTAATGTGATATAAGTTTAGAAAAAAAGTTCTCTGCTGGGACAATTATGTAGTAGATTAAAGCCAACATTTAAACATTTAAACATATTAAAAAACATCAATTTTTTTTTCCCCACAAATCTTCCCCACTGGCAATCCAGACACTGCCCCCAAACCCCTTACTCCCTAACTAATAAAGAAAAAGGGAGAAACAAAGGAAGGAAAAGAGGTAAGGGAAAGAAAGAAAAATACAGTGTGGCCTGAACTAGAACCAAAGGCATCCAAGAAGACATCAGCTCTTTCTCACTTCTGTGTCTTTGCCCATACAATGGATATTTGGATTCCCTCTACTGCTCTCCACCAACATTTGGTAAATAATTTACTCCTCTAACCCAGGTCCCTGAGATGCCTTTCTACACCTCCTGGCAAACGTACATGCTCTTGATAGACCATTTATTCTACCATTAACACACCTCTAGTAGAGTGCAGATCACAAAGTATTTTAAGAATCCCTTCTTCCTGTTAGCCTGTGAATGAGTTCTTTATCTCACCAACGTCTTCCAGGGCCTGGCGCAGTGCCTGGCCTATGCAGATGTTCAGTCTGAACAAGACACCTGAGCTCTGAGGGAGAAGAGCGCTGAATGCTATGAAGGATCTCAAGGTGTGACATTTCCTTACAGAATCTTCCCCAGATCAGTACCTTTCCCACATCTTGTATGGTGAAACATTTGATATGGACAGTATGCTGAGAGAGGACCCACATTTTAAACTGAGACTCACATCACCCATTTTCATAATTTGACATGAGCACAAATCCCAACAAGTGAATGCCAGGCATCACAGCCTTGTGGTTCAGCTTACAACCCCTGGATCATATCTTATTAAATCAAATGTCGCCGTCCCCACTAGCTGCTGGTGTTGGAAGTTACTATATCCCAATAAGCCTGCTTCCCCATTTCTAAAATAAGTATAATGACAGATAACCTCAAAAGTTGGGTTTCAATATTAGAAAAAGATAAAGTAGGATAAATACCACAGCACAGTCACTGCATGTTCACAACAAGTAGCAAATGTTCCTATTGCCGTAACAATAACAAAGGCAAAGAAGATGAAGTTGTGGATCTTGATGATTAATTAATTCCTTTCTTAAACATATTCTTATTGAGTGCCAGTCACTATTCTAGATGTTTGGATATATCCATGTACAAAACATTACAGAGTTTATATTCTGGTGGGGATGGAGGTAAATATAAAAATCCAATAAATATATATATTTAATATAACATATATTTTATATAATTAGAAAGAATGATAAGTGCTGCAGTAAAAAGAGGAGAGAAGATACAGAGAGACGGAAAATGCTGCAGAGAAGGAGAGGGGAGAGGAGTTTAAATTTAAATTGGGAAATTCCCATCCGTTTCATTAAGAAGATGCTGTTTGAACAAAGTCTTGAAGGAGGTGAGCACGTAGATTTCAGGCATAGAATCATCTTGGCATGAACAGCAAATGTAAAGTTCTTAAAGTATAAAGCCCTGACATTTTATGTAGAAGAGGATGGGGGCTAGTATAGCCTGAGTGGAGTGAATGAGAATATCGAACGAGGTGAAGCCAGAGCATGAATTTTGTGTTGTCCTTTTAAGAATTTGGGGTTTTATCTGGAAGGAGATAGGGAGTCTTTGGAGGGTTCTGAGCAGAAAAACCACAAGAACTGACAGTTTTAACTTCACTCTGACATCTGTTATGAGGATAGACTGTAAAGAGACGAGGGTAAAAGCAAGGTTTAGGATATATACTTAGTCCTATAATAATCCAGAAGAGAGGTTTGCTCAGAGCAGGGTAGTAGCAATATAAATGGTTAAGATCTGGTCAGATTTCTGGATATATTGTATTATGTAAAAGAGAAAGATCAAGGATGATTTAAAGATTTTTACACCAATCCATTAGAAGGACTAGTCATTAACTGAAATGGGCATGTCTGTGAGGGAGCAGTTTGGGAGCAAAGTTCAAGATTTCTAGTTTTGTACATGTCAGACTTGAGATGTCTATTAGAACTAGAAATGGAGATGTTGGGTAGGCATTTGGATATCTGTGTCTGAAGTTCAGGAGATGAATGCGGGAAGGAAATATATACATTTGAGAGTGTTTGGCTTACAAATAGTATTAAAACCCCTGAGACTGGATGATACCTGATAAGATCATCAAGTAGCCAAGGACCGGGCTCAGTGGTAGTCCAGTAGCAGGAGGTCTGGGAAGGAGAAACATCAGCAAAGGAAATTGAGAAGGTAGAATCAGTGAAGTAGGAGCAAAAGGTATGATTTCCCCACAACTAGCATCAACAGCATCACAGGAAAAGTGTTAGAAATGCAATTCTTTGGCCTTACTCATGCCTTAAGGAGTAAGAAGCTTCAGGGTGGTACCAACAATTCATGTTTTTAGTAACTCTTCCAGATGATTGTGATGCATGCTTCAGTCTAAGAACCACTGTCTTGGAAGTACAGTGGGATTTGGGTTAAAATGGAGGAACTTGCAAGGATTCCCTTAAATGTTAATAAAAATCTGTCATGGAGCCTGTGTGAAGAACCACACACTCGACTAGATACAGTATTGACCAATCACTCGGAGAGCGCAGACCCTAAGATGTTACTACACTTAGATTATTGCTTTTACATACTTTCATATTTCTTATTTTCTCATTTTCCATTTCTTTTTAGGCATGATTGCTTTAAGCAAATTTTATACTCCCCAGTTGATTTCATTAACTTCAATTCCTTTCCATTAAATCTAATTAAAGCAATGAAAATGTAACTAAGGTTTTTTACCCATCTAGGGATAATTAGCATTCTGAAAGAGAGCTTGTTTACCCAAATGAATTCCCTCAGTGGGGAGGAGGGATAGAAAAAGAGACACACACAGAGAGACAGAGAATGTTTATATTAATTGCCTATTTCAGGCAGATTCTATACTTCTCACCAACTCCCACTCCTACCTTCACCAAAGCAAATAAACCAGATAAAATCACAAATAGCAAGGGAATAAACACATAAATCAGTGAGTAAATACACAACAGATCTTTTGAAATTTTCTTTAATATTTAAGGATGGTAGAAAGATTTGTCTTAAGAGTTAACAGTTAAGAACTGAAAGAACTGTGTTTGATATTAGCCCAACATCTAACTTGGGGAAAGTGATTTAATCTCGCAGAACCTCTTCATGTTCAACAATAAATATGTATACAAGTAGAAAAACTTCCCTGTAAACTTACCATGAAGGCTGAGATTGATCTCAATATTTTATCAAATCAAGAACTAAGTAAAGATTAAGTTGCTATTAAGATAGATGGAAAAAATTATCTCTCATTAAAGGATGGAACTTTGGGATGGGGAATTTATCAACTATTTCATTTTAAATAAATATAGCTATTCAACTAGGGCTTTAAAATATTTTTAAGAGAAAAACTATATATATATATCTCGATATACCCTTTTGTATTATTGATAAAAAGGGGTATTCAAAATAAAAATTTACATACTCAAATAATTGTATGATAGTCATATATTATTTTTTTTAGAATTTTTAGGTATTTTGGTATATTTCAATAAAAATAGCATATTGAAAAGTACAGAAATAATATGACATATAACCCGTATGTATCAAGATTTTAGAGATCTTTCATGTTTCCCCATTAGCTTTAGATCTTTCTTTAGAAAAAAAATCACATGTCACAGATACAATGAAAGACTGTATCTCCTCATCTAGTCCTTTTTTATCTCTTTCTCCCGGGATATGCAATATCTTGAAATGGAACTATATTACTCCCTTACAGATTCCTGCATATTATACACATATATGTGTATTCATAAAAAATATAGTATCATTCAGTGTTTGAATATTTGCATAAATAATTTGGTTTATAACTTATCATTAGGTTTTCAAAATTTATCAGTATGGATATATGTAGCTGTAGTTCATTGGTTTTAATTGCTAAATCATTTTTATTATAAGAACAAAACAGTTTATTCTCTTACAAAGAATCAGGTTATTTCCACTTTTTTTCCCCCTTGCATTACAAACAATTCATTGGCAGGAATTTTCTTTTTTAATGAGTGCTATTCAAATGAATTCAGCTGTAGGAAATTGTCCATGGCATAGTCAAATCTAACAACCCTGTCCATGAGCCCCTCCTTAACAACTGTCCATACTAATACAAGATAATTTTGTGTAAAAACCAATGTTTCTATAAGAAGTTCCCATGAGAGAGGCTGTCTTTTGTGGTGGGAAATCCAGTGCTAAAGGAAAATCGTGAACCCAAAAAAGAGATATACAACAAAGTAAATTCATTTTGGTGTGTCCCTATGTGATCTTTATAGTATCTACAATGTGGAAAGGGTTTTATTTTCTCTGTAAGAAAATCAACTTGTATAAAAACTGTCATTGATCAACAAATAGTTCCCTTTTTATACTAATCAGATGGACTGTCTTTATTTTAAGTTTATTTATTTTGAGAAAGAGAGAGAGAGAGAGAGAGAGAGAGAGAGAGAGAGTGTGTGTGTGTGTGTGTGTGTGTGTGTGTGTGTGTGTGTGTGTACAAGTGGGGGAGGGGCAGAGAGAATGGGGAGAGAGAGAGAATTCCAAGCAGGCTCTACATTGTCAGCACAGAGCCCAATGCGGGGCTCAAACTCACGAACCATGAGATCATGACCTGAGTTGAAATTAAGAGTTGGATGCTTAACCAACTCAACTACTCAGGTGCCCCAGGCTATGTCTTTATAATGATCAATAAACAAAAGACTTCTAGGTGAGTGTTTCAGATATCTGGGATCAGGCTTGTGAGATAAAAAGAAACTTTTTCTTCAGATGACTTGCTCCAGGCTATCAGTTAACAATTTAACACCACTATAGATGTATGATGGAATTGAACAATTAACTAAACAGATGGCTTCACATGTATCCTTACAAGAGAGGGAATTTTGAGAGAGAAGAGGAGGAGGCAATGAGATCACAGAAGCAGAGAGTGGCCTGGTGTGGCCAAAAGCCAAGGAATGCCTACCACCACCAAAAGCTGGAAGACACAAGAAATGAATTCTCCTCTAGAGCCTTGGGAGGGAGGGTGGTTCTGCCGACACCTCAATTTTGGACTCTAGCTTCTAGACTGTGAGACAATGTATTCCTGTTTCACTTTTTATGCAATTTGTTACAACAGTCACAGGCAACTAATACAGATCTATCTATCTAATATCGATCTATCTACCCTATCTATCTGTATGTACATATACATATGAATTAGCATATGCATATAATTAATTGTTCTGTCAGCTGGGAAAGCCTAGAAGAAATGGCACCTCAGTAGCAAAGGGAAAATTGACCAGACTCGATTTTATTTGAAAACATTTTGGAAAGCTCCACTACCAGTGAGTCAAGTCACCAATAGAGCATATTTCTGCCATATTCACAGAGATTGAACATACAAATAAACAATAACAAATTCATTATGTCTGGACATGCCTGAACATTTATATATTAAAATACATGCCATTTGCTATGCATTAAATTTCTTTTACACTTCAGTTATGGTATTATGTTGACTTTTAAAAAATTACATATTTAGATGAATTATATTTGCGTGAATGTCACTTTAGGAAGCAAAAAAGAGCAATGCATTAGAAAGTATTGGGTTTATTATAAGTCAGGGTTGTAGGGTCTGGGAGGCTTTGAGCACCACTGGTCCAGGAAGCTCCTGATTCTGTTTGCTTTCTTTTCCAGTATGGAAAGAGTTAGCAGGTTGTGACTTCTCAATTCCTAATCATGTCCTAAGCCTGGCAATGAGAAGTGTGGCAGATGCTGGGGATGGGTGTGCTGGAAGAGAAAAGGAAATAATATTTTCCAGCACCTAGATTCTGGTGTTGGCAGCAAAATTACTAGTCCATGACAATCTGCATTTATCTTTTATAGAAACTGTGCTCACTTTATGGAATTATGCTCACCTTAAATTAACTACAAACCTAAGTTGTACTGTATAAGTTTTGTTTGTATTCCTATTTTATTACCAAAACATCTTATTGATCAATTACACATCTTGAATGAAACTGAATCTGGGGCGCCTGGGTGGCGCAGTCGGTTAAGCGTCCACTTCGGCCAGGTCACGATCTCGCGGTCCGTGAGTTCGAGCCCCGCGTCGGGCTCTGGGCTGATGGCTCAGAGCCTGGAGCCTGTTTCCGATTCTGTGTCTCCCCCTCTCTCTGCCCCTCCCCTGTTCATGCTCTGTCTCTCTCTGTCCCAAAAATAAATAAACGTTGAAAAAAAAAATTAAAAAAAAAAATGAATGAAATTGAATCTAGGTATCAACCCACAGTCTACCTTTGAGTCTCAATCTGAAATGAAATTCTATACTCTTCACTTTATGGTAACTATTAACTTGTTGATTAACTTGTAAATGGATCAGTGATAAATTTATGTGAAGAGGCAACAGAGAATTAGAGAAAAAAAACAAAGAAAACTGTGCATTTGAGCTCAATTCCACAATGATTTTCTATATGGTTCTTTGACAATCTCTGTGAATTCCATATAACTATTATTTTGAGTAGAAAAAAAAAATAATAACTGATCTCTAATTATAACAATAGCAAGTACCTAGGAAAAATGTAATAAGGAAATGAAACAAAACTCTACTGTGTTTTTCTGGCAAAGGACTATTCTTATTTAAAAAAAAAAGTAAGAAGGTAATTAGAATATTTACTTTCCTTTAAACAATGACAACATTAATTCATGACACCTGTAGCCACAGTTAGGAATTATGAGGGTAATCATTAAACTAATGTTACAATAGATACTATGATTTTACACAAAGACACTACAGGTGCTTATTATGGAGCTATAATACCAAATTTGCAAAGGAAATACATGTGTTATTTCAAAGCTTTAGTCGGTAAACTTTTTACTAGCAAAAATATGAGGAGGCTTAATTCCCCACAAGAGAAATAAATAGTAGAAATCATGTCTTTGAGCCATAGCTTGCCTCCACACAAGTAGAGAACCATACTGTCCCATCTGTCCTAACCCAACTATATCCTTTAGAAACACATGACTTCCTGGAAAGAGCACTGGGACATATATTATTATTGCCTTTATTTATATATAGTTCTAGCTTTATATCTGTCTTCCTAGAAATGTTTGTCCTTTAATGATGTTGAGTAAGAGTTACATGTTTTATTGGAATATACTACAGACTACCATTAAAATTGAAAATAATATTTGAATTGACAAGTGGAAAGTTAATGCGTATTCTAAGAAAGAAATCTACTTTTAAGATACCTACTGGTGCATACATACTAGAAACACTACAGGAACTGATAGAAATTTTAGCTTCTATTAAAATATGACCTCAATGTCAACGGAGGTCTCCTTCATTTTGAAATTTAAATAATACTGATTGCTAAATCCACATCATGTCCTATGGGAAGTCCAATACACCCCACCCTTGATATTTTTTTTAAATACAGAAGTGTTCATTCGCACAACAATCTCATCGCCCCAAAGTGCTTAATCTTACTAAATTCTTGAATATGGCCCCTTTCCCTAAATATTCTCAAAACATCATTCACATAAGGCATTTGCATGTTCAATAGATATTGTCTAATACAGTAATCTCAGAATAGATAATAGTATGGCATAGTAGCATCAGGATAAATAATAACTTGAGCATAAAGCTTTTTTACTCTAAAATGTATTCTGAGACACTATTTCTCTACATCACTGAAAAACTTGCTGTCCAGCTGACCAATTTCCTGTTGGGGTCCCTATTATTTTCTCTCCACATTTGCAGAGCCCAATTAACTTATTATGTAAAGCAATTTATTTGTCTCTGTTTTTTCCTAAATCAGTCCAAACCATTTATCTTAACAAGAAACCAAGTTCATTAAGGTATATTCCAAAACAGTTTCCTTCCTGACAAAAATTTGTGATCTTTGTGGTAAAAAAAATAATTTAGTCTAATTTTTTTTATCTTTAATCTCAAATAAATCGGCCAATTAATTAGCACTAGACACAGGAGATACAGGCTAAATAACAAAACTGTTCCCCTTTTCAGAATTCAGTCTAGTCAGGAAGATAGGTGAAAAAGATGACAGGCAATGCACTAAGAACTATAATGGAGCTGTATGAGATGTTTAAGAAGTAGGGAAAATCCAGAGATTACAGAGCTCATGGCCTAAGGCAAAATTCACGTAGAAGGAAACATCTGATCTGAGTTAAGTCTTCCCAGATGCATAAGAATTTGCTAGGCACTAGGAAAGTTAAGGCACTCCAGACCCAGGGGAATAGCATTTGTAAAACCATGGAAGATTTTTATTTGGAAAAATAATAATAAGATATCCTTTACAGGATACACACAGAATGATGCAATGCAATTAACCAGAAGGCAGGGGATTAAAGTGATATGTTGTGAAGGTCGTAAAGCAGGCAGTGGAAGTAAACAGTACTTAGAGGATTTTGAGCAGGCACAAGTTTCCTGTTAAGACTTTGGTTTCAATGGACTCAGGATTCTGGTTGAGGAAACTCCACAGAGCAGTGTTAGAGAGTTTAATGATGGTTTTTAATTTGGCATTTGAGTTAAGCTGATCTTGACATGGACATGGGACATCTGGGAGTAGAAATAAAGTCAAGATGTCTTTGCTATGCTATTAGTATAAAAGAGAGAATGAAGGCAACTATGTGAATAAAAATATTGAGAAAGAACATATAAGTGAAAAGACCAGTGGACTGAGGACTGAACCCTAGGGAAAATTAATATTTAACGGCTAAGGGAAAGAAGAATCTGAGATAGGAAGATGTTTGAGAAGGAAATCAGAAGAATCAGATGATTGAACTCTTACAATCCCAGTGAGAGAATTTAAGAAGGGGTTATCAACAGTAATAAATAATGCAGTGAGATCAAATAAGACATAAATTGAAAAATATTCATTGAATTTGGCAAACAGGACAGAAAACATGGCAAAAGCAATTTAATTGTCATAGTTAGGGAGAACACAGATTATATTGAGTGGAGAAATGATCGGGCTACAAATTTACACTCAGAATTTGGTGGCAATGTCAACAAACCAAGGTCAAAACAATAAGACTTAGCATATGGCAGATGCTGAATAAAAGACTATGGGGTAACTGAATGAAGAGATGAATGACAAATGAAATTCCAGGTTTACTCATATCCCAAATGGAATATCAACAATGTTCCTCATTATTGGGTGCTGTGTTATTATACTATATTTAGTTAACTTTGTTACATTACAATACTATGATATTCATAGGAAGATGTTTTGTTATAAGGAAGTAATCTCTTTTTAGAGACTATGTTTTTATAGTTACTTAATTTTTTTTATTATTAAAGTACAGTTGACATACAATTCTGTATTAGTTTCAGGTGTACAACAAAGTGATTCAACAATTCTATACAGTACTCAGTGTCCACCACAACAAGTGTAGCCACCATTTGTCACCACACCACATTATTATGATACATTGACTATATTCCCCATGCTGTACTTTTCATCTCTGTGACTTATTTTATAACTGGAAGTTTAACCTCTTAGTCTCCTTCATCTATTTCACCAATGCCCCTACCCATCTCCCCTGTGTTTGTTCTCTACACTTATGAGCCTGTTTCTGACTTTTGTTTGTTTGTTCATTTGTTTTGTTTTTTACAATATCCAAGATATGGAAGCGACCCAAGTGGCCATCAATAGATGAATGGCTAAAGAAGATATGGTATAAATATATGCAGTGGAATATTACTCAGCCATAAAACAAAATAAAATCTTACCATTTGTGACAAAATGGATGGACCCTTGTGGGTTTTATGCTAACTGAAATAAGTCAAATAGAGAAAGAAAAATACCATACGATTTCACTTATATGTGTAACTTATTTTTGTATTATAAAATTTATAGAGTAACTCTGTGAAATTCTTATTTTAAAAATGTTTTAAAATTGTACACATAAACATCTTTTCAAATAAGTGGATTAATGTATTCCTTGCCATATCCTTAATTATACAGTCTCAGTTGTATCCCTTTTTTTTTTTAAATTTTTTTTAACGTTTATTTATTTTTGAGACAGACAGAGACAGAGCATAAACAGGGGGAGGGTCAGAGAGAGAGGGAGACACAGAATCTGAAACAGGCTCCAGGCACTGAACCATCAGCACAGAGCCTGACATGGGGCTCGAACTCATGGATGGCGAGATCATGACCTGAGCTGAAGTCAGATGCTTAACCGACTGAGCCAGGCGCCCCTCAGTTGTATCCCTTTAAAACTTTTCTCCAAAAGAATAAGAACATACACTGTAACTGTTTTAGTAAAAAAATAATCTGATTAATTAATTCAGTTCCTCTATTACTCAAAATGGTCTTTTCTGTACGACCACATTGAGATCTGGATGTAGCCAATATCCTGTTGAATATTGAATATTGAGTACTGAATATCCTATTGAATATCCCCAGCTGGGACTTCACATGACTCCATCCCCCAACTGCTTTCCAACTGCAACTGCATTACAGACTCCAGCAAGCATCATTTAGTCAACTCTTAGATCATGAGAAATCATGATAAATGGTTGTTTTAAGCCACTGTGTTTTTAAGTTTTTGTGTACTAAGAGTGTTTTGATGGTGATGAAGGGGTAGGTGGCAAGAGACAGAGCTGGATAAGAAGCTGGGAATCAGATTATGAATGGTCTTCTTGACACTGTAAGATTTTGGTTTTATATTAACGGGAGTGATCAAACAAAACAAAAAAATGATCCATATAAATTTTTCTGCTAGGAATTGATCTCATATAATTTGCAGGTTAGATATTTGAACTTAAATTGAAAGAGTCTAACATTAGAATCAAGAGACCAGGTAAAAGAGTGCTTCACTAATTGAAATAAAAATATTGAGCCTGAAATAAAATGGTAATAGTGGGAGGAAGGTGGGACACAAATGGTGTCAAGATCTGTATAGTAGAAAAAATTTTGTAGAACATGATCAGTTGGATGGGAGATACAATTTGGGTTATTCAAATGGTAAAAAATTACAGCAAATTAAATTTTATTAAGGCAACATGCGGCATATTTGCAGAACAGTGGGGTTTCTCTTAGAACTGAAAGATTGAGATGTGTGTGTCTGGGTGTCTGGGACAACTGGAGCTAGGAACCCAATGTCCCCAGATCTCTTTCTACTTTTCTTCTCCTCTGAATTTTCTTTCCTTCTTTTTTCTCTCTGTGTATAATGGTTTCTTCCAATTTTCTCAGGTAGGAAATTTTAGATTTGACAAAGAAAATTGGATGGAGGAAAATATGGCCTCCACATAAGCTAAGATTTACATTTAATAGTCCAAAATCCAATAGATTTACATTTAATAGTCCAAAATCCAATAGAAAGCCTACTCTGTCTTTCTCAGATCGAGAACAAATTGTTTCAGAAACACCTGGGCAAATATTTGAAAAAGAATTGATTTCTTAGTGCTCATATTCTCAAAAGTGGCAAAGGGGAGTTTTGTCTGTGGTGTGAGACAGTCTTATAGAAGAAAATGATTATGTCCAAGTGAAAGGGCAATAGATCAAGTGGAAGTTATTTTTGTATTTGAAATAGAAATGTCTTCTGAACTAAAAATCTATGCACTTTTTTTCAGCACAATAACTGAAGGCTGTTTGAAATGTATGCTAGGGTTTTTCTCATTCGGTACCATGTGAGTTCATTTCAAATTATCAGTGATAACGTTGGGTGGATATTCTAATAAAGGAAGACTCTTCCCCTTTATTTAAAGGTAGTCATTCTTTGGGGAATAGGATTGCAGGGTGTGGTTGGTGAGCAAATCTTAAGAAAGTTCATTGTCTTTAGAAGAGCATTTCCCAAAGAGTATTCTTCTAAATACTTTAAAAACACAGACCTTTGTGGTCATGTGATTCTGGAAGTGCTACATTCTATGTCTGCCTCTTAGGCATTCACTATATAGATTAGAAGATCTGAAAAACTCTCTGTCTCCCTCTCCCTACTTTATATATCCATAGTGTTATCTAACGTACTTGACAATATTCAAAAATAACCTTTCTAATATCCTGTATTACATGTTGTGGAAAATGCACTTAAGATAATATTGATTTAAAAATCTATTCCATGATTTCAAACTAGAAAATATTTAAACTACAATTTCAATTTAGAGTATACGTTGTGTAACATACAATATATAATAATGTGGATAAAATCATCACCATATATATTATTTGTTGAAAGAAATCTCATTAAATATGATAACTGTAACTAAGGGATAACACTGGCATTAATTCTTTTCCTATTTTTTCCCAAAAGGAAAAAGCATTCATCTGAGATCCTTTGAATTGTCAATCTACATATCTTACTAGGCATAATTTTCAGAGAATGACAGACTTTCATTAGGAGAAAATATACAGTTATTTAGTCACTGATTTCTGTTATTTAATCTTTTTACTGATATTTTGAATGGCAAAAACACAAAACATTACAATTAATTTTACAAAGGACAAGAATAAGACTACAGCACAATTTAATTTTTCAGTAAATTGACAGAATTGAGATATTTTTCAAAATAAATAATAGCATTTTAATCTTTCTTAAGAAAATACCCAGAATCACAACTCATGTCTGCAGATCAAAAGTTTAAAGATTAGGGGTGCATGGCTGGCTCAACTGGTAGAGCATGTGACTCCCGATCTTAGGGTTGTAAATTCAAGTCTCACATTGGGTGTAGAGATTACTTAAAAATAAAATTAAAAAAAAAAAAAAAACAAAAAAGCTTCAAAATTGGAGATGCACATGTTACAGTTATACTTCTGGGTGTTCAAATATGGCCCTCATTAAATATAATAGGACAAAAAATCAGTGGCTCTGTTATCTCGCTGCTTATCGGGAAAATCCAAATAGTTTTTAGTAATAGAGACCCCGGGGGTCTTTAACCCTAAATAAACTGAGTAAAAAGTTTTTGGAAACTCTTATTAGAACCATGAAATCTTTATGTTCAAAAGCACCTCTGATGATCCTGATTCCACTAATCCATGACTAGCCATGATATATGAAAATCACTGGACTGGGTATTTGAAGGTCACTTGCCAACTATTTCCAAATACTCTATATAATGTACATTATATTGGCACACTTTTTGATTATCATTACTTATTCATCATAATGAAAACTTACTAATTAGGCCAAATACTTTGAAATGATGATAGTTCAATAATTATTCATTGATAAATGTGTGGTGGTTATTTTATCAAAATTAATCCAATGAATAAATAAGAGTCTATGGCTATCAAATGAATAACACATCTTATCATGAATAATAGAATGGGTTCATTGAGATTCTAACATTTTAAACTAGTTCCCTGTTAAACTTGATTGACTTTGATTTGATGATCACTTATGGAATATTTCGTACAATTTTCCATGCACATTAAAACATGCAAAATTCTGAACTCTTCTTTTACAAACTAAATGTAAATTTGTTGATTGGACTTAATAGGTGATCCTATGACTGAAAGCTTGTTGCTGAAGGTGAGATTAGGTAGGCAATGAAGTGGGAACAGAAGTGGAGAAATTTGAGCCAGCTTTTGATGAATGCATTGTTAGGTTGTTTTGGTTCAATTTACCCACCCCCTACACTAACTTCTGTGGCTGGTAAGACATCAAGCAAAATCTTATCAGTGACAACAAATTTAGAGAAACTTAGAGAAATTCCACATACAGAATAAAACTTCATTGTTGAGGTCCTTATTACTGAAATTCATGATAGATATAAGAGAAGCTAACATGTAGGGTGTACATAGGATGGTACATCTTGCACTTCTCGACTTATTTGCATTTTTTGTTTGGTAGAAAGAATATGGCAGATTATCTAATTTTTGGATTCAATATAAATTTACACTAGCAGCTCTTAATTTCTTAAAATGCTGAAAACAATCTTTTATGCTTATATTGATGTTATAAGAAAAAGAAGGGATTAAATAAGAAGTGGTTTATCAGGTCTATGCAAAACTTACACATGCGCATGCATGCACACACATACACACACGTACACACAATGGCGGTCTTTTTCACAAAATGAAGTTAAGACTATCTAACCAATTCAATCCTACCAATCATTCTTGCAATTTTGGTTACTCTAATTGATATAGTTCCCATCCCTATTCATGTTTAGATATGTCATTGTAAAACCAAATCAATTTACCAATAAATTGTGGTTACAAAGACTGCTAGAGAATTTATGAGATACCGGATTTATGATCAAGAGCAATATAATTATACTCATCTATGGAATCCTTTTCTATCCTCTTCCCAAGTTGAAGAAAAGTCATTCTAACATGATTGTACACAACTGTGTATCTTTCCTTATCTATAGCTGTATATTACTTAGATTACTTGATTCATTTTGTTGGCCAACTGGACTAAAATTCCATGAGTGGAAGGTTCAGATCTACTTTTATTCATTATGATATTCCTAAATCAACATAATTTCTTGCCCCAGATAAATTCTCAAAATCCACAAATCTTTTTTTAATGTTTATTTTTAAGTGCAAGAGAGAGAGAGAGAGAGAGGGAGAGAGAGAGAGAGAAAGAGAGAGAGAGAACGAGCAGAGGAGGGGCAGACAGAGAGGGAGACACAGAATTGGAAGCAGGCTCCTGGCTCTGAGCTGTCAGCACAGAGCCTAACACGGGGTTCAAACTCATGAACTGCGAGATCATGACCTGAGCCAAAATCGGACACTCAGCCAACTGTGGCACCCAAGCGCCCCCAAATCCCCAAATCTTAAATGAATACTTAAAATCCTTTCTGTTGCAGACACACAATGTCATCACTGTAGTTAGAATTCTTGCCTATTTTCCCTTCTGCTTACTAGAGCAGGATCTTTAAAATCGATCAACCTTGGGGCGCCTGGGTGGCGCAGTCGGTTAAGCGTCCGACTTCAGCCAGGTCACGATCTCGCGGTCTGTGAGTTCGAGCCCCGCGTCAGGCTCTGGGCTGATGGCTCAGAGCCTGGAGCCTGTTTCCGATTCTATGTCTCCCTCTCTCTCTACCCCTCCCCCATTCATGCTCTGTCTCTCTCTGTCCCAAAAATAAATAAACGTTGAAAAAAAAAAAAAATTTAAAATCGATCAACCTTAAAAAATTATAGAATTGTTACACAATGT
Source organism: Puma concolor (assembly GCF_028749965.1). NCBI lineage: Eukaryota > Metazoa > Chordata > Mammalia > Carnivora > Felidae > Puma > Puma concolor. The sequence goes on along the minus strand of NC_141673.1, from coordinate 37,862,391 downwards.
TTTCTTATTCAAAATCTTATGATAAAGGTTACCAACCGTTCTGGATAGCACCCTTTTCAGCAATTCCCACCAGCTATCATTAAAGTTAGTCTTTGCATAGGTGAATAGCTGTAATAATTTCCTTTTTCTATTATTTAAGCTAATTCTTGAAAATACACTAAGTCTAGGTCATTACTCAGAGTTAAATACTTTCAGATCATAACTGAGCCTTCTCAAATTAAATAGCATTTAGCTCACTAAATGGGTAATTTACTTAAAAGTATTAATGGTCTGAAAGAATTAATGCCTGTGCAAAAATGTACCTAGAAAATCTCTGGCTATAAATTATTTCTCTAATATCATCTGAGACCCAGGAAAGCTGTCTATAGGAAAGCTATGGCCTAATTCCTATGAACAAATTATTACTGCACTAAGCTCACACGCTGAGATCTGACTAGATACTATGTCTCTCAAGAGCCAAGTGCATTACCATAGGAAAGGGAATCAACAAGCTTCTTGAAGGACTATGAGTTTCCAGTTACAAGTCATGTACTTGGGAGTCAGTAGCCTAGGTCATAATTTTAAAATTACACCAAAATTTCCTTCTAATTTCATTTTTTGGTCCACACAATTTGGTGGGTGTGTAATATAATATTTTCTTTTACTTCATCGGAGATGAAACATTTTAGTGACAGTCTTAAAAAAATATGTTGAGGGAGGCAAACCAAGAAACAGACGCCTAACTATGGAGAACAAATTGATGGTTACCAGAGGGAGATGGGTGGGGGGATGGGTTAAACAGGTGTTGGAGATGAAGTTTACTTGTTGTGATGAGCACCGGAGTTGTATGGAAGTATTGCATCACTATGTTGTACACCTCAAACTGATATTACACTGTATGTTAACTAACTGGAATTTAAATAAAAACTTTTTTAAAAAGTTAAAATGTTGGGGCGCCTGGGTGGCGCAGTCGGTTAAGCGTCCGACTTCAGCCAGGTCACGATCTCGCGGTCCGTGAGTTCGAGCCCCGCGTCGGGCTCTGGGCTGATGGCTCAGAGCCTGGAGCCTGTTTCCGATTCTGTGTCTCCCTCTCTCTCTGCCCCTCCCCTGTTCATGCTCTGTCTCTCTCTGTCCCAAAAAATAAATAAATGTTGAAAAAAAAAAATAAAGTTAAAATGTTTCATGTGTGTTTTTAAGAAATCTACATAGCTAATAGAAACAAAATATAATGTAGACCCAATTTTTCCTTATTAGCCAAAAAAGGTGACACAGAAATTTTCAGTCTAATTCTTTAAAATCTGAAAGACAGGACTATGGAATTGTACCTGGGTCAAATTTCATGACAGCCATTGACATAGTCCTTCCTTAATTGAAAAAAAAAATATTATATGAACACGTTATAATTCAATTTTGTAAGTCATTAATATGTAGAAGTGTAATAACACAACATTTTATTTTGAATAATGAAATAAATGGTCTCTATTTTAAAGATCATTTAAAGAGTAAGGAAATATATTTATCTAATTATTTGACATCATATTTAGCTGTATTTGAAAATGTCAGACTTATAAAAATTATATTGTGCATTTAATTGCTGCTATTTGACATAACACGCAGATAAACAATATTTTAATATAAAATCCACAGTGTATTTTTGAAGCATTCATAACAGAATGTTATAAATTTTAAAACTATGTACACATATCAAGGGTGAACATTATAGAATGGAGAACGAAGTTATAGAAGCTAACTTACTCTTGCTGATAAGAAATGTATATATTTTGGTAAACTAAAGAAATTCTTATATCAGAGCCACAGGATGGCAAAACTATAGGGTTCTCTCAAGGTGGTCTTGCCTGAGAAAATGGCATTATAGTAGGGATAGTATTTTGAGACATTATGTTATATTGAAGATTTCCCTTTTATACACAAATCACCTTAACAGTTAAGATTCTACCAGGTTTTATTAAATTATAGCTTCTTGGGATCCCTGGATTGTGGCTCATTTCTCAAAGAATATGTAGATGATTAACTCTGCCTTGTTTGTAAGAAATATTATTGTTATGATATCTGATCCTTCTCATTATTAAATTAAAATATAGAATTATAGTCATGGTTTTCCAAATGTTCTCTATGCTTCTCCATTTGTGAAGCTTGGACCTGAAACCAATATTTAAAACAAATGGAGGACTGATGCATAGTTACTATGATCTACTATATTTACTTACCTTAATGCAAATATATTTGCATATAAATTTTAATTTGGTATGAGTCCACTGGGAATAATTAGGAAATCAAGATAAGCAAAATACAAATAAACCGCTGGTAACTGCACTACCCAGAGAAAGCATTCTCACATATCTGCCTGAAACACAGGATGGCCAACCTATCTGTGAAAGTGGAGACAAGCCCATCTTACATCACAGAGCTACAGAGTAGTGTATGACAAGGAGGCCAGGACAGTCCAAAGAGCCAGGACAACTGATGTGCATTACTCAAGGGTTTGTTTAAGAGGACTCCTCAGGCATTTCTGGAGACCTGGAAAATACCTGAAGTTGTGGACAGCTCCGTGTTAACTAAAGGCCTGCAACGGCAAGTAAGGGAAGCACTAGTGAAAAATGGGTTACTCTCCACCAATTTACCCTCTGGCTGCAGTGGCCTGAGGAAGCTCATGCTGTTACATTATGAAGACATGCGTGTTTGATTCTATATCATACAGTAGTATTGGTACCATATCTAGAGGAGTATGTTGTGTGTTCAAAAGGCTGAAATACAGTCCTTTCGGCATCAGAAAAGGCATGAAATTTGTTTTCTAAGTTTATGAATTACAATTCGGGCTATTTGGATAATTTAAATTCTTTTCTTAAATCCAAAATAGTCCCAAAAATTAAAAAAAAAAAAAGTTGAACCTTTGTGAATAATGTACTTCATGCAATAATTGAAACAATTTTAAAACAAAGAAAATGCCATCCTTCATTTCTTTAAAAGAGTCAAGATTGCTTTAGGATGCTCCAACTGGCACAAAATTCAGGTAATAACGGCTAATTACATTTCAAAATAAGTGTTAAAGAGCCATGTTGCCATTAAAAAAAAAATGTGTGTGGAAGCAGTGGGTGTATGTATTTTGTATGTTAAGTGGTAAGGAAACTAGAGGACAAGAAAAGATGATATAAGATTGAAATCCCATGGACTTGCGTGTTATAGGTTCTCCTAAGTTTTATTCACTTAGAAGGAAAATATCTTTTTATCTGAAAGTTAAATTAGTGTTTTTTGTTGCACAATGAAAATTATGACTTCAACCTAAGTGAACTTTATAAATACATTAAAAATTATACCCAAGACACCATTACAAGACTTTTTTCTTAGGGCTCAGTAATTCTAGACCAAAGAATGGGTTTGGGGCACCTGGGTGGCTCAGTCGTTTAAGCATCTGACTCCTGATTTAAGTGCAAGTCATGATCTCACAGTTGCAACATCAAGCCCGCATGGGGCTCTGCACAGACAGCGCAGAGCCTGCTTAGGATTCTCCCTCTAGCTCTCTCTCTCCGACCTTCCCCCTCTCTCTCTTGTGCTCACACATTGTCTCTCTCTCAAAATAAATTAAAAAACGTTGAAAAAATTTAACATTTATTTATTCTTGAGACAGAGACACAGAACATGAGCGGGGGAGGGGCCGAGAGATGGGGAGACACAGAATCTGAAACAGGTTCCAGGCTCTGAGCTGTCAGCACAGAGCCCGACGTGGGACTCAAACTCACAAACCGCGAGATCATGACCTGAGCCGAAGTCGGCCGCTTAACCGACTGAGCCACCCAGGCGCCCCAAAAAAAACATTTTTAAAAAGAGAATGGGATCAAGTGCTACTGTATCTCAAAGTTCACAAAAACATCAAAAGAAAAACATCTTTATACTTAGGTGGGATGTTGTAAGCCTCTAAAATTGCAAAATAATGATACTTATTAAATGATTTTTACATTTCATTTGTTTTTCTTATCCAGTGTTTGTTCTGTGACGCTAAGTTATTTGGCAGTCTTCTGGCTCATTTTCCCCTTAGACGGATGTTGACATACATCTGCTCAAATTAATTATCAGCCTACTTCAGTAGACTCATTTGGCCTGAATAAAAAAGTTCAAATGCTAATTTATGGTTGATCTATGTGGCCTCCTCCATTGAAAATATAATGCATGTTATTATGCCTCACAGTGACAGAGGCACAAAAGCTGTGAACACTCTTTCTTATTTTTAACTGACCTGCTTTTGTGTTTTTATCGGCCTGTACCTGGGTCTTGGGGAAGACAGGTACCAGTCACTGGAATGCAAGAAAGTTAAAATGTGGAACAGCACAGTTACCAGAGTTAGCATGGTTAAAATGTTTAAAACATTGTCAAAAGTACTGGCATCTTGTTTTTGTTTTTTTGTTTTTTGTTTTTTAAGACAAAATACTGTGTGCGTGCGTGTGCATGAGAGACAGAGAGAGAGACAGAGACAGACAGACAGACAGGAAAAGAGAAAGAAATCCTTTAGCGCTGGACATAGAATTGTATGTGAAAAGCAATATGTAATCATATAACAATTGTTGTAGTATTGAAGTGTTCTCACCATTTACTTGTTCTTATAAAATACTAACAGAGGATCATATGTGTTTTGAAAAGAACTAGATTTATCAGGATGTCTTAGTTTTTGTTAAATAAAAACTGGATTGACTTATTTAATAAATGTCCACAAATGTCCATTAAGGGTCTACACTTTGTCAGGCAGAAAGTGGGCTCTCTCTCATAGAAGACTTTTTCAGATCTTAAGTATATAGCCCTAAACATTTTAGTGTAGCTTCAATGTCTCAACAGTTTGCCTGTACTATTTCCCAGCATCATGTAACCTTATACTTGTAAAGCAAGAGAAAGCACGGAATAGGAGAAAGAGGTTGCAGAGACCTAAGTTTAAGTTTCAGTGCTAGGGCCTCAGATCTGACTATCATGGGAACGATTTTGAAGCTTAAATTTAGAAAATTCAAAAAACTTAACAAAATACATCTACCTCAAAACAGCTGATACATTTAATTTATTGAGACTTCTGATGAGGGAAGAATAGGCATCAGATAAACCACATCTTATGCAAAAGACATTCTGCACAAATTATAATAAACGAGCTTTTATTCTCAATGAAAAGCTAACTGCTTATTTCTGTATATACCTTAGCTATTTTACTGCTATAGTTTACTTAATTCACTAATAAATTTAAAAGTATAATAACATGCCAAAATTATTCCTATGATTCATTTAAAATGATAGCACATATTTCTAATGTGGCTGATGCAGGAGAAACGACAGACACAGACTATATATTATATGAGATGCCAAAGAGCAAAATGCATGAACATACAATATGCTGACTCCTATGTCCCACTTTTCTCTTATGATACTGGAACTAATTTAATCTCACTAGTTTGAAGCATAACATTTCAATTAGGATATAAGCTAATAATTCATAAAGTGGTTTGGGGTGTCTTCTTTGTGACAGGCGACTATGATAGAATAAGCAAGAATAAATTAGACACAGTTCATGCTCCAGAAATTCTACAATCTCTTTGGTGAAGCAAGTAGAAATAACAAATTAATGAGATAAGTCCCAGGATGTGCATACAGGCATACAGGGGCACCAAGAAAATATCTAATTGAACCTATTGCTATGGTAGAAAACCTCTTGTCCACGGGCTCATTCAATACCATCATACTCTCTGTCCTTCCTTTGAACTAGCTAAGTCCAAGTCTTCTAGTTCTGGACTTATTCAGGGAAGTTTTTTCTGAACTTCATCCCTTTACTTTATAGGTCTTACTAATTTTTATATTTATATTTCTTTGAGTATTTGATAAATATTTACTCTCTTTTAGACAGGAAGCTCTAAGACAGCTGCTTTAATATAATTAGTAGCTACTCAATAAAAACACTGTTGGATTAATAAATAAAGACGTGAAATCTGAAGAAGCTTAAAGGTTAAATAGAGTTACATGGTAAAGGTGGAATAAATTCAGCAAAGCACACAATAAGAAATAGGCTTTAATGTGGAGGGCAACTAACTAAGCATAATGTATAAAGTAGACAACAGCAAGAAATGATGCCAAAAACATCCCGGGAGCCAACCTCTAGGGCTTTTAAAACTCTGTTAGGAAGAATGGGCAGTCTTCTTGGAGCAAAATTAGGAGCCTTTGTGGGGTTTTAATCTAGGAAGGGTAGGGGCAATTAATTTTTTGAGGAAATATTTATTTATTTTTAAGAGAGAGAGAGAGACAGAGTGCAAGCGGGGAAAGGGCAGAGAGAGAGAGGGAGACACAGAATCCAAAGCAGGGTCAAGGCTCTGAGCTGTCAGGACAGAGCCAACTTGGGGCCCAAACTCATGAACCACAAGATCGTGACCTGAGCTGAAGTTAGACCCTTAACTGACTGAGCCACCTAGGTGCCCCCATTGTTACATTTCTTAAATTCTACATATGAGTGAAATCATATGCTGTTTGTCTTTCTCTGAGTGACTTATTTCACTTAGCATAATACTCTCTAGCTCAACCCACATCATTGCAAATGGCAAGATCTCATTCTTTTTTATGGCTGTGTAATATTCCACACACACACACACACACACACACACACACACACACACACACAGTTCTTCAACCACTCATCAGTTGAAGGATACTTGGGCTCTTTACATAATTTGGCTATAGTTGATAGTGCTGCTATAAACATGGGGGTGCATATATCCTTTTGAATTCATATTTTGTATTCCTTGGGTAAATATCTGGTGGTCCAATTGCTGGATTGTAGGACAGTTCTATTTTTAACTTTTTGAGGAAACTCCAAACTGTTTTTCAGAGTGGCTACACCAGTTTGCATTAACGATGGGAGACTTTTAGATCCTTTGTACTTTGAACATAGACACATAAAGCTGAAAGTATTTTCAGAAGAAATGTACTCAGGTAAGCAAGTAATTTGTTGACATAGAAATAACCTATTGTTTGTAAGTTACACGTCAAAGAACTAATCCTTCAAAGCAAACCATAACAGGCTTTTCTGAGGTACAGTTTCTGTTTTCTCTCCTTTTTAATAGGATTTTTATATTATACTAAACTATGTGGCATTATTTATTATAGAATTTATTTCATAATTTTAAAAGTTTATAAATGTCAAACACTATATAAATATTTCACTATCTCACATCAAATCTCACCATATTTTATCTCATTTTAACTGACCAACAAATAAGGAATGTATTTACAGAACCAGAGTTAACAGACAACTTGAATTTACTTAAGTAAGAAGGGCAAATTATTATAATAGATGTCTCACAAAATTCAGGGATGGGAAAAGAACTGGGTCTCAGGAATTAAGAAAGCGTACTTGAATGTCCATAGACTCACTCTTCTTATCTGTACCCTTGTCATAATCTGTTACTCCTCTTAAGTTCTCCTTTTTCTACCATAGGCCCCCTAATTTTGAAAGAACATGGGACTTCGTACTGCTTCCAAACTTTATGTGTACAAGCACAAAGCTTCCTCTTTTCCTGTTTCTCCTAAAATTCCCTAGCAAGATCTTATTGGCAAGTTTAGATCAGGTGGTCACTACTTGACCTAAAGTAGCCAACCCAACCTGAGTTAGGTGAGAGAGTGTTAGATGGAGGGATGGGTGGGTCTCCAGGAAGAAAATATCTGCATTTCGCTGCAAAAAAGTCAGATGCTTACCTTGATCCTTAACAACTGGAGCACCAATACATTCAGACATTTGGGTGCTTCTACTTGAGGTTTATAATCTGAGACTTGTGATAAACAACAATACGGACAGAGCCAGTTCATTCCACCAAAGTGGGGGCAATATTATCCAATGTCCAGTAACAGCCTTTTGTGCCCAGCGATCTGGCTAGGCTTTCTTTTAACTGTAACAAATATTCTATGTTCACATTTTTTGCTAGTTACAGAAAACAGAGATAGCATGAACGATAAAAACCCTTTAATAAGTTAATATTGACACAACTTCTTTAATTCTAAAGTTTTCTTATCTCTTAAGTAGAGGATGGGACTGCATGTTTTTCAGACTTAGTTTTATAGCTGTTGTCTGTTAGCAAGCACTGCAGAAAAATAAATATAACTTAGGGGACATAAAGAGAAAATTCTGAAGACCCAGTAGAACAGAAGAACTGAATGACTCTAAAAGTGGTAAGTTACTAAGAAGAATAAGGTGTATTAATATAAACCAAGGGTTAATTGCAAAGGTATTCTCCATGAAAGTAACATGTGACAAATGATTAAGCCAGCATATAAAATAAAAATAATCTGGAGAATGATAGTGCATTATTTTCTTGCCAAACAATAATTTTTTTTTATTATACAGATAACTATTCAGAGAAAACATTAAAAACTTCTGTGTAGTTAGGATTAAAGGTGATAGCTGAATAAGGTTCACTGAGGAATATTTCAAGAGCATATAGCTATTCTTTAAGAGAGTATATGTTGACTACGCAGTAACCACTGGCTCTGGAGAATTCCAGTATGGTAGTATTAAGACCTCTTCAGGTTATTAGGTAAGAAGAGACATTCTTGTAAGTCATTATGCATGACAATGGACATATGAACAATGAACACAATGAACACTGTCTACACAGAGAAGTGACAGCCTCCTCTTTTAGTGTTATTTAGGAATAAATTTCTTCATTTTGCCCTCTTTTACATGTATTCTCTTTTTTTTAAGTTTATTTATTTATTTTGAGAGAGACAGAGACAACATGAGTGGAGGAGGGGCAGAGAAAGGGAGGGAGAGAGAGAGGATCCCAAGCTGGTTCCACGCTGCCAGCACAGAGCCCGATGCAGCACTTGAACCCACGAAACCCTGAGATCGTGACCTGAGCCTAAACCAAGAGTCAAACGCTCAACTGACTGACCCACCCAGGTACTCCACATGTAGTTTCCTTTTAAATTATCTTTTCCAAAGAACTCAACCATCTATTCCTTTCTAAAAGTATACATTTTTACATGTCATTACTTTTGTCTTCTCCCTCCTCTGATGTGTCTGTCACTCTACCACTTACCCTAGGTACCCTCCTCTCCCAGTATCTCCATCGGATCCTTCAGCATGACCTTCAAACATTATATACTAGTAATATATTCAAAGGTTTAAAAACGATGCCTTTAATATATGTACAACCTTTATTCTTCTGCCTTAGATTTCTCCTTTTTATAACTATGCTTCTTAAAGGGTATAACTTCACTGCTTCCATTTGGTTTTAATTTGTTCATTGCACTCCAGTTTCATTTTTAATGGATTAAATCCATGGTCCTTTTAGTCCACATCTAATAATGTGTCTAGCATTTGACACAATTTATGACTCCTTCCTTTAAAACTATCTCCTTTCTTGACTTCAATAATGACACAGTGTTCAGTCATTATTCATTAATTGGTTCATTTAACAGATATTTAATCAGTATCATTTGACAGGCATCATGGTAGGTGCCAAAGTATAAACTTAAATAAATAATATATGAACTTTTAAAGGAAAAATACACAAATAATTGTTATAAAATATGATAAATGCTATAAAAGAGATATTTACATTGTAAAATCATATCACGGAAGAGGTCTCATTTTAAAATACTTCAATACAAATCACTGTTCCCATTCAAGTATATAAAGTTAAAATATATATATAAATCTGTTCATTATAATGGAAAGAAACAAACAGAAATAGCTTCTAAAAAATTCTGTGTGAATGACATAAACCATTACTCATTCTGCAAAACAGATTAAGTATGAAAAACTAGTCTAAGTGATAGTATTAGTTCTGATTAACGTTATAGATAGAAAACATTCATCTTCATTAAATACTTACAAAAATAGTTATTAATCAAATGGCACTTCAAAGGTGGTGTAGTTGAACTGAGAAAAGTCTTTTAAAACTGAAGGGATCTCAGAAACCATCTGGTCCAAACTCATTGTTTTATAAAGACGGAACTGACTCTGAAAGACACTTGTTCTAAGTCACACATAGGGCAAAACAGGATTAGAACCCACGAGGCTCTGTTCCAAATGATCTTTCACCAACCAGAAAAACTGAGCACAAAAGTAAGACTACACAGTGAAGTGCACACACTCCTTTCTGGAAAACGTTTATAATAGTCCAGAGAAAAATATGTTAATGTGTATTGAGTATTACATGCTTTTCCCACCCCATCATTTATTCCAATTATAAAATGATGGATCAACTCCTAAATGCAGTATTAAACTCCCAGGTACCCTCAAATGGATGGTACTTAACACAGCTGAGACTGTGTTGCTCTAAGAAACAAGAATAAGAAAATAAGATTCCTAGAAATGTCCTTCATATCTTATAAAAAAAATTACAAGATGTGTCTCTAAATATCTCATAGATAATGCAAGAAATATTTCCTTTATCTGTCATCTGATCACTTCATTTTAGCACAAATCCACTACTATTCCTTTTGAAAAAATTAGCTGCCAACGGCAGACCTGAAGCTGATGTTCTCAAAATGTACATATTTACAGGAAAATTGCATCTTCTCTGTGGGGTGGGTTTGGTTTTAGAAGTCAGCCCATAAGGAAAAATCAACTTACCCAAAGCCACTCTAAACAATTCCTCAGGGAGACATCACAGAAGAAACTAACATAGTATGCCCCACTCAGTCCACTCTGAGAGATTTTCCTCCCAAGTTAAGAGTATATCACTCCTACAGGGGAAAAGCACCAGATGGATGACCTATCCTACCATAAGGACTTTGTTTTTTTTTTTTAAAGTACAATGTGTACTTTTTAATGTATGAGAAATATCTTTAAAAACAGACTGATTCAGCATCATGAGGCGTTCACATCAGAAGCAACTTCAGAAACTGTTCAGGTTTCTGATCTCGCATTCACTAGGAGAGAATACGCTCATTGTATGTAATCTTCTGTAATTCTTAAATGGTTGTCTCTCCGTTCCTTCTTTTGAAGTTGCAGTACATGAATAATTAAATTTATATAAGATATATATGTAAGTGATGCCATTCTACTTTATATACTCTTTTTCATATATATGAGACATACCTGCATATATACTGATAAATATAAATACATATATGGTGTGTATATATGTATATCAATATTCAACTATATACACATATAAGAAATGTTTTGACGGTATTAAAACTTATTTCAGAAATCTACTGAATTTTGTTAAAATGCTCCAACAACAAAATATCTAGTGATACAATTTCTAAAATACACAAACTGTTGCATAATAAAGAATATGTCTGGTCTTTGTCCCAGGTTTCTAGGAGGGAAATTCTAAACTCTTGGAATGTCCCCAGTGGTGAGTTGTCTTTATGACTTATGATGGGTCCCTTAAACCACACCTGACTTTATGTTCATAAAGTGACTCATGGTAGTCCCTCAGATAGTTTCAGAATAGGGTCTGGGCAATCCAGAAAGATCAACCATGTGATTGGAGTAATGAGGCTTTCAGCCATGTGGTATTAGCATGACTTCATGATCTCCAATGAGAGGAGGGGACAGGAGATGGAATTCAATCATTTGGCCAATGATTCAATTAACCGTAACTGAATACCTGAAGACTGACGAGCTTCCTTATTAGTGATTAAAATATGCCAGGAGTATGATACATTCTGAGAACGTGGAAGCTTTAAATGTGGGCCCCTCCCAGATCTCATCCTGTGTCTCTACATTTAGCAAGTCGTAATTTGTAATCTTTTTAATGTTTATTTATTTATTTTTGAGACAGAGAGACAGAGCATGTGCAGGGGAGGGGCAGAGAGGGAGACACAGAATCCGAAGCAGGCTCCAGGCCCTGAGCTGTCAGCACAGAGCCCGACGCGGGGCTCGAACCCATGGACTGTGAGATCATGACCTGAGCCCAAGTCGGACGCTCAACCGACCGAGCCACCCAGGCGCCCCTTAATTTGTAATCTTTATAATGAAACTTTAATTGTAAATATAGCATATTCCTCAATTCTTTGAGTTGTTCTAATGAATTATTGAACTTGAGAGGGTTAGAGGGGGTCCTCAAATTTATAGCCGGTTGGTCAGAAGTGTGAGTGGCTTGGGAAGCCCAGAGCTTGCAACTGATGTCTAAATTGTATCCCTCAACATGTGAAGCCTATGCTAACTCTGGGTAGTTAGTATCAGAACCATAGTGCAGTGACCATGCCATAATGTACTAACACTATGTTTGAACATAAAGAGTGACCTGTATATCTGCTTAATATGTAACTGATCTAAGCTTCTTCAAGAAGCTACACACACTGAGTAGTAGATAAAAAATGAACTTAATCTAGTCTGATAATGTGAACAGTCCATTTATTTATTTATTTATTTATTTATTTATTTATTTATTGAGAGAGCGAGCAAGTGAGCAGGGGAGGGGCAGAGAGAGGGGGAGAGAAAGATAATCCTAAGCAGGCTCCGTGCTGACGGACAAAGCTGCCTCTCAACATGTGGCTCAAATTCATCAACTGTGAGATCATGACCTGAGCCAACATCAAGAGTCAGACACTTAACTGACTGAGCCACCCCGTACTCCTGAACAGTCCCTTTAAATAAAGCTATGATTCCCCAAGACTTCCATATCTTGTGCCCTGGCTATACTCTGAGATGACAGCTCAGGATGATGGAACCTATACAAACTCACAAAAAAGGATTAAGGGTCAGGGGCCACAAAAGATGCTGTCCTTTACCTCCTCCATCCCTTGTCCGTCTCCCTTATAATCACAAACTGTCTCTGGTTAATGTTACTTGGGATCTCTGATGGAGCCTGGTCACTGTTGCCAGTCAGCTTATACTTACCTAAGCTCCATGAGTCTCCTTGTATGGGTCATCCACCTCCCACTTTTTCTGCAGGGTCAAACTGCTTTTTCCCAAGGCTGGCCCAACTGCAAACCCACAAATACTCAAACCAATTGCCTCCATCATGTCCTCTCAGGGAGATTTGATCTGAGAACCCACGGGCCTTTTCATCCTACAGGGAAAATAGGCATGTCCAGGAAACCGCATTCCCTTATACCCCTAGTTGAGGGAGTCTCATCTCAGAATAAAGAGTGGGAATCCAATATGGTCAAATCCTCCTTCTTCCTTATGTGCCTCTCTTTTATCTAATATATCTTTAGATCTTTAACCTGACCAATATCTGTCCCTCCTTCCTGTCATTTCTTCTCTTATAGAGAGGATCAGGCTTTACCCATTCTTTACATCACTACTCAAGGTCAGAGTTCAGAAGCTACAAATGAAATTTCGGCTTAATGGAGAAATTAAAACAAAGCAGTTTATCTTTTTTCAAAACATTATCCTTCGTTAAATAAGGATATATACTTATTGTTATCTATTTAAAATAATAAAATACGTGTATATGGCCAAAATAGAAAACCTGTATAAAGTAAAACTACATTAGGTATTTTTCTGCTTTTCTTCATAATGATATTGCTAAAAAACAAACCAATATTTCAACTATTTTAATTTAATCAATGTGCATTCATCTTGAATCATGCTTTTATTTTTTATTTATTTTCAATGTTTATTATTTTTGAGAGAGACATATTTTATAATATGTAAAATCAGGAAAAGAAAAATGGTTGTAATAACTTTCAAAATATATTTCCAGAATTTTTAAAGTTCATTCACTCAAAAGCATTTATAACAAAAGGATCATACTGTACATGGAACATTGTGTCCTATATTTTTAATTTAACACCAAATAATAAACATGATAGTAGAATATTAAACAAGTTTGGAACATTTTTATTGCGGAATTAAAGAAGAATTAAATAATAACATCAAAACGTTCCATGAGCCCTTAATGAATAAAAGAACTGTGCAAAGAGCTTCATATATGTGATTTTATTTAATGACACAAAATCTATCTAATGGGCACTGTCATTATTCCTTTTATTGATTTTTTAAAAGGTTAGAAGTGGTTAAGTCAACTGCCCAAGGTTACAGAGCTATTAATATGTATCTCTGATCACTGTGGTTGCAGTCAATGATTAAATGATCATTAATATAAATGATTGTTCAAATACAACTTTTCTCATTAAACACACTCAAGGTATGTCTTTAATCCTTGAAGATAAAATGTTTGGAAAGATCAATAAAAAAGTTATTTTTCTTTATTTTTAAAGAGAGAGACAGAGCACGAGCAGGGGAGGTGCAGAGAGAGAGAGACACACACACACAGAATCCAAAGCAGACTCGTCTCTGAGTTGTCAGCACAGAGCCCAAAGTGGGGCTCGAATCCACAAACTGTGAGATCATGACCTGAGCCGAAGTCAGATGCTGAACCAACGGAGCCACCCAGGCACCCTTAAAAAACAGTATTTTTAAATGTAATTTAAATGTAATTTAAAAATGCTCTCTTGATAAAACCTCTAGCAAATGTGTGTGTGTGTGTGTGTGTGTGTGTGTGTGTGTGTGTGTGTGTGTTTTAATATAAAATCTTTTCCCCACATTATTGTAATAGAGATCAAATTACTTTTGGGCAGCCTTGTAGTTTAAGATTTGCTGTTCCTAGTAAAAAATACCAAATTTTTAATTTGGTCCATGGTATATTTACACAGGAAAAAGAAACATTTATTTGGAACTGTGTATAAGAAGCTTTTAAAAGCATTCATGGTATTAATACATACAACAACTTAGATGGCTCTCCAAAGGTATTAGGTTGAGTGATAGCAGGTAGTGTCCTGAGGTTAGATTATATATGATTCCATTTACATGACACTTGAAAAGATAAAAGTAAAATTATAGTGATGGAGAATGGATCAAGTTGCCAGGGGATAGTGGGCAGGGGGTAGTGTGATGACACAGTGATAGCAGGAGGGAATTTTTGGTGTGACAGAACTGTCCCATGTTTGGGTTGTGGTAGTGGTTGCATGCAATCTATATATGCGTTATAATTCATAGAAACTTATACCAAAAAAAGTCAATTTTACTCTAGGTTAATTTATAAAATAGAACAAGAGTTTTCTTAGAGTTATAATAATTATGACCATATAAAAAAACATGATGCTCACTAAGGCTGTTTTTCTAGAAATGTCTATTTTTTGTTGTTAAATAGTGTGAATTACTAACATATCATATGTAAAGAAAATATGTAAAGAAAAATTAATAAAAATTCATAACCTATATTTAAAATTACCAATGCAATATGTAACAAGAACTAATATTGTTTAGTTGGTATCATGAGAAGGCAATGAGATTGATTAATTAATTAAGCTAATAATAAGTTTAAATGAAATGTCATGCTCCAAATGTCATATATGACTATCAGATTTTTAGATTGTGCTGCAGATTGGTGGGAAGGAACAGCACAGAGATATGTGTAACAAGTTCCTAATCAATATGGTGACGGTCACCAACCTTAAGAAAAGAGGGGGTACCACACAAAGCAGTAGCATATCTTGGCCTGTCTTCTCCTTATCCACTGATCTCCTAAAGGGTAGGTACACAACTGCTACCACATTCTCTGTAGTAGTGAGAAAATAGCCAATTCTTTGCTACTGACAACGCGTGTGTTATGTCACCATTCTGGAATGCTAACAACCCATGCATGTCCATCTAACAGGTATTTACAGACAGCCATTCAGATTCTTGAACCACATTACACATTAGTGAGACTGCATCCTCAAAGGAGAAAAGGCAGAGTCAATACTTAGGTTCTCCACGTGATCGCTATTTCTAGGTCCTTTCTGATACACTTGAACCCCGCGTTCCTCTCTCTGCCTCTGATTTCAGAGCTTTCATCTGGTGATTCTGATCCTGTGTGTGGTCTGACAGTCCAATCACAAATCTTTCTTTGCAGCTAAGAACGTATAACCCCCTGAAGGAAGACAAAAAAGAGCAGCAGGGCTTCAATCCCTGATGCTACTAGGAGCTCCAAAACCGCTATTTAAAACACTCCTGCAGAATAGCAATTAAGTATCACCCTTAACTATATTATATTATTTTTGGAATATCTATTACGGGTGTTAAAGATGCTTTGGTTGACCCCAAGATCTCAAAGCGGTCAATAATGCTGCCTTAAAAGCACTCTAATATCATAACAAAAGGAAAAGAATCCATCTGTATACCGTTCCAGGCTATAAACATTCTCAGTAGGAATTGCACCTCTGACTTTCACTCTCTCATTAGAGCTTTACTTAATATGTCAGATCTGTGATCATGATTTTGGCTTGCAACTAGACAGATGGTATTCCATTGCACATTTAATGTTACAATTTCTAATATCACAATACAAAAATAGTGATCATGGGCTGCATATCCATTTTCTGTAGACACCCAGGAAAAATAACTCACATTTCCTCTTTTATCATCTACTTCTGTGCAGCCAGAAGGTTCCATGCCACGCCTTACCATCTGTTGATGGATTGCTTGCTAATATATTTTTGTTTTAATTAGGGAATTAATGGAGAATTCTAGATAACATAATATTCTGTGTAATAGTGATGGATGATCAGTTTTTAAAGAGTTTTAATATATCTAAGATTAACGCTAAATGAACCATTCTTGACTTTTTTCTTGATGTTTCAGAAGCCCCATCAGGATTTTGAAATTCCTTGTATTTAAAAACAAAAAGAGCTTACAAAAATCCTACTAAATAGAAAATAGTCAGAATTAGAGCAGGTGATTCTTACTCCTATGTCACTGTGTTCAGCTTCCCAGGCACAAAAGTTCGCATCCTTCAATTAACACTAAACGAATGCAGTGATAACACATTGCACAACCCGTCAATTACCTCTATAGTAATATGATCCCTAGAATACCCTTTGACTTTCCAGTGCCCATGAACAAAATATGTGCATCTGCATTTCTACCTGAAGGCACCATGGTGTCCTTACAGACTTTTTGTTTTTCTTAAAAAAATAAACCTCCGCTCTCCTGAGAGGGCTTGCATTCAATGAGTCACATGTTCCTTTATAGAAACACAGTCCTAATTTGATTGATTCTTTTATAGTTTACACTGCTTTCACGTTTCCCAAGATTAATTGTTTGCTATGGTAAGGCTTTGTGTTACCTGAGGTTAGATGACATGCAAACAAAAAGATTTTGATATCTTCTCCTACTTTCAGGTAATTTTATTAAAAGTAATTTGAATGTTAAGTAAACTGATGTTTCCTTTGGTTCTGAAAACTGGCAGATTATTCTATTATGAAGCAAAAAACATATATATAGTTATAGTTAGTTATATAGTTATTAAAATTTTTTCAAAGTTTATAGGAGGTTGAAGAGTAATAATTTCCAAAGGATGCCCTCTAAATTTAAATTTAAAAATGCACTATTTTTGAGATCACTGATCTTAAAATTGGTAAATTTTTATCTGTGACATACACACTTGATGTAATTTATGACCATACACTTAATAATTACTTTTATTGTTTTGAAAAATAGAGCACAAGTAGGGGAGAGGGGCAGAGGGAGAGGGAGAGGGAGAGGAAGAGGGAGAATCTTAAGCAGGCTGCACACTCAGTGTGGAGCCAAATGCAGGGCTCAATCCCACGACTCTGGGATCATGACCTGTGCTGAAATCAAGGGTCAGATGCCCAACCAACTGAGCTACCCAGGTGCCCCAATAATTACTTTTTACTACCCCCATCTCCACAATGGAAATAATTCCTGAAAGTAAAGACAAATGTAATTAAGACAGCTGGAAACTGAATTTTATCACAATATGATGACATCAGTGAATTTCATCCACCAAAATAGACAGTATTTCTCATACCGCTCCTTTCACCAATTAATTCTTTAAAAAATTTTTTTAATGTTTATTTATTTCTGAGAGTGAGAGAGAGAGACAGAGCATGAGCAGGGGAGAGGCAGAGAGAGAGGGAGACACATGTCTGAAGCAGGCTCCAGGCTCTGAGCTGTCAGCACAGAGCCCGATGCGGGGCTTGAACTCACAGATTGTGAGATCATGACCTAAGCTGAAGTCAGGTGCTTAACCAACTGAGCCATCCAGGCGCCCCCACCAGTTAATTCTTATGACAAAGTAGATAGTTACAAATCCATTACAACCACTGGCCATACAACCAGTGCAAACGTGGGCCTGACACATAATCATTATTCACCGTATTTCATAGAAATTTAAAGTCCCACTTAAGCTTATCCACCTCAGCTCATACATATTGACCCTGTGATCATTCTTTATTGAGCAGATATCTATGGAATATTAACTTTGTGATCAGCACTATGACAGGCTTCAGTGAATAAAAGTAAGTGCAAGTATACTGGGCCCTGCTGTCTGGAGTCTACACTGAAAAAGAAAGAAAGCCAATTTATAGAAATGTATAATTATATAGTGACATAACTAGTATGAAAGAAAAGAATATGGTGCTATAAACCTATGAAAATAGAGAAATCTGACCTTACCTAATGCGCAAACAAAGACTGTTATATAAGTTAAGCTAATGTTCAGTTGCATATAAAAATCACAAAATAAAAGTGACAGAAACAAGAGAGAAGTTTCCTGCTCCCTCATAGAAAAAAACCTACTGGATATATGTGGTCCAAGGCTATTTATGGGAAGTCCAAGTAGCCAGAAGCCTATACTCCTTTTTTGGTTTCTTCCCAATTTAAGTATGTGCTTCTGCCTCATCGTTGAAGATGGTTGCTTGAGCTCCAGCAATCAGTTTGCATTCAAATCAGCAAGAAGGAGTGAAGTAGGGAATAGTGCCTTCCATCTCTTTTAAAGAGCTTTCTAGAAGTTTTGTACAACCTGTTCCCAAACATCAGTGGGTGAAAACTTAGTCATACAGCCATACCTAGCTGTAGGAGAGGATGGTGCGGCCATGTGAAATGTGCCTAATTAAGAATTAGGAGTCTTGTAATAAAAAAGAAAGAAATTGATATTTGGAGGCAAGTACAGTGTCTGCCATAGCTCGCCTGAAAAGATGACTTTAGATCTGAGGTTTGAAGGTAAATAGTGGTGACAGATGGTGATAGGAGGAGGAGAATGAAGGGCTTTCCAGGCAAAGGCACAATCCACATGGTTGTGCCGGCGTCCCTTGCAATGGGATGTGGACCACTGGTGTCCAGTAGTCTTTTATGTGGGAAAAGAAAGAACTTATCTCTTGTTTTAGCAGTGCTGATTTGAGATTTTTTTTTCCCCTAGAGAAAGAGGGAGCAAGTGAGTGAGAAGAGAGACACAGAGAGAGACAGAGACAGACAGAAGCGGGGCTCACCTAGAGCAGGGCTCGTGCTTACCCAAGGTGAGACTTGAACTCATCCGATGTGGGGACTCGAATTCACAAACTGTGAGATCAAAACCTGAGCCGAAGTTAGATGTTTAACGACTGAGCCACCCAGGCACCCCTTGAGATTTTTAAAATATGCAATTCAAACTAATCCTAACTAATCCTATCTAATATAACGGCCTTTACTAACCCCTTAGATAAGGTCTAGTTTCCATATTTTACTATTTTTCTTGAGGCTGGTGCATAGTTTTATTTTGTTTATTAATAATCATAGGTTTACAATGAGTTTGTGTAAGCTTCCAACAGTATCAAAGACACAAGTAAATAAATCTCTCCTGTCAATATCATATAAATGTCACAAGTGTGTGTGTGCATAGACATATACACACAGGTGTATGCCACATATACACATATTGTGTATGTATACATATATATACACACAAACACACATATACATACATACATATTTTATAAAAGCTGTTTGAAGTACTTTTGCTAAAGTAAAGATTTTGAAAATTCTTAGGTGATAAATCTCACATTTTAGAAAATATTCCTTTGAAAACATGTCCTAAAGTCCATTTTACTGCTATGCTTTCATCTGATACATATTCTCTGGAACTATCCCCTGCCCATTTATTTTTTGACGAGAGGGTATTGGCAATTTATCCAAAACTATTTAAAATACTTTTAGAGCAGTCATTTGTTTTTTGTTTTGTTTTTTTTAATCCAGACTTGGCAGGAATAGTTTTGAAATACAGCTGAAGATACTATAATTTCACATAAACATTATCATAAGTCAAATATGAGAATTGTTATTTTGAATTTTGTTGGTCAGGATAATAAAATGCATCACTAAATAGGCTATTCTGATCTATAGATTTACTCAACAGGGATTCAAATTCTTTCAATACATAATGGTATTTTACCTAAGGAAGTTAAACATTAGTGTATTTGGTCTTAAAATATAAAAAATAAAAAAAACACATAAGGAGTTACTTCTTTTACTTTTTTTTTCTTCTAAATTTTCTCTTTGGATTGGTTATTTCCCATATAAAAGGCTCCTGTCCTAATTAGCAAACAAACAAAAGCAGAAACAGACCCATAAATGCAGAGAACAAACTGATGGTTGCCAGAGGAGAGGAGGGTGGAGGGAAAAGGGTATTCAGCAAAATGGGTGAACAGAGTGGAAGTTACAGGCTTGCAGTTTTGGAATGAATATGTCACGGGGATAAGAGGGACAGCATAGATGGGGTGCCTGGGTGGCTCAGTCGGTTAAACACTGATTCTTGGTTTCAGCTCAGGTCATGACCTCATGGTTTGAGTTTGAGGGATTCTGTCTCTTTCTGCCCCTCCCCCCCCACACTCACTCTCTCTCTCTCTCTCTCTCTCTCTCAAAATAAATAAATAAACATTTTTTTTTAAAAAGGCACAACACAAAGAATATAGTCAATGGTACTGTAATAGCATTTTATGTTGAAAGATGGTAGTTAACTTGTGGTGAGCATAACAATGTACAGTTATCAAATCACTATGCTGTACACCTATTGCACACTATGTCAACTACATTGTACAATATTACTAACGTAATATTTGTCAACTATACTTCAATTTAAAAAAAAGGCTCCTGGAGTGCCTGCATGACTCAGTTGGTAAAGCGTCAGATGTCATTCGGCTCATGTCACGATCTTGCAGCTCATGGTTTCGAGCCCCGTGTTGGGCTCTGTGCTGACAGCTCAGAGCCTGGAGCCTGCTTCGGATTCTATGTCTCCCTTTCTCTCTACCCCTTCCCTGCTCTTACTCTGTCTCTCTCTCTCTCAAAAATAAATAAACATTAAAAAAAGTAAAAAAAAAAAAAAAGTAAAAAATTTAAAAAGAAGACTCCTTTCCTATGCACAGTATTAGCAAGTAGACATAACCTTCAATCACCTGCTTTTTCTACTAAGAAAAAGCCATTGGAAAATACCAGAGAGCATACATACATACGTTCTTTTAAAAGAATAAAAGAAGTTAAGTTACCTGCTAACAAGCAACTTCTAAGGGTACTGTGTAAATATCTTAGAAAAGACTTTCAGGAAGAAAAGTGCATAAAATAAGTTTAATGTGAAAGATATTGATGCTGTAAGATTTATATATTCATGAAGTAGATGCACTGAGAAGTAAAGTGGGGAGCAAAGATAAATTAGGTGGAGAAAGAGCAAGTCAGTTTGGCTAGGAAGGCTCTATTAGAGATAATGAAATATATCTGGACAGAATACATTACCATCAACTTGCTTAGAGATGACAACATTGTCTTTTGACCTTTGTTATTGTGTTAGTTACCTATTGTTGCACAACAAATTCTAACATTTAGTAGCTGAAAAGCAGCGATTATTTATCATCCGTCATTGTTTTTATGAGTCATCAGGAATTTGGGAATGGCTCAGTTGGATAGTTCTACCCGGGGCCTCTTTTGAGGCTGCAGTCAGAGGTTGGTTGGGGCAACAGTCATCTGAAGTCTTAACTACTAGAGGATACACTTCCAAAATGGTTCATTCACATGATTGGGAAGTTAATGCTGGCAATTGGCGGGGGGGGGGGGGGGGGCAGCAGCTCTCCATGTGGGGCCATTCTGACAGGGCTGCTGAGCACCCCCACAGCATGGCAACTGGCTTGTGAGCAATTCCAAGGGCACAAAGTACAGGCTGCAATGCCTCATGATCTCATTTCAGAAGGCACACACTGTCACTTGAACCCTGTATTATTCACACAGCGTCAGTTCTAGTTTAATGAAGGAGAGCTCTACACAAAGGCATGAGTAGCAGGTGGTGAGAATCATTGGAGGTTATCAGGAAGTCAGAAGACAAATCAGGTATTACTAATATTAGTATTATCACTATCATCATCATTTTTATTATAAAAGGGCCTACCATGTACTTAGCAGTATACTCATTTCTAATATTCATAAAATTCCTTTGCATCATTTCTTAGCTTCCTAAAATTCTAGGGATACAGGTTTAATTATTTTCATTTTATTTTATTTTATTTATTTATTTATTTTTTTAATTTTTTTTTTCAACGTTTATTTATTTTTGGGACAGAGAGAGACAGAGCATGAACGGGGGAGGGGCAGAGAGAGAGGGAGACACAGAATCAGAAACAGGCTCCAGGCTCTGAGCCATCAGCCCAGAGCCCGACGCGGGGCTCGAACTCACGGACCGCGAGATCGTGACCTGGCTGAAGTCGGACGCTTAACCGACTGCGCCACCCAGGCGCCCCAATTATTTTCATTTTAAAGTGAGAAGACTAAAATTCAGAGTAATCCAATAATTGGCCCAAAGTCACATAGGCAGTAAAGAAGGATATATGTTGATCTGATTCCAAATCTTAACACTCCTTCAACCATACATGATTCTCAGAAAATATTATCTGCTCTGGGCTGACCCTGCTAGATTAAAAATGTCTGCATAGTGACCACTGTCCCTCTTAAATACAGCACAAAGTGCATGAGATGGAGACATTAGTCAACACTGATAATTCAGGTATTTTAAAACAATTGTTTCTATAATAGGTAAAATATATTTAATAGCTGTTATTTTACAAAATTAGAGTAATATTGTCAATTTTCTTCTCATTGAAGCTAAATTAAAAAAAAAATCTGGAGGGGCACCTTGGTGGCTCAGTTGGTGAGCATCCGACTCTTGGTTTTGGCTCAGTCATGATCTCATGGCTTGGAGCCTCACATCAGGCCTTCTGCTAGCAGCACCCATCCTGCTTGTGATTCTCTCTCCCTGTCTCTCTGCCCCTCTCCCACTCGTGCTGTCTGTCTTCTCAAAATAAGTAAACACACTTAAAAAAAATTCTGCAGACAAAGAATTAGTGAATTTACAACTAAACAGTTAACTTTCTTCGTGAGGGTTTTAAAATCACAATTTTCTTATGAACCCATGATTTTGAAGTTGCAAATATAACCTGGTATAAGGGCAGATATTTTATGAAAATTAAGTGCCATTCTGTAAGCCTTAAAATTGAGATTTAGCTGAAGGCATAAAGATAATGGCTAAACACACAAGGAGGGATTATTCTTGATAACTGAGAATCGTGTAGGCCGGGTAGAGCAACCACCTAACACCCCTCTTCTAACGAACACTTATTATTTTAATCAAGTTCTATTTTAAACTCATGATTTAAAGAAAAAAATTTTTAACGTTTAATCATCTTTGAGAGACAGAGAGAGACAGAGCATGAGCGGGGAAGGGGCAGAGAGAGGGAGACACAGAATCAGAAGCAGGCTCCAGGCTCTGAGCTGTCAGCACAGAGCCCGACGCGGGGCTCGAACTCACAAACCGCGAGATCATGACCTGAGCCGGTCGGTTGCTTAACCGACTGAGACACCCAGGCGCCCCTAAACTCAAGATTTTTAAAAAGGAACTGGTTGTTTTTTATATTGTAACCAGTGAAAAATTCAAAGATTTTGTTTAATCCTACACAGTTTCTAGGTGACAGATAAATAAATAATTAAAAACAAACAAATATTTTTCTTGACATGGCAACATATGAAGTCTGAATTTGGAAATTCTGTGACCAACACAGGCCCTAAAGGAAAGATAAGCTAAAGTTCACCACTCTTGAGCACTCGTCCTTGATTTAATCAGGTTCTCTTGGCAGTAGTTTGGAATCCTCAAAATCCATACATCAATTGGAGTTAAAAATTGAAACATGAAAAACATTAACTAAAGGACTTCATCACAACAAATCAAAAGCATATCTTTCTAAAACAGAATAATTATAGCTGTCCCTTGAACAACATGGGTTTGAACTGCACTGATTCAGATTTTTTCAGTACAGTAATATAAATGTATTTCCTCTTCCTTGTGATTTTCCGAATACCATTTTATTTTCTCTAGCTTACTTTATTGTACGAATAGAGTATATGATATATACAACACATAAAACATAAGCCAATTAACTTATTGGTAAGGCTTCTGGTCAACCGTAAGCTATTAGTAGTTAAGTTTTTGGGGAATTAAAAGCTATACAGAAATTTTCTATTGTTCAGGGTGTCAGTGCCCCAACTCCTACATTGTTTGAGGGTCAACTGTATTGAAAACTGGAGCAAGGCCTTATGGGTATTCCACCTATTCATCAGCTGTACTTCAAACAGAAAGTAACTCTCACAGTGCTAAAAAATTCTCCACCTCCTGTCCACTGTTTCCCAATTTGTGACATTTCTGAACAGACATCACTTGGAATTCTATTTAAAATGAAAATTCTTTGGCCCTTAGCAGATTTTCTGAATCATCTCTGGGGGTGGCACTTGGTAGCCTGCATTTTGGATAGTTACATATTCCGAAGCTTGAGAATCGCTATAACAATTCTAAGGATCCTTAACACTGATCCACAAGAGAGGAAGAATAAAATAAACTGTAGTCAATAACATAATATCCGAAATTCCAATGTCAATTCCCAGAAAGAATATGCACTGGCAACAGGAAGTAATTATATTCTTTAAAAAAATTTTTTTAATGTTTATTAATTTTTTTTGGGGGGGGAGAGAGAGAAAGAGAGAGTGCATGGGGGAGGGGCAGAGAGAGAGGGAGACACAGAATCAGAAGCAGGCTCCAGGCTCTGAGCTGTCAGCACAGAGCCCAACACGAGGTTCGAACTCATGAACTGAGAGATCATAACCTGAGCCGAAGTTGGACGCTTAACCAACTCAGCCACCCAGATGCCCTGGGAAGTAATTATATTCTTGAGAAACAAAGTATTTCTTTCAAATATTTGATACTTCAATAATAATATTAATAAAAAGAATTCTGTACTTACACCTGTTTTATATTTGTGCATGTTGACTCCCAGAGGGAGCACTTCAACAGACCTTAACTGTATTTTAAAATCTATACAAAAATAAATTATTCCTTAATTATAACTTCTGTCATTTTTGTCTGTCTACTCTGAGAACCAAATACTGTTCTACCATGACTTTTGGATAACTTTCCTTGAAGAGACTCTAAGATTTTTAAGTGCAGAAACCAGGTGTTTTGTTCACCATTGTAAAAGTCTGGCATAATGGGGATACTCAACAAGGTGTGTTGAATGATTTGGTGCTTTTTTTTAAATTTTTTTTTTTACATTTATTCATTTTTGAGAAACAGAAAGAGAAAGAGCACAAGCAGGGGAGGGGCAGAGAGAGAGGGAGACACAGAATCCGAAGTAGGCTCCAGGCTCCGAGGCTCCGAGCTGTCAGCACAGCGCCCGACGCGGGGCTCTAACTCACAAACCGTGAGATCATGCCCTGAGTCAAAATTGGACACTCAACCAACTGAGCCACCCAGGCACCCCGAATGATTTGGTTCTTTATGCATTAACTATTTTAACGTCTAAACAAAATGCTATTAAACAAATAATGTAGCTTAACAATGATAATGTATAATTCTTCAAATATAATAAATATATAATATTTTACAATAACATATATTTTAGGATTTCAAACAAGGTTTCCTCTTTTAACATGAATCAAAATACACACGTGGCTTTCTATAGGCCTATCATAACTTCAAAGATGGATCATTTTAGAAAACAGATTAATGCTATGCTAAATAAGAAAAACAAATAAAGGGAAACAGTATACTATATAACAGTGTAAAATGACACTGTAGTTCAGAGCTGTCACTTTTGCACTGAATGTACCTGGTAGAGAAAAACTAAGTGTAATGCTGTTTTCTATGAATCTTCTGTATTTTTTTTTCCACCAACATAATTGAAATTGTGAATATTTAAGCAACAGGAACTAGGTTACAATAATTTCTTCTTAATGACATCGTTCAGCTTTCCATTTAACTTTGCCAACTCTGCTTTGTGATTGAACACATCATTTTGTGAAATTCTTTAAACACATTACACACCTTTTAGTACTGTTAAAATGCCTCATTATTTGTGAGATGCTCAGCAATTCTCAGATGCTTCTGCTGCCAATAATAAGATTTAATTTTGCTGGCTCCCAGTAGCATAAACTACTTTAGATCTTTACATAGTATATGGAGCAACCAACATACAAAGTGAGATACTCTCTAAGAATTTTTAGATATTTTGAATTTTATACTACATTAGCCAATTTCACAAACCGGTGATTTTAAATTTGCATTTGCATGTGTGCAAAACTTTAGATGATAATAAGTGATAATAAAAAATGCATTTATAAAAAGGAATCCAAGTACATTTTCAAAAGGATATGTAGTATCAATGCTCCAAAAGTATACATTCTATAGGCACAAAACTATTTTATATAAAATTAAGATCTTGAAAAGTTAATTAAATATATTTTAATAAGCTCCTGTACATAAAGTGGTAAAATCTGCTCTCTTAGCATTAATTTTTTTCTAAATTTAAAATAAACCAAAAGAAAAAATATAACTTGTAAAATAAATTATGCTTTTAGTTGGAAAGTTCATTAATCCTTAAAAACAACAATAGCTAATCTTGATTAAGGGCCATGTTTATTAGAAGGAAATACTTTACACGATTTCATAAATAATTTACTTAGCATTAATGATGACCTCATGACTTACTCTTTTACAATAAATAGTTAAGGGAAGCAAAAATACAGAAATGATTCTTCTTGCTCATAGCCACACTCCCATAAATGGCAGAACTTGGTTTTCAATCCTGTGTTTAATTCCAAAGGACACAATCTTAACTATTATGGAATTTTACTGTTACCAATATGGTAACAGTAGAAAAGTTAACCATGAACTAGAATTAAAAGTGGATTTGGAGACAGAATTATTTAATTTAAATTTCCAAGTTATGATAAAACTATCTTTATACGTACCTTTAAAGTCAAAGCATTTTGGTTGTCTACTCCAGAGAACCAAATAATGTTCTACCGTGACTTTTTGGATAACTTTCCTTGAGGAAACTCTAAGATTTTTAAGTGCAGAAACCAGGTGTTTTGCTCACCATTGTAAAAGTATGGCATAATGGAGATACTCAACAAGGTGTGTTTAATGATTTCATGAATTAATAGAGAAGAATTAATTTTAGGCGGTCTCCAACTTAAACATGAATTCATTCATTCATTCAAAAAATACAGACAACCTCTGTTTAACAGACATTAGGCTAAGTGTCAATGGACAACTGTAAGTAGCTAAGTAAAATACATTTTATGCTTCCAGGAGTTCACAGACCAGTCTTAGAGAGAGCTAAGTGAAAAACTACACACAGTATCATAAGCGGTATAACAGATATACGTCAATTACTTTACGCAAGTGTAAGAATTAAGGTTCAGGAATGATATTCAAGGAGGGGGTTGAAAGAGAATTTTAGCTTCCAAAATGCATTCACAAAATAAAGCAAACACACACATAAAGAGGCAGGAACATCTAACTTGACAGAGAAAAACCTCAAGAGTCTCTCATTTAGCTGGAGACCTCTGCCTGAATTGCTATGCAACCCTGGAGCCACCGGGTCTTTCTTATCTCTATAGGGCTAATTTGCTTTCATTTCTCTTTCTTTTTCTTACTTTCTTTTTTTTTAAATTAGATTCAGGGGTGATATTCAAGGAGGAGTGATAAAGAGAAGGCTTCCAAATATGTTTATGAAATAAACCAAGTACATACACCCATAATGATACTTCTGAGTAGGTCAATATGTCCAAGGATTTCATGTCCCATCTGCCCCCTTCACCTCATTCGTTGCCAAAGTCATTTCATCCATTTCCATAGTGTTCTCTACTCTGTAAGCAGATGCCTCCCACATTTACATCTACTACTCAGACCTCTCTCCTGAGAGGCACAATTGTGTTTCTAACTGGTCTACTCAATCTGTCCAAAACTGAACTAAATATATTGTTTTTCAAAGCTGTTCCTCCTCCATATCCTTCTTTCCCTCATTAGAAACTTTGGGGGTAATCTTGCCTTGTCCTCTTTTGTGTCCTATATTCAGTAAGTTAAATTCTTTAGAATGTATCTCTTAATAGCTTTTCCCTCATGCTTAATTTCTTTTGGCTCATCCTTGCCACCTCCAGTGTGGTCCACAGACCCCATCTCTGCTGCTTCTGATACTGTTGCTGCTGGTTATGGAGCCCTTACTAACCACCTGGCACTGCGCTTGGTGCATGAAATGATTATCTCAGAAGCATCTTCAATCATTTCCCTACTTCCAATTACCCTCCCCTCCAGACACTACCTGAAAAATGAAGCTATTTTAGCTAGGTATAAGTGAAATATATTTGTGGACATCAGCCTGGGAATCTTAGAACCATTTATGTGTTCCTAGGGGAAGGTCATTCTATATCAGGCTATCAGTAATGCCTACATGATGCAGGACAAGACATTCTTCCTTTCAACTTGCTAATCAATTCAACATTATTTGCTAATCATGGCTGTGTGCCAAGCACTCTGCTTGGTGTTAGTGATTTAACAGTGAAAAGAAGGATGCGGTACTCACAGAACATATAGTCCACCAGATTTTCAATAAACAGAAACCTCTGCAGGTTAAAGACTTATGATTTTCTACATGAAGCTCCAAGGGCTATTCATTGATTCCCTTGGTTGGTCTCACTGATGTCCAGAGTATTATTTAATTAATACAGGCATGTATTTAGGAGAGCTTTCCCTCCCGATTTCTCTTTTTGTCATTCAGTACAATTTCAGGATATAAGTTTACTAATATAGTAATAGGATATAGTATAGGATATAGTTTGGTTACTATAAAAATGCCTTTCCAATAGGAGAATGTCGTGTCAGTAAAGATAAAATGAGGAGGGGTAACTAAATGAAAACCTTAAGTTACACACACACACACACACACACACACACACACACACACAATGAGACTGTAGTACAATGTTTTTAGTGGTAGAGCAGATTTCTATATGTTTATAAATAAATAGATCACTGAGGTTGGAAATTATGTAGCTTGGAATACTTTTGCTAATATATTTAAATATCAACACTACAGGCAGCAGACTATAAGGGAAAGAGCATGGACTTTTGGGTTCCCATAACTTTGATTTCAGACAGAAACTACATTATTTACTCTACACTGTTAACAACTATTTGAAATCCTTTTGTGTGCATCAGTTTTTCTGAGTATCAGTTTAGTGTTTGTTCTCATCTGTAGCACAGAGAAATCATAAAGATTCATCTGAATTTTTCTGAAAGCTACTGAATTGTTCTCTCTGCTCTAGTCCCATCATCAAGCCAAGGCACAGTTCAAAATTCTAACTAAACAGCAACTCCAAGCTTGTCAATCCTCACTGAAAATCCTTAAATCTCAAGTCCAAGATCACTGAGGATGACATTCGAATTTATGTTTAATTTTTGAGTTTGCACACTTCACTTTTAACCATTTCTTATCTCCAGTTTATGTTCCTGTTATACTAAACTCTGCCTTTCCCACACACCAGTAAGTGCCTCTGAATATGCTAGTCCATCTGTTCCACCTCTTATGTATCTCTGCCACTCGTAATCATGACTGCATACAACTGGATGATAGAGAAAAAACGCAATTCTCTCATTTAGCTGGGGATCTCTGCCTGTATTGCTATGTAACCCTGGAGCCATGGGGCCTTTCTTATCTCTATAGGGCTAATTTATTTATTTCTTTTTAATTAATTAATTTATTTATTTATTTAAAAAAAATTTAATGTTTATTTATTTCGGAGAAACAGAGCATGAGTTGGGGAGGGGCAGAAAGAAAGGGAGACAGAATCCGAAACAGGCTCCAGGCACTCAGCTGTCAGCACAGAGCCCGATGCGGGGCTCAAACTCACAAATCATGAGATCAAGACCTGAGCTGAAGTCGGATGGTTAACTGATTGAGCCACCTTGCTGCCCCAGTTTTTTGTTGTTTTTTTTTTTTGTTTTTTTTTTAACACATAGCATGTGCCAAGTGTTCTACTAGATACCTTCAATGCATTTCAAAATCATCAACAATAAGAAGTTACAATGTGCTCCAAATAACAGAAAAATAACAGTGGACTCCTAGGTAGTACCAAAAGAATAGATGTTAAAAAAAAAAAAAGAAAATCTGGCTCTTTGCTAAAAAGCCAGAATTATCTCAACCTCATTCAATAACAAAGATATGGTGTGCCACACTAAAAACCAGTAAATCTTTTGAGTAAAATTCTTCATGCAATTGAAATTAGTAGCTTACTTTTTAGTAT
Source organism: Puma concolor (assembly GCF_028749965.1). Taxonomy (NCBI): domain Eukaryota; kingdom Metazoa; phylum Chordata; class Mammalia; order Carnivora; family Felidae; genus Puma; species Puma concolor. The sequence goes on along the minus strand of NC_141673.1, from coordinate 37,832,042 downwards.
TCTGTTTATTGTGGGTGCTAATCCTATCTGCTGAATGGGAAATCTATATACTAATGAAATTTTAAATCTCTCTTGATGAAATATAAAAAAAAAACCTGAGTAATAAGGAATGGTAAAGAGATAGAAAGAAGAAAATCTCAAGGAGATTTTGTCTAGCTGCCATAAAAACGCATCTTAAAAATAATAAAATTAACATTTTTCCTTGATTACTCATGTAACCATTACCTACTTTGAAGAACTTTGAAGAACAGCAGTACACAAAAGTTTACTATTAAATTTACCTTTATATACACTTTAGATATTTTAACAGTAATGCTTCACCTGCTGCCTATATCATTAAAAAAAGAATTTGTTGCTGATTGTTTTAATTTTTCATATTTTTATCATTTACCTTCCTAATATATGCCCCCAGCTTATGAAACAGAGATACTGGCAGTATCCATGTGCTAGGGACACAGATTGATAAAATGTTCTTGGGGATTAAGACAAAGTGTGATAAGTGCTCCAATGATTGTACGCACAGGCAAAGGAGCAACGGGAAGGAAGCAACTTAATACAGCCTGCAGAAATGAGGTGAATGAGTAAAAGCTTCACAGGAGAGGTGGCATTTGAGATGAGTCTTCAAGTAAAAAGAAAACAAAACAAAACAAAAAAAATCCCAGTGGGCAGGTTCATGGAAGAGGCGGGCAGCAGAAGTATACAGACAGTATTCTGGGAGAGCAAAGCCAAGTAAATTAGCAGTATGTTGCGTGTGCACCAGACCATGAAGAGCTTTTCATGCCAAGCTGGAGAGATGAACTTTATCCTTTAAGGATGGAGGATACATGAAGTATTTATTTCAAACATAAAAATGGTGATTACTATGTGGCCATATTTTGTTTTCTGTGGGTCCCAGGGGGCAACAGAGTCAGTCACTCTTATACACAGTCCTGGCAGTTGATGTTATTAATGCTAGGATTAAATGGTAAAAAAAAGGTATTCTAAACAGAAATAACTTCCTTGCAGATTAAATAGACAAAGTTGCTCTCATCAGAAATAAATTCCTTTAATGTGAGGAAGTAGTACATAACCTTTATTTTGTTCTGTTTTTGATAACACCATGCTGTTTGTTATTATTGCTGTTCATAAAACTTGCATAGAGCTCCAACGAATAAAACTGGTAAATACAGAATAGGGAAACATTAAGAGCCTCAGAGTGTATTCTTCTTCCCTACTGTTTATGGCATCTACTAACAAACTTTCATGAAGTCTCAGGGCTGTGTGGTTACAGTCTGAAAACCACTAGGTGAAGACAGTTTATCTCTAGAAAATGAGGGGTAGCGTGCTGGACCCCAATACCTCTGGGAGGATTCACACTTTAAGTCATGATTAGCCGATCTAGAGATTTAATAAAGCATATAGACTGTTTTATTTGCAACACTACAGCTAAATGTGAAATCACGTTGGGACATAATTGTTATGGACATAAAATTAGGGCGAATTTACTGCATTCTTACACACACACACACATATATACACAATATATATACACACACACATACATATATACATATATATATATATATATATATATATATCCATTCAAATTTGTTTTAAATAAGATTTCCCACTTATACACATTTGAGCTCCATAAATTGGCAGTTCTAATACACACAAACATTATAATCAATTTTTTCTTATGGTAGCATTTAATCTTAATTTTTGTCAACCAAAAGGAATTCTAAGCAACCACACTCCAGAACTTGATTTTTGGGGATAAACAATTCACTAAATATATAGTGCAAATTGAGTTCTGGCATCATCCAGAATCAAAGCACCTGTGAATTAAAAACAAAAAAACAAAAAAACAGATACGCGTATATTCACAGTAATATAGAACTGAGATCTCACACATAAGGAAATTAATTTAAATTAAGTGTTAGATAGTCTATACAAAAACAGTATTTGCATGTGTATGTAGAAGTATGAATATATTTGACTAAATTAAAATACAATGAAAAAGAAAGTCTTAATATCCTTTAGCTTATTTGTTGGCTTTTTACCTTTGAACTGTTCAGGTCAAATACATTTTAAATCTTACTCTTAAAATTTGGTAATGTACAGTTTCAGCAAATATGACAGAACAGTTTGAACATTTAATGAGAAGATGGAACTGAAACTGAATATTATTCATGCTAAGCTATCTTAAATGTTTTGCATATGCTAACTCTTATGCTAAAATAATTTTAAGAAAGTAAGCATTAAAATCTCAACTCCTTGATGCAGAATCGTTTCTGAAACACACTTATGCATGCCATTCCATAATGAGAACCACTTTTGAAAATTTAACTAATCATTTTCATGTTTTTCCCCAGAAATGGTCTGTTACTTCTCTAGCATCTCATCTCTTATAACAATATGTCAACCAAAGAAAATACATTGCCTTAAAATAGGTTGATACATATAACGAAGAAAACTAATCATGTTTAATTCTGCCCTTTGAAAATAAAAAGAGTCAGCTTTTATCAATCTTTACGTTTATGCTTTAAAAAATGATCTTTTTTCTTCCTTCTTTTCTGCCAAAAACAAAAACGAATAGCAACAAAAAGTTAAGCGCACATTGCCTGTTACCATAAATGTCAGGATCAAATGTCACTTTATGAATTAAAAATGTGAAATAGAGTTCATTATTTGTCAACATTTCTATTTTGTCCAAATTCCTAGAGTTTGTACATGAATCGTTATAACATCAACAACAACAAAATGAGTGTTTAAAAATCATTCCAGTGTGTTTTCAAAGAAAATCATCTGCCAAGAAAGGTGTCAGCAAGATCTTTACCGAAGGAATTGTAAAAAGCTTGTGTCATGACTGAGCATATGGAATTTACTGACCCTTAAACTTTAAGAGACTGAAGTAGAATACCTAATGTCAAAGGCTGCCCCAAAGAGCCGGCTACAGGATATTGTAAAGAGTGTTTACATCTCAGTGTATGGAAAGAAAAAAAAAAGTAATAATTCTGCAGAACAGCCCCAGGGCACTCGCATTTTGAGTCACTGCCACAATAAGCAGATCGCCACTGGGAAGTGAATATATTCTGTACCAGCACGGACTTGCACTATCAGTAGACATCAGTGTAAAGCAGGAGAGGCAACAGGATTAAAAATAGAAGTATAAAAACGGGGAGAGAGATGGAGTAATTATATTTACTGCTCATAGTTTGCAAAGGCAAAAGACATTAACAAATCAGATGTGCATTTATTCAGAGCCCTCTTTTAAAAGAATTCTGACTCCCATATTAATCTCTAGGTCTTTATATATATTTTTTTCAGAACACTGTAACTGTAGAGCTAAAATAATTAAATGCCAGGCTGTTTATATTCCCATAAAGTAAAATATATGGAGGGAAAAGGTTTATTTTCTCTTTTCATGTAATGATGAAAAGACTGAATTACAAAGTAAACCTTAGTACTAAAAGATGCAGTTTGAGGACAAAAATGAGGAAGAATCTGATTTAGTTTAGGCTTATCCATTTTCCAGACTGATGACTGATTTATTCACAGGCAACTGAAATACATTTAGTAGGTAACAGCTTTGTTACACTTATATTTATATTATAAATCATTCTGACTTCTTGATAACACAGAAAAGCTTCCATCTTAATGAGTTTCTACTTGATCTCAAATTGTAACGCATACTAAACATGGTATGTAAGCTTCCTATATTATTGATTGCCTGTATATTGCACATGTAACAAAATTAACTAACAAATTCTGTTGAGCTATGTGTATGAAATAGCAAACATTTTTCTAAGCCCAGAGGACATAGTTTTCAAAGTTCCATAATATGTCTCTTACTTCTATTCTCTCTGTGATATAGAAGAGAAGTAACTCTAATATTCACCATATTATAGCCATAAATAACAGTATCAGGAGACTCATCTCATAAACCCTCAAGGATGACACAGTAGCAAGTTTTAAAATCCCTGAGAAAATTAAGTGTTCGTTATTATTTTGCTTGAATTCACAGAGAATTCTAATGCCATCCTATTTCCATATTTAAAAAACAGATTAAACTGACATGCACATTATCCATTTCTTACATCCTCTTTAACACTTGCACACTTTGCAGTTCTCCTTTGATTATATTTCCTTTTATTAAAAGTTTGACTATACATTAACTTCCTAAGTAGTGAAGCCATTTAAAACACACTTACTTGAAAAGTGTAAAATCGGGTCCCATTAGGAGGATGCACTTTAGGGGAGCCAGAAACGGTGTTCATATCCGAGAAAATCATTTCTGATCACAGAGACAATATAATCCACAAGGAGCTACAGATGCAGAGCAGAGAGCTTAGCGTACAGATAAATCCGTGCATGCATTGAGGGAGGCTAGAGGGTAAAATGAAATCTGCCCCATCCTTCATAGATACACAGTGATAGCATTTTGAATCTTTCTCCTACGTTTGAAATCTAAGCTGAAAGGTTATCAGCCACCGACCTTTTGTGCAGCTAGTTCTTTAGAACGTACAATGTTTTTTAAAAAATTAAAACACAGAAGGGGAAAAGCAAGAACCAACAATAAATGGAGCTTGTGCAGAATCTGGCAGTGCTGTGGACCTGCCCATCTGTTCTCAGTGATAATCACCTCCCTCCACCACAGTCTAGCAGAGTGATTATGCTAAATATCCTGGTTAACCAATAACATACAGTTTCATTTCAGGGAAGCGCGCACAGTGTAATACAGAGGACCTCTTCTGACTAACCTGAAGCATGTTTCGTATGCTGTTTAGAGCCGTATTTAGCAACAAATTATTGTTCCATCACTCTTATTTCTGTATGTTTCCAGATCTCTTTGTTACTCCCAGCCTTTTCAATGAGATTTTAGACTTTTGTACAAATCCTTTTCTTTGAAAGGGAAGAATATTTTTAAGTTTAGAGATCAAAGCATATTATAGTTGGCTAGAACATTAAGGCTCAAGACATACAATTCAGGAAAGCTATATAATACTAGGAGTATTATCAAATAAAATGCACTAAATATTTCTACTTTTCTGAACTCTTAACGCACATCACAATATGAGCATAATCATTACTCTAATTCTCCCATTTTAACTCAAAAATCATTAAGTTTCAAAGTTAACTAAAAAAGGACAATACACTTGTTTTTAAAAAATCAAAACTTTAACTCTCATATATAGAAAAAAAGAAAATTATCTTTTAGATACATGAAGATTTTTAAGTCGATATCCAAAAACATTAACTGTAAACTGTAAACTGTATAGGCTGTGCTGCAAAGCGTGTTCATTTTTTATGTCTTTTAACACAGATTATTCAGTCTGTATAAAAGACCATATTCAGATGACTTTACACTTTTTAGAGGTAAAAATAAATGCTCCATTTACACATGGTTCAAAGGTGGAGACTTCAGGAGAACAGAGATGAGAATGAGCCCAAAGTGGTGACTTTGTGAATGTATCTAAGATGGCATAGTTATATATAATTAACAACCAGGAACCACCTGCTTTGAACCTGAAGACTATCAAACTATGATGGTGATGGGCTCTCAAAACTTAAACTTTTATTCATTTGTAGCTTTTATTTGCCAACTATGATTCAAATTTATATCAATGAGGAGGAAGCAGAAACACGATTCTCAATTCTTTAGATAGGACCCCCACATTCTGGTAAATTCTGCAAGTAGGTAATTGTTTGCTCGGTAAACTGCTAAATAAACCAGAAGACAATTTTTAAACAAATGTTTAATTTGAGAATAATCTTACATTTATGGAAGAGTTACAGAGATAGTACAGAGAGTTCCATACATCCCTCAACGGATTTCTCTGTTAACATCTTGTATTACTCCGATACATTTGTCAAAACTGAGTAACTGATATTGGTACATTATTATTAAATAAACTCCAGACTTTACTATGGTTTCACTAGTCATTCTACTAATGTCTCTTTTGTGTTCTTGGTTCCCATCCAGGGTTTCACATTCATTTTGTTTCCGTGTCTCCTGAGTTTCCTCTGGCCTGTGACACCTCAGCTTTTCCTTGTTTTTCATGATCTTGATAATCTTTGGAAGACTTAAGATTTACTGGCCAAGTATCCCACAAGCTACCCTGCTTTGATGCTTTTATTAACTTTATTTGATGTTTCCCTAATGATTAGCATTGGGCTATGGGTTTTAGGGAAGAATACCACAGAGGTAAAGTGTCCTCATCATATATTAATGAAGTGACCTCATCACAACATCATGGGAGTATGTGATATCCACCTATCACTAGTGATATTAACCATCACTTGGTAAGGTGGTGTTTGCCAGGTTTCTCTACTGTAAAGTTACTATGTTTTCTTTTCCATACTCTATTCTTTGGAACTTGGCCACTAAGTCTAGTATATTCTCCAAGAGGTGATAGAAAGTGGTAAAATTAAGCTTTACATCCTGGGGGAGGGTAGTGTTTATATGTATTAAATGGAATTTTTCTGTAGAGAAGATTTGCCTCATCTATAATTATTTTTTCAACTATTTACTTCTACCAGTATGAACTCAGAGATATTTATTTTATACATAGAGTTATTATACAATATAATTTATTTTGATGCTTAAATCGTCCCAGATTTGGCTACGGGGAAGTCCTTCAGGTCGGCTCCTATTTCCCTTTGATGTGTTCCCATCCTTTTTTTCCTTTGAGCACACAAATGATTATTTTTTAAAACTGATTTTTTTCCTCCTGCATGATTTACCTAGTTACTAAAACTATTCGTCATCTTAACTATAACTCTACCACTGCAATTTAAATAGAAAAATCGTGCTTTCTTTTTCATGATTATTTAAGCAGCTACCTTATATTTTTTTAAATATTCTTTTTTCCCTTCTGATTTTTTAGGCTACATGGGATTCTTTCAAATGACTATCAAATTAAATAAAATAAGTATACAGGCATACTAGCTTTGGTAATTAGCTATGTATGTAAAAAATTTTAGTTTTTCCCACTCAGAGATACTTCCTCTTATGGTTGGCAGGGCCAGGTAAGTCTGCTCCTCAAAGAGCTATCAGTGGAAACAATGTCTCGAAAACAAATGTGAAGCTTCTTGTGAACCCAGGTTTTAAAGGAATTTTTATTTATTTTTTTTGCCAAATAGATTATGGTGCAAATAAAACCCGTGTGTTTTATGCTTACCTGTAAATTGGTTCTGATATAATACAGACCATATGATTCACTAGATTTCTTATTATTATTTAGAAGGCCAGTAAATCAAATATTCATGGTATAATATTACATATCCCTGGCATAATTTCATATATTTGCTGAATTTGCCTCAACCAACAAACTATTTCAGCAAGGAATTCTGAAGCTTTTTGGCCAAGAAAGGTACAGGTTTTTCTTTTTCACAGTTTTTGTGTGGGGAGGGGAAGAAAGAATTAATGTTGAGTAAGCTGGAAGGAGAAACAGTATAAATATATAATTATTTTAAATACAGTGCTTTACTCTAAATGTTGCAGAAATTGCCAAAAGATACATTCCTCCCCAAACTTTTGTTTTCTAAGCAGGCTATTTATGATAATGATGGTATATAATTGTACTGAATGTTTATTTGAAGATAACTTTCTTTCTCTGCTTGGTAGCCAACAGGGAAAGTGGTGTCCACATCTGAAAATTGAAAGGATACAGAACCTTGCCTTGTCCATTTTGGTTATAGAAGTCTGGTACTATTTCTTGGCCCTAGCATCACAATTATAAGAGATACAGTCTCTGTCCTTATTAAGGAATTTTAAATTTGGTGGGAGAGACGTCGATTACTAAGAGGTTATTAACTAACAAGACAACTGACATGAAGTTTAGTAAGTGCTAATGACTGACTTAATGTAAAGGAGACTGAGTTCATCTGAAAAGTATCTAACACAGGGATATATCAAAATGACCTTCGCAAAGGCAGGAGGTTGAAGGAAGAGAAGGAACAATGCATGAAGACATACAAGATGACAGGGAATGTTTTGGGAAATATGACTGAAAGCATTTCAGGGCACCTGAGGTAACTGTGTTAGACGTGTTTTCTCATATATAAACTTTTCTCAAGTGAAATTAATAAAGAGACTTATTAACCTGGTCAACACCCCATTTCTATGAAATCAAGTAAAGTAAGAACATTCTGATCTCAAAAAATATATAAAATGTAGAGACATATTTTCATACTTTTGGTTAGTATATTTTGACATCTTTCTTAAGTTTTCCAAATAGCTTTCCAAGATTTTTTTGGCTTGTCAAAAACTTCATTCTTAGTTTGACTGCGTTCAATTTATAATAACACTATTTTAAGTATTAACTCGAAAGTAAAAGATAGTACAATATTACTATGTGAAACAAAACTTACTGTGCTCAGGCCAGGACTCATTAGTTTCTGGGCCATGTCTACCAACCACATCAAGTACTGGTAAGATGTCCATTTTAATTGCTACACACAGACCACCGCCCAAAAATCTCTCAAGATATATCTCTTCTCAAAAGAAAGAAATTAAGAATACAAACTCCAGAAAAGTTTAATTCTAGCTGTCTCAACCACTTGAATTTTTACAGAAGGAAATCGAAAATGAGAAAGTAAAAGGATAACTAAATTACACTTTCTTAAAAATGGGTAAAATAAAAGTCCTGAAGCCAGACACTGTTTTTAATAGATTTACAGAGACGATTCCCAGAAGTCACTGAATCCACCTCTTGGCCTCTGAGAATAATTATTCTCAAAGCCTTATGAAATGTATGCTATCAACTTGATTTGATAAAAAGTTCAAAAACATACTTTGGAGTCTACTATTCCATATACTGTCAGGAGGATTCAGCTCACACTTTTTTTATATCCCTTCAATGTAACCTTTTAAACAAATAACTGTTTGGTATATTCTACTTCAATACAAGCAATTCAATACACCTTTTTTTGTTCATTTACAGGTATTGAATAAGAAGCTCAAAAATTTGCTAGAGTGATAATACTTTGGGGAATTAAAGAAATACACTGAAAGGGCTGTTCATGTGCTGTTAGTTTCTGATAAATGCTCAGGAGGAAAAATGCCATACTGGACAAAAATAGGAATGAGAGAGAGAGAGAAAGAGAGAGAGAAAGACAAGGACGAGGAAGAGAGATATCACTACAATTTACACCATAACACTATAGGATAACAAAGAATTCTCTAGCCAAGCGTTCAGCTAGAAGTCATGCCAGATGGAGTGAAATTTGCAGTCCAGATGGGCAATACATCCTAGTGATCCATATGGATGGCATGTGGAAGCTAGTTAAGTACATATTGCCAGCTAGATTATCTATCATATCTATCTACTAAATGTGTAGTCATATTTATGCATCTCTATATATCTGCATCCTTCTCTTCATATCATGACTTCTACAAGATTGAGCAAAGATGACCCTGTGTACACAGACAAAACTGTAAGTTTACTTTTACACCCTGCCTCAGAGTCTCCTTCCTGAGAGTCACAGCTGCTTGTGCATAGGTTGGTAGGTTTTGTTCATTCATTCATTTATTCATGCATTTATTCAAAAAATTTTTATCGAAGAGCAATGAAGTGCCAGACACCTTTTACAGGTTAGAACAGAAATGAAGGGCAGGTGAATGAAGTGAAAGGAAACACTCACTGTGTTTGTAGTAAGCCAATGAGACACTCCACCAACAGGTATAATCAATTCCAGCAGTGAGATCTTACATTAGAAGATCCAAATTAAAAAACAACGAACAAAATAAAACAAAACTTGTAATGCCTCAAAGACTTTCTTCCAAGTTCAAGAGATTTTTTTAGCTACTTAAGTACTCATTGAGAGTGTCTCAAGTAAATAAATATAGAACCCTTTGTGATCCTTCAAGATTTGTAGCTATGTGGACTAAATAAATAAACACAAATCAAGCATATTGAAATTTCCAAACTTCCATTTGTAACAAGACAAAAATATTAAATATGCTTTCAGTTCACATTTTGATGATAATGTGTTGGGTTATTTTTTTTTTCACATAATCTCATAAAGTTTTTTATATATGTCTAGATATTTTGCAGGTATGTAGATGCATGTATATATTTATGAGCATGTATGTTTTGTGTGTGCATTATACACATGCATGACTATACACATGTGCATACACATATGTACACATACATGCACAAACATACCTACATATATATTGTCTTCCAAACTCAAATTAGAAAATTTTAAAATAGTATCTTCTTTCCATAATCCTTCTTCTTTTGCACTTTGTTTTCTCTTTGCTTCAATGACATTTTTCACAAATATTTACATGTATTATAATAGCCCATAAACATCTTCATGCCTAAATTAAAAATATTAAACTGTCTGAAATTCAGGATTAAGCTTTGTTTTGTTTTGGTCCTTTAACAAAAAAAAAATACTGATTGATTAGAACTCTATAATTCTATGACTCAATAATTTTACTATATTTTGTTAAGCTTCTCTCATGTTCTAAAATACATGTCATTAGCCTGGTTTACAAATCTCACATTACAGTTTTATGACAGGATGTTATTTCTTCATCTACCACTGTGGATACCAGACGCCCACACAGTTTAAGTTTTTATAACATCTGAAGGGGTTTCTGAGTTCTGACTTTTATAAACATAAATAGTTGAGAAATACTGGGTCTATTCTATGGCATGAGACCTACATATAGAATATTACATATTGAACTTAAACATGGATATACCCTACATGCACTATACTATTGTATAGTACAGTTTTGATATTAAATTTCCCTTTTTCTTAGAAATTGGCTAAATTCTTAGCTATTTGTGACCAATATTTCCACTCTGGATAAATCAATCTTTTTTTACTTTATTTATTGTCCAGTTTCCATAGATGTTCTCTGTTACTATACACCATAATTACCGCATCAGGATGCAAAAGAATTCTCAGTAACCGATACAGAATTTTTATTTTATTTTTTTAATCAAGAAGCATAATTTCCAGCTAAAGTCTGAGATGAAATAAGATTCCTTAGTGTGCAAAAGCGGCCTTATATAGACCTTCTTGTCTATAACTAACAAAACCGGCACAACGCAAGGCATAGAGAAGGCACCCAATAAATATTTGGGAAATACTTGACACATCTTCCTCTGGATGTTTTGTTTCTCTCTTTTCATGGGTTGTATTTTAATAGTAATTATCTCATTTTGACTTGCTGACTAGTCCTGAGAACTCAAAAAATACTTATTCTTATTCCCAGATTCTTATAGTTAATATGTGGTATATATAGCATTCAAAGTTTGGGCTGAATGCACTTCTTGGTACATAATAGTCAAGTTGTTGGTGAATAAATGAAAAACAAAAAGAGAGAATGTACAAATCACAGATATTCTAACTACCAACTCATATTGTTTGTATTAAATAATGCTGCCTAGTAGTTTAGAAAATGGATTTTTTAAAAAAGCTTCAAAAATAGATTTTAAAAAACAGGAAACAGATTGGAGCCCCTGGGTGGCTCAGTCACTTGAGCTCCAACTTCAGCTCAGGTCATGATCTCCTGGTTCATGAGTTCAAGCCCCACATCAGGCTCACCTCTGTCAGAGTGGAGCCTGCTTCAGATCCTCTGCCCCTCCTCTGCTTGTTCTTTCAAAAATAAATAAACATTAAAAAAATATGAAATAGAATGAGAAAGAAACTTTGCAAACTTACATGTATCCACCCACTTAAACGTACACACACATAAATTCATCTCCATGCACACATTCATGGAGTTTTGGGAGAAATATCATATTAAAGAGAAGAAAGGTATATTCCAAGCAAACAAAGCAGATGTTCTAATGCTCTTCATATAGTTCATTTGATATTAGTTTGTCTATACCATCTCAGAAGGTACAGGTTTAACTGATAGGATGAGAGGAAGAGAAGAATCATAATGGTGATCAATTCTATACAAGAGCTTTTCAGATAATGTTATCATAGCTATCTTGGAATAACAGAACATTAAAAAAACATTAATTTATAGGGATGGACATTCTACTCATAATCCCATGTTTAAGATTACAAAGATTATAAGATTACAGGAACAAAGGCAATATTAGTCAAAACTGTGGAAAATATAGACTAAAGCAATCTTTAGACTATCATTTCTTATTCTTTAAGATCTCTACTGCCTCTACTGCCTCAGTTGCCATGGTAGCGGGTACATTATTTTCTCCTTAATTTGACTTTTTCCAAGAATTTCATTTGAAAGACAAAGCCAATCACTATCCTGTCTTATTTTGTTTAAGAGCAAGAACAATAACTCAATAGCTGCTACTTATTGAATGATATTATTTATAGGGATGCCAGAGTTCTCCTTTACAAAACCTTCTAAAAGGAGGTATTTATTCCTCACTTATATATAAGGAAATGGAGTCTTAGGGAAATATAACTGTCTAAGATCACATCTTAGGCAAATGGGAAAGTCACATCATTTGAAACCAGTTCTATCTGATTACAAAGGCACACCATAAATCAAAATTACATCTTGGTACTTCTTTATCTGGTACTGATTTTAATTCAGTATACAATATGAAAATGGAATTAATAAATTCCTAACTGATTTCACACATGAAATAATTCTTTGGTGATTGGCTATCTAATGATCTATTTTAATTTTTTGGAAGTATTCAGGTTCTTTTGATGAATCAGAAGTGGTTTGTGAAAGACAAAAAAGGAATCCAGAACAACTACAAGGTTTTTGGCCTGAGCAGTGAAAGGAGGAAATTGCTACCAATGAGATGAAGGCTGTGAAAGAAGCAGGTTTGAGTAAAATCCAATTGTTCAATTTGGTCCATGTTGAGTTTGAGATTCTATTAGTCATCTAAATAGAGATGTCACATTGGCAGTTGAATATACAAATCAGTAGACCACATTAGCATACAGACTGAAAACCAAAAAACTGGAATGAAGTCATCAGGAAGTGAATGTAAATAGACAAGAGAAGTGGTCCAAACCCAAGCCCTAGTATACTCCAAAAATAGAGTCCTGGGAGACCAGCGAAGGAGAATGAGTAGGAACAAATCAGCGGAGTGAGGTGGGGCGGGGGGGGGGGGGGGGGTGGTGACTAAGACAGGGATGTGTCCTGGAAGTCCAGGGGTGAGCACTGAAGCAGGTAGGCAAGAGTGATCATCTGTATCAAATGGTGCTGAAAGATCAATTAAAACAAGGACTGAGCACTGGCCACTGGATTCAGCAGATGGTTGGGAGAAAAGCCTATTTTTTTTTTTCTGACTACAGATTTATTCAACACAAAACAACCTCCTCCAACTTTAGTGAGGTGACTGACCACATCTATGACCAAATCTACCTCTAAACTGGAATTCAGTTACTGAGACAGTCCCGGACTCAGCTTTCTTGTCGGCACCAGGGGACACAGCGCTTGGTCTATAGGTGTCTATCAGCTTCCCTTTGTGTGAGTCTTGCAGATCACTCTCCAGAACTCTGGGCTGTGGCCTGCCAATCTCAGGACTTCTGCAGCACAGAGTGGTAGACACAATCTCAGGGGGCAGGTAAAGGTAATCGCAGAGATACTGGATACCCTCGTTGGTGAGCTAACAATAGAAATGTTTCCAGGCAAACTGTTCCTTTACACAGCCTCATGATTCAAGAGACTGCAGGACTTTCATGACGTGAAGACTGGGCACATTCTTGTCTGCCAGCTCAAGGTGTTCAGGCATGTGGACATCCTTCTTAGCCACCATCACTCCCTCCTTGAAAGGGAGTTCATAAATGGCAGTATGGTTCTTCCTGGGCATCAACATCTCGGCACCTGCTATGTCCTGGTCCAGAGTTGGAAAGGAAGGGGCATGCACAACATGCAAAAAGCCTCATCGATGTAAATTTAAAATGAAATGGGAGGAGAGGAATGGAAACCATGTGTTTATACAATACTTTTAAAGCACACTGCTGTACAAGGAACCAAAGAAATGAGACAGTAGCTGACAAGGAAAGGAGGGAAAGAAATAAGAACAAGCTGTGCTGAGGGAGACGGTCTAGCAGAAGGTGAAAGATTGTGATGTAGGCTCATCATAGGTGAAGAAGGTGAATTTCTGGAGAAATGTCCTTCAGTAGGTGAAAGGAGGTAGAACGTATGAGAGAAGACACTGGCTTTAGAGAGAAGACAACACCATCTTTCATAACAGGTGGGAAGGCAGAGCATGTGGTTTCCCTTGCTGGTAACTATAGTGGTGGGGGTTTGTGTAACTGCTCAGGAACATAGGAAGCTGAGATATCAGCTGAGAGTCAGCTTAGGGGAGGGAGTAGTGAATGTTTGAAGAAGTGAGGAAATGGTATGAAACTGTCATGTAAAACTGTCATGTAAAAGAGAGAGAATAATAAAATATACCTATATTAAAGAACAAGCTTAGACATGCAAGCAAATCAGTTGATTTTAACTTCTTCAATTAAAAGCTTTGGCTGTGAATGGGCGGGTTGCTAGAAGCTAGAGTTTTTATAGCATGGCAGAAAGCAGTTTAGAATGCATGCTCTTTGGAGGAGGCAGTTCTACAGACTGAGAACAGAAGGGAGGAAAGGGATGAGTCACACATGCCCAGTTCATTCTATCAAACTCATCTATTAAGGAAGCCATTTCTTCCTGGGGGCATACAAGTTACTCTAATGGGGCCAGAAGAAGTACTCTAATGGGAGTCCAGCCACCTGGAGTGGAGGGGAATGTATTCCCCAGAATGTGACTCCCCTTTCTTCCATTCTCGTGTTCTCTTATTTTCACTACACTTTTTCTTGGACATCATGAAAATAAATACCATTTGACCAAGTTCTGTCCCAATCTATCTGCTAATTCCCATTTTCACTCTCTCTATACCCAACCAAGAATCCATGGTCCATCATATCTTTCATTCTTTTGCCAAAACCCTCACTCTATTTTCTTAATATACTTCTGTTTGACCCATTCAGTAAACAGTTGTATTAATCCACTCGTCCAGCTTCTCTGCTACAACCTGAGTTGATGTGTGTCGTTGGAGCACCTCAGATAATCAAAACAGTGACAAATTCATAATCCTCAACCTCAGCAGTGCTCTCTGTACTGCTTGGCCCTTCATCCCTTACATTCCTTTCACAGCAGGTCAATAATAAACATTTCTCCAGTCTGCTAAGGCCTCTCTTTGCTGCTTGCTCACTCATTTGTGGCAGATTAATAGTTGATTGTTTTATACTAAAATTCCTTTCCTTACAATCTCACATCTATTTGCCCCTATCCTTATCTCTTCTTTTCTCATCTCAAAGTCTGAGACTGATACTTCCACTTGAATCTTGTCACAAGGAGAAAGGGAAGCTTCCAGGCAATTTTAACTCTGGGGATCTTCTTAGGCATCATTAGCAATGGTTTGCACTTTTTCTGAAAGACAGTCTCTTTTGTGGGTTTTCCTTAATTGTCCCTGCAAAGCATCCACATATTCAATGGCTTCTCCAAACTTAGGTTGCTATAGACTATCTCCTAACATCACTTAAAATCCTAGATGGTTAGAGATATAGAACACACTAGTGATCATCTAGTGGAGTAGAATGTTCTGCACATTAGCATCCGCTATGGTGCTTTAAAAAATACCAATGGTTACGCCTCAACGCTAGTGATTTTTCATGTAATTAGTTTAAGGATGCCAAAATGGTGTTTTTCTAAATCCCCCCAGATTTTTTTTTTTTTCAATGTGCAAACAGGATTAAGGGATAGCTGATGTAGTGGAATTCTTTTTTTATAGTCAAACCGAACATAAGCAAGATAAAAATGTCCTGCTTTTCTTGGTGATACCATGAATCATTCTGAGCTAACTAGGACAGAGCTTCCCAGCCGGTGTGTTGCAAACAGATTACAGGTGTACTGAAACACCAGTCTCTCAGCTTCAGAGTGATTTGTCAAATCCTGGGACTTCCAGAGCTCCTGAGGTACTCAATACTAGGCATGAGCACCCTCCTCTGTCTACATTAGTATAATGGAAAACTTTATGATTTCCTCTTTATGCTACAATGTGAGCAAGATTGAGAAACACTGATCTGGTGTGTGCTTATCCTCAAGAGCCACTGGCTAATATTTCTTCTTTGAGAAGTCTATCTTTTCACCTTTTCTCCATTCAATTCCATTTTTTGGGCGCCTCGGTGTCTCAGTCGGGTAAGCGTATGACTTTGGCTCAGGACATGATCTCACAGTTGGTGGGTTTGAGCCCTGCTTTGGGCTCTGTGCTGACAGCTCAGAGCCTGGAGCCTGCTTCGGATTCTGTCTCTCTCTCTTTCTCTCTCTGCCCCTCCCCTGCTCATACTCTGTCTCTCCATCTCTCTCAAAAATAAATAAAACATTAAAAAAAACTTTGTAATTCCATTTTTAATGTTTCCTCTCTCTTCTAAGCCCAGGTCATGTGACCAATTTTGTGTTATCAGTAATTTCTTCTGTCCAATAACTAAGTAAGGAATGAAAAGTTAAAACACCATGTAGAGGATGACCTCAGCAAAACTTCATTTTAAATGAATGTGAGTATTAGTGAATTATTATAAGTTATTATTATGTCCTGGATCACAACCTCCTGGTTGGAAATGTAGACATCTAAATGACTATGGTCAAGTCACAATTTTTCAGCTTGTTGATTAGAAGGCCATGGAGATACAGAATCAAGAGTTTATTATATCATGATAAATTATGGGCATACATTAATTTCTTCAATTTATCTGCCTTGTACTTGACATTCACCACACATAAATAAATGAAAGGGACATAAATATTAACATTTCATAACAAAGACAGAAATTCTTATTATAAATGCATTGCTTTAATATCAAAAGGGCCATAATCAGTAACATGATTACGATGCCTTGGACAGCATTACACACTCTAGCAGCCCCAGTCATACAAAATAAATATTAATGTGATTGAACTTATTAGATGCAAGGAATTGGATAATTCTTTGAACTTTGATTGTATTATTATTAAATCACCAACTCAGTACATGGGATCTAGCACCAAACAGATCCAAGTTCAAATCTCCATGCTTCTTTCTTGATGAATAAAGCTTTGACTTAGCTTCCCTGTGCATCAGGTTTCTTTGAAGTGGGGATTAAAATAGGTTTCTACTCATTGTAAAAACAGAGATAATGTATTTTAAAAAACTTACTGTCATTGTTACCCTCTCAGCACTCAGAATCCAAACCGATTTTCCAAATTTCTTTATTCAACCCAACAACAATTTTGTTTCATTTATCCCTTGCCCAATTGTTTTTGGTTGCCTGGAATTTTCTTTTTACTCATTTCAAGATCTAGTTTCAGTGCCCCCTCATCTATGAAGTCTTATCAGTCCAGAAACTTTTTACTGTCACACAATTAGTCCACCCTTCAATTGTGGCCCTTACTAAAGTCTGCAAAAGGTGAGTTATTAGCATGTTGGTGTGCTTGTACACTCAACTGGGGGCTGTTGGAGAATGTGGATTGTTCTCCACACAGCAGCCTGTAAGATCTGTTAAATATGTGAATCAGGCCATTGCATTCTCTTACTCTCAACCTTCCAGAAGCTTCCTGTCATATTTTGAAGAAAATACAAAGCCCCTAAATACAATTCTGTCCTCAGTTCATGCCACCACACCCCTATATACTGTCGACTGCCAAATGATCTCCTTGCAGTTCCCAAAATATAATGTCAATTGATACAATGAAGATCTACTGAGTACCAGCTATGTGGTGGATTCTATTCTAGGCATTTAGCATATATTGGTAAACACAACAGACAGACACCCTTCTTTGTAGAGCTCTCACTGAAGTGGGAAGAAGTGCAGAAACCACCAATACAATAAGTAAATTAAATTGTATGTCAGAGGGGATAAGTGTAATGGAAAGAAGTAGAAGAGTGAAGAGAAACAGGCACTAGAACAAGGCAAGAGGGATTAGTGAGCTGTGATTTCAAATTCCATATTGATGTTGCCTCCTTGGTATTTGCAACTGCGGCTCCTTTTGCCTGGCTCTCTCCCCAGCCCACCCAATAGTCAGATGGTTCCGTCCATCAGTTACTTAAGGGTATGCCTAAATGTCAGCACTTCTGTAAGTTCTTATCTGAAGACGGTCTAAAAAGTATGTCCCCACTCTTTCCCTGCAACACTTTATTCCCTTAGTCAGCTTTATTTTCTCCATTGCACTATATGTGAAAAATGACATTTATTCATTTTATAAAGGAATGTATTTTTTGTTTTATTAACTGTTGCATTCATTCCCATAATGTTTGGCATAAGGTTAATAAATATTCATTGAATAAATGAACATAGGTAATAATTAGCTTCAACTAATCGTTATTAAATATAAGAGGTAGGGCCAAGAAGACTAAAATTTAGTCAATAATCTATTATTTCTCAATAACTGGGAAGAGTTTTCATATTTTAAAGTTCTGCTTCTGATGTCCATGTCACTTCTATTGAAAAAATTTCCTGACAAACTTCTTTAAATTGGACCACTGATTCATCAATTCAACAATTAAAAACTGAGTGCCTATAATGTTCTCAGCTTTGTACTAAGCACTGGGGATACAGCAATTCACTATATTGTGCACCTGAAACTAATATAACACTGTAAGTTATTTATACTAGAATTTAAAAATAAATAATAATAAAATTGTTTAAATGGAGATAATTATTTTTAAAGTAATCTTTAATAAAAATCCCTATACATATATTATAAAAATTAAAATCCAAAAATTGTGAATATAATCACACTGCTAATCTTTTTGAGTTAAATTACCATTCAGCAATGGTCACAGAAGCTTGATATTTTTGTGTGTGTCTCCTCCCTGGATTCAGAGTAAAGCTAACTGTTTCTCCCTGGTGAAGGACCAGGAGCACCTGAATTGGTAAATGTTCCTTCTATTCTTAGGAGCTTTGGTCCTGATGACAATGACACTTAGATTAAGGGTTAGTGAAACATAAAGGTTTATATGGTTCAAATTTGTCCTCTGGGTCCAAAATGATGCAGTAACAGATCTACTGAGTAGTTTTTATAATCTATAAGTTAAAATGTACCAACATTTATACTTTTATACCTAGACTATAACTAAAACCTAGAATGATGTAAAGATATAAACAAATATCCAAACTTTCACGTGAGAGACAGCCAGAAAGACATAATCTGAGGCAGAGAATGACCAATAAACTTTATGAACTATTTTTTTTTTAATTTTTTTTTCAACGTTTATTTATTTTTGGGACAGAGAGAGACAGAGCATGAACGGGCGAGGGGCAGAGAGAGAGGGAGACACAGAATCGGAAACAGGCTCCAGGCTCTGAGCCATCAGCCCAGAGCCCGACGCGGGGCTCGAACTCACGGACCGCGAGATCGTGACCTGGCTGAAGTCGGACGCTTAACCAACTGTGCCACCCAGGCGCCCCCTTTATGAACTATTATGTCTACTACTGATTTTAAATTATTTTCTGTTTGGTGATGTAATACCTTCGTTATCTCAAAATTATCCATAAAAAGCTGTATTTGTTACAATTTAGGGAAAGAAGGTAATGGAAATGCCTCCACGCGTGAGTCAAGGAAGTTCAAGGAGAGGACAGATTCTGGTAGTATCTAAGAGTATCTAAGGTCATTGGAATTGAGCCTGCAGCATAAATCAGAAGCAACAAGTTTGATGCAAATGGCAGGCAAATTTAAAATCCCCATTACATCTACAGAAATGTTAGGGGCACTTTAGCATTTATCATACCCATGATAAGAAAGATATATTATTTAGATATTGAAATATCTTAACAAAATGTAAGGGCACCTTAACATCTATCATACCCATGATAAAGTATATTATTTACATATTTCAATACTAAAGAACTTAAAGAAATGTCATTTATTTATTTAAAAATATATATTTGTGTGCATGTGTGTATATATATACAAATACATGTGTGTGTGTATATATATGCATATATACTTTATTTGTGTATATATGTATATACATATATATATGTGTGCTTTAGGAAATCAGTGTGTGTGTGTGTGTGTGTGTGTGTGTGTGTGTGTGTATACATACTTTCTATAAAGCTGTTTGAACTGTTGAGGATGCTACTGTGAACAAAACAGAAAAAAACAGTCCTTTCCTCATGGAGCTTATCTTCCAGTGGAGTAAATAGGAGAACTGAATTTTTTAAAAGGTAATTAGAAAAGGCCCCCAGGAAAAAGTAACATTTGAACAGAAAAAGACTTGAGGTGAAGAATGAGCCATGGAGGTATCCAAAGGAAAAGGGTATTGGGTAAAGCAAAGAAGAAATACAAAGGTGCTAAGGTGGTAGCATGCTCAGGGTGTGAATAAAGAAAAGGGAGGGTGGTGTCCCAAGCTGGGTACATGAGCAAGGGAGCTTTAGATGATGAAATCACAATGAGAACAAGAAGCCATATTATGGTGGATGTTATAGGGCATTAACTGGGCATTGGCTTTTATTCTGAGTAAGACAGGAGGCAGGGTGGAAGGCTATGGAAGGCCTTGAGGGGAGGAGAGACATGATTAAATGGTTGACCAACGTTTTAAAAGAATCATTCTGGGGGCGCCTGGGTGGCGCAGTCGGTTGGGCGTCCGACTTCAGCCAGGTCACGATCTCGCGGTCCGTGAGTTCGGGCCCCGCGTCGGGCTCTGGGCTGATGGCTCAGAGCCTGGAGCCTGTTTCCGATTCTGTGTCTCCCTCTCTCTCTGCCCCTCCCCCGTTCATGCTCTGTCTTTCTCTGTCCCAGAGATGAATGAACGTTGAAAAAAAAAAAAAAAAATTTAAAAAAAAAAAAAAAAGAATCATTCTGGCTTCAGGGTTAAGAACAAAGTATAGACAATACCCAGTAGTGGGATTACTAGATCATAGGGCAATTCTATTTTTAAATTTTTTGAGGAAGTTCCACACTGTTTTACACAATTGCTGTACCAGATTGCCTTCTCACCTATAGTGCATAAGGGTTCCTTCTTCTCCGCAGCTTTACCAACACTTGTTGTTTCTTGTGGATGTTTTTCTAGCCATTCTGACAGGTGTGAGATGGTAACTCACTGTGGTTTTGATTTGCCTTTTTCTGATGGGAAGTGATGTAGAGAACCTTTTCATTATTTACAATAGCCAAGATATTGAAGCAACCCAGTGTCCACTGATAGATGAATGGATAAAGAAAATGTGATATATATGTTTGTATGTGTATATATATATGTATACACACACACACACACACACACACACACACACACACACAATGGAGTATTACTCAACCATAAAAAAGAATGAAATCTTGCCACCTGCAACAACATGAGTGGATATAAACAGTGTAGTACTAAATGAAATAAGTCAGTCAGAGAAAGATAAATACCATATGATTTCACTCATATGTGGAATTTAAGAAACAAACAAACAAAGGGAAAGAAAGAGACCACCACAACCACCACCACCACCACCAACAACAAATTCTTAAATATAAAGAACTGGTGGTTGCCAGAGGGTCGGTGGGTGTGTACATGGGTTAAATAGATCAAGAGGATTAAGTGGTAATAACTGAGTAATGTACACAAGTGTTGAATCACTATATTGTAAAACTGAAACTTATCTATATTGGAATTTTAAAAATACATAAAAATTTAAAAACAAAAAAGAATGAGGCTTGGGGAGGGGAGGTTAGAGCGGTACAAGGGAAATGAACTAGGGCGCTATTCAGGTGAAAGCTAATGGTGGCTCAGACAAAGGTGGAAGTGGTAAAGGCGACTGAGACCTAGATGGACTTTAAAAATATTTTGAAGGTAGATTTGGAAATAAGAGAAATAAGAAACCAGCATAACTCCAAGAATTCTACCTACATGAAGACTATAGTTGGATCAAGTTTGGAAGGAAGATCCACAACTCGATTTTCAACATGGACATCTATTAGACATTCACATGGAGATTTTAACTAGGTGGTTGGACACATGAGCTTGGGTTTCAATGGAGAGTCTTAGCAAGAACCATAAATTTGGAAGTCTTCAGTGTGTAGACTTAGGGGAGTAAATACTGAAAAAAAGAGAAGTCTAACTATTAAACCCTCCAGTGCCCCAATATTAAAAGAGTCCAGCAAAATGAAGAAAGGCCAGCAAAAGAAGCTAAAAGGAGGGGCGAGTAAGCAATACACTAGGATGCGGATGGTGTTTCACCAGTGGAGCATCCCACTCTTAGTCTCCTACCTGAAGCAAAAGGCTTCTACTTAGAGAAGGCAGCCTCTTTGGCCAAACCGATAACTTGGATAGCAAACCAGGTAGACTGAAAAAGGAAGTGGCATTTTCCTGGTCAACTAGATGATGTTCATGATGTTGATGTTCAGTCACATGATTATATTCCCATTCTGACTCTAATGGAGGGCCAGGAGGGGAATATAATAATGAACAACTCGTGCCTAAATTTGATACAGAGCTCAACGCCAGTACCTGAAATAATCTGGGAGTGCTAGATGTCAGCAGTAAGAGGCATAGTACAGATTCTTCGAGTAAAATGTTGATATAATCCAGTGATTGATAATTTTCTTTTTTTCTAAATAGAATATATTTTATTTATTTTATTAAGTGTTTACTTTTAATCCCAGTATAATTAACATAGTGTCATATTAGTTTCAGGTGTCAAATATAGTAATTCATTCTATACATTCAGTTCTATACATTATTCAGTGCTCATCAAAATAAGTGTACTCAAGGGGCGCCTGGGTGGCGCAGTCGGTTAAGCGTCCGACTTCAGCCAGGTCACAATCTCGCGGTCCGTGAGTTTGAGCCCCGCGTCGGGCTCTGGGCTGATGGCTCAGAGCCTGGAGCCTGTTTCCGATTCTGTGTCTCCCTCTCTCTCTGCCCCTCCCCCGTTCATGCTCTGTCTCTCTCTGTCCCAAAAATAAATAAACGTTAAAAAAAAAAAAAAAAAAAAAAGTGTACTCTTTAATCTCCCGATCACCTATTTCACCCATCCCACCTTCTACCTCTGCTCTGGTAACCATAAACAGAATGTATTTTAAGTGAAATTATATGTGGGAGCCCAAGATGTAAGCCATATAAAAGTGGAATTTCTTTGTTTGAGTCAGAATCAGAGTCCTGCTTGTTCACAGTCCTGCTGAAGCTATCCTCATTGACGCATCCTGACATAGTCCTAGGGCCTTGGTAAACATGGCTTAAAAACACAAGCATAAATGTAAAAAAAAAAAACAAAAAACAAAAAAACCTTAATCAGTTCAGAGGGGAAAGTAATTGGCATTTGCAGCAGTCAGGAAAGGTTTGGGGGAAAAGGACTTCCATAAAATATGCCCAGGTTGTCAATGTATTGTTTTTCCTCCCTAGATTATGATGTGCAAAATCTCTAAAACTACTGATAGCATAAAGAGGATAACCAGGGCTGTCTATCAATCATTTTAAATAAATTGTAATTTAAAGAAAGGGAGAAAGTTAATAGTGTAGAAGAAAATTAAACTTGATGTAAATAAGAATACACACATTTAGTGAGGTTTATCCATTTCAGGAACACATTAAATCTAAAATAAGGGAATAGAAAGATGCATTTAAAGTTTAAAACAGGGGTACCTGGGTGGCTCACTTGGTTCAGCGTCTGACTCTTGATTTCAACTCAGTTCATGGTTCCTGAGACTGAGCACACCCCTCCCCTCCATGTCCACCCTCTCCCACCATAGGGCTCTAATCTGGGAGGGCAGAACCTGCTTGGGATTCTCTCTCCCCATGTCTTTGTCCCTCCCTCACCCCCAAAGTAAATAAACTTAAAAAAAAAGTTAAAAAAAAGAAAAGAGAAACAACATAGTGACTATGTTCTTCCACAGCCACCAAGACAGAAGTTGCAATAAAGAGGAGGCATGATAATGAACTCACAGTTGCAATATTAATCTATTTTAATCAAATGAGAGATAAGCCTTTCTGCCAGCACTAAGTGGAAGTGTGAATAGGAAAGCAATCTTGTGGGGTCCCTCAAGAGGAATACTCCAGCTTATTTAGAGATGTGAGATATTCAGGAGATATTCAAAACAGAGAAAACAGAGATGCTCAAAATGTACAGCATTAATTTAAAAGAGTAGATGAAAAGGAATAAGTGTCATGAGAAATATAAACTGGTATTTATAAATGCTCATTAAAATAATGAGTATCTTAGGCAATTTTAATGACCTAAAATGATATGCCATTAACTTCATCCATCTACTATACAGAATTGGAACATTAATTTTCTGTCTGAGGCCAACAATGTTTACAAATGTGAGCAGTTAAGTGATCTGCAAAGATGTCAGAGTAACTAACATTTGCAATGTAAGACTCCCACTACAATCTGTTTTCAGATTGCATATACAGTATATCCACAATTGCATCCTATGGGTATGTGGGTACAGTTTCTAAAACCAGGCATTCAAAAGAAGAACAAATGTCCTAATGATTCAGATATGCATCTGGACCTTTTCTTTATACGAATTTGATACCAAAAAACAAACTAACTCATTTTTTCCTTCTACTAGAATTATGTAAATTATGTAACGGCAGGGAATTTTGTTTTGGTCATTGTTATAACCTCATTGCTTAGAAGAGTGCCTCACAAAGTCACAACTCAATGAATATTAGTTGATAGAATGAATGCCAGAAACATACACAAGATATAGTGACAACACCATTCCCTGGAATTCAGTAAAAAGGTTCACTTTATTTTTTTTATTTTTTTTTAATTCTTTTTAACATTTATTCATTTTTGAAAGGCAGAGAGAGACAGGGCGAGAATGGGGGAAGGGCAGAGAGAGAGGAAGACACAGAAACAGAAGCAAGCTCTAGGCTCCAAGCTATCAGCACAGAGCCCGACACGGGGTTCGAACTCACAGACCGCAAGATCATGACCTGTGCCGAAGTTGGCCACTTAACCAACTGAGCCACCCAGGCACCCCAAAAAGGTTCACTTTAGAGAAGCTACTTTGAATAGTAGAATTATAGACTTGCATAGATAGGAGGCCCTAAAATGTATATTCACTTTTTACTACCAAATTATAGACAATACACTCCATTTTTGGTGAATATAGAAACATAACAACATTTGGTAATTAAAACAAACTGCAGGAGACAGGAACTGATTTTTCTAATTGTCCCTATGCTGATAATCATCAGAAGTAATTAGGGAAAGAGGAAAGCCTTAAAACATGGTTAGGTGGCATTAGATTTTTTTACTCAGATAAGAAGTAGGCCAAAGCAGGTTAAATCAAAACAAAAGTATAGAAGCAAAACAAACAAACAAACAAAAAACAAAAAACAAAAAACCAACCATAGGTGGTTAAAATTCAGTTTGCAGGTCGCCCAAAAGAGAAATAAATATTTAACTTTGAATTCTTAAATAGCCTCTATATGTGTGTGTGTGTGTGTGTGTGCATTTGTGCGTGTGTGTATAAAATAGAACAAAGGAAAATCTTGCATCCTAAATAACTCCGTTTATCATAGTTGCAACCAATCCTTGTGTGAATTACTATGCTGTAATTATTCATTCAATATAATATATAAATGTTCATATAATAATTATCCATTCTTATATTCAAACAGTGGTATAATTTCTCCTTCTCAGATAGTCCCAGATCCTGCTGTCTATAGTTTTATTAGAAGGCTTACAACCTTATCTCTTACAGTAGAATTATTTGTATATTCATTTCCTTCAATTCACTGTCAGTTCTCTTAAAGACCATGGATAATGGCTTATTAATCTTTAGTACTAAGTTACTGATGGTTAGATCATAAAATGTGACAGAAAAATCTGTATTTTTTCTTGCTTTATCTATAAATTGATTCTGTAAGTCTTATGAGATTAAAGACAGTACTCACAACTTTATCTTCTATGCTAAGAAGTTATTTACTGAATGGTTAATTAGAAAAATTCATAATTGGAATAATTATGGTTTTGAAGAACCACAGACATGACACAAGTATACACGGCACTTAACAGAACTTATACAAAGATATCAAAAAATTAAAATTTAAGTTAGATAAATCAGGACACCAGGAAATCTTTTGTGGAAATGGAAATTATGTGTTAGCTAAAGATATCATGTTTTTGAGTTTGGAGTCTATTTTGAATAGAGAAGTGTTAACCACATCATTTTCCACCTAAGATGTGATGAAAGTAAGACTGTGACATTGGGGTTAAAAAAGGCAAATTTTACTTAGTACTCTTTTATCTCCTGTAAACAAGGCAGTTACATTTGGGCATTAGTCAAATAGTTGCATAAAAAGAAAACACACCACAAAAAACAATGTTCACTATGTTCGTGATCAGAACATTATGCCACCAAACCTTTATAGTGAGTCACTTGTCATATTTTATACTAATTGGTTTGCAATAATAGATCTTTGGCAAGGGAAAACATTCCTTGTGAAATGGTGACTAGGAAGGAACAGGTGCAACAGAAGAGACAGGTGGCTTGGAAAATGGATCTTCATATGTATAAGCACTAAACATCAAAACACAGTCTTCCTAGGGTAGTTGATAATCATATGACAATCATAATCAAACTGGCAAATCTAGAGAAATATAGAGTAGATACACGCTCATTATATATTCTGTTTCTTAATTATTAATTTGTTAGGTTCAGAGCCAGGACAAATCGTATAATTTATACGCTGCTTTAGCACTTGTCCCAGGTTGCAGGGTTATATATAATATCTAACTATGATAAGGGTGATGACAAAATACCTTAAGGAATTTCCTCTCCACATTTTACCCCAGACAGCAACCAGAATTAAGGCAATGAATGGCATAGTCTTTTACTAGTCCCAGGCTTTCTCAGAATTTTAATAATGGAAGTAACAACTTCTAAGTGACAGGTTATATAAATGAAAAAGACCCTTTCATATGCTAAATATGATATCAATGCAAAAGTGAAGGAGGTTAGGCCACAATGCAATTAACTATGCTATAAAAAAACATTTCAGAATAACTTAGTCTGTTAAAATGCTAATAATTGGGCAAATTTCATACAGAATGAATTTGAGGCAGTTTGTTAAAATATAGAGGTAATGATGCTATGAAGTAATGTTGTGATTATAATAAATTAATCAGTTTTATTCTCTGAAGTGGTACTAGAATTTACTAGAATTTGTCCATGTTCATCACCAAGTTTGTCTTGAGTCATAGGAGGACCTACTTAGCTAAAAAATATGGTTGTTTAAATAAAAATTTATGAAGTATGGGACATGTCACTACTCTCACTAAAATAAATAAAACTGCATATTTTATTTTTCTAAGGAAAAATACCACAGACATGACACAACATATATATGATATATTGATATGATACACATATCACACAGACATGTGTGTGTATGTATAATATATATATTATATATACACAATATATGTCTGCATGAATACACACACACACACACACTTACACACACACATATAATCGTGCTCTACATAAAGAACAGGAGGCTTCTGGGATATCAGAATTGCTTCTGTTCAGCTTATGAGAATTTTTTATAATCTACAGACAAATTGGGCTCAGATTGGTGCCTAACTGCTAAATTTGTGCATTTACACACTTTAAACCAGGTCATGGTTGGGACCTAACCTTATCAATCTCAGTAATTCTGAAAAGTCAAGGTTGTCTATACTACAGTCAATTTGCATGGACATGTCCTGAGCACTGGAAAAAAAAAGCTGTGAATGGGGAATTAGAAGTCTGCATTTACATCCCAAAACATGAAATTCAGTGAGAAAAATCATGCTTGACTTCAGATACAGTGTTCAGATTCATTATTAAAATTTGAATTCTCTATGGATAACACTCCAAGAAGGCAGGAAAACTCAATATGAAAGGAAAGATCTGGAAGCTGTGTGTCAAAACTCAGCACTGGTGTCATCAATACAGTGTGGGAAGGAAGGAAGGAAGGAAGGAAGGAAGGAAGGAAGGAAGGAAGGAAGGAAGGAAGGAAGGGGCCTAAAATGAAGCCCGAAAAATCTTTAGAAATCTAGCTGAAGTTGAGTAACATAGCTGTAACATCTGAGAGCGAGCCCCTTATTCCCTGTGGTGCCTGGGTGAGTCAGAGCTTACGCACAGACCACAAGAGCTGACAGCACATGGGCAAAGCAGGGTTTAGGGCAGAATGCAGGGGAGTAAGAGCATATGTGTGGAAAAGCGCCTTCTACTCTGTATTGTTTTGGTGTCTCTCAGATACATATCAAAATTCTCCATTTCCAATCCTGGCAAATTATATTCCTCTTTCTTGCTTTTACTCTATTTTCCCTTTCTTTACATCCTTTCTCCTTCTGATTCTTCTATTAGGCATTATGAATATTCAAGAAATTTTGTGAATTCTAGTATTCTGGTAGTTTAGTGATTTCCTTTAGGAACTTTCACAAGAGCAAAACAAGCAAACAAACAATAACAAAATAACACACACACAAACTGGATTTGGTCTCAGATGGCACCAGCTGAATCATGGCTCTGCTACTTTGCATAATGGCTATTATGTGTCCCTGGGCAAGATACTTAACTTTTAACATCATGGTTTCTCAGGCTGTAAACTAGCTACAATAACACATACCTGAGAAATTCCTTGAGAACACTGTAACTGGACATATTATTTGAAAATAACTAACATTATAGACACCTTAATATTTGTTGATTTCATTTATATGTTATTTCTATTATTCTGTGGGCATTTTCTAAGCATTATTGTTATTTCCTTATTTTTCCCTCTCTTCTATTTCTATGTCCCATTAATTTTTTTGCACTATAGCTTCAGTGTCCGTGACAAAACGAAATATGATGCAAAAGTCACAGAAAGAGAAAGAAACCATACTCAATAGCAATTGTTATCAGGTTTCATTAAAAAATCAAATCCCAGAGCCTCACTTAGTTGACGGAAATGCCCAGTTCCTGCAGCAGAACATGTAAAACTAGTTTTAGTTACTCCTTTTCTAAGTTTGATCATTAACTCGTGGTGCTACCATTTATAGCAACTTAGTAAGTGTAAATTTTACACCATACCTAATACAGGAACCTTAAAGGTAGTGAGAGGATGCTTCTTAGGTCAAAAAGAACTTTAAAGAAACGTAAAAGAATTATTCTCTGTAAGATTAAAAAAAAAAAAAAGCTATTTTCAGGGCA
This sequence comes from Puma concolor, assembly GCF_028749965.1. Taxonomy (NCBI): domain Eukaryota; kingdom Metazoa; phylum Chordata; class Mammalia; order Carnivora; family Felidae; genus Puma; species Puma concolor. The sequence goes on along the minus strand of NC_141673.1, from coordinate 37,802,959 downwards.
CCTGGGTGGCTTAGTCAGTTTAAGCATCTGTCTTTGGCTCAGGTCATGATCTCGTGGTTCATGGGTTCAAACCCCGCATCAGGCTCTGGGCCAACAGCTCAGAGACTGCAATCTGCTTCAGATTCTGTGTCTCCCTCTCTCTTTGCCCCTCCCTGCTCATGCTCTGTCTCAAAAATAAGTAAACATTAAAAAAAGCTATTTTCAAGCTTTTTCCATTGCATATTTTCGAAGGAATGTTTTCTACTAAGTAGCTTAGTTAATTTATAAAATCTCAAATTAAATCTATAGTACATAGTCTGAGGTACCACCAAAAATATAATTCTGTAACAAATTTGTTATTATTGCATCTTTATTAAATTTGAAAAGTATATAATCTTAAAAAAATTAAGGGATGTAACAAATAAACACAATGTTGGATATAAATAGAAATTCTCTTCTGAGCTGTTTGAGTCACTCTGCAGTATGTCTGGTAGAATGGGCAGAGTACTGCACACAATAATGAAATTAATAAAACTGGAATTGTGGGCTGAACATTATGTTCTTGGCAGGAATGAAGGTGATGCTATCATAAAGAACACCTGCTTCCAGAAATTTGACTGGAAGACTCCATTGCATTATTTTCCTAAGAACAAAAGTGAATGTACATTTTAGATGACATGTATTATTTTGGGGATTGTTGGGGTGGGAAGTTAGTGTGGGCAGAGATTTTTGAAGTGCTCAGTATGCTAAACCGTTCTTTATCCTCTAAACACTTTTTCCTCTTTGGTCCTGTGAAGAGTTATCATTCTTGTGCTACATTAACTTGAGTCATAGGGATGTAGATAAAATTAATAATTGATCTACTTCTACCTATCAAAAAAGCTTTTAATCCATAAGGGATCCTTTTATTTTTCCTTATGTCTTATGTGATGTGCGCCAAAGCAAGAAATACCTTTATCAGTGATTAAGCAAGAGTCATCAAAATCCACGACAACTTTACAAATAAGAATTATTTTGATCACTGTCACTCTCCTAGGACAGTATTGACAGTTTACTACAATTGCTTTTCTGAGGTATCATTACAAGAATGTAATCTTATTCCAGTGTCACACATGGGATATATCTATTGCATAGCTATAAACATTACAACCTATAGGAAAATGTAGAGCTTAATTTGTCTTATTTAAAATTAAATACTATGTAGTTAAAATGGAACCCTTTTATATATCCCGACAATGATGCTAAATTCACGATCAAAGGTACCTAACATCCACTTATTAAATGCTATGGTCCTTGCAATTGCAATTATTTTCACAGATTGCCCTCTTGTGGCCATATGTGATGCTACAAACAACAAAATGAAAATTTTTCATGTGTGGTATTTTTTTTTTTCTATCTAGGAAATGATTTGAGGGTTTGTATCTTAAAATTCACTTTATAATGTTTCAAGATGAAATATCCATGAATATTCTTCAACGTAAGTTATAAGTAAAATCTTGATTTCTTTTCAAAAAAAATTTTAATGTTTATTTTTGAGAGAGAGAGACAGAGAGACAGAGCACAAGTGAGGAGAGGCAGAGAGAGAAGGAGACCCAGAATTGTAAGCAGTATCCAGGCTCTGAGCTGTCAGCACAGAATTTTATGTGGGGTTCGAAACCACAAAATGCAAGATCATGACCTGAGCAGAAGTTGGATGTTTAACCAACTGAGCCACCCAGGAGCCCCAAATCTTGATTTCTGAAAATTCAAAACTGGCTGCAATAAAATTATTCAAGAAATACAATAAATAAGTAAATGGAGTCTTGTTATGGTTATTAATTTTAAACCGTGGACACTCATTGATCCATAAAACAAATATGATTTAATTTCATCAAATTAAGTTCTAAAGCTATCTGTAACATAATTTTCAAGAGAAAGAGAAATTTTAGGATATAATCTAATATTATTATTAGAAAAGTACTAGTATTAGAAAAGGATTTATTCTTGGTTACCTAACATATTTAATAAACTGAGCACTTTCATTTTCAAAGACAGCTTAAGAAATAATACAATCAGACAATGAAGCTGCTAAAAATGTATTGATCTTGAGCTAGCTATTTAAGCTTTTTAAACCACAGCTTCCTCATTTGTAACATGACAAGTTTGACCCAGGTGATCTAACATCCCTTTTAGCTGTGGCCTACATCACATTAGCAAGAACTAACTAGCAATGAAGAGTTATGTTCTTGTTTTGTTTTGTCTTGTCTTTCTAGCTGAATTCTAGAATGTAAGTCAAAATATCTGTTAATTCCTCTAAAAAAGACGCTGCCTTGTCGTCACATTTGTAAACTTCAGAGAGAGTTCTTCTCAGAGCAAAAGGACACAGTGACACATGATATTTACAGTCCCTGTTGCTTTCAGTGCTGGAATAGCAAGGAGTGGCACAGAACAATAAAAGGGAGGGAGAGGACCACAGGCAGAGAGATGCTAAGCAGGCTTCCCTGGGTAAACTGAATTAGTTGACCTTTCTACATCTTCCAGAAGGAATATATGCCAAAAAGAAAGGTAAAACCAGCTCTGTAGTCACCACCACAGTGAGAAACAGACACAAACTAAATCATACAAGCTTTGTGAATGTTCATGTAACATAGATCTCAGGAGATACCTATCTATATATATATAGACACAGAGACTGATGGACTGATTTTATAATGCATCGATTACTTTAACGCAATGTACATTACATTGAATGAGCATTGATAGTTTGATTTAACTATACAGCAAGTTAAAATCCAGGAGTCATTTAAAATATTTAAAAATGTTTTTAATGTTTATTTTATTTTTGGGAGAGACAGAGAGACAGAGTGTGAGCAGGGGAGGGGAAGAGAGAGAGGGAATCAGACAGAATCTGAAGCAGGCCCCAGGCTCTGAGCTGTCAGCACAGAGCCCAATGCGGGGTTCAAGTTCACCAACTGCCAGATCATGACCTGACCTGAAATCAGCTGTTCAACCAACTGAGCCACCCAGGCACCCCTAAAACGTTTATTTTTAGATGAAATTCCTTTAAGATTAAAAATAACTGCTTAATCTCTACTACATTTATTCAACAAATCAGTGATTAGCCTTTATAACAGCTAGAAGCTGGAAACTTAATTGTTTTTTGGTTGCTGTTTTTGGGGGGGTTCTTGTTGCTGTTGTTGTTTTGCCTGGACTTTCCATCTTCAAATATCATCTATCTCACCCATACTAACTATATGGTCTCTCTCTCATACAGAGATCTAATTAACTTAAGCAGAGAAGGAAAGTATAGAAAAAGTACGCAGTAGCTCATAGAACCACCAAAAGCAATTGAGGTACCTGGCTTGGAAAAACAAAAACAAAAACAGAGGGTCTGGAGTAATTGGGACCACCCCAAACCACAAGACCCATCAAATGAACATACTACTGTCAGAGAACACTAAATGCCAATGGGCTGCAGATGTCCCCACCAAGACCTAGATCACTGAAGCCCCTAGGAGATAAATATCGCTGCTTTCGTTGATCCACAGAAAGGATCCACAGAAAGGATTTTTGTAGCAGGTAGAGTTATGGCTTCTCAAACACATCCACATCTCTGAAATCTGTGAATGTGTTGCTTTACATTGCAAAAAGGCTTTAAAGATCTAGTCAACTTAGGGATCTTGAGGTGGAAAGATTATCCTGGATCATTCAGTGGCCCCAAATGTAACCACAAAGGTCCTTAAAAGAGGGAGGCAGAAGGCAAGGGTGAGAAGGTGATTTGAACATGATACGCTATTGGCAAGGCCATGAAGGAAGGGGCCTTGACCCACGGAATGCAGTAGACTCTAGAAACTGGAGAAGATAAGGAAACAGGCTCTTAGAACCGCCAGAAAGAACACAACATGGCTGACACCTTCATTTTAGCTTAATAAGATCAATTTCAGACCTCTGACTTCTAGAAAAGATAATACATTTGTGTTGTTTTAACTTACTAACTTTGTGGTAATTTATTAGAGTCGCAGTAAGAAACAAATACGTTCCCCAATGCAGATGCCTCCTTGATCACTAGTGCTCATTTACAGTGCTGGCTGGGTACATCAGACTTGCCAGGCCCAGGGAATGCAGCTAATGCCTAACCACATGACAGCCTATAAAGCTAGTATTTTTGTAGCTTCTATAGGGCACAGAGGCTCTGCTTCCCTGTGACACACACAGTGAGACAAGCAACAAAAGCAAAAATAAATGAGTGGAACTACATTAAATTAAAAAGCTTCTTCACAGCAAAAGAAACAGCTAACAAAATGAAAAGGCAAACGATGCAATGGGAAAAATCCATGGGAAAAATGCGAATCATACATCTAATAAGGGGTAAATATCCAAAAAATATAAGAAACTCTTATAACTCAATGGCAAAAAGAAACCTGAAATAATCCAATGTAAAAATGGGCAAAGGACTCAAACTGACATTTTTCTAAAGAAAATATTCAAAAGGCCAATGGACACACGAAAATATACTCAACATCACTAAGCATCAGGGATGTGCAAATGAAAACAATGAGAAATCAATTGAGTCCCATTAGGATGGCTATTATCAAAAAGACAAGAGATAACAAGTGCTGGTGAGGATGTGGAGAAAAGGGAACATTTGTGCACTGAATGTAAACTGGTGCAGCCACTCTGAAAAAACAGTATGGCGGTTGCTCAAAAAATTAAAAACAGAACTACCCTATGACCCAGCAATTGCACTTCCGGGTATCTGGCAGAAGTGAAATCACTATCCTGAAGAGACAGCTCCACCCTCATGTTCATTTTGGCATGATTCACAAGAGTCAATAAATGAAAATAACCTAGATGCCCATCTACAGATGAATGGATTAAAAAAATGTGGTATATATAGGAAGGAGTATTATTCAGGTATCAAAAGAAGGAAATCCTGCCTTTTTGACAACCTGGATGAAACTTGAGGGCATTATGCTAAGTGAAAAAAGCCAGGAAGAGGAAGAAGAATGCTGTATGATCTTATTTATAGGTGGAATCTGAAAAAAAAAAAAAAACAAAAAAACAAAAAAAAAACAAAAAAAAAAACACACACCAAAACAAAAAACCCAGCTTATGGATACAGAGAATGATTGGTGGTTGCCAGAGGTGGGGGCTGAGGGCTAATAGAATGGGTGAAGGTGGAAGGTGGTTAAAAGGGACAAATTTCCAGTTAAAGACAAGTATATTCTGCGCATGTAATGTACATAGCAACTATAGTTAACAATACCGTACTGCAGATTTGAAAGTTGCTAACAAAGTAGAGCTTAAAAATTCTCATTACAAGAAAAAAAATGTTAACTATGTGGTAACTATGTGAAGGGATGGGCATGAACTAAACATTGCAGTAATCATTTCACAGCATATATACACGTGTACATACACATGTATACATATATACATACATATCAAATTGTTATGTTATATACCTTAAGCTTACACAATGTCATGTCTCAGTTTTATCTAAATAAAATTAGATGCAGTGGGGGAAGAAGTAAATGGTGAAGAATTCTCAAAGCATAGGAGAGATTCAGGTGCTAGGAAACCCAAAGAAAGTACAAATATCTCTTATTATTATACTTTCATATTATCATTATTCTTTGGATTGTATCATCATCATATTGCTTTTGGAAGCCTGATGTTCTAGTCCTGATGACTTTCTGATCCATTACCTCCATTCTTTCCCATATCACTACCTCCAACAGCTCAAAGCAAAATCATAAAACTTCAAAAACTAAAACTTCTACCTTAGCTATTAGAGATCAAAGCCAGTTCCTACTGCAGCTAAAACTATAGCTATTTCAGAAATGCCATGATATTAAAAAATAAATATTTTCTATATAATTGTGTCTTTTCTATATAATGCTTTCATTAAAAGAAAAAAAAAAATTCCTGCTGCTAGTCTCTGTCCCATTCTTACATAAACATTGCTATGGAAGGGCTGTAGAACTTTCTTTTAACCTGATCCTGATCCATACAATTAGACATTGATTTCAATGCTATTAGTAATGTTTACACTAAAACACATTTCTAGTTATTGTAATGAATATAAAATTGGATTATACTATTGAATTTGTCAGTGTTGTCTGGTGAAATAATGATGAGTTAAGAGTCTGGATAAATTCACAATACAGTAATAAAGTTTTTTTTTAAGTTTATTTATTTTTGAGAGAGAGAGAGAGAGAGAGAGAGAAAGCACAAGCAAGGGAGGGGCAGAGAGAGAGGGAAACAGAGAATCCCAAATATGCTCCACATTGTCAGCGTAGAACCAGACTTGGGGCTCAAACCCACAAATCACGAGATCATGACATGAGCCAAAATCAAGAGTCAAGAGTCGAACGCTTTAACCGACTGAGCCACCCAGGCACCTCTCATGATAAAGTTCTTATTGAATGAAGAGCTGATCTTGTGAAAATGATTCTAAGCCCAGTTCCTTTGGCTACACCTCTACCTCACCTAATCGCAAGGTCTGATGGTATTTAAATGAAAGAAAACAACTGACAACATTGTACAGAATTATAAAATTGCTTACAAAAATAGACAAAAAGCAAAATTTGAAATTAAGTTTATCTTTCTTTCTCAACATTTTTTCTGGTGATGAATACAGAAGATCAAAGTTATGAATTGCTAAATCTTAAATTTAGAAGATACCATCTCAACGAAGTTACAACATAATTGCCACAAATCCTACTATGTAGTAGTGTTTATGTTTCTGTAAATGCTTTCACCCTAATTTTGTTTTACAGTGACTCCAAAATATTTAAGCGGTGTAAAAATGTGTTCAAGAACAAAGTCTTCATTCCCAATGGACATGACTTCCAGTTCTGGCTCTCACCTGTTCTAATTACAATCTCCAAATAACTTTCTTCATGTGTGAAATTGAAGTAATCATAGCACTTACTGTACAAGTTAGTAACAAGATTCCGTGGCATGACATATAATACCTAAGAGACTTGACACATTGGGGCGACTGGGTGGCTCAGTTGGTTGGGTGTCTGACTTCAGTTCATGTCATGATTTCATGGTTCATGGGTTCAAGCCCAGGTCAGGCTCTGTGCTCACAACTCAGAGCCTGGTGTCTGCTTTGGATCTGTGTCTCCCTCTCTCTCTCTGCCCCTCCCCTGCTCATGCTGAGTCTCTCTCTATTAAAAATAAATAAACATTAAAAAAATTTAAGTGACTTGAGCACAGAAAAACTACTCAGTACACGTTAGTTCTTAATATTAGTAATGTTAACTATGACAAGTCAAATATGTATTGAGTGTATTTGTGTTCATTCTTAGGGACACATACTATTTTTACTGTACACATTTCTACTACGATTAACCAGTACATGTACAAATAATAGGTCTTTTAAAACATATTTCTCTTATATTCTCCTAGAAATATCTTTTATACATGTGTCTTTACATAATGTATTCCATGCACCAGTGTGGTGAACATATTTTTTTCACTGAAATAACACTATCTTTCTTCACAATATACGGCTAGTATTGTTATAATCGTCTTTTGTAATGTGCTTTTACATAGTATTAAAGTAGATTTCTTATCAAAATACAACGTTCAAAAGTATTCGTTAACAGAAAATAACAGAAGTGGCGTATCGGTTTGTATTTTCTAATTTCAAGTAATGTGTAAACCATGAAATACTCTGAATATAAAAGCAAAGTAATCAACGACTCTGTAAACTGCAGTCATCTATTTTCCTGTTTTCATTGCAGTTAATTACAAATATCACCCAAAATCATTCTGCAATATTTTTGGCAATGCAAACTTTGTCACCCTACCAGACAAAAGTATCTGATTTCTTTTAAAGGTCACCCATCCTGGGTGGCTCAGTCGGTTAAGCATCCGACTTCGGCTCAGGTCATGATCTCACGGCCTGTGAGTTCGAGCCCCGCATTGGGCTCTGTGCTGACCACTCAGAGCCTGGAGCCTGTTTCAGATTCTGTGTCTCCCTCTCTCTCTCTGACCCTCCCCTGTTCATGCTCTGTCTCTCTCTGTCTCAAAAATGAATAAACGTTAAAAAAATAAATAAATAAAAATAAAGGTCATCCTTACATCATTTGAAAAACATATAATGAAACCCACTATATATATATGCATGTGTAGAAATATATATGTGTATGTATGCAAGTATGTATGTATGAGTGTGTATATATATACACACGAATCATCTTTCTGGAAGTGATCAGGTGTATACTGCACTAAACCTGTTAGAAATGCAAAGGCAGTTAACAAAGAGATCAAGGCAAAACAAACATAAGATAGTTTGATGGAAAGAAAAACTCTACATTGGGCTGGTATCTTTGCTACTTCATTCTTCTTCTCTTTGCATTTCTCATTCCCCTTGTTTTACCAGTAGCTTTCTTTAACTGGTGATAGAAATTACATAAATTTACATTCTCAGCCCACCTAGGAATAAGAAAGGAAGCCTGCAAGATGCAAATGTAGTCCTTCTTAGTCTTTGAGCCAAAGAAAAGTAAGCAAGGATGTTTGTGAAAGCTCCCGTTTTTTTTACTAGTCCGAGGCTTGTGCCCCAAGGGCTTCAATGGCCCTTGGTTGTTCTGAAACGCTCTGCTCTTTTCTGTCCCAGCCTCTGTGGGCTCTGGCCAAGTGATAGGTCTCTATTAAAGTTCTTGGCGCTCTTATTTTTAGTGGCACTGGAGACCTAACTGGAATCTCAGTTTCTGCCTGACTAGGAAACAAAATGAATGCTTACACTGTGCAAAGCACTCTAACTATTACATTTACTTGTGTTTTTTACATTTAATATTCATGGCAACTCTTTCGAGGTAGTTATGATATTCACGAGAAAACTGAGTCTTGCAGAGATTTTAAAAAATTGGTCATTTTCGCATATCTAGTAAGTGATGAATGTGGGAACTGTCGGACGGCCAAAACAGAGTGTTGCTATTTTTATTATAGTGCCCTTCTGCTTAATGGAACTAAAGGAAAGAAAATACTTTCCAATCTCAAACTCCTAAAGCACACCTGCAATTTCTCTTTCTTACGCAAAACATAAAAGAATAACCTGTAGAAAGGCTTGGGATAAATCGAAAGAAAAAAAGTTTATTTTCTCTTAGGAAATATTTAATAAACCAGACATTGGAGTCGTGTGCTAGGTCCTGCCTTAGCTACTGGAGATTTAGTGATAAATTTCTCATTGTCACCACTTTTCATTGCTGAGAAACTTGTGGAGAAGCAGATGTGCAAACAACTCTAATGTAATGGGACCTAAGTCATTCTGGTGATCACCCAGGAACTTAGATGTGAAATCTAGTGCTGTAATCCTGGTTAACTTGTTGTAGCTGCTGCTGCTTTTCTTTTTTTGTTGCAAGACAGAAAAAACAAAACAAAACAAGACATTCAACAAAAAACAAAAACAAACAAAAACACAATAAAACAACAAAACTGGAGAGACTTCCCGGCAGAAGTGGCTTTTAAATTGGTCGTTAAAAGCTAAAAGGCAGCTTGCTAGTAGAGAAGGGTATGGTCCATGTACGGATAGGAAATTCTATGGGAGAGGAATTTTATGAGCCAGGGAAAAAAATCTCAATAAACTGAAGTTCAAAAACATATATACAGGTAAAAACCATACGATTAAACATATGAAGATAATGAGACTAAATAGAAACCATCAAACAAGATAGAAGAGTATCAAAGTAGCTATAATTCTCCTCTGGGTAATGTGATTTTTGTTAAGGTGGTGAGGAGGGTAATAGGCTGTTTGTATTTTTACTAGGAGCTCAGGAATAGATGCCAAAAATGAGAAGACCAGGTACTTTAAACACTGCCAGGCTCTTTGGCAAAGCTTGGAGGTAAAAAAGAATCTACTTAAGGGTGCTCTGTGTTCAGCTGGTTTTCACTTCGGAATGGCTTGAAATATAAGGAAAACGTTACCATTTCTTTCTTTTTTTTTTTTTTTATTTTTTCAGTAAAGCAGGTTTTGTGCCCTGCCACACCAAATATGGATTCCAAATAAAAGTTCTTTCATTTCTAGAAAGCCTCTAACCTTTACAATAGTGGGTTTTGTTCTCATAGGCTGCTCTGTGTAAATTGTAGGTTTGAAGGTTGGCATCTTTTTGTAGCCTGCAAAATGAAATTCATAGTTGAGGGTTTGAAATTGTGGACAAGGCAAGAGGTCTCCATTCTTTTCTTTGAATGTTCCTGCTGTAACCACTAACGCCATTTTTCATAACACCAGAATGATTTCTGTAAGCTTATTTTGTGCGATGAAAAATGTTTAAGTTTTTCGTTTTGTATTCTTTAGAGTAAACAGCGTATTTCTGGCCTTCAGGTGAACTGATGAAGCGATCCAATCCAATTGTGATTTTGTTGTTCCCCAGAGTTGAGAAGGCTGTTAATAACCTTCTGAATCTGAGTCATTTTCGTGACTGCTACATTAATTCTTCGCGGTTAAAACCATCCTTCTCCCAGATGCTTTTGCATCGCCCTCTTGTGGTGAAAGTGGAGTATTTTTCCTTGAAGGGGCATGCTGCACAGTACAATGTTCAGATACATTACTTCTCATAATAATTGCTTTTGAGAACCACATTAGACAGTGTAATAATTTTTGTTGCAGCTATTAAACAAACTTAGAAAATTCAAGAGAAGGAAAGTCTGTAGCTCTGCCTCTTCCACGTTTTTGCTTCTTTCCTGATGTTCCAAGTGGCCTACTGCTATTTTCTTTCTGTTTAGAGAACTGCCTTTAGACATTCTTTTAAGTAGGTCTGTGGATGTCAAATTCTCTTATTTTGCAATCACCTGAGAATGTCCTGATTGTCCTCTGTATTTTTAAAGTATACTTTCAGTAGATAAGGATAAGATTCTGTGTTGACAGTTTTCTTTCAGCACTTAAAACACTGTATCACTTCTTCTGATAGCCAAGGTTTTATGAAATTCTACTCTCATTCATATTGTTTTTCTCTAATAGATAATGTGTCATTTCTCTCTGGTTGCTTTCTACATTTTTTTCTTTGTCCTTGTTTTCAGAAATTTCTGGTGTAGATGTTTGAAATTACCCTATTTGGTTGGGGTTTACTCAAAAATAATTTTTTAGCTATTATTTATTAGAATAGTTTTTTCAACTCACCTTCTTTATCCTTTCTTTCTTGGACTCCATTGACATGAATAGAGATTTTGTTTTAGTTCCACATGTCTGTGAGACTGTTTTTCAGTTTGTTTACTCTGTTTTTCAGAACAGATAATCCCTATCTTTTTTTTTTCGTCAAGTTCAAATGATTTTTTTTCCTCTGCCTTCATTCCACTGTTAAGCCCAGCCATTGTGTTTTTACTTTTGGTACTGTAATTTTTGGTTTAAAATTTCCATTTGGCTCCCTTTATATTTTCTAATGCTTCACTGATACTTTCTATTCTTTAGCTGAGACTTTACTTTTTATTTGTTTCAAGCACGTTTAACATTACTCATTGAAGCATTTTTATGATGGTTGCTTTAAAATCCTTGTCATAGAATTCTAACCATTGGGCCATCTCAGGATTAACATCTGTTGAAACCTGGACATTCTGGGTATTATGTTATGATCCCTGGATCTTATTTAAGTCTCAGGTTTCAGGGGCGCCTGGGTGGCTCAGTCGGTTAAGCATCCAACTTCAGCTCAGGTCATGATCTTGTGGTTCATGAGTTGGAGCCCAGCGTCGGGCTCTGTGCTGACAGCTCAGAGTCTGGAGCCTGCTTCAGTTTCTGTGTCTCCCACTTTCAGCCACTCCCCTCAATAATAAACATTATTATTTTATTTTATTTTTTTTTTTACAAAAAATCCCATGTTTCAGCATGCCTCCAGTCTAGTGCTTAGGCGAGGGAGATGCTGCCTCATTATTTCCAGGTGAAGGTAGAGGTCCAGGTCCTCCTACCTATTCCTATCACCATTCTTAATGGCTTGAAAAATCATAGGAAATTCATTCAACAAAGTGCTTTTTGAGCTTTTCAGGCTCCTCACCTCCAGTAGTTCTTCTCTGACACATGCTGATGGGTATACCTTGATCTTATTATCATCATCAGTGACAACGTGATTTTCTAAAGCTCAGTTTCAGGATTCTAACCGTTTGACTAGTCTCCTGTGCTCCAACTTACTTCCTCAGGGATTCCTTTGCAGCTAAACTGTGATCAGATTTATACATTATGGAAAAACACAGTGTATATTTATAGAATAATTTGAGGGAATGAAGCAGGGTATAAGGAATCTAATAAAGAGGTCTAACTGCAAGACAGCAGTGATTTAGACTAGGGCTGTGACAGTGACAAGAAAGGGAAATGTTTGGTTTGAGATGTATTTTGAAGATTAAATTGATGAAAATTGGTAATGGAAGAGTGGTTCAAAAAAAGAAAGATTCAAAAGAACAATATCCAACTTTTGAACTGGGGTGCCTGATTTGGTAGTAGAACCATTTAGTAAAACATAGAACACAAAAGAAAAAATTAAGGTTAATTACTGGATTTGTACTTGAGGTGCTTGTGTGACACTCAAGTTATACAGTGGACCTAGAGCTCAGGAAAAACCTAAGTAATAAATAATAGAAGTATCTATATAGTAACAGATAAATTTATCCTTACAGTGATAAGTAATTTTTATAGCTATACTTGGAATCACGAGTTTCGAGATTTTATGGAGAGAGAGAAGTAGAATGCGGAGGATGGATCTTGAAGCAATGTTTGTTTAAGATCTATGCAGGGTGATAATAATTTTATAAAATTGGAATCTCTATACAAGAATTTCTTAGAGCTCCATATTTAACACAGTAAAATGGAAACAGTAATGCTAGCCTTTCCTCTTTTTGCCTTAAATTTTCTCTCTTACTTCTATATATTTTGGAACCTCTTTCCTGTATTTCTTCTCTAGTTTCTTGTCAAGTTTTCTCTTCTCTCCTTTGAGGGAAGTACTTGTTATTAAGGGATTTGTCAAAGTCTTTAGTGCGTCAAATATGAACGCCAACAATTTGTTCATCATTCAGTATCTATTTCATGAAAAACACAAAACTACAAAAGCAATAACAACTACCAGATGAGTAGTGTAGGAGTGTTTGACTGGTATTGATTTCCCCCTACTTTTTTTTCTCTTAAAACATGTTCCTCTGGATCAAATTTCCAAATGCCACCTACAACAAAAACAACTATTCAGCATATCTCTGACAAAAGAAAATAGAAAGTACAATAGAACGTTCACTCCTAAGCCTTGAAATATCCCCAAAATATCCAAATACCACCTACAGCCTAGAAAAATAAACTACAACCTCCCACATCCCCTCCTACCTCCAGCATGACTCAAACACACACATTCCCCTTAACCACATTTACAAAGAATGTCTACTCAGTTGAAATAAATTAGTTTTCCTGAAGTCAGCAATAAAATAAATTATATAGTCACCATAGTCTACCAATGCTGAAATGTCCTATTTTGGGTTTTTTTTGTGATTTTAACATAAGAAAGTTAAAATATATGTGTTTCACACAAAGGTGGCAAACGTTTTATTAATAAACAAGAACATTCTTCACATAGCATATTCTAACTTGATATATTCTAACTTGAATAGGACTGAGAAATGATACAATATTTCACAGAAGAGTTCACACTAAGATTATAATACTAAATTATACAATGAAGACGAAAACTGTTGATCTGGACAATGCTCTGCCCTGGGGTAAGCCATTAATAAAAAAAATAAAAGGTTGTGCTTGAAGAAACCAGATGGTTCCATGTTTTCCTATATCAGATATAATTAGTAAATATTATTTGTACCTGGCAAATTTATACTCAACTATCAGGAAGAACTATTAGGTTTTTTTGTTTTATTTTGTTTTGTTTAATTTGAGTTTGGGGAAGTTTAGCTATGATGCATGATATTCAAATGTGAACATGATTATATATAAATATGTGATTAGATATGTTTAAATTTAATGTTTATCATATATGAAGTGTTATAAAATTCTGGAATCCTATTATGAATCTTGCATTTCCTTTTATTAAATTAAAATATTTCTTGAGCTGTTATTTGCCTACAATACAGGCTGAGATCATTAAGCATGGAAAGCAGGGGATATATGAATAATTCTTTGCAGAATAGAATCTAACAGTTGGTGATGACAGTAATGACTGAAAACAGAATGAGCAAAAATTTAGTGCCAGGAAAGCAAACAACAACAAAAATACCATATTACCTTATATGTTTGATCAAACAGGCTGAATTAATCATAATCTAATCTTCTAAATTCCTAAATATTTAGATTTGGCTGCGTGTTCTTTTCCTTGCACAGATTTTTGCTCTATATTTCCTCCATTACCTGGTTTCAACTATCATCTCTATATGGGTATCTCAGTCTCTGATTTCCATCTAAAGCTCCCGTTTAAAATATTCAGAGCCCCAGCAACTATTTCCATTGACAATACGGTCAAATACTGTCCCAAACAGAATTATCTTCAACTGAGTTTTCGTCCTGAGATGTGGTTTTGTTGTAATCAGGATACTAATTGTAATACTACCAATAAAGTATGAATTCTGTAAATAATGAATTAATGACACTTTTGAACCCTTAGTATATAAAGCATACAATTATGCACTTTACTTGCATGATTTCATTTCATTCTCCCAATCACCTGAGGTAGCTGTTATCATTTCCAGTTTTTTTACAAATGAAGGAACAAATGAGCTCTTAAAGAAATTAAATGAGATGCCTAAGCCCAGTTTTTAGGAAGGGAATTGGTAAAATTGAATGGACTTTTTTTTTTTTTTTTAATTTTTTTTTTCAATGTTTATTTATTTTTGGGACAGAGAGAGACAGAGCATGAACGGGGGAGGGGCAGAGAGAGAGGGAGATACAGAATCGGAAACAGGCTCCAGGCTCTGAGCCATCAGCCCAGAGCCCGACGCGGGTCTCGAACTCATGGACCGCGAGATCGTGACCTGGCTGAAGTCGGACACTTAACCGACTGCGCCACCCAGGCGCCCGAATGGACTTTTAATCCAGGTGAACCTTACTACAAATCTTTAACCACATAAAGTATGTTGCTTCTCATGAACTAAATCACTTAGTTCCAATAATTTAAACTTGACTCTTCTCCCTTCTTCATTTATTTGTCTGATTCCAAGTCCCACTGATCATTACTTCAGCATGTACCATTTTCATTTCCATGGATGGCGACCAATTCTGATTGCAGTAGGTTACAAAAGTGACCACAATTCTTTGCAGATCTATCTGCTAACAAAGGGTGCAGTCACCCACTCCTTGAATCTGGGCTGGTTGGTAATTTACTGTGGACCACAGAAGCTCCAGAAATGAGGTTGTGTGAGTTTGGAATCAAAACCTCAAGACACTTTTCATGTTTCTGCCTTCCTTCCTGAGAATTCTGCTCCTGCTAGCTATTAAACATATCTGCCCAGCAGGAGGATGAGACAGCTATACCAGCTGAGCCATCTTGAACCAGCCAGCATCCTTGATCTGACAACTGATTACAGTCCTATGAACAGGCCCAACCAAGCTCACTTGAGCATTGCCCACATCAGCAGAACTGACCTGGAGAGCCCACCCCAAATTGCTACCCCACAGAACTACAGGCTAAATAAATGGTTGCTGTTTTAAATCACTAAGTGCCAGGGTTTCTAGTATGCATCAAAATGTAGGCTACTTATTTATGAAACTCTGCTCTAGTCAAAGCAGCCTACTTACTATTTATTCCCTCACTTTTATACTACATACTGCATTTCACAGTTTCATATTATTTTCTCATAATGATGTCTTACTGATTAAATTTATTGGCATACTTTACCTCCTAATTACATTATTGTAGTTACCCCAGGCTTCCTATTTCAAATACACACACACACACACACATACACACACACACACACACACACACACACACGCACACATACACACACACATACATTTTATCACGTACCTGTTATAAAAAGACTAACATAAAACTGCTTATGTAACTGAGTTAAAGAAATGCAGAAAAAGGTGGAAGATTAGCTCTCATTATAGAACAATTTCTAAACAGAATTATATAAGATTTTATATAGGTTATTTTATTTTTCTGGCCTTAGTTTTCACATCTGTACAATACTTAGGGCCCTCTGATGCTTCTATTTGCTACAAGATTTTCCTGGGGATATGATGATGATAATGTTAATAAAAACTGCAAACATGTTCAGAAACTTCTGGGTGCCAGAAACTGTACCAAGGATTTTATATACACTCATTTAATTCTTGCAGCATACATATCCAAATTATTTAAAATATCACTATAAAAAATATGCTATCATTCAATACTCTATTCAGATTGGCTTAAGAAGCAAGAGAATTAAAAAAAAAAGAAGCAAGAGAATTATTATTTGAAATTTACCCAAAATAATTTATTGTCACGTTATCTTTCTGAAGGATAAGTTTCTAGTAAATATACCGTTAAGTAAGACTTCTAAAAACTGAAAGATAAATATCAAAGTCCCCTAAAGCACCAAAATATTTTCAGACTTTTGTCCTAAAGTTTCTGTAAATGACTTCTGGAAATCATGCATAGTTCAATAAATCTATGCAACCTAGTTCTTCAGATTCATGCTTTGTTAGATGCAATAAACTATGAAATGAAAATAGTTACAAATAGATTTATATGAATTATATTTGGCTATCAGACTAGAGAGATAAATACTACTACAGCCCAACAATCCTGGTGAGTATAATCACCTGAGTCAAGGCTCTTGGAGAAAAGATAAGAATACACAAGTTGGATGATGCGGTGAGACGGTTTCTTAGCAGAACGAATAACTATATGGAGAGTCACTTAAATGTACCAGAAGCAAGACTTAAGTTTTTATAATTGGCCCCTCCTAGTTTACTGTTGTTATTGTATATGAAGACTCAAAAACATATTTATAAATTATATTTATCACTCAAAGTTAGAGAAATAAGAAACAAAGAACAGAATCAGAATTCATGAAGATTCCAACAAACTGGAAGAATCAAAGCCAGATTGCTTAACCTCACCAGAAATATTCGCCCAACTCACACAATTTACAACAGGGGAAAACCTGGCTCAACAAAACTCCATGTTTAAAGAAAAATAAAACATCAACAAAAAGCATATTTTATTCTTCTGCAATTTCAACATGGAAGAATGATTATGACTTGATATCAAAAAGTAGTAAGGGGGGGCGCCTGGGTGGCGCAGTCGGTTAAGCGTCCGACTTCAGCCAGGTCACGATCTCGCGGTCCGTGAGTTCGAGCCCCGCGTCGGGCTCTGGGCTGATGGCTCAGAGCCTGGAGCCTGTTTCCGATTCTGTGTCTCCCTCTCTCTCTGCCCCTCCCCTGTTCATGCTCTGTCTCTCTCTGTCCCAAAAATAAATAAACGTTGAAAAAAAAAAATTAAAAAAAAAAAAAAAAAAGTAGTAAGGGAATCTGAAGTTCCAAAGCAGAAGACCAGAAGACCAGTGTTTGAGTTTGTGACATAAAGAAGCCTATTTGTTTTTTGTTCGTGGAGAGAACTACTTTTTTTTTTCAGTCATGGGCTCCTCATCCCATGAATATCAACAAATTTTCATCCAATCTTTGAAAGTAAGCTGAGATGAAGGAATGTCAAATGTAGAACTTTTTAAAGAACCAGCAATACTTTAATCCATAAAAATATTAAGTTTTTTTTTTCAAATTAAGTTCCATGAGACAATAGATACATTATTTGATGTTAAAAAGTAAATAAGAATAATACACCATAGAAAGACTGTAGAAAAATAATCATTTTAAGCATACAATAGTATATTATATATTATGCATTGCTTTACTATAACAAAATTCACTTTTCTTAAATAATCTATTCCCAGTAGAGGTCAATGAAGCATTATCATATTCTAATTTCTGCTAATTGATCAAAACCAGTTATGCAAACAGCAACAATGTTTCAATGAATAAACCTATCCCACCATTGGTTATACCTAGTGGACACACTAAATACACTCCCTCAATTTTGATTTCCTTATTTTTAAAGTAAGGCTTTTTTGGATTAGATCATCTTAATAGTTCCTTATAACAATGTTTACTATTTTATGGTAAAAATCAGTTCTAGAATAATGTTTATCTAAAAGGAACCATTAGCAATTGTAATATTGCAAAAAATTCTTACTGATTCATAAGGTATGAAAAAAACTGATGTAAATCGCACAATAAAAATTTTCTAATTCTATCTTGATATCTCTTAATCTTCCTTAGGAAAAAGTATGATGTTTTCTTTTTACACTAATAATTTAGTATAGATCATAGGTATTGTCAAAATGAGGTTTATTCCCTTACTATTTCTCTCACATTTCATATAAATACATATTCCCACAAGGTGGTGCTCTTAATTTAAAAATTCTACCAGAAAGCAGTTTTGTTCTTTACTTGCATAGTGTTCAAAGACATTACACAAGCTTCAGCATATTGTGAATCATCAAACGAGCCATGAAAATGCATGCATTAGTTAAAATTTATTTTTATTGATCCCACGTCACGTAGTGGATTAAAGTTGAATTTTTATTTAAAAATTGCTAAATGTACTAAATGTACTACTAAAAGTTTTAGTAGCAATTCAGTTACTAAAAATTTGGATGTCTTAATCATTCAGGGTTAAAATCTGAACAATAAAATGCATTCTATTCAGAAGAAAAAACATGAAAGGAAAGAAGAAAGAAGATAAATGTGTCTGGAATAGATGTTCTTCTCTGGAAATACAGGAAAACTAAAATAGAGCATGGAAACACTATCTAGAAAGCTTTTAACTTTAAACTAAGTACAGATTCAGCTAGTGGGGAAGGAAATAGGAAAGCCAGAGAGAGAGAGAGAGAGAGAGAGAGAGAGAGAGAGAGAGAGAGAGAAAAAAAGAAAAGAAATTGAATAACAATAGTGATTTTATTCGCCGTTTCTTTCAAGGATTGTATTTCCTCAGTATAAAGTGGGAAGTTTGAATCTGCTATTTCTTCAGTGCCCTGAGTTCCCTCAATTCTCTTAGAGTATTACATCTCACCTTCTTAAGGCCCATTCTAGTGTTCAAATTGTTATATTATGTTTACATCACTCCTCAGGGAAAGTCAAAGAGTTCATCCAGTAATCAGCTAAAGAAGAAAAATATATTTCAATACTGGAAAAAAATAACTGGATGAGGAGTTCTACTTCCACTTAGGATACAGAAGCATTAAGAGAATACTGCTCCTATGCTAACAATGAGGAATAACCAGGTGATCTAAAAAACCAATTTTTTTATTTAACAATCACAAAACTGAGGACACAAGGCATCCAGACGAAACAAATTTCCAAGGTTGACAAGCCCCTCTAAGGAAAAACAGGATACAAAAACTGTATAATTGTTGGCAGAACATGGGAGACAAATAAAAGGTGGTGTAAAAAAGTGAGAAGAAATAAACTCACATTTTAACAAACTCTTAAAAGTCTAGTGTGGGCTCTCGTGAGAGATCTGAATCCTGGGAGCTCCATGCCCAAAGGGAGTCTGCACCTGTCTACTACTAGCTCTTTAACAAGATGAGCTCAGCTGCTGCTTGGGGACAGGTATGAAAAAAGAAAAAGATATCTGCCACTGGGAGAAGGGCTAGAACCCTTCTAATATCAAACAACTGATTCTGCTTTAAATTTTTTTTTTTTAAGTCATCTATCTACAAGAGATAGAAAGTCCCTGCTGTAAGTCCCAGGTAAAGGTTGGCTTTCACTGAGGAAGGGATCAGAAGCCCTCTCACCCCTTGCTCCCAGGCCAAAGGCAATCACCACTGGGAGAAGTACAGAAATCCACTCCCTCTAACCAGCACTGACAGTAAGAAAAAGTTATCTGCCACTGGGGGAGGAGCAAGTAACCTACTCAATCCCAAGAATCTACAATGATCTAAAGAAGAGGTCTCTTGCTTGAGGGAAGCAGCAAACTGCTTGTTGAAACACTTACTGAATCAAGGCAGTCAGCTACCTTGGAGGAGGGATAGAAAAATTTCCACCCTGGAAGGGGCAGGACAATGCAGAAACACTTGGTCCTGAGGCTTGGTCCACAAAGCCAGTTTAAGGCTAAGACTTGAGGAGAACTATCAAGTCCCAGTACGTCCTTCCCCTGGCTCCTACCATGAGCCTTGCAATGAGTAACAAGCAACTGCAATTTCTTGCTAGAGAAGATGCAAGAATGCAAAGAGACTTCTCCCAGCCCCCCTTGTAGGATAGGCATATAGTGTCTTCTAGAAGTTGAGAGAGGAATAGAACATTTCAACAAACCATTTGTCATTCCAAAACTCACATAAAATACAAAATAGATACAATTGAAAAATGGGGGACTTTTAAGCTTGTGTTGCAATGAGTGTGTCATTCTCCCTCGAGCTCTCCCTCTCTCTTCCTCTTGAGAGACGCAGAGATTGAAAATTCACTTGATAGACTTAGAAGCAGACAAACTTGAAAATGAAAATAAGTAAATAGAAGTTATCCATACTGAAACTTGTAGAGAAAAAAAGAATGGGAAAAAAAATTGGATAGAACTTTCAAAACCTGCAAGACAGTTTCCAACAGTCTAAAATACATGGAAAACTTCCAAAACTAATGGAAAAAAGAACAACAACTATATATTCAAGGAGCTCAGAGAATTCCAAGAGAGAGAAATAAGAAGAAAAACATAAATAGGCAAATCATAGTAAAAGTACTAAAAATCAATGATAAATAGAAAATCTTGAAGGTATCCTCAGGAGAAAAAAGACACTAAATATGAAAAAAATAATTACAAATTAAAGGATACTTCTTGTCAGAAACTGTGAGTGCATGTACACAATGAAGCAATGCCTTTACTGAAAGGCAAAAAAAAAAAAAAAAAAAAAAAATCTCAATCTAGAATCCCATAATTGATGAAAATACATTTGCCCAGGATTATATAAAAACCACAAGGCTTCATATTGTAGTATAGGAGTAAAGCTAGTTCAACAATCAAAATTAATTCATAGAATTTACTAGAAAAAATACATTTTTCAATCAATAGAAAATCAGAAAATAATTTCATAAAATACAAGTCAATTCATTAAAATGGTCCCTAAAAACTAGGAAATTCTTCAATTTGAAATGGAAGAAGTTATTAAAATTAGATAAAACAACACAAAAAAGAAAGCCCTAGAGCTAATATATATGTGTGTTTTTAATTTCCCACAGAGTCCAATGTGGGGCTTGAACTCACAACCCTGAAATCAAGACCCTGAGATCAAGACCTGAGCTGAGATCAAGAGTCAGACGTTTGGGGCGCCTGGGTGGCGCAGTCGGTTAGGCGTCCGACTTCAGCCAGGTCACGATCTCGCGGTCCGGGAGTTCGAGCCCCGCGTCAGGCTCTGGGCTGATGGCTCAGAGCCTGGAGCCTGTTTCCGATTCTGTGTCTCCCCCTCTCTCTGCCCCTCCCCCATTCGTGCTCTGTCTCTCTCTGTCCCAAAAAAAAATAAACGTTGAAAAAAAGAGTCAGACGTTTAACCAACTGAGCCACCAAGGCACTCCCCGACATCCTTCTTAATAACAAAATACTACTCCTCCTAAAAACAGGAACAGGAAAAGGATGCCAGAATTACCACTGCTTTTCAGTGTTTTTTGGAAAGTCCTAACCAGATAAAGTCTGTCTTTTTTTTCACAAAATATGATTATCTACATAGAGAGCAACTGCAACTAATAAGTGTATATAGTAAGATGGTAGAATATAAGGTCAATGTAGAAAAATAAACTGTAAGTTTATATACCTTCAAAGAATATTGGAAATTAAAATATTAAACCAATTTCTGAGATAATTTTTTTAAAAACCTAAATAAAGAGGGATATCCCACGTTCGTGGATTGTAAGATTCAATGCTGGTAAGATATCAGTTCTCCCAAAACTGATCTACAGATTTAATGCAATCTCAATAAAACCCTGGCAGGTTGTTTCGCTGCTTCTCGTTAATAGAACTTGAGAAGTTGATTCCAAATTTTACATGGAAATGTGAAAACCTAGAATAGTAAAAATAAGAACAAAAGTGTAAATCTTTCAAGAATTAGTATACTATCAAACCACAGTAATCAAGACTGTGGTATTGAGAAAAGACAGACTTATATATCAGTGGAAAAGAAGAGGGAGTTCAGAACAGATGAAAACAGATATGGTGAATTTATTGTGGCAAAGGTTATGAAGAAGCCATAGTCTTTTCAACCACTGAAACTGAAGCAACTGAATATCCATGTGAGAAAACACAACATTGACACATGATCCATGGAACACAGACGTAAATGTCAGAACTAAATCTATAAAACTTCCATAGAAACTATAGGAAAAAATGTTTTTTATCCTTATTTAGGCAAAAATTTCTTAGGACCCAAAACACAAATCATAAAAAAAAAAAAAAAAACATAAATTGGACCGCATCAAAATTAAAATTAACTTTTTGCAAGATACTGTTGGAATAAATGAAGATAAGCAACAGATTGGAATATATTTATAAAACATCTGATAATGGACTTGTCTCCTCACTATGTAAAGAACTATGAAAACTTACTAATAAAGACAAAAATATCTTTTAGTGGACATATAGCCATTAATAATAATGGCTAATAAGCATTAGATAGCATGTTCAATATCATTACTCATCAAGAAATGAAAACTAAAACTCTAACAAGATACCATGACATACCCACGAGAGTGACAAACATAAAAAAAATTGACAATACCAGGTGTTGGTGAAAAGGCTGGAACAATTAGAATCCTCATACTTTGTGTCAGTGATGCAAAATCATAAGTAACTCTGGCAAACAGCTTGTGAGGTTCTTATAAAGACCACTTAATAGACAATCTAGAAATCACACTTGTAGGTATCTTTTCAAGAGAAGTTAATACATATTTGAATGTTCACAGCAGGATTCGTCACGATAGCCAAAACTAGAAATATCCCTAATGTCTATCAACTGGCAACTGGAAAAACAAATTGTGGTATAACTATACAGCGGGTTACTACTTAGTAATAACAAAGAATATACTACTGATACAGGCAAAACTATGTAATAATCTCAAAACTGTTATGCTAAGTGGACGTAGCCATACTGTGTGATTCCATTTATATGAAATTACAGAAATATCAAAATTATCCTCACAGAAAGCAGATTAACGTCTGCCATGGTTTAAGTGTCAGGAAGGGTTTTGACTACAAAGGGACACAAGGAAAGTTTTAGGGTAACAGCAACGTTCTATATCTTGATGGGGGTGGTGACTAAAAACTAATCAAACAGTATACTTTAAAAGTATAAAATATACTCCCTATATATTACACCTAAATAATTTTTAAATAAATATATTGGATGAGTTGAACATAGTGTACTTACTATCTGTCTTTATAATGGCTTCTTCCTAAGGGATTTTCAAAATTAATTTTAACTCTTTTCCTTTCTTTCTTTCTTTTTTTGTCTTCTGGCTCTTAGAACTCCAAATGCATAAGAAACAATCCACCTAAGTATAGGCTTATAATCTATAGTCAGCAGGAAATAATAAAAACTCCTGAATAGAAGAATGAAATCAAATGTACAGTTTGTAAAAATGTACAAAGGAAGGTAAAACTAGATTTGGTTATCAGAAACAATTGGTAGGGAGAAGGGTGGGCCACAAGTTAAGATACCTCTCTGTAATACTCCTTAAATATGTTTTTTTTTTTTTCCTTTTAATTGCAAGTGGAAGATTAGAGACCAAAAGAGACTTTAGGTCTGCAGCCAGAGATTTTAGATTTAGCTGCACTACAGTAGAAGCCATGGTAGTTCTTAAGCACTGTAAAAATGTAAGTATGTGCAGAGAGAAGCATATGACCAAGGACTGAATTTTAGGATATGTTCACTTGGTTGCAGTGGGAGAAAGAAGAGGAGTCTTTCGAGGCAGGGACAGAGCAGCATCAAGTGCCACAGAGAGAGCAAGGGAAATGAAGAAGGAAATTAGGTCAGTGGATTCAATTACGACAGCTCCAAATATACTTTTCAAACATTCTGTTATAGTTTGGGAGTAGACATAATTTCACAGCAAATGAAGGAGAGTGGTAGCTGAGCAACTGTAGCAGGGGGCACCATGTGGTTTGAATCTGGTTGTGTCGAAGACATACAGACCCAAACTCCAGAGGACAGTATCATCTTACAGAAGGGTTTAAAGCACAGGGACTATTTGAAAGTAGAGAAAGAGGGGTCAGTGGAAAGGCAGAGATTGCTGGAGGGACAAAGTACTATCTGAAGGTTAAAGATCCCCAAGATGCTGAAAGAAAAAGGGGGAGTGATACTATAGGTAAAAAGCCATGAGAGATGGGAAAAAAGTAATCTAACAAGATGGGAAGTAGTGAAGGTTTAGAATAATAATAATAAAAAAAAACCTGCTCCAGGGGAAGTTTATAACATTTTTTGCAAAAAGCTGTAAAGTAGCTGTATCTAGTAATAGATAAATAGTTTAAGGTCAGTGTATTGGTGTTACACGTACGTGACCAGAACTTTAAAATACTGTTGTTTTTATCTTTGTTTTCATGACTTCCCTCTTTCCTCTACTTGATCCTTCCTGTCAAGGCCAGCTTCCAAGGTGAGTCAAAATTGTGTTCCTTTAGTGGTGTTATGACTGAAGGCTACAAGAGACTCAGAATCTTAATGATTGCTACTAAAGGATCATCGCAAACCCTCACATAAGAGTGCATTTGTGAAATGCAGGTTTAATTGTACAGATAAGAAAACTGATGCTCTGTGAGAATATGCTGCCTGAGGAAAATCAAAGTGCTTATTAAGGTGATAAAACTGGGATTAAACCTTAGGGTCCTTTATTACAACTTGTATAACCACAGTATATAATTTTTTTTTGTTCTTTCCCTCATGAAACTAGAACCTATTATTGCCTTCTGAATGATAGCATTCCCTTGTCTATCATAAGGGAATAGTACAGTTTTGACCAAAAAAAAAAAAAAAAGCCAGTTCCATTTCAGCCAAGATAAGACTATACGCAAGTTTCGTTTTTATTTGGTTGGTTTTGCCTTTCTGATTCTTGATTCCCTTATTTTCGAGTAAAGATATACTTCCAGACAGTTTGTAAGACCTTCCAGTTCCACACTCCTCTGAGTCTAAAACTGGAATAACTGCTCAGTCATATGTATGAACAAAACTTTGGACTGGCTGTGGGTTTATATCCTCCTTTACTTGCTACTTGGCCTTTACATAGAGACACTTTTTTTTTAAGTTATACCATTTGATCTGATTATGAAATTAAGAAGGGAATGCTATTGAGGTTTATTGCTCTTAGAAGCTATTGAAAGCAAAATGAACTAGATTTGTGACCTTACAAAAAATGTCTTGGGTTATTTGCTTCAGAATTCCATTTCTGTATCATCTTCAATAGTAAAAAGCAGCACAAAGACAAAAGACACAGATATGCTACAGTCTTACTTTGAATGTATTGCTGGGGAAAATTTTTCTCAAGATGTTAGGCTAAAGTCCTGAACTCTAAATCATTTGTCTCATAAATCCTTCATTTACGTACAAGTAAATGTTATATGTACTCTAATATCGTGAGGCAATAGAACTTGGCTCCCCACTTAGAGCTCTCTTCTTCTAGAACCTAACGCTCATTACGTTTTCATCCAGGAAGCTCCTTATTTAATGCCCTATATTGCATACTTCTCCTCTAATTTGCTTCAATATTGGCTTGGACTTCTCTCTCCTCTCTTTCTACACTCTTTCCCTAGAAGAACTTAACTATTCTCATGCCTTTAAATATTATTCATATACTATCATCCCGGAAATTTACATCTCAATCCATGTAAACAACTCACACCTGTCAAGCTAAATAACATTCTCCTCCTTCCCTTTCTCCAAATTTTTCTCTTCTTTGTTCTTGTTTTGGTAAATGTCATAATCATCTATCCAGTAGCTTAGCCCACAACTTAAGGGCATTTTTTTATTTTTGTCAGCACATAAACCCAAACCACCATCAAGACATCAACTGTAATTTCAAAATATACCTCAGCCTAGTTCACTTCTCTGTCACCAACAACTTAAGTCAGAGTCCCATCATCTCTTACCTGGACTCACACAGTTTTGATTCCTGCTTCCATTCTTGTCTTATTCCACTCATTTTTAAAGAGTGTAATACATCCAGCATAATATTTTTAACATATGAATGTTATCATGTATTTCCCTCACATAAAACCCTCCTATGACTTCCCATAGCACATGAAAAAAACCCCAAACTCCTATAAGACCCAATATGATGGGCTGTGGGGGAAGTTTAATTTAACATCACTTCCCTGTAGCTCACTAAACTTTAGCCATGTTTGTCCAGGTCCTGTGCACCTTGTCTTACTTTCCTAAGGGTGCTGTAATAAACTACCACAACCTGGTGGCCTAAAACAATAGAAATTTATTCTCTCATAGTTCTGGATGCCAGCGGTCTGAAATCAAGTTGTTGGGCAGGTTGTTTTGTTGCTCTTGTTGTTGCTGCTGTTTTAAACATAAATTCTGAGGGAGAACTCATCTCATACTTCTCTCCAGCTTCTGGTGGCTATCAGGAATCCTTACCATTCACTGATGCATTAGTGCATGAGATACATAAGTGCATGACTCCAATATCTGTCTCCATTTTCATGGTGTTTTCTGTGCGTTTCTGTGTCCTCTCATCTTCTTATAAAGACACTTGTCATTGGTTTAGAGCCCATCTTAAATCCAGGTTGATCTCATTTTAAGATCTGTTTTGTAAATAAGGTCACATTCTAAGGTTCTGTGTAGACATGAATTTTGGGGGACACTATTTAATCCACCACATTCTTCATATTATTGCCCAGATCATTCATCATCTACACTTTAAATGGTTCATCTTTTTTTTTTTAATGTTTATTTATTTATTTTGAGGGCGAGAGAGAGCTTGAGCAAGGGAGGGGAAGAGAGAGAGGGAGACAGAGAATCCCAAGCAGGCTCCTCACCGGCAGTGTGGAGCCCGACGCCAGGGCTCGAACCCATGAACCGTGAGACCATGACCTGAGCTGAAATCAAGAGTCAGACGCTTAACCAACTGAACCACCCAGGTGCCCCCTTAATAATAGCTCTCTGTTGCTGCGTTCACAATACTAGCCAAACATGCATAATTTCAGTGGTATATTTTATATGCAGCACATTGTGTATGTGTACACGTACATTATACACACACACACACACATGCATACTGAATACATATATAATACATATATACATACTAAATATAAATACATTCTAAATATAAATATATACATATAAAAGAAAACATAAATATAGTAACATATTTGTTTGCATGTGCACATGTACATGCTGTATGATCACTTAAGAACATGAAAACATTTCTTTTTTCTTTTCAAATTTTTATCTTAATTGTAGTTAGTTAACATACAGTGCAATATTGATTTCAGGAGCAGAATTCAGTGATTCATCACTTACATACAACACCCAATGCTCATTATACCAAGTGCCTTCCTCAATACCCATCACCCATCTAGCCCATCCTCCACCCACCTCCCTCCATCAACCCTCAGTTTAAGAACACGAGAACATTTTTTAATTTAACTTTGTCATGGTATATACTCAAAGGAAGCTAGCAAGAAATGAGTGGGATATTTTAGAAATAGAAAGAGTTTTTAAAAATCACCTTCAGTATAAAGAGTACAAGGAAGGAGGAAAAGAAAATGAGCAGGAACATCTGTCGGTCTAAAAGGTATCTTTTAAAAGAGGGGTGCCTGGCTGGCTCACTCAGTAGACATGTGATTCTTGTTCATGGGGTCATGAATTTAAGCCCCACACTGCGTGTAGAGATAAGATAAAAAAATAAATTAAAATTAAAAAATAAACAGATGTCAAAGAAAAAATATGAGAAAATGATGGAAATTCAAAGGGAAGATATGGGGCAATAACACTTAGTATTATATGAGTTGTTAAAAAGAAAACAAAAAAACTAAAGTTAGACTTTCCAATCTATTAATCTCAGTGTAAGTACTAAAGAGTCCTCTGATAGGATCAGCAATAAAAAACTATTTTTTGTCTTCCAAAAAAAAATGAGCTTTCCAAAGACAATAGCATCTTAAGAGTGGAAAAGGAAGGAAAGTAGGCTTCTCAGTCATTCCTATTAAATCCAACCTTGACAGGAGATAAGAGTTAGATGTGTGGCTATGGATATCCTGATTGATGTAGGTATCTACATAAAACCTTCATGCACTTTAGCAAAACCTGCAGTTTTATAGTTACACTTTGGCAATACATTTGAATTCTTGTCACATCTTCAACATTAATATAAATGAAACTTCCTTTCAAGTATTTGCAGCAATCTTTCTTACTATAATGTCTCGAAAATGGAATTCCTTCATGTCCAAATAAATATTTAAAATTGTTTGAATAGCATTAAAATATGTGAACTTAAGCTGATGTCTTGATGATTTCAGAATTACATTTCTTAAGAGCAAGAATTTGGCATTTTTCCTATGTTCCTTATGGCATCTAACCTCATCTAGTTTAGATAAGCAAATCAAGACTGCCATATAATCCAATCCAAAGAGCTGATTACTGCCCTCAAAGAAATTGATTCATAACCAGAACTTTAAAGGGGGAAGGGAGTCTTACCATATGATATCAATGGTATTCTTTTGCTTAATACTAGTAACGTCATCTAAAAACTTGTACTCTTTGTTTTCCTTAGGCTGAGAGATATTAAGTCCCAATGTTAACAAACATAAAATAAACAAAACATAATTACAAGTAACAAGTTCCAGACATTTATAAGTACTTTAAAAGAATACTATTGTAATCCCCTCCCTAATTATTGCTAGTGATGTATGCATTTTGGTAATTTGTTTGTAGAGCTGAAGTTCTGCACAGAGCAGCAAAACAAAGAGTATATTACTTTTCAAGTCTTCATTCTGGAGCAGGTTATCATTTTACATAAAGAATATAATGCTATTTTTATACTTTGTGTATAATACCTTCATGTTTGCAAACTTTTCCATACTCCTAATTATCTGGGAAGTATATTTTACATAATTTACTTGTAATAATCTGCCTTCTTTCCACTTTAAAAACAAATCAAACTAAGTCATACTTCCTTGAAAATTTTCATTTCGTTCATTTCATAGTTTTAAAAAATATGTGTGTGATCTATTAAAGGGGACTAGTTATATTAAATAAACCTTGAAAATTGGACACAACTCCAACTGCTAAATATGGAAAGATGAGGAAGAGTTACTAAGTTTGGTTAAATAAAAGGAAGGAAATTCAGAAGGAAGGACAGGAGGAAAAATATTTATTATCAAATAGAAATAAGTTCAGAGATAAATTTTGATTAGTGTAAAGTACTTTGTGTGTACTTCTAATGTGTAAGTACTTTGATAAGTATAACGTGGGATAAGTATAGTGAACGAATATGAAGAGCTGCCAATACTTTAAAGGGAGTGATCTTTATGAGCACACAGGGACAGGGAAAATAGTTGAGTTCCCGATGAATATTAGTTGTTGAATAAATATTTGAATAAAATAATGATGGAGTAATTAATGAATAAGAAAGTTCACTTCTATTCCTAGAATGTTGACATTTTATCATAAAAATAATCATATAATTAACATATAATGATATTGAATCATATGTTATATATATGTGATATATAGGAATATGATATATAAGAATATACCATTTTAAATAAGTACTTAGTTTTTATCTACATGTTGTCTGCACTTATGTATGTATATAATATGCACATAAATCTGCACATATTATACTTATGTATACAATTATATGATGAATTACATTCATTGATTTGTGAAAGTTAAAATAACTTTCCCTTTCTGGAACAAACCCAACTAGTTTCTGATGTCATATCCTTATGTATGGCTTCATTTAATTAGCTAACATTTAGGTTAATTTTTCAGGCTTTGCTTTAAGATTTTTCTCTCTGGCTTCATGTAGCAGACCCTAGGATGGCCCCATGTTCAGCCTTTCTTTAATCCCCTCCCTTTGAACATGGGCAGTGTCTGCGATTTGCTTCTAACTAAACAATATGGCAAAGGTAATAGGATGTCACTCCCACTGTTACATATGTACGTGTATATGTGTGTGTATATTTGTATATATGTATATATAGGCATATATACCAACAATTGCATGAATTTGGAGAGGGAGCCCAATTCCATAACAAAATGCAGCCTAGCACACACCTTGATCACATCCAGTTAAACCCTGACCAGTATACCCGGCTAGACTATTCCCAAACTCCCGACCCACAGAACCTGATATAATTAAGTGTGTTGCGTAAAGCATCTAAGGTGTGGTAATATGTTACACAGCATAGAAAACTAATACACCTCATAAAATGACTTGGAAAGTGTTCTTTTCTTTTTAATTGTCTTCTAAAGCTTTTAATAGTTGGTATAATTCCTTTGTTGAATGATTGTAGAATCCATTGGTGAAGCCATCTGGTCCTGTAGTTTTCTTTGTGTGATTTTTATTTGTAGATTTCTCTCATAGTAAAAGTATTTTGTGTTTCTTACTTCTTGTGTTAAACTGGCTATGTGTGGTTCCCTGGGAATTTCCTCATCTCATCTACAATTTAAAATTCATATGCATAAATTGTGTTCAAAATTCCTTTTATTATATTTAATTTATTTGCACCTCCCACTTGGTTATTTTACCAACCCACCAGAGAGTTATTAGCATTAATAATTTTTTCAACAAACCAATTTCTAGCTCTCTATTTGTAACTTTTAAATATTTCTACTCTATTAATTTCTGCTACTTGATTCATTATTTCTTGTTTTCCATAAACCTTAGGTTTTATTTGCTTCTTTTCCCATAGCTTCACAAGATGAATATTTACATCATTGATTATTAGCCTTTGTTTTTTCTAATATATATAAATGTAAATTTCTAAGTGGGGCTTTAATTGCCTCCTCCATGTTTCAATATGCAGTATTCAATATCACTGAATGTAAAATTTTTTAATTTTTGAACTCTTCTGTAACCAGTGAGTTATTTAGATTTAGCTGCCATACTTTTCAAAAACATAAGTATTTTCTAATTTTTTAATTTCATCTTTTTTACTAATTTCTAGCTGAATTCTGCTATTATAAGAAAATATTCCAACTGATTCAATTCTTTGAAATTTGTGGAGTCTTCCTGTATGACACACATTTGGTTAATTTGGAGAAATCTAGTATATATGTATATATATGTATATGTATATATGTATATATATATAGTATATATGTATATGTATATATTTAGGGAGATATATCTCCCTAAATATATCACTAGGCTCCCTATATATACCACTAGGCCATGCTTGTTTTTCATATTGCTCAACTTATCATTACCTTTACAGATTTCACCTTCTTGTTCAACCAGGTACTAAGAAAAATATTAAAATGTTCCACCATAATAGATTTTTTTTATCTTTTTATTTCTGTTAATTTTTGTTTTCTATTTTTAAGACTACATTATTAGGTGCATAAAATTAAAAAATTTTTGTCTTCCTGTTATATCAATTTTTATTCTTAAAGTATTTCTCTTTTTATATTTAGCAATTTTTTAAAGATTATTTTCTAATGTTATATAGTTGCATAGTTTTTTTTTTCTTTAGTTAGTATTATATGGTACATATTTTCTATCATTACAGTTTCAACCTTTCTTTATTCTTATATTTAAATTTTATTTTGTAAACCCATAACTCTTAAAAAAATTATTCAGGTAATCTTTATCTCAAATTGACCATTTTTCCCCACTTAAATGTAATTCAATTACTTAAATACCTTTATTTAAAAGTTAGAATAATGAGGTAGGATGCAATGTAAAATTATAGTTAAATTCTTTCTCTTTTAGAGAATGGTAATATAAATTAAATGAAATCCAGTGTTTCTGAGTAGGCATAACAGGAAGATTTTTTTTTTTTTAAGTTTGCAGAGAGAGGGGCGCCAGGGTGGCTCAGTCTGTTAAGCATCTGACCCTTGACTTCAGCTCAGTCATGATCTCACAGTTCGTGAGTTCGAGCTTGTGTCAGGCTCTGCACTGACAGCATGGAGCCTACTTAGGATTGATTCTCTCTCTCCCTCTGTCTCTCAAAATAAATAAATAAACTTTAAAAATGTTTAAATAAATAAAGTTTGCAGAGAGAACTGTCTATAGAGAGATAAAATAGTCATTTATGTGGATTACTAGTTTTATCTGTGATAAAAGAAAGGGAAAGTAGAGAAAATAACCAGGCTTTTCCATAAAATTCCAATAAAAATATAAATGATTTCTATTAGTGAAATAAAAAATATCTGCAGAATTTGTTATGTAGCCAGAACACAATTTAGAAATTTTCAGAAAATCTTGGTGAATTCTTTTTGTCAAATATTAAATTTCTGGTACTTTAACATTCCACTCTTCCATAATGCTTATAATTTTCTAAATATACTTCAACAGCTTCAAATATCTTCTCGAAAAAGAATTTAATAGCCTATCATAAAATCTTTAGGACATATTCCTATCATACAGTGTTCTTGAAGCAACATAGATAGACTTTAACTGAAAGTAAGAATTCTGTAGAATCTCAACTTTAACTTATTATGAATATACCAGCAGATTCCTTTTTAAAGCTCCTGCCATGGTTATAATTAATATTAATTGAAAGAAGGATATGCATGCAATTTCAAACATTTGCATTTTGCTGGTTCGTGTTCCCTGACTGTGTGCATCTGAAAAAGACTTATCTGGTTATAAAGACTAGTCAGAGCAAGTGGTTTTCCTTCCAGATAAATGTTCCTTCACACAGAGACACAAGTTCCTGCGGTAGGGCTAGAAGGCAAGCAAGCTTTCAGGCGGCCTCCTGTCCCCTGGAGGCCAATGAGGGAAAAGGGGAAGATCTTGGCCAGAGGAGTTTGCAATTTCCTACCAGTAAAACTTTAATAAATAACACAAGTGTAAAGGGGGTAAATTCTTAGAAAACTAGCTCCTTTTCATCTTTCCAAAGAAGGTAGAACATCACCTAACTGGGATTCTTGGAAAAGCAAAAGCAGCAGCCTTGGATCTGAGCAGGTCCTATCACCTCAAACTATGCTGAATTGCCCACCAGACCCTTCCTCTTAGAGGGCCCCTGGGGGCAATCAGAACCACTTTCCAGAATGGCCAGCAAGCATCATCCAGGAGCCTAGTCTCACTGAGGGTGAACCAATGTTTAGTTCTTAAACTACAAGGCACATGGAGGTTATCTGGGGCTTCCTAGAAAAACAATTACCCACACACACTTTTGAAAAGGATATCTAAAAACCAAGTTGCAGCAGCCAGCTTTATTAGTTACTAAAACCTATATATAGAATTGAACTACTTTAGATACGAGGATGATTTCCTTCCATCCAGAAAATAAGTTTTAATTTAATGCAAATTAGCTCTTTAAGACCTGGCTTAACATTTACCTTTCAAAACAGTCTTCCAAAAAAATGAAAATCAAATACCCAAAAACACATTTCCCGTAATTATTCCATATAATACAAAAATAATTATGTATCTATATACCCTTTTTTATACTTATTAAACATGTTTTAAAAAGAAACAATTGCTAAGCAGTTAGAGTGCAAAAATCTATTGCACTGACTTGATATTTTTTCTAAAGTGCTTAGAATAGCACTAAGTACACAACAGGCATTACAGATATGCTTTCTAAATAAACCTTTATTTTTACTTTATATTTTTCACATTTTAATGAGCAATTATATGTAAAAAGCTGTATTCGTCCATCTGTCTTTTCAGAAAAACATCCTAAATTATAAGTATCTTTGATCAAAAATAAAAATAGTTTCACTTTATTGTGTTAGATAATAACAATCTAATTAGAAACCAGCCTCTTATTTAGCTAAGAACTCAGACTAAAAAATCTGTTCTGTTTTTTGTAGGAAAAGTATATATATATAAATATATGAGTACATATGTTATATATGTTATATATGTGTTTACATATGTTATATATAAAAATATACATATGTACATATACACAAATAAACACATTATGTATAATAAAAATAAATAGTAGAGAAAAGAAGGCAGGAACAAAAGAACAAAATATAAATAGGTACAATGTCTGTGGTTGAAATTATATTACTATTTTGGAAGAAGGTATTTCAGAGAGCAAAGATAAGTGCATTAATTTTTTTTTTTTTTTAATTTTTTTTCAATGTTTATTTATTTTTGGGACAGAGAGAGACGGAACATGAACGGGGGAGGAGCAGAGAGAGAGGGAGACACAGAATCGGAAACAGGCTCCAGGCTCTGAGCCATCAGCCCAGAGCCTGACGCGGGGCTCGAACTCACGGACCGCGATATCGTGACCTGGCTGAAGTCGGACGCTTAACTGACTGCGCCACCCAGGCGCCCCAATAAGTGCATTAATTTATATTGAACTTCATATGATCAGAAAACAGAATATATCAGTATATCTTCCAATGTTTAATATTATTATTAACAAAAATAATGTATCTTTGCAATAATGTAAGTTCATAATTTATTTTACTTCTGACTTTTTCATTCACATGAAAAACTTTGGTTTTCCCTCAAATTTTTTTCAAAAATCTCTTTTCTTAAAATTAAAAATTAACAGTTAATACCAAGACTCTATTTCCAACAAGGAGTTGTTTCATTACCCGAGCTTCTCAAATAATGACCTACACTGGGGAAATCATTTCTAAAATATTTCTTATCACATTAATCATTAGTGAAACAATATGCTGAAAGACCTCATAAATGCTTCCTACATTCAGTATTATTCCAAACCCAGCTTTCAGATGTTAGTCTATAATTCATCTCTTTTCTCACTTTCACACTTACCACATGCTTTTGAATATAGGAAGCCACATTCCAATGTCCCCTTTAAGTGAGTAGTTTGATTGTGCTGAAATATAAACGTTCACTTAAGAGATCTAATTAGTAATGCCTTAATGAGTAGGAAATAACAGAGCATGGGAATCATGGTACCATATACGCTAACAATCACATTTCTCTCATGATAAAATTTCTGCATCTGAACTACTTTCAGCATTTTGGCTACATATTCATGCCATCAATATTTTAACTACCTTTTCTGACAAGTTAAAAATATTAATTGATTGCAATGAAACAGATACCTTTCTTTCTTATTCCCTATCCACCCTGGTATATACCCACGTCTTAAGAAGAACATCCTTAGGAGTTCCTCAAATTATTGAGTTGGACTGATTTAAAAATAATTTACACAGACTATTGTTTTTCCATCTCCAATTAAAATATAACATACACTCTAAGCCAATTCTTTGCAATGACCCCATATTACTTAATGAAGACTTTCATTTATATAAAAATTACGATGGTAAACACTGAGGATCTGCACATACCACACACTATCTGAAGCATTCTGTATGTGGTATCTCATTACATATAACCACCCTGTGGGGGCACCTGGGTGGCTCAGTCAGTTAAGTGTCCAACTTCGGCTCAGGTCATAATCTCATGGTTCGTGAGTTCAAGCCTCACGTCGGGCTTTGTGCTGACAGCTCAGAGCCTGGAGTCTACTGCAGATTCTGTGTCTCCCTCTCTCTCTGCCCTTCCCCTGCTCACGCCCAGTCTTTCTCTCTCTCTCAAAAATAAAATAAAATAAAATAAGCATTAAAAAAATAAAAAAAAATATAACCACCCTATGAAAGAGATTATATTTTAACCCTCATCGTATAGTTTAGGAAACTGAAGCACAATGAAGTAAGTAACTTCAAATAAGTTGGTCAAGATTACACATACCTAAAAGGGACAGAGCCAAAACTCAAATTGAGGCCATTTTCCAGAGCCCACACTCTAAATTACTGCATCTTATGCTATTTTCTCATGGATTACAAAACAATTCAAGTATAGATTTACAAAAAATGTAATTTGTATACTACATTGCTGAATGTGTGTGTGTGTGTGTGTGTGTGTGTGTGTGTGTGTGTGTATAGACAGAGAGAGAGAGGGAGGGAGGGAGGGAGGGGGAGACAGAGACAGAGAGAGACTATGTCTATATATACATAGAGAGAGAGAGAGAGAGAGAGAGTTTAGTTTTTGTAAATTACAGTCTGAGCAGCATCTATATGTACACTTGGTATGAATCATTACAGAACGTTTCCTGCCAGTTATTAACTTTTTTCATCTTTAGGGGATACACAAAATGTTAACCTTTCTAAGTCACCAAGTCTCTCTAGCATATTTATCCTGTAGTATTCTGTTTGCTCTTTATCTTACTTTCCACTCTTCCCTTCAAACTTTTCATCATGCCTTCTGAAATTCCTATTTTATAGTAAATAATCTTTCCTGTGTATTTTATCACTTTGTTGAAGGAGATCACCATCGCTTCATCTTAACTGAAATGAATTTATATGGCTTCATGGGTAGCACTAAGATTATTCTGTTCATAATTTCTCAGCTCACTTCAGAAGGTAAAGTTGGCATCCTTCTTGAAAGCCATTAGAATTTCTAATCCATTACTTCTCCAGTCTCAAGTAAAACCATCTTCACTTCGAGTAAACCCCCTGCTTCACCCCTCCTTGTCATTAATAGCTATAAATGTCATGGACTTTCCACAATATAAATGACTTTATTTAATGAGCTGAATTCAATTTAAATGAGTAACTGCATACAGGTAACAGATCTAAATAAATACCAACTTCATTTTTCATCCATCCTTGCCATTAAATAAGCTTTGTCATATATTCCCTCCTTATGTCTAACTCCTTGAGCTTGAGCATATTCCTTATAAGAAAAGTCTTATTTTGGATTTTAAGACTGTATCAAAACTTTAGTTTCTTTTTTTTTGTTTGTTTGTTTCATTTGGAATACTTTATTTTTTTTTTCTTTTCCTGAAATTTATTATCAAATTTGTTTCCATACAACACCCAATGCTTATCCCAACAGGTGCCCTCCTCATTGCCCATCACCTACTTTCCCCTCCCTCCCTCCCCCCATCAACCCTCAGTTTATTCTCAGTTTTTAAGAGTCTCTTATGGTTTGGTGCCCTCCCTCTCTAACTTTTTTTTCTTATTCAACTCAATTGATCAGTCCGATTTAGGACTGAGGAACTCATATTGGGAAGAGGGAAATGATTCTTTTTTTTTTTTTTTTTTTTCACCTATCTTCTTTTTCACAAATCTTCCTTCTAGGTTAGGACAGGGGTATGAAAGAGATAATAGACAAAAATAGGCCAAGTCTTATATGATTGGTGACTTATATATGCCAGGTGCCTAAATATTAAAATTTTAAACTGGGATTCATTAGGGAATTCCCTGGACATCCTCCCATGGGGATGTCCCATGCTACACAGTTCATTGACACAGGCATTTTGTTATTTGCTTCATGACTAACCATATGCCTCCCCTCATATCCCAGCTTCTATCTTTGGCAGAATATTTGACATTCTTTTAATTCTTAATACTGGGTCCCATTGTGGTAGAAAGTAGCCATCTTAGGAAGGTTCCATTATCCTTCTACCTCATCAACCTGGTCCATGAGAAGCTCATGCATCTTTGACACAACAAACTCTAGTTGTAACAGCCACTCCTATTAAGACCCCTTTCCATTGCCCTAATCATGCTTCTGCCATTCAAGTTTACTAGATAGGAAGCAAATATCTAATTTACTGGTTATGCATCCAAGTGATACACATTAATTTCTTTCCCTCCTTACTTTACATCTATTCCATGGAACCACATACTGATTTAGCTACTGAATAAATATCCAAACATGCAGATGCCATTGGGTCCTTCTTTGAGTCACTGTTTTGGGCTCACCTTCATTTGATTTAGGAGAAGCACACCCTTCTCTCTTTCACAGGGTAAAAACCCTGTAGCACTCTCTACAGCTGAAATTTTGCTGACTCCTTTCTGGTCATCTCTCAGAATCAAGGTGATCATTCACAGTGGCAGGACTGATATTACTGTAATTATTACTTAGTAAGTCTATGGTGAGTATGTCTAGCACTTCTCCATAGAATGTGGGGATATTTATCATTAGTAGTATATGTTTTGGAGCTTAAAATAGTATTTTGAATCAACAATGGAAGTTTCTTTTTTTTTTTTTTTTTTTATCTTTTATACTACGTCTCCTTTTTTCCTCCCTTATACTGAAGTTTGCAATACTTGGTTCACAGTTTCACCTTCTGAAGACCCTTTAGCGTTACTACTCTTGCTTCATTCATTTGATCATTAAATGCTTACTGAAGGCCCACTATGTTCAAAGCATTGAAAATGTGGCTATAAGCCAGAGAGAAGCATTCTCCTTTCAAGGGGATTTATTATATAGTGATAGTAAACAAGATAAATAAGATACACAGTATACAAACATATATCCTTCTGGTTTTATATTGCTATTATTTTTCCCCCAGTGGCCAATTTTTGAATTTATCCATGAGTCTCACTTCCTTCCCCACCAAAAAGTTCTACCAATATTGTTTTTTTTAAGGTTTTAACTCTGCTATTTTAATTCTTGCTACCACTATCATAGTATAACTGTGTAATCTCATTACAGAATTTTTATAACATTCTTAATCTCTTTCTCCGTGCAGTATTCTAGTAATCATTTTAAGCACACAAATGTAATCATATAAATCATGTGCCTAAAATGTGTTTGTTCTTACTTACTCATTCAGCAAATCTATATTGAAGAATTCATATAACAGATTTTATTTCTAGATCTTTGGATATTATACTGAACAAAAGAGACAAAGACCCTAACCATATAGTTTGTATTCTAGTTGAAGAACACTAACAGTAAACACATAGAGGCAAGGAAAAGAATATTGGGTGTTCACGGATGATCCCTCTGTTCAAATAGCATTTTAAGGGAAACATAAAGAAAATGAGGGAGTAAGCCATGGTAATATCTAGGGAAGGAGCATGGCAGGCAGAAGAAATAGTAGCAAGTGCTTGCCTGGGTCAAGAGTAGCAAATTATTAGTACAACCAAAGTGGAATGACCTTTGGAAAAATAAAAAGGTAGATGAGTTCCCAGAGGCACTGTAATGAGAGAAGTCATAAAGGGTCTTAGAAGCTACTTCACTAGCTTTGGGAATTTTATTCTGATGGGAAGCCAACAATGATTCAAGCCTCGATGTGACATGATCTGACTTTAACAAACTTATCCTGCTTGGTTCACTGAGCATATGCACATGAGAAAGAATGATGGCTTTGACAAGGCTGATAGTTTTCTAGGGGTAGTGAGACTTGGTTGGATTCTACATAAATTATGAAGACAGAACCTGTAAAATGACTCTAGGTCTTGATTTTTTTGAAATAGTAGCCATTAACTGATATGAGGAAAACTGCAGGAAATTTGTAGAGAGCGACAGAGCTGATCAGAAGCTCAATTTTTAATTTGTCATGCTTTAAATTCCTTTTTTGAGTGTATAAGACGATATGTCAAACATTTAGTTGGATACACAAGTCTAAAGTTCAGGAAAGTTACCCAGTGTAGAAATGTAAATTATTCAGTTATCAGTTCCTAGATGCCACTTAAGCTGTCAAATAGGTTGGGATTATCAAGGGAATGAATGTAGTAAGAAAGATTGCAGGATTCACAGAAATGATCATCCTACACTGGTCCCTCACTGTCTTGGCATCCTCAAACTCAATGAGCCTCATTCCCTCTGCACTTCACCCATTCCCATGACCACAACCTGGATCTTATTAGACCTGGCAATGTTTGGGTCCTGAAATGCTTAAATCAAGCATCTTACTCTCTGACCATAACCTTTTATCCTTTTCCCTACACCCACTGCAACTATTTTTCAAATTTATTAAGAACTTTGAATCCTCTTGTTTTATCAATTTCTTCCTATCTCCACTGCAATTCTTATTCAGCTTAGACTGTACAGCATCTTTGCTAACATTCTCCATTATCTTGCCCCATTGCCCTTCCATAGCAATGGTCTGGCAGAGCAACCTGAAATTAAAATGCTTGCAGGCATTCTCCCCTCCAACACCTGAGCACTGTTTTGAAAACACATCTTTGAGTCACTTAAAATCATTACAAATTCACTGCCTAAAACCACATGTGGACCCCTAACACTTTCCAGTAATCCATCTGTGATTTACATAGTTCTCCCATAATCCATAATGGCTAGATAAATCTCTGTATTCCTGAAATTCCTTATTCTATTTTCTTCCCTGCTACTATCAGCTAATTAGCACCTTTATACTTTGTGAGGAAAATAAAAGCTATTAAATGGAAACTTTCAACTTCTTAAGACCTCCACCTGTGAATGTTTTTGAGAAACATATTTCTGAAAACAATCTTTTCTTTCTCACTCATTTCACATTTGAAGACACATTGCTCTTTCTCCATAATATGCGCTGGAGTCCTTGCTTTTTTGCCTCACCTTGTGCTCTATCAATTAATTTATCTTTCCTCAGTAAATTCTCCTCCCGCTTTATGTGCTTTCCATATGTTTCAACACACTCGACCTCATAACCTATATCAGGTATTATTCCCTCCCACTTTTCATAATCAAGCTCTTTGAGATTGTTTTCTGTAGTCACTGAATCCAAGTCTTCCATTTTATCGTTCAGGTCACTGGAAATGTGATTCTACCCAAGTTAATTCCATTTAAATTATTCTCACCTAGAACACTTTATCTTCCTGTGGCTCAATAAAACGGGCACTCTCTTCTTGAACTCTCAACATCGTGAAACTGCTAGTAACCCTTATCACCACTTTCTCTTGACTTTAGCATGTTTGATTCCACAGCTTCCTGGTATTCCTTCCTTGCACCCATCTCTGCTCTTTTTTGAGGCCTACTTTCCCTCTGATCTTTCCCTTTCCTCTGATTATTACTTAAATTCTTTTCTTCCTCTGAAGTTTACAATGAACATCACTTGGAATACCTTTTTTGGAGGTAACTTCATCAACTCCAATGGCTTCAATTACTGACTATTCTACATGTCCAAATCAATGGCTCTAAATGAGATCTCACCTAGAAATTCCAACATCAGTCATACATTCCCAACTGTGTCAGCTCAAATTAATGTGTCCAAACTGAACTCATCATCCCCCCCTCTAAAAGTGCACTACCTCATGATATTCTTGTCTCTATTCTTGTCTTCCATTCACTCAATTGCCAAAACAAAGTCAGCCTTAAGTTCTCAGTAT
The DNA here is from genome assembly GCF_028749965.1 of Puma concolor. NCBI lineage: Eukaryota > Metazoa > Chordata > Mammalia > Carnivora > Felidae > Puma > Puma concolor. The sequence goes on along the minus strand of NC_141673.1, from coordinate 37,761,823 downwards.
GTCTCATTCTCCCCTCTCTGAACAAGCCCTTATTCTTGAGTATTCACTGTGTCCTTACTCATCAATCGGTCCATCCCTCTCCATTCTCACTGCCACTCTATAGGTTCATATTAATCATTCAGTGTTTCACTCAAAATGTTGACATTCTCTTGAGATATGGCCTTCTATTAGTATTATAATTTAGTGGGATACACACACACACACACACATGCTGCAGTTATCATTTTTATTATCTTTCTTTTGGATGACTGCAAGAGCCTTTCACTTGTTCTCTTGCTTTTTAGACTTTTATAAATCACTCTACAAGTGGAATTAAAAAAAAATGTTTGACAGAGCTGATTAAGTGATCTCCTGTTTAAAGACTTTAATGGTTTTTCATGGTTCTTACTATAGAGAACAAATTCCTTCCATGAAATTTCTCATGTCTTGCCCTGGCCTAACCTAGCCTTTTATCTTCACCATTACCTCCAACACTCCAGCTTATTCATACTCTAGCCACAGTAAGTTATTTTCACTTTTTGACCTATGCACACACACTGTTTCCTCTGCTTAAAATGCCATGCCCACTCTCCTCAGTTGGCAAACTTCAACTTATCCTATACTTATTAAGTTAGGCAGTATTTTCTTCTATTCACCTTCCTTGATCCTCCAGCCCCTTTCACTTCTAACAATCAGATTATATGAATTATCTTACTCATTTTCATCTCATCCTGTGTTTAGTTTACACTGGAATTGTTTTTACCAACCTATCTACTCCGCTACATCGTAAGATTCTGAAGTGAGAAACTGTGTGTTGTACATCACTATTTCCAAAACCTAAACAAATGTCTAACACATAGTGTATACTCAAATATACACTGAATTTCAAATAAATAAATAGAAGAATTAAAGTATGTAATATAGCAATATAAAGTCTAGGTTGAAATAAACTATATTATATCACAATTCAGATTTACTTTTTTTATTCTCTTATCTTTTGAAGCAAATAAGTAGAACACTGGCATTTTTTGAATAACCAAATTAAAATTGGTTTTGGAGACTAAAAATTTAAGACCATTCAGAACTTGAAAAATATATAACCTGGTCTAAACACCACCCTCAAGAAAATAAATTTGTTTCAAATTCTATGGAGTATTTACCCAAATTGCTCAGAACCATCAGGAAGATATTAAAATGAGAACAGAAAAAAGCAAAATATGGAATGTACAATTCTGGTTCGTTAGTGGAGAAAATTAATAAAGCTAGAGAATGTTTAGGATGGTGTACATATCAAACCCAAGGATATGGCTTAGATGGGCATCCACTTATTCACCATACTTTAGAAATAAAAAGAACCATTAGCATTTGGATAAAGGAAACAGAACAATGAAAAGAACTAAGTTCTGTAAGAAGCAAATTTATAGATCCTGTTACTCCAACGTAACAAACAGAAAGAAAAACAGGGAAGGGACTGCATAGCTCCAGTTTTACTGCTATAAGTTCTGGATGAGGCAATGAGGTAGACTTAATTCAAACACTGATACTAGCACTATGAAATATCATGACATTTCCGCATTTAACCAATGTGTATGTTACAGTGAAATATGTTCAAAAATGTGTTTCATGTAGTTTAGGGTTTGTCCCTATCAGATTTTGCCCATATTGACCCTTAAAAAGAATCAAAAATGATAAGAAAGCAAACAGCTAATTAATAATCAGACATTTCTTAAACCAAACTAAGAAAAGAAACCTTCCTCATTGTGTATGTTAGTCTGTGTGGGTCTGCTGTCATTAAACTTAAGTTTTATGGCCAAGTCGAGCTACTAAATTCTAGCTGCAGATTAGAATTAGCCCATAGGCTGGGACAAATCCTGGTTCTTGAGTGGGGCTGGTCAACACCTCTGCCTCTGGCTCATGGGCTAGACAGTGATCCATCACAATACTGGTTTCACATGACTACATACCACAGCTCTCCAGATACCAACTGCAGCTAGAACATCTGTCTAGGAATATTTGTGCTTTGTGCCCCAGTCTTCAGTATCCAAAATCCTCTTGGCTCTCTGAAGCTGAGTGGTTTAGATCTTACCCTGGTCTTCCTAAACGTTGTCTGACAACTGATCACCTGGACACCCTCATAAGAAATTTCATCAGATTTTTACATTTTAATATTTTTTTAAACTTTAAAACACCATGAATGGATGTTGTACTTTGTCAAATGCTTTATCTGCATCGATTAAAATGATCATATGGTTCTTACCCTTTCTCTTATTAATGTGATATAACACAATGATTGATTTGAAAATATTGAACCACCCTTGAAACTCATAAATAAATTCCACTTGATCATGGTGAATGATTTTTTTAAACGTATTATTGTATTTAGTTTGTTAGTATTTTATTGAGAATTTTTGCATCCATGTTCATTGGGGATAATGGCCTATAGTTTTCTTTTTTAGTGGAGTCTTTACCTGGCTTTGGTATCAGGGTAATGCTGGTTTCATCTAATGAGTTTGGAAGTCTTCCTTCTATTTCTATTTTTTTGGAACAGTTTGAGAGAACAGGTAGTAACTCTTCTTTAAATATTTGGTATAATTTGCCTGTGAAGCCATCTGGCCCTGGACTTTTGTTTATTCGTTAGGAGATTTTCTTTTATTATTGCCACTTACTGGTCTGTTCAAGTTTTCTATTTCTTCCTGTTTCAATTTTGGTAGTTTGTATGTTTCTAGGAAATTATCCACTTCTAGGTTATCCAATTTGCTGGCATTTAGTTCTACATAATATTCTCTTATGAGTTTTTGTATTTCTGTAGTGTTGATTGTTATTTTTCCTTTCTCATTTGTGATTTATTTATTTGGGTCCTTTCTCTTTCCTTTTTAATAATTCTGGCAAAAGGTTTACCAATTTTATTATTTTTTTCAAAGAACCAACTCCTGGTTTCATTTATCTGTTCTATTTTTTTTTTTTTTTTTTTTTTTTTAGCTTCTATATCATTTATTTCTGCTCTAATCTTTATTTCCTTTCTTTAGGCTTCATTTGTTGTTCCTTTTCTGGCTCTTTTAGATGTAATATTAGGTTATTTATTTGAGATATTTCTTGCTTCTTAAGGTAGATCTGTATTTCTATGTACTTCCTGATGTTTATAGCAGCATTATCTACAACAGCCAAATTATGAAAACAGCCCAAGTGTCTATCAATTGATGAATGGATAAAGAAGATGTGGGATACAAATAGTGAAAGTAACACTGAAGAAGACCAAAGCAGGAGGCATCACAATTCCAGACTTTAGCCTCTACTACAAAGCTAATCATCAAGACAGTATGGTATTGGCACAAAAACAGACACATAGACCAGTGGAATAGAATAGACAACTCAGAATTGGACCCACATACGTATGACCGACTAATCTTTGACAAAGCAGGAAAGAGTATCCAATGGAAAAAAGACAGTCTCTTTAGCAAATGGTGCAGGGAAAACTGAAAAGCAACATACAGAGGAATGAAACTAGATCACTTTCTTACACCATACACAAAAATAAACTCAAAATGGATGAAAGACCTGAATGTGAGACAGGAAACCTTCAAAACCCTAGAGGAGAAAGCAGGCAACAACCTCTTTGACCTCAGTCGCAGCAATTTCTTAGTCAACACATCTCCAATGCCAAGGGAATTAAAAGCAAAAATGAATATTGGGACCTCATCAAGATAAAAAGCTTCTGGACTGCAAAGGAAACAATCAACAAAACCAAAAGGCAACTGATGGAATGGGAAAAGATATTTGCAAATGACATATCGGATAAAGGGCTAGTATCCAAAATCTATAAAGAACTCACCAAACTCCACACCCAAAAAAACAAATAATCCAGTGAAGAAATGGGCAAAAGACATGAATAGACACTTTTCCAAAGAAGACATCCAGATGGCCAACAGACACATGAAATGATGCTCAACATCACTCATCATCAGGGAAATACAAATCAAAGCCACAATGAGATACCACCTTACACTGGTCAGAGTGGCTAAAATTAACAACTCAGGAAACAACAGATGCTGGTGAGGATGTGGAGAGACAGGAACCCTCTTGCACTGTTGGTGGGAATGCAAACTGGTGCAGCCTCTCTGGCAAACAGTGTGGAGGTTCCTCAAAAAATTAAAAACAGACTACCCTATGACCCAGCAATAGCACAGCTAGGAATTTACTCAAGGGATACAGGAGTGCTGATGCATAAGCGCACTTGTGCCCCAATGTTTATAGCAACGCTTTCAACAATAGCCAAATTATGGAAAGACCCTAAATGTTCATCAACTGATGAATGGATAAAGAAGATGTGGTTTATATATACAATGTAATACTACTTGGCAATGAGACAGAATGAAATCCTGCCATTTGCAGTAATGTGGATGGAACTGGAAGGTATTATGCTAAGTGAAATAACTCAGAGAAAGACAGGTATCGTATGTTTTCACTCATATGTGAACCTTGAGAAAGTTAACAGAAGAACATGGGGGAAGGAAAGGGGGAAAAAAGTAGTTACAAACACAGATGGTGGGAAGCAAACCATAAGAGACTCTTAAATACAGAGAACATACTGAGGGTTGATGGGTGGTGGGGGAGAGGGGAAAGTGGGTGATGGGCACTGAGGAGGGCACTTGTTGGGATGAGCACTGGGTGTTGTATGGAAGCCAATTTGACAATAAATTCTATTAAAAAGATAAAAATAAAAATAAATTAACATTAGGAAAAAAAAAAGACGTGGGGTATACACACACACACACATACACACAGAGGAATATTACTTAGCTGTACAAGAAAATGAAATCTTGCCATTTGCAATGACATGGATGGAACTAGAAAGTATGCTAAGCAAAGTAAGTCAGTCAGAGAAAGATAAATTCATTTGATTTCACTCATATGTGGAACTTAAAAAACAACAAATGAGCAAAGGGAAAAAACAAGCGAGAGAGGCAAATCAAAAAACAGACTATATAGACTACAGAGAACAAACTATAGAGAACAAACTGCTCGTTACCAGGGGGAAGGTAGGGGTGGAGATGGGTGAAATTGATGGGGATTAAGGAGGGCACTTGTCGTGATGAGCACCGGGTGTTGTATGGAAATGTGGAATCACTATATATCTGAAACATAAACTGTATGTTAATTACACTGGAATTTAAATAAAACCAAGAAAAAAAATTAAAACTAAATTAAAAATTAAAATTAAATTATGGCAAATGGTATATAAAAAGCACTATTTAACTTAATGATATTTTTACCCTTTAGATTTTAATTATACGTTTTCTTTCACTTTATTTTTATACGTAAATATATGTTATGTTTTTACACTGGAAGTTAACTTGTGATCCAATTTTTGTGAATGAAAAACATATGCTAAATGTAGACTATGTCTGATACAGTTTTTCAGAAGCAGTTTCAAGGTAATATTAAACCGTTAATACATTTCTCAATGATAGAAGAGTTCTTAAAATAACTGTGATTTAGAAAAATCTGTAAATTCTATCTACTGAATCAATTAATTTTCAGTTTCTGAATTAAAAAAAAAATCCTCTTGAAATCCTTTTCAGAGAAAGAAAGCCATCATAAAACTTGAATTGCTCCTGAAAATCATAAATGAATGATACTCCCATTCATTATCAGTATTGAAACTGAGACTGCTTGAATTTTCAAAAAGAAACTTGCTAACATTTATTGTTAAAAATATTAATGTAAACTATATTCTTGGACTTCCTCAAATTTATTCTTTCCAGGTATGCAAACTTATTTATAATTACATTTACAAATGTACACAACTTTTTGTACATGTATACTATTTAAAATAATATAAACTTCACTTTTTTCCCATGCTTCAGAAATAATACATGCACACCCAGAGAAAAAAATTACAATTTTTTAATATAACACATTTAAAAATATCCCTGAGATTTCTGTTATACTGGTAAAGAAATTATTTCACAGCTCTGCATCATTGTGATGTATTGTAAGACGCCATTCATTCAGCACTTTATACATTCTGTATAATGAGGGGGAAGTAAAGGACCTTGAATTTCTTACCAATAAAAATTTCACTGTTGAATGATTTTGGTAATATATTGTAAACACTTATGCAAAAGACATAACTTTAGAAATGGACAATAGTATTTAGATGACCTATTATAAAGATGTTTTTTAGAGAAAGGAAAAGTTATATAAAACTTCAAATGGGTTTAGGTTATAATTAATATAATCTGACTTTCAGTTTTCTAACTTGGGGGCAAGAACAACAACTCCATTCAATGTCTTACTCTTAAATGACTGAAGTAACACTAGATACTATTACCATTTCACCTCTACTTAAACTGTTCTACATAAGGTTTATATGGGACTAAAAATGATTTTATTAAATAGCATCAGTAATATATTCTAGATAAATCTTTAACAATGGGGGGTACTAAATTTATGTGTACTGTTAACCCCTAATTAGATTGCCTAAGCTCTTATGTACTCTAAAATCTGCAAGTTTTCCATTCTACAAAAAGGTAAAAAATAGGCATAGTCATTGAATTTCTGAAAATACAGGCAGCAGTATAAAATATCCAACATCATGGTAGGGCACGGCCAAGAGGGAACATCTATCTTCACAATATTATAAACTACACACACACACACACACACACACACACACACACACACACACACACACTTCACTTTTAGCAATTGGGAATGAAGTTGATGAGGCTTGCCTTCTGTACACCATCATTCCTTTCTGTGATCTTTTTTCCCTGCAAGGAGCTTCTTTCAACAACTAGGCTTTGAGCCCACTCAATTTTCCATATTTGGAAAATGTTTTCTTGAAAGGACATGCTTAACTTATTTTAACATATAAATAATGAATAAGATTTTAATCACCCCTTGCAGAAAAGAGGTGTTTAATTTTTATTTGAGCCAGGGACAAATCCCTTTAAAACCAACTGATCTCTAATTGTGGAATTCTTTTAAGAATCAGTAGACATATGAGGGTGCGATTTGGAACGAAATGGGTTTACTTTCCTAATAAAATTTGAGTACTACGTAAAACACCATGCTAAGCAGCAGGCTGAAATTACATCACATAAACATTCACCTACACTACTTGAATATAGGGCTGCCTGTAAATCCTGTCACAATATACTCGCTGGCTGACTTACATTTCATCTTGCTTTATACTGTAATGTAATAGGTTCAGGGACTAAATATAAGCAGATACCTGAAGACAATACATTTTTTCCCACATAAATTCAGACACTGAAAATAAAAGGAAGGGATAGGACTAAAATATGTTGTTTAGCCTACTTTAGGAGTAATTTGATGAAGATCAGACAACATCATGGACACATGAGGGAGACAGGAGAGAAAGAGGTGCCGTTGAAAGTTGTCTTTGAACACCTCACTGATGTTTTAATGTGATTATGCACTCCACCTAGATCCTAGAGACCTAGAGGAAGTATAGCTAAAATTGATGAGAGTAGGTTCTGTGTGTTCTGCATTAAACCTCACAGTGCCAAGTGAAAAGCAAACGGTGATAGAAATTTATGCATTGATTCTCTGTTGAAACAGACTGAATCTTATTACTTAAGATATACACCACGAACTCATGTTTGTACTTCAAACATGGAATCACATAAATGTTATCTTAATCAATATTTTCTGAAAGCAGATATCACAGAAAGTACCAAGATATTCCAATACTAGACTATCAATCTCTTCTTACTGCTTACAAATAATAATCCTTTAAAACTTTAGAGCACTTTTTCTAATTTTCCAGAAGCTTCCCAGATAAAGTAGAAAAGAAACAGCAATATCACACATTAACACTGTTGATAAAATGGGTTGATACAATAATTTTTCTCAGTAACTAGAAAATATATTGCAACCCAAATCATACATTCATATTTAGAATGGTAAAACCTCCCCTCATGTTCCAAAAGTTTTGGTGTCGGCCATAGGACGTAAAGTATTTACACATTCTAATGAAGATTTTACTCTTATTTTTAAAGTTAGTATGTGGAGATAATTTTATGAGATCTTAAAACTTTTAAAAATAGCAAACAACACCTCAAATCAGTTCACACTTTTGTATTAGTTATGCAATAACTACAGATTTCCAAAAGGTATCTATATCACAAATTGTATACAAGTAACTATCTCATGATCTGGTGTGTACATAATTCAACTTGTCAATAGTTAAATTTAATGAAGAATCTAACTTACCGGTGGATCAGCCCCCTTAGAACCAGTCAGCCCTCCTGTTAGGGATTCGATATCCTGAAAAGGGGAGAGGTGTTGATTGTAAAATGCTACTCAACAGCATGGAGAATTTCCCAAACCCATAGTATAATATTTTCTTTAGCTACTAAGTTAGGGCACACAGCTACATTTGTTTTCTTTGTTTTGTTTTCAGACAGTCTTGCACACTGTAACACTATACAAATAACCTGTATCTAAAAATCTAGATATTTCCTCTAATTCTGCACACTCTGTAAAAAGAAAAAAAAATATATACATAGACAAGTCTTGAAATATGAAAAAAAAAGGTTAGGCTCTAGGTAGAAAAGCAAATGTTTTGTTCTCTAAGGTGTTGAAATGAGGACAGAACAAAAAAAAAAAGCAATTTTAACAAAACTGCAATTTAACATATTATTTGCAAGAATACAAATCCCATGGAAAACGCTGAACCTATAAAAATTTTAATTATGTATAGTCTATTACTGTACTTGGAAGATAAAAATATTTTTAAAAGAGACTAGCTATTCTTCTACAAGGACTGATTTCGAATCTTGAATCAGTAACCGCAGAAGATCACGCCTGAGTAATGATTATATTGTCAAAGGTATCATAAACGGAGAAATAGGTGACTGCGACAAACTGGAGAGCATGTGCCTGTTTATAGGTACGAATACAGCTCCACCTTGGTTGCAGGACTTTACTTCCAGGGTTACTAACCATGTGACTTTTTCAAAAGCTAGAATTCTGGATTTTTAACTAAAACCTCTCAGGATTTTAATGCTTGCAACCATCGTAGTTTTAAATCATACCCCAGTCCCCCCAGTGAAAAAACAAAACCAAAACTCTCTGCTCAAAGGGGGCTGGACAGGAGTCTGGGGCTCCACTGAAGAGTTATACTTCATAAAAAGTTTCTTGGTTGTGACCCTGGTCACTTATCTGTCTGCATCTAGTTGAAAGGATAGGGATAAGGAGAAATACAGTTGCAGTAAGAAATCAAAGATGAAAGAGAATGGAGTCAAGATTGAAGGAAGAGAAAATTAAATACCTGTGATCAGAGAAATAGCTGATTCCTTTATACCATTAAGAAGATTTATGCTACAAATTCATTCGTGACTTAATCACATTATTTCCCTAGTATCTCAAAAATAGGGAGTCCTAACAAAAACAAAACAAAACAAAAACAAGGGGCTGAAATAAGCATGTGATGACAACATTAGACAACATTAAAGGCAGGATAAGGGAGGAGAAAGGAATGGTGTGATGGAAGTTTCCATCAGAAGAAGCTGACTTTGAACAGGAACTCAATGGGCGATGAATTTCTACATGCATATTTTATCAAGGGCCATAAATGATAAGGCAACCACAAGGAATGCTTGCCAAGAAATTAAGTTGTCTTCACTGTAACAAATATATTGTATATCATATTTTTCCATAGTCAGCATCCCTTTGAGGAACTTCCTCTCCCTCACTCTAGCTCCAAAAGAGGCTTAGAAAGACTGCTTCCAATGAGATAGAAGTCTTACGGAAAATTAAGGCAATGTGGATTTAGAAAGATATAATGGTAGGGTTCAAGTCCTTGATTCTATCATTTGGGCCACATTTGAAACTACATGTTCTCCTGCCTGCAACTTTAAATTTCTGCCTCTCAAAAACAGGAAGATCCCAATTAATATGCCTGCATTGTTAAGTCTATTGTAAAAGGCTCTCCCTGTCTTGCTGAAGTTATTTCAGTACCATGTACACCATAAACAATCAAATCATTTAAATTATTTGATCTAACAAGTTTTTTAACGTTATCATTAAATCATTTAAGTAATCTTATGTCCTTAGATAATAAAAGTAAAGTATGAAACATTTATAAACTGGCAAACATTTTTAATCTAAAGGTAAAATATAACTTTTAAAACTGTTTTAGAATTTCATGGAATGAACTGACAAAATTAGGTAGTAAAGTAGCTAAAATACTAGATAAATAGAAAATAAAACACACAGCCATTGCACTGTTTATAAACACACCTGTTATGACCATGACAAAAAACAAAGTTCTATTCATATTAAAAGTTATTTCGGGGCGCCTGGGTGGCGCAGTCGGTTAAGCGTCCGGCTTCAGCCAGGTCACGATCTCGCGGTCCGTGAGTTCGAGCCCCGCATCAGGCTCTGGGCTGATGGCTAGGAGCCTGGAGCCTGTTTCCGATTCTGTGTCTCCCTCTCTCTCTGCCCCTCCCCCGTTCATGCTCTGTCTCTCTATGTCCCAAAAAAAAATAAAACGTTGAAAAAAAAAAATTAAAAAAAAAAAAAGTTATTTCTAAGTACATTTAAAATGAAAGAAAATAACGTTAAGTACATTTTGAGTTAATATATGCCTTTCTAAATAGACATACATATAAAGTACATTAAAGATAAACATTTCTGATGTCATTATCAGAGAGGTAACAGAGAAACTGATTCAGATTCAAAGTAGTTTAGCCATTTATTTAATGCATTGCCGTTTTTTAATTTTTTTTATTCTTTTTAATTTTTTTTAACATTTATTTATTTTTGGGAGAGAGAGAGAGAGAGAGACAGAGTGCAAGTGGGGTAGGGGTGGAGAGGGGGGAGACAAAGAATCTGAAGCAGGCTGCAGGCTCCGAGCTGTCAAGTAGAGCCCCATGCGGGGCTCAGACTCACGAACCGTGAGATCATGACCTGAGTGGAAGTCAGACACTTAACCAATTGAGCCACCCTGGCACCCCTGCATTGTCATGTTTTTTTTAATTATATCTGAAGATTTCTTGGTATCATAGATATGAAGATTTCTTGCTATCTTAGATAAACTGAGCAAATTTTCACATTTCTAAAATTTTAAGCCTTTCATGATAGTTATCATCTTCAGAAAAATTAAGCAAAAGAATTTAGAAGATGAATTCAAAGGCATTGGTATTTATGATTTTTAACATGTTGAATTAAAGCACACTAGGAACTCATGACTAAACAGAGTACAGATGCACATTCTTACTGTTTATTCATTTAATTGAAAAAATGATTTTTTGAGCTTATGTGCTATTTTGAGTATAAATTAGAAAAAAGTGTCCTACTTGGACAGATGCCAAAATTATAGTTTATCTATCAGTTGATGCAAAAATAAATGTTTCATGTATGAATAATGAGCATAAGTGTGCATGAATGCATTTATGTTGTAAAATTAAAAAGTGAGATAAATAAATCTTTTGAGGAACACTGAACTGAAAGTGAGTCCATTTTTTGATGGTTCTTGAATAGTTTGCAAAATATAACTTAAATCCTTAACAAATCCATCTATCTTGTTACTTAGATATCTTTCTATATAGGTAACAACAAAAGTACATCAAAAAGTAAAAAAACATTGATTTCCTAGAAACTTTGTTAACTTACTATTATAATAATGTTGTTTGACTAAAACATTGAAAACAAACTGATTTTTAAAACTTGTTACAGGATTTATTTAACTATATTATGTACCATGTTCACTTAGATTTAATAGCTTCATTTACATCTAATAAAATATCTACTACTTAAATATTTATTACATACCATGTAAATGTTTTATAAACATTAACATTATTATAGCTTTATAAGGTACTTATTTCTTTTCTTATTTAAGAGGTTAAAAAGTTTATGTAACTTGGGGCGCCTGGGTAGCTCAGTTGATTGAGCATCTGACTTCGGTTCTGGCCATGATCTCATGGTCCGTGGGTTCAAACCCTGTGTCAGGGTCTGTGCTGACAGCTTAGAGCCTGGAGCCTGCTTCAAATTCTGTGTCTCCTTTCCTCTCTGCCCCTCTCTTGCTCTCTCTCTCTCTCTCTCTAAGAATAAACATTAAAATTTTTTTTTAAGTTTATATAACTTACCCAATATCATATAGCTATCAGGAAGTGGTGTTACAAACATATTTGCAGGACTGCAAACCTGTGTTTTTTAATACCAGCCATAGGGAAATAGCTTTACCCTTGCATTCTGGTTACCTTGAACATATCCACATGGGCCATGTAGGCAGAGTTAAACAACAGGCTGGCCTAATTCTTACTGGAATGTCCTGCCAGCCTTCTGAGAACATAACAAGGTAGGCAGTCTTAGAAAGAGCTTCCATACAGCTGTTTCTCATTTGCCTCTCTGGCACCAATGAGGCAGGGAACTTTCCACCTCATTCTTCCGCAACCTAGATCCACCTGCGAGCTGTAAAACTGCTTAGATGCACTATGGAATTTGCTACTCGCCGTTGCCTCTTCCTCGTACTATTGCTGTCATCTGGTCCACCCAATTTAGTGTTGTCCTGTGGGACAAGAGACCAGGCCAGGAAGAGTGAGGTAACTGATACGTCTAGGGCACACAATTTAAGGAGGCATTCGTTCCAAGGGTCATACAAGTACTGACCTGACCTGCAGGTGCAGGATCCTGGCAGTGAGTGCCTCCTTAAATTTTATCCTTTAGGCACCTGATTCTTACAGGTGCCTACAAGAGCAGCGTTGGCATCTGTACAATCCTAGGAGTCAGTGACTCCTCAAAGTTTGTGCCCTAAGCACCCCACCTGTCTCACCAAGTCCTGACCCTCTGAGGGATATGGAGACAGCTAACACCATGGTGACCTTGGTCATGCTGTGTATGCAACAGACTCTTGCAATACATTTGACTTGTTTCCCGGTTGAACTTATAAAAATATGCCAAGCCAGCCTAGTGCCTGCCCACATGCTGCTGCTCAGGTACCATTGCTGCTAAACACCTGTATTACATCGCCTCCACCATATGTGTTGCTATCATCTGCTGACTAGGATCCTTCACTATACAAACAATTTTATCTCTTAACATGATTTTAGATCATGAAAGTTTCACTTGTCCTGCAAGGTGTCAAATACCTAAGAGACATTATTAGTCAGTCCTTGACACAAGCCATGTAAAGGCAGCCTCGTCTAATGCAGGAGAGCTCTGCTCCTAGGTCAGCCAAGGCTGGCTTATGAATCAGAAGTCTCAAGTCTTGGGAAGGTTGAGCTGCAAGAGCAGCAATTAGTGTCAGGGCTCCAAGAAGTGTAAGATTTGAGGGCAGCCTGGACACCAAGGATCGCATCAGGACAGGTTAAATAAACTCCACATTGTGCTGCACTGATGCTGTTGGTTACCCAGCTGCACCCTCCTCCCTGTGACTCCTTCTCCAAGAGTTGACATATTTTCCCCCTTGACAGAGACTTTGAATAATGGAGCTTAGGGATTAATCATGTGGTTTTCAGTGCACATCATTTAAGTTCGCTGTTTAAGTCTTGCTTCCCCTGCATACAGGTGGGGAAAAAAAAAGATTTTGGGATTGAGGTCTCCCTCAGGGCTACTGCCATATCCTTATTTTTATCCCTAAAGAATGGATCAGCCAGTTATGGTCAAAAAAAAGATGTTAAAATAGCTTGGGTATCAAATACGTTAAAAATGAAGAAAATTAAATTCTAAATAACACACTGAATCTAACACTGCACATGCCATAAACCCAGACTATCTCGAAATCTGAGAGTTGCATTTAAATTAATATCAAATTTTCAAGTTTCACACTTCTAAAAAATCACTTTGCATAATATAAAAATACTTAAAACACTGTAATATTGTTATCAGCTACTGATATTTTAAATTTTGGTTTATACATATTTAAAATTTGGGACCATTTTAGAAATTGTTTGAGGGAAAGTGATTCAGTATCAATACAGAGTGCATTAAAATAATCTATCAAAAGTCTATCAGTATAGTGAAATCAATAAAAAAAGATATCAACCATTTTCACTGAATGATTATATTTATAATTTGTGCCAAGGTATTTAAAAACACTTAACGGGGTATTTTATGTTGGTAGAGAAGCTTACAAAATTTATATATTCAAAATATCAAAATTAAGCATTTCTCTCAACCTTTTTACAGAAAAATTTCTCAAATGTGCCTCATCTCCCATTCTCTCTTCATGCAGCTTTTGTCCCCACTGGATCACTGCAACCCTCTTATTAAGGCTGCCATTGACATTCAATTGGCTGAATCATTGGTCAACGTTCATCATCACCTTCCTTGATCTTTAAGCCACAATGACAAAGCTGACGTCTCCATCTTCCTTCAAATACTTTTCCTCGTGGTTTCCATTTAGTTTCACCCTCTATATGATTGTACTGGCTACCATGGCTTTAAATATCATGTATGCTGATGAATTAGGAAATTACATATTCAGTTCCAACTTATCCTCTGAGATGCACACTGCCTACTCTGATCTCCACTTGGATGTATTATAGCCATTTGAAATTTAATAATGCAAAGTCAAACTTGATTCCCACTTCTACCCCTCCCGCAAATTAAGTTCCTGTCCCAGTGCTCTCAATCTTCACATCACCTTTCACCCAGCTTCTCAGCAAATCCTGCCAATTCTATCTTTAAAAAATGGCTTGGGGTGCCTGGGTGGCTCAGTTGGTTGAGCACCCGACTTCAGCTCAGGCCATGATCTCACGGTTTGTGATTTCGAGCCCAGCATCAGGCTTTGTGCTGACAGCTCAGAACCTGGAGCCTACTTCCAATTCTGTCTCCCTCTCTCTCCGCCCCTCCCCCAGAGACTCCCACTCTGTCTCTCTCAAAAATAAATGAAGATTAAAAAAAATTTTTTAATAATTAAGTAAAAAATAAGGGGCGCCTGGGTGGCGCAGTCGGTTAAGCGTCCGACTTCAGCCAGGTCACGATCTCGCGGTCCGTGAGTTCGAGCCCCGCGTCAGGCTCTGGGCTGATGGCTCAGAGCCTGGAGCCTGTTTCCAATTCTGTGTCTCCCTCTCTCTCTGCCCCTCCCCCGTTCATGCTCTGTCTCTCTCTATCCCAAAAATAAATAAACGTTGAAAAAAAAAATAATTAAGTAAAAAATAAAAAATAAAAAATGGCTTGACTTTGACTGTTCCTTACCACATACATTCCTACCATCCTATTTCATTGGACCGTATCAATATTTCTCCCTTGACTAAAGAAATAGCCTAACTGTTGTCTCTACATCTGTCCATGTCTCCTCTTTCCCCCACGTATTCTCCACACAGCAGTCAGGACTATCCATTCAAAATGTAAGTTACGTCAGATTCCTCCTCTGATCCAAACCCCCAGGGAGGTTTCCATTAATCCTAGAATAAAACACAAATATATCACCATGTCCTGCAATGTCTTGTAGTGATCCGGCCATCTCTCTGATATCATCCTTTTTCCATTATCCAACTCTCTCATGCCACCCAGTCACACTGACCCCACTGTTGTTCCAAAAACAGTCCAAATATGACGCCTATCTTAGGGTCATGTTTACACATGCTTTTCATGCTTCTCAGAATACTCATTTCCTATACATCCTCCTAATTAACTCACTCCATCAGATCTCAGTTTAAGTATCAAAATCTCAAACAGACCTTCCCTAACTGTCTAAATCAGTGAAAGTTCCACCCGGAAACAAATGGCAAACTCAAAAACATCATAAAAGAGCAATTAATACAAGGATGCTTTACAGAGGTACCGATGGTTCCATGGATCCAGGAGAATAGGGAAGCACAGGGATTAGTAATAGCTGGAAGTTTTACCCAACCCTAAATCCAAAGAAGATAAAAGAACAATGTTGTCAAGAGCCCAATAAAGGGTGAACACCTCCCATCACTCTCCAGAACAGCTTGCCACACAGTAGGAGCTCAATAAATACTTTTTGACTGGATGAATGACTGACTGAATAAAGCACATAATACCATTTTTATACACAAAATAGCTGAGGCTCAGAGTATAGAAATGATGAAGAATTTCTCATTTTTGTATAAATATATCACTTTGAAAGATGGCTCAAGGCAACAGTGTTTGCACAACCCATCTTTATAGAATGCCTGAATGAACAAACTAATAAATGACTTGCCCAAGATCAAACAGCTGGTAAATTCTGGAAAGAAACTTTGAAATCCCTAGTGTTATAACCCCAAGCACCACGTACATTTTTTCCATTATACATCACTGATCAGACATCCTACTAAAGGAAAAGGCACTCTGTATTATCTTAAGGCAACAAATTTCTATATATCCCAGGGTTTCTAGTTCATAAGAAGGAAATATACAAAATGACTTAATAGATAATAAAAAATATATTAAATTTATCTTCTGATGAAATACTGCCAATACTTCAAGTTAAAGACCTGACACCTTAATCATTATACAGTGATATGCTTGAAAACTTGATCTAACATATATGCTTAGCAATAATAGTTCAAACACATTAAACTACAAGTCCGTAATGTTTTTATGTAACGTCTCATAGTGTGTAGGTTCACAGCCCTGAGGAGTAATAGAAGAAAAAATTTCTTTAAAAATCATTCAGTTTTTCACACAATGCTTAATGGAAACAAACTTCCATCAGAGAACAGCATCTCCTTGAGGCAAGCATCCAAATAATGAAGCTGAGTTTGTTAATGAGGCATCTTTCTCCTCTACCAGACTTCAGCTGTTAGTGTTTCCTTGGCAACTTTACAGGGTAAATTTCCTGGGAGGCAGAGAAGCAGGAAACACACACAACCAGTTTTATAAACCTCCTTTCCTACAGAAGCCAGAAAAAGCCCTTTGTAGTCATTTTTTGAAATTAAAAAAGGAAAATATCTACACTTTTACTTTGACCACAGTCCAGCCCAAATCTGAATGTTCCATGAGCCACACAATTCTTTCATAAAAGAATAGGGGCACCTGGGTGGCTCAGTTGGTTAAGTGTCCGACTTCGGCTCAGGTCATGATCTCACGGTTTGTGGGTTCGAGACCCGCATCGGGCTCTGCACTGACAGCTCAGAGTCATGGGATCAAGATCTGCATCAGGCTCCATGCTCAGCATAGATTCCCTTTCTCTCCCTCTGCCCCTCTCCCCCACTCACTCTATCTCTCCATCTTTCTAAAAATATTGTTAAAAATTTAAAAATTAAAAAAAAAAAAAGAATGATTGAGCCTACATGGTGACTGTGCTGAACATGAAGAGCATGATGGTAAATAAGTCAAGGTCATAGCTTTCAAAGAGTTCTGAGTCTGGTGGGGAGTCAGAATGACAAAGACAATTTAGTCAGTATATGTATATTGTACACATAATAAGCACAAGGCATCACACAGAATTTGGTGTATGGGATCTAGAGGCTATGACATGGTTTCTCAGTTCAAGGATCTGTTCAATCAAAGAGTGTGTCAATCTAAGAGTAAAAGTAGATCTTTCAATCTAACAACATGAGGAAGAATTCTGAGAAACAAGTTGTTAAAATTATACTATACAAGTGTTTCAGGAGTAGATTTTATAGGGTGACAATAAGTTTCAGTATTTGTTTTTGAATGCATACTGGGTAAGTTTGTCCTAAGACCTTGGCTGGGTAACAAAATAACATTAACTGGGCACTGACTATACCAGACACAGTATAAACAGCTCTACTGTCTTACTACATAGCATCTTAGCTCCTTTAGATGTAATTTCCATCATTTTTAAGATGGAAGAGAGTCTTCTCAAAATCGCACAGCTAGTAAGTGTTCAAATCTAGAAAGGCTGACTCCAAAGGCAATGATTTCTAACAATTATGCTCTCTTAAATAAGTGGAGGTGTGGGGAGAAAACGGGGAGAACTTCCTGGGATGCCACATAATGACTTGAGAGAAACATATTTATTCAATATTTGTGGAACGAATGAATTGACTTGCAAACAGAATTTTTCTGAGGTGAAGTGGATCGTCTCTGATGGGAAAAAGAATAGCCTTGTTTGACCTAAAGATATGAGAGTGAATGCCACTGAATTTAGCAAAAAAGTACAATTCCAAAGATTTCTGGCATATTTTTTAATTTCAAAGCATTGTCCTCAAACTCACACCTAAACAGGAAATCTAAAATGTAGCAAAGACACAATTGTGCTAGTGTTGCATGGAACAGGGTTTTCTGAAGAAAGTACCAAAGAGAT
Source organism: Puma concolor (assembly GCF_028749965.1). NCBI lineage: Eukaryota > Metazoa > Chordata > Mammalia > Carnivora > Felidae > Puma > Puma concolor. Next base: position 37,743,645 of record NC_141673.1, on the reverse strand, counting down.
TTAAGGTTCTGCGCCTTTTCTATGAAATACCTTCTCTGAAACACTTTCCTTTATGAATGTTTTGTGTGTTACTTTTTCTTTTTCTATTCCCTTCCATATGGCTGAGGTGATAAAGGGAATCTTTTGCTGAATCCTGACTCAGTCTCTGTCAGCTCCTCTTTGCCAACTTTTATACACTGATGTATCCTTGTTATCTCAAACTCGACAAGTCCAAATCAGACATCATCTCCTCTCCTCCTCTGCAATTACTATGGTCAGCTGCCTCCCATTCAATTTCTTCCCCCAGTTCTTATGTTATTGGTCCTTCCAATAAACATTCAGTTGCCCGATCTGGATTTCTGGAGGTTCAATAAAGTCTTCCCTCATCCTGATATCTATATACCAAGCCAGTTCATTTTTCCTTCTAAAATATCTGCTCAGCTCAATCTATTGCCTACTTTTAATAACTACTGCATTCACTGCCTTAGTTTAGAATCTCATTTTATTTTTACCCCAACGTAGGCCTTCTCCAAAATAGTGTATTTTTTGAGTTATTTTTTCCACTCTCACACTCATACGATCTCATCTACTGAGAAGTGGTTCTCAAAGAGTGGTCTAGGGGCCAGTAGCATCAGCGTCACCGGCAACTTAGAAATATATTTTCTCCAGCTTTACTCCAGTCTTACTGAATTGGAAACTCTGCTTAACAAGCCCCCCAAGTAAGTCTGATGCAGGCTAAAGTTCGGTAACCGCTACTCTAGAAAGATGTGTTTCAAATACAAATATGTGTACATTATTCCCAAATTCAAAATTCTTAATAAAGTCCCCATTCTTCTTAGGAAGAAAAAATATCAAGTGTATTTATGCATGAGGTCTTTCATTATATCATTATGGACTACTTTTCTCATTTTACCTTTCACCACTTCCTCAAAGAACCCTTATACCCTTATCATAATGAATCCTGTACTTCCTTTGTTGTGTCAAGTGTTTTCTTACTTCTATGCTTCTGCATCACAGACGCTAGTGCCTAGAAAGCCACCTCCCTCCTCTGGATAAATCTTACCCTTTGAGATACACTGCAGGCATCACCTCCTCTCAGGAGACTTTCTTGAGTCCCTCAAATGAGACTGATGGTTCTGCTGTCATCCCCAGTATTCTGCACCTAACTCTATCACAACGTTATTACACTATTTTGTAAATGTCATTTTACTCATGTGTCTTTCCCATTCATTTGAGGGTTAAATCAGCTCAGTACTGTACTTATTACTTCTGTATCCTAAGAAATTACCACAAAACACAACCAATAAATGTTAGAGGAATTTGATACATTTATGTTGAATTTAGCTTCCTATGAATTCCTTCTGCAAGGAGAGGATGAGCTGATTGGCTGACATTAGTGCTTGGGACTGCTTTGAAATGTGCATTATCCTATAATAATAGATTTTCATTCTTATTACATATTTGTTTCATTAGTGTAAAGCAACCACTGAGGAACTGATTACCTTTGAATTTACTGCAGAAATTCAACTTCTGGATGACAAGAGTGATCAGATATTTTTGTTAACACAACAGAGGCACCATCCCAAGAGACCCTGCCTGAGCCCTTCAATTCTACCTCAAGTCTGCAAAATGCAGTACATATGAAAGAATAAATACTTCAGTGATTAGGAGAATAGGTTCAAGCCTATGTTCACTACTTACTAGCTGTGTGAACGTAGGCAAATTTATGTTCCTCATGTAAAATAAGTCAATCTATGTCCTAGTACCTATCTTAGGAGGACACTGGAATATTAATTGTGACTGTTCATGGAAAGTTACTTATTGACAACTTATAGTAAATATTCAATTAATATTAGTTATTACTATACATGAAATAACGCATCGACAAATTAGATTATAAACAAGTAAAATAAAGATAGGTTATCAACACAGATTACATGGTATACATTGAAACAGATATGGGTTATCAACACAGATTACATGGTATACATTGAAACAGATATGGATTAGAATACATATGGATAAGACCCAGATACAGATTAATTCTAGCTATAAATCTCCATTAGATTTATAGAATGTATTTTCCCTGAAAGGCAAAAGACCCTAAATTCTGTATTTTACCTCCTCAATGCACCCTACAATTTTTCAGGTATTTTTGTGGCTTTGGTTATTATAAATTTTCACCATTAGTTTTAAATATATAATTTTTATTCTTCTTACTAAAATTTGAGCAATCTTTTTGCTGAATAAAATTCATACCATCAACCTAAACACAACTTATTCCTCTTTCAGTGTGTGTTATCTGACATCACATATTTATGTACCAGAGTGGGCAGCTTTCAGCCTGTTCAAAATGTGCTATAGGAACTGAAAGAAAAGACCTGGCATTTAAAAGAGGATATCAATGCTATAATCCTAGATACACATAATTTATGGGAGATTTATCTATCAGCCTTTGTTGGTTGAGAGTCAGAGACTCAATTACTGTGATCTTAGTTTACAATTAAACCTCCAATTATATTATACTTAGTCTTCCCCTACCAGACACAAAACACAATAACTAGGAAAAAATACAATATCTTACCCTTTTAAAGTATTCGGTTTTATTTTTAACTCCATAAATAAGAGCCTAAAATATTTGCTGGGTTGAAAAACTAACTGGAGATTATCCTATCTAAGGTGATTTTTAAAAATACATCTATCCTTCCAACAACTATTATCTGGAATTTCATTAATTACACTAAAATACCTCAACACCATTTATCATTTTGACTTATAAATACTTGCAAGAAAGAATTGCTTGTGAACTGAAAACTAAAACAGAGCAAATAATTTATTAAAAAATATATGTATATTAAACAGATAATTCTAACAAATATCTAACTATCTCTCTCTCTTAATATATTTAAGTATTTGGCCAATTAACATTAATAGTTTTTAAGGTAATTACGAGAAGCTGGCAAGAGAGCAAATAAAATATTGTCAAATACATTAAGTTCACACTTTCAGAAAAGTTTGGCATGGGTTTGTCAGCTAAACGTTATGTATTGCATGTGCATACTTTAATTTTGGAAATGACAGCCATGGAGGAATCAGATAGAACTAGGGGAGAGATGAGAACTTGAAAACACAGGAATCAGTAGCACTATCTAAAATCAGATATGCAGGGCACCTGGGTGGCTCAGTCAGTTGGGCGTCCAACTTCGGCTCAGGTCATGATCTCAAAGTCTGTGAGCTCGAGCCCCGTGTCAGGCTCTGTGCTGAGAGCTCAGAGCTTGAAGCCTGCTTCGGATTCTGTATCTCCCTGTCTCTCTGCCCCTCCCCTGCTCAAGCTCTGTCTCTCTCTGTCTCAAAAATAAATAAAAACATTAAAAAAATCAGATATGCAAAATTTTCAGAATGGAGTCTAATCTGAATCTAAGGGATATGCAGACAAATTCCTTTTGCATTGCTATTTACTTTGGCAGGAAAAAAAATTACCAAGTTCTAAATCATAAGAAGTAAATTTCAAATTCATTTCCTATTTTTTCTGCTTTTGAAATGATGAATGATGATTAGAATGGTAACTAGAAATAGCAATTAAAACATATGATTTCTCTACTTTTCTTCTGGGCAGCTCCATTTCAACTGATGCTACCAAAATTCTTATATGAATCAATGTTTACAATATCTGTATCATATTCTCAAAATACTATTAAATGAAAGGAAATGAACTCACTGAAATGAGAACATAAAATGCATTGATGTTATGCTGCTAAATTAATTGAGATTACAATATAATGCAAGAGTCTTCTAACTTGAAGACTTAAAGAGTCAATGACAGAATGTTCTATAATCAGTTTATGCTCTATAGACAGCCTTGTTTTCTTCTATTCATTTGATCGGATTCCCTAAATAAATAAATAAATAAATAAATAAATAAAGCCAAGCTTCACATTTATAATATGCTTTGATTTACTATGATTTAAAATATTTTGTATTCAGATCTTTCTTTTCCTTCATATTTCTGGAATATATTTTTCACTATTAATTATTCTTCTCAGATGTAACAGAACATTCAACTGAGCCACACAGCCAGGTTAAGAATTCCAAAGTGAACAGAACACTAAGTCTCCTGGGATTAGTGCAATAACAAAGAAGTATGAATATTTCTCTTGCTTAAAGCCACCCAGACAGAAAATGCAGACAATCCTCCATTTTGCATGGCACAGTGTTAGCTGAAACTGGTAGATATAAGAACCATGTCCTGACTTTGCATGGCTCTGTGGTAACTCAGCTACTGTATAAAGCAAGGACACCACTCTCTGGTTCTGACACCCACTGGTTTCAGGTAACACAGTACATGTAAACTAAGGACTGCCTACAGTTACGTTGTAATGGTACATCAGTCTTTATTTCTTTGCCTCCAGCATCCCCAAAACTGGATTGTGAATCCTGAATGCATAATGCAGTGGCTATGTATAACCCAATATTAAAGTTAAAAACTGTCTCAATTTTAGTTTGGCCCAAAACCAGAAACAATGTTATGGTGACAAATATTCCCACATCCTCAAGCAAGGAGCTACACCAGGCCATGCTAGTATACTATTAAAAAAAAAAAGTTTCTGCCAAAATTCACAGGCATCTTGTCTTAAGGGGGGCATTATTGGTATATTGGGTAAGAAAATCTTTCTATACATATATTCTACTATAATGAAAACACTTAACATGGGATCTAACCCCTTAAAATTTTAAGTATATATTACTATAGGCATATGTTACACAAGTCCCTGGAACTTACTCACTTTGCATAACTGAAACTTTGTACTTGTTGATTAGCAATTCCCCATTTCCTCCTTTCCAGAGTCCCTGGAAACCATTATTCTCTGTTTCCATGACTTTGACTATTATAGAGACCTCATATAAGTGAAATTATGCAGAATCAGTCCTTCTGTGACTGGCTTATTTCACTTAGCATAAAGGCTCAAGCTTCATTCATATTGTTGCATTTGGCAGGATTTCCTTCTTTTTTAAAGCCATATAATATTTCATTGTGCATACATATGTATTAATGTGTGTGTGCACAGTATATGTGTATATATGCACATGTGTAAACATATATTTTCTTTATCCATTTATCTATTTAAAATTTTTCCACATTTCTACATAAATTGTGCTACACCGAAATCTTTTCAAGATCCTAATTTTAATTCTTAATTGGATAAATACCCAGAAGTGAGACTGGTAGATCACATGGTAGTTCTGTTTTGAATTTTTTGAGGAACCTCCATACTGTTTTTGATAGCAGCTGCACCATTTTGCATTCCTACCAACAGCGTACAGGGTTCCAATGTTTGCATATCTTCACCGACATTCGTAATCTTCTTCATGCACAATGCAGTATCTTTGCCTTCAGGATGTGTGGCAACTTCAGACATGGGCACTAAAGCACATCCCTATTTCTTTGATTTTTGTTTTCAGTTTATTTATTACAAAGACAGTGCACAGAAGAGGCAGAGAGAGAGAGAGAGAGAGAGAGAGAGAGAGAGACAATCCCGAGGAGGCTCCACACTGTCAGCGCAGAGCTCAATGAGGGATTCGAACTCATGAACCATGAGATCATGACCTGAGCCGAAATCAAGAGTCAGATGCTTAACCGACTGAGCCACCCAGGTGGCCCCCTATTTCTTATTCACTTACCCCAACAAACAGACAGACAGACAGACACACACACACACACACACACACACACACACACACACACAATATCCTGAAGACCATATTTGGGCTACACAGGTGGGAGTACATGCTGAAAGGTAGTTGACCCAAGAGACTTCCTAGAAGGGTTAAGTAACTTAGCCTAGGGATGGATAAGTGGAATTTCAGGGAATAAGAAGTGTATTGATTTCTTATTGTTGCTGTAACAAATTAGTACAATTTAGTGGCTTAACACAACACACATTTATTCTCTTACAATTCTGGAGGTCAGAAGTCTAAAAATCAAGGTGTTGGCAGGGCTGCGTTTCTTCTGGAGACTTTGGAGAGAACTCTTTCTTGCCTTTTCCAGATTCTAAAGGCCATCTGCATTCCCTGTTCCATGGCCCCACTTTCCAACTTCAGAGAGCAGAACTCCAATCTCTGTTCTACCTTTACATCTCCTTTTTCTGATTCTAATCCTCTTTCCCCCCTCTTATAAGGCCCGTTAATGATTACAGGAACTCATCCAAATAATTCAGAACCATCTCTTCATCTCATACTTGAAATGTCCCTTTTACCACATAAGGTGACATATTCACAGGTTCTGGGAATTAAGAGGCGAATACCTTTGGAGGTTTTCTATTCAACCTACCGGAAGGGGATATTAAAAATATAAGCCAGAGTAGGCTTAGCCTGTATCACAGGAACTGTAAGGATATCTCATATTCAAAACAAACAACACTTTCTGACCAACCCAGCCAGAAGTGACCTCTTCATCCACTGACCTTCCATTATATTTTTTTTCATGTACAAATTGTCATACATTGTTTTCTTTTTGTATAAAATTTTAATTTCCTTAGCAGAGATTTATCTACACCTCTCCATGTTCTATAATCTCTTGATAAATATGTCAATTCAAAAACCCCAAATTCAAGGAAGGATGCTTGGAGTATACAGTTGTCTGTGCAGTGGAAGCAAGGTGTTCTTAAAGCCTCTACCAAAAAGGATTCCCCTTTAGGTCCCATTACTCATCATTCTCCTATTCTAAGGCACTGAAACCTAAGACATAATTAAAAGATAACTCATTATTGGAATTAGTCACTAACACTAAGTGAATCATTTCAACATATTCTAACCCATCTTAAGTACTTCCAGCACAAACTCATTGGGAGGAAGTACATTACGTTACTCATTCTTTTACTGTCTACGCTGCATTTGCTAAGCATCTTGAACACAAAATAAGATTACTTCAACAAGTACCTACTGATGGATAATAGCTCAAAGCAAACTTTAATCAGTCGTAGAGAAGAAACAATTCATTTCAGACCCAAGGAAAGAATTCCGTAAGGAAGAAAGTTATCAAAAAGGGAAAGAGAAGAAAAAAAGATACACCTCCCTTCTTCCACAATATTAGGAGTTTTTTTAAGCTTATTTATTTATTCTAAGAGAGAGAGAGAGAGAGAGTTAGAAGGAGTAGCAGAGAGAGAGGAAGACAGAAAATCCCAAGCAGGTCCCATGCTGTCAGCACAGAGTCAGACACAGGGCTCAAACTCACCAACCGTCAGATCATGACCGGAGCCAAAACTAACAGTCAGATGCTTAACCGACTGAGCCACCCAGGCGCCCCTTCCACAATATTGTTTAGTATGTCTTTGGACACTGTGGTAGAAAGACTCTAAAATGGCTCTCAATGATTTCATGTTCTGGAATTCATGCCCTTGTGTAATCCCTTCCCCTTGAATGTAAGCTGGACCTAGTGAAAATGTGATAAAAATAATGGGATGTCACTTCTGAGGTTAGGTTAGGTTTTGAAAAAATTGTGATACCTCTCTCTCTCTTTCTTTCTCAGAACCCTCTAGAGGAAGCTGCCACATTGTGAGCATCCCTGTGGGGAGGTCAATGTGACAAGAAACAAAACATCTCGTGCCAACAACCAGCTGGGGACTGAAGCTTGCCAAGCTCATGCAAGTGAACTGAGAAGCAGTTTCCCCCTCACTTGAGCATGACATTTCTGCAGCCCTGGCTAATATTTTGATTGCAGCTTCAGGGGAGACCTTGGGTCTGAGGACCCAGCTAAACTTCACCAAACCTCTATCCACAGACACCGTGAGGCAATAAATGCTGTTGTTTTAAGCCACTAAGTTTTGAGGCTTACAAAACTGTGTAATTGTTTACAAAAGACTAGATAGCTAATACAGCAAGTAAACCCAATATTCATAATTTCTACTTTATCATTCAATTTTACATATTCTCCATATAAGTGCTCTTATAAAACAAAAATACTGCACAAGATTAAACTTTTTATACTAATAAATCCAGAAATAATAAGCATTCTTCTATTTTTTATGCATCTGTACAACTGTAATTATATTTTTAAAATCAAAGCAATGTTTGGGGGAAAAAACACTAAGTGATCAATTGATTAGCTGCATCATTGATACTTATCACTATGAATCATAAAAAAGTATGCATAACTCACAATATGCCTTCTTCCAAACACATTTCCATTGTCTTGGCCATTTCTGAATACTTAAAGATTCTTAAATTTCTAAGAAAAACATTTTTTTTGGTGATGATTACTACAAGGTTGAGTTTTGATACCTCAAAGCCTTGTAACTATAGTTACAATATGGAATCTTATAAAGAAAAAGCAGTTTCTTTTCAATTATGTATGAACAACTTAGTCAAATTGACACAGCAGAATGTTTTAAAACCACTGTGATTTTTAGCTACTGAATATACCATCAGAGCAGATGACTCATACTTTATTTTTAACCTGAGATATTTTACAACAGAGATTAAAAATACTCCTCATTCAATGTCTGACCATCTAATAAAAATATGAGCATATCCATCCAATTCATCTCTACCTAGTGCTTTAGTAATAAATAAGGCAGTTTAAAAACATCCTTTTGAGGAAGCACTATAAAGTACAAACGACACTAAAATTCCTTATAAAGAATTCCCCTTTATATGAGCATTTACAATGATCCGGACTCTTCTGCACGCGCGCGCGCGCGCACACACACACACACACACACACACACACACACACACACACACAAACCAGCCAGAAACATTTTAAAAACATTTTCCTAAAAACCCTTATCTTTCTGCTCAAATGATCACCATCGATTCCCACTTCTTCTAAATGGTTTTGCATTTTATATCCCCAACTCATTTCCTTAGGCAACTCCTTGACCTCATTCCTTATTTCCAGGACTATTATGTAATTGTCTGAACAAGCAGGGTCCCCCAAAATGTGAGACAAATTTATCCAGAAGTCTGCACCGAAAAAATAGACTAGGAAGATAATCTAATTTCAACATCTTGTGGTTCTGTGTCATATAGTTTGGTGGTAGTGTTAATATGTGGCGTTGGACAGTGTAATTAGGGAATATGAGCTTTCGAGCCAGAATCCCTGGGTTTCAATCTAGCCAGATATGGAACCTTAGGTTAGTTACTTAATATCCCTGTGCTTTCCTGTCTCACATATAAAACTTCTGTAATAGTACCTGTCTCACAGGGCGGTAGGGAGAGTAAATGACTGTGCATAGCAACCGAAAACAAGGGTTAGCTGGTAGCAGCACAGGCAGCAAAAGCAACTGCAGGCTTAGTCACGCAATATTGCTTTGATGTATTTTGTTTTAAATTCTGAATTACATACTGACAGAGTAAAAAAAAAAGTCTGGCCTTTCAATTTTACCAGGTTTGTGGCCTCCAGGCTCTGCATCTCATCCAATCATGAGGACGTGGTGACATAATTTCATCAGGAGACAATGTGACTGAATGAAAAGGAAAAAAGACTGACATATTTAAATATTGGCATACTTAAACCCTGAATATTTGACTTACAAAATCATGAAATAACCAAGCTTCTCTTATGAAGCAGAGGCATAAGGCAGGGTTAATAGATCTCACGATATTTTTACAGGTTTAGTGAGACCTAAAATTAAGCAGGATCTCTTCAAGTCTTCTTGCATTTCTCGGCTTCAGCAAAACTTTTTGTGTTAACACACATTACTGTGCTTTCACTTCTTTGAAGCTTACTTTTGAACAAGCAATTTCTCAAGCCATAGCATGTTTTCAATTCTTCTCTCAAAAAAGGAATTAAAAATGTTTTGGACACTTTTTGGAAAACAGACAATAAAAAAGTTAACCTATTAAAATAGGATCTAATTAGTCTTGACCTATTTGATCTCCTGCTATGTTTTTCTACACAAGATGAAAAGATATTCTTTTAGCCTTAAACCTCATATACTTAAAAGGAAATAACGTTCTATCTTTTCAATTTGATTGTTTCTTTTGAGAAGCAAGATACTGTTTGCCTGTGAAAGTAAAAGATTTTAATCTTAAATGTGGATTTATTGTGAATCTAGAATAATTTTTTGTGGTTAAAATGAATCACAGACAGACATTACCTAATACAGAAGTGGCAGGCTTACATAGAAAATGTAGACTGTCCCTTGAATTTCTAAATTTTCTCTAATGAATATGTTTTAATTGTGTAATGAATTAAACATAGAAAGGAAGACAATCTTTTCCTCTCTCTCCCTTTGGAGGTCTTATCAGAAAGTTATCAGAAAATTTCTCAGTAAATCATTTTTAAAACCTTAAGGCTATTTGGAGTCACTAAATGTTATACCATATGGTAAGTTACAGAAAATTATGCTAAATTATTTAAAAACTGATTCACAAAATACAATTATTTACTCTAGTTACAATTCTTTCCCCTTACAATTCTCAGCTCAGACTAGGAAGAGATATTTAATTAGTCTGGGGAAGGAAAGGAAAAGAGGATAAATTAAATAAGTTGGATTTATAATTATGATGAGGTTTTTTTTTTTTAATTTTTTTTTCAACGTTTATTTATTTTTGCGACAGAGAGAGACAGAGCATGAACGGGGGAGGGGCAGAGAGAGAGGGAGACACAGAATCGGAAACAGGCTCCAGGCTCTGAGCCATCAGCCCAGAGCCTGATGCGGGGCTCGAACTCGCGGACGGCAAGATCGTGACCTGGCTGAAGTCGGACGCTTAACCGACTGCGCCACCCAGGCGCCCCTATGATGAGTTTTAAGGCCACTTCAACTGAAAAATCTATACATAATTATATCACACTATTGGATTTAGATTTACGTTATTCAGAAGAGGATAATTTACACTTTTTGGTAATAACATTAACCTAGAAACCGCAAGAGAACATGGGTTGTCCTCACTAAAATGAAAATCAATCAATAGAAAAACTTCCAGAATGTTACAAATGCTCTCACATTGTCTCACTATTCAGCACGTTTCCTCATGGCCAAGGCTTTGTTTTGTTCACTGGTCACTTTACAGGTATCTGGGTCAGTGTCTACAGGTACTCAATAAGTGAGATTGAATGACTGGATGAATATACTATTTTAATTCAAATTAGGTTACAATGATCAATCAAGGAAGTATGTGAAATTAATTTTTAAATACCTTCATCTATGGTGTTTGGAATTTGCAATACAGAATACTATAACCAATGCGATAAGAATAATCCTATTCAGATAAATTTGTTTAATGACATTTTTAAATAAGCCATATTATATATATACATATATTTTCATATAGGCATATATATTTCTACACACACATATATCTTCATATATATACATATACATTTATACATATACATATACTCACATACATACACATAGGCTTTTACATACACAATCATGCGCACACATTTTCATATACACAGACAAAGGTAAATATGTTACACACACACACTATTAGTGGAAAAATATTTCCATTAGTGGAAAAGAAGATTCATTCCATTTCTTCTTTAAAGTAGCAGCTTTAAGTAGACTGGATCTAAGTTGTTTGTTGCATGTTCCATGATAATTCCCATGTATCATAATAAATGCATTTGAGCAAAAGGGACTTTACTATAAATACTGGGAAAGCTAAGATATTTGCTATCCATGAGTAACTCTGAAAACAAACTTATTTCTTCCAACTCAGAAAAGCCTTTAAATCGGTATTCTACTATCAAAGGATATAAAGAATCAGATTATAGATCTACTATAAAACAACATAAAGACTTCAGAAATAAAACATGATAGGATTCAAGAAATTAAAAGAAATCACTAAAGATGATATATAGAGTAGAAACGTTTTTTAATGGGAAAATTAACTACCCATATCCTCAAACATTAATAAAAGATAAAACAGGATCAATTTGACTTGTATTTGATTTGTTTCAGTAGCAGTTTAAAAATCTGATAGGGTTGGAGCACCTGGGTGGCTCAGTTGGTTAAGCATCCAACTCTTGATTCTGGCTGAGATCTGATCTCACAGTTCATGTGATGGCCCCATTTCAGGCTCTGTGAAGATAGCACGGAGCCTGATTGGGATTCTCTGCCCTTCCCTCACTCATGCTCACATTCGCTCTCTCTCTCTCTCTCTCTCTCTCTCTCTCTCTCTCTCAAAACAAATAAATATTAATTTTTTTTTAAATCTGCTAGGATTGAGCAGACCCTACTCTGGTATACATTATATGAAACATTTTATTTAAAAAATATAAGTAAGGGTCACCTGGGTGGCTCAGCTGGTTGAGCATCTGACTTCAGCCCAGGTCATGATCTCGCAGTTTGTGGGTTTGAGCCCTGTGTTGGACTCTGTGCTGACAGCTCAGGGCCTGGAGCCTGCTTCAGATACTGTGTCTCCCTCTCTCTGCCTCTCCCCTGCTCATGCTCACTCCCTCTCACAAATAAATAAACATTAACATTTTTAATTTAAATAAATATAATCTACATAAAAATTATTTTATTTTTAAATGATTTTAAGATTGTGTAAACACTAATTTTTCAATAGATATTTCCTTCTTGTTTTAAAATTTTTTCCCCAACATTTATCATAAACATTTTATGTATCAAAAATTGTGTAGTGGTAAAATTACTTTGTTCATAGTAGTCATGTAAGCCCTTATCCAGAATATAGAAACATAAAAATTATTGTAAACTCCCTAAAACAAAAGTTAGCTTCTCCCTTGATCATTAGAATCAAGTGTAGATTAAGTGTAATCTAATTACAAAATGTAAAAAGAAACAAATTATTGGATTCTAAGATGATTCCATAAAGATAAAAGAATACCTTTAGTGGTTTTTATCACTATCCTTTATAATTGTCTTACAACATTAAATGATATTAATTATTGTATCTTAATATACATTTCTTAGCCCTGAACCATCCTCTAGGTATCTTCCTGTCTTTCCTGCCTTTTAGTCCATCTTTTAGTAGAAGCAAAGGTATATTAGCTTCCTATATCTTCAATTACTCAATACCAAACCTGTTTCTGCTTCTACAAATTCTACTGAATTTTATCTTGCCAAAGGCACAATGATCTTTACGTATGTCTAAATAATTTTTTTTAATTTTTAATGTTTATTTTACTTTTGAAAGAGAGAGACAGAGTCTGAGTGGGGGAGGGGCAAAGAGAGAGAGTGAGACAGAGAACTTGAAGCAGGCTCCAGGCTCTGAGCTGTCAGCACAGAGCCTGACTTGGGGCTCAAACCCACTAGACATGAGATCATGACCTGAGCCGAAGTCGGACCCTTGACTGACTTAGCCACGAAGGCGCCCGTTAATAAAATTCTTATTAGATGTCCACACGACTATAACATGGTTGAATCTTCACTCCTTGAAATTTTAACCTATGAAACTTGCTTCCATGAAAATATTGGACTTTCTCCTAGTTCTAACCCTATCCCCAATGACCACTCCTCAGATTCTTTCATGCCTGTCTCTACCTGAAACTAGTGTCCCTCAAAATTAAATCCTTGACCCATCTGTCTTCTTACTCTGTGATTCCCCTGGAGGATCTCATCCATTTATAGGGAAATAATTACCAGCAATAGTGTACTGATGATTCCTGAAACTTTATCTGTCCTGTGGCTTATTGTCACTGAGAAATCTCAAATGTAATGTATCCAAACTGAAGTCTTCATCTTTTCTTCTCAACTGACCCTCCCACCTCAATTAATAATACCACCATTCATCACCCAGATCAGACTTTGTAGAACCCCTGGATGATTCCTTTCTCCATCACATCACCCAGGCCTTCTAATTTTACCTCTTAAGTAAGTCTCAAATTCTGTGCCCATCTTTCCAGATGTGAAATACAGAAATACAGATTCTACATCTTATCCAAAAGTTTCTGATTCCGTGGGTATAGGAATAAAAATCTGCATTTCTAGCAAAGGATGTTGGTTTTTGTAGGATGGGTAAAATCTGAGGTGTACAGGCTGTGTATAGACTATAGATAAGGAGTCATCAAAGAATAAAACAGGGAACTAATAATGGTGCTAGGCATGTGAAATCAATCCTATAACATTTGGTAAAACACCGGTTTAGAAGGTAGTGGAGAGGACATGTACAAATTTAAAGATCCCATTATCATTCTATCCAGTCTTTTCTTAGCTGTATTCCTCAGAAAAATATATTTTTTTCTCTTTTTTCAAGATTTTTGTTGTATCTTATTGTTGGAGAAGATTATATCCTTTATTTAAAAAAAAAAAAAAAAGACAACAGGCCCAAAATGGATTTGCTTATGCTAAACCCTGTATCAATACTGAACCAAGACTTCTCCCAGAAATGAAATCTTACTTAAACCAGTCAATCAGGAATCTCCTGATCAGCACTAGTTAGGTAATATTCATGGCAGACCCTTATAATCCCCTAAAACAAAAGTAACTTTGAAGTAATGAACTCACTTTTTTGCCTAGTATAACCTCTTTGTTCCTGCTCCCTTCCTTTTATAGCTATAAGAGTCTTTAATTTTGTACTGCTCCTCAGAGCTCCTTCCTATAAATTAGATTGGATGCTGCCCAATTTGAATCAATGTTTGCTCAAGTAAACTCTTAAAATGTATAATATGCCTCGGTTTATATCTTAACAGTTCTTAGTGTCGAAAGACAAAATCAAAGGAGACCCCCGATCTCCCCGCCTCCCAAGCTCCTGGAGCAAGGAACAACCAGACATGGATGGGTACCTGTTGAGCCTCTTGAGCTCACTGCTTTCTCACTGCCTCAAGGGGTCCTAAGTCCTTTTCGGATCCTCTGCAGCTTTGCGTTATGAACTTTCAGACTCTGAGAATTTCTTTTTCTGGACTGGACCGTGAAACCAACTGGGCCTGGACGGGTCTGACTTAGAACCAGACTGGGTTCAGGGTTGGACTGGGTCCTACAAAGAAACGGGACCGGTCCAAGTTCAGGCAGGAACTGGCTTACAAACTGGACCAGATCCAGTACTCTGCCTAGAAACCAGACCAGGTCCGGCATTGAACTACTTCCGGCTTAGAAACCAGATCCTGTCCAGGGTCAAATTGGGTCCCACTCAGAAACCAAACCAGGTCCAGAGTCGTTCTGGTCTACAATCATTCTTGGTACGACTTAAAGCTGCGCTGGGTCGAGTGCAAAACCTCAGGTGAGTAAAATTCTACTTCGAGGCTGAACGAGCAGGTTAAACTTATCAAAGATAGTCTTGAATTACAGAGGCCTGTAATTTATGAGCTCATCCATTTATGAGCTGCCCTACAGAAAAAGGGGTCTCAGCCAAAAACTCACCATAAAGGATAAAGGGTAATTATTTTTCCTAGTCTACAGTTTATCATTACTAGGATGAGATCTGCTCATTCCAGAGTCTGCAGACTAGATTCTGGGAAAAATGGCAGAAGCTGGCAAAGGGTAAGAATTCTTACCAAAGCCAGCTCTCCTAGATAGCTATCTGTGTGCCTGGTTGAGAGAGGAAGGTGAAATTTTATGTTCCCTTTTCCTTTCCAAATTCAGATTGGCTGGCAAAAACAAAAACAAAAACAAAAACAAAACAAAACAAAACAAAACAAAAAACCCACCATAGATATAGATAATAGATGATGTAGATACAGATAGATAAATGTAGTTATAAATATATAGATGTAGATATAGACATATAGAAATAGATATAGATATAACTTCTCTTTAAATTGTGACCCCTGAATTTGCTTTCAGGCTTTCAAGTATTCATTGGTTGTGGATCCTTTCTCTTTCCTGAACAGCTTTGACCTCTTGTTCGACTTGTTTTGTCTCCTGAGAAATTTTTTGACAACTCTCAGGTTGAGGACCACAAAATTATGGCTGGACAGAAATGTGAGTTATTTTCCATTTAGGGGTAGGATCCTACTGACCCTGATCTTTGGGAGTGGCTTGTATCTTAGGAAAGTAATATCTTTTGCACCCTCTCTGGGGAGCCACTGTGTTTAAGGAGTTGTTCAGTGCTGCCAATGAAGTCCCCAGGTAAGGGCCAAAATGACCAAAAAAATGGATTTTTTTTCTTTGCCATAAATGCTAAGTCTGACCTTGTTACATAAAATCATTTGGCTTTTTGGGATATTCTCTGGGGACCACAGTTAACTCAGAAAGCACAGTAAGCCTATCTAACCACAAGGGCAACAAAATTGCACTTGACATGTAAATGAAAATATTTTTAAAAATTACAATTGTTAAGGACAAATTTTAACTCAATATATGTCTATTGCTTTCAAATTTAAAAAAGGTAAAATTCCTGTTCTTATGCTTTTTAAAAATGTTTTCTTCTGTTAAATATAAAATTTATCATAGCTTGTGAAACATAAATGATGAGCTTATAAGAAAAATATATAGAACCTGAAAACTTTTTCTGTCCAAAGGTTTTTTTTTTGTTTGTTTGTTTTTTTGGCACATTCCACAGCATATGGTTTTGGAACATGTGTTTCAAAACAATTTTATGTCACCATGTAAAAGATTACTAGTTTCACTTCTGGCATTGTGCATTATGTTTGAATTTACATTTCAGTTTCATTCAGTGTTCAGAATGATATAAAAAGCAAGTGATGGTTAAAATTTACCACAGAAATATTTCGGAGAACAATTACCAATAACAACCAAGAAGAGAAAGAGAGAAGGAGAGAAAGAAAGAAAGAAAGAAAGAAAGAAAGAAAGAAAGAAAGAAAGAAAACATAAAATTTAAATAAATTAGTTGGATATAAAAATTGAGTGAAAAAAATTTGAATGGAAATAAATTTCACTGAGAATGCTCAAAATATGAATTTCCTATATTTTTTGTACTTTAAAAATCAATAAAATGTTATCTACAAGTTGTTCCCAAATTGGAGTGAAAAAAAAAAATCTGGAAGATAAAGCAGAGACTGCTATGGAGAGTTGGGTAAACTCATCAAGAATTTTGAACAAGTAAAAGTGTTCAAGATTTTGAGATTGATAGCCTGGATTCTGGGGTAATATTGTGTCCTCCAGTACTTATGGGCAAGGTGGCAAATTACCCCACTCTGAATCTCACTTCCCTCATCTGTGAGATGAAGACCATCGTGAGAGCCCTGCACAGGACTGTTGGGCAGATTAAATGAAATGCTCCAAGTAGAATTGTTGGCACAGTGCCTGGCATTCAGTCATCATGTAACAAAGGTCATCTCTTACCAAATGTGACTGTCATAGATGTTGCTAATACTACTACTTGTAGGTGTTGGTAGAAACACGGTGCCCTCCTTTCGGGGTATGGGTCAAACTGATCCATGCATTTTGAGGGATTCGGAAGGATAACATCTTGAAGGAGCTACGTAATGCTGGCACTGTTACTTCATCCACACCATTTCCAGGCAGCAAGATTTAGGGGGTTAGAGCCTAGGCTCTCTTTCAGACTATTTGGGTTCAAGTCCTGTCCAAAAACTTGCAAAATGCATTATCTTAGTTACTTAACCTCTTTATTTATCTATTAAACAAGGAGAAAACTGATGGGTGACTAAATGGATTATTGTGAAGTGTATATAGCACATGTCACATAAAACGTGTAAACAGTTTATGAAGCATAGTCAGTGATCAGTAAGTAAATATCAGGGGCGCCTGGGTGGCGCAGTCGGTTAAGCGTCCGACTTCAGCCAGGTCACGATCTCTTGGTCCGGGAGTTCGAGCCCCGCGTCGGGCTCTGGGCTGATGGCTCAGAGCCTGGAGCCTGTTTCCGATTCTGTGTCTCCCTCTCTCTCTCTGCCCCTCCCCCATTCATGCTCTGTCTCTCTCTGTCCCAAAAATAAATAAACGTTGAAAAAAAAAAAATTAAAAAAAAAAAAAGTAAGTAAATATCAGTCACTGCCCAATATTCTACCATTCTCCTGTTCTTTTTTTGCAAAATAATAATAATAATAATAAAAGATCTCAATTAAAACTAGAGGTGTATTATTTAGGCTTCACTTTATCAGTCACATAACTGTTCTGATAAACCCTGAACTGTACTTTTTCTGATTTCAGTTAACTTCATAAAAATAAACTTAGTTTTTATGGCAAGGTAAAAAGAATAAAAAAGACAGTGGCTAGAAGCTTAGATTAACAAGAGTTGGATAAGTAAGGAAAGAAAGAGAAAGAACAGCAGACTGGAAACTTGAGAAAGTGAGAGAAAACGTGGGATGTAAGCAGGCATTTCCTATCACTTGCTTCTTAGCAGCTGGTTGCTGGAGATGAATAAGAAAAATAGGGCAGCTGGCAAACACCCGGAGTGTAGCTTCTTTCTCTGAGACCCACCCCCACCACAAATGGTACTGTGACTACTCTTGTCTAGTGCCATACTCTAGCCCAGATTTTGCAAGTTGATGTAATTCTGCACACACACCCCTTCAATATGCAAAAGTGCTATAGCATGTCCCAGGCTAAATGTATCTTTTCCCAGTCCATTTTCTTTCCCAGCTACTACTCTCTTTCTTGCCATTGATAGCCAAATTTTTAACGTTGTCTCCACTAGTTCCCTTCACTGTATTGCATGATAGCATGCAATGAGTACAACTCCCATCTGCCTTCAAATACCTCCACTCCCAGAAAGCCAATCTTGTTGACATCACCCAATTATTTAAATACATTTTACTATGTCAGTGGCATCTCCTGGAGGTGTTCGCATCCTTTTTTAAAACACTGAGATTTATAGAACACACTAAAAATCTTGGGTTTTATCCAAAGTGCCACAGGAAGCCACAAAAAGATTTTTGGGGGGAGGGCAAGGCTCCAAATACAGTACAATATCTGAGTTTTAATCCTACTTCCCTGGTGTATTCTTCTCAAACAAAAGTTGTCATGGACTGAATGTCTGCATCTCCCCAGAATTCATATGTTGAAGCCCTCCACTCCCCTCCCCACAGTGTGCTAGTATTATGAAGTGGAGCTTTGTGGACAAGATTAGGTGAAGATCAGGTCCTGAGAGTGAAGTTCCATGATGGGACTCCTGCGCTTATAAAAAGGAGACACAGAGCTGTCCCTATTTCCTCCGTGTGAGGATACAGGAAAAAGGCAGCCGTCCAAAAGCAGGAAGAGGGTTTTCACCAAGCACAAAATCTGCTAGTACCTTGATCTTGGACTCCCAGTCTCCAGAACTGTAAGAAGTAAATGTCCCCATGCTACAATAAAAGCACCATTTTGCTCCGAAAAAAAGAAATTATAAATAGAGCAATAAATAAGCAGCCTGCCTATGGCATTTGTTCTGGCAGCCTGACCTCAGACAGGTATTCCCCAGGGTTTAGTTCGAACCCTCACCTCTTCTTCTCTACACTTTTCCCCCCCAGGGGTCTCTATCCAGGTCCGTGCTTTAAAGGCTATCTATGTGTGTCAATGAATTCCACATTTGTGCATTTTGCCCGCAAAGGTTCCTCTGAACTCCAGATATTTGAAACAATACGCCTATTTGACATTTTACTGGGCATGTCCCAGACACCTCAAACTTGTCTATTTTTTTTCCTTTTCTTGTTATTTAAGTTTTTTTTAATTCCAGTTAGTTAACAAACTGTGTTATGTTAATTTCAGGTATAGAAAATAGTAATTCAACACTTCTCTACATCACCCTGTGCTCATCATGACATAATCCCCATCACCTATTTGAACCCATCCCCCACCCTCCTCTTCTCTGAGCACATCAGTTTGTGCTCTATAATTAAGAGTCTGTTTATTGATCTCTCTCTCTCTCTCTCTCTCTCTCTCTCTCTCTCTCTCCCCACCCCCACTATCTATCTCTTATTTTTCCCCTTTGCTTGTTGGTTTTCTTTCATAAATTCCACATATGAGTGAAATCGTATGGTAGTTGTCTTTCTCTGACTTATTTTGCTTAGCATTATACTCTCTAGCTCCACCCATGTCATTGCAAATGGCAAGATTTCACTCTTTTTTTATGGCTGAATAAGATTCTATTTATATATAATCTTTTCTTCATCAATTCATAAATCAATGGACACTTGGGCTGCTTCCATATCTTGGCTTCCATATGTTGGCAATTATAAATAATGCTGCTATAAACATAAGGGTGCATTGATCTCTCTGAATGAGTGTTATTATATTCTTTGGGTAAATACGCAGTAGTGTGACCTCTGGATCATAAGGTAGTTCTATCTTTAACTTTATGAGGAACCTCCATACTGTTTTCCACAGTGGCTGCAACAGTTTGCATTCCCACCAACAGTGCACAAGTTTCCTTTTTCCCCACATCCTCACCAATACCTGTTGTTTCTTGTGTTGTTGATGGTAGCCAATCTGACAGGTGTTAGATGATATCGCACTGTAGTTTTGATTTTTATTTCCCTGATGGTAAGTGATGATGAGCATCTGTTAATGTGTCTGTTGGCCACATTCTTCTTTGGAGAATGCCTGTTCATCTCTTCCACCCATTTTAATTGGTTTATTTGTTTTTGGGTGTTGAGTTTTACAAGTTCTTTATATATTTTGAATACTAACCCTTTATTGTATATGTCATTTGAAAATATCTTCTCCCTTTCCATAAAGCTACATTTTAGTTTTGTTGATTGTTTCCTTTGCTTTGCAGAAGAAGCCTTTTATTTTGATGTAGTCTTAATAGCTTATTTTTACTTTTGTTTCCCTTGCCTCAGGAGACATGCAGAAAGAAGAGGCTACGGACAATGTCAAAGAAGTTACTGCCGGTGTTCTTTTCTGGGATTTGTATGGTTTCCTGTCTCACGTTTAGACCTTTAATCCATTTTTGACTCATTTTTGTTTATGGTGTAAGAAAGTGGTCCAGTAACACTATTTTGCATGTGGCTGTCCAGTTTTTCCAACACCGTTTGTGGAAGAGACTGTCTTTGTCCCATTGGATATTCTTACATGCTTTCTTGAAGATTAATTGACCATATAATTGTGGATATATTTCTGGATTTTCTATTTTATTCTATTGGTCTCTGTGTCTATTTTTGTGGCACTACCATAGTGTTTTGATTATTACTACATAATATAACGTTTATAACTTTTACAATATAACTTGAAGTCAAGAGTTGTGAGATGTCTGGCTGTGCCTTATTTTTCAGGATTGCTTCGGCTATTCAGGGTCATTCATGGTTCCATACAAATTTTAGGATTGTTTGTTCTAGTTCTGTGAAAAATGCTGGTGATGTTTTGATAGGGATCACATTAAATGTGTAGATTGCTTTGGGTAGTATAGACATTTTAACAATATTTGTAATTCTAATCCATGAGCATGGAATGTCTTTCAGTTTCTTTGCGTTGTCTTCCATTTCTTTCATCAGTGTTTTATAGTTTTCAGAGTATAGGTCTTTCACCTCTTTGGTTAGGTTTATTCCTAGGTATCTTATTATTTTGGGTTCAATTGTAAATAGGATTGTTTTCTTAATTTCTCTTGCTGCTGCTTCATTACTGGCATAGAAATGTAACAGATTCTGCACATTGATTTTGTATCCTGAGAATTTACTGAATTTATCATTTCTAGCCAGTGTTCAGTGGAGTCTTTTGGGTTTTCTATATATAGTATCGCGTCTTTGCAAATACTAAAAGTTCTACTTACTCCTTATCGATTTGGACTCCTGTTATTTCCTTTTGTTGTCTTATACCTGGAGCTAGGACTTCCAGTAGTATGTTGAATAAAAGTGGTGACAGTGGATATCCTTATCTTGTTCCTGACCTTAGGGGGAAAAGCTGTCAGTTTTTCACCACTGAGCATAATGTTCATTGTGGGTTTTTCATAGTGGCCTTCATTATGTATGTTCTCTCTAAACCTACTTTGTTGAGGGTATTTATCATGAATGGGTATTGTACTTTGTCAAATACTTGTTCTGCATCTGTTGAAATGACCATATGGTTTCTATCCTTTCTTTTATTGATGTGATGTATCACATAATATTTAACTTTGAAAACTAGAGGGGCTGAATTCTGTGAGTTGTAGAATCAGTGGAACTTGGAGCCTGGAGCTTTAAAAGTCAGCTGACTCAGCACCAGGCAAGTTGGGAGAGCTAGTGATAGAAGGTTGCTACCCTTAAAGAGATGGCAGCCTACACAGGAAAGCAATGTAAAAATGGCAGTGTACACAACACCATGGGTAAATGGAAGACAGATCTGTTCCTACTAGCTTCATAGCAAGTTGAGGGACTTCTCCAAAAATGAGGGACCTGACAGGAGCCATTTTCTTACCCTTTCCCCCAGCATAAGAACAGAGACACCTATGAGAGATGGGACTGCACAGACACTTGCTACCCAACCCACTAGCAGTGTGCCATCCCCACTGATTTTCATGAGGACTTGCATACTCCAAGTCTGATAGCTTCAGCCCTGGACTCCAAGCAAATCTTATTAAAGCTGGGAATGCACCCCGCCCAGCCACTGGGTCACACAGCTGCCACTGTGCACTGCACCCATCTGACACGCCGTGCCCAGCTGTGCATCCTCAGCCACCCTCAGGCACTAGACCCAACCACACCCAGTCATCATTGTGCAATGCAATCAGGCTCCCACCCCCAACTACCTTGGTATGTAGCCCCTAACCACTGCAGTGTTTGGGGGGATCCAGCAAATACTAGGGGACCAGCACAAATTTTGCTAACACTGCTGCCCCACTCACGAGTTCCCCAGCAAGCACACCCCCTCAAAGCTGTCCTGCCTGGGTCCCAATAACACCACAGAGAGCAAGCACAACCCACAGGAAGCAGAGTCAGTACAAATGACTGAACCAAAAGGAAAAGTGACTTAGACATAACAGCAGGGTGTAAGCAACACACATAGGATGTTCTCCTGAATTGCTAGGTTTTGGTGAATAGGAGACACTGCACTGCAGGACACTCCAGGATCTCTTCTTCATAAAGTCATTACTTTCAAGAAGACACAGCTGACTTTCTTAATACTAGTAACAGACACAGAGAGACAGACAAAATGAGAAGACAAAGGAATTATTGCAAATGAAAGAATAAGACAAGGCCATAGACAGAGATCTAAATGAAACAGATATAAGCAACATGACTGATAGGGAATTCAAAGCAATGATCATAAGGATACTCACTGGAGTTGATAAAAGAGTGGAAGACATGAATGAGACCCTTAATACAGAGATAAGCAATAACACAGCAGAGAGAAAGTTCTCAATAAAGGAAATAAGAAATATATCTGATGGAATGAACAGCAGGCTGGAAGAAGCAGAGGAATGAATTAGTGACCTAGAAGACAGTGTAATGGAAAGTAATCAAGCTTTACAAAAGAAAGAGAAGAGAACTATATAGAATAAGGATAGGCTTAGGGAAATCAGTGACTCCAGCATATATAATAACATTGATATTACAGAAGTTTCAGAAGAAGAAGAAGAAAAGAGAGAAAAGTGGGTAGACAGTTATTTGAAGAAATAAAGGATGAAAATTTCCTTAATTTGGGGAAGGAGACAGATATTCGGAACCAGGAGGCACAGAGAGCAACTATCAAAAGCAACAAAAGCAGACCCACACCAAGACATACTGTAATTAAATTTGCAAAATATAATGATAAAAAATTTTCAAATCAACAAGACCAAAGTAGTCAGTAACTTACAAGGGAAAACCCATAAGTCTAACAGGAGATTTTCCAACAGAAACTTTGCAAGCCAGAAGGGAGTGGCATGATATAATCAAAGTGCTAAATGGGAAAAATATGCAGCCAACTCTATCCAGCAAGGCTATCACTCAAAATAGAAGGAGAAGTGAAGAGTTTCCCAGAGAAAAAGAAAACAAAAACAAAATATTGAAAGGCATCTATTACCACTAAAACAGCTCTGCAAGAAATATTAAAGGGGACTCTGAGTAGAAAGGAGAGACCAATAGTGACAGTATAGATGTAGGAAACATCAAAGCAGTAAAAAATGAATATTTCTGTAAAAAATCCATCAAGAAAACTCACAAAAAACTCACAAGAAAACTCACCATACCTAAAATGTGGGGAGGAAAGAAGTAAAGAATGGGTTCAAACTTAAATGACCATCACCTTAATATAGACTGCTATATGCAGATGTTATGTACAAACCTAACGGTAACCACATATGAAAAACCACTAACAAGTATGCAAAGAATAAAGAGAAAGAAACCAAAATATATCATCGAGCAACCTAGGCCCTCAAGGGCTTGCTTCTCTGCCCTCTCTACATGCAAAGCTGCCTTCCTCCTACAAGCAGACTCCCTCTGCCTCTCTGATCTTCTCAACCTTCCAGATGCAGCTGCTTCTTTACATTTAGTTGTGAGTTTGTTCTGTCAGTCTTTGGATCACTCTCCAGTTTGTTGACTTGCATGTGGATGATACCTAGTTGTAAGTGTGGGATGGGATAAACTCAGGGTCCACCTCTGCCATCTTCTATCCATTCCTAAAAACTATTTTTAACAACCCCCTTATTGTGTTTTCTCTGCCAGCTCATTTAAAAAAATTCTAACATCCACAAGTTGCAAAGCAGAAAAATTGTTAGTCATTTTTGATTCTTCACCCTTCCTCAATCCTCATCTACAATCTCTTGATAAATTTTCTGTAAACCGGTGCACAATATGTCATCTTCTCTTTGTCACCATTGTGACAACTCTAGCCCAAGCCACCAGCTTCTATCATAAGAATTCCTATAATGTGCCCCTAATCTTATTCCATTCGCCCTCTTCCTCTCCTCCACTAGTTTCTGTTCAATATGAGTCATGTCCTTCATTGCTAAAAACCTTGAGTAAAACCCAATTCCTTAGCATAGCCTGCAAATCTCTGCTTAATCCTGTGCCTTGCCTCTTCCTCCATCTTTATCCCATGCCACTCCCACTGGCTCACTGGGTCCTAGCTGCATTGGCCAGTTTTAAAATTCCAATATGCACTGTGCTCTTACAAAGGCTGTTTCCTCTCCTGGGAATGCTCTTTCTCCCACCTTCACACAGCAATGATTTACTAATCACTCAAGCCCCAGTTTGGTAAACTCTACACCCAACATGGGGCTTGAACTCATGACCCTGAGATCAAGAGTCTCATGTTGTACCAACTGAGCCATCCAGGGACCCCACTCAAGCCCCAGTTTAAATGTCCTCTATTTGTAGAGTTCCTCTCCACTGTATCTATATGTATTCCTCTTTTTTTTTTTTTTCTGTTCCTCAACCATTCATTCCTTCATTGAATTAAGAAGAATTCATTTATATGTATTTGCTTATTTATTTGCCATGTGTACTTCTCATTATACTGTAAAACACACAAGGGTAGGCCCTTTCCCTTGTTTTCTTTAATGCATGCTCAGTATCTAATACATTTTCTGCACTCTAATTTGTTGCACTCAACTAGCTGAATGAATAAACTCAAGTATGAAACAGGCATTCAACATACACTTAAAGAATTAAGTAGGGTTTATTATAAATTATACAATATTAAAAAAAATTAACTATATTGATATATAGTAACCTCTCAATATTACACATAATTGTTATGCAGGAATATTGTGGGTTCATCAAGAAGATTTTACTGAACCTAGTACCTACACTATTCCCAGAAAACTGCTTGGTGTTATGGGGAGAGTTGAATAAAAATAAAAATAGTCATTACTCTCTAAAAATGTTTACATTCTTGAGGACCTAAGTTTTAAAAACACAAAGCAACGGTTAAAGGATACATGAAACGACTTCATGATGTCGCAAATAGCTGTAAAATATTTAATAAAACTTAATGATAACAAATGGGTCTCTTTGATGAGAGCAACCTTAAATGTCCACGGCCCTTCAAAAGGTGAGCACCAATGAAATGAGATGAAATCAAGGACAAAAGTAGATCCCACTAAGTAGCAGATACAAATTACATATAAATGTGCACATACAAGCTTCATGTGCCTTGAGAAATTTTAATAACTATATAGATAACTTACAAGAAAAATTCAGAATTGTGGTGTACAATACTTTGAGATAGCAAGAAAAATCCAGAATTGTGGTGTACAATACTTTGAGATAGCAATTTAAATATAATATATAAACATTTATTAGGGACCTATGTTGTGTCTATCCTCTAGCAGAATCCAGGTTGGCTAAAATGAATAAGATATGGTGTGTACTCACAGAGCGTCCATAATCCAGTTGGAGAGAAAGGGAAGGAAGATAATGAGACGAATGTCAAGTCTATATACACAGTGCAACAAGCAGTATAGAAGATATAATACAATGTTATGGAGGCCCCACTCTTGAGAGGTCAATGAATTCTATCTAGTGGATCCTAAGATGGATTTACGAGGCACTGGAGCCAATTTACAAATTTACAATTTTACAGTTTACAAAGCATTGGAGCCAAGCGTCAAAGGTAAGTAGAGTTTTGATTTTCCATAAAATGACAGTAGCTTATTCCAGATAGAAAGAATGAATGACCTGTTCAAAGTCATAGGTCTGGGGAGTGGGGGCAGGGAACAGGGTGTCTGAGGAATACGGAATGCAAAGCAGTCCAGGTCAAGGGTTGAGAACATCTCAGTGAATTAATACAAGTTCTTGCAGCATAGAAGACTGTTCACTCAGAGCCATAACATCCCACTAAAAGGTAAAAAGGCAAAAATCCAAGGCAAAGTGATACATTTAGTTGCTGTCATGATACAAAATTATTTAATCAGTCATTTAGCCTTCTACCACTATAACCATCTTTGCTAATTGAAACACTCTTTCTCTTTTGGAGAAACTACAGTCTACAGGGACTCTTTTAAGTCCTAGATCAATGCATGTTCTAAAGCTTCTTTGATCAGATTTGGAGCTGTTAGCCACAGGTGGCATCTGAGCACCTGAAACGTGGCTACTGTCACATGCTGATTTAAATAAAATATATTATTAATATTATTTCACCTATTTTTCTGTTTTTAAATGTGACTTCCAGAAAATTTTAAACTACATGTCCAGCTGTTTCTGTTGGACTGTGCTGTTCTAAGACGTTTATAAAACAAGTTAATACTATTCTCCAGGAATGGATAAGACCAATTTAGAAAATTAGAGATTACTCAACACTGAGCCCATAAAATCCTCTCTAAATAATATGTGCCTTAAATGAAAACCATAAAAGTTTAGCATTATATAACACGGTAGTAATCTGTAATACATGTGGGGAAGCATTGAGCATTTTTAATGTAGTTTTACCTAGGGAAACTGTATTTTATAATTTTAATTAAACCTAAAAACATCTAAGGTGTCCTATACTAATGGGAAATTTCATAACCACCTTTATTTTTTTAATGAGGCTCTTTATTATGTTACTTTTCTTATTTCCAGAACCCTAGAAAATTAACATACAAATATGCTTAATTTTTCCAATCCATGTATCCCCTCCTTTGAATCTATTGATTTCTTTTTTTTTTAATTTTTTTTAATGTTTATTTTTATTTATTTATTTTTTTTTTTTTTGAGACAGAGAGAGACAGAGCATGAATGGGGGAGGGTCAGAGAGAGGGAGACACAGAATCTGAAACAGGCTCCAGGCTCTGAGCTGGCAGCACAGACCCCGATGCGGGGCTCGAACTCATGGACTGTGAGATCATGACCTGAGCCGAAGTCGGATGCTTAACTGACTGAGGCACCCAGGCGCCCCTGAATCTATTGATTTCTAATAGCACTTTATACATGTTAAAGCTAAAGATAAAATAAACATCAGGTCGAATTGTGTAACGATTATATATTCATGGTGATTACCTTTATATTTTTAATTTTAAAGAAACATAAAAGTACAATGATAACATAATTTAAGAATTAAGTTAAAAATGACTTCAAATAGTCAATATCTATTTGTGAAACCTAAACTAGATATTTTGAGACCCATTTTCATTAATTACTGTAAAATTAAGGAAGGTACCTTTAAAAATTACTTTTAAGTCAATGACCCTCATATAAAAAGTTTTCTGGTTATTTTAATAAAATCATTACTTGTACAAAAATTACAACTAATATTTTATTTAGCTGAGTTAATATAAAGCAATAGTGGCATTCAGTAACATTAAACTAATTACATAGTGCCACCAATTTCTGTGAAATGCCTTAAAATAAAATGGATTGTTACTATCTACTGTGTTCAAGGAATCTCTATTAATGTAAGAGACTCAGTTTACAGCTTCCTTCAAATGATTAGGAATAACACAGCTGTTAAAATGCATGAGATTACACTGTAATAGCATTCTTTACCTAATAACAAATCAGGCCACAAATACTAATAAACATAATCACCGGGCCCTTAATGGAAGATTTCTGCTAATTCTGAAAGCTTCACAATTAGCTGTGATTCAGTGAACCTGATTCACTGTTAAATTAAACTTAGGGAAGGAGAAGGTGAAATACTCTTGTTTTAGGAAGGCAATAACAATTCTATTTGAATTTTTTACTTTTCAAGGCAAGGGAATTTTAAAAATAAAATTATTTCATTAATTTTTTGTTATCTGTAAAATTTAGTCCTGCTTAATTCATACATGCACTAAGATTAAAATACACTTTTTAAAAAGACTCCTAACTGGATTCATTGGACTGCTAGGGTCTCAGATTATTTTTTAATATTTAAATTTTTTTTAATTTTTTATTTTAGAGAGAGTATGTGTGTGCAAGTGGGGGAGGGCCAGAGGGAGAGAGAAGCAGACAGAATCTTTCTTTTTTAATTTATTTATTTAAATTCAAATTGGGTAACATACAGCGTAGTAAAGATTTTTTTCTCACACTCTCTCAAGTGAGAAAGCAAGATTTTTTGCTCAAATCTCTGTATCACTTAGGGCTTCTTTCCGCTTGAGCCCTACAAACCTATTGTGGTCAGAGAATCCTTGTCTTTGCTGTTCCCTCTTCTTAGAAGGATAGATTCCTCAATCCTCTTACAACAATCTCCTTCTTTTCATTTAGGTCTCAGTTCAAACATTATTACTTAAAAGACATCTTTCCAGAGTTCCTTTTTTAAGTACCATCATTTCCCCTAACGCAGAAATTATTCCTTTCTTTTCCTCAGAACAACCATCAGCTCTGAGTGTATCTTGTTAATTTGTATGCTTAGTTGTTTACACTTAAACTTCCCTCTGTAGAACACTCCATGAGAACTAAAACCTTATTTGGTTCTTCCACTGCCATTAACAAACTACCATTAACAAACAAACTGATGGTATGCGTACAAACACACATACCACACACATACACATACACAGATTCACGTATGTATATAACCAGGTTAATTTCATGTTGCTACTGATATTGGTAGCCAGGTTTTTTTTTAGTAAAAATCTATTATGAGAGCTTTCAAAATCCATAAGCATATCTCTATAGCAAATTTTTTAAAGGTTACAGGCTGGCCCACCATCCAAATATAGTAGATATTGTTATCAAATTCCCTACTGTTGATATTTAGATTAGTGCCTTTTTTTTACTGTTATAAACAATATTTTTATTCGCATCCTTGTACATAGATATTTGAACACATGCCTGATTATTCCTGCCAGATAAATTCCCCTAATTAAACTGCTAAATAAATAAAAATATACACGTTTTAAATTTTGACTCATATTGCTGTACTCTCCTCAAAAATGTTTTCTCTTCCTAATTAAATCAACATTGTGCAAAAGTGACTATTTCTCCATATTCTTGGCAATACTGAAATTATCAATACTTGCCAATTCAATATGGGTTGATATATCATCCCCTTTTCAATAAATGATTTATGGCCTGTGATAATTTTCCATTGAAAAAGTTACCATTTTCATTGATTTCTAAGATCATTCATATATTAATAGTATTTAATACATGTACTCAACTTGCAAATATTTTTTCCAGTTTTTAATATGTATTTTGTCTTATTGTATGTGGTTGGCTGTTTTGTACTCAAATTGGTTTTCCCTCCACCATTTTTATATCAAGTTTAATTTTTATACCAAGTTTTTTATATCAAGATTTATAGTATCAAGTTTTAAAAGGTCCTAATTTATCCCAAGACTGAAAATTACACACACCACACACACAATATACATATATTATAATACATATGACACATGTATGCTATATGTTAGTAACACTTTTATCTTTAATATTCAGCAAGGGTCAAAAATAATATCGGAGAAACCATTTTGCAAGTTTGAATGTGTTGAGGCTTGTATCAAAGTGCCATTTGAATAGTTTGATACAAAGTACTTAACGTTTCCTATTGATTGCAAAGAAAACATCCCTAATAATATTGCCTCTATGGGACAAAAATGCTTATTTGCAAATGCATCTCTCCCAAATAACAGCAAAGCTGTCTAAACTTCTAAATAGACTTGGAAACTTAGAGTAAGAGCTGAGTAATAAGTATCAGTTATAGAGACTACGTGCCTTTTACTTTACATTTCAGTACCACATATTTTTAGTTATGACTAATGAACAGCCCACTCTTAAATATATCCCGAAGGTAGATAGAGTTTGAAACATCATGATTTAACAGGTGGCTTACCGGGTGACTCAGCCCCTTCACTCTGGCTCTAACAATAACACAAAAGGATGTTTTAGTGGGACATCACTGTTTTTTTCTTTTTCTTTTCTTTCTTTTTTTCTTTCTTTCTTTCTTTCTTTCTTTATTTTTTATTTTTTATTTTTTTGGACATCAACCACAAAAAGAGACTAGGTTATACTTCCAATTGTGGTGCCTTTCACTTGGCTCATGGAGCTGCCATCCTGTCCATGCCTAAAACTTCCTTAAAGGTTCTGATATTTTTAACTACATCTCTAAGAGATGGTGTGGCTAGAGTCCCACTGAGTAGGTAAAGTTTTGTTTTATCATTAGGTCATTATTCTCAAGGCAAGGGCTGGAGCCTATTTCTGGAAATCTAAAATACCACGATTAACTTTTTTCATTTTTTCACTCTTGCTTAATAGTAAGTCAAATGTACACCCATGTGATTCATGTTCATGATTAGTATTTCTGTGATTCCCTTTAATATTTAGTACAAGTTTATTAGAAAATACAATCAAAGTAGAAATGTTTTGAGGGCTGATTGCACGCTAGGAGCTTTAAGTGTACTCATTCAGTTAACCTTTAGCAAACACAAAGTTAGTTCTATTTGTATTACTAATGGAAAGACAAGAATATTGACACAACAACAAATTCGGATACTTGCCAATACTTATTATCTAGGAGTAGTAGAGGTAAGACAAAAGCAGGGGAGACTGCTTCTACCTCCCACTCTCGAAGAGTATACTGTCTAATGCTTGATGTAGCTTACACTTTTTTTTCCAGCTATCGTAGTCCGAAGTTATAACAAGGTCATAATGAAAATTTTAGAGACAGCATTTCCTTGATTCAACAGTGCCAACTTCTACAGTTCTACAGCAACCCAATTTTAATTACCTCTAACAAGTTCTGTAAATCCTAACGTGTTAGCAGTATATCATGAGCTTGCCAATGTACTTAACCTATAGCATATTCCTCATGTCATTATCATAACATTTTCTGCTGTCTAATTTAACCTGCAGGTCAGTTTGATTCTTTTGTTCATCAGAATTTATTTTTTTTTTAATTTTTTTTTTCAACGTTTATTTATTTTTGGGACAGAGAGAGACAGAGCATGAAGGGGGGAGGGGCAGAGAGAGAGGGAGTCACAGAATCGGAAGCAGGCTCCAGGCTCTGAGCCATCAGCCCAGAGCCTGACGCGGGGCTCGAACTCACGGACCGCGAGATCGTGACCTGGCTGAAGTCGGACGCTTAACCGACTGCGCCACCCAGGTGCCCCTCATCAGAATTTATTTAATGCGTACTATGTGTCCATTACTTGTTGCAGCCATTGCGAAAATGGCAGAGAATAAAATAAAATTGCTGCTTTAACAAACTTATATTCTAGATAAGGGTGGTGAGTGTTAATTAGCCAGTTATGCTACAAATACTTTGTAAGAAAAAGTCAGAGATGGGGAAAGTCATTTTATATAGGATGGTGGGGTAGTGCTCAACAAGAGATTGATACTTGAGTAAAGGTCTAAATTAAATGAAGAAGTGATCCACACATATCTCTGGGAAAAGACCATTCTAAGAAGAACAGCCAGGGTGCCAGTGTGAGTGGAGGAAAGAAAACAGAGGGGGGAGTAGTATGGATTAAAAAGATGCAGGGGACAGATGAAGTGGGAAATGTGTATGTAAATATGTGTGTGTACATACATATATACATAAATGCATACATTTATGTACTGAAAGTAGAGCCAAGAAGGTAAGTGCTGGTTTGGATATATATGAAAGAAAAAGAAAATTAAATATAGAATTAGTTCAAATTTTGGTCTAAGCAACTGGAAGAATACAATCTATTACAAAGATGTGGACGGCAGTTGGGTGAGCAATATTTTTTGAAGGGTTGGATGTGGAAATCAAGTATTCAAGTTATAAATATGTTAAATTTCAGATTCCTATTCAATGTCAAAAAGGAACTGTTGAATAACCCAGTTGCAGATATGAGTCCTCCTTGAGGAAGAGTTACTAGCTGTACATGAAATCTGGGAGTTGTCACATTATGCATCATATTTAATGCCATGAGACTGGATAAGATCACTTCAGACTCAATGTAGAAAGAGAAGACACAGGACAAAATTTGGTGCATAGTGACATTTAGAGGCTAGGAAGATGAGAAAGAAATTATATCATCTGAGTAAAAAAATAACTAGACTATAGAACATGAAGGAATAGAGAGAGTCTGAATATCCTTCAGATAATATTCTATAAGAATACTATGTTTTGCAACTACTCCTTTAATAATAAAAGATACACTGTAAAATTCATGGAGATATAGTACTTGGATAAGGGAAGGTCCTTTGGCTTTAACAATGAACTAAGAGGAATATAAAGTTGATATTATTTTATGTCACAGACTGTGAGTTTGGAGTTCTCTCTTGTCCAGCAAGAGAACAGATGCAGAAGTGAAAATGAGAGACGCTAACATCTGGGAGGAAATAAGAGCCCTGAGCAGGGGTTTCGTCTCCATATTTATTGAGTGCTCAAGATCTTACACACGTGGCGAACATGAAGAAAACAATCAGATAGTAACCATTAACTCCTGTGTGTAAGAAGTAAAGAGTCTGGGCGGTAAGTGGAGTTTGTGGTCAAAGTATATTGGCGCCAGATGCAAAGTTATTTCCTGCAGGTGATACAAGTTACTCGAGATATTATAATGGTATAATATCTCACTAGCTAACTTTGGGTGCTTTCACCCTGTGGCGGCAGCTTTCCACCCTAAACTTTTTTTTAACCCATTTATGTAAGTATAAGGAATTCTTGAACTTATTTCCCCACAATTTTATGAAATAATGGCATTGAAGAAGAATACGTATGTTAATTCTTGATATGAAATTGGGTCAAGAGCAGAAGCCAACATTTATCATTTCCAACAGGTAATGGTGGAGGATTTGTTATAAATAAAGTATCTATAGGGACACCTGGGTGGCTCAGTCGGTTAAGTGTCTGACTTTGGCTCAGGTCATGATCTCGTGGTTTGTGGGTTCAAGCCCCGCATCAGGAGCCTGCTACCCATTCTGTGTCTCCCTCTCTCTGTCTCTGCCCCTCCCCTGCTCATGCTCTGTCTCTCATTCTCTCTCAAAAATAAGCACTAAAAAATTTTAAAAAGTGTAAAATATCTGTAAATGATCAATGGATATTAATGACAAGTCTGTTAACAAATTCTCCTGAGTATTATTAGCATTATTCATATTATTAATCTGGGTGTTATTCATACTATTATTCTGTCCAGCAGGAGAAATTCAAATTGTTGAAGATATAAAAGTACTCCCTGACTCTAATCTCATAAAATGGCACAAGAACCCTGGTATGTATATGCAGATAATTTCCTAATGTTAACAGAAGACCACAGAAATACAATATTTATATAGGTGTATAGTCCTGGGAACAATTTCTATACATTTATAAGACTGAGAATTCTTTATTTTCATTAATCCATTCCCTCTTTTTACTAATATTAACAGAATTTAATTATGTCATAGCTGAATATACTACATGTTAGTAGCTACATACTAACTGCTGAGTCTGGTACACATTTTTAAAATCATGCTGGTATCCCAAGTTTAATACAGACAACACTTTTTAAAAAGGGAGGGGTATAATAAATAAGACTTCATTTTTTCAGATGATTTAATTTTCAAGCCTCATGTTAGCTGCTGGGTATTAGCAGATTAGGAGATGATCAAATATGATGTACTTTCTCTCAGCTTTTTTTCTTTTTTTCCCCCAATAACATTAAGGTGAGGACCATAACATCAATGAGAGTAATGTAACATTTGCTGGTAGACTTTATGAATGTAATCTTCATTGCTAGGGTAAATAATGAGAAACACATTTGTAATTTAAGTGTAATGCTTTTCAAGCTGGAGTACAAAGTTTAGGCAAGGAAATCTAAATTATATAAAACAAATGAATAATTACTGATAAAAAACATATAATTCACATGACTTTAAAAGAAGCTAATGGCCTATATACCTCTGATCTCATTTTACCTTTATTTTTTACTATTTAAAAATAACTTTTAAGGATATAAACTTTCATCTATAAAAAAATAAGTCAAATCAGGGGGATGTAATATACAGCATGGTGACTATAGTTAATAAAAATATATTGTATATTTGAAAGTGGATAAAAGAATAGATCTTCAAAGTTCTCATTGAAGGAAAAAATGTAATTATATATGGTGATGGATGTAACCAGACTTATTGTGGTGATCATTTAATAATATATACATATAATAAATTATTATGCTGTATACCTGAAACTAATATAATGCTATATATCAGTTATAGCTCTATAAAAATAAATTAGAACAAGCTTTAGTGTATTATTAGCAACACAATTACAGCTTATTACATATGAATGACCTTGGTATATAGACAAATTTTAATTTTTTTCAGCCTTATTGAGATATAATTGACAAGAAGCATTGTGTAAGTTTAAGGTGTATAATGTGATGTTTTGATATACATATATATTATGAAATAATTACCATAATAAGGTTAGGTTAGCTAACACATCCATCCCCTCACATAGTTACCTTTATTTTTCTTTCTTTCTTTCTTTCTTTCTTTCTTTCTTTCTTTCTTTCTTTCTTTCTTTCTTTCTTTCTTCTTTCTTTCTTTCTCTTTCTTTCTTTCTTTCTTTCTTTCTTTCTTTCTTTCTTTCTTTCTTTCTTTCTTTCTTTCTTTCTTGTTAGAACACTTAAGATCTACTTTCTTAGCAACTTTCAAGTATACCATACAGTATTAGTCCCTATAATGTACATCATGCCCTCATAACTTACTCATTTTATAACTGAAAGTTTGTACCCTTTGATCAGTTCTCCCACCCACACCCCCTGGAAACTACTCATCTACTCTCTAAGTTTGGCTTTTTTTGGATTCCACATATAAGTGATACCAAAAAGTATTTGTCTTTTTCTCTCTGACTTATTTCACTCAGCATAATGCCCTCAAGGTTCATCCATATTGTCACAAATGGCAGGATTTCCTTCTTTTTCGTGGCTGAATAATATTCCATTCTATATATAAACCCACATTTTCTTTCTTTTTTAAAAAAAAATTAATGTTTATTTACCTTTGATAGAGAGAGCACGGGGGGAGGGGCAGAGAGAGACAGACACACTGAATCCTAAGCAGGCTCCAGGCACTGAGCTGTCAGCACAGAGCTCTTCATGGGGCTCAAACTAACAAACTGTGAGATCATGACCTGAGCTAAAGTTGGGTGCTTAACTGACTGAGCCACCCAGGTGCCCCCAAACCACATTTCTCTATCCATTCATCAATCGACACTTAGGAAGTTAACATGAAGGTGCAGATATCTCTTTGAGATAGTAATTTCAATTCCTTTGGATGTATACCCAAATGTGGGATTGCTAGATCATATGGTCATTCTATTTTTAATTTTCTGAGGAACCGTCATACAGTTATCCACAATGGTTGTATCAATTTATATTCCCATCAAAAGTGTGCAAAAGTTCCCCTTTCTCCACATCCTTCTTGTTTTTTGTTTTTTGTTTTGTTTTATTTATTATCTCATTTTTTGTTTTGTTTTATTTTGTTTGCTTTTGTTGTTTTTTGATAGCAACAATTCTAACAAATATAAGGTGATACCTCACTCTGGTTTTTACTTGCATTACCCTGATAATTAATGGTACTAAGCACCTTTCTATGTACCAGTTGACCACTTCTAAGTCTTTTTTAGAAAAATGACTATTCAGTTCCTTTGCCCATTTTTAAATATTTTTTTTTGTTTTGGTTTGGGATTTTTGCTATTCAGTTCTATGAATTTCTCATATATTTTGGATATTAACTCCTTACCAGATTTTATGATAACCATTCCATTTTTTGTCCTTTCATTTTAGTGATTGGTTCCTTTCCTGTACAGAAGCTTTTTAGTTTGATATAGTCCCCCTTGTTTATTTTTTTATTTTTGTTGCTTGCACGTTGGTGTCATATCCAAAAGCTCACCACCAAGACCAATGTCAAGGAGCTTTTCCCCTATGTTTTTTTCTAGGAGATTTGCAGTTTCAGGTTTTACACTTAAGTCTTTAATCTATTTTTTTTTATGAGCGGTATAAAATAGGGGTCCAATTTAATTCTTCTGCATATGAATATCCAGTTTTTTCAACAACCCTTATTGAAGACACCATCCTTTCTTCATTGATTATTTGTGATGTCAAATAATACTTGACAATATATGTATGGATTTATTTCTGGGCTCTCAGTTCTGTTCCACTGGGCTATTATGTCTATTTTATTACCAGTACTGTACTATTTTGATTACTATAGCTTTATAATATAGTTCAAAGTCAGAAAGGCTGATGCCTCCAACATTGTTTTATTTCTCAGGAATGCTTTGACTATTCAGGATATGGCTCCACAGGTGAACTCTACTAAACATTTAAAGAAAAATTAAAGCCAATTCTTCTCAAATTCTTCAAGAAAATTAAAGAGAAGGGAACACTCCTAAGCTCATTTTATGAGGCAACAATTACCCTGATATCAAAGCTAGATAAGATGCTATAAGAAAAGAAAACTATAGGATAACATCCCTGATACAAACACTTGCAAAGATTATCAACAGAATTCTAGCAAATAAAAGTCAATAGGATATAAATGGATCATACCAGTAACCAAGGGTACTTCAACCTACCCTTGGGATACAAGGGTAGTTCAACATATACAAATCAATCTACCATATTAATAGAAGAAAGGATAAAAATCATATAATCATCTCAATAGATACAGAAAAAGCACTTAACAAAATTCAACATCCTTTCATGATAAATACTCCCAATCAACAGGGTATAGAAGAAACATACCTTGGCATAGTAAAGGCCATATATGACAAGCCCATAGCTAACATCATACTAAATGGTGAAAGGTTGAAGGCTTTTCTCTAAGGTCAGAGATATGACAAGAGTGCCCACTCTCACCACTCCTAGTTAATATAGTGCTAGAAATTCTAGGCAGAGCAATTCATCAGGAAAAACAAATAAAAACAAGTAAGAAAGGAAAAAGTAAATTTGCCTCTGTCAATATGATCGTGTACACAGAAAACCCTAAAGACATAAAATAATATTAGAACTAATAAATTCAGTAAAGTTGCAGGATACAAAATCATACAGAAATCAATTGTGTTTCTATATACTAACAATGAACTGCAGAAGCAATCCCATATATAACAGCATTAAAAAAACAAACAAAACTATTTAGGAATAAATTTAACCAAGGAGTTGAAAGATCACTACACTAAAAACTGTCAGACACAAATTAAATAAATTGAAGAAGACACAAATAAATAGAAAGATATCCTGTATTCATGGATCAATAAAATTAATACTGTTAGAATGCCCATATTTCCTAAAGCAATCTATAGATTCAATGTACTTTCTTTCAAAATTCCAGTGGCATTCTTCACAGAAATAGAAAAACAATCCTAAGATTTGTATGGAACCACAAATTTTAAATTTAAACTCAAAGTTCAGAGAAATTTTAGGTAGAACTGGAGTAAATTTCTTTAATCAATTTTCTTTAATAAATCTTTAATAGATTTATTGAATAAATCAACTAATAACATTAACCTTGAAATAGTAACAAAAATTGGTTCTAATATTGATTGTCATTATGTCAACTAGTCACAATGGCTAATTGTTCACTTTTACCTCTGAGTTTTTTTTTTTTTTTATATAATTTTGTAATGTTTATTTTTGGGAGAGAGAGAGAAATACAGCATGAGCAGGGGAGGGACAGAGGGAAAGGGGGACACAGAATCCAAAACAGGTTCTAGGCTCTGAGCTGTCAGCACAAAGCCCGACACAGGGCTCAAACTCACAAACTGTGAGATCATGACCTGAGCTAAAGTCAGACGCTAAACCAGCTGAGCCACCTAGATGCCCCTACCTTTGAGTTTATATTTATCTATGCATCATCTAGAATAATAAGACTTATAAATATTAAAATATAATCTAAATATCTTACATAAAATAAGGTTTCTTCTCAAATGTGTATATAAGCTGTATAATTAAATTTTACTGGTTTCATCCACTACACTGTTGCTGTAGTATCTATGCTAATAAAGATCTGGACCAGCAAAACATCTCATCAAATTGACGTTTCAATGGCCAAAGAAGAGCATAAAGCTAATTAGCCTATAGGAAACAAGTTCATCCTTTTCAACTCATTGGCGCTATGATCTAACTACTGAAATCGTTAAATCATAAAGCAGTTCATAAAACTGCCAAGACATTCATTTTTAATATCAAATGTAATCCATGGTTATTGTTTGAGATTCTATTTCTCACCTAACAGTTCTTCAGCTGGATAATAAACTACCTCTTAGAAAGCATCAACACACACACACACACACACACACACACACACACACACACACAGAAGCTTTGGCTCCTCTCTATACTTTTCATAGGAATAAAAAAAAAAAAAAAAAAGACCTATTATCTAAGAATGCAAGTTAGAGATAGTGACAAAATTTGTTTCATATGGAATAAAAGACTGTGGGACTTGTATCTGATAAACAATAAAAACTTAGAAGAAAATTGCCACAAGTGGAGATCTTTCGTTCTATTTTCATGTATTCTATTTTTTTTTTTCTTGTTTCTACTAGTAAGACTGGCAGGAATGTTTTCCTGGGTAAGACAGCAAATATACTCAGAG
Organism: Puma concolor; assembly: GCF_028749965.1. Classification (NCBI taxonomy): domain Eukaryota; kingdom Metazoa; phylum Chordata; class Mammalia; order Carnivora; family Felidae; genus Puma; species Puma concolor. The sequence continues at coordinate 37,704,575 of NC_141673.1, read as the reverse complement.
AGAGTTGTAAATGTTTTGGATGACTAAGAAAGTTACCAGCTAGACATGTAACAGCTGGTAAGTAGAAAAAAAAACGAAGTTCCCAACAGGAAAGAATAAAGTTAGTTTCTTGAATGAAAGAAGTCAGAAAACAATGACATGGAAAAGTATGGTGTCATGGGTCTATTGGATTAAAGACATTTCATGATCTAAAGTGATAATGAAAGGTGCTTATAAGAATCCAAGAGGTAATGAGACATGAGAGTCTACATCTGAGGAAAAGGATCAGCAAACATTTTCTTGCAGTGGGCCAGAGAGTAAAATTTTAGGCTTTGTGGGCAGTATAGTCTCGTGATTACTAAAAATTTCTGCCTTTGTAGCATGAAAGTAGCCATAGACAATACATGAATAAATGATCATGGCTCTATTCCAATACAACTTTATTTATGGACACTGAAATTAGAATTTCATACAACGAAATTCCCATGCATCATGAAATAGTATTATTCTTTTTTTTTTTTTTTTTTCAACGTTTATTTATTTTTGGGACAGAGAGAGACAGAGCATGAACGGGGGAGGGTCAGAGAGAGAGGGAGACACAGAATCGGAAACAGGCTCCAGGCTCTGAGCCATCAGCCCAGAGCCCGACGCGGGGCTCGAACTCACGGACCGCGAGATCGTGACCTGGCTGAAGTCGGACGCTTAACCGACTGCGCCACCCAGGCGCCCCTAGTATTATTCTTTAAATCTTTTTTCAACCATTTAAAAATGTAAAAAAACAAACAAACAAAAAAACATTCTTATCTTACGGACAATACAAAACAGGGCTGGATTGACCCACAGGTCAGAGTTTATCCTAAATCTTCACCCAGAACTTCAAAAAGCCCACTGCTCACTGAGAATAATAGAAAAGATTTAGGTTAGTGAAACTCATTTTAACTGAATTTTAAGATGCTTGCAAGTGGAGAATATAATGTTGGTTGATTTTTATTTGTTATTTGTTTGTTTGCTTGTCTTTACCCAATATAGAATGAGTACTCAAATCCTCTAAAATAATTAGGGCCTTCAAGACTAAAACAGTCATTCTAAAATATTTAAGTATTTACAGATGCCGAGTTGAATGCTGAGAATGTGGCAGTGAATAAAGGACACAAATTGTCTAACCTTAGGCAGCTTACATTCCAAAGTAGTGCATTGGGTCAAGTTCCATAGAAGCAGAGGCTAAGGAAGAGGAGAATGGAGGAGGAAGACTTAGTAGAAGAGGTAAAACCTAAGCAAGAAATAGTCTTATCTGGGGACTGGCTTCACATTGATGCAATGGAGAAAATTTACAGGAAGTTACATATATTAAACATATTCCTCAGAGACCTGAGGAAATTAAGAGTTTTGGTCACGAAGTTATCCAAAAGAAAGACTTTAACTCAAGACAGAACTAGCCTTGGGGGCACCTGCGTGGCTCAGTCGGTTAGGCATCCAACTCTTGATCTCAGCTCAGGCCATGATCTCAGGGTCGTGAGATCAATCCTGTAGTCTGGTTCTGCACTGGGGGTGGGGGGGTGGGGGAGCAGGGAGCCTTCTTGGGATTCTCTCTCTCTCTCTCTCTCTCTCTCTCTTTCTCTCTCTCCCCTTGATGCCCCTCCCCAACTCATGCTCTCTCTCTCTCTCTCTCTCTCTCTCTCTCTCAAAATAAATAAACTTCAAAAACAAAAAGAACTAGCCTTAGAATCTTCTAGGAATTTTGAGAAGGTGGATGTGGCTGAAGTAGTTGAGGATGGGTAATGAGATAGGTAGGAACTAAGCTGAAGAGGAAAGAAGTGGTGACAAATCATAAAGAGCCTTATAGATCATTGTAGGGTGTTGAGCTCTTATACTAAGAAAACAAAAGTGCTATGTTCCACAAGATATCTTTTAGAACCAGAAGGTCTCTCAAAAGCCATCTGGTCTAACTTCTAAATTTTAGGGAATTTCTACAATGAAAAAATCTCACTGAAGCTAAAAGACAAGGATAGAGTTCTAAAGTATATGGAAAGCAACTTCCCAGTTAGTATATTTGAAGGAAATTGTGCTATAAATATTTGAGCAGTTTCTGTGTATTAGGTTTCATTTAAGTCCTGAATCTTAATGTCACCCCATCAATGGTAAAACTGCAAGAGGATGAGAGCGAGCTGGCTGATGTACAGAGAATGCATGCTCACAGTCTGGCATGAGCATGGCATTTATTCTAGCTGTAACTCCAGCACACTGGGGAAGAGAAATGGTGATCTGGTTTCAAGCAAGTGAGCCATATTTTCCTTACATGCAACAGTCAGCTACTTCCAGGATGACTATAGCTCCATAAATTGTCTGTTCTACTAGGTCCAATGCAAAGTATTTTATGCTCAAGTTGATGAATGGAGAACAGCAGACCATCCTTGAAGGGTAATCAGTAAGTAGTTATAAAGCAATTTGAAAATGACACTGCACATGAATTCCCAATAACATTAACGATATCCTGTTGCTTCTATTAGTTTGAAAGAAATATCCCATTTCATATTAGTATTGGCCTTCATAGAAATATTTATTAGTTGCTTCAGTGCTCTGTTGTTGTTGTTGAATATAGAGTAACTATATCCAGTAACTCAATTACATCAAAATACTTTATATTCTCCAATGCAAAGCCATACCTTGTTTTCTTCAAACACAATTTCTTGTTTCTGGCTTTACCTTAAACAGTCCATATCTCGTTCTGATGTCAATCTCCTACATAAGAGTTTCTGATCCTAATAGTGCTTCCTGATTATTTGCCAGTAAAAACTTCTTAGCGTGGGGGCACCTGAGTGGCTCAGTTGGTTAAGCCACCAACTTTGGCTCGGGTCATGATCTCATGGCTCATGAGTTTGGGCCCCACACTGGGGCTCTGTGCTGATAGCTCAGAGCCTGGAGCCTGCTTCAGATTCTGTGTCTCCCTCTCTCTCTGCCTCTCCCCTGCTCATGCTGTCTCTCTCTCTCTCTCTCAAAAATAAATAAACATTAAAAATAAAAAGAAAAGAAAAAAACTTCTTGGTGTGGTGATTAGCCCTGAGATATCCTTGAAATAGAAGCCTAATTTCCATTTCTGTGTCACACTTCTCTTTTTTAAATATGTTGAGATATCAATGACATTAGAAAATGATGTCAAACTGATATATGTGGAGGAGTTAAATCTTTCAATTAAATATCTTTATCTATTTTAATTAAAACAATATTCAAGGGGAGCCTGGGTGGCTTTAGGCATCCGACTTTGGCTCAGGTCATGATCTCGAGGTCCATGAGTTTGGGCCCCACTTCAGGCTCTGTGCTGACAGCTCGGAGCCTGGAGCCTGCTTCGGAATCTGTGACTCCCTCTCTCTCTGTCCCCTCCCTTGCTCATGCTCTGTCTCTCAAAAAATAAATAAACATTTAAAAAATATTCAAAACAGGATTTAACCAGAGATCTTAAAAAGACAAATGAATAAAACTTCAATTCTTTTCTGCAATTATATATACTTTAATATTTTGCCCAGACAAAGTCATTACAAAATAGTATATATGTCCTCTGACTTTTAAAATGGTATATTTCTGGGGTGCCTGGGTGGCTTAGTTGGTTAAGCATCCGACTTCAGCTCAGGTCATGATCTCACAGTTCGTGGGTTCAAGCCCCGCATCAGGCCCTGTGCTGACAGCTCTGAGCCTGGAGCCTGCTTCGGATTCTGTGTCTCCCTCTCTCTCTGCTCCTCCCACACTCATGCTCTCTCTCTCTCTCTCTCTCAAAAATAAATAAACATTAAAAAAAAATTTTAAATAGTATATTTCTGGTAAGTAACATATAGCACAATTAGTTTAATTTATTTAAATATTCTCTTTTTAACTATATAGAATATTTGGGTGTTAAAGCATTTATTTCATTTGCTTGCAGTTTAAGAGTGATGTTTGCTTTACTAACAAAATATCCCTTCTAATATGTTTAGAGTTGGTAAACCTCAAAAATACTTAATGCAGTTTAAACCTAATCTGGCATTCTTTAAGGGGTCAAATATGAGTCCCTTAAGGGGTCAAATATGAGTAACCTATGATATAATTGGTGAAGAAGCATCGCCTATATATGTTCATGTCTTAAATTTCAAATAAAATCAAATCCCTAATTGTTACTTACTTCTGGGCAGACAGTTGCTCTCAACAGGATTCTTTAATTAGGAAGAGAAATGTTTCTGGAAAAAGCTCTAACTGATTATAAAATATGTTTTTGGAGGAAAAATTGGTTGAAGTTACTGGCACTAAATACATTTGCATCTGTATGTCAAATGCATATTCTAACTTCATTCTTGTACAGCCAAGAGCTACACAAGTATGAGTAGAACTAAAATGGATCAAATTTAAGACTCCAGCAGGAATGTCATCTACCAGTTTCCCTGCACAGTGCCTATCCCACCTTTCTGTTAATGAGACCTCAGTTTCTTAGAAACATACCCCTCTCTATCACCTACGCTAAGACCACTGATGAAAGTATTGCTCCCTTCTAGCCAAAGTGTGAGCTTCTCAATCAACTTCAGCTGCTTCAGTTCTTTTACCTGGGAATGTGAATTTTGAACAGAGTCAGAAACACTGAAAAGAATTGGAGGGGGCTCAACCCGAATGCAAACACCCCAATGACTTTCACTTTCTTCTTGCTCACATCCCTGGATTTTCTTTCGTCCCTATTCTTTCTGAGACCTAACTATTGGGTTTCCTTTCTGAGACTGCACTGCTTTGTATATGTCTAATTAATTCTTTTTTCACTATATTTAGTTAAAATTAACTTCTGCAACTTGCAAGAGCTCTGACCAATCAAAGCTCCTAGAAATGATGAAATGTTATATGCTCAGAGAAAAATGAAATGTTTCTATGTGGCAGTAATAACAAATAAATCAGAATTGGCATATAGAATGTCCCATAAATCTCAACTTGGAAAGTGCAACAAGCAGATGATTATGAAATAAATGATAACACCTTAGCAAGACAAAAATATTGACAGTTCATACTGCCTCCTGCAAGAATTACAAATTACATTAGTACTACAATAAAGGGGAAAAGCGTAAAACCTCCAATAAAATGGGGAAACCAGTGTAGATGAGGCCAAATTTGGAAATTCTTTCATGTTGATCCCAAAGATTTTCCTAGAAAAATTCCCCTGATCATTTTTGCTTAACCATAGTCTGCTCTTCAGGACTGTATATTTTGCTGTATAGGTGTTCTAAACTCTTTTGTATCCCTCCATGCATTTTTAAGCTCCAACTAGGCAGGGCTTGTGGCTACCATGTTTTCTATATCTGGTAGAGCAAATTGTGCAGAATTTTTATTCCATTAATACATGTTTATTTCATTCCACTTAAGAAGCATACACACACACACACACACACACACACACACACACACACACACGGGCTATTGGAGCTCTAAAATTGTCCCCAGTGATTAGGTAGCTGTAATTAGGGGTCTCACAAAGCATATCCCCCCAATTTTTTCATTAGAAAAGTATTACTTTACTACAAGTATTTTCTAAAAACAACTCCACTCCTTTCTTCATAATCTCATGATATAGCACTGGTACTATACCATCCATATATTTTTAGCTACACAAATTTCATATACTTAAGAATAACACAACTCCACTACAGAAGCTCTAATACTCTTCCATAGCAATCTATTTAAATTCTTTTTGACAAAATTTATGTCTATTTAAAGTCCAAGTTCTTTATACAATTACACGAAGAGCACTATTAGCACAATAGTCAAATAAAGCATCCTACAAAAACTTTGGCATGCCTAAAAAGAAATGCACAACAAATTATGTTCATTAGAGAACTATGAACATTAAAAATCAATACCGGAAGGAAGAAACAAATTACTGTTCAATCATAAATGTTCTGAATATCCCGATGATCAAAACAAAGAGAACATAATCACTTTGATCATTCAGGGTCTCAGCTCCCATGAGTACAATCGTGAGAGCCCTGGTGAAATGTGCCTAATGGATCAATTGCTACTCAGTTTAAGCTCATTGTTTCCGTGAATAAATACAAATCTAGTCATCAGATTACCCAAGTTTTAAGAGAAAATAGAATTGCAGATATAAAAATCTCCCAAATTTAAAACTAGGATATCAACTCGTAGTTGGTATTTTTTAAAAAATTAGTTCCGAAATCAGACTGCCTAAGCTTATGCCTTGGCTTCATCACTTATTGGTGTTTTACCTTGGACATGACAATAATTCTCCTTACCCCTCATCTGGAATACAAAATAATACAGTTGACCCTTGAACAACCACTTAAATGGTCCAATTAAATGCAGATTCTTTCAATAAATATGCACACAGCACTGTAAATGTATTTCCTCTTCCTTATGATTTTAGTAATAACATATTTTTCTCTAGCATACTTTATTGTAAGAATACAGTATGTAATATATGTAACATACAAAGTATGTGTTTTTTTTTATTATCAGTAATAATTCCAGTCAACAGTAGGCTATTAGTAAAGTTTTTGGGGACTCAACAATTACACACAGATTTTTGACAACATAGCGACTGGTGCCCCAACCCCCATGCTATTCAAGAGTCAACTGTAATTATCAACTTCAAAGGAATTTTGTAAAGATTTAAATGAGATAACTGAGTGTCTGATGTATTATAAGTGCTTAATAAACACTGGCTATTTTTACTATTTAAAACAATGTATTGTAAAACCAAAAAATATCTGTATGATAAGTATAGGTCACTAATTTAGCTGTAATTTATAACTGTTCCTAATGTCCAGAAGGGAAAATGCATCAGTTTTTCAGAGAAAAACATTTCCTACAGCATTTATCTCTAAAATAATATAGTTTTCATATAGATGATGATGTATCTTCATATAGATACAGAATAGGTATAAACCAAATGAGTTTTGTGATGTAACACACTTCTCACCTTCTCCCTTAACTCTGACTTTCCAACCCAATTTAATCTTAACCAAAAATCAAATGGTCTTAAACTTTGCAATAATGTTAGAATACATTATACAAGAATAAGAACTTGATTTCATCTATATCAATCTGCCTTTGAGATAGATGTTTCTCTAAGATTTATTGACCATCAAGTCATTATTTATGGCGATTCTCTTAATGTGTATGTAACACATATCTTATTCCCAAATCTAAATTGGCTAAATCTGTATTAACATTTTTAATGTATTTATATGATAAAAGGTAACAAAGCTTCTGTAATTTCCTTCAAAACTTTATAAAAAATAATTCCTCATTTATCAACAAAGTATTATCTAACATCACAGAACCCCATGAGAGAAAGGGCATCTATCCCACTTCCTATATTAAACTTCAGCTTCCCACGGAAAAATCCCTCGAGGAATAGTTACTATATTTTCTCCTGTTTGCCTTCCCAAATGCAAATCAGGACACCATTTCAGGCAAGCTCCAGTTTCTACACAGGAAGTTTTTTTTTTTTTTTTGTATTATCCAGAATTCAGGCCTTAATATTGATTTTCCATATTCTCTCATTCCAACCCACCAAAGCAAGATTCTTGTTCTGAAAAATCTGTCTACTTGATGCTTATCTAATCTGGTCTTGCTGCTTTGCCAAGATATGATTTATTTTCAAATTTCTCTTCTGAGAGTTCACAGGTGCAGTGCAACAAGCATAAGGGAAATTAATTACCTCTTCAACTTGTCAGGTTTCTGACATACATGAATTACACATCAATTGACAATATATAACTGCAAACAATGGAACCTGGCCAGAGGATATAACCTTCTATCATCTGTGCCTCGCCTCAATTAAAAGTTCAGTTGCACATGTGTGCAGGTTAAAGCATGTAGGCAAACATGTTCAAGAACATAAAGGTTATGAATACACTGTGCCTTTCCTTTGCTGCCTCGTACTCCACTAACTCCATGCATCCCCTTTGAAAGCTGTAATTAACATCTCAAAATACCAACTAGCTCACTGCACCCTTTCTGCTTGCAGTTGAATACAAAATATAAGGAAGACGTGTTTGATCAGTCTATAGAAAATGCAACTGGAAGACTGTACAAGCTGCCTCATAGGTTATAGTGACAATTAAAGGAGATGATATGTGACATACCTACATTTAGTTTTAAATACAGAGCTAAAAAAATTAATAAGTAGAAAACTAATTTTTTAAGCCTCATAAAAATAATGACTAAGGGGAAACACTCTGCAGAAAACTGTCCCTATTGATGTAGTTGGCGGGATCAATGAAATACAATTTTAACTATCAATTATCGTCACCTATTCTGTCCTTGATATACAATTCTAGTACATTCCCCAAGTATCCAAGAAAAGAATTACTTTTCTTCATGAAAAAAATCATGTCATTGCTTAGTAGAATACAATTCCCTCTACACACTGAAAAGCTTCCAGTTGAGTGCATTAAGTTCTTGAAAAAACATCTATTATAATGCAAATTATGAAATATAAAGACACCCTAGAATTTCTGTCTATAAAGCAAGCTCATTGAGAAAATTCTGCATATTACAATGGGATAATTTCCCCCCACTTAAGGTGCTTTATATCTGAAAGAACAAATTAGAGGGTAAAATTAAGAGACATTTCTCCTTCAAGACTGAAAATGAGATAAATTATAAATGATATTTGCTGTTAATTTTATCTAAATTGTCAACTAAAATGTCTGAGATTGAAGCACATTTAAGGCAATTTCAAACTATTATTGCTTTGCTTATTTTAAATAATGGAGCTATCTGCAAATACGAGAAAAATAAAGTCGGAAAATACCACTATTTCATATGAGAGTATTTCCAGTCATCTTTTGTCTTGGTTTCAACTGTTTATCTTAAATTTGAATAATCTTAAAAATGTTAAAAGATTTATAGAATATCCTCTTTTAAAAGGCTGTATTTGACATTGTTAATAGTGATCATTAATTATTCTACTTATTATAAGTTCAGAATGACATTATGTTATGCCTGGCTGATAACTTGAAAGCTCTGTAATTATAAGGAATGACAAAATGTTATTAAATTGCCTATATAATTAATTCAGATTTTTCTCAGTTCATGTGAGATCAAGTGAACAAAAATTAAATAACAATTTATAAGAACTTAATAACAAACAAGCTAGGTCTACATGATATCCACATTGAATTCTACACTTTGAAAAATAATAAAGTTTGATTCCCAAATTCCCTTAGTTCATAAATTTTGCCATATTGGAACACAAAAAAATCAATAATTTGAAATCTGGCACTAGTAGAGACCACATTTTCTGATCACAATGCACTACAGATAGAAATAATAATTAGAAAACAAGCTAAAAATATCCCATCACCTAAAAATCAAAAATTTTCATCAATTATTTAATATTTTAAAAACTACAGAATATCTTAAATACCATATATATCTGAACCTAATGGAGAGAACCAAACAGTTCTCAGGGGGAAAAAAGCCTTAATACTCATATTAATGAAGAATAAATACTGAAAATATGTGAATTAAACATGCAACTCATAGAAAAAGGAATATAAACTTACAAAAATAAATCATTTTAAAATCATAAATAAATAAATGAATAAGGAAAAAAATTAAACAGCTGACAATCCAAACAATAGTTAATTGAAAAGAAACAGATAACCTTTTGAATCTTTTAATCAAGAAAGAAAAGAGGGGTGCTCGCGTGGCTCAGTCAGTCAAGCATCCGACTTCAGCCCAGGTCATGATCTCGTGGTTTGAGTTCGAGCCCCGCATCAGGCTCTGTGCTAACAGCTCAGAGCCTGGAGCCTGCTTCAGATTCTGTGTCTCCTCTCTCTGCCCCTTCCATGCTCATGCTCTGTCTCTCTCTGTCTCTCAATAATAAAATAAAACGTTAAAAATTTTTTTTTAAAAAGAAAGAAAAGAGAAGAAAGCATAGATACACAAAGCAAAAAGACAATAGGTAAATAACGGATGCTATAACAAATCTTAAGAGGGTTGTTAATACTTTTCCACAATTATACTCTGTATTGTAATTCATTTTTTCTTTCACACTCTTAGGAAACTATTTCATATCTTCTATCCTCAAACGTCCAACTTCTTTCCCATAATCACTCTGAACTTATGCCCTGCTCCCTACTGCACTGAGAAAACGGAAGCAACCAGCAGAGAACATTCACAGACTTCCTAATCACATCTGTCCACTTACCAATACCTCTACCGACGTATCTCAGTTACTAGCATACAAAAAAATAGGTATTCTCTTACTGAAACCATTCTCATTATCTTTCCTTTCCACCTCCTTAAAGACCTAATCCAGGAAGTCATCCCCCACCCCACCTTTATACATCACAAATTCATGGAGATTATTCTCATCAGCATCCATCAGCATAAAAACATCCTGTTACTCTGTCTGGAAGGAAAAGAAACAAATTATTTCTTTTGATTCCACTTCCCCATCACCTGTTTATATCTTCCTATTTATAGCAAAATTCCTTGAAACATCTCCTTATACTTGAAACCTCTAATTCTACTCTATTCATTTTCTCTTAAACTCATTGAAACTGACTTTTGCCCATCCTACTTTACCAAAAATTTGCAGGAAATTTACAATATTTACATGATGCACAGTGTTAGAAATAACAAAGTTGAATTAGATACAGGCTTGGCTTCTGAAAAGTTTCTAACTATCAAGAGAAGAAATACATGCCATTTATTTTTTTAAAGCACAGTGACATTGTTCAGTGCTCAAAGGTACTCTTTAATGATAACAAAAAAGAGTCAACAGTCTTGGCTTAAGCCATTACTTCTCTGGGTCTCCTGCCATCCTGATACTGCTACTCTGATTACCACCACTTCCATATGCTAACGTCACTGTCACCACTGCTACAAAGCTCAGGTGAAATACACTCTTTGCCTTCAGAAGTCTGTCTTTGGATGCTGCTCTGTTGGCCTGGTGCTGGCTGCTCAAAAATGCTTTCTTCTCTTTCCTCTCCCTTTTTTCTTTTCCTATCTGATCCCAGCAGTTAAAAGAAGGCTATCTCTGGTCTGTCTGGAAGGATTGAAACTCGAACTGTAACTTTCCAGTTTCCTTTTCCATTGTTCCACATAACAATGTGAAATACTTTCAGTCCTTTTTTTGCTGACTTTTTCTTGGCTACGGATATGAACCTCACTAATTTTTCAAAAACGAAGAACTGGGAGGCACAGAGAGGTTCAAGACGTTGACGTAACTTGAAATCTAAACTTAAAATTTCACAGGCAATGCTTCTCTTTGTGCATCAAGGCCTGGAGTCTTGTAGAGTTCAGGGTCTCAAGTTTCACAAAAGGGCTTTATTTTGCTAGTATCTTATGTGAAAAACTTCTCAACCTTTCCTTTTAAGACATATCAGTGAGTTTAAAAATATGTAAGTTTGAAATGGTTTTAAGAGTTGTGTATCAGTCCAGTTCAGAAATTAGACCATCATGATGAGAACTGAAAGTCTACCATATACTACCTTTGTAGCCTGGGAACATGCTCCATGTTAATTTCCTTAGCTGTAAAAGGGGTATAATTACAGTACCTCTACTCCATATTGTGGTGGTTCAAATTAAATTTGTTATTTAACATATATAACATATTTACATAGACATGTAAAGTCCTTAGAACTGTATCTGGTACAAAAACTCTCAGACAGAGGCTGTCATTTCTGTTTCTGGTTGTAGTTACCACTTGAAGAGCTAGTGGTGCAGGGATGCATGAAGATCAGTTGTAAAAACTTTTAAACAAGAAAACACAATGAAAACATGAAAGCAAATTACAAAACCTGTGCAATGGCATGACATAAGGAAATAGGCAGATATAACATGAAGTTTGACCTTATATTAAATCAATAGACACTGCCCTATATGTTCAGTGTTCAGAAAACATGCCAACACTCAAATACCTTTCTGAGAAGGTTGACTAAAGTTACATTCTATTAAGCCAATGGATGAAATCAAAATGAAGTATCTTCCTATTTATAGGAATAAATGGATAAATGGTGAATATATAAATGATACAAACATTCAAATATATTAAACATTGCATTTAAATAGGTGCTGAATACTTACCTGCAACCCCGAATGCAATTATGGACAACATCTTAAGTAAAAAAAAAAAAAAATGCATACCAGTTTTATGGTAACACAGATGGGCAAGTTCAGTATGGGAAAAGAGCAAGAATAGGGTACAATAAATGTAATTAATCAAAAATACAGCTTAAAGCAATTTTATAGTTCGGGCAAAAATCATACAATTATTTTCCTGATTTTGCTAAATAAGGAAATATAGATAATGTTTTTTTTTAAAAAAACTATCTTTGACTATCTTTGACTCTATAATCTTAAGTGCTATAAGAGAAGTTTCATTTTAAAGGTGCAATACTACAAAGTTTCAGTTATGCAAGATGGATAAGTTCTAGAGATTTGCTATACAACTTTGTGCCTATAGTTAACAATACTGACTGTGCAGTTAAAAAAAATTACCAGGGTATATCTCATGTTAAGTGCCCTTACATACCATAAAAACGTAAAATAAAATATAAAATAAAATGAAATAAAATAAAATTAGAGAAACTTGAATTTAAATCCTGCTTTTGACATTTACCAGTAATCTGACAGTAGGAAACATACTTTCCTGAGATTTCATTTTACTATGTCTATGTAGAATTAAAAAGATTGATCTCAGGACTCTTCTGAGGATAAAATAAGATATTCGAAGGTGGCAACTAATGTAATACATGATTATACATGTATAATACATGACCAACAAATGCTTCTTCTCTTCCCCCATTCCATTGTTCTGATCTCCTTGCTTTTGTTCATTAGGTACATACTTCTATCATTGTTATACTTCTATCACATATCATCATAAATATTGGTTTAATCATCAGTCACCTCAATCAATTTTTGTGTAATCATCTTTTCCTCTGTGACCTTGCTGAAATAGTGTATGTTTTTGTTCTAATAATGTTTTTGTTGTTGTTTTGCTTTGATTTTTGTGGACATGGAAGCATTTTAAGAAAGGAGTGGCAAAGTCAGATTTGCATTTTAAATAGAGACTTTTGCAGCTGTGAGGAGGATGTATTTGAAGGAGGAAATGCTGGAGGAAAGATTATTTTTCAACACTGTTGAAACAGTTACTGACATCCAGAAGCCTACCAGGAATATATAACAAGACTAGGAGTATACTAGAAAATGAATTAAGAAAGATAATTGCTTAATTTTTTCACAGAAATTAGCATGTTTATTTTAAGAAAATTGCTTTCAGCTCTCTTTTCAATTAATTACATTTATTGTACTCATTAAAGCTCTTGGACTTCTGTTTCTGGTAATGTCAGACTGTGCAATTTGGACTACTTCTCTTGATAAGGAAAACTAAAAACACTGGAGATATATCTATCTATACATATTTCTTTATATCTATATTTTATTTTGTATTCATGTATGACCTAATATAGAAAGATAGTAAAAAATTGAGTATTTGGGATCAGGGGAAAAGTTAGGTCCCAGACATTTAGATCTGCTTTTCCCCTAGTTTTAAAGGGACTAGCTCAGCACATGTGACTGTTTCATAGGACTAGAGGGACAGGAGTTGGAGTCAAGTTCTGATAAGATGAAGGGGCCCTAGGAAATCCTCCTCATTTGAAGTTGAGACTCTGAAATATCCCTGGATGATGGGTCCCTAGAGGGAATATCCCTGGATGATGGGTCACACCAGGAATTATTTGAATAAAGGTGAATGAGGATTGCTATTTTCCTAGGCACCTGGCCAGAATAAATACATGTTCTCCCTGTAGGAAGATAATATAATTCTAGAACTAAAATGACTTCCACAACTTTATAAATGAAATGTCTGCCACACAGTCAAAAATAACCATACACATGAGATTACAAGAAAATAAGAATAAATGATAATACAAATAGTAAACAACAGAAACAGACCACAGGAGTCCCAAACTCTGAAGTTATCTAAAAGACTTAACATAACTATACTTACAGTGTTCAAAGTGATAAAAGACGAGTTTGTAAAACTTCACAGAAAGCTAAAAATTTACATACAAACAAATGAAATTGTAAAATCAGAAGGGACAATAAACACAATAAAGAACCAGATAAATAAGTTAACATCAAATAAGATACAGTAGAGAAAATTAGTGAACCAAAGGGTGGATACAAAAAAAAAATTCTATAAATCACAGAGAAATAAAGGAATAGAAAATACAGAAAAGAGTATAAAAGAGAGAATAAAATGAGATTAATAAACAAGTAGAATTCTAGAATGAGAGGAAAGATGGAATGTAACTGAATTTTTAAAATGAGTAAAAATGTTCCTACCTAATAAAGGGCATTGAGTTACAATGTCAATAATCCCTCTGAATACAAAGCAAAAAAAGAATTTAAAAAATACATATTAAGCACATGATACTAAAACTTCTTAAAAAAAGAATTATTCAAGGAAGCCAAAAATAAAAACAAAAACCAGGGCTCCTGGGTGACTCATTCAGTTGAGCAGCTGACTCTTGATTTCAGCTCAGATCATGATCCCAAGGTCTTGGGATCAAGCCCCCAGCAGGCTCTGTGCTGAAGGTGGATCCTGCTTAAGATTCTCTCTCTCTCCCCCGCCTGCCCCTCTCCCCTGTTCATGCTTTCCCTCAAAACAGAAAACAACAAAAGAAATTTACCCTCAAAGAGGCAATAATTAAATTCACAACTGTCTGCTCAATAGCAAGATTGATGGTCAGAATAAAATGGCATGTAAAGAACGTCAAAGGAAAGGGGAACCTGGGTGGCTCAGCCAGTTAAGCAGCTGATTCTTGATTTCGGCTCAGGTCATGATTCACAGTTCATGAGTTTGGGCCCGGCATCATCGAGCTCTGCACTGGCAGTGCAGAGGCTGCTTGGAATTCTCTCTCTTTGCCCCTCCTCCTCTCTCTCTCTCAAAATAAATAAATAAACTTAAAACAAAACAAAACAAAAAAGAATGCCACAAGTAATAACAACTAATTTAAAATTCTATATCCAGTGAAAACATCCTTCAGGAATAAAGGTGAAATAAAGACATTTTCAGAAAGTCTTAAGCTGAGAAATTATTCATCTGTAGACTACGCTTATGGAAATATTGAAGGTTGTTCTTCAGAAAGAAGAAAAATGATCTCAAATGGAAGATTCAATATCCAGAAAGAGGAATTAGTACCACAAATGGTAAATGTGTGAATAAATTTAAAGGAATATTGCCTGTATAAATCTACAAAATAATATCTTTCACATCACACACATGGGAATAGATGGCAGGAATAGTACACATTAAACATTACATTTTGGTATAGTGAGAATGCACATCACAGTTTATGTGTTAACTGTTAAAAGAATAGCAAAAGAATATGAAACTGCCAGAACAATAGAGGGGGAAATTGTACAACAAAAATATATATTCAATCAATTCAAAAGTTAAGCATGAAAGGTTAATAAAAGCAACACAAAACAGAAAAGGAAAAGAGAAAGCCCTTAGTAAGACAGTATATTTGGCACAAACATTCAAGTAATTATGGTCAATATAAAGAGACCAAAAAAGAAAGACTGTCAAACTCAAAAATAAAATTTGCTCTCTGTGAATAATGCACATAGAAACACAGACACAGTGATAGTAAAAGGATAGATAAATGTGTACAGTACAGACTAGCAAAAAAGAAATCTTCTATCGTACAATTAAAATCAGACAAAGCAGAATCTATGAGAAAATGCCTGTTTAGGAATAAAGGTGATCATTTCATGATGATTTTCAATTGACCATGAAAACAGAATAATGATAAAGTAGAATTCAACTAGTAAGAGTCTCAAAACATGTAAAAATTAATAGAATTGAGGGGAGAAATAGAGAATCTACATCATAGTAAGAGATAAAATTTGTGATCGTACCAACATAGAATTTTAGACTTAGAGCTGTAAATTGAAGTTAAAGTTTTAGAAGAAAAATTAAATTTACTAACATAGTTACTAAAAACTCTGATTTCAGACATCAAATCTTTTCTACTAAAAAGATATTAATTGATAAATTTCTTCTAACTCAAGCAATATCAACTGCCATGGATTATTTTGTACATATTGAATATAGTTCATAGGACTGTATTTTGATGACAGAATAGACCAGGCAATTAACTAACAGAATTCTCTAAATGACATTTGTATAAATATCACTAAATAATGTTTTCCATATACAAAATTAACAAAGATAAAATAATCTCGCTATCATTTGGAACTGATTTTTCTCCTTTATCTTAAAAATAGATTATTAGGTAAGATTTTATCATGAAAAACTTTTAAATTAATGACCACTATTTTTTAAAGCTCATCAATTAATGATCTTTTGTAAGTCACCAAAACATAAATGCATGTTCTAAGCCCTAGCATAAATATATAATAAATTGAGCCAAAATATTATATACTTTAATTGAAGCAGATTATCCTAAAAGTGGGCATAAAAAGAGAATCATAAGTAATAATAAAACAGGAAAATTAGTTGAACATAAGACAAATAGTGCCAAATTCTACTTGCTCACATCCATGATTGAACAATTTCCTTTAATTAACATCAAAATGAACATGGGCTTGCAGGCAAAGTAGTGTTGCAAAGCAGAAATCTTCATTTTAGGCCAAATACCTTGGAACTAGTGTCAATCCTCACACCTGCCTTTGCAGGCAATCTGACACCTCTAGATCTCCTGGGAGGGAGACTTAAGAGGAATATTTACCTTGTTCCTACAGCATCTATTCCAAGTTCTGCTATCAAGGATCTCACTTCTTGGGAAGCAAAAAAGGATTTAAAAGTTCCATTTTGGGGAAAATTTGTCCTAATTCAAGGCCCAAGGAAGAAAGTACCAATCATTCAAAATCTCACTCAATAAATTCTGTCACACTTGGGGGAAATTAGTAGAACTGTATTAAAAAAAAATTAGAGGGGCACCTGGGTGGCGCAGTCGGTTAAGCGTCCGACTTCAGCCAGGTCACGATCTCGCGGTCCGTGAGTTCGAGCCCCGCGTCGGGCTCTGGGCTGATGGCTCAGAGCCTGGAGCCTGTTTCCGATTCTGTGTCTCCCTCTCTCTCTCTGCCCCTCCCCCGTTCATGCTCTGTCTCTCTCTGTCCCAAAAATAAATAAACGTTTGAAAAAAAAAAAATTAAAAAAAAAAATTAGAGTCACAAACTCAATTGCAATGCAAAGAATAATTTAAATTCAAGCATCCCTTCGATCTACTAATCTTCACTAAGAATTATTCACGTAATCTTTATGATTGTTAAGTAATCAGACAACAAATTTTAGGTGCCCACTAAGATCTGTGACATATAAGCTAATAGAGAGCTAAACCAATTAAATTGCAGAAATGGATGCAAAAATGTGTGATATAATTAACTAGAGTGTGAAAGTTATGTTTGTAAAGCATTCTAAACTACAGTTCTAAACTCTTTCTCTTTTCCCTAACTAGAACATTGTAATGGTTGCTATCTAGCCTTAAGCTATAAGGTCCTGAAGAAAAAAGACCAAGAAAAAGTAAACTGTAAATTTCAAGGTCTCTGTTACTGAACCTAGAATTTTTCTTCAAAGATCAATAAAAACAAATGAATCATATGCATGCTAGTATTAAGCACACCTAATTATACTATAAAATTGATTGGAAAACTCAAGTTAGAAATTCATCTTGAGAATACTAACAGCTGTTTTTCTGTTGATATAATTCCTTCTGAGAGAATAAGAGAGAGAGAGAGAGAGAGAGAGAGAAAGAAAGAAAGAAAGAAAGAAATAGAAAATCAGTAATTAAAAGATAAACTGTTAAAAAATAAAAATTAACCAAAATATTCTTTTATTTTTCTGTTTCCATGAAATAAAACTTGTATATAGTTTTCAAATCATGGTAGTAGTATTATGACATTGCACAGCTCTCCACATCATTTCTTTCATGAAAGCTGGTTTAATTTAAGAAATAAATTCCCTATAAAAGAACATGAAAATGTGAAAAAAGTGGAATTTGAAGTAAAAAAAAAGCCTTGGACTAATATCTTTTGTTCATACCTTCAAAGCAAGCCATTTACATTCTGATCTCCTTGCTCTGATTTATAAAATATTTTAAAAATGCCACAATCTTTTGATATAAAACCCACTTCATTCTAGAAGGACCTTTGAGGTGTCATATCAACACCAGCCTCATATATACTATGACTTTAGTGTTATAAACACTTTAGCCATAATACTGTATAAATTGTATTTGTTTTCCTGTTCTGTCAGTATATGTAATTCTTTATGACTGTATGAGACTTGCCAAATAAGCACAAACTAGATACCACAGAGAATGTGTTCAATAAGCAAAAGAATGACTTTTGTTTTCATTTCATTATTTAGTATTTTTGAACAATAACTAAGTGCCAGATACTGTTGTGGGCAGAAAATACAGCTGTAAATCATTAGAAAAGAGTTCCCGGGTTTCATGGAACAGAATCTAGTGGAGGAAGAAAGACATAAAAAATAAGGCAAAAATAAATAAATAAATAAAGTATACACTGTGTTGGATGGTGATAAGTGCTAGGAAGAAAAAGCAGAGAAGAGGGATTGGAAATATTAAGGAGGGAGCTATTTTAATTTAAAATACATTGCTCAGGTAGGGCCTCACTGAGAAAGTGGTATCTGAGTAAAGCCCTAAAGAGTTGAAAGAGCCAGTCACATAGCTGTCTGGGGGACAACTTTCCAGGCCTAAGGTACACCAGTGCGAAGACCCTAACACAGTTGAATGCCTGACATGTTGAACAGCAAGGACACCAGGATAGTGGGAGTAGAGTGGATGAGCTAGGAAACTACAGGAGATGCTATCAGACAGAAAAAGGGGAGGGGGCTGTTAGAACTTTAGTCCAATTTAAAGACCTGGGCATTTACATCGAGAAGGGGAGGCATTTCAGACACTTGAGCAGATATGAAACAAAACTTGACTTACCTTTTATCAGAATCAGGATCTTTCTTGTTGTTATGTTGGCAATAGATTAATGAGGTACAGACATGAGCAAGGAGAAAGGAAAATACTGTCTAATCCAGGTAAGAGATGGTGACTGACTAGGATGGAGTTGTAGAAGTGATTATTGTGGTTCAAGTCTACATATATTTTAAAGATAAAATAGAGACACTTCACTGCTGGATGGAATACAGAATGTGAAAGAAATAAAACACTGAGGTTTTGGCCTAAGCCAAAAGAAGACTGACGTTGCTATTAATTTAGATGCAGAAGAGTAAGTGAAGATCATGAACTCAGTTTGAGACATGTTTAATTTCTACATTTGACAATAGGAGTCTGAAGGTCATGGGAATGTCTGGGTTTGGGAGGTCAACTCTGAAGTCATCAATAGTTAGATAATACATAAAGCTAGGAGATAGGAGAAATCATCACTGGTATTAGCCCAAGATGGAAAGAGAAAAAGTACAGGAACTGAATCCTGGAATAATCAAGCATTAATAGGTCAGGAAGATTAAGAATGACTAACAAAAAAGACTGAGGAGTGACCAAAGAGATAGGAAGAAAAGCAGGCAAATGCACTGCACTAGAGCCAAATGAAGCAAGTGTTTCAAAAAAGAAGAGACCCAAAGTATGTAATACAGCTGATAAACAGGAATGAGACTGAGAATTGACCAATGCATTTAGCACTATGGAGATTACAGGTATTGTTCACAAAGCAGGTTAGAAGTTTTTGCGGTAAATGCCCAGCTAGAGTAGATTCAAGAGAAAATGGAGAAAACAGGAAGAGAGAAATGAGAAATAATGATTGTAGACAATTTTTTTAAACTTTTGCTGTAAAGGGAAAGAAATGGGGTGGTAACTTGGTTAGGTGAGTTGGTAATAGAATTTTTTTTTAATGATGTAGGAAAAAGAGGGGAAACGTTTTGTCCTGAAATAGCAAGAGGGGGTGATTTCTAGAACACAAAAGAGGAACTGCCCTTTTCAAGGAACATGGACGGTTCATTACATTAGAGGATAAAAGGCAATGGAGCCACTAAAAATAACTCTCATTTCAAAGAATTTACTAATGAACATGATATCCAGTGGATTGTAGGCATTACCTTCTTGTTACAATACATTCCTAGGACTCATGGTTAGTCAAGTTTTAAAATAAAGCATAGTTATCAGCAACACTATACTGTAAGCATAGAACCTCACACAGGGTAGGCCCTAAAATATTTGTCGTATAAAAAACAATTGTTTGGGGCGCCTGGGTGGCTCAGTCAGTTGAACGTTCAACTCTTGATATTGGCTCAGGTCATGATCCCAGAGTCATGGGATCGAGCCCCATGTCAGGCTCTGCACTGAGTGCAGAGCCTGCTTAAAATTTTCTTTCTCTCTCTCTCCCTTTACCCATCTCCCTAGCTTGTGTGCCCCCCCTCAAATAAAAATTAAATAAAAATAAATAGCAATTGTTTATTAAATTGTGATTATTAAATCAATAAAGCTGAAGTCTATACCCTTATAATCATTTGAAATTAACAAAAGTATTCAACATATTAGAGGGAACCAGAATTACCCGTTTACATGTAAGTAAACAAGAAGCCTCAGAAGTTCACTGGTTTTTCTGTGTCACGGGGTTTCACAAAGTTGAAAATGAAACCCACGTACTATAATTTCTGGTTAAATACTTTTCCATGCAACCCATACACTCTTGCTTATAAAAAGTAGATGATGGGCTATGAAGTATGCTTAATACATTAAAAGGTAAATTTATAAATACGAAGAACTGAGATTCTTAAATAATTGTGTGTATAATTATATGAACTCTAATAATCTTTTCATATTTAAATCATAATGTTTGCCTTATTAAAAACTTAGGAGTAGTCATGAGAAATACTGTCAATGGCCCATGTCTCATAAAGAAGTTTTCGAGAAAGGTTTCTTTATAGCTAATGAGCATAATGAGATGAAGGAGATGGCTCAGAGTAAAACAAAAGTAAGCTATGAATAAAATCCTGGTGAGTACCACTTACCAACTGTGTGGTGTTGAACAAGTTACTTAACCTCTCTGTGCCTCGGTTGTATCATCTGTAAAATGGGAATAATAACAATAACGACCTCATTGGAATGTTTTGAGGATTAACTGAGATGATACATCTAACCAGTTTAATGAAGGAGCTGGATTCAGAAATCAACATTTCTGTGTCTCCTGATTTCCTCAGGTGAAGAAATGAACCCCAAATAAAATTTCAGGTGGGTGTCTTAGCTTTTCTGCTCATGCTTAGAAAATAAGCTATCTATCCTTTTGTTTGGGAATTAAGTAATCTAACAATTTCATAGTCTCATTCCATATAGGACTATATAATATACAAAGCCCCAAGCTTCTGTCCTGCCTAAAGCTCACCCTTTCACTTAGCTCAGGCTTGTTTCAAGCTTTAAAGTCTACAATGGAGGGTGGGACAAGGTAGTCTCCTTCATGCTGATAGCCTACATTCACAGCAACAATTCCTGACCCTTCCAGAGTCAGACCCTAGGAAAGTGAAATTGGAATGAAAGATCACAGTGGAATGTGGCTGACACAATTGTCATGTGTGTTCAGGGCTTTCTGAATGGCAAATACACAATCAATGACCCTTCTTCTGGGGCAGGTTCGTGGCTTTCTCAAAGAATCTGTCTTCCCCAGTTTTATTTGACTAGCTCTGTTTGTCCTTTGAAATCAATCCTCCAATTTCTCTCTCATTATTCACCACCTGGGACCTGGGCTTCAAAATATTACCAACCTTTATTCTGACATTGGAGGACTTGAAGCTTTCCTACCATGTGACTTTCTAATCTATTATAGAGGCAGGGGCATCTCCAGCCACAGCTGTGGCTTTTAGACTTCAGACTATATCCTTTGGCTTCTGGAGGAAATACATCAAGTTCTCATAAGTGTCTGCCCTGAAGTTCCTCTCACTTGGTTCAACTGAATGGTAATCACCCCATCCCTCCTACATGGAATGGTAGATTGTGTACAACAAACCAACAGCTCTCCAAAACAATCCAGTCTCTCTTCTAGCTTTACCACCTCAACCTTTGTTGGGACTTAAAATGGAGTTTGAACTAACGTTGGACTTATTAGTTGGATTATGTCCTAGTACTTCCTGCATATAGTTACACCTCACTTATTTAGCCTCCCTTCAAAGAGAAAGACAGAAAGACCCCCATTTTAATATCTGAATACTTAAATAAAACACTGCCTAGCCTAGTGGGAGTGTTTAGAAATATTAGCTATTGTTATTATTCATTATATCTTTTTTTTAGGTTTATTTATTTATTTTGGATGAGAGAGAGAGGGGCAGACAGCATAAGCAGGGAGGGTAAAGAGAGAGAGGGAGAGAGAGAATCTCAATTAGGCTTCGCACTGTCAGCCCAGAGCCCTATGCGGGGCTTGAACTCATAAACTGTGAGATCATGACCTGAGCGAAAACCAAGAGTTGGACACTTAATTGACCAAGCCACCTAGGTGCCCCCATCATATCTTCATTATTTAACATTTAAGGAATGGATTCACAGAAAAGGAAATGGGGAGGAAAAAGTCAAAAATGTTTAAAAACCAAGATAGTGTGGTGTCATACAAGTTAACAGTGTGAGGTGTTTGGCTTTTTAGTTTGTTTTGTTTTGCTCTTTGAGAAGGGAGTCATCACAGTGTCAAATTTTGCAGTGAATTTTAATAAAACAGACCTACTGCATCCATCACTTGGCTGCTGATTACATCATTTTGAGCAGGGAATCTGAGGGAAAGCCAGACTTCAGTTGCTCAAAGGTGAATAGAAAATGAAGAAATTGAGACAGTGAGAACAGGCAAGTTGGGAAATAAAGTTACAGGAAAAGAAAAGATAGACTGGTGGCTAAGCGGAGACACAGTGTTAAGCAACTCTTTTGTAGGTACTGTTGTACTTTTACTTTTAAGAAATTGATTTGAATATGTTACAAAAAAGCCAACTGATGGAGCAAGAAAGATTGAAGATAGTAGAGACAAAAAAAACAATCAAAAGGACATGAGAAGGGGACATCAAAGATCTAGAGGCAGGCACTAGCCTTAAGCAAAAAGGGCAATGCTTAAGATTGGAGAACACAAGTAAATGAAGATGAGTATGGAATAAATAAGTGTACAGGGATATGTGGGAAGAGAATCGTTATTAGAGGACATCAAAACTAGTAATCTAGGAAAGGAATGGTTATAAAGAATTAAGGACATGGGAATTGCAAGATGAAATAATTAATAGCATTGCTTGGCACAGAGATGCCAAGGAGCATGACAATGAAAGAGGATCACTAGATTTGCAAAATCTGTATCCAGTGATGGCATGCCAAAGTGTATTTTTAAGAAAATGGTGATGATAGACGTCTGAAAATAAAGGTTAAGAAAGACATATAAATAAAGAGATCTAAATCATGAGAAAAAAAGGCTGCTTGTGAACACCATTTCATTTGGCCAGGGGAAAAATAACTAACTGGAAGAAAGAAAAGCACATTAAGAAAATAGAATAACTATAATAGGAGGCAGCAAAAGATGTAGCATCTTTGACAGAGCAAGGGATAAAATGCTTAGTGCACTACCATTAGGTTTCATTGAAAAGGAAAGAGTTCAATCCAGATATTATCTTCTCAGTAGAATAAGAAGGGATGTTGTTTGACTCAATCAAGGGACATGTGAAACTGGTCATTGAGGAAGTGGAAAATTGGGGGAAGCCATTTAGAAGAGTGTAGTTAAGATTTTTTTTTTTTTTTTAAAAAGATAAATCAAAGGACTTCCAAAATTTGATAAAGATTGCAGAGAGTACGGCGTTTTAGTGCTTTCAATTCGTGCTGGTGTTCATTATTACCCATCAAAATTACGCAGTTAAGGTTGGCTAAGGATAATGATGATAATATCTATAGTAATAATAACAGCATCAATAGCGGCATTTAACATTTATTGAGCATGTACTATCTGTGAGGCATTGAATTGATCATTTGACATGTTCCAGGTCATTTATTCCTCATAATAATCCTATGAGGTAGGTCTATCATTATTTGAATTAACTACTTTAACCAGAGTCACTGAGCTAGTACGTTGCAAGCCACAAAGATACCTAGGAGGTAGTCTGTCTCCAGAATAAAAGTGACTCTCCATAAGTGTCACTTAAATATTTTGCATTTTAAAATGTCAAAATATAAACATATTCCTGCTCTCCATAAGTAGCTTCCTTTAACTTAATTCCTCTCAGTGTAAACTACTAGCACAAACCAATTAATGAAAAATGGCTCCTGACATTTTTAAATGTTCAAGGTTTCTGAAGAATATATACATGCCTCCTTTTAACCACTCCCAAGAGAGGATATCATCCCTCCTTTGAATTAAGGAAATAGAGTTTCAGAGAAGTCAAGTTACTTA
This sequence comes from Puma concolor, assembly GCF_028749965.1. Lineage (NCBI taxonomy): Eukaryota > Metazoa > Chordata > Mammalia > Carnivora > Felidae > Puma > Puma concolor. Next base: position 37,680,209 of record NC_141673.1, on the reverse strand, counting down.
CCAATGGTCCCTCAGCTAATAAGTGGAAGAACTCCAATTCAAATTCAGATCTTCTGACTCAACTTCCAAGTCTTTGCCATTCAGTTCATTACCAGTCTTTGTCCATCCTTTCTCCCCAACATTCTTTACATTTCTATTGTCTTTCTTAGATTTAAGTTGCACAATCCTATTTCAAATTCCCACAACCCACCAGAATTATTACATTATCACAATAAGCTCTCCCTAACATAATAATGGCCCAAATGACCCTTTTAGCTTATATTTGTGATAGACCAGTTACCGTGGTGGTCCTTATGCTTCATCACCTCCTGTAATTTTGCCATGTAATTATGTATTGCCTTCCACTCTGTCTCTGGGCTTGGCCATAACTTTTACCAAAATAAGACTCAACCAGAAGCTTAAAAACCACTTGCTTGTTTCTTCTTTGCTCTTACTCCTCTTCCACGACCATGAGAACTTACCAGGGCTAGCCTATTGCAGGATTACACACATACATAGAGATGAATGGCCCCAGTTGGTCCAGCCAAGACCATCCTAATTCAAACAATAGCCACTTAACATACAGCTAACTGAGCCAACCTTCAGCTAACCATAAATTGGGCTAACCATAAACTGGGCGTAAATGAGCCCAGGCAAGATCAACCAATCTAAGTCAAGATCAGCTGAATTCCATAAATCCAAAATTTTACATGAGGTTTTACACTGAGATTTCATGTTGTTTGTTACATAGCATAATTTTATTTATTGTTTAAGTGTTCTTATTAACATTCCAGTTAGTTAACATACAGTTCTATTAGTTTTAGGTGTATAATGTAGTGATTCACCACTTCCATACAACACCTGATGTTCATCACAACAAGCTCACACATTAATCCCCATCACCTATTTTACCCATCCCCCCATCTACCTTCCTTCCAGTAACTATTAGTTTGTTCTGTATAGTTAAGAGTCTGTTTCTTGGTTTGCCTGTCTCTTTTTTCCCCTTTCCTCATTTGTTTTGTTTCTTACACTTCACATATGAGTGAAATCATACGGTATTTGTCTTTCTACACAGCTACACAGCGATAGATAGCTAATGAGTACATTATGTAATCCATCCTAAATCAAAATGGCAGAGTAATATTCCTTCATCATTACCTCATCATGTCACCAGTTCACTCAAAATTCTACTGATCATATTGTGTACAAACTCCTATTGTTAACAGGTCATATTCCTCCACTGCCAGTATATAAAATTTCATTCCTACACTACAACCCTTTGACAAACAAATATTTCAGTTATTCTCCTTATTTGATTCCTATATAGTCTTTCAAAAAATAAAAACAAAACTCAGGCATGCTGCTAGTTAATCTGTCTCCTTTGTGCAAATTAGGAACCTCAGGCCTAGACTAGAAAGAAGAGCATAGGCTGAACTTTAACCCCCCAAAAGTCTTTGAGAGGGCCCTATGCACAACTCTACAACTCCACACAGAATATATTTGAATCATTTCCAACATTTTCTTAAAAAGACCTCCTTAATATCACTTTACACGTGAAAGTTTCTATATTTAATCATATGCCTAGATTATAGCTCAAAATTTTTTCAATACTTGTACAATCTTCTGGTACTGTATTAACTTGAGTTCGTTTATATATTGTTTCTAAGCAAATTTATTTCCTAAGTTCTCTGGGAGCCAAATAATGTGCCTTTTCTCCTTTATCCCCTTTTCAAATATATGTAACTAGTTAATAATACACAGAAGATCCTCAATATATGCTAAATGAAGAACTAATATATTTTATGTATAATATATATGTATATATCTATATATAAATAATATAAATAAATATAAAAATATAATATAAATAATATATTATAGTAATATTTTAATACTGTAAATAAAAATATGTAAATATAAACTAAATATAAATATATTTTTATATAAATTATATATATATATATATATATATATATATAATGGACTTTTTATAATGGAAAGTTCACTCCTCTTACCTCCTCTTACCTTTCCTGTAAATATTCTTAATAAGCATATTAGTAATTGACAAATATCTGTCCCGTACTCAAAAATTTTAAAACTATTTGATTAATATTCCTAGTAAATTATTCTAACGCTCCATACATATACAGAAATTAATTTATCTTTTGGCATTGGAGACAAAACAAATGCAAGCCTTTTTATATTTATACATTGCAAATTAATTAGTTTTTACTTATATTATTTTCTTTAATCATCACAGACTACCCTGTGAAGTATTAGTATGAACTGATTTTTATAGCCTGGAAACCTGAAGTCCTGACTCAAGTTGATGATGCACAGAAGAGCCACAATACAAACTAGATCTTCCTGTATCAAGTTTATTGCTACTTCTCCATCCAAATGAATATGCATTTAGTTCTGATTTTACTTTAAAAGCCCTCACTCCAGACCTGGTACCCCACTGGTTCACAGGGTTAGAGGATTAAGATATGCTCCTGTTCTGAAGAAGCATATAGTCCAGGTTGGGAAACAGGCATATACACAGATAATTCAATGATAATATGGGAAATTATAAGGCTAAGGAGCACAGAGGAAATGTACCTGGGGGTTCAGAGAAGCCTTCCTGGAAGAGATAAAGTCTTGGCTAAGTTTAGACGTGAAGCAAAGACATTGAGGAAAAACATTATGGGCATAGAGATGAATATGTACAAAGGAGAGACCGGGAAAGCCTGAAGCTTATGGAGATACTGCAAGCAGAGCAATATTATTCAAACACATGGCATGACGCATTTGCTAAAGTGGAAATGTTAGGAGATGTAAAAACAAAGAAGTTTGGGACCAGGTGCAAAAACAAAAACAAACAAAAGAACAAAAAAAATATAGAGAGATTTGAGAATTATTTAGAAGATTAAAAACAATATGGATAAATGATGATTGTATTTAGGACTGTCAGGTGTCTGGGTGAGGAGATAGAGCACCCAGATTTGGGTGGGGAATGGGAGGCAGAGGATGACTGAGTTTGGGGCATGTTGAATCTGAGGTTCTATGGAACATTTAAATTCATCTGTGCATAAGAAAGGTAGAAAATTGAGTGTGAAGGTTAGAAACACCAGGCCTGGTGATGTGCAATTATAAGTACTCTTTAAACACAGTTACGCCCAATCAAGTGATGAAAAACTAAACACTATGGCTACAAAATACTTTATATGGTTAGGATTGTTAAAATCATCGCTACGTTTGTTCATAAAGGAATGTTCTGAAAGTGACTAGAGCAAAGCATCAAATCACCAACACCTAAAAGTATTATATAAAACATAGTGTGTCATAAAGTTTGATTGACTCTGCTTTGAATTCTATCCCATGTTTGTTAAAATAATTTTCATTTTTATGTTATTGTAGTAGTTTTCAATTTTACATGCTTTATTCTGCCTCAAAACACACATTTATAGTAGTCATTTTCTCCTTCCAGCTAAATATCCAATGCAATGCCACTAAACAGTGCAGGCACATTGCTTACAAAAAAGTCAAAAATATTCAAAGATACCAGTTAAAGAAGAATATTCCTCTGTTGCTTGCAGGATACCCAGAGCGCTTAAGTTACAGATTAGATTATTTAAAATTTACTTTAAAAATATTACAGGACCATCACTGTCTTTAAGGACCTGTGAATTGCAGGCATTATTCAAATACATAGAATAGTAAGATGTAAATCAACAACAAGAAAAGCGTCAAAGTATTCACAAAAGACTTTGGGACTATGTCCATCTGAATATACAGGTTCATAATCCCTAACCTATAATTCCAAAACCCATATACTCTGAAAACTGATATTTTATTTGTAAGTGTGTTGCAAACTTGATAGGTACAAAACTAAAGCTGTACTAACGTGAGAGATTTATGGTCTTTATTTTTTCCATGCAATAGGAATATTCATATAATTCTTCTCAGATATGAAAACGTATAATTATAGGGTGCTTCCCAGAATGCATCTAGTTTTCCATAATATACATCATATACTTACAAAAAAGTCAAGAAAATTCTGAACTCTGAAACACACTAGCCCCAGAGTGTTGAGATAAGAGATTGCAGACCAATATAATTCAAATCCAAAACTTAAAATTTTAGGGGTGCCTGGGTGGCTCAGTGGGTTGAGCGTCCAACTTTGACTCAGGTCATAATCTCATGGTTCATGAGTTTGAGCCCCACGTCGAGCTCTGTGCTGACAGCTCAGAGCCTGGAGCCTGTTTCAGATTCTGTGTCTCCCTCTCTCTCTGCCCCTCCCCTGCTCACACTCTGTCTCTGTCTCTCTCAAAAATAAATAAACATAAAACAATTTTAAAAAAACTTAAAATTTTAGATGTTATTATAATCAAAATGTTCAATACAGCTGAAAAATATAACTCTAGGTAAAGATATGATAGCTGTCTTTTGAGATGAATCAACTCATTCTGTGTAATTAAATAAACCGGTGTACCAACGGGTGAGGGTTACAGAAAACAGTATTGCATCTTAACACAAGACAAACTGAAAACAAAAAGGACTACAACAAGAGTTCTTCATATAGGGTTATGGGGTTACCTAGTGGGGATGTGATAAAGGATTCTAGGTGATCCTTTCCATTCTGAGAGTCTTTAAATCTCAACAACACACTTCAAGTTAATAGTACATCTGGGTTTAGAATTTTATCAACTTTGATTATATAATTTTCAATATTTATGAAACGATATTTGCTACAAGACATAACTTCATGGAGAGAGGTCAACTCGTCAACATTTCTACACTGTCGTTAAAGTGGAGGGCCAATCAAATTTGTATTTAAGAGAAAAATATAGTGTATTGGGGTTGATTATTAAAAATCTCATTCATATTCTATAATTTTTCTCATACCTAAAACAAACACAATTATTCTATTCTTAAATAAGAAAATTGAGTGTCAGTATTAACTTTGTATGTAAATAAGCTTGAAATTCTTAAAATGATATCTTTTTCTATAAAATAAGATGCTTGACAAACATATTGAAAAATAGCTAATCTAACAATTTTAAGTTTGTTAGAGTAAGGCTGAACTTTTGCCTTTTCTCTAACTTCCAAAATATATTTTCAAGAAACTGGTTGAAATGTTTTTGAAGAAGAGGGTATAATACACTGAAAATTCCAAGAATTTTTGATCAGGTGCTAGGCATTTTTAAAGAAAGACAGTAGACTTCCAAACTATGATTATTTCCAAAGACAGACCACACAGCTGAAAATGGAAAACACATATTTCCAAATGTCATAATACTGTTTAAAGAGCAAGAAAGAAAAAACTAACTATTCCCAAATTTGGGTGATTGAAAGCTGATCAACAGGTGATTTTTCTACACCCACCAAAACATTCAGATAAAATTTTCAAAAGAAAGACCTGATAGGAACTCAGCCTTCACACCCACCATCACCAAAGTACTACAAATTTAAGATAAGATTTTATGTGAACCAGTAGTAATCTATTCTTATGCTTTTCTCACCAAAACATACATATCATACATTTTAAGCAAAAAGATAATTCTAAGAATAGAAATAAAGCAAAGTATTGTCACATTTGTGATTGCAATAGGAAAGACAAATATTACCAGGAATCATACCTGTGGCAGGGCTGAATTGAGCTGTCTCTGGAGCGAATCTCTGTCATAGATGACATCCTGCAGTCTTTGCTGGGCAAGTGAGAGGCTTTCTTGGGTCTCCCGAAGGGTGTCTAGAAGACGGTCCCTTTCATCTAGCATATTCACCATCAGCTGCTCAAAATGGGAGTCTGAGTCTGAGCCACTGCTTTGGGACCCCCTTTGGCTCATTGGGGTGTCCTCATTAATCGTGGGCATCACTTCACACATCATTGCTTAAAGGAAGTAAAGGGGAGGGAAGTCTTAGTACTAAGAAACTACTTGCGATAATGCCACTTGACCCTCAACTCACCAAACTCTGCAACTCATTAGTCTGATTGTCTCTTTCTTCTCCTACACACTGTTCCAACTCCAACTAAATATTTTGACCTCAATGAAATATGATTCATTGACTTCGGCCAATCTACATCCTTTCTCTTTTATTGATAATCTATAAAGCTTCTACCCAAGATACAACTTGGTTTCACCTACTTCTCAAAGATTTGGGGTTTTTTTCATGATTTATTCCTCCAATTCAATTTATAGTAATATGTTATTCAACTTACTAATAAGTGATCTTCACCTGTAAGTTTACAAATCTCTTATAGCTAACACCTCCATTTTACCCTTATTTGTTATATTGTTAAAAGGAAGCAGAGTGTCTGGCTGTTAATGGGTAGGAAGTAAATGATTTTTGAATGACTTAAATAATTGAATGAATTAATGTTCACTCGTTCATTTAGGAAACCTATGAATAATTGAGTATTCATTTTATATAATAATCAGTTTTGACTTTTTAATTTTACCAACAGATTTTTTTGCATACCAACTAGTTTATAGTTTCTTGACTTTACAACTCCCATTTTATTACTTTTATGTGCTCTCTACCTAAATTGTTAAGGTAGTCTACATAAAGTAGATAAAGTGATATTGACTAAATTTGATAGAGGCTTTATGAAACAGACTGAGGTGCATAAGTTTGTTTAGGTCATTATTCCCCTAATTACCGTTAGTATTCCTTTGTCTCCTGAGAACTGCATTGTCTGCTTTCCATCCAAACAATACAAGCTAACACTCTTTCAAATATTCCACAAAACAGACACCATAAACTACATTATCTAATGTAGTAACTTCACATCTCAGCTGTTAATCACAAGGTTCCAGTCGAAATAAATGAACTGCTTAGAATATTTTTAAATCATTTATTAATTTGATTTAAAATAGACAACAGACTTTTAGATATACTGATATACTGTATAGCATTTTAAAAATCAGAAATTATCTCATTTTCCCTTTTACCTTCTATCTTATGTTTGAAAAAGAATCAAACCCATCTCAATTTCAGTTGTTGTACTGAGGCCAGGAGCTATTAATTAGAGGGCTTGGTTTTGCAGAAGGCTGATGTGGAGATATACTGGTTTTGCTGTTGATCCTGGAGCATTCTTTGGTTTTATAATGCAAGGTCAATTCATTTTTCTGCCTATATATTCCTGTCCTTGGGGAAAATATTTCTGGTGATATAGTCAAATAAAATGTCAAGACTTAACAGGTCAATAGTTAATTACTTTTATGCAATTCTTCATATAAATTGGGTTATTGAGGAGATAAATTCAATTATCTGAATGATTTGGTCAGGGCACACTGAAAACTAGGAGAAACTTTTTAAAAGATAAAAGGAAAGTATCTTGTGACTGATATTCTACATAAAAATTTAAGGGGGGGATGAAATGTAGGATAATTCAAGATAATAGTTTGAATTGTTGCTCATCACTCCAAACACTGGGGTACCTGAAGGCAAAAGAATTGACTTGTTCAATTTCTTATTCACCCTAAAATAAGTAAAAGAATAGATACATAAGATGTATTTAAATGCACACGCGAGTGCGCACACACATTGTTACTATTGCTAACCACTTAACATAAAAATATAATATTTTTTGTATTTTTCTCAATTTGAATTTTTTGAAACACTATCACAAAAATGGAAAGAAGACTCGTTTCTAACTGCTATACATCTTCTTTTCATTAATTGAGAAGGAATTGGGAAAAAAAATGTTCCAACACATTTGAATATTAAAAACAATTAGTTCACATGCCATACATGAAAATCCACACACTGAACAGCTGTGTCATTCTGAGAAATCATTAGCAGGAGCCAATGTGTTTCTTTTTGACATTTAAGGTTAAAACAAAACACTGGGAGAGGAAATGATAGCACTGTGACAATTTGTGCCAGAACACTTACAAGGTTTACATTTTAGGGTTACTTAAACATTCTTAAATCCGTATTTTACATCATATCCTTCTTGGGAAAAAGCCCTTCGTGCATCTTAACTCTGAATTACTCATAAAAACTTGAAATTCCAAGGAAAAGCATAACTGCAGTGATTACCTCAGCTACAATGCCCTCCTGGATATACTACCCTAGTGCTAACAAAGGCTTGGTGTCACCATGGGACATTACACATTCACGAACTTTGGGCTCTTATATCAGTATAAAAGCTGGTGTCTGATTTAGTCAGTCCAGAGATGCTACAATGAGAAGTAGCTTAGGGACTTAGGGTCTTAGCCTATTAATTCACTCAACTTGATTTGATTTCACAACTAAGGCGTTGGAAGGAGAGCAAGTCACATCACCTCTCAAAACCTCAGTATTCTCTTCTGTAAGGGAGGGGGAGAATCCATGATTTTCTTTTAAAACAAGCCCATTGTAAGGCTTCAATAGAATACCTGACTGAGATAACACAGTAAAATTCTAAAGGGCAATTAAAAATTCTAGTATTTATTTAGTTATTGTATAAAGTGAACATTAACCTTTTCAGACAGAATATTTTGCCTTTATGATTCATTCTAATTCTAGGCCTAAAGTTTTAATTCCAGTGGGTACTCTGAACTCTTCAAATCCAATTGGGAGAAATTAAACTATGCAAAAGTTACTTAGGAAATAGATGACTTAATCTGCTTTTTCTTCACCAACAGACAACCCAGATGAGCAAATCTAAAGTCTTTTCACCAAAACTAGAAGAAAATTTTTTTTCTATAAAATTTAAAGGTCACTTTCATGAACTAGCTTAGTTTCTGGCACTAGAACTCCTATCCTGTCTTCTATAAATGACAAAATACTTGTATAACCCTGAAAACAAAATACAACCTGTTTCTAAATGCATATTTGGGTATTAAGATCATATATTCCAGGTAAGAGTTAAACACCCTATTGTAGAATGGCCAACATCTGAAGCAACTTCCAAAGGCTGTCTACCCTCTAGTGTACTCCATCTTCCTATACCACTTTTAACTTTTACAATCATTTTCAGTCTTAAAAATTGTATTGTACCACACAATTCCTGAAAAACCAGGAAGGACATCCTAACAGCTCACTTGGATATTTGCCTTTTCAGCACCCTTCTCCAAAGCCAATTGAATTTATGAATTATGTTATCCTCTTCTAGATGTTGATGCCTGTTCATGAAATTACCTAAGGTTTCAAGACCTAGTTAGAGACATTGTTTATTTTGTTGTGAAAGGAAAAAAAAAAAAAAATAATAATCTGATTGGTTTAATTGTCCCAGTGCTTAAATTTAGCTGGAAGAATTTTATACCAGGAAAAGCAACTCCCTTACTCTTAGTATGTAACCTTGACTGTCTTCCAGATCTCACAGATTTCAAAATAAAAGTTTTGAATGCCCACTGGAGTCGTTACCCAAGGGCTTTCAAGATCCAATGTGTTTCTTAGTAATATACGCCTCTCAAGAAGTACTTATTCAGATATGACAATGTTACAAAAGGCTTTTTTTTCTGTCAATGAATCACTTTATTGAAGCAAATCATTGGGATTTAGACCCGACTAGAGGCAAAAATGCAATTATTCTGGGTAGTTAGTTTCCTCTTCAAAGATTTAGTCTTAAGAACCAACCCAGCTCCACCTCAGTTAACCCACAAGGAGTGAGAGAAATCCTAGCCATTGTCTGATTACATTACATGAATATTCCTCCTCCTATTTAACTCTTTGGAATCCCTTGTCCTCAGAAAATATTATGACCACCTCTAATGGAAGCATTTTGCACTTTCTTTACCCCAGTGCTTTTACAGATGGCCAGGAGCCAGCCCTCGCCACACAGCTGGACAGTTATCTCTCAGCCACACCCCCCCACCACCACCCTGAAGTTGACTTCATAATTTCCACACTAAAATTCTGTATGGTTTGCCCAACGAGAGACAGCCAAGTCGGGAGGAGGTGGAGAAACAGGAGAAGGGAGAGGATGGGGGTGGAAAGCAAAAGGTATGGAACAGTAATTGGCAAGGAGGAATTTGCATCTCATCTTCCCTGGGGGCGGGGTGGGGCCGGGGAGGGGGGTGGTAAAAAATAAATAATAAATAAATAAATAAATAAATAAATAAACAAATAAGGCGGAATGGAAACCTTGCAACTCGAACACAGTTTCGGTACCTAATGTCTGTAATTTCGGGTCCTGCTTCTTCAGTTGATCAATGACAACCGCAGTCTCAGGCTTGAGGAGAGGGGAAGCTCACAGCCGGCACTCCTGGACCATTTCCCTAGCAACCGGAGGAGAAAGGCAGCTTAGACACTCGCGTGCCCCGGCGCCCTCCCTGAACGTGCCCCGGCTGGGTGGCGTGGCAGCAGCCCGGCATCTTCCCGCGGCTCCGTCAGCAGCCAAAAGGAGAAGCGTCCATCGGAAAAATGGCATATTACAAATTTTGCTTTGGGAAGCAGAGCTCGGTTCAGACCATTGTCAAAGGGAGGAGAGGGGGAGGCGGCTCTTAAAGCAGTAGCGGCCCCTTTGGCGGAGCAGCCTCGGCTTCCCGCGTGCAGCTGGTGACCCGGGGCGGGGAGCCGGGAGCAGGGGACTGGGTTGGACTCACAGAAACTTAACCGAGCGGCGCCGCTCCCCCCCCACCCCCCGGCCACCATCCCCCCTCGCAGGCCACCCGGAGGGGGTCCCTGCAAACGCGAGCTTTGGGGAAAGGCGAGAGGAGTATCTGGAAGAGAAGTTCTCCACCCATGCCCCCACCCGGAGCCTCTCCGGAGTTGATGGCTAACGCCGAGAGTTGGGAAGCTAAAGGGAAGCGACTCCCCAGGGATGCGGGGAGCACGACAGGTCGTCTCCCGGCCCCCAGACTGTTTCCGCGCCACGGCGTCTCATCGAACTCAAAAGAGGCGCCTCTTCTCCGGAGAGGCGAGCCGTCGGCCCCCCACACCCGACTCTCCTCCCAGCCTCTTGGCGAGCCTCGTTGCTTGCACCAGTCGGCCGGGGGGGACCAACCTGCCGGGAGCCGGTGCGGACGCTACAGCATCGTCTCTCCTCACTCGCCTCGTGCTGTCGCTGCCGCCGCTCCTCCTCCCCCGCCTCTCCCCCCTCCTCCTCCTTGGCAGCCGCCACCTCCTCTTCCTCTGGAACCAGGGCTTCCCCTGGAAGCTGCTGCAGTGGTTTCCACCGGCCCTTAAATAAATTCTGAAGTAATCACGTCTTTGCTCTCCTCCTCACGCACACGCGCTCGCGGATACACACGACTCCCTCAAAGCCGCTCCCGGGCTGCTGGGGCTGGCGGCCGTCCCAGCGCCCCTGAGAAGCCAAGGCTGGGGGTGGGCAGGTGTGGGCAGGGGGTGCGCTCTTCCTCGTCCGGGCTTCTCCCCGCACAATGGTCGCCGCAGGAAAGCGCGTGTCGGCTGGTGCTGTGGGGAGGCCGATGCGCTTGGGCACCTTCTCGCTCTCTGGCCTTCCGTGCTTGTCATTTCTCTAAGCAGCGCCCTGCTCCCCGGACCGAGTCACGGTGGTCATGGTTGACCTGAGTCAAGCTAGGGTGTGGTGGCATCTGTCACTTCTCACTGCCTCTCCAGCTCTTCTCCATGCATTGCTTTGGCGATAAGGATGGTGTGCGAAGTCCTCCCCGCCCTAGTAAATTTCAGCTGTGAGCAAAGTCTGGTCTTTGGAAAGGGGTTCCAGTCCCCCTCTATACCTACACATCTCTTTAACCTCTTCTCCTTTCCTTCTGCCTTCAGTACAGACTCATTCCGCCAGGAATAGGGAGGAAGCAGGAGACAAAACCAGTACCCACTCTGAGAAGGGAGGAAATGTTGTCAGGGAGGGAATTTAGCCTCGCCTAGTTTTAGTGAACGGGAAGAGGCCACGGAGAAGGGAACAAGGAGAAGGATTAAACTCTGTGTATAATATGGGGATTAATGCAAGTATCCTCAGGGTTTAGGGCAAGAAATCCAAAAGGCATGTTTTGCTTTTGTGTATCACAAAGAGTCCGAAGCTAACTGAAAAAATAGTTTGTGAACACCATCTCACTTAAATCAAGTACAATATCAGGAAACAGGATCTTTTCTTCTGGAGTAGCACTTAATTCAGTTAGCAACCCCATAGTGAAATGCAAGGCCAAGTTCATATATTTCCCCCTTCTCTTCTAGACTGTTATTCAAATTCTGCATCATGACATAATCCTATAGTAATTAAATATAAGAACTAGGTATTTATCCAAAGGATACAGGAATGCTGTTTCAAAGGAGCACTATGCACCCCAGTGTTTATAACAGCACTATTGACAATAGGCATAGTATGGAAAGAGCCCAAATGTCCATCGACTGATGAGTGGATAAAGAAGATGTGGTGTGTGTGTGTGTGCGCGTGTGTGTAGGAATATTACTTGGCTATCAAAAAGAATGAAATCTTGTCATTTGCAACAACGTGGTTGGAACTAGAATGTATTATGCTAAGTGAAATAAGTCAGTTGGAGAAAGACAAATATCATATGATTTCACTCATATGTGAAATTTAAGATACAAAAATGAACATAAGGGAAGGGAAGCAAAAATAATGTAAAAACAGAGAGGAAGACAAACCATAAGAGACCCTTAAATACAGAGAACAAATTGAAAGTTGCTGGAAGGGTGTTGGGGTGGAGGATGGGCTAAAAGAATTGGGACATTAAGGAAGACACTTGTTGGAATGAGCACTGGGTGTTATATGTAAGTGATGAATCACTAAATTCTATTCCTGTAATCATTATTAAACTTTATGTTAACTAATTTGGATTTAAATTAAAAATAATTAGGTATAAGAATAATTAGATGATTCATTAGATGTCTACTGAAACATTATTTCTGAAACATAACATGCATATAGATTACCAATGGATCTTATTAAATTGTGGATTCTGATTCACCAGGACTGGGGTAAACCCTGAGCATCTATACCTCTAACAGCTCCCAGAGAAGATCACACTTTGACTAACAAGGGTCTAGACCACTCAATCAACCTACCATTTGATGTGGCTTAACCACTCTTAACTACAGAAAATTCATTAACTCATGCGATAGTCCAGTCCATTTTCAGACAGACCTAATTTAATAATAACTTTTGCATATTAATCATATATCAGTACTCTTTTAACTTTCACTCTCTGGCATTTCCCAGAAGACATAAAATGCCCTTTATACTTGAAAAAACTTCATATGTTTAAAGACAGTTTATATGTCACTCTGTAGAAGAATTCCTTTCTTATTAAACCTTGGTTCTAATTTCCTTAGTAATCAACATTTGCCTTGTACAGCTTCAGATATTGTTACCATTTCCAAGAAGAGTGTTGATTTGCCTGACTCCCATTCACACATCAAACAAAAGTTTTAATTCTCAGTATAATCCCTACATGCGGCTGACACACAATTAAAGGATACCCAGTAGATGCTATCACAAAAAGGAAGAATTTGATAATGGAAGGCTGGAAATAGTCATAGGTAAAAAATATTTTAGTAAGAAGAGATAGTCGTCATGGGCACTCTCAGCTTAGAAACTATACGTTCTCATTTTCTTACCACTAACATCACTACAAAAAAAAAAAATAACCTTTTCAATCAAAACTGAGGAGCATTTATAAATAGCAATTTTGCAGAAGAAATTAGGTCAGCCAATTCACATGAGTAAAGAGGAGTCACCCTCTACACCAGTTCTTCTAGTTTAATAGCCCTCAAATTTAGCATGTAGGAGAATCTCCAGAAGGCTTGTAACAACGCAGATTTCTGAACTCCATCCCAAGAGTTGCAGATTCAGCAAGTCTGTAGTATGATCAGGGAGCTTGCACTGCTAATAAATTCCCAGGCGATGGACTACTGCTAGGTCAAGAATCCCACTTTGAGAACTACTGCTTAGATAAATCTGAAGGAATCTGGGAACAAAATACATAGAGATCCAAAAACACATTTCATCTTGTTCATTGAAGACAAAAAGTCTCTCAAACAAATATAGAACCAATTGATATGCTACAGTTATCATCTGCTCTTTAATAACCAAGGATCACTGATTAAGATGAGATATGCTTATCTTCTGGTCAACTAGTTTTAGGAAGAGATAGTGCAGGGCACCTGGGTGGCTCAGTCGAGTAAGAGTCCAACTCTTGATTTTGGCTCAGGTAATGATCTCACCGTTGGTGAGTTCAAGCCCCCGCCTTTGGGCTTGTGCTGACAGTGGGGACCTGCTTGGGTTTCTCCCCCTCACACGTTGCCTCTCCCCCATGTCACTCTTTCTCTCAAAATGAATAACTAAACTTTAAATAAAAAGGGGGAAGAGGTATGAAAGGGGGAAGACGCTTTCATTAGTCCCAATACCTTTTATCAATGGAAAGATTTAGTCCATAGAGGTATACAGTGTTACTAGTCACACTTACTAATGTTCCCTCCATATATTTTATTTTACACACGATTTTTTTCTATATATTTTCTTAAGTGGGAGGTGTCATACAACTACTCTTTAGTAATAATAATAAAAAGGGCTTTTTTTTTTTTTTTTTTTGATCAAGGATGGTTTTGTTTACAAGGATTAAGTTACTGAGATCAAAGCACAAGAGAAGCAAGGGCCATGACAACAACAAAGATTCGGTAAGTGACAGTAATTTGTCTTTTGAGTGCAAGGATAATTTGGATGCAAAAAGAGAGCAAAGAATATTAGTTATAATAGACATGTTGATCTCAATATCACCTCATTTCAATCGTATAGTTACTCATTCTAAAAATATTTCGCCTATATTCACAATAGTTTATGTTAACATTGTTAAAATAATTAAATGACATTTTTTTGCACTTATGCTTACTGTTGAGTTTAAAACTGAAGACAGATTTGAATAAAAAATAGAAGTAACTCCTTTCATACACTTTACCTATAGTTTTGTGGGAATGTGAATTTTATTTTATTTCATTAAGCAGCAAGGCCACACAATACTATGACATCGTATTATTTAGAATAAGCAACAGGGGCGCCTGGGTGGCGCAGTCGGTTAAGCGTCCGACTTCAGCCAGGTCACGATCTCGCGGTCCGTGAGTTCGAGCCCCGCGTCGGGCTCTGGGCTGATGGCTCAGAGCCTGGAGCCTGTTTCTGATTCTGTGTCTCCCTCTCTCTCTGCCCCTCCCCCGTTCATGCTCTGTCTCTCTCTGTCCCAAAAAAATAAATAAACGTTAAAAAAAAAAAAAAAAAAAAAAAAAAAAAAAAAAAAAATTTTTTTTTTAGAATAAGCAACAAAACACCAAATACATAATGACTCAATCCCAAATGAAGTTTATTCTTCACTCTCTCAATATTCCAGGGTAAGACTTGGTCAGTGGTCTCCTTTCTTTCACACAGTAATTTGGGCACCTTTCTTAGCTGGCCCCTGCCATCTCCTCTGGTTTTATATCCAGATGGTGAAAGGAAAAATATAGGGTACAGGAAGCACCCCACTTCTAAAACCCTTGGTCCAGAAGTAACACACACTTTTCTCATGTTCCATTGCCAAGAACAACCCACCTGGCAATATCCACTTATAAGAGAAGCTGGAAAAGTAGTCCACAGAGCCTTAAGGCTGAAAGAAGAATAAAAAGGCTCTTGTTGAAAACTTAGACAGTTTCTCCCACATACTGTTTGTGAAATGATAATAGAAAGAAAAGGTATGTAAAAGCATATTATGTTTAATTTTTCTGTTATGCACACATTAAAAAATAGATCAGATGCAATTAATTGAAATGAATTGTCATAAAATTCATATCCGGTTCTATCATAAATAGTAAGCACTTTTTATTATGTAGGTTTCATGTTTCTTGTGTTAATGCTACACATTACTTGTCTAAAAAACAAACTGAATAGGAGAGCTATACTAAGCACACTGTTGCTAACTCTTGTGCCTCCACATGAATACATAAGCATCAATTCTCACAAGATAAATTGTTGTGAAAAGACTACATTAATCAGCCTTTATCAATGCATTTACATGGGATTACTGTAAAATGTACCAATTTGACAAATAGTCACTGAGATTTCAGCTCATAACTAAGAGTATCTTAGCATTCGAGAAAAGCAAAAACTGTTATTGTCTAAAGTCAAAGTATGAGAAGAGAAGGCAAGTTCCAGAGAATTTTCTCTTGCATCATTCTGTGCTATCTGACATCAAATCTAAGACTAATACCAAGGCACTGGAAACAAACAAAATAGTGAAAACTTCAGAAATATTTTTTCTCCTTTTAAAAGGAAAAATAACATTTGTAGGGGAAAAATCTGTTATGTTCCTCCTCTTTAGATCACTATGAGGTGAAATATCAAGGGAGAAGGAACATCCTAAATACATTCAGCAGTTGTTTTCACCTAGATTTACTCTAATATAAAGCCCCATAATAAAGTTTTTCATTTTTGCCTCTGCTCAAATTCTGGGATCCTCACTTATAATCCTCTAAGAATTATAGAATTTTATGCTGGGAACACTAATCTAACTCCATTCTTACAGGTGAGTAAATTAAAACTCATTACTAATAATTCCTGGGTTTTCCAGCTCAAGCACCTGAAGAAGCTAGGTACACACGGCTTGACTTCTGATATGCACTTTTTAACTTTTGTCAAATATAAATCTTCCAGAATTTGACTCAAACTTATTTCTGATTACCTAACTACCTTGATTATCGACATCACTGATACCAATCTAATATTTCTTTGAATCAGTTGGCAACACAAATAAACTGAATAAAGTTGAGCTCAGTGATTACTGCTGTTCTTTTGGTGAGACATCTTTGGGAAAAAAAATCACCATTTCTTTTTCATTCAAAGACATGTGCAAGCAGTCATAGACAGTCAAGTAAACAATGAAAATAACTTAGATGGGTAATCTTCACTTTGGATATACTTTAAAAATTCATAGAGTAATGAAGCACATAAATGTATGATTTAGAAAGACTATAATTAGAAAACAGTATCTTCAGTATTAAAGTAATAAGAAAAATTTACTTTTTTAAAGTTTATTTATTTTGAAAGAAACGGAGAGAGCATGAGTGGGGGGGGGGGGCAGGAGGAGCAGAGAGAGAGAGGGAGAGAGAAAGACTCCCAAGCAGTTTCCACACCAGCAGCGCAGAGCCTGATGTGGGGCTCAAACTCATGAAACTGACCCAAAATTAAGAGTTGGATGCTTAACCAAACTGAGACACCCAGGTGCCCCTAAATTAATAAGAAAAATTTAATAACAAGAAGTCCTAGACAGTTGAAGTCTGTACAAAACTTTCTTCAAAATGACAATTATATAATGTACTTAGCAAATGGCTCTTGTGTTCTCAGGCTGAAATGGAGTGGAAATACGTTCATAAATGTAGAGGGGTGAGATGTGGAAGGGAGGTCAAGACTAGGTGGGGAAATGGCAAGTGTTCTAGCATGTGCTAATGGGTAAAAAGTCATTCCAAAACCTAGATATGTAAAACAACAAACATTTTCTTATTTAATCATGGTATCAGTTGGTCAAAATTTGAGAAGTTCTTGCCTACATAGTTCTGGCTTAGAATCTCTCATGTGGTTGTAATGTGACAGTGGCTAGGCCTGAGAGAGTAGAAATGCTAAAACAGCTCAGGCTGACTGGGGAGATATCTCTAACTCTATTTCTCTTCTCACCCCCTCCTTCTGTGGTCTTATGGCTTCTACATGTGGATTGCTAAAAAGGATAGGTCGGGCTTCCTCGCAGCATGGCAGCCTAAGGGCAGTCAGATATCACAGCAGAAGTCAAACCAAGTGGTGAACAAGGCAGAAGCTTGTTATGTCACTTTTTATGACCTAGCTTTGGAAGTCAAGGTGTCACCTCTGCAACATTTCATTATTGGATGCCAGTCACCAGCCCACTTGATTTCAAGGGAATGAAACATAGACCCTCACCTCTCAATGGGAGGAGCATCAAAATCACATGGTAAGAGAAGTAATATTGAAGCTATTTTTAGCAAATACAATCACCCACCGTAGGCTACTTTTGTGAAACGCACATTTGCTGTGAAAATATTCTATTATATGAATAAGTTTTTAGTTTGTAAAGTGTAGGCAAAGTATTTTAGAATGTTTTAAAAATAGGTGAAGTGTTGGTAAGTAAAATGTTTGTTAGAAATGGGTGGAATTCATGAGAATTGTCCAATATAAGATAAGTAGTTATAAAGCAGAGCATACTTATGTTACACATAGGCAGAGAGGGATGGAAATATCAGAGATATATAATATTCATGAGACACCTGGAAACTATATATTTATAGTATGTAAATATACCTAATAATAAATATACAAGAAGCCTGTATGTATTTAGGATACAATAGATATACATGAAAAATTATCTTTCAAAAGTCTTTATTTGGCCATCATTGGTAACTTCAATTATGACTTTATATGTCTTCTGCTTAAATAACACAAATAAAACTCATTTCTGTTCATTAGGCTAACGGGAGAACTACATCTATCAGCCATGTGTATTTGTCCCTGCACCTATGAATCATTGAGCCAGAGTGTATTTTGTCTTTTGAACAAAGCTCAAGCTTCAAGCCTGGTCTTTGTGACCACACCATCAGTTTGAAAGGTTGATGTAGCAGAGAGAGGAACAGGACATTTGATTATTGCATAACTCAGGATTATGACCGTGTAGCCCTTCCACACTGTACCATATTCTGTGTCTTAACCTACCCTCTTTCCCCTTGCTTCTGTGTGTTTTTAATAAACTAGATAAAATGTGTCATTTAAGTATTTTAATTTGTTCTGTGAGCTTTTCTGTATCATGACCTCCTGGATAGTGTGCTGTTGATCTACTCAGAGGCTACCATTGTATTAAGGTAATATGATACTTCATATTGGGAAGTGAGGAGGCAAAGTTTGGGTTCTTTTAACTCCAAATATTTTTCCATATTTTTTGGATTGGGCCCCAAACAAAAGCAAACAAAAAACAACAGTAAAAAACCTGATCTTAACCCACCAAGTGCCAGTCAACTGGCTTTTCCCTGGAATCCCTGAAGTCTCATTCAGCCACAGAACCCAAAATTATGCCATATGTGTAAGTTGTGTCAGACAACCACCAACAAATGGTGCCAACCTGCAACTGGGTCCAGGTTAAAATTGTATAGGGGACCCGGAACCTGGACTCCTGGCAAGCTGGCAGTAAAGGCTCATTATGATCCTTTGATTAATCTTGAAATTATGCAAATGTTCATATTATGTAATTAAATTTATTTTAGTAATCATTTACTATAGTAAATATTCGTTACAGTACACGTCTGTGTTTTCTTTTCATTTACTTTCTCCATCAATTTTAGAGTTTTCGTATTATAAAATGAGTCTTTGGATTTTGGATACCATACATTTGTAAACAAAGTTTTTATTCCTGTTTCTAGGAGTCCATGAATCATCTAAGAACCAGCTGGCATAGGGAGTCAGGAATCACACAATATGATAAGAGAAAACTTGGAGGTGATATGGGAACCCAGAAAAGAACCATCTAATCTATTTACGAGAAATCAGAGCTGAGGAAGTGAAAGGTTTACTAAGTAAATCATGAATGGATGATGTGAAAATGTAACAGCAATGGCAAATAACCAGAGACAGATAAACTATAACTTACATACAGAAGAGGACATAGTGACAGTTTGGCTACTATGTGAAGATGGGGGAGACATAGACTGAGAGAAGAGAATAAAAATCGAAGCAGCAGCCATGACCATGAAAGAATATGTAAATCTTGTTAAAGAGCCTAAAATTTATCCTGAGGGAGCCTAGGAAAATTTAAAATCAAGAAAAAGGAGAACATATTTTGGAAGGAGCAGGATAAAAAAATAGGAAAGAAGAAAGCTATTATAGGTAAGGTATGAAGATAGAAACACTCTTCAGTGGCATATGAAACAGGCAGGAGAATATTCAGGTTAAAACAAAATGAATGTAGTTTTGACCATGTTGAAATTTATTATCTGACTGTGAGCCATCCATTTACAGATATTCAAAATACGTTGGAAAAGCTAACCTATCAAATGAGAAATCTGATTGTTTGGAAATCATTAGTGGTATTTTAAACCATGGAAGTGAACAACATTGATGACAAAAAGTGCAGGATTAGAAAAGAGAGCTGAAGTCCAGAATCCTAGTGAACACTAATATTTACAAAATGATTCTAACAAGAAATAGGCATATAAGAGAGAAAAATCAGGAGGGTATATGACATGGATACAAGTTAAAAAAAAGAAAAAACATTGCAAAAAGTGGGGGATGGTGACTAGTGTCAAATATTCCTGAAAAATCAAGTAAGATTTAAAAAGGGGAAAATAACTTGTGTATTTAGCAAGAAGATATTACTAGAATATTGAGTAAGGAAAGTTTCATTGAAGTGATAATTATAGAAGACAAATCACAATGGCTTAAGGAGCTTACAGGTTGAAATAGTGTCCGTCCAAGGAATATGGCTACTGATGGTGGGAAAGGGATAGAGTAAACTGAAAAAAGAATATAAGAGTTCTTGTCTTGGAGTCACTGGAGCTCCACATAGTCCTTTGGTGGGCTTTAGCAAGTTCTAGAATCCCCTGAAATAATACGCAAAAAATAATTTGTATGTGTATATACACAAGCGCATTTTTTAAATAAATATTGATAGTATGAGATTCTTGAGGGGAGTCAGAGATCAAAAGATTAGTAACCAGAGCTGTATGTAATATATTAGATACCCATTAGTTTTTATACTCTATGTATAATTTTTATAACTTGCAGAGACCTAAATTTGTATATAATCACAATATATTATTGTGACTAGTTTTTGTGAGACAAGAAAACAAATCTACTTACTTTAATGCGTATTGTTATATATTTTATTACTATTTGCTATTACTCACAATATTCCCTGAAGATTTTAAATCCCCACCTGTTGCAATGCTTATTGCACTGCCTTCCATAGGAAGAGTATGCATCCCTCCTGTATTGACATAAGCCTGCTCATGTTTCTTGACTGTGTTCATGGAAGAAATGGCCATACCAGGACCTAAAAAAATTTTATCACAGTTTTTCTATGGCTCTTTTCCTTCTGCCACAGATCCAAGAGAGACGCTATTCCTTTAGCCTAATATATTAATATACTTTCCAAAATCATATCTTTGGCTAATGTGTTCCCACATCAATATTCTTGGGATATTGTTGCCATTCTCAGGTTTTTCTCCTTTTCCATTCTATGTAACCAATGCAAAGGAAGGACTGCATCAAGAATTTTATTTTTTTTCACAGAACAAGTATATATTGAGGAATGACAGAATATTACTTAATATGAACCATGCAAAAAGAAAATTGGCCACACTCCCTGGGGTCCTAAGGAATAAATAAGACAAAATCACAATGGACTTTAGCATAAAAATGTAAAGGTATAATCCAATGAAATTTTATGGAAATCAAAGCAGTAATGTTCTCAAAGAAGGTAGATGTTAATTCGGTTTTAAATGTTTTGTTTGTTTTTTTTAATGAGTAAAAGTATGAGTAAACAGCTTGAAGAGTTACACATAATTAATTTGGGGGATGGAGGTAGTGGAGAAAGAGTTATGATGAGAAGGACCATCTGACTAGAAATATGTCCTAAGACAGTGATAAGACAGCAAAATTGCCAATTATTCACCTGCTCAAATAAGTGACACCAAAACTTTTGTGAAAGAAGGAACCAAAGACATTTGGAGTACAGAGCAAAAACATCATTATGTTGATTGTAAGTGGAAATAGGTAACAGAGGAGGAGGAACAAGGAGTTAACTTGGAAATACAAGATGATGTTTAATACTTGGTTTGGAATTAAACATATAGGACTTGGAGGAACAGCGTTAATCCAAGTGGCTGGAAATACATTTTTATATTCATATAATTTCTTCCCTCCTCTAATTCATTCCTTATTTATGGATTTCATTTCTTTCATATTATATATGTCTTAAGCATCTTGATGTGCCAATGTTAAGGAAGTGGCAGTGAATTTTAAAAGACAAACCTATGCTCAAGGAGTTCATATACCAGTATTCATTTATTTCAAAATATTTATTACAGATCTTCTTTTTATCAGACAATTCATCAGTACAATGGGACCCAGTAACAAACATCAGTTATTGTCCAGTGCCTTGCAAACCACGGATCCATGGTCTGTGTGTACGTGTGTATATACAAAAAGAATCTTTTACCCAGAAGCATGTCATAAATATCCGACTCTTAAAATGCACTTTACTTCTATATCCATTTCTATTAAGGTACAGAGAAGCTTAAACATAAAATGTGCTTTTAAAAAACATATTTATTTTTTGGGAGAGTGCAAGTGGGGGAGGAACAGATAAAGGGGGACAGAGGCTCTGAAGCGGGCTCTATGCTGACAGGCTAACAGTACCAAGCCAATGTGGGGCTCAAACTCATGAACAGTGAGATCACAGATCATGACCTGAGCTGAAGTCAGACACTCAGCTGACTAAGGCACTCAGGCACCCCTCAAATGCACTTTACAAAATTGTTCTTTATTGTCTCATTGTATTTGTTTATTTTCATGCGTGGCTTTTATGACTATTATGATGTTTCCACATTTTAATAAAGTTGACAAGAAAACAATTTGAAATAATTATTTGGAAATAAAAAAGCACAAAATTAGATATCTGATAAGGGGTTAACATCCAAAATATATAAAGGACTTATACAACTCAACACACACAAAAACAAATAACCCAATTTAAAAATGGACTGAGGAACTGAATAAACATTTTTCCAAGGAAGGCTAAGAGACACATAAAAAGATGCTCAACATCACTAATCATCAGGGAAATGCAAATGAGAACTACAACCAGATTTCCCTCACTCCTGTGAGAATAACTAAAATCAAAACACAAGAGGGGCATCAGGGCCTCTCAGTAGGTTAAGTGACCCACTCTTGATCTTGGCTCAGGTTGTGATCTCACAGTTTGTGGGATCAAGGCCTTGTAGGCTGTGAACTCTAACAGCCTACTTGGGATTCTCTATCCCTCTTTCTCTGCCCCTTTCACTAGCATGTGCATGTTTTCTTTTTCTCTCTCTCAAAATCAATAAATAAACTTTAAAAAATACACAGGAAACAAGTGTTGGTCAACACTGGACCGCTCGTGCAGTGTTGGTGGGAATGCAAATTGATATAGCTGCTGTGAAAAACAGTATGGAGTTTCCTTAAAAAATTAAAAATAGAATTACCATATGATCCAGTAATCACACTACTGGGTATTTACCCCCCTCCCATATGAAAACACTAATTCAAAAAGATATATGCATCCCTATGTTTATTGCAGCATCATTTACAATAGCCAAGATATGGAAACAACCCAAGTGTCCATCCATAGATGGATACATAAAGAAGATATGCTATGTATACACAATGGGATATTAGCTGTAAAAAAGTGAAATCTTACCATTTGCAACATCATGGGTGGACCTAAAGGGTATAGTACTAAATGAAGTAAGTCAGTCAGAGAAAAGCAAATACCATATGATTTCACTCATGTGGAATTTAAGAAACAATACAAACAAAAAAATAGATTTAAATACAGAGCACAAAATGTGATCGCCAGAGGGCAGGTGGGTAAGAGCATGCGTATATAGATAAAAGGGATTAAAAATGACACAAAATTGTATTAGTGATTTCTGAACCTCTTCAAAATCTAAGGACAATCAATTTTAAAGATATACCAAAGAATATAATTCTCTTGGAAATTAATTTCTGTCCATTTGGGTTTCAGTGTCCTACATACAAATTAAAAAAAAAAAAAAAAGAACAAAAGAGAAGTGAAGGAAAACAAAGATAAAAAATATTCTTTGCTCTCTAAAAATATAACTGCATCAATTTATTAAATACTTAAATGTTACAAATAGTAACTATGTACAACTTCCCAAGCAAATTATCAGGAACAAATCTCATAATTTTTTCCTTCAAACCCCTGTTTCCTTGTGAAATAAAATACACTAAGATAGTTATTAAAACACCTTTAAAATGACCTGGAATTAAAATTTAAGCATCATTAATCAGAAACTTTTAGACTGATTTTTAATTTCATTTAGTAGTTATTAAGGGTAAAAATAAAAATTCTTAGAGCGCCTTTAAATATAATACTGAAAGTTTTTAAGATTAATTGAATATACCTGTAAAGCAGATTCTGCTTTAAGTGACAACATTTGATATATTTTTCGATTTATTAACAATTGTAGCAAATTCAATTTGAAATGAATTGGCCTTGAAACTGTCAAAATTAGATATCAATCTATGCCTTAGTCATTTAATTACAATTAAATTTACAATGAAATTCCAGAGCACCTATTATGTACTTCTTACCGCAATTTCCCAAGCTCCTGCTATTTCACTATTTCACTATGAGATATTAAAATTAATATATATATATATATATATATATATATATATATATATATATATCATGCATGGTGATCAAATAAACATGTGGACATGGTGATATCAAGAATCTCTGTATGTTTCTCCTTTGCTTCAAACTCATGGGAGCCAAAACCAGGTTTATTTCTTTTCTTTGTATCCCTACCTCCTCTCAAGTTTCTCTTTGCTCTGAATGACACATCGAACCTTCCAGTAAATAAGCTTCATAATTTTGAAATCTCTATTTAATTAATTCTATATTTTGGCCTGGTATCTAGTATGATAGCAAGATTTGTTGAGTTTTAACTACAAAGTATTTCTGGTTTTTTTCTTTCTTTCATTGGGATGTAAATCTTATGCCATATTATTATAGAAGTTATTTAACTGACTGTAATAATCTTGTAGGCATTCAACAAGTGTAGGGAGAAGTCAGAATATAAACGGTCTTGGGGCAAGCCGCAAGTAGGGAGGTGTAGTGACAGATTATACACAAATATTTCAGCAGGCAGAGCATCTGAACCATCATGTCCGCACATAACAGGTGAGACTCCAGCAGTCAAGCAGGAGCGAGTGGGATGTCTGGCAGCATGTGCGGTTTACTCGGATACACACTGAAGCACAATATCAGCCCACATGAGGGTTGCAAGAGAAAGGCAGGAAACTTGCCCCAAGGAAATAAAATGTCGTCCTGAAAGCATTATCTAAGCAGACTGCCTGGTTTCAAATCCTATCAGGCTAGCTGGCCTTAGGCAAATGATTTAAACTTTATTTAAAATAAAGTTAAATAAATAAATAAATGCATGTGAAATAACTGTCTTTCCCATTTCATTATATGTAAAAGAAGGATAAAATCGTATCTACATCGTAGGATTAAAGAAGATCATTTACATACAAAGCTAAATAAATGCCAGCTATTATTAGCACCAGTGATTCCAGACCTGAGAAACAAGTCAAAACCTAGTATTTGCAGCTGAGAGAAAAATTAGAGGTCACAGTAGAGCAAATTTGTATAAGCAGATAAAAGTCAGGGATGGTCTTGATAGATAAACATACCTTGCTCTACCTTCTCAATTCTGTAGCTTCAAGTAAAAAATGCATAACTAAATTATACGGAATTTATGTTAACATTTAAGGCACCAGCATACCATTTCGTTTATTAATGATTTTATAAAATGCTTTCTAATACATTTATCTTCATTGCCTCTTTATCAGAGTGTAAACACGTGGTTAGGTCAGATTGTTAACGTGTGAGAACCCTTTATATCTTCGTTTGGGGGAAAATACGTTTCAAATTACCCTTTTTTGGGACTTCAGCTTGTATTCCTAAATTGTATGGTATGGAGCTCAAACAGTGTATGAGAAGGCAGAGCAGACAGAGATATCCAAATAATACTGATTCGCCAGACAGAGATATCCAAATAACACTAGTTCTCTGACAAGACTATCTAGGAGTTCTTTTAAAAGGCATGAAAACACAAGGCAAAATATTATTAATATGACTATGTTAGGATTATATATGTTTTTGAACTATAGAAGATATCCCTGTGTTTAAATTCATAAATTATTAATTCATCCAAAAATATTTATTATGTCAGATACAACACTGAATGTGACATACTTTCTTTGAGCAATTAATATAATTGTTAACTTCAGATGAGTAACTTATCAAAACAAGCAATATCTACTTAAACTATTGTAAGGTATTATTTTTACTCTAAAATTGGTAAGAAGTATGTGCCTCCATAGCACTCCAATTTTTCATAACTGCTTTACTCTATATCGAACTGTTTTATTTATTCATTAATTTATGTATCCCTTCTACTTCACCAAGATGTCATTTATTTGATTTCCATGTCAATATTATAAGTTTCAGGCTAACTTCTGATATCATCAAGGATAGTAGTGATGAGAGAATATTTTAATCTCCCATTACTGGGATTTTGCATTTCCTTACAAGAGAACATTTTCTTTTCTTTTTTCTTTTCTTTTCTTTTCTTTTTTTTCTTTTCTTTCCTTTCTTTTCCTTTTCTTTCTTTCTTTCTTTCTTTCTTTCTTTCTTTCTTTCTTTCTTAGAAAAGCAACCGTCTTCAAAACCTTAAATAAAACGTGTATTTTTTTTTAAATACTGAACTCACAGTAACTATTTTTATGGTAAAATGTGACAAAATTTCCAAACAGAAGGCATGTTACAGGAAACTCTCTTAAGTACTCTAAGATAATTTGAATATTTGGGTTCATATCAAAAACTGAACATTAAAATTATATTGGGAATAAAGCTGGGAGTTTCTTTTTTGTAACATGGGAAAATACAATTTAACTTTTCCATTTTACTACAAGAATAAACAATATTCCTATCAGTGTTTAAGAATATCATTATATCCTTTTATGTTTATTGCCATAAACACTACATTTCAAGAATTTAAATGGGTAATTCATATTTTGGTTCATTTCAGAAAAGACATTACATTATATTTATATCAAATGGTCCAATTTCAACAAATAAATTATAATATTTCATATGAATGTACTCTAAATATCAACTCAAACTGTGCATAAAGGATTATGAACACTTAAAATTGTGTAAATAATTGAAGATATGACTAATAAAATATGTGTTGCCATAACATTGTAAAATGAACATATATCTAAAGAATGATATCTTACATTTATCAATTACCAGCTCCATAAAATATTTTATTCCCAGTCAGTGCATATTTACACAATTGCTATTTTAACACAATATCTTTCTTTCTATCCACACCTATACCTACCTATCCATCATCAATCTATCATCTATGCCTACCATTTGCATTATATGGATAGGAGATATTATTTCCTACATGCACGTTTATATTAGGCATTTTAGTTTAAATCTTGCTTTATATTATCTTACTAACCCACATTACTTGAAAAGTGTCTTTACTAATATTTTATTTACTTTCTTGTCTTTTACTGTAATAATGTACTTACCATGTAAATCGAAGACTGCCTCTCTGCCTAAAAGTCCTTCAAATGATTCAATTAATTGCATTTTCATGACCCAAAGATATGATTAACTTATTCAAGTAGGAAAACTACTCAAGGTTCTAGGGTTGAGCTGATATCATCTACTTGAGGAACTTTAGAAAAACCTATACTTGTGAAGGAAGGGCACATTTTAGAAAGAACTAGCCACATTGGCCAATCTGGCCAAGATTAATAAAACAGCACTAGCTTAATAGGCTGCATATGTTTATGGGTCAGGCAACATGTGGACATCAAAAGTAATCTAATATTCTCTTTCTTTGTCACTTACCTACCAAAGAACAAAAGAACGATACAGATGGACAAGGTAATTGAGTTTTGACTAATTTTCAATGATTATTTAGTGATCACATAGACAGTGGGTGTTAGATACAGTAGTTTGTCCTTTAGAAATTAGATAAAGATATTGAAGATAACCTTCAGATGGTGACCTTTGTTCCTTGTCAACTTCAGCTAATTATAGGTCCTGGTTTCAAGGTTAATGTTGTTATATCCATTATGCTGTCAATTTTCTAATATAAATCAATTCTTAAATGATATCACTGTAGTGCAAATTTTTCACATCAGGAGCCATTATGGCCATGCACTTCACAATTTAATTATTGTGAAAGGAAACTACATTAAAATGTAGTCATGTTAAATGATGCCTTTAAACTGAGTGTAACCACTACACTTTCATTTAGATCTTTGAAAATAAAAAGTAAAATCACTTTAGAAAACTTTAATTTAAAAATGCAAAAAAAGACAAAATAAAACAAATCATTTGCTTATCTTTGCATCATAGATTGAAAAATTGTTCTATATCTTTATCTAGATAATATATACACATAATTATATATAATGCATATGCATATAAATATATATATATAATCTGTGGAAGACAGAGAACAGTAAAACTAATATATTGCCTTTCTTCAAAGAATTTCCAGTATGATCAGATACAATGGTAGTAGAAGTAAGTAGTAAATATGGTGCATGGGGCTTAAAATAACACGTAAACATTTCTAACTCCTTCATGCACAACTAATTTATTCACATGTAAGAAACTTGAGAATAATATATGATTTCCATAGTGAGATTAATTTTTGCCTGCCACAATATATGACCCCACTCCGTGATCCCACTGTGAACTAAAAATAAAAAAAATCCATCCTTAACAATAGTATTAATATAAATAATAATAAAGACTTTCCCGTAAAGGAAATTAGGTCATAAGTATTAAATCACTTTTTTGTTGCATACAGTGGCTTATAATCAAAGCTAGAACTAAAATAAAATATCCACTCTTACAATCTGCATCTCTGATTAGTCAGGAAACATCTTCCAATACTACACACTAAAATATAGATATGGAAAGTCTTGGAAATTAAAAATGGTACTTTGAGTTCTAGTTCGAGGAGTTATTTACTTGAGTGTACCATTAGATCATCATTACGATATTTCAGTTTAAAGAACATATGCAATTCTAAAAAATATGCCAAAATCTACCTAAGAACTCTGATATAGCATTCTAAGAGATCAGGTAGGAGGTTTTTATTAAGTCGAACATAGTTTGATGAGGCTAAGGGAAAAATTACAGAAAAAAGGTATCATTCTCTTTTGTGTCCCTCAGTATTTGGCCAACAGGTTAAAGGAAAGCTAATTAATTATCTTTGAGGGTTTTGCTTTGGGAGCTTTTAAATTTAAACTTCACATTATAACTATTAATTTAATCAATTATGTCACAGATCTATTCATCAATGTAAATGATGTATAATTTAACTTCACCATCACATTGTTCAATATCATTTACCAAAGGAGCTAATGTTTCTTGTTATTTTGCACCTCCTTTAGAACATTTAGTCTCTTCCAATTACAAGAAAGAAAAAGGAAAAGCACGTGAAACTGGTATATGCCTTGAAGTTTCCTTGCCACTGAATTAATTAAAAGCATAGTCTGTAACTTGCATCTTCAACATTTTCGCCACTCTGCCCTCTTTATTTTCTTTATACACAGCAACCTGACAATGAAAATATCTGCAATAGATAAATAAATCACAAGTTTATTGATTGTAGTTATCCATTTTATACCACATTTCAGACACCATATTATTTGAACAATAAATTCACCAGCAAGGAATTCAAGCAAAATGATCTCTGCCCTCAAATAGCAACTGTAATCACAACATTCAAGCATCAGTGTTGACAGTTTGCCTGAATGTTTCATCGTGCACTTCATTGTCCACAATAAATTGTAGTTTAAATTAGAGTCATCGTTTTGGCCTAGGAGTCCATATTACCTTTTGGAAATTAAAATACATATTTAAATCCATACTTACATAAACCTCAGCTATCCTCCTTTTGTATTATATTCTGTCATTTTATGTTCAAGTTATTCAGATATCAAAAAATCCTGCTGTTTTGCCTTTCTCCACGAGAATGGGAACTAACAATGGAAATGTTCAATGATGAAACCATGGTGACATTAGAAGAAGTTCTGCATTAGTCAGAGATTCTATTAATTTGTGTTATGTCCATCATTTGAGGCATATTTCAGCATTTTTAGGCAGCTTCTACTCTTGAGGGAGACACAATAAGAGCAAGGGTTTTAAAAGATCAACTACTTATATTAAATAATATTGGCAGCTCCTAAAAAAAAAAACAGAAATGAGCAGAGTATACCCTTTCCTTTGACACATGTAAAATAGCATTTCTCAGACAAAAATCATCATCGTATATGTTAGATGACAGCACAAAAGCAAAAATACCTCTCACATAGCTAGAGATATCCTTCTTCATATCCATAAGCAAACAAACACTATTTTCCCTAAAATATCACAACTACACATTTTCAAAACATAAGGTATATTTAGTGATTTAGTCATTTTGTTTGATGAAACAAGTTTCAAACTCTTGACTATTGTTCATTAGCTACAAGAAAAAGTTATATTCTTCAAATTAGGAAACGTAGGCAAAAATAATCTTAAACACATGTGCTAATTTTTGTCACACATGTAGAAATAAATAGGTTACAATTTTATATGCTATATATGTACGCATTTATAGACAGATAGATCTACATGTGTCAGGTAGTCACTACATAGATACACACATAGATAGACACAGATACACTTATATAATTTATTTTGAATTTCCATATCTGTAATTTTTAAGTAATGGCTTACTATGTAGTCTTCCTTGACATAGTCTGTGAACATACAGATATTCATATCATGTGTATATATATATAATAAATATATATACCATATATATACACCATATATACAATAAAATATATTTTTAATATATGTTTACATAAGTAGAATCATTTAAACAGTAACAATCATAGGTAATATCAATTTGATAAATGCACATAAAATATTGTGGGTTTTTTTTAATGTTTTTATTTTAGTTTTTAGAGAGAGTATGAGTGGGGGAGGGGCACAGAGAGGGGGACAGAGGATTGGAAGTGGGCTCTGTGCTGACAGCAGTAAGCCCATGTTGGGCTTGATCTCATGAACCCCAAAATCATGACCTGAGGCAAAGTCAGATGCTCAACTACTTGACTGAGCTGCACAGGCACTCCAAAATATTGTGTTTTAAAGCCACTTCCTAAATTCAAATCCAAGCTAAATTTCTTGTTTGATAAACCAACCTTCAATATTGAACCTCTCAGTTTCCTCATCTTTAAAATTAGGAAATTAGATGACAATGATAATAATACAAACAATTATATGATATTTGCTATGTTTCAGATGCTATTCTAAGCCATACATGTATATATATATGTATACACACACACACACACACACACACACACACACACACACATATATATCTCAGCTTATGTAATGCTCTCTATTCCGAAGCTATTGAAAAGACTAAAATAGTACATATAGAGTGCCTGGAATATGTGGTGCACGGTAAGTGACCAGTACCTGTTGCCTTTTGTTACTAATGACCAGTCTTTTGGGTCAGTACATTACACTCATATTCTCAGTTAACCTTCATGATAGCCCAGTGGAACAGAAAGCGTCTGCTTTATCCAGGCATGGGAAAATTAAGGCTTAAAGAAGTTGAGCAATTTTCCCAGAGCTACTCTAGTCAGTGGTATAGCTGAGACTCAAGCTCAGACTCCAGAATCTTAAGTTCAACAGCTGTGATTTACTGCCTCCCATAGTCACCTTCCTTTTGTCATACCAAACAACATATATTGCCTAGGGTTCCAGCTGGCTACTTAAAATAATTTTAAGCGTTCTTTGTAAAGTTATGGTTGAGGTGAAGAAAAACCACAAGGATTACTGGAAGCTGGTAACTGTGGGGGACTGGTAAGTAATAGGAGGGCATCTTCCCATCTCTCTAGACCTGGGAGAACCCCAAAATACAGATCCAGAGAGGACTGGGTATATAGGATTGCCTTCTAGGAACCACCAGCCCACTCTAACCTTAGTCACCCAGCAGGGAGTGGGAATGGCAGAAAACTCCCACTGTTCTTCCAGTCCCATCCTGACTGGAAACCAGAGGTCAAGGAAGCTCTTGGTGACATTTCTACAAGTCTAGATAGAACTTAGTAGAGAGAGGGAAGGAATAGATGTGGAGGGGCACGCTGACAAAATCCAAAACATTGTCCTTATAGCACATCCTTTTAAAACCTTGCAGAATATTAATTGTGTTTCAAAACTTTAATTTTCTTAAGTTTATTTATTTATTCTGAGACACAAGGAGGGGGGCAGGGGAAGAGAGAGAGAATCCCAAGCAGGCTCTACACCATCAGCGTGGAGTCCAATGCAGAGCTGGAACTCATGAACTGTGATATCATGGCCTGAGCTGAAATCAAGAGTCGGACATGTAATTGAGCCAGACAGAAGTCCCAATATATTATATATTTTAATACACACATACACACACAACCTGGTCATAGAATGTGCTCTGTACAATTTCTAGTACACCAGTATTTTGAAGTTTACTGAGAACGTTTCATGGCTCAGCTACACTTGCTGATGCCCTCCATTACATTTTACTTATTCCAGAGAAACGTGTGAAAGTCAGCAGCGTGATTTTAGAATTAGTTTTATGAAGACATTTTCTAGAGCTAGTTCTTTGAAGAGCTGAGAGTGCTCCCAGCTGCTTCTTTCCCCTACTCCTGTCACATTTGTATAGTCTGAAAGTTTCTACTCTAGTTCCCTAATTCTGTCCAGTTCTTTATGAGATTGAGGGTTTGCCTTGAAACTGTTCCCACCACTGGTGACAAACACTGCTTGGTTCTTCCACCTGTGGTCCTCTGGGAAGTGGACCCTGCTCCCTGAAACCAGCTGCTTTGCATGTGCTGCAGTGGGCTAGGTGACCTCTAGGAACCAGAAAATGACCGTTGCCTGCCATAAACTCCACAGCCTGAGCACTGCTGTGGGCTAGGAGTCCCTGTTGACTGGATCTGTTCTTTGGATGTGGTCACCATTTCCAGTAACTTCCTGTTTACAAGCAGCCTTCATCTCTAACCCCCATTTTTGGATAGATGCCCTCCTCTATACAAATTAATCTCTCTGCACTTCCCATACCCAAATTCACCTGTGATAGGACACTTCTTTTAAAACCGTATAGAGTGGCAGAATTGATTATTCCACCTCATGACAGATAAGTCTTCTATCTTTCTCTGCATTATCCCGTTAGGAATAGGGCTTGGCAAAGTCATCTTTTCCTTTTATAGCTCAGTTGTCTTCTTCCCCAATGTGGAATCAGATCTCCTACAAACTTTTCCCTTCCCTTTCTGCCTTAAAAATTTCCATACCAAAGAAACACCTGTCTTCCTGGGTAATCTATCACAACTGCTTACAATTACACCCTGACTGCCTTTCCTCATTCTAGGGGCTCTTTTTAGGTTACTCTTTGGACCACAGCTACTCAATATGTTAGTATCCTTTGTCTCCTCCAAGGTACCCACCACCAATTTCTAACTGGTCCTCAATCAAAGATACCAACCTTCAGATGCCTACAACTCTTTCCTTTGGGAAGGAAGTCCCTGGAGGAAGGCTGCCAACCACCACTGCCTTCTCTCATCCATAGTGAGCAAGTGTTGAACTCCCAAAATCTTCATAATGCCCCCAGCAGCTTGAAGAAGCCACAGTGGTCATGTCCCAATTTCCAGTAGTTTGGGGTCCAATCACTTGAGCGGGGGATGTTAGACAGCTATTTAGGCATGAGTGAGAAGAGATAAAGCAGATGCTCACCACACCCTCGGAGGAGCCACTTCTAAAAGGCTAACAGAACAGGAAAGGCGTAACCACAGAGCTGGCTCAAAAGCCATGAGGGGACTCCTAAGAACTGAGCATGTACACAAAGGGTGCAACTTGCCCTCAAGTACGTTTAAGGTCACAACAAAGCTTATTAAATGTCCATAACTAGGCAACACATAAATAAGTACAATTATAATGCATCATGGGTATGTGCATGCGCAGAGGTCAAAATGTTTTATAACCACCAGCTGTCAATCAAAAATGTCAAAGTCAAATTTACAAGTTAACCAAGCGTACTTAAAAGGATGCAGCTAGAGGGGGCGCTTGGGTGGCTCAGTGGGTTTATTACCGACTTCAGCTCAGGTCATGATCTTGTGCTTTGTGGGTTCAAGCCCCTCATCCGGCTCTGTGCTGGCAGCTCAGAGCCTGGAGCCTGCTTCAGATTCTGTGTCTCCCTCTCTCTGTCCCTCCCCTGCTTGCACTCTGTGTCGCAAAAATAAATACACATTAAAAAAAAAGGATGCAGCTAGAGTTTTTTGGTGCCATTGCCACTATTGCTCTGGAAGTGGCCCCCTTTTACTCTTGAAAGTGTACTATACTTACCTACTCGATAAACTCTATCTCCCCATTCTGGTCTTGGGTGTCCAATTCTTTGGTGCATCTGGGACAAGAACCGAGAGACCCAGTAACATACTGGAGCAGCTTTAAGTTATTTTTCCCCCTTTATCATTACATGGTGTGACTGCAAACAACAGTGATAAACAAAAAGTACTTTAAAAAAAGCTGTTTCCATAAATTATGGAATTTATTTAATTCTATGCTGTCACTGAAAGAATCATTTTGTAATTAGGATTTTTAAAACCAAATTGAATTCATTTGACTTAAGAAGTGATGAGTTATAATTCATATTTCACATAACACCTGTCCATAATAAGAATAATTAAGGTAGGAAAATAATTAATTAACAATTTTGTTAATTAAATAATCAATATGTAGAATAAGCTATTTCAATTCAAAGGGGCTTGGGGTCAAAATGTATGGTTATGTCATTATCCAAATTTGTGGCAAATGAAAATAAAATTTCACAGTTTTATAAAACCCATCTTGTATGTTTACTCTCCTAGTATCAGAATTTTTGAGAAATAAATCACTCTAATTACCAGAATAGGAAAATATTAGTAAAGATATTTTTGTATAGGACTTTACAGTTTACAAACAGCTTTCACACATGGGTAATCATTCTAATAAAAAAGAAAAGATAAAACTAGGCAAAACTTATGCTCCTTTGGTTTATATCATTCCACCTTCCCTTAGAATTCTTTTTAATGATTAAACTGAAGTCACACATTAAATATTTTTTTAGCTCAACTAAAAGATACGTTTAATTTTGAAAAACTATCTCTTTTCTCAATATATATTTAAATATGGTGTCGTTCATATGCATTCTTTCCCTGCATGAGAACAATTTGTTTCTGACCCACATTGTGAGTTTTTCAGCACTACAAATCAACATCAGTTAAACTATTTTGACTCATTCTGATAGCAAGGGAAAACTGTTTTATTAAAAATATTTGAGGGGCACCTGGCTGACTCAGTCAGTGGAATATAGGACTCTTGATCTCAGGATTTATTTAAGTCCCACATTGGGCACAGAGCTTCCTGAACAACAACGAAAATATTTGAATACATTGGATAAAATAATTACAACATTAAATAGAACATATCATTAATAGCTGTAGTAATCTCTAAATGCTATAGAGGATAGGATGGTTATATCTATGAAATTTGTTCCCTTGTGAATACGTAGAAAGTTGTTATCTTATTTAATTTTACTTGCAGCAGTGAAATATAAACAGACAGTCTGGTGTTTGTATTGTTACACAATGAGAAGTCACATTCCTATATATTCCACATAGACTATAAGGTTTCTCATTTTTAGGTTTTTACTAAGAGTCACTACATCATCTACCTTAATAATGAAGAAACCTTATTTTTATCAGGCATAGCATATAAACAGATACTGATTTCTTTTCAGTAGTGACGTAAATAATGGAAGGATGGAATGACACAGCCAAACGTAGGCAATAAATGAAACCTTTATCTAGTTACATTGCTATGTGAGAAGCAATGACTGAGTGGAACCAAAGTTTTTAAACAGATGAATTCTTTAATTATATCTCTACATAGTAGTTTCACTGGTTTTCAACTCTTAAAATTTTTTTTCAACCCTAGTGAAGTTTCAGAAATTCTCATTCCAGAAACTGTAAAAACTATTTTTTAATGTTTTATTTATCTTTGAGAGAGCAAGAGAGAGAGAGAAAGAGAGAGGGAGAGAGATAATGAGTGGGAGAGGAGCAGAGATAGAGGGAGACACAGAATCCAAGAAGCAGGCTCCAGGCTCTGAGCTGTTAGCACAGAGCCCGATGTGGGACTCGAACTTGTGAACCACAAGATCATGACCTGAGCCAAAGTCAGACGCTTAACTGACTGAGACACCCAGGTGCCCCTGTAAAAACTATTAAACAGAACTTTAGTTTCCATAAAAACATTTGGAGCCAAATTTTACTGAGATTCAGGATGATAAATGAAAGCTTAATTATTTGAGCTAGAATTATATTTATCTGAACACTTTAATAGCACTCTTGTTATAGGTTCCATTACTATTTTGCATTTCTAAGGATTATCACTCAATTTC
The DNA here is from genome assembly GCF_028749965.1 of Puma concolor. NCBI lineage: Eukaryota > Metazoa > Chordata > Mammalia > Carnivora > Felidae > Puma > Puma concolor. The sequence continues at coordinate 37,644,008 of NC_141673.1, read as the reverse complement.
CACTTGAAAATTCTGACCTAATTATCACAGCATTTCATAAAACTTAAAACCCATTACCGCTATGATCAACCTTCTTAATATTTTCTCATTTATTTAATGTATTTTATAATGAAATTCATTTCAAACTACTGAAAGCTTGTCTTCATAACTTAGTAGTTTACCCCTCTTAAAAAGTGTTTTTTATGTTAGTTTTGTATGTTTGTATTTGTATGTTAGTTCTATTGGTTCTAATTCACTTTAGATTTACTTCACCCAAGTACAAATGAACTTTTTATAAGTATTCAAAATTTATTTAAATTCGTTTCCAATACGTGCCTGTCTCTAGAGCTCTTTCCCTGTTTTGTTCTACTCATCTTTTCTCTCTCTCTTTATTATCAACCTTTCCTCTTCTTTTGACTCCTTATTATTACAAGTATATAAACTTACCCAAGTCCTATCCATCTTTGAAATTCCTCCTAGGACCCATCTACTCTACTAATTACTACTTTAGATCTCTTCTTATTTTCAGTCATGCTTCTTGACATATTCACCTGTCATCTGTCCATTTCATTAGCCCCCGCTCATCCCAACACCCACTCTGATATTCTCTAAGTAAGGTCAGCTTTGAGCTTCATGTTGCTAAACCAAAAGAATGCTTGACAGGCTTTATCTAATTTGAGCTCGAGACACAGTTGGCAATGTCAACAAATCCTGTCTCCCAGAACTCTCTCTTCCTTGACTTTCCTAAAACCACATTCCCTGACTTTACTCCTGACCAGAATGATGATATTTCTTGGTTTGCTCAGGAGAGCCTTGGATTATGCTTGCTGGTATGGTGTCACATCCAGTTTTTATTTGTCCACAAATTTTTTATTTTTTTAATAAAATATAACTATTAATTCTTGCATTAAGTATGGCAAGATGTGTTTGGGAAACCATTACTTTGAAATGTCCAGCTTCAGCTCTGGTCTTGTCCAGCATAGGCAGCACAAGGAATTCTCATTTTAATATCACTTTACACATTAGTATTACAATATTGTCGTATTAAAATATCCTTGGACATAGTTTCATGGAGACTTTGGCTTAAATTTATGTTCACAACATATTCGAACAGAGAAAAAGATAGAGATAGCATGATTAGTCCCTAATTAATTACTTCTGTGCCCTTCCCAAATAGATGTTCAAGCTCTTAGAAAATGTATGAACTGAATCCTCGGGATCATCGTTCTGAAATACACAGTCTTCTACAACACTTTAAAAAATTCATTTTCAATTTTCTTTAATCTGAACTTTCTAGCTATTCTGGGTGTTTTTCTTTCTCTTTCACACACACACACACACACACACGCACACACACACTAAAAGGCTCGCCTACTATTTGATTTGCTTTTGGCTTATTATGCTTCACCACTGATTTCCTGTAGTTGAAGAGCTGAATCATCCACTCAGGGCACATACTTTTAAAAAATATTCATTTCCTTGTCAGGGACAGTGGTAGATAGATTGTGACTTGCACAGCTCATATTTATTAAAGTTGATGATGAGAAATACGTGTTTGCCGACTTGGGCATTTGTCCTTGAGCACACTGTGCTGTTAAAGTCACTTTTAATATTAAGAGAACACTTGCTATTCTCAATATCTGGGTTTAGAGTTCTGGAAACTCTATTCTCTTTCTCGAAAGACTTATATAACCATATTAATAACAAACTGATGCATTCAAGAAGCTGGACTGGGATATAGGGGAAACTGTTACTGTTTTTCTATTACCCAGACCTTCAAGGCTGTATCTCAAACACTTCATTTTGTTTTTTAAAACAAAATCTAGATTCTCCACACTTCTGTTTCTTTTCCCTACCAAGAGACATAATTATTCTGACCAAACTTTTTACATTTCTGTTCATCTAGTATCACTGAAATGATTTGAAAATCAGTATATTTTTTAAGCTTTTTTTAAAAAAAATTTAATTCACAGAAAGTCCTTCAACAATGTAAATATTATGCAACTCTTAAAAAATGAAATGCAAGCAGCACTCTCAACAATAGCCAAATTATGGAAAGAGCCTAAATGTCCATCAACTGATGAATGGATAAAGAAATTGTGGTTTATATACACAATGGAGTACTACGTGGCAATGAGAAAAAATGAAATATGGCCCTTTGTAGCAACGTGGATGGAACTGGAGAGTGTGATGCTAAGTGAAATAAGCCATACAGAGAAAGACAGATACCATATGTTTTCACTCTCATGTGGATCCTGAGAAACTTAACAGGAACCCATGGGGGAGGGGAAGGAAAAAAAAAAAAAAAAAGAGGTTAGAGTGGGAGAGAGCCAAAGCATAAGAGACTGTTGAGAACTGAGAACAAACTGAGGGTTGATGGGGGGTAGGAGGGAGGGGAGGGTGGGTGATGGGTATTGAGGAGGGCACCTTTTGGGATGAGCACTGGGTGTTGTATGGAAACCAATTTGACAATAAATTTCATATATTAAAAAAAAATAAAATAAATAAAAATAAAAAAATAAAAAATGAAATGCATTTTTAAGTATATCTTTAGAAATTTAGGGAAGATAACTTGGGGCACCTGGGTGGCTCAGTCAGTTAAGCGTCCTACTTCCACTCAGGTCATAATCTTACGGTTAGTGGGTTTGAGCCCTGCATCAGGCTCTGTGCTGACAGCTCAGAGACTGGATCCTGCTTCAGTTCTGTCTCCCTCACTCTCTGCCCCACCCCCCACTCATGCTTTCTCAAAAATAAACATTAAAAAAAATTTTTTTAAGAAATTTAGGGAAGATAACCAATAAAAACTATTGAAAATATATGGATTTGACCTGAAGAATCATAAAGTACTAAGCAAATGTGGAATAATACAGTTATTGTTATTACTCAATTGGGCACTGGAATTATTGTTATTCTGTGTAGGTGGTCAACAGTGAAGGGAGGAATAGGATCTTGGGAGAAAGCAGATCCTGAGGGCACTCTCTGTGGTGCTTACACATCCCCGTGAAACAGTCTGGATAAAGCCCTGTGTGCTCTCCCTCAGCTCTGTAGCTAAGCTACGTGCTTCAATTGCCACAGCTTCTTTGACCCTGTTTTATTAAATTCAACACTAGCGCCAGCATGTGAAGTTGCTAGGGACATAATTTGTAAAGAAACTTCTTCAGAACCCCAAGTGGTTTCCTCTGGATTAATAAGTAGCTCAATGCAATTTAATTCATTTCAAATCAATGATGCTACCAATGTATCTGTGGAAGAAATTGTGCTTATCTCTATTTAACATTTGGTGAACGAATTACCTATTTGTGCTGCTCGCTCCTCTCAGTCCTTAAATGCTTTTAATTCCAATGTGAACAGAGTTATCTGTCTGCACAATTCCAGCCTTTAACACGTCGTTAAAGTTTTGCCATAGCTTTCTAACCTCCCATAACCACTTTTGGTGTCTTGCATCAACTCATGCCAAGAGCGCTTGCCTAAGACAGTGATCCCACCATGGTGCTTTGGGCTCAGAAAAGGCCACTAACTTATGAAAGTCACAGAATCTTTCCTTTTGGGTTTCTGAAATTCTCTAATAATAATTATCCTGATCAATCATGTGTCAAAATCATATTCTGTATTATAATGCTGATTCTGTGAGTGTGTGCGAGTCATGTATCTGCAATTATATTCCAAGCTGCTTATGGAGAGAAAACTTAGATTTTAATTTTTGACTTCTAGCCATCTTTTAAATCATGCCCGGTGCGTTCTAAGAACAATACATATCTCCAATCTCTAATTGCACAGCACTTCCTGCTAGGTATTGTCATCACTTGTATTAGGGAAACTAGGTAACACAGAGATGTGGGCTTGTCTAAATCCACACTCCTGACAAAGTGACAAAACCACAATTCAAACTAAAGACGCTTGGCCCCAAAGCCCTCTGTCTTCACACCACAACATGCTGCCTTCCAGACACTTGTGTTCATTTTTTTGTGAAATTTGGTATCAAGAAAACAAAATTATCAGCAAGGGGATACACGCTGGATGAAAGAAAAACCATTGAGACTGCTGCTACCTTCTCTGTTTGCTTGATTATTGGGGCCCGGAAGGAGCAGCAAAGCAAAGAATCATAAAGCAGATGGCAGGGAAAAGATTCAGCCGGAATGGGGACACTGCACATTGGTCTTGTATGACACATTTTCCAAGATTCAGTAAAATGTAAAGAAATTGTAATAGTACGGGCACCTGGGTGGCTCAGTCGGTTAAGCATCCGACTTCAGCAACGGTCATGATTTCACAGTTTATGGGTTCGAGCCCCACATCAGGTTCTGTGCTGACATCTCAGGGCCTGGAGCCTGCTTCAGATTCTGTGTCTCCCCCAACCCTGCCCTGCTTGTGCTCTCTCTTTCAAAAATAAACATTAAAAATATATTAAAAAAAAAAAGAAATAGTAATAGAAATAAGCCCGCCTTACTTAGACACCAATTTGTAAGGTAATTGAGGAGGGGGAAAAAAAGCACAAAGAGAATTGGCACCTGATCATTAACGTTCTCTCCAGGCTAATAGAAGAAGTAAAAGAATCTTTAGGCCCTTTTCCTTGAGTGTTGCAACTCAGGCAGAGTAACTTTTCCAACAGGAAATGCCACTGGCTGCTGGGAATTTTTGGTGGCCTTTGTTCATAGACACGGAGAAGGCAGTACATATAGAATACAGGGCTTTCCTGAAATCCTAGGTCCACACTAGACAAAATGTTTCCTACATGTCTATTGAACATTTTGCCTGATCTCATGTTTAGTCCATTAGAAAAAATTCCCTTCATCCCACTGGCAAGAGAGTAGAAATCCTTTTTTTGTTCTGGAGACTTGTAGACATGAATTCCTCAATTTAAAAAGGGAGTCTTTTAGTATTCAGTTTCTGTGCTACCTAATCAGCCCTTGACAGTCAGACAAAGACAAAAATTAAATTTTTTTTCATAGAAGATACCACAAAAAATGAGTTATCTGTCATTTTATGAAATGTTGGAATTAGCAACATCTACGTTCATGACTTTGAAAATCTCTGTTAGAAGGGTAAACAAAGTGTACTATCGGGACTCTAGTTATGACACTCAAGTTCCCTGTAGAAATCATCTGATCCCTTTTCCACCCGCAGGGCCATTTGGCATTCCTGCCCATTTGATCAGTTCTCACAAGTCACAGTTTTAGCAGTGTGGAGGGCCTTTGTGAATGCACATGTTACATGAATTTTACATGCATACAAAATTGTAGAAGTCTTAAAATCCTTTTGACGGAAATTTTATGTGACAGTCTCTTTTGTAGGAAGGAAAGCAGGAGTTGTCTGCCAGGGATAGTAATTCCGTGAATTTTATCAATTTCCAACACTATAGGAGAGAAAACATTAGAGAACCAACTGGAATAGGAAAGATTAGTAGTATTCCATAATAGAATACGGTCTCTAAACTTAATAGTACCCTCTAAGGGTGCAGCTTTCATTTTTTTAAAAAGAAAATATTAATATAAAAGACAGGCAATTATTAATATTACTATTCATTCTTGCTCTTTTTTTTTTTTTCTGGACACAATGCAACCTCATTTCCCTGCCAAGTTAAATAATTGAGAGGAAAAACCAAGGATTGGCCAAAATATGTCAAATAAGACAAAGCCCACTTTATAAAAACAAGATGGCGAGTGACCATCTATATTACCAATGTAAATTTGATTCACCATGGAAATATAATGTGGCAAAAAAAAAAAAGGCTAATTTTCAAAGACAAGCCCAATTCTGATATATTCTGATATAATCCTCACATGTCCACAATTTAGAGAACGATAGTAGATTGGAAATATGATATAATTGTACTTTTTGTGATAAATATATTGCGATAGGATTGCAATCATTGTTGCTATTGTTGACTGCAAATGCAGCTGGAAACAGCATAAATCACACTGTGCAGATGCAAATTAGAGCTGCAAGTAACCCAAGTGTAATGGAGTCCCTGTGATCAGCATCTCACTCTCTTGTGCCTTTCCTGAATCATCCCAAGAAATTTTTGTACTCCCTACCTCAGAGTGGATCCAATTCTAGAAAGCAACAGTTTGCAATGTAGATTTTACCAAAGCGGAAATTCATTGCAACCACATAGCCAAACTTAAGACTATTCACAAACACCTTCTGGTCTATTCTCCTTTGTTAGCTCTCTTTCCACAAAGGTCTCTCCAGACTCCAGGGCCACAGCTTCTTTATAAACCCCTTGGAATCTGCTCATTAGTTTCTTCTTCAGCAGAATTCACCTACCTATCAGATTTCCTAGTTTTGCGAATTTCGTCATTCCTATCACCCAGCTCAGCAAACAACACTTTGGGGACTTGAAATATTAAACACTTTTTCCCTGTCACAAATAATGTATTTTATTCACAAGTAATACAGATATCTGAAGATAAATGATATTTATGGATTGGAACATGAGAGAAAAAAAACATTATAGGACAAATTTATAGGAATTTATCGGCACAAATTGGTTAAATGGGCCACCAAGAAAGGGAGGGAGCAGAATATTGATGAATGAAACAGAAAGCGTCTTATTTATTAAGTTCTGCCACACGGTAGCAATGTCTCTCCGTTTGTGATATACCTTTATTAAAATTTATTTATCAAAAGACACTATTCAAAGCCAAGGTTCAGAGAGATGATATTTGTAATACTTGTGTCTAAAGAGAAATTTCATTCAAAATGTTTTAAATTCAAAAATTCCAGCAAGACAAAGATAGATGATTCTTTTTTTTTTTTTTTTCAACGTTTATTTATTTTTGGGACAGAAAGAGACAGAGCATGAACGGGCGAGGGGCAGAGAGAGAGGGAGACACAGAATCGGAAACAGGCTCCAGGCTCTGAGCCATCAGCCCAGAGCCCGACGCGGGGCTCGAACTCACAGACTGCGAGATCGTGACCTGGCTGAAGTCGGACGCTTAACCGACTGCGCCACCCAGGCGCCCCTAGATGATTCTTTTAAAGAGAATAGACAAATGACTTGAATAAGCACTTCACAAAAGAGGAAATCTAAGCGGCCTTTAAACATCCAAAGAGGTGTTGCATATCCTTAATGAAAATGAGCAGTGAGATACCAATCCTCACCTTAAGAAATAGCTGACAATGCCACATGTTGGTGAGGATAAAGAGCCATTGGATATTGCTCCAAGGGGGATAAGTACAATCTCTTTGGAAAACTGTTGGATGGTATCTAACAAAACTAACTGTAATCATTTACTCCTGGGTATATACACAGCAAGTAGACATGTACACAGAAATGGTAATCTGAGAACAACACTAAATTAATAGCTGCATTCTTCATAATAACTCTAAACTGGAAACAACCTAAGTAATCATCAGCAGTAATAAGTAAATAGTGTCACATTCTTAAAATGGAATATTGTACCACAATGAAAAAAAAATCAATGCATTATGTTGGGCAAAAGAATCCAGGCAAAAAATCATATACCAAAAGATCTAAAGATCTGAAGATATAAAAACATTGTAATAGGTCAACTTATAAGATATCAGAAAGCTTATTGTACATAAGTTCAGCTTAAACTCACCTTTCATGAATAATTGAGATAAAAGGCTTATTTAGTTCCCTATTAGGGTTATCGTAAATTACTAACCACCCTATCTCTCTTCTGTGACCTCGCCTGCTTGCTAAATAGATAACCTAGGATGCAAAATGCTCCCCCACCCCCTCTACCAAGATCTGGCCTAGGCAAGACCAACATGTAAAAAGTCAGGTACTCTCTGCCCTTTGGCATCTCAGGTATCTAACTATGATTGGTCATTTTAAACCCTCTTAGGAAAAAGAACTTTAAATTGATAGGTTCCCGCCAAAACTAACGTCTGTGTGTCACAATATAATTGGCTACCATGAAACACCGTAAATTGTAGTTGGTTAACCAAATAATGATGTATTCTGACTTGCTAAAATCCATATAAGCTCACTGCTACCTTTGTTGGGGCCATTCTCTGCACTTTTCTCCTTAAGATCAGGAGATCAGGAGGCACCTGGGTGGCTCAGTCGGTTGAGCTGCCGACTTCGGCTCAGGTCATGATCTCACGGTCCGTGAGTTAGAGTCCCGCGTCGGGCTCTGTGCTGACAGCTCAGAGCCTGGAGCCTGTTTCAGATTCTGTGTCTCCCTCTCTCTGACCCTCCCCCATTCATGCTCTGTCTCTCTGTCTCAAAAATAAATAAACGTTAAAAAAAAAAAAAAAGATCAGGAGATCAGGTTTGGCCCTGCCATGAATAAAATCTTGCCTTGCTTCTATTCGGCATCTGGTGGTTTTTTCGACAGCACCCTGTTTGAACATCACATGCTGTTTAAATCCACCCGTGTAAAATGCAAAAAGGGCAACAAAACTAATGTACAATGATGCAAGTTGCAATAGCGGTCATCTGCGGGGACAGCACAGGAACAGGCATGAGGGATTCTTCTCATGGTGCGTGGTCTGTAGTGTATTTTGATATAGGTTACATAGGTGTATTTATTTCAATACTTAATCAAGCAGTACAGTTATGATTTGTGCACTGTTATGTATGTACAATGCAATTTGATATAAAAGTTAAACAATAAATTCAGTGACATTTTGAATTTCCTTGCAGTCTTGTCACCCCAACAAAAGCAAACGTAGAATGTCTGCTGCTTCAGTTTTTCTGTGTTCAAGATATAGATGCTTCAATTCATTCACTTGTTGCCATTGGCTGTGTTTATCTATGCAGTAGCACCCATTTGAAATTATACATAATTAGAAGGGAGAGAACAGACTGCCTATCAAATTTGCAAAGATTACAGGATGATGGTGTTGGTAAAAGTGCATGAATCAGACACTCTTTCTTCCTCATGCTGGAAGGAAGGCCCAGAACAATCTTTTGGGAGGCAGTCTCATATATTAAAAAAAAAAAATCTTTAAAAATATTACATACCCTTTGACCTAGTGTGCTACTTCCTACTGTTCTCTATCCAGAGGCAATAAAAATTCTGACAAAGATTAATGCACAGATATGTTCATTGTGGCATTACTTTTAATAGCAATATATTGGGAACAACCTACATGTTCAATGTTTGGAAAATGATTAAAAGAATATTGGCACATCTTTCTGCTTTGGGGAGACTAGGTAGGCATAGATTTAAATACTGATTCTCTCTCTTCTCTGTGTCTTGACTGTTTCTAAGTTAGTTCACTTATCTTAGACTTCATTTTATCAAATGCAGAATGGGGCTGATAATACCTTTTCTTTTTTTTTTTTTTTTTTTTTTAATTTTTTTTTTTTTTCAACGTTTATTTATTTTTGGGACAGAGAGAGACAGAGCATGAACGGGGGAGGGGCAGAGAGAGAGGGAGACACAGAATCAGAAACAGGCTCCAGGCTCTGAGCCATCAGCCCAGAGCCCGACGCGGGGCTTGAACTCACAGACCGCGAGATCGTGACCTGGCTGAAGTCGGACGCTTAACCGACTGCGCCACCCAGGCGCCCCTGATAATACCTTTTCAAGTGAACTGTGGTCAAGAGTAGATATGATGATATATTTGAAGTGCCTGGCACATATGGGACACTGAAACGTGGTGCTTAAGAAAAGTTTTCCAAATAAATGTTTGTGTGAATCAAATTATATGAATTGGTCTGAATATTTTGGGGGAAAATCTGTACGTAAAATTTGGGATAGCGGCGCCTGGGTAGCTTAGTTGGTTGAACATCAGACTCTTGATTTCAGCTCAGGCCATGATCTCATGGTTTGTGAGTTCGACTCCATTGTCAGCTCCATGCTGATAGCACAAGGAGCCTGCTTGGGATTGTCTCTCTCCTTTCTCTCTGCCCCTCCTCCACTCATGCTGTCTCTGTCTCTCTCAAAATAAATAAACTTAAAAAAAAAATTCAGGTTGTTACTGTGCTCATTCCCTTGATTCTGACATGCTTGGGCAGGGTGCTTTGCTCCTTCTTCATATTTGACCTGAATTTGGAGCCTGGATTCTGTAAACTGAACCTCATTAGGTAAATAACGCTCCTTTCCCAAAAGTAGAAACAGATTTGCACACAAGCAGCAGGGCCTGGGGATGTTGCCCTCAGGGAAGCCTTCAGAATTGCAGAAGCCTCTTTATCAGCAAGCACTGCAAAAGCATGAGCGGATTGATTACATGGGCCACCTAAGGGGATTTTCCCCCACCGGTTCAAGAAAACTAGGCAGTGCTGTTTGGTGTGAACAGTGTGACAATAAGCTGGAAGACACTTAGAGGAACATTGCATCGTTTACTCACTTATAAACAAATACAGACTGAAAAGACAAGACCTTCAGATGTGATAAGGTAGAATTAAAGTAATTCCTCAATAAATAATACGAAAATTTATTGAGCTTTCAGGTGCTAAGCATGGATCTTCATACTTCAGTTCATGAACTCATGAATTAGTTCTGTGAGTTGGTTCTATTATTAAATCGATTTGATAAAGGAGGAAACAGACAGAGATGATAAATGACTTATCCAGGGTCATACACCTAATATTGTCTGAAAACCCAGATCTAGGAAGTCTGATTTCAGAATCTGAGCTCTTCAACAATATGCAGATCTCGCTCATTGATACCTTCACTAATAACATTTTAAAACAAGTAAAGGCCACTTTTGAATGTTGGCTGGACACTAGGCTCTGTACTAAGTATTTTACAAAACTTATCTCCTTCAATCCTCAGAAAACAATCTCTGATCTACATGCATTATGTTTTTCTGCACAATTTGTGACTGGTTGATACCAAACATGAATTTGCAAGCCATTTGGCTATAGTTCCTTCCACTGGAGCCACAGAAAAGTCAAGGGCATACCCCTAGTGATTATAAGTATTTTTGGTAAAGGAAAGAAAATTAAGGATAAATATGAATGTGGGACCCAAGGAATTTAACAAAAATCCCCTACTCCTGGACAAGCAGAGCAAGACTAACTCCGTTTTGTGCTGCACCCACCATCTCATGTATAACCCTCACATGACCTGCTTATTGCTTAAGACACTCCCCCACCCTAGTCAAGCCACTGAGCACACCCTTACTGGAAACCAGCTCAAATAGGTATGCGGAAGCCCTAACCGCCAAAGAATGTAAGCCCCGCCTTTTGCCCGCCAAACTTGCACGCCAGTTCTGACCAGAGTGATAGGCTAGTTCAAACAGTTACTATAGGGTAAATTGTAATTCAGTTGGCCACCTGCGTGTGGACTGACATGACTATGCAACTTTCTGTGTGTGTTACAATCTCATTGGCCACTGGCCCCTATAAAACTGCTACGCCTCTTAACCTAGGGGTCCAAGTCCCTGCTCCGCTGTGTAGGGTATACTTGGGCCCAAGCTCGAGCTTGCAAATAAACCCTCTTGCGTTTGCATCGGTATTGGCTCCTTGGTGGTCTCTCGGATTCGAAATCAGGGGCATTACAATGAAAAATTCATGCCTACACACTGAATTGACAGAAAATAGATTTTGTTACCTGGAATCCTGACCACTATTTATTCAATGGTTAAAGATTTTTGTGTACTTTCCCAATTATAGAAATTTAAGAATAAGCTACCATATAGAATGTATGATTTTATGGGATATAAAAAGCTTATATACTCCCAAGTATCTCCTTCGACTACCTACTGCATATATGAATTATCATCAGAATTATTCATTTAATAATAGAGTGTGTAGCTTCAAGAATTGTATTAAAATGCAAATATATTACCTGATGTATTAATTTCCTATGGCTACTATAACCAGATACCACAAATATGATGGCTTCAAATAACACACCTTTATTCTCTTACGATTCTGGAGGTCAAATATATCAAATCAGTTTCACTGGGTCAACATCAAGATATAGGCAGTGCTGTGCAACCTCCAGAGGCTCTAAGAAAGAAGCCATTGCCTTGACTTTCCAGCTTCCAGAGCTGCATTCCTTGGCCCATGACCCTCTCTCAAAACCGGCAAAACCGGCAGTATGGCATCTTGCGTCAGTGGTCACACTGCTTTATTTGTGTCAAATCTTCCTTTGCCTCTCAGTTTGGGATTTCATTTAGACCCCATCTGGCCAATCTAGGATAATTTCTCCACCTCAAGACCCTTAAGTATTTACATCTGCAAAGTCCATTTTGCTGCACAAGTTTACAAAGATCTCAAAGATAATACTTATTATATTTGGGGGCCATTTTTCAGCCTATCCTGCCTGAGAAAGGTCATTATTTTCAGTAACAGCAGATAGTGAATTAAGAATCTAAAAGAATGAGGAGAAAAAGAAATGTGTGCTGTTTAGTAGTTACAACAGGTGATAAACCTGCACAGATCATCTCAGAGTGTCACAATCAGAAGGGTTTTGAGGTTTACTAAGTACAAGTTAGGGGGGCCGTGAACTGCTATTCTATCCCCAAGATGACTCTTTGAATTTGAAAAGCTTACCTTTAAATGTTTACCTTGTGGAAAATTGGAACCCTCATACATGCTTATAGAGTGTAAAATGTTACATCAGCTTTGGAGAATTGTCTGACACTTCCTCAAAAGGTTAAAAAGAATTGTCATAGGGCCCAGTATTTCCACTCCTAGGCATATGCCTTGGAAAACTAAAATATGTCCATACAAAAACATGTACATGAATGCTCATAGCAGCATCTGATTTAAAATAGGTGAGAGTGAAAATAAGTCGAATGTCAATTGACGAATGGATGAATAAACTGTGGTACATCCATTCAATATATTATTGTGGAATATTATGTGGCAATAAATGAGATGAAGTACTGATACATGTTACAACATGGATGAACCTTGAAAACATTATGCTAAGTGAAAGAAGCCAGCCATAAAGATCACATATTGCATGATTCCATTTCTACTTGATGTCCAGAATAAGCAAATCCATGGAGATAGAAAGGTGATTGGTGGTTGTCCAGCTCTGGAAGAAGTACAGGTGGTGGGGGTTGTGGGGGAAGGGGGCAGTGACTGCCAATGGGTACAAGGTTTCTTTTGCAGGTAATTAAAATGTTCTAAAATTGATTGTGGTGTTAGTTGTATGACTGTAAATTTACTAGATGACTGAGTTGTACATGCATAAATGAGTGAATTATAAGTTGTATGAATTATATCTCACTAAAGCTCTTAAAAATGTTTGTTTTGACTTTAATTTATACCAAAGCCTGGAGCGTCAGCTAATACTAGAAGTATTCAGAATAAGAATCACAAAAATTTTAGAATTTAAAGAGACATGAGATATTTTCTATTTCAACCTCAGTTTACATATCATAAAACACAATAGTCATGGTCTTTCCCCAGGCCTCATAACTAGATAATAAAATTGTCCTTTAGAATCTAGACTATTACCTACCACCTTGCATGATTAATATACACTTAATTCCAACAACCTTGCTTTAGATACACATTAGCAAGAAGGGCTTCCAGATCCTGGTGATTCTTGACAAGACTCTGATGTAAGCTTTTTTTTTTTTTTTTTTTTAACTTGCCTCAATCTATTTCATTCAGGTCTTACCTCAGACATCATTCACTCAGAGGCGGACCGTGAATACCCAATAAATTAGTTTAATATGTGGTATATTTATTTATGGATTGTCCATCTTTCTTATCAGAATATAAGCTCCATAGGGTGGGGGAATTTTGTTGTAATTTGATTTAAATAGATTTTTTGAAGCGCCACTTTTAAGCTTTTATTCTTTTAGTTTTATGTTTGTACATTATAGCAACTGCCAGAGAGGTAGCCCTCCTCCACAGCTTTCCTTTTCTTCCACAGTTTTACTGCTAGATCAGAATGAAAGTTATCTTAGACCAGTTCTGTTACATGTCAGATTTTGGTAAATGTACAGTCATTAGCAAGCAGGCAAAAATAAGTCACACAAAGTATTTTGTACATCAAAACGTCCCAGCTCTGTCTTTTTAGGGGCTCCAACCACACTTTTTTTATATATATAAGACGCAGAAAAAACAATCCTCTGTTACACTTGTGATCATCTTCAGGCACCAGCCATCACCCTGCCTGAGGCTAACTGTAGGATACGAGATGCAGGATTGTTAGAGTCTTATGCTCCATGGTGCAAAGACAGTATTTCTAAAAACATGTTCACTAATGGATATTTCTTAAATATTATTAGATTCTCTGCGGAAAGCCCAAATGCAGTATTCATCATTATAGGACAGAGTCACTACTTTTCACTAAGGAGGACTGACCACCCCAGACTGTGCATTCTTGATTACAGCAGCTAACAGTCCCTAGTTATGGGCCCTTAAACCAAATTTGCATAATGATATCATCCTCTCTGGGCAGAACTATTTAAGTATGGTTCAAATATCTTAATATCTCTTTTATTTGCTACTATATTCTCATCACCTCCAACTGTGTCTTAGCATAGTATAGATGCTCTATAAATATTTCCTGAATAAATAATTTCTGCAGATGTACGTAAAGTTCTTCAAAACTGTCCATCGTGAGTTGTATTGTGAGGATATTTATTTTCTTATGAGAAATCAGTTTCAGAAGTTGGTTTCAGGATTTTTCTCCAATAGAAATTATAAGAATTACATGCATCCCCCTCATTTATATGAATTAATTTCCTCACTTATTAAACATACACCAGTTTCCTGTCATTGTATATTAAAGTATTAACAAAAACTCAAGATAATGCTTCCTGTCTCTTAGTCGCATAGTTATAGTATATAATCAGATCTATTATAATATCTTAAACTGAAGCTATGATAAAGAACTTTACTTAAAGAAAATAAAAGAACTAAATGTGATGTTCTCCTGAATCAAGTTCATTCTTATTCATGAGTTTTGCCTTATTCTTTTTCTTTTTGTATTCTTTTCGATGTGCTGACCAAAGGATTTTTTCACTGGGACTCAAGTAGAATTTCAATTGAAAATCAATTTCTTTTGTTTCCTGAGGAAAAATTAATATTGCACACCATGGCTTTTTTATTATAATTGAAAATACTGTCATCTTACTATGGTTTTGACTAAGAATTATGGTCTCAGTCATGAAGAAACTTCTGTCATGATAGATCAGAATTAGTGTTTAATCATGCTGCGTGTTGCATAGTACATAAAGTTGTTCAGTCAATAGTTAATATACATATTACCTAAAATCATAAATGTTTACTATAACTAAAGTTTTATCATTAATGTAATTTATACTTATGAATGGAGATAGATAATGATCTTTTCAAAGCTTCTTTAAGTTTGAACACATGCCAAAAGATAGACTCATGTCAGTGTGGCAGATGCTGGCTGTTGGCTCACTCATGACTCACTGCCTTCCTCTACTCTGAAGGCTGGGAAGCAAAATACTCATTAATTACTCCAGTGTCCTTTGCAACCTCCCTACAGGGTTGGACAGGAGACAGAGTTTTGGCAGCAGAACGTAGAAGATACCCCCGGCTTTACTTCCTGAACAAAATGTCAAAATTTCTTGAAAATAAGACTTTTGCCTTTGACCTTCCCCTTTCTTCTTCCTCCCCTCCATAATGTAAAGATAATCACAAGTGCAACAGCTTTCTTAAAGCCAGCGAATGAAAAGGTATATGTTAAGGATGGAAGAGGATGATAGAAGAAGCCTGGTTCCCTGAAGACATCCCTGAATAACTTTGCTGGATCTCAACCACGTAACCTTCAGATTTTCGATCATAAAGAAAATTAACTGCCTCATTATCCTAATAGAGCAAATATCTAATAGAATTGAAAAAGATAGAAATATTTGCAGTGATCAAAGTATATTTTAAAGACAAGACAGAATGCTTTCCTTTTTTCCTACCAAAGAAAATTATGATAAACTGAAGGATGTGTTTTTTTTTTGTTTTTGTTTTTTTTTTTTTTACTTTGAGGCATAAAAATGACAGAATCTTACTATGAGATAAATTTGAACTCCATGCTACCTTTTGGTAGTATAACCCACCTAATTTTAACTTATTTTGTTAAATATGTATTAAGAACAAAATAAATCAGAGGTACAATTTGAGAGTTATGCTGTAAATTATGACAGAGTGCTGACCTGTTGTTTTTATTCTTATGCATAAAGGTTTCAATATTCTTATACAGGGGTCACTTTTGGAACTTTGATCATAAAAGTTCTTTTATCCCAGGCAAATAAAAGCTAGAGTTTGAAGGGTACTAACAATGGGTAGCATAGAACTTTTAATTGTTTTTGTTAAAAATATCAATTTTCTATACTTTTGAGGGTTTTCAGATGCTTACATCATTATTCCGTGTTCCATTATGAAGGCATATGTTGCGAACAAGGTAAGGGGGAAAGAAAAGCTGCTGAAAGACACAAGTTTGTGTGTTATGATTTATATTTTGCAAATGGTGACCCAAATGTATTTTAATTTTGCCTTTAAATCATGTTTGATTTTTTCATTTCCCACCTCCAGAACCAAGCCAGGAAGTTTATAGTTTTCTGAGAAGGACGGGGTAGAGACTTTGCTCTCTTTAGCAAGACACTGGTCATGAAGAGCCAGTTCTATGAAAAGAAAAAAAAAAAATTAGCAGACTGTTTCAGCTCCCATTCAACATTTTGAGGAGCAGTAAAAAAGGACACAGGCAGAGCAAAAGGAAGATGCCTCTTCCTCCTGTCACAGTTCGGTTTTGAGGCTTTTTGTTTTTAGTAGGAGGGAGCTGAGGCACGGAGGATAGGGATAAGCCAGTCCTTCATTGTTCCATGGAATTATGGAAGCAGGGAGGAGGGAAGGTGAAATTGGTGTGAGTTTTCCTTTCCAGGATTTGACACAGAAGAAAGAGTCAGATAAATGAGGGAAAGAGGCTCTCTGGCTCCATATCCTTTTGGATTATAAATAAAACTTGGGACACCTGGTTGGCTCAGTCAATTACATATCCAACTCCTGATTTCAGCTCAGATCATGATTTCATGGTTGTGAGATGGAACCCAGAGTTGGCCTCTGTGCTGGGTGTGGAGCCTGCTTGAGACTCTTTCTCTCTCACCCTTTCTGCCTAGTATAACAACTTTTGCTTCCCACCCAAGAAATGTGAGTAAAATGATGTTATTATAGGGCTAGCCTTGAATTCACTGATTTTTCTATTATGTTTTATATTTATTTATACTGGGCATAGGAATGCTAATGATTTTACTAAGTGGAACTTATAAAGACCAATGTTGCTGAATCACTTATAATTGTTTCTTGATTCTCCCAGATTTTTCTATGTAGACAACTGTATCATATGCAAATAAGAGGATTTATCACTTCCTTCATAATTCTTATATTTTCTTTGTATTTCCTTTGTGTGTCTCATCTTATCCCTTGGATTAGGAACTCTCTCTGTCAAAATGAAAGAGTAAGAGCAGACATATGTATCACAATATTCTTCCTTTTTATGGATGAATAATATTCTATTGTATGTATAGACCACATTTTGTTTATCCTTTCATTCATTGATGGACACTGGGTGGACACATCACGGCCATTGTGAATAATATGGGTAGATAGCCAGAAATAAAATTGCTAGATCACATGGCAATTTCATTTAATTTTTTTAAGGAATGAGTATACCGTCTTCTACATTGGCTGCACCATTTTACATTACCACCAACAGTGCACAAGGTTCCAACTTCTCTACATCTTCAACAATGTTTACTTTTTTGTTTTGTTTTGTTTTTATGATAGTCATTGTAATGGGTATCCAGTGATACCTCATTGTGATTTTGATCTATATTTCCCAATCTGATTAGTGATGATGAACATCTTTTCATGTGCTTCTTGGCCAATTTGTAATCTTCTCGGGAGCAATGTATAGTCAAGTAAGTTCTTGGCCCATTTTTCTGTTAGTTTTTTATGGTTGTTGTTGAACAGTAGAATTTCTTCACATTTTTTAGATATTCACCTCTAATTTTGCAAATATTTTCTCCCATTTCATAGGTTGCCTTCCATGTGGTTGATTGTGTCCCTTGATGCATGGAAGTATTTTTTTTAAACCTATTTTTATATTTGTTGCCTACCTTGTAGTTTTTTTTTTTTTTTTAATTTTTTTTTTCAACGTTTATTTATTTTTGGGACAGAGAGAGACAGAGCATGAACGGGCGAGGGGCAGAGAGAGAGGGAGACACAGAATCGGAAACAGGCTCCAGGCTCTGAGCCATCAGCCCAGAGCCCGACGTGGGGCTCGAACTCCCGGACCGCGAGATCGTGACCTGGCTGAAGTCGGACGCTTAACCGACTGCGCCACCCAGGCGCCCCCCCTTGTAGTTTTTTAAAGCAGGGTGTGTGCCTTTTTTTCCTGCACGTGTTCTAAGTCATCGAGACTGAGTGAGCAAGTCAGTCTTTCAGGTATCTCCCAGGCAGACTGGAACAAACAGGGTCTGCATTTGAGGAGAGGAAACCAAGAGTGTGGGGCATGAGTAAGGAATCATAAAACCTCCCTACAGCTGTGAACATGGCTTTGCTTGTTTGGGCTTTTGCCTGGTTGCTGTAAACCTTTCATTGTTTTCCAGTGCTCCTATAGAATTTGTTCAGACAGAGCCTGTTCTGTTTTGGGCTTTTTGTTTTGTTTTGTTTTGTATTGTATTGGTGTGTCTTTGGGGAAGATGGGAGCTTGGATCTTCTTAGTCTGCCATTTTGCTGACATCACTCTGTGCAGGTGTCTTTTTTGATGGGTCGTGAGAAGCACACTTTTGATTATTATTTACTTTTCTAATATTTAAAAATTTTACTTATTCTGAGAAAGTGTGCACACAAGCAGGAGGGGCACACAAGCCCCAGCATGGGGCTTGATCTCACAAACTTTGAGATCATGACCTGAGCTGAAGTCCAGAGTCAGATGCTGAACCCACTGAGCCACCCAGGTGCTCTAAAAGTATAATGCCTGATTGAGGAAGGGAAGATGGTGGTGAAGTAGGGGAACCCTAGGCTTAACTCATCCCGTGAATACAACTAGATAACTATCAAATCATCCTAAATACCCCCAGAAATTGACCTGAAAACTGGCAGAACTTCACAAAAGATAGAGAAGAGCCACATCAAAGAAGTAGTGGTGGTTTGGGAGAGAAACTGATCGTGGCTGGTGAGGTGGGGAGGGAGCTGTAGTGGTGAAGGGCAAGAGAGAGTAGCACACAGGAGAGCACATGGGGAAGATGATTCCCCATAATGATTGGCTTGGAAAGTGGTAGTGGCTGAATTTCTTGACTTCTTGCAACCAGTAGGGCTGAAAGCCTGGAGTTTTAAACATCAGTGGACTTGGCTTGAGGAGAGCCCAGAGGCCTTGAGGCTATTCTTGCAGAGAAGGCAGGGCAAATATCCCACAGATACATAGCATGGAAATAGTGATATGAAGAGCACCTGGAGTACACAGTGTGAAGGTAAGTTGGTCATCTAGGGGCATGTCCCAGAGATGCAGCATTCGTGGAAAAAACCCCCTGGGAACAAAAGAACTGGCAGGCACCATTTCCTCTCCTGCCCCTCAGCATAAGCACATGGCCATCTGTGGGAAACAGCACAACATATATACTCACAACTTCATTTGTTTATACCAAGCCCTACCCCCCACGTGTTTCAGTGGAACCACCCTCCCCAGTCACACTTGCCCTAGTCCCAGCACAGTGGGACTCTTCTCCCAGAAAACTTGCTCAAACCCCTACCAACACTGCATCTCCAGATTTGGGAATTTTGTGGGGCCTCAGTTCTGGCAGCCATGGCGACAAGTCTTATTTCACAAGTAGACCAAGCACATCTAGTAAAACACATCACATTCAGGTTTGTAGTGAAAAAGATATAAGTAACATGGCTGATAGAAAATTTAAAGTAACGATCATAAGGATACTCACTGGATTTTAGAGAAAGGTAGAAGACATCAGTGAGACCCTTAACACAGACATAAGGAATAACATAGCAGAGATAAGGGGCTCAAAAAATGAATTGAGAAACACACATTATGGAATGAAGAACAGTCTGGAAGAAGCAGAGGGACAAATTAATGACCTAGCAGGCAGAGTAATGGAAAGTAATCAAGCTGAACAAAAGAGAAAAAGCATTATGCAAAACTAGAGTAGACTTAGGGAACTCAATGACTCCATCAAATGTAATAACATTCACATTATAGGAGTCCCAGAAGAAGAGAGAGAAAAGGCAGAAATTTATTTGAAGAGACAGTAACGGAAAACTTCCCTAATCTGGGGAAAGAAACAGATATCCAGATGCAGGAGGCACAGAGAACCCCAAATAAAACCAACAAAAACAGATCCGAGTAGACATATAATCAAAATAGCAAAATAAAAACGACAAAATAATGTGATAAAGAAAAAAAATTAAAAGCAGGAAGACAGAAGAATACAGTTACATACAGAGGAACCCCCATTAAGCTAGCAAGGGATTTTTCATCAAAAAATTTGAAAGCTAGAAGGGAGTGGCATGATTATTCAAAGTGCTGAATGGGAAAAAAATCTTCACCCAAGAATATTCTACCCAGCAAGATGATCATTCAGAATAGAAGGAGAGATAAAGAGTTTCCCAGACAAACAAAAACTAAAGGAGTTCATGGCCACTAAGCCAGTCATGCAAGAAATACTAAAGGGGACTCTGAGTGGAAAGAAGAGATCAAAAGTGACAGTATAGAAGTAGGAAATACAAAAGCAGTAAAAATGAATATCATTCAAGGAACTCACAAGATAAAAGGATGTAAAATATAACAACATATACCTAAAAATGTGGGGAGGAGAGGAGTAAAGAAAGAATTCAAACTTAAATGACCATCAACTTAAAATAGAAAAGGTTATATACAAACCTCTGTATATAACCTTACAGAAAAGGTTATATACAAACCTAATGGTAACCATATATCAAAAACCACTACTAAACATGCAAAGAATAAAGAGAAAGAAATTGAAATATATCACTAAAGAAAATCAGCAAACCATGAAAGAAGATAAAGACAAGAAAAGATCAGAGAAACTCTTCAGAAACAACCACGAAACAAATCATAAAATGACAAAGACTCATATCTATGTAAATGTATTAAACACTCCAATCAACAGACATACAGTGACAAAATGGATAAAAAAATAAACAAGACCCACATATATGCTGCCTATAAGAGACTCATTTTAAACCTAAAGACACCTGCAGAATAAAAGTGAAGAGATGGAAAAACATCTATCATGCAAATGGATGGCAAAAGAAAGCTGGTGTAGCAATATTTATATATGACAACATAGACTTTAAAACAATATTTAACAAGAAACAAAAAGAACACTATATGAAAATAAAGGAACAAGCAAAAAGAAGATATAACAATTATAAATATTTATATGCCCAACATAGGAACACCCAAATACATAAAACAGTTAATAACAAGCATAGAGAAAATTATGGATAATAATATAATAATAGTCAGGGACTTTAACACCACACTTACCCATGGATAGATCATGTGAACCAAAAATAAACAAGGAAACAATGGCTTTGAATGACACAAATTTAACAAACATATTCAGACCGTTCCATTCTACAACAACAGACTACACATTCTTTTCAAGTGTACATGGAACGTTCTCCAGAATGTATCATATATTAGCCCACAGAACCAGCCTCAACATATTCAAGAAGATCAAAATCACACCATGCATCTTTTCTGACTACTGAAACTAGAAGTCAACCACAAGAAAAGATCTGGAAAGACTACAAATACATGGAAGCCAAATAACATGCTACTAAAAATTAGTAAGTGAAACAGGAAATAAGAGAAGAAATGAAAAAGTACATGGAAACAAATCAAACTGAAAACACATGATCCACAAACTTTAGGATGCAGCAAAAGCTTTTCTAAGAGAGAAGTTTAAGCATTACAGGTTTATCTTAAACAACTTAACCTTATACCTAAAGGAGCTAGAAAAATAACAACAAACAAAACATAAAGCCAGTAGAAGGAAGGAAATAATAAAGATTAGAGCAGAAATAAATGATTTGGATACAAAAACAAAAACAAAAAACAAACAAAAAACCACAATAGAACAGATCAATGAAACCAGGAGCTGGTTCTTCAAAAAAAAAATCAATAAAATTGACTAACCTCTAGCCAGACTTATCAAGAAAAAAGGAGAAAGGACTAATATAAATAAAATCACAAATTAGAGAGGAGAAATAGCAATCAATACCACAGAAATACAAATAATCATGAGAGAATATTATGAAAAACTATATGCCAACAAATTGGACAACTTGGAAGAAATGGATAAATTCCTAGAAACATATAGATTACCAAAACTGAAATAGAAAGAGTAGAAAATTTGAACAGACCAATTACCAGCAAAGAAATTGAATCAGTAATCAAAACCTCCCAACAAAAGTCCTGGATCAGATGGCTTCATGGACAAATTCTACTAAACATTTAAAGGAGAGCTAATACCTATTCTTTTCAAACTATTCCAAAAAACAATAAATAAATAAAGGGAGGGGGGGAACCTTCTAAATTCATTCTATGAGGCCAGCATTACTCTGATACCAAGACCAGGTAAAGACTCCACTGAAACAGGACCACATGCCAAAATCTCTGATGAACATAGATGTAAAACTCCTCAACAAAATACTAGCAAACTAAATCCAATAATACATTTAAAAAAAAAATCTTTCACCACAATTAAGTGGGACTTATTCCTAGGTTGCAAGAGTGTTTCAATATTCACAAATCAATCAACATGATACATCACATCAGTAAGAGAAAGGATAACAACCATATGCTCATTCCAGTAGACTTAGAAAAAACATTTGACAAAGTACAGCATTCATTCACAATAAAAACCCTCAACAAGTAAGTTTGGAGGGAATATACTTCAACATAATAAAGGCCATATATGCAAAACCCACAGCAAACATCATACTCAGTGGTGAAAAACTGAGAGTTTTTCCCTTAAGATGTCCACTCACTCTCACTACTTTTATTCAACATAGTACTGGAAGCCCTAGCCACAGAAATCAGACAACAAAAAGAAATAAAAGGCATCCAAATTGCTAAGAAAGAAGTAAAACTTTCACTATTTGCAGATGACATAATACTATATATATAGAAAACCCAAAATATTCCACCAAAAAAGTGTTAAAACTGATAAACTAACTCAGTAAATTTGCAGAATACAAAATCCACATTCAGAAATCTGTTACATTTCTTTACAACAATAATGAAGCAGCAGAAAGAGAAATTAAGAAAACAATCCCTTTTACAACTGCATTAAAAATAATAAAATACCTAGGAACAAACCTAAGCACAGAAGTGAAAGACCTATACTCTGAAAACTATAAAACATTGATGAAAGAAATAGAAGACAACAGAAAGAAATAGAAAGACGTTCCATGCTCAATCATTAGAAGAACAAATATTGTTAAAATGTTTATAGTCCCCAAAACAATCTACAGATTTAGTGCAACTGTGTCAAACTACCAACTCTTTTCACAGAACTAGAAGAAACAATCCAAAAAATTTGTATGGAACCACAGAAGACTCTGAATAGGCAAAGCAATCTTGAGATATATGTCATGAAGTGCCATCCAGGCACTCCAAAAAATCCACATTTTTAATCAACATTTCAACTTTAGTGTGAATAATTTTTCACATTAAACATATAGATATTTTGAATAAACTGCCTCTCCTTCATTTTCTCTCTGTTGAAATAGTCCTCTTTCTTTAAGATATGGCGTATTTGTCTGTCATATCTGCTTTGAAGTCTTCCCTGATCACCAGAGAGAATTGAACTCACACAATCATGAATTCCAATGGTAATTGCTTTGCACTTATCTTATTTCCTGATACTAATTAGTTACCACTCCATATTTTAGTTATTGGTTTATATGCATTACCTCTACGGTGATGACTATATAATATTAACCTAACATGACCACCTTTAGGAATAAAAGGGGCATCAATATTTAAGTTAGGGACACAGGTATAAACTCAGACTTCTCTGAGGAAACTATGAAGGGTGGTTATATTTTTATCTCCCTTATTTGAATGAAGCACATGGATTAGAGCTATGTTTTAGTTCCTTTATGGTATTTAGTAATGTTCATGACAATCAAAATAGAGGAACTTAAAAGAATTTATTAGATGATTACTTTACTTGTTAATTTTAGAAACTTCTTTTTATTCAATTCCAAATAGTTCATCTTTTGGTTTATGGACAATCAAGTCATTATATGGACACAGCTCAGATAAACAAGAATTTCATAGATTCTATAATAAACATTGTTCATTGTCTGGTCCAGTAAATGCACACATACACACTTGCAAATATAAGGTTGGTAGACACATTGCTATGAACAAAAGTCAGTCTGTATCACAGAACATAATATGTACTTTTTAATTTAATTTACCACAGGCCAAATTTGAAAGATTTGGATCTCAAAAAAGGATTAAACCAACAAAATTAATTACAGTAAGGGAGATTGAAGAAAATCAGTGGTTTATCACATTCCAGAAATTCAATATTATTAATTATAATATCTGGATCATTCATCTTTCTAATTGATATAGTTTTCTAGAATATATTTCATATTTTTTCATTGAAAACAATGGTAACATCAGAGCGCCTGGGTGGCTCAGTCGGTTAAGTGACCAACTTCAGCTCAGGTCATGATCTCATGGTTAGTGGGTTCAAGCCTAATGTCAGTCTCTGTGCTGACAGCTCAGACCCTGGAGCCTGCTTTGGATTCTGTGTCTCCCTCTCTCTCTCTTTTGCTCTCGCACTCGCTCTCTGTCTCTCTCTGTCTCTTGATAATAAATAAATGTTAAAAAAAATTAAAAAAAAAGAAAACAATGGCAACATTTTTTTCTGTATATTATCTATAAAGGGTTATATAAAAGAAATTCAAGGATCATCAACAATCTTAGATCTTGAATAAGATTATGACATAAACTCTTGGATGCTTTACCTGATATTTTTGATAGTTTTTGTTTGTTTGTTTGTTTGTTTGTTTGTTTTAAACTAAGTTTTCATTCATTCAACGAATAGCTTAGTTTACTGTAATTCATTAAAAGTAAGTTGCTCACTGTGCTATAACCTGGAGACAAAACACTAAAGATGATATATTTAATCAGAAAGAAACATCATCTTAATTATATTTTAAAGGTATTTGAGGGGCGCCTGGGTGGCTCAGTCAATTAAGCCTCCAACTTCAGCTCAGGTCATGATCTCACAGTTCATGGGTTCGAGCCCCGCATCGGGCTCTATGCTGACAGCTAAGGGCCTGGAGCCGGTTTCAGATTCTGTGTCTCCCTCTCTCTCTGCCCCTCCCCTGTTCATGCTCTGTCTCTGTCTCAAGAATAAATAAACATTAAAGAAAAAATTTGAAAAAAGTGTTTGAATTAGAAGCTAGTTTTATATTTGAGGATGTAAAATTTATAAACTGAAGTATTACTTTAAAAAATAATATACTGTGGTGCCTGGGTTGCTCAATCAGTTAAGTATCTAACTCTTGATTTCAGCTTAAGTGTCTATCTCATGGTTGTGAGATGAGCCTTAGGGGCAGGCTCTGCATTGAGTGTGGAGCCTTATTGGGATTCTCTCTTTCCCTCTCTCTCTCTGCCCCTCTCTCCTTCTCTAAATAAATAAATAAATAAATAAATAAATAAATAAATATTAAAAAATAAAATTAAAAAATAACATACTAAACTAAATACAGTTAGGACACATTAGGTATATACATGATTTTTACCTACATATAATTAAGCAAAATAACAAATGTAAAGAAGAATTCACTTAAGTTTCCTTCCTATAAGTAGAATAGTATGTAATTTACCATATAAGTTTTTGATTTTGAAAATTAACTTGGTTTTTGGTACAACAACATTACACTCTATTACAGCTGACCTTAACAAGTCAGATTGTATTCAATTTTTATCAAGCTAGTAATTTCAAAGCTTTCAAGGTTCAGATATATTCCTTCAGTTAGTTTCATATTGAATATCCTGGGAGAAAGGAGGGAGGAAATAAAGTTAAATACTGTAGAATATGGCTGCTAAGTCTCCACTTTTTTAGCTAGTCAAAAAAACCTAGGTTGGTGATTGTAACTGCCTTAATTCATAATACATTTCATATTCTCCTTACTCTCTGCCAGAACTTTTCTGGACAGGGTTCTTTAATGTGGTAACCTGAACCATCTGTCCTATGAAACCTGACACATTGCTTTACCACTGTATTCCACTGATTATGGGTATTAATAAACACAAAGAAATAGCAAGAGGTACAACAGAAAATCTTCTTGATTCCAATAATAGCCCTCTTTTTGTACATTATTGTAATACCTCCCTGATAAGGGAATCTAATCAATAACTTTGGTAAGTTCCCTTCTTGTTGATGAAGAAACATGAGAAGCCCCAAGTGGCCAGGAGTAGATTTAGCCTCCCATTCATTGAATCATGATTGTATCTTTTTGAGTAAACATTCCTGCTTTGGGCACTAGAATTCTCACACTCAATTCTCACAGTCACCAAGTTCAAGGTTGCAGTGACAAGAAGAAAATTTTCTCAAGGGGTTACTATATGTAATAATGATAACCTTCACTGTTACCTCTTGGTTTCCAGATCTATGCATTCTAAGCATTTATAAACTGCTAGTTCAAGGTACAAATCACATTCTATAAGCCTACCATGTCCTATTTTCTCCCAACAGTTGAAGTCCTTGATGATATGTGCATGTAAACCATAAATCCCATTAGGCTACCTCTGTTAACCAGCTACTCCTATAGTCTCAACAGGAGCAATATCACCCCCAGGTGGGGGAAATTGGATTTTGAGTGTGAAAAAATCTGGGATATTATAATAGCATTTAATAATGTCTAAAAATATTCCTTAGGGGATATAAATGAAAAAAATGTTGAAAAACAATGAATTACTGTATCACTTAGAGTCCCAGGAGAATTCATTTCAAAAACTATTTACAAAGTTATGGGGAAGGTGTTAGAAAACCACAAAAGATAGTGCAATATCCTGGGGCTAGTATCAGTGAGGGCAGGTATTATCAACAGTATGCCCTAAGAGAAAAAAAAAGAGATGTGGAGTTAGAGAATCTACAAGCAAATAATCATATTCCAGTGACCAATTTTATTTTATTTTTTTTTTTTAAATTTTTTTTTTCAACGTTTATTTATTTTTGGGACAGAGAGAGACAGAGCATGAACGGGGGAGAGGCAGAGAGAGAGGGAGACACAGAATCGGAAACAGGCTCCAGGCTCTGAGCCATCAGCCCAGAGCCCGACGCGGGGCTCGAACTCACGGACCGCGAGATCGTGACCTGGCTGAAGTCGGACGCTTAACCGACTGCGCCACCCAGGCGCCCCCCAGTGACCAATTTTAGAAGAACTGGGAACTTTGACAAAAACAAGCAATTCAAATTACTCCTTTAGGAAAGACTTCAGGGTAAAAGATTTCCCAACCTTACTTTCCTACCTTTTTCTGATCTCCTGCAAGTTCCCAAATTACTGATTCTAACTAAAAGCTATAGGGAAAGGGAACCCATTGGTATAGTCTATTCAGGTCAGTCTTCGATCTCAGAAAGCAGAGTGGAAAAAAGGTGGTGGGCTAAACGGATGTTATCTAACACAGTAACATTTAAGAGTAACCGGAAACAGGAAGACTATGTTTTAAATTTTTCCTGCTGCTTTATTGTAGGTGAAAATATGTGGACTAACCATTATCTTTAAGATATATGTCTAAATAAAATCTTTTTGCATCAATCTCAATCTAAATTAAGATAAGAAGTCTGTACAGAAAGTCTATATAGAAGATTCTAATTTTATCTAAAAATAAGTAAAGCTAGTATGTTTTTTAGCCTAGATGTAGCATATCAAGAGTTAATCAATCAATGCTAAGAAAAGAAATTCATTTCCAAAATACCCCCTCTATGTGGTCTGAGACTTGACCATCATACACTTCTCAGTTTGCTGCACATATCTGTCCACAGTTACAGCACTTGGGGAAGGGAATACCAGGAGGCACTGAAAATGGATCACCAGGGTTTCACATGCATTCCTTTCTTTCCTCCTCAGTAATACTAGTCTCCAGTCTTCAGCTGATCAAAGTCATCTCCTGATTGTTTTCAAGGGGCTCAGTGTTGATTTCTATCACTGACAGTTGCACATGCAGAGGCAGCAAAGGCTAGATATACATTGGTAACAGACTTCATGAAATTGAGCCCATAAATAGTCTCCATCTCTACCACTTTGGCCATTTATTTTTTTATTGTGCTCATTATCCTAATTACAGGATGGTCAATGAAGAAAGCTGGTTAAGTCATTTTGTCTACTTCATTCTGCAGTGCCTCTTCCATGATGGATGCTTTCTGATATAAATACAAAAATCTTCACTCTATGCCCTCTGCCATATATCCATTCACACAACTCTACCAAAGACCTTGTCTCAGATCTCTCAACTTTTTTCCTTTTTTTTTCAATATATGAAGTTTATTGTCAAATTGGTTTCCATACAACACCCCGTGCTCATCCCAAAAGGTGCCCTCCCCAATACCCATCACCCACCCTCCCCTCCCTCTCACCCCCCATCACCCCTCAGTTTGTTCTGTTTTTAAGAGTCTCTTATGCTTTGGCTCTCTTCCACTCTAACCTCTTTTTTTTTCCTTCCCCTCCCCCATGGGTTTCTGTTAAGTTTCTCAGGATCCACATAAGAGTGAAACCATATGGTATCTGTCTTTCTCTGTATGGCTTATTTCACTTAGCATCACACTCTCCAGTTCCATCCACGTTGCTACAAAGGGCCATATTTCATTCTTTCTCATTGCCACGTAGTACTCCGTTGTGTATATAAACCACAATTTCTTTATCCATTCATCAGTTGATGGACACTTAGGCTCTTTCCATAATTTGGCTATTGTTGAGAGTGCTGCTATAAACATTGAGGTACAAGTACCCCTATGCATCAGTACTCCTGTATCCCTTGGGTAAATTCCTAGCAGTGCTACTGCTGGGTCATAGGGTAGGTCTATTTTTAATTTTTTGAGGAATCTCCACACTGTTTTCCAGAGTGGCTGCACCAATTTGCATTCCCACCAACAGTGCAAGAGGGTTCCCGTTTTCCACATCCTCTCCAGCATCTATAGTCTCCTGATTTATTCATTTTGGCCACTCTGACTGGCGTGAGGTGATATCTGAGTGTGGTTTTGATTTGTATTTCCCTGATGAGGAGTGACGTTGAGCATCTTTTCATGTGCCTGTTGGCCATCCGGAAAAATATGGAACGCTTCACGAATTTGCATGTCATCCTTGCACAGGGGCCATGCTAATCTTCTCTGTATCATTCAGTTTTAGTATATGTGCTGCTGAAGGGAGCACACTCTCAGATTTTTTCCATCCAGACCCCTGACCGGTTGACCAGGCCAATGGTCATTAAAATTAATCGATATATATTCTTAATTCAGGTCATTTTTTGTTCACTCTATCACATTGGAATTATGTCCAATGAAGTAAGGGTTTAGTTTGATGTTCTACGGGATTTCCCTCTAGTCTGAATCTCTTTGCCTTCAATATGAGAAAGCATAGGAGAGTTGACACGGTCCTAAGATAAAACTATAAGGCCATTTTCAGGGAGGCAGACTTGAGAGAGCTCATTTTTGAGACCCTCCAGACGAGGTGCCCAAAGTCTAGGAAAGCAGTCTATTATGAGTTTCTCTCCCACAATCTAACACTAAATATATGACCAATTTACCAAACAAGATTGCCTCTGAATTTATTAGATATTATGTATGAGGGAAAAGTGCTCAAATTAAAGTTTGAGCATTTTACATGAATGTGATTCCAAACCTACTTCAAAGTGAAACAGATAGTTGTAAAACAATATATATTGTATTCTGGGAGGAAGATGGCAGAGTAGGAGGACACTGGGCTCACCGCGTCCTGCTGATCACTTAGATTCCTCACACACCTGCCTAAATAACCCAGAAAACCACCAGAAGACTAGCAGAATGGATTCTCCAGAGCCAAGCATAGACGAGAGGCCCACGGAAGAAGGTAGGAAGGGCGGAGAGGTGGTGTGCACTACATGTACTGGCAGGAGGGAGCTGGGGCGGAGGGGCAGCCCACGGGCAAAGCAGAGCCCTCGAGTCTGGCTTGCAAAAGCAGAGGGGCCAGATAGAGCGTGTTCAGACAGCAAGCAGGACTTAACATCTGGAAGGTAATAAGCTAACAGCATTGCTCGGAGAGCAGGAGGGCTGGAGGACAATGGGAGGGAGAGTTGTTGAGCCCCGGATGACAGAGCGCAGCGTGGCGGGGAACAAAGGTGCTTGCCAGCACCATCTCCCTCGCCCATCCCCCAGCCGAAATCCCAAAGGGAACCAGTTTCTGCCAGGGAACTTGCTTGCACTGCGCCAACACCCAACGCTGTGCTTCTGTGGATCCATTCCTCCGGCGGCGGGTCTGACTCCCTCCTGGAGCCTCAGGGCCCCTCCCGAGGAGGATCACTGAAGGATAAGTGAGCTGAGCCTGCCCCTCCCTCCCCCATGCACCTTGCCGATCCACCCCAGCTAATACTCCAGATCCCTAGCACCACAAGCCTGGTAGTGTGCAAGTAGCCCAGGTGGGCCATGCCACCCCACAGTGAATCCCGCCCCTACCAGAGGGGAAGAGAAGGTACACACCAGTCTGACTGTGACCCCAGTGGTGGGCTGGGGCAGACAACAGGTCTGACTGCGGCCCCGCCCACCAACGTAAGTTATTCAAGACAGCACAGGGGAAGTGCCCTGAAGTTCCTCACCACTCCAGGGACTATCCAAAATGACGAAACGGAAGAATTCCCCACAAAAGAATCTCCAGGAAATAACAACAGCTAATGAACTGATCAAAAAGGATTTAAACATTATAACAGAAAGTGAATTTAGAATAATAGTCATAAAATTAATTGCTCGGCTTGAAAACGGTATACAGGACAGCAGAGAATCTATTGCTACAGAGATCAAGGGATTAAGGAACAGCCAGGAGGAGCTAAAAAATGCTATAAATGAGCTGTAAATAAAATGGAGACAACCACAGCTTGGATTGAAGAGGCAGCGAAGAGAATAGGTGAACTGGAAGATAAAATTATGGAAAAAGAAGAAGCTGAGAAAAAGAGAGATAAAAAAATCCAGGAGTATGAGGGGAAAATTAGAGAACTAAGTGATGCACTAAAGAGAAATAATCTACACATAATTGGTATTCCAGAGGAGGAAGAGAGAGGGAAAGGTGCTGAAGGTGTACTTGAAGAAATAATAGCTGAGAACTTCCCTGATCTGGGGAAGGAAAAAGGCATTGAAATCCAGGAGGCACAGAGAACTCCCTTCAGACGTAACTTAAATCGATCTGCACGACATATCATAGTGAAATTGGCAACACACAAGGATAAAGAGAAAATTCTGAAAGCAGCCAGGGATAAATGTGCTCTAACATATAAAGGGAGACCGATAACACTCGTGACAGATCTCTCTATTGAAACTTGGCAGGCCAGAAAGGAATGGCAGGAAATCTTCAATGTGATGAACAGAAAATATATGCAGCTGAGAATCCTCTATCCAGCATATCTGTCATTTAGAATAGAAGGAGAGATAAAGGTCTTCCCAAACAAACAAAAACTGAAGGAATTCATCACCACTAAACCAGCCCTACAAGAGATCCTAAGGGGGATCCTGTGAGACAAAGTACCAGAGACATCGCTACAAGCATGAAACCTACAGACATCACAATGACTCCAAACCCATATCTTTCTATAATAACACTGAATGTAAATGGACTAAATGCACCAACCAAAAGACACAGGGTATCAGAATGGATAAAAAAACAACACCCGTCTATTTGCTGTCTACAAGAGACTCATTTTAGACCTGAGGACACTTTCAGATTGAAAGTGAGGGGATGAGAACTATTTATCATGCTACTGGAAGTCAAAAGAGAGCTGGAGTAGCCATACTTATATCAGACAAACTAGACTTTAAATTAAAAGCTGTAAGAAGAGATGAAGAAGGGCATTATATAATAATTACAGGGTCTATCCATCAGGAAGAGCTAACAATTATAAATGTCTATGCGCCGAATATGGGAGTCCCCAAGTATATAAAACAATTATTCACAAACATAAGTAACCTTATTGATAAGAATGTGGTAATTGCAGGGGACTTTAACACCCCACTTACAGAAATGGATAGATCATCTAGACACATGGTCATAAAGAAACAAGGGCCCTGAATGATTCATTGGATCAGATGGACTTGACAGATATATTTAGAACTCTGCATCCCAAAGCAACAGAATATACTTTCTTCTCGACTGCACATGGAACATTCTCCAAGACAGATCACATACTGGGTCACAAAACAGCCCTTCATAAGTATACAAGAATTGAGATCATACCATGCATACTTTCAGACCCCGATGCTATGAATCTTGAAATCAACCACAGGAAAAAGTCTGGAAAACCTCCAAAAGCATGGAGGTTAAAGAACACCCTACTAAAGAATGAGTGGGTCAACCAGGCAATTAGAGAAGAAATTAAAAAATATATGGAAACAAACAAAAATGAAAATACAACAAACCAAATGCTTTGGGATGCAGCAAAGGCAGTCCTGAGAGGAAAATACATTGCAATCCAGGCCTATCTCAAGAAACAAGAAAAATCCCCAATACAAAATCTAACAGCACACCTAAAGGAAATGGAAGCAGAACAGCAAAGACACCCTAAACCTAGCAGAAGAAGAGAAATAATAAAGATCAGAGCAGAAATAAACAATATAGAATCTAAAAAAACTGTAGAGCAGATCAACGAAACCAAGAGTTGGTTTTTTGAAAAAGTAAACAAAATTGATAAACTTCTAGCCTGGATTCTCAAAAAGAAAAGGGAGATGACCCAAATAGATAAAATCATGAATGAAAATGGAATTATCACAACCAATCCCTCAGAAATACAAGCAATTATCAGGGAATACTATGAAATACTATATGTCAACAAACTGGACAACCTGGAAAAAATGGACAAATTCCTAAACACCCACACACTTCCAAAACTCAATCAGGAGGAAATAGAAAGCTTGAACAGACCCATAACCAGCGAAGAAATTGAATCAGTTATCAAAAATCTCCCAACAAATAAGAGTCCAGGACCAGATGGCTTCCCAGGGGAGTTCTACCAGATGTTTAAAGCTGAGATAATACCTATCCTTCTCAAGCTATTCCAAAAAATAGAAAGGGAAGGAAAACTTCCAGACTCATTCTATGAAGCCAGTATTACTTTGATACCTAAACCAGACAGAGACCCAGTAATAAAAGAGAACTACAGGACAATATCCCTGATGAATATGGATGCAAAAATTCTCAATAAGATACTAGCCAATCGAATTCAACGGCATATAAAAAGAATTATTCACCATGATCAAGCGGGATTCATTCCTGGGATGCAGGGCTGGTTCAACATTCACAAATAAATCAATGTGATACATCACATTAATAAAAGAAAAGATAAGAACCATATGATCCTGTCAATCGATGCAGAAAAAGCATTTGACAAAATTCAGCATCCTTTCTTAATAAAAAACCTCAAGAATGTCGGGATAGAAGGAACATACTTAAAGATCATAAAAGCCATTTATGAAAAGCCCACAGCTAATATCATCCTCAATGGGGAAAAACTGAGAGCTTTCCCCCTGAGATCAGGAACACGACAGGGATGCCCACTCTCACAGCTGTTGTTTAACATAGTGTTGGAAGTGCTAGCATCAGCAATCAGACAACAAAAGGAAATCAAAGACATCAAAATTGGCAAAGATGAAGTCAAGCTTTCACTTTTTGCAGATGACATATATTATACATGGAAAATCTGATAGACTCCACCAAGTCTGCTAGAACTGATACATGAATTCAGCAAAATTGCAGGATACAAAATCAATGTACAGAAATCACTTGCATTCTTATACACTAATAATGAAGCAACAGAAAGACAAATAAAGAAACTGATCCCATTCACAATTGCACCAAGAAGCATAAAATACCCAGGAATAAATCTAACCAAAGATGTTAAAGATCTGTATGCTGAAAACTATAGAAAGCTTATGAAGGAAATTGAAGAAGATATAAGGAAATGGAAAAACATTCCATGTTCATGGGTTGGAAGAATAAATATTGTCAAAATGTCAATACTACCCAAAGCTATCTACACATTCAATGCAATCCCAATCAAAATTGCACCAGCATTCTTCTCGAAGCTAGAACAAGCAATCCTAAAATTCATATGGAACCACAAAAGGCCCCGGATAGCCAAAGTAATTTTGAAGAAAAAGACCAAAGCAGGAGGCATCACAATCCCAGACTTTAGCCTCTACTACAAAGGTGTCATCAAGACAGCATGGTATTGGCACAAAAACAGACACATAGACCAATGGAACAGAATAGAAACCCCAGAACTAAACCCACAAACGTATGGCCAACTAATCTTTGACAAAGCAGGAAAGAACATCCAATGGAAAAAAGACAGTCTCTTTAACAAATGGTGCTGGGAGAACTGGACAGCAACATGCAGAAGGTTGAAACTAGACCACTTTCTCACACCATTCACAAAAATAAAATCAAAATGGATAAAGGACCTGAATGTGAGACAGGAAACCTTCAAAACCCTAGAGGAGAAAACAGGAAAAGACCTCTCTGACCTCAGCCGTAGCAATTTCTTACTTGACACATCCCGAAGGCAAGGGAATTAAAAGCAAAAATGAACTATTGGGACCTCATGAAGATAAAAAGCTTCAGCACAGCAAAGGAAACAATCAACAAAAGTAAAAGGCAACTAACGGAATGGGACAAGATATTTGCAAATGGCACATCGGGCAAAGGGCTAGTATCCAAAATCTATAAAGAGCTCACCAAACTCCACACCTGAAAAACAAGTAATCCAGTGAAGAAATGGGCAGAAGACATGAATAGACACTTCTCTGTAGAAGACATCTGGATGGCCAACAGGCACATGAAAAGATGTTCAGCATCGCTCCTCATTAGGGAAATACAAATCAAAACCACACTCAGATATCACCTCACGCCAGTCAGAGTGGCCAAAATGAACAAATCAGGAGACTATAGATGCTGGAGAGGATGTGGAGAAACAGGAACCCTCTTGCACTGTTGGTTGGAATGCAAACTGGTGCAGCCACTCTGGAAAACAGTGTGGAGGTTCCTCAAAAAATTAAAAATAGACCTACCCTATGACCCAGCAGTAGCACTGCTAGGAATTTACCCAAGGGATACAGGAGTACTGATGCATAGGGGCACTTGTATCTCAATGTTTATAGCAGCACTCTCAACAATAGCCAAATTATGGAAAGAGCCTAAGTGTCCATCAACTGATGAATGGATAAAGAAATTGTGGTTTATATACACAACAGAGTACTACGTGGCAATGAGAAAGAATGAAATATGGCCCTTTGTAGCAACGTGGATGGAACTGGAGAGTGTGATGCTAAGTGAAATAAGCCATACAGAGAAAGACAGATACCATATGGTTTCACTCTTATGTGGATCCTGAGAAACTTAGCAGGAACCCATGGGGGAGGGGAAGGAAAAAAAAAAGAGGTTCGAGTGGGAGAGAGCCAAAGCATAAGAGACTCTTAAAAACTGAGAACAAACTGAGGGGTGATGGGGGGTGGGAGGGAGGGGAGGGTGGGTGATGGGTATTGGGGAGGGCACCTTTTGGGATGAGCACTGGGTGTTGTATGGAAACCAATTTGACAATAAATTTCATATATTAAAACAAAACAAAATCTATGAATTAGTATTGTCTATCTGATGTGAATGAAAACTGTTTCTCATTTCTTTTATAATTGAAATAGAAAAAAATCCATTTGTGAAATAAATGATCATGTACCATTTGCCTGAGACATTATTAATCTGTTCTAGAAGTTGGCATCATGCCTGATGCAGCAGGTGATATTGGGGCTACTACTTATAGAGCCAACAATAGTCTATAATAATTAATTCTCTAGTTTCTGCAGGGGCTACAATACCAAATTAAATGTATATGTTATAGGGACCCAATACCTCTGTATCTTTTAGGTCTAATAGTCACACTAGTCTTCATCATATATCTTAGGAAAAGGTATTGTTTCCTTGGATGTGGTTGGGAGGAGGAGTGATTTTAAAGTATTCTATTAGGCTTCCCCCATTATATTAACTTTTACTCCATAGACCAGGGACTCAATCTGGAGTGACTCCTACTGCTAAGTATTCCATTTCTGTGCTCAGGAATCAAGAAATGACCACAGAATGAGTCTGCAGACCCAGTGGGCTTACTGTGGGCCAGACTTTCACTCAAACTTCATTTTTTTTTTTTTTTAACCTGGCCCCTATACATTCCCCTTTGAACAGGGGACAGAGAAGAAGAGCATGAAAATGCTTTGGATCTCCAGGTATTGATGACAACTCAGATCTTGTTTGCAATAGTCCCTGAAATGTTTGCACAAAAAGAAATAGAGAAGGAACCAGGGAAGGGTGGAAAAGTTGTCACACTGTGATGTAAATGAAGGACAGAAGAAGAGAATGTTGGATGGAGTTCAAGGTAGGCTCAGCAAAACCATTTGTGAGTTGAGAATCAAAGTTGGTCAAAAGAGTCTTGTGTATCCTAGAAGGGATCTGCTTTAGTATTCCCACTACATTTAGTCACTGGAGGGGGTAAGGCAGGCAGGTTGTGGAAGGCAGGCAGGCTGTGAAATAGATTTTAAGGAGTACCATCTTGTGCCTACAGTCAGTTATCCCCCTGTTATAAGAGATTGGCTGGGTACTTGTTCATGCCTATCCCATTACCATAATGTGGAGAGGACAGAACTGTTAGTAGGATCAAAAATTGGATTACAAATAGAACTAAACTGGGGCAGCCCCAGAAATCTGTCTTATTTTTTTCAAAGTCCTTTGTTTTAAGCTCATAGACAGGACCTAAAGGTGGCACTTACTTGAGAGATGAAGGAAGAACAAGAAGGGGAGCTGGGTGAAGGCAGTTTAATTCTACTGTACTCTAAGCCTTAGGAAGAACTGTCTGTCTCAGTCCACTCTATTCTCTATCACCACAGCCCATTTACTGTGAAATGTGAGAGACCAAAACCAGAGTGTGTCCTTAACACTGAGGTTTATAAAAATCTTTTTGATATCATGGTTCTCACAGATCTTCTGCTTAAAAGATGTATCTTCTACATTCTTAAAAACTAAGACATCTGGTGGCAGGAATCCTTGAAGAGACTGAATGGCTTCATTGTTATCAATCTAATATATGCATTTCTCTGCTCTCTTTTACAGCAAGAAACAAACAAAATAAAAACAAAAACAAATAAAAAAGTCATAT
Source organism: Puma concolor (assembly GCF_028749965.1). Classification (NCBI taxonomy): domain Eukaryota; kingdom Metazoa; phylum Chordata; class Mammalia; order Carnivora; family Felidae; genus Puma; species Puma concolor. The sequence continues at coordinate 37,606,731 of NC_141673.1, read as the reverse complement.
TTACTTAAGTTTCTTTCTTATTCTCTCTTCGAGTCACTCACTGGATTTCCAGAGACACTAAAACTTCTATTTCAAAGTTACCAGTTGCTTAATCTCATAGGCAATTCTCACTGCTAATCTTACTTGATCCCTCAGCCACATTTACAGTTGATCAATTATACCTTTATTCATTATACTCACTTGGCTTCCAGCACACCATACATCCTTGGTTTCTTCTTTTCATTGTGGCTACCTTTCAGTCTCCTGTGTTGACTCTCAGTTCCCAGGAATCGGGTCAGTTTCCTTTGTGTCTTGTCTTTCCTTGAAGATCTCACTCATAAATAATGGATCTACAGTAATGACTCCCAAATGTAAATCTCATGCTCAGTCCTCTTCCTTGAACTCCATTCTCATACATTCAATTGCATTCTCAACATTTGAATGCGTAACGGACATTTCAAAATTAGCATTGCTCTAACCATCTCTGCATGGAGCCTCTCACACCCCTCACCCTGCATTAATACTTTAACAGTTAAAGGCTATTTGTTCTTCTAGCTACTCACGTAATCAAACAGTTGGAGTTATCCTTGCCATCTCTCTTTCTTTCATACTCCACATTCAATCCATACACATCTACTCTTGGTATATGTATATGCTGATCACTACCAACCACCATCTCTTGCCTAGATTCTTGTAATGTCCTTATTATCTGCCTGTTTGCACTCCTACCCTCTTAAAATTTATTCTCAACACAATAACAAGAGTGATTCTTTAAATAAAAGTGTAAGAGATCAAGCCACTTCTCTGCAAAAAATCTTCCAATAAATGTCTACTTAAACATGAAAATTAAGAACTTATGTTTTTAATTTGCTTACAAAGCCCAACACGAACCTGTTACCTATCTCTATGGTTTCATTTCCTTCTACTCTTCTCACTCACCTTTCTCAAGGCACACTGGCCTTCTTGTTTTTCAAACAGATTAAATACATGTCTTATCTCAGGGTCCTTGCACTTTGTTTCCCCTTTGCTTAGAATACACTTCACCTTGATATTTATCTACATGGTTTACTACCTTTTCTCTTTCAACAATATGCTTAAATGCTTTCTTTTCAAAGAGATCCTCACATACCATCGTTTCATTATTATTTTTTAAAATATTTACTTATTTATTTTGAGAGAGAGGGAGTGGGGAGGGGCAAAGAGAGTGAAAGAATCCCAAGCAGGCTTCAGGCTCAGCGTGGAGCCCAACGCAGGGCTCAATCTCATAACCCTGGTCGCGACCTGAGCTGAGATCAGGAGTCAGGCACCCAAGCCACTGAGCCACCCAGGTGCCTCAGTCCCAGCCCATAATTTTAAAAACTGCAACCCCCACTGAGATATTCAGTTTCCCCTGTCCTTATTTATTTTTCTCTATAGCACTTCTTACTTTACAGTATATTATATATTTTTTTTTTTTTTAATTTTTTTTTTTTTCAACGTTTATTTATTTTTGGGACAGAGAGAGACAGAGCATGAACGGGGGAGGGGCAGAGAGAGAGGGAGACACAGAATCGGAAACAGGCTCCAGGCTCCGAGCCATCAGCCCAGAGCCTGACGCGGGGCTCGAACTCACGGTCCGCGAGATCGTGACCTGGCTGAAGTCGGACGCTTAACCGACTGCGCCACCCAGGCGCCCCCAGTATATTATATATTTATTTGTTTCCTTTTTGTCTTTCTCTTGACTGTATAATATAGAATCCATATTGCAGAATTTTTTTTTCAATTTTGTTCACTGCTATATCTCTAGTTCCTGAAGCAGAACGTGTCATAAAAGAGACATTTTACCAACATTTACTAAATGAATGAGTTTACATTTACTTTTTAATACCATATTGCTGCTTTAAAAAAAGAGTTAATAGGTTGACCATACTCTCCCATATTTGCTGGAAAACTCTCTTGCCTGTGAAATAAGGATGTAGTCATTTTATAACACTATACAAGCAAAAATAATATCAAAGTCTCATCACTTTAATAGCACTTTCCTAGTGACATGAAAGAAGCTGCTTTAAAGCACCTATTTTAGTAAATAATAAATTAAATTCATAGCTGAAGAAAATCATTCTTATTTAGTATCTACCTGAATGAAGTAATGCTAACTTCTTTTTCTTGCTATGTAAATTTTGTCATTAATTAGCAAATGCAAGTTGTGTACCTGTAAAGTACACATAGGACAGACATGTAGATAAAGAAAAGCAGTGAGGAGAGCACGGAATCTGAGTACTCCAACATTCAGAAGTTTGAAAACAAGAGATTCAGCAAAGGAGAGGGGGAATAGTCAGCGAAGTAGGAGGAAAACTGGCAAAATCTGGTATTATGAAAATATGCAACAGGCAGTATTTCCAGGAGGTCAAATGTGTCAAATGATGCTGACTTGTCAAATGTAACCTTTTTCTCAGGAAAAGGAAAAACAAAGCTTATTGCTTACACCTGACCTTTAATCAAAGCTATGTGTTGAAAAGGCAAGACAAGTTCTCAAGGTCCTCGTATGTACCTGTTGAATAAATTAGAATTGAAGGTCACACCAGGATTTTGGATCCAAATCATGGTACATGATATAACGTTTGGCTGAGCACATATTTTGTCACTTGGGATATGGGTGTTAGCTTGCTTTTCAGTTTAGATAAAATGATCATGGGGCAACAATGTTGATGGCTGACTGTTCTGGCTGACAACTCAGGTAGTATAAAAAAAGAGAAAAAAGGTGCTAAGCAAACACTAAATTGCACCTGGAGTCAAGTAATGAGAGCCCTGTAAAATTTGTTAAGAAGAAAAGACATGTACCACAGACAAAATTATAACTGATTGCACTGCATTATTTTTTCTTGTAGTAATTTGGTAAAGAAATGGTAATAGGTAGGACTACTTACCTATTATTATACAAGGTATTTTAAAAAATAGGCATCTTGAAAGAGAAATAATTAAATAAATTAATAATTTAAAGTACACAATTCAATGTTTTTTTTTAATATATCCAGAGGTGGCCAACAGTTACCACAATCAATTCTAGAATATTTCCTCACTTCAAAAGAAAGCTTTGTATCCATTAGCAGTCACTCTTGTTCTTGTCCAACCCTTCTCCTAGTCCTAGGTGACTGAGATGGCCTTCCCAAGAGATTGACTAAACTTTAGATGATTTTTTCCCTGACTATAGACACTTGACCCCCCTACCCACCCCCCATCTTTCCTTAGAAAATTTACTTTAAAAACTTGTGATTGCATATTCTTTTTCTGCTCTTTTGAAATATAGATAAATCTTCCTCCAGCCTCTTACCAGTTTTTCAACCTAGGAATGTCTTTCACAAGGATTTGGGAGTCATCCTTTTGAAATATAATCATCAAAAGACATACCGGCACTATCCCCCAGTCTCTGTAGGAGTGTAGAATCCAACTACATTAGCAAACATAGATGGCCTAATCACACTGATCTACTTCACCCTAATATCTTCTAGTACTTTTACTTTAGCTCACCCCAGCACTAATCCTATCACCTTTTGTTTCAGAGAAAGGAAGTTCAGTCTCTCACCCTGATTGCAGTAGTCTTGAATAAAGTCTTCTCTGCCTGTTTATCTGGTGCAATTTTCCTTTGGCATAGGTAACCATTAATAATAAAGTATCTATTTTGTATCTCTATGTATCTGCCTACTCTGAGAAATTTCGTATTAATGTAATTATATAATATGTGGTCTTTGTGACTGACTGATGTCTCTCATTTGACATAATGCTTTCAAGTTCCATCCATGTTGTGGCATGTATCAGAACTTCGTTACTTTTTACTGCAGTATAATACTTCATTTTATGGATTATACTATATTTTGCTTATCCACTCAGCAATTGATAGACATTTGGGTTGTTTCTACTGTTTGGCTATTATGAATAAGGCTGCTATAAGAATTCATCCACAGGTTTTTATGTGGGCATATTTTCACTTCCCTTGGATATATACATAGGAGTAAAATTGCTGGTTTATGTGCAACGTGCAACATTTTGAGGAGCTGCTAAACTGCTTCTCAAAGTGTCTGTACAGTTTTAGATTCCATCAACAATGTATAAAGGTCCAAATATCACCGTATCCTTGCTCACACTCATTATTATCTATTTTATCATAGCAATTCTAGTGGGTATAAAATGACATCTCATCCTGGTTTTGATTTGCATTTCCTAATGACTAGTGAAATTGAGTTCCTTTTAATATGATTGTAACCTTTGGAGAAATATCTGTTTGAATTCTTTATATGAATCTAATTAAAACTGATCTTGTCTTGATTTTTCAGATTTTGAGGAGATTTTCAAAGAGTCTTTCAACTGTCACTACAAGTACTGTTATGGAATAGTAAATTAATGGGGGTCATAAAGAAATAGAAACATTTTTTTCTTTATTAGTTGTACTGTTTATATTTGGATCTCAGCCATTGTTGATTTATATAAAACATTAAACCATGAATCTTGTCTTCAAAGCTTGAAATTGTTTCCTAAAATATATATAGATTTGAAATGCAGATGTCTAATTTCTTGGTTATTTAACATTATATGTTTAATTTTTCTTCTTTTAAGTTCAAGTATGTCTCATTCTAGAAAAAAATGGAATAAAAAGGCTATATTTACAAAACAAATAAATTAGTATAAGATCATATGTATTTTTACCAAAAAAAAAAAAAGAAAGAAATGATTAAAGAATTCTTTTAAAGCATTAGCCCACTGGATTTAATTACCTGACTAATTAATTTTGAATTTACACAAAACATTTATGAAACATATTTGGGAAAAATCCTATATCTGTATCTTTATGTTCAAATAACAACATATGCAGAAATAAATCAAGTCAAGTCTCCAGTGTAATTAAATCAATCTGACTAACAATGTATTACTGTAGTCCCTCTGTCCTATAGAGGAAATGTCACTAGAATTAGAAACAGAATAATTAACTTTATGGCCTAGGCATGCAGCACAACAGTTGAATGAACCTGGACAAGAGAGGGGAAAATACGTGGTAAATTCGGAAGTTTTATGCAAACATAAGGTATTATGAGTTCTAAATCTGACAATTAGAAGGAATATAAAGAACAGAAGACAGCAGGGAAACTCATCTAAAGGGTTATATAATAGGATATATTATACAGGTTATATAATAGGATATATATATGGTTGACCCTTGAACAACACAGTTGACTCCCCTGAACAGTTAAAAATCTTTGTGTAAACGTTGACTCTTTAAAAATTTAATAACTAATGGGAGCACCTGAGTAGCTCAGTCAGTTGAACGTCTGACTTCAGCTCAGGGCATGAGCTCATGGTTCGTGGGCTTGAGCCCCACGTTGGTATCTGTGCTGACAGCTCAGAGCCTGGAACCTGCTTCGGATTCTGTGTCTCCTTCTCTCACTGCCCCTCCCCTGCTCATGCTCTGTCTCTCTGTGTCTCAAAAATAAAACATTGAAAAAAAATTTTTTTTAACTTAACAATGAATAGCCAGCCTACTGTTGATAATATAAACAGTTAACACATATTTTGTATGTTATATGTAGTATGTACTGTATTCTTACAATAAAGTAAGCTAGAGAAAAGAAAATGTTAAGAAACTCATAAAAAAGGAAAATACATTTACAGTACTGTACCGTATGTACTGAAAAAAATCCACGTGTAAGTAAATCCGCACAGTTCAAACCCGTGTTGTTCAGGGGTCAGGAATACGTACACACACACACACAGTTCAGGTACCCTATTGCATATATATTATATATACACATATAATATGCCTCTACAACCTGAAGTGACTTCATTATGACTTTTAAGTAGCTGATGATTAATCATACAGGTAATAGTTAATAATTATTTTCTTTCTTCATCACACTCAGAACCAAGTTATAATATAAGGAAATTATATTAAAGACTTTTTAAAAAATTTCTAAGCATAATAGTATGCTGTATCAAAGGATGTTTCTATATGAAGGAATACCTAGACTTGTATTGAAAAAAATGTCTGTGAGAGAACATATTTTAAAAAGCTTTTTAAAAATACAGTAGCTTGTGGTGTTACCTGCAAAATGACAAGTTGTACACTTGTTTCAGGAGAGAATTCTACAATAACCAAATTTATGATAATAAAACTAATATTAACTTTCAACCCCTCCTAACAGCTATCCTGCTAAATTTCTCTGGTTAAATTGCTTTCTTACTGCATAAACTATTTGAAAACCTCTCTACTCTACATCCTATCCTTTGCGTCCCTCCCTGTCAGCAAATGGTGTCCCTTGCTATTTCACAGAAGGAAAGGATTCAACTTCCTCCCACCTATCTTGCAAACCATTTATCGATACTCATTCTCTCCTGTCTTTCTGCTTTCAAAAGAGGTGTCCCTCATCCTATCCAAGCCCAATCCTTCTATTTTGGACCTCTCTGATCTTTCAGGAACCTCAATTCATGACATTGGCTGTTATTTCTCTTTCCTTTATATCCATGTTTTGCCTTTCAAGTGTTTGCATTTAAAGATGAGCAAGCCTATAATACAACAGACAACAAACACAAGGCCTTCCTACATCATACAACCTTATCTGGCTAACAACCTATTTTCTTCCTGCTTCTGATAAAGATATAAAAGAGTTCTGAAGGATTTAAAAATATTTTTTCCAACTCTTAAAATCTACATAAAAACCATTTTCAAATTGCATTAAAACAAAAATAATTGCAATCCAATTTATAGTATTTTCCTAAAACAGTCAACTGCTGAAGTATAAATTTTCTACAAAACTATTTGGAATTTTATTTTAGCTCAATGACATTTGCTTAAATATGAAGGTGATGTGTAGTGAATTTCTTATCCTTACATATCATTTGATGAGTCTAGATAGTCTGAATAATTTCAGTGACACATTACAAAATCCAAATTTGTCCATAATAAAAATTACATCTCACTGGAGCTATCTCCAGTTTCACTAAGAAAAAAATACCTGCCAATTTTATATTGTAATAAAGTAGTAACTCCTTGCTTGCCATAGAAAGATTTACAGGCCAATTAAAATAGGAACTGGACTTTGTCTAACCCAACTAGGGTTCTCAAACAAAATCCAAGGAACTTTGAATAGCAAATAAAATTTTAAAAATGAAATTTTATAGAATTTACCACTAACAGATTATAAAGCTTATTACAAAGCTACAGTAATTAAGACAGTGTGGTACTGAAATAAGAATATTCAAATAAACAAATGACTTGAATAGGATGTCAAGAAGAAGATTTAAACACACTAAGTTATTTTATTCATAAATACACCTGCCAATGCCAGTCAGTGGAAAATGGGTGGCCTTTTCAGTAAATGGCACTAGAAAATTAAATATAAATAAGAAAAAATATATCTCTATTCTTATATTTATCATAATAAAGAAGAAATTCAATTCTGACTATTGATGCAAATGAGAAAGGTAAAACAATATTACTTATAGAATAGAACATATGGGTATATCTTCGTGACCTTAGAGTAGGCAAAGATTTCTTAAGCAAAGCACATAAAAGATATTCACTAAAAAATTGCTAACTGTATGACATTAAATTAAGAACATCTGGGGCGCCTGGGTGGCGCAGTCGGTTAAGCGTCCGACTTCAGCCAGGTCACGATCTCGCGGTCCGTGAGTTCGAGCCCCGCGTCAGGCTCTGGGCTGATGGCTCGGAGCCTGGAGCCTGTTTCCGATTCTGTGTCTCCCTCTCTCTCTGCCCCTCCCCCGTTCATGCTCTGTCTCTCTCTGTCCCAAAAAAAATAAATAAAACGTTGGAAAAAAAAAATAAATAAATAAAAATAAATTAAGAACATCTGTTCATCAAAGATTATCAAGAGAATTAATATGGAAGACATACTAGAAGAAAACATTCACAATAAATAAATCTGACAAAGGACTCATATCCAGAATATAAAAAGAACTCTCACTAAAAAATAATGAAAAGATAGGTAACTCAGTTTCAAAAAGCGGTCACAAGACTAACCAAACACTTCAAAAAAGAGGATGCTGAAATGGTCAATAAGCATATGAGAAGTTTCACATTATTTACTATCAAAGACATTAAAATTAAAACCACAAAATGCCCACTACAGTGACTTAAATTAAGAGAATATTCCAAGTGTGAAAACAGAGATGGAAGAAAGAAAATCCTCATACACTGCTGGTGGTCATGTACACTGGTAAAACCACTTTGGCTACCTTTTTAGATGGTATTTATGAAAGTTAAACCTACAAATTACTCTAGACCTCTACACTTAGATACTCCTAAGAATGAATAGGTATACCAAATAATTTGTACATAATAGCTTTACTTATACTTCTCAATTACTGGAAAAATATTAAATGTCCAAAAACAATTGAATGGATATATAGTCTGTGTATGTGCATACATAGAAGAATACTACACAACAATAAAAAAGAACAAATTTGTGGGGCACCTGGGTGGCTCAGTCGGTTGGACGGTGGGGTCATGATCCCGCGGTCCATGGGTTCGAGCCTCGCGTGGGGCTCTGTGGTGGCAGCTCAGAGTCTGGAGCTTGTTTCAGATTCTGTGTCTCCCTCTCTCTGACCCTCCCCTGTTCATGCTCTGTCTCTCCCTGTCTCAAAAATAAATAAAAACGTTAAAAAAAATTTAAAAAATAAAAAAAAAAACAAATTTGTGATAACGACAATGGCCTAAATGGATCTCGTATATATTATTTGATTGAAAGAAGTTATACATATGGTATAACTCAATTTAGATTAGCTTCAGGGGTAAACAAATCTGTGGCAATATATACCAGAATATTAGTTCTATCTGGAGAAAGGTACCCTGGGATGGAGCACAGTTTGAAGGGAATATTCTGGAGTTCAATACCTTGATCTGGATAGTGGTTAGATAGGTATATTCATATGTAAACATCATATGTTAAAATTCCTCCAGCCATACACTTAGATTAGTGCAATTAACTGTTTAGATATGGACTTCAATCTAAAAATAAACAGACACACACACACACACACACACACGCACACATGAATATGTAGGATCAAATGCTTTGAAAACGTAGGGGAGAAAGCTGTGATTTTTAGCTATGGAAACTTAAGTGAGTTCAGCTGAAAAGATGTCCCACTAAATATACCCTCCTATAATATGATTCCTGTCTAAGACTGAGTATAAGCAAGTCTAGAAAACACTTAGTTTGGTTAAATTTTTTATACTGATACATAATGACTTCCTTCTATTTTCTTCATGCTTTGTGAGGCTTTGCTGACAAGATCATGAATCTTTTTAAATTAATGTCCTGACATGATGAATCACTTGAAAATGGAAGATTTTTTAAGGAAAATGTTTCTTCGTAATAATTAATAATTTTATCCCATAACACTTGCATGCTTAAATTCTTATGTCCTTTTCCCTTCTAATGAGGCACATAGCTGTGAACCTGGATGTGGTTTTCAAATAGGAATTGAGTGCAGAGCTTGTCTCTTCAGTTACTTGTACTTTTCATGATGCCTACCATTCTCTCATCTATTCCCATATGATTGACAGCTCTTGAAAAACGCCTATATTACTTTACTTTGTTGAATACTTAATTTTGTGCTGCTAATAAGTGCCTAATTAAATGATATACATTGAATGAATTAAAGATATTTTATATAATAGTTCATGTTAAAATTATCATCTATGTACAAAAATGAAAATAAAGGAGAAAAGATGATTTATTAATTTGATAAAGCTGAAAGGGAGCAAAATATACCACCCTGAAATATGCCTCTTTGGCATATTGATTTTTTTAATGGTTATTTTTAAGAAGTGGCAGACACAGTGAAGCTCTGAAAACTGAATAAAAGTTACCCTTTTGTAAGAGACATTGACATTCATAGGGGAAATCTCCTTAGTTGTAAGGGGATCTCCTTTGCATACCAGGAAGAGGAAGATATCGAAATCTTTAGAAACTGCAATCAAAAAAAGACTTACATGTGCATTACAATCTTTCTTTTATTTATTGTGCTTTTCCTGGTAGCCTACCATGACTGTCCCTCTCATTCACAAGCACCTCCCCCAATATGTTCTTTTGCCTTTAGCTGAAGATGATATTTAAGTTGATTACTTTGACCATTTTAGAAAGTTGCACTCTGTTTTCTTGGGTCTCTCCCACTTATACAGTAGGTATGCATGTTATTAAACTTCTGTTTTTCTCCTGTTATGCTATCTTTTATCTATTTAATTATTAGATCAGCCAAAGAACCTAGAAGGGAAGAAGGGAAAACTTTTCTGTCCCTATAAAGCTTATACTTACTCTTCAAAGTAAAGTTGTGTAAGAAAAACCTTAGCACCATGAATGTCAATTATCAAGTGAAATGCATTGAATTTCTTAGATATATATAAAATCTATATCTTCTATCTCCCATAAAATATATGGCTTAATAAATCTTTTCTATTTTGAGACAATCAAAGGCAAAATATTTTATATAATAAAACAATTTTAAGAAAATAATTTAAATCATAAATACATTTTAAAGGATAATCATTTTTTTCTTCTAAAACATTCATTCTATTTGGTCATAATGTGCATGAGATGAATAGAGGAGTAAGCAATAAACTTGTAATTTATCATTTACTTCAAAAGTGATAAATTCCATGAGTTTAGCAAAAATAATTAATCAACTGGAATATAATTTATCTTCAGCTTCATGAGCCAATATAAAAATTCACACATCAAAAATATGAATGAAAATTCAAGTAGTATAATTTAAAAATAGTTTTTCTTACTATTTGTCCTATTTGTCTCTTACCTTTTCAAACTGTTTCCTGTTCCAGTCAAAAATTTTAAATATGATATTAATATAGTATTATTCCTAAATTTAACATACTCATATATGATTAAGTCAAAGATCTTGACAAGAAATAGAAATTAAGTGAAATTGATGGGAGCAGTGGTTTTTAAAAATCTAGCCTTCAAAACATTCATTGTCTACTGTTACTGCATTCATATTCTCTGTTCCCTTTATCTATGGTCCATGCCTATGACTAACTCCCGTTCCCCAATACTAAAAGTTGGCTTGTTTCTCTTTTGATGTTCTTCTACACGCTGGTATTGAAGAATGTAGCTTTCATAAGAAGTGGAGAAGTTATTGAAGATTTTCTGCTTAGAATGAGAAAGGACGCAGGGAAGATCTAAAATCAAAATGAGGGGAAAACTGGAGGCTGAATTGATATACTGTCAACTTACTATTTTTTCCTCAATCAATCCTATCTGTTCCCTCCAAAATTATTTTTAAATTCAAATACAATCATGTCACATTAGGTAAATTGACAATGTCTTTCCTTTGATCCTTGGACTGAATTCAAAATCCTCAACATAGCCTCCATCATTTGATTCATGCCTGACAAAACTCATGGCCTACAGGCTGTATGGTGTTGAGGAAGGAAAACTTTTATCTAACCTTTAAAACTTTTTCTGGCTGGTCTAAGAATTAAATTGACATGAGACAGATTAATAAGAGAAAATCAAACTTGATTTCACATGTACTGGAACCCCACATACATGACAAGTTCCAAGACAAAAAAGCAAAGTGAGGTACATACATCCTATCCTAAGACAAGGAATAACATAGAGACCTGGGCTTCAAAGGGGTGGAGGGCATTTCACAAGACAGTAAGAAGAGCAGATGCTTGGTAATTAGATGTTTGTCCTGCAATACAGATGAATCATTCGGGTAAAATATATCTCTGGTAATAACTTTAAGTCTGGGAAAGACCCCCAGATTGTTGTGGTAGTAAATGGAGGGGTAAAACTTTCATGTGAGCCTGCAGTCTCAATCTCCTTCAGCTCAAAATGGTCCACATGCCCACATGGCACATTTGGGGAAACTTGTTCTGCACAACTTTAACAAATTTTTCAGAAATAAAATTTCAGCTGGTTGCTCGAGTGAAGGAAAATAATTGAAACAAAATACCAGATGCTTTATATATTCCAAACAATACCAAATAAAGCGTTTGAAATGGAATATTGGCCTCTCTCTCATGTGAGCTTTAACTATGACTAATCCTGTGTGGCTTCCAGAATGAGAGCGTACTTAGCATAGGAGGGGTACTGTGGTTATACAAACCTTTCATAAACAAATGCTAAACAAATAAGGAAATTCCTCAAGCTAATTTTATATAAAGTATATTTAAAGGAACTAATAAGTCCTTGATATTCTTTATCGTAAGATATTTCATTTTCAACTCATAATTTGAATAAAAAGCTGAGTAAATATTTATTAATATATATCTTTATAATATTTATTAAATGTTTGTATAAATATTTAATATAAAAAGAATTGCTTCTCAGGCCACACTTCCTTACTGGTGGTGATAGAACTATTCAAGACATAAGAGCTAACCATAGAACTAAATGACAGTTTGATGATATTTGTTCATGTCACCTATCAGTAAATATCAATGACTTAAGTCCAATTCCCTCAAAAACTATTCAAGGTTAAGCATTATTTTTCTTTCTAGATATAGTCTGAAATGTACCATTAGCTATTCTACTGTAACTAAAATTTTTCAGGGGCACTAGGGTGGCTCAGTCGGTTGAGTGTCTGACTTCGGCTCAGGTCATGAACTCACAATTCATGGGTTCGATCTCCATGTGGGGCTCTGAGCTGTGAGCTCAGGGCCTCGAGCCTGCTTTGGATTCTGTGTCTCCCTCTCTCCTCCTCCTCCCTCGCTTGTGTGTGCGCTCTCTCTCTCAAAAATAAACATTTAAAAATAAATAAAATAAATTTTTTCAAATCTTTCAGTATTGGTGATATAGACATATTTCCAACATGTCCCAAAATGTATGTCACAGACCATAAGTTTTCTATGGATTTTAATAGATGTTTCTATTTTTTTTTAAAAAGATCAAATATTAAATACAATTGGAAAATTTGGGGTTAAATAAAATTAAATAGGTTTCTCTACTTTAGAACTTCTTAGATATTTGATAGTCTAATATGCATTGAGATTCAATAATGGTAAAATAAAGTATGCTGCTATTCTCAAAATTATTTAATCAAGTGCATATTTTATTTTATTTTATTTTATTCAAAAAAATTTTTTTAATGTTTATTTATTTTCTAGAGATTGAGACAGAGCATGAGCGAGGGCGGGGCAGAGAAAGAGGGAGACACCGATTCCGAAGCAGTCTCCAGGCTCTGAGCTGTCAACATGGAGCCCGACAGGGGTTGGAACCCACAAACCATGACATCATGACCTGAGCGGAAGTGGGACGCTCAACCGACTGAGCCACCCAGGCGCCCCTAATCAAGTGCATATTTTAAAAAAGAGAGAGAACCACATCATACAATTTTGAAAGGGCAGGCAGAAACAGTTGATGGGTAGGTAATCTACTGATTAAATGTTCTAATTTACATGACCAAAACCAAATGTAGTTTCTCCTACTGATGGTTTATTTAGCATCTGAATAGAATGATTTTATAACATTTTTTCTCTTCTCATTAAAATAACATAAGAAATTGAAGCATCCTTTGTTTTAGCTGCTATGATTTGGAGGATCTCAAATGTTATTTCCTTTGTAAGCCTTTCTTTCACCCTATAAGTAATTATGTAGTGCATCTTCTCTCATATCACCATTTTCTTCAGAACATACATATCCTCCCATCTGCCTCCTCCCTCTAGAATTGTTGTCTACTTCATTTCTATAGTCCCAATGCCTAGGCGGTGCTTAACACATAATGAGTGCTCAATTAATATTGGTTGAATGAATGGATTAGTGGATTAGGGCTTTATGGCTTGTAGCAATTTAAACAAAAAAACACTTTAGAATTATATACATAAAAGCAGTCTAAAACAGGAGCAAAAGCCACATGCTCTTCTACAGGACAGTATCAATTCAGTTACTTAAAGTTTTGCCAATATTTTAGTAAAAGATCCCAAACCCATAGGGACAGCACCAAAAGTTGTGCAGGTTGTTTTGTGGAAACATAATATTCTTCAAGCGGGCTGGCTTTACTCTCCTTTAGACAGTTCATTATTCCCCTCAAAGTGAGAACCACCCATGTCAATTAACACTGAAAAATATGAAGCAACTGAAGAATGTTGTATTTGCCATTTCAGAACCCACTGAGAATAAAAATTTAAAACACATTTAAAATATAAAATCCCTTTACTTCCTAGCCCTTTACTTCCTAGAAAGAAGCTTGGAACTTGTATCTTTTCCATATACTTAGCTATATAATTATTGTCTCAAAAGATTTTCACTTACTTACCAAGGAGAAGAAAAAAGTTTTTAAAAGTACAAAATAATTAATTATAAAGGTTTATAAGAACAGTTATCAAAAAGCAAAATAAGTCAGTCGGAGAAAGACAAATATCATATGATTTCACTCATGTGTGGAATTTAAGATACAAAACAGATGAACATAAGGGAAGGAAAGCAAAAATAATATAAAAACAGAGAGGGAGACAAACCATAAGAGATTCCTTAATGCAGAGAACAGTTTCTAGTGGGGTGTTGGGTGGGGAGGATCAGCTAAATGGGCAAGGAGCACTAAGGAGGACACTTGTTGGGATGAGCACTGGGTGTTAAATGTAAGTGATGAATCACTGGGTTCTACTCCTGAAACCATTATTGCACCGTATATTAACTAACTTGGATTTAAGTTAAGAATAAATAAATAAATAAATAAATAAAAATAAACGTTAAAAAAAGGAATAGCAAATATTTTCAAATACAAGTCTTTCATTCTGCAATGCTTTATTAAAAGCATTTTAAATGCTATACAAAATAATTATACAATGTGAAATTATACTTGCCATGATATTTTAAGCTAGAGTTTCAAAAATGGAAAATTTTAGAATTCAAATTGTTGAATTACGTTATTTTTTTCAATATTGGCATTTATCCATTAAATAAAATGGATTTTAAGAGAGGATAATTTTAGTTGTAAAATATTTTTATATTACCTTTGTGCTTTTAATCATTCACTTGAAATTGGATTTCATCACTATTTGTAAAAGAAATTTAGCAAATGCAAGGAATGTTATATTTTCTACTTATGTCACATCTTGATCTGTATTCAACTTGAATTATGTTAAAAGCAAATTTCAAGTTGTATATACATTTTATTAATAGTAAAAAAGTGTGTCCTTTTATTTGGGGAACAAAAAGCACACTTGACATATCATTTTTTTTTTGTTTGCAGACTGATAAAGTGGAGCATGTTATCATTAGTGTAATCATTTAGTTTGCTCTTCAAATTGGGACAATTTTGAGAGGGCAAAGAGACCTTAAAATTAAGTCAAAGAATTTAAAATATTTATATATTGGCTTACAAAACTGTCTTATTTTTTGTGGTTGATCTATAAAATGCTTATAATCATAACTATAATCTTATGATCTTATGACCTAGTAGTTCTACTTCTATTTATGTATTCAACAAAAATATATACATATGTTTTCAAAAACGTACACTAGAATAGTCACAACAGCACTATTTCTAATAGCCCAAACTGGAAACTACCAAGATGTCCATCAAAATTAAAATGTGTAAATAAATTTTGGTATTCACATAATGCAAATCTACAGAGCAGTGAGAATGAATTAACTACAAATATGAGTGACTTTCAAAACATTATATTGAGGGGCGCCTGGGTGGCTCTGTCGGTTTAGCCCCCAACTCTTGATCTCAGCTGAGGTCAAGACCTCATGGTTCATGAGTTCCAGCCCCACATCAGGCTCTGTGTTGACACTACAGAACCTGCTTGGGATTCTCTCTCTCTCCCTCTGTCTCTGCCCCTTCCCTCCTTGCAAGTACAAGCGTGTGCTCTTTCAAAAATAATAAACAAACATTTAAAAAGTGAAGAAATATATTATATTGAGATATGAAGCCAGATAATAAAACTGCATACTGTATGAGTCCATTTATATAAGTTTCAAAACTGGCAAAACAAATCTATAGCTTAATAGTGAGTAGAGGGGGCCATAAGAAGGTCTTATGGGGCCCTGGTAATGTTTTGTTTTTGATCTGTTTTCTTGTTACATCAGTGAGTTCAATTAGTGAAACTCTATGGAGCTGTACATATAGTATTTGTGCACTTGTATACATATACTTCAACTAATAATTTTTAAAACTCACTGATAAATTATATAAGGAAAAGAATTGTTCTTGGTAAGTATTCATAAGCTTTAATGAGTTTCATAAATGTCTCTTATTCTAATGTCATATCTGCTACTTTTCTGAAGAATAAATGATCTCACGACTTATATTTTTCATAAATTTGTCTGTAATTAGCTTCAAAATTGCATTTGTGGCTAATAACTTTTAAATGGTTGACTTATTTAATTGAGCCTCTTCTAAAGATCATAATCTTATTTCAGAAAATAATGTCTCTATAGGCACTGAAGTAAAGGAAACGCAGAGAAGATTTTGGTCAATGGAGGGTATTTTCACTTCTATTTTTTAATATTGAAATGGACATCTATTTCAACCCAAACATTTACAAATATACCTGAAATTTTGCCTTCACTCAGAGGAACTTTTTACTACATCTTATAAGTAAACTAGACAATAAATTAATTCTATATTTACTTTTTAAAATTTCACAAACTCTAGGGGCGCCTGGGTGGTGCAGTCGGCTAAGCGTCCGACTTCAACCAGGTCACGATCTCACGGTCCGTGAGTTCGAGCCCCGCGTCGGGCTCTGGGCTGATGGCTCAGAGCCTGGAGCCTGTTTCCGATTCTGTGTCTCCCTCTCTCTCTGCCCCTCGCCCGTTCATGCTCTGTCTCTCTCTGTCCCAAAAATAAATAAACGTTGAAAAAAAAAAAAAATTTCACAAACTCTAGATGCTGCAAAATCATAGGGCCCCTCAAGCTAATTCAATTTTGGCATAGAATATAAATTTATTCAATTAAGCATATGAGTTCCTTCAAAAGAGTCTTAAGACAAATCGATACATAATAACAATTACTCTATTTCAAAACTACATCTCATATATGTGTTCCCATCATTTAATTTGCTCACTTCCTCCTTTGCTTTTGTAGATAGCAAATGAATTCCTGTTTCCAAGTGTCATTTGTGGTAATTATAACTTACTAAAAGCTCTAAAAGCTGAAGATTGTTAGTGCATCATTTATTGGTTGCAGGTTTCCAACTGATTTTGGCCAAATGCAAATAAATTTAGAACACTAATCTGTAAAATAAGTTCAATATTATATTAAGACACGTAGATTATTTTACAAAGTAGTTCATCAAAGGCCCAATATTTTTAAAACCCAATTGGAAATGGGCAGCAAAGATAGAAATTACATATTGCTATGCTAAGTAATTTTTTGGTATTTAATATCAGCTTCATCGTAAAATATTTTAGTTCAATTAGTTAACAGCATATACTAAAAAAATTCTTGTAATTATTGAACAACCCTATTTTGATTGGTGGAATATCACAGTTTGTTTCTACACAATTACAAATTTGCATGTGCCCCGCAATCAAAATAAAATCACATTACTATTCCAAGAGTTCTGAATTTGATAAGAAACAGTTTACCCTGACATTGTGCTTCCTCAAAATCTGCATTTAAATTTTCATCATAAAATCACTAATTTTATGGTAAGCATTGAATTTCTAAACTGAATTTACAGCAGCATTCATAATAATGTCAGATATTTCACCATGTGTAGAATGAACTTCCAAAAGCTTTACTTTGATTTCATGAAATGAATGAAAACAGTGAATTCATTCAACTGATTTTCTCTCTGGTATTACTGACAAAAAGTCACTGTGGATGTAAAAACGTATCCTTTACTTGTTTCTACAGTTCTCTGCTAATGAGCCAACACACTGACAGTGACGGTTTTACTTTTTGTACGTGCGAAAGAAAACTTGGGAGAAACACGCCGACATTATTTTAAAAGAATACTTGTTTGCTCTAAATAAAAAGTCATGGTTTAGAGAGAGCTCCCTAAATACATCTACTACAACTACATGAGTTAGTTATTAATCTTCTGGGACAACATCTTACAATTTGAATCTTACAATACTTACATTTGAAGTAAATGCTGATGCCTTTTCATCAGATTTATAACTTTTTATTTTCATGGGCCATTGATATCATTATAAGCCCCGAGGCAGATATTAAATGTAAGCAAACATTTTGAGCAAGTTACACAATCAACATCGGTTTTCATGTGAAATGGATCTTCAGTATTTTGCATTTTATTAAACAAGAGATTATATTTTTTGACTTGTCAGAATTTAAAGATTAACAAATATAAAACAAAAGCATATATTAATAGTTATGTATGTACATCAAACAATAAATGGGAAAACCATGGCAGGAAGAACATTCAGAATCTCTATACTTTCTAAAAAAATTTTTTTTTTTAATTTTTTTTTTTTAATTTTTTTTTTCAACGTTTATTTATTTTTGGGACAGAGAGAGACAGAGCATGAACGGGCGAGGGGCAGAGAGAGAGGGAGACACAGAATCTGAAACAGGCTCCAGGCTCTGAGCCATCAGCCCAGAGCCCGACGCGGGGCTCAAACTCACGGACCGCGAGATCGTGACCTGGCTGAAGTCGGACGCTTAACCGACTGCGCCACCCAGGCGCCCCTAAAAAATTTTTTTTTTTTTAATGTTTATTTATTTTTGAGAGAAAGAGAGACAGAGACAGACAGACAACCGAGTGTGAGCGAGAGAGGGGCAGATAGGGAGGGAGACACAGAATCCCAAGCAGGCTCCAGCCTCTGAGCGGTCAGCACAGAGTCGGATGTGGACCTCGAACTGACAACTGCAAGATCGTGACCTGAGCCGAAGTCGGATGCTTAATCGACTGAGCCACCCAGGCACCCCTGGACTCTGTATACTTTTTAAACTACGAGGCTCAGCCTCTATTTCTTGCTCATATTTCCTACACCTAACCTATAATTTCCTGCTGATGCCAACTGCTCATGCAGCTTCCTCTATCATTCAGGTTGTGAAATGCACCATGATGCCCAGACTGTCACATCGGAGTCTAGCGGGGCCTAGAAGGTCTTATTCTATTTGTTCTTCACGTTGTCCATGAAGAGAAGTGTTCGTTATCTTGTGCCTGGAGAGAATGGGGCAAAAGACATAGGTAGCTGCTGGTTGTCTTCCAGTTTTACACGCACTTTGAAGTGAAAAGTGTGCACTCCATGTGTATTTTAGATACTGCTAGGAAATATTATGGCAGAAATGGGGCAGAGTCAAGTCAACCAATTGCATGTCAGCTTATTTTAATGTGCTATTAGTAATAATACTTAATGAGAAAGAGAAAACTCTGGGACATACACTAAATAAGATGAGATTCCAGAACAACAGACACCAGTTGAGAAGAGGTGGTTTGCAGATGATGATCCTGAAAGGATTCTTAGAAGAGCTCGCCCTAAATTTGGGGATTAAAAGATGAAGCAGTGTTGCTGGGATGAGCACTGGGTGTTAATTAAGTGATCAATCACTAAATTCTACCCCTGAAACCATTATTATACTACAAGTTAACTAACTTGGATTTAAATAAAATGAAAACAAATATAATACTGGTAATTAAAAGCCCCTTTGTATTACCTTCCAGTCACTATCCTTCACCCAAAGTGGCCATCATTATTTCTATTTGCATAGACTTATTTTTATCTATTTTAATACTTTAAAAAATGCATTTCTTCAGCATATACTCTGTGAGCCTTGCTTCTTCGGCTCAAAAACATTTTGTGTAATCCATCCATGTTGCTGCTATAGCAATAGGTCATTCATTCTCATTGCTGCCTAGTGTTCATTTTACTGACTACAGAACTATTTATTTATCCATTGTACCGTTGATGCACAACTGGGCTCTTTCCAGTTTGGGTTGTTATAAATAGCAAGTATATGAACATTCTGGGGCATGTATTTTGTGAATCAATATACACATTTCTGTTTGGTTAAAAAAAAAAGATGAAGTGTTTAACAGGCATAAATGGGAGTGAAGATACTTGAAACAGAAAATGGCTGTAGCAAAAATTCACAACTATTTTACTGTCAGTAAGTAAACCAACTTTCTTGCTCTCTGTAGCGATAATACAAAAACTTAGAAGGTACTCAGATCCCCTAAGAAACACTAATGCTTTCCATAACAATAAAATCTCCAATACATTTCTTGATACATTCCAATATGTGGGATCATACCACTGGTGGCAAAAGACGATTTTATGTATGTGAACACAATGTTAAAAATTGAATCAAAGAGTGAAACATGTACATCTTCAATCTCTCTCATCACCTCAGAAAGAAAATCTCACTTTGCTGTCTTCAACACCTTTCTAGACTTAATAACATATGTTTTTCAAGTAATATTTATCTGGTAAAATTTTAATAATTGTAAAATAGATTATACAATTTATAAATTTATTTATTTAAATAAATAAATGTAATAAAATTGTTTTTGTTTTATTAACTTTCATATTTTATTTGTGGAAGTTGATTTTTTTATATAAAGACATGATATATAGTTTTATTTTTAAATAAATCTCTTCAAGTGAAATAAGGAAAGTCGCTTTAAATGCAATATTTAACAAATAATAGTTAATGCAGTCTGCAAAATGGTAAAAATTTCAAAGGTTGTACATTAGTGCTTAAACTTAGGGAAATAGTATGTTCAAGATTTGAAAGCAATATATAAAGAAAAATCTAAATTCACCAAAATAGTGAACATTTTAATATGTCAAAATAAATTTAGAACTAAATTTGTCTTTTATAAAGACTTTTCCAGTCCATTCTATATAGAATGCAACATTTATTTAATTCTAAGGTTTATCTCCTTATCTTTTCAACATGTAGTCAACCTGAAAAACCTTAGGGTAGTTCTTATATTTTTTCTTGAATATTTCTCACGAATTCTACAAGTGTGGTATGATCTTGTTTGTTGTCTGACCTTTCCCTTCCAAAAGAACATATTTAACACATTTCCCCTTTTGTATCTACATTAAAAATATTCTACAGAAACTGAAGGGGGAAATGATATGTAAAATATTTTAATGGAATATTCCATAAGTTAACCACTATATTTGATTATCAGAGCACTTTGAACTACAGTGTGTTTTTATTACTATCTATATAATAAATTTGCTTCCTTTTGATTGGAAAACATTTCTACTGCTTTTGAAAATAAAATGACATAACAGTATAGCTGTAACTCATTTACTTTGGACACATGTATTTTAAAAAATTTTTAAATGTTTATTTATTTTTGAGAAAGAGAGAGAGAGGGAGAGAGAGAGCGGGGGAGGGGCAGAGAGAGAGGGAGACACAGAATACAAAGTAGGTTCCAGACTGAGCTGTCAGCACTGAGCCTGACGCGGGGGTTTGAACTCACAAACCCACCACAAACCTCAAGATCATGACCTGAGCTGATGTTAGATGCTTAGCCGACTGAGCCACACACGTATCCCAGACTTTGATGCATTTAAAAATAAACTTAAACACTCCACTGCAATTCCTCTATTCATCACACAATACTAACAATACTAACACACAATACTAACAACTCATACAGAAAGGACATTTTCATATGATACCAAAAGAAAAAAAACTCAGTTATATTTTATATCACATGCATCATTTCTTTGGTTAGATTAGAGATTGTGCTAATAGTTTAACTTGCTACATTATAATTTATTTCTGAAAAATTGCCAAGACCCTGAACTCAACCATTATTTCCCTTCCTCTCTTACATCAACTCCTACATCATGCCTCATGTTTCTAAACTAGGCCCAACATTAACCTGTAATCAGACATTTAGATAAGATTTATTGAACATTAATTATGAGTTGATATGATCTCAGAGCCACAAAAAATATTAGTGTTACAAAAATGTAAAAAGACAGAATCTCTGCTGTAAAGTATAAATGCTATTTAGGAAAATAAAAAATATAAACATAGAAAAACTTTAAGGGAATTTAAGAAGTAACTTGCAATTTCATATAAATTAATTTGAATAGCAGTTGAAAATTAAGAAATACAAAATGAAAGGTGAGCATATTCTCAATAAAGGTCCTAAATATACCATTTATTAGCTGTGTCATCTTAAGCAAGTTTTCTAAAAATTCTACAGTTCACTTCCCTCATCAGTAGAATGTCCATTACATTAGCACATACCAGACATGTAGGTTAGCTGTTTGACACTCTCCTCTTCTATGTTAGTCAGGTTTTGCTGGAAGATGTTTGCTCATCTAGAGACTCCACTTCTCAGTTCTCATTGCAACCAGGAATGGCTATGTTACCAGTTCTTACTGATAGAATCTGAGGAAAAGTAATGTTTGTCTCTCCTGAGCCAATATTATTAAGCAGGATATTTTCCTCCATGCTTTCTTTTTCAGTGCATTGAATCACTGCATGGAGAACATCTGTCCAACAACCAGCAATAATATCCTTGGACTATTCAACTAAGCTTCTGGATTTGAGCCATTTGCCAGTTCACCCTACTCTAACTAACACAACTGACCTAGGGTTGTAGTGAGGAACAACGTAACATATAGTCTCACCCACAGTAAATGCTTCATAAATGTTATCAGCAATGCTTCCATTATGAAATATTTCTTGACATTTGCTTAGTTGCCTTATCAACCAGTTTTTCCTATAAGATAGCTGAAAAACTGTCAGTCGACTATAACTTGAGAGAATTTAAACAGTAAACCCAACTTTTCAACGTTTATTTATTTTTGGGACAGAGAGAGACAGAGCATGAACGGGGGAGGGGCAGAGAGAGAGGGAGACACAGAATCGGAAACAGGCTCCAGGCTCTGAGCCATCAGCCCAGAGCCCGAGGCAGGGCTCGAACTCACGGACCGCGAGATCGTGACCTGGCTGAAGTCGGACGCTTAACCGACTGCGCCACCCAGGCGCCCCAGTAAACCCAACTTTTAAGGCGATATCATTAGCATACCATTTGATCCACGAAGTATTCCATATTACCTGAAGAAAATAAATTATTCTGCCATACTGAATCTCCAGGGGTTTGTACAATAAATGCCTGTTTCCTTTATATTTATTATTGTAATTATTTGATAAATGAATAAATGAATGATCCAAATATTGATAATCATCTCTAAATCTAACCTATAGTGAGTTGATATGTTGGCTTCAGTGTATGCACTAAAAATAATGGGATAAAGGTTCAGCAATAGTTTTTTAGTCTTTATTTTTGTTGAAGAGAGTTAGTATCTTCAATAACTCAATGATGAATTTTATAAAGTGGTAATACTACATTTTCCTGG
Organism: Puma concolor; assembly: GCF_028749965.1. Taxonomy (NCBI): domain Eukaryota; kingdom Metazoa; phylum Chordata; class Mammalia; order Carnivora; family Felidae; genus Puma; species Puma concolor. The sequence goes on along the minus strand of NC_141673.1, from coordinate 37,583,488 downwards.
TTGTCTTTTCAGTGGAGTAATCCATTGAATAAACTGTTCAGCAATTCATTCAATAAACAACAAGCTATTGATTTTGTTGGGTGTATAAATCCAGTCTCATGTAGAAGTTACTACTTGACAACCTATATCACACATGTTATTTCTTAGGAGTTGCTGCTTTTGCTGCCATTTTATCAGTCACTTTCAGAATATATGACATCAGTTTCTGTTGTAGCACCCTGTAATGACAAACCATCATCTTCCAACTTTTTAAATCGTATAGGATTTCTGTCATTCACAAACCAGGTTATCTTCCTACTGGTTCCGAGTATTTCACAACCAATCAAATGGCAAGTGATCTCCACTTTCTGCTTTCTTCTACAGGAAATATAAATCTAAGCCAGTGACACTGATTGTGAATTCAATTTAAGGATCTATTTTTACACAGTAATGCACAATTTAAGTACAGCATATTTGTCACTTTCACACTTTTTATAAATTAAAAAATAATAAATTGAAACATTTAATACACTAAAGAAAATAGTCTGAGGAAATATGGACTGAAAATAAGCTTTGAAAATTTTTTGTCCTGAGACAAAATTTGGCAGTAAAGGAATTTACCGAGTTCTCTGTCATCAAGATAGTTCTGTAGATTTCTCCCCAAAACACTACATACATAAGAATGTATCTAGAACTGGATAACTAATTAATATGAAAAGACCAATTTAAATCAGCAACATTTTCCAAAATCCTTGTACAATTTATTTTTAACTGAAGAAAAGTTTATAATACATTTAGCAGTCTGAAATAAATAATGAACTTTCACAGAGACATATTCAAGAGTGAAGATCTCCTGACTATGTTTCTACTACTAAGGACATTTCCAGTGAAATTTAAGTAAACTGCTTCAAATTTAATATGATTGAAATATCCATGCATAAGCTGAAAGACATAAAATTGTGTTTCCCTTAAAGAAAAACAAAAGAGTTGTATTTCTTAAATATCGCTCATTATCTTGAGGATCACAAAGAAAGGAATCCCCCACGTCTTTTTCATCATAAAACACAATGTTCCTAAGTATATGAGTAGTACAGCTCTATGGGGTGGGTTGGGGATATAATACAAGTACTTTCATTTTAGTTGAGAGTCGCTAACATCTGAAACAGATGTACCTAAGATAAATAAATTCTATTCTAAAACTCGAGGCTTAAAGAACAACACCTCTAATCAAACACCTGGTGCCTGACTTCTGGTTTTCACACCATCCAAAATCCAATTCCCTCCCCACATGAAAAGACAGTTGTTCCCTATTTCCTAACCAAGTAATGTCTGAATGTTTCATATTTTTTTCAAGGTCCTTTGTTCAGCATAACCTGTTCCTAGTAAAGTCAAATGCCAGAAAAATATATCTACAAGGGGAGCAATCATTTAAAATTTTTTTTAATGTTTTTAATTTATTTTTGAGACAGAGAGAGGCAGAGAATGAGCAGGGGAGGGGAAGAGAGAGGGGGAGACACAGAATCCAAAGCAGGCTCCAGGCTCTGAGCTGTCAGCAGAGAGCCCAGTGAGGAACTTGAACTCACAAACCAAGGGGTCATGACCTGAGCCGAAGTCGGATGCTTAACCAACTGAGCCACCCAGGCACCCCTGGAAAGCAATCATTTTAAAGGACTACAGGTGGTCCGGGTAGTTGTTTGGCTTCATTTACAAATTAAAACCAGGGACTCTGCAAACATCAAGTGAAAATTGAAACCAGCTAAATAGTAAAAGACATCTATGAAGGGGCAGTACTTCTGGATCCACTAAATGCTGTTATTCTGCCCAATTGGGCAGCACTTACTGGTCTGTCTTTTCCTGAATTAGATGATAGCTGGGGCACCTGGGTGGCTCAGTCAGTTAAGTGTCAGACTCTTGATTTCTGCTCAGGTTCTGATCTCACATGACCCCGTCGTTGGCTCTGCTCTGGGCAGGCATGGAGCCTGCTTAAGATTCTCTCCCACTGCCCCTCCCCTGCTCTCTATCTCTCAAAAACAAAAACAAAAAACCTGGATGATAGCTGACATTTACTTCACATGCATCAGATGCCAAGCACCTATCTAAGGACATTACATACACTAACTCATTTAATTCTTCCAGCAACCTATGAAAGTAGATAATCTCATTGTCCTTTCTTACTATTTGACAAATAATGCTACCAAAGTTAATATTGCCCATTTTCATAGTTAGCATATAATTTGCTGTCTATGTAAATTATACTGTGAGAGAGAAAGTATGAATATTTAAGATAAGACGACATAACGTAGCACTATGCGAGGGAAAATGAAACGTATGGTCATCCTACCCATATTTTAAAATGGATTTAAGGGAATAGAAGTTATGCTATATATGTTACTCATTGTTTTTCTAGTACTTAAAAATCAGTATAGCTCTAAATTTTTATTTTATTTGTTTCAAATACTCGGGATTGGTTGTACGGTACCTACGGAGCAACACTAAACAATGTTCAGCAATGTTTGTTTTATGTTTCACATCAGCGGAAATACAATTTGGCAGAGGAGCTAGATAAGGAAGAATACAGAGAATTTTATCTTCTCTTTAGATACACAGAAAGTTCAAGCTTTTAAATAAGAATGCTTAAGTCATTTCTTTAAAAAAGGTAAGTATAAAACAAATTAGAGCACTATATAGAAACCTAAATCCATCTGTAAAAGTTAGTTTTTCATCTCAGAAATGTCTACATGAAACAATTACTAAAAACTGTACGTTTGTTCAGGACACACATGAAAGGTGGTAGTTTAGATTCTGTCTAAATACTGCATGACACATAGTCTCAATTAGCTAGAGAAATTGATTTAACTGACATTTATTGACAACTTACTATGTGCCAGGCAGATAGGAATGGTGAGAAGAAAACATTCAAATTCTACTGAGGGATGTGTGTGGGGAGAGAGAGAAAAGGATTAGCGGTGTAAATCATCACAAATAATCAGAATTTGTCAGATATTAATAATTGCTATAAAATATATTATTGAAATAGTGACATGAGGATAGCAGGGTACTTTTGATTGAATTATTAAGGAATTTCTTCTTTAGGCTTAAACATTTCAGCTGAGATTGTAATTATAAGAAGGAATTAATCATGAGAAGGTTGGGGACGTACCTGAGGCAGAGAAAAGAGAGCAGATTCCGAGGCCCGAGATGGGAATAAAGTTGTCCGTTGGAGAGGAAGAAGCAGCCAGTCGGCTAGAGCTTTAGCACAACAGGAGAGCAGGGTATCAGGTGAGGTTGGGGAAGTCAGCACAAGCCAGAATACCAGTCATGTAGGCCCTGGTACCTGTGAGTTTATTCTAATATAAATAGAACCTCTAGAGTTTTAATGAGTGGGTAACATGATTTGGGATACCTTTCAGATACATCACTCTGGCTGAAGTGCAGAGAACAAAGTATAGGAAGGCAGGATGGAAACACAGACTAGATGAGTTATCTTCTAGAGAGCCAAACAGTGGCTACAGTCTGAGAGGGGCTTTGGAAGTGGGAAGAGGCAGGCAGATTTGGAATACATTTTGAATTAGAAAAAGAAAGGGTTACTACAGACTTTCTGGTAAAGAAATCACAGATCCTTTTTATCTGCCATCATTTTGGCTTAATTAATGAGCTCAGTTGTTGCTGTTTTGTTTTTCACCTGTCAGAATTCAGGGAGTCAATGAATAGATTTCAAATGCTCAGAGAACGCTCTAATTGTATGCAAAATAACTGAATACACAAACACACACACACACACACACACACACACAAAATTTTGAGGGGAAGTGAGTTCGTTACTTCCACCAGGTAATCAAGGATCTGTGACCCAAAGCAAGAGAAGAAACTATTTTATCTACAAGATACTTTTAGTGATGTCTTCTGGAATATTGGGATCTTAAGTATTCACAGAATTATTCTGTGGCTGCCATGCTTTCTGAAGAGATAAAGAATTTCTTTGTTTTTCTTTAAAACATTTCTTTTTTTTTTATATATATATGATATTTATTGTCAAATTGGTTTCCATACAACACCCAGTGCTCATCCCAAAAGGTGCCCTCCTCAATACCCATCACCCACCCTCTCTTCCCTCCCACCCCCCTCAACCCTCAGTTTGCTCTCAGTTCTCAACAGTCTCTTATGCTTTGACTCTCTCCCACTCTAACCTCTTTTTTTTTCCTTCCCCTCCCCCATGGGTTCCTGTCAAGTTTCTCAGGATCCACATAAGAGTGAAACCATATGGTATCTGTCTTTCTCTGTATGGCTTATTTCACTTAGCATCACACTCTCCAGTTCCATCCACGTTGCTACAAAAGGCCATATTTCATTTTTTCTCATTGCCACGTAGTATTCCATAGTGTATATAAACCACAATTTCTTTATCCATTCATCAGTTGATGGACATTTAGGCTCTTTCCATAATTTGGCTATTGTTGAGAGTGCTGCTATGAACATTGGGGTACAAGTGCCCCTATGCATCAGTACTCCTGTGTCCCTTGGATAAATTCCTAACAGTGCTATTGCTGGGTCATAGGGTAGGTCTATTTTTAATTTTCTGAGGAACCTCCACACTGCTTTCCAGAGCGGCTGCACCAATTTGCATTCCCACCAACAGTGCAAGACGGTTCCCGTTTCTCCACATCCTCTCCAGCATCTAGAGTCTCCTGATTTGTTCATTTTGGCCACTCTGACTGGCGTGAGGTGATACCTGAGTGTGGTTGTGATTTCTATTTCCCTGATAAGGAGCGACGCTGAACATCTTTTCATGTGCCTGTTGGCCATCCGGATGTCTTCTTTAGAGAAGTGTCTATTCATGTTTTCTGCCCATTTCTTCACTGGGTTATTTGCTTTTCGGGTGTGGAGTTTGGTGAGCTCTTTATAGATTTTGGATACTAGCCCTTTGTCCGATATGTCATTTGCAAATATCTTTTCCCATTCCGTTGGTTGCCTTTTCGTTTTGTTGGTTGTTTCCTTTGCTGTGCAGAAGCTTTTTATCCTCATAAGGTCCCAGGAATTCACTTTTGCTTTTAATTCCCTTGCCTTTGGGGATGTGTCGAGTAAGAGATTGCTACGGCTGAGGTCAGAGAGGTCTTTTCCTGCTTTCTCCTCTAGGGTTTTGATGGTTTCCTGTCTCACATTCAGGTCCTTTATCCATTTTGAGTTTATTTTTGTGAATGGTGTGAGAAAGTGGTCTAGTTTCAACCTTCTGCATGTTGCTGTCCATTTCTCCCAGCACCATTTGTTAAAGAGACTGTCTTTTTTCCATTGGATGTTCTTTCCTGCTTTGTCAAAGATGAGTTGGCCATACGTTTGTGGGTCTAGTTCTGGGGTTTCTATTCTATTCCATTGGTCTATGTGTCTGTTTTTGTGCCAATACCATGCTGTCTTGATGATGACAGCTTTGTAGTAGAGGCTAAAGTCTGGGATTGTGATGCCTCCTGCTTTGGTCTTCTTCAAAATTACTTTGGCTATTCGGGGCCTTTTGTGGTTCCATATGAATTTTAGGATTGCTTGTTCTAGTTTCGAGAAGAATGCTGGTGCAATTTTGATTGGGATTGCATTGAATGTGTAGATAGCTTTGGGTAGTATTGACATTTTGACAATATTTATTCTTCCAATCCATGAGCAGGGAATGTCTTTCCATTTCTTTAAATCTTCTTCAATTACCTTCATAAGCTTTCTATAGTTTTCAGCATACAGATCCTTTACATCTTTGGTTAGATTTATTCCTAGGTATTTTATGCTTCTTGGTGCAATTGTGAATGGGATCAGTTTCTTTACTTGTCTTTCTGTTGCTTCATTGTTAGTGTATAAGAATGCAACTGATTTCTGTACATTGATTTTGTATCCTGCAACTTTGCTGAATTCATGTATCAGTTCTAGTAGACTTTTGGTGGAGTCTATCGGATTTTCCATGTATAATATCATGTCATCTGCAAAGAGCGAAAGCTTGACTTCATCTTTGCCAATTTTGACGCCTTTGATTTCCTTTTGTTGTCTGATTGCTGATGCTAGAACTTCCAGCACTATGTTAAACAACAGCGGTGAGAGTGGGCATCCCTGTCGTGTTCCTGGTCTCAGGGAAAAAGCTCTCAGTTTTTCCCCGTTGAGGATGATGTTAGCTGTGGGCTTTTCATAAATGGCTTTTATGATCTTTAAGTATGTTCCTTCTATCCCGACTTTCTCAAGGGTTTTTATTAAGAAAGGGTGCTGGATTTTGTCAAAGGCCTTTTCTGCATCGATTGACAGGATCATATGGTTTTTCTCTTTTTTTTTGTTAATGTGATGTATCACGTTGATTGATTTGCGAATGTTGAACCAGCCCTGCATCCCAGGAATGAATCCCACTTGATCATGGTGAATAATTCCTTTTATATGCCGTTGAATTCGATTTGCTAGTATCTTATTGAGAATTTTTGCATCCATATTCATCAGGGATATTGGCCTGTAGTTCTCTTTTTTTACTGGGTCTCTGTCTGGTTTAGGAATCAAAGTAATACTGGCTTCATAGAATGAGTCTGGAAGTTTTCCTTCCCTTTCTATTTCTTGGAATAGCTTGAGAAGGATAGGTATTATCTCTGCTTTAAACGTCTGGTAGAACTCCCCTGGGAAGCCATCTGGTCCTGGACTCTTATTTGTTGGGAGATTTTTGATAACCGATTCAATTTCTTCGCTGGTTATGGGTCTGTTCAAGCTTTCTATTTCCTCCTGATTGAGTTTTGGAAGAGTGTGGGTGTTCAGGAATTTGTCCATTTCTTCCAGGTTGTCCAATTTGTTGGCATATAATTTTTCATAGTATTCCCTGATAATTGTTTGTATCTCTGAGGGATTGGTTGTAATCATTCCATTTTCATTCATGATTTTATCTATTTGGGTCATCTCCCTTTTCTTTTTGAGAAGCCTGGCTAGAGGTTTGTCAATTTTGTTTATTTTTTCAAAAAACCAACTCTTGGTTTCGTTGATCTGCTCTACAGTTTTTTTAGATTCTATATTGTTTATTTCTGCTCTGACCTTTATTATTTCTCTTCTTCTGCTGGGTTTAGGCTGCCTTTGCTGTTCTGCTTCTAGTTCCTTTAGGTGTGCTGTTAGATTTTGTATTTGGGATTTTTCTTGTTTCTTGAGATAGGCCTGGATTGCAATGTATTTTCCTCTCAGGACTGCCTTCGCTGCGTCCCAAAGCGTTTGGATTGTTGTATTTTCATTTTCGTTTGTTTCCATATATTTTTTAATTTCTTCTCTAATTGCCTGGTTGACCCACTCATTCGTTAGTAGGGTGTTCTTTAACCTCCATGCTTTTGGAGGTTTTCCAGACTTTTTTCTGTGGTTGATTTCAAGCTTCATAGCATTGTGGTCTGAAAGTATGCATGGTATGATTTCAATTCTTGTAAACTTATGAAGGGCTGTTTTGTGACCCAGTATATGATCTATCTTGGAGAATGTTCCATGTGCACTCGAGAATAAAGTATATTCTGTTGCTTTGGGATGCAGAGTTCTAAATATATCTGTCAAGTCCATCTGATCCAATGTCTCCTTCAGGGCCCTTGTTTCTTTATTGACCGTGTGTCTAGATGATCTATCCATTTCTGTAAGTGGGGTGTTAAAGTCCCCTGCAATGACCACATTCTTCTCAATAAGGTTGCTTATGTTTATGAGTAATTGTTTTATATATTTAGGCGCTCCGGTATTCGGCGCATAGACATTTATCATTGTTAGCTCTTCCTGATGGATAGACCCTGTCACTATTATATAATGTCCTTCTTCATCTCTTGTTACAGCCTTTAATTGAAAGTCTAGTTTGTCTGATATAAGGATGGCTACTCCAGCTTTCTTTTGGCTTCCAGTAGCATGATAAATAGTTCTCCATCCCCTCACTCTCAATCTAAAGGTGTCCTCAGGTCTAAAATGAGTCTCTTGTAGACAGCAAATAGATGGGTCTTGTTTTTTTTATCCATTCTGATACCCTATGTCTTTTGGTTGGCGCATTTAGTCCATTTACATTCAGTGTTATTATAGAAAGATATGGGTTTAGAGTCATTGTGATGTCTGTATGTTTTATGCTTGTAGTGATGTCTCTGGTACTTTGTCTCACAGGGTCCCCCTTAGGATCTCTTGTAGGGCTGGTTTAGTGGTGACGAATTCCTTCAGTTTTTGTTTGTTTGGGAAGACCTTTATCTCTCCTTCTATTCTAAATGACAGACTTGCTGGATAAAGGATTCTCGGCTGCATATTTTTTCTGTCTAGCACACTGAAAATCTCGTGCCAATTCTTTCTGGCCTGCCAAGTTTCAAAAGAGAGATCAGTCACGAGTCTTATAGGTCTCCCTTTATATGTGAGGGCACGTTTACCCCTTGCTGCTTTCAGAATTTTCTCTTTATCCTTGTATTTTGCCAGTTTCACTATGATATGTCGTGCAGTAGATCGATTCAAGTTACGTCTGAAGGGAGTTCTCTGTGCCTCTTGGATTTCAATGCCTTTTTCCTTCCCCACTTCAGGGAAGTTCTCAGCTATTATTTCTTCAAGTACCCCTTCAGCACCTTTCCCTCTCTCTTCCTCCTCTGGGATACCTATTATGCGTATATTATTTCTTTTTAGTGTATCACTTAGTTCTCTAATTTTCCGCTCATACTCCTGGATTTTTTTATCTCTCTTTTTCTCAGCTTCCTCTTTTTCCATAACTTTATCTTCTAGTTCACCTATTCTCTCCTCTGCCTCTTCAATCCGAGCCGTGGTGGTTTCCATTTTGTTATGCATTTCGTTTAAAGCCTTTTTCAGCTCCTCGTGACTGTTCCTTAGTCCCTTGATCTCTGTAGCAAGAGATTCTCTGCTGTCAGCTATACTGTTTTCAAGCCCAGCGATTAATTTTATGACTATTATTCTAAATTCACTTTCTGTTATATTATTTAAATCCTTTTTGATCAGCTCATTAGCTGTTGTTATTTCCTGGAGATTCTTCTGAGGGGAATTCTTCTGCTTGGTCATTTTGGATAGTCCCTGGCGTGGTGAGGACCTGCAGGGCACTTCCCCTGTGCTGTGGTGTATAACTGGAGTTGGTGGGCGGAGCCGCAGTCAGACCTGATGTCTGCCCCCAGCCCACCGCTGGGGCCACAGTCAGACTGGTGCGTGCCTTCTCTTCCCCTCTCCTAGGGGCGGGATTCACTGTGGGGTGGGGTGGCCTGTCTGGGCTACTTGCACACTGCCAGGCTTGTGATGCTGGGGATCTGGCGTCTTAGCTGGGGTGGGTAGGCAAGGTGCACAGGGGCAGGAGGGGCAGGCTTAGCTTGCTTCTCCTTCGGTGATCCACTTCAGGAGGGGCCCTGTGGCAGCAGGAGTGAGTCAGATCCGCTGCCGGGGGTTTGGCTCCGCAGAAGCGCAGAGTTGGGTGTTTGCGCGGAGCCAGCAAGTTCCCTGGCAGGAACTGGTTCTCTTTGGGATTTTGGCTGGGGGATGGGCGGGGGAGATGGCGCTGGCGAGCGCCTTTGTTCCCCACCAAACTGAGCTCTGTCGTCCGGGAGCTCAGCAGCTCTCCTTCCCTTTGTCCTCCAGCCTTCCCGCTTTCTGAGCAGAGCTGTTAACTCACGACCTCCCAGACGCTAAGTCGCGCTTGCTGTCGGAACACAGTCCGTCAGGCCCCTCCGCTTTTTGCAAGCCAGACTCGGGGGCTCTGCTTGGCCGGCGAGCCGCCCCTCCGCCCCGGCTCCCTCCCTCCAGTCCGTGGAGTGCGCACCGCCTCGCCGCCCTTCCTACCCTCTTCCGTGGGCCTCTGGTCTGCGCTTGGCTCCGGCGACTCCGTTCTGCTAATCCTCTGGCGGTTTTCTGGGTTATTTAGGCAGGTGTAGGTGGAATCTAAGTGATCAGCAGGACGCGCGGTGAGCCCAGCGTCCTCCTACGCCGCCATCTTCCTTCTCCTCTAAAACATTTCTTAAACCAAATACACAATCTACATATTAATGCCACAATGTAAATAGTGGGTTTAATAATGAGCCCATAGGAAGTCAGTATTACAGAGGTAACAAAAATCTTCGGCTCTGGAATAAGAGAGACTGGAAATCTAAGATCTGTCACTTACTAACTCTGTGACCTTGGGCAAGTGAATAGATTTCAGTTTCTTTACATTTAACGTAGGAATAATGATAGCATCAACCTTCTCTTGGGTATATTTTGGGGATTAAATGTGATATTTAATGTAACAGGGAAGCAAGTTAGAGATTATTCAATAATGTCAGCTGTTGTAAAATAAAGTCAGAAAATCACTGAGAAACTACTCAGTAATCACAAAATAATGTCTTTAAGTAATATCTGGTGACTGTGAATATAGAGCTTTTTGAGTTTTATTCCTGGGACTTACATCATGGCCCTCTGAGGTCTTCCTCACTTCAGTGGATATGCGTACCAACAAATTAGGCCATTGTGAAAAATGCACACTTGACCTGGTTGTTAGTGAACTACAGCTTTTTTCAGTTGGGAGAATGTTTGTTCCCTCCCATTAACTGTTTTTCAGTTAAATCAAAACTGAAAACATAATTATTTCAGTTTCTTTTCCAGATTGCTGAAAGTGATGACTTCATTTATTATTAAGAGCAGCAGCTGGTAACATCTCAGAGCATGCAAATTTGTTAACAGTATGATTTGGTCTTCATCTCTTGTTTTGAGTGGACTGCAGTTTTCTTACCGATCCAAAATGGAATTATGTTTAATACAAGAAAAAATCAGGTTTCTTATCAATATCAAATGGATCATGCACTGTGAAGATATAGAAGGTTTTGTGTTGCTGGAATAAGAACTCCTAGCATATTACAAGAACGTGATTGTTAGTATTTAATTTAAACATGAGGAAATACTTTACTAATGTGATAAATGATTGCAATGCTAACTTGCTTACCTGTGTCATCTGAATTAATTATATTATAATAATGATCAAGTCAAATTTTGGCTAACATCTCTCAGAAAGAAACAAACAAACCTATTTTATTTTTGATAAGCTATTGGAATCAACTCCTGTGTGGAATATAAGATTTTTAAAAATTAAGATATGAATCCAATTTCATTTCATTAGTGGTCTAATAACAAGATGGAATTCTTACACAAAATTAACATGTTTAATAAAATCATAAGCCATATCCTTATTAGAAATGTTAGTAAATCTTGATGATATTTATATTGTTATCACAGTAGACAATTGTTTCATGTTCACCTTATCTAGTTCTTTTACAGGGTAAAGAACCAGGAAAGTGGGAAATATTCTGTCTCATATGGAAGGAATAAATATTTCCTAGCCAAAATTCTTGGCTTTTCCCATTTATCATTTACCTTTGATTACAAAATAATTATAACTGTTATTATACAAATTGCAGCATAATATTATTCACATATTGCTAAGTACGTTTGGAAATGCAAACCTACTATTCTCATAAGACATATAAATATTAAATGTATATTTCATAAGTGTCTTCTAGTATGAAAAACATGGCTAATGCAGACTAAAATGCTAGGCTTTTCCCTAGACCATGCCAATTATTTGATCTGGATTCCATTTTTTATTGGTTTTCTAGTGCACACATCCAGGATAATATTATTTTAAAAAATCCTTATTTTCAGAAAGTGTCATAGCCAGACAGTATATTTCCTTCATCATCACCATCACACTTACTTTATTATGTCTCTAAAGTAAAATAAAACTCAGAAACAAAGATATTGCTCAATTTTAAAATATACATAAATATTTTATTTTATTTTTTTAATTTTTTTTAACGTTTATTTATTTTTGAGACAGAGAGAGACAGAGCATGAACGGGGGAGGGTCAGAGAGAGAGGGAGACACAGAATCTGAAACAGGCTCCAGGCTCTGAGCAGTCAGCACAGAGCCTGATGCGGGGCTTGAACTCACAGACTGCGAGATCATGACCTGAGCCAAAGTCCCACGCCTAACTGACTGAGACACCCAGGCGCCCTGAAATATACATAAATATTTTAAAAGAAAGAAAACAAACATTTCCATTTGGAAAGCGAAAAAAAGTTCAGTGACCAAAATATCCTAACTGAAATTTGACAAAATTTCAAAGAAAACCAATTTTGATTTTTAAATATATTTCATTATGTTACTGGCTATTTTCATTTTAATTTATCCATGTAGTTGATTACTTATTACTCATTCTACTTTTTCTCGGTTATTTCAAAAACTAGAGAATCTGTTGTCCTTAAAACTAAACTACTTTTGCATTTGACTTAAAATCTTCAAAGTTTAAAGACCCTTTAAATTCTCTTACTGTGATAGCTGCATGCTGAGAACAAATTTCCACTTTTGAAACTGCTTGAAGAGAATGGTGCTTGGCCTTTTTAAATTTTGGAGCACACCTGGAGATTTGTTGATTCTGCACCACAGACATAACCTGACTCAAGTAGCTAACTGAGCATTCTTCTGTAAGAGCTGAGACACCCAGGCCAGAGAAGTAGAAGAGGATTTCCCTGAACATCCTGAGGCTTTCCACTCAGAAGATGAAAGGACAGCTGAAGCACAACCAATGAGAACATAAACAATTTCTGCCCAAATTCCAAATACTCTTCTTTTTTTTCTTTTTGGAACATAAGTGAAAAGAATTAGATAAACAGTTTATTATAATAGCTTATAGTTCATGAAACATTATTCACATTGGCTCATACATGGACTTCTTTCTGTCTTGTATTCTTCATAAAAATAAGAAGTCCCATAAAAAGACTGCCCATTAAAAATTATAATATTAGCCCTAGTGGATATTTATTATGGATTATTCCTCTGATCCAGTCTGTAATGTATTATATCTTTCATTGCAATATAAAATTTCTTTGGATCTGCATTTTTCACTCAATATTGTTACTAAAATTCATTGCATATTTTCCTGTACTTGACTATTTCCTGTGCTACTTCTATTTCTTGACTGTTTTAGATCTTTCATATAAGTGGAATCATGCAGTGTTTGACCTTCTCTGACTAGCTTATTTCACTTAGCATAATGCCCTCCAGGTTCATCCATATTGTTGCAAATAGCAAGATTCCCTTCATTTTTTTTGGATGAAAGCCCTAAATGTGAAACAGGAAACCATCAAATCCTAGAAGAGAACACAGGAAGTAACGTCTTTGACTTTGGCCATAGTTACTTCTTACTAGATATGTCTCCTGAGGCAAGGGTAACAAAAGTAAAAAGAAACTATTGGGACTTAATATAAAAAGCTTCTGCACAGCGAAAAAAATAATCAACAAAACTAAAAGGCAATCTAAAAAATGGGAGAAGATATTTGAAAATGACGTATCTAATAAAGGGTTAGTATCCAATATCTATAAAGAACTTATCAAACTCAACACCCAAAAAACAAACAACCCAGGTAAGAATTGGCCAGAAGACATGAATAGACACTTTTCCAAAGAAGACATCCAGATGACTAGCAGACACATGAAAAGATGCTCAACATCACTCATCAACAGAGGAATACAAATCAGAACGACAATGAGATATCACCTTACATCAGTCAGAATGGCTAACAACAGGTGTTGATGAGGATGTGGAGAAAGGGGAACTCTCTAACACTGTTGGTGGGAATGCAAACTAGTGCAGCCACTCTGGAGAATAGTACAGAGATTCTTCAAAAAGTTAAAAATAGATCTACCCTATGATTCAGCAATTGCACTAGGAGTCTTTTCCCCAAAGGACACAAAAATCCTGATTTGAAGAGATACATGCACCTCAATGTTTATAGTAGCATCATCAACAATAGCCAAATTATGGAAACAGCCCAAATGTCCATCGATTGATGAATGGATAAAAAAGTGGTGTGTATATATATGTATATATATATATATACATATATATATATATGTATATATATATAATAGAATATTAGAATAGAATAATAGATTAGAATATTACTCAGCCATAAAAAAAGAATGAAGTCTTGCCATTTGCAGTGACGTGGATGGAGCTAGAGAGAATTATGCTAAGCAAAATGAGTCATAGAAAAACAAATACCATATGATTTCACTCATATGTGGAATTTAAGAAACAAAACAAATAAACATAGGGAGGAAAAAGAAAAGAGGGGCAAACCAGGAAATAGACTCTTAACTATAGAGAACAACCTGAGGGTTAGTGGAAGGGAGGTGGGTAGAAAGAAGGGTTCAATAGTTGATGGGTATTAAGAAGGGCATTTGTTGGGATGAACACCAGCTTTTGTATGTAAGTGATGAATCACTAAATTTTACACCTGAAACTAATATTACACCATATGTTAATGAATTTGAATTTAAATAAAACTTAAAAAGGAAAAAAAATAGGTGATAGGGATTAAGGAGTGTACTTGTTATGATAAGCACAGGGTTTTGAATGTTAAGTGTTGAATCACTAAATTGTACACCTGAAACTAACATTACACTGAATGTTAATAACTGTAATTTAAATAAAAACTTAAAAAAAATCCCTTTACTTTTTGGACTGGATAATATTCCATTGTATGTATATGACACATTTTCGCTTGCTTTCTTATGTATTATTTCATTTTTTTTGTTAATCTATCTAGTCATTTATTTTTTTTAATTTAATTTTATTTATTTGGAGAAACAGAGAGTACATGGGAGGGGCAGAGAGAGAGGGAGAGAGAGAGAATCCCCAGCAAGTTTCACATGAAATGATGGTTGTTTGAATCAAGTTTGCATCATTGGATTTTGTAAGAAGTGATTGGATTTTACAATATTTGAAAATTAGACACAAAAGGACTTCTAAGAGGATGCATGTGGGGTATGAAGAAATCAAAGATAACCCCATGACTTGTGGTCTGAGCAGCCAGAAGTCCGAGTTGCCATGACCTGAAATGACAAGTCTGGCAAGACAACAGTTTGTTGAAGAAATATCTTGGAGCATACTTTTGGAGGTCTTCATCCAAGTTTAAAATATCCACTTGGCATTCAAGTAAAGATGTTAAATATGTAGTTTTTTATTCATATCTGGAGTTGGAGAAAGAGGGGTCTTAGCAGGAAATATAAATTTGGAAAAAATTGGGGTCTCCTGGATAAGACTATAAGGAAGAGGTAAAGAAGAATGTCTTGGGACATTAACACTAAAAGGTCAAGGAGAAGATAATGGAGAAGTAAAAAAGAAAAATAAAGAGAGATTAGGGAGGAAAAAAAATATTTACCCAGAGAATAAGAAAGTACTAATTTAAAAAGATATATATGCACCCTATGTTTATTGCCACATTATTTATAACAGCCAAATTATGGAAGTAGTCCAAGTGACCATCAATAGATGAATGGATAAAGAATAGATGTGTGTGTGTGTGTGTGTGTGTGTAGTATAGTGTATATATAATACCCCGTATAGAATATTACTCAGTTATAAAAAAGAATAAAACCTTACCATTTGCAACAACATGTATGGGTCTAGATGGTATAATGTTAAGTGAAATAAGTCAGTCAGAGAAAGACAAATATTAGATGGTTTCACTCAGAGATGGAATTTAAGAAAACAAAACAAATAAAGGAAAAAGATACAAACAAAAATAAACTTTTTTTTCTTTTTCAATTTTTACTTAGTTAACATACAGTACAATATGGTTTCAGGAATTGAATTCAGTGATTCCACTTATATACAACATCTTTTTTTTTTCCTTTTTAAATTTTTATTTTAAAATCTAGTTAGTTCACGTACAAAACAAACTCAACTATAGAGAACAAACATGGTCACCAGAGAGGAGGCTGGGGGGGATGGGTGAAATTGGTGAAGGGGATTAAGAGTACACTTATCGTGATGAGCACTGAGTAACATATAGAATTACTGAGTCACTATATGAACATCTAAATTAATATAACACTGTATGCTAATTATACTGGAATTAAAATAAAATTGTTTTTAAAAAGAGGGGAAAGAAAAAATACCAAGAGTATAGTGTCCAGAAACTAGTGGCAAAAATGTATGAAAATTCAAGTACACAGTGATCAACTTTGTCAAATGCTGCTGGGAGGTCCCATAAAATGAGAACAGATTTGACCATTAGGGTTCAGCAGCATACAAATCATCAGTGACCTACATAAGAGCAATTCCTACTGGAGTAGAGGAAGTGAAGGCCTAGTCAGAATGATATGAGAGAAGAAATATCCGTTTATAATTCCACCAACAATACATGAGGTCCTGCAACCCTCAGTCAAGTTATAACCACCCTCAGCTTTCCTATTAACTCATCATCCACATGTAGTCTGCAAGTTCTTTTTGGTGACTAATTTTTAGATCTCTTCCCTGCATTCTATTCTCACTCATTCATCATCTCTTATTTACACTATTAAAATTGTATCCTCCCGGGTCTTCTCACCTCTCTTCTCTATCCAACCACCAAAAGACCACTATGCCTTTCCACAACAAATCTGTTAACAGATTCTTTAGCTGTCTACATACTACAGATATATAATTTTAAATGGAGATCTTTGTCCCCCTTATTCAACTTGCTTAAGATTGAGCAACTTTAGGTTCTGTGGAAAGTCGCCAGCAGCCTTGAGAAGAATAGATAATGAGGACATTTGTGGGAATAGTTGTGGAGGTCTCAGACTTTGACAGAAGGTAATAAGAAAAATTGCATAACAAATTTTAGAGGATTGAAAAGTTCCTTCTCAGAAATGAGAATAATATACAATTCCTGTCAAGGTAAGATGTCAAACACATATCAGTCAGTACTTTTGATTTAGTAAGACAAGGAGAGGATGATAATGATGGTCCATATGACAAAGTGGTCTACGAATGGAGGTCCTTGAATATTTGTGTGAGGAGTCTGAAGGTGTTTTTGAGAAAAGACTAATATTGATAAGCCCTCTTTTTTGTATCTTGCCCCATGTAGATTAAGCATACCTTAACAGCAGTCAATAAACTGATGTAGAGAAGTTATTTGTTCATTTGGTTTTTAGTAAACCACTGAATCTAAATATGCTCAATTCTGAAACTTCAGAATCTCTTAATGTATTGAATTGTCATGTCCTTGAGTATTTACTACTAGGATAAGGATGGACATTTGAAAACACTACTCTTCTATTTAAAAACCTTCAATGGCCTTTAGGAGATAAAGTCATTACTCTTTTTGAAATTATTTTTTAATGTTTATTTATTTTTGAGACAGAGAGAGAGAGTGCCAGCAGGGGAGGGGCAGAAAGAGAGGGAGACACAGAATCCAAAGCAAGCTCCAGGCTCTAAGCTGTCAGCACAAACCCCAATGCAGGGCTCGAATTCATGAAATGCGAGAACATGACCTGCGCTGAAGTCGGATGCTCAGCCAACTCCAGGCCCCCTCATTACTCTTTTAATGAAATGAAAATCCTTTATATCCAGTAGCTTCTCTTGCTTGTTATCTACTATCCTTACTAGTCTGTATCTGGGGTCCATCAGGAAATAGATAGTACACTCACACTGGGTAATTATGGGGGTTTTTAAAAAGTGGTGTCAAATACATATTAGATATTACAGTATACATAATTCAATAGAATAATTGCCAGAAATAGCATCATAAAAGCATTGATAAAAGTTTGTGGTTAGTTTATGATGTTTGTTATGTTTTTGTTCTTGTTTTCTTTTTCTTTTTTTTTTTTTTTTTTTAAGAAAAACTGCCTGAAAGACTAATCTAGTTTCAGGGCAAAGCATATATCCAATTCAAATGCAATGATCACAGTTGATAAAGCACAAGGAAAATTAAAGATTAATAATAGAATTAACAAGAGGGTCCAGATAAAATTATGTTCAAAACATCAATGAACATAGACATACTTCTGTTCTTGGCAACCTTTGTCCTCCCTAATTTTACTGAATAATTGGTTCTATAGGAAGAATATAAGCTAATTATCTGTGTACATGAGTTTGTTTTGTTTTCAAAGAGAAAAGAAGTGGGACAAGGACTGTTTATTTTGCCATCAAAGGTTGACTTTGTAAAATCTGGACCCTATAATTTGATATCAGTTGGTAAAAAAAGAGCCCCTGACTGGAGTGGGTGTGTGATCAGAAAGGAAACAATGCATTCATTGTAAATAACATGTTTTCATTCATATTATTGCACTAAACAGAACGTTGAGGTCAGCAAAGCAGAGCATGTTATGATCCCTGCTTGACAGCTGAGGAATCAGAGGCTTTAAGTGTTTGCAAAAACTGGTCCACAGACTATTAAGTGTAGAGCTAGAATATGAATCTAAGTTCTCCAAAAATCAGACTTCAGGAATCTTTTATGCAATCCAATTGAATCCAATCAAACTGCCAAGAATATAACATATTGATCAATGTTCATTCCAAGTTGATGAAAAGGAGTTCTATCCTCTAGGAACTTTTAATCTGGTTTGAGAAAATAAACCTACAAATTTGGTATCATTGTTCAGAAACCCTTTCTGAGACTTACAAATTTTTTAAAAATATAAAGCACTATATAAAGAAAAAATGAAAAACCACCGTGATAATTTTGTGCTGATAGGGATTGCATGAGTAAACAATGTGTAGTTTAAATCCTACTAAACAGAGAAAATAATTACCATGCATTTATATAAAAATGAATAAACTACTATTTATACATTCTAAACCAGTTTTCTCTGATTTCTTACAAAGCTTTTCCCCAAATACTTTATGAAACACTGTTTAAAACATTTTGCATTCTGTAAGCACTTCCTCTGATATGTTAAAGTCATACAAATGCATAAGTGAAAATGGCTATTATATGAATCTAGAGAAGGAGCATATAATTATTCATATTACTTGATGTCAGTCCTTAATTGCACATTACATGGAATTCAGAATTATCTCTGTGGTGAAGTAAAATTACCTTTGATATTGTAAGCCTTAAATACAGTTGTTATACTCTTTAAGACATATATGGCTTAAATGTACAGTAGAATGCCTTAAATATGTATGCACTCGGGATGTACAAATTTTTTAAAAACTAAAATACTCAGTCAAGGAAATCATAATCATTTTGTGACCTCCTCTACTCTAGAAAAAGTCAAGTTATTATATTAGGGCAAATGCTGATTATTTGGTGTACTATCATATTCCTTGGAAAAAGCACGAGTACATATTTCTATCTTTTCTAATGGTTACCAAAATTTCAGGGTTACTAAGGGTATACATACATTATCTTATTTATTATACACTAAATTGTTAAATTTAGTTGTTAAATTGTAACAATTTAGTAGTTAAATTGTTAACTATTTTTTCCATTTTCAGTTAGGAAACTGGGGTTTATAGAAGGTAAGTAAAATGCCAAATATATATTTACTAGATAAGGGATGAAAATTCCAAATTCTCTAATTTTAGCATCTGATTTTTATACTCCTTATTTCACCACCTCATAATATCAGAGTGATTACCTTTAAGCATTACAAACATATATAATTTTTAAGAAAAGAATATTTATTTCCCTAGAATTCTAGAACTAACATGGATTAATTGATGGTACACAAAATATTTTTTTCTTGCCATCTGTTTCTTGGATCATTTTGGTTAATAGATAGAGATCATTTTATTTCATTTTACTATTTTAAAAGCAATCATAACATGTCCAGTACTAGTTTCTTCATTTTTTTATATAAATGCATGGCAATTATTTTCTTTGTTTAGTAGGATTTAGGTTATCTTTTGAGGGGTGTCTGGGTGGCTCAGTCAGTTAAGTGTCTGACTTCGGCTCACGTCATGCTTTAGGATTTGTGGGTTTGAGCCCCTATTGGGCTCTGTGCTGACAGCTCAGAGCCTGGAGCCTGCTTTAGATTTTGTGTCTCCCTCTTTGCCTCTCCCCCACTCACATTCTGTCTCTGTCTCTCTCAAAAATAACCAAACATTAATAAAGGTTATCTTTTGATCATACTTTCTAACTCTATCTTCTCTAAGAAAATACATGCTAGCCATCATGTATTGCTAAAACAAATGAGGAAAATGGTTAATCCAAATATTATATTTAAAAATTTTGTTCCTATTCCAAATTATAATATTTTATATTATAAATATTATATATATTACATATACACAATAAAATTATAAAATTTTAATATTTATAATTATAAATATTATAGAAATTATAATATATATTATAGAATAAAATTATAATATTTTATATTATAAATATTGTATATTTTACATAAAATATTAGACATTTAATATGAAAGACATACATCTATGCGATCATCCCATAAAAAATTCTAGGAACACTCTTAGATAAATGAATAACCCTGAAAGACATTAAGATGTGAGGAGGATTTTCAGTGAAGTTTTTCAAATCCTTTAAACATTAAAACATTATAAAGGAAGATAAATACATTTTTCTTACTATTCTAGTAAATATAAAAGAGACAAAACAGAACAATATGATGAGAATCCTTAGATGTATATTATGAATCATTAAATGTGCATTATGAATGATCTCAGAACCTTTTTGCATCTTTTTATTGATTAAACCAATTTCTTTACTTTGCGATGTGTGGACTGCTGCTTTAAACAAACAAAAAAAAGCAGGACTTTTTAACTCTTCCTTAACTTCAAAGTTGTACCCTTCAGTGAAAGCACTCTTCTGTAAATTTCTGTGACAGGGTAGCATTTATTAGGTCTTGTGAGACTTGAAAAGGGTAGGCAAAATAATGGAACCAAGGCTTATAGGGTGCTATGCTAGAATACTTTAAAAAATCACTTCCTTATTTACAGTAGGTATTATTCCACCCCCACCCCCTTCTTGTAAGATGACGAAACGAAGTCCAGAGAAAGATGAGGAAACTAAGTCCAACTAGAAACATATAGCAATTATGCTCCTTCCTCAAAAGGAAGAAAGCATCATGGTGTTGATTAGTACTATGTGCCACTTGTAATTTTGGTAATTTGCTTTCAAGCCTTGAATACATCTGGGAAGTCTTTGGCTGGCATTTTTCTTATCTTTTAAACTTGACCACATTCTTGACCACAGCTCCTGACTTTACTTCTTGTAATTATCCTGGGGGTCTCAGCCATTATCTGGTGAATAGGGACATGATTATGTATTAATTATACTGTATGAATTTTCAAAACATATCAGGAAGTCTGAGATTCTGGATGGTATTGATTATACTGTGCAAACCATTTTTTAAAATATATGAACTATTTTGTAGTTGACATTTTGTTTCAGAAGCCAGAAAGTCTGCAATAGGGTAGAATTTCTGTAGGGATATGACCACAAAAGCCCCATAGTTCCAGGATGCATTATTCCTTTATGTCACTCAATGTTCCCCTCACTTAACTACCTTTATGCTTCAATGACTGGCATAATTTTGTGGGAATAACAACAAAAAATAATTTTACTGGATCATTTGAACTTAACAGATGATCTGATCAGTGAAGAGAAATTGTCTCCTGTTCTGTACAAGGTACATTAACATTTATTTCCATCTAACTCATAAGCTTTTGAAAGATATCTCTATTTTCTCATATCCATTTTCTGCAGTTTTTCACACATGAAACATTCAACTAGTTGTTACTACAACTCAATTTAATATCAGTACTAATGGTCAGGATATTTTGAAAATGATTTACCACCTTTAAAGATGCTTTTTATGTTATTTAGAATAAATAGTGACAGTTTTATTAGTAACTATAGCAACCTGAAATTCTATTTAAAAATGTGACATTCCATTTCCTCAGAAGACATTTTAATTAAAACATACTCAAGTGTTTACTGAAATGAATATCTAATCTCACCATCATAGCAGGAGGGCATACACTATAGCTGTGTCTGAGTACATATCACTGAAAATGAATTGAATTGGGGAAAATGTGTTTTTTTTATTTCTGCTTAATATTTCACTAATTACACTTACCACTACCACCACTACCTATAAGTTAATTCTCCCACACTCTTGACTTACTGAATCTATAGAAGTTGCTCTTCCTTGAATACCAGCCACTGTTTCATACTTCTCCCTGATCCTGAAGCTTACAAGTCCACAAGGTAAACAAACATCTTTATATCTTAAAGACTCAACTCAGATATTCTTCTTTAAGGCTATTATACCATTTCCCTCTTGGGAAGAATTGCCCACTCCTCTAAGCACTCCTGGTGTTTTCTATATAGGTCACTAATATGTTTTATATGTGTTTAATTCTGTTTCCTCTTCACTGAGTCAGTATGTCTCAAGGGCAGAGCTGCATTTGCCTCCTTGCATTGAGTTCTAGCACTCAGAATCATAGGCTCTCAATAGTAGAATAATGCCTGATGTATATACATGCATGCAAGAATGAATGAGAATGAACCAAATCACAGAAGGTAATAATTTACAAAGACACATGTTTGAGAGATCTCATGAGAAGAATGAATGTTATGTATCTATATAGAAACTCTGTGTGTGTGTGTGTGTGTGTGTGTGTGTGTGTGTGTGTACTTAGAGATCTTGAAGGGGTTCATTAAAGTATAGTAATGGTTACATTATGGTGTTAAAATGTTATGCTTTTTTTCTTTTAATTTTTGAAATTTATTTGAATTTCTAAGTTAATCATATTACTTTAAAAAATCTATTCCTTAAAGGAAAATATATTAGCAAAAATTCATATTAAATAAAAATATGTTAATAAAATGCACATAAATACTGTGACTGAATGATTCAAAATGATAATAATATTTTCCTAGGTGAAAGTACTATAGTTATCATTTTTCCTCTTTTTTATTTTTATTTATTCTTAATTTTTTTAAATGTTTATTCATTTTTTTTGAGAGAAAGAGAGAGAGACAGAGCATGAATGGGGGAGCAGCAGAGAGAGAGGGAGACACAGAATCTGAAGCAGGCTCCAGTCTCTGTGCCATCATCACAGAGCTCAACGCAGGGCTTGAACTCATGAATGGTGAGATCATGACCTGAGCCAAAGTCGAAGGCTTAACTGACTGAGCCACCCAGGCGCCCCTTCCTCTTTTTTAAAATATGTATTTTGTAAATAATTGTCCAAGCATGACATTTTTTCACAATGGAAAAAAAGGTAAGCTTTAAAATTAACAACAGGGAAAAAAAAATAAATGAAATCCTTTGCCATGTCTCTAATTGCTTACTTCCAAGATTTTTAAAAAGGGTAAAGTGTAATGTCAGGTAAAACAGGAAGTATTGCACACCAATAGTCCAGATGATTTTATAGATTCTAACAATGAAGACACTAATAGATAATGATGACAAGCATCTATATATAATGGGACTTCTGTTTCACACATAAGTGGCTAAGTGAATTGATAAACCATTCTCACTACAGTCGAACTATATCCTAAATAGAACACTTTCCATGAGGCATAGTTGACTTCACAAGAGTAAAGAGATCTTTGATTATTCTCCTCATAATGAAATAAATGTGATCTGGTGCTGGGACAATACATGCCCACATTAAAATGGGTCGTTCTGAGAGTTTTCCAATGATAACAATGCTGGCAGGATATTCAGTCTTAGATGGGATGGAGCAGAAAAACAGAGTCTGTGACTTGCCCACTGATGATGGTCAGCAGGCGGCTGATCTCAGTTTGGACACTAGTAAATCCAGAATTAAATCTTCTCTGGAAGACATGTTTCCCAAATTGTTCTGTGTTAGATTCTCAATAGATAAAGTCAACCAATGATCACCAAATGTGAAAGAAGTCAAAGTGCATAAGTCAGAGTCAGATGAAACAATGAGTGAAAAGATCTAAATATTCACTTACGAAGACATGGAATTACAAATATTAGAACAGTTACATATGAGTTGTTTTAAACATTTAGTCTGCGTAATATATATAAGGAAAAAAAATAATTAGAAATAAACTTCCAGGAATAACCATAGATGATTTTGAAATAAAAAAGAAGCACTAGTAGGTGAAATAGTGGATGAGAAAGAGACAAAAAGGTAATTTGTAAACTCTAATATGGATATATGACCAAAATACATCACAGAATTAAGGGCATGAATATATTTTTATAATATTAAGAAATATGGAAGGCAGAATGAGAGAGATATTCTGATTGGAATATCAGAAGCAAAGAAAAAAGTGAAAGTAAAACAATCTAAAGGCTATACCCAACATGTATTAACCAAAACATTTAAAAAGATAATGGTTGTGAGTTCTGAACAAAAATAACAACATACCTATCCAGAAGGCACATTTTATCCCAAGCAAGATAAAATAACTTATAAAGAACAATGGTAAAAATCAAGGAAGTTTTCTCAATAAGAATAAAAATGCAAGCCAGAGACAGTGAAATAAAATGTTTAAAGTATACAGAGAAAATTACTGTCAGTATAGAAATACATAAATAACAACACTACCTTTAAAAATAGGAAGCTGTGGGGGCGCCTGGGTGGCGCAGTCGGTTGAGCGTCCGACTTCAGCCAGGTCACGATCTCGCGGTCCGTGAGTTCGAGCCCCGCGTCAGGCTCTGGGCTGATGGCTCAGAGCCTGGAGCCTGTTTCCGATTCTGTGCCTCCCTCTCTCTCTGCCCCTTCCCCATTCATGCTCTGTCTCTCTCTGTCCCAAAAATAAATAAAAACGTTGGAAAAAAAATTAAAAAAAAATAGGAAGCTGTGGTGACTTTATACATAAAGCAAAAGTTAAAAATAGGAAACTAAAAAAGCATATTAAACATAAAATAAATGACCTGAAGAAAACCAAAAATTTTGATTGTAATGAATATAACTTGGTTAAATTCTGTATTAATAGAAAAAGCCTCACAAGTGATTTTTTGTTTGCTTTTGTTTTTTTACTACTAAATAGTTTATGAATATGAGATAATTCCTTAACCTGATGCAATACACAAAAATAGTCTCTCCCTCTATACCATCTGTTATTAAGATCAAATCATGAGGCACAATCCCTTCCTGTTCATGAAATTGATATTTATGCAAATTATTACCCTGTTTTGCTACCTTCTAGCTTTAAGAGAATGAATTGAGGACCACAACACCTGCTTTATCCTTCCCCCAATCTCCACTTATTTTCTGAAGGTCACCAATGTGTGCTTTATACATTCTCAAAGATATTCTCTCAATTTCTTCTACTTGTTTCCACCTGGATGTGAAGCTCTCATACACACTAATGATGTGTCAGTTCTCATGGTCTCAGAGTTGCAGTTTGATCTTCACAGAAATTGAAATAAAACTCCTGACTACTCAAGATCACATTTTATCTCCAAAACCCTGAGACAGCACTATATATTCCCTGTATTTCCCAAATCCCTTTGAAAATGTTTCCCTTCACTTTTTAATTATGGTTCTCTTGTTAGGGATTTCAAAACTAGTAAATGGAAGCAAGTTTGAGCATAATCATCTTGTACTCTCCTTCTCCCCACCTAATCCATCACTTCCTCTAGGTACCACACACAAAAATGTCCTCTCTCCCCCTAACACTACACTGTGTCTGGTTCTTAACTGTATATCAGTTAAAAACAAGAAAGTTAAACAGTGATAATGTTCAATACTTTCAGCTACTTGTATGTCATGAGAACTGCCAGAATGATCAGAACACCCAGTCAGTATGACATATGTATATACCTGCTGAGGCATATAATGGCAATACTAATAGCATTACAAAGTTATATTTCGTCTTATGGTGGCTTGAGCAGGTTGAAATGTCTTACTCTGCATAGTTTTCTTCTTGTCACTGTTTATGGTTCAATATCTACCCTCCAAGGTGCTGTCAAAACTGAGAACTCGGAAGTTTTTGATATTTTGATGGCAAAATGATTGATAGTCCCAGTTTTTTAAAAAAGTTACAGTTTAATATTATCTGCAGAAGTGGAAGCCTTTACTAGTTGAGTCAATTTTATAGTTTTATATTTTTGTAGAAATAAAAGTCTTTTAACACTCAAAATGGCCACTGGCCCTTTTTTCAATGTCAGTCTAACGCATGATAAATAATTTTTTGATTCCTAGTGTCATGGAGGATGATAAGTTATAAAATGTCTGGACATTAGCTAGTATTAAAAGCCTCACATGGGCTATTGCCATTGTATTGACTTGTGTTATAAGCAATTGTGGGAACTAGGCATGTCTGCTTACCTTTTTCTGCGAAGTGATTGGGAGGAAGGCAGGAAATAGGAGCAAGTTTCTCACATTGCAGCATTTCAAGTTCTAATGTAACCTCAAATGTGATACCCAGCTACCCTTCATGCTTCCCCTTTTTCTTCTCTACTAAGATGAGTTAACTCTATTACCACTCCTTATCCAGTTCCATGATTACACAAGCATGAAGAAAAAGACAACACATATTCTGTTTGCACTTGTTCTTCATTTATATTTTAACAACTAAAAATTGGCCATTGCTTAAGTTTAGTAGCTAAGTGTAAAATTTTTAAATGAACATAAAAAAAATGGAAAAGGTCGCACGAGATAATGGAAAAGATATAGATACATACAGTCCTAGCCAATCCCCTCCTGTTCTAATTTTCAAGGTATAAATCCTGGGGTAGTAAAAAGAAAATTCTTATTTTTGCCATTAGATAGGACACAAACCTTTAAGAGAAGTTGAAAACGTCATCACCTCCTCTACCTAACTCCGAAGAGCCGCAGTAAGATTTTTATTAAATCATATTCCTCTGCAAAAATCTGCTTATGTTGAGTATCAGAGCCCAAACATAAAACACGATTCCTAACATTTAGAAATGGGGTTACTTATATGCCATTAGTACTTAATGCACACTGAGTTCTCTGTTCAGAAGTGGAGAGAAATTTGCACTGATCACTCACAGTGTTACATACCATTCTTGCACATGACATTCTGTATAGCATTTAAAAATTTACAAGTATATTAATATCTATGTAAGTTTTTGCATTCTCAGTAGAAGGTATTTTTGCTTTGTTTTATCCAGTTAAGGTAACAGATATGCAGAAGCCCTAAATAATTGGCAAATCACAGATAGCTAGAAAAGGGGAACTAAAATTAAGATTCTCTAATTTCAACTCTAATTTTTTTTTCTATTTGCGATATTATTTTGTAATTACGGAATAATTTTTAGCCATGAAGATAAAATGGTTAACAAGGTCATATGATTATTAAAACTCATTCATTCTAAGTGGAAAATTACAGAGAAAATCATACTGAGCTTTGAACCTTAATTTTTTCCCCAAAAGCCTACATTCAAAAAAAAAAAAAAAAAACAGGAAAACTAAACGAAGACACTTATTGGAAGAAATTTAATAATTATTGTTATTAATTTATTAATTAATGCATTGTGAATTATTTATAGGTAAAATTATATGATTTAGTAGATTTGTTTTAAACTATACAAGCCAAAAAAGTGTGTCAGGAAGATAAATAAAATGAAATAGTAGAGGTTTATATAATTATATATGATTGAAGTTCGGCAATGGGTACAAGGGAGATTATTTTATTACTTTAATGGATTCATGTTTGGAAAATTTCCATAATAAAATGCTTTGAAACCAAAAGTGGTGCAAATCTATGCCAATGAACTTGAAGACTTAGGTAAAATGAACAATATTCTAAAACATACCTTATCAAACCTAATTTTTAAGAAATACATATTTTAATAGATGTATAACCATTAGAAAATTAAGTCAATAACTAAAAATCTATACTTATACACAAACACATCTAAAAGTACTGACCTTAGGTATTTTTCCCAGTGAGGTGTATATATTCACAAAACAGATCATTTTAATTGCATGCAAATACTTTCAAAGAATGATAAAGTGATTGTATTCTCTATCTCACATTATGAAGCTAGTATAGCATTGATACCAAAACCAGAAAGGACAATAAAATAAAGAAAAATTGGATATTCATCTCACATATTATCATGGATGTAAAATTCTTAATAAAATAGAAGCAAATTTTATTTATCAATGCATTAATACAAGTAATGCAAAAGAGTTTACCATCAGAAAAGTCTTCATATGCTTTGCTTTAGTCATCATAAGAGAAAATACAATAATCTTAATTTAAAAGTGAAGAAATAGCATTAAGCATAGATTAAATATGTTTTTGTAATAAAAAATAATAATAAACTCTCAGGACACTAGGAATAGAAGATAATCCCTTAAGTTGATAAATGCTTCTATACAAGCTCATATCAAGCATCATACTCATGGTGAAACATTAAGACAATCTCTTCTGTATAAAAACAAGAACAGTATACCATGATCAACACTTTTACTCAATATGTTTCTAGAAGTCCTAACCAAATGCAGTAATATAAGAGAAGTAATTTTATGATGATTGAAAAGGAAAGGTAAAATCATCCCATATCATAGATGACATGATTGCCTAACTAGAAAACTCACACAAATCTACAAATTATGACACTTAGTTTAAAAAGGGCTCTTAGTTTTTCTATGAGAAAGGTTGTGCCGTGGTTTGCAAAGCCAAGGATATTTAATAATTGGCCTTTAATAATTTGTTTAACATTTATTCATTTTCGAGAGCAAGAGAGACAGAATGTGTGTGTGGGGGGGGGCGGTCAGAAAGAGAGGAAGACACAGAGCAAGTTCTAGACTCTAAGCTGTCAGCACAGAGCCTGATGTGGGACTTAAACCCACAAACTGCGAGATCACGAGCTGAGCTGAATTTGGACGCTTAACTGACTGAGCCACCCAGGTGCCTACTAACTGGCTTTTTATAAAAAAAAAAAAAAAATTGCCTACTCCTGACTTAGATCTCCAAATAAAATCTATTCACAACCCAAGCAATTAGAAATGTAATTTATAAACGCCATTTACAAAAATTAATATACAGAGTAGGACTAATGTATGAAAGAAGTAAGACTTTTGTACAGAAAATTATAAAACATTTTTGAAAGTTTTTTCAAATTTTAGCATGTAAAAAAATATAAAGAATGTAGACTGGTGCAGCCTCTCTGGAAAACAGTATGGAGGTTGCTCAAAATAGAACTACCCTACAACCTAGCAATGCACTACTAGGTATTTACTCAAAGGATACAAAAATGCTGACTTAATGGGATAAATGAACCCCTGTGTTTAAAGCAGCACTATCAACAAAAGCCAAATTATGGAAAAAGCCCAAATGTCCGTTAACTGATGAATGGATGAAGAAGTGGTATATATGTACAATGGAATAGTACTCAGCCATAAAAAAGAGTGAAATCTTGCAATTTGCAATGATGTGAATGGAGCTAGAGAGTATTAAGCTAAGCAAAAAAAAAAAAAAAAAAATCAGAGAAATGCAAATATGATATGATTTCATCCATATATGAAATTTAAGAAACAAAACAAATGAACGTGGTGTTGGGGGGGGAGAGAAAGGCAAACCATAAAACATACTCTTAACTATAGAAAACAAAATAAGGTTTGATGGAGGGGCACAGGATGGGCTAAATGGGTGATGGGCATTAAGGAGGGCACTTGTAGTGATGAGCACTGGATGTTGTACATAAGTGATGACTCACTAAACTCTACTCCTGAAACCAATATTACACTGTATGTTAACTAACTGGAATTTAAATAAAAACGAGAGGGGAGGGGGAGAGAAAGAGAGAGAGACAGACAACCCCTATGAAGCAGTTAAAAAAAAGTTACATATTTCAGTAGAAAATGGGTAAGAGCACAGGAAATACAAATGGCCTGTGAATATAAAAATATTTGTATATCATTAGGAATTAGGGAATTGCATATTTAAACCATAAGGATATACTATCTCATACCTATCAGACTGGTAAAACTTAAAATTTGACTATGTCAAGTATTGGTGGAAAATATAGATCAAATAACGTTCTAATATTCTGGTACAATCTCTGTGGAGAAAAATTTTAAAATACCTACTCATTTTAAGATATAAATAATCAATGCCACAGCAATTTTACCACTGGGAATTTATTCTGTAGAAACTTTTGTTCATTTGCAAAAGACAGGTTTGTACTAGAACATAAGCTTCGGGAGAATGGGGAACTAATTTCCTTTTGTATCCTTGATGATTAATAAATATTTCTTGAGTGAATGAATGAAATAAAATTGGTTACCAACTAAATGTCAACCAACAGGACAATGGATTTATCTTGGTATAGTCGTAAGTAAAAAATCTATACAAAAGGCAAATAAATGAACTAGGTCCACATGAATCAACATGATGAGTCCTAAAGGTATAATACCGAATAAAAAACAAGTTGCAGAAAGATACATACAGCACAAATATATAATACTAAATCTTAAAATGGCACTATACATTATTTAGAGACGGGAACATAGTGCAAGTGTAAAGACATTTATGGATCTGGTTTTCTCTGAAGTTTAAGAAGGGGAGGAGAGGGGCACCTGGGTAGTTCAGTCGGTTGAGCGTCCGACTTCAGCTCAGGTCATGATCCCCAGTTCGTGGGTTCAAGCCCCCATCAGGCTCTGTGCTGACAGCTCAGAGCCTGGAGCCTGCTTCGGATTCTGTGTCTCCCTCTCTCTCTGCCCCTCCCTGCTCATGAGCTGTCTCTCTGTCAAAAACAAATAAACATTTTTTAAAAAATTAAAAAAGAAAGAAGGGGAGGAGAGGAGGAGAACATAATTAACTTCCAAGGTTTCTTAATGCTTTATATTTTATTGTAGGTGACAAGAACATGAATATTCACCATATTATTTTATAAACTTTTTTCATAAGTCTAATATAATTGTTAAAAATAGGGATGCCTGGGTGGCTCAGTTGGTTAAGTGTTTGGCTCTGGATTTCAGCTCAGGTTATGATCTCACGGTTCATGAGATCGAGCCCTGCATCGGGCTCTACACTGATAGCACAGAGCTTGCTTGGGAATCTCTCTCTCCCTCTCTCTCTCTCTGCCCCTTCCCCGTCTCTCTCTCTGCCCCTTCCCTGTCTCTTTCTCTCTCTCTCTCTCTCTCTCTCTCTCTCTTTCTCTCTCTCTCTCTCTCTCACACACACACACACACACACACACACACACACAATATAAAGAAACTTAAAAATACTTTCAAGTATTTAAAGAATAGCAATGAAGTATTCTGGAAACAAGGAGAAGAACAGGTTATAGGAAAACTGAACTATGTTATTTATTTGGTACAAGATGAAATGCAAAAACAGAAGGCTTTTTTCCCCTTTTTTTGCTATGACCTGTATCCCTGAGAATAACTGCTAATGGAAATCAACTTTATAAGAATGCAATCTGAGTTTAGGAAATTAAATGGTAGTTTACTCATAAAGGATCATGAATGCTAAGTAAAACGTTTAAATCCATTTCTGAAAACAGTGCATATTTTCTAGCAAGCAGATGATGCACTCAAATGAACATTTCAGAATGATGTGCCTAAAATGCAGTGCCTAAAATATAAAGGGAAAACTATATGGAGAACCTTAAGATAGTTTAAGTGTTATTTTATGAAAATATGAACATATACCAAAAAATAAGACTTTATAAACAATATTGAGGGAAATAGAAAAGCTAAAGATGAGCTGTAGTTTTCACATTGAATTGAACTGTGGACAAAAGATAGCAGAATTATCTGGACAGTAGGCAGCCTGAGAGAAAAGTTCACAATGTCATTCAAAAAAAAAAAAAAATGAATTGGTTATGTACGTGTTGAGTTTGAATTTCCCTAACTTACAGAGAGCAAGATAGATTCAGGTAGGTATCATGATTCAGGAGTACCACAAGGAACCACTGTACCTACCCCTTTATTTCTCTTTTAGTTGATGGCTGATAATGTTAACTTATTATGTGAGAAGAATCATCCTATAGGCTTTGTATTTGATTCTTCCATTGTCCTCTGAGGTAGGCTGCCTTAAATTACCACAAACTGGGTGGTTTAAACAACAGAAATGTATTGCCTCAGAGTTTTGGAAGCTAGAAGTCTGGGATCAAAACGCCACAGGTTTGGTTCCTTCTGAGGGCTCTGAGGGAAAATCTGTTCCATGCCTCTCTCCCAACTTCTGGTATTTGTTGGCAGTTGTTCGTGTGCCTTGGCTTGCAGATGTCAGTCTTCATATTTAGTGTTCTTACTGCGTGCATGTCTGTGTCCAAATTTCCCCTTCTCATAAAGATGCCAATCATTGCATTAGGGTTCCACCCTATTCTAGTATGACATCATTTAACTAATTACATCTATATATGACTCTATATCCAAATAGGGTAATATTTTGAAGTACTAGAGGTTAGAACTTAAACATATGAGTATTTGAGGGACAAAATTCAAGCTATAAAATGTAGGCATTATTTTCAACCCTAATTTTTACAGATGAGTAAACTGAGGAGGAGAAGGGTTAAGTCAATTTCAAAGGCCACCCAGGTAGAAAGTGAGGCAGTTAAAATGTGCATTTAAGCAGCCTGGCTTCATATGCCACTCTCTAATTTAGAGGTTAGAGTTATTTTGAAAATAGCTTTTGACAGCAACGTGTCTTACTTGGTGTATACAAAACACAGTAAGAATGTTTAACTTCAGGGAGAGTGATAAATGTGGCTTTAAGAAGTGTAAGTAAAGCATGTGAACAGTAGGTACGGAGGGTAAGGATGAAAAGATGGATACAAATGCAGAAATATGACTCTCTGGAAGATTAACTTTGCCAATAGTCATTTACCCCAGGCCTTCCCTGAATCTGCTAGTTTCTTCATAAATCATTAAAGTCAACGGGAAGATTGCAGATAAGGATGTGAGAAGCAGCACAAGTCTTGAGAAAATTAGAGATATTTGAAGTGGTCTTTGTCTAACTCAGTTTGTTTTAACTATAATATCTTAAACTTACAGACCAAAATGTAGGTATTTCTAAAGGTCTACCCCTATTTCAGGCTCCCATTGTTACTTATTCCAGATGTTTCCAAATGTTTGTGTTCTAGATAATGCTGTGAGAAGCATCCTTGCTACTCTATCATATTTTCCTTTCCACATTATTTTCTTAAAATAAACTCCTAGACATGCAATTGCTTAAATTGTACATAACCTCCTAGACTCTTGAATAAGTTTCCCAAATGTCCTCAATATTCCTAGGACAATGGAATATATTATATATATACATATATATATACACATATATATACATATATATATACACATATATATATACATATGTATATACATATATATATGTATATATAATATAAAACACTCTGCCCTCTGTCCCAATACCATTTTTAAAACATTTTTTTCCATGTTGATTCATTTTTGAGAGAGAGAGAGAGAGAGAGCATGAGCAGGGGAGAGGGAGAGAGAGGGAGACACAGAATCCGAAGCAGGCTCCAGGCTCTGAGCTGTCAGCACAGAGCCCATCGCAGGCCCGAACTCACAAGCCCCAGATGGTACTCACAAACCATGAGATCATGACCTGAACTGATGTCAGACACTTAACCAACTGAGCCGCCCAGGGGCCCCTATCCCAATACCCGTTAGCATCCTTATCTCTGTCATCAAAGTCATTTTCCCATCATGTGGGTTTACTTATGGCTCCCTGAACTGCCATATGCTTTCATATATCCCTTCACTATATGATAAAATCATAGTTTTCTTTCTGAGTCCAATTCACTGTTACTGCTTTTGGAGGAAACTTTCTAATTTTCACGGCAATATTAACCTATCCTTCCTCCGTGCTTCCTTTGCAGTTGCCTGGGATCATGACCACAGTTATCACATGGTACTGGTCAGCTGTCTTTCTGCCAGATAAGTTGCTAGCTCCTTATAAACAGGGACCGTGTCTTTTCCTCTTTATAGCTTCAGCAAGGACTAGTGTGAGTAATGTATGATCAGATTTTGGTAAATGTTTTTGAGCGAGTGAAAGAATATATTCTAGTTTCCCAAGATGGACCTAAATTCTCTGCCCCAGTTGTTGTTATCCCCTTAGGCAGTAAACCATTCTGAGAACTGCTGACTCTGGTAAATCTCAATTCCAAATTATTTGAGATAAAATTCAAAAAGTTGAATAGATTTATAGAAAGAACCATGTTGGGGATTAAATACGGATTTAATTCACATTTTATTAGTGGCTGTATAAATGGTTTCATTACCATTTTAATCATGTTTACTCTTAGAGCAATGTCAAAAATAGACGAATTGCATGTATACTGAAAGGAAAACAACAGATTTCAAAATTGTTTTTCATGAAAGGATAAGAATTAAAAAGCACTCCTGAGATCAAACTACTATAGAATATTAAACATATTGTATGGCAGTCTCTTTCTTTAAAAGACATGTATATTTAAACACACATTTTAGAAGTCTGCAACTGACTCAGATTGTTCAAAAGCCAATGTGAGCAGCTTTTTAATCTGCTAGTATTTGTATTCACCACAGGTCAGGAAATTTTTACACATTAACTTCAAAAGTAACTTTGTTGCTTTCTGTGGACTGTCTGTTTTAACTTCCTTCACAGCCTGATCACGCAGACTTTCATCGATGTTTGGTACCCATTGTTTCTGAATGCAACCCCATGAACACTTACATATCCTTTATATCACCTTCACTGGGAACTTTATTCCCTGCTTGGGCATTAACAATCCAATCTTTGTAAATGTGAGATTGAAATTACCAATATCTCCCATGATACACATCTGCTCTCTGCCTGGAAATTTTGTAGAGTTCCATAAACCAAAAAAAGTCTTTATTTATAGGAATATGACAGCATAGCAGGTATGTTGGGAAATCATTTTCTAACAGCAAGATTTTGTACATAACCTAAGGAGGTGATCATAAATTCAAATTTTGTAAAGGAGTAGGCAATGCGGATCTTGGTGAAAGCCCCATCTAGGGCGTTCTGCAACTTATCTATTCCAGAAGATTTTTTGCCATGCCAGATAGAAAGAATGAAGCTCAGGGTCCCACATTTCAGTTTGTTATGAAAGCAAATATTTTCAAATTGTTGTTAAGTTAATTCAATATTTTTTAAACCTTGTGTGGGCCAAAAAGAAAAAAAAATGCCTCCAGGCAGGATGTAATAAGGTGGCATTCAGTTTGCAACCTTTGTGGCATAAATTGTGTCAAAAATTCTGCTCCTGCGAGTAAAGGCTCTAATTCCTAATCCAATGTGCTGTCGGGGATCAGAAAAGTTCCAACTTGAAGCATTCAAGTTAGGAACATGATCTAGTCCCAGATCTGATTATTTGCAGCTATCTGGAGATAGGAAGTGTGAATTTGCTATAGGAATCTTTTGGAAGTGTTTAAAGTGTGTTTTAGAAGTGGAAAATTCCAATAAAAAGGGGGTTTTGCTATGGATATTTAACATGGTAGGTGGGAAACATTGACAAAAAAATCAGTGAGGCAATTTCAACATGATCTAAATTGTCAATTCTCCCAGCCCTTGCTTCACTTGTTATGGCTTATGTTTATCTTTCCCAAATTGTATGGTTATACTTTAATTGGAAAAGAGAAAAATGAACTCATATTCTTATGAGTTCACCTCAGTTTAATCATCAGTGACATTGTTTCTTAACACTAATAAGTATAGTCTTTAAAAATTAACCTTTCTCTAAAAGAGAAAGATGTTGATATTTTTAAATATCATTTTTCTGTTATAATAATGAATAAAATTTCATTGCAGAAAATATGAAAATAAATAAATTAATAAAAGAAATTCTTCTTATTATCAACCCATATTTTCTTGCTAATCTTATCCCTTTATTTGTCCAAAATAAATTTAGGATCACTGACGTTAAGTTACATTGTTAATGTTTCCTCAGGTTCTTCATTATATACCTTCTACTGGGTACATTGTGATAACTTACATCTCTGTAGAAAATTAGCCATGACATGAAGTATTTCTAATTTATGAAAATGCTATTGGAAATTATAATCTCTTATAATTTAAAAATATTTTAAGTGATTATATTTTTCTAATTCTAAATTTTGTGCATCTGTGTTTTCTCTAACATATTTCTTTATTAATGTTATGAGTATACTTAAAGCCTAGATGTCATGATTTATTTAATAATAACAATAAATAAAATTATTTATCAGTATTTTTACAATATTTATATACTAATTAATTATTGTGAGCAATTTAGATAGTGCAAAAGTAATGGTAGGTGGAATTATTGTGCCTTAGGCACTGACACCCAACTGTACTAGCAATTATTATTGCATTTGACCATGCACTTGCAGAAAAAGTCAGTTGTGCTTAAAACTAAAACAGTAAAAATTATTATTTTTATTAAATGTTGACTTTTTTTTTTTTTAACGTTTATTTATTTTTGAGACAGAGAGAGACAGAGCATGAACGGGGGAGGGTCAGAGAGAGGGAGACACAGAATCTGAAACAGGCTCCAGGCTCTGAGCTGTCAGCACAGAGCCCGACGCGGGGCTCGATCTCACGGACCATGAGATCATGACCTGAGCCGAAGTCAGCCGCTTAACCGACTGAGCCACCCAGGCGCCCCAAATGTTGACTTTTTAATGTTCCATGTGATGAAGTGGGAAGTATGCATAAAGTACTTTTCCTAGAGGGGCACCTGGATGGTTCAGTTGGTTAAACAGCCGACTTCAGCTCCAGTCATTATCTCACAGTTCCTGAGTTCGAGCCCCATATTGGGCTCTCTGCTCTCAGTGCAGAGAGCCTGCTTTGGATCCTCTGTCTCTGCCCTGCCCCTCTCCCTCTTTCTTTCTCAAAAATAAATATAAACATAAAAAACAAGTGCTTTTGCTACATAACTAAAGTGTGGTTGAACCAGAAAAAAAAAAAAGAAACTTGTATATTTTTTGAGTTGAGAGCTGAAACTAGCTGCCTTTTTCATGAAACAACATTTTTACTTGAAAGAACTGGCAGATAAACCACGGTTATTCAGACTTGGGTAATTGGCAGACATTTGCTTGAAAATGAACAGAGTGAGCCTGTCACTTCAAGAAAACAACCGACAGTATTTGTTGCCAAAGATTAAATTGGATTCTCCAAGTAAAACTTAGAACTTTGGAAAACTGCTATTTTAGATGGCATGTCAAAGTGTTCCCCTGATAAGAGAGATGCTTGAGCAGATACCTGAATGAAGCAAAAATACAAGTTATGGTACTCTCTAGGAGGAAAGCTTTCCAGCCATATGGGTGGCTCAAATAAGTGCATTATAATATGTATTCTCAGTTGTAGAAAATATAAATTGTACACATCTCTTGAAGATCAGCAGCACATCTGTGCATGTTTGTGGTACCCCAGTGATCCACAACACTGACTGAAAATCAGTTTTGATAGGATAAAAACTACTTTCTGTTTTTGCATTTACTATGGCCACACCTAATTCTGTATTGATGGGTCTCAGAGTAGCAGTTAAGTTAGGTGGTCAGTACATCAGCACTGGGTCTGCTTCCACTTGATTACCAGGCATTCATTTCTATTCTGATGTTGCTCTACTCAGAGCTGTCACTGGGTGATAAGCTATCATCTGATCTCAGACTTCTTGAACTTCCCGTCGATTAAGCCATGTATAAATCGTCTTGAATTATGGGATCAAATATACTATCCTCTTGCAGAATTTCCCTTTTGTGCCTTTTGTCTTTGCAATTTAAACATATGTGAATAAGAGGAGGACTAGGGACCAGCAAGTTACAAAATTCTTATTAAATGCCAGGTATTCAATAGATACTTTGCATATCTTATCTACTTAACAACTCATGAAGTATTATTAGTTCCACTTTGCAAATGAGAAACTGAGATAGACTAAACTTAAGGAACATGTACAAGACAATTCTGATTGTGGCAGATGGAAAAATATGAATCCAGGTAAGATTGACTCTTAAATCCTATCCTCTTTCTAGCTTTCTTTCTTCATAAAACTGTGAGCTTCTTCTAAAGAAAATAATCCGCTTATACTATCTCCATGTTTAAAATTGTTAGATGTCAATGTCTCTTCTACTGTCTTTGGGACTAAAACTAAACTTACAACATGTTTTACATCCCCTTTCAGAACCTAGCCCTCACCTGCCCCTGACTGGCTGGGAATCTCTCCTCATGTACCATATTCAAAAATATGAAGCATATTTATCTTCCTCTAATGTGCCCATGTTCTCACTCATGTCTTGGCCTTTGTTATCAATTGAATGGGTTCAGTTATAAAAACCAAAAAGTCCTAATTGAGTGATTTAAAGGTAATATTCCTTTCAAGTCTTAGGTGTGAAGTCCAAATAGCTCTTTTTAATGGAAAAAAGAATCAAGCAGCCTTTTTAAGACCAACTCATACTTCAATCTTTTCATAAGACAGGAACAATATATTTGATTACAATTACTAATTCTATAGTATTTGTCCAGAGTAGTGCTGTTCAGTAGAACATTCCATAATGACATGAATACTCTCTACCTGCACTGTGCAGTCAAGTATCTGCATGTGGCTTTTGGACACTTGAAGTCTAGCTATTGTGATCAAGAAAAGGAATTTGAATTGTATTTAATCTTCAATTTAAAGAGCCAATGTAGTTAGTCACTTTCCCATTGCATAGTGCAAATCTAAGGAAGTATAGGAAAAACAACATAAGAAAACACTGATAAGAGGCAGCAGCATATGTATAAAAAAAAAAAAATTCAGTTCATTCCTTACACCCTTGCTTCTATTCTAGTCATGGAAAGTCCACATACTCTCTTTACTTGACCTTTTATATCCCCTGATGAAAAACAAGCCATATTTAGTTTAGAGCACCTTATATTAGCAAAGTTAATTACTATTTCAAATAAATAATGATGTAGAAAAGACACCATTTTTTTCTCAACATTTTTTTAAGATACTTATATTGGAGGAAAATCTGGTTGAGTTGGGATATAATTTAAAACAGCACTGTACATTACAAAATCATGGATTTGATGGTTAATTTTATGTATCTTATTGGAGAGTGTTATGGGGTGAAATTAACCTTTAAATCTGTAAACTTTGAGTAACCACATTGCCTTCCATAGTGTGGGTGGGCCTTACCTAATCAGTCAAAGGCCAGAATAGAACAAAACATTGCCCTCCCTAAGCAAAAGGGAGAGACCTTTCCTGGGTCTCTGACTGTTGACCTTTAGACTGTAACTGCATCATTGGGTCTCCTGTGTCTTAAGCCAGCCCCCACACACTGCAACTTTGAATTTGTCAGTCTCCATTATTGTGTGAGCCAATTAATATAAGATAAATCCCTCTTTCGATGGATAGATATATAGATGCATAGGAAGATAGATAGATATACATATACGTCCTACTGGAGCTATTTCTGTGGAGAACCCTAACGCAATGGACTTTTAACACTTAAAATTTTCATTGGTGTGCCTTCTTCGATATTACCCTTCGATGTTTTCCTATCACCTGGGTGACTGTAGGCTTTCACCAGAGAAGTTAACAACAACAAAAACAAAATTATGGAAAAAGAAAAAAGTTTTAACTTCATGAAAAGATATTCAACAGAGGAAATATATATCACAGTACACTCAACAATGGATAATATTCGCATAGCCATGATAAGATAAACACTGATTACTGATTTAACTACAAATTATGATTTCCATATTGAGTGGAAGAAAGAGAATAGCAAGAATGCAAGGAAACTAACTCTTCCTCAGCCATAAAAGGAAGTCAATAGGTATTGTACAAAGGTACAAATTAAGAAATAAAGGCGTTAAAGAAGTGTTTGTCACTGGGGATTAACAGTAGAGGGTGTGATTTTCAATATTATGTATTTTTAAATTTTATGTCCATATTACTTTGATAAATATATTTTATATGAAAGCAAAAATAGGGAGGGTAGTCAATGGAGAGAAAAATGCAGCAGTCTATGAATCTAGTAAAACGGAATGTTACAATATGCCTGATGCAGCAATTATCCCAAAACCTAATCTTATTATAATTGCTGAATATATATGTAAAGAGTACTCTCTATGTAGAAATTGATTAAATGAGTTCTTTAGTTTGTAATCTCAAGCCATGGACTCTTCAGGCTGGAAAGCACCATAGAGATCATGTATTCATTTCTCATTGTTCTTTCTTTTCCATCTACCATTTCCTTTATATCACAAAGAGGTGGAAATGTGGAGATGTTACAGAACAGGGAAGGGGTATGCCACAGATTCTGTCATGGTTACCTGTCTGCAATTCATCAAGTGGGGCTAGCCAAAGTAGAGAATCTTAAATCTATGAGGAAAAATCAAATGATTTGCTTGATAAAGTATTATTAAAGTAAAAACGAAAGTTAGACTTTCTTATTAACTACATTTCTAAGCCCACTATTTTAAATATCAACAAATTTGAGTCATCCTCATTTTAAAGTCTTCCACAAATTTTCATGAAACTTAAGACTTTTAGGTCTTCAAAAACGGGGCTAGATTAGACAAATTAAGATGAATACCCACAACAGTTAACATAGCAGTCTTTCTTTTACCCTAGAGTAAGAAATGTTCAGAATTGGACTCTCTGGAACACGATGATGCATTTCTTTATCCTAAGAGATCTCTGACAAACTGTGCTTACAGCTGTTTTTATCATTAGACTAAGGAAATAATAGTCTTTCACTCCCAGAAGCATTTGCGCGCGCGCGCGCGTGTGTGTGTGTGTGTGTGTGTGTGTGTGTGTGATATCATGGCTACTCATTTATCTTTCTTTTCAGTTGTAGTCAGATATACTAACATTATGATGGCATTACAAGTACACTAATAAATATTTTTGTAGGGTTTTAATCTTATTTCTCTTGCCTTTCTGCAGGTAAATCCTACTGCCTGCATTATACACCTATAGAAGAACACTAAGCAGGCCCTTGGGTTTGAGACTGCCCACATCCTCAAACAAGCATTTGGGGCAGAAATGAGGCATTGGATGTGGATTAGTTAAGGACACTCTCTACTCTGGAGCTGAGAAATCGGTGACAATTAGAAAGAATGACTGTTAAGGCATTACTAGATTCAAGATATAAGGATGAAGACAACAAAGGTTCCAAGTAGGGTGGAGATAAAGAAGATATGCTGTTGTTGAAGATGCAAATCAATCTATAAGATTAGATTACTAAAATATAATTTTCAACAATTTCTGTACATGGAAAATATTGAGATTTCCAAAGAAATTTCTTATTCATTATCTCATCATATCTTAAAACATCAATGAATCTTTTGAGGTGAGATATTGTCACTGAGCCAAAAGGCTTGGAAGGGATAAAAATTGACAACAGCTGGTTGGGTTGTATGTGCCAGAAGTGAAGAGATGCCTGACAAATTGCTTAACTATAAATCTGGAAGACAAATGTTGTAAGTTGACACAGAAAAATTTGAATTAAAAAATTTATGGAAAGTATAAGAATATGAAGTTTCCTGCCTTCCATGGTCACAGTGGATCTGAGTGATAGAAATATAGACCTCTCATGGATTTATTTGATATGTTCCAAAGGACGTTTGGCCTTTAAAAATATTAGATTTATTTGGTATCTTGTATTTGTACTGTTGATAAAGTACATTCCTAGACTAAATTACTAAAACTTAAAGTACTAATTATGCAGTTTAAAATTTTAATTAAGGTATGAAGAAAATTACATAATGTGGCTATAGAAATAAAAATTCTCAATTTTCTGTTTGAGTTTCTATCTTGATCAAAGGCTGTGGTCCTCCCTTTTTAAAAGTTTATCTTTTTGGCAATGAAGACCTTGAAGGACTTCTTAGACATCCCATTCTTATCCCAGTAATTCTGCACCTGCTCATTAAAGATCTCCTGGAATCCCATGCAGTGTCATGGAGACTACATTATGCTCTGGTGTGAGCTTAAGAGAAATTCTGAACAGAAGGTTGCAATGTTGATTTCTTCACCAGCAGAGAATTTTAAGAAGTCATTAATGGCATCATGTAGATTACCTTCCTGGAAAAATTTATGCACAAACATTAATTAGAAGAGCATAGAATTTTAAAACCTAGCTTTAAGTTCATTGTTAAATACCCTATAGCTTAAAAGCATAAACACCCAGGCCAACTGGATGTTGTGGCTATTGTCTGAATTAAGTAGAAGCGAGCCACTCTACTAGCAGTGTGAAACTCAGGGAGCTGACAGGTAATCACTGGCTATTTTTAGAATCTTTGTTCTATGATTTATCTTCTTCTTACTTGCATTGTAAATTGAGCTGTATTTGAACTACACTATTGGACACAGAGGAGTCACCCAGTTGACATAAAACAAAATAAATATATTTCTGCCACTGCAGCAGTTTTGAGGGTGCACTTGAATTTTTATAAAATGACAATAAATTCATCATGAAGACCGACATCTTGAAGTTTCACTACGCTACTTTCTAGTTATTGGTAAAATATTTCAGACTGAGCAAAAGCAGACAGACTTAGTAAAATGTTGTATTATGTGCCATATATGCTAAACTGCTGTACTGTATACAAAATGCTGTATGGAATTCTATTAAGATGCTAACAATGAGAATAAATCTTGGCCTAATAATAATAATAATAATAATAATTACCACTAATTGAAAAGTTACAATGCACTCAGAAATATACTGGGTTTTAAACAGTATATCTTCCTAGAAGATAATTTATTAACACTAACTATATATGTTTTGTGGTGTTACTATTGAATGCCTACTCGATCAGAGTACCTGCAGAAATAGACAGTACACTCAAATGGGTATCTGAGGAAATTCTGATGAAGGGCAGATTACAAGGCTTTAGAAAGGGTTGAAGAAACCAAAGGAAGAGGATGAGAGTCTAAGAATTAAAACAAAAGACTTGTCTCCTAAGAAGCAAAGACAGGAAGCAGTTACCAAAACCTGGAGATCCTACAACCTTTGGAAAGGAATTATGGGACAGCCCTGGCCTTCACTGGACAGATATAGCCACTACTGGTGTGCTGCAAGAGAAATGAATATCCAACCTAAATACCCTTTCTCTTCCAATCCTCTGAAAATGTTTCCCAGTTGGCAAACATCTGAGTGTGGCCGGAGGACGAGAGTCCAGATATACAATCTGTAGAGGCCAGCCTCCCATAGCACAGAACAGGCAAGAAAAAAACTTGAGGTAGATCTGGTGTAGCAAATGAAGACTATCTAGCACTGTGTTCCTGGTATCCTTTTAGGTTCAGTGATATTACATGTAAACACAGAAAAATACCTGCAAGCAAGGAGCATACATTCTAATGTGACAATGCATAAAATAAGTAAATATATATAGTACATATCAAGATGGTAAGGGCTATGGAGACACATAAGGCACCAAAAGAACAGAGTAAAGAATAGGAAGTACAGAAGTTGGGGAGAGACGTTTTAAATTTTAAATAGGGTGGTTAGGGAAGGTCTTACTGAGGAAGTGAGCCAAGACCCATCTCCCTATTTGGCAATCTAGGGAGTGCATATTTCAAGTAGAGGGATCAGCAAGCGTGAATCCCTAGGTGGGAACATGATAGGATGTTAGTGAAGTAGTAAAGGAGCAGAAGAAAGCCAGTGTGGTTGCTGAGAAACACTAAGGGGGAGCATGGAGTGGAATACGGCTGGCAAAGTAGTAGAAGCCTTGAAGGTCATGTAAAGAAATCCTGTTTTATTCTCAAAGCAAAGAGTAGTCCTTGAAGAATTGAAAGAAGTTGATGTGATTTCCAGATATACCTTCCAGAAAGATCATTCCAGCTGTAGTAAGGAGAAGTGAAAGGGATGTGTTGGTATGAGACGGTGAGGAAAGGGTGAGGAGGAAAAATGTAGGTGGTCCAGGTTGTTGCAGTCATGTAGATGTCAAATGATGGCAGTTTGGATAAAGATGGTGACATTACAGATGGATGGAAGCAAAAGCATTCAAAAGATATTTAAGACATAAAAGTAACAATTCATGGTAAAGCACTGGATATGGAAGGTTGTTTGGGAGAGGGAGGTCAGCTGTGTGCTACTTTTCATAAGACAGATATGATTGGCAAAGGATCATGCTTGGCTTTAGTTCAGCTTCAGATAGATTGAGGTTTTTTATCAGACACCCAGGAAAAGTTGTCAGGTAAACTATTGGTTTTGCTTTGGAGCTTAGAGAATAGGCTTGCATCAGATGTACAAATCTGTGACTCATGTAGCCATCACACTTCATGTGGTAACAAACACACACACA
Organism: Puma concolor; assembly: GCF_028749965.1. Taxonomy (NCBI): domain Eukaryota; kingdom Metazoa; phylum Chordata; class Mammalia; order Carnivora; family Felidae; genus Puma; species Puma concolor. The sequence goes on along the minus strand of NC_141673.1, from coordinate 37,539,598 downwards.
CACACACACACACACACACACACACGCACGCACACACACACACCATATGCAGAGTGGGGCATAGATGTAATTGGGTTGAGAATGTGGATGAAGTGATTAGAGACAGCGGTATAGAACCAAGTTTTGAAGAGCTTTTTTTTGAATAGCTTCAAATCTGATAGCAGATAGAGATGAAAAATCTTGAAAAGGAAGGGAGAAAAAAAGGCATATATATATGTGTATATATATACATACATATATATATATGCCTAAAATATGTATAAGCATAATTAAAAATGCATGACCTCATACTAGAATGAACTACACTTAATGTTATAATTATCAACCAGGCATGAGTAGTTATAAAACTACAACTAATATAAGGCTGTATCTATAGATGTGTTCAAATACTAATGTTATTTTCTCCTCAGTATTTTCAGAAAATTACCTCTTTTCTTCATGTCTACAAGTTTTCATCATAATCCTTCGTTGATTTTCTTTTCTAATTTTTTTTTAATTTTAATTCCAGTGTAGTTAACATACAGTGTTATATTAATTTCATGTGTACAATATAGTGATTCAGCAGTTTCATATATTACTCAGTGCTTGTCAAGACAAGCGCTTTTACTTCTTTTGAGTGTACCCTCAAGTGGAATTGCTAGATCCTATGGCAATTCAACATTTAATTTTTTTAGTAATTGTCATACTGTTTTCCACAGCAGCTGCACCATTTTACATTCCCAAGAATCCACAAGGCTTCCAATTTCTTCACATCCTTACAAACACTTGTTAGTTTCTGTTTCTCTTGGTAGTAGACATTCTAATGGATGTGGGGTGTTATCTCATTGTGGTTTTGATTTGGATTTCCTAATGATTTTTTTAATTTAAATTTTACTTAGTCAACATACAGTGTAATATTGGTTTCAGGAGCAGAATTCAGTGATTCATTTTACTCCTGCAACCATTCTGGAGAACAGTATGGAGGTTCCTCAAAACACTAAAAATAGAACTACCCTACAACCCAGTAATTGCACTATTAGGTATTTACCCAAAGGATACAAAAATACAGATTTGAAAGGGTGCAGGTCTCCCAATGTTCACAGCAGTGTTATCAACAATAGCCAAACTATGGAGAGAGCCCAAATGTCCACCAACTGATGAATGGATAAAGAAGATGTGATGTATATATATACAACGGAATATTACTCAGTCATCAAAAAGAATGAAATCTTGCCATTTGCAATGACATGGATGGAGCTAGAATGTATTATGCTAAGAGAAATAAGTCTGTCTTAGAAAGACAAATACCATATGATTTTGCTCAAATGTGGAAATTAAGAAACAAAAAAGATGAACATATAGGAAGCAGGGAGTGGGGGGGGGGGGGGGAAGAGAGGGAAACAAACCAAAAGAGACTCTTTTTTTTCCTGGACATTTCCAAATATTTGTTCTGAACCTAAATATCCATTCTTTTCTTTTGTAAAAATACTATATTGTATACCTGGAACCAATATTAAACTATATATGTTAACTAACTGGAATTTAAATAAAAACTTAAAAAAAAAACCCACATATTCCAATGTCTTCAATTCCAGCATTTTGGTTCCATCATATCTAAGAAAAGCATTTGGATTCCAGCATATCTAAGAAAAGGCAACCTGAAATTTCATCCTTTCTTTGTTCAAAAATAATGCTCATTTTTTTCTTCTTACCTTTTCCAAGGGATCTCCCAGACCTATTGTCCTTTAAACAGTCTACTGACAAATTTCCCTGTGTACTTTCAACCAGCTTAAAAAATAAGACAGCTCAAGAAGCAGTAAGTATAAAATTTTAAGCCAAGAGAGACTAGAGCCTTTTGGAACATAAATTACATATCAATCAGAAAAGAGAGAAGAGAACAATTTACTCGTAGATTTTCTTCACTGAATTGCCTGAAATAATATTTTGTCATGCAATGGTTGTTTGCACTTTGATTTACAATTTATGGTTCTGCCAACCCTCCCGCAAGGTAACCCTGGTATATAGAGTTTCTTTCTACTTAACAGAAAGGTTTATTCCTTTTTTTCAACAGTTGGGCCTCTCATTGTCCCTCATCATCTATGAAAAAATATTGGCTGCTTATTCACCCTGGGATAAAGAGTCCTCAAATACTTTTACCTATTATATGGAAGCCTTAGTTTTATGGAAACATAATTCTTTGAACTAAAACAAAATGTACAATGAACCAAATTCTCTACAAATTAATCATAAGGTTAACTTTGAAATAGTAATAAGTTACTTGCCCCTAAATGCCTTCAGAGCACAAAGTATAGAGTGTATTACTGTTTTTATGAAATCTTCATTTCAAGTTCAATAACTAGGATATTGATATAGTTGACTAAGATAGCCTTCCTTAATGTTCCCTTAAGTTCAACAAAACTTTAGGCCAGTTTCTTCCTCTGTATAGTTCCATGACCTCCCATCTTAGGATATTTACTTTAGAAACCTTGAAACTGTAAATTCTTGCTCTGACCCTTTGAGTTATAAATCTTATACAATCAATCAATGCTTTCTCAAGGACTTGGAAGTCATCCTTTGAAATGTAATCCTCAAGAAAAATAACACCCCTATCTCCCAGTTTCTGTGGGAGGGTCAGAATCTAACTTCTATAAATGTCAATCAAAAGACACAAATGCCAAATGCCCAATTCATTAACTGAACCCTCCACTCCACACAGTGTACTTCAGTACCTTTCTGCTTTTCCACTTTGTTTCTGTGGAGTGGAGTTTAATATTATTTCTCTATTACAGTGATTATTCTCTTCTATTGCAATAGTCTTAAATAAAGGTGACCTTGCCTGTATAACTGGTTTGTTATAAGTTCTCTTTCAGTGAAAATTATGCAAACATTTGGCTCAAATGGACAGAGATTCAATCCTGACTTATAATCTAACTTTCATTCTCTCAGTTAAGCAGCACAGATACAAAATTAAATAAGACTGTGAAGCTTAATATTTCTTGAACGAGTTCATTGGTTTCTCTCCATCTTAGTATATTTGAAAACAAAAAAAAAATACCATGATCCTGTTCCATATTGTTTCAAACCCATGTCTTTTCTTTAAATTTTTGTGTTTAAATTTTTGCCACATCCATGATCTAGTTTTAAAAATTATTCAATGCCATTTTCTCATGGATACCTTGATTTTAGAACTTTATAAATTATTATAGAAATTAAAAATTAAGTCATTCTAACCTCTTTTGTATTTCAAGTGGCTACAACTATTAAAAACAAAGGTGAACATGTTATTAAAAAGTTTAGCAAATAAAAGAGAAAGTACAACATGCTCAGGAAAAGGACACATTTTAGTGCACTTTAAAATACAGATATAGTGATCAAATATTTTAAAAATGTAACATAACAGTAATTACACTTAGGGCAATGGACAATTTTTTTCACCTTTATTGAGGCATAATCGACGTAAAGTTGTAAGAAATGGAAAGTGTACATTGTGATGATTTGATGTATGTACACATTGTGAAAGGATTCATCCCATCTGTATAAGTAACACATGCATCATCTCACATATTTATCTTTGTGTGTATGCTTGTGAACATTAAAGTTTTACCCTCTAAGCAATTTTCAATTATATAATACAGGGTTAACAACTATAGTTACCATGTCATACATTAGATCCTCAGAACTTACTCATCTTATAATTGAACCATTGAACTCATCTTACAGTTCTACCAACCTCTCCCTCTTTCCCCCTACCCCCTATCCCCTGGCAACCACTTTTCTACTGTTTCTATGAGTTGGACTTTTTATTTACTTTCCACATATAAGTGACTTGCTGTAGTATTGGTCTTTCTCTGTCTGGTTTATTTCACTTAGCATAATGCCTTCAAGTTTCATCCATGTTATCATGTTATTCACAACAGCCAAAATATGGAAGCAATAGCCAATTTATGAATTATACAAACAAATTTGAAAGATATTGTCTGTATTATGAAGATTCTGAAGACCTTGTAAAATTTCACCTTATATTACCTGAACTTATTCAAAACCAGAATCAGATCTTTAGTGGTATAAACATTCAGGTTAATATTTTCTCCATCACTTCTCCTTGCCTTCCCCAACCAACAACCATTCTCTGCCCTGCTCTGTGCTCTTGCAGTCTGAACTCTGTGGGACGGAAGACTCTTTCACCTCTGACAGCTGGACTACAGGGATGGAAGACACTAGCAGGGGTTAGAAGATGGTGCTTTCCCTTCAGGCATGTTTTCTACACAGCTCTACCTTCTCCCATAGACCCCTCCCAGAGCTTGTTCTCACAGGTTTTAGCATCACTGTTCCAATTTCCTGCTGTCTCTACAGTCCCAGGTGACACTGACTTCCACAAATCCCTTAGGCTTCATCATCCCTTGGTTTCATTCACCCTGAACTCACCTCTATAAATAGTTCAGGCATTAAACTTTCATCAGTTAACTTCTTGGAGGATGCCATCAGTTTCCTGCCTGATATATACAGGATGTGTCATACTGAGGCTACATATGAACTGAGTTCAAGTTCCTATCCTGAACAATTGGGAAGGTAGGAAATTAACATTAAATTTTAAAATAAGGCCCATTTTTCTCCTTCCTCTTCAAAGACAGTAAAATATAACTTCACAGGTAACTTCATGTTCTCTTTATAAATTTGCATTAATATATTTCCAACATATGCAATAGTAGGGTAAAATAAATTTTCATGACTCCCATCATCCAGTTTCAAAAATCATGACTATTTTGCTATATACTTATTTCAATCTATTTTTCTTGCCTTTTGTGGGTGGAAGGGGGGTAGGGGTAGGGGTAGGGCTGAAGCATTTTATTTTATTTTAAATTTTTTTCATTTTATTTATTTTAGAGAGAGAGACATTATGTGTGTGGAGAGGTGGGAGGGTGGGCAGAAAGAATCCCAAGCAAGCTCCATGCCTAGCATGAGTTTCAGTGTGGGGACCAATCCCACGACCCTGGTATCGTGATCTGAGCTGAAATCAAGAGTAAGACACTCAACTGACTAAGTCACCCAGGCGCCCCAGGGCTGAAGAATTTTAAAGCTAAGCCCAGGAAGCAAGTCATTTTTATTTCAATATACATCAAAGGCAAATTAAATCAAAACCGTAGTGTCATTATAATTACACATAATTAACAAAATTAGCAATACTTTTTTTTATTATCAGCTAAAATGTCCTTGTCTCAAAATGTCCTTTTACATTTCCTTAGTTTGAATGAGAATGGAATCCAAACAGTCCACTTTTGTATTTGGTTATTGCATTCCTCCCCACCCTTCCCTCTCTCCCTTCCTCCCCTCCTTCCCTCTCTTCATTGTTTTTAAATATAGACAAGTCTCCCTCCTCCTTTTCTATTTTTCACATCATTGCCTTTTTGAAAAAAGTAGATCAGTAATCCTATTGATGATCCTCAGTCAAGATTTGGCTGATTATTTCTTGAGGTGTTGCACAATACATTCCATTAGACTGGATATAAATTCTTTTTCATTTCTTTTTAAAAAATATTTATTTATTTTGAGAGAAAGAGAGAGCATAAATGGGGAATGGGCAGAGAGAGACAGAGATAGAGAATACCAATCCCTCTGACAGTTCAGATCCCGATGTGGGGCTGGAACTCACGAACTGTGAGATGGTGACCTGAGCCAGTGAACTATTGGGACCTCATCAAGATAAAAACTTCTGCACTGCAAAAGAAACAATCAACAAAACTAAAAGGCAACCAACAGAATGGGAAAATATATTTGCAAAACACATATCGGATAAAGGGTATCCAAAATCTACAAAGAACTTACCAAACTCAACCTGAGCCAAAACCAAAAGTCAGAGGCTTAACTGAATGAGCTACCCAGGCTCCCTGGATATAAGTTCTTAAAGACAATTCAATTCAGGTACTTTTTCTTTCTTTTTCACAAGAGCATCCTATAAGTAATCCTTTGTACTTTATATTGCATCCCTTTGGAGGCACACATTGATTGTCTTGCTTCAGTGATACCGGTTGATATGTGGTTTCAGACGGTAACATCTTGATTCCTTCAGTGCAAAGTTCCCCATTAGTTTCACCGAATGGTTTTAGCATCCATTATTGAACATTTCTTAAATCAGTCCTTTTGTATGTTGTAGCAAAACAGTGATTTTCTCATTGTCATTCCTTCTGCCTTTATTAGCTGTAATTATTCTCTGTAAAAGAACTTTTCTCCAACAACTGCTAGTATCTTTTTGTTACCATAAGTTACAGTTTATGTTGAAAAGGTAGAATAATTGCATAACTATTTCTTTTTAAATTATCAATTATTAGAGTTATTGGTATGCTATTTCCAGTGATATGCACTGAGTTTTATTTCCTTTTCCTCTCTTTTTTTTTAACGTTTATTTATTTTTGAGACAGAGAGAGACAGAGCATAAACGGGGGAGGGTCAGAGAGAGGGAGACACAGAATCTGAAACAGGCTCCAGGCTCTGAGCTGTCAGCACAGAGCCCGACGCAGGGCTCGAACTCACGGACCGTGAGATCATGACCTGAGCCGAAGTCGGCTGCTTAACCGACTGAGCCACCCAGGCGCCCCACCTCTCCTTTTTCTTTAAAAAAAAGTGCTATACGAAATTCATGGTCTTTAATACTCATTATGTTTTAACCAAAATCAGTTTTTTTCCTGAGACTCACACTGTCCCATCTTCAGTCAGTGACAGTACCTGTGAAGTTTTGATATCACCTTGTTAGTTTTTTATAGCTTATTTTCTAGCACAACATGATGTCCTAGGCTCCTCTTCTACATTTTCTAACCCAAACTTGAAATCAGCCATGTTTTCAAGGAGTCCGCCTATCTTTTGATGGGAAATGATATTACAGACCAATACTTAGAGCTAGGAGGGTTCAATACTATTATGCTGTCTTTGCCTCTAGACCTTTGCAATCAGTAGAGATGGGGAATATGTAAATTTTCAAAAGGAAAGTTAAAGTGATCTTATTATTTCCCATGAACAGAACAATTATAGGGTTTTCCTTAGCTTCTTTGCTTTAATTCCTCCATCATTTTACTTTGTGCTAAAAATGTTTGTTACCAACAAATAATATGTTACAAAAGATAACACTTATTTACTTTCTCCTACAGTACACATGTCATGTTTATAATTTTAGGACCAATTCAATGCATATCTTTCAGGAAAAGAGAGTTCTTAGGAGAAAACAAAAACACACCTGATTTTATTTTGGTCAATAATTTATTTTAAAAAACCTCACAGTTCCAGCTATAATGGAGTAATTGGTATTGTAACTATCCTCCACCATAAAAAATTATAAAACTAGACAAAATCCATGAGTCACGGTCTCACTGAACTAAGCGTCACAGACTGAAGTTAGGGTTTCAAGGTTGATGAGGATTCAGAAGTCTGTGTGCGGGTTCCTTATGAATCTTGGATCAATGGCTGGGCTGCAAAGGCAAAGGGAAACACTTAAGCTGCTTGGCTGAAAGAGGAGAATGTTTTTGGAAGGCCATCACTCAAGTGAGACCCGTTAAAGTTCAAATCTTAAGAGGACAGACCATGCATAGAATAAGACCACACCTGAGGAGTGGAAATAAAATTGAAATAAACTGCCCAAAGAAAAAAAAATGGAATCAAAGGGATCCCCCCTGCCAGAACAAAGCTTGGTAGTCCCCTTTCAAAAAAGTTAACATAATCCAGACTCCTTTTAATTATGCACCATCCATAATATTCAACATAAAATAATTTATCTAAATATTTCTGATTGTTATCACTTGTGCTTTTAAAAAACAACAGTCCATCCCTATGTATTGTATAATAACACTTTTTTTGAAAACTTCCCTTTTGAGCAAATATAAACTTTAACATTTTCGAAGACCTGTTCTGTCTTTGCTACTGGTTTCCATTGTTGAAAAGGAGAAGAGGGGTAGAATTATATATAATATCAGTATGCTTCTTTGTATTTTTGTTTTGACTCCCAATGAAATTATTCCATATTCTATTAACTTTATATATGACAGAGTCCCTTTTGATGATCTACATATTTCTGATTTTTGACAGAGATGTATTAATACTCATAATAATTAGGCAAAGAAGAACAGAAGTTTCTTTTCTCTAATTTATAAAGATTTTTCAAGTATTATTTAATCTCCTGTATAAGGATAGCATAAAATATTTATCTCCTAACACTGCAGAAGAAAAAGCAGAGAAACTCAATATGTTATGTACTTAACAGTAAGAAAAGGAAAATATTAATCACTCACAGTCAATTATTTTTGTTAATGCTAAGCTGTTGATTTATAAATGATCATGTATACTAATAGAATGGCAAAATACACAACTCATTTTTCTTATTGTAAACAAATAAAAAAGAATTACTGATATTCAGCACCATCTGGGTGGTTACATTCTGACACTGCGCTGTTTTTAAAATGCAAGATATATCACCTGTAATGCAAAACTTTGTGAAGACAGTGCTAAGTGTTTGACATTAAACATATGGTGCATTGTCAATTAAAAAAAATATAAGAAATTATTGTGCATCAGAATTATGTAGCAAAATGGAGGAGTTAACAAATTATGAAAAAATTTTGAACTGTAAAAAAAGGAGAAACTGCTGAGGAAGAAATACATATATGTCTGGAGGTGATGGTTAGCCCAGTTCATGGTAATTGTGAATATATTTTCCATGATGGAAGCCAGGCACGCCAGCAGATGTACCAGGAAGGGTACCTTCCCAAGGTGCTGGGTAGCAGAAAACCCAGCACCCTGAGTTCCTGAGCTGCTCTTCTGTTTCCTGTGTACACCGTCATTGACTTTTCCATTTCTTCAATCAACTCTCTGAGCTGTTTTGTAGAGTATCACGACTAAAGAATGAGGAACTTTATTTTAACAAACATAAAACACTGTAGGCAAGCTGGTGAAGGGGAGTGGGCGGTACAGGCTTCCAGTTATGGAGTGAATAAGTACGGGATGAAAGGCACAGCATAGAGAATGTCATCAGTGCTATCGTTATAGTGTTGTCTAGTGACAACTGTAGTTACACTTGTGATGAACATAACATATAGAGTTGTAGAAACACTATATTGTATACCTGAAACTCATGTAACACTGTGTGTAAACTACAATTTAAAAATGATTTTAAGTAGGGGAAAAATTAATAAAAAATAAAACTGTAAAAGTACATATTAGCTTCTAAGTGCACTCTCTTTGGCATTGTCTGTTAAGTACTACCAGAATACCATGTGGTCTTAAATCCTTGAAAACTAAAAAAAAAAAGTAAGCTGATAATAATTGCTTCAAACTATTATCATAAAATTCACAGCCTAGGATTTTTAAAACATAGTAGTATTAGTTTTTCATTAAAATGAAATGGAGTTTCTTGCATGTGATTTTTCATTTACTTAGGCAGTAATGAGTTATGGAAAAAACATGGAATCTAAAGTCAGCCAGATTTCCATTTTAAATTCTGACTTTTTAATTTCTAGCAGCGGGTCATTTAAACAAGTAGTTTAATCACTCTGTTTCTCAGTTTACTTATTTGTAAAACAATCACACTAATGCCTTTATTTCAAGAGTTTTGTGAGGATAAAAACTGCATAAGTAAAATTTCTCAAGTGCCTGGAATGTGGTATATGTTCTCTAAATGTTAGTATCCTCTCTTTTCTTTTCTTTTCTTTTCTTTTCTTTTCTTTTCTTTTTTCTTTTCTTCTTTTCTTTTCTTTTCTTTTCTTTTCTTTTTTTTTGTTATTCTCTCATGAAACAAGAAAAGTTCAAAAATCATACTTTTTTCCTGAATTTTCAGACAATGGGAACTTGAGATATTCAGATCTTATTACAAAACTTTTCATTCTCTCACTATAATATGCCTCAATCTACTACACTATAGTCATCATTTCCTCTGTCTCACCTACCATTTTAAGAAATGAACAGAGGTGCCTGGGTGGCTTAGTCCCTTAAGTGCCAACTCCTGATTTCAGCTTAGGTCATAATGTCACAGTTTGTGCATACGAGTCCCACATTGGGCTCTGCACTGAGCTTGGAGCTTGCTTGGGAATTTCTCTCTCTCTCTCTCTCTCTCAAGCTCTCTCTCCCTCTTTGCCCCCCTGCTCGATCTCTCTCTGTCTAAAAATAAAATTAAAAAAATTAAAAAAAAAGAAATGAACAACTTGTATTTCTAAATGCCACTTGTGCCCTGCATTTACGTGCTTTTTCATAGTCTAGAGTTTTGCTTCCAAAATTTCCCTCTTTCTCTCTCTCCTGTCCTCCTTTTCTCCTGGATTATCTTTCATGGTGTTTTTTTTTTTTCTTTTGTCTTAAGAAACAAAAACAAATTTCTCTTGCCTCACATTCTCATTCTGCACCATTTTTTTCCCTATAAGCAGAAGTAAAAATTTGCTATACTTGCTATACTCTAACTCCAGGCTTTGCCAAATTCAGTATTTTTTTTTATCTCTTACCTTAAGATATCCAGCACCACATAAATTATTCATTTTTATTCCAGTGTGATTGTTTAAAAGGTTTTCTAAAAGGAAACTAAAATTTGTCTTCTCAATCCATACTAATTTCTCTTTGAAAACCATCCTACTTAAAATTTTAATGGGTAGACTTCATCTTATCTACATTCTAAAAACTAATTTTGAAGTACATAATGAAGGTCAGATAAGCACTGAAGAATTCATGTTCCATATGTTTCAAAGAAAGGAAAAGAGGGGTGCCTGGTTGGCTCCATCAGGGGAGCACATGACTTTTGATCTCAGGGTCACAACTTAAAGCCCCACGTTGGTTATAGAGACAACTCAAATAAATAAAATTTTTAAAAAAACAAAGAAAGGAAAATACAAATATTAATTAGGTACAATGGTTTTATATTAATCAAATTACTTTCATATGAAATTTTAACCAAAGGTTTTGTCAAAAACAATCATAAAATACACATGATTAATCTCTTTAAAAAATTAGTTTATCATGAACTAAATGAAGTAATAGGATAAGAAGGGGTGCCTGGGTGGCTCAGTCAGTTAAGCATCTGACTTCAGCTCAGGTCATGATCTCACAGTTCATGGGTTCGAGCCCCACGTCGGGCTCTGTGCTGACAGCTCAGCACCTAGAGAGTCTGCTTTGGATTCTGCATCTCCCTCTCTCTCTGCCCCTCCCCTGCTCACGCTCTGTCTCTGTCTCAAAAATAAATAAACATTAAAAACATTTTTTAAAGAAATGAGGTAATAGGATAAGAAGACAACTAAAGATTGTTCATAGTGTCCATCAGAATTTACTCAGTGGGATGAATCAGTCCACTTACCAGACTGACCAACTGGTCAAAGACAGTAGATACAGATACCTTCTGGGAGGGGTTAGGAATTCAAATAGGCGTAATTGCTTTGAAATAATAAATATATCTCTTCTAGCCTGTAACTTCAGATGGCCTTTGTACTTCCAGATGATCTAAGGATTTGATGAAAAAGATGAACTTTTTTCTTTATTTTTATCATTCCCTTTATACCTCATTTACTCCTTCTATTCAAAATACAGTTGACCCTTAAATAACATGGGTTTGAAATGGAAAGTTTACTTATATACATATTTTTTTGGTAAATAAAATACAGTAATATAAATTTATTTTCCTTATGATTTTCTTAATAACACTTTTTTAATCTCTAGCTTATTTTATTGTAAGAATAAAGTATATAATACATATAACATACAAAATATGTGTTAATTGACTATGTATGAATAAGGCCTCCAGTCAACAGTTATGAAATTTAGGGGGAAACAAAGATTTTTTGCAAATTTTTTAACTATGTGGATAGTCAGTACCTTAATCCCCACATTGGTCAAGGTCCAAATGTATGATTATATAGTGGTAACTTTTATTACTTCTATAGCAAAATAAAAAAACTTACAGAAGATTTGAAATCATACTTTTACTTTCTGAATCAGATGTCTATTTTTATGTATGCCTATATTATATATTATACATATATACATATTTATATAATATGTAAAAGAGAAACCAAAATATAAGCCAACATATTTTAAAGGGGAGAAATAACTTCTTAAAATCAAATTCCCACTCTAGGTTTAGTGTAATATGAAAAGATAATCACATACAACATATTCCAGTTTTTAAAATATCAAATGCTTATCTTATAATTCAAATTAAAATACACTATTTCTTAAATAAGGTTAGCTAAATACATATATATGAGTAGCATGTAGTTTTAAATTGTAAGATACTATTCCACTGCATTGGGACTCCCATTAGTTACATAGAGAAAACTGCTGACAGATTAGCGATAGTTTTCCTCTTTTTGTTCCTCCAGCTTCATTTATGATCTTGTCTTTGCCTTTCGTGTTCTGAATTTTCACTCTGATGCATCTGCAAATGTGTTGCTTTTTGTTTTCCCTAATTGTGTTGAGCTTTTGAATTCTGAGTTAGTCTTTTATAAATTCAGTAAATCCTTGGCTAATATCATAGAGATCCTATTCTCCCTGGGAATTTCCTTTGCTATTTGGCTTAGATTTGAAGCAGCCAATGGTTTAACAGCTTGCACTTGCAAGTCAGTATGAACTGGCTCCAGCCAACTACTGAATGGACTTTTAAGTGACAGTATTTTTCTCTCTATATTCAAGCTAATTATTATACTCTTTTGACTTTTGATTTTATGGAGAAAAGCCTACTGTGAAAAATGACTGAGAAGGGGCCAAGATGGCAGAACAACATAGCAGTTTTTTTTGCATCTCTGAAATATAGCTAGATCAACACTAAACCACCCTGCACACCTAGAAAACTGATTTGAGGATTAACACAACAATCTGCACAGCCTGAACCATAGAACTCAGCAGGTATGTGGCATGGAGAGGTGAACTGGGGGAGAGAGAGGCCAAGAGGGCAGGGAGCTGTTTTTGATTGCATAGAGGTTGCAGACAGGGGATGGGGGAGAGTATGAGAAAGCATCCCTATGTCTGAAAGCAGCTGGAGAGAAAAGAAAGAGTACTCATGGGAGTGAACAAAAAAAGGGAGAAAGGAGAAAGGAGAGGGTTTAAAATCCATTAAGAATCTATAAACAGGGGAAGAACCGAGTCTGAAACTCTGCAACTCAATACCTAGTGGTGCTCTGGTTAGAAGAGAAAATCCCCTGCAGCAGAGAAAGAGGTCCAAGGGTTCCTTAGGCCACATGGGCAGAGGTGGTTCCCTTGCTGGGAGGACATTTGGTAGGGGCGATGTGGCCTCTCCACAAGCAAAGGTCCCAATGGACCCTAGAGAACAACCACATTTGCTGGTGCTAGAAGAAGGATGTTAAATGGGAAGCGTGGTGCCAGATGGGTGTTGTGATTTTCCATAAACCCTGAAACGTTGCTCTACACGATCATGTGAACTTTCTCTGGGGTGGGCTGGTACCCAGCTGCAGTCTCTGGGCATTGGCAGCAGCATGGTCCTGCGAACATCCTGGGTGCAGCTGGCACCTGGCCATTGCTCAGTGACACCCTCCCCTAGAAGGTCTGAGGAGGTCAAAGCTACAGTCCCTCAGAAGTGAGGGGTTGGGAAACACAGACACATCTGAGATAAAACTCAAGAGGGAGGTGCCATCTGGCAAACTGATGACATGGTCATGGACAATGTAAAAGTGGGGAGTGGACAGAAGCCAGAGACAAAGGAGGGGTGTGTGATTGCTGGTCAGGGAGAGCAGAGTTCTGATACTAGAGACTGGGTAGCTGGGTGACGCCACTTTCACCCATCCCACGCATGCAGACACACACCTACAAGTTCCACAACAATCCACCCCAGCAAGCTAAGCAGCACCATCTAGTAGAGAACAGAGCTGTTACACTAAACACCACCCAACTGGGTGCTGCTTAGTTGGTCTCTGCCTGCTTAGTTTATGGATTATAAAGTGCTTCTTAGGTTGACTTCTAAGGGAAAACAATATAATTTCAATCATATTTCAGTCTGTTCACTGGTCCATCTATTCAATTTCTTTTCTTTTCCTGTTCTTTAAAAAAATTAAAAAAAAATTTTTAATGTTTATTTATTTTTGAGAGAGAGAGACATAGCATGAGCAGGGGAGGGGCAGAGAGACACAGAATCTGAAGCAGGTTCCAGGCCCTGAGCCATCAGCACAGAGCCCAACGTGGGCTTGACCTCACAAACCATGAGATCATGACCTGAGCCAAAGTTGGATGCTCAACCGAGCCACCCAGGCCCCCCTCAAAAATTTTTTTAATGTTTATTTATTTTTGAGAGAGAGACAGAGAGAGAGTGTGAGCAGGAGAGGGGCAGAGAAAGAGAGGGAGACACAGAATCCAAAACAGGACCCAGGCTCTGAGCTGTAAGCACAGAGCCCCATGTGGAGGTCAAACCCACGAGCCATGAGATTATAAGCTGAGCTGAAGTTGGATGCTCAACCAACTGAGACATCCAGCACTCCCTTCTTTTCTTATTCTTGAATACAGAAAGAGAAAAAATTTATTTTTATTATTAATTTTTATCAAAAATATTTTCCTTTAAATTTTTTACTGTACTTTTTTCTTTTCTGTAAAATTTTCAAATTCTAATTTACTTCCATCATTTCATTTTATTCTATTTCATTGTATTCATTTTTTCAAATTTTCAAACGTTTTCCTTTTTTCTTTTTTCTTTTTTTCTCTTTCTTTTCTTATCTTTCCCTTTTATCACTAATCTGTCAAGTTCCTTTCAACAACCTGACCAAAACACACCTATGATCTAGAATTTTATTTGATTTTTGGGTGGTTGTTTTAATTTTTAATGTTTTTTTACCTTATTAATTTCTTATCTTCCTTCAAAATGATGGAATGAAGGAATTCACCCCAAAAGAAAGAGCAGGAAGAAATGACAGCTAGGGACTTAATCAACACAGATACAAGCAAGATGTCTGAACCAGAATTTAGAATCACAATAATAAATATACTATCTGGGGTTGAAAATTGATTAGAATCCCTTTCTGGAGAGAAAAAAGAAGTAAAAGCTAGTCAGGATGAAATAAAAAAATGCTATAACTGAGCTGCAATCTCGAATGGATGCCACGGCGGCAAAGATGGATGAGGAAGAGCAGCAAATCACTGATATAGAGGACAAACTTAAGGAGAATAATGAAACAGAAAAAAAAGAGGGACACTGAAGCAAAAGAGCACAATTTAAGACTTAGAGAAATCAGTGACTCATTAAAAAGGAACATCAGAACCATAGAGGTCCCAGAAGATGAAGAGAGAGAAAAAGGGGTAGAAAATTTATGTAAGCAAATCATAGCAGAAAACTTTCCTAACATGGGGAAAAACAGATATCAAAATCCAGGAAGCAGAGAGAACTTCCATTAGATTCAACAAAAACCGTCCACCAACAAGACCTATCATAGTCAAATTCACAAAATACTCAGGCAAGGAAAGAATCATGAAAACAGCAAGGGGAAAAAAAGTCCTTAACCTACAAGGTAAGACAGATCAGGTTTGTATCACACCTATCCACAGAAACTAGGCAGGCCAGAAAGGAGTGGCAGGATATATTCAATGTGCTGAATCAGAAAAATATGCAGCCAAGAATTCTTTCTCCAGCAAGGTTGTCATTCAAAATAGAATGAGAGATTAAAAGTTTCCCAGACAAACAAAATTAAAGCAGTTCATGACCATTAAACAAGCCCTGCAAGAAACTTTAAGGGAGACTTTCTGAGGGGAGAAAATATTGGAAAAAAAGACCAAAAGCAACAAAGACTAGAAAGAACCAGAGAACACCACCAGAAACTCCAACTCTACAGGCAACGTAATGCAATAAATTCATATCTTTCAGTATTCACTCTTAAAGTCAATGGACTAAATGCTCCAATAAAGAGACATGGGGTAACATAATGGACAAGAAAACAAGATCCATCTATCTGCTGTTTACAAGAGACCCACTTTATACCTAAAGACAACTTCAGATTGAAAGTAAGAGGATACATGGGGCGCCTGGGTGGCGCAGTCGGTTAAGCGTCCGACTTCAGCCAGGTCACGATCTCGCGGTCCATGAGTTCGAGCCCCGCGTCGGGCTCTGGGCTGATGGCTCAGAGCCTGGAGCCTGTTTCCGATTCTGTGTCTCCCTCTCTCTCTGCCCCTCCCCCGTTCATGCTCTGTCTCTCTCTGTCCCAAAAATAAATAAACGTTGAAAAAAAATTTAAAAAAAAAAAAAAAAAAAAAAAAAAGAAAGTAAGAGGATACAGAACAATCTATCATGCTAATGGTCGACAAAAGAAAGCCAGAGTAGCCAAACTTATATCAGACAATCTAGACTTTAAAATTAAGACTGTAACAAGAGATGAAGAAGAGCATTATATCATAATTAAGGGGTCTATCCACCAAGAAGACCTAACAATTATAAACATTTATGCTCCAAATGTGGTGGAACCCAAATATATAAGTCAATTAATCACAAACATAAAGGAACTCATTGATAATAAGACCATAATAGTAGAAGACTTCCACACCCCACTTACAACAGTGGACAGATCATCTAAACAGAAAATCAACAAGGAAACAATGGCTTGAATGACACATTTGACTGGATGGAATTAACAGATATTCAGAACATTTTATCCTAAAGCAGCAGAATACACATTCTTCTCCAGTGCACATGGAATGTTCTCCAGAATAGATCACATACTGGGACACAAATCAGCCCTAAACAAGTACAAGAAGATCAAGGTCATACTGTGCATATTTTTAGACCACAACACTATGAAATTCAAAATCAACCACGAGAAACAATTTGGAAAGATAACAAATACTTGGAGACTGAAGAACATCCTACTAACGAATGAATGGGCTAACCAAGAAGTTAAGGAGGAAATTAAAAAGTACATGGAAGCTAATGAAAATGATCACACCACAGCCCAAAACCTCTGGGACACAGCAAAGGTGGTCATAAGAGGGAAGTATATAGCAATCCAGGCCTTCCTAAAGAAGGAAGAAAAGTCTCAGATACACAACCTAACCTTACACCTTAAAGAACTGGAAAGGTAATGGCAAATAAAATTCAAAACCAGCAAAACACAGGAGATAATAAAGATTAGAGCAGAAATCAATTCGAAACAAAAGACAAAAAACAAAAACAAAACAAAACAAACAAAAAAAAAACACACAGTAGAACAGAAAAATGAAACCAGATGCTAGTTCTTTGAAAGAATTAACAAAATTGATAAACCACTAGCTAGTTTGATCAAAAAGAAAAAGGAAAGGACCCAAATAAATAAAATCAAGGATTAAAGAGGAGAAATCCCAACCAACTCAGCACAAATATAAATAATAATAAAAGAATATTATGAACCATTATACACCAATAAAATGGGCAATCTAGAAGACATGGACTAATTCTTAGAAGCATATAAACTACCAAAACTGAAACAGGAAGAAATAGAAAATTTGAACAGATCCAAAACCAGTACAGAAATCAAATTATTAATCAAAAATCTCCCAAAAAACAAGAGTCCAGGGTCAGATGGCTTTCCAGGGGAATTCTACCAAACATTTAAGGAAGAGTTAACACCTATTTTCTTGAAGCTTTTCCAAAAAATAGAAATGGAAGGAAAACTTCCAAACTCTTTCTATGAAGCTAGCATTATCTTGATTCCAAAGCCAGACAGAGATCCCACTACAAAGGAGAACTATAGACCAATTTCCCTGATGAACATGGATGCAAAAATCCTCAACAAGATATTAGGCAACTGGATCCAATACATTAAAAGAATTATACACCATGACCAAGTGGGATTTATACCTGGGATGCAGGGCTGGTTCAATACCCACAAAACAATCAATGTGATGCATCACATCAATAAAAGAAAGGACAAGAACCATATGATCTTCTCAATAGATGCAGAGAAAGCATTCAAGAAAATACTGTATCCTTTCTTGAAAAAACCCTCAAGAAAGTAGGGATAGAAGAATAATACCTCAAGATCATAGAAGCCATATATGAAAGACCCACCACTAATATCATCCTCAATGGGGAAAAACAGAGAGCTTTCCCCCTAAGGTCAGGAGCAAGACAGAGATGTACCCTCTCACTACTGTTATTCAACATAGTATTGGGAGTCTTAGCCACTGCAATCAGACAAGACAAAGAAATAAAAGGCATCCGAATTGGCCAGGAGGAGGTCAAACTTTCACTCTTTGCAGATGACATGATATTCTATATGGAAAATCCAAAAGATTCCACCAAAAAACTGCTAGAACTGATCCACGAATTCAGCAAAGTCACAGGCTGTAAAATCAATGCACAGAAATCAGTCGCATTACTATACACCAATAACAAAGCAACAGAAAGAGAAATCAAGGAATTGATACCACTAACAATTGCACCAAAATACATAAAATACCTATGAATAAATCTAACCAAAGAGGTGAAGAATCTATACACTGAAAACTATAGAAAACTTTTGAAAGAAATTGAAGAAGACACACAAAAAAATTGGAAAAATATTCCATGCTCCTGCATAGGAAGAACAAATATTGTTAAAATGTCAATACTACCCAAAGCAATCTATATATTCAATGCAATACCTATCAAAATAACACCAGAATTCTTCACGAAGCTAGAAAAAACAAACCTAAAATTTGTATGGAACCAGAAAAGCCCCCGAATAGCCAAAGCAATCTTGAAAAAGAAAACTGAAGCTGGAGGCATCACAACCCTGGACTTCAAGCTGTATTACAAAGCTGTAATCATCAAGACAATATGGTAGTGGCACAAAAACAGACACTCAAATCAATGGAATAGAACAGAGAACCCAGAAATGGACCCACAAATGTATGGCCAACTAATCTTTGACAAAGCAGGAAAGAATATCCAATGGAATGAAAACAGTCTCTTCAGCAAGTGGTGCTGGGAAAACTGGACAGCGACATGCAGAAAAATGAACCTGGGCCACTTTCTTACACCATACACAAAAATAAACTCAAAATGGATGAACGACCTAAATGTAAGACAGGAAGCCATCAAAATTGTAGAGGAGAAATCAGGCAAAAACCTCTTTGACCATGGCTGCAGCAACTTCTTACTCAACATGTCTCCAGAGGGAAGGGAAAAAAAAGCAAAAATGAAACAATTGGGACCTCATCAAAATAAAAAGTTTCTGCACAGTGAAGGAAACAATCAGCAAAACTAAAAGGCAACCGACAGAATGGGAGAAAATATTTGCAAACGACATATCAGATAAAGGGTTAGTATCCAAAATTTATAAAGAACTTATCAAATATAACACCCAAAAACCATATAATCCAGTGAAGAAATGGGCAAAAGACATGAGTAGATACTTCTCCAAAGAAGACATCCAGATGGCCAACTGACACATGAAACAATGCTCAACATCACTCATCATCAAGGAAATACAAATTAAAATCACAATGAGATACCACCTTACACCTGTCAGAATGGCTAACATTAACAACTCAGGCAACAACAAATGTTGGTGAGAACGTAAGCTGGTGTAGCCAGTCTGGAAAACAGTATGGAGGTTCCTCAAAAAATTAAAAATGGAACTACCCTACAACCTAGCAATTGCATTACTACATAGTTATCCAAGGATACAGGTATGCTGTTTCCAAGGGACACATGCACCCCAATGTTTATAGCTGCACTATCAACAATAGCCAAAGTATGGAAAGAGCCCAGATTTCCATCAGTGGATGAATGGATAAAGAAGATGTGGTATATATACACAATGGAGTATTACTCAGCAATCAAAAGGAATGAAATTTGCCATTTGCGACTATGTGGATGGAACTAGAGGGTATTATGCTAAGTGAAATTAGTCAGAGAAAGACAAATATCATATGACTTCACTCATATGAGGACTTCATGATACAAGATAGATGAACATAAGAGAAGCAAAAGTAATATAAAAACAGGGAGGGGGAAAAAACATAAGAGATTCTTAAATATGGAGAACAAACAGAGGGTTGCTGGAGGGGTTGTGGGAGGGGACATGGGCTAAATCGGTAAGGGATGTTAAAGAATCTACTCCTGAAATCATTGTTGCACTGTATGCTAACTAACCTGGATGTAAATTAAAAAATAAATAAATTATTTTAAAAATTAATAATTCATCTGTACCTGATCTGAATTTTTCCTACATTTGATTTTAAGACCTGGTCTTGGTGTTCTCCATTTTTACTATAATATTCCAAGGGGTGGCTTGATTTTTATTCTGGTTTCTCAGGAACCCATTGTGATTCTTAAACATGAGGATTTATGTCTTTTATCAATATTAGAAAATTTTAAGTGTTTATACTTTCAAATATTGTTACTTCTCATTTCATTTAGTTTCTATTTATGTAATTCATATTCAATATATACTGAATCCTCCCTCTATATTAATTTCTCAGATTTTCTTTATTTAATTCTCATTGCTGCATTTTAATCAATTTCTTTCAATCTATTTTCCACTTTACTAATTCTATGTTATGTTGTGACTAAGTAGCTATTTAATTCATCTACTGGGGTTTTAATTTTAATTTGAATAACCCTATACTTTAATTGTACACGTTTTATTTTATTCTTTTTAAAACCCCATCAATTTTCATAAAACATTGTCACTTATTACCTTTTGACATTTTATGCCTTTATTTTAAACATACTTATTTAATAATGAGACTATTTTTATTTCCAGAGTCCAGGCTAAGGCAGACAAATGTCCTTGTCATCTTCTCATACTGACTTGTGTGTATTTCTAGTTTATCCTTCATGATTTCTCCCAGCACTATCTCACTCTCCCTTCTCCACCAAGGCTGCAGCTCCTTTCCTTATATGAAATTTGAAACCCCTGTCTCCAGTAGTAAGCTAATTACTTAGACTTTGTTAAATTAGCATAGTCTATCTTTCTTGCTCATAGTACTTAGTTTGCAGTTAGTATTATCATCCAAATGTGAGAAATCAAACTAAAATCCGAATGTTTGCATTGGACTTGCTAGAATGAGGTTTATGAAGTCCTAGGCAGTGAAGGAGACAAATGGTGAAGTTGGGAATCCAGAGAAAAGCAGAGGTGAAAGATAAAGAATGGGAATCCAAAAATTTATCATTTTATTTGGGCCTCTCAGTTCAGCGGCACCTGAAGTTAGCATTGTTCCCAGATTTTCATTTTATATGTGCTGGAGACTGCTTGAATCGGATTTCTGCATCTTGATCTGAGTCATCGCTAGTATAACAACATAAGAGTTGTTCCCGGTCTCTCCTCATCTTTCTCTGCCTGGCAAGTGGCAGGAATATAAATTTGAATGTAAAAGATAGAGAAATAATTTAACTATCCCATGGTGAACACTGGGATGCCTACCCAGTGAAAGATTTCACTCCCTTCTGGAGTGACAGATTAATCCACCAGCTACTTGACATTCTGTTTGTAGACAATTCTCAGCCGTCAGCTTGCATCAGTTAAAGTTCAACTAAAGAAACAGAACCAGTAGGAAGCAGATATGAAGAGAGTTATTGCAAGGAATTGACTGACACAATTGTGGGGACTGGTAAGGTTAATTCTGAAATCTGTAGGGCAGGCTAACAGGAGGAGCAGACTGGACCTTCTGGGCACCAGCTGAAGCTGCTGATCACAAGTAGAATTTCTTCTTCCTCAAGTAAACCATAGTTCTTTTCTTAAGGCCTTTCAATTTATCAGGCCCAACTAGATTATAGAGGATAATCTCCCTTAAAGTCAACTGACGTGACCTTCACAGCAACATGTATATTAGTGTTTGATTGCATAATTGGAGAGTATAACCTAGTCAGGGTGATAAATAAAATATACCATCACAGAGCATTCATTGAGAAATGTTATAGTTGAAGAGAATCTCCTCACCCAGGGTCATGGCTCTTCCCAGAATATCCAGCATTTAATGACTGTTTGAGGCTATTAAAGCCTGTTAAAACTTGCCCTAACTTAGGAAAACTCTCTAAGGTCATATCATTTTCTGAATTTCTGGATTGGCCGAAGCCTTTGCTGTATTTGCATCACAATTGCTCTCCCTTTCTCCAGTATGCTTTTTTTGCCTTCCTTCTACAATTGTGGAAATACTCCTTAATAAACTTCACATGCAAATCCTTTCTCAGAATATCCCTCAACCCATGACAGGCTCCAACATTACCTCTAGTTATCTTCCTAAAATACACATGAACAATACTTCACATGTTTCCTTTTAAAACATATTATAAAATAGTAAGACTATAAGTCTCGAGAATATTTTAATGCTGAGACTATATCCAAGTAGTTCACCACTTTATTTGGAAAATTATGTGCTCAATAAATGAATATACAGCATAATATTTGGCTTTCACTGATAGTAAAATCTCTGTTCATTAACTTAAATCAGATTGTTCAGATCAACATCTAAATTTAAAATTGTACTATTTTTTACACAAAACATAAAGCATGGTGTTTATTTTAGATTCAAGTTTTTATTTAAATTCCAGCTAGTTCACACATAGTATAACATTAGATTCAGGAATAGAATTTAGTGATTCATCATTTACATACAATATCCAGTGCTCATCACAAGTGCCCTCCTTAATGTCCATTACCCATTTAACCCATTCCCCCACCTACCTCCCTCCATCAACCCTCAGTTTGTTGTCTATAGTTAAGAGTCGATTTTATGGTTTCCCTTTCTCTTTCTTCCCCTAATGTTCATTTATTTTCATTTATTAAATTCCATATATGAGTAAAATCATGGTATTTGTCTTTCTCTGACTGACTTTTTTCACTTAGCATAATACCTTCTAATTCCACTTGGGTTGTTGCAAATGACAAGATTTTATTCTTTTTTTATAGCTGAGTAATATTCCATTGTATTTTAAACTAAGGGAAGACTGGAGCACCTGGGTGGCTCAGTTGGTTTAGCATCTGACTCTTGATTTTGGCTTAGGTCATGATCTCACAGTTCATGAGATAGAACCCTATGTCAGGCTTCACGCTGACAACATGGAGCTTCCTTGGGATTCTCCCTCTCTCCCTGTCTCTCTATACCCCCCTCACTTCTGCTTTCTCTCTCTCAAAAGTAAATAAGTGAACTTAAAAAAAAAAGAGTGTATAAACTGAGGGAAGACTATTGAATGAATATTTTGCCACATTAAAAATGATCAATGTCATATATCAAGATTCCCCAAATTAGGGGAAACTTGTGATGCTTTGATTCAATCCATTTAAATTCTGGTCTACTGGAGTGGTAATGACTCTGAATTCAGACATCATTTCATTCAATTCTCTTAGTGTCTTTATTATGAATATAATAGCTTTATTATTGTATTTCTATTATTCCTACTTGGATGGAGGAAGAGGAAAATTACTATCACTTAAAAAACCCATAGCACACACATTGTTTCATTCTAGAAATTGTGATGTGTGAACATTGTTATAATAATGTTGATGAAATGACAGACATGTTTACTTCCTAAAAAAAATTCTCAAAAAAAATTCTGTGTAAATGACAACCTTTAGATAGATGCATTTACCTCTCTTGTCCATAATCACTGTTAAATTGAACAGTGTTCAATTTTTGGGAGGGAGTATTTACACCACAAAAATCAGAAAATGCAACAAATCAAGGCTTCTCTCCAGAGAGTTTGTTGTTCATATGTACTAGCACACATCCTACTGGCCTCCCAATTACTCAAAGATGTTGTTCTAACAATTTTTCTTTCTCCTTATCATCCAGTTTTAATCAAATAAAAAATGTAAAAAGGATTTAAAGAAAAATGAATGAGGACTAAGACAACCAAGTTTTTATTCATCTCTTCAAGATAGTAAATCAGTTTTTAAATATGTATTGATTATATAACAAAATCATCATGTGTGTTCATTAGCATTTCAAGTCATAGATAAGGTTGTTTTTGCTAAGGAGTTTGTAACTTATGGGAAAATAACACCATATCATTTATTTGGAGAATTAGAATCAGAAAGCATGGCCCTATTTTTATTTGTGTGCTTATTTACGTATCCTACCATATAAAGAGTTTGTTTATGACAAGGGGAGATGATATGCACACTTATTCATTATGGAAACTGGGTACACTATTAATTCTGCTTCCTCACTTATCTTTCCTGTGTTCAAAACCCTCCAATGGCTACTGTTTTCCTGCTGAGGAAAAGCCTTACAATGGCCATATAGAAGGCAGCCTTTATGAGAAAATGGACTCTGTTTTACTTAACTGCTATTTGATCAATCTATAGAACACAGTAGGTGTTCATTTGCATAACTGGTCAAAAGGTCAAAATTTGAACTCAAATTACCAAAGGTTTGTTGGGGAAGGTGTGAGTTCCTTGTCATTTCTTCTTAGGTCATAGATTTTCCGTGGACATTGTCCAAATGGTAGTCATAATTATACAATGGTTTCAGAGACTTAAAGTGTATGTTCAGCCAACCTGAGAAATTTGAGTTAATCAATAAATATATTGTCAAAGAAGAACTGATCCTTTTAACAACTAGAAAATTTAACCATTTCTTGGATCTTGCTGGAGGAAAACTTAAATGAAATTATTACACATTAAAATAAATTGAGATATAGATAAAAGATATTTTAAAAAGCTTATACCTGGAATACTGCAGGCTAGATAATCAGAGTAGTAGAAAATGAACAAAGGCTAATATTTATCAAGTACTTATGATTTGTCTGCTATTTTGCTAAGTAATTTGATTGCACTGTTTCTTTTTTTTACTCTTAATGACTCTATAAGTGATTTTATTATTTCATATAAGAGATAAGCTAACTGAGACTTAAATAATTTTTTAATAATTATTCATTTGGGGGAGAGCACAAGTAAGGAAGGGGCAGGGAGATGGGGACAGAGGATCTGAAGCAGGCTGTATGCTGACAGGCTGACAGCAGCGAGCCCAATGTGGGGCTCGAACTCGCAAACTGCAAGATCATGACCTGAGCTGAAGTCAGACGCTTGACAGATGGAGCCACCCAGGCACCTGAGACTTAAGGAATTATTAAAACTTGCTATGGTATGTTCTCCACACTATAGCATGGTTCTCCAGAGAAATCTATAATGTTTCTATAATAATATTTCTAATATTATTTTTATATTTCTAATATTTCTATAATCATATATATACACATATATATCTGTCTATAATGTTTATGTATTTTCTATATATAGAAGTAGAATATATATATTTTACCTATCATCTATCTATCTATCTTCTATCTATCTATCTATCTATCTACCTACCTATCTCTATCTAAAGAGATTTATTTTAAGGAATTGTTCATGCAACTATGGGAGCTGGCAAATTTGAAGTCTGCAGGGCAGTCCGGCAGGCTGGTACCTCAGACAGTTGATATACTAGAGAGCCAGGATGGATACTTGGGTAAGATTAATACTTTAGTCTTAAAGGACAATTTCTTCTTCTCTAGGAAACCTCAATTTTAGCTCATGGTTTTCTTTGCCTGATGGATGACTCAAATGTTCATTCCTATAGCATCTGGACATTAATAGTACTAAATTGTTATTGTAGTTTTCCATTGACTTTAATCATAGGGTATGGTAGTGATAAGAGATAGCCTTAAGGGATGTCTTGTATTCCAGAAACACTCTTTCCTTAAAATTTAAATCTATTAGAAAAATTACAAGACTTGAGGCATCTGGGTGGCTCAGTCGGTTAAGTGTCCAACTTCGGCTCATGTCATGATCTGGCAGTCTGTGAGTTTGAGCCCCGTGTGTAGCTCTGTGCTGACAGCTCTGAGCCCGGAGCCTGCTTTAGGTCCTGCCCATTCCCCATCTCTGCCCCTCCCCCATTTATGCCCTGTCTCACTCTATCTCTCAAAAATAAATAAATGTTAAAAAAATTTTTAAAGTTACCAGATTATATTTTGGATAATGCAATACAATTCAATTCTACCACCCTGCCTGAAGAAATCAGCTTGTGAATTTTGAACACAACATCTACCTAGAAAATACCAATGAAGATGTGAAAAATTCCCAATGGATAAAAGCTTTATAAAAACAAATGTCATAAAAGAGATACTACTGATATCAAGAATTAATTTCTGAATTTAGAAGGTGAAAATCCAAATAGGAATTTGTCTATTTTTCCAGATTACCCAGTTTGTTGGCATATAATTTTTCATAGTATTCTCTTATAATTGTTTGTATTTCTGTGGTGTTGGTTGTGATCTCCACTCTTTCATTCATGATTTTATCTATTTGGGTCCTTTCTCTTCTTGATAAATCTGTATAGGAGTTTATGAATTTGATTAATTCTTTCAAAGAACCAGCTCTTAGTTTCATTGATCTGTTCTACTGGGTTTTTTGTTGTTGTTTCCATATAATTTATTTCTGGTCTAATCTCTATTATTTCCCTTCTTCTACTGGTTTTAGGCTTTATTTGCTGTTCCTTTTCTAGGTCCTTTAGGTGTAAGGTTAGGCTGTGTGTTTGGCATCTTTCTTGGTTCTTGAGATAGGCCTGAATCGCTGTATACCTCCCTGTTAGAACTGTCTTGGCTGCATCCCAAAGGTTTTGGACAGTCGTGTTTTTTCATTTGCTTCCATGTTCTTTTTTTAAATTTCCTTTTTAATTTCCTGGTTAACCCATTCATTATTTAGTAGGATGTTCACTAACTTCTATGTATTTGAAACCATTCCAAGTTTTTTCTTGTGGCATGAATTCAGCAAAGTTACAGGATATAAAATAAACATGCAGAAATCTGTTGCATTTCTATACATCAATCTCAAAGCAGCAGAAAAAGAAATAAAGAAGTCAATCCTATTTGCAATTGCACCAAAAACAATAACATACCTAGGAATAAACCTAACTAAAGAGGTAAAAGATCTATTCTCTGAAAACTATAGAACAATTGAAAGAAATTGAAGAGGACATGGGAAATGGAAAAGCATTCCATGCTCATGGGTTGGAAGAGCAAATATTATTAAAATGTCTATACTACCCAAAGCAATCTACATATTTATGCAATCCTTATCAAAAACCACCAGCATTTTTCACAAAGCTAGAACAGATAATCCTAAACTTTTATGGAACCACAAAAGATCCTGAATAGCCAAAGCAATCCTGAAAAAGAAAAACAAAACTGGAGGCATCATGATTCCAGATTTCAAGCTATATTACTAAGTTACAGTCATCAACACAGTATGGTACTGGCACAAAAAAAAGACAAATAGATCAATGGAACAGAATAAAAACCCAGAAATGGACCCACACCTATATGGCCAACTAATCTTCATCAAAGCCAACTATTCTTCATCAAAGAATATCCAATGGAAAAAAGACAGTCTCTTCAACAAATTGTGTAGGGAAAACTGGACAGTGAAAAGCAGAATGAAACTGGACCACATTCTTAAACCGTATACAAAAATAAATTCAAAATGGATGACTGACCTAAATGTGAGGCAGGAAATCATCAAAATCTTAGATGAGAATATAGGCAGAAACCTCTTTGGCCTCAGCCACAGAAACTTCTTACTAGACATGTTGCTAAAGGCAGGGGAAATAAAAGCAAACATGAACTATTGGGACCTTATCAAGATCAAAGCTTCCACACAGTGAAGGAAACAATCAACAAAACTAAAAGGTAGCCTAGGGAATGGGAGAAGATATTTGCAAATAGCATATCGAATAAACAGATAGTATCCAAAATCTATAAAGAACTTATCAACTCAACACCCAAAAAGCAAATAACCCAGTTAAGAAACTGGGAAGAAGACATGAATAGATACTTTTTCAAAGAAGACATCCAGTTAACAGACACATGAAAAGATGCTTAACATCACTCATCATCAGGGAAACACAAATCAAAACCACAATGGGATGAACCTCACACCTGTCAGAATGGTTAAACTTAACAATACAGAACAGGCTTTGGTGAGGATGCAGAGAAAGGGAAACTCTCTTGCACTGTTAGTGGGAATGCAAACTAGTGCAGCCACTCTAGAGAACAGGATGGAGGTTCCTCAAAAAACTGAAGGTAGAACTACCATATGATCCAGCAATTGCACTACTAGGTATTTACCCAAAGGATACAAAAATACAGATTCAGGGGCACCTGGGTGGTTCAGTCAGTTAAGCATCTGACTTTGACTCAGGTCATGATCTCATGGTTCATGAGTTTGAGCCCAAGTCAGGCTCTGTGCTGACAGCGCAGAGCCTGGAGTCTGCTTCAGATTCTGTGTGTGTGTGTGTCTCTCTCTCCGCTCCTCCCCTACTCATCCTCCATCTGTGTCTCTCTCAAAAAATGAATAAACATTAATTTTTTTTAAAAAAATACAGATTTGAAGGGGTACATGCATTCCAATGTTTATAGCAGCATTATCAAAATAGATGAACTATGGAGAGGGCCCAAATTGCCCATCAACTGCTGAATGGATAAAGAAGATGTGATATGTACACACACACACACACACACACATACATTCACACAGGAATATTACTCAGCCATCAAAAAGAATGAAATCTTGCCATGTGCAATGATGTGGATGGAACTAGAAGGTATGCTAAGCAAAATCAGTCAATCAGAGAAAGACAAATACCATATTATCTCACTCATATGTGGAATTTAAGAATCAAAACAGATGAACATATTAGAAGGCGGAGGAGAGAAGACAGGGAAACAAACCACAAGAGACTCTTACTGATAGAAAACAAACTATGGTTGATGGAGGGAGGAGGGTGGGAGATGGGTTAGATGGGTGATGGGTACTAAAAAGGGCACTTGTGATGAGCACTGGGTGTTGTATGAAGGTAAAGAATCACTGAATTCTATTCCTGAAACCAATATTGCACTGTATGTTAACTAAAATTTAAATATAAAAAAAATTTAAAAACAAAAAATAACAATAAAAAGAAACTGAGGCAGAGAAAAGTAGGAGGCTGCCAACTGCAGATCAATTTGAAATAAAAGCTAATCATCTTTGAAGAAAATAATAAAATCACCCTTCATTAAAAAAATCCAAATAAAAAATTGTGTTAGTATTCTATAATAAGGCTTACATTTCTTTATCTTTATTTCTTTATTCCCTCTCTCCACCATGATGGTCCCAGACTTACTCCTGATCTATACAGAGATATTTGTGAACGGGAGAGAGCAGAAATTTTATAAGTAAGTAACTTAATTTTAACCTCTCTAAACTTGTATTTCATTACCTGTCTTCAAAAAACACTTTAATACTCAAGAAGTGCTATATTAGAAAGAACACATAGTGTGCATCAGAATTGGGCTGGTAAACCCATTTCTCTACCTGCTGTCTATAAGAGCTTGGACAAGTTTCTCACTGAATAATTTTCAATTTCTTTATCTGCAAAACTGAGTTAATAATAGCCACTTCTAAAAAATTTACTTTAGAGAGACAGAGAGAGAAAGAGAGAGAGAGAGAATCTCAAGCAGCCTCCATGTTCAGCATGGAGCCCAACACAGGGCTCAATCCCATGACCCTGGGATCAAGATCTAGGCTGAAATCAAGAGTTTGGCTGCTCAACCTACTGAGCCCCCCCGTGCACCCCAATGACAGCTACTCTTAAGAGTTGAAATGAGGATGTATATCATCTGTGTCTATTTTTAGATCTCTCTCTCTCTCTCTGTTTCTTTGTTTCCATCTGTCTGTTTGTATGCAAACACTGTATCAGGCTCTATGTACGTATTTTGGTATCAATAGACAGTGCCTGAAAAATAGTAGACACTCAACATCAGTCATCTATTCCTTTCCCAGGTTCTAATTCTACATAATCATTTATTTAAGCCATTTTCCTCTTTTAAGACCCAGATAAAATCCATTATTTTCCACTTGAATTTTGTTGACATTCCCACATCATAGTAATTTGTGCTCACTTGCCAATTAGCCTTCACATTTTAGTACTGTTTGTTGTTTGTTCTGTTGGGTATATAAATAACTGCTCTCTGAACTCCCTTCTAAGCATCTTGAAGAAAAGCATTATACATTTTTTAAATGCATATACCTTAGTCTAATATAGGACTTAGATATTTAATTAAGACTGAGTATAAAGAAAATGTTATTCATTTGTACCAAAGATCTATATGGAGCTTGAACCAAGGTTGTGTCTCCCTGTGTTTACTTTCTCACTTGACCCACTATTTATTCAAATAAAATTAGTTAACATTGATTGAGCTTCTGTGGTGAGCCAAACCCTTCGCATTTATCATCTTAATCATCACAGTAATCCTGTGAGCTATAAATTATGAATCCCACTTTGCAGAGAAGTAAATCAAAATTCATAGAGGTTAGCAAAACTTCTTCAGGTGCTCATAGTACTAAAACATGAATTAGACCTAAGTCTGCCTGACTTCAAATCCAGGTTTTACCAAGATACTACAATGTCTACTTAGATAAATTTTTCTTATGTTTCTTCCAAGTTTCTCACCACTAAGATTTGCACAGACTTCTTATGTTAAAAATTGTGTGACTCTGGATCAAATACACAAATACACACATTCACATACTGAATCACACACATTCTCCAAAAGATAACTATTTGTTCTCAAAAATGATAAAGTAATAAGGAGAAAAATATTTTCCTAAAGATCCCCAAAGTTTACATGCAATTAGTACTCTAACACTACTGCAAATTATTTGTACAATGTCTTAGATTCTCATTCTTGTTTGAACTAGTGTTTCCTTAGTCTTACTGAGATTAGAAAGTAACCACTGAGCCTCCTACTTCTTCAACACTACTCAAAGAAGAGAAATGTCTAGTCAGAACTGAAATGAATGTACTGACTCAAAATCTTAGTATCTGACATACTGTCAGGTGAGTGTGTGTGTAGGGGGAGTTGACATACTGTCAGGTGAGTGTGTGTGTAGGGGGAGTTGATGAACCCCTGGCAACCATTAATCTGTCTACTGTTTCCATACTGTTTGCCTCTTCCAGAATGTCAGATCATTGGAATTATACAGTATGTAACCTTATAAACTGGATTAGTTCACTTGATAAAATACTTCTGAAGTTTTCCCATGTCTCTTCTTAGCTTCATAGCTCATTTTTGAAATCATTTAATAATATCCCATTGCATGGATGTACCACAGTTTTGTTTATCCATTCACCTATTGAAGCACATTTTCATCGTTTCTACTTTGATAATTATGATAAAACTGCCAAAAACATTCATGTCCAGGTTTTGTGTAGATATTACTTTTTGACTCCTTTGGGTAAATAAATAAAAGTAGGATTGCTGAATAACATGGTAAGACTATATTTACCTTTGTAAGACACCATCAAACTGTCTTCCAAAGTAGTTGTACTATTTTGCATTCCCACCAGCAGTGAACGAGAGTTCCTTTTGCTCCACATCACCACCAGTATTTGGAGTTGTCAGTGTTTCAGATTTTAGCTATTCTGATAGATGTGGTAAGATCAGCCTTTGTTGTTACCTGTGTCAATCTTTGCTACTCAAAGTGTTTCTCACTGTTATCTCCACTTCAAGATCTAAAAACAGTTGTCTTTGGCCTTGAGTTTCTGGAGTATCTGGTCCTATTAATTCTTGTCTGTACATTCAGAAAATTCATTTTTTGAGTTCATCGTTCTCTAAAATTCCTGGGCAAGTGTAATAAACAATGAACATGCAGGTTGGCATTCTCTTTCCCAACTTTTTTCCCCTAAGACTAAGATCATGTGTACATGATATGTCACCCAAAGTTAGCTTAGGAGATAGATTTACCAAATATTTTGCTACAGCATAAAATAGATTGTTACCACATAACATGGATACCATCTATCTAGCCACCTGTTCCTAAGCCAATTTCATATTTTACTTTCAAATTTTCATGGAAGACTCTTACTTCTGATTGTCAGCTCCTGTATTAGTGAAAACAAGCTACTTTTTTTTTTACAAAGGCCCACATTCGAATGTTTTAAAGCAAAAGTTTATTTTTTTCTCATTAAGAAGTATTATTTTTTAATTGAAGCCTTCTTTCCTCATCTCAATTTTTTTCTCTAAGAAAGATAAAGGTAAATGTATTAATCAATGTTCTCCACAGAAACAAAACCAATAGAGATAGATGATAGATAGATGGATAGATAGATAGATAGATAGATAGATAGATAGATAGATAGATAAGAGTTATTATAGACATTGGCTAATGCTGTTATGGAGGCCAAGAAGTCCCACAATCTGCTGTCCACAAGCTGGAGAACAAGGAAAGGCACTATTGTAGTTCAGTTTGACAGTAAAGAGCTGAGAACCAGTGGAACCAATAGTGTAACTCTTGGTCTTAAGCCACAGACCTGAGAACCAGGAGCTTGGATATCTGAGGGTGGAAGAATTCACCCTTTCTCCAACTTTTTGCTTTATTCAGTCATCAACAAAGTAGTTGATGCCTGACCAGATAGGTAAAGGCAGATCTTTACTCAGTGTTACTGATTCAAATGCTAAACTCTTTTGAAAACATTTTCACAAATACACCCCAAAATAATGTTTTACAAGCTCTTTGGACACCCCTTAGCATAGTCAAGTTAACACAAACTTAACCATCATAGTAGGCACCTGACAGGTGCCCTCAAAAACGGTTACCTCAGCTAACTTTGGCTTGGGCTTTTAAGTGTGGAGTTCAAGTGCAATTAAAGTAACAAAGTTGCACTTATTTTTATTTACTTCTTTTACATTAAAGCATCTCCAACTCTTTGTGATCTGAAAAGAGATTTCTAAGGGATTGTCCCCCGACCCTTTCTTTCTTTTTCTTTCTTTCTTCCTTCCTTCCTTCCTTCCTTCCTTCCTTCCTTCCTTCCTTCCTTCCTTCCTTCCTTCCTTCCTTCCTTCCTTCTTCCCTTCCTTCATCTCTCCCTCTTCCTCTCCCTCTTCTTATCCCTCTCCCTCTCCCTCTCCCCCCCTTCCTTCTCTTTTATTCATCAGAAAGGGCCTATCAAACAGAAGCAGTGTTCCATGATGGTTTAGAAATAACAAGAGATAGGGGCGCCTGGGTGGCGCAGTCGGTTGAGCCTCCGACTTCAGCCAGGTCACGATCTCGCGGTCCGTGAGTTCGAGCCCCGCGTCAGGCTCTGGGCTGATGGCTCAGAGCCTGGAGCCTGTTTCCGATTCTGTGTCTCCCTCTCTCTCTGCCCCTCCCCCGTTCATGCTCTGTCTCTCTCTGTCCCAAAAATAAATAAACGTTGAAAAAAAAATTAAAAAAAAAAAAAGAAATAACAAGAGATAAAGTCAGACAATATGAAAAAAATTCAGGAGAGGGTAGTCTATTAGACATAAAATAAAACAAAGCTCATTCAAGATAGTTGTTTCTGCCTGTCCTACATTAATTTCCAAGAGCATTAGGGAATAGGGATTGTTCTCTATTTTAAAGAAAAGGAAGAAAGCAAACAACTAACAATTTAAAACCGTGTGTATACATGTTTTTTCCTTTAAAAATTTTTGAAGATTTTGATCAAATGGCCACATTTTAATAGCTGCAATGTAATAAAGCGAAACCAAGTTTGGGTCTCAAAACTAAGATACATTGCTTTAATAGCCATGCTTAGTTTAAAACTCACAGCTGTTAAATCCATGATAACTTACTTTAATAATGCTGGTTGTTCCAAAATAGGAAAATTGTATCAAACTACTTCAATTAATTCACTTGGAAATGAAAATCAGAAGTAAATATTTAAACATATCCCCAATTATAATTCTTTATTCACACAGGGCACCATTCTCAGAATTTAAAAGAACATTAAAAATCTATGATCTGATTCTCTTTTTTCTTCTTCATGTGTGAAGCAGCATCCATATTGTTCCCTTCTCTGCAGAACACTGAAGTTTTAGTAGAAAATAAAAAAGAGTTCCTCTTCCCTGAAATGTATCCTTTATCTTGTGCTCTGAACTCAGGCCTCCCTTAGCTTGCATAAATTATTCATCCAGTCATAGATTCTCCAATATTGCATTTAGATCCTACTATGTACTCAGCACTATGCTAGGCACCAAGGATACAAAGATCCTGGAAAATATGTTTGAGAAAACAGGAGAAACCTGGCAGTCAGCTCCTGGTCTCCATCCAGCTCCCATTCTCAAACTGGAATTAATCAAAGCTCTTACTTTCTGAAAGTCAGGAAGTATATGACAGGGGTTGGAGTCAGGCAGGAAAATACTTTCCTTTTCTGCAGGCATCAGAAAATATTTTTGTTAGCAGTATTTTTCAGTCCCAATTTTACAAAAGCAAAGCAAGTAGGAATATTCTTGGAATTTCAAGTGCTGTCCTGGAAGTCACAGCCAGCTTTAGGTCCTAGAATCATCTTCATGTATATTTAGGCCAGAGCAGAGAGCAGCTATCAAGTCATGCCAAACACCACCCAGGACAAATTGGATTTGGATCTTGCAGACAGATCCCTGGAACTCAGGATGGATAGCTGTGTAGACACAGACTTCATTTCATTAATCTTGCAATTGTACCCCCCCCCCCATATTAGGTTATTTAATTTTGGGATCGTTCTTGCAATGTTATGGTGGGGTAATTTACAAGAGGGAAGCATTTTTCCATTGTGCCATGGTGCAAAGAAGGGCAAAGGAATAAACACAGATGCTGATAGTTTTCAGTTTTGGTGGCAAGGAATTAAGAAATGTTCTACCTCTTGACTTCTATTTCTTTTGTAATTTAGGAAGCAAGCTTATCTGATGAGAAGGGAGAGACAATATAAATCTGAAAATATACACAATAAATAAATAAAATTAATAAAATAAAACAAAATAAAATGAAATATACTCAGGTCTTTAACAACCTGAAAAAAAAGAAAAAATGTTCCCAGGCCCTATGCTTTTTCTCCCTCAACACTCCTCCAACAGATACTTCCTTTTCCTCTACTTCTGAGCCCTTTTAAACTCCTCTACTTCCTTCTAGGTCCATGACTCTATTTTTATTTAATTTGTTTTACTTGTTCACTTCAACTCAGCCTGCCATATATGGTTTCCACATCTCTCAGTTCTAAAGTTTAGTTTCTTAGAAACAAGAGTCTGATGGGTGAGCTTGGCTCAATTGGACCCACCTGAAATATTCAGCTATGGCCACGAGTCATAGCCATATAGTTCTGGTGGCCATTCCCGCATATGGAGACTATTTATAGAAAAAGGGAAAATTGTAATATATCAGATAGTCAAATACTGTGTATCTATGACACAAAACCATTCCCATGGATTCTGTGTTTCTAGTATTCTTCATTTTCATAAGGTTCCTTCTCAGTCTCCATGTTGAACTCTTATTCCTCTACTTCAATGCTGGTGTTTGTCAAGATTCTCTTCAAGATCTTCTTCTCTTCTCACTCTAGAACCCAGATGTGATTTCTAGAACCCAAAGGTGATTTCATCCTTTCCCAAGGATATAATTAATAGTTATGGGGTGGTAACTCCAAAATCTATACCTTTTTTTACAGGTCTCACTCCTAAATGTCAGGCTAGTAAAAACTACTGAGAACAGAGCTGAGCAATGGAGAGAGAGAAAAATCTTGATGACATCAAAAGTATCAAAACCCTGGATTGAACTGGCCTGAAATTATATCTGTTTCTTGGATGTTTTGTAATAAGAATTCTTCTTACTTAAGCCAGACTGACCTGGGTTTCTGTTACTTACATCCCAAAGCATATCTGACTGATCCAGGGATTTTTTTAAAATTTTTTTATTAAAATGTTTTATTTATTTTTGAAAGTGAAAGAGAGACAGAGTGTGAGTGGGGAGGGTCAGATAGGAAGACACAGAATCTGAAGCAGGCTCCAGGCTCTGAGCTGTCAGCACAGAGCCGGATGCAGGGCTCAAACCCACGAACTGTGAGATCATGACCTGAGCCAAAGTCTGACACTTAACTGCTAAGCCACCCAGGCACCCCCTGATCTAGGGATTTTTAAAGGTTGGTTTCTTTCTCAGTGCTTCCTCTTACCATTTGTTCAGTTCTCTTTTTGGCCACCTCTTTCCTTCTCTCCTGAGGTCAGGCTAATAGCAACCCCACAAACATTCTCATGCTCTTCCAGAAACATTCATATTCTTTCCATTATCATTAATCCCCTTTCCCAAGTCAACACACACACATGCATGCACACACACTGAAACAAATCCAGAGTGCTAGTTATCATTTAGCTCATACTTGATAAACAGTTAATTTGAGAATGTGCAGTCATCAAAGTTAATCCAAATGATATTCTCCATTTTTATGAGAAAAGGAGACAAAGTTTCACCATGACTTGTATTAAAAAAGGAACACAAGTAACCTGAGAACCAGTCCCACCTATTCTGACAACAACAACAAAAGAGCTGGGATAACACATTTTTAGAAAATATTTGTCTTTTTATTTCTATGCTAATAAAAATTATAACATATGTTCTTCATAGTGTTGTCACAAAACTTTAATTAGTAAGAACTTTGAAATGCTTTGAAAAATGAGGAACTGCTCTGTGATAATGATATAATAAAAGAGGTAGATATATATTATAAAGTAGAGGAAAATTAGGTGGTATTAAGCAAATGACCTCTTAAAAATGCATATGTAAGTACTTAGATATACGCCATTTTTATCTGGATATATATAAGAATACTTACATTTTTATTTATCCAATCCATAATTTTGAAAATAAAACCTTCCAAGTTATTTTCACATATTTACAAATATGGCCATACTCTGTGGAATTCATATACAGTCCAGCACTTTGGTATGTATACAAATGATTCAATTAAAAGAGAAAAGGAGGGGCACTTGGGTGGCTCAGTCGGTTAAGCCTCCGACTTTGGCTCAGGTCATGATCTCACAGCTTGTGAGTTTGAGCCCCTCGTCGGGCTCTGTGCTGACAGCTCAAAGCCTGGAGCATGTTTCAGATTCTGTGTCTTCCTCTCTCTCTCTCTGCCCCTCCCCATCTCATGCTCTGTCTCTGTCTCTTTCTCTCAAGAATAAACATTAAAAAAAATTTTTTTTAAAGAGAAAAGGATATCACATTGATAAGAGAAAGGATGAAAAACACTTGATCATTTCAATAGATGCAGGAAACATTTGACAAAGTACAACATCACTCATGATAAAACCTCTCAACAAAGTAGGTATAGAGGGAACATATCTCAACATAATAAAGACCTTGTATGAAAAACCCACAGCTAACATCATATTCAATGGGGAAAAAAACTGAGTTTTTCTAAGGTTAGGAACAAGACAAAGAGGTCCACTTGCACCACTTTTATTCAATATAGTACTGGAAGTCCTAGGCACAACAATCAGACAACAACAAGAAATAAAAGTCTTCATCCAAATTGATAAGAAAGGAGTAAAATTCTCACTATTTGCAGATGACATGATACTGTATGTAGAAAACTTGAAAGACTACCAAAACACTATTAGAACTGATAAATGAATTCAGTAAAGTCACAGGATTCAACATTGATGTGCAGAAATCTGTTGTATTTCAATACACTAATGATGAAGCAACAGAAAGAGAAATTAAGAAAATAATCTCATTTACAAGTGTACCAAAAATAATGACAATTAGGAATAAACTTAACCAAAGAGGTAAAGGAACTGTACTCTGAAAACTATAAAACATTGATGAAAAAAATTGAAGACAACACAAAGAAATGGAAAGATATTCCATGCTCATGGATTGGAACAACAAATACTATTAAAATGTCTACACTACTGAAAGGAATCTACAGTTTTAATGCAATCCCTATCAAAATACCAACACTGGGGCACCTGGGTGGCTCAGTGGGTTGAGTGTCTGACTTTGGCTCAGGTCATGATCTCGTGGTCTATGAGTTTGAGCCCAGTGTCACAGCTCAGAGCCTGGAGCCTGCTTTGCATCCTGTGTCTCCCTCTCTCTCTGCCCCTGCTCATTCTCTCTCTCTCTCTCTCTCTCAAAAATAAATAAACTTAAAAAAAATACCAACACCATTTTTCATAGAACTAGAACAAACAATTCTAAAATTTGTATGGAACTACAAAGGACACTCAATAGGCAAAACAATCTTGAAAAAAAAACCCCAAACAAAATATCACAATTTCAGACATCAAGTTATTTTACAAAGATGTAGTAAAACAGTATGGTACTGGCACAAAAATAGACACATATATCAATGGAGCAGAATAGGGGTGCCTGGGTGGCTCGGTCAGTTAGGCATCCAACTTCAGCTCAGGTCATGATCTCACAGTTTGTGAGTTCAAGCCCCACGTTGGGCTCTGTGCTGACAGCTCAGAGCCTGGAGCCTGTTTCAGATTCTGTGTCTACCTCTCTCTCTGCCCCTCCCCTGCTGGTGCTCTGTCTCTCTCTCTCTCTCTCTCTCTCTCTCAAAAATAAAAATAAAAATAAAAAAATAACAAAAATAAAAATAGATCAGTTGAGCAGAAGAGAAAGCCCAGAAATAAACTTACAATGTTATGGTCAATTAATCTTCATATCTATGTAATACAGATTATATAAATATGTAATGGAATATTATTCATTCATAAAGAATGAAATCTTGCCATTTGCAACAACATGGATGGACCTAGAGAGTATAATGCTAAGAGAAATAAGACAGAGAAAGACAAATGCCATATGATTTCACTCATGTGGAATTTAAGAAACAAAACAGTGAACAAAGGGAAAAAAGAGACAAACCAAAAAACAGACTCTTAACTGTATAGAACAAACAGATGGTTACCTGAGGGGAAGTGGACAGGGGGAGGGTAAAACAGATGAAGGGAATTAAGAGTACACTTATCTTGATGAGTACTGAGTAGTATATAGAACTGTGGAATCACTATATTGTACCCCTGAAACTAATAGAATACTGTATGTTAACTATACTGGAATTAAAATCCAATATAAAAAAATAGGGGAAGAAGAACTCAACCATTGTTTAATATCATACAGACATATTTGTATCTTAATTGCATGAATATTGATCTAGCCAGAAATGCAACGTTGACCTGATCACAAATGTAACTGTGTTTCTATATGGTAGATTTATATAAAAGACTGAGTGCAACATAATAAGATGCTGTAAGCAAATGCAAAACAATACTTTAGAATACTCCCAAGCAATTCCTAGGGCATCGAATAAAAATTAAATTCAATACAAATTAAATATAGATAATATACTTTATTTCTAACATATATCTTGCTTACAGCATATATCCCAAAATAACTTAAATAAGACTTACAATCTTATAGCAATAGCAATATTGATTAAATATTAATTTATTTTTTGTTTATGTAAAATATTGTTTAAAAAGAGAGCTTATGAAATTAGAACTAGATAATAATCGCCTTGCATCTCTAACCAAATCCTTACAAATAATTCCTTTCAGCTAAAGATCTCACTTCTTTTTAAATGTATAACTACCTTTAAAACAATTTGTTATAAATAAGCATCCAAAAGGATAAAACCAAAAGAATGAGTAGAATGAAAAATATATAGTGATGTAGTAGAAAGAATCGAAAGGGAAGAGAATGAGGTCTTTGCCCTAGTTTAGTTTTTGTATTAGATAGCTATGTGAATTTGTTCTAGTCATCTGCCTTCCTTGGGGCTCCGTTTTCTAATTTTCTAACCTGAATAATGGGAATGTTGGTTTCATTAAGAAGATTCCTATTCATCTTAAGATGCATTTTTGGTATGTCAGCTATTATTTAGTGTAGTAAGGAGAGGAAGTAATAGATATATAATGGAAGCACGTGCCCAATCTTAAGTAACATTATACAGGAAAGTAAAGGGTGACATTTTTCCAAAAAGAAGTCCATACATCTTCTGAAATTGCCAAATGTATTTATGGAATGATTAGCTCCAGTTTACTCTTAAGAACTTGGAAAATGTGGTTGTTCACATATAGTGGATTATTTGTGATCTTCTGTTGTATCTTTCTGTACTAAATTATATGCCTCTTTTGTCACTCTTCTTCTAAAAAGCTAAGAATTTAGAGGATTGGGCTATGGTTGGG
Source organism: Puma concolor (assembly GCF_028749965.1). NCBI lineage: Eukaryota > Metazoa > Chordata > Mammalia > Carnivora > Felidae > Puma > Puma concolor. The sequence goes on along the minus strand of NC_141673.1, from coordinate 37,499,742 downwards.
AAATAAGGAAAAGCACTAGGTGACCTAAAACTGTTTAGAATGTATTTGTGTTCCAATTTAAGAAAGACAGTAAATCAAAGAAGAGTAAGTAAAAAGTTGCCTGGGGCTACTTTAACTTATGCACAAACAGCACACACAAGATTCACAGGGTGCTTCGAATAACTACCATTTTTCGCTTTCTATTGAAAAGCAAATGCAGCAGGATCCACTTAAACATTAGTCATGTCAAATTGATGCTGGATTTCTCTTCTTTCCTGAAGGCACTTCTATTAACACAATTGTCATTACTGTGGAAGAAGCTGAGCCTAGCTCTGTGCTCAAGATGCCAAAATAATTTAGTCATTACCAAATTCTATAGTTTAGCATTATACAAACATTGCTTTATACTTGGACTAGTCTGTCTTTTGAGATTGTTCAGAAATAAAACATAAGCCACCTGCTCAATCAACAAAAGCAGTTAAAGAGAAATGAAGTCAGGCTTCAGTGCAAATAAAGGTTAGAACAATAGCCACCTGGGGACAGAGTAACACCAAGCTCACTACTGAGAATTATTTTAAGGACAAAGGAAGGCAATTTCGTCCATTTAGTGGGGAAAAATACTCTAATGAGACTTTAATGAGGGAGCAAAAACACATCCCCAGGCTTAAGTGGGGTATTCTGTGAAACTCCTGACAATGGATTTGAAAGTTACCCTTCCTTCAAACCTGCTACTCTGCCTTTATTCATTCACATAATAATTATGAAACATCTACTGTATACCAGATACTTGCTGGTCATATGGAGATGAAAAATAAGCACTTGGTTTGTAGAGTGATAATTGCTGTAATAGGATTGTGATAAGAGACAAGAAGAGTAGCATGTGGCCAATGCTGGAACATTAAGGAGGATGTCCCAGAAGAGGAAATTATTGCCATAAATCTTAAAGATTGTAGGAGTTAGGCCAGGTGAAGAAGTGGGAATAGGCTTTTCCAGGGGAAAGGACATTTTCAGTAAATCATGATAGATTCAGGAAAATTGCTGGAAGATCAGCTATGTGTACAGGAAGAGTGAGAGATGAAGTTAGAGGCAAGGATCAGATCATGGAGAGCCTTGTAGGTTACACCAAGAAGCTTAAATTTTATTTAGAAAAGTGTGGAGATATTGGCAGAATATGAGGAGGCAGAGTAACAAGATTTGGATTTTTTAAAGCTTTCTTTGTATGTAGAGTTTCATCTTTTATTCATATATTTGACAAATATTTGTGGAACATCTACTGTGATCAATGTACTGTATCAGAAAAAGAAAATGCAACTATAAATCAGAGTGTCAGGTTCCCTGCCCTTCATGGAGTTTATAGTTTCTCAATAGAGATGAATAGCCAATTGCTTTTTACTCAAGAGGTTGTTTCAACATTCATGGCAAGAAATAATTGGGTTTCACAATTCAGACAATAGCAATAGAGGTAGAGAAGAAGGAATACAAGATAGGAGTAGAAGTAACAGGATTTGGGCTCCTGGTGACCTTAACATAGGTAACAGTTCTTTTTTTTAATGTTTTAATGTTTATTATATTGGAGAGAGAAACAGAGAGTGTGCCAGAAGGGGGAGGGGCAGAGAGAGAGAGAGAGACAGAGACAGACAGAGACAAAAACTGAAGCAGGCTCCAGGCTCTGAGCTGTCAGCAGAGGGCCCGATGTGGGGCTAGAACCCAGGAGCCATGAGATCATAATCTGAGCCAAAGTCAGATGTTCAAGGAACTGAGCCACCCAGGCACTCTACACAGGTAGCATTTCTAATAATAATTATGTAGCTGATAAAAAGTTATCTATTGATTGGCTACTCTTTGCTAGGCACTGAAACAAGCACTCTATTTTACTCAATGCCCGTGAAAACTCTGCAAAGTATATTTTATTTGTCAATTTTATCAGAAATGCATAGATTTCAAAACTGACCTCAGTACTTTGCAGCTCTTCCTATCAAGAGATGAAGTCTGGGGTGCCTGGGTGGCTCAGTTGGTTAAGCATGCAACTCTTGATTTTGGCTCAGGTCATGATCTCAGGATTTGTGAGTTAGAGCTCCACATCGGGCTCCACACTCACAGTGTGAAGCCTGCTTGGGATTCTCTTTCTCCCTCTCTCTCTGCCCACCCCCCCACCCCTCCCCCCCCCGTCTCTCTCTCTCACTCTTAAAAATAAATAAACTTTATTTTTAAAAGGGAGATAAAGTCTATTCTCCCACAAGTTTTGATATCCTGACTTGCTTTCACCCACACAACACAACACGAATGACATTATACCAATTCAGGGCTTAGGCCTTTGTCTTGTGAGCCCTCCTTTGTCCACATGCCCATAAAACCAATGAACAAAACTGAGAATGGGCCCCATCCATATAGAAGCTTTCCTAAATTTAGGGGGTACTTATTTTCACATTTTTCAAAAAAGATACTATTCTTTACAAGTCTCAAATTTCATATCCTTTATTTCTGGATATCCATGGCACTCCCTATTTTTAACACCATGGCATTCTGGATCTTCAGGCAAACTCAGAGAAACTCTCTGAGAAACACTGTCAAGTGTTTGTGGTTCAAGATTCTCTCAGTGGCAGGGAACCTCTAATGGTTTTTCATAGACATTTTAAAATATAAATCTCTGTTTATGTAATTGCTTACTATAAAAACTGTGAACCAAGAATCATACCACAGAACCATTTACAGAAAAATATATCAGAAATTAGAGAAAATATATTCCAACTACCTGCTTTCACATATGAGAGAACTGAGATTCAAAAATACTGTCTGTCACCAGCCCAGGGTCATACAGTTCATTAGTTATAGAGAGGTGGAATCTTCCAAAACTGTCCAATGGCATCTCAACATTAAAAAGCATTGCTTCTGGGATGTCTGGCTGGCTTGGTCATGTGAGCATGGAATTTTTGATCTCATGGTCAGGAGTTCAAGCCCACGTTGGATGTAGAGATTACTTAAATAAATAAATAAACTTAAAAGAAAAAAAGAAAAGAAAAGAAAGCACTGACTCTATCCAATGATTAGTTAATGGAGGCAAAGCTAAAATAGGCACTTTTGTCTCCCTAGGAAATGTTCAAGTTCTGCAATATTAAAGTACAACTAAAAGACAGGAACCTAAACAACTAAAGCACAAGAGAACATGGGGGGAGAAAACACAATAATACACTTCCCTTAAACTACATTTTCTAACACTTTTCTTGAAAGGCAAAAATCAATTTTTATAGAGTTCAGTTGAGAGGAAAAATTCAGTGGAGACTATTTTTAAACAAAATTAAAAATTTAAGAAGGCAGTTAAAACACAGTTTAAAGAATTTTAAAAAAATGTTGTAGAGCAATAATTAGTGCCTAAAAAGGCATCATTATAGAAATAAAATGATTGTGATTATTATCTTTCCTAAGGTAATATAACCTCCAATAATCATTTTTTATTAAAAAATAGTAACAACTTTTGAAGTTTAAATACTCCTATTTCACCCAAATTTTTTAAAAAAAAATTTTTTTTTAACATTTATTTATTTTTGAGACAGAGAGAGACAGAGCATGAACGGGGGAGGGTCAGAGAGAGGGAGACACAGAATCTGAAACAGGCTCCAGGCTCTGAGCTGTCAGCACAGAGCCGGACGCGGGGCTCGAACTCACGGACTGCGAGATCATGACCTGAGCCGAAGTCGGCCGCTTAACCGACTGAGCCACCCAGGCGCCCCTTCACCCAAATTTTAATATATACAACTGAACTATCTAAAAATATGATGAATTAGGGTTTTTCTAAAATTCTCAAAATAGTGCATATAATTATGTTATTTATTCTCACGAGGAGAAGTTTACAATTCTGGGATGAAAGGTTTCAATGACTTGTTGAAGGTTACATAGGAGAGCTGAAATAAATGTAAAAACAGAAGAAAGCTGGTGAATCTGTGGATATACCACGAAATGCCTTCGCAGCCAAAACTTCTCTGAGAAGCATCCTCAGACCCAGACTCTGATAAAGGGGCGGGCTGCCCTCCTATGTGACTGTGACTTCACTGCAAGCACAATTCATGGGAACAAAGGTGCACATGTATTACAAAATAACCTAATCTTATTCTCTCAGAATTTGCTTTCTAATTCAGGGATTTAAGTTTTTGGTATTGTTTCTCAAAGTTATAAGGTGTTGTTCAGTGGGTGTGTGAACCACGTCAGACAAATAGCTAGAGTAAGAGAGAACTAGAGTATAAGGAAGAGAAAGGACATGATATTGGGACAGGGGCTGCTTATTAACCTTCTAATATATGTGAAATCAGCTGTATTTCCTACAACTGGGTTCCTTGAGATTCCTCGGGCTCCTCAGTGCTTTACAGGCCATCAAATCTGTTAGGGTCATTCAGAGATAATAAATTAGGTCCCCAACTTGGAACCAATTGAGAAGTAACTTTAGAAACATAAAAGAAATCAAATAGCTTTAGTGATAAAAGCTAAGTCTGTTAATAACTCACCCTAAATTTGTCAGATTTACCTACCCATGCACAACCTCAGAAGGAATACTATAGGTGTCAAGGTACAAGGGCCTGTAACTGAAAAAAAAAAAAAAAAACACAGTATGGAGGCACAGGTAATACATATCTCTGCACTTAGGCAAACTTCAAAATGAGAGCAGAAAGAAGTGGGTGAGCTCCGCACATTCAATGTATTCTTCAAATTCACCAAACAAGGTAAGTCATGTCCACCTCTGTGATGTTAGGTCTCATCCCAGACATTCTTATGTAATTAGTCTCGGTATTATCAGACACTCAGACTTTTAAAGCTCCCCAGATGATACTACTGTTCAGTCCATCTGGAGAACCTCCTTTCTAGGGAAGACTTGCTAGAGAAAGGAGTGGTCTTGGTCCACCACTCCCCACCCCCAAGCTTTGTGCACTCTTAGCTATTGGAACGATCATTTGACTTACGGTCAACCTGGGCAGTGATTGCGCCTCTCATGAAAGCATATCAGTATTTTTGCCAGAACTATCCTGCTTCCATACTCAAGAGGCTCCAACCAAAATATGAATGACTTCTGTCTGGACTATCTTTAATCCTCTGATGGGTAATGTATACCCCACAGAAAACTGAGGAACCCACCAAAAACTATTTTATCAGTTGAATTAACACCAAGCATGGCTCAATCCAAAATTACATACTCTTCTATTTTTCACCTCAAATTATGTTAATTCCTGTTCATTATAGCTCATCAAAGTTTCTGCAATAAGATTAAATGACTAAGATATGCCAATGATAAAATAACAGTTAAGATATGCTCCATATTTGAATACAAATCTCTTCCATAATTATTTCATGGGAAGATATCGAAAAAAATCCAAAGACATTTTATGTTTAAAATCAAAATATCTTGTTCAGATGAAAGAATTTAAAGCTTAGTGAATTTAAAGTTCCCCTCAATTTCTTATCTCATTTAATCTCTGCAAGAAGAGGTCATGATACTTATAGATATTGTATTGTTTTCATGGAAAAGCTATAAATCCCACAGTACCTATAAGGTTGAATTTAAAATCAAAATCTGTAATGTGCCTCATTAAAAAAAAAAAAATCAAAGCGTTAGCAGGACATTATTATTATCACAGAATTGGACCATTCCTGAAAAATATGGAAAACAAGCCAAACCACAACAACAAACATGCCCTGTTAAAATTATATTACAAGAATATACTTACTGTTGTCATCAACCAACAGATCACAGTCTTATCTGTATATTATAATCACCTGAAGTACTTGTAAAAGATTCTGGTATCTTTCCAAGCACAATTAAATCTATATCTCTAAAGAAAGAATTTGTGCTGATACATTTTTTAAATCTCCCCAGTTTTTTTTCCCTTAAAAAAAAACTTTTTTAGCAGTTTTATATTAACAGAACAATTGAGCAAAAAGTACAAAAAGTCCCCATATACTCCCTCACTTCCCCCTCTGTTCTCTGCTATTATTAACATCATGCATCAGTGTGGTACATTTGCTACACTGATTATCCTATATTTGAAACATCATTTTTAACTAAAGTCCGTACATTACATTTATATTACAGTTCACATGACAGTTCACTCCTTGTGTTAAACATTCTCTGAGTTTTGACAAATGTATGCTGACATGTATCCATCATTACAGTATCATATAGAACTTTGCCCTAAAAATTTATCCCTTCTTCCCTGAACCTGAACCTGGAACAACCACTGATTACTGTCTCCAGAGTTGAACCTTTCCACATGAATTCCCTAGTTGGAATTATACGGTATGCAGCCTTTTCAGATTGCCTTCTTTCACTTAGCACGATGCATTTAAAGTTCCTCCATGTGTTTTCATGGCTTGAGAGCTTATTTCTTTTTATTGCTGAATAAAATTTTAGTATATAAATATACCACAGTTTTTATATCTATTCACCTATTGAAGTGCATCTTGGCCCAAAGTACTTTAACATCCAACCAGAATTAAAAATCTACTCCCATACACCAGAGCATAAACTCAACAGTTTTTGAAGAAAGGAGAAGAAATGCAGAAAACACTTATTTTAGCCATGGTGGGATTTCAGGTACTCAATGCCAGCATATATTTAAATACACGTGTGAGAAACATAATTGAGAGAAAATTCTCATCAGGGGTTAATATTTTTCACTAAACATTTTTCATTTTGGGGTGAAAGTCACCTATTCATACTGTCTTCTCATGCTGAGTTTGAGCTATTTTCTTCTTACAATGTCTAGAAATTTGCATTACTAGCAGTTCCAGTCACCTTTTGCTGTTTTACTTCCTCCCCATCTAGCCATCAAATTTAATCTCTCCTAATCCATTTATTGGGGGGGGGGGGGCTTTCACACTATCTTATAAATAAACATTTTAGCCCCATGCTGTAGTTCAGTCATTTAATAAGGACACTTATTAAATGGCATAGGAAAGGTTTCCCCTAATCTTTTCATTTGTTTCAACTAGAGATATACTTTTCAGCATATTTCTAAGGAAATGGTCTCCTGTTTTTTTGGTTTTGGTTTTGGTGTTTGGTTTTTGTTGCTGTTTTGTTTTGTTTTGTTTTGTTTAGCTTGTGACTCCAGAGGCCTATGATGTATCCACTTCTGTCATATAATCCTCAGTACATTTTCCTACTGAGCTTTGGAAAAGTCACAGGTCTCATGCATCATTTCCCTTTTTGTTGTTGTTTGTTTTTATTTATCTTCAGTCAGCTCTACTAAGATATAATTCACAATTCATTCTGTACAATTCATTGATGTAAAATGTAAAATTCAACATTTTTCAGTATACTCACTGGGTTGTGCAACCATCACAACAATCTAATGATACAACATTTTTGGCTCCTCTAAAAAACCTATTCTGATCTTAGTGTAAAAACATTCATTCTTTCATCATAAAACACAGCATTAGCTGTATTTTTTTTTTATAGATATCCTTATTCAGGTTAGGAAATTCCCTTTTACTTCTAGTTTGTTGAATGTTTTTATCATGAAAGCGAATTAAATCTTGTCTAATGCTTTTCAAATGATTATATGATTTTTGTCTTTTATTAATATGATGTGTTACATGAATTGATTTTTGGTTACAAATTCAACCTTGCATTCTTGGAATAAATCCTACTTGGTCATAACGTATAATCCTTATTTTGTTTTTGAATTTGTGTTGCTAGTATTTTATTGAGTAATTTTGTAGATATATTCATAAGAGATATTAGTCTATATTTTTTTCTTTTCTTGTGATATTTAGCCTAATTTTCATATCATTGTATTACTGGACTCATAAAATGAGTTTCCAACTCATCTATGTTTTGAAAGGTTTTGTGAAGAATTTATATTTAGTTTCTTTGGATCTTTGGTAGAATGTGCTAGTGAAACTTTTTGGGTCTGAATTTTCTTTTGGAAAGTTTAAAATTATTAGTTCAACCTTTTCACTTGTTGTCAGGCCTACTAAGAATTTCTATCTCTTCTTGTAGTCAGATTTCATTTGTGTCTTTCTAGGAATTAGTTCATTTTATCTATTATCTAACCTGTTGGTTCATAGTAATTTATTTATAACATTTCCTTACAATCTTTTTTATTTCTGTAAGGTCAGCAGTGATGTCCCTCATTTCATTCTCAATTTTAGTAATTTAAGTTTTCTCTCTTTTATTCTTGGTTAATCTACCTAAAAGGTTGTCAATATTATTGATATTTCAAAGAACCAAATTTGGGGTTTATTTATATTTTCTCTATTGTTTTTACTTCCTTATTTCATTTATTTCTACTTTGATATTTATTATTTCCTTCCTTCTACTTGCTTTGAGCTTAATCTGCTCTTCCTTATTCTAGTTTCTTATGATGGAGGGTTAAATTATTGAGTATATATCTTCTAATATAGGCATTTACAGCTTTATTTAAATTTTTATTGCTTTAGCCATATCCCCATATACTTTTATATTTTCATTCTACTCAAGCTATTTTCTCTTTTGTTATCTCTTTGATCTATTAATTATTGAAGAGCATGTTCAATATTCATTTCAATATATTTCTGAATTTCCCATATTTTCTTTTATTACTGATTTCTAATTTAATCTTATTGATATTGGAAAACATCATTTGTATGATTTCAATCCTATTAAATTTATTCAGGCTTGCTTGATGGCGTAGCGTATAGTCTGTTTTGGACAAGGTCCCAGGAGCAGGTGAAAAGAATGTGCATTCTGCTGCTTTGGGGTAGATGGTTCTATCTACAGATGTCTGTTACATCTGGTAAGTCTGTTTCCATGTTGATCTGCCCAACCGTTTTTCTGTTATTGAAAGTGTAGGACTGAAATCTTCAGCTATTATTTTGAGCTGAATATTCCTCCCACAATTTAGTACAATTTTGGAACTTCACTGTAAGGTGTTTATAAATTTATAATTGTTACATATTTCGTGAATGGATCCTTTATCATTGTAAAATGTTCATCTCTGTGTCAGTAACATTTTTGTTTTAAAATCTGTTTTGTCTAATGTGAGTATAGCTACTCCAACTTTCCTCTCCTTCCTGGTGCATGGTATAGCTTCTTCCACGCTGGTACTTTCAACCTGCTAGTGTTTTTGAATACCAAGTATGTCTCTTCTAAGACAAAACATAGAGTTATGTTTCTTACATTTAATCTGACAATCTCTAACTTTTGATTGGATTGTATGATCTATTTACATTTAATATTACTGATATGATTGGAATTAAATCTGCTATTTTATCTTTTGTTTTCTATGTGCCTTATTTTTTTTTTGTTCCTCTACTCTTCCTTTGTTAACTTATATTAATCAGATTATATTTAGTGTAACACTTTAAATCTCTAGTAAAGTTTTGATTATATTTTTGAATGTAATTTATTACTGGCTTCTTAAGGACTTACAACATGTCGTCTAAACTTATTAGAGTCTGTTTCAGATTAATACTGACTTTACATAAAATATAAAAATTTTATGTAGCTCCATTTCCTCCCTATATTTTTGTGCTATTATTGTCATTTATACTGCATCTATATATTTTACAAACTGAACAATATATTGTTATAGTTATGACTTCATAGAATCATATGTTTTAAAGAAGCTAAATAGGGGCACCTGGGTGGCTCAGTCAGTTAAGCATCCGACTTCGGCTCAGGTCATGATCTCATGCTCCCTAAGTTTGAGCCCTGCATCAGGCTCTGTGCTGACACCTCAGAGCCTGGAGCCCGCTTCAGATTCTGTGTCTCCCCCTCTCTCTGCCCCTCCCCTGCTCATGCTCTGTCTCTCTCTGTCTCAAAAATAAAATTAAAAAAAATTTTTTTAAGACGCTAAATAAATAAAAGCATGTATATATGTTAACTTTATTATTTACCTTCTCTAGTTCCCTTTACTTCTGTCTAGTGCCATTTCTGTACTCCAACATGGCTTTGTTCCTGTTCATCCCTTTGTGCTGTTATTGCCAAATATACTACATTTCCATGCGTTGTATGCCCAATAATAGCATCATGTACATGGTATGTTATACAATTCCTTTTTAAATCAGTCAACAGAAGAAAGGAAAGAACTGTGCAGTTACACTGTATTTTGTAATTACCTACATAATTACCTTTACTGGGACTCTGCTTTTTCTTGTGGTTTTGCATTACTCTCTGTGTCACTTGCTTTCCTGTCATAAGAACTTCTTTTATTATTTCTTTTAAGGTTGATCTGCTAGCAACAAATTCTCTCATCTTTGTTTATCTGAGAATGTCTTTATCTCACCCATTTATCTCACCCACATTTTTGAAAGATAATTTTGCTAGATATAAGATTTTTTAACAGTGTTTGCTTTTATCACTTTGTGTCATCCCACTTCTTTCTGAACTCTGTAATTTGATGTTAGGCTCCTTCTTCTTTTTCTTCTTTCAAGATTTTCTCTTTATTTTCCAACATTTTGACTGTGACTAGTATGGGTGTTTTCCTCTTTGTGCTTATCTTCATTTTTTTTGGTAATGTTTATTTATTTTTGAGAGAGAGAGATAGTGTGCCTGTGGAGCAGGGGCAGAGAGAGAGAGAGGGGACAAAGGATCCGAAGCAGGCTCTGCAACGACAGCAGAGAGCCTGTTGGACATAGGGCTCGAACTCACAAACCATGAGATCATAACCTGAGCCAAAGTCAGACTCTCAACCAACTGAGCCACCCAGGCGCCCCAACTCTTTGTGCTTATCTTATAGTTTCTTGGGGTTCTTGGCTTTGTACATGAATGTTTTCCATCAAACTTGGAAGTTTTCAGCCTTTGTTTCCTTGATTATTTATACTCTCCTTTGCTTTGGTTTCCTTTTCGTAGCCCTCTTGCAAGTATGCTACTGTGTTTAATAGTGTTCCACATTTCTCTGAGACTCTGTTAATGTTTCTTTGTTCTTTATTCTCTTTTTCATATTATATAATCCTATTGATCTATTTTAAAGTTCACTGATTTTCTTCTATAAGCTCAAGTCTACTGTTGAACCATTCTAGTGAATTTTTTATTTCAGTTATTGTACTTTTCAATCACAGAATTTTAATTTGGTTCTTTTTAATAATTTCTATCTCATCATTGATATTCAATATTTTATGAGATGATCATCATACCTTCCTTCTTTCATTCTTCAAGCATAGCTTCCTTTACTTCTTTAAACGTATTTGCAATAGCTGCTTTAAAGTCTTTGTCTGCTAGGTCCATCGTCTGGATGACTTCAAAGATCTATTACATTGCCAAATTTTTTGTTGTATGTGGTCACACTCTCTTGTTTGTTGTCATGTTTCATTATTTTTGTTGAAAATGGGGTATTTTCAAAAATACATGGTACAAATTCTGGATTCTAATTATACCTGGTTGCTATTTGCTTGGTCATTGGTTTCTTTGTTTAGAGACTTGACTGAAATGATTCTATAAGGTACATTTTTCCTGCAGTATGCAGCCTCTGATATTGTCACTCATATTGTCCTCTCTTATTGTTGTTGTACTTTAATCTTGGTCACTCTTGGGTCAGCATAAACCACTTATTGGTCAAAGATTACACATAAGCCTCCTTAGGCAGTTAGATTTTTACCCTTTACTATTGGACATGTGTGTGTGGTTTGGAGACTATCATAGTCCAGGAATTTTATTTTACTTTTTCCCCCATATTCATCCAGGAAGAGTAGGTTGGAAGTTCTCTCTTTGATCATTCTTGAGAGAATGTGGCCTTTGGCATTTATATAGTTTTTGAGGCTGCCAGGGATGACTGTAACATTATTTTAAAACTTGGCTTCTTGGAGAAGGAAGGTGGCGGTGTAGGAGGACGCTGGGCTCACCGCGTGTCCTGCTGATCACTTAGATTCCACCTACACCTGCCTAAATAACCCAGAAAACCGCCAGAGGATTAGCAGAACGGAGTCGCCGGAGCCAAGCGCAGACCAGAGGCCCACGGAAGAGGGTAGGAAGGGCGGCGAGGCGGTGCGCGCTCCACGGACTGGCGGGAGGGAGCCGGGGCGGAGGGGCGGCTCGCCGGCCAAGCAGAGCCCCCGAGTCTGGCTTGCAAAAAGCGGAGGGGCCTGACGGACTGTGTTCCGACAGCAAGCGCGACTTAGCGTCTGGGAGGTCGTGAGTTAACAGCTCTGCTCAGAAAGCGGGAAGGCTGGAGGACAAAGGGAAGGAGAGCTGCTGAGCCCCCGGACGACAGAGCTCAGTTTGGTGGGGAACAAAGGCGCTCGCCAGCGCCATCTCCCCCGCCCATCCCCCAGCCAAAATCCCAAAGAGAACCAGTTCCTGCCAGGGAACTTGCTCACTCCGCGCAAACACCCAACTCTGCGCTTCTGCGGAGCCAAACCTCCGGCAGCGGATCTGACTCCCTCCTGCTGCCACAGGGCCCCTCCTGAAGTGGATCCCTAAGGAGAAGCAAGCTAAGCCTGCCCCTCCTGCCCCCGTGCACCTTGCCTACCCACCCCAGCTAAGACGCCAGATCCCCAGCATCACAAGCCTGGCAGTGTGCAAGTAGCCCAGACAGGCCACCCCACCCCACAGTGAATCCCGCCCCTAGGAGAGGGGAAGAGAAGGCACGCACCAGTCTGACTGTGGCCCCAGCGGTGGGCTGGGGGCAGACATCAGGTCTGACTGCGGCTCCGCCCACCAACTCCAGTTATACACCACAGCACAGGGGAAGTGCCCTGCAGGTCCTCACCATGCCAGGGACTATCCAAAATGACCAAGCGGAAGAATTCCCCTCAGAAGAATCTCCAGGAAATAACAACAGCTAATGAGCTGATCAAAAAGGATTTAAATAATATAACAGAAAGTGAATTTAGAATAATAGTCATAAAATTAATCGCTGGGCTTGAAAACAGTATAGCTGACAGCAGAGAATCTCTTGCTACAGAGATCAAGGGACTAAGGAACAGTCACGAGGAGCTGAAAAACGCTTTAAACGAAATGCATAACAAAATGGAAACCACCACGGCTCGGATTGAAGAGGCAGAGGAGAGAATAGGTGAACTAGAAGATAAAGTTATGGAAAAAGAGGAAGCTGAGAAAAAGAGAGATAAAAAAACCCAGGAGTATGAGGGGAAAATTAGAGAACTAAGTGATACACTAAAAAGAAATAATATACGCATAATTGGTATCCCAGAGGAGGAAGAGAGAGGGAAAGGTGCTGAAGGGGTACTTGAAGAAATAATAGCTGAGAACTTCCCTGAACTGGGGAAGGAAAAAGGCATTGAAATCCAAGAGGCACAGAGAACTCCCTTCAGACGTAACTTGAATCGATCTTCTGCACGACATATCATAGTGAAACTGGCAAAATACAAGGATAAAGAGAAAATTCTGAAAGCAGCAAGGGGTAAACGTGCCCTCACATATAAAGGGAGACCTATAAGACTCGTGACTGATCTCTCTTTTGAAACTTGGCAGGCCAGAAAGAATTGGCACGAGATTTTCAGTGTGCTAGACAGAAAAAATATGCAGCCGAGAATCCTTTATCCAGCAAGTCTGTCATTTAGAATAGAAGGAGAGATAAAGGTCTTCCCAAACAAACAAAAACTGAAGGAATTTGTCACCACTAAACCAGCCCTACAAGAGATCCTAAGGGGGACCCTGTGAGACAAAGTACCAGAGACATCACTACAAGCATAAAACATACAGACATCACAATGACTCTAAACCCATATCTTTCTATAATAACACTGAATGTAAATGGATTAAATGCGCCAACCAAAAGACATAGGGTATCAGAATGGATAAAAAAACAAGACCCATCTATTTGCTGTCTACAAGAGACTCATTTTAGACCTGAGGACACCTTTAGATTGAGAGTGAGGGGATGGAGAACTATTTATCATGCTACTGGAAGCCAAAAGAAAGCTGGAGTAGCCATACTTATATCAGACAAACTAGACTTTAAATTAAAGGCTGTAACAAGAGATGAAGAAGGACATTATATAATAGTGACAGGGTCTATCCATCAGGCAGAGCTAACAATTATAAATGTCTATGCGCCGAATACCGGAGCGCCCAAATATATAAAACAATTACTCATAAACACAAGCAACCTTATTGAGAAGAATGTGGTCATTGCAGGGGACTTTAACACCCCACTTACAGAAATGGATAGATCATCTAGACACACGGTCAATAAAGAAACAAGGGCCCTGAATGAGACATTGGATCAGATGGACCTGACAGATATATTTAGAACTCTGCATCCCAAAGCAACAGAATATACTTTCTTCTCGAGTGCACATGGAACATTCTCCAAGATAGATCATATACTGGGTCACAAAACAGCCCTTCATAAGTTTACAAGAATTGAAATCATACCATGCATACTTTCAGACCACAATGCTATGAAGCTTGAAATCAACCACAGAAAAACGTCTGGAAAACCTCCAAAAGCATGGAGGTTAAAGAACACCCTACTAACGAATGAGTGGGTCAACTAGGCAATTAGAGAAGAAATTAAAAAATATATGGAAACAAACGAAAATGAAAATACAACAATCCAAACGCTTTGGGACGCAGCGAAGGCAGTCCTGAGAGGAAAATACATTGCAATCCAGGCCTATCTCAAGAAACAAGAAAAATCCCAAATACAAAATCTAACAGCACACCTAAAGGAACTAGAAGCAGAACAGCAAAGGCAGCCTAAACCCAGCAGAAGAAGAGAAATAATAAAGATCAGAGCAGAAATAAACAATATAGAATCTAAAAAAACTGTAGAGCAGATCAACGAAACCAAGAATTGGTTTTTTGAAAAAATAAACAAAATTGACAAACCTCTAGCCAGGCTTCTCAAAAAGAAAAGGGAGATGACCCAAATAGATAAAATCATGAATGAAAATGGAATGATTACAACCAATCCCTCAGAGATACAAACAATTATCAGGGAATACTATGAAAAATTATATGCCAACAAATTGGACAACCTGGAAGAAATGGACAAATTCCTGAACACCCACACTCTTCCAAAACTCAATCAGGAGGAAATAGAAAGCTTGAACAGACCCATAACCAGCGAAGAAATTGAATCGGTTATCAAAAATCTCCCAACAAATAAGAGTCCAGGACCAGATGGCTTCCCAGGGGAGTTCTACCAGACGTTTAAAGCAGAGATAATACCTATCCTTCTCAAGCTATTCCAAGAAATAGAAAGGGAAGGAAAACTTCCAGACTCATTCTATGAAGCCAGTATTACTTTGATTCCTAAACCAGACAGAGACCCAGTAAAAAAAGAGAACTACAGGCCAATATCCCTGATGAATATGGATGCAAAAATTCTCAATAAGATACTAGCAAATCGAATTCAACGGCATATAAAAGGAATTATTCACCATGATCAAGTGGGATTCATTCCTGGGATGCAGGGCTGGTTCAACATTCGCAAATCAATCAACGTGATACATCACATTAACAAAAAAAAAGAGAAAAACCATATGATCCTGTCAATCGATGCAGAAAAGGCCTTTGACAAAATCCAGCACCCTTTCTTAATAAAAACCCTTGAGAAAGTCGGGATAGAAGGAACATACTTAAAGATCATAAAAGCCATTTATGAAAAGCCCACAGCTAACATCATCCTCAACGGGGAAAAACTGAGAGCTTTTTCCCTGAGATCAGGAACACGACAGGGATGCCCACTCTCACCGCTGTTGTTTAACATAGTGCTGGAAGTTCTAGCATCAGCAATCAGACAACAAAAGGAAATCAAAGGCATCAAAATTGGCAAAGATGAAGTCAAGCTTTCGCTCTTTGCAGATGACATGATATTATACATGGAAAATCCGATAGACTCCACCAAAAGTCTACTAGAACTGATACATGAATTCAGCAAAGTTGCAGGATACAAAATCAATGTACAGAAATCAGTTGCATTCTTATACACTAACAATGAAGCAACAGAAAGACAAGTAAAGAAACTGATCCCATTCACAATTGCACCAAGAAGCATAAAATACCTAGGAATAAATCTAACCAAAGATGTAAAGGATCTGTATGCTGAAAACTATAGAAAGCTTATGAAGGTAATTGAAGAAGATTTAAAGAAATGGAAAGACATTCCCTGCTCATGGATTGGAAGAATAAATATTGTCAAAATGTCAATACTACCCAAAGCTATCTACACATTCAATGCAATCCCAATCAAAATTGCACCAGCATTCTTCTCGAAACTAGAACAAGCAATCCTAAAATTCATATGGAACCACAAAAGGCCCCGAATAGCCAAAGTAATTTTGAAGAAAAGACCAAAGCAGGAGGCATCACAATCCCAGACTTTAGCCTCTACTACAAAGCTGTCATCATCAAGACAGCATGGTATTGGCAGAAAAACAGACACATAGACCAATGGAATAGAATAGAAACCCCAGAACTAGATCCACAAACGTATGGCCAACTCATCTTTGACAAAGCAGGAAAGAACATCCAATGGAAAAAAGACAGTCTCTTTAACAAATGGTGCTGGGAGAACTGGACAGCAACATGCAGAAGGTTGAAACTAGACCACTTTCTGACACCATTCACAAAAATAAACTCAAAATGGATAAAGGACCTGAATGTGAGACAGGAAACCATCAAAACCTTAGAGGAGAAAGCAGGAAAAGACCTCTCTGACCTCAGCCGTAGCAATCTCTTACTCGACACATCCCCAAAGGCAAGGGAATTAAAAGCAAAAGTGAATTCCTGGGACCTTATGAAGATCAAAAGCTTCTGCACAGCAAAGGAAACAACCAACAAAACTAAAAGGCAACCAACGGAATGGGAAAAGATATTTGCAAATGACATATTGGACAAAGGGCTAGTATCCAAAATCTATAAAGAGCTCACCAAACTCCACACCCGAAAAGCAAATAACCCAGTGAAGAAATGGGCAGAAAACATGAATAGACACTTCTCTAAAGAAGACATCCGGATGGCCAACAGGCACATGAAAAGATGTTCAGCGTCGCTCCTTATCAGGGAAATACAAATCAAAACCACACTCAGGTATCACCTCACGCCAGTCAGAGTGGCCAAAATGAACAAATCAGGAGACTATAGATGCTGGAGAGGATGTGGAGAAACGGGAACCCTCTTGCACTGTTGGTGGGAATGCAAATTGGTGCAGCCGCTCTGGAAAGCAGTGTGGAGGTTCCTCAGAAAATTAAAAATAGACCTACCCTATGACCCAGCAATAGCACTGCTAGGAATTTATCCAAGGGACACAGGAGTACTGATGCATAGGGGCACTTGTACCCCAATGTTCATAGCAGCACTCTCAACAATAGCCAAATTATGGAAAGAGCCTAAATGTCCATCAACTGATGAATGGATAAAGAAATTGTGGTTTATATACACTATGGAATACTACGTGGCAATGAGAAAAAATGAAATATGGCCTTTTGTAGCAACGTGGATGGAACTGGAGAGTGTGATGCTAAGTGAAATAAGCCATACAGAGAAAGACAGATACCATATGGTTTCACTCTTATGTGGATCCTGAGAAACTTGACAGGAACCCATGGGGGAGGGGAAGGAAAAAAAAAGAGGTTAGAGTGGGAGAGAGCCAAAGCATAAGAGACTGTTGAGAACTGAGAGCAAACTGAGGGTTGATGGGGGGTGGGAGGGAGGAGAGGGTGGGTGATGGGTATTGAGGAGGGCACCTTTTGGGATGAGCACTGGGTGTTGTATGGAAACCAATTTGACAATAAATTTCATATATAAATAAAAAAATAAAAAATAAAAAAAAATAAAAATAAAAAAATAAAACTTGGCTTCTTAAGAAGTCATCTCTGATCAGGAGTGCCTGGGTGGCTCAGTAGGTTAAACGTCTGACTTCAGCTCAAGTCATGATCTCACAGCTCGTGGGTTTGAGCCCTGTGTTGGGCTCTCTGCTGACAGCTCAGAGCGTAGACCCTGTGTCAGATTCTATCTCTGCCCCTTTCCTGCTCACTCTCTGTCTCTCTGTCTCTCTCTCTCTCTCTCAAAAATAAGTAAACATTAAAAAAAATTTTTTTAAAGAAGTCAGATCTGTTCAGAGCAGGTTATTGTTATGGCAATATCCCATTAGAGGTGGTGTTTCAGCCTCTTTGCTGTTAAGCTTCAGACATTGTTGATCTATTTGAGCCTTGGAGAATGCTTTCAAGTCTACTCCACATCTTGACTGTTCCTGAGCAAGTTCAGCCTAGAAAAATATGTGCACTGACTTTCCAAACCCTAGAGTTGTCTGTAATCCCAGGAGGTTTTTATTGATTGTCTCTTTCCCTGGGTCTCTTTACTCAGCTTCTGGCTACTCTGCCATTTTATTTATGTGAGAACTACCAGCATCTTAGCCTTGAGGCTTACAGTAATGTATTTTTCTACCATCACAACCTTGGAAGAAGGATTATTCTTTTTATAATAGGAAAATTATTTCCTTTTATTTATTGACTTATAAGATCTATCCCTTCATTGTGAAAGAATGACACATTGAGGCTTAGCTATCTAAAGCTACTTTCAGAATTCAGTGATTAACAATTCCAGAGCAGGTTGGTTGAAAGTTGTCTTGACTGCGAGACAGTATACCTAGCATGGTGTGCCTGGCATGAATGATTTTAATCTAAAATATCATATGGTTTCTATAGCATCATGTGGAACTCAACTCTGTGGATAAAAGCCTAGACCTCGGCTTATAGATTTAGCTTAAAAAGTTTATTTAAGAAGCTGAAAGATTACTTCCTACTGTAATATCTAAAGGTCTGTTTAGGAATGATTCCCTGTGGTAGGCAGAATTGATAAGAATAAGATATCCCCTCTCTCTGCCTCAAGATTCCCAGCCCTTGCTGTACAAACTTTTTCCTAGTGATTCAAACACTAATGTGTTACTATGGGTTTAGCAGATGTAATTAAAATCCTTACTCAACTGGTTTTAAATTGGAGATACTATCCTAGGTGAGTCTGATCTAATTAAGCAAGTCCTTTAAAATAAAGTGAAGTGGCAGCACGTTCTTCTTCTTTTATGGCTGAATGATATTCCATTATTTGTATATACAAGATTTTCTTTACTCATTCATCTGTTGACAGACATTTAGGCTGTTTCCATATCCTAGCTATTGTGAATAATGTTTCAGTGAGCATGAGAATGCAAATATCTCTTCAAGATATTGATTTCAATTTGGGACAATATAAATCCAGAAATGGGATTGCTGGATGATATGAGAGTACTATTTTTAATTCTTTAGATTTATAATAACCATCTAACAGAAGTAAAGTGCTAGCTTGCTGTAGTTTTGATTTGTATTTCCCTGAAAATTAGTGAGGTTAAGCAACTTTTCATATACACATTGGCCATTCTGTATTTGTTCTTTAGAAAAATGTCTAGCAAGTTCTTTCTCTATTTTTTAATTGAGTTATTTGCTTTTTTCCCTATTGAGTTGTACGAGTTTCTTATATGTTTTGGAAATGAACCCCTCATCATATATATAGTTTGAAAATATTTTCTCCCTTTCTAGGTTGCCTTTTCACTCTGTTAATTGTTTTATTTACAGTGCAGAAGTTTTTAGTTTTATGTACTCTCACATTCTATTATTGCTTTTAAGGCCTTTGCTTTTGATGTCATATCCAAGAAATCATTGCCTAGACAAATGCCATGAAGGCTTTTCTCCTGTTTTCTTCTAGAAGTTTTATAGTTTCAAACCTTATGTTTAAGTCTTTAATCTTTAATCCATTTTGAATTGATTTTGTGTGTGGTAAAAGGGTCCAATTTCATTCTTTTTCATGTGGATATCCAGTTTTCTCAACACCACTCAACAACATGGGTGAACCTCGAGGACATTATGCTAAGTGAAATAAGACAGTCACAGAAGGATAAATACTGCATGTTGCCACGTATGTGAGTATTTAAAATAGTCAAGCTAAGAGAAACAGGGAATAGAATTTTTAGGGACTGGAGAGAGTGATAAATAAAGGGTTGCTGTTCAATGAATGTTCAGCTGTTCAAGACTAATAAGTTATAGAGGTTTGCTGTACACAATTATACCTGTAATTAACAATAGTGTACCGTGTCCGTCAAGACTTGTCAACAGGGTAGCTCTCCTATTAAATGTTCTTATTACAATAATAGAGAGATGATAGCTATATACATAGATTGATAGATAGATGATAAATAGATAGATAGATAGATAGATAGATAGATGATAGAAGGAATAAGGTGAAGCCTGAGAGACCTTCTCCTGTTGGCCTAGAAGAAAATGGTAACTGCCATGAGTTCTACAGATGCAGAGAAATGAATCTTGCTAACAAATTGAATGAGTGTGGAACAGTTTCTCAAACTTCAGATAAGAATGGAGCACCGTCCCCGCCAACCAAGAGCCTGACTACAACCGTGTGAGACTTGAGCAGAAAGTCTACCGGCCCCTTCACCATAGAAACTGTGAAATAATATATTTGTATTGTTTTAAGCTGCTAAGGTTGTGGGAATGTGTTACACAGTCTCAGAAAACAAATATACTCTTTTTCTCCATAATTGAATCCTTGCCTCTGCTCTGCCTGATTGCTAAGGGCAGGACTGTCATCCTGCATTTGCTAATGTTGTTGCTGTAGTCCTAATGATTTAAAAACAGCCTGAGTAAAAGTCGCTCACCTAAATAAAAATCGCCACAAGCCTGTGAATAAAGCTTTCATAAAGTGTGGTAACCTGGCAAGTTTGTAAACCCATGTGGCCAGCCTTTACAAGGAGCTAAGTTCAAAGCAATCTCCCCAGGCTATAGGTAAAAAGTCAACCACAAAATAGGAAACACTAACTTCAAGAAACTCATAGGCTGCTGAATATAATTAAGGTCAAAACCTACCACAGTTCCTGCTTGCTAACTTAAGGCTTAAAATTACCTTTAAGCCCCAATAGAAAATCTCCAGGCTTCAGGAAATATACAAATCTTGGAACAAATAATACAATAAAACAATAAAAATAACAATAATAAACAAAAAAAAGATCTGTGCAATTCCTAAAGACTGAGTTATCAGGGTTTTTTTTTTAGTTTATTTGTTTATTTATTGAGAGAGAGAGCAAAAGCTCAAATAGGGGAGGGGCAGAGAAAGAGAGAGAGGGAAAGAGAGAGATAATTCTGAGAAGGCTTCACTCTGTCAGCACAGATCCCGATGCGGGGCTCAAACCCATGAACTGTGAGATCATGACCTGAGCCAAAACCAAGAGTCAGAGGCCTAACCAACTGAGGCATGCAGGTATCCCTGAGTTATCAGTTTTAAACATGATTACCTTTCTGTATGAATGTATGTATATGTATGTGTATGCATATATTTCAGTAAATTCATTGAGAAGGAACTAACTGCTGTATATGTAATTAGGCAATAATTTCTAATCTTGAGATCAGACACTTTATCAACCATTCAGGAGAGTATCCATTAGATTTTAAACTGACCTCTGTCATTGCATGCAGTTTACATATAAAAAATAATTTGGCAGATGAATTCTTTAAACCTCCCTGTAATGTAAAAAAGTACACATTTTGTTTTGAGGAAATAGTCCAAGATTTGTATACAAAAAATATCGTCCATATATTATCAAGCTTCAGAAAAATTAAAATATATGAAACATTTAAATTTACCTTTATTATGCTCTGTAGAAATTAGTGTTATCTTCTCTTCTTTGATAATCCTGACATTATTAATTGGAGCACAGGCTAAGCTGTTATAACAAAGAATCCAAAAATACAGAAACTTAAAGAAAACAGATGTTTATTATTTCTTTCATAAGTCCTTACCTCTCCAGAAGTAAGGAGCCTGGATTAGAAGGTAATTCTATAGTCCCAAACACACGACTTCCATCTTTGGGTCCACAGTTGCTGTCTTGTCAAGTACTCGTCACCTGCCACAGCAGGGAATAAGAAGGCAAGAAAGCATAAGTGCAATTCTTTTTATGGGCATGACCAAATAGCATTCTTTATTTCCAGTTATGCCCTATTGTCCAGAACTCAGTCACACGAGTACACAAACTGCAAAGGAAGTGGGAATGTAGCCTGCAAATGAAAATCACAGGCTCAGCTAAAACTTGGGAGCTTTAATACTGAAGAACGAGATAATGGATAGATATTGTTTGACTTCTAGTATTTGTCCTTAGTTCTTTATCTTACCAGACAATAACCTGTTGTGTTTGCCTTCTCCTGTTGTCAATGACGATATTCCAAAATTACTTTTCCTTCCTTTCTCACACCAAACCAATTTACCATTACCTCAATGGTCAGGTGTAGTGTAATTATTAGACAATATTTTGATGAAGTTCAATTATAAAATGCGAAGATTTAATATCATATGATACTTTCTAGGATATTTTCATTTCAAACAGGAGGATACCCCATACCTTTATTTTACTGGAGCAGACTAAAGATTCTAAGACCGAACTTTGATCAAACCAAAATGTGATAATGTATGGACAACATTTCTGTGTACAAAAATTGGGGGCAGTGAATAGGAAGGCATGAATCAACTATAAGGGAACTGACTCCAGTTTCCCACATCCATGCTTCTCATTACCATGAACAGGGATGGCACTTCTTTGAATGAACACATTCTGTATGTCACAAGTCTTGTCATTTCTCTGTCTTTAGCAGTCTGAGACTGCATATTTTGTTTGCATAAAACATCCTATCTTGGAGGGGCACCTGGGTGGCTCAGTTCAGTTAAGCGTCTGACTCTTGATTTCAGCTCAGGTCATGATCTCATGGTTGCTGAGTTCGAGCCCCACATTGGGCTCTGGGCTGATGATAGTGCAGAACTTGCTTGGGATCTCTCTCTCCCTCTCTCTGCCCCTCTCTCACTCTCTCTCTCTCTCAAAATAAATAAACTTAAAAAAAATCCTGTCTTGGAGATTAGCATCTACTCTTTGTCAGTAATAAAGTTAAGGGCAAGAAACATAATTGCTATATAAAAAGCATTATATAAAAGTAATTGCTTAGGACTGTCAGGAGAACATTTGTGTTTTTTCAACAATGCAGTTCCACTTCAGGGATATAAACTTAAGATTCCAATATTGAAAATACAACAATGAATCCACAAAGTTATCCAACCTGGAGCTTACATCTACAACAACCTTTACCCTAAGCTATTTTTCAAATGGCCTAAAAATGAAGTGACTGGGTATCAGCAATTACTATGCAACAAAGAAAAAAAATACCATAAAATAGCTGCACTAATCATGACCTCACCACCAGTAGGGACTCAGCATCCTCTTCCATAGTATCAAGTCACATTTATGTATCATGATTTGGTGTGAGGTAAGTAACAAATTATTTGTTAATATTAATAAAGTGCCAGAATCTGCAAGCCATTTATTATTTAAAAAATAAATTAAGAGCATGAAGTTTAAAACTTCTGTTCTTCAAAGGAAACTATAAAGACAATGAAAATATAAGCCACATACTGAATGAAAATACTTATAAATCATGTTTCTGGTAAAGAATTTGTATACATAAAGAACCCTCAGGACTTGGAATTATGAAAAAGAAAACCCCAAAATTTTAAAAATACGCAAATATTTTAACAGGCATATTACCAAAGAATGCACAGATCTCTGACATACATGTACACAAAATGCTCAAATCATGAATCATTAAAGAAATGCAAGTCAACCACAATTATATACCACCACCTATTAGAATGGCTAACATCAAAATGATTGACTATAATGCTGATGAAGACAGAACACCTGGAACTCTTATACACTGCAAGTCAGAATGTAAAATAGTATAACTACTTTGGAAAAGAGTTGAGCAATTTCTTAAAAGGTTAAACATATACCTACCATATGATCCAATCATTCCTAAGTATTTATCCAAGGGAATTGAAAGCACATGTCCATACAAGTTATATATACGAATGTTCATGTAGCTTTGTTTTGTAATAGTCAAATATTTGAAACAAACAAATGCTCACCAGCAGGGAAATGGATTAAAATATTGTGGTATATTTATATAGTGAAATGTAACCCAGCAATAAAGAGTAATGACCTATTTATACCTACAACACACAAAATAATTGTGCAGTATGAAAACCCAAATCCCCACCTCCCGCCAAAAAGTATCTTCCTATTTCTTGATTTCATTTGTTTAAAATTTTAGAAAACTCAAACTAATCTCTCATGATAGTAACCAGATCAGTAGTAGCTTGAGGACAGAAAAATATGGTGAAGCAGAAGGGGGGAATTACAAAGAAGCATGAGGAAATCATTGGAGTTGCTAGATACATTCATTATATTGTGATCATTTTTCAGGTGTATACATGTGCCAACACATGAAATTGGACACTTTATATATAAAAGTTATTGTATATTACGCCTGAATAAAGATGTCTAAATAAATGAACAAAAGCAGATTCAACAGTGGATTTCAAAATATGACAGAGAAGGGGAGAAATTTCCCATGTGGACATGGAATAGATCATAATCACATGCGCTTCTTTAAGTATGGATTGTAAGTGTGACTATCATCTGTTATATGTGTCTCAATGGAAAAAAAACCTGGAACTTCTGTTTTAGGCTGTGTTTGGACTTGAGACCTGAGAGAGAATAAAACATGGCTCCTGTGCTATAAAACTCTCACAAGGAATTGCAGGCAATGCAACTCTTCTCGTTCTACATTTCAATTAAATTGTGAATTCCTGGAGGAACATGGTATTCTAGACTCATAATATATTAGAGAAGAAAGCAATTTAAGTTCATGTAGTCAAGCCTAACTATTTTCAGAAGATGGAACTGAACTTACACATTATCACTCAGAAATATATCAGTATAGTTGTGACCAAATTCCACCTCTTCAACTCCCTGCCCAGAATTTTCTGCATTACATCATCATGCCATTTCCCTTTTACTGAACACTATACCCTGAGTATTGCCAGTCATCAATAGACTTTCTTACAAGCTGATGACCTTAATTGACAAAATGTACAGAAAGAGTCCCTTCGCAGTTATGTTATACTCAGGAGGTTGAGGGACAAATAGTTCACAAGAATAAGAGTGGAAAAACCCGAATCTCCCTGTTTATTACTCCTTCTCCTCTTTCTTTAAGACTAGCTAGAGTTACAAATAAGTACACTAAAACAATTAAGGGCCAATTCTCTACAAACAGTAAAAAAAATTAATTGGGACTGTGGTGGGGAAAATCCAGAAAAAAATGCTAAAATGTCAATTTATGAATTAAGACTATTAGTAGAGATTAAATCAGTCTGGTGAACAATCAGTGGGAGACCTTTGAGAAACTCCATGCTATTTATAGTAGACTCTGAAGCCTTACTGTTCATTTATATTAGGTAACAAAATTACTACTGCAACAGAAGCACTTTGTAGGATCTATGGCACTTGGCAGGAAAAGAGAATTGATTCCAAGCCAAGGAAATGACAGCACAGTATAGCTGCTGCTGACTTGAAGGAATTAAAAAAAGAAGAAGAATGGATAATAATAGATGCATATGGGCAGTGAGGAGAAGTGCAATCAGCTCAGATTAATTATAAGCCCAATACATGTGCACGAGACACATTTTGAAGGAGACCAAGATAAAAGGGGATAGGCATTTAAGGTGACTGTCGGGAATTGACACATACAGGCAAAAAGGAAGCTCTATATTCACATCAGCTAGGACAAAAGACCTGTCACAAAAAGAATGTCATGAATGATTCTGTAAGCGGGAAGAAGCAATCACAGGCCCTGGCACACGGAGACACTTTTAATCTGCCCAAGGGACTTATTCGTAGTTCTCCCTGTCATTCTGTGATGTTCATTTTTCTTAGGCCATCTTGGGAAACATATCATGGTGAGCAGGAGCACTGACGACTTATTAAGGAAACACATTACTTGAAAATATTAATAAAAACATAAACTACAAACTTTAATTTCTAATTGAGTCACATTATCATATCCTAAAGTGACACATTCAATTCACCCATATAGATCATAGTCCATAGTTACATATATGAAAAAAACAAAGCCCACAAAAATTCTGTGCCTAAAAAAGATATCACAAAATCTATGAACTTTGATCATACAAGAAATATTTATGATATTCCTTAGTTACCATATGACTCTTGATTTAAATTTGATTTCAGTAAGATTGTGTTCTCCAACAGCAGATATACAACAGCAAGTTCTGGTGGGAGGAACACTGTTATAAATAGTTTAACAGTAAGAAAATGTATGTAAAACCAATAAGGTAAATGGGATTCACAAATTATAAGAATGGACAAAATAAATAAATTCTAGAATCAGAGGTCAATAAATGTATAAGCATACATTTCAATATTTCAATCAATCAATCAGTCAGTCAATACCAACACATTCTGTGATAGAAGATGATCTATGTTCAGAATGATGACTCAAAATCATTGGAAGAATGAAAATTCATATTTAGTACACTCCACAGCAAAGATATAAAAGTGAAAAGTACATTATAGAAAAACGCTTCCATGCAAAATTATTTTTAAAATGAAAAAAAGTATTGCCTTGAGCATAGAAATTATTGGGAAAATCCCCTTACATGTAACACCTTATTAGTCATGAGGCATTTTCTAGACAGACCACAGTAAACTCACTGGCAAAGAAAATAAATACATATTTGTCATATCTCTTTTGCTTGAAAGTGAGAGAAATCCAATTAAAATGATTAAAGAATTTTTCAACTCATGACCTGAAAGACTAATGGGTATGTCTGTGCTCAAATATGGCTGAATAGAGGTACACAAAGTTGCCAGGAATCTAATCTTAATCTGTTGACTCAATTTCTTTTTGTGTGTGTTTCTTTAACTTTGATTTTGAAAGAGTTTTAGACTTACAGAAAATTTGGAAGAATATTACCAAGAGTTCACATATATTCTTCATTCAGTTTCCTCTAAAATGTTAACAATTTAAGGGCACCTGGGTGGCTCGGTTAAGTATCCAATTCAATTTCAGCTCAGGTCATGATCTTGAGGCTTCATGGGTTTGAGCCTCACGTCATGCTCTGTGCTGACAGTGTGAAGCCTGCTTAGGATTTTCTCTCTCACCTTCTCTCTCTGCCCCTCCCTGACTTGCACTGTCTCTGTTTCCCTCAAAATAAATAAATAAACCTTAAAAAAAATAATAAAATAAAATAAAATGTTAGCAATTTAGATAGACATAATACAATTTTCAAAACCAGGAAATTAGACGGGCGCCAGGGTGGCTCAGTTGATTAAGCGACTGACTCTTGATTTCAGCTCAGGTCATGATCTCACTCTTTATGAGTTTGAGCCCTGCATTTGCCCTGTCAGAGCAGAGCCTGCTTGGGATTCTCTCTCTCTCTCTCTCTCTCTCTCTCTCTCTCTCTCTCTCTCTTCAAAATAAATAAATAAACTTAATTTTTTTTTAAAACCCAGGAAAATTTAGTGTTGGTACAATATTATTAATTAAACTACAGACCTTATTTTTAAATTTCACCAAATTTTTTTGCCTAAAATCTTTTTTTATTTTCCAAGACCTAATCCAGGTTGCCATATTGCATTAGTTGTTCTGTCTCTTCAAAACTTTCCACAGTCTTTCCTTATCTTTCATTATCTTGAAACTTTTGATGAATACTGGTCACTTATTTTGTAGATGTGCCTCATTTTGAGTTTGTCTGACATTTCTTCTTGTCTGATGATTAGGTTAAGTTTCTGAATTTTTGGCAAGAATACCACAAAATATTGATTTATTTTTCCTCTTTAAGTATATAATATTGAGGAAATATAATGCTAATATATCTTATTTCTGGTGATGTTGACCTTGACTGCTTGGTTAAATTTTGTCTGCCAGATTTCTTCATTGTAAAATTAAGATTTCTCCCTTTGTAATTGATAAATAACTTGGAGGAGACACTTTGAGACTATGCTAATATCCTGTTTCTCCTCAAACTTTCACCTAGTGATTTTAGCATTCATCAGTGGACATTGTTAGGAACAGGTATTCTTTGGTGTTTGCCTTGGCACTGTTTCTTCCTCACTAGCTTCAGTCTCAAAGGGATGTGCTGAAGAAATAGTGACTACAGTAGCTCTACTCAAATCCAACCAGCTCAACAATCCCAGTGAAAAGAGCATACCTCTTTCCCCTTTTGCAACAGAACACCTAGTGCTAATTGTTTCCTTTGTGTCATGTATTAATAGCTGAATTACCACAGGGATAGCCAAAGGAAAGGCCACTGTCATAGATAAGGCATAGATTATGTTCCCACTTCTGGGGTTGGAGGGTGGGTTGTCCCACGTGACCATATGAACTGAGAATGGAGGAGAGATTTCTCAAGGGAAAAAACAAAAAATAAAAAAACCCAACAACAACAACAACAACAAACAGGATGCTGTACCAGATGAGACAATATACACTGCACAGGCTAAATCACCAGATATCCATTACACCAAGATATAATTAATTATGCTTGGTGTGTTTTGAGATCTAAGCTTGAGAAAAACAATTGTTAAGCCTATCAATACTTAAAAGTATAAGCATTTCAGGGGCGCCTGGGTGGCGCAGTCGGTTAAGCATCCGACTTCAGCCAGGTCACGATCTCGCGGCCCGTGAGTTCGAGCCCCGCGTCGGGCTCTGGGCGGATGGCTCAGAGCCTGGAGCCTGTTTCCGATTCTGTGTCTCCCTCTCTCTCTGCCCCTCCCCCGTTCATGCTCCGTCTCTCTCCGTCCCAAAAATAAATAAAAACGTTGAAAAAAAATTAAAAAAAAAAAGTATAAGCATTTCAATTTACCTTATTTATCACAATGTGGAAGACTGCAAGTTCTTGGTTATATATTGGAGTGTTTCCCAGCCTTTGTATTCACTATAATTTAAGAGTTCCTTCTCCCCTGCCCATGATGTAAACAGAAAAAATAACATAATTGCTTCTACAATTAAAATAGAGTGCTTGATATGGTACATGGCACATAGACAACTGCTCAAAAATATTGTCACTGTTACTATGGTAATTATTGTTATTAAAATATTCAACTTGACACATGTTGAATGCCTATTATATACAAGACACTACCAGATTATGAGAACTCAACAACAAATAAGAAAAGGTTCTGTGTGCCTGTGTTGGCTTAGTTGGCTAAGCATCTGACACTTGATTTTGGCTCAGGTCATTCATTATCTCATGGTTCTTTGGATTGAGCCCCACGTTGGGCTCTGGCTACAGCACGGAGTCTGTTTGGGATTCTCTCTCTCTCTCTACTCCTCCCCTACTCGTTTGTGAGTGCGCACTATCTCTCGCTATCAAAATAAATAATTTTAAAAAAGAAAAGGTTTTGATCTTAAGGAGCACAGAGACTAGTGTGGAGGATAAAATATGTGCAAAAAACTAATACCTCAGGCAGAAGGTAACAAGTTTTTATAATAGATGCATTAGTGCTATGCATATAATAGATATTTATGTGTTTTAAATATTAACTCCCTACTTAATCACCTCTTCAGGTAACACAAAAACAGAAAACAAAGAGCCTCATTTTCATCCAGCTTTTTTCTTAAAATATTAGGCTGTTATATGCACTTAACCTTTTGGACATAAATTGGATGCCACATTAACCAGTAACTGAAAAGAGCGAAGAACAAATGACTTCATTGTTATTAATGTTTTAAATAAAAAGACTTAAAATAAAGATCACAACAAATAATTTAGTCAGAATGTTGTTTTTCAGCATTTAATACAATAGTCCTTTTATGCACAACAACGGACGTTTTCTCTGCATTTTTTTCTATACATGAAAAAAAGTCAAAATTTTCTTATTTCTTTTTCACAAAAGGTTTTGTAATTTAGAAGTTGTTTTTGAAATAAATGACCAGAATGTTGCTAAGCAACGGTGTAAAACAAGTCTTAAATATGAAAACATGTCTAAAATATGAGCATGTAAAGTCTATGGCAATATGTCTGACATTTTTGTATATCCAGTCCATATTATTTTCAAAATAAATATTTTCAGTGTTCTCTTTAAAAAATGAATTATATGTATGTGAGTGTATTCAAAGAAAATGGATGGATTGAGTGTGAAATAGAAAGCAAAATCTTAACCCAATAGAGTTAGTTTTAAATAACAATTTTTCAGTTCTGAATTGGCCCTGTTAGCCTGCCAAGACAGAATTTTTCTAAATACTTTTTTGTTTTTTGTTGTAAATGTTGAAGCACTTCTAAACAGACAACCATTTGGGTGTTCTGGATCAATGCATTCTGTTCTGGAAATAGAGAATTTTACAGATATTATTTCTGGGAAAATACCAAGACAAGAAGGTATTACTTGACTTGATAGCATGTATTCTAATTTAGAAATTACTACACAATTAATGTAATTTTATTATGAGTACACCACTAAAAATACAGCAATTTATTACTTAATAAATGTACGTTTTCACTAATACTACAAGGCCAGGAATATACTTGTCACTTCTTAACCAAAAAGAGAAGACTCACTTTTCATATAAAGTTGTAAGTGGTAAGTTTGGTCTTTTTATGACAGGGAAAGATAAAGTAGGCAGAGAGGGAAACATTAGGACCTGAGTTCCTTGGGTAGGGAAAACACTTATTTTGGAACAATGCTGGGAGTATCTGACCATAGCAAACCCCCTCAAGGGGTAAAGTTCCTCTTAAGGATGTAACAGACACCACCTACTACCCCTCAGGTTCCCCTAAGAATTTGAAAAAAGACCCGACTAAAAACAAGTAGACCATAAAACATATGACCCACAAGGAACAGTAAGGCCATAGAACACTCGTCATACAATGAAAATGAACCAATCAAAAAAGAATGACTAGGTATTTAGAGTTACTCAGTCAATAAGGGTAGAACCTGAGAAGAAACAAGGGAGAAAGGAAGGGTAGGAGTGGGGGGCGACCAAAACCTTATAAAATAAAGACCCTTGCCTATAGTCATGGGCATTCACTTTCGAATGCACCCTCTCTGTAAAGAGAGCTTTCATACTATTCTTACTTTCTCATACTGTAATAAACTTTTGCCTGCTGCTTATTTTGTGTCCACCTCTTCATTCTTCGAAGCAGCAGGACAGTGAACCCCAGGTATTGAGGTAAAATAAAGAAATCCTGAAACACTTTGAAGCCAAAGGAAGAGGCCCTTGAATTATTTTCCTATGAAATACTACTTTTACAGAGATAGCTTTCCCATAGGATGAGTTTGGTGACTGATGAAGCGATCACTGTGAGTTGTTGACCACCAACCTCAAGACGCCCCCTACAGTCCTAAGTACAGAATGTCAAGCCCTCACTTATTACAAGTGAACCCTTTCTGCAGTCCTAACTACAGAATGTCAAGCCCTCACTTATTACAAGTGAACCCAAAAGTCATTTGGACAAGGCAAAATAACTTCCCTTAGAAGGGAAATGCCTTTGGCTAATTATCCTGCTAAGCTACTTTCTATAGAGGGTAAATCCTACGAAGGTTAGTATCAGAAAATACCAAACTATGCAATGGTGATACACTTTTCTGTAAGAAACAAAGATATGAAGTTTTTGTTCTTAGGAGGATAGTGTATGGAGACAAAGAATTGTGAGAGAGTCAGAATCAGAGAGATGGAGCATGGCAGGGACATCTGTAAGAAGTATCCATTAGAAACTATCTACTTTCTAACTCTTTCTGTTGCTTCAATGTGCAGCCTCTCTTCTGTCAGCTCCAGCACCCTGCCATCATCTGCTTCTCGAATAGTATTTAATGGAACTATCTTAGTTACGAATGATTTTTTTGTAGAATATTTTTCTTGATACGTTGCAAATGGGGATAAACTCACTTCTGGGTTGTTTGAGGGTGAAACAGCATGTACAAAAGCATAAGCCCAAAGGCAGAGGAACCATACTCACAGAAGCTCACATAATGTTAGAGAAAGGGCTTAGGTTTCCAAAGGTTATGTTTGGAGTCTGAGCCTGTCTTAAGTTATTTCAAAGGAACAGGAAACTCCATCCAGAATATATCTGGTTTATTGATACAATAATATAAATGAGTTTGGTGTCTTCAGTTATTTCATCTGATGAATCTGTTGAACTGCCATCCTAAAAAATTGTGTGTAACAAATGTAAGCTGTCACATATAAAATCAGGCAGTATTATGTTTGTTGCAAGAGTGTTTTATGCTTCTTGCATCTTTGAAATGTGGATCACTACTGTTCAAATCAAATAAAACCAATCAGAACTCTAATTTCATAATTACATCATTCTCTAATTATGTTAAGGTCCCATATAGATTGCATTTTACAGCACCAGTCTTCGTACTCGTTAATATACTTTATACAAAATATAAACCAACCCAGGGTGCTTGGGTGGCTCAGTTGGTTAAGTGTCTGACTTCAGTTCAGGTCATGATCTCGCAGTTTGTAGGTTCAAGCCCCATGTCAGGCTCTGTGCTGACAGCTCAGAGCCTGGAGACTGCTTAGCATTCTGTGTCAACCTCTCTCTCTCTTTCTCTCTCTCTCTCTCTCTCTCTCTCTCTCTCTCTTTGCCCCTCCCCCACTCATGCTCTGTCTCTCTCTCTCTCAAAAATAAATAAACATTAAAAAATTTTATTAAAAAAATGTAAACCAACTGAAGTAGTGTTTAGTGACTAAAAATAAAATAATAAGATTAGACCCATGACAAAAAAATCAATAAACAAGAAAAATAAGACCCTTATTTATATTATTCACAAAGAAAAAAGCAGCACACTTTTGAATAGAACAGAGTATCCTACTCATACATTTCCTAACACTGGGTATTCCTTTGTTCTTCTTCTTTCCAGGCCCATGTATTTCCTCATCCAGAAAGCGAAATGATATAGCAAAGATTATTTTTATTCATAAAGCTTTTGCCCCTGGAATCACATTCAAAACTGAAGATAAATTACAAGGAGGAACAATTAACTGAAACATCTTGTCAGAGTACTAAGGGAGTACTCACACCTTCATAGATTACACATCATTAACTATGTAGTCTAGCAACCAAATCATGTGAGGAAAGATGTGGCAATTTTTAGTGTTCTAGCAAATATGACTAATTATGGGGTAGACCTTTACAATTTAATTTAGAAAAAAATTTACCACCACATCTCAGGGTATAGTTTTTTAAATGAGTTTAGTGTAAACTGTATTAATAAAGCAGTATCTTCTACTTGGTTCAATTCTGTGAATTTAGTGTGGCTCTTGGAAACATTTTCAGATACAATGTGTTGTGTGGTAACTGTAACAAAAGAGTTATGTGCATTTAATTTTATAGAGAGCTGTAAAGTTGCTCCAGTGATACTGTCCTTGAGTTTGATGATATGAAAAATAATGCATGTTCTTCCTTGGACATATTTATTGGATATAGCTAAAGGTCTTGGGAATAAACTTTTGTATGCCTATATTAAATCTATTTAGGGAAAGAAAAGACATTTCCCCATGAGGATTAGCAATTTAATACAGAACAGTAGTTTAGCAAAAACCCTACAATGTGTATACTGTAAAACAAGGAACTGGATGCTGTAGGCAGAAATAGAAGGGTTGTATCTAGCAATGCACACATAGGCGCACACACACACACACACACACACACACACACACACACGTACACACAGTACACACTGCACGCTTGATATACTACATGACAGTGCAAGAATAATAGTGATAACTTAAAAGATCATAAGTGATGAACAAAAGTGATGAACAAAAGAATTTCCTCACTGGGAATTAGGTACTACTTTATAAATATCTTCTCACATTAGAATACAGTAGACAAATGGTCTACTACATATAATTTAGAAGAGTAATAATATACAACAATTAGAAAATTTTACCCAGGTCCCATTTCTGTAGGCCACAAATTTGGTTTGAACCAGCTTCGCTGCATGAACTGGGCATCCTTTATTTGCTTTTATGTTTGTACTTCCAGCTCACTACACACAGTATGACAGTGCTCATCCTCGCTCACCCTATTAGTAAGATTTATCTTTACAGTGTGTATCAACTGAATAAAATGACACATACTCTGAGCAGTATTTCCTTTCATTATGCTATTCCTCTTGACTGTGCAGATTCTAATGGAATTAAAGCAGATACACAGGCCTCAAAACTGCATCAAAAGATGTAACAAATATTTGACCTTGACACCTTCAGTGAATCTCTGACAAAGAATCCGTTATTCCATAATCTCCTTGCAGGAGTAATTAACACCTGTCTTTTTTATTGTTTTATCCCCATTACATGCTACAATAACACACAGTAGGTGCAGAAATAGTTTGCTGAATTATTTAGGAATTTTTCTGCTGGTGAAAAGATGTCAATTCCAAAGAAGTAGAAAGTCATTTCCTAAAAATCTATTTCAAGATTTAAAAAACATCAGATTCACATTTATTCACACTGAATGTTTAATAAATGAACCATAAAAGATATTCAAGACAATTTCATTTTCTAATTTTGGCAATCTCAACAAAATGCCTTTTGGAACCAAAGGCAAAAGATACCTTCTCGCAGAAATACCATATGAATCGAGTTTCCACTGTTTAGTAGAAGCTCTAATGGCTGAGATATTGTATTAGCCATCTCTTCCCTAGAACTGTTAACTTAAATAGTCAGGGGCTCAATAAGAATTTGAGTGGAGAATGCTTTTTATTAGCATTTTATAATTCACTCATATTTAAGACAATTTCAATTTCTCCAGAGTTGTCTGCCTAATGAATAATAAGAGAATATGTGTGGAAGTCTTGGAAATATTCCACTGTCTTAGATCTGCTGAGAAGAGTATAATGTACTCATAAACTCAGGTGCTACATATCTAAATTTCCATCCTATCAGTAACCTATTATTCTGCTCAGCTGCAATAACACAATACCAATGACTGGGTGGCTTATACAACATAAATTTATTTTCTCACAATTCTGGAGGCTGGAAGTCCAAGACCAAGGTGCCAACATGATTGGTTTCTGGTGAGGCCTCACTGCTGGGCTTGCAGATGTCACCTTCTTGCTGTGTTGTCACATGGCCTTTTTCTTTGGGTATGCATGGAGAGACAGAGTGCATGGGTGAGCTCTGGTGTCTCTTCCTCTGCTCATAAATATATCAATTCTATTGGATTAGGGTCCCATCCTTATGACCTCACTTAACCTTAATTACCTCTTTATGGTCCCTATCTCCAAATAGAATCACAATAAGGATTAAGGCTTTAACATATAAATTTTGGGTGGACACAATTCAATCCATAACACCACAAGACTTCCCAGTGTGCACTATTCCACTAGAGACCAACTGGTCACTTGGGAAACCAACTGCCTTGGGCTCTCCCATGCTGATAACTGTTGTGGGTCATCCTCATTGTGATAGACACTTACTCAGGATATGGATTTCCTTCCTGCCTTCTGAGATTCAGTTACCAACCACTATCTTGGGGCTTACAGAATGTCTGATCTACAGATACTGAATCCCTGTATCACAGCATCCAATCAGCAGACCCACTTCACAGCAAAGAGGAATGAGAGTGGGCCCATGACTATGGGACTCACTAGTTATTTCTGGCATCTCATCATCTAGAAATAGCCAACCTTATAGAACAATAGAACAGCCTTCTAATTTTTTTTTTCAACGTTTTTTTTTATTTATTTTTGGGACAGAGAGAGACAGAGCATGAACAGGGGAGGGGCAGAGAGAGAGGGAGACACAGAATCGGAAACAGGCTCCAGGCTCTGAGCCATCCGCCCAGAGCCCGACGCGGGGCTCGAACTCACGGACTGCGAGATCGTGACCTGGCTGAAGTCGGACGCTTAACCGACTGCGCCACCCAGGCGCCCCTAGAACAGCCTTCTAAAAGCACAGCTGAAGCTCTAGCTTTGAGGCAATATCCAGAAAAGATGGGATGATATCCTTCATGATGTTATGTATGTATGAGATCAGAGAACTCTACTATGATGTTGTGTCCCAAGTGGGAAGATTACATGTCTCTGGGAATTCAGGGACAGAACCACTGAGTGTCTTTAGCATTATTCTTACCATCACTCCTCAAAACCTAGTGGAGAATTTTCATTCTTGTCTAAATCAACTCTGGGATCTCTAGTGTTGGATGTTGTGGTCCACAAAGGGGGGCATATCCTTGCCTGAGGATACAGCAAGGATCTCATTGAACTATAAGTTATGTCTGCTACCAGAAAAATTTTGATTTCTTATATTTAGGACCCAGTAGGTAAGAAGAGAAGTCATTATGGTGGCGTAGATAGTTGACTGTGATCATCAGGAAGAAGTAGGGATGCTTTTACACAATGGAGATATGGAGAAATACATATGGAACCCAGATGATTCATTTGATCCTTCTGGTATTACCTGACCCCACTGCAAATGTGAAGAAGCACATACAGTGACTCTCACCAGAGGAGGGTATAATTATCAAGCTCTCGGACTCCTCAGAAATGCAGGTTTGAATCCCCAAATTAGACCATCCACTAAGACCTGATGCAGTCATAGCTAAAGGTGAGGAGTGTTTCGAAAGGATGGTAGAGAAGGAAGCTCAGATGTGGCCTCTAGATCAACAGCAGGGACATTGACTTTTGTTCATGCTACTAACAATAGTCCTCAGGTTTTTTTCCTCAGGTTGAGAGACCCACAAGGGCATGAGGAGATGCTCCTGGAATGTGCATGGAGAAATAGATGTGTGCTGCATAATGGGTAAATCTTGGTGACCCTGATAATGAGCCACACAGAACATAACTGACAGCCCACCAGCTATGTCTCTGGTCTGCCACTGCACTGAAACTTTTAGACTTGCCCTATGGCTTAAAATTTTGCATATTCAATTCTTTTCACTCCTTGCACTCCTTTACTGGCATCAGACCTGTGTCATGATGTGAAGATTTTCTCAGTCTTCTCCAGTTCTCCCCACTTGTCTCAGCCTAGGTGTTTCCTGCAATAAATCTCTTGCATGTCTAGTCCCATCTCTGCAGCCACTTCTAAGGAGACCTAAAGCAAAACATAAGGATATAAAGACACGAAGTATCTAACTATAAAGGAGAGACATCATAAGAGACTATAAGAAAACAACTAATTATTAATAATTTAGAGATTATGGGGATTTTTATATTTTCATAAATACTCTTTACAAAATAGTCTAGAGTGAGCAAACATTTTTGTAATCATAGAAAGCAAACAAAATAGAGGGGTCCCTGGGTGGCTCAATCTATTCAGTGTTTGACTCTTGATTTCAGTTCAGGTCATGATCTCACAGTTTGTGAGATAGAGCCCCAGGTCTGGCTCTGCACTAACAGCATAGAGCCTGCTTGGAATTTTCTTTCTGTCTCCCTCTCTCTGCCACCTCTCCTCTTCTCTCTCTCTCTCTCTCTCTCAAAATAAACAAACAAAAAAATAAAGAAAAAGCAAACAAAATAGAAATACTCAGAGAAGGACTGAAGGGTATGTCCAAAGGCAGTATGGGCAGGAGATTTCTCAGTAGAGTGGAAAGAAGATCCCAGGAGACACTTTCAGAGCAACAGACATCACAATCTGCCTAGTCTGTGATCCAGGCAAACAGCAAGTAGAACTGTGTCAACCAGCTTCTCTGCTGAGAGCAAAAGAAAATGTCGGTCCTTCTCCCTTTTTGATAGCCACAAAGGCCATTTGTCAGATTACCTGTAGTCAAAGCCCAGGTCCACACTATCTCTGAGCTCTTGGCCTCAGTCTCCTCATTTGTAAAATGGGACTAATAATAGTACTGCCAAGGAAGTTTGTTTTAGGATTAAATGCGATAATACATCAATGTGTTTAGAAAAGTGTCTAGCATGTGATGTGAATGCAATTAATATTATTGTTTTCAGTATGATTTTTCACAACTATCTCTCATGTACTTTGTATAAAAAATGAGGTTAAATCATAAAATAACTTTTCCACCAGATATGTAGTAGAACAGGAGTAAAGACAAAATAATATGGAGTTTGGAAGGCAAATCTCATTCTAATGATTTTCTGATTTATATGACCACATTGTGCAACTCTGGGTTTCAAGGGTTTTGAAACTAACTTTAAAATAATGCAGATAAGCAAAATGTATATACAATAATACCTTGGTTTGCAAGCATAATTTGTTCTGGAAACGTTTGTGATCCAAAGCACTTATATATAAAAGTGAATTTCCTCATAAGAAATAATGAAACTCAGATGATTTGTTCCACAACCCAAAAATATTAATATAAAAATGATTACAATACTGTAATATAATAGAAAATAATAAAGAAAATACAAAATATAAAGACAAGTAACAAATTAACCTGCACTTACCTTTGAAAACTTCTGTGGCTGGTGTGAGGGAGATAAGAGAGAGGAGGGTTATTGTGTAGGATGACTTTCACTATCACTAACAGATGTTGAGAACAGTATAGTATTAATAAATTCTTGTCTTATACTGTATATAATGTAACTGGAAATAAGGCAGCAGAGAAAAGGGTCTATGTCTGCAGGCAGCTTGACCTAGAAGGAAGCAAGGCATTCCTAAACTTATTCTTGTACAGGAAAGCAAAGTACTGTCCATAGATGCTTTGAAGTGACAAAAAATACACTAGTGCCAGTCATGGGCACCTTCCAAGGTTCTGAAAAATCAGTTTTTTGCCAAACACTTCAGCCTGAGACAGAGCATCTGAGCGAGGGATATGATCATCCACAATCCCACAGAGAGAGAGAGAGAGAGAGAGATAGAGGGAGACAAAGAGAGAAAGAGAAAAGAACCATTGGCTCAGTTGTCATCCTGTGACGTTCGGCATTTCACATACTACTTGTATTGCGAGATGTCACTTGTTCATCAAGTTAAAATTTATTAGAAATATTTGCTCATCTCACAGAACACTCACAGAACAAGTTACTTTGCAATCCAAGGTTTTACTGTAATTTTCAATTAGAGATTTAAGTAGAAAGTACACAGTGTTTTCAAGTGAAACCATCGAGCTTTGCCAAATTAAAAAGTAAATCTTACAGAATGACCTATTGGCCATGCATTTGAGCTTTTTAAAACTAATGAATATATTTCACAGATACCAATTTTCACATAGGAAAAAAAAAACCACTGTCACTGAATGAAGAAAATTTCAACATTCACAGTCCTTATCCAGCTTCTGGAGAGTAGGGGAAGAAGACATTCCCAGGAAGACTGTCCACCATCTTGGTAAAGCACAATCGAGGTTTATAACCAGTATTGTTTGTATAAGCTGTTGTACTTCATTTTTATTACATTCGTTAAAATCATAAGAAAAAGTGCTGATTGAGAAATTACTGGGCACCAGGTTCTGTCAGTAAAACAGAAGATAGGGCAGTCAATATGACAAACTGGCTTACTCCCTCAATAAGCTTGTGTTCAACCAATGGAAACCAAACAGTAAATAAGGACACAAATAAATAAAATTAATTAATATAAGATGTATACAATAAACAAAAGAATGGTGTAATGAGATGATTGGGTGGGAACATGGGAAAATAGTCTGTTATAGACACTATAGACTATTGTTCATTAAAAAGCCTCTTTCTTAAAAGGTGTACTTAAGCCAAATTTGAATAAAGAGAAAGAGTCAGACATTTGAGGATTCTAGGGGAAATTTTCATGAAAAGGAAGGAGGAAATGCAATACTTGAGAAGGAAGTAATATTGGTTGCTAAAAGAATAAAAAAAAAATTGGACCCTGAGAATGAAAGAGAAAATGTAGGAGGTGAAGACAGAGGAGCAATATGATTAAATGTAAGTTCCATGAATGTTTTTTTTAATTATAATATACAATAACCAGCAAGCATAAACTCATCCACATTGCAATGAAACAACATAGAGTTTTTAGAGAAAAAAAATGGAGGAATCATCAACCATTATATTACATGGAAAAAAATTAATTGTAAAGACAATGTCAACTAAAGTAGATGTCTGACTTTCTTTTGAGAAGCTATTGATCTACCAAACATTTTAAGCCTCAGAAGTTTAAAGAAACCTTGACTTGCTCATGTTGTTCTTCTCTTCACTCCTATCTGTATGGAAGAATGGTAAATTCCTCTCTACTTTAGAAATGTCTAGGTTTAGAAGATCAAATTATTTTTTCAGGAAGTCACATCTCACAGGACTATTCTGAGCCTGGTAAGAAGCAGAGATTGAAGAATGTCAGCATTTGCAGCCACACTTAACAAGTTTTCTGCTAGTAGACACAACCTAATTCCACTCCATGCATTTGTACTGCAATGTGCTTTCAATAAATGTCACCATGTACTCAGGAAACAACTCTAAAATTAATCCCATCTGTGGTAATATGTCTTTGCACTGGACAGGATAAAGGCTCCCATGAAATTTTACATGATATTTAAATATCAGATGTGGCCATTCAATGTAATTAGGAACTTGTTAGTTGCAGGAGTTTTGACTTATGTATAATTTATTTATATGTTTTGACTTATGTATAATTTATTTATATGTTTTGGTCCATAAAGTAGTTTTAAGGAGACATACAATGAAAGACAGAAATGATATAGCTAGGTAAGATTAAATTCTAAAATGAGAAGAAAAATGAGGCAAAGAGAAAATAAGGATGGAGAAATAAAATGGAGCCAGCATGAACTTAGCACAAATAAATAAATACTATTAAACTTTTGGAAGGTTCACAGATTGGCTCTAAGCTTTCCAGAAGAATGACATGTATTCAGTTACATTCTCAGTGTCTGAAAAAAAAAAAAAAAGTAGTTTCTCAAGGAAAGCTATAACTTTCTGGTTCTGAGGTCAGAGTAAAATGTATCTTGTGGATACTTATAAAAGACCCTCTTTAATGCACTGGGTGACATCCTCAACAACATTCTTATGGTAAATGTAAGATTCATGGCATTGTTTTTATAAGGAATTAGATGAATAAGTCTTTCATATCTACACATGCAACAATAATATTTCCTATTTCTTATTTTAAACTGTTTTCAGCATTGAGAATAAACAAGCAGCTTAGACTGGGCTTGCAAGAGGTTGAAAAAAATGTCCATGAACAGACTCCCAAGCTCTCTAAACACTCTTTGCTCAGACAGACACTTAAGCAAAGAACGGTGAAATGATATCATTGTATTTATTGAATCTGACTAATTCGAGGAGAGAAATGATTGGGATGCAAAGAGATGTGAAGGAGAAAAAATGTACTTTTATAAGTCTCTATTATTGGTGGATGAGAAAGTTATGGCTCTGAAACAGCATAGAAAAATGTCCTAAGGGTGCATGGGACCAAGTACATTTCTCTTATAGAAGAGATTCTGAATTAGAAAACAAAACAAAACAAAGCACATAAATTTTCATATATATATTTTTTGGGTCAAGGACTCCTTTAAGATTCAGATGAAAACTATGCATTGGGAAAAGGCACTCACATTCTACTGTAGCCAACAACTTTCAGCCCACCCTAATTTTAGAAAAATTTTGACGCTGACATTCTAGAGCAAGGGAAAAAAATCCCAGGAATATTTATTTTCTTGGTTTATCAATCTGAAAAACAAGAAGCAAGCTACCAAGTTACAGGTGCATACATATGGAACATATTTTGTCTAAAGGTAAGAGTGTCTTAGTGTGTAAGTGTCTACTAGTTCGAATTGAAATGACAACAGATACTCAGTGGCGACAATAGGTCTGAGAAGGATATTGGCAAGGGCTGTAGGAAACTCTAAAAAGTATATTAATGGGGATAAGTAGAGAATGATTGGGGGCATCCTTGGCAGTGACCACGACATTGACACAGCACAAGGGAGCAGAATTTGCCTCGACAGGGTATCTTAAGCCTTTGTCTTTGCAATGCCAGGAATTCAAGTACTAGGAGGCACATAGAAGAAAGGGTAGGCAATGACATTATCCCATCTTACATTTGAGAGTGTAGAATGAGCTGGCTGGGGTATGTGAACAGAGAGGAAGATGAGAAGAATGGTTAAGATAATTAAATGGAGGAGCATAAACTCAGTCTTTAACCTAAAATCAAGTTGTTTATGTGTTCTATTGTGCTATTTTAAAAAT
This sequence comes from Puma concolor, assembly GCF_028749965.1. Lineage (NCBI taxonomy): Eukaryota > Metazoa > Chordata > Mammalia > Carnivora > Felidae > Puma > Puma concolor. The sequence goes on along the minus strand of NC_141673.1, from coordinate 37,457,872 downwards.
TAGTTTCCCGTATGTAAAATTCATATATCATATAAATATCTATATTTCTGGCTTCACAAAAAGAAAACACCAAAAACAAAACAAACAAACAAACAAAAAACCCCAGAAGATCTGGAAGTGCTTGACTCCAATTTTTGCATGCAACAATCATTCCCTCACAGCACCAAACCTTGTTTTCCCAACACTGAGACAAAATTATCTTCAAGCTTGAGCAGTGTTCCTTTCCAGTAACTAGGCTGCCTACTTTGTTCATTTATATTAGATAATATATATGTATATTAGATAATATAGACTCATACCTGTAGTTATTTGAGTTTGTAACCTAGCCCCCTCTACCCCTTGAACTAATGTATTATATTTTATTCACTTAATATGGCAGCATGAGGATGCACCCTGCAGACCTCCAGGTCTAGGAAGCTTAATTGGCCAAAGGCATTGGCTACTACACTCTGAAGACACCACCACATTTTTCACCAAGGCCATACTCACTGGCTTCTCCCTGAACACACAGGGATCCTAAAAGGCCTCCAAGACTCTGATGATTCTGCTGAAACTTCTAAGATAGTGGGGCAGACTAGGATGCTTCCATACAACTTTCTGTAGTAAGGGTCAGACTTACCTCTCCCAGGTTTCTCCAGCTCCCTCACATTTTCTGTCACAGAGGCATCTCCTCTAAGAAAATCCTTGCCTAACTAAGCCCATCTTATTATCTACTTCTTATTAGGTCTAGACTATAGAAGTGGTATCAGAATTACAGTAATCTGAGAAAGCGGGAAGTAAGTTTTGGATTTGGGACTGACTCGTCATCACCCCAAGAGTGAAGGGAATGTCATTCTGGTTGATAAATGAGGCATGGGTGATCCCTAGTTCAAAGTGGCAGTGTAATTGCTAACAATTTTACGTGTAGTGACTTGAAAAAAAAAATAAAACGAAAGAAGAAATCAGCCCCAATGGAGAAGAGTGCCATGGCAGGTGACATGAATGAAGGCAATGAAAAATTTAACAGGGTGGGAGGGATGCTTACAAAGATAGTGGAGTTTCCTGGGTACTGCTATATTGTATTGCTGCCCTGTGGAAAAATAATGAGAGTTTCAGGCTATTAGCAAACAGTTAATGGCTAAGTTCTAGAGCCAAGAGCCTCTGCAATAGAGAACCCTATTACCTGCAGTAGAAGGACAAACACAGTCAAGCACCAGGTTGAAGATTGTTAGAGTACAAAGCTCCAGAGATATTAGAATGCTCAATTAAGGCAAGTATGTTATACAAAGTTCAGGGCCTGGTATGGAAAACCTGAAATGCTAAAATATGGTTCAGAGACATCTGAATGGAGATGCCTGACCCACTCAAATTCTCAGGTCTAGGAGAGGATTGACCCATGCTTCTCTGGTAAGAATGAGCACTTCACTCTGCTATAATATGCTGCAGGAGCTGCTCTGTCAGGAAGCGTCAGGTGTCCTTCCGCCTTCTCTGGTGGCCACTAAGCTGACAACCAGAGTAAAATCCCAGTATAACTCAGCTGGGGATGTGCTCAGTCTGATAAGGTAGGATAGAGACTATATACAATAAGGAATTATAAGAATTGGCTGGCATTTATCAGCAGGAGCCTAAAGAGTCCTCCTGGGATTAGATTTGAAGTGTGTTTAATTAAGAGTGCCAGAATGTAAGACTGAATAAACAAGAATTCATTGACTTGGAAAGGTAGAGCATTTTCTTGGGACATGAGATTTAAAACTCTACCAAGGACACCATCAGATGAAGGAAAGTTGCAATGGAGTGGTTCATAGAAGCCTGGGGAAAAAATGATAGCCAACTCTAAGTGAAGTAGAAATTCCTGAGTTTCCCTGGCAGATGATTGAGAAAGGAACTAAGAGTCTAAGAGAAGTGGGAATGCTGGAATGGATATATTATGTAAGGACACAGGACCCACCAAACAATTCTGATCCAGGAGAGGGTCCAAAGAATACACAATTCACCAAATCCTACAGGCATGTGTGGTGACAGGAGTACCATCTTTGATAGATCTTCTCTAAGGCCCAGGGAAGTAGATGTAGAAGAGGAGATAGATCAGTGAGCTGCTGTCATTAACATTCTTGTGCGAACAGGGACCTCAGGGTAATAGATGTTATAGGTAGTACTTAATATTCAGAAGCCAAGAGACAGTACTTACTGTTTGACAGTAAGGTCAGGGGAGCAAACAAGGGGACTTTGCCTACAGAAAGTTGTGAAGATGATTAATAGACCATGATGTCCCTAAAAGAAAAATACCCAGGCAGTTAACAAATGTGGAAAAAGTTCAAGCTGAAAAGAATGGCAAAACAGGACGATGAGTCTCAACTAAAATCACAATTCCTTGCTCAGTTTCCATACCTGAGCCCATTTTCATATCTGGAGCCTACAAATTGAAGAGGTGTTCCAATCTCTGGGAAGAATAACCTGGCAACACCATGGCAAATATGTAACATGGAAACTCTCCAAAGGGAGTTACATATGACCATTTACTCAGACACTGTAGCCTAGTTAAAGGGAAATAGCCAGACTTCTCAATAACTATTAGACAAATGTTCTGAGATGACTTTGACACCTAAAGACTCATAGTTTTATCACAGTCCTTTTTGCTAAAGTCTATAGAAAACAGGTAATGAACAGAATCCTGGAAAAGTTCTAAAATACTGTGTGCCCACTGGGTCCAGAAACCCATCAGTGTTTGTTTTCCCAGTCCTTGAGGGAATAGTGGAATTAGTGTAGAGTCCATAAGAGTCCCTAGTCTAGAATAAGAGCTATAATATTAGGAAAGGCCAAAGGGAAATCTCTGGAACTGTCCATTTTCCAACCATCCACTGCCAGCCAAGATGGAAAATTAAAACCAATATCATGTCCCAGCAGTTATAGCAGAGATAAGTGCTATCATTAAAGACTAAAGATGAAGGGCAGTGCTGCATATTATACCTTAACTTAATTCACAGACTAGCCCCTGAAGAAATGGATACTGAGAATGGCTGTAGACTATTTCCGATTTAATAAAGCAGTACTGATAACAGGGACTGTTCTGCTCATGGTTTCATTGCTGGAATAGATTATCAAAACCACAAGTATATGACTGGTGGTTGTTAATTTGGTGAATGTGTTTTTACCATTCTAATTAGAAAAGAAGATAAGAAATCACTGCCATTCATATGGAGTAGACAATTTTCACTTGCATATTTGCCTCAGGGCTGTGTTAATTGTGTTATCCAGTGTCATAACATAGTCTGAAGAGACCTGTATCACCTAGACATTCCACAGAACATCTCACTGATCCATTACATTGATGAACATCATGTTGATTGAACAGGATGAGCAGAAGGCAGTTAGTAGTTTAGAGGCTGTGGTAAGACACATGTGTTCCATAGTAATGAGAAATAAATGCTAGAAAGTTTTAGAGACAGGAAACTCCAGTAAAATTTTCAGGAATCCTGTGGTCAGAAGAATGTTGTTTTTTCCCACAAATTCAAATACAAATTGCTGCATTTTGAATTCTCTACAGAATAAATGAAACATGTAACTGTAGGCTACACTGAGTAGGGCCTGGAGCACAAAAGGATGCTGTAGTAGGTCCAGAGTTGGTACAGTCTGCTCTCCTGCTTACATTATGTGATCCGGCAGATGTTATGGGGTTGGAGACGTCCATGATGGGAAAGGATTAACTGTGGAGCTTATAGCAAGCTCTCATGGAGAATCAGATGTAAACCACAGGGACTCTGAAGCAACACCGTGTGGATAATCATATGCCTTTGAAAAATAAGTCTGAGGACCTGATAGAAAAGAAATGTTTGGGGGCGCCTGGGTGGCGCAGTCGGTTGAGCGTCCGACTTCAGCCAGGTCATGATCTCGCGGTCCGTGAGTTCGAGCCCCGCGTCAGGCTCTGGGCTGATGGCTCAGAGCCTGGAGCCTGTTTCGATTCTGTGTCTCCCTCTCTCTCTGCCCCTCCCCCGTTCATGCTGTGTCTCTCTCTGTCCCAAAAATAAATAAACGTTGGAAAAAAAAAAAAATTAAAAAAAAAAAAAAAAAAAAAAAAAAAAGAAAAGAAATGTTTGACCAAGGGGACTTTCAGTGAATATGCATCCAGAGCTACTCACGATGAGTTGGCTTCTTTCAGAACTGCCAAGTCATAAAGTTAAACACGCCTCACAGCAGCCCATCAAAACAATGAAAATAACACAGCTGGGATCAAGCCCAAGCTGCTCTAGAGTAGCCCCAGTGACAGACATGAAGGGTACATATGGATACCAAAATGATGGACTCCACCTCTCAAAGTAAATTTACCTACTAATACTTCTGAGTGTCTCACTTGTCAACAACAGACATCAACACTGAGCTCTCAAAATGGCATTCTTCTCTAACAAGGCTAAGCAGCCAGTGAATGCCAAATTGGCTATATTAGCCTCCTTCCATCCTAGAAGAGCCAGCTATTTGTCCCCTCAGAAGGAGATACTTACTGTGGGTTAGGTTTGCTTTCCCTTCCTGCAGAGACTCACCCAATACCACCACCAAGAGGCTTATAGAATATCTAGTTCTTAAGTGTGGAATCCCACATGACATAGTTTCTGGTCAGGGCACTCACTTCACATTAAAGTTGTGAGAGTGAGCCCATGACCATAGAATCCACAGGTCAAATCTGAAACCTCACCATCCAGAAGCAGCTAATCTCATGTAATGCTACAACAATCTTCTGACTGTTGTAACTTGTTATAAGTGAAAGCGCTATGAAAAGACAATGCATTATCCTTCAAGGTAATGTAGTCATTAAATCATGGACCACGGTATAGGGCTGTAATAGGAAAGCTACATATAGGTCCTTCCAGGAAGCAGGAGTTATCCCACTTATCATTCCTTCCAAAGACACTCTGGAGAATTTTGTGCTTCCTGGCCCCATCCCTCTGAGCTTGTCAGTGCTTGAAGCCTCAGAGCCCAGAGGAGGCACAGGCTCATCAGGAGATACCACAAGGGGCCTATTGAATTATAAGTTGCAGCTGCTGTCAGAGCTTTAGGCTTCCTCTCGCAAGGAATCCACGGCAAAGAGAGGAGTTGGCCATCATCTTTGGGATACTGACTCCAATCAGCAGGAGGTGGAGCTGCTTTTACATGGTGAAGACAGAGAAGAATCTGTGTGGAGATCAAATGATCCACTTGGGGCCTTTTGGTGCTCAGTGTCTCACTGTTACTGTGAACAAACACATAAACCAATCTTAAATTGAAAAGGGTGTCATTACTAGGGCTCAAAATCTCTACTAACCTGAAGAAAAGCAACATATGGTAATGGCCTATATCATAGTGGAACTGATCTCTAGTCATACTGGATCCCTTTAATCCTCTGACCTTATTCTGATCTTGCACTTAGTAAGCATTTGCCCTGTACCTGAAATGTTCTTTCTTAGGAAATTTACCCAAGTGTTTTGGTTTTTTCTTCACCTCATTTTGTCTTTGTTCAAATATCACTTTCTTAGTAGGAGCCCTGTGACTGCCCTATTTAAAACTTCACCATTGCTTCCCAGTTATCTATACTTCACTCTGGCTTTATTTCTCTCTATGACACGTAGCATTACCTAAAATACAACATAATTCACTTTTTCTTTGTGTATTGTCTATCGCCTCTCGACCTTTAAAAAGACTGGGACTGGATGGCCTGGGTGGCTCAGTCAGTTAAGCATCTGGCTTCAGCTCAGGGCATGATCTCACAGTTCATGAGTTTGAGGCCTGCATTGGGCTCTGTGCTGACAGCTCAGCACCTAGAAAGTCTGCTTTGGATTCTGTGTCTCCCTTTCTCTCTGCTTCTCCCGCACTCAGGCTCAGTCTTTCTCTGTCTCTCAAAAATAAATAAAACATCAAAAAACTTTTTTAAAAGACTGGGACTTTCATCTGTTCATACACTGCTGTATCTCCATCCAATAGAACAGGGCCTGGTGCACTGTAGATCATTTTGAATGATGTGACAAACAGTTATCATTATAGGCAGCAATTTTTTTAGTGTGAAGTGACATAGGGGGAAGCTGGATTGCAATAGCATTGCAGTGTAATAGACACTGATAAAATAGCATCATCATCATCAACATCATATTATCTCAACAACTGACATTTATTAAATGCTTATTATTGGCTAGATACTTTACAATCTGTTTTACATACATTAGCTTATTTAATCTTCCAGACTCTGTGACATGGTTTCAGTATTATTCCCATTTTTTTTGTACAGCTTGGAAAGGTTAAATATCTTAATCAAGATAGAGATAATTGGCAGAGATGTTATTCAAACCATTTCTGACACTAGAGCTTTAATTCATTACCTGAACTCTCTGATGAACTCAGAAATCAAAGAGAATAGTTTTAGAACTTTGTAGAAGTGGAAAAGGACAGAAAACTATTAAAGTAAGCAATAAGAAATGTAAGCATTTAGGGGCAACTGGGTGGCTCAGTCGGTTAAGTGTCCGACTTCAGCTCAGGTCATGATCTCATGATTCGTGGGTTTGACCCCTGCATCAGGCTCTGTGCTGACAGCTTGGAGCCAGAAGCCTGCTTTAGATTCTGTGTTTCCCTCTTCTCTCTGCCCCTCCCCAACTCTCTGTCTCTCTCTCCCTCTCTCTCAAAAATAAATAAGCATTAACAAAAATGAAAAAAAAAATAAACATTTCTTATTTTAAAAGTGTGATTTAATAAAAATATGGATAGTATTTTTAAAGAAATCAGAAAAAACACCAAAATTAAAAAAAAGAGGAAGCTTTATGCTACACCCTAGATATACATCATTGCCTTTATTGAAAAAAATAAGCAATGACTATGCTCTTCCATCCGTCTTTAAATCAATTTTAATGAAAGCTTAATGAAGAGATACTAGCGATATTACAGCAGAATCATCACAAAGACAGGTAATAGCAATATTCTAAGTCCAGTAATGAAAAACAGAGATTTTATGGAGGAATAGTAATAATATGTGTTTTAGAATTTTAAATCACTAGCTTTACCCCATACTATTCACACACACACACACACACACACACACACACACACACATTCATGCACCAAATGGCAGTTTATTGTGCTTTTTCCAATTTGTCTTTTGAGGTCTAATTGAGACTCAGGTGCAGGAAATCATAAAAAAAAGTCTGTTACCTCATAAGCATAAACATTTACTTTTTAAAACATTCAAATTCCAAGGACAGTTCTTTCTGCTACTTCAATGAAAAGTAGGTGAAAACTCTACAGAAAAGTAGAAAATTATAAAAGAACTGCAGATATGGAAGGCACTTAGGTCAAGGCTAAGAAACAATGGTAGATATATGGATTTGTGTACAGACTGACCTCCGTTAATATGAAAATAAAGGACACATTGCCTTTGAAAATTCTCATTGCATTTGTTGTTTTTATCTATATTTTCACTTTTGCTGAAAGAAATCTTCACTACATGAAAAATTAAAAGAAACATTTATTGTGCTTTGCTGTGCACATAGAATTTTAATTTACCATACTGCTACCTTGTATGTATATTACACACACACACACACACACACACGCACATATTAATTTTTAATTAATTAAAAATTGTTTAGGTGTTGTTAGGTTTTCTTGTAAACATAAACAAGAATTTTTCCTTGCCCTGAAAGGCAGATAGTGGAAACATACACATACCCTGAAAATTGCAATACAACGGGAGAAGTGGTATGGAAATGGGTAGAACCTATTCCCTGGGTCCTGGATGAAAAATTGCTGATTTCCAAGGAAAGATTCACAGACGATGTACATTTCTGGGAGTGAAGGATATTAAAGGACAAATGTTAGTCATGAAAAATCTTGAGGGACTCAAGAGTCTCAATATGACAGATACTCAATGGGGCCAGAGCACGGGTCGCGCGGCAATGAGGTGAGGGGTAGAAGATGGGATTAGAAAGTGAAGTGTGTGCATCAAGTAACATAGGGAAAGTAAAGCATATTGTAAACAGGAAAACGATGTCATCAGTCTTGTTATACAGGAGACCAGTACATAGTATGCAGAGTGTACTTGAGTTATTAGAGATGGAAGGCAGAAACAGTATATGGTAAGGTATGGTCTAAACCAACTTGTGACAATTAATCTAAACCAATGTAGGACTTGTTTGGGCTGGTATAAATAGCAGTGAAATTAGGCAGATGCTATGCATAGGGTTCATAAATGCATTTATTGCCTGATACTCTTATGGAAGAGATGTTAACAGTACAATTCCCTCAGGCATTTAAGTTTGTGAGATCTAGTCTAAATTTAGGAGTAGCAGAAGAGTTGCAGAGAAAGAATCAGGTAAAGCTGGTTTTCCAACAGGATGTTTGTGATGCTGTCACCAGTACTAACGTATTAATGTTTTTCATAGTTGAGAAAAAGATTTTTGAGTAATAGAATTATAAGTGTCTGTGACTATAAGTTCATTTTTAATTGTAAGGGTTTCTATGAAAACTGCTAGTCACAGTATTATATGTGTTGAAGATTATCAATATTTCATTATATATCATGCATTTTCTTCTTGGGTTCATTATCGATGTCCCCCGATCCTACACAAAGTACTTAGCATTTAACGTGTAAGTCACATTCTCTGGAAAACAATTATGAGAAGAAGCACAGAGAGACATATCACAATCAATGAACCAATTTCAGGTCAGGCAGTGAAATCCAAATATATGAAATCAGTTCACAACTTGAAGAAGACAATAGAAAGCCTGATGTAAGTTCATTTTATGATAACTACTCTGTACTCCCCAGTGAGAAACAGTTGAGAACGGTGGAGGTCATCATTAAAGGCACAAAATTTCATTCATCATGCACAAATTTTTAGAGATATTGATTTGATGGAAAAATTCCACAGCGTATTTTGAAACCAGAATCTTCCCCCAAATAGCTTGTCCTATCAATCCAAGACAGAAGTGAAATGAAGCAAACGCTATAATTCTGCGTGTGATCTCTAAACTGACAAAACAATTACCCAGTTATTTTCTGTGAGATCTATAACTGCAAATGCCAAAAAAGTGCTTTGTGTTTGGGTCCTTTTGCTCTTCTATGGGAAGAAAAAAATGGACCCACATTCCCATTAATATTTCTGCCTTTAACAAATACTTACTTTGACAGTACTGATGAGAGAATTAAGGTGTTTTAGAAAAAAAAATTGTCTTTCACCAGACATGAGATGAAAACATTATTTCAACCTAAATTAAACTGCTAATTGTACACATTATTTGTTCTAATTGCAAAATCCCTTATGTGAGGGAGATATAAAAATATATAAGTTGGAAGAAAAAGGATGAGGTAGCTAGGAGCTAAGACAATTTGGCATACAAGATAACTAGATCTATGGCATAATTAAATGCTTTTAAAAGGGACTTTAATGAGACTGACTTCTTAAAGTTAAAAAACATGAGTAATTATTCAGTAGGTCACTACTATAAAGTCAGTCCTTATAATTTGTTCATAAACCTTGATTACATAGTGGTTCTTTTCTCTATTCATGAAATAACTGATTAAATCCTCCCTTCACTTTACATAGATATTACCTAAAATAGCAGACATCTACCATTTTAAGGCTTCAAAGGGCTTGTTATTTCACAATTAAAGAAGCTGACATGTAGTTTCCTGAATATTAATACTTCATATTTATTGAAGGCTTCTTCTATGGCCAGCACATTACGTGTTCTATATCATTAAAACCTCATACCAACCTCTGACCCAGTACCATTATTATCCCCACTTTACATGGGAGAAAATTGAAGTTCAGAAAACTTACACAACCTGCTAAAGGCCACCAAAACTTAAAAATGACACATTTAACATTTAAATTTATACAGTTTAACTAAAAAGCCTAAATTCTTTTCAATTTTTTAATGTTTATTTTTTGAGAGAAAGAGAGAGACAGAGTGGGATCAAGGGAGGGACAGAGAGAGAGGGAGACACAGAATTTGAACCAGGCTACAGGCTGTGAGCTGTCAGCACAGAGCCAGATGCAGGGCTCAAACCCACGCACACAAGATCATCTCCTGAGCCCAAGTCAGGCGCTTAACGAACTGAGCCACCCCGGCACCCCAAAAGTCTAAATTCTTAAATGCTATATCATACTACCTCCCATCTCATAATGCAAATTAAAACAAAAAAAATTCAGTAGCATGAGAAATGTAGGAAAATGCTGCTGATATTTGAAATCTATCACAAAAAATTTTCAACTCTTGATTAACATGTACCACCAAAAAGACTCGTGAATGACAGTTTTTACTTAAAATTAACATTCACTTGTTTATTTAGTAAACCTATGAGCTAATTAACTAATTGGGAGTTATGATTTTCATTCATAGATCTGTCTCTTACGCCTCATAGCAAGTTCATTTTATAAAAAGGAAAGCAAATCCATTTCTAGTTTTATTCTTTTCATTCTATGTTCATCCAACAGCTTGGTTGTTTATGCCTTTTTAAGAATTTGAGTTAACTTACACAGTTACACATATGCAAAATACAAGCATTTTTATAAATGAGGCAATATCTACCAAAGACGTGCAATTAATTTTGAATAATTAAGGCCCGAGGAGCAGGAGAGTGGACACCACACACTTTCTGCAGAGCCCTGTGTTGCTGGATCCCACTCAAAGCTTATGGGTGAGGGCATCAGAGCAGCATACTGAAATGTGGCCTCTACACCAACATCCAGAGAGGTTCTGTAGGTGCTGTGCCTCTTTATTCATGGGTGGGTGGTGTAATGTAGAGAAATGTACCTTTCTCTTTAAACAGAGTCCCCTGACATGCGGCAGATGTCTCAGCCTCTAGAATCAACACAGAAGTGGCAGGCTTCTAAGTTTCATGGAGTTTATCTCTCATTCTCTGGCATTCATATGTTACTAATCCCTTGGGTACTCCCTACTTTCTACTTACCACATCCAGTGCATCTAGGGGTGGAGAGAAAATAGAGAAAAGCTGGTACACTCTACAGGACTATTCTCACGGAGACAAAATGAAAATATGAGACAAAATGAAAGGGGTAATATCATGGTGTTGACTTTACTACAATAGAAAAATCAGCAATTGATTTGATATCTTACTTTAATTGGTTGTCTAAACAAACCAGGATGAACATTGCCCAGTTGTCAGAAAAATAATTTCAGTGTTGGCGCACTGGCTCAAATGAAATATTTTAGTTTCTTTCTAGACAATGGAAATCAATAGAAATGCTTGTAGCTAACTCATGTCTTATGACCAATGGTAGGTTGTAAAGAACCACTGAAATGATACCACTGATGAGTGGATTATGATTTGGGCAATATTTATATTTTAATGTCAGGTAATTTTTTACATGTGTGACAGTGTTCCCTAATAAGTTTTTCCCATCATTCCCCTAAGGTAATGTATAACACAGATTAGTAGAATTTGACAGGATCTTTAATTCAATATAGGAAATTAAACACTTTTTTTTTTTTCCTTTTGTGTTTGAAGTTTTCTTCATTCAAAGTAATAGACAACTTAAAGTTGCCAGACTAATATTTCATAGTGCTGTTTTGATTCTTAAAATACAGGTATGGTTACAACTACATTTCCATTACATATTAAGCCTAACAATAAGCAACTTACATTATTACTCATAAATTTGACTCAAAAACAATTTTCAGAAAGATGCTCTAAAATACTTACTATGACATAAATCAGTCACCAATGGTGATTATTTTTAAAGAGAAAACTCAATATAGCTATTTTACTTCAGTTTAAAAGTCTTATGACTTCACTTCTCACCTTGATTACTTCTCTAGGAAAGAAAAAACTCAGGATCACAAATAAAATCATAAGTGATTGTTGAAGAAGGCTGATGATGCTTATAATGAGTTGAGTTATAAGAATTTGCTAGAAGACTGACTATATATATATACACACACACGTATACATATATATGTATTTTACATATGATTTTCCTAACAGATATAAAAATATGATAACCAATGCAAAAAGAGGGAATCACAATTCAATTTCATCTGGTTAGTTCTCTTATAATAAACTTGATTCTAAAAACAATTTCAAAAAGGTGCTCAAAGTATTTAAAATAAGACACTATCATTTATGCAAATGTATAGGAAATAATGTACAATTTTGTAAGGTGTAACCTCATAAAACCTGGGACTCTTAGAACATTTTCCAGGCAAATAAATGTAATTTTATTAACTAGAAACAAGGATTAATCTAAGTGTGGTATCATTTTTATAAATTAAGTGTTGTAAAAAACACACCCAAAATATATATAAAATACCACCCATCGAAAAGTCAGGCAAAACATTCAAAAAAACTTTGCAACGATCTACCATTAATATTTTGCAAGAAGAATTGCTCATTCTGTTATTTTCTCTCAACTTCCACTTTGAGTTTGGGAGCTAGCAAGACTCTATTTTGAGCTGGCCAAAGATATCTTTGAATTATATATAGAATAAGCAGGCATATGACTTAAATGAGATATTTCCTTCCTATAGAATAATATAGAATTATGTGTACCATTTATAGTACTTAAGACCAACTTCAGTTCCATATTTAACAATATTCTTGAATAAATCTACAAATGAATCTGGAATACATTATAACACTATGTCCTTTTTCTATAAAGGACATGTAAGAACAGAAATAACAGTTGGAATAAAATCTGTTTACAGTGTCTTAACAAATAAATTATTTGAAGGTATCATTTTTTGGGGGGTAAATTTGCATCATCAGGTTTACCAATTATTTTGTGGGATGTTAATTAGTTTTTCAACATGAAATCAAGGTATACAAATAAATTTTTCATAAGAAAACTATATATAACTTAAGAAAAATAATTAGAAGCTAAAAAATATAAATGTGTGGCTAAATATGGGACACCTCATATTCTTCTATGAAAGGAATTAATTTGAAATGGTTAATTTTTCTCCAACTTTATTGACAACTGCATTTCCCAACTACAATCAACAAATAAAATCATATGTATTTAAATTGCTCAGTGTGATGATTTAATATACATATACATTGTTAAATGATTACCATAATCAAATTCATTAACACATGCATCACTTCATATAGTTATTTTTTGTGTGTGCTGAGAACACTTATGTTTAATCTCAGCAAATCTCAAGTATACAAAATACTTATTATAGTCACCATGTTGTACATTAGATCCTCAAAAATAATTCATCTTATAACTAAAAATTTGTACCCTCTGACCAATATCTGCCTCTTTCCTCCACCTTCGGAGGAACCAGTAACCACCATTCTATCTTTGTTTCTGAGTTCAATTTTTTTTTTTTGGTCCAGACTCCATATATAAGTGATACCATACAGTATTTGTCTTTTTGTGTTTGGTTTATTTCATTTAGCATAATGGCCTCCAAGTTAATCCATGTTGCCACAGAGGGCAGGATTTCCTTCTTTATTAAGGCTGAATAATATTCCATTGTAGAAACATATCACATTTTCTTTCTCCATTGTTGACAAGCACTTAGGTTTTTGCATATCTTGGTTTTTGTGAATAATGCCACATGAATACAGGTGTGCAGATATCTCTTCAAGATAGTGATTTTGTTTCCTTTGGATACATACCCAGAAGTGGGATTGTTAGATCATATGATTGTTCTATTTTTAATTTTATGAGGAAACTCCATGCTGTTTTTCATAATGGCTATACCAATTTTCATTCCCACAAACAGTGCACAAGTGTTCCCTTTTCTCTATATTCTCTCCAGCACCAGTTGTCTCTTGTCTTTTTGAAAATAACCACCCTAACAGGTGTGAGGTAACATTTCACCATGGTTTTGACTTGCATATCACTGATGATCTGTGATGTTGAGCACCTCTTCATATACCTATTGGTCATTTGCAGATCTTTGCCAAACTGGCATTGGAACTAATAGGGAGAGAAATATTTTCAAACAGAAGAAATAATAATATATTTGTATACTGATTCAGCAGCAAGTAAAAAAGAAACAAACATATTGGAGAAGAGTACATTCTGGAATAATGACATTGACTAGGTGACAGGAGATGAGATCTAGATCATGAGCAGAGGTGTTATGTTTAAATAAAAACACTGTGGTCTCATATATGGCAACAAGTATGAACACTGGAGTATGAATATGCTAATATTGGTGGCTGGTTAAGAAGTGTAGTCATGGATTTCTGTGAAAGTTTACTGATGATAGCTATAATTTTCTCAGCAAAGTAGAAAGTAAGGTGAGGATGGAGACATGTAAGAGTTTGAGAAGGAAAGAAGAGAAACGGTCATTTAGAAGATAAGAAATATGAAATGATTAGGGATATATAGTGTGGTTGCTGAGAGAAATGGAGGATTTGTTTGTGATTCAAAATCATGAATTGAAAGTAAAACAAGTTAGCATAGTTGTGTTTTTTTCCCCCAGCCTTATGGTGCACAGGTGGAGCTTGGTATAGGAGAAGAGTTTAATTAAATGAGATTTGTGTTTTGCTAAGGAGGTAAAAAATAAAGCAAGGATAACATAAAGAAAAGACTATAGGGAGGATATACAAGAAATTAAAATCAGAAACCATGATTTTAAGCTGAGTGGAAGAAAAAGACATGGGGAGGTGTGGTTAGATTGAAGAAGATTAGGGGTCTGGGTCTTGAGGTAAAATAAGAAAAAAGAAGAGGATGTAGTTAGAGGGATACATAAAATTGAAATGTGGAGTGGTTGTAATTATAAAGGACAAGATCTTTAGGGTATTCCCATGGAAATGTATGGCTGAGGCAGGTTGAAGGACAATGTCATGGAGGAGCGGAGATCAATGCCAGAGGGTATAAGGTAGTGGAAAGATTATTTACATGAATATATTTAAATGCTTAAAGTTAAGTCACAAGGGAGTGACTGCAAAATAGGAGATAAAATTCTTGAGAAATTAATATCATTTATGAAATATATTCTAATGAAGAAAATGATTGATGTAAAATTTGTGCTCCCCAATGGTCTTATTTATTTATTTATTTATTTATTTATTTATTTATTATGTTTATTTATTTTTGAGAGAGAGAGTGCAAGCAGGGGAGGGGCAGAAAGAGAGGGGTATAGAGTATCCAAAGCAGGCTCCACATTGACAGCAGCAAGCCCAGTGCAGGGCTCAAACTCAAAAACCGTAAGATCATGACCTGAGTTGAAGTGGAACTCTCAACCAACTGAACCACCCAGAGGTACCTTATCTTAATGTAAAGCTTTGTTGTTGAATGAAAGGTTGACCTGAGTCAATATTTATATACCATATATATGATATTTCTGGATTTTATTTTTTAAATAATATTAAGTAAAACTATATGACTTTGTGAAATCAGACTCCAAAAGAATACATTCTATTTATAGAGCCAGGGTTGCCAATTGAAATGGAACAGGAATTCTTCCTCCATGCTATAAATGCAGGGAGAGAAAAGCTTATTTTCCTAGTGAGATCAGAACAACTTCTCAAAAGACTGATACATCCTCTTATTACAAACAATAGTGTGAGTAGGTATCAGGTGAACCCCTATGGGCAAGATGCTTATTAATTTTAAGAGTCAAACCCATGGTCAGTTGTGGCTCACTTAGTGGTGGCTCACCACTAAGATTGTGTGAGAATATGACAACTCAGACAAAATCAGAGAACATATAGATGTGATTTGAAAGAAAAAAGTAATAGCATGGAAAACCAGGTGTAATTTCTCCTAGGAGCAGAAAAAAGGATAAGAATTATGGGGATTGTAATGTAATGATATAACAATATATGACAATTGAAATAACAAAATTAATGTGCTCCAGTAAGATATCTTGATATAAATTTTAATAAATTTTACACCATTGAAGATCCATAGGGATATATTCAGAAGAGAAAAATTATGTGTTAGCATAGGCAAGGGTGTCTAAGTTATGCTACAGTAATAAATAATCCCCATATCTCAGTGCATTAGCACAATAAAGGGTTATTTCTCCCTCACACTACATGTCCAAAGCAGATCAGCAAAGAGCCTGTTCATGTAGTTCATTCAAGGTCTGAGACTGATAGTCTCCATCCCATACTGACATGATAACACCTGGAAGTTCTACATACCACATTTACTCATAATTTGTCCATCAAAGCAACAAAGGCAGAGAAATGGAATATTTGTGAATAGTCACAACAAAATTATAAGAAAATAAACCAGTTAAATAAACAAAAAAATAACAACAAATAAACAGAAAAATCCCCCCTGCAAATATGCACGTATAAATGGTGGAGAAGGGGAAAGACTCAATTCAACTAAGCAGTTAAAATCTCCAGTTCCTACCAAATCTATAATATTGTCTTACAACTTGCACCCTTTAAAAAAATATAGAAATTGGCACCAAGTCAACCTATCCCTCTAGCTCATCATTCTCAAGGGAACAAAACTGACCCTTGCATAAAATTGAATGTAAAATGCAATACAGAGGGTATTCCCAGTCAGGCAAGAAGGATTAAATCATGCTTCTAAGCCAATATTCTTTTTAGAGTAATTTTAGGAACATCTCCCTTACTCTGCAGTAATCTCTTTTTTCTCTGTCTCCCTCTCTCTCTCTCTCAGGTGACTCTCACTTCTTCATTAGACATGATTTGATGGTTTTATAATTTGAGATATAAAACTGAAAATAAATATCTAATTACACTGATAAGAATGCATATGATTTCAAAAAGAAGCTGAGATCTTCCTCCAAAACATTCAAAATCTTGGTTGTTTTTCCTTTCAGCAATATTGTTTAGCTTCTGCTCTGTAAGGATAAATGGAAACTGTCCATGGAAGTATTTTGGTCACGCACAGCTGCACTCAGGCACTGTTAGCAGAATGTTGCTGTTGAGGAAGATAATATGGGTCAACATTTCCACACTTATGAGGACTTCATTGTAAAATCAAGATTACTTCCTTTAAACAAAGGTTTGATTCTAGAAGAATTAATATATCACTGAAGGATTCTTTGTTTTGATGGAAGTGACAGGGAAGGTAGGAGGGAAGCCAAGAGAGAGCCCAATAGCTATCCAACTGTCACACACAGCTGAGGAGACCAACGCTGAGAGACAGGAAGTCAATTT
This sequence comes from Puma concolor, assembly GCF_028749965.1. Taxonomy (NCBI): domain Eukaryota; kingdom Metazoa; phylum Chordata; class Mammalia; order Carnivora; family Felidae; genus Puma; species Puma concolor. The sequence continues at coordinate 37,440,810 of NC_141673.1, read as the reverse complement.
CCAAATGGATCATATAAGACCAGAAGTTTGGTGCCATAACCTCAGATACATAAGATGAATCCAGCACACTCTGTGTGGTTGTCAAGACAGTCTCATAGACAAGATTTCTGAGAGTTCTTTGGAAAGAGTTGGGGATGACAGCAACTTAGGTTGTGGAGAGTAATGCAGAGAAAGTATATTATGATGGACATAAAGAAAGAGACTTTTCTGTCATTTATGTTTGGAACACACAGAATGGGGAAAAAAGGGAATATTATGTCATAACATGCATTTTCTTTAAAAGATCTATGCTATATTCAAAGACAATGTTTTCAAATTAAGAACAAAGAAGTAGTCCTTATTAAGTATTGATAGCTAATATAGCAGAAAACATAGAAACATGAGGCAGATTATGTGGATCCAAACTCTGCCTTTGCTATTCATATGCTGTGTGAGTTTTCACAGGTTACCTGTCTTTCTGTGATTCAGTTTCATCTATAAAATGGTATAAACATAGTAAGCTTTTGTTTCAATGATTAAATAAGTTTATATGTGTAAATCACTTACCAGAGGGTCTGGTACATACGGATCACTCAATTAACTTTATTCATTACTGTTATTATTCAAGTTAATAATGTCTTATTTGAATAATATGTCCCCTATAGGAGTCTGGCAAAGTACTCAAATAATTTGTAGGTAATGTTGAATTATTCTCCATAAACGGACTCTAGGGAGAAATAGCTACTGACAGTAAAATGCTTTAAATATACCCATTGGAAATATGTCCACTTTACTATCTATATGAATACCTATATATAGTATATTAATTAAAATATTTTCCAAGGTATGCCCCAATTTTGCTTTAAAAACAGGGGCACCTGGGTGGCCCAGTCGGTTAAGCATCTGACTTCAGTTCAGGTCATGATCTCACAGTCCATGAGTTCGAGCCCTATGTCGAGCTCTGTGCTGACAGCTCAGAGCCTGGGGCCTGCTTTGGATTCTGTGTCTCCCTCTCTCTCTGCCCCTCCCCTGCTCATGTTCTGTCTCTCTCTGTCTCAAAAATAAATAAAAACATTAAAAAATTTAAATATATATGTGTGTGTGTGTGTGTGTGTGTGTGTGTGTGTAAGTATTTATATTTGCAAACATAGAATATTATTTCAGGAAAGATACAAAAATCTGTTCGTTATTACCTCTGAGGAAGGAGATGTGGATATGTAATGGAAAGAAACTTAACTTTCATTGTATTATCCTTAATGTTAGGATTTTTAAATCTAACACCATTTCAATAAACACTAAATAAAAATATTTTCTTTCCCCATACAAAGCAATTTATTTTGCCTTATCACATGTATTTTCTGTTTCAATGAAGTATTTTTCTTTTGCAACGATAGGCACAGTCCTCAGAAATCAGAAGGCACATGTTGAATTATGCATGAATGTTAAGAGAACTTTTTAACTCTGGCATTAGCAGAACTTCCTACCGGGGTAGGGCAGGAAAATACCCTGTTCATTGATGACCTGCCAGAGCAAGATTAACACTAGTGCACGTTGCCAAAAGTAGTATTCTCTATTCTAGATTATTTAAAGGATGTAGTCTTCCAAACCAGAAAGCTATATCGGGATCCCATTACCATTTTTGTCTCTGACATCAATAAATCAAAGAACTATTTGGTACAAATACAATGGACATATCACAAGGTTATAATGGACCATTGTGGTTCAAGCAAACAAGGGATCCCTAAATGAAGAGTATACTTTTATCCTGAAGAGAAAGAAAACCAAAAAATAGCAGAATTTTTCCAGTACAATTTCTAGGAAAGTTGTGAAATAACCTTCTTTTTATAAAGTGTTGCAACTGTTGACTACGCATATTAAAGGAGCACATATTTTTTCTTCTTTTATTTTTAACATCTTTGCAACAATTATTATCTAACTTTGAACTTGTGCAAAGTTTCTTTAAGGATAGTTATTTTAAGTCATCAGAGTAAGCACTCACACTGGGGGATATTTTCACTTTTATCTATAGACTATAAAAAGTAACTTAACAGGTATAAATTGCTATTTTGATAAATTCATTAGCTGAAATATTTTGTAGAACCTGTGTGCAGAATTAATTGCTTTCCCTCTCAGAATAATCAAGCCATGTTTGTTCACAAAAAATGTAATGAAATTATTGCAGTAATTTATAATTATGCCAATGCTGGGAAAATTCATTGTTTTCTAATTGCATAGAAAATGTACAGTTCAACCATTATGTTGTACGTACTAAAAAGGAGTTTGTTATACTATAAAAAATGAATTTTATTTTGAAACAAACTCCTTTTTAGTACGTACAACATAATGGTTGAGCTGTAATAAATTCTTTTGCCTTTTTTAAAAAAATACTTTACTCTTTTAGAGCAGTTTTAGGTTTACAGAAAAATTAAGAGGACGGCACAGGGATTTCCTATTTACCCACTGCACATGCAGACCCTTCCCATTACCAGTATCTACTACCACAGTGGTACATTTGCTACTACCGGTGAGCCTATACTGACACATCATATTACTAAAATTCTGTAGTTTGCCTTAGGGTTCACTCTTGATGCTGCAGAATCTAAGGATTTGGACAATTGTACAATGGCACATATCTATCATTATAGTATTATATAGAGGATTTTCACTGTCTTAGCGTAATAACATTTTACCCTGAAAAGTTTGGTTACAAATAACTCACATCTGACAACACTATTTGAAATGCAAATTTCAAACTATTATTTATTTAATCAGTATCTTTCCTCTAGCATAATACTGATGAAATAATTAATAATATCAAATGAAATGATTAAATGTTAAAATCTCCCAACAATTGCTTCTGGACAAGAGCTATTGGCATTAAACAAGAAACCCCATAGTACTCTGCAATCTAATTCCATATTTAACTAAGACGTCAAGCAGAAAATTACTCATCCTTCCAAAAGAGGTTTAAGTAACCCTTTAATCACGAGGGTCTGAATAATGCTAATCACTGAGGAAAAAAATAATTATTAGGTCAGAGGAGAAAGTCAGTCACTAAGTGCACTTATAAAAAAGATGCTAATATATGTATTGTGCAGCCATTGGGATAACAAGTAAGGCAGGCCATTACTATTTTTCTATAGACAATTGGAGGCCTGTGTACTTCTGCAAAGTCTGTGAACTTTGACCTTTAACTGCCACAAAAATAGATAAAGTGTTAACTATAGGGAAACAGCTCCACCATTGTGCCCTGGTTACCTTGCACACATCCATACAAACAGAGGTTTGAATCACATCATATCTGAGTCTTGGCAGGATGCTTTATGATTCTCTTGGAATAGGAGAGATGCTGGAATTCATAGAAAGGTAATTGTTAGGAGTAAGGCTTTGACAGTGAAGTTGACTGTATAAAGTTCTGGTATATATTGGCTGCGGAATGCTCCAAAGAGTAATATTGTTGTGTGGATGTTTTTTACGATTATATTATGATAATATTGGCATATTCTGCTAGGAAAAATAGGGCAAAGGGGTCTGCTGTACATTCAACGTTGAATCCAGAAACGAATTCTGATTCTCCTTCTGTTAGGTCAAAGGGAGCCCAAGTAGTTTCTGCTGATGTTGAAATGAAGCATATTATGGCTAAGGGTCTTGTGGGGAAAACTAATCATAGGTGTTCTTGGGCGGTAATTCATGTGGCTAGTGTGCAAGATCCATTTATTAGTAGTACTGATAGGAGGATGATGGCTAGTGTGAGATGTGAGCGATAGGAGGATGATGGCTTTGTGTGAGATTGTTTGGGCTTTGGCCGAGAGGGCTCTGATTAAAGCGTATTTTGAATTTGAGGCTCATCTTGACCGTAAGATTGAGTAGACGGGGAGGCTTGACATACCCAATATAAATAGCACTTCTAGTCTTATGTTAATGAGTGGATGTGGATATGGTATTGGTAGAGGGATGCATATGGGTAGGGCGAGTGAGAGGGCTAAGATGGGTGCTATAATGAATATAGATATGGAGGATGTGAGGGGTCAGTGGGGTTCTTTGGTGAAGAGTTTTACCCTGTCTGCAGTGGGCTGAAGCAGGCCATATGGTCCTACAACGTTTGGTCCTTTGCAAAGTTGCAACCTGTAAGGCCCTGTCCTACTCACTCTTTTTATCCCATGAGAGGCTGTTATGAAACAGTTTTTCATAGTCTCTGGGGTCTGATGAGGTGTGGGACTTTCTAGCTCGTTTCCCCCAGAATAGTGTCAGAATATAAACTTACTTAGCTACAGTCTATATTTGGTTCCTCAGCAACAGTATGTCCAAAAGATCTCATTGCAACCTCCCATCCTTTTCATTTCCATATTATCCTTTTTGGTGTATGGAACAAAAATAGCGTGGAACGGGCACCTTTGGCTTATAATTCTTTTCATTGTTTATGTAAGTGATAAACTGTCTAAATCTGTAAATGGCTCATTGTATCCTTACCAGCTCAAGTAGTCTGGCCTTGGGCTTGGCCTTGCCAATCTTGTGTGTTTGCTTGACAATAACAGAAGCTCTACATTGAGTATATTACATTTAAACTCAGAACATGAGATGCCATGAGGTATATAGAAGGAGACCAGAACTGAAACAACAAAACTGTAAAAGTATTTTGGATGGAGATCCATTGGTTGTCTAATAATTTATTTCAGTTGTTTATAATCATCATTTTAAATAATGAAATAGAAACAAAAAAGAGGGAAAATGAAAATAGACTAGTATAATTATAGAAAAAATCAGAGTTCATAGCATTTAATAATGTTAAGCTAGCATATAAAAACATTGTTTTGTGAAATTTATATTTCAGTAATTTATATGAGTATCCTCTGTATCATTTAACTATGGCCATAATAACTCTATACTAAAAAAAGAAACAGGGAAAACTAAATCTCAGCAGCATACAGTAAAATTTTATTTAGCTCCAAAGTTGGTAGGTTGGTTAGAGTTTGCCTATTCTAGTCTAGGCTTCACCGAATGCCTCTACTAATCTCAACGGGGCTCATTCATTTTAAAGGATGGGTGTCAATGGTTCTGTGGTCAACTTGGCTCAGTTTGGCTCTACTCCATGATCTGTCATCTTCCTCCTAGGACCAGAGAGCTGCCATTGCATATTCATGTTCTTCCCATGGCAGTAGTTGGGGCACATATACTTTTCATGTTTCTGTTTGCATTATATCAGCAAATATCTGGCCAGACCAAGTCACCTAAGAACCTAGAGCCAAGAGATCAGGAAGGACAGTCTTCTTACAGTGGAAGGGCACTGCAAGTGACATGGTAAAGGGTATGGATATATAATCCTATTACTGAAGAGTTGGAACAATAATCCAGTTAGCCACATTATCCCTAGCCAAAGTTTCTCTATCTGAACATATGCTTCAATGGAATGCAATCGTGTGTATTCAAAATATCATGTCAAAATCTAAAAAGCTTTATAATAAATATATATGCATTTTCCAACAAAAATAGTTTAGTTGCCTGTGAGTCTAAGAAAATATAAGATCAACTTGTTATCATCGTTCAGATTTTCTTCAAACAGGATCAAATTGTGTACTTCTGTCATTTAAATGTATTGTGTATTATGGCTACAACCCACCCCTTATTAACTTAAAAATGTCTTCAAAAAATGGTACATGTTTTCAAATAAGGTAATTGAATTCAGAGACCTAGAAAGGCTCATACATTAGAAGTTGGAAGTTGTAAACCATATAGATAGAGTAAAGCACATAAAGGTTGTAAACCTGGACATGAGTAAGAAAATAAACAAATATGGTGGACATGGCATTTGATTCTAGAAAGCTTTACCATGTTACCAAACTACAATTTAATCTTTTTGCACTAACTAAAGAATCTTTTCTGTAATGGATTATTGGCCATCAAGTATCACATGCATACTACAAAATATGTTGTACATATTTAAAAATCTGAGGAAAGAGGAAATCAAGAAAGAAGTTGATTTGGTGCAGGAACTGGGTTTCAATAAATATTGGATGCATCAATGACCTGAGAAAAATATGCAAATCTATATAAGATAATGGGTGAAATGCCTTCCACAGATAGTGAGGTGGAAACAATTTTTCCCAAAAAATTACACTAAAAAGCAAATTTCCATGCTTATCATTGAGGCACTCAGTCAATTTAATTTTCACTGTCAATCTAAAGATCCAGGGATACTTGACATCAAATATTAAAGGAAAAAGAAAATATTAGAAAGACAAAGTCATTTAAATTGCAATGAGAATGAGTGTGACATTAGCTGAAAGCTTATTTTCAAAAACGCAATTACAAAAAAAAAAATCTTGGTTTATCAGGCCCAGTATTAAGCAGGGAAAGGATCTCAAGAAGACTTTTTCTGTTGTTCATTGCATTGCTTTGACTAAGGCTTCAGACGATAGGTGATGCATAGTCATTTTCTTAAAGAATCTTGGGACCCAAGAAGAAAAGACTATCTACCAGATTTTTGAATTTGTCACAAATGGAATTTGGACATTTACTCTTTTACTTGTTCCTTCACTGGCTCATTCTCGCCCATCCCTCAAACATCAATGATGACTACCACATTCATCTCCACCTTCTCACCACTAAATCCTACCTCCCTTCAACTGATAAGTAGCTTTCATTTTAAAAGTTTTTACATTTTTTTAATTTTCCAAATGTATTTGGCTTCATTATGAAATTTTAAAATATCATGCCATTAATTGTTTGCATCATATTATGTTACATGTCCCCTGCATTGAAAAATGATAATGTAATTTTTATCTAATAAAATACACAGTATCATTGTGTTTTTCCTCAAAATATGCCTACAAATGAGTTCGTTAAGTGTTACAATATTAGTCAACTAGACTTTTAAGTGATTTATAATATCCTTAAACTCCTAATAGATTTTTATATATTCATTTGAGTTGTTTTAATAAACTTTGGCAAAGTTTGAGGGGACTTTTGTATGGGCTGAGAAATCGTTGAATTTTTTTAAATGATGAACATCAAGGTTCCTACTATGTTAAAAATTTTATATTAAACAAGTTTACAGAAATGGGCTAAGTTTCAGTAATGAGAGATGCCTATATTGTGTGCATGTGTGTGTGCATGTGTGTGTACTTGATCATGTAAGTCACTATCAGAAAAGATTGGAAGCCCCTAGAGAACTCTTTTACTCCAACACTATAGAAGTGTTAATTTAGGTCTCTAAAAATAGGGGGTAGGGGACAATCCACACTGAATTCCATGACCTCATAACTATATTTAATCCAAAAGTTACAAATGCTTTTCCTCAGATGAAGGGAAAAGACAAGAAAAAATATAATAAGCATTTACTGGATACTTTTCAAATATTGTAGTTAGTCGTCACAGCTGCTCTACCATTAATTCAGCATTGAAGGCAGTGGAATAGCCAGCAAGAACCAGGAGATCTCCTTAGCCAGGACTCACTTAAATGAGGAATTTTGGTTATATACCATATGGGGTTATAAATGGAACCATGTTTTTGTATGTAGTTTCTTGCATTTTTTATGCTTCAGAGAGTCCATTTATAAACAGAGAAAAAAGCTCCCAGTATTATTTATTTAAAAGTAAATGTTTAAGGATGCCTGGGTGGCTCACTTGTTTGAGTGTCCAACTCTTGCTTTTGGTTCAGGTCATGATCCCAGGGTTGTGCGCTGAGCTTGGAGCCTGCTTAAAATTCTCTCTCTCTCTCTCTCTCTCTCTCTCTCTCTCTCTCTCCCTCTGCCCCTTCCCCCACTCACACGTTCTATCTCTCTACAAAATAAATACATAAAAGTAAATGTTTAAAATACACCACAGGTTTTATAATTCTACTATATAAAATTGGGCTTCTTTGTTCATTTTATAATGGAATTCTCAGAAAGTGTAACTTAGTCTGGCCTCTGTTACCTGATGACATCTCTTGCATGGGAATTGTTATCACCCAATGTTACATGGAAGGAAGATGAGATGAAAGAAGTAATATAGCTCTTAAGCAAGAGATGCATGATTCAAAAGCAGAGAATCCATACATCTCTCACTACAAAGCATTTAAATCAACTTTAAGCATGCTTGACTTTTTGATAATCTTACAAATTTTGATATTTGGAAAACATTTTTTTTCATTATTGTAGCTACACTTTGCAGGTGTAAATAATCAATGATAAAATTGTTGTGTTGAAACACTGTTTTTTGTAGAGTAAAAGAGCAATACATTCAAATGATATTCTTCTGTTTAACATAAGGATAACAATGATATGTATTGATAATTTATTTTTAGATCCAATAATAATCTTAGGTCTATTATTTATTTCAAAATGAAAAGATAACAAAGCTTTTGTTCATCAGACTCAAGGAACAGTGGAACATAAACTTGTCTTCAGTATATCTTTCATATAAGTTTAAAACCATATTTTCACTAAAAATGTTGTTAATCTATACACATATTTAGTTTTCCTCCCATGTTCTTAGGCACTTGATGACACATAAATATAATAGAAACACTTTCGAGTTATTTTTCTGAAGTGCCTCCATGAGGCCAGAAGCTTCTGAGGCCTCTAAATTCTATAACTTTACAGAAGAATACAATTGTACAATATTCATAACAAAATTGCACTCGTAACTAACTTTGATCAGTAGTCACATTATTTTTGTGGATATGTCTTAAAAAAGTAATAAAGATGATTAATATCTATCAATATTCCCTCAAATACAGTCCCTCAGGGACCAAACTCAGGCAATCTACTCAGCTACCATCTGCTGCACAAGGTTACTCTGTCCCTACTTGCAAATGATTCCAATTCTTCCATTAGCCTGAGACAAGACATTGTAGGTATCTAGAGTAAATACAGTGTTCTTACCAGGACTGGATTCTTTTAAATTCTTTAGAGAATAGAGACAACATGCTCAGGATATAAAGTAGGAATTCTCTGCCTTCATTCATTATTTCAGAATTTGTATGGTAGTTTCTTGGAGCTTATTTATACTTTGTAGACCTCATGATCATACAGAAAAAAAGGTCTTCAGTATTTTTTTATGTCTATTTATTTTTGAGAAAGAGAGAGCATGAGTGAGGGAGGGGCAGAGAAAGAGGGAGACAGAGGCTTCAAAGCGACTCCATGCTGACAGACAAAGAACCTAACTTGGGGCTCAAACTCATGGAACCACCAGATCATGGCCTGAACCGAAGTCAGACACTTAACCGACTGAGCCATTCATGTGTCCCAGGCCTTTAATATTTTTTAAGCAGATGTTGTTTAAGGAAAGATGTTGTTTAAAGATACAAACTTGCAAGTGGTAGATAAATAAATCCTGGAGATCTAATGTATGGTGTAGTGAATATAGAAAACAATATTGTATTATAACCATCAAACTTGCTAAGAGACTAGATCTTAATTATCCCACCACAAAAAAGAAATGATAATTACATGACGTGACAGAGATACTAACCCTCCCTGCAATGGCAATCGTACCACAATATATAAATGGATCAAATCAATATGTTGTGCACCTTAAATGTACGTGATATTATATGTCCAATATATTTCAATAAAAAAAAGTTTTAAACTGGTTCTAGCAGGATTAAACTGGTTCAAACATCAACAAGTACATTTTTTTCTCTCTCTCTGGCTATGAGCAGAAGTAAACTAAAACAACAAAAATGCTATGAATAAAAATTTCAAACGTGTTAAAATGTTCACATTCCCCAAGATAATTTCATTCAGAGCATTATAATTTGTATTTGACCATTTACCTCTGAGAATTTCTACCTATAGTCTATTAACCTTATAATCAACTTGCCAAAAGCTGAAAGCAATGTTTGCTCTACTGGCAATCTTTTCATCTCTAATAGGTCCCTAATAAATTATTTTCTGTAATTGAAAACATTATCTAAATACACCCAAGACCCAAGCTTGTATAAAGGAGGAAAATTTTGCTGTAAGAAATTTATATTATCGTTGATCCCTAATTTTTAAAAAGTAGTTTTTAAATCATTATTTCCTTTAAGACTACTTTTCAAGGACAAAGAAAGGTAAGTCCCATTCCTAGCTGAAAAATAACTATATAAAAGCCAGTTAGAAATATATATTTGTTTCTTCTTTTTCATGAAAAGCTTCTCAGAGTTGAGCCTTCACACCATTCAGAAAGTTATATCCTCTTCACTCAAGGAGAAATAGCTTTAAATGTAGTACTTGGACTATCCCACTAGCTGATGTTATATATGGAAACTAGGTATACTGTGTTGTTTGTCTTGCTGAATAAAGCTATGTAAAATCAGACAAATGGCAGATGGCTATGCATGGGCTTTAATGGTTTTTAGAGTCACTGGACTCTTTTCTTTAGCACCAAAGCAGAAACAAACAAAGAAAAAACAAAAACACTTGTGTTCACAGGCTGGCTACTGGTAAAGACTATCATCTCCTATCTCATCACCAGTATTTAAGAAAACCAATCTGGATTGGAATTTGATTCTTCTCAATTTTCACAGTGGATGACATTTCTCTTGTTTTCATGAACGTAATAATAAGAGAACATTCTTCACTGAAGAATATACTAACTCAAGAAAAATGTAAATGGAGTAGCATACCCTATGATGCACTGAGGTTATTCATATCTGAGAAGAGATCCTGCTGTTAGCCTCAAAACCTTGATCAGAGCTGTACATAATTAGCATCCAGCACTTAATTAGCATTCAATGAATGTTAGTGGAATTGGAAATGAGCTACTACAACTCATCATGTTTTGTGGGTTTTTAACATGATGAAGATGATATAGGAAAAAGGCTAGGATTTAGAGTCAGAATATCTAAGTTTGAAGGCCAGCTCTGATATTTACAAGTTTGGTGTCAGAAAAGTCACACAACCTCACAAAGTCTCAATTTTTCTCACATATAAAATGAGAATAAAGATGATTTTCCAAGAGAATTATTGGGAATATCAAAAACATAAAGAATATGAAAGCATTTTATAAAATGAAATATCCAAATACTCTTAAATGAAGGTAGAATATAAATAAAACAACAAAAACAAATTTAACCCACCAGTATTATGCAAAAATTCTAATTAGTGTTACAGTACCATTGGTGTTTGCCTTTTCTTGTATCCTGGAATAAGAATTTCTTCAAATAACAGTAGCTAGGATTAAATAACTGAGTAATATTGACACCACAAGAGTGCACTGCAATTAAACAACATAGAAACATTCACAGATTAATCACTTGTCCTCTCATTGCAATTAGTTCATTTATTCCCTCTTTTCTTCAGTGGCAATTTTTCTGTGTAATCTACTTTCATTCTTAAGGCATTAGTGTATAACAAGACAAAAGATTTCTGTTCATTAGAGGATATGTAGTGAGTTAAGATGAAATCATGTTTTGATTATGCCTAATTTTAGTTTAATTTTCATCTTGTACATTTTACCTATAGGGATAACAGAAAAATCTGAGAAAACAATGTTAATGCAACAATTTGGAGAGAATCAAAATTAGGTAGCAATGAGGAAAAGAGTAATAAGTAAGATAAAGAGATTTCTGGGGCATATGGGTGGCTCAGTTGGTTAAGCATATCCAACTCTTGGTTTCAGCTCAGGTCATGATCTCACTATTTGTGAGATTGAGCCCTGTGTTGGACTCTGTGCGGACAACATGGAGCCTGCTTGGGATTCTCTCTCTCCCTCTCTTTCTCTCTCTCTCAAAATAAATAAAAAAAGATTTTAAAAATGGATTTCTGAGAAGTACTAATATATTACAGCAGCAAGAACATAAAATTGACATGAAATACATGCATTTAAAAATATTACAACACATTCTACATTGTCAAGTAAGGATTAATATAAGTAGCTAATTAGGTTTGAACTAGCCAAACCCACTGTGTATAATTTAAGACTGCTGTTTTCCCGAAAATCTATAGCTAAGTAAATATTGTTTGTAAATAGAGCCAAGAATAGATCAAGTTGTAGCTTCAACACTCTTCAAACAGCCTTTAATGTTGATCACCTCTGAGGGCCCCTTTAACATTTGATGTGTCACTTAGAAATTATTTTTAAATACTGTTTATAAAATAATTCATTTCTACTCTATAACTTATCAGGAAATAACTCCTGTAATTATAGTCACCTTTGCATTTATTATGCTTTAATATTTTCTTCAAAATGCTGTAGCTTCAGATTGCATGTTGCTGGGGTACACTGTTTTCAGTTGGCTGCACTCCTGAATCTCTACATTCCCTTAGTCACAAAGTCCTGACGGTTCCACCTCAGTATCTTTCTGTTTGTCCGCTGACCTGAGAAGTCTGCTTCTAATCTTATCACTTTCACCAACTCAATGCATCCTCCAAAGTGCAGCTAGAGTAAAATAATTCTTCCACAACCCAATTCTGCGTATAACACTACACTCTGAAGTCTCCTGGCTATCATTCACTGACTCCAAGACAGTCCAGACTTTCCAAAAACTGTACAACCATTCCCCTGCATACAACTGAGCCCTTTTTCTCTCTCCATTACCAAGCACACACTCTCAAGTCCCACCCATACCTACACATATGTTCTATTCTTCAGTAATTCTCCATGCTCTTCCTAATCTCAAGTTTAAACATATACTTTTTTCCATTTGTTCAACCTGCCCTTCCCCTATTTTGTCTAGTTAATCCTCATCCATCAGCTCTCAGTTTAGGTGTTGCATTCTTCAGAAATACTAAGAATCAGTATAGGTTTCCTGCCTGTATGCCCTTTTGTATCCCCCCTTATTTACCATGGTATCCTCAGTATAGCAGAGAGATAGTAAAATTGGCAGTTAACAGACACTGAATAAATAAACAATAAAGAAGATGACTATATTAGATAAATTTAAGTGTCATGTATAGCCAAAGTGTAATTCTCATTACATTTTATTTATTTTTTAAAGTTTATTTATTTATTTTGAGAGAAAGCTGAGAGAGCACACTTGTGGGTGAAGGGCAGAGAGAGAGGGAGAGAGAGAGAATCCCAAGCAGGCTCTGGCTGATAGCAGATGTGGGGCTGGAACTCACGAACTGTGAGATCATGACCTGTGCCAAAATCAAGAGTCTGACACTTAACCAACAGAGCCATCCAGGTACCCCATCATTACATTTTAAACTATAACATTTATGAATTACTTCCTAAATTCACTACTCTACAGGATCACCTAGTGATAAAATACGAAGATACATAACTGAAAAATTCTCAAGGTAAAAGTGAAGATTTTCTTTTAAGGTAGAGATGAAAAATAAAACTTGTTAAATATGTAGAAGAATTTTTTATGATGCTGAAAGAGGTAGACATGTTGACCAAATTTTAGTGTCAAATGGGCACTGAGGATATAATGTACATGGCTCAATGAGAAGCTAAGAAAATATGGCATATAAATTAGTGTTAATCTGAGAGAAGAGGAAATATGTTGGAAAAAGTTTGAACACTGAAACCAAACAAATCTAGGTCAAATTCTAATTCCATCAGTCATTAACTGCATGACTTGGGAGGAAGTAAATTATTTGAGCCTCTGTTTCCTCATCAATAAAATGAATATGATAGTAATACATCCTCTTATGTAAAATTTGGGGAATAAATTTTTAAAGCCAATACTGCAATATCTAACACAAACTGGAAATGTTGGTAATGTAGTTAATGTTGGTAATGTAGTTGGTAATGTAGTTGGTAAATGTAGTTAATGTTGGTAATGTAGTTAATATGGAATAGTGGAAGAATTAGATCACTAAGAATTATGGCCATGAGAGAAGATCTTATGTAGAAGATGATTTTAATCTGGGCCTTGAAAATGGCTAAACATTAGGAAAGTGATAGAAATAGGATGGGAAGTCTGGATTTACACTTCATTCACATCTTTATTATGGAACATTTATTAAAGACTAGACTGTGCCATTGTTATTTGTGAATTAACAAATGTCCTCTACTATATCACAAATTTCTAGAAGAAAGAGAGCATTTTTTCACCAATTTTCCTAACTACTTGGCACATAATAAGTCCACAATATTTTATTGCTGTCATTCATTTAAATAGCTGTTTGGGTATCTCTGAGGGGAAAAGTCTGATTACCAAGGCAAAGCTATGTAGTTTGAATGAGGTCCTGATATTTTGGAGGGCCTTCAAAACCAGGCAACATTTATACTCAATTTTATTAAAAGTCTTAAACCTTTAGTAACTGATGAGTTATACAATAAAACTATGAAGTCTTCTTAAATTAACATAAAAATCACAAGGTAGGGGCGCCTGGGTGGCGCAGTCGGTTAAGAGTCCGACTTCAGCCAGGTCGCGATCTCGCACTCCGTGAGTTCGAGCCCCGCGTCGGGCTCTGAGCTGATGGCTCAGAGCCTGGAGCCTGTTTCCGATTCTGTGTCTCCCTCTCTCTCTGCCCCTCCCCCATTCATGCTCTGTCTCTCTCTGTCCCAAAAATAAATAAACGTTGAAAAAAAAAAATTAAAAAAAAAAATCACAAGGGAAAAAAATATGCAAGGATTGGCAATACTTTTTATTTTAAATATATTTTAAAATATTTATCTTTAGGATAGAGGGTGCCAGTGGGAGGGGCAGAGAGAGAGAGGGACAGAGGATCCGAAGCCAGCTCCATAGGGGTGCCAGCCTGGGGCCTGGCTAGAACTCACAAACCACAAGATAATAACCTGAGCTGAAGTCAGATGCCCAACCAACTGAGCCACCCAGGCACCCCAGCTATAATATTTTTAAAGAAAAATGCTGAAAGTACATATTCTTAGCTATCAAAATTTGTCTTAAAGTAAATATTATCAAAACTGTCTGACAGAGACAAATAGATGAAATAGTCTAAAGCTGAGACACAGATTCAAAAGTGGGCTGTTTTGACCACATTCTAAAAGATTCTGAAGGTTAGGGACTAAAGGAAATCCTTTCAGCAGGCAGAATATTAGCCTTATATCTCATTGTCCACTGCCTGCAAAGATAGATAGCCTAAGATAAGGAGACGTACCAATTATTGAGCTATGGATTATAAATACTTGACTAATGATCAGAGACTTGTAAAAAACAAGGTTAAAGACTTGGGACTAAGAACAGTAGGGGAGAAAACTCAACAAAACACTCTCACAGTGAAGTAGACCTTCAATAATTGGATGCATATATTCATCTACTTTAGGTGTATGTAAGCTTTCTTCTCAGCAACCTAGTGCTTGTTCAGTTGGCTCATAAGTAAGGGGGGTGGCCATGGTGGCATGGGCATAGAATGAATATGTACAAACATAATGCCATGAGACTGTCTTCATGAAGACTGACCTGTCTACTACCACTGTCATCCAGTTTTTCAGAAGTGGTGACTAACTAGTCCCTCAGCATTGTTATCATGCTTCAGTAAAATCAACCAGGAAGACAATACTGAAATAGATCACTACTTTGGATCTCTTCCACCATGAAAAAGGCAGTAAAACATCCTCATGGAAATAAACACTCATTATGCTTTTGAATTTGCTTTCCTTACTCATTATCTTTTATCAGAACCACCATCTGTGGACTTACTAAATGCCTAATGCATCAACATTTTGTCCCACACATTACTTCTAATCATCAGACAAATGGCAAAAGACATAGACAAAGGGTTAGTGTCTATGGATTTATCGGTCTTACTCATAAAATGGTGGAAAACCTAGTGAAGACTCAATTATGTCCTTAACTAGAGGACAAAATGTCTAGATACTGCTATCTTACCAGCTCTTAATAATTACTTACTCTGTACCTCTAACAGAGTTAGATTCTGGATAGAGATTCCTTAGATAGGAAATTTATTCAGGCCCAATTCAGACACTGAATCTATAATCCTCAAATTAGATACAACCCTAAGAATGATGGGAGTAAAGGAAAATAGCATTATTGAGTACTTAATATGTATTGTGCATAGTGTTAGACCTATTTTACAGGTGAGAAAGCAAACTTATGGAATAAGAATTTCATCTGTCTTGTATACTGTTATAGCCTCAGTTCTTCAAACAGTATATGGCTCTTGACATATACTCTGTATGTATCTATATCAATCAACGAATGAAGCAAAACTAATGATTTCCAGTCAACTACCTCTCACCCTTCCACCAGAGGTTCATCCTTCTACAAATTGAAGTTCAAAGAGTAACTACTTAAGGGGCCCTTTGGTTCGTAATAGACCAATCTCATCAATCTGATATTAGGTTACAGTTGAAAGACTTCCTGGCTTGATCAATGACTCTACCTTCATTTAGAAAGATGAATTTGAGGGGCACCTGGGTGGCTCTGTCATTTGAGCGTCTGACTTCGGCTCAGGTCATGATCTTGCAGTTTGTGAGTTCAAGCCCCGCGTCGGGCTCTGTACTGACAGCTTGGAGCCTGCTTCAGATTCTGTGTCTCCTTCTCTCTCTGCCCCTCCCCCACTTGTGCTCTGTCCTGTTCAATCAAAAAAAAAAAATATTAAAAAAATGAATTTGGAATTGTCAGAAAACACTGAATATTAGTAGCCTGTGAACCTACTACTGACTGTCCCTAGTGAGCTGTGAGATCTTGAAAACGCAACTCAGTGATCTGGGTTTTATATTTCCTTATCTCAAAAATAAGTTGAAGAAGTTGATCTCTCAAACCATCTCTGTAATCTAAAATTCAACGAATCTAAGAATTTACAATGTGGACTGTTTTGTTCATTTTCCAGACAAGTGGGATATTTTCATTTAGCCTATAAAATTTATAATATAATTTAACACATAAAAACACCATGGAATAAGACATATCTATTTAAATCTAAGTATTCATTTACAGTAGATAACAGGAAAAATATATTATATGTAAATATAAAATATGAAAATAGAAAACATAATAGAAAATGGTAGAAAATGTGGCATAAATTTAATTCTATTGGCTAAGATAGTTAGCTTTTCTTTTTTCTGATCATGTATATTAGGTACATATTTTGTAGTTTCCACCCAAAAGATTACTGCATAACAAAACTGCTTAAGACATTCAATTCTCCCTTAAAGATAAAGTAAGTAGTATTTATTGCACAGTAGCAGGAAGCAAGGTCTTTTCCATACATCTTAGGGAAACGCAAAATACCTTCACTTCAGTAGACAAAGAGCTTGATTGCTGTTATTCAATTGCTAAATTGATAACATTTAAAGGTCCATGGTATTCAATTTTCTTAAACAAATTAAAAATACATAGGAGATATCTCCTTTTCACTGACTTTACAAAAATCCCTGATTAACATTCCAGATGCCAAAGCTCTTCAAGCCTGATGAAGGCTCCCTGGAGTTAATGTCCTTTCCACAGTTACTGCCAAAGTACTGAAGCAGATTGTGCCAGGCTGCATAATCATATGATTTTACTCCTATTGAGAAACTACTGCCACAGGGAAAATCAACTGCCTTGATGAAAAAATTTAAAACCATAAAATATCTGGATAATAAAAAAATGTTTCATACAAGTCAGCGGTATGGTATCCTTTGGCATTCTAGTGCTAAAGCCTATTTCAATTCCTTCTAATTGAAATGAAAATCATACCTTTTTATCACCATGAAACAAAAAAAGCTCCACAGCAGCCTGGCTAAAGAGAGAGATGCTTTGGTGGGTGCAGGTTGTGTGTGTGGATGTTATAAATAAAAATAAAAGATAAGGAAAATTAAATTGCCTGAGAAGTTTTATTTTTTAATTGAATTTTCACATTCCTTTAGGGTACATATTCACTAATTAGGACTATCATAGACAATCATGGACACGAATCAGCCCATAAAGCAGCACATTTACACCGAAGCACAGAGAGTCATGACGACCTATTTCACTGTGCCACTGGGTCAAAATGGCTAGCTGTGGAAGATACTATTCTCCTGCCAGCATCCACTCTCCCTTTCTCCTTTGCTAACAGAATCATATTTTCTTTGGGAAAGCTACATGGCACCCCAGTGATCATGATAATCAATCGTGACCATATTTTCTCCTAATTTGATGGCTATGGCATCTGTTTCTGGATTAAAAGACTTAAAGAAGTTAAGGAGAAGTTAAAGTTAAGTTAACTGCTGAATAAGTTTCTGGGAAGGTTTTCCCTTCATGATAAAACAAAACGTATGCACTTAGCACATCCCTTTTCCTTTCAGCCATTTCCTGGCTCACTTTTTTTGTATTCAAGAGTGAACAAGTATGAGATTTCCCAAAGAACCAGAAAAACATTGGTCCTTCCGTCACTGAGTTCCTAAACCAATTTTAGCCACCATCTACTTCCAAGCATCTGTTTGTGAAAGAAACAAAGTAAACATTTATCGCTGCAAGTTGGATTTTCTATTACTTTCAGTCAAATGCCTTTCTAATTAGCATGTTCAGAATTGTATCCCATTTAAATATTCTTACTAACACACCAACATCTCTGGCCTGGATCAGCCATCTAATTAGTCTTATTGCCTCCAGTTTAATCCATTTGCTATCAGATAATCTTTGTATAATCCAAAATTTGTCCATGCATCTCCTCTTCAAGATCCTGCAGGGGCCCTTGAGTGGCTCAGTTGGTTAAGTGTCTGACTCTTGATTTTGGCTCAGGTCATAATCTCACGGTTCATGGGTTGGAGCCCCATGTTGGGCCCTTCACTAGCAGTGTGGAGCCTGCTTGGTATTCTCTGTCTCCCTCACTCTGCCCCTCCCCCGCTTATGCTCTATCTCTCTCTCTCTCTCTCAAAATAAATAAATATTTTTTTTTAAAAAAAGATCTTTCAATGGTTCCCCAATTCTGTCAACATAAAATTACAAAGCCTTATCATAACCCAAACGACTGGCACACAATTGCCTCTCCAGCTTCATAAATTCATTTATAAATTTAACAATTATTTATTAATTTCTCATATATATATGTATATATATATATGGTTGTAATAAATATGTGGCCAACACAATCCTACCTCTATAGAGCTTCCTTTTTATCACCATTTCCCCTTCTTTAAATGACCACAAGCATGAATATTGCCATGAATCCCATGTTAGAAGCTTTAGCAAGCAAACTGCTCGGACTCTAGTCTTAACTTATGTATAGAAAATAATATAAAAATACATTCCTGGTCTTTTAGGTCATAGAACACAAAATAATTTCCAAACTAATTTTTTAACTATTGCTATAACATATGAAGATGCTGAAATCTAATCTGTGGGCCATCAAAACTACACCAGTGAGCACTGAGGGCCAGTTAAACCTTCATTCCCAGATTATTCACTTGAATCTTCATTTCCTTATGAGAAGCCAATAGCTGGCATGGATTATTATTCAGTTTTTCATTTAGTTAATTAGCTAGAAACATAAGTTACTAAACTTTGTCAGTAAATATGGCTGCTTTTATTTCATTTTATTTTTTTTAATTTTTTTTAATGTTTATTTACTTTTGAGAGAGAGAGGGAGAGAGACCTGAGCATGAGCAGGGAGGGGCAGAGAGAGAGGGAGACACAGAATCTGAAGCAGGCTCCAGGCCCTGAACTGTCAGCACAGAGCCCAATGTGGGGCTTGAACTCACAAACCATGAGATCATGACCTGAGCTGAAGTTGGATGCTTCATCGACTGAGCCACCCAGGTGCCCTGATTTTATTTTATTTTTTTGTTTCAAAATTTTAGTTAAATTCTAGTTAGTTAACATGGAGTGTAATATTGATTTCAGGAGTAGAATTTAGTGATTCACCAGTTATATATAACACCCTGTGCTCATCACAAGTGCCCTCCTTAATCCGCATCACCCATTTAGCCTACCCTTCTCCCTCCCAGCATATGACTGCTTCCGGAATTGACATTAGTAAAGCAACAGGATTAAAATACAAACATCCACTAACAACACATTCAGCTGAAAGGAACAAAGGCAAATCTATCATGGTATTGATTGAACCAAACCATTCACAAAAACGCACATTGGTAATGCCTCAACTAATGTCAAGCAATCAGAAACGAAATACACCTCTAAATCAAATTGATATGTAAGATAAATTACTCAAAATTGACATCAACACATATATTTTCATTAATTTAAAAATGCTTCCCATCTCATAGGGGCACTTGTACCCCAATGTTTATAGCAGCATTCTCAACAATAGCCAAATTATGGAAAGAGCCTAAATGTCCATCAACTGATAAATGGATAAAGAAATTGTGGTTTATATACACAATGGAATAACTACGTGGCAATGAGAAAGAATGAAATATGGCCCTTTGTAGCAACGTGGATGGAACTGGAGAGTGTTATGCTAAGTGAAATAAGCCATACAGAGAAAGACAGATACCGTATGTATTCACTCTTATGTGGATCCTGAGAAACTTAACAGAAACTCATGGGGGAGGGGAAAGAAAAAAAAAAAAAAGAGAGAGGTTAGAGTGGGAGAGAGCCAAAGTATAAGAGACTCTTAAAAACTGAGAACAAACTGAGGGCTGATGGGGGGTGGGAGGGAGAGGAGGGTGGGTGATGGGTATTGAAGAGGGCATCTTTTGGGATGAGCACTGGGTGTTGTATGGCAACCAATTTCACAATAAATTTCATATAGTTTAAAAAAATAAATAAATAAAATAAAATACTAAGTAAAAACTAAATAAATAAATAAATAAATAAAATTCCTTCATCTGAATACTTGCATTTCAGGTAATGTGCAGTTTGTATAATATTCTCATACTATACCTTAAAGGTTATTTTGTCTCATAAATTTCATATATGTAGAAATCTTTCAAAAATAGAATCTACATGCAAGAAATAGCCATATATCAGAAATATGTATAGAAATACATGCTGTCATAGAAATGTACAGTCTAACAATCTAATGTGTATTAAAACTCATTTTATGTACAAAAGGACAAAATTCCACTCTGTTTTGTCCATGAGCAAATATATATTGACCATCCACCATAAGACCTATGAAAATCATACCAGGACTTATATTGCATGTTTTTTTGCAGTTGTGAAAGTTTTGTTTGCATTTGCTTTCTCATTTTTTCTTACAATGAATCCGTCAATATAGATATTTTTCTTCCTTTAAAATGGATCTCACTAAACTGGAAAAAAATAGCATCCCAACATTATGGACTTAAATCTTTCATGTTTGTATTTGGCAGTTTTGTATAATGTAAAATCAGTCATTGGAGTCAGGCATACTCATATTTAATTTCTGGTTGTGAAATGTTTTATTTTTTTTTAAGTTTTTATTTTACTTCCAATTAGTTAACACAGTGTTATATTAGTTTCAGGTGTACAATATCCATACATCACCCTGTGCTTATCACAACAAGTATACTCCTTAATCCCTATTACTTATTTAACCCACCCTCCTCTGGTAACCATCTGTTTGTTCTCTATAATTAAGAGTATGTTTCTTGGTAATTCTCTCTCTTTTTACCTTTGCTTATTTGTTTACTTTCTTAAATTCCACATATAAGTGAAATCACATGGCATTTGTCTTTCTCTGACTGACTTATTTTGCTTAGCAATATCCTCTCTAAATCCATCCATGTCATCGCCAATGGCAAAAAAGAATTTCTTTCTTATGGCTAAATAATATTCCATTCTACATACCACTTATTTTCTTTATCCATTCACCAATCAATGGGCACTCAGGCTGCTTCCATAATTTGGCTATTGTAAAAAACACTGCTACAAACATAGGGGTGCATATTTGAATTAGTGTTTTTGTATTCTTTGGGTAAATACCTAGTAGTATAATGGCTGGATTATAGGGAAGTTCTATTTTTAATTTTTTGAGGAATCTCCAGACTGTTTTCCACAATGGCTGTCCCAGTTTGCATTCCTACCAACAGTGCACAAGTGTTCCTTTTTCTCCACAGCCTCACCAACGCTGTTTCTTGTGTTGTTGATTTTAGTCATTCAGACAGGTGTCAGGTGATAACTCACTGGAGTTTTGATTTTGCATTTCCCTAATGGTAAGTGATGATGAATATCTTTTCATGTGTCTGTTGGCCAACTGTATGTCTTTTTTGAATAAATGTCTATTCATGTCTTCTGTCCATTTTTTAATTAGATTATTTTGTTTTTTGGGTGTTGAACTTTATAAATTCTTTATATATTTTGGATACTAACTCTCTATTGTATATGCCATTTGTAAATATCTTCTCCCATCCCAAAGGTTGCCCTGTAGTTTTGTTGATTGTTTTCTTCACTGTGCAGAAGATTTTTATTCTGAAATAGTCCCAATAGTTTATTTTTGCTTTTTATTCTCTTGCCTCAGGAGACATATCTAGAAAAAAGTTTCTTTGGCCAGTGTCAAAGAGGTTATTGCCTGTGTTCTAGGACTTTCATGGTTTTAGGTCTCAAATTTAGGTTTTTAATCCATTTTGAATTTATTTTTGTGTATGGTGTAAGATAGTGATCCAGTTTCTTTCTTTTGCAGTTGCGAAATGTTTTAGCTACATGATATCATTTAATTTCTTTAAGTAAAAAGGGGGTTGTCAAGGCTTATTGCAATTATGGACAAGAGTAAATGGATTGTCTAACAAGCCTGAAAAATAGCTAGGACTCACTATACTCCCCCTCAACACTCTTCATTTTCTCTCTTTTTCCCTCCTTTCTTTGAAGACATGTCCATGGGTTTAAGAGAAAGGAAGGCTGAAAAAATAGGATGACAAGTATTTTCTACATCATGGAAAAGTGGTTAGTCTTTCTAAGTTTCCCTGAGTTCATCCTAAGAATAGGTTTCAGTTACTGAAAATTCATCATGCTGAACTCCTGACCTAGTTTATAACCCAAAACACAAAATGGAATAACTTAAAAGTATTTTAGTTATCTATGACTATGTAACAAAATATTCCCCCAGTTAGTAACTTAAGTTACAAACATGCATTATCGCAACAGTTTATAAGGGTCAGAAATTCAGGTGGGGCTTGACTAGGTGCTTCTGGCTCAGTCTTTGCCTGTGATTGCAGCAAAGTCATCCAGGGCTGCAGTTCTAGGGACTGAGAATCCATTTCTAAGTTCACTCATATGACTTCTGATGGAGGTTTCATTTTTTTTTTCTACCATACATTCCTCTTCCTAAAGCTGCTCACACAACATCGTGACTTCCCTAAAGCAAGAAAAA
This sequence comes from Puma concolor, assembly GCF_028749965.1. Lineage (NCBI taxonomy): Eukaryota > Metazoa > Chordata > Mammalia > Carnivora > Felidae > Puma > Puma concolor. Next base: position 37,417,771 of record NC_141673.1, on the reverse strand, counting down.
GAAAATAGAAATCTCAAGACAGAAGCTTCAGTCTTTTACCCCTAATTTTGGAAGGGACGTACCATCACTTCTGCTAACTTCTATTGATCACACAGACAACCTGGTACAGTGTGGTGGGGGACTACAAAAAGGTGTGAATTCAAAAAGGTGGGAATCATTAGGTGTCATCTCAGACGCTGGCTACTAAACACACACCGCCATTATCCACCTTGTGGAGCAGAGCCCACTTGTTCCAATGGCCCAGACAAGGTGTGCTGAGCAAGCTGGATGTTTTAGAGACATAGGTTTTATTCTAACCTAAGATTATCATGCAAAAACAGTGGAGATGTTTGAAAGCTTCACTGTTGCAAAGCTGAAAGCATAGAAGAGGACAAAATGTTTGCTGAGCATCATGCTTTGCACATGTTACCAACCAACTAAATACTTAAGCAAATGTGTCCCATTAAGTCTAGATACTTCGAAGGGTCTCAAGTTTATTCATATCTACCCTTTAGAAGAAATATATTTTCTCCCCCTACCCTTTAAGGTCTCAGAGCTACAGAATTCACACTAATTGTAAAGAAAGACTTCCAAAAACCAGGGAATTTTCATTTCAATGATATAATTTGATGGGATTCTATTGATATTTTTAATAAGGTTATATTACATTGTGATTCAAATAATTGAGAGTGATGAACACATAGTGCTTGGCACGTAATAGGCAGTCTAAATATTTATTGATCAAAAAAGTACAAAATTTCTACCATTTTTATGTACAATGACAGAAGAAAATATTGTAATAGGTTAGATTTTTTTGCTGATATTTCAAAGAAAAGTGGACCTTCTAAGAAAAACTAAAAATCCATAGTAGAGAATAAATTTTAAAAGAAACACATACACAAGAAGCAAAATGTTACTGCCAGGTTAGAAACTTGTATTTCCAAATAACTATAATTTGAACAAGAAATGAAAGTTTTTTGTATCTTTTTTAAAAGTGCCAGTACTCATAAAAATAGGAAAAAAATCTCCTTCCTTTATTATAGTTTATCTGTCTAGTCTCAATAAAAATTGTATCAGGACTCAAAAGCTGAAATTAAGGTAATTTCAAAACACTTCAAAGATGTTATGAAGTCCCTGTTATTAAATCTTATCTCATAGGTACTTCCAAACTATAATTTATAATTCATGATTCTGAAAAGAAAACAAAAAACTGACTTTAAGAAATCATTTTAAAGACAATTTTAAACTGACAACTTGCTCAAAGATATGATTGAGGAATTTAAATATTCATAATTTTTCTCTAGGTTTTATTATTTTAAGCTATCATAACCTATACTTTAATAATAATCTGAACTATTCAAACACAATGAATAAAAGGCTAAGAAGATGCCTAACAGATTCTTAGAAATATTACTTACTTGCACTAAAAATGTAGTGGGGGAGGTTCAAGAGAAATGTTTATAGGTGATGATTAAACAATGGTCTTTCAGTGGCTGGTCATTTACTTCAAAATGTAAATCATTTTCTATATAAAAAATAATTGTTAGGAACATTTTAAATGACCAGAACAATTAAGTTTCTCAGATTTTACAACACTGTCAACATAAAACAAAAGCCCAATTTCTTGAAGTTTATTCATTCATTCACTCTGCTTTCCCCCTGATCTATGCATCTTCATAGCAATTATCACCACCTAACCGATTATGTAGGTATTATTTCAGTGGTGTGCTGTCTATATCTACCTGCGAGAATATGAATGCCACAAGAGGAGGATGCTCTCTATAATATAGTCTGTTTTATGCCCAGATTCAAACCAAGAGCTTTATAAACATTTACTGAGTGGATGAAGGAACAAATTGTTATCACGTGTCATGGACTGACCTGGGTGCCAAAGATGTAGTAATAAACAACGTAGACATGGTCCCTATCATGAGAGAGCTTATAGTTCACTGAAGGTATAGACAAGTCAACAATTACAGGAACCAATATCATAAACACTGTTAAGAGAGAAGGACACAATGGTGGTATGAATTCTGAAATTGGAGGAAGTCTTTTGGAAATCAAAACTCAGATCTAAAAGACGTTTGGAAATTAGCCAAGTTTTGAGAAGTGAACAGAAAAGAGAGAAAACTGTTCAACATGAGGAAACTGTATGTGCAATGATCCACAGATAAGAGAAAGAATGACCCGAAAGAAATTCTGTACAATTCCATTATAGAGATTAAATTGAGGTGAGAGAGGTAGAAGTTAAGATATTTTCAACAGATGCTTTCAAAACCAAGTAACAGAAATAAATCCCTCTAGGTCCTGAGATGACTGTGCAAACAGTTAGGCTAGGACCCAGTTAATTTTTTTCTTTTCCCAGGTCCAATTCCTCACCAACATTTCATCCTTGGTACCCTAACACTTGCACTGATGGTCTCATAGTGACTATCAGCACCACACAGACCTGCTTGCTTCCTCATCACACCCAGCATAGAAACAAAAAAGGAAGATGAGTCCTATTTCCAGGAAAATCCACAGATTCACTTTGGTTGGTCCATTTAGGTCACATGAAAGCTAGGCACTGAAACAGACTGACTGGCCTTAGCCGGGTCTCCTGCTGAATCCTTGAAACTTACACGGAATCCGTATCCCTGACACCATAGTGAACCAATAGAAACCAGGGGCACTTGACAATGGAAAAAGGAAAATTAAGTACGTAGGCAACTGGCCTGTTGTATTTGGCAGGTAACTTCAGATTCTATCATATAAGCAAGAGCCACTGAACTGTAAAGGAAGAACCCACTCAGACAGTCATGTTAGAAATGTCACTCTTTCTTCAATGTAAAGAGCAAACAGAATTGAGATAAGAAACACAAGGGGCGCCTGGGTGGCGCAGTCAGTTAGGCGTCCGACTTCAGCCAGGTCACGATCTCGCGGTCCGTGAGTTCGAGCCCCGCGTCAGGCTCTGGGCTGATGGCTCAGAGCCTGGAGCCTGTTTCCGATTCTGTGTCTCCCTCTCTCTCTGCCCCTCCCCTGTTCATGCTCTGTCTCTCTCTGTCCCAAAAAATATATAAACGTTGAAAAAAAAAAATTTAAAAAAAAAAGAAACACAGAAACTAGTTAGCAGATTGGTGCAAAGTGCTATCAGTAGAGATAGATTAACAATAAATGATTCAAGAGATATCCAACTATTAGAATTGACAGACATTGGGGGCACCTGGGTGGCTCAGTCGGTTAAGCGGCCGACTTCAGCTCAGGTCATGATCTCGCGGTCTGTGAGTTCGAGCCCCGCGTCAGGCTCTGTGCTGACAGCTCGGAGCCTGGAGCCTTCTTCGGATTCTGTGTCTCCCTCTCTCTCTGACCCTCCCCCGTTCATGCTCTGTCTCTCTGTGTCTCAAAAATAAATAAACGTTTAAAAAAAATTTTAGAAAAAAAAAAAAAAAGAATTGACAGACATTGGAGAAGATTTAAATGTAAGAAGTGAAGGAGAGAACAATGCCATTGACAATCCCTGTGTAATGATTGGCCATGTGGACATGTATGGAAGTCCCATGAAACCAAGAAGGAAAAACACCTTGTGGCAGAAAATAATGAGTTGATTTCTGCATATGAGGTTGACATGTCTACAGGTTATAACCTTAAAGTTGTTTCAGTTCTCAGAGTCTTGCCTTTTCAGATGTTAAAGAAGTTGTATAATTCTATAGCAGAAGTAAAAGGTAGATATAACATCTGCTAGTTATTAGCCAAGGATCCATTTACATTTTGTGCTTAAGTTTTTGTTCCATAATTTCTAAATACTAAGCTATTTTCCCAAGCTAAAGTTTAGGAGGAAAAGTGAACAGACCAGAAGCATATAATAAATCATCTGTGTTTTTCTCTAACAAGAAACATAAATGCATATTAAATACCAACTGCTACAATGATAAGGAAATAAAATAAGAATTAGAAATATCTTGATTCAGTGTACAGAGGAGCAACACTGGATTAGATAATATCAAGGTCAAGTAGTGACACAGGCAAATAGAAAGTAGAGCAAGATTTTTTTTAAGTCTACCAAGATAAAAAAAATTATTATTGCAACATGGATACCCCAATTGCTTATAAAATTGGGAGCATCTTTGTGTGGGACAGAATCTACCTGAAACATCACTTGGAGGAAGAGAGCTAGGCAGTAAGATTAGCAGCTGCAGTATAAAACTGATTCAGCAGCAGATGTGAGGCAAAACTCCTTGTTTCCAAATTTGCTAGAGGGATGTAGCCTTATTAGGGAGGAAGCTGAATCTAGGTTATACAATAATGAAGTAGACAAAAAACATAGCTGAACTGTACTTCATAATAAATCATTGAGAATTTTAAGACGGAAGAGAGCAGAGAAGAAAGGAGAGAAGAGAGGAAGGAGGTGGGGGAGGAGGAACAGAATCAGACAGGGAGGATGGTATAGTGGAGAGCAGTTCAGAGGGGAAAGGGGGAGAGAGAAAGAGACAACACAACAAAAGAACCAGAGGATTGCTTTCTTGCGGCTAAAGGCATTGTTTTAGAAGAGAGAGTACTTAATATTCAATTCTAAGCTATTTTCATTGATATAATATTAAACCCGTATTTTCAGGAAAGTCTGATATACTGAAATGTCCACATGTGGTGATACTGAGGAGAAAAGAAATGGATTAGTCATGGGATATGTGGTCCTCTCTACAATTACCCCTTCTACCAATTTGTGATAGAGTAAAACCATCTTCTCAAGAGGAAAGATCAACAAGAGTTCCAGGTCCCATGTGTCCTGGCAGTTTCCCTTGCATTTAGGCTTAGGTTTCATTCTAATGAATTCAAAATGAAATTATGTTTACATAACATAATTCCTTCATGTATTCAACGAATGCAACCAAAAGCAAATTGAATGGCTGCATGTGGCATAAAGGACAGTGTTTTAGTGAAGCAGTTATAGAATAGAACTGACCCAAGAGTGAGCTACAAATATACAAATAGTAGCTGAACTTAATTACATCAGTGGCAAGTGAATTTAAATGAGGCAAGTCTGACATCTTTACTATACTAGAATAAATCTGTACAACATATACAAGGTTTTAAAGGCCATTCTTTTCAACATTTATCAATATGATACATTTTTGAGCATGTAGGACCAAGGTTCTAATCATAGCTCTGATGCTATATGCCTTTTTCTAACGTGTTTGCATTTCTACTATGGTTGCCTTACTTAAGGGATTTCTATCCAGTCATTTTTGAAAATAACTCAAAATTGAATATAAGCTCTTCCAACCCGGGGCACCTGGGTGGCTCAGTTGTTTGAGCGTCTGACTTCAGCTCAGGTCATGATCTCACGGTCTGTGAGTTCAAGCCCTGTGTCGGGCTCTGTGCTGACAGTTCAGAGCCTGGAGCCTGCTTCGGATTCTGTGTCTCCCCCCCTTTCTCTCTGCTCTTCCCCCACTCATGCTCTCTCTCTCTCTCTCTCTTTCTCTCTGTCTCTCAAAATATAAATAAATGTTAAAAAAATTTTAAAGATGTGCCAACCCATTAATGACCTTTTTAAATAAAAGCTGTGCAACTTTTTTTGTAGAAAAGAAAGATAGTCTACATTATGGCCTATTGGAAACAATGATCTTTTGCAATTAGTGTCTTCTGATATCATGCTTCTTATTTATGGGATTTTTATAACCTTCCCAATTTGACTGTACTGTTAAAAAAGTGAAAAAAATAATTATTTATTTATATATATATTTTTTAATTTTTTAAATGTTCATTTATTTTTGAGAGAGAGAGAGAGAGAGAGAGAGAGACAGAGCACAAGTAGGGGAGAGGCAGAGAGAGAGGGAGACACAGAATCTGAAGCAGGCTCCAGGCTCTGAGCTGTCAGTACAGAGCCCGACGCGGGGCTCGAACTCACTGACTGTGAGATCATGACCTGAGCTGCAGTCAGATACTTAACTGATTGAGCCACCCAGGTGACCCAAAAATTAATTATTTCTAATTGCCATGACAGATTCATTACAAAAATCACTTTTGGGAAAGTTATTAATTTACTTATTTAAAAAAGATGCATTTTTTAATTACCAGGAGTAAGAGCTGCAAAACAAAACGAACTCTCCCTGTCCAGGATATTCGTAAATATCTGAGCATCCAAATAATAGATGGTATTTTAAAGGAAAATGGCAAGAAAGTATAGAAAGAATGCAGGGTCTATTCTGGTCGAATCATAATATCTCTGTAAAACAAGAATGATAAAACTAACATAGTTGCTGTGAGAATCAAATAAAATAATGTTTGTAGAGCACTTGAGACATGTATTGTTTAGCAAATTATTTTACTGAATCCTCCCCACAGGTCCAAATATCCCAGTTTTACAGATGAGGAAACTGAAGCTAAAATTATCCAGGTAGTAAATGGTGGAGCTGATATTCAGATCCATCAATATGACTCCAAAGGTGGTAGTCTTAAATCATGTACTATAACAATATTCAAAAGTACTACTACTATGCCCACAACTTCTTGCACGCGGCAATAGAGGTTTGTTTGTTTGTTTGTTGACAGTTAACTACTGAATGAAACATTCACAGACAGGTCAGCATTTATCCTCCAATGAATATGGTCATGGGTTTACACACAAGACAGCAAAATTATTTGCAACAGATAATTAATCATAGGGATTCATGTCTTATTGTAGGTATGGGATATAGGCACTGATGACCAAGCCAGGGGAGAAATAAGACATATTCAATACAGGAAGCAGTCAGAAGCACCATAAGGCTGGCATAGTATTCAAGTAATAAGGGAGGGGTCAACTCAGGTAGGTGATACCTACATAGAAGATAACAACAGATGTTACCAAAGGCAAGTATAGAAATAGAAGTAGGAATACCAGTGGCAGGAAAAATGAAAATAGTAACAAGAGTTAAAATATAGCAAGTACAGCAAAATTCCATCATAATACCTGTATGTGAGATTTAAAAAAATGACCTGTACGATGTGAAGTTACACTATATGAAATTAATAAAATAACTGGGGTGAGGCTGCTGCAGAGGACTCGTCTAACTGCAAATTACATTCTATCCAAAATGTCATTATTGCCGAGTACATTATCTCAGTGTTTCATTCTGCCAGTCGCACGCCCAGCAAAACTTTAAGGGGTTTACTTGTAGTAAACTCATTTAATCTTCACCAACAATCCTATAGTTAGTATCATTTCTCCATCTATGCAGAGCAAGAAAACTGAAGCGCAGTGAGGTTAGTAACTTGCCCAAGGTCGAACAGCCAATAAAAGGCAGAACTAGAACAAAGACCCATGGTTTCCACCTCTAGAGTCCACTCATAACTAGGCAACCCTGCCTCTGCAAAGTCAGGCATCAAGCAGCTAATGTCAGAGAATCTGGCAGCTGATAGCAAGACTCACATCACAAGTTAGAGATCTGAGGTGTGGGGTCAGAGCTCCAGTCTTTATGGCACAGAAGATGTGAAGAAGCTAGCACAGAAGATGTGAAGAAGCTAGAACAGTGGCTGGCATATAATAAGTACTCAATGAATGTTAGCCATAAAAATAATAATAGTTGTTGCTATTGTAACAAAAGAAGAAACTTCTATAAGCTGAATCTACTCCCCTACCAAGTTCATACATTGAAGTCCTAACCCGCAGTGTAAAATATGACTATAGATAAGGTCTTTAAAGAGGTAATTAAGTGAAAATGAGGTGTGCTCATCGGAGTATGCTCCATTCCAGTAAGAAGAGAAGATTAAAACACACATGAGTACAGAAAACAGACATGCACAGAGGAAATACCATGTGGAAATACAAGGAAAAGAGCCACCTGCAAGCCAAGGAGAGAGGCCCCAGATGACACCATACTTGCCCACACTTTGATCTCAGACTTCCAGCCTCCAGAACTGTGAGAAAATGCATTTCTGTTGTTTAAGCCTCCACCCACCCCATCTGTGGTGCTTTGTTATGGCAGCCCTAGTAAACTAATACAGGGACCAAAATGTGTGAAACATAACATGAGCAGGAAATGTAGTATGAGATCTGCATTAAATTCAATATGAATGAGATTGAGGCCAATACTGCAGGAACCCATGTAATAGAGAGGGACTCTAGACAAGAGCTCAGATACTTGGTCTGGGGCAAATTAGAGCATGAATAATAGCAAAAGTAGTTAGAGGCCAAGCTGCTCTCTAAAGCGTCTTAAATATCTACTGCTAAGGAAGGGACTGAAGCTTAGGGATGGAGCAGAGTTGTCATCAAGGGAATGCTAAATGTGTGCAGGTATAACTGGAGAGTCACGAAAAGTAGGAGACTGCCTAATTGTTATCATGCATTAATATCAGATGCAAAAAAGCAATCTTAATTTAATTATTTTTTAAATGTTTATTCATTTTGAGAGGGGGGAGTGGGGGAGGGGCAGAGCGAGAGGGGGACAGAGGATCTGAAGGGGGCACTGAGCTGACAGCAGGGATCCCTATGAGGGGCTCAAACTCACAAACCTTGAGATCATGACCTGAGCCAAAGTCAGACACTTAACCATCTGAGCCATCTAGGTGCCCTAAAAGCAACCTTAATTTAAAAATCCTTCCAAATAAACTTCAATGTATATTAAGCCTAAACTAGGTCACTACAGATGTACTTTGTCTATTTCAGTGATTAATGGCCCAAAATTATGGTGAAAATTTCCTAAAAATGATATGATGGTGAAATCTGTAAGTCATGTAGCATTCAAATATGTGTTTAGAACTTCCTTGTCATCTACTAATCTGTTTTAAATACTAATTTTTCTGCTGTTCATATAGGTTTTATTACTTTTTGTATATACCTATATATCTTTAACATTAGGTATGTCTAGATGTGAGTAATATACATTGGATTGAGTTGATAGAATTATTCCAGAAGAATGGCATCAATAATAGTTTTCTTTCCTGTTGGATCCCCCCCACCCCACACATACCTACTGTATTTAATCCAATATAACTCAACAAACAAGATCTGTTTGTGAGATCATTTTTCTTTGCATTCTTCATTAACAATGTATATTGCATGCTCACAACATCAAAATTGATCAAATGAGCACAAGCAAACTAAAAGTTCAATTAGTGATATTATAACCAGTTACAATTTCCAGAAATAATAAAAAAACATACAGTGTGGAACAAGTGTCAGGTGAAAACATTCTGAATGTGGAGGCTTTCAGTTTTCAGAACTCAATTGCAATAAGGAAAGCAGAAAGAGCTAAAGCACACCCTCCCTCACTCTTTGAACATACTCCCCTTTTACAGGTGCTTCACTGCATAGCCCATCAGTGTTTTCACAGGTTTGATGGTGAGGCTCAACAGAAACAAATCTCCATTCCAGATTAATGAAACCTAAAAGCAATGATCATTACAATAATCGAAAGCATAGGGGCCACTGCCATTGTTTCAGGATTTCTATGTAAGGACAGGAGTAAGGGATTTTTTTAAAAGCTTTATTTTTCATGGGGCGCCTGGGTGGCTCAGTCAGTTAAGCGGCGGACTTCGGCTCAGGTCATGATCTCGCGGTCCGTGAGTTCGAGCCCCGCGTCAGGCTCTGTGCTGACAGCTCAGAGCCTGGAGCCTGTTTCAGATTCTGTGTCTCCCTCTCTCTGCCCCTCCCCCGTTCATGTTCTGTCTCTCTCTGTCTCAAAAATAAATAAACGTTAAAAAAAAAGCTTTATTTTTCAAATGATGCTTTAAAAGTAGTAGACGGAGAAATGCTGCGCATATTAGTCATGAGCAAAGAATGTATAGCTGCTGTCCAGCCATGCATTCGTCAGATGCAACTTATCTGTTGTCCTGTTTTCCTTAAAGAAGGAAACACAGTAGTCTCTATTATCAACAATAAAGTGCCCATTAGCATGATGCTAATTAGCATATTCATGTTGAATCTTTGTAATACTTTAAAGGAAATCATGACATCCTGTGATGAGGACAGTTTTCTACTTACTATTGAAGATGACACCATCTTCATGGGTAACTAAGGCAACAGTGGAAATTATCAGAGTCCTGATTTTATGTCAGAAGATCATACTGACAGCTGTCCTCCTAATGCAGTCATTTGTTAAGATGAGCAATATGGCTGACATTTTAAGATACCAGTTATGTGCCCTTACATACTAATGACTTTTTAAATACCAAAAAAAAAAAAAGTACACATTTTCAGTATTTTAACCCCACATTCAAATAAGATTATTTAGACTTTCTTTTATTCTCCTTCAAAATATGCTAAACCTCTGCAGAGATCTTTCTAGCTTTTAGCTACCAAGGAATTAATACATTTTTCTTGAACAGTAGTTGTTATTTTCAGATAAAATGTGCCAGAGTCTGAGGGTTTTATGTATGTATAAAAGAGTAATCTTAGCCCTCAAAGATTTTCCAAGGAAAACTACAATGGGAATAAATCTCAACATATTTTTTATTAATATGAATTAGAGAGTCTTACAGATGAATTAAATATCCAACATATTTCTGCTTGTTATACAATGCATATAACTTAAGATTAAATGAAAAACAAGCATTTTTCTATAGGCTTCAAAATATTTGAGTTATGCTTTCTGTAATCTTTTGAGCCTCTGAGAGTGCTATTTTTAACTTTAAATAAATGAAAAACTAGAAATAACCATAAGGAAATTAACTCCTATAAATTCACTTTTTAGGCTTTCTAGTGGAAAGTTTCTAAAACTGATTTTTCTCAGGATCTTCAAGGCCTCTACACACAGGGCAGATAAGAAAAACCTGGGAACTCCTATAAAGATATTGGCAAGCTTTTAGACAAGAGCACCACCATTATAATCAATTAGTTTTATTTCATAAAGTCAACTGAGCTCTACTAAAATTTACTAAGTACCTACTGTGTGTAGACACTAAGGTAAATACTGGTTTCCTTCAACCCAGAAGTTCCATTCTTTGAAAAGAGAGAGAGAAAGAAAGAAAGACAGAAGAGAGGAGAGGAGAGGAGAGGAGAGGAAGGAAGGAAGGAAGGAAGGAAGGAAGGAAGGAAGGAAGGAAGGAAGGAAAGAAAGGGGGAAGGGAGGGATGGAGTGAAGGACAGAGGGAGGGAAGGAGGGAGGGAGGGAAGAAGGAAGGAAGGAAGGAAGGAAGGAAGGAAGGAAGGAAGGAAGGAAGGAAGGAAGAAAAATGGTCAGGAGACAAAATCTCTGTGTTCTCCTGATTATCAGCCAGGGTAAATCAGAGCCAGAACAACCATTTCTAAAATTAATTTTTTAAATCATGATAGAGTCAGAATCATGAAAAACTGAAAAAAACTTTTCTTCTGTTCATGGGCTCATTAATTATTCATTTATCTCTTAACAAATATATATTAAGTATATTTCTGTGCCAGATAATCTTCTAAGGACTTTATATAACTTACTACAGTAATGTTTTTAAAAATCTTATGATGGGGCGCCTGGGTGGCTTGGTCGGTTAAGCGTCCGACTTCAGCTCAGGTCATGATCTCACGGTCCGTGAGTTCAAGCCCCGCGTCAGGCTCCGTGCTGACGGCTCAGAGCCTGGAGCCTGTTTCAGATTCTGTGTCTCCCTCTCTGCCCCTCCCCTGTTCATGCTCTGTCTCTCTCTGTCTCAAAAATAAATAGACGTTAAAAAAAAATTAAAAAAAAATCTTATGAGAAAGGCATTAAGCTATATACTTTACATTTAAGGAACTACAAACTTCAGTTAAAATTTTTCCATGATTAACTAATCTTTCATGTTTTGGGCAATCAAGTTCCAATTCACTCATCCTTCAAAAATGAATTAAGTGTTTGGTACGGGGAAACCATGAGCAAAACAGACCCATTCCTGCCCTCTTGGAACTCATAATAGAGACCAAGAACTCCCTCAGATCCAGGCTCTGCTCTTCAAGAGGCCCCACACATTCATGGGCTTTCCTCAAAATTGTTAAAATTCCCCCTCTGTGCCTGGGGCCAGTTGATGCCAGAAATTATGTCAGGGAAGAGTCTTAGGCTCAGAGGAAGAGCCAAGTGGGGTTCCCCTGGTCTCTGTGTTTCCCTTTCAGATACTTCCCAAATTTCAATCCTGTGCACAAGATCAACCAGAAGCCCCAAGGTGCTCCATGACTCATGCCTGGGAGGTCATCCCAAGGCCCCTGGCTAGGCCTTATTTCCTAGAGGGTGGCCTAGAGGGTGGCCTTGCTCTCTGCAAGCCAGTGTATTATTTCTTTCACAGGATTACATAAGATTGGCTTCCAGAATACCCCTGACAAGTGATTGTGTATGATGCTCACTAACATTGGGCATAGAATGAGTTCAGAACTTTGAGATACAAGCAGTGCACTGCTCACCCTTTGACTTGAACTCATGTGTTGGATCTTATGTTAAAATCATGTGTCAGATCTCATATATGTGCTTTCTGACCACTGTGCTGCAGTATCTGAAGATGGTGACAGGTATATTTTCTCTTTTATTGTTTTTTTGTGTGTGTCCTTTTCTCTTTCTTTCTTTCTTTTTTGAGAGGTATATTTCCCCCTGTGTATCCCCCACTACTAGCACCCAGGGCATCACCACCCCTCCGTAGGCTCTATGCCTTATGTAAGGGAGTCCCCTGGGGATGTTGCACCTAACCCATACAAAGGCTTCTGAGACTATTTTTCCACAAAACCCTCTGATCAATGCCCTCTTTTGCCTCCCATAGATGTAGTGATGGGTGTAATACTTTCCCAGGTCAGTCCCAACCATACAGGACAAAGACAAGAAACAGCCATTCTTTGCTCAAATAAGACCACTCTTCTCATTCCACCCATGGGGAAAATTTTGTAGTATTCCACTGTGATTCACTACAATCTACTGCCTTTGAAGGGGCCAGCTTAGTAAACTATATTGATATATAATAAGGGTCATTGATCTTTGTAGTCACTGATCTTTGAGGGTGGCACTAAACTCTGTCATTTATGCATCTCAGATGCACTATAGTTTCTGATTTATTAATCTGGCCAAGATAATATAGTTTTAGAGATCTGGCTTTTCCTTACATGGAAACAGTATGATGGTTCTTCCATATGCTAAATACATACATATCAGATACTCGGGAAATTTTCAAATAACCACACAGGTTAGCCCTGGACTCCTCAAAATTACAATAAGAGATGCTTGAGCTCTCAACTGACCTCCATAAGCCCCAATCTAATACAGGCTCCTTGATGGCATTTAAAAAATTTTTCAAAATATTTATTTATTTGTGAGAGAGAGAGACAGAAATGGAGATAGAGCACGAGTGGGGGAGGGGCAGAGAGAGAGGGAGACACAGAATCTGAAGCAGGCTCCAGGCTCTGAGCTGTCAGCACAGAGCCCTATGCGGGGTGCAAACTCACAAACCTTGAGATCATGACCTGAGCCAAAGTCGGATGCTTAACCGACTGAGCCACCCAGGTGTCCCTTTGATGGCATTTTTGAACTCCCAATATCAGTGTAAGCTTGAACCCTATATCCAACAGCTTTCAAAAGTTTTGGAAATTTCTTTTCCTCAGAATGCAGTTACTCTGAGAAATGACAGTAGTATTTGGGGGGTTAATGACTGAGGGAATCACTACTGTATATCTTTGGTTTGTTGTGGGATTCTTCTAGAGAACATGGCCTATTCATCAATTGATGGGCTCTAGGTCTGAGAAATGGATCGAATTTCAAACCTGAATAATGATGGTCATTTTCCATGGCAGTAGGTGGCATCAGCCACTTGCTTATCCAGTTCTAATCCACCTAGTGCCCAAGAACACCCAGGCTGATCCCTGCAGTTGATAACTCCTTGGAGCAATTTGGTCTGCTGCCCATTATGTTAATATCATCTACCTTGCCTCAAATGTTTAGGTGCTATCCCTAGCTCCTCTTCTGGGAAGCTATTATTTTAATGACACTCGAGAACCTGTTTTCACCAGAATTTCCTACAACCAACCCTGCTCAACACAGGATAGGCAACACTGAGCTTCTCAGTATTGGTGATAGCCCCCTTTATAGTACATTCCTTGATCTGTTGTTAAGAAGATACCCTATTAGCACCCTAGGGCACATGTTATCTGTTGGGTACTGAGATCTTGCAGTACTTACCTCTCTGAGCTTTCCTCAACACTCTAGTAACGCATACCTCGCATCGTCACCTCATTTCAAATGCCCCATTATCTTTTCCAAGTTTCTAAGATCCCCTGAGCATGCTGATAAGACAGATTACAGGTTCTTTTCCTAAGAACTTGAATGTGAGGTAATAAAATAGTGCCCTTTCCCTCAACAAATCTTCTCTTATCCAGTCTTACAATATAATCTATAATATAATCTATGTAAAATAGTATAATCTAGCCTTATATGCACGTATATATACAAAAAAAAATTATATAATCCACATTTCCAAGGAAGATGGTGACTTTTTAGAATAGTTTTAGATTTACAGAAAAATTGCCAAAATAGTACAGAGTTCCCACATACCTCCAACCTAGTTTCTCCAATTGTGAACATTAGTGCAGTTGGTTCATTTGTTACCATTAACAAATATTGAAACATTATTAATAACTAAAGTCAATACTTTATTTAGATTTCTTTAGCTATTACCTAATGCCCTCCTTCTGTTTCAAAGTCTTAACCAGTACACTACGTTCCCTTTAGTCATAACGTCTCCTTATGTTCCTCTTGACTGTGACAGTTTCTCAGACTCTCCTTGTTTTTCATGACCATGACAGGTTTGAAGATTGCTGGTCAGGTATTTTGTAAAATGGCCCTCCACCAGGATTTGTCTCTATATTTTTCTTAAAATTAGACTGTGGATTTGGTGTGATGGGAAGAAGACCACAGGGATAAAGTGTCATTTTCATCACATCATACCAAAGGTACAAACTATAAACATGACTTACCACTATTGATATTGACCTTGGCCACTTGGCTAAGATAGTATTTGTCAGGTTTCTCCACTGTAAAGTTATCCTCCCTGCACCTCTTTCCATACTGTACTCTTTGGAATGAAGTCACTGTGTACAACCCACATTTAAGGAGAAAGTAGTTATGCTCCACCACCTAAGGTCAGAGTATTGACATATATTATTTTGAATTTTTTGCATACAACATTTCTCTCTTATTCTTCATTTATGTGTTATTTAATCATCTATTTATATCAGTATAGACTCACATCGATTTATTTTATATTTTATGTTATAACCCATTACTACTTTATTTTGTTGCTTAAATTTTCCACTGGGAGAATTTTCAGTTGGTTCTTGTGCCCTTTGACATACCTCCTTCAAAGCAATTTGCACTTTCCTCATTCTCACACAATATGATGCTACAGGCTCATCTCATATATTTCCTTTCCCAGTCCTAGAATCAGCCAAGTTTCCCAAGAAGCCCTGGTTGTTGTTTTTTTGTTTGTTTGTTTGTTTGTTTTTGTTGTTGTTTTTACTGGTAAATGTCATTAGAAAATAAGATCTGGGAGGCAACTGAGTGGCTCAGTCAGCTAAGCATCTGACTCTGGATTTCAGCTCAGGTCATGATCTCATGGTTTATGAGTTTAATCCCCATGTTGGGCCATGAGTTGACAGTATGGAGCCTGCTTGGGATCCACTCCCTCCCTCTCTCTCTGCACCTCATGCTCTCTCTCTCAAAAATAAATAAACTTTTTAAAAAAGGGGGGCACCTGGGTGGTCGGTTAAGTGCCCAACTCTTAAAAAAAAAAGATCTGGGTTTTGAGTATGATCATTGCCACTAAATGCCATTGCTTCTAGACTCTCTAGCTGAGAAAATAAGGAAATATATGCATGTATATTAACCCACACACATGCATGTGTGTATATATACACACATATTGTATACACTCACGCATATACATATATGCTTTTTTTGTGACCATACTTTTGTGTCTATATTAAGCTAAAATGAGTTCATATTGATAATCGCCACTCTAATCCATGCCACATGGAATATTCTGATCACTTTCCCTTGCTTATCTGTAAACTTACCCTCCCAACAGTGAGAAACCTGGTTTCCAGAGATGGTGCTTTTTACTTAATCTCTGTGAGGGCAAATAACTAACACAGCTCCAAATTCTGCATCTTAAACTATATATACCTACATTGTACAAAATACCATGCAACACAGCTCTCAGCTCCAAGCTCTTCATTCCATACATTTTTCTGTGATGTTGGTGTGGAGTCTATGAAAATTACACTTTCCAGACTCCTTTGTCAGCTGTTAGGTTCTATCTTGGGGGGCAATAAAAAGAAATGGGAAAGTGTGTGAGGGAAGGGCCTTGAATCACATTTTATTCAGTTTCCATCAGCACTGATCCAACAGCAGCAAATTGTTGGCTGTAGCCTACGGTTTCTTCTTTCACATCAAACAGTGGCCTCACCATACCCACTCAGGTTTGGATATAAACCTGAACCTGTTCCTATGCCTCACTTATCCTTTGAGCTAAATGCTCCTTTATGTTGGGGCAGCTGGGTAGCCTCAGTTAAGCGTCCAACTCTTGATTTCAGCTCAGGTCATGATCTCATGGTTCCTGTGTTTGAGCCCCACATCGGGTTCTGTGCTGCCAGCAGAGAGCCTGCTCTCTCTCTCTCCCTCTCTCTGCCCTTCCTTTCCCCCGCCCTCTCTCTCAAAATAAATAAATAAATAAATAAATAAATAAGCTTTTTTACATAATAAAGTTTAAATGATCCTTAGGCTATCCAAGTATCCAATAATATCCTTGGTGGTCTGTGTACCTTGCCGATTATGACACTTTCACAGAGATCTGACACCAGTTGAGAAGAGCTTTCCCAAAGAATTCCAAGCCTGAGCCCTGGTGAGCAGAGCTTCCCCAAAGAAGTCCAAACTTGAACCCTGTAGGCTGTCTTCTCTAATCTCCTATGATCTGATAATATATCTCTTCTCTTTTGTTTCCTAGCTCCAGGAATGATGGCTGCTATCAACCATTTTTACCTTTAATGCGGGTTTGTTTTGTTTTTGTTTTTGTTTTTGTTTTTGAGAGAGAGAGATACAGAGAGAGCAGGAGAGGGACAGAGAGAGAGGGAGACACAAAATCTGAAATGGGCTTCAGGCTCTGAGCTGTCCGCACAGAACCTGAAAATGGGGCTTGAACTCATCAGCCATGAGATCATGACTTGAGCTGAAGTCAAACTACTGAACCACCCAGTGGCCCCAACCATTATTATCTTTAGATGTTGTTGGCACCCCCTTTTTGCTCTCTTCCATCATTATTTTATTTGACTTTCATCATTATTTTATCCTCCATATTAAATGTACTCTGAAATACTTGGTATTTTGCTTTCCTCAATGAATTCTAACACTCTGTCTTCCTCATTTTTTCTGCAAGGTACATATTTTAATGGTGCTACCTCAATATGCTTTTGTGAAGATTAGCTTAGTTTTTGCATGAAAATTACTTAACACAATGCCTCACAATTAAGAAATTCTCAATCAATATTTATTATTATTTTTCTCACCAACTACACTAGTGGAATGAGATTTAAAGGCAATCTTCCCATCAGAAGAACAATGTTCCAATATAAAACCTTGAGCCTGGCTAGTTTTAGTTTTGTAGACACTAGTTTCTCTCATCACTGTCTTTTTTTTTTTTTTTTTTTATATGCTCAGGACTATATCAAACTAGTACATACTATGTGACTATACTATTTGTTTATGATAAGAATGCTTATACATTAACTGGCTAATAGCACCAGCACTTTGTCCTCTGAGTTCCTTCTCACTGCCCAAATAATTTCGTCGTTTTCTAGGACCCATCGGACTCCCCCTATTTGGCAATGAAAAGCTAAATGCTTCCAGGATCCTGTTCCAGTGTTAGGGTCAGTATGTGTTCTAATTGGTTTACATGTATGCCAAACATAAAGATTTTGTGTATTGTCCCTCTCTCCATCAAGAATATTTCTGAAGTTAACATTTTGGAAGTTCTTATTATGTGCCATATGGAGGTATTGACTATTATTATTTTCCCTTTTGCTTTTTAGCTAAGAAACTCAGACACAGAGAGCTTTTATAGCTTGCCTGAGGTCACACAGCTGTTGAGTGGTGAAGCCAGGATTCATGTCAGGTTGTTTGACTCCAAAGCCTGGGCTTTTGACTGAGGAACATGAGTTGAGTTTAGTTGGTGCAGAGCAGAGAGGGACATAAGAAATTAAAGTTTTACTTGGATGTGGATTCAGAAGAGACTACATGAAGGATAAAAATTCAGAAGAGACTACATGAAGGATTGAAACCAAGGTTATAAAGTAGATTTTTTAAAACCAACTTGTTTCATTCATTGAAGATAGGTAAGTTCTTTATTCATTCTGAAGCTATACTGTGACTCCTTGTCAAAATTTACTGGAAGAACATGGTGTCTTCAAGTCTATCTGAGTCGCATGATTCTGTGCTCCCCTCATGGTGTAGCGTTACAAAACACTGTGCTCTTAGGATGACCTTTGGAGCCAGACCTGGATTCAAATGCCAGTTCTTTTTATTAGTTGTATGACGTTGGGCCACCTAAACTTCACAGTCTCCATTCTCTAAATCAGTAAAACATTGACTCCATTTCCCCTACAACTACTTGTAGGATTGAATGACATCATTCATTTACAGTACCTGGTCTTTATAGTGGTCTTTGTGACTGTTAAATTCTTCATTCTCTACATTTCATGTTTCCTTCCATTCTTCTTTTAGGTTTCATAATTTAGATTTTTCATTATGTGTCTGCTCTCTAACTTTCATGTTCACTTGGGTAGTTCTATTGATATGCTGATACCATCAGTTACCATATGACTTTCTAAATAAGCTTAGTAATTGAGAATTGAGAGCTGTTAGCTTAAATTATACCAATAATAGTCCTAAGTGTCTCAAAATTGTAGTTATCCGTTCCTTAATTTTCTACCTATCTAAAGAGCTAGTCATCTAGAATCCATTTTGCGTGATATGAACAAGCTCCCAGATTGTATGAATTGATGCCATATGCCCTTTCCCAATAATTGTAAAGAGGGACAGAGGGAGGGAGAGAGATGGGTTGGGTATAATCTATCTGCCAGTGTCTGATTGTATGACTTTCTATAACTCATCTGTCTGGTTCTCAATGAAGCTACACTGCATTCCATCATTAAGCCCCACTTTTCTGCATAAACTACCTTGCATTTTATATTCACATTTAAAAAATTACTGAATTCCTAACAAATGAAAATTTGATTCCTGCCTAGAATCTTGATAGAAATAATAACAAAAAGTCTCCTCCTAAGAATTTGCAAAGTCCTGCCATCATATAAGGTTAGAGTGTGAATTTTGACTTTATAATTTTATATATAATAAATCCCATAGGTGCCTGACAGAAGAAAATATATTTAATTGAGGCCCCATAAGATTCCCACAGATAAATCTCTCATGAAAATAAGCATATTATACAAATTTCCATAATATGGGAGGGAAAAAAAAAACATTGTGAGAGTCAGTAAAAGCAACACATACAATAATTAGACCCCTGAGAATTACAGTTAAAAAATGATCAAATGGATATTTAAAATAATTATACAAATAAAAATTGAAGATATGAGAAAGAAATCTATAAAAAAACAAGACCAGGAAAGTTGGAAAAGAAGCCAAAGAACTTATAGAAATTGAAAATGTGGTCATTGAAATAAAAATAAACCTCAATGGTTTGGTACAGACCAGACATTGTTCAAGAGATAATTAATAAAATGCTGGTTAGAGCTGAAGAAATTATCTGAAATGTAGCAAGCAGAGATAAAGAGAGAAAAGTTTTATAAATGGACATTAAATGACTCTCGAGAGAGTAAAGGTATAAATTTTACCAAGTGGAAAGCATAGGGGAGAGGCAAAATTTCAAAGAAAAAAATCACTAAAAAATTTATAGAATTGATAAAGGAAAATCAAGTAACAGCAATCAAGAAGTATAAGAACAGGGGCACCTGGGTGGCTCAGTTGGTTAAAGGTCAGACTCTTGGTTTCGGCTTAGGTCATGTTCTTGTAGCTTTGTGGGTTTGAGCCCCACATAGGGTTCTGTGCTGGCACTGTAGAGCCTGCTTGGGATTCCCTCTCTCTTTCCTTCTCTCTCTACCCCTCCCCTACTTTCTCTGTCTCTGTCTCTCTCAAAATAAACTTTTTTAAAAAGTATAAAAACAATTCAGGGAAAATGAAACAAAACCAAATCTGTACTTTGACACATCAAAATGAAACTGTAGAATGCTAAAGACAAGGAAAAGCGACCAATGAGAAAAAAAACAGATCACCGAGAAAATAACAATTAGTAGATAACAGAACTCAACAGCAACAGCAACAACAACAACAAAAAAACTGTAAAACAAAAAAAATATACTTTTCATATCTAAAATAAAGTAACAATTAACCTAGAATTTTATGCCTACCTAAACTATCATCTAACAGTGAGTGTGAAATAGAGATATTTTCAGACACATAAGAATTATGGAAGTTTACCCTCAACAGATCCTCAGTGGAGGAAATTATCTTCAGGAATACATTACAGAAATAAAATTAATCTCACAAACAAGCAGAGATGCAAGAAAGAATGCAATTTTGTCTAGAGCCAGCTCTGACCTATTACAGGTATTCAAAAATCACTTGTTAGAAAAATGAATATGTTATTTTTATTGACATTTTAAAATAAAAAGTGGTCATAAAACCCTTTTTGTTCAGGACAAGAGGAACATGGCCCAATTTTAAAAGAATTACCAAATTCTGAAATAAAGACTATAGGTCAGACAACAGAAAATTTATTTTTTCCATACTGGTTATGGGTTTTGAGTTTCTTAACATAGAAAAACTAGAGGTTGATATCAGAACTTATATATCTTTGTATTTTTGTTTATCTCAAACAAAAATAGTCTTCAGTCACTGTAAATTCTCTTTTATCTTTTGAAGAATATTATCTGGCCACTATTTGTGTCAACATCAATTAATGACATCTGAATAAGTATCCATGGTTAGTAGCCATTGATAAACATTGAAATCAGAACTTTGAAAAGTTTAAATGTGTCTTAACTCTCCTTTTCTTTTTAACTCTCCTTCTTGATTAAAGAGCAGGATACTTTTTTTTATTTTTTTAAGAAGACTTTGAGCCCAACAAGGAGCTTAATGCATGGAGCCTGAACCCATCACCATGATGTCAAGACCTGAGCTGAAATCAAGAATTGGAGGCTTAACCGACTGAGCCACCCAGGTGCCCCAAGAACAAGATACTTCTGAGCAACCCTTTCTATATCTCCATGTAAGTCAGTGTCTAAACTACTAAACAGAACAAAACAATGTCAATGCCTTTCCTTTGTGTTTCTTGAATCTCTCCCATTTAATAGGATTCCTTAAAAATCATGTTTGGTACTTTCTTCCTTAAATCCTCTCACTGCTCTAACATATAATTCAGCTAAAGTAGGCCAAGACACAGCTCATTTGAGCATCTAAAACAATTAGTTCTCACATTTCTTGAGTGAATTTTTTTCCACCAAGATTATTTATCTTAAGGGCAAAGTTCCGTTATCTCCTGGATATTCATTAATACTCTTCTTTCAGCCAGCCCCAGGACTAAAACCTTATCTCTTTATAGAAAATATAAATGTAAAGGCTCTCTCAGTATTTTTTTAAACATTTTGAATGTATCAGTTCATTTAGGGTATTAGTCTTCCTGACACTATTCTTAAAATTTAAGTATTTAAAAAACTTTTTATAAATACTCTTTTAAAATGTGAGCTCAAGGTAATTTAATCTGCCTTTTTCATACCTTACTTTTATCCTTTGTATAGTTCAAATGTTAAGAAGATCCTTACTGTGGTATGCAAATGGCCCTCCAAAGATACCCATGCACTAATCTCTGCCTTTTAACATGAAAAAAAAAAAATACAGGGGGGCTTTGAAGACATAATTAAAGTTACAGGCTTTAGGAAAGGTCAAGGATTCTGGATGATCCATATGTACCCAATCTAATTATAAGAATCCTTTTTTTTTTTTTAATGTTTACTTATTTATTTTTCAGAGAGAGAGAGAGAGAGAGAGCATACAAGCAGGGGAGAGGCAGAAAGAAAGAGAGGAAGACACAGAATCTAAAGCAGCCTACAGGCACTGAGCTGTCAACACAGAGCCTGATGCTAGGCTTGAACCCACGAACCTTGAGTTCATGCCCTGAGTCAAGTTGGATGCTTAACCAACTGAGCCACCCAGGTGCCCTTCACAAGAGTCTTAAAGGCAGAGAATTTTTTACATATGGAGTCAGATAGATGCAGGAGGAAGAGAAGTCAGAGATATTCAAAATGTGAGGGGGCCTTGATGTGCTGTTACTGAAAACAGTGACATAAAAAGCATGAAAGAGGAACATAGGCAACCTAAGAATAAAGATTAGCCCCAGCTGACAGCCAGCAAGGAAATACGGATGTTAGTACTACATTTCCTCAAGGAAATGAATTTGATCAACGACCTGAATGAACTTACAAGTGAAATTTTCCCAGGGCACCTGGATGTCTCAGTCCATTGAGCATCTGACTCTTGATTTCAGCTCATGTCATGATCTCATGGTTCCTGAGATCGAGCCCCACACCACGGGCTCTGTGCTGACAGTGTGGAACCTACTTGGGATTCTCTCTCTCTCTCTCCCTCTCTCTCTGCCCCTGTCCTGCTTGCACACTCTCTTTCTCTAAGTAAATAAATAAACATTAAAAAACAGTATAATTTTCCCCAGAGCCTCCAGTAGGACTCTAGTCCAAACAAGATATTAAGTTTGGGCACATAATGCCTTAAGCCAAGAATCTGGCTTAGCCTCACTGTGTCCAGACTTCTGAGCCACAAACCTGTGATAACAAATTGGTGCTGTTTTAAGTCATGAATTATGTAATAATTTGTTATAGCAGCAATAGAAAACTAATACACTCACAACTCTTCCCTTGTGGAGTTCTAGCTCATGGAAGTGAGCCTATAAATCCATGCATTTATAAAGCTGACCTTCACCATATGTAGACTATTTGTCAATACACACCCAGACTTTCCTTCATGGCTTTACTAACTTGCAAAACAGCATTGTTTCTTTTCCTCAAGGCTTTCCATCTCTTTTAGCCTACCAATTATTTTGAGAAGAGGGTCAAAATTAGGAGAGCAATTTCTGTTCTTGCTTTTTCTGCCTTTTGGGAGATGAAGTCATCAGCAAGGCAAATCAAGAACTTGTCAGATACTGTGATTTTAGCCAACTGAGACTTCCAGCAGATGTCCAGAAAGTCCCTCACTTTGCCTCTGTGCCAGTTCTGTAATTTGTGTCAGAAACACATCATCCATTCCCTCCATCTGTTAGTCTGTCACCTTCAAATGTAAGAATTCTGAAGAAGTAGCATTTATGTATTTGGCTCTGAGATGATAATGATGTTACTTGAGCACTTTTCTCCTTTACTTTCTCACAAATGCTCTCCAGTTTGATGTCATTTTAACATTAAGTCACAGACTTATACTTTGCTAGTTCATTAATTTCTCATGTCTGGCTGTAGGCTCTTAGTCCATCTTTAGTTCAAGTAATAGCTAGTGCCCTCCTCCAAAGGGCTCAGTTCTCAATCAGGATTACACAAAACATCTTACCCAGCACCAAGCCTTACTACTAACTCACAAAGGACACAATCATGAAAGGAGACATAATCAGTGCCAAATCAAAATCTGGGATGTCCCAACTCCACCAGAAGTCCCTTTCCTAGAATTACTTCCACTCTGAAGTGTGTTGCAAGTTAGAATGACCAGCACTAACAGTGTCTGCTATAAACTTTACAGGGAAGCTGCTTAATTTGAGGTTCTCTTAGATTTCACACCTTACAATTCAGGTAGCTACACAAATTATGTGACTAATTTCTATTTTTCAGTTTGGCTATATCTCATCAATCCATAAATTATAGGTTTATTTACAATAAAAAGACCTCTCAAGCCAGTTCTCTGCTAAAACAATAGGTGGTCAGTATACAGGAGCTCCTGGAAGATCTTTATTTATCTTCCAGCCTGAAAATTTCACCAGAATATTCATTCATAAGGAGGTACAGTCCAGTCAAAATTGCCTGCCCAAAGGAAAACGTGAGGAACTCAGTTATAAACTCACTTTTCTTCCAACTCCCCATTACAGTCAAGGCCATTGCACTCCTGTGATGCTCAAAATTTTTCTTTCCTTTAAAAGAATTATTTCTCAGGTGCCAAAGAGTCCACCCCCACCCTCAGCCCATTATAATTTGGCCTCTGATGCCTCCCATAGTCTCAATTTACCAGTAATGCCTATCTAGCCTAGATCTATACCCTAAGTACTGAACAAGTGAAGGTTTATTTTGTTTGATTTGTTTCATTTTTGTTTTGTTCACATTGTTTTCTTCAAGAGGTTCCTAACTCCATGAAGATGAGTGCACATAAAATATATGTATACTGGCATTAGGAGGAGAGCATATTCACATCTGTTATCAGTTACAGCTCCAGTGAATTTGGGAGTTCAGCGTATATTATCATATTTCTTCCTGATGCTGGCTACTGCTGGTCCTCCTCTCCTGACTTTTATGTGTATTTTTACAAGTTCCAATTGCTTATCACCTTTGTGAATCCATTCCAAGAACTCTTCAGGACATTAGTGTGGTTAAACTTTACCACCTTATGTAATAAACTCACATTTAGTTTATTTAGTAGCCATACCCTGGAAATTGGTATAAGATACATCTGAGACCATAAATTTATTTTATTTTAGTTTATTTTAGTTTAGTTTAGTTTAGTTTAGTTTAGAGAGAGAGACAGACAGAGTATGAGTGGGGGAGGGGCAGAGAAAGAGGGAGACACAGAATCCAAAGCAGATTCCAGGCTCTGAGCTGTCAGCACAGAGCCTGATGTGGGGCTTGAACCCATGAGCTGTGAGATCATGATCTGAGCTGAAGTCAGATGCTTAACCAACTGAGCCACCCAGGTGCCCCATAAATTTTATTTTTTTAATGTGTCTTAAATAAATTGTATTTATTAATAGTTAGTAATCCATGGAACGTGGGTGGTTCAGTTGGTTAAGCATCTGACTCTTGATTTTGGCTCAGGTCATGGTCTCACAGTCATGAGATTGAGCCCTGTGTTGGGCTCTGTGCTGAGTGTGGAACCTGCTTGAGATTCTCTTTCTTCCTCTCTCTCTCTGTCCCTGTCCTACTCACACACTCTCTCAAAAGTAAATAAATAAACATTTTAAAAATATAACAATAATCTTAAAATTTGTATAGAACTACAAAAGACCCTGAATAGTCAAAGCAATCTTGAAAAAGAACTAAACTGGAGATATTGCAATTCCATATTTCAAGTTATATAACAAAATGGTAGTAAACAGTATGGTACTAGCATAAAAATAGACACATAGATCAATAAAAAATAATAGAGAGCCCAGAAATAAAACCATGATTATATGTCAATTATTCTCTGACAAAGAAGATAAGAATATGCAATGGGAAAAAAAAACCATCTCTTCAAAGAATGGTTTTGGGAAAACCGAACAGCTACATGCAAAGGAATGAAACTGGACCACTTTCTCACATCATACACGAAAATAAACTCAAAATGTATTAAAGACCTAAATGAGAGACCTGAAACCACAAAAATCCTAGAAGTGAGCACAGACAGTAATTTCTCTGATCACAGAGAAAAGGTCACAGCATTGGTCACAGCAACATGTTTCTAGATATGTCTCCTGAGGAAAGGGAAACAAAAGGAAAAATAAACTATTGGCACTGCAACACAATAAAAAGTTTTTGCACAGCTAAGGAAATCAACAAAACTAAAAGGCTACCTACTGAATGGGAGAAGATATTTGCAAATGACATATCTCATAAAGGGTTAGTATCCAAAATATACAAAGAATTTATAAAGCTCAATACCCAAAAAACAAATAATCCGATTAAAAAATGGGCAGAAGACATGAATAGACATGTCTCCAAAGAAGACATAAGCATAGCCAACACAACACATGAAATGATGCTCAACATCACTTCTTGCAGAGAAATGCAAATCATAACTACAATAAGATATCACCTCATATCTGTCAGAATGGCTAAAATCAAAACTCAAGAAACAAGAGTCAGCAAAAATGTGGATAAAAAGGATCCCTCATGCACTGTTGGTGGGAATGCAAACTGGTGTAGCCACTGTGGAAAACAATACAGAGTTTCCTCAAAAAGTTAAAAACAGAATTACCAAATGATCCAGTAATTCCACTACTGGGTATTTGCCCAAGGAATACAAAAACACTAATTCAAAAAGATATATGTACCTTTATGTTCATTGCAGCATTATTTATAATAGTCAAATTATGAAAACAACCCCAGTGTCCATCAAAAGATAAATAAAGAAGTGGTATATATGTGTGTATATGAAATATTACTCATCCATAAAAAAAAGAATAAAATCCTGCCATAATACAGATGTATCTAGAGGGTAAAATGGTAAGTGAAATAAGTCAGTCAGAAAAAGACAAAAACCATACGATCTCACTCATATACAGAATTTAAGAAACAAAACAAAGAAAGAAAAAAAAGAGACAAACCAAAAACAGACACTTAACTATAGAAAACAAACTGATGGTTACCAAAGAAGAGGTGGAAGGAGATGGGTGAAATAGGTAAAGGGGGTTAAGAGCACACTTATCATGATGAGCACTGAGGAATGCATAGAATTGTTGAATGAGTATATTGTATACCTGAAACTAATATAACACTATATGTTTATTTTACTGGAATTAAAATAAAATAAAGTAAAATAAAATAAAATACAGTACATTTTAAAAAAACAAACATTCTTCTTGGTTTGTGTGACACTAATTTCTTAGTCAAGGACTCAAGCTTCTGGTGTTAGGATTCAGATTTTAGATGCACTTTTTTACCACTTGGAATGTCTGAATTCACTTGAAAACATCACTATTCCTTGAAGTACTTCCATTTGCTGTTCAAAACCACATTACACAGTTCTCTAAGATTTTAGGGAGCTTCGTTCTGGAAATATCATTTACCTCCTTATTATAACTCAGCAGCAACAATTAGCATCCAGCAGATTAGACTGAGTAGAGGCAGGATGTCTGTTACAATTCCTTACTTAAAGAGCACATCTTCCAGTGGATCCCCTTCTTTCTACAACCCTCAGCAGGGAGTCAACAACAAATCATCAGTTCTTTCCAGGAACAAAACTGGATTATTGGAATCACTGAAACTCAGGGGATTTATTACACTGCTAAATTGTTTTTTTCCCAGAAATCTATGTTTCCTATAATAGAACATGCTTACTGATTTTAGAGCTCCAGTAGATCAGTTTATCCCTCTACTCTCCTAGTTATATCACTTTTCTAAACTCTCTGTGTGACTTTGTCTTGATTTCCAAATATTTTCTCATCTTTCTTTCACAGAACCCATGTTCCTCCCAAGTGTGACCCTTGATGCCACAAGTCTCATATGTATTAGTTAGAAAGCTACAGAACTGTTGTCTCCATTCGTGAGACATCAGTCTCCATTTCTCTGACTGCTTGATACAGAGTTTTTAGATGTTCAGTTTTCTTAAGACTCTTGTGCTATTTCTTCTTTCTCTAGTGATTACCCCATCATAACAGAGAAGCCGTGTTTGGAAAAATAAACACTTACCATAGGATCAAAACTACATGGATATTTTTTAAAAGGTGACCCTGGGCAATTAAAAACTGTTTCAAGCATCTATTTCTCCTCTAAAAATGGGAATAATGATTACTACCTCAGAGCTGTTGTGAGGTAAAATAAGACAATATATGTGATTGTCTACACTATAGAAATCCTTGGTATTTAGAAATTAGTGACCCTTCATTCATTTATTCATTTATCCATTCATGTTTTCAAAAATATATATTAAACTTTATGTGATTTTCTTTTCACTCCAGCCCAAACAGTTATTCAGGACCATGATGCTTCTTTAGCTTAAAGATTTTTGCTCACCAAAACAGAAACTATTGGAAGACAGTATTTTTTCCTATTTTAATTAGTAGCCTATTTCATTAAAATATGTTTTCAAAGATCATAAAAATGAAAGAAGATGTTTCCACAGACTAAAATAAATTTGGAGAATGGGGTGGGGGGGATAGTTTCACCCCTATGTACTTTAGGACAGTAGCTGGGAGGCTGGTAAAACTCAGAAAGGCTTGTGTTACATACCTAAAAAATTGGCATCCAAACAGTACTCACCAAGGAGTACTGCGATGGGTAATTTTATATGTCAACTTTACTAGCTTAAGGGATGCCCAGAAAGATGGTAAGACATTATTTCCTGCTGTATTTGTGCAGATATTTCTGAAAGAGATTAGCATTTATTTCAGTAAAGGGAGATTTACTTTCACCAATATGAGTGACATCATCCAATCCATTGGAGGCCTGAATGGGGAAAAAACAGGTAAAGGAAGGGCAAATTCTGTCTCTTCTTGAGCCGGGGCATCCATCTTCTCTGCCCTCAGACATTGGAGCTCCTGGTTCCCGGGGCCTTTGGACTCAGACTGAATTATACCACTGTTTTTCCTGATTCTCCAGCTTGCAGACGGTGGATTGTGGGACTTAGCTTCCATAATCATGTGTGCCAATTCCTGTAATAATATCCTCTTATGTATATCTCTATAGATCCTCTTGGTTTTGCTTCTCCTGAAAACTCTGACTAATACAAGTCCCAACCTTTAAGGTAATTTTTAAGCATTAGAACAGCACCTGTAGGCTAGGTCAGTGAGCATTATACCCCAATTAGCACTTACAGGTAGAAAATATCTTGATGCTGCACTGAACTATGGATACATCGCATACCTGGGAGAAGGAGGAGACCTATGACTGAATTTACCCATAAACCAGGGAGATAAATCTAGGTTAGACTCAGATTTAGTTATTAAGAAAGAAAGAAAGGTTTGCCTATTGAAAACAAATGGATATGAGAGAAATCTCTCCCCCACACACACATCAGAAAAAAAGAAGAAATACTCATTTCCTTATATCTAGGTTTTTACTCATTAATATAAGCAATAAAAACATAGCATAGTGTCCAACAACACTGGGCTTGTTTCTATGGCTGCCTAGGCCTTTATTAGGCTCTGGTTAGCCAGTGAAATTACATTATCTGACTGCTTTTGAGAATTACTCCTCCTGTATTCAACAATAAATTTCAGGATAAATTGCCAGTTTGATGGACTTTTTTGCTCCTGGTTATTTCTTAAACCGATATACTCCACAACCGACTGAAAGAATATTGTAGTGCCAAAAAAATAACCTTTCTGAAAAGTAAAGAGGGGGAATGCTGAGGATATACCTTTAAGTAGAAAAAAGTACAATCCAGAGCTGAATAAATAGTATGATGCAACATTTTTGTTACCAGAAGTGGTGGTGGTTATTTGTATGTATTTATCAAGACATATAAAGATAGATGATAGGTGGAGCTGAAATTCACTAAATTATGCAAGTGATTTCCTCTGAGTAGAAGAGTCATGTTAAACTTACTTTTTTCTTTATATTTTCCATATTTTTTAAACTTTCAACAAGAAGAATGTACCATTTTTATAATCAAGCAAAAGCAATAAATGTTATTTTTGCAATTCCCTCTGACACTTCTGTTATCTCCTTCCAGTTGTCAAGGAACAATTGGTTGCCAAATACCAGGAAATTAACAGCAATTATCACCAGCTGGCTAGCTGCTAGGAGTAGTTGCTGGACTGTAATCCACTCAGCATGAGATAGAAAACCTTGAAGGAATAAAGTCAATGATAAATTAAACTTGAAAAATTAACTTCCCAGGATATCACACATCAAGATGGCTCATTTACTGAGCACTGGACATCATTCTTTTTTTTTTTTTAATGTATATTTATTTTCAAAGAGAGAGAGAAAGAGTGCAAGCAGAGGAGGGGCAGAGAGAGAGAGAGAGATAGAGAGAGAGAGAAAGAGAGAATCCAAAGCAGGCTCCATGCTCAGTGTGGAGCCCAATGCAGGGCTTGATCTCACAAACTGTGAGGTCAAGACCTGAGCTGAAGTCAAGGGTTGGACACTTTATCCAGGTGCCCTGGACATTCTTGAAAGTCCCATTTAATGATTTCAGCAGCATCAGATCTTCAAAACAGATTGCTGAATTTCATGTGTTTCATATTTCATGTTTGAACTCATATGTTTGAGGTAACTTTTAAAATTCCAACTAACATTGAAATATCTCCTTGTCCAGGTACACAGTGAACAGCAGTGGACTGCATACTGGCTTTACAAGGTAGACAAGATATAGACCTCTAAATTCCCTTCAATCTAGGCAGGTCGACTGACTGCATGAAAACATGTGCTCATTTTGAGATTTTCAGAAGTCGCATGCAGTAAGAGCACCCTTCTTCCCCACTCAATTTCTGATCATGTTAAAATACACATAAAATATTAAGACAGAGAATGAAAACTGGGTAAGGCATTTCTATTTATTGCAAAGTAGGCTTACTTATATTGACCCAGAATTGGACAGACTTACCAATCTTGTTAGACGTGACTGTAGTGCTGGCCTTACCAGGGAGGCAGAAGCTGCCACTGAAGAACTGTTAACATGGCAGAGCAGAGCAGAATGCATGCTCTTTTTTGCCAGGGAGTTACTACAGAGTGGTGCTCAAAGTGTGGTTCCTGGATGAGCAGCCTCAACATCACTTGAGAATCTATTAAAAATGTAAAGTCATGGGTCCACCCTAGACCTGCTAAATCAAATCTCTGGAGAGAGGGCTCAGAAAAATTCTTAAAGAGTATCTCTAGTATATTTAGTATCACACTGAAGTTTAAAAATCACCTGTGTTAGAGAAAGAGAGAGAGATTGAGAAAGTAAGCTCTCCAATAACATAACTAACTCCTCATTTGTGGGGAGAAGTGGGGGTAGAGGGATAAGAGAGAGGCAAGGAGGGCTATACTATGGAAACTCCCTCCAGGGATAAGGAAATATCAAGAATAGGAAGAAGCATTCCCCTACTAACCTTCCTTAGCTATTGGTTCTCTTAACCCATTGACTTTAAACATTAAGTGTATGGTTACATGGGGGTTTGTTTGTCCCCATTGCTGGAGATTAAAAGAGAATCATGACAGTTTGGTTTTTCTTTCATGAAGCCACCACTCCCCTTAACAATCTTTGCTTCTTATAGTACCTTCCTGGGACCAGTAGACAGTGAAGATTTTATTTCTCAAAGCTTCCAAAATAATTAAAAATTCCAATTAATTAAATGCTGAGGAAAATTTTCTGACTAACCCCTCCAGAAGGAAAAGTTTAGGGCTACTCTTATGAAATGCATAGGGCTATTTATAGACTGTTTTTGATGACAAGGAAGAAAAATCTTTATTCTTAGCTCCAGAAATTTTTAAAAACTTAACTCAGGATTTATCTAAAAGTTTCACAGCCAAACTCTGCAAGTCAAGCTCAAAGAACCTACTTCCAGAGTTTCAGCTAATTACCTACTTAACCAGGCAACTTTTCTTTTTCTTTATTTAATCAGAGAAATGAAAAAGTGCAAAATACTTTTAACAGTCTGATAATTCATGTGAAGAGTAAATTTGAAAATCCTAGAATTGTTTATATAACTGCATAAAATTACACACTGTTGAAATTAAAGGCACAGGGCCATCGCAACTTGAACCTGATGATTTTTTTCCTTGTGTACAAACTAATTACCATGGAGGACTGATCATTTCCTGTTCCACTAGGAATTCACTCCAAGTCCACTCTGTACCTAAAGTCACAGCATACTCTCACTTCTATTTTCCATCTCAAATTATGTCCACCCACACTATCCAATATAAGCAAAGATTTTGCACATAGGTTCAAATGTTAAATTAGGATAGTCCAATAATAATAGTAAAAGTTTACAAATCTAAAATAAATTTCTTGTCATTTTTTATATTCCAATGAAGAAATTAAAATGCAAAGACTAAATCCTGATATAAATTAAAAACATCAAGATTCAAATGAGCTAAAGCTTCAGTTGAACCATCTTGTTCTTTAAGTACAGCCTAAAGAAATAAAATTCTTCTCCAACTTCTTATCATGCTGGATCTCAGTCAATGTTCTTAATGCTCCTTATGAACTTGGGGTTTCTTCACAACCACAGATTGGAGGTCTTCCAAAGAATTTAGTATAGCTTCTTTAGGACCTCATAAAATGACCTTGTCTCTCCTAGAAACCATTTTAAAATTTCTGAAGAAATAACAGATGGAAATTGTGCAATAAGGCAGATAGATATCTAAGAGATTCTCTACTAAAAAAAAAAAGACACTTTTAGATAAAAGATACTTTTTAAGCCATTGTTAAATTTAAAGTAACCAAAAGAAATGTCCAAAACAACAATTTTATGTCCAGAATAAGAAAAAACAATAGCCCATGAGCTGAAACTTGAATAGGAGTGATTAATGGTCAGTGAAGGTGAAAGGTAGGGCTGCCCATGTAATTGTTCAGATCAGAATACTAAACTTTGAGGTCTCTGGTGAGATAAGGAGCTAAAATTAAGTCACTTGTATTAAATTTGAGACCTGGTTCCAGCAGAACAAAATAGAATTTCCCTTTCCTTCCAGGAGAATATCTTAAAAGCAATCAGATATGATTGCTAACCAAAACCAGAATAATTCATCAGGAATAGTAACAGCAAATGTAAATTGACAAAGACATGGTATTTGGGCTTGTTTTCTGTTTTCAAACAGTGGTCGATTTTAATTCTGAATTGTTGTATAACAAAACATCCCAAAAATGTTTGGCTTAAAATTAAACAGTTTATTTTGTTCAAACTTTTGTGTGCCAGGACTTTGGGAAAGTCCAAGCTGGTCAGCTCATACCTGATCCACTTGGAATCAGTGGGAATCACTAGAGCTGGAGGAGCTATTTCCAAGATGTCTTCTTTAATCATATGGCTGGTGCCTTGATGCTCCTTGGCTTGTCTCTCTCTCCACATGGTGACTCATACTACAAGGCCTGGTCACTCAGCTTGAGCTTCTCAAGAATGGTTGTTTCAGGTTAATCACACTTCTGGTATGTTTGTTGGCTCTCAAGTAGGATTGTTGTGTTCAGCAAATACAAATTCAGGACATGGGGTGCTGGTGGCTCAGTTGGTTAAGCATCTGATTTCCACTTAGGTCATGATCTCACAGCTTGTGAGTTAGAGTACTGCGTTAGGCTCTGTGCTGACAGCTCAGAGCCTGGAGCCTGCTTCAGATTCTGTGTCTCCCTCTCTGCCTCGCTTCTGCTCACGCTCTGTCTCTCTCTCCTTTAAAAATAAATAAACATTAAAAGAATTTTTTTAAAAATTCAGGACACCCACTTCAATCTGAATTTCAGATAAACAAACAAATTTTCTTAGTGTAAAATATCTTAAGTATTTCCTGGGACACATTAACACTAAAAAAATTATTAACAATCTTAATTCTTAGAAGCAACAAGTGGAAGTCTCCCTGGCCGTGTAAGGACCTTGCTCAGAATTGCACCAGTGTCATTTCTACCATTTCTATTTGACTGTATTGGTCAAAACAGTCACAGTGCCCACCCGGATCTCAAGGGGAGAGAGAGAGACTCATTTCTTGATGATGAAATGGCAAATTCAAGTTGCACAAGGGCATGTGAGATGGTATATATTGTGATGGCTGTTTTTGGAAAATATAGTCTGCTGAAAGAATAAAAATGAAAGAAAAATTTCAGAAAATAAATTATGGTAATACTGGTCTTATAAAAGGAGTTTGGAAATGTTGCCTCCTCTTCAATTTTTTGGAATAATTTGAGAGGGATTGGTATTAACTCTTCTTTAAATGTTTGGTTCATGGGTGAAGCCGTCTGGTCCTGGATTTTTCCTTATTGGAAGGTTTTTGATTATTTATTGACTCTCCTTATACTCATTATTAATCTGTTAAGATTCTTTTCTTCATGATTCAGTCTTGGTAGGTTGTATGTTTCTAGGAATTTATCCATTTCTTCTAGTTTATCCAATTTGTTGACATATAATTTTTTATACTAGTCTTTTATGATTCTTTGTATTTCTGTGTTATCAGTTGTAATGTCTTATTTTTTTATTTCTGATTTTACCTATTTGAGTCTTCTTTCTCAGTCTAGTAAGGGTTTGTCAATTTTGTTTATATTTTCCAATAACCAACTCTCAATTTCATTGACTGGTTTTTTTCTATTTTCTACCTCATTTATTTCTGCTCTGATCTTCAGTACTTCCTTCCTTCCACTAACTTTGGGATTAGTTTGTTCTTCTTTCTCTAATTCCTCAAGGTGTGAAGTTAGATTATTTCCTTGAGATCTAACTCTTTTTTTTAATTTTCACTATAAATTTTCTTTGTAGAACTACTTTTGTTGCATTCCATGGTATTGGTATGCTATCTTTTCATTTTCATTTGTTTCTAGATATCATTTTGTCTTTTGATTTCTTCTTTGACCCATTGGTTGTCCAAGGATATGTTGTTTAATTTCTAACAAACTCAAAACTGGATCAAGATATAATTTGATTTTTTTAAGTATTATTTAAAAAAATTTTTTAATGTTTATTTATTTTTGAGAGAGACAGAGACAGAATGCAAGTGGGTTAGGGGCAGAGGACACAGTATCCAAAACAGGCTCCAGGCTCCAAACTGTCAGCATAGCCCATTTCAGATTCTGTGTCTCCCTCTCTCTCTGCCTCTCCCCTGTTCATGCTCTGTCTCTCTCTGTCTCAAAAATAAATAAACGTCAAACTGTCAGTACAGAGCCTGATGCAGGGCTCGAACTCACGAGCTGTGAGATCATGACCTGAGCTGAAGTTGGACACTCAACCGACTGAGCCACCCAGGCGCCCCTAAGTATTACTTTAAAAACTGTATCACAGTATCACTGAAAAAAGTAAGTGAGAAAAAATAAAGGTTTTAGAAAAGTCAAGTGATAAGAAAAAAAAAGCACAAAAACATGATAAAATAGAAAAAAAAAGTAAAATGATGAAGACAAGTCCAAAATTACCAACAATCACAATAAAATTAAATGGACTAAACTTGCCAAAGATTCTCAGATTTGAAAGGGGAAAATATCTAACTACATGGTCTTTATAAGAGACATACCCAAAATATGATAAAATGCAAAGTTTGATAGAAGAGGCTGGAAAAGGATACACCAGCAAAATACTAAAAAAAGAAACCTGAGTGATTCTTTTACTTTCAGACCAAGTCAATTTCAGCCAATGAACTTGGTTGGGGTACAGCCTGAGCCACAGTAACAAATGAGACTCCAAACACACCTGTTCTGTCATATGACAATCCAGAAGCAAGAGATCAGCCAGTTGTGGGAAAGTAGCAGCAATGGACCAGAAGATCATTAAGAGACTCATAGTCCTTCAACCTTGATGGTCCACCATCACTTTGAGTATTGCTTTCTTTTTTGTTTGCTTTTTTTAATGCATAAATCTGGGTCAACAACATGTCTCAGCCAACAGAAAGAGCAATTACCTTCCTTCTAATGCACATAATGAGAGGTTATTTCACTTTGCTCCCACTACATTAATTAGAATTTAGAACACCTCATTAGTTAGGTATATGGATACAGCTTGTTGCAAAAGAGACCAGGAAAGGAATTTTCTAGCTAGGAAGCTATGTGCCATCTAATCCAATTGAACAGAAAGATGTAACAATTACAAAATTGAAAGCCCTTAATAAATAGCTTTAACATACATATAAGGCAATTAGAGTTATAGAATGAATATGATAAATTGACTATTACAGTGAAATATTTCAATATGCCTTTCTCAATGATTGATGAACCATGAAGGAAAAAAGTTAATAAAGATGTAGTAAGTTTATAAAGCATAACTAATAATCTTTATTTAATGGATACATATAAAGCTCTGTACCCACACATTAGAGGTGCACATTTCTCTCAAGCACACATAATTTCTTTACACAAGCCACCACACACCAAGCTATAAAACCACTCTCAACCAATTTCAAAATCCACTATCTGAATTATACATTTTGTGACTACAATGATATTAAATTACAAGCTAATATCAAAAAGGCACATTTAGAATATTAAAAATATCCCTTCCAATACTACATGAGTCAAAGAATTTTTAACAAAAATTCCTAGGGGACTAGTTTATTTGATACCTAAGCAAATCTAGACAAGAGAGATTGAAAATATATGAAAATACTTTCTCACAGGAGATTTTTCATGCCATTACACTAGACTATTCTCAGTTTTTATTGAATACCGGGGAGCCTGACGTATGGCGCTCAGAGAGGAGACAGAAATTAAGATATATTTAGTATAGGGGTGCCTGAGTGGCTCAGTTCGTTAAGCGTTTGACTCTTCATTGCAGCTCTGGTTATAATCTCACAGTTAGTGAGATCGAACCCCAGGTAGGGTTGGTGCTAACAGCGTGGATCCTGCCTGGGATTCTTTCTCTTAGTCCCTCCCCCACTCATGTGTGCTTGTGCTCTCTCAAAATAAATAAATAAACCTTTAAAAAAAGAGATATATTTAATGAACGAGGCAATTGGATGACCCACTTTATAAAAATCTAAACTTAGCAAGAAAGAAATAGTAACTCCTAATAACTTGTATTGTTCTCACATATTTTCTCCCATTTCCTGTAAGCAAATTCTGAGTGTCATTGCTGTCATAAGGCATGGGGTACCTCCAGTGGAGGAGTATACATATCTGTCACACTAATGTTGAGTTTGACCACATCCCTTGCTCTGACCAATTTTATATGAACAAATGCGGCATTCACCATGTCCACAGAACAGCTTTAATAGCCACTGAATATTTTTTTGCCCTCTCTCTCTTTTCTCTCTGCTATGAGAACAGCATGCTCCAAATAAACAAAGATTCTTCAGCCTGAATCCTGGAATAAAAAGAGATGTGGGACAGATCTTTTGGGCCACAGGTGACCTAAAGTGACCAGAAGCTAACATGTTAATTTTTTTTTTAACCACTGACAACATATTATAGTTTGTTATAGCAGCAGATTAATCCAGACACTGTGCCTGACATCTCTCATCGTGCATGAACAGGAAGCATGAGAGTATTTCCCACAGGTATGATAGTGATATGATGCCAAATTCATCTTTTTTTTTAAGTTTATTACTTATTTTAAGAAAGAGAGAAGGGGGAGAGAGTACACCTGCCTGTGCACAAATGGGAGAGGGGCAGACAGAAAGAGAGAGAGAGAGAGAGAGAGAGACAGAGAGAGAGAGACAGAGAGAGAGAGAGAGGATCCCAAGCAGGCTCCACATTGTCATTGTAGAGCCAGACACAGGGCTCAATCTCACAAACTGTGAGACCATAACCTGAGCCAAAATCACGACTCAGATGCTTAACTGACTGAGCCACACTGGCACCCCTAAAATTCACCTTCTAATGTGGGAATTATACTTCCTGCATTTAGATTCGCAGGCATGATGTATTTCAGACATTTGGTATAAACTCACTGCCATCCTAGAGACCAAACCTTGAGAGCAGGAGCTGTCCCTATTTTCCTCTCTCCTTCACTGAAATAACTCAGTCTTTCCTAATAGCTTTTGGCAATAAAATTTGGCCAGGAATAACTTCTGTTAAATGGGGAATGGTTAGTTTTCTAAATTTAATAGACTTGGGATTAGAGTTATACTTATCATGCATGCTCTACAAAGTATTTGGAGTCTTAAAAAGTGAGCCACTTAGAAGCTTGGCATTCAATTAATTAACTTCTGAGTTCCCGCAGGGTAAGACTGCTGAAGAAGTCCTAAATCACCCCAAACACAGGAAATCCCTCCAGCTGAGATGGAAAAAAAAAAGAAAAGGATAAACTTTGGACTTTAATTTCTTTGAAATTTAATAGCCAGGGACAAGAGCATTTGATATTAACTTCATTTTTTTTTTTTTTTGCATTTTTTTTGATACTTTGACCTTCAAGAGGACTAAATTTCCTTGAATGTTGATTTCACCCCAAAGATCAATAATAGGAAGGGGTTCATGGTGCAGATTTGGCGGATCCTGATATTAACACTTCATTATTTGCATCTTGATGTTGTCATATAATGTAATTATAAACTATTGATAGGCTACTTTGGGACAAAATGGCAAGAGAAATAGACATGTAAATAAATTTTTCAGTGTTTATACAAGTGATACCTAAATGTTAATTTAATATTGAATTTTTTGGTCCAATTTCAGTGCCTTGTGGCAACAAAATTATATTGTCCATCACTGGTCCCAGAAAAATCCCAAAAGAACAGTTGTTTATATAAAGGATGTGGCCTCATGAATGTAGGAGGGAGATTGTCTTTATAAGCTGATGATGTCTTTCCCCCAAAAGAAAAGCCACAGTACTGGTAACCCATGGGTTTTTAAAATTAAATCCAGTGGCCTAAGAGAACAGGAACAGCTAGAATGTTAGAGGAGTTGAACTTTTCTTCACACTCTTGATGTTTATTTGTATGTGGCAAGAGCTCCACTATCATTGTATCTTTTTACTTGTTCCACCACCACACATGATCCATGAGTTGGTAAAAAGAAATTGGGTACATTTAGCCCAGCTACTTGCTGTCTTTTCTCTTTTGGGAGAGAGAATGTGCTCCCTACAGAGAGAATGTACTCCACTCTGCTGCCCCATTCTCTGCAGGAGGAAATTCTGCCACCACCAAAGGACTAAGTGAGAATGTGTTTTAGGTATGTTGAATTAGGCAATGCTGAGATATCAAAATTTCAGTGGCTTTGCATACCAAAATCAGCTTAGATCAGTAGCTCTGTAGGGCTACTCATTTCTATACAATGACTCAGGGATCCAGTTGGCTTACACCTTGCCATGATACTATTTGAACATGTAAACTTCTGGCAGTGTTGCTAAGATGAAGAAAAATCGATTGTATAGTGAATTTAAACACTTTAACCTGGAATTAACATCTGGCATATGTCTAGAACTAGTGACATTATTCAGTTTAACTGCAAAGGGTTCAGGTAATATTGGAGAGAGGATGTGGAGATTTGGTAAGCAGTTGTTATTTCTACTACAGTAGAATTACAATATTCTGGTGAAAATTATTAGCAAACCTATTTGGCCATAAGATATGAACCATGTTTAGCTATATTAAGTTTATCACTAATGATATATATTTTTATCTCCTGTCTGCTCATTTGTCTTATATTTTAATTGCTTCAGAATTTGGATAAGGTACTGGTATAATTTTTATTGCCACCCCCACTGGCTTCAACAATGAGTACTAAGTGACTAGTAGATACAATATAGAATCTCAGAAAAAACAAAGAATAAGTTAGGCAAAGATTTGGGAAGTAGGTAGAACACCTAAACTTGGATTTGAGAGATCAATGAGAATCAGAGTTTTAACATACAATTATCAACATTTTTTAGTATCTTTCTATTTCCCTAAGTATAATCAGAAAAAAAAATTCTGAAACTATATCTTCTTAATGAAATAAAAACAAAAGAGATATGGAAAAGTCAATGAATTAATCCAGAGGTTGTGACAGTCTTGAGAGGCAGGTCCTGAAATGTAAGGTTCCTTGCTTCCCTGTAATACAAAAACCATTATTTTTTCTCAGCGGCTTAACAAGGATGTATTGAATATGTCCCAGATCCATGCAAATACAGACATATTCCATTGGACAATGTGACAGTGAAGAGGCCTTCAATGAGATCCAACATGTCATTATTTGCTAACATTTTAAGATACTCAGTCGGAGTCACTCTAAAACTTCTTCCAAGTACTTTTTCTTGCAAGTACACCAAGAAACAGAACTTTGTCAGCTACTTTGTATGTCATGTTCTGCATTCATTGCCATGGTAGTAATCATCCTAGTAGATCTTCCATGAAACTTGGTAAATGCTAAGATTTCTTCTCTAAAAACTGTTATCATAATCTCCTCACTCTATTTGGCTGTTGTGAGTCTGTAAGTATGCCAAGTATTTTTAATCATAAGTCCAAGCCTATACAATTCCAAATTTGGTATTCCTTATACTTGTAAACATTAGCTTGATGTTTATGGAGAAAAATCAATGACTCTTCTTCAGTGATTGAGTCTCACCTAAATAAGAGCTATAATTTACTGAAATTCAATTAATGACATTAAACTTTAGTACATGTATTACACAAAAGAGTGAGTTCCTTGATTAAATGTTTACCATCTAATGGTGTCCTTCATAATTAGTAGAAGTTAGTTTAGGAGGCAAGATAAATTTTGTTGTATAAGCAGTAATGTTTTGGGTGATTTTATATAAATAATTTACACTAAGGTTAAATATATACAATATGTTTTACTGTTTCAAATGACTGACTCAGTATTACATAATGAAACAATTACCACAGATCCCAGTCCTGTGTCTGCTCTCCATTAGCCTATTCAAATCCTTTAAATCTATATTCAAATTATTATTATTCTAACTTCTTCATTAGAGAAAACCTGTGCATTGGTCAAATGGCAAGTGACAGAAAATCAATTCAAACTAATGTAAAGAAAAGAAGAGAAGAGAAAAAAAAGAAAGGGAAAGAAAGAAAGGGAGGGAAAGAGAGAGGATGGAAGATAAAAAAATTAATGGCCAACTAAATGGTCTTGGAGTAGATTATGCTTCCTTCAGGCATAAATGGATTCAGATGTTCAAATATTATCAGTCTCCATCTCTCTCTCCCTCTGTCTTTCTTGTTCTCTCTCTCCCCACTAGATTTTCTTGAAAGATAGACATTGTTGGTACAACCCCACTTTATTTTTTTAATATTTTTTTATTTTATTTTTTTATTTTGAGTGACAGAGAGAGAGAGAGAGAGAGAGAGAGAGAGCAACCAGGGGAGGTGCAGAGTGAGGGAGAGAGAGAATCCCAAGCTCTCCACACCATCCGCATAGAACCCGATATGGGGCTCAAACTCACAAACTGTGAGATCATGACCTGAGACGAAATCAAGCGTCAGACACTTAACCAACTGAACCATCCAGGCACCCCTAACCCAACCTTATTTTTAAAGCTTGAAGTAAATTAAGTCCACAAGAGACTCTGATTGGTCTAGTTTACATCGCATGTTCAAACAAACCTATTATTGTAACCTGAGCAATGGAATACTCTGTCCAGAGACAGCATCACAGACCCACTTTGTTATCAGATTTAACAAAGCAGTGGGATTAAAGAAAATATGGCTAATAAACTAAAAGTAATATGTAACATTACAGTTTATTTAGTGCCAGGCATATTTCTGCATATGATCTCAAGAATTAAATAACACAATAAACTTGACATATCAGTGCTATTATTATTCTCTTTCACAGGTGAGGAAACTGTGGGATAGAAGGACTGAGAAAGTGACAGAGCAATGAGGAGCAAAACCAAGATACAATTCAGGTATTCTGACCTTATAATACTGTCATTTAATAAACATCATCAAATTATATTGCATGATTTTCAGAGCCTTCTATAAAATTCTTTGTCCAAAAATAATAAGACTCTTAAGAAATCTAAAACTCTGAACCTTAGATCTCCTACTATTGTCACCTACATTTTTCTAATATATATATATATATATATATATACACATAATATTATATATATTTCTAATATATGTATATTTCTATATATATATATATATGAGAAAACTTTATATTAATGTCCTGATTTTAACCATAAAAACCACATAGGAAAAAATCCAGTTCCCCAAAGAATAAGAAACATTATACAAATAATTTTCAAAAAGGAAAGTGATTCTCTGAGGCATTCACTGTTAGTTTAGCAGTGTCCGTACCCCGCAACGCTCTAGCAGCTCAGCTAGACAACACTGGCACCCTTTGGATTCTCTTCAGATGTGGAAGAGAATGTATCAGGAGAATTCTGAAAACCTTCTTGAAGAAACTCCCTTTATTTGATCCCAAATCCACATTCTGGGTGGTTATTTGCTTTCATCCTCCAACACAATCTCTTTTATTTTCTTCTCCCTCAACCCTCACCAAGAAGAGAATGATATCTCTTTGAGATTACATTTGAAGCTGAAAGTATATGATTATGTATTTCCTTATGGAAAAATTAACAGCGTATAGAAGATGAATTCTTCACGAAGGCGCTGTCACTTATAGCAATCTAAGTTGATGAAAAAAGTAAGAAAAAAGAGGAAAAAGATAACAGGAAGAAACCTCTAAATTGTGTGTGTGTGTGAGTTGCCTGGTCTTCCATATGCATTATAGCAATTCCAATAGCATCTTTTGTGCCATTCTTTAAAAAATCAGTCTCTGTAGATAAATAGATACAAAAACACACCCTAGTTTTCTTCTTTTTTTAATTTAAATTCCAGTTAGTTAATATCCAGTGTACTATTGTTTTCAGGTGTACAACATAGTGATACAACACTTATATACATAGTCTGTGCTCCTCACAAGGGAACTCCTTAATCCCTCTCCTATTTCCCCCAACCCTCTACCCACCTCCCTCCGGTAACCATCAGTTTGTTCTCTGTAGTTGAGAGTCTGTTCCTTGGTATGCCTGTTCCTCTCTCTTTTGTTTCCCTTTGCTCATTTGTTTTGTTTCTGCAGTTCCACATATGAGTGAAATCATATGGTATTTTTATCATATAAATAATTATATTTATATAGGAAATATTTATGTATATTATATATGAAATATAAACAAGACTAAAAATGTATATTATATATTTTTGTATAAGAAACATTTATATATATTATATATGTACATATTTATAAATCTTTCCATACATACAAATCCTTTCATAAAATAAATAAAATTGACAGTTTGTAAACACGGTGCTATGGACTGAATTGTATTGTCCCAAAATTCACATGCTGTAGCCCTAACCCCCAAAAGGACTGAATCTGGAAGCAGGGTTTTTAGGATGAAATTAAGGTTAAATTAAGTCATAATTGTGGGGTTCTTATCAGATAAGACTGTGGCCTTAGAAGAAGACTGAGTTCCCTCCCTCCCTCTCTCTCTCTCTCTCTCTCTCTCTCTCTCTCTCTTTCTACCATGTGAGGGCAAAGGGAAGAGGTAGCCGTTTCAAGCCAGAAAGAATGATCTCCCTAGAAACCAAATCTGCTGGCAACTTGATCTTGAGCTTCCCAGTCTCCAGAACTGTGAAAAATAAATTTCTACTTTTTAAACCACCA
Organism: Puma concolor; assembly: GCF_028749965.1. Lineage (NCBI taxonomy): Eukaryota > Metazoa > Chordata > Mammalia > Carnivora > Felidae > Puma > Puma concolor. The sequence goes on along the minus strand of NC_141673.1, from coordinate 37,374,740 downwards.
AGTCTATATAGTATTTTGTTATGGCGGCTCAAGTAGACTAAGAATATATGTATGCACATATAATACTAGTAAAAATGGTCAACATTTATTAAATGCCTACCAAATGCCCAAGATGCTATTTTAAGCCAGTTATATGCATAATTGTATTTACTTTTCACAACAATCTTGTGTGTTATGTATTATTATCATATCAAGGTCATATATTAAGTAATTTCTGGTATCCAGAGTAGAGCTATGATATATAGTGTAGCCAAGATTTAAACTCACATTAGATAGATAAGTTCAAGATTAACTAACCATAGGTAGAAAAAAATGGGAGCAAACTATTCATCATAAAAAAAAATATTCCTTTAAACTATAAAAGAAATGCATTGCAGAAACTGAGGCACAGAGAAAAGATGTTTTAAGTATATATTTTTTTTAATTTTTTTTTCAACGTTTATTTATTTTTGGGGGGACAGAGAGAGACAGAGCATGAACAGGGGAGGGGCAGAGAGAGAGGGAGACACAGAATCGGAAACAGGCTCCAGGCTCTGAGCCATCCGCCCATAGCCCGACGCGGGGCTCGAACTCCCGGACCGCGAGATCGTGACCTGGCTGAAGTCGGACGCTTAACCGACTGCGCCACCCAGGCTCCCCATAAGTATATTTTAATTTTTTTTTTTCAACGTTTATTTATTTTTCGGACAGAGAGAGACAGAGCATGAACGGGAAGGGGCAGAGAGAGAGGGAGATACAGAATCGGAAACAGGCTCCAGGCTCTGAGCCATTAGCCCAGAGCCTGACGTGGGGCTCGAACTCAGGGACCGCGAGATCGTGACCTGGCTGAAGTCGGACGCTTAACCTACTGCGCCACCCAGGCGCCCCCATAAGTATATTTTAAAAATCAGCCCTAGATGTCACCTTGCAAATTAATTGAAAACTATAAAATTGGTGGTTAGATATATTTTTAAAGAACACAGTTATGTTTCCTTTTGAAATTTATTTTACTAACTAATTACCAACCTACTTCACTGCTTTACTTAGAAGCAGCTCAATGCTTTTACAAGAAACTGCCTACCATTTCAGGAAAAATGTAAGTGTTGGGTATTAAATAAATGTTAAAAATTATGCTAAGTATCATGGCTTCTATTTTTAGCATGTAAACAGATTTCTTCTGCATAATGTTAAACTGAACACAACTTTCTTATCATCTGATTTCCTTATTTAAAGAATTTACTGAGTTCTTATACTTTTAGACTGAATTCTCTTTTGCACTGTATAAAAATATTATATTCATTATTCTAAAAGCTCCTTTTCGATGAATTTTTCTATTTCAAATACATACATACACACATGCAACCACACTTAACATTATCAAAAAATTTTTTTTTTAAATTTTTTTTTTCAATGTTTATTTATTTTTGGGACAGAGAGAGACAGAGCATGAACGGGGGAGGGGCAGAGAGAGAGGGAGACACAGAATCGGAAACAGGCTCCAGGCTCTGAGCCATCCTCCCAGAGCCCGACGCGGGGCTCGAACTCACGGACCGCGAGATCGTGACCTGGCTGAAGTCGGACGCCCAACCGACTGCGCCACCCAGGCGCCCCAACATTATCAAAAAAATTTTTAATGTTGAAAATCTATTTGGCATTTATATTATCGGGAAAGATTAATAATGTGAGTATACCACACATAAAAATTTCCAAAACATTAACTATATAGTCAGCTCTCAAATATTTACACTAATATTGGAATACATTGTTCAGCTAATTAAATATGCTGAACAAATTTTATGAGGTTTAAAAATATGTTTGGTTTTTTATGATATGAAATGTGCTTTAAATTTAAATTCATATTACCAGTTATCACTTGAGATCTAAAGAGGTTAATAAAATCAAAGAAACACACCTTTAAGGAACAGATATATTCATTTTCAACTGGAAGCTGACATATTTTTAATTTTATTTTCTTACCATGAAAAATCATATCAGCAGGATCGATTTTAGCTGTTTATGAAGAAAAATCAAAATAATATTGGCTTTTAAAAAGACATGGAAAGCACTAGCCATAAAAACTTATAAATTGGACACCAAAAAAATTTAATGACTTCTACTCATTGAAATCTATCACTAAGAAGATAAACAAGTGAACCACAGACTGGGGAAAATGTATTCACAATACATGCATCTGACAAATAATTGAGAGAGAGAGAGAGAGAGAGAATATATATATATATACACACATACACATACAGACACATATACAGAGAGAGAGAAAGAGACAGAGAAACACAGAATATATATATATATATATATATATATATATATATATATATATATATATATATTTGTCACTGCCCATGACTCTACACATATTCTTATCATGGGCCACACACGTGCACTGTGTAAAGATCTACCTAATGGAAGGATTTTCCCTTGCAATAGTCTTTCAAGGCCATCCCTTGAGTGAGACTATTGTCCAGCTCTCCATTTTTAACTTGCCCCCAGGTACCAAGCGAACCTGTATGTAAAGCTCAGGAATTTTTCTTCTCTATCAGCTGCTTGCAAGAATTCCTCCAATGACTGTGGGTGTGAGCTGAGAAATGGGATCAGACAATGGTGGTAGATAATGTGGGTGTCTGAGCTACCTGTTTATGCAGTTGGAGTGTGTCACTGAGTCTTGCTCATGTTCAATCTTGCTCATGTTCAAGTGCTCAGTACTTTCATCTTCTGATAGATTGGCACTGGTTTTGCTTGACCTTACAACTTGGCAGATTTCCCATGACTCATGATGGACAATCCTAGAAGAACAGTCACTTGATGGCTCATGGTCTGGTACAGAGACTTTATATCAGTGTGCAGGTGCATTTCAAAAACTATCTTTCAAAAGGCATGTAATTATCCACTGTATTTAGCATGACCTTCTTCTAGAACTCTAGGAAGTTTTTGTGATTCTCCAGCTGGCGCTTCCCATAGACTCAACAGAACATGTTCTCCCACCACCATCCTCTCAATATCATAGGGCCTGTTACAGCGTTTTTACTGTTTTCTTTTTCCACATTGGTTCCTCTTGTTTAGGTTTTTAGTGTCAGGCACTGTATTTGAAAAATTGTTGGTAGAAACAATTTGGATCCTAAAATTATGTTATCTTCCTCCAGAAAGGATTAAAGTGTACTTCTAGTCTCCTAGGGTCACGAACCCACCAGGATCATCTTAACCCAATTTCAGAGATTAAGATCACTCAAAGCTAAGCTGAAATTCCCTACAAGGACCTCTCTGCTTCCACTTTATCTTTACATCCAGAGTGCAGCCCTTAGATGTTCTCATGTGTACATAGCTGGGTCCAGGACTCTAATATCTGTCTTCATATCTATGTATAGCTGTTGAAAGCTCCTCTGAGTACCTCTAGTGCTTGATACGTAGTATGCACTCAATATATGTTTGTTCAATGAGTGAATGTATGAATGATTGAATGATGAACACTTAAGTATCAATAATGATGAGTGTGATTGATAAGCATGACCGACCAAAAAGACAATTGGTTCAAAATGTGTTTATGTGTGTGTGTGCATGTACATGCATGCATATTCAATCTTCACAATATATGACAATATGGTAGTTAACATTATTACATTTTATGACAAGGCAACCTCAACAAAGAAAGTATGTGAGTGAACTGTCATGAATGTAGCAATTGCCTCTGGGGATGTTTATTTTCTGAATCACTCCTGCTTACCCCTTACTACATCCAAAGACTCAAGCCTCTCCTACCATAAAGCACGTACACATTTCACTAAGAGTTCTTAATAGTACAGGAATAAAAATAAGAGTCATTGGAATATTAATATAATTATCTATAAAGATTGATTTTACCCATTGTATGCATTCACTACAAACACAATACCTCAAAAAACTAAATGCAACATCATATTTTTATCTCTTAATGAAATAAAAAAGAACAGGGAGAAAACTTAATGTGCTTCAATAAGAATATTAACACTTTTTTTATTTAAAAAAATTTTTAGTGTTCATTTATTTTTGAAAGAGATCGTGCAAGACACAGCGCGAGCAAGGGAGGGGCATAGAGAGAGGGAGACACAGAATCTGAAGCAAGCTCCAGGCTCTGGATTGTCAGCACAGAGCCCGATGAGGGGCTCAAACTCACAAACCAGGAGATCATGACCTCACCTGAAGTTGGATGCTTAAATGACTGAGCCACCCAGGCTCCCCAGAATATTAACACTTTTTAGTCTCACTGTCCCTAAACTTAATGATGACACATGAGAATTGTAATATGAATATTCCATTTATCACATGCAGTAACTTCAAGTAGAAATCAATAATCAAAATAATAAAATTATCAACCTTTTAAAAGTCACTATTTTAAGACAAATTCTGCTTTCCTATAAAATGACAACTTTTTGTGTATAAACTCTGCATATATCTGAAATTAATCAGTTCTATCTGATAAAATGAAAGTATAAATAACCTTTCTCTTAGCATGATTCTATCAAGCAGTGAGGTTAATGCTTTGAGATGTTTTCACATTCTTCTCATTAAAAAATAAAATTGCATAAATTGTCCCAACTTTTATTTAAATTCTGTATAATTGACATGCAATTACTTGAGGAGGTCCATGACAGCATATTTTACAAAATATTAGGCCACTTCTGTCTTCTGGAAATGCATGCTGAACCTAATAGAATCACTTCATCTATCAGGGTCTCCATTTTCCACCTTTAAATGTTGTTTTTGGACTAAATGGTTTCCCAAGGCCTGTGTACAAACCTGATACTTACTAGCTGGAAATTTTTATTAAAAATTCAGACTCAAAGACCTATCCTGGAATACTCAATCAGAATCTCAAAACCTGGAGTTTAGGAAATTCTCTGGTTGATTTCTGTTGTGCAGTCAAGTTTGAAAATCACTGGACTGAATGAGCTTTAAGGCATCTCTCACAGTTCTAACATTCAGTGATTCTGTTTTTTATGTTAGATAGAGAATATTATGTCAAAATCAATTTTCACATTTTCTGCAAGATAAGATATTTGTCTATCCCCACATATACAATATGGTGTGAGCAAGTTCAATTATGTTTGAAAAGATTGAATTCACACAAGCAATGAGTTTGGGGTTTCAAGGAAGGCAGTTTTTGTTATTGTTCCTCCCTCTCTCTCTCCTTTAGTTTATTGACTTCACATCAGCACAGTAATCTAGTAACTTAATCTCAGCTGCTCAATAAATATTTGCTGACTAGATGTAATTAACTTCCAGGTAAAGTCCATACAGAGTGCAAACACAGCTTTACATATGCACAACACAAATATCTCATAACTTATGAAAAACCCACAAAAATGAAACTTGGTGGAAGAACCAGCCTTTCTTTCACAGCCTCTTCTATGCATCTTTATCCTTCTAATATGCTTTCAACCATTTACTTTCATGGAAGTAAAATAAAATGGAAAGACTAGAAGGAAAGACACAGGGTTCCAATCTAAGATCTGTCACCTATTAGTCATGGGGCCTATGGTGAGCTATTTCCCTCTCTGAGACTCATTGCATTCATTTACAAAATAAAAAAAAAAATAGTATTTCTTCACTTATTAAATAAGGAAAATAGTATTTCTTTACTGAATTGTTATGATCACTAAATGAGACACTACATTAATAATGGTCAGAATAATACCTGGCACATATAAAGTACTCAATACTAGCTGTCTTATTTTCCTCACTGATTTTTATGAAAATCATTGTACATTAAACTTAAACAGTGGACCATTATTTGAAAGATAAGTAATGTTTATAATTTCCAGCTATCATTTTCATTTGTTTTACTAAAACATATGACATTGTGTGATTGTTAGTCATTTTAGGCTCCATCAAAACATTCTCCTATTTTGAAGAATCCTAAAATGAGAGAAAGACAGTGTGATTTTCCAGGGCCAAAGTGGCCAGTGGTGGGAATCAAAGATGTTTCTATTGTTGGAATCATTGCTATACCTTGAGTTCTGGCCATAAGTGTCAGTATATCCTAATGGTAAGACTCTGAATCCAGACTTCTTGATTTGGAATCCAGACTTTAGCACTTACTAGCTATACTAACTTGAGCAAGCTACCTAAATTGCTAGATTCAACATGGGAATACCAACATCTTTGCCAAGGGTACAACTGATGGTTTGAATTCTGTAATTTCTTGAAGAGTCAAGGTCACACTATATTCTATGTAGCATTGAGGGAAAGGGAAATGACACTCTCTTTAACTCACCGATATTTACTTTTTTCATGAGTTACGAAGCAGTACTGCTTGTGTCCAGAGTCCCATAAATTATGTCAAGGATTAAATTAACTAATTTTTCCCTCTAAAGAGTCTGAAAACCAATCTATTAGGCAACAAAAAATATGATACATGCTACAACATGAATAAACCTCAAAAACACTATGCTCAGTGAAAAAAGTCAAATACCAAAGACCACATATGATATAATTCACTTACATAAAATGTCCAAAAAAATTAGTGGTTGCCTAGGCCTGGGCCGAGGGGATCAGGGATGACTATAAATGGGCACAAGGTTTGTTTTTTGAGGTGAGGGATACATTCTAAAATTAGATTGTAATGATGGTTGTACAATTCTGAAAATAGAAATAGATCATTGAATGATACACTTAAAATGAATGAATTTTATGGAATATGAGTTACATCTCAAAAAAGCTGCTAAAAGAACAATAGAAAAAAATCCAAAGAGCTTACTTTGTCAAGCACTCATGGAAAAATACCACAACAGTGACAATGGTAGGTAATGTTCAATTACATATAGAGTTCAAAGATAAGAGGCAGTCTGAATTGTAAAACAAGAATGACTAACTATGAGCACATGAGAAAGTGACCCACTTGGAGCACCCAGAAATAACTTTAGGTGGGCATTGATGGAATTGTATGTCCTGAGCAAGAATAAGGATGTGAGAATAGGAAATGTCAGTGACTCTAACTTTGTAAATCCAATGAGTTTTTTTAACATCACTTCTTTAATATAGACTTTTAAGGTTATAAAATTCCCTCTAACAGTTTCCACAAGTTTTGATATGTTGTACCTGCATTATCATTCAGTTCCAAGAATTTTTGCATTACCATTTTATTTTTCAACATCCCATTGGCCAAAGTAAGTCACATGACTGTGCCTGAGATTAATAGGGTGGGGAAGTAAATTCTTCCCGTAAGGGTGGGCACGAATGAATATTTCCTGTATAAATTCTAATTGACTACATTTCTGAATGGCAAGTATACACGGAATTCCAAGTGGAAAAAAAGGAGGGCACCAAACTGTGATATTTTGAAAACTTATAATCACCTCAAAATGACTGAAAAGGACTGCAAGGATGGTGGTAGAGGTAAGCAAGGCCATTGTGCTCTTTCAAATATGTTGAGTACATCAGTGACAATTGCTTTCCATCTATTTTCTCAGAATTGGAAGTGAGACTAGACTATTGAATGTCTTTGCAAAATCTAAACAATAAGCTGGCACATTTCCAAAGAATTTTAAAAATAATTCACAAAATCAAATAAAGTATAACAGCTAAAATAATTTTTTAAACATTTTCATTTGCATTGTGACTTTTATAAAGTACAGTATCCAGTGTTTTTATAATGAGGCCTCACTGACAAAAATAATTAAATTTCTTAAGAGCAGTGCTTTCTACATTGTAAGCATGCCAGACTTGTTCCAAATATCTGCAAGAGTAATCTAGAACATTGTTAGGGTTTGCAAAGGTAAGTACAAACTTACATTGTATTTCACTATAATATGCTATTCATATTGAAGTACTCAAAACAATTTTAAGCTTTTCACTGCTAATATTACAAAAAGGAAATTTGTCAGTGCAATAAATACATAAGATAAGCAAGAACTTTTTAGCAAGGTTTTTCTCTGAATTTCAGAAATTGAGTTTCAGGGAGAACTTTGTTTAGTTTCTTTTAATTAAAACAGAAGATAAAAAATACCCTTTGTATTAGCAAAAGAGATGACCAATATCTTGTTAGGTTTCTCTTTCTTTAACATCAGTTCATTTAAATATCTCCAAATCTTAGGGAACATTTTGACTTCACTCTGACTCCTGAAGCTTCTGTCTTTTTGCTCATTTGTTAAATAAGTTTTGAACAGTCTTTCTGAGCAAAGATTTCTGAAGGAATTCAGAAGTATAATTCCAGATAGTTTTTATTTAACAATAGCACGTATTTCTTTCCTAATCTTACAACATGTTTTAAAATTGACCTCCTGCTAACTTATTCACCAACTTTATGCAAAATAGAAAAACATACTTCTTCCATCAGGAAGAATTTCAGCACTAACTTATCTGCTTATTGGGTGGGTTAACACCCTAAACAACTGTATGCTATGGTCCTTTGTGAAGGATTCATTTTTTAATTTGTTCAATTGTTTATATTTAATACTAATCTTAAGTAGGCCACCTTATTTGCATAATAAAAATATTTTAGTGCTAAATTAAAACTATTTTCTAAATTAATCATAATGAGTTACATTTTTAATAACTTCTTTTGAAGTAAAAACCCATTAAATCAATATTTAAAAACTGTTTGATAGAATTTAGAACAGAAAAGAATATATATGTATATTGAGGAAGAAACTCTAAATTATGTTTGATAGGAGGATTTTCATATATTGAGCTTAAATTTGATGAATTACTGGAAGTCTTTGGACTGTAAGCATGGGTGTGGTCAATATCTGCTTTGTTGCTAAAGAGTTCTAGAACTTTAGTCCAATCACTTTATCTTCTAGACTTGTTTCTAAATCTATAAAATGAAAATGTTTTACTACGTGATTTCTTATATATCTTCTAGTTCTCAGATTCTTTATTTTTATCAAATTGTATATTTAGACTCAGGAAATTTTTCATTGTAACAATAGAAAATCAACTAAGGGAAGGAAGATGGTGGCGTAGGAGGACGCTGGGCTCACCGCGCGTCCTGCTGATCACTTAGATTCCACCTACACCTGCCTAAATAACCCAGAAAACCGCCAGAGGATTAGCAGAACGGAGTCGCCGGAGCCAAGCGCAGACCAGAGGCCCACGGAAGAGGGTAGGAAGGGCGGCGAGGCGGTGCGCGCTCCACGGACTGGCGGGAGGGAGCCGGGGCGGAGGGGCGGCTCGCCGGCCAAGCAGAGCCCCCGAGTCTGGCTTGCAAAAAGCGGAGGGGCCTGACGGACTGTGTTCCGACAGCAAGCGCGACTTAGCTTCTGGGAGGTCATAAGTTAACAGCTCTGCTCAGAAAGCGGGAAGGCTGGAGGACAAAGGGAAGGAGAGCTGCTGAGCCCCCGGACGACAGAGCTCAGTTTGGTGGGGAACAAAGGCGCTCGCCAGCGCCATCTCCCCCGCCCATCCCCCAGCCAAAATCCCAAAGAGAACCAGTTCCTGCCAGGGAACTTGCTCGCTCCGCGCAAACACCCAACTCTGCGCTTCTGCGGAGCCAAACCCCCGGCAGCGGATCTGACTCCCTCCTGCTGCCACAGGGCCCCTCCTGAAGTGGATCACCTAAGGAGAAGCAAGCTAAGCCTGCCCCTCCTGCCCCTGTGCACCTTGCCTACCCACCCCAGCTAAGACGCCAGATCCCCAGCATCACAAGCCTGGCAGTGTGCAAGTAGCCCAGACAGGCCACCCCACCCCACAGTGAATCCTGCCCCTAGGAGAGGGGAAGAGAAGGCACGCACCAGTCTGACTGTGGCCCCAGCGGTGGGCTGGGGGCAGACATCAGGTCTGACTGCGGCTCCGCCCACCAACTCCAGTTATACACCACAGCACAGGGGAAGTGCCCTGCAGGTCCTCACCACGCCAGGGACTATCCAAAATGACCAAGAGGAAGAATTCCCCTCAGAAGAATCTCCAGGAAATAACAACAGCTAATGAGCTAATCAAAAAGGATTTAAATAATATAACAGAAAGTGAATTTAGAATAATAGTCATAAAATTAATCGCTGGGCTTGAAAACAGTATACAGGACAGCAGAGAATCTCTTGCTACAGAGATCAAGGGACTAAGGAACAGTCACAAGGAGCTGAAAAACGCTTTAAACGAAATGCATAACAAAATGGAAACCACCACGGCTCGGATTGAAGAGGAAGAGGAGAGAATAGGTGAACTAGAAGATAAAGTTATGGAAAAAGAGGAAGCTGAGAAAAAGAGAGATAAAAAAATCCAGGAGTATGAGGGGAAAATTAGAGAACTAAGTGATACACTAAAAAGAAATAATCTACGCATAATTGGTATCCCAGAGGAGGAAAAGAGAGGGAAAGTTGCTGAAGGGGTACTTGAAGAAATAATAGCTGAGAACTTCCCTGAAGTGGGGAAGGAAAAAGGCATTGAAATCCAAGAGGCACAGAGAACTCCCTTCAGACGTAACTTGAATCGATCTTCTGCACGACATATCATAGTGAAACTGGCAAAATACAAGGATAAAGAGAAAATTCTGAAAGCAGCAAGGGGTAAACGTGCCCTCACATATAAAGGGAGACCTATAAGACTCGTGACTGATCTCTCTTTTGAAACTTGGCAGGCCAGAAAGAATTGGCACGAGATTTTCAGTGTGCTAGACAGAAAAAATATGCAGCCGAGAATCCTTTATCCAGCAAGTCTGTCATTTAGAATAGAAGGAGAGATAAAGGTCTTCCCAAACAAACAAAAACTGAAGGAATTTGTCACCACTAAACCAGCCCTACAAGAGATCCTAAGGGGGACCCTGTGAGACAAAGTACCAGAGACATCACTACAAGCATAAAACATACAGACATCACAATGACTCTAAACCCATATCTTTCTATAATAACACTGAATGTAAATGGACTAAATGCGCCAACCAAAAGACATAGGGTATCAGAATGGATAAAAAAACAAGACCCATCTATTTGCTGTCTACAAGAGACTCATTTTAGACCTGAGGACACCTTTAGATTGAGAGTGAGGGGATGGAGAACTATTTATCATGCTACTGGAAGCCAAAAGAAAGCTGGAGTAGCCATCCTTATATCAGACAAACTAGACTTTAAATTAAAGGCTGTAACAAGAGATGAAGAAGGACATTATATAATAGTGACAGGGTCTATCCATCAGGAAGAGCTAACAATTATAAATGTCTATGCGCCGAATACCGGAGCGCCCAAATATATAAAACAATTACTCATAAACACAAGCAACCTTATTGATAAGAATGTGGTAATTGCAGGGGACTTTAACACCCCACTTACAGAAATGGATAGATCATCTAGACACACAGTCAATAAAGAAACAAGGGCCCTGAATGAGACATTGGATCAGATGGACTTGACAGATATATTTAGAACTCTGCATCCCAAAGCAACAGAATATACTTTCTTCTCGAGTGCACATGGAACATTCTCCAAGATAGATCATATACTGGGTCACAAAACAGCCCTTCATAAGTTTACAAGAATTGAAATCATACCATGCATACTTTCAGACCACAATGCTATGAAGCTTGAAATCAACCACAGAAAAACGTCTGGAAAACCTCCAAAAGCATGGAGGTTAAAGAACACCCTACTAACGAATGAGTGGGTCAACCAGGCAATTAGAGAAGAAATTAAAAAATATATGGAAACAAACGAAAATGAAAATACAACAATCCAAACGCTTTGGAACACAGCGAAGGCAGTCCTGAGAGGAAAATACATTGCAATCCAGGCCTATCTCAAGAAACAAGAAAAATCCCAAATACAAAATCTAACAGCACACCTAAAGGAACTAGAAGCAGAACAGCAAAGGCAGCCTAAACCCAGCAGAAAAAGAGAAATAATAAAGATCAGAGCAGAAATAAACAATATAGAATCTAAAAAAACTGTAGAGCAGATCAACGAAACCAAGAGTTGGTTTTTTGAAAAAATAAACAAAATTGACAAACCTCTAGCCAGGCTTCTCAAAAAGAAAAGGGAGATGACCCAAATAGATAAAATCATGAATGAAAATGGAATTATTACAACCAATCCCTCAGAGATACAAACAATTATCAGGGAATACTATGAAAAATTATATGCCAACAAATTGGACAACCTGGAAGAAATGGACAAATTCCTGAACACCCACACTCTTCCAAAACTCAATCAGGAGGAAATAGAAAGCTTGAACAGACCCATAACCAGCAAAGAAATTGAATCGGTTATCAAAAATCTCCCAACAAATAAGAGTCCAGGACCAGATGGCTTCCCAGGGGAGTTCTACCAGACGTTTAAAGCAGAGATAATACCTATCCTTCTCAAGCTATTCCAAGAAATAGAAAGGGAAGGAAAACTTCCAGACTCATTCTATGAAGCCAGTATTACTTTGATTCCTAAACCAGACAGAGACCCAGGAAAAAAAGAGAACTACAGGCCAATATCCCTGATGAATATGGATGCAAAAATTCTCAATAAGATACTAGCAAATCGAATTCAACGGCATATAAAAGGAATTATTCACCATGATCAAGTGGGATTCATTCCTGGGATGCAGGGCTGGTTCAACATTCGCAAATCAATCAACGTGATACATCACATTAACAAAAAAAAAGAGAAAAACCATATGATCCTGTCAATCGATGCAGAAAAGGCCTTTGACAAAATCCAGCACCGTTTCTTAATAAAAACCCTTGAGAAAGTCGGGATAGAAGGAACATACTTAAAGATCATAAAAGCCATTTATGAAAAGCCCACAGCTAACATCATCCTCAACGGGGAAAAACTGAGAGCGTTTTCCCTGAGATCAGGAACACGACAGGGATGCCCACTCTCACCGCTGTTGTTTAACATAGTGCTGGAAGTTCTAGCATCAGCAATCAGACAACAAAAGGAAATCAAAGGCATCAAAATTGGCAACGATGAAGTCAAGCTTTCGCTCTTTGCAGATGACATGATATTATACATGGAAAATCCGATAGACTCCACCAAAAGTCTGCTAGAACTGATACATGAATTCAGCAAAGTTGCAGGATACAAAATCAATGTACAGAAATCAGTTGCATTCTTATACACTAACAATGAAGCAACAGAAAGACAAATAAAGAAAGTGATCCCATTCACAATTGCACCAAGAAGCATAAAATACCTAGGAATAAATCTAACCAAAGATGTAAAGGATCTGTATGCTGAAAACTATAGAAAGCTTATGAAGGTAATTGAAGAAGATTTAAAGAAATGGGAAGACATTCCCTGCTCATGGATTAGAAGAATAAATATTGTCAAAATGTCAATACTACCCAAAGCTATCTACACATTCAATGCAATCCCAATCAAAATTGCACCAGCATTCTTCTCGAAACTAGAACAAGCAATCCTAAAATTCATATGGAACCACAAAAGGCCCCGAATAGCCAAAGTAATTTTGAAGAAGAAGACCAAAGCAGGAGGCATCACAATCCCAGACTTTAGCCTCTACTACAAAGCTGTCATCATCAAGACAGCATGGTATTGGCACCAAAACAGACACATAGACCAATGGAATAGAATAGAAACCCCAGAACTAGACCCACAAACGTATGGCCAACTCATCTTTGACAAAGCAGGAAAGAACATCCAATGGAAAAAAGACAGTCTCTTTAACAAATGGTGCTGGGAGAACTGGACAGCAACATGCAGAAGGTTGAAACTAGACCACTTTCTCACACCATTCACAAAAATAAACTCAAAATGGATAAAGGACCTGAATGTGAGACAGGAAACCATCAAAACCTTAGAGGAGAAAGCAGGAAAAGACCTCTCTGACCTCAGCCGTAGCAATCTCTTACTCGACACATCCCCAAAGGCAAGGGAATTAAAAGCAAAAGTGAATTCCTGGGACCTTATGAAGATAAAAAGCTTCTGCACAGCAAAGGAAACAACCAACAAAACTAAAAGGCAACCAACGGAATGGGAAAAGATATTTGCAAATGACATATCGGACAAAGGGCTAGTATCCAAAATCTATAAAGAGCTCACCAAACTCCACACCCGAAAAGCAAATAACCCAGTGAAGAAATGGGCAGAAAACATGAATAGACACTTCTCTAAAGAAGACATCCGGATGGCCAACAGGCACATGAAAAGATGTTCAGCGTCGCTCCTTATCAGGGAAATACAAATCAAAACCACACTCAGATATCACCTCACGCCAGTCAGAGTGGCCAAAATGAACAAATCAGGAGACTATAGATGCTGGAGAGGATGTGGAGAAACGGGAACCCTCTTGCACTGTTGGTGGGAATGCAAATTGGTGCAGCCGCTCTGGAAAGCAGTGTGGAGGTTCCTCAGAAAATTAAAAATAGACCTACCCTATGACCCAGCAATAGCACTGCTAGGAATTTATCCAAGGGACACAGGAGTACTGATGCATAGGGGCACTTGTACCCCAATGTACAATGATGAATGGATAAAGAAATTGTGGTTTATATACACTATGGAATACTACGTGGCAATGAGAAAAAATGAAATATGGCCTTTTGTAGCAACGTGGATGGAACTGGAGAGTGTGATGCTAAGTGAAATAAGCCATACAGAGAAAGACAGATACCATATGGTTTCACTCTTATGTGGATCCTGAGAAACTTGACAGGAACCCATGGGGGAGGGGAAGGAAAAAAAAAGAGGTTAGAGTGGGAGAGAGCCAAAGCATAAGAGACTGTTGAGAACTGAGAGCAAACTGAGGGTTGATGGGGGGTGGGAGGGAGGAGAGGGTGGGTGATGGGTATTGAGGAGGGCACCTTTTGGGATGAGCACTGGGTGTTGTATGGAAACCAATTTGACAATAAATTTCATATAGAAAGAAAAAAAAAAAAAAGAAAAAAAAAAAACACTTACCAAACTAAAAAAAAAAAAAAAAAAAAGAAAATCAACTAAGTATGAGTAACAACTAGCAAAATTTTTTTTAATGTTTATTTATTTATTTATTTATTTATTTATTTATTTGACAGAGAGAGTCAGAGTGTGAGCGGTGGAGGGGCAGAGAGAGAGGGAAACATAGAATCTGAAACAGGCTCGAGGCTCTGAGCCATTAGCACAGAGCCTGATGCAGGGCTCGAACTCATGAACCGTGAGATCATGACCTGAGCCAAAGTCAGACGTTCAACCGACTGACCCACCCAGGCACCCCCTAGCAAATTTATTTGTAATCCTACTTATTTTGCAACTCCAGGACAAAATAATACTTACACAGATCAGGAGGTCAGAAAGGCAACTATTTTCTGGAATGATATAGTATCCTATGAAGGAAAGACATACATATATAAGCCTTCCAAGGGAAAAAAAAAAAAAGGATTTTTTTTTTAGTTATAAGAGCCTTCTATTTTCAATGATTTAAAAAGTGATTACATAGGCAATGATAATTTGTTACAGATGTATAAAAGAAGCTGTATTTTAACATACAATTTTTAATGTAACAAAGATTAAACTTACAGTGAACTTTTAAAACTAAAAAGATTAAAGTATTCTAGTAATATGTTTAGAAGTTGATTTTAAAAATCATATAACTCGTTAATGAAAGACTAATGACTTGTGAGAATTTCAATGACAAAATTATATTTACATTGTTTGTCTTTTACCATTTTACTCATTCAGTTGATTACCACAATTCAATTTTTTATTCAGGTTACAAGGAGTTCTATACAATAAATAATCAAGCCAAGTTCAAATTTGTATATAAGGAAGAAAAATAACCCTAGCAGTTTAATTTTGTATTGATTACATTATAGGTTGGAGAAAAAGGCAAATTAAAAGTGCTTAACATCACTTTTATCTGTTGTCAACAGGTAATCACACTTGAACTTACTCCATTCTTTGTAATTTAAATATTTCAACTAACTAAACTCTCAAAATTCCATCAAACTAAACTCTAAGAAAATACTAACCCTTGCAAGAAGGAAGAGGTTATATTCTTCCATTTGTCCTCCTCTTCTATGAAATTTAAAATCATCACTCATTCTTTCACTCATTTATTTATGAACAAAGTTTACTGAAAACTGACAAAAATCATTTCATGCTCACCTGTTTCCTCCTCCTCCTGGATATATAGCTAGGCCCCACTTCCCTGACTCTCTTGCATTTAGGTGTGACCATAGACTGAGTTCTGGTGAATGACACATGGACAGAAGTGATAGCCACCACTCCCAGGAGTAGGAATTTAAAACCTTCCACATATGATTCCTGTTTCTGATCTCAACTCTAGGACCAATCAGAAAGGAATCTGCAAACCTAGAGGAAGCAGAAGCCTCAAGTTTTACAACATGGTCCAAAGAACCCTATGTTAAGTCAACCAGGTAGAAATGCTATCAAGGGTCTATGACCTGAATGAGAAATCAACTTCCAGCATATTAAAATACAAAGATGCTAACTAAGGTTGATTTGGTACATCACCTATCACCATACCTAATACAAGAACCTTTCTCCCAGATGTGGAGAAGTGTTGAAGTCTAGGGAAAGAGAAATAGGAGGATTATTTCTATTTATTCATTCAAAAACTAATGTAATAGTTACCATTTGAGAGACCTAAAAGACTGAAAATTTATCACCGTGGTCCTCTCATGTCCTTAGTCTCCAACACTCCCTCGTCTTCCCTTTTGCTAAACTTAAGTTGCCCAACTTACATCTGCTAAACCATAAACATAATTTTTTTTCTCCAAAATCCATTTTTGATCTCATGTCACAGAAATTAGTAACACTCTGGCTGACTCCTTTTGCTAAAGTTCTCTAGAAATCTCTACCTTTCTTCCCTCAAACCAGAACACTGCTTTGGCGTTCTCATGTTCTAGCAGTCTGATTAAAGGCTTATGTTTACTAATGTTCGGGATGACCTTCTTCTACACTTTTGTATCTCTGAGCTGTATTGAAAGTAAAATAAAAAGTAAGAAGATATAACTGCCCTCAAGAAGCTTCTCATCTATTGGGGAAAGAGAGGGCACAGACAAGGCTGTTTAATATAATTATGCCTATAGTCAGGTTCTGTTTAAATTGTTACAGAATCATAAATGAGTGAGCAATTAATATGCCTGGAGCTTCCTGTTAAAGCTACATTGAGAATCTGAGTCTTGGTCAGGGATTCTCTTTCACAGAGGAGAACCTGCATGCAAAATAGCAAACAGCCACCAAAAATGGAAGTGTCTCGGAGGCAACTCAAAATTAGTGGGTCAAAACCAAATTTCATCGCCCAACTTCCATCTCATTAAATATCACCCAGAACTGTGCAAGCCAGAAGTCAGTCATTTTCACCCTATTATATCCCTCACTGCCCTCTATAATAAGCTATTCACTATTTTTAATTATTTTTTAAGTTTATTTATTTATTTTGAGAGAGATAGAAACAGAGAGGAAGAGCACAAGGTGGAAGAGGCAGAGAGGGAGAAAGGGAATCCCAAGAAAGCTCCACACTGTCAGCACAGAGCCCAACTTGGAGTTTGAACTCAACAAACTGTGAGATCGCCTCAATCAAGAATCAGATGCTTAACTGACTGAGCCATCCAGGCATCCCAACAAGCTATTCACTATTAACACACTTCAAATGTATCACTTATCTCCATATCCCCTGACACCATCATAGTCCAAGTTATCATCTTCTCTCACTCAGATTATTTTAATAACCTTACATCTGATCTAACTTAATGACATTTTTCTTCTGATGTCTCCTTAAAAGTTAAAATTCTTAAAATGAGTTACAATACTCTACACAATCTGAACTTTTTATGACTGCCAAGCATCATCACAAATACAATTCTCTTTCTTGCTCTCTGATGCTATAACAATATTAGATTCATTTTGGGTCTTTGAAAAGGCTGGGTATCTCCTATACCAAGGCCTTTGTACATGCTGTTCCCACTCCTTTGAGCAATATCTCTCCACCCCACCATTATCCCCACACTCTTTATTTAACTGTTTATTGTATATCTTCTAGACAGAATGCACCAAAAGAGAGAGAAGTTACTATGGAAACAATCTGACTCAGGTGAAGGCAATAAGAAATGCATTGTAGATAGAGAACTTTAAAATAACAAAAAACTCTCTAATAATTGGTCTACTTTTTATCAAAACCATATTCTGACAATTATAAAAACATAAGTAATAAAGTACTTCCCTCGATTGGGAAAGACCATTCCCACCAACCCACACCACTCTTGGTATGGAACTGCTTTTAGGTCTTAGCACTCAGAAACGTTCTCAAGAAAGCCATCCATGATCCTTTAGACCATCTCCTCTGTCATGATCCTTTGTCCATCAGAACCTACTATAACGATGGAAATGTTCTACATGTGTATTGTCTAATGAAAGTAGCCATTGGCTACATGTGGCTCTTGAACACTGGGCCAATATAACTGACCAAAATGGCTGTGGAACTATATTTTTTTATTTTATTTAATTGTAATTAATTTAAAGAGCCAGCTGTAGTATGGGGCAGTACAGCTTCAAATAAAACTAAATATTATTGCTAAATGCTCTGTTACTCCTTTTTAATCCCCTATGAAAAGACTCACTAACTTTTGTTCAACATTCAACAAATATTTCTTCAGCATCTATTGTATTCCTGTTACTGTTCTAGGTGCTCACTCAGAGTTTACATTCTCAGGACTTGTTTGTCTAACAAATCTTTCCTTTAAAACCCTAAGCTCCATGAGGGCAGATACTGTCTTTCTTGTTCACAGTTTTATTTTGGAACCTCACCTATACCAGTAGATGGTAGATGACACGTAATAACTGATTGATCATTTATTGTTTGAATTACTTCCATGTGTCCATGCTACAGCATGAGGAAATGTCAGAAAACCAGGCCAGTTAGGTCTACTGACAACGTTAAAGAATCTTTATCCATGGGGAACTATCAAAGGTTTATAAGCAAAGGAATAATGGATCAGATTTGTGACTTTAAAACTGTCTCTGGCAATAATAAAATAATGTCTAGTCAGGAACAGGACTTTAGCTTTTTTTCTTTTTAAGTACTATGAGACTAAAAGATATGCTTATTTTCTTTGAATCAGAAATTTAGATATTATTATGCCTGTTGAAATTGCAGATGGAACTCTACACTTCGTGTATTTTCTAAAGCATAAATCAGCTCATATCACTCTCTTGTTCTCAACCTTCCAATGGCTTCTCAGGGCCCCCAGAAGGAAATCCAATAAAATCTATGATCTAGAAGGTTTCACACACCCAATTCCTGTCACCTCTCTGACTTTACTTCCTCCTTTTCAACCCCTTACACAATGTGCTCCAGCCAAGCAGAATTCATAGCTCATCCTCGAAATGTTGGGCATATTTCTCTCCCAGGGCCATTGTACTTCTGTTTCTTTGTCTGAGAATGCTTCTTTCCATTGACAATTACTTAGGATACAGTTTCAACTACTATAACTAAAACCCAGAATTAACAATGTCTTAAGCAGAGTAGGTATTAAATTCCCTCTCATTTAAATGTCCATGTTGAGAGTTTAAGATGGGTATACAAACTACAATCAATAGGGACCCATGTTCCTTCTGTTATGTTGCCCATTCTTAAATAGTTCCCACCTACCTGTTCAAAATGATGTTCCACTTTATACCATCATATCTTCTTCCAGCAGCAGAACTTGAAGAAGAGCACAGGGAAGACACACACTTCCGTTTTAGCCCCTGACATAATAATTGGACAAATTATTTTCATTCACAACCCATTGATCAGTCCTTTGTCACACACTACCGTTAGAGACAAAGAGGCTAATAAATAAAATCCTCATCTGGAGTAATGAAGCTAAAAATTCTACTACTGAGCAGTTAGGCAGGAAAAAATATTAGGGGCTAATTAGTATCTTTCATAGTCTGTTCCTTTCGAATATGCATCCTATTTTCAGTAGATAAAACACACTTGCCCTATTCCAAGGGAAATAACTCCAAATCCAATACATTCAGTGTGTCCATTACAAAGTCCAGGCTCTCTGCTTTATGATCAGTTTTCTCTACCATATCTGAAAGTGGCTGCTCATAGTCCAATAAAGAATTTTTTAAAGGCTACCTACCTAAATTTCTTACCCAGATAGTTAACATACAAAGGTAGAATTGGAACTAGATAACATTAATGAAAGCTTCCATTTGGAAACAGGAGGGAAAATACCAGTAATCACTTGTCCATAGTAGTTATTGATTCCTGCTCTTCAAAAATCAAACTCCACACCTAGCTATGGGGATATTTATTGAATAGTTCATTTGGCTCCCCCTGGTTCTCCTATTCTTTGAGAAAATTTCTTTGTCACTGTCCTCCATGGCCCCTGGCTTCACTTCCAGGAGGTTCTTCATCTTCCACGGTCACCCTTATAATGGGATGGGAGAGTATGTCCATCATGTTATTCAAAGAAAAATGTATAGACATCAATGAATTAATTAGTAAGAATAAAGTTTAGAGTAGTGAAATTCAATATCCATTTTGAAAAATTAGGAGGAATTTAAAGAAAGTATACAAAGATAATAGAGAAGGAGGCTGGAATTAGGAAAATAAAAACAAAACAATGTAGAAAGTATAAATTAAAATCAAAGATTTCTTTTTTTTCTAATGTTTATTTATTTTTGAGAGAGAGTGAGCATGAGTAGGGGAGGGGCAGAGAGAGGGGGAGACACAGAATCTGAAACAGGCTCCAGGCTCTGGGCTGTCAGCACAGAGCCCAATACAGGGCTCAAACTCACAAACCACGAGGTCATGACCTGAGCCAAAATCTGTCACTTAACTGACTGAGTCACCCAGGTGCACCCCCCCTTTTTTGAGACCAATAAAATAAATCAATCATATTAAAATGAGAAAGAGCAAAAGATAGACAAATATAGGAATTAGAAAGGCACACACAATCACAGATAAAGAAGCAATAAAATTATAAGTAAATCATACCTATAAATAAATGGCAACAAATTCTGAATTCAGGTGGATCATTTCCTTATAATAAATTACACATGCATACATATATGTATCTGTATATGTATATATACATACACCAGCTGATACTCAAGATGCAAGTGTCCTAAAATAGCACTTAACTCTATGCTTTTTCCTTGCTTTAGTTTCCTTCATCATACTTGTCATTACCAAATATCATGTTATATACTTGTTCATCTATTTTTTTTGTCTTCCAATACACAATACACACAAATTTAAGCTTCCTGAAGGCTGGTACATCATCTGTTGTGTTCACCAGTTTTTCTAGTGATTGGGCTAGTGCCTACACAGAGTAAGCATACAAGGAAATACTTATTAAATCAGTACAAAAAACATATCCTTTGTGTTTTCTCATGCATTTTTTAAAAACCTATGTTCTTTCTCACCAATGCACACATCATGTAAAATACTTAATGCATAATTTAAAAGCCTAGATTTTGCAAAGGCAACCTCCAGAATGAGACATGAAGGAAAATTGGGAATTGATTTCTTCAGTTTCCAAAAGAGGTTAAAATCATATTTTACTTGAATTGTTTTTCCCTTATATAATGTAAGTGTACTTTTCTATACAGGTTAAAAGCAAGCTGCTCCTCACCCCAGATTAGAGAATTGGGCTTATTTAAAAAAGGAAAATCCATTAAGTTAGAAAATTAGTATTATAAGGTTCACTTCTTTCCAGATAAAAATAGAACTACTATTAAAGTCTTATAGAAAGCATATTCCTAATAAGAATCTTACCAACATTGCCTTCCAAAAGAATTTAAGGAATCTACTAGACATGGCCTTCACTATAAATAACCGTTAATGTCCACCATTCAGCATTCAAATGAGTTGTTTGCAGTATCTTCTTTTAAAGAATTGTAGCACTTAACTTTCTGAAAAGAACATTACTTGAAAATAGGTTTTTTTCCTCCCCTATTACAATGTGTAAAATTTACTTTCTTTTAGAACAGCTGAAAATAGAATAAAGCAGATAGACAACCTGACAGAATATTCACTATCTATTTATACAAAGAAACTGAAAACAGTTACTATTCTTTCTAAATGAAAGATAAAGAAGATGGCTATTTCAGGCCTCATCCACCAACCATATTCTTTCTTTCTATCTCTCTCAAGTCAAGCAGGTTCCAGTGTCCAGGAGAAGTGAATAAGACCTTGTGTACTGGGGATTCTGAAGGAGAGAGATGATATGGACAAAAGTCAAGGTAAGAGCAGTAGAAAATTGAACTGAGAGTTAAAAATAATTTCTGAATCCAAAGAAAGCCTGGCTTGCACCTAGTCACAGTGATGTTTGTTTCTTAGAGGATTTTCCCCAAAGAATGAAGGAGAAGCCAGATGGACAGGTTGAGTTCTCTTTGTTATTTTGACTGAGATAGTGCCAGTTTGGGGAAAGATGAGGGATCAGAGAGTAAAGAAACAAATCACTTGCCAACAAACCACTAACCCATAAAAATAGCAACCTCTCTGCCTCTCACAATTAACTACCAGTGAAGTTAAGGCACTCCGGCCGTCAAACTAAAGACTGAGATGGAAAGTAACCCTATATCTAGAGAGAGACAAAACAGATTCTCAAATAAATCAAATTTCTAGGGTACAGATGCATTATCTTAATGCCCTCTCTCCTCACCACCTCCCCCCAAAATTTGGAAACTTGAGTTCAGCTTACATAAAATATTTAAAAAGATAAATATTTAAAACAATTTCTATTCAGCATTGTACTAGCAGACATAGCCAGTGCACTAAGGTAAGAAAAGTAAATTCATGATACAAAGAATATAAAAAATCAGAAAAAAAGACGCTGAAAAAAAAAAAAAAAAAAAAAGGAACCTAACATTATTTGCAGATAACATGACGGTGTTTTAGTAAATCAATAAAGAATCTATAGAAAAAAATTTTTAATTCACAAATAAATCTGGCAAGGTTGATGGACATAAGATCACTTAAAAAGTAATTGCATTTTGGGGCACCTGGGTGGCTCAGTCGGTTAAGCATCTGACTTCGGCTCAGGTCATGATCGCGAGGTTTGTGAGATCGAGCCCCGCGTTGGGCTCTGTGCTGACAGCTCAGAGCCTGGAGCCTGCTTCAGATTCTGTGTCTCCCTCTCTCTCTGCCCCTCCCCTGCTCATGTTCTGTCTCTCTCTCTCTGTCAAAAATAAATAAACATTAAAAAAAAAGTAATTGCATTTCTATGTACCATCAGCAAACATTACAAAATAAATTTTTAAATGATACTACTTATATCAGCATCAAAAATAAAATATGTCCATAGATTATACAACACCAAGAGTGAATCCTAAAGTAAATTATGGACTTTAGATATACCATTCTGAAGAAGAAATGCACCACTCTAATGCAGCATGTTGATAGTGGGGGAGGCTGTGCATGGGAATGGGAAGGCAAGGACTACATGAGAATCTTGTGTACTTTCTGCACAACTCTTCCATAAACCTAAAACTGCCCTAAAAAATATTGTTTTAAAAAATTAAATACATAGAACGATGTTTGTTCAATTTAATATCCATATAAAAGATAATACTTGATCCTTTACCTATTCTCACATATACAAAAATTAGTTCCAAGTGGAGTGTACTTGTAAAGAGTCAATAGGAGGAAATAATAACTTCTCTATATTAAAATGTAAGAGGATACCTTTTTAAATAGAAGCAGAAAAGGGCTTTTTAAATAGGGGGGGAAAGCATTAACTATGAAGGAAAAGATAAGTGTGCTATAAGTGACAAAGGACTAGCATCTAAAATATATAACTTTACAAAAAAATAAAAAGAAAAGCCAGGGGTACTGGGTGGCTCAATTGGTTAAGCGTCCGACTCTTGATCTTGGCTCAGGTCATGATCTCACAGTTCCTGAGATCGAGCCCCACCTCAGGCTCTTCAACAGCATGGAGCCTGCTTGAGATTCTTTCTCCCTCTCTCCCTCTGCCCCGCCCCTGCTGGTGTGCTCTCTCTGTCTCTCTCTCTCTCTTCAAATAAATAAACAAACATTTAAAATTAAAAGAAAACCCAAAAAGGAAAATGAGCGAGAAACTTGAAATGCAATATATGATAGGCAGTAAGTACATGAGATTAGACATCAGGGAAATTCAAATTAAAATCTAAACGAGATACAAGTCCTCAAAGGCTAGTAGGAGTAAATTTAAAAAGTTTGATAATACCAAGTATGGACAAGGTTGTAAAGCAATAGAAACCTTCATACTCTACTGGTAGGAATATAAATTGGTACAAGCTGATGAGAGACCATAAGGCCAGCTGAGGGCAAAGCACAAGCTAGTACAACTACCCACCCCCATCCCCCAGGTGGGATATGTGTGATACTCCTCATGCATTCCTGACTGCCCAAGAAAAAATAAAGGAAAGAAAACAAATGGTTAACTGATAGAGCTCACAGTCATAAAGGACAGGAGTCTCCCTCAGTTTACACATGTCTTAGTAAATTATAAGAAAAAGGCAATCGTATCAATAGCCTAATCTCCAGAAACCTATGGACTCAGTTTCCTAGAGCCCTAATATCACTCTCTCCTCCATAGTGATGTGGAAAACAAAGGCAAGAAGGAAATGGCAGGTAAAATGGAATTTTTTTATAAGCTGCAGCCCATTGATAAACACTTGAGGCAAATACAGAGTATAACACTTCTCCAACAACTCCCTATTGTCATAATGTTAATGCCTTACTACAGGGAAAATAACCTTAGCTTGACAATAGCAAGGCCTCAGGTATCTTATGAGTCCTCTTTAGCATATTAACATCCTTCTGGAGGCCTCCCTTTAGCCTTTCCCTTCCCCAACTCCATAGTATATAACCAATCACTCTTTACAACCCCAGTGCAGCTCTTTCTGCCCATGGGTCCTGTCCCCGTGCTTTAATAGAATCACTTTTTTGCACCAAAGATGTCTTTAAGAATTCTTTCTTGGCTGTCAGCCTTAAACACCACCATCACTCCAAAACCTCATCACAAACCACATTAGAAAACTGGTAGTATGTACTAAAGTTGAACGTAGGCATCCCCTATAACACTGGTATCCCACTACTAAGAGTAAAGTGCGATTAGCCTGACCATAAATCAAAATGCTCATCATGCCTTAACAGATGTTAAAATTAATATAATCAAATTATGTACTACCGGCATGAGGATATGCCAATAAATCAGTGAAACAAAATAAAAATCCAGAAACACTACCCCAGAAATAGTATTTTAATTCAGTAAGAAAGAAGAAAGGTTATTTAATCAGTGGTGTTGGCAAATTGGCTTTTCCCCCTAGAACTCCAAATCACAGCATTTGAAAACAAAATTAAAAATTTAAGTGTAAAATGAATAAAAGTATTAGAAGGAAACTTAAAAGGCTGTACAGTATTTAAAATCTAGTGTTTGAGAAGACTTTTATAAAACCAATATAGGAAATAGATTTTTTGCAACTTGATACTAACATATCAAAAATCAAAATCAAAGAGGTGAGAAAGTGGTGTATGATTAAAAGAGCGGACCTAGGCCGGCTGACTTCATTTTGTTCTGTGTCCTCCATCTTGAGTGACTTGTCCCCAACATGGCCCCCTTTCCGGGAAAACCTCAGAAAGAAATTCCCGCTCAAACCTCAGACCACGCCTCCTCCCCTTGAGTAACTTTCCGCTCACCTGTTCAAACTTCCCATTCAAACCATGCCTGGCAACCTGCGCAACAGGACTCTGACCCTTCCCCAGCCAATCGGCTAAGGCCATGACCATCATCCCACCAACTGCCCCTAGATCCCTATAAAACGTTTGTGCTTTTGAAACTCGCTCTCTCTCAGGCATCTCACCGCCGCATTGGTGCAGGTAGGGGATTGAGCTGGAGCTAGCTCGAATAAAGGCTCTTTGCTTTTGCATCGGACTCGGCTCCCTGGTGGTCTTTGGGGGTCATGAATTTTGAGCATTTTGATTAGTCAGGGTTCCTCCAGGGCAGCACTGTTTGAAACAGAACTAACATTGAGTTCTCTCCTTGGTGAGCAGAGACTGCATGAGGTGGTGTTATGGAAACTGGTCTGGATCACCTGGCAGAAGAACCTAGCGGCACTCGGAGAGCTTGGAAGGCAAGAGGTTTATTTTACACTGGTGGGCTCAGAGGAGGTCATTCTCCAGAGGTCTGAACCTAGAGCAGCAACAGAGGGGACAATTTATAGGCTGTTACTTCCGCATTCCTCATTAGTAGTAATTTGGCACCTGAGGCAAGCAGGGTGGGAACAAAAACCCGGAAGGGAAGTCTTCAGGCAGGGACTGAATTCCCTTATCAGTCCTGTTGGCCATCATATAACAGATTTTTCCCTGACAGTGGAGTGGTTACAGAAAGACAACTTTATTTGCAAAAAATAAGGAGATCACGGGGAATAACTTCCAAAATGGTAACTTTTCGAGCAGAGGTAAGCAGGGCTATTATTTTTAATGTAGGGTTTAGGATAAATATTCAGAAAGGGGAACTTTGTCATCACATGTAAAGGCTGGCGTAAGGTTTCGCAGGAGTACTTAAAACACAAGCCTATATTTGCATCCTATGTTATGTTTATGAGGTTTGCACTCCTCCTAGGATGGAGATTTTAACATCATAATGTAACTGTCTTAACTGTGGGACAAGGGGACAGGGCTATGTACATGCTCAGAGAGTTCATACAAACTGGATGAGGTCTTGGACTCCTTCATCCCCACTAAGGGATACAAGGTCTTGCTTACTTTTGAAAGAGCACTGGGGACTTTTACCACTGATTTATTGTCGGTGGTTAGGCTATTTCCAGGCCTGGTAGAGACTATTACTTTTTGCGTTCCTTTTTATTCCCTTAAAATCCTTAACTACTGAGATTTTTGTATTTCTTTGTAATTGTGACACCCACCTAGGAAGTTCTGCCAGAGCGTGCTTGGGCCAGTAGAGCAGAGTAAGGCACAGACCATAGAAAATAGCTGGGGGCCTAAAATGACTTTCCTTGTGTCAGAAATGCTATGTCTGGGGGCACCTTGGTGGCTCAGTCAGTTAAGGGTCTAACTTTGGCTCAGGTCATGATCTCATGGTTTATTTAGTTGAAGCCTTAAATCCATTTATCTGCTGGAAACATGGAACCTGCTTCAGATTATCCATCTCTCCCCTTCTCTCTCTGCCCCTCTCCCTCCCTCCATTCCTCCCTCCCTCTCTCTTTCTTCCTCTCTCTCTCTCTCAAAAATAAATATTTAAACGTTTCTTTAAAAAAGAAAAGAAAAGAAAAGCTATATCTGTCTCTTTTTCTTTGGATCCCTAGAAAAAGTGGTTTTTCAGCTTACATATTGACATCTTTGTTGTGGGAGCCTGTCTTGTACAGGGTTTTCAGAAGCATCCCTGGTCTCTACCCACTATATGCCAGTAGGACTTTCCACTCCTGTGAGCCGTAACAATAAAAATGTCTGTGATCACTGCCAAATGTGTGTCACTGTGGTAAATTCATGTCATGGGATATTATCTAAACCCCAAAAGAATGCATTAGATTACCTGATCATTTTCAGCTGGTTCAGATGGATTATCACAGTATAGAAGTAATGTAATATGAGATAAAATGCAGAAAAATGTGTATAATATAATCTTACTTTTGTACCCAAAAGGAAAATATATATATATTGGCTTTGTATGTGTGTTGTTTTTCATCCTTTATGTTTATATTTTTTAAAAATACATACGGTAACTACTGAATTCTTAGTTTTTAAAACCTAAAGTATAAGATATCACCTTGAAGTTTGGGTTGTTTTTTTTTTAAGTCCAATTTTGAATAAGTAAATTCAACAGAAAGTTGATGATGAAATACTAGAAAGATTCTTTACTCAGTTTTTGCCACTGAACTACCATCTGTATTCTGCAAAAGTATGTTATATCATAAAGTGTCCGCAGTGGTCCCAATTTCATGAAATTGTGTTCCTTTAAAGGGTTTTTTTTTTTTTTTTTTCAACGTTTATTTATTTTTGGGACAGAGAGAGACAGAGCATGAACGGGGGAGGGGCAGAGAGAGAGGGAGACACAGAATCGGAAACAGGCTCCAGGCTCCGAGCCATCAGCCCAGAGCCTGACGCGGGGCTCGAACTCACGGACCGTGAGATCGTGACCTGGCTGAAGTCGGACGCTTAACCGACTGCGCCACCCAGGCGCCCCATGAAATTGTGTTCCTTTAAAACAAAACATATTTAGCTACTAGGTGTTTTAATATTCTAAAACTAATTTTATAAATAAATTCACTATTTAGGGAACACATCTCTTTTGTCAACTCATAATCCCCATTTTGAACCAGAAATAATGATTACCTGTGATCATTTTAAGTATTTGTCAAATTTCTGTAGGAAGATATCAAAGACGCCAAATATTACCTGTGAACAATTTCTTAAGAAAAAAAGAAAGAAAGAAAAAGAAGAGAAGAAAGAAGAAAAGGAAAATAACAGAGGAAATTTTTTAACCAGTAGAGAATTAAATAAGCAAAGGTAAAAATTAATTCATTCAACAACTTGAATGTAGATTATGCCAGGTAGAAAGTTGGCAGATTTGAGTCCAGAGGCAATTGCTTTGAAATCAGATTGTTCCAATGGGGCCACACTCAAGTTCATGAAACTACAAAGTCAGCCAGTAACACACTCCTTACACTCCTTCAACATTTCTAATCCAAGTTCTTTCTTCCATACTGTAAGATTCAGAACTCTTGAGATTCAAAGAGAATATACAAAGTTCTTTTGTAGAAGAAAATAAGGGCTTTATAGATGCTGCCTGCCATATCCATGACAAAGTGAGTTGTCCCTTTGTTCAGGTAGTGACATTAATTTGGGTTTTAGAATCATAAA
Source organism: Puma concolor (assembly GCF_028749965.1). Lineage (NCBI taxonomy): Eukaryota > Metazoa > Chordata > Mammalia > Carnivora > Felidae > Puma > Puma concolor. The sequence goes on along the minus strand of NC_141673.1, from coordinate 37,346,027 downwards.
AGAGTGACAACTTTGCCCCTTCCCATCTGATGGCTAAAGTTGCTAAGGCACTAATTAGACTACAACAAAATATGAATATATGAGAATGAGAGTCTCACGAGATGGTAAGTATCACTCATCTGGATTTGGTAAATTCTATCTCTGTAATAAATGACACATGGGTCACATGGACCTGAACCATAATAGCTGAACCATAATAGCTCAGAGTCCCACAGAAATGCCTTGACTGAATTCCCTCTTGCTCCCTCCTCTGATTTAATGTTCTGTCCTCAACCTTTATTAAGAGGTAAAATAAAAACTATTTCAACAGTGGTTTTATTCCTTTGGTAAAAACAAAAATGAAGACATCAAATGTAGAGGTTGCCCCTTATACATAGACCTCCATGATGTATGTCTCACTAAATATATTTACAAGAAATAATTTGCCCCTGTAGAGAAATTTTTATGTCTTTTGTATCAGACATGAATATTACTTAGCTCAGTATGTTTCTTTTTTTGCCTTAGCTGCCAGGAAACTAAGCCAAATTGTGTGCCCGGCAGTAGTAATGAGGTCATCTGAGAAATCTGGTGACATAAACTCCTTATGCTTCTCTAAGCTGGTGTCTCTTCCTTTTTATTCTGTTATTGAATTTAAAATAATTTAAAACTCTGTATTTCATGTCTAAATCATTTGAAAATAGGTGAAATCGGGGTGCCCAGCTAGCTCAGTCGGTTAAGTGTCTGACTTCAGCTCAGGTAATGATCTCTCGGTTTATGAGTGGGGGTCCTGTGTCTGGCTCTGTGCTGACAGCTCAGAGCCTGGAGCCCTCTTTGGATTCTGTGTCTCCCTCTCTCTCTGCTCCTCCCCCCCCCTCTCTCTCTCTAAATAAATAAACATCAAAAAATTTTTTGAAAATAGGTGGAATTGAAATAAGAACATAAAAACATAATTTTAAAGAACTATAATCAGACATTATATCTTTCCATAAACATAAACTGCAGATGGAATGTGATCTATCATTTAAAATTTTCCTGATGTACTTCAGCTATACATCTCAGATCTTTTTATTCATATTGGTCATATATCCATTCTTTCAGAAATATTTAATGAGTACCAACAATAGGCCAATTTTTTTTTATTTTTTAATTTTTTTTAAATTTTTTTTTTCAACGTTTATTTTTTTTGGGACAGAGAGAGACAGAGCATGAACGGGGGAGGGGCAGAGAGAGAGGAAGACACAGAATCGGAAACAGGCTCCAGGCTCTGAGCCATCAGCCCAGAGCCTGACGCGGGGCTCGAACTCACGGACCGCGAGATCGTGACCTGGCTGAAGTCGGACGCTTAACCGACTGCGCCACCCAGGCGCCCCAACAGTAGGCCAATTTTAAAAAGACTGTGCTAGGTAAGGTTGCCTAGGTGGCTCAGTCAGTTAAGCATCTGACTTCAGCTCAGGTCATGATCTCACATCTCATGAGCTCAAGCCCTGCATCGGGCTCAGTGCTGACATGACAGCTTAAGCCTGGAGCCTGCTCAGATTCTGTGTCTCGATCTCTCTCTGCCCCTCCCCTGCTTGTGTTCTGTCTGTCTCTCTCTCAAAAATAAATAAACATTTGGGATACCTGGGTGGCTCAGTTGGTTAAGCGTCCAACTTTAGCTCAGGTCATGATCTCATGGTTTGTGAGTTCGAGCCCCACATGGGGTTCTATGCTGACAGCTTGGGGCCTGGAGCCTGCTTTGGATTCTGTGTCTCATTCTCTCTCTGCCCCTCCCCTACTTGTGCTCTGTCTCTCAAAAATAAATAAATGTAATAAATAAATAAATAAACATTAAAAAATAATAAAATAAAAAGACTGTGCTAGATACTGTGGTAAGAAAATAAAATATAAAGATACCATTTAATCCCTTAAACTAAAAATCTAGTTGGAGAAATGGCAACCTAAAATTTAAATAATATCAAAGTCTACAACTATCAGACAATCCAAGGCATTCCAGGAAATGAGAGCATTAATTCAATTTCTCTGCATGGGGTCATTAATGCCTAGTCCCCATGAAAATATATACCTGACACTGTAATTTATCCTGTAATCAACAAATTATGGTATGACTGACTTGTGGCTTTATCTTTTCTGTATATTTTAGAACTGTTCTCATGATAGAGCCATTTAGGCTTAGATTACTAGCCTTATTAACCTGGCTTGAATTAAAAGCTTTTCTGATAAAAAATAAGTTACTAATTGTAAAAAGAAAAACCAGGGCAGAATAAACAAACCAAATGGATTGGTAAGTGGCCACTCAAAGTGAGGAAAGAATAATATGAGTCACTGACTCTCAGTGAGGGAGAATACAGATTGAATAGTGTTTACTCTACCATACAGTGATTTGTTGAGGCTTATAGCAAATCACGTCAATACCAGCGAGCATATAACAGGATATACCTATGTATGATGATATATGATGATATGTCATCATAGTTTATTAGTTTGAATCCCTTTCTTCTGCCACTAGAAAACATGAGGGTAGAATTTTTCCCCACCTCACTCATCCTTTGATAGTTATAATAAATGTTGTTCATGGAAAGAATTGCATGCTAAATGATTGATACAAACCGTGAATCAGTGGGGAAGAAAAAAGGGTCCTCTGACTCAGAGGAGTATTGTCTTAGGACTAACTGCCTCCATCTAGACAAGGATTTGAGAGCAAGTAGTGCCTTTAGGAAGCAATCGCAAGAAGCACTAGATAGGAGGTAGAGAAATGAGATGAAGAAAAGAGGGAAGTCAATACAGGTATGTTATCCAGGAGGTTCCTATAGCAGATTACCACCACAAGCAACTGGGGAACTCTGAGGACACTAGGCTATAACGCAGAATTATTCCTCTTGAGAGATGAGAAAGGTGAAGTGTTTATCCTCCAACAGCTATCCCACAATGGTTGAAGGTAGGTTCTTTGAATATTAGTCACCACCTGTTCCAGGACTTCATTCCCGCCTAGTTTGCACTGAGAGAGAGGCCTCTGTCAGGGAGTTGAATGTACTTGAACTAAGATGCAGTTAGGCATGTACTGAAATGATGACTACAAGGAAGGTATGGGTGAGGCATCAACATTGTCAACCAAAACTGTTAATGAAACAGAGGAGCTAAAAATTGCAGTGTAACTAACTATTTAATTTGAATCTAGCTGAAACATGGGTAGGATTCAAATAGACAAAAAAAAAAAAAAAAAGGAAAGCAAGAGTCATAATACAAGTAGGACATATTTAGGACATCAGAGAGAAAACCAAACCTAATGGAAAACTGGTTAGAATGAGATGTGGGGGAAAAAAAAAGAAAGAAAGAAAGAAAAGAATGAGATTTAAAGATCCAGCAGTTTCAAATTGCAGGGGTCTTAAAGGTCACCAAAGACTTTGGACTTTATCCTGTAAACAACAGGAACTCTGGAAGATTTTGAGTACTAGAATAATATGAACAAAGTTTAACAAAAATTAATTTGTGAGCTATAGGTAGGAAGAAATGAGATATTTTAATCTGGAAGTGTTGATGTAGTGATATTATAAGTCAGGTTTGAGGAGCCTGTCTAGAATGGTGGAATTAGGGCAGGAAACAACAAAATGGTAACTAGCAAATAATGGATTATATGAACACAATAAAGGAGGAGCCTAAGACTGCCAGAGTTCAAATCAGTAGGCCATGATGTATGTGCTTTCTTAAACTAGTCCTAAATTTTAGAAGTAATTAAACAGCTTTCACTTTGGATATAGTTTTTTAGAAATTTATTAAAAATATGCAAATTCCTGGTTCTGATATCATTTCAAAAGTTAAAATGTGATTTTCACAAATCTAACATTATGATTCTGGTCATTCACAATAATGACATAATGATTAAGAAAGTTGGTTATGAAATATTTTTATACATTTATTTATTCTTCTGTACTTTTAGTCTATATATTCCTAGTAAGGATTCTTATGATGTATCTTATTTTTAATATTTTTATTATGTTAATTTATTTTGAGAGAGAGAGAGCGAGAGTAGGGGAGGAGCAGAGAGAGTGTCAGAGAGAGAGAATTCTAAGCAGGCTCCACACTGTCAGTGCAGAGCCTAATGTGGAACTCGAACTCACAAACTGTGAGATCATGACCTGAGCTGAAGTCCAGTTGTATGCTTAACTAACTAAGCCACCCAGATGCCCCAAGGTGTGTCCTATTTTTAGTCAAATTATCTTGGAATTCTTAAAGATTATAAAACTCCTTATATTTACCTTTTTTTTAAATTGAGAGAACTTTGTCTCCCCCTGCTATTACAGCAAGAAACATTAAATACCTGCACTGCGGCAGCTCTATGCTAAGCTATAGGGTCATAAAAAGGAGTGGCAGGTGGCCCCATGATGACCATTTTAAATAATGGAGGGATAGCAAGTGTCTGGTTACCTAGTGCTAAAAAAAAAAATAAAAAAAAAAAAAAAACTCACTCTCAAACTTATTGGCTCAAAACGTTTATTTGGCTCATGAAACTGCAATTGGGTCAAGATTAGCAAAATCTGGCTCCATAACTGGCCAACTCAAAGATTAGAAGCTAACAAGTATCAAGGCCCCATCACTCAATGATAGTGGTTAATGTTCAGTGTCACACCATCACATTGGTCATTGAATTGGCCATAGCGGGAGCATGGAAATCAGCAAATTCTACCAATCAGGGTTAGTTACTTGTTGCTTGATTGATTGATTGACTGATAGATTGGAGAGCTTGTTGTTAAACATTTAAACACCCCCACTGATTGAAAAAAAAAAATTAAAAAAAAAATAAATAAACACCCCCACTGAATAGCTGGAACCAACTATTTAAAAATAGCAACTAAAAATTCTAGGATGCAAAATTGTGAATAGCAAATGCACTATTGAATTTTTCAAATGTTGTTTAGAATTGAGCAAAACAAGTTATTCTGGCTTTCCAAAATGCTCTTTAAAAACCATCTCTTATACGCAAGTGTTATTGTATGTGTATATTTTTACATTTTATGTGTAAATACGAAATATGCATTTACACAAAGTATGTATTGTCCACTTTCCCCTTTTTCCTAGGCATGCCAAGAAGTGAAACCAATAGTTTTTGGTAAACTTACCTCATCTGTCTCTAGATATCTAGCAATCATCATTTGGCTCTGGTTTTTGTTTTCAATATTGCTGTAAATTTTCATTTTTATGTCTATCTTTATAGGTTTTTGTTGAGAAGTGGGGGAAAGCTGCACTGGAGACTTCTAGCTGGATCACATTTCAAATGTCATATAACAAGCAAGGCCTTTTGCATCTCTTAAATCTAAGGAAAACTTGAATAAAGCAAGTATGCTAAATTTTAATTTAGGTTTATATTTGCATTCGTGAGTTTTGTCTGTGTGTGCACAGAATTTTTTGGTGCCAATCGACTGTATCACAAAAATGAATATTTTAGGGCAAATACAGGATCATGCTGCTAAACTCCTTTCCATGGTGAAGGTAAGAGATTGAGTGAGCCTGCTCTGCTGTATTATTACATCATGGACTGTTAGCCAGCAGTTCACACTACAGCATTGAGGTGTGGTAATATTTTGTGTGCATGCAGGGTACAGAGCTGACACATTCACACCTCTCCCTTGAATGTACTAGTGAGTCTTTCAGGTAGTAACAGATAGCATGTCTCTTCTATACTTTACATGTATTAGCACATTTAATCCTCACAATGACTCTCTCAGGAAGGTGCTGTTATCCTCATTGATAAGAAAATTGAAACAAAGAAATGAAAATAGGTTTGCCCAAGGTCACACAAAGAGAAAATAGCAGAATCAAATGTAGATTGCAGGCAGTCTCTCTCCAGAGCCCTTTCTGAACCCATCTTTCCCTCTGCCTGAGCAAATGAGGTCTAACCCAGAGGATGGTATTTGATGAAACTCATTTTGGATGTTCTGATATGGCTGACGTCTCCATTTACAATGGGGAAAAATGTTGAAATTTGTGCATTCCATGTGACTATTATTGAGAGAGAAGCAAACTCGGAAATTGTAATCTCTCCTTTCTTGTATAAATAATTTTGAGCTTTGCCAAGTTTACAGTGTTTAAATAGTCCCAGAGTTTGTTTCTTTTTCATCATTCCCCTTTGAATTTTCCAAGGATAGTCACATGTTTGACAAGTTCAAGATTTTTTTATCTGAGACCTAGTCACCATTGTAATTTCCTCCAGCTCATGGATTCTGAAATCTATAAACATGCAGAAATCTTTTCTCATTCATTCCCTGAGATCTACAGGGGTAAGAATGTTGAACCTGGCAGAATGACAAAGGAGAAGATCCTTAAAGGCCACAGCAAGTAACTTTTAAATATAAAATCTATTTCCTTAATCACTTTTTCTCCTCTTTAAAGGTTAGGAAATTGCTTCTGTTGGATTACCTATTTAGTAGTTATAATATCCTAAGTATATATTGATTTTGTTTCTAAAATGATATATTATGGAATACTTCCCAGAGTTTGTAACATTAAATTTATACTCATCTATTTTCTAAATCTTATTTTTTTAAAGGAGCTGAAATGAAATTAGGGTAGAGTCACATTGTTACAAGTTTGCATATACCTAGCACCTCGATTGGTAAGTCTTGTGCTGCCTTTTACTTATTTATATCTTTTTTCCTTACGAGGTAACATTTCATGTTACTCAACAACCATTCACTGGCAAATACCATGTGCCAGGTACTGTGCTTAGAATTGAGATAAGAGGATGAATAGAACCCATGCCCTACTCCACAGACTTCATATTTTCATGGAAGCTACAGATAAGTAAGTATATATAAGTATAATATCCTATTTTGGGTACTGTAATCATACCCAGAATAATGCTTCCCCAAGGATAACCATGTCCTAATGCCAGAAACTGTAACTATGTTTGGTCACCTGGCAAAGACAAATCAAGGATGCAAATGGAAGAAGCTTGCAAATAAACTGATCTTAAAGCAGGGAGAGGACCCTGGATTATCCAGGTGGGACCAATGTAATCATAAGAGCCCTTAAAAGTGAAAGAAGAAAGTGAAAGAGGAGAGTCGCTCAGAAGTAGTCATTCTGACTAAGGAACAAAACTATGGAGAGATTCAAAGGTGGAGGAAAGGCCTCAATCCAAGGAATTTGGGCAGCTTCTAGAAGCTGCAAAGATCCAGGAAACATATTTTCCCCTAGAGCTTCTGGAAAGGAACATAGCCCTGAAGACACCTTGATTTTAGCCCATTGAGATCAGTGTTGATCTTCTATCCTACAGAACCATAAAATAATAAATTTGTGTTGTTTAAACTACTAAATTTGTGATAATTTGCTGTAGCAGCAACAGAAAATTAATACACCAATAAAAATTATAGAGGGGCACCTGAGTGGCTCAGTCAGTTAAGCGTCTGACTTCAGCTCTCAGGTCATGATCTCACAGTTTGTGAGTTTGAGCCCCACATCGGTCTCTGTGCTGACAGCTCAGAGCCTGCAGCTTGCTTTGGAATCTGTGTCTCCCTGAATCTCTGCCCCTCCCCTGTTCTCTCTCTCTCTCTTTCTCTCTCAAAAATAAATAAAACATTTTTTTTTTTTAAAGTATAGAAACAGGAATAACTCATATAATGCTAACAGAACCCAGACGGGAGATCTTAGCCTGGAATGAAAAAAATAAATGCCCTCCTCCCCTCAAAAGAAATGTGATAAAGATCAGTTTTCACATTGTTCCTCTCCCTGGTCTTCAAAATATCTAAATGGTTAAGGACACAGAATGAAACACTTGATACTTCCCTGAAGGTCCTTGTTGGATTGTTACACATTTAAGAACAAACAGAAGAGCCAAAGCTCTATTTTTTTTTTTAATTTTTTTTTTCTTTTTCAACGTTTTTATTTATTTTTGGGACAGAGAGAGACAGAGCATGAACGGGGGAGGGGCAGAGAGAGAGGGAGACACAGAATCGGAAACAGGCTCCAGGCTCCGAGCCATCAGCCCAGAGCCTGACGCGGGGCTCGAACTCACGGACCGGGAGATCGTGACCTGGCTGAAGTCGGACGCTTAACCGACTGCGCCACCCAGGCGCCCCAGCTCTATTCTTTTCAAATCCTCCTTTTGAGATATAATGGTAATGTATATCAGGAAATAGAGTCCAATGGTGGAAAGCAGTTTCAGCCATAAAAGAATGGAAAAGGTTTTTTTCCTTTTGAGATATAATGGTAATGTATATCAGGAAATAGAGTCCAATGGTGGAAAGCAGTTTCAGCCATAAAAGAATGGAAAAGGTTTTTTTCTTTCCATTCAGTTAAATATGAAAATCTAGCATCTAGTTTGACATTTTAATGTTCTATATAGTATAGATATATGACTTTGTGTAATTTTTGAGTATACATTCTTTGAACTTTGGAAAAACACTAAATTTCAGAGTTGCCAATTCAAGGCACATAGACAGAAGTATACATGGCACAAATCTAATCAAAGTCCTCAAAAAATTAAAGATAGCAAAAGTAGTATTGTGACAGCTAGCCTATAGGGATACATGCACTCAGTGAGTTAAAGATTATGTGTGAATATTACTGAGAAAGTAAAATGCAATCGTGTCTACTGTTGGTGCACACCACAGTGATGCAGTAACTTTTTTTTATATTTAAAAAAATCACATCTATGGGAGATCAAGTATAGTAAAGTTTTTTATAACTACATGAAAAATAATGGTAAAGCAGGTATCTCTTTGTCTCTGTCTCTGTCTCTCTCTGTCTCTGTCTCTCTCTCTCTCTCAAGCACTTAAATAAAAGACACTATTTGAAGAAACAAAAGGAGTAATTTTTCTGCATGACCCTCTCAGCAACTCAGAGAAAACACCCCAGAATGACTTCCAGATGTTAGTCTATAAAATTCAGACAGGCTTGATCTAGGTGTCTACTATAGGAAAACTATGGGAATCTTAGTGTGAATAAAAAGAAAAGAGGAAGCTAAGAGATTGCTAGAGAATTAATGGTGACAGCTACATTTTTATAAGCAGGTGTGGTCACCTCTCAAGAAGAGCTATTTAGGGGGTCCTGTGACTAAGATCTAAAGATTTCGGGGCGCCTGGGTGGCGCAGTCGGTTAAGCGCCCGACTTCAGCCAGGTAACGATCTCGCGGTCCGTGAGTTCGAGCCCCGCGTCAGGCTCTGGGCGGATGGCTCGGAGCCTGGAGCCTGTTTCCGATTCTGTGTCTCCCTCTCTCTCTGCCCCTCCCCCCTTCATGCTCTGTCTCTCTCTGTCCCCAAAATAAATAAACGTTGAAAAAAAAAATTTAAAAAAATAAATAAATAAAAAAATAAAGATTTCTCCACTAATTGGCAGTGGAATTACCATCTCTTCTACTAGAGGAGTATGACTTTGAAGACCATGACCTCAGGGACTCTTCACCAATAAAATCTTCAGCATCAAGCAAATAATTCCTGGCACATAAGAGATATTTAATCAATGTTTGTTGAATAAGTCAAATGATTATTTTTGAACTTTTGAAAAAAATATTTTAAGACATAGTAAATTTTCTTAAAATAATAGGTGAAAATAACAGGATTCAGACACTCTGTGTTCCCAAATTAGTACAAATACATGGCAAAGAAATTAGAAGGAAAGCTCAAGATATTAACAGCAAATATTTCTGAGGGGTGGGCTAATGAGTCCTTTGTAGTGTTCCTTTCATACTTTTTCTTTCTTTTCCAAAATCTTGAAAATAAGTATGCATTACTTTTATAACCTGGAAATTCTAAGCCATGTGGCTTTACCTCAAAGGAAACATATACCTTAGTCTTAGAACTTCATATTTTCACTTTGGATTTTCCACCTTTACCTGGTTTGGAGCACATTTTCTGTATAGGGAACTGGAAACTACTAGATTTTATAAGATGATATAAATAATCTCTTTCCTATCCTATTTTTTTCCTATCTAGTTCTGAACTAATACCAAAACACAGATTCCTACAGACTCAAGTCACTGTTTATAATGGCTCTACAATCAAGCAAAAAAACTTCTCCCCTGTGGTTTGAAGTAATTTAAAGAGCAATTGTCCTGATAAGGCATTCATTCCACCATTCACTCACTCATTCAATCATGGATTTATAGACATAAAATAATACATCTTCAGTTCTCAGTGTGACGATTCTATGGCTGAAAGACTATTCCATTTCATCACTAGTCTGGGTTCCCATGTATATCTGGTCCTGGATCTTACTAATACTAATACTGGCTAATACTTCTACTTACTATATTGGTCATGAGTATTATCTTTGGAGTTACACCATCTCTGTTTTTCAATTCCTGTCTCTGATTCTTACTAGCTCTGTGCCTTTGGGAAAGTTATTCAATCCTGCTAAACCTCACTTCCCTTCTCTGTAAAACGGAGCTAATCACACCTACCTGATAGCATTCAGTGACATGATTCATGAAAAGTTCTTAGCTCACTGCTTAGTACCTGTATTTCCCATTGCTGCTATAACAAACTTCCACAAATTTGGTAACTTAAAACACTGAAAGTTATTTTCTCATAAATCTGGAGGTCAGAAATTCAAAAGCCAGTTTCAGTGGGCCAAAATTCAGGTGTCAGCAGGACTGTGTTCCCTCTGGAGGCTCTAGGGGAGAATATGTTCCTTTCTTCTACCTTTTGTCTTTCTTCTTCTTCCATTCCTTGCCTTGTGGCTGCATCATTCCAATCTGTACCTCTTTAATCACATTCCTTCACCTCTTCTGTCTGAAATATCCCTCTGCCTCTCCATTATAAAGACACTTGGGATTGACTGCAGTTAACATCCCTATATAATGCAAAATAATCTCCCCATCTCAAAATCCTTAATTTAATTGTACCTGGAAAGTTTTTTGCCATATAAGGTAACATTTGCACATTCCAGGGATTAGGACAGGTACATTTTAGGGAGCCATTACTCAAGCCAACTATAGGACTCTAGTTAATAATTAGGTTCAATAAATGTTAGTTATTATCTACATTATGGATTTTGGATTACCTTCTTGCTTTTCATGAGTTTCCTTATTGGTCATATGAGAATAACTATGTAATAGCACCTACCCCACTCCCCCAATTATGATATAAAAGATAATAATAATTTCTTAATAGATGTATTTTTCTTTTCCCTTCCTTAAACAGGGACTTGTTGAGGGTATGGAACAGCAGTGAAGTCTAAATTGGTACAACCACTTTGAAAACCTGTGGGCAGGATTTACAAACACCAACGATTCCACTATACATCCATTAGAAATGTGTACATATATTCACCAAAAGACAGGTACTAGAATGCTCAGAGCAATACTTCAAAACAGCCCCAAACTGAAAATGAGCTAAATGTCCACCATGTGTTTACCAATTGAGTTGATAAAGTAAGGTGTTTTCATAAAATAGAATACAGAGGTGGAAATAAACATTCTACAACCATATACAGCAATATGAATGAGTGTCTCAAACATTAACAAAAGAAACCAGACACACAAAAAGTACATACAATAATTCCATATCTAAAATACATAATCAAGTGAAACTAATCAATACTGTTAAAAGTCATGATAATGGTTACTTTTGGAGTACTGACTGGAAGGGAGCAAATAGGGGCTTTCCAAGATGCTTCAATGTTCTGTATTTTCATCTGAACAGTTGTGTTTAGCTTGCAAAAATTAATCAATCCATGTAGTTATATATGCCCTTTACTGTAGCATACAGTACTTTAATTAAAAGTTAAAATTGAAAATAAATTCTTCAGGAGTTCCCTGCTTTCCATACTTTAAGTCTAAATTGTTTAGGTTGGCACAGAAGACCAACTCAATCTCACCCCACCCCATTCTGTTTCCCCAGCCTCATTGCCTGTCATTTCCCCCACCCTATCACAGACGTGTAGGTACCAGTCCCTAAAACAAGTCACAACCCTCCATGTCCCCATTGCACTTGTACTTTCTGTTCCCTTTTCTTAGATGCCATTTTTCCCTTCTCTTGCTTAATACTACTCATTTTTAGGTCCCAGCTCAAATTCTACTTTGTCTTTTTAAAAACCTTGTCTGACTCTATGCACGTTGTACATAAATCTACCATATAACACTTTATCTCATGATATTTAAATTATTTATGAGTTTACACCTCTATATAGGAACTGTCATTAACACTCCAAGGTGGGTTAGGCAATCAATCCTCTTTTGTCTTTCAAAGCCCCCTCGTGGATCTTTCTATTATAACACATACTGTACTAGAGTCATTTCTTTTTTTTTAAATTTTTTTTTTTTCAACGTTTATTTATTTTTGGGACAGAGAGAGACAGAGCATGAATGGGGGAGGGGCAGAGAGAGAGGGAGACACAGAATCGGAAACAGGCTCCAGGCTCCGAGCCATCCGCCCAGAGCCTGACGCGGGGCTCGAACTCACGGACCGCGAGATCGTGACCTGGCTGAAGTCGGACGCTTAACCGACTGCGCCACCCAGGCGCCCCATAGAGTCATTTCTTTATGCACCTGTCTTGCCCTTATAGGATTTAGGTTTCTTGACAGCAAAGACTTCCTTATCTTCATGTCACCTGAAACTAGGTGTTAAACACTATTTTTTAGACTAAACTCAACTACTTTTTCTACTATATTGTGAGCTATGGAGCAAAGGAATTGGATTAGTCATTATTGAAACAGTTACTCTCCTAATACTTGATAGTAGTAGGTTCTCAATACATGTGTGTTGAATAATTAAGTCTATTCTGTTTCATGTTTTGGATTATGAAATTTCTGAATCACCCCTCTTGAGTGGTCATCCTCTGTCCTTAGTGCTATACCTTGTTTTGCAGTGCTTTATTTGTGGAAATTGAGATGAGAAATGTCTTTACACATAGCATCACTCATGAACTTTAAAATATGACCATGTCTTTTGGGAAACCTAAAATGGAAAAGTAAATCAAGTCAGTACATTTAATTTAACTCAATAAGTATCTACTAAGAAACTAAAATATTCTGCTAGACATACTGGGGTATACAAGATATAAGAAATACTGTCCCTGCCCTCAAGGGATTCACTGTCTAGTGAGACAGCTAGAAGAATCAGCCTGCACAACTCGAACCTGTAGCATCTAAAACATGGCATCCTGTGGCATAAAAGAAGATAAATAATAGCTATAGGAGAGAGCAATTCTTATGAGGCAGATCATTTCAGTTCATTTTTAAAAGATGTATAGATTATTAATATAAATATATAATAATATATATTATATATAATATTATATAATATATAATAATAATATATATAATAATAATAATATATAATAATATATATAATAATGATATAATAATATAATAATAATATATATAATATATATAATATATTAATATATATTATATATATTATATATATTATATATAATAATATATAATAATATATATATAATATAATAATAATATATATAATAATAATAATATATATATAATATATATATAAATTATATATAATATATAACTATATATGTTATATATATTATACTTATATATTAATATACATATATTAATATCAAGGTCCTGTATTTTAAGGGAGCAGATTATTTTCGATGTGTTTTGGAAAGGTAACCAGAAAAGTTATTAGTCACTGGGGGGAAAAGAAAGAAAGAAAGAGAAAAGGGTAAGAAAAGTTCAACTGAGCTCAAATTGTTAAGGGTTTTAAAGGTTTTTTTAATGTTTATTTATTTATTTATTGTTGAGAGAGATAGACTGCAAAAAGGGGAGGGGCACAGAGAGAGGGAAACACAGGATCCAAAGCAGGCTCCAAGCTCTAAGCTGTCAGCACAGAGCCCAACACGGGGCTTGAACCCACCAACCGCAAGATCGTGACCTGAGCTGAAGTCAGTGGCTTAACCAACTGAGCCACCCAGGTGCCTCTCAAATTGTTAAGGGTTTTAAATGACACACCAAGGTTTTTGGACTCTCTTCTGTATGAAATTATAACTATTAAATATTGATTATTTTCAGTAGGAATACCATTTGATGATTGACTGAAGGTCAACACTGGGAGCAGGGAGCAGGTTGCAATAATGCACACAAGAAGTAAACAAAGTCTAAAATAAAATAAAGACTATAGTAACAGGAAAAATTTGAAGTCCATTGCAAAATTAGAATGAGTATCAATAGACAACGAATTTATATGAGTGGTAGTAATTTGTGAGGAAGGAAATATAAAGATGAAAATTGAAGATAACATCTATGTTTTTCTGACATTGTGATATTATCAAAATTCTCTTATGAAATAGTTATTTTCAAAATCACCAAAGAAGAAAAGGAAATGGTTGCTGAACATGCAACCATTTCTCAGTCAATAAGAATCTACAAGTTGAGCAAAATTACAGGAAGGCAGGATATCCTTAAATTCAGGCTTAGAATATCAAACAAGTGGACCAGAAATCAAGGTCCTTGACCCACTAGTCAAAATAGCACAAGTTACGCCTTCCTGCACCCCTATCCCGTAAAGTTACCATCAAATCATAATCAAGCACAAGATGCAAAGAAATCCTACTTGAGGAGTCTTCAGACATTAGCAATGCCTTAAACAAATTATGTAAGTGAAAAGCCAGGTATAATGCTTTTTCTTCTATTTGTTAGGCTATAAAAGTCAATATAACTCAGGACATTGTTGAACACCAAAACGAAAAATATTTTTCAGATCCTGGTTAAATACATGTAATATTTGACATTTAGAGCTCCATACAGACCTCATAACAAATTCCAAAGGAGTATGGAAATAAGGCATGAAGACATGAGGATATGAGGTCCTTGAAAATGAGGCAATTCACACCAGAGACAAGGAGGACTTCAGAGATGCTTTGCAGAGACTGTGGAGTTCTTGACAGCAAGAAAGAAAATTGAGTTTTTCCAAATCGACTTCAGGTAGGGGCAACAATCTATTTTAATTATAATCCTTATAAATCAAACCACCTCGTTTGGGGAGTAAAAACAAAACCAAAAACAGGATCACGATGATACTACTTACAAAGATAAAGTGCTTCCCTGCATGCACCCAAACCTATCCTTCCAGAATGTTTACTCTTCCACCATCATTATCACCAATACCAGCAATCTCATACCTCCCAAAGAGATCTTTGAATCCCCACAGGATAGCTCTTGTACCCTCCATGGATTAGTCCTCTTAGCATGCCTAAGTCATTTTATATTTTTCTCCCTTTCTTCTCTGACACACTGTGGTGATGTCTCCTGTCACTGTTAAAACTGCAGGAATCCCCACTGCAGATGCCTATAGAGTGGCTATCAATGCCCATATCTAGAGAACTCATAACTCCAAATAATTCTAATCCAAAGCATTGCTAATCACCTTCCATAGTTTCATAATTTCCAAACATGACTTCCTTGACCAAGAGCCACCTTTATAATAGCTTGAGTTTTTTGAGACTGAGCCAAAATACAAGCTAAGTGACAGATTTTCTTCTTAACTTAGAGCCATGCTCTCCCTCCATTCCTACCCTTTAATAAATATAACAATACTCAATCATTTTTGCACTTTTGCTATGGACCTGGCACTGTGCTAAGAGACAATAAATAAGTTCTCTTATTTACACCTCACAGAATTCTATAAACTAGTATTATTATACCCATCTTATAGATAGGAAAATAGGTTTTAGAAGTAATGTAACTTATCCAAGTTAATACAAGTACTGACTAGTGGCTTCAAATCCGAATAGTCTCATGCTAAACTATACAAACGACTTCTCATTTCTTCGAATAAACTGATCTGATCCTTTTCTTCTACAATGTGATGACCATGTGGGCAAAGGACAAATCAGTCTAGAACAGGTCCTACTGGACTTTCTTCAGGTATATGTAGAAAATTATGCCTTTGCAGATCAATTACCTCGTGTTTCGAAAGGCTTTCCTTGAAGTGCCTAGTCCCTGTAAATATGTCCAAAACAGAAGGTTGCCTTTTTTCCTGCATGGCAAGATATTAGGTTTGTCTTTGCCTAAAAAAGAAATGTAATGCATCCCGAGGTTCCTGAGATGGGAGGTAAATTTCTACGATCTCTCCTTTGACCCTTTTACTTTCCAGGAGCCTAATAGTATGTCTGGTCACAGTGCTTCTGGAAGTCCAGCAGCCCTTTGTCAGAAGGTTTTACCCTTGATCATAAGGGCCAGTCTCTGGGTATGAGATAGAAAGTGAAATGTCAGTGAGCCTGGGACATGTGAGGCTTCTGGCTTCTGGAGAAAACTCTCTGCCATATAGTTAACCACTGACTATGCAACCAAAGGTGATGTCAATTGCTCAAAATAGGTGTTCCTCCATGCCTATATAAACTGAGTTGTTATATGGGTTTCAATAACACTAGTATGAAAGAAAAAGACTAAAATAAATGTAAGGAAGAAACAAAAAACTAGAAACAATATAAAAACAGAAGATGATTTATCAAACATAATCCAATATTCTCAGAGAGATAATAGAAAATAGAACATCCTTAAAAAAAAGAACAGGGGGGTATGAAGAAGAAATAACGTTCAGGAAAAAATATTAAATGAATAAATACACATATTTGTGTATGTGTGTGTGTCTGAGATTTTAAAACATCAAAATAATGGCTTGAAAATAATGCTACCAGTATTTCCCAAAAAGCAAAGTGAAAGAAAGTAGAAGAAGAAAAGATTGGAAAATTAAAGGATCATGGTAGTTCAACACCTGATAAAAGAATCAACGGCATGGAGAATAGAAAAAACCTTAAGGGCACCTGTTGGTTGGGCGTCTGACTCTGGTTCAGGTCATGATCTCATAGTTCATGGGTTGGAGCCCCACACTGGGATCTGTGCTGTCAGCTTGGAGCCTGGAGCCTGCTTTGGATTCTGTGTCTCCATACACAGAATGGAGGAGGTCTCTGACCCTCCCCCACTCACGTTCTGTCTCTCTCTCTCTCAAAAATATATAAACATTTATTTATCCCAAAATGGCAGCTGTGCATCTGGCCTCAAGATTAACTAGTACAGATGGGAGCAGGAGGGCTGAGGTCTCTGAGATGGCCACCATGAAAAAGTAAACAGCAATAAGACAGTGACTTGAGAAGATGACATTTGGAAAATACTATTAATGTGTTCATAATGGCTTCAGTGAAGCATGGGACAAAACTAAAGATGGGCACCAGGCAAATAAGAAAATTATAAATTCTAAGAAAATCAAAAAGTACCACAAGAAAGGTACATAACCACTTCTTGAGTCTGCAGTAAAAATCTTTTCTTAGACCTTGAATGTAAAAAAATAATGATGTAACCAAAACTATGATCGAACCATAGTAAGAAGGGAGAAAGGAAATAAAATGTATGGGGAAGAGTGACACAATCTTCAACTATGGAACTGGAGGGTGTTGATAAGTATGCAAAACTGATTACAAGCAGTATAAGAATATTTGAAGGAACCAAAAATAAGAACAGGTGAAAGAGTTGTAAGTGGATGTTCCTGGGAAGCAGGATTAGAGGGTGGCAAGAGCTGATCCAGGAAAACATTTTCCCCTAGAAATCTCTGAGAACTGCTTAATTTAACTATGTGCCCAATGTATTTGAAAAAAAAAAATTTTTAATTGATAGACTGCTATAGGACTAATTTCACTGTAATAGGCAAGTCCAGTTGTTTCTATTCACTTAAAAAAAGAAGTTTGTAAGGCACTTACAATATGAATGCTATAGTTAATAGTGCTTTATTATTTTTTTTACTTCTAAGATTATTTTTGGCCCATCAGAAACTTAAAATTGTAAATAAAAGGTACCAAAACTGATAACACTTTAATTTTTTTAATGTTTTTATTTATTTTTGAGACAGAGAGAGACAGAGCATGAGCAGGGGAGGGGCAGAGAGAGAGGGAGACACAGATTCTGAAGCAGGCTCCAGGCTCTGAGCTGTCAGCACAGAGCCCAATGTGGGACTGGAACTCACAAACTGTGAGATCATGACCTGAGCTGAAGTTGGACACTTAAGCGACTAAGCCACCCAGGTGCCCCAGCTGATAGTACTTTAAAATGAGTTTATCAGGAATGGGAAAGTATCAGTTGGAAGATGACAAACTGGGGACAGGGCAGCATGAGGTGGAATCAGTATAGCAACTACATAACATTCTAGTGTAGTATTAAATTAAGTAAACAAGGAGGCCATTAGACTGAGGTGGCTTTAATGCCTTTGCAATCTCTGTAAGCAATGAAAACCTAAGCCTATAATCCCTCAAGGTTAAGAAATTGAAACCAAAGGACAACAAATCACAACAGACAACTAGGCTTTCTACAATGTGACTGCTTAAACAATAGCCAATTAAATAATTTCCTGGCATTGTTTCTTCTGCCTCTTCTCTATAAAAGACTTTCCCCCAGCTCCTCACCATGGACAGCTCCTAACCATTTCTGGTTTGGCACTGCCCAATTGGAATTAACTTTCACTCAAATAAACTTAAAATTTTAATATGCCTCAGTTTATCTTTTGATAGGAAGCACTACCATAATGGATTACTCTCACTCCTAATATTATAATTGTTGTTTTTATATTTGTCAAGTATTTGCCATATATCAAGCATCAAATGAAACGTTTTACATACATAATTCCCAGAGCCCTAGATAGATACCATTACAACTCCCCTTTCACATTAGTAGTTCTCTATAACATTATCTTCTTTCATTTTCTTCTTAGCAATTATAACTTTCCAAGTTGATATTAATTATCTTTTTGTTTCAGATGTTTTTTACTTGTCATGAAGTAAGCTTCGTGAGGGTAGAGGCTTACGCTGTTATCTAATACCTGGAACATTGTAGGTGCTCAATAAATGTTGCATGAAAAATGAATGAGGTTGACAAACTCAATCTGGAGAGAGGTTAAAAAATTATGTAAGAGGAGTGTTTAAAACAGAAATATGCTCAGATACAGAAAGATGTTTAAGAAAATGGAAAATAATTGTTATTAAATCATGTAAAATATGGTTCTGTGTGAGTGTGTGAATACATATATGCATATGAAAAATGAAACTTTGGAAGCATGTTAAATAAAATATTAACATTACATATCTCACAATGGAGAGCTAAATTCTTGTCTTTGTTTCTCTGCTTATTCTATTTTTTTACATTAAAAATCATTTGTAGGGGCCCCTGGGTGACTCAGTGGGTTGAGTGTTTGACTTCAGCTCAGGTCATGATCTCACGGTTCATGAGTTTGAGCCCCATGTGGGGCTCTGTGCTGACAGCTCGGAGCCTGGAGCCTGCTTTGGATTCTGTGCCTCCTCCCCTCTCTGCCCCTCCCCTGCTCATGCTCTGTCTCTCTCTGTCTCTCAATAATAAATAAACGTTAAAAAAATCATTTTTATAATCAACGTAATAAAATATGTAAAACGTTTTAAAAGATCACATGCTACAAGATGTCTAGTCTGCTTGAGAACAAACTGAGACACCATGACCCCTTTATCACAGCTCCATGAATCATGGAGCTAAGATAACAGATCGTCATCCAAATCAAAGGACTAAGCTCTTTTTAATGATTCTCCTTAAGACATGCTCAGGTCTCCACTGCTGAATTTAATTCTTTCACATGATCAAAATCACCTACTGAAGTTTAGAACCATATGTATTGTTTGGGCTTTGGGGTCACAATAGCTTTAGACAATATTTCTCCCTAACAGACCTGGAAATAACCAAAAATACTTCCTGTTCATATTCCCTTTTTTCTTTTGAGTCTAAACTCGTTTGCTCTGTTTTCTTTTTTGCTTTCATTTTCAGGTTTCTTTTTTTTAGTAGTTTGGTTTCTTTTTCTTGCTCTTCCTTATTTTTTCCACATCTTTTCTCAAATATGAAACTGCCATCTCTTGAGACCTAAATGTTCTGGTTGGTGTGGTCATGAAAATTCCCTTATATCCTTCCTGTATGAATCAATCTGTTTCTCTGCAAAGCTATTTTTGATGGCCCAGATTCAGCTCGCCATGTGCTAATAGAGAGATTGTTTACCTAATGGACTGAAACATAATAAAAATTTTGTCCTCACCTCATTTGATCTGCGAGTAAGCTTTCATTTCCAGTTTTCACATATTTGTATAGCTTTTTTCTTTTTTTTTTTTTTTTTTTTTTTTGTTTTTGTCTTGCTTGTAATAATACAAATCTGGTTGTGGCTAGCTGATTTGCCAAATCTCCATCTCATAATATATGTGTTTAGATAATTAATAGGAAACATTTACCTAATATTATGTATTCTTGCTTACTTAATAAAATTAAGTGTTTGAAATATATATATATATATAAATGTGTGTATATGTGTGTGTATGTGTATGTGTGTATGTGTGTCCTCCCAAGCAGGAGGAACACTACTGTTAACTATGTTCAATTAAGAACCAAGTGTCATATAAAAATGTAACAGATGTATTTTCACAATTCACTGAAGCTTATTTTCTGATAGATATATACAACATCATATAAAAATGTCATATTCCTGAAAAAGTCTTGTGAGATGTGTAAAATGAATGGAGCAGCCTCTATTGTTATCCATGAAGAGCAGCTGTGTGATGAACTCCCCAACTGCCTTTTGGGAATAAAGCCAACTCTGGGACCAGGCACACCAGGTGCTAATCGAACAGATGCAGAATGACTTCCACCTACTCACTGCACCAAAACACAGACTTCATCACCTAAAACCAAATAAAAGCATCCTGTGTATAGTATTAAACAAGCGAAATAGAAACAGTCATCAGGTACCATTTAGGAAGTCAGTCTTCCAGGAGCTTACCAAGTAAAGAGAAATAGCAAACCGAACATTTTCCTCTTTTTTATTTCATTGAAGTAGATGCCTCTTCTATGACATTATTAGTAACTCAATCAAATAATATATATTAAGGAAACTATGTACATGATGCCACAAATAGATGAAATTTGCTTTCCTATGTTAAATATTATTTGGGAGGGAAATTAAATGGTTTGAGTAAGGAGACTGCAAAAAAAATGTGCAGTGAAATAAATCTAAGATTGACTGCTACAAACCCTAAGTAGAAAACTAAGCCCAAATGACTTTATTTCATTCTCAGGAGCCAGAATGCCAGAGTTATTATTTTTTCCCTACTCAGACATTGATTCTCAGAATGGCCTACAGCATGTAATAACCTTTCTACTTTAGTATCCTTATGCAGAAAACTGGGATCATATATTTTATTACTTTGGTTTCACTGCCAAACTGATGAGAGGATTAATTTACGCATACATGTTAAATATATTTTGTAAAATTCCTTTTGGAATCTGCCAAGAATCAGCCTTCTCATCTGTGATAATCAGTTGTTGTTTTTCAAATGGTTGTAAAATATTTTTTAATTGCTTTTATTTTTTCATTGGTAAACAAAACTTCTAGAGGAAGATCTTGAATGCAACTTGATGAAATCAATGCTAATTTCTGCAAACAACAAATTTACTTAAAGCCCTATTTTTATTTTTATTGCACTATCATGTAAATTTTAGCAACTACAAATCAAACATTGCAGAAATTGGGTCTGATAGATTCAGTACATTAATGGATTCAATGTGTTGTTTAGCATATTTCTTGCAGAAAGCTAATCTTATCCCTGGTATCTCACATAGTCATACAGCTAAAGCTAAAATGAATGTGCAGTTTTCTGAGGCTTTCCCAATGGGACAATGCATATCACATAGCAACATCTGCCAAGGAAAAAACTACATAGCCAGCTTCAGTTTTCCCTCTTGTAAAGATGATTTCATCCAATTGCAGGAAATGTATGCAACATCGATACCAATTTAAACATACTTTACTATGCATGTCTGTGGCTATTTTATTGGGTTCAACAACCATTATCACACCTTAAAATTTGCATTTCCAAAGAATTTTCACATATGCTTAATAACCCTGTCAGGAAAGGTATGATCATACCCATTTTATATATGGCGTAGCTGATATTTAGAGGAGGTGTATGTCTTGATCAAGGTCATAAGGCTGCCTTACATAGAACCAGGACTAGATTCATTACTCAGTTCTCTTTTTTATTATACCTTGTCATAGATGATACATATGTAAACAAAAAATAAAGAATACTAGAAGTACACAGTTATGCACTAACAAGCTGACTATTTTATAATCTACTGGGTCTTATGTATTGTGGAGGGAAGTACTACATCTATTGATTGCTCTAATTTCTGTGTAATCATAGTGCAGTTTGGTTTTTGTCTTATAAATGATGGTGCTTTGGAACTGCTGCAAATTGCTAATGTTCCTGGATACATTTGGCAGCAGCCTGAGGCAAGCAAACCCACAAGAAGCAAATTAAATCCTTATAGTAGTTTATTTCCAAGAACGTACAGTATGCATAACAAAGGGAATGTGGATCCCAACAACTGAAATAGAAACATAAGTGGTTATATATATGTGTGTGTGTGTGTATATATATATATATATATATATATATATATATATATATATATAGAACCAGGCAGTTTAGAGCATATAATATAAAGAACAATGATCAGGAGAGTCAACCTCTAACTATAGTTGAAAAATCACGAGCTTTGAGGTACAACAAAACAAAAACACAAAAACAAAAACAAAAAAACCCAGAAAACAAACAAAAACACACTAAATTTGAAATATTTCAAATTCTATTTTATATGGAAGGAAAAGATTGATAATTGGGCCACAAAGGCATCCCAGGCAGAGAACATGGTGTGAGAGATGGAGAGGGGCAGATGTGGGATTAATGGATCCAGGAGTTGAGTTTCCTCAAGGGCTGCACCCTTCCTCTGGTTAAAAGAAACATAAATAATGACCAGGCAAATTGAAGGTACTATTACTCTCTGGTGTACTTTGTATTTCACTTTTTCTCTCATTCATCTTTTCTATGCCATGCCTATCCTCTTTTCAAGGCCAACTTTACCCACATATTTGAAAATTTCTACCTTATGGTTCTAAGTTATCAGTTATGAGCCACACATAAAGTAGACAGCTGGAGAAACAGCACAAAAGGGAATACATAAACTGTTCAAGAAAATTATTCATGACACTTGTTAAAAATAGAAAGGTAGTCTTCATTTGGGGGGACTATCATGATGGATAGATGGGCCACTGCAATGGGGTTCTGCAGCAGAAGAGAGATACTGTGCTTAGCTCTGAACAGAACAAGGGAAAGTAGGTGTTTATAGCCAAAAAGCAAGGGTAGGAGGGTCAGAGGAAGGAAAATTACTAGGACACATCAGAGGCAATTCTAGTGAAGCCAACCTAACAGGATTCTTGCTGAAAGGTGGTGAAGGATGAGGAACCCCATCAAGTATCAATTTTGATCAGATACTGAGGGCAAAAGATCTTGGATTAACTGATGTAGCAAGACTCTTGCTAAAGTTGGACAATGCAAAGACAAACATGGAAGCTCAAATGTCTGGGCCTAGTTGAAAAGACAGTTCACAGAAGCCTGACTAGAGTTTGGTCAAGAAAAGCAGCTTTGTAGGCACATGGATACACACACACACACACACACACACACACACACACACACACACACATGCAAACAGGGCCTCTATTCAGTCCACAGATACCTTCCAATACCCTCAAATGCCAATGCCACTATCTTGTCACATTCACTGTACCCTGTCTTACTCCTATGCTTGTATGCACTTTTGCCTACTTAACACCATTCAGGGGTGATTTCCCTGACCCTCTTATACTAGATAACAAGTCCCTGATAATTGCTTTCATCATCTCCATATCTATCTTTCCCAGCAGATCAATATGCATATACCAATATACATGGGCTGGATGTTTTTTATAAATATAGTACAGTACTATATATGTATTGTCTCTTCCTTATGACTTTCTTAATTACGTTTTCTTTCCTCTACCTTACTTTATTGTAAGGATGCAGTATATAATACATATAGCATATAAAATATGTGTTAATAGACTATGTTAGTAATAAGACTTCTGGTCAACAATAGCCTTTTTGTGATTCAATTTTTGGTGAGTTAAAAATTATATGTGGATTTTCAACTGCACAGAGGGTAGGCACCCCACCCCCCCACATCTTGCAAGGGTCAGTTCTAATTGTATACCTGTGTGATTCATTAATAAATACCTGCCAATCATTCAATAAAATTCCTAAGTTTTCATGGACTGTAAGCTCCATGAAGGGCCAGTGAACGGTATGTTTTGCTCATCACTGTATTACAGCACCTTTCACAGAGTGAATCAATAAATTCTGTGAGCCCTTTCCAAAACTGATACTGAAGGTGACAGAGAAGTAGAGGTATGGAAAAAAGACCAGATTGATTAAAACAGAATGAACAAGAAAACTAAGTTCATTCACCCATTCATACTTGTAAAACTGTCAATTTAATGGCTTGTATACTGGTTTTAAATCTAGTAAATTTTAGTAGTGGGCCCCTTTACCTCTTTTGCATATAATTGGAGCCCCTTATTGAATTACATTTATTTTATACAGTTTGGAACATAATTTATCCACTTGCATAATTACAAGTTTTTAGTTGCCATGTGTTAATAGGTTTACCTGCTATGTATGTTGTTTAGCCCTTAGTCAGAAGTGAACCCACAATTATGATGCTGTTTTTAAGAAACATGATCTATGGTCTTCATAACCTTAATCTATATAGAGCTGTGGTCCCATGTATTCTTTATGAAGAATAGCAAGAACTCACCTCTACATAAGAATGCTGATTATCAACCATAAAGTAGTACAAAGTCCTTCAGAATCCTAAAAAAAAGTGGGGGAACAACTAGGAAAAAGATGGGCAGAAAAGATAATTCTGGAAATTCAAGGAGAGGCATGAGATTTGGGTAACACAGCTCAAACATGTGGGTTGAGAAAATTATACAAATGAGTCCAAGTTTAGAAACTTTAAAATAATCAAAGTACAAGTAAATAACTAATGCAAGATATTAAGTTCTTTTATGTGTATGCTTAACTGGCATATGCATTCATGTTTAACACACGTAAGGTTTTTTTCTCTGAAGGGGATCAGAATATGCTACCTCAAAATGTGCCACTTTGACATCAAGATTATTTGGAGCTGAAAGCAACCGAGAAACTGCAAACACAAGAGAAACTCTGCCCTCTCCCTTTCTGCCTAAAAGCAGGGTATATATTTCAAATGCTGAAGATGTTGCCCCTCCCATCTTCCATACAAAAAAGAGAAGAATGATTCTTAAACACTGAAAACAACTCAACTCTTATCCTTGGAGATGGCATCAACTCAAATCTGCATAACAAACCTTACTAAGCAATGATTATCTTCCATTAGTTTCTTCATATACTTCACATAATTTCCTGTTTCTAGAGGCCCAAACCTCTTTTCCTTCATCTCATCACATCCCCACAATATATCACTCTTTGTTAAAATGGCATGAATGATATATAAATGGTATAAAATGGTATAGAATCTCCCAAGTCTAGGAAATAATTCTTTGGATTTTCACTTCTTTTTTGCCATGTGCCTGTATCATAAACATTTCTCCTTTTATCTTCTTTTATCATTTTAATTTACAGGGCCCATGTACTAAGTAACATGTACTAAACCTAAGAGGGCAGAAAAAACGTTTTTTTTCCCAACGCTACACTTCCCATCTCTAGTTTTTCACCTAGAGAAATGGGTATGTTGTAAGCTATAATCAAGTAGGAAATACCTCATTGTAGACAATATTGTTTGGAAAGCTTTGCTGAAATGGGGTATGTCATTCAATGTATTACTTATTCATTGAAAGCATATTTATTAGGTACCCACTATATATCGAATCTATAGATACAAAGGTTTCTCTGAGAAACAGTGACTGTCTTCATAGATCCTATATTCTAGTAGAGAGAGTCAAGAATTAAGCAAAGAAACACACAGTAAATCATTTCATAAGAATAGTGCTAATGCTATGGAAGATAAGTAAAGGATATTGTGAAAGTATATTGCTAACAGACCTGACCTGGATTGGGAGAAAGAGGTGATCCATAGAGATGTCCTTGAGAGAGTTATATATTTCAGCTGAGTGCTGAAGAATGGGTAGGAATTAACTACTATTGTTATTTGGCCAGGCAAAATCTAAATCCCTTTTTTTATTTGATAAATTTACCATTTAGTGATTTTTGGTAGGGGCACAGCCCACCCTTGAGAAAAGAAGTAAAAAATATTGGAAACCTGGGGCGCCTGTGTGGGTCAGTCGGTTGAACGTCTGACTTCAGCTCAGGTCATGATCTCGCAGTCTGTGAGTTTGAGCCCCGCGTTGGGCTCTGTGCTGACAGCTCAGAGCCTGGAGCCTGCTTTGGATTCTGTGTCTCCCTCTCTCTCTGCCCCTCCCCCGCTTATGCTCTCTCTCTCTCTCTCTCTCTCTCTCTCTCTCTCTGTCAAAAATAAATAAACATTTAAAAATTAAAAAAAAATACTGGATATTCATTTTCCCAGCATCAATTGAAGTTCGAGTATGGCCACATTTGCATAGGTTCTGCCCTCAAGACATAAGTATGAAAGACTGAATTGAAAAGGAGTGACACAAAAAAGAATGGGCAATGGGAGGGATATTTTCTGTAGGTATCAGCTGATGTAGCAATAATGAGTTGCTTGGGCAACAGACTTGGCAGGGTGAACAGCCACATATGGAGTTTGGCATTGAGGACCATCATGTCTGCAGTGAGTCTGGAGTGATTCGGCATGTGGTTTTGGCTTCGTGACCACAAGCTTTGTTCTCTAGCCACCCCCGTCCCAAATAAATCTGTGAGCCTCCTAACAGCTTTTAATAATTTCTTTTCTCCTTAGTCAGAGTTGAGTTTTGTTGCTTATATCCAAGCAAAGGAGGAAGAGCAAGTGAAGAAGAGCTCCCCAGTGGAGATGAGAGTCAGTGTATGCCTGCCACAGCTTGAGCAGCCCAAGTTGCTGACCAGAAGAAAATGACAGACAAGGCTTGCGAGGTGGTCAGGGACCACAGAGACAGTGCACTGAGGCCATGAAAAATATTCTTCACTTTAGTGTAAGAGCAATGAGAAGTCAGTAAAGTGCTTTAAGCAGGCAGGAGACAGAATAAAATTTGCATTTTTAAAGGTCATTCAGTGATTGGAGACTTTATGCCAGAAATTACTGTAGCTAGATAAAGAGCGTGGCTGTGGAAATACAGAGGAAAAGCTAGATTTTTGATATGCTGTGAAGTAAAATAAATAGGTTTTGGCAAGAGGTCAGATGTGTAAGAGTAGAGCATTTCACACAACAACCTGTTACTTGTTCAACAAATGGAGGGATTCCAGTATGCATGCATTCTCTGGCTGGTCTGATTCACATATGCTCTGTGAAGCCAAATATAGTGAGTAGAATCACATAGTTAGCACACAAGGCTGGTATTTCTCCTGTTCTCTTAACCTAAAGTGATTAAATTAGGTTCTTCTGCATTTCACGTGGTCATTCTTCAGTAGTTTATAATACATCATGTCTTCAGTATGAAGGCCCATATTTTAAACTCTCCAGCATCTGCCCTTGTTGAAAATTGATGCCCTGCCTGTGCATTCTGACTTCTCACCTTCTATTTCTGAGTCTTACAATGGCCTACTTGTGTTGTTACTTGATATCATGTTTCTGATCCTTTGCTTTTTCCAACACCAGTCTTGATCTGTGGTGATTCTGATTTGTGCAGTTTCCATCCCATTATTGTTATAAGCCTTGCCCTGGTTTCTAACGTTAGTGCAGTGTGACCAGGCATTGTATCTGTAGGATTTTAGGTGTGGCTTTTCTCAGTGCTTTGTACACTATCTAACATCATGAGGTAGGGCACTCGTGTGGCATAGTCCTCAAGGACTCTGTTCACATGGCAACCTAGAACACAACTGGCACTAGCTTATGAAGCAATCTTCAATAAACATCTATTGCATGAAATAAGAACAATATAGTCATTATACAAAAGGGCAGAACTTATTAAAAGTATCCATGTTAGCCCTTTCTAAAGAGTTTAACATAAAGCTCATTTAATTCACTGTGTGTTTGAGTTATCATTTGTATTCAATTCAATATTCAGTAATATTTTGGTATGCTGGGTCATTGCTCCCAATTCTTCATTACTGTCTCCTAATACACTTACAGCCATACCCTTTGGCATGTGATTTTTGGGTACCTCCCTTAGACACGGTATATATGTGCCCATCTCCGCTAACATTTGACTTAGGTGTATGACTTGCCTTGGAAGGTAGAATATAAGTGGAAATGTACACACCACATGCTATGAAAGGCTATAAAGGTGATTAATTTGACTTAGCCTCCTGGAATTTTCAGCCTTAATCAGAAGAGTGTCCCCCACATAGCCATTTCCTCTTCAGTCTGACTCAAGAAGTAGAGGCTGTGGAGTAGACCTGAATCCAAATCAAAGTCAGAAGCTCGGCCTACACTAGCTCAAGCACAGAAGAGCCCAGCCAAGATCAACTAAACAGCAGTTGGCCTGAAGACTCATGAGTGACAAAAACATATGTTTATTGTTGGATGCTATTGGTATCTTTGTGGTTCCTTGTTATCAGCAATATCTCAGTGAAAACAAAAACAAAACTTAGTAATGCCAATCTGTGTTTCAAAAGTACTACTAATAAGTAAAACATCCATGTTCCCTGCCAGTGCCACTAGAAATGTTAAATAGCTAAACATCTATCATCAATTTTGGTGAATTAATTTTATTTAGAACCCACACATTCATCTTGAAAAGTAGGTCAATATCTCCCTGTAGCCTTTCATCTGTTCTATGTTTAATGAAGTAAAACTTACCACTCTATAATCTTTCCAAATCATATCATGTTGAAGAATAAGAAACATATTTTGAATGATCACAGAATGTCATGTTTTAAACTACTTAGTTTCATCATAAGCACCAGTGAGTAAAACATCACATAGATCTAAAACTTAATGAAAATAGCACACTGGAACTTTCTAGATTTACATTAAATGTATTTCATACAAATAATTCATACAAAATAAAGCAATAAAATCCAAATAGAGTTGGAAGTTGTCTATCACTGAAGTTAATTGCCAGTCTTGGTGTAGGTACAGAAGTGAAAGCCAACATAACAATGACTTCCATTTACTGTGACAGGCAGTGTCATAAGGCATTTATGTATATTATTTCTAATGGTCTTAATAGCTCTGCAAGGTACACATTATTATCTCCATTCTAGAGATGAGGATACTGAAGCTCAAAAAAGTGAAGTTTTCCATCTGAGAATACACAGCCACTAAACCAGGCTTCAGACAAAAAAAGATGTGTCTGATATCATAACCACAGTGCTACTGACACAGTGTCCTAAGGCCATTTGTCTTTTAATATTTCAAATACCTAGATATTCATAGAAATGTTTGCTGAGTTGAATTGAGAAAGGACAGATACTCAATCCTACAAGGGATATATCAGCAAAAGCAGCCACTTTACATCTTTTTCTACCTTTCCCCTATGGCAAGAGTAAAATTATTCCCTCTAAGAATATCAAACTGTGCCCAAATTTGTTTTGATGTTGTGTTAAATTTATCTGTTTTCATAAGAAATATAGGAAACTTACTGGATCTTTAGCATCCATGCTTTAATGGCTCCTGAATTGGCCAACTTCTTAACCTAGACATTCCATTTAATATGAATAGTTCTGCAACCCAGCATGAAATTTTGATTTTCCAGGAGCAATCCCTTTAGACAATTAGAAACATCTTCTTTATGATTTTTTTCTTATATTACATGCTGCCATATGGCAACAAGAATCTACCCAGCAGAGCATATGGAAAACTTGCCATGCATGGGAAAACATTAAAGAAAAACTATGGAAACAAGAGATGCTGCCATTGCTCATACCACTGCATAAGAAAGTGGCTCACCACTCGTGCCAAAGCATAAGTAGTTGAACATATCTCTTATGTGTGATTTCTATTTTACGTGTTAAGTCTGGCTTACCAAGCAATACCCTGCCAGTGTTAGTTCCTGTTTGGATGCCAGTTGGATGAAAATGCTTTTCTATGTAAACCGTGGTCTAGCATGGTTAATCCAGAATGTTCTCTGCCTCCCACCTTGAAGAGCCTATTTTATTCTCAATCTTCATGTACATCACCATTGAATTAGTTTCTCAGACTAAATACTTCCAAGCCATTCTCAATTACTTCTTCTCTCTCACCTCCCATAATGCAACTAGACACAAATCCCATCACTTTTACTTAAGAAGTATTTTTAAATATGGTTTTTCTTTTCTATCCTCACTGCCTTTATATTTAAGCATTTATCTCTTCCTTGGAAAACTGCAGTAACTGTCTCTGTTCTCTCTCATCTAAACCTAGTCTTTCCTCCCACCAATCTATCTTCCAGCTGCTGCTGGAGTTAACATTCTAGAGCATAATTCAGGGCAAATCACTTCTGTAGTTCAAAACTACTGTTGATTTGACAGATGGAAAAGAATGAGACCCAAATTTCTTAGCTTAATACCTCAGGGGCTTTGTAATCAATGCCAATGAATCTCAGCTTCCTGAATGCTTGTGCTCCAGCCACACTATTTTTATCTCACCTTTTCCTCAAACACATCAGACCCTTTCAGATCTCCAGGTCTTTTGTAAACTAATCTTCCTGCCCTGGAATCTCCTTCCCCACCATCTTTACCTTGCAAATTACAATTTATATGTGAAGTGTCGCCCTCAGGGAGGATTGGTTGCTTTTTTGATGTTTCCAGAGCTCTCAGGGTGTCATGCTATCTTTTTCGAAGTTTTAGTCTCCTTTTCTGACAAGTTTTATAATGTCTGACATCTAAAAGATATTTAATAAATAATTGCTGAGTAAATGAATGAATGAATGAATGGTACAGTCTATCTATTTTAGAATGATCTCATTTTCAACACTTCTAGAGTTCTTTAAAGGAGACTTTGGAAACTGTAAAAAGAATAAGTTTGGGGAGGAAAAAAACCAGAAAAATGTAGGGGGAGATGTTTTCATATGTAACATTACATAATAATTTGTCACAAATAAACTTAATTTATTAAGTGGATCCCCAAATGCAATTTAATATCAAACCAGTCTCAGGTTATTCTAAGTCATCTAGATCTAGATAATGAAGGCTCTTTCCAGATCCTTCAATAGTATCACATATTTTCTTTTGTTTAACATAACAAGGACACGAGTCCTTGCAACTTGGCTGCTACAGATTTCTGGAATCCTTCTGAATTTCAGGTTCAACTTCAAATATTATTTGTTGAATGCTTACCGTCTATCCCACATGCTTTTACTACCCTTACATATATATTTATCTTTAAGGGATTAGTCCTTACTAGTAATTTTTTTTCCATACCCCCCTCTTACCATTGCTGATTCCTGCTGCTTCTGAGTTGCTCTTGCAACACTGCCTGGTTTGCCTGATTCATGAGTGTTGCTCATGTGCAATACTACTTATGTTAAATGTAGTTTCCCTCAATCTCCCATCTTTCCTGTTTGTTCCACAAGTGCTCCTAAAGCTAAATCCTTTCTCTTTGGGCCATTTGCCCCCCAATATTAGTCTTAATCTTCTTGATCCTCTAGAAACTTGGGCATGGCCAAATCCCTACATGGTTCATGATGCTATTGATCATGTATTATTTCTGGTCTTGCTAACTACTCTGACTACATAGCTCAGCTTGCTACTTACTAATAGTATAGCTCAAACTATTCATATCTGTCTCACAGCCTGCTCTGACAGCATCCCTATGTCAAACATCAAAGCCTTCCTAAAATTATAGATAAGGCTCTAAGCCCTTTTTAAATCCTTTAACTTACTCTTTAATTTGTACTAATCTCCCTCCATATGTAAATTGCATATGTATCTACCAAGGTTCTAATTTTCTTAGCCCATTCTCAGATAATCAACATTGATTATCAACTTTTAATAATTGATGAAAGTAATTTTCCTAAAGGAAGAAATTATAAACACCTTCTACATGTATTATTCATCCTTTATAGTTCTGTGTGAGCCTCAAGAAAGAAATATATTGAGTCATACATAGAGGAAAGAAGAAAAAAAACCCAACAGTGCTACATCAACCTTGAGGCTGCTAAAACAACTATCACAATAAGTAATGTCATTGTCTTCTTTACCTACTGAATACAAGTTTCTGGCAGGGCTGAAAGAAGACGCTGATAGTTTATATTTAGATATTTCAGTACTGCTCAAAGTTCATTCTTTATTCTGCGCAAAACACCATACAGGTTTATCAAAACTCAATATTTTCTTGACAAATATATGTAGCCCACCATTTGTGAATACAAGCATTTTCCAAAAGTTTGCTTATAACGTGCTCATGTGGAACTTCATTTCCCCCAGAGAACTAATGTTTTAAGTTTGTCACCCCTTGACAAAAGTTAATTTCACCAAATGTGACAAAAACAAATACTAATAGCATTGATTCAACTCCATAAAGCCCTCACTCATATTTTTTTTCCCATGGCAGCATATATTTCAGATTAAGATTTGGCTGACAGAAATATATCTTCCCCTACTAAAATACTACTGTCAGTTAATGTCAGGAAAGACAAGGTAGGGAGCAAGTACTCCTCAGACTCCACAACATATGACCTCTCAGCATGTGCAGGACAAAAGAGAACCCTATAGATCAAGCATTCCTCCAGGAGTTATAAATTAAGCAACAAATGCTTAGAGTCAAAAGGATTTCCTAATATTGCCATGAATTGAGCAAAGATGGATCACACATCCATACGTGTAAGGAGACACTAGAGAGGCTTGTCTATTTGTCATTTCAAGCCAGTACTTAAAAAAAGAAATTCATAAAATCAAATTGAAGTTCCTAATCCGGGCAGTCCGACTCTAAAAACAGTAGGTAGATAGGTAGATGATAGATAGATTTTAAAAAGTGAACCATAAGACAAGAACTGTCTTGTCTTTTATTTTTATGTTTCTAGGCCTTACTTGATTTTCTTTTTTTTTTAACGTTTATTTATTTTTGAGACAGAGAGAGACAGAGCATGAACGGGGGAGGGTCACAGAGAGAGGGAGACACAGAATCCGAAACAGGCTACAGGCTCTGAGCTGTCAGCACGGAGCCCGACGCGGGCTGGAACCCACGGACCGTGAGATCATGACCTGAGCCGAAGTCGGACGCTCAACCCACCGAGCCACCCAGGCGCCCTGTGGCCTTACTTGATTTTCAAGGCCCAAATCAACTGCTAGCTCCCATCAAATTGTAAAGAACTTTAATTGTCTTCCATGGCATATAGTAGATATTTAGTAAATATTTGATTCACTAATTAAAGAATCTCCTCCATAAAAATCTCCTCTGATCTCTAATAATTTCATATTCCTCTAAATTTTCATAGCATTTTGTCTATACCCTCTTCTGTTTGGGGTTTTGTCTTTATTTCCATTTCCTGTGTGATAATTTATGTTAGTTATTTATGTGCATGGCTTATGACCCTCATATCTAATTTCTTTGTAGACAGGGTTTACATAGTTAATTTTCACACACACCAGTCAATCAATATTTGTAAAAAGAATGAGCATCTGGAACATCTAAGCAAATCAAGTTTTGTTTTGTTTTTGAATACTGGTTCATAATGGAAATATGTTAATAAGAATATTTTCCACCCATGTAGCACTCTTTGCAGAGTACAGATGGATCATTATTACAAGAAGTTTTAAAAATAAAATTCTGCTTCTTAAGAACAAATCAGTTCTAAAGTAGTAATTTAACTCTCCAGAGATGCTTTGGTAAAACTGGTTATCAAGATTTCTCTAAGAACTATAGAGTTGGTATGCACGCTTTTATTTTGCAATTATAAAAATGACACCTTTGAGAATAATAATAAATTTCTGATAGTTTTTAAAAGAATAAAATAAGAATTGTTCTCAGCCAGTCTGTGTATGACACCGAGCTTATTACTTACTTGTTATATCTAGCATTAAATATAAAACCAGCCAGAGGCAGGAGGAAATTACTCAGTGTTAGGCCCCCAACTCACAGAGAAGCTAGACTGTCACTGTAGAAACCATAACAGACATGACACATGAAATCAACACAACTGCAATATGAAGTCACAATTCTATTTGTTCTTTGATAATGTAAAAACACCAGGAATGTTTCATCCAGATAAAAAAAGTTAGAGCAAAGAAATACTA
The DNA here is from genome assembly GCF_028749965.1 of Puma concolor. Taxonomy (NCBI): domain Eukaryota; kingdom Metazoa; phylum Chordata; class Mammalia; order Carnivora; family Felidae; genus Puma; species Puma concolor. The sequence continues at coordinate 37,311,974 of NC_141673.1, read as the reverse complement.
TGAATGCTAGGTCATCAACAGTTGCAGCAATGCCACATCATACAGTGCACTAGTCACCGTCAGCTCCTTGCTTGGACACACACACACACACACACACACAAGCACACTGCCAACTGATGAGCACAAAATGTATAATACAAAGAACCAATGTCATGACCAGAAAATAGTATCATTAGAATAAAATACTGTGTGGCACACCCATCTTCTAGTGTAGAAGATTGATTTGACCTGCTCTCAATCTAGGCCATTCAGAAGTTGATTAACTTGTGGATCATCCCTCGCTTCCTTTGGTACTTGTAGCAGAAACCAAAACAAGGGAAGGAGTGACAGTGAGTAAAGAAGAGAACTCCACTTAGTTTCTTTACAGCAAATTGGTTAAATATTGTTGGGAGGGGGAACTGAAGCTTGTAATCAAGTGAGGGTTTTCATGACCACTGGATTTCATTTTTTCTGACTCAGAACTCTATTATAATAGATAATTGAGATCCATCTTTAGGACATTAAGAAAAATGCTTCTCAGCAGACAGTGTCAATTTGGAGGGAGAAAACTGAAAAAACTGGAAGGCAGAGAATCTGTCCTTCCACTCCCACCTCTGGCCCAGCCCCACCACTGATACTCTTTGGAGGCTGCACAGAGCAGCTTCCTGTGCACAGAGTGAGAAATAGAGCATGATAACTATCACCTGCGCCCTTCAGAATTGTGGGTTACCATAGCAGCAAAGCACTTCAGAAGTACTGACGTCATGTGTTTGGAATTGGAGTATTAACCTAAAGGACCTAATGCTGTTTCTCTCAGATTAAAAAATAAATAAGTAGTGCTTGCTTTGGCAGCACATATACTAAAATAATAATAAATAAGTAAAAAGCTTGCCAATAAAGACATAGCTACATTGCTTTACCTTAAAGTGAAAGTTTTTAGATCATCTGCCATGAAAACGGTTGACAGAAAAACCTATGCACTTACAACACCCCTACTAAGAGTTCTGGGAGCATTTAGCTGAAGAAAATCTAAAACTGTCAAGAAAGCAACTTTATGACCATAATCCTTGTCTGCTGAGAAATCCTGCAATGCTTTCATCAAGGACATCATGTTTTCTCAGATGTTCTATGAACCATCCCACTCTGGTAATTATCTGCTGCTGAGTAAGTCCTTTGCATTTATTCAAGGCTATCCCCATAAAACCCAACCAAGATGGCTAAAACAGATTAACTTCTCATCAGTATGCTTTAAAAGTAATATAAAACAGATTCCATTTACCCCCTAAAATTTTTTCTAGAGAGATTATACCTAAATCTAGACATTACTATGGGCATCTGCAAGGTCAAACAACATTTACAGAATAAGTCACTTTTCCAGAAAAGATTACAGTAGATTTTTATTCCTCTGCCATTTTGTTAAAAAGTCTCCCTAGTTGCTGACATTACCCTGAAAGTTATTTATGGGTAAGATAAATAAAGTTTCCTTTATTTATGGGTAAGATAAATAAAGTTGCTTTATTTATTTAAGATAAATAAAGTTGCTTTATTTATTTAAGATAAATAAAGTTTATTTATGGGTAAGATAAATAAAGTTGCTGACATTACCCATAAAGTTATTTATGGGAAAGATAATATGGCTCACCTCAAGATTTTGGGGGTTTCCTTAATCATAAACAAATTAAATTGTTTTAAAGAGTATTTTAGTTTATTCTAACACTTTAAAAATTAAGGAGGATCATACGGTTTACAACATAACCAGAATAACTGACTACCCAAAGCATTTCATTTCCAACCATGCTAGATAAAACAATTTACTGAAATTGACTGTAATTACCTCTCTAGAGTAGTTATTAGTGAGTTGATTAAAGGCTAAATTCATAAAAATTATGATACAGATTTATTCAAAAAAATATCAAATGCCTTTTATACGACTGCTCTAATGTAGCAGGCAGCTAACTTTTATATACTGGACATTACACTAGGACCTCTACTTGATAAGGTGAAATTGTGTGGGAGATATATCCTTCCTTTCCTTCATTTTTCCTTCTTTTCTTCCTTTTTACCTTCCTTTTTCACTTCCATCCTCTCTTTATTCTGGCTTCCATTCACATATTCAAGTTAGGAGGTTTAGTTAACATATTTGCCGAGCCTTCATAAAAGTTTAGGATGCAAAAAACGACTGAAATCTATTCTTAAATTTAGAGGTATATATACACTAATCCCCATAACCTGTGAATATGTTATTTCACATGGCAAAAGGACTTGGCAAATAAGATTAAGTTTACAAACCTTGAGATGAGGAAATAATCCTGGATTGTCTGGGTGGACCCAATTTAATCTCAGGAATCTTCAAAAATAAAGAACATCTTGACTGCAGTTAGAGAAGGAGATGACTGGTCATCTGAGAAATGGCAGTAGAAAGGACTCACCACTCTCCTGCTAGTTCTGAGATGTAGGGGGCCCTTAGGAGCAAGGGCAGCCTCCAGCTGACAGCCAGCAAAGAGACCTCAGTCCTACAACCACACAGAACTCAATTCTGCTAACACTTTAATGAGCAAGCAAATGGATTCTCCCCTAGAGTCTTCAGAAATATGCCAACACCTTGGCTTTAGCTCAGTGAGAGCAACACTGGACCTCTGATCTATAGAGCAACTCTAAAATAATAACTTAGTGCTATTTTAGGCCACTAACTTTGTAATAATTTGTTATGACAGCAATGGAATACTAATACAAAGGGGCTATAATCTAGTGGAAAACAAGAAATACGACACATTAAAATGGGATATGGCAAATGCTTTAGGAGTAGAATAAAGAAAGTACTATGAGTGTATAAATTTCCTGGGACTGCATAACAAAGTACCACAGATTGGGTGGCTTACACAGTAGAAATTAATTTTCTCATGATTTTGAAATCTAGAAAGCAGATTTGGTTTCTTCTGAGTCCTCTCTTGTTGGCTCATAGACGGCTGCCTTCCTGCTGTGTCCTCACATGATCTTTCCTCTATGTGTGCACATGTTGGTGTCCTAATCTCCTTCCCTTATAAAAACACCAATATAGGGTATAATAGGGCCCACCCATATGACCTTATTTTACCTTAATTACCCTTATAAAGTCCTCACCTCCATATACAGTCATATTGTAAGAATTAAAAGGTTAACATGCAAATTTGGGAGGGACAAATTTAGCCCACAAAAGTGGGATTACTGAGTAAAGAGTAACTTGGAAAAAAATTTATAAAGGAGATTATATATTTGATTAGACTATTTCTCAGGCAATAAAAAGGAAGGGGAGGGGCATTAAGCTTGAATGGATTACCATATGCAAAGTCACCGATTCTTTAGATTACTAGTCTTTCTTTGATAAAAACATGTGATCAAAAAGTACTAGAAGAATATATATTTCAAAGTCAAATTCCCTCTACCTGCTCTCTACCATCTGCCTTTAGACAAAGATGCAACCCCTCTTCAAAATCTTGTGTATTCTTCCATATGATTTGAATTCACATGCAAGCATGTATTTATTTACCCAAAAAAAAAAATGGATATTGCTGGGCTACTTGATTTTTACAACTTGAAAACATGTATTTAATACATATCTCCATAATTATAATGACTATATAGTATTCCATTTCAGGAATATACCATAATTTATTTAGTCCCATTTTTTTTGTTCTTACAAATAAAGCTGCAATAAACATTTCTTTATATACCTATATTTATCTATAGATAAATAGATGAAATAGACTGAACTTAATGGATGCAAAAGATTGTTTTGTTATTTTTGTTGATTTTTTTGTTGTTGTTTTTTACTACTGTCTTTAACAATGGTTCTAAAAGTATGGTCCCTGAACTATCAGCATTAATATCAATATCACCTGGAAATTTGGAAATGAAAGTTCTTAAGTCTCAGAGACACTCCCAGACCTACTGAACCAGAAACTCTGGAAATGAAACCTGCAATCCGTGTTTTAACATGCCCTCCAAGTGCTTCTGCTGTATGTTAAAGTTTAATAATCACGGCTCTAATCTCTCCCCTATTTCTACTCCTTCAGGACACCTCAGGCAGATCCCTTAGCTTCCACATATCTTCCCATTTCACTACTATTTTCAGGCATTAAAACGTCTTATAGAGTTTAAATAGAAAATTTGATTTTGCAATCAATCCAAGAACTAAATAATGACAGTGCAGAAGGGTGAGATCATTTATTCTTTCTCTTTTTTTCTTTTTCAGTCTCATTTGTCTAAGCTATTTTTGAATTTCTTTTTCTTTTCTGAGACCTGGAAGAAGAGTTGGGGAAAAGGGGAAACCATTTCTTAAATGATTAGTGCTATTGTAATTCACCATCAGGATCCTCACCAGGCAGTTACTCAAATGCAGATTTTCTGGAAGACCCCCACAGGCATTTCTAGTTTGCACAGTACCAGGATAGGGGTGATGTACTCTCTGGTTGACCTCTTGCAGCTCACTACTCCATCAGCCCCATCAACTGCCTCTCTACGACCAGGCCTTGGCAGCCCACTGCACAGTCTCTTATTGCTGGAATTGTCTTGCCCCCAAAGTTTACCATGTTGATTAATAATGGCTCAAACGTGGTTATCCTCCATAACAGTGGAGAATAGCAAACCCATAGCAAATTCATGCATCTGTGTCATGCTCATTGTTGGGAGTATAGACGAGTCTTCTGCTATCCCTTCTCTCCCAACCTTTACAGTTTGAGAGGTTATGATAAAAAGTAATCCTTTTTCCATCTGAAATAAAAATCAAATACATGAGAGATATAGGAGTCCAAAATAAGGGGGGAGGGGCAGATGAGCTGTTATTGATAAAAGCTTGTTTGCAGGAAATAACTTAGAACTTTGCTCATAATACTTGCTAATGCATCACCCCTAAATGAGACGGAATTATCTGCCCAGTCATAGGCACAGCTGGAAGACTGTAATACTCTTCCCACAAAGGGCAGACTCCTCAATCCTTATCAGAAATTCAGATGAAGAGGCATAATTCTGGTGAACAGGTTGTCACCCAAAGAATGGAAAAAGGGAAAGACTAAGCCAGAATAGTCAGCTCCTTTTCCCAGACTCATCAGATAAATTGTCCTCTTTCCAAGAAATGAGTGAACAATGTAAAGAGAAGCAAGACTTTAGCCTAACTCAATACTGTCCAGCAGAAATATCATATGAACCACAAATGCTAGCCACATATAGAATTTTAAATTGTCCAATAGCCACATTAAAAAGGAAATAAAAAATAAGTGAAAAATTTAATAATATGTTTTTATTAACCAGTATTCCAAAATACTACCATTTCATCAAGGAACAATATTTTAAAATTGATATATATTATTCTTTTTCTTATACTAAATCTTCAAACCCAATGTATATTTGACACTTGCAGCACATTTGAATTAGGACTAGCTGCATTTCAAATGTTCAGTAAAAGCATCTCCAATATGGCTATTGTATGAGATAGTTCAGGGCTACTTCAACACTTTCAACACTGAATATAATGAGAAAGGATAGAAAGCCTTCCCTACCATCAGCCAACTTCCAGATTTCAAAATTTTCCAGGCATAAAAGACACAATGGCTTCTATGTTCATGACATCTTCCACCACCACCCTAAGGTCCAATACCACAAGTCATGAGTTATTAGATCCCCCAACTTTTTTTTCCATGAGAATTAAGATGGACATACAAGTGTCTGCAGCTGGGCAAGCATCCCTGCTGAGAAGTGTGATCTCAATTTCCTATAATTTGAATGTCACTCTGATCACCACAAGCAGATCTTTTCGTGCCCTCTTACCTTGGATGGAAAGGAAAATTTGTCTACAGCAAGAGTCAGAGGACCAATTTAAGTTTTCAAGCTCTGTTGATGAGTGTGTATGTAGGGGACGGACAGTATGCCTTGAAGTAGTTATTGTCTATCATCTCCAAATTTGGAGCTTCATGGACTTCTGAAACACTAGAAAAATTCCCATTGCATATCCTGTATTATATCCTTGGAAATATATCTGAAAGATACATTCATGAATGTGGAATTGCTGGATTACAGGGAATGTACTTCTTGTTTTTATCATTTGGAAGACACTATTAACTGGCTATTGCAAAGCCATACTCAACCTATGTCTCCTTTACCACTTCTCATTAAAATGGCTGGAAGCCAAATACTAGTTTTCTAAATCTTCTTTGGCTGTAGGAAGGGTCTTAGGACTCGATTTGGCCCTTGAAACATGAACAAACATTTCTGGAGGAACACCTGAAGATCCCTTTATTTTCCTTAAAGCTGGCATAGCCCTTGTCTCTTCCATCTTTTCATTGCTTTGGCTCCAGAAATGATATCTGAATCACCAACAGTCATTTGGGGACAATGAGGTGAGAGATATGAGGAGCAGGCTAACATTGAGCTGGCACTGACATCATAAACTGCTGACCCAGCAATTAACTTCATACTTCTCAACATGGAAGGAAAAATAAACCTTATTTGTTTAAACCACCCTAAAACAAATTTTCTGTTACTTTCAACCAAAACATTCCTAAATGATCTGTCCATTGCCAGAAGCCTCTCTAATAAGTTGTATCATATCCATCTGACCGTGTTTATACCAACAGTGTGTAAAAGTGAATGATCACCTAGTATATCCCTGCCAATACTAGTCATTAAGAGTTTTAGTGTCTGTCAGTCTGATAGGTGAAAAGTGGTATCTCATATTCTTTTAATCTCCAAGGACTGAGATTTAGTTTTATTTTTAAATTAGCTCTCTTACCTGTAGACAAATATTCCTGTCCACACACTATTTCCCAAAGCTGTCAACCCCTGTCAGGATATGTCATTAGTCAAAAAAAAAAAAAAAAATGTGTTCAAACACTTTAAACTATACTAATACAAATTTATAACCTGTAATAATAATAATGATAATAATTATAATATTTGTAATGATACACAATCACCCTATTATATATTCTTTGTGATAGACATAACACATATAAAAGTATCAAAATAGGCCATTTTACACAAATATTATATATGTGACTTGTCCTAGACAATGGGAAAATCTGTGACTTAAAGGCAATGAATAAACTTTGCCTATAAAAGTCCTCAAATTTTCCAAAGAATTTAGAACTCTACATACCTTAAAGATTTATCTTCTCTTGATCTTACTTAGATAGGAAAAACTCCTAGGTTAGTATTATTTGGTGCACCATGCTATCATTGCCAAGATTTTAAGCTCCCACTGGCTAACAGTGGGACATCTTCTTGTTGCAAAGCAAAAAAAAAAAAAAAAAAAAAAAAAAAAATTATTTAATTGGATCATAAGGAAAAAAATCTCTTTATTTTGAGTTTCTTTTATCTTAACCTTGTTACAGTTATATGTGAGCTAAAAATATATTAAAAAAGATTACAATTGATTTTTATGCCAATTATACTTATTCAGTTTAACCGTATTTAAAGAGTCAGGATTCATATCAAATATGTTTTCTAGCATACCCTATAAATATACACAATTAATTCTCTATTAGCGGTATTACTGTTTTCTTGAAATTCTGTATTATCTCATACTAACAACATATTGCATAAATTTGAGATGTTTGGAATATGATAATTTTGTAAGTGTGGTAAGATTTTCTTAGTAATGTTATAATTACCACAATCAGAAACTCATCCCAGTTGATTGTGATGAGCATGCAATCAGCAACAACAATGTCAAAACTGTCTGCTGCAGCAATAAATATTGAACCTAGATAAGAAGTGGCAGTTCTTCAGCAAGCTCTCTGTGAGGAAGTCAGGCCATCTATATTAGTCCCTCCTGCATGAGCCTTTGTTGCCTCAGAACTTCCCTCAACTCAGGGCTCCTGGATGGCTCAATTGGTTGAGCCTCCAACTTCAGCTCAGGTCCTGATCTCATGGTTTGTGAGTTCGAGCCCCACATTGGGCTCTGTGCTGACAACTCAGGGCCTGGAGCCTGCTTCAGATTCCATGTCTCCCTTTCTCTCTCTGCCCTTCTCCTGCTTGTGCGTGCTCTCTCTCTCTCTCTCAAAAATAAATAAACATTAAGCAAAATTAAAAAGAAAACAGAACTTCCCTCAACTCTTGTCCCCCAGATCATTGGTACCTTGAACAGGGGTGGTCCTGGTAGGTACCTCAGATTACTGAATGTTGCACATTCCCTTTCCTTCTTGCTCTCTCTGTCTGGGGCTGTTTCTAATATTACACTTCCAAAACCTCCACAGTGTACTTCACTGGGTCTCCAAAGTCTTCACCATTTTAAAATTCCTCTAAGATGGTTATGTTTGTCAGAAAGGGGTCTAAATTTGAAACATCTCTATTTAAACCAAACACCCAATTTTATCCCCTTCACTGGGATTGTTGATTTTGCCCTCTTTTGTCCTATATTGTATTAATTTCCAGTCACCTGTCCACCATAATTAATTAACAAAGCTGTAGGGTATAGTAGTAGAGAGTACCTGTGTTCAAATTTCCAACTTGGATATCCACTCTCTGTGTGATTGTAGGGAAATTACTTAAATAATTAGTAGCTGTTTCCTCATCTCCTTCATAGAACTGTTTGAAAGAGGAAAGCCCTGAAAAGCCCATAGAAAATATCTGGCATGTAGAAAGTGTTCTATAACATTTCGTATTAATAACCTCATATAGTATGAAGCCAATTATAAACCCCCCAAATGTTAATATAAAAATTATTTGTACTAAAGGATGCTATCAAACTAAATGGTGAAGAAGAAGGAAGAGAAAAGAGATCAGTGATCTAGGTATCAATGAAAAGGAGGAAAAGAAGCAGGAGAAGCAATAGGCTAAAACATATGAAACTGCTATTTTTGTAGATAAAAAACTGGTAATTTCTTATCAATCAACCCCGCAGAAAAGACATTAAACAAAAATAGTGTCTGAGATGTTGCTGGACAAGAATAAACTCCAAATTGACATTGGAGCCATCCTAGAATTACCTGAAAAGAGATAAAGAGACAAATACCTGAAAGAGAAGGGTTTTTCTGAGAAAGAATGAAGAAAATGAATTTGCAAACACCTTAAATCCAATAAACCAAGTAGGGAAAGGAAGGAGAATGGTGAATTACAGTGAGATCTGGATACCACATTTTGACTAAGTATATGGAAGGAAGCTCCTTGCCAGCCATCATATAGAATTAAAATTATCTTTACAAAAAGGTGTTGGCATTTCAACACTGGGACAAGTAAACTTATAATGCACAGGAAGCTTTTAGGAAAAGCTTATTCTTACCAAAAGTATGTGATCACTATAACCAATTAAAACTGGGAAGTGTATCATGATTATTGCTATTATTCTCATGTTCAGAATAGACTCTCATTGTGTTAATAGAATACTTAAAATTTAGAATAGTTTCGATTTTAGCTCAATTTCCTGCCTGTTGGATGTGTGAGAGATAGGAGAGCCTATCTCTCCTATAGAATCCAAACTCCTTACCCTTGTCCTTGGTGTCCTTTGTAATTTGACTTTTGCCTCCCTCTTAAAAATTTTTTTTTTAACATTTATTCATTATTGAAAGACAGAGAGACACAGAATGTGAGTAGGGGAGGGGTAGACAGAGGGGAAGACACAGAATCTGAAGTAGCCTCCAGGCTCTGAGCTGTCAGCACAGAGCCTGACCCGGGGCCAAACTCACAAACTGTAAGATCATGACCTGAGCCACCCAGGTGCCCCTTGCCTCCTTCTTTAAATTTATTTCCTACCACTTTATTCTCTTCCCTTTTATTCCCCCCATTAGTGGGAGAAACCATATCATCTATAATCCAAACTAAAACAATTCTAAGAGTGAATATAGGTCTTTAATTAAACTAATGTAAGCATTAATTTCTTGCTGAAAATTGTTTTTATTATCCTGCTGGACATATAAAATTATTCAATTTAAAAACTATTTTCAAAATTAAAGTTTTATTTGGAATGTAGAGATAACATATGCAAGTATACAATAAAGGGGGAAACTACTTTATCTTGATTATCAGAATATTAAAAAATGACAAACAGCATAAATATTACTGCTACATATGCAAATAAGTTTTAATAAGTTTCTCAGTTGTATCTGTCCCTAAATCATATCTCACTGGTATTTCTCTAAAGAATGTATTTTAATTGTCTTATTATTTAATATTTTTATGAAATTGCCTGCAATCTTCTTCAAAACCAAATAGAACATTAATATATTTGAAACTGTTGATATCTTTAGTAGAATCTTTTCTGCAATCACAATAATTTTCATTAAAAAAATATTCTCTCTACAGAACTGGGGTAACTGATAAGCTCAAACAAATGTCAGTATTCTCAATTCTAATCTTTCATTATTTAAATGAGTAGATATTCCATCATAAATATTTTTGTAAGCATATCTTTCTTACCTACAGAGAATTTATTCTTTGACAAACATTTTTACATGAAAAATTTATCAAGTAGGTCATCTCTATAATTGTTTTAGATGTTCTGCCAAATTTAGATCTTACAAAATTAGAGGCCTTCTTCATATCACTCCTCTTGATTCAAGAAGCAGAAAAACTGGGTCTCAGTTTGAGGTTCAAAACCTTAATCACTCAGTGGAAATTCTACATAGCTTTCTTCTGTCCCTAAAACTTTTAATATCATGCTTTACAAGAGACATTCAATGTGAGAAGCTCCTACCTACCATGGTTCGATGATTGCAGAGGAGCTAGACAATCTCGCTAAGATATTCATGATGTTGGGAATATGATGACTTAAAGGCCGCCCTACACAGAATAATGGTCTTTTGAGATTGTAGATATGCTATTTTAGGGGGAAAATTCTTTTACTTTCATCTCTATGGATTTTTATGAGACCTTTAACATTATTAAGAAGAACTGAAAAACCAATGAAGATATGATGAAAGTAAATGATTTGGCTAATATCCCTATATTTGGTTCTTCAAGCTCTTTAGAATGGGAATGGAATCTGTTCTCCTGGTTTAATTTTGGCACTCTTGGATTTGGAGTTAGAAGTCTATGACCTCTAATTATTCTCATAGTACTTGTCTGAATGGCACCATTCAAATGTGTGTCTCTAGCACCTTAAATGTTGTACATCCACTGTCCTATCAAGTGATTCAAAAAAATAATCATCTTACAAGAAGAACAAGAAAGCCTGACCTATGTTGCAGTTGAAATGACTGGCCATCAGCAACTTTCTATGCAATCATGACTCTCCAAACTGTGATGTAGATCTTTGTTGATTGTTTTCCTATATGATAATGATGTACCTATTCCCCAGCTTGGGCTGAAAAATAACAAATTGGAATTGAGACCATCTGTGTCACTATGACTTAGATAAGACTGTAGATCATCTATGTCAACATGACTTAGTTGTTTGTTCCAAGAAATTGTGCCAAGCAAAAATAAGGCTGTAAATCTATAAATAACTTCAGTGTTTGCTTCTGGAAATTCTCACAGATCAATTTACTGGAGGCAAGAGACTGCTCATCTGAGAAACCACTTGCTTGGCAATCAGAGTTTATTTATCAAGATTTTGCATCATGACCCTTGTTTCTCTATGTCCACCAATTCTAAACTATTATATCATTACCCTGTTTAAATCCAATCAGTTCCCTATCTTTAAAGACCTTAAACAACTTCAGCTTGCAGAGTAAAGACCTGTAAGTATTACACTTCTGACCTTTCCTTTCTGAAACACTGCTAAGACTCTATTAAGATGGTAAACTCCCTTACTGTAGAAGTCTTAAAATAAAAAATTTAAATATAAAATAAATTTAAAATTTATTTAAAAGAAATTAAAAATTAAATAAAATTTTTAAATAAAAAATAAATATTTATTTATATATTATATGTAGTAATATAATTATAATAAAATAATAATTATTATATTTATCTGTTAATCTAATATTTATGAACAGGTTGTCTGATGGGGTTTTATAGAATTCAACATATCCTATCATGTTTCTTTGGCCATTAATCTCCCATTGTCCAATGTCATGGCTCTCCTTAGTCTAAAACTTCCAATACATTTCCCCCTCTCCTCTCTTCTTCTGAGGATGCCTGTTTATTTTACTTTAAAAAAAAAAAAAACTATAATCAATCAAAGTATAACTTCTATAGGCTCCCATCACCAAATCTATCAGCCTACCTGAATCTGTATCAGCCTATCTGGACTCAAATATTGTCTTTTTTGGCTTTTTCTTATTAGACAGACACCCTTCATGCTCTTCTCAGGCCAACTCCATCACATACACTGGAGTTCATCTTATCTCATGGAATCAAGAACTACTCACCCACAATTTCTAGTAAGTACAGAGCCAACATTTTAACAATGTCCGGAGACCTTCCATGATTTCACATTCTACTTTCTGACCACATTCTTTCACAGCTCTCCTGCTCATTGCCCTAAAGTTTTACTGGACTTCAAATGTACCCAGTAAGCTCCTGCCACAGAGATTTACACTTGTTCTTAACTCAGCCTAGAAACTTCTTCCTTAGAATGCTGCAGAGCTTGCTCTCTCCCATTCTTAAGTTTTCTGTTCAAATGTTACTTTGTCATGGAGGCTCTCTCTGGCTATAATATAAAAAGCGTTCTTCCCTGCTGTCATTCTCTATGCACTGAATGTGTATTATTTTTATTCATAGCATTAATTACTGCTGGTTATATTATATAACTATCTGTCTACCTAATTATTATCTTTCTTCCTCCATGAGAACATGGCTCCACAAGAGCAAGGATTTTGTCTTAGTCACTTCTGTGTCTCCTAAATCTAGAACAGTGCTTGGCACATAAAAGGTGAACGATAAACACAAGTAGATGAATGATGCCTTTTAGCCATATTTTCCATAATAATTTTCATGTCTGTTATGTATCTTTCTGAACAATATTTATGACAATTCATTTCAAAAGTATCAGAGTGGATAGAAAGAAATTTGTTATTATTATAATCATAATTGACTGTTTTGTTTCATACTTGTTCCCATCACTTTTTCCATAAACACTCCATTCTGTAAAAAAAAAAAAAAAAAAAGTTAACAAAGAACATACTTATTAAAGTTTGAATAAACAGGAGTTTTTCATCTGGCAATAGAGTAACAGCATTGAGCCAGTTGTCTGAGCCCCAAGTTTCCAAAAGGAAAGGTGAACAGGGCCCTAATGCCTACCCATCTAGTGGATTGCACTCCAGAAGACACATCCTGAGCTTAGAGCCTTCAGGTCTTCTACAATGGACAGTAAGTCAGCCTGACTTTTATCCAGAGGGAGACATCACTATACCAGACTATAAACAGACTTGCCCTTTGCTCCAGAAGAAGATACTATCTCCATTTTGTAAGGCTGCTCACTATACTCATATCCCTGAAAAAGTAATCTGGGAAGATAGCAGCAATGCCTCTGTTCACAAGATATACAGGAATGGGAGAGCCTGTCTCTCCACAGGCACAATTTAACATTAATTCCAAATACATGTGGCAACAAAGCTCCTGATGCACTTTGAGAGTTCTTTTCTGAAACTCATTTTTTTTCAACACTCCTCCACAATACCATTTGCCTTTCCCTTATTTAGTAATCAGATAATAAATTCCCTAGTCTGGGAAACTCCCATGATATCTTGAGGTTGAAATAGGTGGCCCTTATTTCCACAGAATTCTGTACATACACTAACTACCATATCAGGCATCATTTTGTATTTCAGTGGCCCTATTGTCTTTTTCCCCTCTAAGCCATATGCCCTTGAGGGCAGGAGCTGTGATTTATTAATCAATTTGCTTCTGGAAACTTAAAACAGGATTTGACCTATTGTTAATTCTCACTAAATATTTGATCTTAAGAGTATGAGAGATTTGAGGCACCCAGGTGGTGCAGTCATTTAAGAATCAAACTCCTGATTTTGGCTCAGGTCATGATCCCAAGACTGTGAGATCAAGACCTACATTTGGCTCTGCACTGAACGTGGAGTCTGCTTAAGATTCTCTCTCCCTCTCTTTATCTCCCCCTCCTTCTATCCCTCCCCCCTCTTTTGAAAGCTCTCCCTCTCTTTCTCTGTCTCTATCTAAAAAGAAAAAGGAATATGGGATATTTTTATAATATCACAATTTTTAACTCTTTATTAATATTAGAGATTATGCAAAATATTTCCTGAGATGCATCTTCATGAAGAGGTGACATTTCAGTTAATTCAGAAAAAAAAGGTAAAAATTCCAATTGAAAAGGATTTAAGATACGTGATAGAAAGTTGATGTCACTAAAATTAATTCTTAAAAATATTTTTTAATAGTGTGTCACAATGCTCCATTAGTTATCCAGGAATCCTAGATAAGCAGATCCCAATACAGGCAAACTATACCTTTCAACACTAGACAAAATATTGTGATTATTATCAAATTAAAGAATGATTTGTTCTAGAACCAATACCCTAGGATAGTCTTACATTTTCTGAGAATTGTAAGGAGAAAAAAAACACATTTTGTCTCATATACTCTGATATATTTAATTAAATCTAGATAAATATTCTTTATTTTTTTCTGGTTTATTTCCTGAAATAGGAATTTCAGGAGAGTGTCTTCTAGAAATACTATGGAATTAATTGTGTTATATTAAAGACAAGTACATTACATCCTAAGCACTATCAGAAATAAGACTTTCATAATAAAAGTAAACTCAAAACCTACAATACGTCATATTTTCTCTATTTTTAAAAACTTAAGTTACCATGACAACAAAGTAACCTGATGAATCTAATAGCTTTTTGTTGCAATTAAGATTTTTTTCCCCAAGAAAACAGAAAATTTTGTTCTCCTTTAAGAATTTATATTGTACTGGACAAAATCTGCTATAAAATCAGTTAAAATTAAAATCTCCAATTAAAATAATGCATCTTTTAGAAATAATATGTGCCAGAAATTTCAGAATCCTACTGAGTCTTGATTATTCATTCTTCTACTTAATCCCCAGGCATCTTGAATTTCAATACTTTTCAATAATTTCTCTGACAATGGCATATAGAACTAAGGGTGAAATGACACAAATTAGCTATGAATTGGCATTTTGAATGACATTGCAAAAGCTCAACATTAGTTGGGATCCAGCCAAAAGATCATAGGATAGAGAAGTGACATTCCTTCCTTATTAATTAGGTAGTTCTAATATTGCACACTATTTTAGGAATAATGATTTTTCTTAAATATGTTAATGCAGATGCTAATTTCCAAAGAGTTTCTCCACCAATATTGCTTCAATGGTGAGATCATTCTAAAATCCCACAGTGCAAAATATTACCTTAAAATAGTCCACAATAGAATGTATCTTAGCCCATTCATTTATGTGCTCAACAACAAAAGGGAATGTGAAGGTTATTTAATCCTGACAATTAAAAGTAAATACTGAGAAAAATGTTTTAGACATTTATGTAACTCTCATTTATCAGGTTAAATACACTTGCTTTTACATAATTTTAGCTGAATAAACTTGGTCTATAACTAAGATTTTTGTAATTGCTTCCCTTCATAATCTTTTGAGATTATAGTTATCAAATGTAGTTAAAAACAACAATAATAACCAGTAGAGAAAAGTAAATTGATCCCAATATACTACCTTTCCACACCTAATGAGTATCACTTAGACACACTAAGAGTTTCTCATCAAGTTAATAGCTATCAGTCTAATAAAGAAGCCATTAGTATATGGATAAGGGGTATAGTTAATTCTACCAATTTGTTAAATTTTTTTTTAATGTTTATTTATTTTTGAGAGACAGAGTGGAAGTGGGGGACGGGCAGAGAGAGAAGGATACACAGAGCCCGAAACAGGCTCCAGGCTCTGAGTTATCAGCACAGAGCCCAAGGCAGGGCTTGAACTCATGAACCACAAGATCATGACCTGAGCTGAAGTCAGATGCTCAACTGACTGAGCCACCCAGGAGCCCCAAATGTTATTTGTTATTAAATATAAATGTGAGATTTTATGTAGATATTCACAGTCCTTTGTATCTGAAAGAAAATTATCTAGATAGAAACCATTATGCATAATTAAATCTATTGACGATTAATAGCTAAATCATAACATATATATGTGATTTAAAATCTGATGGCTAAGCAAAAATATACAATGTACAAGCAGCACTGAAGCTAACCTTTTGACATTTTAAGCAAAATATATTATTCTAACTTTCTAGATTACATAAAATTGAAAGTAGTCATTGGCTAACAGTCAATGACACTGTGTGCCAGATTCTGTCCTAAGCATTTTATTTTTTTTAATATTAATTTATTTATTTTGACAGAGGGAGAGAGAGAATCCCAAGCAGGTTCCGCACCATTGGCACAGAGCTCAACGTAGGGCTTGAACTCAGGAAATGTTAGATCATGACCTGAGCCAAAACCAAGAGTCAGATGTTTAACCAACTGAGTCACCCAGGCTCCATGTCCTAAGCATTTTATAAATATAATCATACTTAAGCCTTGCAAAAAAATTAAAAGTAATTATTATCATTCCCATTTCATATGGTAATGAAACTGAATCTCCCAGAAAGACAGCCATGACAAGGAATACACAGTGGAATTCTGAGCAGTGATTCTGATCTAGGTCTTACTCCAGATCTGGGCTCTGAGTCACATGCTACAATCCAATGGCTTAGTCTCCTCTCCAATTTTTCATTGGTTGACATTTTAATTGTATGCCAATCTAGTTCTGTAATGGCCACCATATTTGGAGATTGTCACTCACAGAAGCATTTGGATGTCCTAGGATATTAGTCATATGCTCTGAGGCACCACTGGAAGAGTACCATGAAGGGGCAGATTGTTGACACTCCCTCACATATAGGGTCATCAGATTTAGCAAATAAGAATCCAGGATACCTACTTTAAATTTAATTGCAGATATAATTTGAATTTCAAATATTGCCTAGAACATACTTACACTAAAAATTATGTTGTTTATCTCAAATTCTAGTTTAACTGGGTGTCCTGTATTTTGCCCAGCTACCTATTCCTATTCACCCCACACACAGCTGTGAATGCTAACTGTAGCTCAAATTCCAAATTAGATTTTGGAAAACACATTAGCATTAATTTTTTTTAAGTGTTTATTCATTTATTTTGAGAGAGAGAGAGAGAGAAAATGTATGTGCAACCAGGGGAGGGGCAGAATGAGAGAAGGAGACAGAATCCGAAGCAGGCTCCACGCCATCAGTGTGGAGCCCAACTCGGGCCTCTATCTCATGAACCGTGAGATGGTGACCTGAACCCAAATCAAGAGTCAGAGGTTTAATCGACTGAGTCACTCAGGCGTCCTGTTAGCATTAATTTTTTAAAACCATAACTGGAGATATCACAGTTGAGGAACCCAAAGCCTATGGAGAAAAAGAAAAAAAGACCACAAGCAAACTTATAAGACAAACTCATTTTACTTGTACTAAAACAAAAAAAAAATTACAAAAAACACTTAAGAAAATATTAATGGGATGTTAAATATTTTAACTTTGTAATAATGAATATTGGGATGTTGCTTTCATTCATCATGAGATTTCATGGGAGAAGAAGGATGCTATTATAACAGTATTTATAAAAGACAAGAATTGTATAGATTCAAAAAGTCTATTTTTGTGTTTGTGTCTTTAGTAGGGTTCCATTGGCTTTTTTAAAGTCAATATACAATGGTTCAAATTATTCAGAAAATATATCACTATATTCTACTTTTTCATCTATATTGCTTTATTTTTGAGAAAACATGAAATTTGAGCTAAGTACCTTTTCTGAAATTCTCCTTATCCTCTTTATAAAGTTGTAGCAAAATAGTCATTTCTTCTGTAGATGTGTCCTTAGAATATAATTACACACATGCTCAAGGTACAAACTTTTTTCAGGTGATTTCAAAGAAAAGCCTAGCTTCCTGTCATTACAGTCTCCAAAACCACATCTGGTTTCTTTTGTAAAGCTGCAATGAACTGACCTTTTAATCCAAAATACTCAGTGTCTGTATTTTTTCTGGAAGCTGAATTGTCCCCATCATTACCAGCATTCTGCACACTTTAGCAATAGAAAGGAGATTTAAAAAAAAATTCTATACATACCTATTTACATAATTTTTACATAATTCTTTCTTTGCCTCTATATTAGTCTGCTTTGGCTGGATTATGATTTATAAAAAAACAACTGCAAAACAGTATTAACTTCAGAAAATAATAACTTTCTAATTCTAGTTATATGTACACTTCTGTGCTCTGCTGCCATAGCTCTGCTCCAAGTAATATTTTGGGTTCATACCTACTACATGTGTTTTCTCATTTAGGGACCCTCATCAAAGGAACAACTTCTCTCTGAGACACTTCCTTCTCTTGGCAAAGGGATCAAGAACAAAAGGCCTGGCAGAAACTTTGAACATGGCATACATCATGTCTTCTCACATTCCACTTGCCAATGTAAGTCATATGACCCAAAGTCAATAGAGTGTGAAAGATCCTTCTCTAAAACTTTTTATGGTGGCAGGCAGGGATAAATAATCCTCTTGCAAGACAGAGTGGATAGCTAGATACAATGATACAATATACTACAATTTCTGAGATACCACAGACTTCTGATTTTCTCCCATTTCATTGATTCTTCCTTCTTAGTTTCTTTTTGTCAGTTCCTCATGCTCTTCCTTTTTTATTTTTTTTTTTAACA
The DNA here is from genome assembly GCF_028749965.1 of Puma concolor. Classification (NCBI taxonomy): domain Eukaryota; kingdom Metazoa; phylum Chordata; class Mammalia; order Carnivora; family Felidae; genus Puma; species Puma concolor. The sequence goes on along the minus strand of NC_141673.1, from coordinate 37,293,344 downwards.
TTTATTCACTTTTTTGAGAGACAGAGTGTGAGTGGGGGAGGGGCAGAGAGAGAGACGCAGACACAGAATCTGAAGCAGGCTCCAGGCTCTGGGCTGTCAGCACAAAGCCCAGTGCAGGGCTGGAACCCAGAAACCACCAGATCATGACCTGAGCTGAAGTCAGATGCTTAACTGACTGAGCCACCCAGGAGCCCCACTCCTCCTTTTCAAGTTTAAAGAATTCCTAAGATTATTGAGGGAGCTTTTCTTCTTCTATATGTATACTCTTTTCTTACTTAATCTCTACAATTCCAATGGTATTAAAATATTAACTGTAATTTAATGAGGCCCAAATGTGCATTTCATCCCCTACCCCACTGCTCTCTTAACATCTACAAAACAGAACTCTTGATTCATACACGTCATATCCCTTATGTTTCCACATATCACTAAGTAGTTCCAGTTGTGCAAGACAAAAACATGGGATTTATCCTGATGATCTATTTTTCTCATTTGTTACATCTAATCCATCAACAATTTCCAACAGTGTCATCTTTAATATATATTTGAAATTGTTTACTTTATTTCTACTACTTCATTTCATCTCCAAGGAACCAGAATCATGGTAGGTTTGGAAGTTACATTAAAAAAAAAAAAAAATAGACACAATCCCATTTCTCAAAGAGCTTGCAATTTAACAACATGGACCAACACATGCATTTTTAGAGCTGTAAGTTCGTATAATACATATAATATATAAATGAAGATAATATTTTAGTGCCAAGGGTCACACATAAGAAATAAATTAACTGCTTTTTATAGTAAGAGAAATTAACTATAAGAAAAATATCTCTTAGCTTTTTCTTATAAGATTAGTAGAATTTTATTATGCACTTTGATAATGGGTGTGGATGTGTTGGCGGAGAAGATTCAGGGGAGAGTGATATTGATATAAAGAATGGGAGAGAAAAGAAAATAAATAAATAAAAAGCTGGTGACCATGTAGAAAGTTGATGAACAATTCTGAGAACCTGAACTTGGATATTGAATCTGGAGGCTGAGAAAAAGAAATTCTATAAATAGGAGTTTACTTTTTTGCATAACTCAGTTTTAATGTTGGGAGGAGATAGATGGCTTTACACCAAGGTACAGAACCCTCAAGATATTTACAAATCTTGCTGGCTTCCTTGGTACCTAAATTATGTAGTGTATTTGAATGTCTCTATTAATTGCTAAATCTACAACATCAAAAAAAGTAGGAAAATGAAAGTCAGAATAAAACAAACAGAAAGAAATTGACCTATTTCTATTCTAGAATTATTTTGTTTCCTATACTCATTTTTAGAAATAAATCAAATATTTCAGAAAATGAAAATATATCACTTAGCTCTTACAAGTATTTATAGATATAAATACTACCTTAGTCTCTCAAACTCTTAGTTTTGTATCATGTTAAAAATCAATGAAAGTATTATTGATCTAGCATCTGAACATAAAATCTATAAATTCAGAACTCAGATTGTGGCTGCCCATCAGCCTGAAGCAAAAGGCTGCTAGAGGAATCTGAAAATAAAATTTAAGGTAGATAGGCATCCAAGATATGACTTATTCATGCTTTTATATTTTTAGTGCCAGTACTGAAGCTGAAATTGTCACTATTTTATGTTGGATTTATCTTGAATGTATTTTAAACATCAAGAATGAAGTGACAGATCCGATAAGTTATTTCAAGACTTTAATCTATAAAATGCCCCATGAGGTTCCACATATGCCCATAGAAAGACAGGAATATGTTCTGATAAATATATATAACACATTATTCTCTATTCTGCCAGTCCACTAAACAGATACAACCTTGGCCTCAAGGGGTAGATGTGAGGTGACATGTTATGTCTGCCTAGAATCCCTGTTTGCTGATCCATCCTGTGTACTGCTCGCAGGACAAGTGGGGCCACTAGAAGAAGGAAAACTGTACTTAAATAAAAGTGCACATAAATAAATCCCATAGCAGTTCCTCTGATTAAATCCAGCTTTCTCTCCTAGATCTCCACTGCATTTCTAAAACTTTGCTTAAATACCACCCTTTCTGAGGTCAGAGGTTGCATGTTTTGGGGTTTTGAATAAATGTGTGTAGAGCCCTTACCATATGTTAAGCACTGTGCTAAGTGACTTACATGGATTATCTCATTTAATTCAATTCTTTCAAACACTTAGTGAAGTTGGTACTATTTTTATCCCCATTTTGTTGATAGAGAAGTTGAGATTTAAAGAGCTAAGTGATTTGCAGATCATAAAGCTAGAATACAGGTACTCTGGTCAAGATTGTTTTTTCAAGAATAAATCTTAAATCAGAAGGGCCATCGAAGCATATATTGAGGCATTTCTTTTCTTGCAAAGCTAAACATTTCCCCATTAAAATTTAAGATTTTTTTTTTCAAGGAAACAGAGAAGGGTAAAGAGGCAGCATGGAAATTATATCTCTTTAATTAGAGCATAAGGCAATTATTTCTCTTTATGGAAATAAGTCACAGTGCTCTAAAATAAATGAGTTGTCTTTATATTTTAGAAAGAATTGATTCACAATGCAATTTAACAAGTATCATATAGTCTACATATTTACATATTTATTTTGTTTACATATTTACGCCCTACCCCATTCCACAAAGGAATTGAGTTACTCATAAAATGTTATTTATGAAGTCAAATTAGGTCCCTCCTCAAATAACCAAGGATTGTAAGGTTGAAAGACACCTGGAATACTATCTACATCAACCACACATAAATTATTTCAGTCCTCCTTTGTATCTATCTTACTGTAAGGATCAGGAGTGAATAGAAATTAACCATGTACAGAGGCAGACCATTCCATCAGCTAGGAATTTATTTACACAGCTTTTTCTCATATATTGAGCCAAAATTTGTCTTCCTACACCCTCTATTTGTTGATCCTAATATTATCTCTTGGGGCTATTCTTTTTAAACAGCTATATTTTAGAACATTTAATCATCACAAAAAGAAACCCTGTATCCTTTAGCAATTACTTGTCATCCTCCTGCAATGGTCTCCTGAGCCTAGGCAACAAATAACCTATTTTTCTGTCACAACAGATTGCTTATACTGGACATTTCATAAATATGGAATCTTACAATCTGTGAGTATTTTTTGACTGTCCTCTTTTCCTTAGCAGAATGTTTTTAAGATTTATCTACATTATAGCCATGTATCAATACTTTATTCTTTTTTATTGCTTAATAATATTTCATTGTATGAATAACATTGCATTTCTGAAATATTTTATTTATCCATTAATGAGTTGATTGATATTTGAGTTATTTCTACTTTTTAGCCATTTTAATAATACTACTATAACTATTTGTATACAAGATTTTTGTGGGCATACACTTTCATTTCTCTTGGGTATACAGTTGACCCTTGAATAATGCAGGGGTTTGGGGTGCTGACCCCTCATGCAGTCAAAATCTGCATATAACTTTTGACTCCCTTAAAATTTAACTATAATGTAGCCTACTATTAACCAGAAGCCTTACTGATAACATAAACAATTAACACATCTCTTATATGTTTTATATATTATATACTGTATTATTATAATAAAGTAAGCTGGAGAAAAGAAACTGTCATTAAGAAAATCATAATAAAGAAAATGCATTACAGTGCTTACTGTATTTATTTTAAAAGAATGCATGTATAAATGGACCCACACAGTTCAAATACATATTGCTCAAGGATCAACTGTATTCCTAGACATAGGATTTCTGCATCATATGGTAATTCTACATTTAACATTTTGGGAAACTGCCAAACTGTTTTCCAAAAGGTTGTACCATTTTACATCCCTATCAGCAGTGAGTATAAAGGTTCCGAAATCTCTACATCTGCATGGACGCTTGTTATTATCCATCTTTCTTTCTGTAGCCACGCTTGTGGGTGTGAAGTGGTGTCTCATTGTGGTTTTGGTTTGCATTTCCCTAATGGCTGGTGATGTTATCTTCTTTTGGTGCACGTTTGGCCATTTGTATATATTGTTTGGAGAAATGTCTATTCAAGTCTTTGTCTATTTTCTTAAATTGTGTTACTTTTAATCATCAAATTGTAAGAGTCCTGCATATATTCTTCGTACAAGTCTTTTATCACATATATGATTTGCAAATATTTTATCCAGTCTTATGTATCCTCTTCACTTTCTAGCTATTATCATTTGCGGCACAATAGTATTTAATTTTACTGAAATCCAATGTATCTATTTCCCATAAAGGCTCTTCCCCATAAGGGCCCTTCAAATATTTGAAAACAGCTCTAATGTCTGCATTAAATCTACACCTTAGCCAATCTGTATTTCTTCATCAAATATTCTAAACTCAAATATTTTCAATACACTCATTACTTTTCTCTGAACATAGTCATCTTCAAGTATGAACTGGATAATTCAGTTATTATCCAGAAAGTTCAAGGAAGTTAAGAATTTTATCTCCTTTGTGTTAATTTTTATACTTCAAATGCTAGTTCTTATTGGATCATATTGAACTTACAGATCATTGAAATTTCTAAATTTTTTGCTGCTTTCTGTATTTGTGTGCAAAGATCCATGACCAACATTATTTTGACTATAAAGTATAGCTGTATATTTGTGTGCATGAATATAAAAATTCACCATAACTTTTTTATAAATAATGAAACTATACATTATTTAAATGATGTAAAATTATCTTTAAAAGAATGAAATACTTTAAAGGAATGAAATGAACATTCAAGTTAAAAATATGTTGATATATATCACTTAATCATTTTTATTCACACACACATACATACACACACATACAAACACATTCATACACAAGACTGGTAAGATATATGCTGATAAAATAAAATAAAATAAAATAAAATAAAATAAAATAAAATAAAATAAAATAAGCAAAATAAAATAAAATGAAATTGGCTACATATGAATAAAAATGTTAAGTGTCACCTTTAGTTTGTTTTCTAAACAGCTCTTTGAGATATACCATGCATTAAAAATTATTTTAAAATATGCTTATACAGTTAAAGATATATTTATGAAACAGATACCTAATTTAATCAGGCAAAGAAGTAGGACATTGACAACATCCTGGAAAGACTAGAATTATGCCTTCTTCTACCAGATCATTCTCCCTCCTGCCTGGGGATACCTAATATTCTGACTTTTATAAAAATTATCCCTTGCTTTTAACAATGTAGATGTTTTTTTCTTGTTTTTGAACTTTAACTAATTGGAATGATATCATACACATTGTTAAATGACTTACTATTTTGCTTAACATTATATTTGTCAGCTTTATTCATTTATTATTACCTCTAACTATATATTCAATTTAATTGCTATATTACTTTCCATTCTATGTGACACCACAATTTTTTTTATCCATCTTTCTATTGATGAACACTTGTGTTGTTCTCAATTTGGAGTTACTTTTAAAACCTGATGCTAAAAAAAATTATTTCACCATCTCTTGGTATACACATATGGGAGATTCTCTAGGGAATATATTAGAAGAGGAATAACTATTTTGCATATCTATAACTTTACTAGATAATATCATACTGTTTCCCAAAAATATTTATCAGAAAATCCTACACTTCTCATTCTTGCCACGCTTTTTTTTTTAAAGTTCACATCCTTCGCTGGTGAGTTATTAGTGATACTGACTTTATGACTTTAACTTGTAAATAAGATAGATCAGCTTTTTGTTTGTTCACTGACCACTTGAACTCCCTGTTGTGTGAAGTGTCTGTACAAGTTTTTTTACCTGTTTTTTCCACTGAAATATCTGTTTTTTTCTCATTAATTTGTAAGAATCTCTAAATATTATGGATATGACATTTTATTACTCATATATACTGCAACTTCTACCCTATGATTTTTCATTCTTTTGAGTTTTAAAGGAAATTTCCCATTTTAATGTAGCCAAACTAACCAGTCTTCCGTTACAGCTAGAAGTTGACATGTCTTATTTCATGTCTTAATGAGGAAATATTTCTTTATGTCAATACATAAATATATTTTTATTGGATATTCTAAAATCTTAACTTTAAATCATCTGCGTTTGACTTCTGTGCATGGTATGAGAAACCAGTTGTAATTTCAGTTCATTTTTTGACAAATATTCAATTACCCTGCTATCAGAAATTGAAAATACATAATTTTTTTACTTAATGGTAGTGCCACCTCAGTTATATATACCTGGATCTATTTCTGGACTCTGCTCTATTCCATTGTTCTATTTGTCTAAACCTGCTCCAATATAGCACACTCATTATTTTATAGCTTTATATATAAGGAGGCTTTAAAAATTTATTTATTTATTTATTTATTTATTTATTTATTTATTTATTTTGAGAGACAGAGGGAGAGAGAGAATGAATAGGGGAGGGGCAAAGAGGGAGGGAGAAAGAATCCCAAACAGGCTCCATGCTCAGCACTGAGCCAGATGCATGGCTCCATCTCACGACCATGAGATCATGACCCTAGCCTAAATCAAGAGTAGGTCACTTAACCGACTTACAGACTGAGCCACAGAGGTGCCTCTAAAAGGCATCTCAATATCAGAGCAAATTTTCCAATAATCGAGTATTTTTTCTTCAAGAATATCTTGGTTACTTGCATTTTCATGAAAATTTCAGAATCAACTCTTCAAATTCAACAATAAAAACAGCAACTGACTCAGTTGAGTATTTGACTTGATTTCAGCTCTGGTCATGATCCCAGGATTGTGGAATGGAGCTCCGCATTGGGTCCTGCCCTGAGCATAGATACTGCTTAAGATTCTCTCTCTCTCCCTCTGTCCTCCTCACTTGCACTCTCTCTCTAAAAAATAAATAAATAAATACATACAGCAACAACAAATCTGTAGAGACTTTAGTGACAATTGCATCAAATCCACAGATCAATTTGGGGACAACTGGCATCTTTATAATAATAATGTTATAAATTATTATATCTGTTTATTTACATATTTAATGACCTTCAAAAAAGTCATAATTCTATCCATAGAGATCTTCCACACTTGTGTTAAACTTGGTCCTAAGTATTTGACATTTTTGTTGCATTGGCAATATTGTATTCTAAAATTACATATTCTGTTTGTAGCTGATATAACATTGTATATCAATTTATTGCTGGATATTGATTTTGCATCCATAATCTCTGATGAACTTTTGTGTTAATTTGCATAATTTATGTGCATAATGTTAAGTAGAATTAGTATTATCAGGTATCCAGATTCCAGATGCAAAAGAAAGTTTTTGATATCTTGTGATAAACTGGTATACTGTTGATAAAATGTCATGAGACTTATCAAATGAACTAGAGTGTTTCCTCTGATTCTATCCTCTGGAAGAGTATGCAGAAGATAGGAATTATTTCTTGTTTGATTATCTGATAAAAGTCACTAGTAAAAGTTACATCTGGGTCTGAGGTTTTCTTCATGGAAAAAATTTTTTGGGTACTTAATTCATTTCATATTTGTAGAAATATCTATTTCACCTTGACTCACTTCAGGAAAATTATATTGTCCTAGGAATATAATTCAATATTTTCAAATTTATTGGCATAAACTAATTTTAATGCCATCTATCTGTCTATTGTCTATAGCACCTATAGTTATGCCCCATTTTGCATTCTTTATATTTATTTCTCCTCTCTTTTTTTTCATGGTGCAACTTGCCAGAAGTTTGTCAATTTTATTGATCTTCCCCCTCTAAAACAGCTGACTTTTGGCCTGGTTGATATTTTCTTTTGTATATTTGTTTTTAAATCATTAATCTCTACTGCTATATTTAATATATTCTTTCTTATATACTTTTGTTGCTTATTTTGCTGTATTTTTCTAACTTTTAGAGACACATGACTGACATTAATTTTTAGCCTTATTTTCTAAGATAAGTATTTAAGGCTGCAAATTTCTAATTATTGTGCAAGCTGTATCCCCTTAGATTTTCTATTTAGTATTATCATTATTAAGTTAAAACATCCTGTTTAAAAGAAACAGGTTCAAAATGGAGTCACTTATGTTAACCTCACCAAGATTTAACAACTAACCTAACAGCAGTTTCAGCCTCTCCCAGGAGTAGAATTTTGGTCTAGAATTTCCTAATCAGCACTAGTGAGATACTCTGTGTGATAAGGTCCCCTGCTTTCCCCTAAGGGAAGGTAACTTAGCCTGAAATAATACTTTTTTTGTTTTCTTAATAACCTTGGCCTGCCCCATTTCTGCCTATGAAATCCTTCCATTTTGTTACAGCTCTTCCTGGAGTTCCTTTCTACTTGCTACGTGGGATGATGCACGATTAATGAGTGGTTGAATCAAGCCTCACAAGTAATCAAGGTAGCCAATTTATTTGGTTGAATTTTATTTCTTAAACTCCTCTAATTTCTGCGAAGATTTCTTCTTTGAACCATGAATTATATAAAACTGTGTTTCCTAATTCCTCATTGTATGGAGATTTTCTTGGTAACTTTTTTTTTTCTTATTCCTTTCTACACTTAAATGAGCTTCAGTGGGAGAACATGTCATATCCATTTCAGTCCTTTTACATTTTTTGAAACTTTCTTTATGGAACACAGTCAATATTTTTAACTTTTCCCTCTATAACTTGAAAAGTGTATATATATATATATATATATATATATATATATATATATATATATTCTTGCATTTAGAAGTCGCCTAGGTCAAGAATGCTTATTGTTCATGTATTTATTTTTTGGTTCATGTGAACTAATGAGAAATGCATGCTGAAACCTACCACCATGTGTAGAGATTGATTTATTTTGGTAGTTCTAAAAATTCATCCTTTATATATTTTGAGGCTATGCAACTATGTACATCTATATGTACCATTTTTCTATCTTCCTTGAGAATTGAATTTTTTATCCCCATGAAGTGACTGCTCTCTCTCTAGCAACTCTTTTATACACTAAAGTTAATTTTATCTGACGGTAATAGAGCTGCACATGTTTTCTCTCTGCTAGTGTTTGCATGGTAAACTATTCATGGTTGGAGGATTATTTTGTTGTTGCTATCATTGTTCTTACTCCCCAAGTGATGAGAATTTTTACTACAACTGAATTCAAAATCTCACATATGGCAGTGGTTTCTAAAGTATGTTTTTTTGTCCTGCTCTGCTAAGTTGCATAGAAACTTTTCTTGTGAGATCCTGGGGATAAAAGTGGGCAGGGGCAGGTTTAACTCTTGATTCACACTTATCCTGAGGTTATAGTCTTTTGGGGCCCCAGAATTCCTGCATTGACCCCCCCCCCTTTTTTTTATGATAGCCCAAGCTTTGACTCCACATAGTTCCTCACAAGGTAATCAGATCTGAAACTCTAGATAACCTAGTTCTAACAAAATACCCTTGAGACAAAAGCAGCTGTGACACTCACCCTATTTTTCAAAGTTCTTAGAATCTGAATTTGCCCTTGAACACATTTGTTAATGATCCTCAAAACTTTATAACCATTCTTTTTTAACTTAACTGGAAAGATTGTATATTATAATAGCCAAGCATGCAAATGCTTAAGTCAATGATGCCTGACCATATATCTCAACTTTGCAATTTACTAGCAATGAGATTTGGGCAAATCATTTCCCCTCTCCAAGCTTCAATTTACTTCTCTGTAAAATGTAAATACAAGGGCGCCTGGATGGCTCAGTCAGTTGGTTAAGCTTCTGACTTCAGCTAAGGTCATGATCTCACAATTCGTGGGTTCGAGCCTTGTGTCGGGCTCTGTGCTAACAACTCAGAGCCTGGAGTTTGCTTCATATTCTGTGTCTCCCTCTCTGGCCCTCCCCCACTCACCCTTCATCTCTCTGTCTCTCAAAAATAATGTTAATATTTTTTAAATGTAAATACATAGTGCTATTGAAAGGATTAAATGGGATTTTGGGTTTAAGAAATATAGCACAGTATCTGGCCTACAAGATTCATGAGTTCAAATGTTTTAGGTTGCATGGTACAGAAAACCCTGCCTCAGCTGTCACAGTAGGGAAGTTTTATTTCACATGTATATCTCAAAGTAAGTTTATTCATTGGATCAAGGACATTATCAGTGAATGGGGTCTTTCTTTCTTCCCTGCTATTCTAAGGCATGTTGGCTTTTTTTCCCTCCATGGTCTCCAGATGGCATTAACATCTTCAGACATTTTTTCTTTATGCTAAGGTCCAAAAAGCCTTAGGAAACATTCTCTTTCTTCTGTCTCTCAGAAACTTTCCCAACCAACTTTCCTTATAAGTCAAAATGCCCATTTCCAAATCAATCATTGGCAAATGGTATAGGGTCATAATGGTTGTCTTAAAACTAGTCATGATTCTGGGGTTGTGGATGATGTTTTACCACTTGAGCACAAGGCTGCTATAAAGAGAGTTAATAGCTAAAGAAAATTACAGTTTTGTTAGAAGGAAAAGGAGGAAATTGACTGTGGGTAGAAATAAAGTCTTCTAAAGTTTATATTACTATTCTTCATTATTATTATTGTTATTCGATACATTAATTGATAAAATGTATTCCACAGGGAACAGCCAAAGCTAGACCCTGAAACTTGCCATTAGAAATTTTCTTATATGTCTACACTAATTTACTAATCTGGACCCTTTCGGCAGAGTTACAAGATTGATTGTTTTTCCAATTAATAAGTTCAGTGTCTTGAATTGAATTAACAACAAATTCTCTATCTTGTTCACAACATGAAAGAGCTTGTCTAGTGACTTACTAAAGCTCAGAAACACTGTACATAATGATATTTGGGGGGTGAGATGTTTTATCGGTCTAGTATTTCTGTCAAAAGGAATTTATTTAGACTGACATGATTCATTCAAATTTAATCCATCTTGACTCCCGATGGCCACTTCTGCCTTTTTGAGCTACCCACAAACCACTATTTAGATAATTCTTTTTTTTTTCTTTTTTGGTCAGGAGTTGACATCAAGCACAAAGGGCTCAAAGTTATAGTTGTATATTTTGTTTTCCTCATCTCTTTGAATATTGTTATAACTTTCTTCAGCCTTCTCATCCTTTTCACAATTCCTCACAGATTAGAAATACTATCAGTTTTAAAGATTATAAACATCAATATTGGTGACAGCAGTAAGAGTGCGGATAACATTTTGGAGCAATTCACTATGTGCTAGGCTTGTGCTAGGATCTTTATATTAAGAGCCCTAATCCCCATAGACACTCTGTAAATTTGATACTGAGGCATAAAAAAGACAAGTTACTTGCCCCAGATAAAAGTATCCTGGATCTGGAGCCCACACTCTGGGCTACTGTTCAATAATGTAAGCTAGCAGCCTCTTCAGTTATACCTAAGCCTTACAGAGAATAATAATCCCAAATATGGTCATTTTCATGTGAATTCTCATGAAGATCATACCAAGTTTCTACCATATTAAGTTTGATTACTTTCATTGCCTTTTTTACCTGCCCAGCACCTCAACCTTACTTGGATTGGTAAGATTATATTATATTAATAAGTATATTAATATATTATTAATATAATTGCTCCTATTGATGCCATAATGTCATGTTTGAGATCTCCTTAGAGCTATAAATTATACCACTGTTTCTTAATCCTAAACCAGTGTATTAGACCTTATTTTTGAAAAAAAATCATAAAACCTTCACATCAAGAAATACAGACAAAAGTCCCCAAAATATGTCTGAAGGCTTACAAAACTGTACTATAAGTAACCAAAATGTTGTAGTAACCAAAGTGAACATTTTCAACCTTATTTTTAGAACATGCCTGTATGCAGACAGGAAATACTGAATTACCTCTCCCTGCTGGCTCTAAGCAGGGAAAAAGTTTAATATCAACAAATAAAATTTTCTGTTAAATTCATATACATTTTGTAGACTTAGAATAATTTTGTAGTATTATAAATCTTGCTCTAGACAATTAATTGAAACTATCCCATTATTTTTTTAATACAAAGAATCACATATACAATGCATACATTCCATATGCGATGCATCACATCACTGCTGTCACTTTTGGTACAGCTATAGTTTTCATCATAAATTGGTGTCAGTGAACTATGTCACATGTCCAAGTCATCACTTGTAGTCCATCAACAGCTTTTTGTGTGTGCATGTATTTATTTTGAGAGAGAGAGCAAGTGAGAGAGGGGCAGAAAGAGCAGGAGAGAATCCCAAGCAGGCTTCAGCTGTCAGTGAGGAGACCAAAGCAAGGCTCCATCTAATGAACCAAACCATGAGATCATCACCTAAGCAGAGATCAAGAACCAGAGGCTTAACCAACTAAGCAAACCAGACACCCGTCTACAGCTTTTTCTAATTACAGAAAATTTTTATATTCCCACTTGTATGTTGGTACACAGTTGTACTTCCTCATTTTATGTTATTTTTTTGAGAGAGAGCACGCATGCATGAGCACATGCCTAAGTTGGGGAGGGGCAGAGAGAGAGGGAAAGGGAGAATCCAAAGCAGGCTCCACACTCTCAGCAGAGAGCATGACAAAGGGCTTGATCTCATGAATCATGAGATCATGTCCCCAGCCGAAATCAAGAATCAGAGGCTTAACTGACTGAGCCACCCAAGTGCCCCTACTTTCTCATTTTATATAACTGCTTCTTGGTTCATCATAATAAAAAATACTATATTAATATCCAAACACAGCAATGTTAGCAAATCCAGACTGAATCTCAGATTTCATAGGCAGTAAATACTTTAGGATGGGATGAATAACATACTACACAGAACTCTCAGCTTTTCTGTCTTTCTGATTATTCTTTCTCTTTCCCCTCCTTTCCTGAATGTCCTTAGTTTTCTGACCCTGACTGTCTAGATAAGATTAGGTCTAGTTCTTACAATGGTGGTGGGTATATAGACATCTTTGAAAAATTAGAAAGTTACGCATCATCTTACTAAAATAATGCCCATATATACATATGTACACACACACACACACACACACACACACACACCCTAACCTAAGTAGAACAAATAACCTACATATATTTATATCATTCACAATACCTGCTAATGAGGAATTTAGATTAGATGATTTGTAATTTGGCAAGCTATGAAAAGAAAAAAGAAACAATTTCTCATTACATAGAGTTCTCACACTTGGAGGTATGAAGCATTGTAATCACTTTGCTTTTATCAGTGACTTTGAGAAAGTTGATGAAGAAAGTATTCACGTTTGAGGAAATAATAAGTGATGCCACTGGTACTGATTAGATTTTATTTTCCTTTCCTCACTTGCCCCCCAATGAAAGCACAATGACCTTATCATAGGTTTCATTTTAGCCTCAGATGGTGGACTTATTATTAAACCAATTTTTAAAAAAAAGAATGAATATTAATTATGGAGAAAATACTTTCCTCTTTTTGTGCATCAATCTTAACACTTACTCTGTTTGCATTTATTTTGAAATAGACGACAACAGTAAATTCAGCATGGAAGTCAATGTCACACCAATAGTCTAAAATGTGGTTCACAAGCTTAACCACTCTGATTTTCTCAGTTTGAAGAGGAATCTTTTCCTACATTCATTTTATTGTTCTCTGATGACTTGAATTAAGACAGTTTAGGAAAAGCTACAGCCTTTGCATGCATTGCTACCAAGTTTTCTTTCAAATGCCACCTCACTTTTCTTGATGGTAGAGTATCCCTCAGGGTTTGATGCATATCCCCAATCTCTGATTGTTTATTTGTAGGTAGAAGAGGAGGAACTGGTGTAGCTAGCATCTGCCACTCCCATGGGAATCTCAAAAATGAGCATTCAAAAACAAGCAGGCTGTAGGGAAGGGGTTTGAGACAATCTGCTAGAACTGTGAGTATAATGGTGACCAAAATCTAACCCAGTCCCTGCCTTCGTGGAACCTAGAGTCAACTTGGGTAAAACACATTAATCAAGTAATCATACAGCAAAGGAAAATTACATGATGCCTTAAGAGTTTGTAACTAGGGAGCTCAACTGGCCTAGGAGGCCAGAGAAGGCTTCCCTGAGGGAGTGATACTTGAAACCCAATGGATGAGTGGGCATTAAGTGGGAAAGGCAACTGGGGTCTTCCCTATTTCCAAGCAGCAGGGATAGCTTGTAGCTGCAGGAGACACAATTCATTTGAGCAAATGAAGAAAGTCCATTGTTACTAGAATAGAGGAGAAAGAGAAGATGACTGAGGTAGGGCCAGGAAAAAAAAATGGGGTGAGACCACAAAGAGCCTTGTAGATCAGGATAGAGATTTTGGTCCCAAATTTGAAAGCAATATGAAGAGATAAAGGGTTTTATTCAAAGTGATGACATTAACTGATTTATATTTTCAAAGATCATTCTGGCTGCAGTTTGGAGCTCTATTCTTCTTACTTCTTGTCTGTATGCCCTTTTTGGAGCCCAGAATTGTTGCAGAGTATTAAAGCAAATCATTCTTTCCTCTCCCCAAATACATCAGAGTACATGGTGACTTGTTTTCACATCAATATCAAATTTAAGTTCTTTATTCTCACTTCTACCCAAAGCGTTAACATGACTATGGGTAATGTTGAGCAAGAAAAGGCAAAAGTGAAAGCCAGAAAATAAACGTATGCATTTATTTGGGGTTTTAGGGATTATAATCCAGGAGGAAAAGAGTCAGTCAAAATCAGAAGTGTGCTCCAAATCCCAGACAAGAGGCAGGAGTTTTTAAAGACAAAAATCACAGACTTACACATGTGTTTTGAAAGAATTATGATCGCTGCTGTTAAGTTTAAGCTGACTAATATATGATTGGTTGTTTAGTGAACAGGATTTTGTTATCTCTACTTCAGTTCAGTACAAGGATGCTTTCTAGGATGTGGTGGGTTGCAGATGACAAAAGCGAAAAGTCCAAGTTCCATCTGGATATAGAAATGCATGAGTTCCATTTTCCTTATGGCCTCCTGACTCCATTCTAAAATGACTCTGCTATCTATGCTAATTGTCTGTAGTCACAGACATCTCAACGGGCAAGCTTCTGCTGGTGGTGACTGCTTCCAAAAGTTATTAAATGAAATCTGCATTTTTTCTAATAACAATAATAATAATAATACAAACCCATACCTTAAAAGTTGAAGTGCTTGATGTGGGGTGAAATCCTTTGCTCCTCAGGGAGAAACTCTGGTTTTGAATCAGTTGTGGGTCACAGCAATGGAGGGAAGGGGACTTACAGCAAGACTGTATCCCAGCCTTTCCTACTTGCTTTTCCTCTCATTTGCCTAGTATGAGGTCATCACTCAGTCAGCCCTTTAGGTTTTTTGCAGGAAATTGTTCCATATGTAGCTGTAGACTCAGTGTGTCTGTGGGTGGAGGTGAGTTCAGAATATTCCTATGTCACCATCTTGAACCAGAACCTGTTAAGGTACAGAAACTTTTTCCTTTATCTAGTTGATTCGTTTTTGGGTTTTTTGTTGTTTTGTGTTTTTTTCTGCTTATTCCTTGTCCTCCCTGGCTAATGTCAAAGCCAGTCCTTCTGCCATTTTGGATCTGGAATGTGTCATTCTGCTCTTAAAAATTTCACTTGGAAGAATCCTGGTGTTTCTCTAATGTAATTTCATGCTGCTTCCTAATTTTCTGCAAATTTCAGATGTGTTTCGTATAGTCAGAAAGTCCAGCCTTTAATTTCTGTATATGTTCATTTCTTCTCAAAAGCTAGGATAAAAGATCTTCTCTAGAGCTGTCCCATTGAAAGTAGTCATCTTTTGAGTCAGTTTCCATTGAGGCAATTGATTTCTTGCTCACCAACTGTGAGATCTTAGTAGCACTTCCTGATCTTGGAATGAAAGCAGTCTCTTCTACAATTTTCTTTACTAGTTTTTCAAACACTTTTGCTGTGGGGCTATCCTGCACTGATGACTAGCTCTTGAACCAACCAAGGCCTACATTCTTTACAGCTTGGACTATGATGTCCTCTACAAAGAGGTCTGACCGCAGCCTGCCTCTCCCCGGCCTGCCCTTCCTTCTGCCAGATGCAAAACATGTACAGAGGCTTTCCTGTGGTTGTAAATGATCATACTTTACTCCCCACCCCCTTTCTCTTTCATACAACCTTCCTTTTTTATTTAAAGAAATAATGGTGGTGAAAAAAAATTATATGCAAGAGTTCCAGTCAATAACCAGATATGCATAATAATTTTAATTATTGCTGATATTTGTAGTTTTCTTTGAGATGTGTCTTAAGACATGAACCTAAGAAATGACTAAATATCCCATGCTCAGTAACACACTTAAGATTTTCTTGTGACATAAATAGTATTGCCTGCTTAAGGCACCAATTCAAAGTCGTATATTATACTTTTGACATGAGCATTATCCAGTTTTCAACTCCTCTGAGGTATCGTATTTCACTAATCTATTATCATTTTTTTCAAAGATCTTGGTAAAGGGCAAGTTTAAATTGTATAATTTATGTGACTAGGAAGTTAATCAATAAGCTAAGGAAATATGTCACCAAAACACAATTAATTCTAGAGCACTTTTTTCTTTAACTGGTCTTATAAACCAAAGACATTTAAGGCAAATGAAAGTCCCAACCATCCTGCCTGGATGAATGTTGACAGTCTGTCACATATCTCCATCCCCTGATGCCATTTGTCATTTTTCCTTTTAATTTGTAGAAGTTCTAAAAATACAAAAATACTTTCTAAGATTAGTAGCATTAATATGTTGAAAGAGCAACACCATTTTTAAGTGTTGTTTTCTACTGCTCTTGTTTGGTAAAATTAGCTCCATGATTCCACCCAGTGGGATTATTTAATGAAAAGATTAAAGAAAGAAGAAGAGAGAGAGAAGGGGAAAGAGAGGAATAATAGGAAGAGGAGGAAGTGAAAGAAAAAGCAAAAACACTTTTATCTTTTCAAATCCCTTGGCTGGAAAACATGGGTGTCTAATTTTACCTTTGACCTCAGTGCCATTTTTCCAAGTATATTCACTGCTGAGCTACACTTAAAGTACTTCACCTCTGTTTAACAAATATGATCTTGCTATGGCATAAAGTATAGTAATAAAAATGTATGATTAACAATAGTAGTCCAATAATGAATTTGACAATATCTCATTCTAATTTAGCAATCTAGAAAAACATACATTTGAAGCTCCAACTTAATACTCCTTGAAAATATGTTTAAAATGAGGCCATTTTATTGCCTTAACATTTAAAAATTCCTTTCAGAGGCACTATTTCAAATGGGTACAGAAGAATTTTACATTACATGAATTATACATTACATATATTATACTTAATATATAGAAAGATACATAAAGATACATAAGAAAGATACATAAAGATACATAAAGATAGAAAGATACATAAAGATACGTATCATTTTCCTCATTAAAAGCAATTTAAACAAATTTCTAGAGTTAGTAAATCTTTAAATTCCATTGATTCGTTCACTCAACAAATATCCATAGAGATTCTACCAGGTATTGAGACCTGGATATAAAGATAATGAAAAATAATGTCCTTCCTCACAGAGTTTCCTTTTATGTGAGGAGACAGTCAGTAGGCATACAAAGAAACACAGAATATAATCTCAGATCATGATAAACAGTTGAATAAAATAATAACACATTAAGGAAATATTATGTTAGCCTTGAATGTTCTAAGGAAGTGATATTTAACAAAAAATGTTATAGAGGAATAGGATAATGTTGAAGAACATTCCAGAATGAGAGAGTACAAAGAGAAAGGAGTAAGGGGTGGACACGAAATCAAATAACATGACAACAGTAAGTTTTGCTTTTGTCAAATAAGCATATAAAGCCTAAAAATTATAAAACATTTTGAAGACAGCTACTGATTTATTATAACATAGTTGGACCAGCTTAACCAAAGACTTTGAGAATCATCTATATTCTCCTGATAAAAGCAAATAGCAAAAATTAGTTTTATTTCAATTACTTTGAGGTGATCATGAATTTGTAAGGCCATGTTTCTGCATATGTAAATTATTTTTTTTTGTTTCTCCATAACTCATCTTCTTCTCCATTTTAAATCAACATTTTATCTGACGGGAAAAAAACTTAATATTCAATTTCAAGTCAGTGAAGTTATTTCAGACCCTCTCCTTCAGTGACATAAATTCAAGCAGGCTTACAAAACACATGATGTGGAAGTAGGAGGCTGAAAGTAGAGGTCGGAAATAGGATCCTGTTTTATTTTCTCATCTGTTAAAGTTCAAACTCCTGGTTGGTCTACTGATTTTTCACTATATTGGCAACTGCTTAGGGATTCTGCCCTCTCACTGAATTAACAACCACATAAGACACAGCTGTTTTCTGCTCTGGACCTGTGTCATCACCACAAGATTCTCAAGGTCTTCATCTATCTCAGTCACAAAAGAAAGCAATGGCTGCTTCCTATTATCCCATGAGGGCATGTGTAGACCAAAGATGCATTCCCAAAGCTCCTTTCAAAAAAGGATCTGGGGTCCATCTGTAGGGAGTGTGGTTTACAGACCATCTCTCACTGCCAGTCACTTCTTGGTCTGCCTCACCAGCTGTGAGTTGTCTTGCCTGCACTCATGCACATTGCTGGGTGGCTCACACCAATGACAGAACAAGTTCCAGCCATTTCAGCCAACCCAGGAAACTCTGGTGATTCTTGTTCCAAAGTTTCCCTTGAGGTTGGCCAAGGCTGTATCACAGATTTCTGTCATGTCCTGTTTCTTTCCCCCTCCCCTTCAAAGATGTTAAACCCCTAATGAACGTCCTGTACCCCAAACTCTGCCTTAGCATATGATTCTGGAGAACCTCACTTTTAAAGGGGCTTACAATTTATTTAATGAGCCTACTACACACACTTCTACCCAGGCATCTGGTGGTTGAGCCTGTTCTATTTTCCCACATTACGTATATCTGAGGGATGTGCCATTCTGCCACACAGACAACCAGGTGGAAGATGAATCACAAGTCCCCTCCAATATCCCTTCTCCAAATGGTGGTGAGAGTGTCAAGTTTTTGTCACCCAGCAGAAGTAACCTCAGAATGAGAGGCAAAGCATGAGGGTCCTTCTCAGTGACCAAAGCCATTCTCCTACATTGTTTTCTTCTCTCACCTCTGCACTGCAACTCTAAAAACTGATTTAGCAAGTATTCTCCCACACATGGAGTCTGATGTCTGGATCATGGCTTTTTGTCTAAGTTTAAATGTAAAAATCCATACCTTTTTTCTGTGTTCAGGAAATTTTAACTACCTCCAAAAAAAAAAAAAAAATGATGGATGGATCATGTTAAACAGCCTGGGCTAAAGAGAAGTGGGAAGATCATAGAATATAAGTAAATTAAAAAATAAAATAAAATAAAATAAATAAAACATATGTTTCAAATGACATCTGACCCCCATCTCTTTGGAACAGGCACATCATCACATGATCAATCTAAGCTTTTCCCTAGGTTTTTTACTAAATTGAGCAGGACATGGGATAAAGAGTTCTTACAACCTAATGACTAAGTTACAAGGAATCCTGGAAATCTAGGTGTCATGTATACCCCTCTTCTGCCCCTATACAAAAAAAAGTTCAGCTCATGCCAAAATGCAGAGAAGAGCAAGATGATAGATTTAGGATCAAACAAAACCACTCTTACAGCATCAAGCCCCTGTCTCAGTACCTCTGGAGCCCAGAATTGTCCTCATTCCTGCCTTCTGAAGCTGATGTTTTGCTCTGCCTTCGATTCTGAAAATTCTACCAGATTCCTTCTAATATTGTTTTTCCATAAGCTGGTATAACTCAGGGTTCATTATATGCAAATAATATGCTTTACAAAACTACATTGGAACATTTAACTGCTTATTAAGGACCTTTGGCCTATGAATTATACCCGCAGTTACCAACCATTGTTGTCCCCACTCTATCAACATGCATATGCACATACACACAAGCGCACACCCGTACACACACACACGTGTCTAGGCCAAGGAATTATCTGAATGGCAACTTGATCAACTTAATATACTCATGTATTCCCAACTCAGAAAACCATTTCAGCATGCTTATCTTGGGCCATTTATATCTGTATCATTTGTATGTAAGATCTAAGCAAGATGTGCTTGATTGTCCTAGTGTTGAGGATCATACCTTCTTCCTTAAGAAAGTCCAAACATCTCAGTCGGCTAAGCGTCCGACTTCAGCTCAGGTCAAGATCTCGCAGTTCGTGGGTTCCAGCCCCACACCGGGCTCTGTGCTGACAGCTCAGAGCCTGGAGCCTGTTTCAGATTCTGTGTCTCCCGCTCTCTCTGACCCACCCCGTTCATGCTCTATCTCTCTCTGTCTCAAAAATAAATAAACGTTAAAAAAACAATTTTAAGAAAGTCCAAACATTCCTGAAAAAAATGAGTTTTATAGCAATGCACTTAGCAATGCAGACCCTCAATAATTCCAATGATCTCTGGTTCTTACTGGTTCTATTACCCAATCCTTGACATTACCCAGTCCTTTACATGTATTTCCTGAAGATTACATAATGTTAGTGATTTCTGATGGCATAACATATTTTCCAGAGTCTGTTTTTCAAATTTCACCTTGAAAATTTTCTCAGCTGCTTGTTATTGAGATTTGATGGACCTAAATGATCATGGCTACCTTGGAGGCCCAGAAGAACTCCAAATGTTGGCTCTCCACCCTGTGCATGTAATTCTTAAAGGAACTCAGCACAACAGAACACAACCATTCACTTCATGTGAGTAATGAAACCTCAAAACCATATTTAATGTGGGATGTCTTTACTAGGAGGGTGGGGATATATCACAATATAACAAATGCAACCAACAGGCACAGCTTAAAACAATTCTGCACAGTTATAGTTAAGTGGTGATAAAAATAGTAATTGTTGCTTTCAATGTAGCTTAACTCCAAGGCCATAAATAAGCCTAGAAATCTAACCCAAAACCTAAATATCTAAGCCAGATATCTAGCCTAAAAGCAAGACTATCTGACTGTGCTAGAACTCTTAATCCCCAAAAATAGCCTTAGCTTTATTTTCAAGAAGGAATTCATCATCACTCAGCCTACCTCGAACTTCCTCTTCCTCACTTAGTAGCAGCAAAACTGATTAACTGATATTCACATTAACTTCTATTTGTATCTCTAAATATATTCCATTATTGGTATTCTTCTATATGTGCATTAGTGTCTATATATTTCTTCCATGGAATCTACATTGATTGTGCCACAGCCTTACCTGAAACTGTACACTCTACAATATCTCTCTGGACTTTTCTTCACCCTCATTTGCCATCTCATAATTCAACAGGTCCTAAGTGTGATGTCCATGCCTGGAGAAAATACTACTCTGAAAACCTCCAGGGTGTTTCCCATTCTCCTTGCCACCATACATGGCATAACCATAGGAGAACATGTCAGTGACCTTAATTACCTTTGTTCCAGTCTTGCCATAATTGATGCTCAACAGAATGGATTATTTGATATCTGTCTTGAAGGTAACCACCATAGTCAAAATGTTCTCCATTTTCTATGATAGATCTCAATACACAGCCTCACAAAGTAGATAATTAAGATTATAGACATGGTCATTTCCTATTTCTGAAAGGATCTCATAAATAATCCCAAATTAAAGTTCCCTTATAACCTTATAGCGTCTATGATTTCTACCCAGTATAGGTACATAAATGATAGCTATTAAAATGGTAGTTATAACCATATAAATTTTAATTTGAAATATTCTATAAATATTTACTAATTGCTTACAAGATAACATCATGCTAGGATCAATAGAGAATCAATAGTGAGGGAATAATTTGGATGCTTATTATCATAGAATTTAGAGACTGGCAAAAATGACCAATAAATTATCAAGTATAAATAAGTGTGATTTTTGTGACATAATAAATAAAATAGAAACTACAGGATGCTACAGGAGCAGGTAATGGAAATGCATGTTGGAGAGGGATGAGTCAAGAGGCATCAAAAGAAACTCTCTGCCAAAACTGATGCTTAGATTGAATCCTAAAAATTAGACAATCATCAAAGGAGATGGGGTAAAAGGGAGACATAGGAAAAATTTTGAGATTCAAGCAAAGGAATTGTAATAATAAAAAGGCTGGGGGTGAAAAGCAAAATGAACTTAAGGAAGTTCATTCTAGCTGCACAAAAATCTCAATGAAAAGGAGAGAACTGGATGGGCAAGTAAGGGGCAGATAATGAAAGTTTGTGAAAGAGATGCTCAGAGAATTAGAATTTATTCCAAGAGCAATGGAAAATCACTAAAAGGTTTTTATGCAATGGTATAAATTTTCTGATTTAGAAAGAAAATAAGAACACAGGACATTTCTATCACTGCCATAACAAACTCTACTGCTTTTTTGAATCCACCTCCTGTTCCCCATGAAGGCAGATCCACTTCTTGCAATATGGTGAACTAGAAATTCTAAAAACCCTCACACTACAA
Organism: Puma concolor; assembly: GCF_028749965.1. NCBI lineage: Eukaryota > Metazoa > Chordata > Mammalia > Carnivora > Felidae > Puma > Puma concolor. Next base: position 37,270,919 of record NC_141673.1, on the reverse strand, counting down.
AACCTCTAAGTAACACATTAAGTAAATATAAGAAACATTTTTTGAAACACAGAGTATGTCTGAAGAAAGTAACAGCATTTCAAGGAAATGTGGAAAAAAAAAGTGAAGACTAATTCAAAAGCGTAGAGTAAACTAAAATCCAAACTGGAAACACCAAGTTGCTGGTGGAGTGGAGTGGGTGGAGTGTAATGCTGCTTCTACTGAGAGCCTTATGGATTACCTGCCTTGAGCCCTTACCCTTCCCACATAAAACTAGAATCCTCAAAGGGAGCATCTTCATGTGAAACAGTGAACTATAAAAATTCACCCATTTCCCACCAGAGTAAAATGTAAAGATGGGATATCTATTCTGCTCTGGCTCTACAATAGAGAGGAAAACAAATTTTTGCCAATTATTTATAACTACAGGCCTGACTTCAGACAAGTTTAGTGTTTGAATTCCCATTGGTTGCTGGGTCTAAATCTTTATAGTTTAAAAATTAATATAAAATGTTGGGATGCTTGGGTAGCTCAGTTGGTTGAGCGTCTGATTCTTCTGACTCTTGATTTCAGCTCAGGTCATGGTCTCACAGTTCGTGAGATGGAGGCCGAGTCAGGCTCCATACTATCAGATTGGGATTCTCTCTACTCCCTCTCTCTCTGCCCCTCACCCACTCGTGTAAACTCTCTCTCAAAATAAACGAATTTAGAAAAAAAGAAATTAATATAAAATGCTGCCACATTGCCTGGAGGCTGCTTAATCTCTAAGATTCTTGGTAGAACTAAATATAAAATCATTCCTAATGGATACACCTTAAATCTCCTTTACAGAAGATTGTCTACTGAGGATGAGTAATTGAAAATAGAAAACACAGAAGGAAACCACCACTGAGAGCAAGAATCAGCAGATACTATAAACAGCAGGTAAGAAACCTAAGACTTCAGATAACAAAACAATCTCATATAAAAATTGAGAGGGTTAGAAACACTGAATTTTTAAAAAATCAGAAAAATTCAGACAGATTTGGAAAAGGATTAAATACAATTTCTAGAAATTAAATATGTAATAGAGAAAAAAAAACAGAAAACTAAATGAAGCTGAAAGCATGATTAGTAAATTGTTAAATAGTTAAAAGACTACCAAGAAAGCAATAAACATAGACAAGAATAATGATTAATATAGAGGAAATAAAATCAAGATGACACAAAAAATATTTGATCATAATAACATGGAAAATATGCTGAGAGTTATTAAAGAGAAAATATTCTAGGTAAGTTATATCATTTGAGAAGAAAGCAAAAATTCTGATTTCTTTAAACTTTGTTAAATATATATGTCAAAATTTTAAGGGCAACACTTACAGGAAAAGAGATAATCTCCCTTAAATGGAAATACATAATTTCTAAATGAATAGAGAGACTAAAAATCAAAATAAATTTTAGCAATCCAATACAATACATAAGAAGGAAAATGTAAGCATAGGAAAAAATGGCATAAAATCCAAAAATGGAAATAAAAATTAACAATAATTACAATAAACACAAATGTAATTTTTAAATACCTAAAACATATGGACCCCAAACAATTACAAACAAAAGGATAGAAAAAAGACTGCAATAGCAAATGCTAATCAAAAGAAAGCTGGTATAAGACAAAATAGAATTTATGGACCAAGACAAATGTATAAAAGTATTGTTATGCAAAAAAGAGTGAATGAATAATAAAAGGAAAGATTTACCAGGAAGACATTATAATTATAAATTAAACATGTATATACCTAATAACATAACTTTAGATCATTCTAATTATCACAAAGAACTTATAAACTAGGTGCTAATATTATGCACATTCTACATACACATGGAGAAACTTGGACACAAAGAAGTAAGTAATTTGTCCAGATTCACACATCTAGTACATGATAGAGCTGAGACATACCCATTTATACCACCGTCACTCAAGATTCAAAAGGTCATAAAAGTAGAGTTGAAATATAGAGCTGAAAACAGCTCTAGTTTATGACAAAAGGAACAAACTCTCTATTGATATTTTAAATGAAAAGTAGAAAATGAATATATGCTTCCTGGATATCCAGCTGTTAGCTGACATGAGAGAATTAGTGAAATCCTTCCTCTCTGTTTCTACAGCAATTATTGCCACTTCTCCTCTGGCACTTTAATGTTGCCTCATTTGATTAACCTTCTTAAATACATTATAAAATCTTTGAGTTCAAAAGTCATGGCTTAGAATTGTTCATTGCCTCCAGGGCACCATAGAGTATATACTATACATAAAATATATATAAATCTTCCATCCAATGTCTGACAAGTTGCAGGTAGTCAATAAATGCTAGTTACCTGAACACTTCACAATGGGGAGGTAAGAATGAGTTTAGGAGTCAGGCAAACAAGTTTAAATATCACCGCTGCTACTTCTTAGCTATTGACCAAAGTCAATTTTCTTAATTTCTCTGAGATGTGATTCTCCCATCAGTTACCAGCCATACAATAATACTCACTTTAATGCTATATGCATTAAGTGACAATAGCGCATGAATAAATACTGGTACATAGTAGGTGCTCAATAACATTCATTATGCTTTCCTTCTATTAGATGACTGATTTTATATGGTCTTGATCCTAGAGTTTTATATTTGTCTGGGTTCTCAAGAGAAACAGAACCAGTGGAGGTTAAGAAGTGCCCAGATCTGCCCTATGTAAATTGGAGATGCAGGAAGGCCACCATTGTAGTTCAAAGGCTGAGAGCCAAAGTAGATTATGATTCCATACCTGACGCCTGAGAACGAGGAGCACAAAGGACAAGAGAAGATTGATGTCCCAGCTCAGTGGCCAGGCAGAGAAAGACTAAATTCATCCTTCCTCTGTCTCTCTTTTTACTCAATTCAGGCCGTTGGTGGATTGGATGATGCCCACCCACACTGGGATGGGTCATCTGCTTTATTTAGTTCACCAATTCAAACACTAATCTCTACCAGAAACACCCTCACAGACATACCCAGAAATATTTAAACAGTTATCTGGGGCATTCTGTGGCCCAGTCATGTTGACATATAAAATTAACCATCACAAGTTTATTACAGACATCGGATCCAGAGTCAACACAAGTATTGCTCTTAAATTTTTTACAGTACACAATGTAAAACATAGATCACACCAATAGTACAGTCTCAGAACATCAGGAGTAGTTCATTAACACCAAAACAATTTTCTGAAACACAATTTTAATGGATAGGATCTAAATTCAGAATGGATAAAAATAGCTACTGTGGCCACTACTTTTTAGCAAATTGAAACTACTTAGACAATAATAATCAACTCAGACAGAAAACAAGTACTTCAAAAGTTTTTAGAGGAATAAGATACTAGAAAATGATTCTAAAGGTATAGTATAATGCAGCCAGATGAAAAGTGCAGTCTTAAAAATACTCCCTTGTGTGATAAAATTAAGAATAGGGAGTTTTCTCTGTGTGGATATATTTTAATTAGGTTTATTAGGCAGACAGTGAATATAAAAGTTGGGTTGTCCAGGCTACAAATTCTACAAGATTAACCTACTTGAATAAGAAGAAAAAAAATGTGCATTTTTTTTTCAATCTGGATTCTTCCAGGTTGGACCTCCCACAGAAAAATCACATATTTTATTCTGAAAGAGTAAACTGCCCTTGTAATGAAAGAATGGGATCTTCAGGCACTTCTGACCTCTGTACCTTTAGTCAGACCCAAAACCTAAAACCTAAACCATGATAGATTATAAACTCCAAGGAAAAAGAGAATTTAAGCTATTTTAGAAAATTTCTTCACACTAATGTTCATGTCTAATACACCTTTACTTTCAGCACCTGGCATCGTATGGAGTAGGATTGTTGCTTCAATACATTAGCGAATGAACCTAAAATAGAAGCTAAAAATAAATTTCGATACTCACACCATTTTAAATTCAAGTCACTAATATAACATTTGTATCAGCTATATTTTGAATGAATGAATGAATAAAATTCAAATGAATAAATAAAAACTCCTGTTTCAACAAAGGACAAAAATATTTGAACCAATCATGTCGGTCAATTTATCAAGCTATGTAAACATTTCCCTTTGGCATAAATAATTCTGCTTTTCCTTGATTGATCACAGATTTAAAATTTCCCTCTTTATTACTTTTTTTTTTTAAGTAGGCTCCATCCCCAGCGTGGAGCCCAAGATGGGGCTTGAACTCACGACCCTGAGATCAAAACCTTAGCTGAGATCAAGAGTCAACTGTTTAACCAACTGAGCCACCCAGCCACCCCAATTTTCCCTCTTCAAATATACTTCCACCAAAGTATAAGAGGGTAATATTTATCTATGGAACCTTAGCTCAACGGTACTTGAAAAACTCCCTCCTATCACCAATAACAAGTCATTTTGCTGTTCACAACTTGCAGAGGTTGCTATGCAACTATAATGAGAGAAAGAGAAATTTCAAGACACAGAATACATAGCACATGAATTAAGGTGTTAGAATAAAATTAGTTGAATATGTACATGTATGTGTAGGCAAATACTGTATAAATTATCAGCCTGTAATAAGCTGAAAGGATAGTATTTCTGTGAGAAAAAAATAAAAAAGCCAGAAGAAGCAGATTTTCCAGTTAGAAGCTTACAAAGTTCTTTCAGTTAATTAGGCCTATCATTTAATTTGATCACTAAACTGCAGCATAGGCATAAGGCACAAAGAAAAGAACAGTGGGTGGACAGCTAGCAACTAAATTGGGCAGGCAGCACACACCAGTACAACTCTCTTTTTTTCCTTCTTCTATTTTGGGGAGGAAGAATATAAGAATATATAGAATGAGAGCTTTGTGCTAAATCGCGTGTGACAGTCATCATAACAGGATGGAACACATGGTGTTCAGAACCTCACACTTTAGTAAGAATGCAAGCAAAAATGAAAGATACACTAGAAATATATGTAAACACAGCCTATGTGATCCATAAAGGCAAAAGCATGACACAGAGGTGTTCCCACAGAGGTTTTTCTCTTCTACTAAAATAGTTTCAACTTCCAACAAGCTTTCTCCCAAAAAATCCCAAAGCTTTATGTGCTAAAAAGATGTTTTTAAGTCTTTCTCACTAGGGAAGTAGTAGCGTAAATGAAACTGTGTCTCTGAAATCTGCTCGGGCAATTGCACTGCCTTTGTCAATGCCCTTCTGCTAAAGACCACCAGAGACACTCCTGTAGTTGAACCAGAAGGGTTCATTACTCACGGAAGCAAGGGAGAAGATGCATGGGGACTGTGGGCCATCTCAGTAATCGATGTTAGGAAGAATCTCTTGGAGGATTTTGGCTTTGGCTGGGTGCTTTTGAGGAGAGTCAAAGAGTCTCTAGATGATATAAGAAAGCAGGGACAATTCTGTGGGTGGGTATCTCAATAAATCTTTTCATTATGGACAGGCCTGAGTGAGGCTTAAACTGTCATTGGTGATGAAGTAGTAGTTTCTCATGTCAGCCAGGAGAAAGGGGGATGTTTGCTATTTTGTGGATGGCACAGTAACCTTATTTTGCACATGCTTAAGAAGTTATGATATGGTCCTGTTCTGTCTTGCTCTGTCATGGTCTCAGAATGGCCCTTGTCTTGTGTTGGTGTTTGATGAGATTGTTTATGCCCAACAGAACAACCATTGGGTGTTAAGTACCAGGCCAGCTTCAAATAACCCTGAAGCCCAGAGCTTTGTCAGACAGTTCCCCATGGTCAAGAGCTGCTTTTTACTTTCGCATTTCTGGTTGTTTTCAGAATAATAAACCCTTCACTTAATTGTGAAGTTAAAATGGACACAGCAGACTGGGCGTGAGATCTTCTGTACCATGTTGGATTTACTACAGGAGCCAAATGGTTTACTGCCACAGACTGCATAATCTTTTTTAGTTCACATTGTCATGGACCTGTTTTCTCTGGAAATCAGCACTGTCTTGTGTCAGTTCAGTAGCTAGGCTGCCCATAAATATAAGTGACAAACACATCCATACTGATGAAATTACTACAACAGTTGACATTTATGTAGTCCTTATTTGCCAAAGAGCTTTATATCATCTTGTCAGTTATTCCTCATAGAAAGAAGACTATAGGTGATCTAAAGAGATCAGATGGCTTTCTGAAAAGCATAGACTAGTGGAACCAAAACATGAAGTCATCTTCTGAACTGAGGATCCATTCTGAAAGTGTTCACCCTTAAATTGGTACAAACTAACCTTTAACAGCATGATGTCTGTGAGAGCAGCTCTGAGACCAGGCCACCTCCATTTATTCTCTACTTTGCCATTTTCTGCCTTTGTGACTTTGAGAAAGTTGTTTTACCTCTCTGTAACTCAATTTTCACATCTGTAAAATACAATATTTCATAGTAGCTAGCTCATAGGCTTGTTGCACAGATTAAACAACTCAGTACATAAAAAGAGTTCAGGACAGTGCAGACTCCTCTTTACCATTTATCAAATGTTAGTTACTCATATGGGCTGAATTGGACATCTCTCCCAAATTCCTATGTTGAAGCTTTAACTCTCAATACCTCAGAATGTTACTGTATTAAAGATAGGACCATTAAACAGTTAGTCAAGTTAAAATGGGGCTGTTAAGGTGGACCTTAGTCCAATCTGAACTATAAGAAGAGGAAATTTGGGGGGCGCCTTGGTGGCTCAGTCGGTTAAGAATCCGAGTTCAGCTCAGGTCATGATCTTGTGGTTCATGGGTTTAAGCCCTGCATTGGGCTCTGTGTTAACAGCTTGGAACCTGGAGCCTGCTTTAGATTCTATGTCTTCCTCTCTCTCTGCCCCTGCCCTGCTCATACTCTTTCTCTGTCTTTCAATAACAAATAAGCATTCAAAAACTTAAAAAAAAAAAAAAAAAAAAAAAGAGGAAATTTGGGCACACAGAAAAACTCCAGGTATGCATGTCCTCAGAGAAAAGATCATGTGAGGATATAGTGAAAAGGAGGCCACCTGCATGCCAATGAGAGAGGCCTGAGAAGAAACCAAACCTGCTGACACCCTGACCTTGGACTTCAAACCTCCAGAACTTGAGAAAACAGATTTGTGTTGTTTAAACCACTCACCTTGTGCTATTTTGTTATGACAGCACTAGCAAACTAATGCCAACACATTTATAAATGTTAGCCATTACTTGGGGCTGAACAATCTCAAAAATTTCAGTTGCTATTTCTTAGAATCTGTATGTAAAGATATAGATGAGAACATAAAATAAGTTTTCCATTTAAAAAAATTAAAAAAAAAATTTTTAACATTTATTTATTTTTGAGAGACAGAGAGAGAGAGAGCACAAGTGTAGGAGGAGCAGAGAGAGGGAGACACAGAATCTGAAGCAGGCTTCAGGCTCTGAGCTGTCAGCACAGAGCCTGATGTGGGGCTTGAACCCACAAATTGTGAGGTCATGATCTGAGCCAAAGTCAGGCGCTTCACTGACTGAGTCACCCAGGCCCCCTCTTTTTATTCTTTAAATTTTTAATTTTTGTATTTTTTAAAATAGTTGACGTCTCTTAAATTTTTTTAACTGTTGATATTTTTGGAGCTTCTCATACATACCTTTCTGTCCTCACTGTGCCAACTTATAGAATACTGTATATCAAAGTATACATTGATTACTTCATACATTCTAGTTAGTATGTGATAAAATCCATATAGGGATAATATAGGAAGATCAGTCAAAGAGGGACAGGAGGATGATAAAGCCATAAATAAGTCTGTAACGAAGCTGGCAATGAGAGCCAAACCATGACGAGTCACCAGGAAGAGATTCCTTCTGTTTGTGCTTTAATTTGGAAATTAGCAGGACCCAGTAAAGAGACTGTTAGTATCAAAAGAGCCTGTGCTAAAGCAAGACCTCCAACCACCATAGCCATGTAACTTAAGACTCTCCAGAAAAGACTAAAGACCAAGCGGACATAGGGGCAACTGGGTGGCTCAGTGGGTTAAGCATGTGACTTCAACTCAGGTCATGATCTCACGGCTCGTGAGTTTTAGCCCCACATTGGGCTCTGTGCTGACAGCTCGGAGGCTGGAGCCTGCTTCAGATTCTGTCTCCCTTTCTCTCTCTGACCCTCCCCTGCTCATGCTCTGTCTCTCTCTCAAAAATCGATAAACATTAAAAAAAGAAAAAAGAAAAAAGATCAAGTGGGCATAAGATATCCACTCTGGACAGGGCACCTGGGTGGCTCACTTGGTTAAGTACCTGACTTTAGCTCAGGTCATGATTTCACAGTTCAAGAGTTTGAGCCCCACATCAGGTTCTGTGCCGATAGCAGGGAGTCTGCTTGGGATTCTGTTTCCCTCTCTCTCTGCCCCTCACCCACTTGCTCTCTATCTCTTTCTCAAAATAAATAAAAATAAACTTAAAAATAATTAAATAAAACAAGCAGGCATCAAGTTAATAATTTTATATTTTCATCAGACTCTATGTAAATCATCAGAGACAGAAAAAATAAAACAAAGAAAGGAAACCATGGAATACTTTGGATTTTTTTAATCACAGGAGAAAGGGTAACGCACAACACACAAGGAAACTGATCAAGTTGAGTTAAATGTCTCTTACGAAATTGCAGTGCATATATGCCTGGCAAGACACCAACCCCACCCCTATCTATGGTAATAGCAATATAATAAGAAAAAGCACAAGTAAATAGAGCAAGCATTAATTAGAGGTAGAGTCACATAGTCTGTACAGGATAAAAGAACTGGAGAGGAGTGTGAGAAAGATTGTATCACCAAGACAGATGTCATTATAGGGAAGAATATGTGTAAATGAGCGAACTTGAACTTACGAATTTGAAAAAGCATCTGGATTTACTCCTTCTCTCACTGAATCTAGTCAAATCAATGTACATTATTTAGTCTAGGCTGCTATAATAAAGATAATTAACAATAATTGAGTAGCTTAAAGAAGATGGAAATTTCTTTCTTTCTTATCTGATAGCCTGAAGTGATCAGTCTAGGTCAAAGTGTTGCCCTGCTCCGTGCAGTCATTCAAAAACCCAGGTTCCTTCCTTCATGTTTCTCCACCATCCCACAATGCCTTGTCTTTATGATATAATTAAAATCAGGTCACTGCCATTGTAAGACTGCATCAGGCTAACAAGCATAAGACAGCATGGTGGCACATACCCAGTTCCAGAGGTGGCACACATCACCTCCATTCATACATGTTTAAAAAAATTTAGTCACATGACTACACCTAATTTGGCAACAGACCTAGCTGAGGGACGGGAGAAGTCTTAGAGGTGGAGAATGGAGTCTGCCTCAATATCAAGACAACAAAAGCATGCAAAACTAACTAAAAAGAAATAAAAATGAGAATTAAAGATGTACATCTACGTAACTTTGATTTTTAAAAAACTTCTGTCAGTGCTTCTTTTCTCACTGAATAATAGAGGGTATACTATAAAAATGTCTACTACTAGCTAATTCATACAAAACTTCTCAGAATTTCCCTAAGAACAATATAGAGCATATTCAATTCTTTAGGGGAAAATGTATAATAAAGTGTAAATCATCACCACATGTTGTTTGGAATACGTAATTGAAACAAATTTTGTGATTATCTTTTCTAATCATGTAAAATGTAATTTAAAATCTGTTTTACACAGTTCCAAATCACTTAAATCATGTTATCATTTTATATATTGCAAAAGCAGGAATCCAAAACAAAACTTTTCATTTAGTAAAGTCAGCTGAAGATTATATATTTTTGTGGTTACCTAGGTAATAGTTACCATAGCTCTGGAATGTATAATCAGTTTAACATTATATTCATCATTGGTTCTACATTATAGCTTCAGATCACTATTTTAAATACAGTCATCAGTAAATATCTTTGAATTATTTATCTATCAATAACAAATACACCCTTCTATTCCATCACTGCCAATATTTCAAGTGCCCATTTAAAAACTGTTCTTCCTTCCCTATTCCCCACAAAATCAAGAACTTCAAAAAATTTCTTAATTGTATATATGCATTTGTATTGACCTAAAGATGTTAGCAGTATACAACTGAATTTCTATAAAAAAGAAATGTCTGCACTGTCAGCACAGAGCCCAATGTGGTGCTCAAACTCACTAACCATGAGGAGGAACCAAGATGGCAGAACAGCATGGAAGTCTTTTGTGTGTCTCACGTCCATGAAATACAGCCAGACCAACACTAAACCATCCTACACACCTAGAAAACTGATTGGAAGATTAACACAACAATCTGCACAACCTGAACCATAGAATTCAGCAGGTACATGGCGCAGAGAGGAGAACCTGGAGAGCAGGAAGGGAGGTGCTTTTGTGAGCAGAGAGAGAATGGAGACGTTGGGGGGAGAATACGGGAAAAGCACCGCTCCCCAAAAGCAGCTGGAGAGAAAATGGAAAATTGGAAACAGCTGCAGGGACTAAACTAAAAAGGGAAAAAGGAGAAAGGAGAGGATTTAAATTCCATTAAGACTGTAAACAAGGGGAGCACAAAGGCTGCAACTCTGCAGCTCCATACCTGTTGGTGCTCTAGTGGGAAGGGCGAATCCCCAGGAACAGAGCGGGGTCCGGGAGGTTCTCAGGCCACACGGGGAAAAGCAGTTCCACTGCTGGAAGGACATTTGATAGAGACTGTTGAAGCCACCTGGTCCCAGCAGACCCCAGAAAACGGCCACATTCGCTGTTGCCAGAACAAGGTCATTAAGGGTGAAGCCTGGTGCCAGATGTGTGTTGTGATTTTCCATAATCCCTGAAACGCTGCTGCAGCACTATCTCGCAAACTTTTTCTGAGGCAGGCTGGCACCTGGCTGTAGTCTTGGGGCACTGACAGCAGCAGGGTCCAGCGGGCATTCCTGGGTGCAGCCAACATTCGGCCATTGTTCATTCAGCCATTGCTCAGTGAGACCCTCCTGCAGAGGGGTGGAATGGGTCAAAGCCGTGGTCCTTCAGAAGTAAGGGGCTGGGGAAAACAGCCACATCTGAGACAAAATTCAGGAAAGAGGTCCTGTCTGGGGCCTGGTCACAGACAGTGAAAATATGGGGCGTGGACGAAAGCTGAAGACAAAGGACGGATGCACGATTGCTGATCCGGGAGAACAGACTGGGTAACTGAGTGATGCCATTTTCACCGCTCCCGCGCATGCACATACACACCTAGGAGCACCACAACACTCCACCCCAGTAGGCTAGCAACACCATCTAGTGGAGAATGAAGCCATTATGCTGAGACCTGCCCAACTGGGCCACCCTTGCTCTTTAAGAACACAAGTCTCACTGCCTACTTAGTTTATGGACTATAAAGCGTTACATATTCTGACTTTTAGGGGAAAACAAAGTAATTTCAGTCCTAATTCAATCTGTTAGCAGGTCCCTCTATTCAATTTTTCTTTGCTTTTTTTTTCTCTTTTACACTTTTCTTTTTCTTGAATACAGAAAGAGAAAAAATTCATTTTTATTTTCAATTTTTATTAAAAATATTTTTCTTTCATTTTTATTACTATACTTTTTACTTTTGTGTAAATTTCTTCAAATTCTATTTTACTGCCATCATTTTATTTTAGTCTACTTCAGTGTGTTCACATTTTCAAATTTTCAAACCATTTCCTTTTTTTCTTTCTTTTTTTCTCTTTTTCATTTCTTTTCCTATTCTTGAATGCAGAAAGAGAAAAACTTCATTTTTACTTGCAATATCTTTAAAGATATTTTTCCTTAATTGTTTTTACTATATTTTTGGCTTTTCTGTAAATTTTTTCAAATTCTATTTTACTTCCATCATTTTATTTTAGTCTACTACACTGTATTCACTTTTTCAAATTTCTGAATGATTTCCTTTTTTAGTCTCTTTTTTTAGTACAGAAAAAGAAAAATTCTTTTTTAATTTTTATGAAAAATATTTTTCTTTATTTTTTTTCTACTATATTCTTTACCTTTGTGCATATTTTTTTCATTGAATGCAGAAAGAAAAAACTTCATTTTTACTTTCAATATCTATTAAAAATATTTTTATTTAATTTTTACTATATTTTTTGCTTTTATGTAATTTTTCTCAAATTGCATTTTACTTCCATCATTTTATTTTAGTATATTACAGTGTATTCACTTTTTCAAATTTTCAAATGATTTCCTTTTTCTCTTTTTTCTCTTTTTTCTTTTCTTTGTTTCTTTTTTTCTTCAATACAGAAAAAATTCATTTTCATTTTTAATTTTTATTAAAAATATTTTTCTTTAATTTTTTCTACTATATTCTTTCCTTTTGTGTATATTTTTCAAATTCTATTTTACTCCCATCATCTCATTTTAGTCTACTTCAATGTATTCATTTTTTAAAGTTCTTAAATGATTTCCTTTTTTTTTCCTTTCCCCCCTTTATTCTCTAATCTGTCAAACTACTTTCAACACCCAGACCAAAACACACCTAGTATCTAGCACCATTTATTCGATTTGTATGTGTGTGTGTTTAATTTTTTAATTTTAATATTTTTTTATCTTTTTAATTTTAATTTTTTTAGTTTTAATTTTTCTACCTCATTAATTCCTTTTCCCCCTTAAAAAACAAAACAAAGGAATTTACCCCAAGAGAAAGAGCATGAAGAAATGACAGTCAGGGATTTAACCAACACAGATAAAAGCAAGATGTCTGAACCAAAATTTAGAATCACGATAATAAGAATACTACCTGGAGTTGAAAATAGATTAGAATTCCTTTCTTCAGAGACAAAAGAAGTAAAAAATAGAATGAAATTAAAAATGCTATAAGTGAGCTGTAATCACGGATGGATGCATCAGCAGCAAGGATGGATGAGGCAGAACAGAGAATCAGCAATACAGAGAACAAACTTATAGAGAATAATGAAGCAGAAAAAAAGAGGGAGATGAAGGAAAAGAGCACGATTTAAGAATTAGAGAACTCAATGATTCATTAAAAAGGAACAACATCAGAATCATCGAGGTCCCAGAAGAGGAAGAGAGAGAAATAGGGGTAGAAGGGTTATGTGAACAAATCATAGCGGAAAACTTTCCTAACCTGGGGAAAGACATGGACATCAAAATCAGTAAGCACAGAGGACCCCCAGTATATTCAACAAAAACCGACCATCAACAAGGCATATCATAGTCAAATCCACAAAATACTCAGGCAAAGAGAGAATAATGAAAGCAGCAAAGGAAAACAGTCCTTAACCTACAAGGGAAGACAGATCAGGTTCACAGCAGACCTATCCACAGAAACTTGGCAGGTCAGAAAGGAGTGGCAGAATATACTCAGTGTGCTGAATCAGAAAAATATGCAGCCAAGAATTCTTTATCCAGCAAGGCTGTCATTCAAAATAGAAGGAGAGATAAAAAGTTTCCAGACAAACAAAAATTAAAGGAATTTGTGACCCCTAAATAAGCTCTGCAAAATATTTTAAGGGGGACTCTCTGAGGGAAGAAAAGATGGGAAATATATATATACATACATATATATATATATATATATATATATATATATATATATATATATATATGTATGTATATAATCCCAAAAGCAACAAAGATTAGAAAGGACCAGAGAACACCACCAAAACTCCAACTCTACAAGCATCATAATGGCAATAAATTCATATCTTTCAGTACTCACTCTAAACATCAATGGACTGACTCAATGCTCCAATCAAAAGACATAGGGTAAGAGGATAGATAAGAAAACAAGATCCATCTATATACTGTTTATAAGAGACCACTTTAGACCTAAAGACACCTTCAGTTTGAAAATAAGGGGATGGAGAACCATCTGTCATGGTAATGGTCACCAAAAGAAAGCCAGAGTAGCCATACTTTTATCAGACTATCTAGATTTTAAAATAAATACTGTAACAAGAGATGAAGAAGAGCATTGTATAATAATTAAGGGGTCTATCCACCAAGAATACCTAACAATTGTAAACATTTATGTGCCAAATGTGGAGCACCCAAATATATAAATCAGTTAATCACAAATATAAAGAAACTCATCATAGTAACACCATAATAGTAGAGGACTTCAACACCCCACTCACAGCAATGGACACACCATCTAATCAAAAAATCAACAAGGAAACAATAGCTTTGAATGACACACTAGACCAGATGGATTTTACAGATATATTCAGAACATTTCATCCTAAAGGAACAGAATATACATTCTTCTCCAATGCACATGGAACGTTCTCCAGAATAGACCATATACTGGGACACAAATCAGCCCTAAGTAAGTACAAAAAATCGAGGTCATACCATGCATATTTTCAGACCACAACTCTATGAAACTCGAAATCAACCACAAGAAAAAATTTGGAAAGGTAACACATACATGGAGACTAAAGAACATCCTACTAAAGAAAGAATGGGCTAATCAAAAAATTAAAGAGGAAATTTAAAAGTACATGGAAGCCAATGAGAATGATCACACCAGAGCCAAAAACCTCTGGGATGTAGCAAAGGTGGTCATAAGAGGAAAGTATATAGCAATCCAAGCCTTCCTAAAGAAGGAAGAAAGATCTCAGACACACAACCTAACCTTACACCTTAAGGAGCTGGAAAAGAACAGCAAATAAAACCCAAAATCAGCAGAAGACAGGAATTAATAAAGACTAGAGCAGAAATTAATGCTATCAAAACCAAAAAAAAAAAAAAGAGAGAGAGAGAGAGAGAGCAGAACAGATCAATGAAACCAGAAGCTGGTTCTTTGAAAGAATTAACAAATTTGATAAGCCACTAGCCAGTTTGATCAAAAAGAAAAAGGAAAGGACCCACATAAATAAAATAAGGAATGAAAGAGGAGAGATCACAACCAACACAGCAGAAATAAAAACAATAATAAGAGAATATTTTGGGCAATTATACACCAATAAAATGGGCAATCTAGAAGAAGTGGACAAATTCCTACAAACATATACACTACCAAAACTGAAACAAGAAGAAATAGAAAATTTGAACAGACCTGTAACCAGTAAGGAAATCAAATTAGTAATCAAAAATCTGCCAAAAAACAAGAGTCCAGGGCCAGATGGCTTTCCAGGGGAATTCTACCAAACATTTAAGGTAGGGTTAACACCTATTTTCTTGAAGCTCTTCCAAAAAATAGAAATGGAAAGAAAACTTCCAAACTCTTTCTATGAAGCAAGCATTACCTTGATTCCAAAACCAGAGACCCCACTAAAAAGGAGACCTATAGACCAATTTCCCTGGTGAACATGGATGCAAAAATCCTCAGCAAGGTATTAGCCAACCGGATCCAACAATACATTAAAAAATTATTCGCCATGACCAAGTGGGATTTATACATGGGATGCAGGGCTCGTTCAATATCCGCAAGACAATTAACGTGATACATCACGTTATTCTTCAATAAAAGAATATCACGTTTATTCTTCAATAAAATAAAGGATAAGAATAATATGATCCTCTCAATAGATGCAGAGAAAGCATTTGCCAAAAGACAGCATCCTTTCTTGATAAAAACCCTCAAGAAAGTAGGGATAGAAAGAGCATACATACCTTGAGATCATAAAAGCCATATATGAACAACCCAACACTAATATCATCCTCAATGGGGAAAAACTGAGAGCTTTCCCCTAAGGTCAGGAAAAAGACAGGGACGTCCACTCTCACCACTGTTATTCAACATAGTATTGGAAGTCTTAGCCTCTGCAATCGGACAACACAAAGAAATAAAAGGCATCCGAATCGGCCAGGAGGAGGTCAAACTTTCACTCTTCGCAGATGACATGATACTCTATATGGAAAACCCAAAAGATTCCACCAAAAGACTGCTAGAACTGATCTATGAATTCAGCAATGTCGCAGGATATAAAATCAACAGAAATCGGTTGCATTCCTATACAACAATAATGAAGCAACAGAAAGAGAAATCAACCGATCCCATTTAAAATGGCAGCAAAAGGAGGTTTGTCCTTTTTCTCTCGCCACGGTTTGTTGGAGCCTCCGTTTTTCTCGCCCTTTCTGGGCTATCTCGTTCTTTCCAGGCTAATTGGCAGCTACTTGAGCCCATTACTTTCCACTGGAATCCAAAGGTCTAGAAGGACTGAGACTTGGCTTTCAGGTCTGAGACTTGGCTTTCAATGGATTCACCAACGAAGCTTTACCCATCCTGTGGCCCAGAACCTTCTCAGATGGCCAGTGAAGAAAATTCCCAGGGAGGCTAAGCTGCCTCAAACCATCTCCAAAGTATTAATAAAGAACCTTAGTCAATTGACTCTCGACCCTAGTATCAAACTTCCTTCCCCTCTACCAGAATATCCACCCCAACAGCAGGACAGAGGGACGAAACCACAGGGACTTGTGGACCAAATACTCAGCAACAGGAGGAGGGGTGGAGTAAGGACTTTGTTAACTGCTTGGAAAGAAAGGATGGAAAGGCTGATGTGGTTTATTAAAAATCATCGCTACTTCAACCAGCGTTCCACAGATGAATCCAGAGTAGAAAGATTTAGATATAGATGTCATTATTGCCTGTATCATAGACCTCCCAAGGATACCAGCATGGAGAATAATTATGACATGGAGTCTATGTAAACATAAACCTTATTATATGGTGTTTTTCTTGCTAGTAATTTTAGAATCAGTATGCAGCACCTTGGGAAAGCTGCTCTATTATAGACAAAGTATAATATTTTGATAATCTATGATATTAGCTCTGTCTTGTCTTTTCTACCTTGATAACAATAATTTGTGAGGAATCCTGTGTTTTGCATTTGAGTGACCTCAATATACTTTAGTTCCACTTTTTGATATGACCCCAGGAAGCACTAGTGGGTTTTGAGTGTAGCCTGGGTGTTTGAGAAACCTGAAGTCATGAAGATCGGTTAACCTAACATGGGGTTCCTGGGTGGCTCAGTTGGGTTAAGCACCCGACTAGAGCTCTGTAGAGTAGGGTTCTGTGCTGGCAGCTGGGAGGCTGGAGCCTGCTTCAGATTCTGTGTGTGTGTGTGTGTGTGTGTGTGTGTGTGTGTGTGTGTGTTTCTCTCTGCCCTTCCCCCACTCATGCTCTCGAATAAAAACATTTAAAAAAAACCCTAACATCAAATTGGAAGCCACGTAACTTGTGCAGGGAGGAATACATAGAGAATATTGGGTGGTTTGGCTGGAGAGCATAATTATAATTATGGCAGCGTGCATAGGCTAGGTTTCAAAAATTAGAGTTGTAATAAAAGTTTTTTTTTTTTGTGGTAGTTCAATTTTCAGTAGCAAATGTGTATGTAGAGGACCTTATTAAAATTGAGGCTTATTTGAATACGTTTCAAAAAATAAAATAAAATGAAATAAAATGGCAGCAAAAACTATAAAATACCTAGGAATAAATATAACCAAAGAGGTGAAGAATCTATACACTGAAAACTATAGAAAGCTTATGAAAGAAATTGAAGAAGACACACAAAAAAAATGGAAAAAGATTCCATGCTCCTGGATAGGAAGAACAAATATTGTTAAAATGTCGATACTACTCAAAACAATCTACATATTCAATGCAATCTACATATTCAATGCAATCCCGATCAAAATAACACAGGCATTCTTCACACAGCTAGAACAAATAATATTAAAATTTGTATGGAACCAGAAAAGACCCTGAATAGCCAAAGCAATGTTGAAAAAGAAAACCAAAGCAGGAGGCATCACATTCCCAGACTTCAAGCTGTACTACAAAGTTGTAATCATCAAGACATCATGGTACTGGCACAATAACTGACACTCAGATCAGTGGAACAGAATGAAGAACCCAGAAATGGACCCACAAAAGTATGGCCAACTAATCTCTGACAAAGCAGGAAAGAATATCCAATGGAATGAAGACAATCTCTTCAGGAAGTGGTGCTAAAAAAATTGGACAGCAACATGGAAAAGAATGAACCTGGACCACTTTCTTTGTATGTATGTATGTATGTATGTATGTATGTATGTATGTATGTACGTATTTATGTATTTATATAAAACTTATTGTCAAATTGGTTTCAATACAATACCCAGTACTCATCCCAACAGGTACCCTCCTCAATGCCCATCACCCACCCTCCCCACCCTCCCCACCCTCCCACCCCCATCAATCCTCAGTTTGTTTTCAGTATTTAAGAGTCTCTTATGGTTTGACTCTCTCCCTCTCTAACTCTTTTTTTTCATTTCCCTCCCCCATGTTAAGTTTCTTCTGTTAAATTTCTCAGGATCCACATAAGAGTGAAAACATATGGTATCTTCTCTGCCTGACTTATTTCATTTAGCATAACACTCTCCAGTTCCATCCATGTTGCTACAAAAGGCCATATTTCATTCTTTCTCATTACCAAGTAGTATGCCATTGTGTATATAAACCACAATTTCTTTATCCATTCATCAGTTGATGGACATTTAGGCTATTTCCATAATTTGGCTATTGTTGAAAGTGCTGCTATAAACATTGGGATACAAGTGCCCTTAGGCATCAGTACTCCTGTATCACTTGGGTACATTCCTAAAAGTGCTATTTCTGGGTCATAGGGTAGATCTATTTTTAATTTTTTGAGAAACCTCCACACTGTTTTCCAGGGCGGCTGCACCAGTTTGCATTCCCACCAACAATGCAAGAGGGTTCCCATTTCTCCACATCCTTGCCAACATCTATAGTCTCCTGATTTGTTCATTTTAGCCACTCTGACTGGCGTGAGGTGGTATCTCAGTGTGGTTTTGATTTGTATTTCCCTGATGAGGAGTGACGTTGAGACCCCGAATAGCCAAAGTAATAATTAGGAAGAAGACCAAAGTGGGAGGCATCACAATCCCAGACTTTAGCCTCTACTACAAAGCTGTAATCATTGGACAGCATGGTATTGGCACAAAAACAGACACATAGACCAATGGAATAGAATAGAGACCAATGGAATAGAATAGTACTCCAGAATTAGACCCACGAAAGTATGGCCAACTAATCTTTGACAAAGCAGGAAAGAATATCCAATGGAAAAAAGACAGTCTCTTTAACAAATGGTACTGGGAGAACTGGACAACAACATACAGAAGAATGAAACTAGACCACTTCCTTACACCATTCACAAAAATAAACTCAAAATGGATAAAGGACCTGAATATGAGACAGGAAACCATCAAAACCCTAGAGGAGAAAGCAGGAAAAAAACCTCTCTGACCTCAGCCACAGCAATTTCTTACTTGACACATCTCCAAAGGCAAGGGAATTAAAAGCAAAAATGAATTATGGGAACGTCATCAGATAAAAAGCTTCTGCACTGCAAAGGAAACAATCAACAAAACTAAAAGGCAACGAACAAAATGGGAAAAATATTTGCAAATGATATATGAGACAAAGGGCTAGTATCCAAAATCTATAAAGAACTCACCAAACTCCACACCTGACAAACAAATAATCCAGTGGAGAAATGGGTAGAAAACATGAATAGACACTTCTCTAAAGAAGATATCCAGATGGCCAACAGGCACATGAAAAGATGGGCCACTTTCTTACACCATACACAAAAATAAACTCAAAATGGATGAAAGACCTAAATGTAAGACAGGAAGCCATCAAAATCATTGAGGAAAAACCTCTGTGAGCTTGGCTGCAGTGACTTCTTACTCAACACATCTCCAGAGGCAAGGGAAACAAAAGCAAAAATGAACTATTGGGACCTCATCAAAATAAAAAAGAGTCTGCACGGCGAAGGAAACAATCAGCAAAACTAAAAGGCAACCAACGGAATGGGAGAAGATATTTGCAAATGATATATCAGAGGAAGGGTTGGTATCCAAAATCTATAAAGAACTTACCAAACTCAACACTCAAAAAACAAATAATCCAGTGAAGAAATGGGCAAAAGACATGAATAGACACTTCTCCAAAGAAGACATCCAGAGAGCCAACCGACACATAAAAAATGCTCAACATCAGTCATCGTCAGGGAAATACAAATCAAAACCACAATGAGATACCACCTTACACTGTCAGAATGGCTAACATTAACAACTCAGGCAACAACAGATGTTCGTGAAGATGCGGAGAAAGAGGATCTCTTTTGCACTGTTGGTGGGTATGCAAACTGGTGCAGCCACTCTGGAAAACAGTATGGAGGTTCCTCAAAAAACTAAAAATAGAACTACCGTACAACCCAGCAATGGCACTACTAGGTATTTATCCAAGGGATACAGGTATGCTGTTTCAAAGGGACACATGCATCCCAATGTCTATAGCAGCACTATTAACAATAGCCAAAGTATGGAAAGAGCCCAAATTTCCATCAATGGATGAATGGGTAAAGAAGATGTGGTATACATATACAATGGAGTACTACTTGGCAATCAAAAAAGAATACAATCTTGCCATTTGCAACTACATGGATGGAACTGGAGGGTATTATGCTAAGTGAAATTAGTCAGAGAAAGACAAAATCATATGACTTCACTCATATGAGGAATTTAAGAGAAAAAACAGATGAATATAAGGGAAAGGAAACAAAAGTAATATAAAAACCGGGAGGAGGACAAAACAGAAGAGACTCGTAAATATGGAGAACAGACTGAGGGTTGTGGGAGGGGGAATGGGCTAAATGGGTAAGGGGCACTAAAGAATCTACTCCTGAAATTATTGTTACACTATATGCTAACTCATTTGGAGGTAAATTTAAAAAAAAAAAAGATTAAAAAAATGAAGCCTTCAAACTCACAAACCGTGAGGTCATGACCTGAGCAGAAACAAAGAGTCAGTTTAACTGACTGATCCACCAGGTATCCGGTCAAATACATTTCTATGCTAAGATACACACACAACATATAAACCCCCAAAAGATTTTTAATATGATATTTATTTCTACCAATTATGTCAACTGTCATAATTATTTAACCAATCACTCCCTATCTAGCAAAACCATAATCTTTGGCCTTAATTTACATGTGTAATTCTAGGTCTCTAATTATTGATTTGTAATACATTCTGAAGTATTTAAAAGTTTTGGTTGGGGTGGGCATAAATGATTGTCCCTTTTAAGCTGTTTGGTCATTTTAAATCAAGAAGTAGCATTATATGCCACGGTAATCAAGAGCCTAATGCAAATCCCATGTCTGAAATTAGCTATATGATTTCAATCAAATTACCTGAAGCTCAGAGCCTGTTTTCTCATCTATAAAGGTCTTTCAAGAGGATCGTTTTCAGTATTAAATGAGGTAATGTATGTGGAAAGAATCTCATAATAATAGTATGTATGAGCCCAGAGCAATTACTGTAACTTAACTACCAATTAATTTTTCCTCTACTGTTTAATTACAGAGGCAGAAATGTAAATTTCATGCTGCTCCAAACAAAAAAAAATTATATAATTTATATCGATATATTTAGCTCCTGGAATTGTGAAAATTAATAAAACAAAACTTAACTAAAATGGAGTTGAGAAGTTTGGCAGTGGGAGCTCTCACACCCTAGCACTCCTCATCAACTGCAAATTCAACAAAAAACAAATCTTGCCTGTGGATACTATTTTACCATAGCAGGAGGAGAAAAGGCTCACCTTCCCCACCCGAACTAGAAAACAGCCCAGCCAGTGGGAGACAGTCACAACTCAGACAGTGAGAAGCCACTGTACTTTCAACTCCCAGTTTACTCCAGTGGACTTTGTGTTTATAACAGTCTTCCCAACTTGAGCTTCTCTCTATAAAAGAGTGTCCCAGGGGCACCTGGATGGATCAGTTAATTGAACATCTCACTTCAGCTCAGGTCATGATCTTGTGGTTTCATGAGTTCGAGCCCAGTAGGGCTCTGCACTGGCAGCATGAAGCCTGCTTGGGATTCTCTCCCTTTCTCTCTCTCTCTGCCCCTCTCCCACTTGCTCTGTCTCTGTCTCTCTCAAAATAAATAAACAAACCTTTATATATATATAAGTATATACTTACATATGTATAAGTATATGTATTCTAAAACCATAATAATAGACTGACTTGATGAACTCACTCAGCCATATTTCAGATCTCTCATCTGTAAGTGAAAGAAAAACATGTAGTCCAACAAATATGATGTATTTTGCTTCTTAAAAAATAATCTCACGAAACAGATGAACATAGGAGAATGGAAGCAAAGTTATATAAAAACAAGGAGGGGGACAAAATATAAGAGACTCTTAAATGCCCCTTAAATATAAGGGGCATTAAGAAAGACACATGTAGGGATGAGCACTGGGTGTTATATGTAGGGGATGAGTCAATGGATTCTACTCCTGAAATCATTATTGTTCTATTGCTAACTAACTTGGATGTAAATGAAAATAAAAACCTCCCAACAAAAAATAAATTAAAAATAAAAAAAATAAGATGTTTTCAGGGAGGAACCAAGATGGCAGAACAGCATGGAAATTTTTGCATCTCACATCCATGAAATACAGCCAGATAAACACTAAACCATCCTGCACACCCAGAAAACCGATTTGAGGATTAACACAACAATCTGCACAACATGAACCACAGAACTCAGCAAGTACATGGTGTGGAGAGATGAACTGGGCAGAGAGAAGCCACAGAGGGCAGGAAGCTGTTTTTGCTTGTGGAGAGAGGATGGCGGGGGGATAGTACAGGAAAAGCATCCCCCCAAAAGCAGCTGGAGAGAAAGTGGAAAAAGTAGAAACAGCCACAAGGACTGAACTAAAAAGGGAGAAAGGAGAAAGGAGAGGGTTTAAATTCCAATAAGTCTCAGTAAACAGGGGGAGCACAGATTCTGAAATTCCACAGCTCAATACCTGGCAGTGCTCTGGTGGGAAGGGTGAATCTCCAGGAGCAGAGTGGGATATGGGAGGTCCTCAGGCCACATGAGGAGAAGCGGTTCCACTGCTGGAAGGACATTTGATAGAGGCTTTGTGGCCACCCGGCCCCAGGAGACCCCAGAGAACAACCACATTCACTTGTGCTGGAACAAGGTCCTTAAGGGTGAAGCCTGGTGCCAGATGTGTGTTGTGATTTGCCATAATCCCTGAAATGATGCTGCTACATGATCGTGTGAACTTTTTCTGGGGCGGGCTGGCACCCAGTCACAGTCTCTAGGCATCGGCAGCAGCACGGTCCAGCAAAAGTTCCTAGGTGCGGCAGGCACTCAGCCATTGCTAGGTGAGACCCTCCCTCAGAGGATCTGAACAGGTCAAAGCCACAGTCCCTCAGAAGTGAGGGGTCATGAAACACAGCTGCATCTGAGATAAAACACAGGAGGGAGGTGCCACCTGGCAACCTGATGGCTTGGTCATGGACAGTGTAAAAGCGGGAGTGGACAGAAGCCAGAGACAAAACATGTGTGCCCAATTGCTAATTGGGGAGAACAGAGTTCCGATACTAGAGAGTGGGTACCTGGGTGCTGCCATTTTCACCCCTCCCACGCATGTGCATACACACGTACAAGTGCCACAACAATCCACCCCAGCAAGCTAAGCAGCGCCATCTAGTGGAGAAGAGAGCTGTTACACTAAACACTGCCCAACTGGGCCAACCTCACTCTTCAGGACCACTACAAATCTCTCTGCCTGCTTAGTTTATGGACTATAAGGTGCTTTGTAGTATGACTTCTAAGGGAAAACAATGTAATTTCAGTTGTATTTCAGTCTGTTCGCTGGTCCATCTATTCAATTTTCTTTCTTTTTTTTTCTTTTTCATTTCATTCCTTTTTCTTTAATACAGAAAGAGAAAAATGTATTTTTATTTTCAATATTTATCAAAAATATTTTTCTTTATTTTCTTCTACTATATTTTCTTAATTTTTGTAATATTTTCAAATTCTATTTTACTTCCATCATTCATTTTATTCTATTGCATTGTATTCATTATCTCAAATTTTCAAACGTTTTCCTTTTTTTCTGGCTTTCCTTTTTTTTATTTTTGTATTTTTCTCCCTTGTTCCTCTAATCTATCAAGCTCCTTTCAATAATGAGACCAAAAAACAACTAAGATCTAGCATCATTTATTTCATGCGTGCATGTGTGTGTGTGTGTGTGTGTGTCTGTTCTTTTTAATTTTTTAATTTTAATTTTTTTTCTTATTAATTCCTTTCCTTCCTTCAAAATGATGAAACAAAGGAATTCACCCCAAAATAAACAGCAGGAAAAGATGACTGCCAGGGACTTAACAGAGATACAAGCAAGATGTCTGAACCAGAATTTAGAATCACAATAATAAGAATACTAGCTGAGGTCAAAAATAGATTAGAATCCCTTTCTGTGGAGATAAAAGGAGCAAAAATAGTCAGGATGAAATAAAAAATGCTATAACTGAGCTGCAATCTTGAATGGCTGCCGTGGAGGCAAGGATGGGTGAGGCAGAGCAGTTAATCACCGATATAGAGTACAAACTTACGGAGAATAATGAAGCAGAAAGAACGAGGGAGACTAAGGCAAAAGAGCATGAAACAAAAATTAGAGAACTCAGTGACTCATTAAAAAGGAGTAACCTCAGAATCATAGGGGTCCCAGAACAGGAAGAAAGAGAAATAGGGGTAGAAGTGTTATATGAGCATAGCATAGTGGAAAACTTTCTTAACCTGGGGAAAGACACAGATATCAAAATCCAGAAAGCACAGAGGATCCTCATTAGATCCAACAAAAACTGACCATCAACAAGGCATATCATAGTCAAATCCACAAAATACTCAGGCAAGGAAAGAATAATGAAAGCAGCAGGGGAAAAACAGTCCTTAACCTACAAGGAAAGACAGATCAGGTTCACAGCAGACCTATCCACAGAAACGTGGCAGGCCAGAAAGGAGTGGCAGGATATAGTCAATGTGTTGAATCAGAAAAATATGCAGCCAAGAATTCTTTATCCAGAAAGGTTGTCATTCAAAACAGAAGGAGAGATTAAAAGTTTCCCGCCAAACAAAAATTAACGGAGTTCATGACCACCTAACAAGCCCTGAAAGAAATTTTAAGGGGGACTCTCTCAGGGGAGAAAAGATAAGCAAACAAACAAACAAACCCCAAAAGCAACAAAGACTAAAAGGACCAGAGACCAGGAACTCCAACTCTACACACAACATAATGGCAATAAACTCATATCTTTCAATACTCACTCTAAACATCAACAGTATAAACGCTCCAATCAAAAGACATAGGGTAACAGAATAGATAAGAAAACAAGATCCATCTATATGCTGTTTACAAGAGACTCACTTTGGACCTCAAGACACCTTCAGTTTGAAAATAAGGGGATGGAGAACCATCTGTCATGGTAGTGGTCGCCAAAAGAAAGCCAGAGTAGGCACACTTATATCAGACTATCTAGATTTTAAAATAAATACTGTAACAAGAGATGAAGAAGGGCATTGTATAATAATTAAGGGGTCATTCCACCAAGAATACCTAACAATTGTAAACATTTATGTGCCAAATGTGGAGCACCCAAATATATAAATCAGTTATACAAATATAAAGAAACTCATCATAGTAACACCATAATAGTAGAGGACTTCAACACCCCACTCACAGCAATGGACACACCATCTAATCAAAAAATCAACAAGGAAACAATAGCTTTGAATGACACACTAGACCAGATGGATTTTACAGATATATTCAGAACATTTCATCCTAAAGGAACAGAATATACATTCTTCTCCAATGCACATGGAATGTTCTCCAGAATAGACCATATACTGGGACACAAATCAGCCCTAAGTAAGTACAAAAAATCGAGGTCATACCATGCATATTTTCAGACCACAACTCTATGAAACTCGAAATCAACCACAAGAAAAAATTTGGAAAGGTAACACATACATGGAGACTAAAGAACATCCTACTAAAGAAAGAATGGGCTAATCAAAAAATTAAAGAGGAAATTTAAAAGTACATGGAAGCCTATGAGAATGATCACACCAGAGCCAAAAACCTCTGGGATGTAGCAAAGGTGGTCATAAGAGGAAAGTATATAGCAATCCAAGCCTTCCTAAAGAAGGAAGAAAGATCTCAGACACACAACCTAACCTTACACCTTAAGGAGCTGGAAAAAAGAACAGCAAATAAAACCCAAAATCGGCAGAAGACAGGAATTAATAAAGACTAGAGCAGAAATTAATGCTATCAAAACCAAAAAAAAAAAAAAAAAAAAAGAGAGAGAGAGAGAGCAGATCAGATCAATGAAACCAGAAGCTGGTTCTTTGAAAGAATTAACAAATTTGATAAGCCACTAGCCAGTTTGATCAAAAAGAAAAAGGAAAGGACCCACATAAATAAAATAAGGAATGAAAGAGGAGAGATCACAACCAACACAGCAGAAATAAAAACAATAATAAGAGAATATTTTGGGCAATTATACACCAATAAAATGGGCAATCTAGAAGAAGTGGACAAATTCCTACAAACATATACACTACCAAAACTGAAACAAGAAGAAATAGAAAATTTGAACAGACCTGTAACCAGTAAGGAAATCAAATTAGTAATCAAAAATCTGCCAAAAAACAAGAGTCCAGGGCCAGATGGCTTTCCAGGGGAATTCTACCAAACATTTAAGGTAGGGTTAACACCTATTTTCTTGAAGCTCTTCCAAAAAATAGAAATGGAAAGAAAACTTCCAAACTCTTTCTATGAAGCAAGCATTACCTTGATTCTAAAACCAGAGACCCCACTAAAAAGGAGACCTATAGACCAATTTCCCTGGTGAACATGGATGCAAAAATCCTCAGCAAGGTATTAGCCAACCGGATCCAACAATACATTAAAAAATTATTCGCCATGACCAAGTGGGATTTATACATGGGATGCAGGGCTCGTTCAATATCCGCAAGACAATTAACGTGATACATCACGTTATTCTTCAATAAAAGAATATCACGTTTATTCTTCAATAAAATAAAGGATAAGAATAATATGATCCTCTCAATAGATGCAGAGAAAGCATTTGCCAAAAGACAGCATCCTTTCTTGATAAAAACCCTCAAGAAAGTAGGGATAGAAAGAGCATACATACCTTGAGATCATAAAAGCCATATATGAACAACCCAACACTAATATCATCCTCAATGGGGAAAAACTGAGAGCTTTCCCCCTAAGGTCAGGAACAAGCCAGGGATGTCCACTCTCACCACTGTTATTCAACATAGTATTGGAAGTCTTAGCCTCTGCAATCGGACAACACAAAGAAATAAAAGGCATCCGAATCGGCCAGGAGGAGGTCAAACTTTCACTCTTCGCAGATGACATGATACTCTATATGGAAAACCCAAAAGATTCCACCAAAAGACTGCTAGAACTGATCTATGAATTCAGCAAAGTCGCAGGATATAAAATCAACAGAAATCGGTTGCATTCCTATACAACAATAATGAAGCAACAGAAAGAGAAATCAACGAATCGATCCCATTTAAAATGGCAGCAAAAACCATAAAATACCTAGGAATAGATATAACCAAAGAGGTGAAGAATTTATACACTGAAAACTATAGTAAGCTTATGAAAGAAATTGAAGAAGACACAAAAAAAAAAAAAATGGAAAAAGATTCCATGCTCCTGGATTGGAGGAATAAACATTGTCAAAATGTCAATACTACCCAAAGCTATCTATATATTCAATGCAATCCCTATCAAAATAACACCAGTATTCTTCACTGAAATAGAACAAACAATCCTAAAATTTGTATGGAACCAGAAAGGACCCCAAATAGCCAAAGCAATCTTGAAAGAAAACTGAAGCTGGAGGCATCAGACTCCTGGACTTCAAGCTGTATTATAAAGCTGTAATCATCAAGATAGTATGATACTAGCGCAAAACGGAACCTCAGATCAATGCAACAGAATGGAGAACCCAGAAATGGACCCACAAAGGTATGGTCAACTAATCTTTGACAAAGCAGGAAAGAATATCCAATAGAATTAAAGACAATCTCTAGGCAAATGGTGCTGGGAACCCTGGACAGCAACATGAAGAAAAATGAACCTGGACCACATTCTTACACTATACATGAAAATAAACTCACAATGGATGAAAGACCTAAATGTAAGACAGGAAGCCATCAAAATCCTTGAGGAAAAACCTCTGTGAGCTTGGCTGCAGTGACTTCTTATTCAACACATCTCCAGAGGCAAGTGAAACAAAAGCAAAAATGAACTATTGGGACCTCATCAAAATAAAAAAGAGTCTGCACGGCGAAGGAAACAATCAGCAAAACTAAAAGGCAACCAACGGAATGGGAGAAGATATTTGCAAATGATATATCAGAGGAAGGGTTGGTATCCAAAATCTATAAAGAACTTACCAAACTCAACACTCAAAAAACAAATAATCCAGTGAAGAAATGGGCAAAAGACATGAATAGACACTTCTCCAAAGAAGACATCCAGAGAGCCAACCGACACATAAAAAATGCTCAACATCAGTCATTGTCAGGGAAATACAAATCAAAACCACAATGAGATACCACCTTACACTGTCAGAATGGCTAACATTAACAACTCAGGCAACAACAGATGTTCGCGAAGATGTGGAGAAAGAGGATCTCCTTTGCAGTGTTGGTGGCAATGCAAGCTGGTGCAGCCACTCTGGAAAACAGTACGGAGGTTCCTTAAAAAATTAAAAATAGAACTACCCTACGACCCAGCAATGGCACTACTAGGTATTTATCCAAGGGATACAGGTATGCTGTTTCAAAGGGGCATATGCACCGCCATGTTTATAGCAGTGCTATCGACAATAGCCAAAGTATGGAAAGAGCCCAAATGTCCATCAATGGACGAATGTATAAAGAAGATGTGGTATATATATTGGAGTATTACTCCACAATCAAAAAGAATGAAATCTTGCCATTTGCAGTACGTGGATGGAACTAGAGTGTATTATGCTAAGTGAAATTAGTCAGTCAGAGAAAGACAAATATCATATGACTTCACTCATATGAGGAATTTAAGATAAAAAACAGGTGAACATAAAGGAAGGGAAGCAAAAATAATATAAAAACAGGGAGGCGGAAAAAACATAAAAGACTCTTAAATATAGAGAACAAATAGAGGTTTACTAGAGGGGTTGTGGGAGGTGGGATGGTCTAAATGGGTAAGGATATTGACGAATCTATTCCTGCAATCACTGTTGCACCATATGCTACCCAACTTGGATGTAAATTAAACAATAATTTTTTTTTTAATTTATAAAAATATGCTTTCGAAAGTAAATTTCCCCTTAAGACCAGTCTTCAGAGACAACTGTTTTAAAGAGCTTGTTACTGACAGCACAGAACCTGTTTCGGATTCTCTCCTTCTCCCTCTCTGCCCCTCCCCTTGTTCACACATGCTCCCCCCACCTCTCAAAATGAATAAATAAACATTAAAAAATAATAATTAGCTTTAGGTTTGTTACTTACTCTCCCTAACAGGAAAGGTGAAGATGCTTAGAGATCTCACCCTAGTGCATATTGGATTCTACTGGAAAGATTCTAAAAATCAGCAATGCCTTATGCCAACGCCCAGAGATTTTCAACTGATTGGTTGGGCCCCCCCCTTTTTTTTTAAGTTACCCAGATGTTTCTCCTGTGCAGCCCGAGGGAGAATCTTTAGCTTAGAGAAAAGGGTTTGGTGACAGTAAGAAAGCTTCACTTAGAACTGGTATCCATAGTGTTTTCTCCAGCCCCATTATAAGAAAAACAAAATTACACAACTGACATTAATTGGGGATTTTCCTGAAAATTCCCCCATAATAAATGTTTATCACATACACCCACAGTGTTTGAAAGTGTCTATTCCCCCATACCCATAGGTATTATTAGTAATTTTCTCTTGTTTTCTTTTGTTAAAGTGGAGACAACCACTTTAACATTATTTCAATCTGTATCTTTTTTTTTTTTTTTAATTTTTTTTTTTCAACGTTTATTTATTTTTGGGACAGAGAGAGACAGAGCAGGAACGCGGGAGGGGCAGAGAGAGAGGGAGACACAGAATCGGAAACAGGCTCCAGGCTCTGAGCCATCAGCCCAGAGCCCGACGCGGGGCTCGAACTCACGGACCGCGAGATCGTGACCTGGCTGAAGTCGGACGCTTAACCTACTGCGCCACCCAGGCGCCCCTCAATCTGTATCTTTTAAATCACCACTGTGACTAAACATCTTTTTATTTGTTCATTGTACATTGTGTCTTCTGTGAATTTCTTGCCTTTTCATATTTGTTGCCCATTTTTTTATTAAGCTGGTCATCTTTATTTATTTACAGAAACTATTTATATAGATATTATCCATTTTTCTTTTGTATACTCCCTCTATATTTTGTCCAGTTTTTCACTTCTCTTTCAACTTTTGTATAGTATTATTCCCTTTCTTTGAGTTGTCAAACCTGTGCTTCCTTTTCTTATTTCCTATCCTGCTAGAGTAGCTTCTCCTAATCCAATATTACTTTATAAAGACTTTATATTTCCTAATGTGTTTATGTTTTCATATATAAATCTCCAATCTTTCTGAATTTAATTTAGTATAATGCGAGATAGGTAGCTAATTATTTGCCATTAATTTGCACAATACAAATTATTAAATTATCACAGCACATTTTCATGTTTGTAATCTGATCATCTAAAATTACGCATGTTGATTTTTAGGATCTTACCTGGTTAAATATGGATTATTCTAGCTATTTTGCAATGACATTCAGGAAAAAATTAATAAGAAATGAATTAAAAGTTTTTTCCCTCAGTCTGAAATGCATTCATTATATCAGGAACTTTTGACACAAATACATTTTAGAGGTATTGTAAGTCCTTCAAGTTTGGATTTTAGAAATGAAAAATCAGAAACATCACATCCTGCAGCCATCACTTCTTTACAGTGCTGATGTGATAATCACTTTCTTGTGATCCAATTATGCTAATAAACTCCAAAAACAGAGTTTAACATATATTAACTGTTAATTAAAGAGCAAAAATTTGCAGAAAATAAGTACACACAATAATTATTTCACTCCTTTAATTCTTTAGGTGAAGATTGATGCTGCAAATCTTCTGCTTGTGATAAAGCAACATGATCTTAGCAAGTAACTTAAATTTTCTAGGTCTCAATTTCCTTATTTTTAAAATAAAGATAATACTACAGATTCCAAAGTGCTGTTACAAGCACATAGTAAAATAATGCCTGAAAAGTGCTCAGCAAAATGCTGTACATAAACCCAATATCCATCAAATAACAGTGTTTTCATTCCATTACTGTCATCACCATGTATATTATGAAACATGTGCTATCTTTTGACAGTTCTTTGCATTGTTTTCATAGGTAAACTCACCCTAGCCAAGTTTTGTCCCCACTACTTCATTGTTATTGTTTATGTCAAAGTCACAAATGACTTCCATGAAACCAAATTCCACGCATACCTTTCTGACCTTGTATTTTCCTGTACTTCTTCCTCTCTTCATACTTAAAGCCCTATCTCCTCTATGATCCTTTCTTCTCTATTGAACCTCTATGTGTTGAGGTGCTTCAAGCCTCAGCTTCAAGTCATCTTGTCAATATTCCCACAAAGTAACATTTCTAGCTAATTTCATGCAATTCATGGCTTTAAATACCAACTAAATAGCAATGGGTCCCAAATCCCTATCTTTATCCCTACACATTAACTTTCTTCTACCTCATGTCTCTGCACACATGTCAAACAAATATGTCAGACTTAACAAGGAAAAATCAGAACTCCTGGCCTAGCTTCCTAATCCTACCTCAAGTATATCCTGTCAAAATCTTCTCTGTTTCATATCCTAGAACTACAACTTTTTAAAATATACATATAAACTGGATCTTGTTTCATCTTTCCTTAATGTCTTCCAATAGACTCCCATTATACTTTGTTTTAAAAAATCCAAATCCATTTCCCTGGTTTACAATGGACACTCCATGGCCTTTTCCTCTCTCTTTGACATTACAGTAGTCCCTCCTTATCCATGGGGAATATGTTCCTGAAACTACAGATAGTACTGAACCCTATATATATTGTTTTTTCCTTTATATACATGCCTATGATAAAGTTTAATTTATAAATTAGGCACAGTAAGAGATTAACAGCAAAAACTAATAATAAAATAAGGCAATTATAACAATATACTATAATAAAAATTATGTGAATGTGGTCTCTCTCAACATATCTTACTGTACTGTACTCACCCTTCATGTGACAATGTGAAATGATGAACTGCCTAGGTAAGGACAGGAAGTGAGATCAATGACATAGGCATTGTGATGTAATGTTAGGCTACTTTTGACTTCTGGAGATATGTCAAAAGGAGGATCATCTGCTTCTAGGCTGCAGCTGACCATAGGTAACTGAAACCACAGAAAGTGACACTGCGAATAACGGGACACTACTATATTTAATAATCCCCACCTCTGGTTCTCTACAATGCAGCAACATTAGCCTTCTTTGTATGTTCAAATACAACACAGTCCTAAACTTTCCCAGATTGTCACCTACATAGAGAGTCTGCTTCTACAGTAGCCACACAATCTCTTTATCATAAGTCTCTTCATAGTCATTGGAATTATAAATTGTTTGTTTAATTGCTTGTTTGTTTATATCCTCCTACTAATGTAAGCTTGATCAAGGTAGGGATTTTCAAACTTTCGTTCATATCTCAAAGAACAGAGCCTAGTATTCAAAAGAATATGCTAAATGCATAAACAAATATATCCCTCTCTACAGCAGAAAAATAAAACTTGAAGAGCTAGAGCAAAATATTTCACGGGGTGGGGGGGGATATGTAATCACTTTCCTTGAAACTTTGGATACATTTCAAAATAAAATTTTCAATTAATTAATGTTTATTAAATTGTTAAATACCACCTGGAAACCAACAAAACATTAGAATGATCTCTAACATCAACCAGTTCTCAATTAAGTGAAGAGACAATGGCACACATGAAAAGTTACATGTCAGGCAGCAAATATTAAATGCTACATGATACAAATATGAATAAAGAGAAATAGTGTAAGATTCAAATACATTTACTTCACAGGATAATTACCAGAAATAGTGATTTTGTTTTCTTCACCAATTAAAGTGTAGCCAGTGAAAATTTTTTGAGGATTTTGATGCACAACTGAATATGTAATCTGGTAACAAAATTTTGAGAAACTCTAAAGAATTCCTTCAGATAATTCAAGAAAAATAAAACAAAAAATGTAAATGTTGTTCACTAAGAAAAAATAATTAAACTAAAGTCATTTTCTGAAGGACTAGTGTTTGGAACAGAAAGAAAAAAGCCTGTGCTGTTTTGGACAGAAATTAGCACATTTGATTGTTCTGCCAAGTATATATATTTTGGGAATTATTTGAAAGCTAAGTGTATGTTTTATAGTTATAATTTTAAAATAAAATTTCATTCCATATTTCTAACTGGAGAGATTTCTGCCACATGTGTGTTTCCAAGAAAATTAAATTCTTTCCTCTAGAATAGCTCTCTCTACATTCATGACTTTTGTGGTGAATCTAAATAATGCAACTCAAATATAGTGATTTTTTAAAAAATCATAGTGTAGGTAAGTTTGCCAGATTAATTTCTTCCTTGTTAGGAAGGTCTGAGATAGTATAGGGTCATCAAATACCTGGTAAAAGGATGTTATTACTGGGGAAAAGGTCACAGAAAATGAAAGTGTAAAAATTAATGTTACCTACTTTATTTTTTTGCAAATAGCCAGCCTGGATATCCACCAACAGCTAAGTTCTTTAATTATTCTAAGAAGGCAGGGAGGGTCAATGTAAGTAGAGCCTATCAGCAAAAGACAAGAGTCCTCAATTCTCCCTGAAAACAACTCAGCATGATGTAGTCTTGAAGTCATCCTGTATGGCCATATCACCATGGTAACCTCCAGCTCAGGCTAGATGATGTCTGCAGAGCAGTAAGAACATTTCTTTAAAGAGAAGAATGCATGTAGGTCACACACACACAAAAATACAATGCAAGGGAATAAGAGATTCATTTATGGGGAAGTGCAAGCTGCATGTTGTAGCATGCAATATATGGACAACAAAACCTTTCCGAGTCTTTTATTATAGGAGACAAGCAAACATTTAACCCAGCTACTGCAACCGGGAGCATCTCTGAAATGGCAAGAAGGAAATAACCATAAAATAAAATGTGAATAATAGGGGGAAACTTCTCCTGGCTGTATAATCCAGAAAAGTATTTTCCCATCTACAACCAAGGTGGGAGAAACTTCATTTCTCCTTTCTGGAGGTACAAAATACCCTTTGAGAAGCCATACATATCTATGCTCAGGTATTATTATGTAAGGCATTAGTGAAACACATCTGCATGTAAGGAAAGCTGTGCTTCACTTATTAGCAATAATGCATGCATCTATATGAGAAATCAGCACAAACAAAAATAGAAATAATAATAATCATAGCACATGCTTTCATAATGCTTATTGTTTAGTAGACACTTTGAATATATTCATTTTTGTAATTCTTGTATCAATCTTGTAGTATAGGTGCTATTGTTTTCTTTCTTTTACAGTTAAAGAGCTAAAACACAGATAAGTAATTTTTCCAAGGCCACACAACTAATAAATGACTGATCCAGAATTCAAACTGAGACAGTGGCTCCAGAGTCCGTGTTCTTAACCACTGTGATAAGACTGTATTACCAACACAGAATTCCTTTTTCTTTAGGTACAAAAATGATAAAATGCCTCAAGTCTGCTTTTGTTAGTTATCTATGCTGTGTAACAAATGGCTGAAAACAATAAGCATTTATTATCTCAAAGTTTCTGTGAGTCAGAAATTCAGGAGTAGTTGGGCTGAATGGTTCTGGCTCAGGGTTCCTTACAAGGTTGCAATTAAAATGTTGGCGAGGCTATGGTCACAGAAAGGCTTGACTGGGGCTAAAAAATCTGCTTTCAAAATGGCTCATTCTCACAGCTGTTGGCAGGAACCCTCATTTCCTTAACACTTGGACTTCTGCATCTAGCAGTTTGTTTAGCCTAACAAAATGGCAGCTGGCTTCTGAGATCTTCTCCCAGAAGAGAGAGCAAAGCAGTAACCAGAATGTCACATACTGTCACTTCAGACATATTCTACTGGTCATACAGAATCCCATATATTTATGAATGCCATAAATATAAGCAGGGGATCATAGAGAACCATCTGGAAGACTGCTGACCCTAGCTGTAATTTGAACTTCTTTGATTAATGTAAAGCAGGGCTGGGACTAAGGCAAGGAAAGCAAAGTGTCTAGGGGTCAAAATTTAAGGAGGCACTCATTCTCAGGTGCCAACCCTATACTTGCATGATGCAGAAAGTGAGTACTTCTTTATATTTTGCCCCTTAGGCTTCTTGCTTGCTTCATCATAGTACCAGCCTTGGAACAAAGGATAAACACTTTTCTGAGTTTGAATGTACTCTTTTCCGCATTATTTATTACCATTTGTTCCCACCCTTGAGAAGGCTTCCCAGGTGAAATGGAAACTGGTGCTCAAACTAGGAGAGCAGGGCGAGATTGAAGAGGCAGATTACTCAGATTGGTAGGTGGCAGTTTTAATAAGCATGGGAACTTACATACACAGCCTGTCTCTGTCAGCTGCAGGACGAGTAGATCTCTGCATCCCACAACCAAAATCATAAATGTTTATATAAAGGGGCTAACTGGGTTCAGTCACATATATGGTCCGGATAGTCTCAACAACACATTGCTCTCTCTAGGCTGTGTCCTTGAATATGGCTCTGGCAGTGGGGATGGTGGAGGAAAGTGGAGGGCATGAGGAGACTCCAGGTGCCCAGCTCCAGCCGGTCAATTGGCAGTCATGTCCTCTGGATGACCTCCTCCAACAAATACAAGATTGGGGTCATCACACATTTACCTAGTAAAGTGTTTATCTGATAATTTCACTTGTCTTTAAATTTTAAAGATATTAAGCCAACGTTCTTGTCATAATATTTTCGTGCTGCTTTCTGTCTCTAACACGAGGAATTTCTAATATTCATAGTTCTTTAACTTGTCTTATAAGACTAGAATGGAAATGCTTTTTTAAAAATTTATTTATTTATTTATTTATTTATTTATTTATTTATTTATTTATTTATTTATTTTGAGAGAGAGAGTGAGCAGGGGAGGGGCAGAGAGAGAGGGCAAGAGAGAGAATCCCAAGCATGCTCCACATCATCAGCACCGAGCCTGACATGGGGCTTGAACCCACAAACCGTGAGATCATGACCTGAGCTGAAACCAAGAGTCGGGCCTTTAACCTCCCTAAGGTAGAGTCCCTCCCTAAGGAATGGGGTGAAAACCTCAGGACAAGGGAAGGCAATCTGGCTATGTGCACGTGCACAACATTCCTCACGACTCTGTAACACAGACCACCCATTCAGACTGTATGTTACCATGTATGGGAGACAAAGGAGAAAAAACTGTACAAAAGGCAACCATCTGCTGTGCTCAGGGCTCAGCCTTTCATGTTTTAGTCCAGTGAGCCCATGCTGGCACAAATAAAGCTGCTTCCTGGAAAGAAAAGCCTCAGTGTCACTATTCTTTGTGTGTCTGCTCCAAACCAACTGAGCCACCCAGGTGTGCCAGAAGTGGTTTTTTAAAAGTGATCTTAACCTGGGGCACCTGGGTGGCTCAGGTGGTTAAGCCTCTGACTTCAGCTCAGGTCATGATCTCATGGTTCACAAGGGAGTTCAAGCCCAGTGTCGGGCTCTGTACTGACAACTCAGAGCCTGGAGCCTGCTTCAGATTCTGCCCCTTGCAGATTCTCCCTCTGCCCCTTGCCCACTCCTGCTCTGCTTCTCTCTTTCTCAAAAATAAATAAACATTAAAAAAAAAGCAATCTTAACCTGGAGTCCCATGAATGCTTGAATATTATAATATTTGAGTTATATATATGCCAGTTTTTCCTGGGTAGCAGTTCACAGTCTTAATCAAAAAAGGTTAAAACTGCTTCTTCATCATGAATTAAGGCATTTTTTTTCAGACTTTGTGGTTTGCTCTCATTTGTCCTATGAAACTCAATTATTTTTATATGGAAGAATGTGATTTTCATCACTAATTGCTGCTCAACAATAAGAACTAAATTTTATTCCTTGAATTTAATTTTGTTGTATTGAACTTTATGAAAAAGATTTACATAACAAAAAATTTAAGTACACTAAAAATTTGTATTTTTATGTATATAATTGTATAAAATGAACACCAAATGAAATAATTTATCCTTACTCTAACATCAACTTCTTTTATCACTCATTTTCTCCTAGTCATAGTCTAGCTGCACAGAATAAATCACAGTAGAGATACATTTGCTTTGTTTCTCACTAAACAAGAAGGATATCTAAATTTTTTTCTCTCTATGCACCTCACCTTACCACTCAATTCTTAAAAGTATCAGTTCACATTTTTTTTAAGTTTACTCATTTATTTTGAGAGAGAGAGAGAGAGAGCAAGAGAGCATAAGCTGGGGAGAAGGACAGAGAGAGAGAGAGAGAGAGAGAGAGAGAGAGAGAGAGAATCCCAAGCAGACTCACAGCACAGGGCAAAAACAGTCAGGTTTGCCAGACATGCATGGCAAAAACTCACAAACCACAAAATCATAACCTGCGCTGAAACCAAGAGTCAGATGCTTAACTGACTGAGCCACCCAGGCACCCCTCACATTCTGTTTTTAAAAGCTTTTTATTTCAGAAAATTCTAATCATATGCAAATTTGGGGACACTGGTAGAGTAAATTCTGTGTACCATTACCCAGCTACAAGAATTTTCAATCACTTTATAAATTCTGAAACAGAAGCTATTTTGCAGAGACATTTCATCTTTTCAAACCTCACTAAATTATGAGATTAGATCTTTAAATTACAATCTTAATTTTTAAAGCATTTCACAACTCCATGAGAGACGTTCACGGTGTTCTGGTACATTATGAGGTAGCCTGCATCACCTTGGGAAGGATACTTTCCATGGACCAGAGTTGACAGAGACAAGATTGAACCAAACATCTTTGAGTTTACCCAAGAGACTAGACTGTGTTAAAAATTTCAGACTGTTATATTAATTAGATACAAAATCATATTATAAGAGGTCAAAAATCATCCTAAATTGACTTAAAAAACAGCAAAGCCTCAAGAATAATCAATTAATGGTGGCTCATCTTTTTCATTTGCTTCAATCATTGTAAGAATGTATTTTTAAAGAAAAAAAAACTTAGAAGTTTGTAAAATGATAAATCTGAAGAAAAAAAGAAAAAGCCAAAATGCATTTTGTTATCTGAGACCTGGGGAGAGGAGCTATTGACCGCTGAGTTCAATTAAGTTTCAGAGAATAAAGTCAGAATTAGCAAATCCTTAACAAGCCATTCTGGCAGGAAGTTAATTTTTGATTAAATGACATGATTATAGAGTGAGGTAGTTTAATTCAGAGGGAGATACTGGAGGGCATCCAAATATATTACTTACTTATTTCTAAGAATTAAAGAACAACTTAAAATAGCATAATATATTTAAACAGCATGAAAATAACAACTTAAAAATTGGTAGCAACTAGATCTCTGGCTAAATATTAAAAATTAGTGTGGGTTTGGCAATGTAATTCATACTAATGTATTTTTTAAACTTTTGTTTCGAATATTGCAAAAATTTTCCATTGCTGATTTGAATACATGTATACATGAAAGAGGTAGCAGTGAAGCCCACACTTCAGAGAGAATTGATCATAGTAAGGAAAAGAAAACTGGACTAGGTATGAAAATATAAAGAATGTACCTTCAGCTCTTTCTCTAAATGCTTATATCTTTGGGCCTCAAAATCTTATTTTTTTAAAGTTTATTTATTTATTTTGGAGGGGGCCAGAGATAAAGGGAAAGATCATCCCAAGCAGGCCCCATGCTGTCAGTGCAGCCCCCAACTCAGTCCCACAAGCTGTGAGATTATGACCTGAACTGAAATCAAGAGTTGGACACTTAACTGACTGAGCTATCCAGGTGCCCCTGGGCCTCAAAATCTTCAATGTAAAAAGTATTGGGCTAAACTAAGTTAAATAGATGATTGATGATTAAGCTAAAATTTCAAATAAGAAGATTCCTGTCTCTCAAAACAAATAAATACAACTTAAAAAAAAGAAGAAGAAAACCAGCGCCTGGAAGGCTCAGTCTGTTAAGTGTCTGACTCTTGGTTTTGGCTCAGGTCATGATTTTATAGTTTGTGGGATCAAGCCCTACATCAGGCTCTGTGCTGACAGCATGGGGCTGCTTGGGATTCTCTCTCCCTCTCTCTCTGCCCCACTCCCCATCTCTCTCTCTCTCACTCTCAAAATAAATAAATAAAACTTAGAGAAAAAAATAAGATTAATATACACAATATGAAAAGATGATTAATCTTATAGTTCTATTTAAGCTTCTATTTTCAAAACCAAATTTATAGATAAATTCTATTGTGACAAAAGTATTACCTGTCTGTACTGAACTGATATGCAGACAGAAGAGAAAAAGTATGTTACAGTATGATAATATTAGTATATGACATCACTGTCTTTATACCAAAGAATAAAAATATGTATTCAACATAAACTGATCTAGCATACCTCACTTATTATTAAAGCTGTACTAACACCTCTTAATATACCTCTTTTGAAAATCCAGTTAATGGTTTTCATTTGGGATGCAACACTTAATTAATTGAGTTATCGGACTTTTGAGAAACAATTGTGACTAGCCTGGATTATTTGACACATTCAGGGACAAGGCTTATTTTATTACAGATTCTGGGTAGGAAGCAGAAAATACTCTAGGTCTATAGTTATTAAAGTGTGGTCTCTTGCTCAGCAAAGACCTTTGTATCCTGCTCCCATATATATATATATATATATATATATATATATATATATATATATATATCTTGTATATATATATATCTTGTATATATATATATCTTGTATATAT
Source organism: Puma concolor (assembly GCF_028749965.1). Lineage (NCBI taxonomy): Eukaryota > Metazoa > Chordata > Mammalia > Carnivora > Felidae > Puma > Puma concolor. Next base: position 37,231,068 of record NC_141673.1, on the reverse strand, counting down.
ATATATATATATCTTGTATATATATATATATATCTTGTGTATATATATATATCTTGTATATATATATATCTTGTATATATATATATATATCTTGTGTATATATATATATCTTGTGTATATATATCTTGTATATATATATATCTTGTGTATATATATATCTTGTATATATATATCTTGTATATATATATCTTGTATCCTGCTCCCATATTTAATAAATCAAAAATTCTGAGAATGGAGCTAGGTAATCTGTGTTTCTATAAGTCCATCATGTCCTTCTGAAGGACACTAAAGTTTGAGAACCATTGCTCTAGAGATCTTATGTAAGAATAAATTAAATACATGTTAGGAAATTACAGAATCATTAAGAAGTCTGTAGGAGCAAGCTCTGCACTGTGCCTCCAGAAATTAAAAAAACAGGATAGAACTGACCCACTGGGGAATTACCACCTCTGAATCCACGACTGGAACAACTGATTTCAAGAACATAAATTCCAACTTCAGGGGACATTGGGATGTTGACATTAAGGAGCCATCTTTACCATCTCCCTGTGTGTGCCTCAGTACCAGAAGTTGGAGGATGGAGTCTGAGAAGCAACAGTGGAAGGATCTCATCTCTCCATGAATTTGTTTCTCACAGAATAACAGTCAAGGGAGACACAAAGATTGCTTCTGCCTCTCAAATCTCAACACCGGTACATATGATCGATACATCCCAGTACGCAACCAGAAACAAAGCTACATGGGCATAGACTTAGTGCTACCATTGCCATGAAATAGGCAACAGAGTTAAATCACTGGTTGGACATGATGCATCCTGTTTTAAAGTATGTAACTAGAATTCTCTAACTGTTATTGTTTGGTTTTATCACTGTATTGAAGCATAACTTAAGAAATACTAAGGAATAAAGGTTTAGAAGCAATTCAGATATTTAAAAGGAATCACTATGAATTTGTTACATGTCATTGTACTCATTTATGAATTTATACACTTGTATATTTATTGACTAGATTGAACAAGTGAAATAATGCACAGCTATACCCTCGGAAATACATGTAAGCAATTTACATAGAGATGACACATACATAGATACAGAGCAATAACTTACTTACAATTATAGAATACAGTATTTTACTCTTTATATACTGTAATTGAGGTAGTTAGAGTATAATATATTCATTTTCATGTGAAGAAACCCAGTCTCAAAATTATAAAATTCCACATAGTTACATAGCTGAATAATAAGTAAAAGAATGCATGTCTTCTAACTCCTGGACGAGTGTTTATTCCAACACATTTTAATGCCATGTCTATATGTCCTCTGAGAATTTTTACAGCACCAACACAGCATGACAGAATAAAATGGGTACTGAGCCAGGTCAGGCAAATAATGTGAGTATAGGGTAAACCGGAGTGAAGCCCTGGGCTAGGGAGGAGTTTTAAATAACAGATCAAAACTAAATGAAAATATTGAAAATCTAATGCAATTCCAAGTATATTTATATATTAGTCATGACAAGTTTGGCTATGCTGAGATAACAAAGAAACTCAACGTCTCTGTGACCTAAAGCAATAAATGTTTATTTCTTGCTCCATTGAGGGATGCATGGAAACCCTAATCTGGTATATCTTCATTCCAGGAACTTAAGCTGACAAAGCATCCATTAACTATTGCTGATCATCAAGGCAGAGGAAAAGCACACTCTAGAGAGTCTTTTCCTGGTATTTAAAGGACACACATCACTACTGCTCACACCTCATTGACCAGAATAAATCACATGATATCACCCAACTACACAGAGCTAGGAGAGGTACAATCCTCTCTAATGCTTGCAAAGTAGAAAGATAGAAATATGTGGTGAATAGCATAATGATTACCACAATGTCAAAGCCAAATTAATAAATAAAGCTTCTGGGGCACCTGGGTGGCTCAGTTGATTGAGTGAGTGACTTCTGTTCTGGCCATGATCTCATGGTTGGTGAGTTTGAGCCCCACATCGAGCTCACTGGTGTCAGCACAGAGCCTGCTTCTTTTTCGGATCCTCTGTCCCCCCCTCTCTCTGCCACGCACACACTCTGTCTCTCTCTCTCAAAAATAAAAAACATTTTTAAAAAATAAGTAAATAAAGATTTTACCAAGAACTTGGAATTGAAGGTCAGAGCCATACAATTAGGGTAGTGGAAATAATATCAGTGAGTAACTGTTTTTTTCAACCTGGTCATGGAGAAGCAGAAGTCAGTCTACAAAGAAAGAAAAAGTAAGGCAGATGATCACAGTAAACCAGAGAAAAGTGACAGATTAGGAGTTCTGTTGGCTTTCTTGATGTTGCCTCTAGTCATTTGAGAGCCCTAGATGTCATTTTCCATTGGATAAATCAATATGTATCATCAAATTTCCTGTTTTTCCTAAATTTGCTCGTTGACTTTTGTTGTTTGCAATCAACAGAATTTTTTTCAAATATTTTTTTAAAGTCTTTTTATTGTTTATGTATTTTTTGAGAGAGACAGAGAGCACAAGAGCAAGTATAAGCGGGGGAGGGGCAGAGAGAAAGGGAGACACAGAATCTGAAACAGGCTCCAGACTCTGAGCTGTCAGCTCAGATCTAGACACGGGGCTCAAACCCACCAACCATGAGATCATAACCTGAGCCAAAGTCGGACGCTTAACCAGCTGAGCCACCTAGGCACCACTCAACAGGACTTTAATTAAGGCAATGATACCAGTTAATTCTTTAATATTTCTCTATCAAGTAAAATATAATATAGACTCTAACACGATATACAGAAGTAGATTCTCATATTAGAGGGCCTTGCTTTTTCTTCCCCATCATATAACATACGGAGACACAAAATTATTTTAGACTTGGAATTACTATCACAATACTAAAAAAAAGTAAGATGATGGTATTAGAGAATTTGGATCTTTCTCTCAAATTTAAAAAAATTGAATCCCATTCATCTAAGCAGGCACTAATGAAAACGAATTATCAGTTTTTTTAAGTTTTTTTGGCCAAAACAGAAACAAACAAAAAACAATAAAATCCTTTTTTTTTTAATTTTTTGGATGTTTATTTATTTTTGAGAAAGAGATAGCATGAGTGGGGGAGGGGCAGAGAGAGAGGGAGACACAGAACCTGAAGCAGGCTCCAGGCTCTGAGCTGTTCTCACAGAGCCGGACGTGGGCTTGAACTCATGAACCATGAATTCATGACCTGAGCTGAAGTCGGACACTTAACCCACTGAGCTACCCAGGCACCCCTAAGATCCTTTTTTAAGAGCTGAAAAAGTGCCAAATGAACAAACTTAATTAATTAAATTAAAATTTTAAATTATTAAAATAAAAATCATATCAGCCAGAGACTAAATTATTAGAATGTATAATGATATTGAGACAGAGAAATAGAAGATAAAGCTTAAAAAGGAGAGAGAGGTAAACCAAGAAACAGACTCTTTTTTTTTTTTTTAGCTTTATTAATTTTGATAGAGAGGGGCAGGGAGGGACAGAGAGAGGGAGAAAGAGAATCCCAAGCAGGCTTCGCACTGTCAATGCAGAACCTCACACAGGCTCAAACCCACAAACCTTGAGATCATGACCTGGGCCAAAATCAAAAGTCAGACACTTAACTTACTCAGCCACTCAGGCACTCCCCCCACCTTCTTTTTTTTAACTTTATTTATTGATTTTAAGAGAGAGAGAGAGAGAGAGAGAGAGAGAGAGAGAATGAGCAGGGGAGGGGGAGAGAGAGGGAAACAGAGAATCTAGAAACAGACTCTTAACTATAGAGAATCAATTGATGGTTATCAGAAGGGAGGTGGGTGGGGGGATGGGTTAAAAAGGTGATAGGGATTAAGGAGTGCACTTGTGATGAGCACAGGGTGATATATGGAAGTGTTGCATCACTATATTATACACCTGAAACTATTACACTGTATGTTAACTGACTGGAATTTAAATAAAAAATTAAAAAGAAGAAAGGAGAGGAGAGGAGAGAAGAGGGGAGGGGAGGAGAGGGGAGGAGAGGACAGGACAAGAGAGGAAAGAAGAGAAGAGATTTTTTAAGATCCAAAACATGAAACATTCAGGAACAGTTCATATCAACACTACATTTTCTTAAGTAAAACTGTTTCCATACATTCTCCAGTTGGAAAGTAACAATTCTGGGAGACAACCTTTGATTAATTTTATAACCAAGAATATTATTTGGTTCATAGTTTGAAAAAATTAGAGAATCATGGTTAGAAGCTGTTGGATAATCCAAACTGTCAGTTTGGTTTAAACATTTCTGAAAAAACAAAGTAATTTGACCAGAACTGCCAAAAATATGCCAACTACTTTAGTGCATGCTTGAATAAACATGAAACAGTATTTGAAAATACTGATTAAAGATAAGATTTTGTTATATATTTATTAGATTCCATTCAAAAAATTTTTATCTTAGTAGGAGAGACAATAATGCTTTTAAATATCAAATAATGAAATCGGTTTCTTAGAAAATGTAACATAAATAAGAGTATGATATTAATTATACAAAGGTTAAGTTTAACGATCGGAAGTAGAACACACTGCCTACCATAAGATAGTGATTCAAGGGTGCCTGGGTGGCTCAGTCGGTTAGGCATCTGACTTTGGCTCAGGTCATGATCTTGCAGTCTGTGAGTTAGAGCCCCGTGTCAGGCTCTGTGCTGACAGCTCAGAGCCTGGAGCCTGTTTCAGATTCTGTGTCTCCCTCTCTCCCTGACCCTCCCCCATTCATGTTCTGTCTCTCTCTGTCTCAAAAATAAATAAATGTTAAAAAAATTTGTTTAAAGATAGTGATTCAATAATTATATATTCTTGTATAATCCCTTAATTTTCAGTAGCAAATCATACTTGTCTATACACAATATTTTAAAATATTTTTCTTTGCTATTTACATAGGATATTAAAAATGTGATTTTTTATCACTCATAATCTCTAGTCTCAAGTAGATTAAAAATATTAACTGGCCATAAACATTAGCAGATAGCGACCTGGTGATGAGTGGTTCTCTGCAATGTGGTGGTATTGATTTATTTTTAAAATAATTGAATGTCTACTGAGTGCCAGACTTTAAGTGCTTGGGATTCATCTGGGAACATGATAGGCAAGGTCTTTACTTTAGAAAATGTTATGAACTAGTTAGAAAAATATTCTAAAACCAAAAAAAAATGTATGTATGACATAAGGGCTATGAAGAAAATTTAAATTGAGCAAAATGACAAATATAATACATCCACATCACTTGTCAGCACTCAAACTGAGTATTCTAACCACCTCTTAACTTCATCTCATAAACTTGAGATTGCAGGGTCTATAAATACTTTTAGTGTATGTACACAGCAATAACTTTTTTCACACAAAATCATAGCTTCAAAATATATTAACATTCACCTGGTTTTTTCCCCTCAAACTGGAGGAATAGTAACTTTTAAAATCTGTTTTACAAATTAGAAAACAACAAGCTTCAGCCACCTTAAATGGCTGGCCCGGGTCAAGTAGCTGGGACTTGAACCTAGGTGCATTGAAGAAAACTTGATTAAAATTATTTGACATGTCAGGCAAATGATGGATATACATGACTATAGCATAGCCCTGACTGAAGAGTGTTTCATCCAGGATATAGTTCACCATTCTTAATTGCTGGGTAGAAGCAGTCATGCTTCATCAAAAATAACCTACAAAAAAATCTAACCATTGGAAAACATGAGTGTGGAAATAAGTCAAAGGGTTGGTCTCAACGTCATTCTTCCTTCTAGTAAATGTCTACCTCCAGAAGCCATGAGAGATGGCATGCAAAAAAGATTTAGGTCATCTATCTTAATCTTTAAACTTCCCTGTTATAATTTACAGACATTATCAAAGGTGAATGGGAGAACCAGAGAGTGAGTTTAAGACAGAACTTTAGCAGGGACTTCCTTGTTTTCCCCACGCATGACTGACACTCACTGGATGGGTTCCCCACAGCCCCGGTAGTCATAAAAAGAGTCCTACTCTGCATTCCATCAAGACAAGGCAAGTGGCTCTTTTTACCAGTTTAAATGTGAGTTGATACAAGTAGCTTCTGGGGAACATTGATGTGCTAAATAGCTTTTGGAGAAACGGACTTAAAAAGCTAATTGAGAGGCAATCCAGTAGATTTCTCTAGAGGTACACTAGATAGATTGTCAAAGTGACAAAAAGGGTTGCTAAATACCTGGAGGGATCATCTTCTAAATGAGATTCAAAATGGAAGTGTTCATGTTGATGCTAAAAGGCCTATTACTGGTTAGTGTCCACAGCAGGACAGAACAATTAGGAAATTTAGGAATAGCTTTCATTTGTGCCTCCAATAATATAGGTAAGGTTTACAAATCAAGTTCTTTCTTGCTTCAATGAATTCATGTTTATTAATAAATACAAAAGTATTTGACGTATATTTGATTGTATTGCACTCTATGCCTCAGGGAAATCTCTTACATATATATCACTAATTGAAACATTACCAATTGCATAAAATAGCATTTAACCATTAGAATCAAAATAATACAAACGGAATCATTCACTAATTTTTGAATTCCATATCTTTACTTTCCTCCCAGAATTTTCTAATGGACAAGGCCAATTACCTTGGAGAATATGCTTCTACACTGTTTTTTTGTACATAGGACTCTGGTTATTGGAGGAGATCATTTAGAGGATGTGACCACCAGTTGATTCCAAGCTGGACCTAGACAATCAGGTGCTCCTCATCTCGTCCTCTGTTTTTGGAATGTGTGTTCTGACCAACCGTTCCATAGCTGGTGCCATTTCAAGGATGCAACCTTGAAAGAGAAGTGCATTACTGAGAACATCTAGACATGATTAAACACAGTTAGGGTCTCTTTATAAACTTTTAAGAGGCTTGTGCAGAGATCTGCTTGTCTTGAAGCCACCCAAGACAAGCTTCATAGATAAGTGCCCTTGCTTATTAAAACTGCCCCTGCCAATCTATAGTTGCCTGTCTTTCTTAGGTCTCTCCTTGCCTTTCCTGTATGGGGGCCAGTTTCAGATTTCGCCTGGGAAATTCTTGAGGTTTTGAACCAACACCACTAAAGCAAAGTGCTAGTAAATGAAGACAAGACCCCAGTAATCTCTGTGACAGTCATATTTGCAACATTTCCCTCCAAAGCTCCCATCCAATCCTAGCATAGGCCAGACCCTATTGTGGAGCCTATTGGGCTCAGAGGAAGTGGCCATGTATGTGCTATGAAGGTGGAATGTAGGGGATGTAAGTTCATCAGACAGCCCCAACACAAGGCCCCTGTGTAAGCACCTGGTCCCAAATCCAGAACTGATATTCTCCCAAATTCAAGCTCACTGATTACAATGCTTCAGACATGAGAAGCGCTCAATGAATACTTGTTTAAGTGTTTAATTAATTAGCTAATGATAAAGGTAAGTGGGAGAACCCAAAAAAGTAAGCCTAATCATGTGACATTTTAAAAGCAAGCAAAACAAAAAGTGTCAAGAAAAATGGAGAACCTTCTATTTAATATGCCTTTGATAAGTCATATAATATGCAACATGTTAAAACTGACAAAATCTTAAGACAACAAGGGAGTCTATGAGTGCATTAGATCCACTCACTTCAAAATTCATTTTGAAATTTCTAAGCTTTCCAGCAAAATCGTCCTCTCATCTTTTCTTGAAAATCTCTACGGACAAATGGCTACACATATTCCTGAGCAAATTGACATAAAAGTTTTATAAACCTAATGGTGTTGGATATAAAAGAGATGACTAATCACTATGTCACTTTGAAACTTAATTTTTCTTACTTTCACAATATATTGTTTATAAGAACTGTTTCATTTTTATTTTTCTCAAAATTGTAAATATAAAAATTAAAATCTCTTTTCTTTGTAGAAATTTTGGAAAACTGTGGAAATCTTGAAGAGAAAAAGACACAACTTGTGTTCCTATCAACCTGCATCCCAGCATTAAACTTTCTTTAATATTTTGACATATTTCCTTCTGGACTTTTTTAATTCACAAAATTAAATAAAATTAAGTTTATTTATTCAGTGTGTGTGTGTGTGTGTGTGTGTGTGTGTGTGTTTGTATTCATAGATATGCACAAACACACACACACACAAATAAACACAGTTGTCATCATCTTTTCTATTTTTTTTTTTTAATGTTTATTTATTTGGGTGCCAGAGTGGCTCAGTCAGCTGAGCATCTGACTTTGGTTTAGGCTCAGGTCATGATCTCATGGTTCATGAGTTCAAGCCCCATGTTGGGCTCCATGATGATGGTGTGGAGTCTGCTTAGGATTCTCTTTCTCCCCACTCCTCCTGGCTGCCCCTCCCCTGCTCGTGATCTTTGAAAGAGAGAGAGAGAGAGCCTGTATATATACATATGCAACGGAGTACTACTTGGCAATGAAAAAGAATGAAATCTTGCCATTTACAACAACTTGGATGGAACTGGAGGGTATTACGCTAAGCGAAATAAGTCAGTCAGAGAAAGACAAATATATGATTTCACTCATGTGTGGAATTTGAGAAATGCACCAGATGAACATAGGAGAAGGGAAGGAAAAATAAGATAAAAAGAGAGAGGAAGGCAAATCATAAGAGACTCTTAAATACAGAGAACAAACTGAAGGTTGCTGGAGGGAAGGGGATAGAAGGATGGATTAAATGGTTGATGGGCATTAAGGAGGGCACTTGTTGGGATTTGTTAGGACCATTCCAGGGAACTAACACACATGTGAACAGATTATGATTTATGTAACGATTCTCAGACACACAGGAATTTTTCCCATTTTTTTCTTCTGCTATCATAAGTAAGGCTAGAATCCTTGACATTCATTCATTCATTCAATAAATATTTATTAAATACCTACTATATGCCAGATACTCTTGCAGATAATTGGAGGTACAAGACATCAGCACAAGATAAAGATTTCAGTCCTGTTATCCAATGAAAAATACACATGATAAATATGTAAATTATAGGGTATGTTAGAAGATGTTATGTGCAAAGTAATAAGAATAGAATAAGGAAGTTTGGGATGTAAAGGTGGGATTTGCAATTTAAATAGGTTGGTTAGGGAAGGTCTTACTGAATAGTTGACTGTTAAGATGGATGAGAAGGCAGTGAGGGAGCTATCCACAGTTATCCCAGAAAGAACTTCCAGATAAAGGAAAGGGTCAATGTAAAGTGTCAGTTTCTGAACATGTCTTTAGGGATAAATTCCTAGGAATGCAATTACCAAGTCAAAGTGCACGGATATTTTTAAACCTCTTGATAAATATCATCTGCCTGAAAGATTGCATCAGAATAGACACTCACTAGAAACGCATGAGAAATGACTTCCCAAATTAAAACACTATATACAATTGTTTTTAACTGCTATACTGAAAGGTTAAAACAAAAACTAAAAAACAAAATCTGTAATGATCTGAAATTTGTATTTTCTTTTTTTTTTTAATTTTTTAAACATTTATTCATCTTTGAGAGACAGAGAGAGACAGAGCATGAGCAGGGAAGGTGCAGAGAAAGGGAGACACAGAATCCAAAGCAGGCTCCAGGCTCTTAGCAATCAGCACAGAGCCCAACGCGGGGCTCGAACCCATGAACTGAGAGATCATGACCTGAGCCGAAGTCGGACACTCAACCGACTGAGCCACCCAGGCACCCCTGAAATTTGCATTTTCTGATAAGAATTTTCTTTTGTATATGTAGTAATCATTTGTAGTTTTAAGAAAGGCTATGTTTTGAAGTGTATGCTCTTTTTAATATTGAGCTGTGATCTATAACCTTTAATATGTGGTACAAACATTTTTTTTTCCCATTTGGAACTTGCCTTTTAAGTTTGATTATGTTTATTTTGACATGCATAAATATTTTTAAGTTTAGGTAGTAAAATATATACTTTTTTTTCTTTATGATTCATTTTAAGGTAATGTTCACTTATTTCCTATCTCCAAGAAAAGGTGAATAATCTAGTATATTTTTTCTAGCTGTTTTATAAACCTGTTTTCAATTAAGTCCATTTTGCAAAGTCGCTTACAACTTTTCATGAAAGATGACTGGAATCTTAACATTAGTTAAATTTGTGTTTCTTGAAAAATTCAAAATTCAAATGCTCCTCTTAGGTAAAATATTTTGAAAATAGAAACAAAATTCAGCAATGATAATAGTTAAAATATATCAGTCTAGATATTTATTTCAAAATTTAACTCTGGCTGTGCTACAAAGTGTATATATTTGAGATATATTAGCTTTAAAATAAATGTTAAAATTATTCTAACAACACATTTTCAATATTTAATTCTACTTATAATACACACTTTTCAATATTTAATTCTATTTATAATTTATCATCTTGTGTAAATACATACACGTGCACACACACACACACACACACACACACACACATAGAGCAGATAATATGTATTGACAATAAACAGAGCAAAATGTGGAGCAAAATGAAATGGATACATCAAACTCAGGGTAATAGAGTTACCCTGATAGAGCATTAAATTTAACACTGAGCTTCCTGGCTTAAAAAATATTTGATACAACAGAATCAGGTCTACCTCTGCTATCACATAACAAGTGGCCCACAGGGCTTTTGTAACCTTTGCTTGATTGAATTACTGCTACTGAGAGGTTCAGTGAAGCATTTTCTACTTCATAGCAGTCTCCATCATTCTGATATTTATAAATATCAAAGAGCAGCAGGCTGCAGACAAAAACTTGCATTGGAAGAACACAGCTTTTTCAAAATATCCAATATAAATTTGCCTACTTATAAGTTCCTACTAAAATGTCAACCCCCTTCTAGGTTATCATGTTTGTAGCGTTTTCTAATTTCTCATACTCAAAATAAATAAATAAATAAATAAATAAATAAATAAATAAATAAATACTTCAAAAATGTTCAGAAGTGTTAGTCATTCAAAATTTTCATCTGTTTATATGTACATTCAAGTATTAGAAACGTGTTCATGTGATAAAAAAATAAATGACAAAATAATCAACACTTATTAACTCATCTATAATCATTTTCTCTGGATTTTTTTTCTGATTTTGGGTTTCAAAAATAAGTCGGAATCCCATTTACTATACTCCACATATTATTTCAATTTTATGTTATCTTCATTGTATACATAAACTTGTGCCAAAAATTCTTCTTGTTCAAAAGGAAATTTAGGCTCTACTCTAAATTATGTGACTTATGGAGGTCCTATAAATATTTACACAAGTTTTGATTATGTAGGTGTAAACTTTGATCAGTGAAGATATTTGATGGAATAAATATTTTTAATTCTTAAATTTATTCCATAAATCGGTAAAAGAACATATTTCTAAATGATTTTTAATTCCTTGCCAGTAAAACAGTACCTTGTACGCCCTCTGCTGGCTTTGGACGGCACTTTAACTTAAAAAGACATTCTTATATTTGCATAATAATCTAGCATAAAACAACAGAAGCACTTAGAAACATTTTACATTTTACATGACTTCAACTATGATATAAATTCAAGTAAAAATATGTATATTTATCTCCTATCAGACTTAAAAATTATAGTTCAGTGTCATAAGAATATTGAAGGAATAGTAACATAAAATCACAGTAATCAATACAGTTTGAGGCAGACACAAGAAAAGACAAAAAAATAGTATAGAGAGTAGAGCATCCAAAACGCATCCAAAAACACACTTATTAAATTTTAGGAATTTAATAAATGACAAGCAAGACAATTTAGTCCAGTTTGAATGAGTTTGATAACAATGTATGTTGACATAATGAGTCACATTTTTGGAAGAAAACAAGGATAAACCTCTACCTTTTACTCCATACAAATGGAAATTCCAGATGCAATTTTAAAACTTTAAAAATAAATGTTAAACCTATACAAACACTAGAATAATATGTCAGAGAATTTCGTATCTCTAGATGGGGCAAGTCTTCCTCAACAACACAAGAGATTTAAAAGTTAGAAGGAAAAAGGTCATCATATTAAGCTGCATGTACATTTCATAAGAGGAAAACACCATAAACAAAGTCAAAGGAAAGTGATTGGGAGCAACTATTGCAACAGATATGATAGGTAAAGGTACAAATGCCCTATTATTTAAAGGCTTTTACAAAGTAGTAAGAAAAAGAAAAGGAACCTGAGGGAAAAATAAACCAAGCCTTTTGCTAAGGAAATTTACAGAAGAAACCCAAATAGTCAACAAGCATCCGAAAAACTACTCATCCTCCTAGTAGTCAAGGAAAAGGAAAATGAAAATGAGATGCACAATGAGAGTTACAAACCATTAACAGGATAATGATGTTAAGCCCTGTTCAAACTGGCAAAAATTAAAAATACAAAAACATACAGTACAAGCTGCTGCAATCTTTTAAAAAATATTTGACAAGTCTTTAAATCAAACACACACACACACACACACACACACACACACGCATACACACGTTTGATACAATAATCCCACCTGGGAGAATCTATCCAACAAAAACAAAAGTGCCAACATCTAAGGCCATATATCTAGTGACATTTAACGTAACAAATGTTGCAAAAACCAGGGAACACTCAAATAACAATCAAAGATAAAACATATGGATAAATGGATAAACGTTGGTACAATCATATTATGCAATTATTTAAAGGAAAGATATATAGAAAGAGATCAGAAAGAAATATGTATCGATCATATTTAAGGTGAATCATGATAAATCATTTCTAAAAGCATTAACAATACCCCACTTATGATTTTTTATGTTTGTGTGAGCATAAAAGGCATTGTGAAAGGAAAAGAACTCAGCCTTTTATAGTAGCTACCAAGGGGTAAGAATGAAGATGGTGGGGGTAAATTTTAACTTTTTATTTATATAGCTTTGAATTTCTTATTAGTTAAGACAAGTATCAATATGTCTGTAGGTTGCTATTTAAAAAAAATAAAATTTGAATACATGAAGTATTCGTGTCTTTCAGGAAATAAGGTACATTCTGTACATATTGAAGTCATAGGGTCTATCTTTTTTTTTTTTTTGAAGTTTATTTATTTATTTTGAAAGAGAGAGCACGCAGGGGAGGGGAAGAGAGAGCGAGAATCCCAAGCCAGCTCCGTACCATCAGCGTGGAGCCAGATATGGGGCTTGAACTCTCGAACTGTGAGACCTTGACCTGAGGGGAAACTGTGAGTCAGACACTTAGCTGACTGAGCCACCCAGGTGCCCCTAGGGTCTATCTTAATTTCTCTTTTTCTTTTACCCCTAAAGGTGAAAGAAGCTTTAACCACCCTGCAGTGTGTGTCCATGTAATCTGGGTGGAGACAGGTGACAAGTAGCCCGGGAATTTCCAGCATCCAGTAGGGGAACTACAATATCCCAAGTACACGTAGTTGGAAAAACTCCCCAAGGAATGTTGAAAACAACCCTCTAATCCCTCACCTGTGCTGAGAACTGATTAGGTAGTGAAAACCTTCTCTTTCTTTCTACCAGTTTCACTGGGGACTGGCTGTGATCGCAGGTGCCAGCAATACTGACTTCCAAAATGTCCTCCAAATTATTCTGGAAAAATACCGCAGCGTTTTTTTTTTTTTTTTTTTTTTTTTCCTCAGCTTTGGCTGCACATTAAAATCAACTGGGAACAAACAAAAGAATGCTGTACTCAAGCTGATTGGATCAGATTTTTGGACTCGGGGATTGCTTATACTGTGCTCATATTTTTGAAAAGCTCTCCAGATGATTCTGAAGCAGAGTGAGGGCTGAGAACTATTAACAGGGTAAGTACTTTAAACCTGGTGGTAAGATGGTAACTGGAATCTGCAGCTTGCCTCAGCCAGGCAGCCTAAAGGAGAGGAGAAGATGGTTATGGTGCCAGGTAGAAAAAAAATAACCTGGAACTCTAGATACACTGCTGTATTTTTTCCATGCTTTCTTAAAAAAAAAAACAAAAACAAAAACAAAAAAACAAAAAAAAACAAAAAAAAACCCAACTTTGTTGATTTATAATCTGGGGCTCTTATGAATAATGTTCACATGTTCATACAAGTCTTTGTATGAATATAGGCATTTTTTGGTTCTTTTTTAAAGTGAATATTTTGGAATAGACTCACCAAATTGTATGGTAGGTGTATGTTTAACTTTTTTAAAACTGCCAAATTTCTCCAAAGTGTCTGTACCATTTTACATTTTCATCAGTAATGTTTGAAAGTGTTAGGAGACAATTTTTATGTCTCTTTCATGTTTCTCCACATTTGCCAGCAGAAATAACTGCTCTTTTGTTTCAGACTATCTTTTTTTTAAAGTATGTTTGTATAGCGAACCTCCTTGAAAAAGCCAAGAGAATGTTTGTTTACTCTCTAGTATAATAAAAATACTATCTCCCTCTGGGGCAAAGGTCAGCACATTTGCTTGCAGCCCAATATAAAAGATTTATATTTCCTAAGCTTAGGGCTCTTCAGGTGTGATTTTAAAGAAGAAAAACAACAGTACACATAGCATCCACCCAGCTTTCATTGCATCATTCTGTGGGAATTAGAGCTGGAGGAACTGGTCTAAGAAAGCAATACCCTGGGCGCACCTGACTTGTTCAGTCATTAAGTAGCCGACTCTTGATTTCAGCCCTGGTCAGGATCTCACGGTTCGTGGTATTGAGCCCTGCAGTGAGCTCTTTGCTGACAATATGGAGCCTGCTTGGGATTCTCTTTCTCCCCCTCTCTCTCCACCCCTCCCCCACTTGCATTTTCTCTCTCTCTCTCTCTCAAAATAAATAAAGATTAAAAAAGAAAATAATACTCTGGCTTCTGCTATTTTTATAATAAACCACCCTTTTTGTCTCAGAGTCAGGGGTCTTGTGTCTTCTGCCAGCATCCACAAAATGTGCAGATAACTTGTTAGCTTGCAAGTAGGGTAAAATCTCACACCTTTCCATTTTTGGCAGAAGATTCCAGTTTGTTCACATCCTCATCAACTTTCATATTGTCTTCTTTGGATTTTAGCCTTCTAGTAGATATGACTTAAAGTGAATTTCTATAATGACCAATTATACTGGGCATCTTTTTGTGTGCCTATTGCCATCCATATATCGTCTTTGGTGATGTGTCTATTCAAATACTTGGCTCCATTTTTACTTGGGTTTGTTTTCTGATTATTGAGGTGTACGAGTTCTTTTATATTCGAGACACAGGCTCTTTATCAGATATATGATCTTCAAATTCTTCAAATACTCCCCACTTGTGACTTGTGTTTTCATTTTCTTAATGATGACTTCCCAAAAGCAAATGTTTTTATTTCAATGAAGTAGAATTTATAAATGTTTTCTTTTATGGATCATAAACTTTGCCTAAACCAAGATCACAAAGATTCCCCTATGTTTTACTCCAGAAATTTTATAGTTTTAGCTTTTACATTTAGGTCTATGAGTCATTTCAAGTTTTATATAGATCAAGGTTCGTTTCTCTTTGCATAATGGATATCTTATTGGTCCAGCACCATGTATTAAAAAAAAACAATGTTTCCCCTTTGAATTATCTTGTCACCTATGGGAAAGGAAAAGATCTTTTATGCCTGGGTCTATTTCCGGACTTTATGTTCTTCCAATCATCTTTATGTCCATTCTTATGCCAATAGCACAGTGTCTTGATTACTGTAACTTTGTAGCAACCTTTGAAGTCAGATGGATAACTTCAAATTTTTTTCTTGTTTTTCAATGTTTTCCTTATTTTAGGTCTTTTACAGACTATTCTGCTTTAACAATAGTGGCAATAGGCCAATTTAGGATGGCAGGTAGGAGTTGAAGTCGAAGTTATGTTCAAAGGGTTAAATAAAAAGAGATGCTATATAATGTGTTGGACATTAAGACCAGGAACATGTGTACATGAACCTGTTTTGCACAAGGTAAGTTATTTTCCATTTGTTATATCAATGAATCGGAACCTAGTTTTATTGACAATTTGGTGATCTCTCCTCATTCTGATATATTTGGCTGTTCTAATAAATTAACTACTTCCATTCATCAGTCATCATCAACTTTCTTCTTTCCTTTCATGTTTTCTTGAAGGCTCTGCTACACACTGCATGCAAAAAATGAATCAGTATCAGAGACTCATTGAAAGGACTGTACCAAGTAATCATTCTAGAAATAGACTCATGGGTACCGACTTCAGAGTTTAAGTGAACATTGCTCGGACAATTTTCAGACTGCCCAGAGGACTGAATTATGATTTCCAGGAATCATTTTAGTCCAAAAGCAGAAGATTTCAAGAAAACATATCCAGAAGAATAGGAATTAATTACATAGAATCAAATACATTAATGAGGCATATTTAATTGTGGTTATCTCTCTTGGCATACTACTATTAGTATTATTTCTAAAGGTCTATTTTCTGATGGATATGTGAGAGCCTTTTACTTCCGTAGTAATCTATATCTTACCTTCAAGTTAGTAGATTATGGTTTTGTAAGTTGAAGTGAGATATTTAAAATATGGTATCTGATTCTCACTGACCTCTCAGAATTTAGAAATAGATGCTTTTTTGAGTCTTCTTACTCTTCATAGTAATCCATTTATTTCACAGGTTCAGGAGGAATCCATCATTACTGGGGCACCTGGATGGCTCAGTTGGTTGAGCATCAGACTCTTAATTTCAGTTCAGATCATGATCTCACAGTTTATGGGTACCAGCCCCGCATTGGGCTCTGTGCTAACAGCGTGGATGGAGCCTGCCTGGGATTCTTTCTCTCTCTTTCTCTCTCTGCCTCACCCCCAACTCAAAATAAATAAATAAACTTTAGAAAAAAGAAAGAATCCATCATTGCTTTTACCAAGACACAGTTGACAAACTGATGGTGGAATCAAAGTCATAATGGACTATTACACTTAGTAATAAGCCTCAGAAGTTCACCATTGAAGCATAAGTATGGAACCAATACTCATAACACTCTCACTCAAACTGGACTCGCACTTACATGAATTACAATGTGCCAGTACCACAACTAACAAGAAAAATCATTTCTTGGTAGGTCAGAGATCTTAGATTATTTGGGTGATTTCAGAGAGGAAAGAATTCATCAAATCTATAGACATTGAAAGAAATTTAGATAAAAAGACTTTTTTCTTTAAAGCATATTTATTTATTTTGAGAGACAGAGAGAATGCACACACACAAGTGGAGGTTGGGCAGAGAGAGAGAATCTCAAGTAGGCTCCACACTGTAAGTGTAAAGCCCCGTATGGGGCTTGTTCTAAAGAACTATAAGATCATGACCTGAGCCAAAATCAAGAGTCGGTCGCTTAACCAACTAAGCCACAAAGGCACCCCATAAAGAGACTTCTTTTTAAAAAGTTTAAATTCCAGTTAGTTAACATACAGGGTAATATTAGTTTCAGGTGTACATTTTAGTGATTCAACATTTCCATACATTACCCAGTGCTCATCACAACAAGTGCGCTCCTTAATCCCCATCACCTATTTAAACTATGGCCTCACATAGTTTGCCCTTGTTACCATAGTTACCCTTCTGGTAACCATCGGTTTGCTCTCTATAATTAAGGGTCTTGGTTTGCCTCTCTCTTTTCTTCCCCTTTGCTCATTTGTTTTGTTTCTTAAATTCCACATATGAGTGAAAGCATATGGTATTTGTCTTTCTCAGACTTATTTCTCCTAATGTGGTAGGGTCCCTTCCCTAAGGAGAGAGAAAAAAAAGGGAGAGAAATCTTCAAGTTAACCTGACTTTGCGCCTACGTGACAACATCCTTCATGACCTTGTAAACTGCAACTACTTAATCAGACTACATGTTTGTGTATGTCACTATATATGGGAGACAAAGAAATTTTTAAAAATGTATAAAAAAAAGTTATGCAAAATGACATCGTATGCTCAGTTCTTCCAGTACGAACCCAACTGAGCAGTGCCAGCACAAATAAAGTTGCTTCCTGGAAATTAAAAAGCCTCAGTGTCACGACTCTCTGTGAGAATCCTGCTGCAATAATACTCTGTAGCTCCATCCGTATCATTGTAAATGGCAAGATTTCATTCTTTTTTATGGCTGAGTAATGTTCCATTATATATACATACACCACATCTACTTATGCTACGTTTTCTAGAGTCAAAATAAAAGAGCAAATAGAGTGGGTTTTAAAATTCCAAATTTATATTCCTTATGAAATGTCCAAAGAAAAGTTAATTTTCTAGCATTAATTTGCCAAACTCTGTATGCTCTATGAGGCTTATATTAATTAACACTTCTCAGTGTATCCATGTAAATAATCAGGTCAAAGCGTAATGAAATCAGCCATTTTAGGATTAGGGATAATCTTTGAAGATTACTTATGATCATAAAAGGAAGACTCTTAAGGAAAATCACCCAAAATTTGGAATAACAGATCAATCTAAGGAATATTTCACTATCTGGGGGAATCAATAATGTTACTATTTATTTAAATCATTATCTACTATTGACAAAAGACCCAAACTTTGCGATTTTGCCTTTAAACTTATGTATTTGTATCTGGCATTTTCTTTCAGCAAAAGTAAAGCTCCCCAAAATATGGTTTTATTACTCTATAGAATATTAGTTAGTTTTATATCTAAGCAGCAAACTTACTCAGTATTGTTTCCAATAACAGTACAACTCCTATTCCTTTGAATCAGTTTAGGCTTCCTGCTAGTTACCTCATTAATGAGTTGGATATATTTTGACAGGTGTTCATTCAATATTTTATGATAATCATATTCTTAACCTTTAGAAAAATATACTCTGACATGTCCATGGCACAAAATTGTTAAAAGCCCTTGCTCTAGCTAATTAGGGAAGTCAGAGAGTCTATCTATGAAACTGATAACTGAAATTCATTCATTTATATATTCAATAAGTCAATCAAAAGTATTTATAAACATCTACGAGCAAGGCTCTCTTCTAGATGTTATAGTGGTAGTTATGGCACATTATTTTCCTGCCATATAAGAGAATTTACATTCACCCACAGGGACATAAGCAAAATAAATAAGATACATGTAAATTAATACATTTTTAAAAACAAAGCAAAGGATGAGGATAGAAGATGTATATCCGGGGGAGAAGGATGCATTTTTATGTTAATCAGGGTACGTGATCTTTAATAAACTATCAAATAAAGATCTAAGAAAAATTGAGAGTGAGCTATTTGACTGGTAAAGGAATGATGTAAAGCACTGGTTATCCAACTTTAATTTCAGAACCTCTTTCTTTTGAGTTCTTAAGACTTGGTTAGGAAAGAACTGTTATATATACTTATAAAAATATATCTGACTATTTACTCTATTATAAGTTAAAGCCACACAATTTCAAAATATGTATTTACTTATAATTAATGAATAAATCAGGTAGTAGACAGGTTTATATGCTAATATAAGTAATGTGATTTGTGAAAAATAACTTCATTTTCTAAAATAAAAACTTATAGTAATAAAAAAGGCATTGTTTCATATTTATTGCAAAATTCTTTAATACCAGGCTTAAGCCTTAGAAGACAGTTGGAATCCCATATATGCTTCTGCATTCAATTCGCTGCAATATGCTGTTTGGTTGAAGTATATTAAGAAATTGCTGCTTCATACAGATATGTAGTTGGGGAAAGAAGGATTATTTTAATAGCCTTTTCAGACAACTTATTTAATTTTTAATCATGGCAACCAGTTCACAAAATTCCATATCCATCAGGCCGGCAGCTTCCTTAATAATATATTTCATAGTACTTTCATAACAGAAATATCCTCAAATACCTTTCTTTGAGGTATGGTAAAAAGGGGCTGAGAAGATACTTTCTAACATTTCTTCTTCTTGAGCATCTTCTTGAGCCTTTGGACTTCTTCCATTACATTATGCCAGCAAAGTTCAGGCATTTCCAGTTTATAAAGTAGGTACTATTGATGGGTCCAGGCTCCAGGGCTTCTGTTAGTTTTATCAGATTATTAATGCCTTTCTCCCATACTTAAGCCACTTTATTAAATTCTATATTCTGGGTGAATGCATCCATGACAATAAATTCAGCCCAATTGCACCTTATAGTTTATCCTCCTTAAAACTTACAAATTAGAAAGGTCCTGAAACCCTTTGGGTGTGTGGGCTACTTCCTCTTAGAGAAATTCTTATACTTTTCATCCATGCTAGGTCTGGAAGTAATGGCAGGTGTGTTATGAGGAGAATCCATATGTGACATAAAAGGAACCATTGAAAGCTTTTATAAAGATGAGGTTTGTTCTTAGTTTTCTAGATGTCTTCATATTTAAGAGAATTGGTGGTAAAAGTGGGAAGAACATCAAAGTTCTCAGCTTCATTCATGCTGCTCACATATCCCTTTTTCATGGTTTAAAACTCTATCCCTTCCACATCAATTCTTTTCTATCCATGTAAAAGACCCAGGAGTCTCTTTTGAGTTAGAGTTAATGCTCTGAAATCCTCACAATTGGGCCTCGAACTTGGTTCTCATCCGATCCATATCTTTGTTCTGGCCACAGGAAATGAGGGATTCCTTCAAGACTTCCCTTTAAACTTTCTGGTCACCCATGCCAGATATTTTTAGTTTTCAATTGCTCGTTTTCCACATATACGTTCTCCGGGGCCATCAGAAAAAGCCAGGTTTTGACACAGGAACTGAGTTTTACAATCACTTGATTGTATGTGCCATAGCCTGCCCATATAGTTCATCCCATGGCAGTATCAGTAACCATTTGAGCAATCAAAATATCACTGCATGTCATGGTTTAGCTATGTCCCATTTCTCTCCAGAACTCTTCAAATTTGTAAGCAATCCATTTCCTAAATTTGAAATTCTGTTTCTTAGGGCCACTCTGGGTACCAACTATTGAACCAGTCAAAGTCCTGGCAGGAAAGATATGACACAAACTGGAGAAGAAGTTCATAAAGAAATGAATTTACATATGGGCAAGGCATAGGGAAACCACAAGGGATCATGCAGAATGCTGTGTATAGTAACATTTCCAAGTTCTTAGCACCTCTTCTCTTAGGACTTAATTTACTGTGGGACACAAAATACAAATTTGAGAGTCATCCAAGATTATCCCTTGTCTATTACATCCCACTTTTAATTAATTAAATACCAAGTCCTCCTAAATATACCTTTAAAATATCTTCTCTTTCCTGCATTACCTATACCCCATATGTAGCATCATGGTTCAATTCTTACTGAATCATAAATATTTTAGTATAACACAGATTATGTTTATACAGGAGCAGCAGGAGTGGGAGTTGGAGAAAAAAGGAAGAACTAGGTCATAGAAGGACTTCTATGTCACAATGAGAAGTTCATTCTCCTTTAATTTACAGCAAAAGAAAAAAAACTGAGATAGCAGAGCTTTATATTTCCATATTATTTGCACTGTTGCAATTGAATGCTCAACTTGAGAAAATGCATTAATACAACATCAGCACAAAAGATGTGAATTTTAATATGTTAGCACATCCAATTACAGCACCACAAGGAGAATTAGGAAAAAAGCAACTATAAACATCCAGCTGCAGAGTTTAAGCAGTCTCATGCTGTGACTTTAGAAAATGCAAATTATATGTTCTCATCTTAGAAACTAAAATGCGT
Source organism: Puma concolor (assembly GCF_028749965.1). Classification (NCBI taxonomy): domain Eukaryota; kingdom Metazoa; phylum Chordata; class Mammalia; order Carnivora; family Felidae; genus Puma; species Puma concolor. The sequence continues at coordinate 37,209,470 of NC_141673.1, read as the reverse complement.
TATATTAAAGGCCAATCTATATTATGACCTGGAAATTATAAACTTTAACACAATTCAGGAAATGAATTGATTCTTTATTATGATCAGTTGAGTAAATGTTAAACTACATTACACAAGATGGACAGGCCAACATATGTGAAGGTCTCCCTATCTCAGCTACAGTACATTTATTAACTATAAAGTATCAGGGTAAGACATCCATAGTTCCCCCACCCATACTATATTGCCTATGTACTTTGTATTAACTATAATTTTATATAAACTTTATATAAACTATAAAATGTGATGGTAAAGCATAGCCATTGGTCTTCTATCTGTGTCACAGTAAAATTTAATAATATAATGTGTAGATTGCTATATTACTTGCAAATTAAATGTAAGCTAAATTAATCAATCTTAGTCTTTTGTCATCTGAAAATATAATTTTATAATAATTTGTTTTTAAGCATAAAATATGATAAAGAAGTAGCCTTCTGTGAGAAAAATAAAATGGTATCCTAATAAAATATACACATGATGGCACATCCCTGAATTTATTTATCTTTCTTTTCTTCACTCAGTAGCAACTCTCTGGGTCATTTTCCTTAATCCCAAAATGCAAGACATACTCTTTGAAGAAGAATCTGCACTACGGATAGAACAGACACAACTCTCATGATACTTAACACACCTTCGCGTATTAACACTTTAGTTGCTAGGGAGAAAAAAAACCCATCTTGGGATCCTGAGCCTCAATGAAACATTATGGAATAGGACCATTTGTGAAACAAGACCAAACTGGGTGAAAAAAGCAAACACTTTCTTTTTCTTTTCTAAACTCCATAAGGGATTCGTTAGGTCAGAGACCCTTTAACAATTGTGTACCTTTGGTTCAAAAAGGACATATCTATTAGAAAGGAAGAACAAATGTCATGTGTTCCAAGAAAAGGATTTATTAAATATCAGGATGCTAACTGAATTTTCTGTTACTCTGAAGTTAACCATTGCATTGTTAATGGTTCTTTATGTGCACAAGAGGGAAAAAAAATCAGTCTTGAGAAATACATAGTCCACGTCCCCATTTTTCCTATAACCTCTGCCCTTGAAAACCACATTCTTAGATTCCCTGATTTGAGTTTCCATTCTCTTTGTCTCTGTCTCTCTTTGTTGTTGCTGTGGTTGTTGTTAAGGCATTTAAAATTCTAAAAGATCATTTTAAAATCTTTTAATTATTTTAAACAAACAAAAAAAATTTTCTTTTTTTTTTCTTAAAAAATTTTTTAACACTTATTCACTTTTGAGAGACACAGAGAGACAGAGCAGGAATGGGGGAGGGGGCAGAGAGAGGAAGACACAAAATGAAGCAGACTCCAGTCTCTGAGCTGTTGGCACAGAGCCTGACAAGGGGCTCAAACCCACAAACTGTGAGATTATGACCTGAGCTGAATTCTCAGGTCATCCTGAGTGGATGCTCAACTGACTGAGCCACCCAGGCACCCCTAAAATAAAATTATTTTCTAAACTTATACTTTGTTACTAGAAATCTGGATAAAATAGAATCTTCTAGAGAACTGAAAGTTTCTAGAAGTATACTGCAATATATCAGGATATTATTGGAAAGGAATGTGGTAATTACTTTGCTTCACATTATTTTAAAGCCTAAGCCAGTTCCATGAGGTGATTTTTTTCCCTATCTCCTATTTGTGTTAACAACCATTTCAAATTAATTGGGAAAGTAAAATATCCTTTTTTGAAAAAATGGTGGGAAATATTATAGCTTTATGGTAATATGGTTAAGAACATTCATCTTTTAATAAACCTATGTAAAAAGGGGTTTGGGGAGCACCTGGGTGGCTTGGTCGGTTGAGTGTCCAACTTTAGCTCAGGTCATGATCTAATGGTTTGTGAGTTTGAGGCCTATATCAGGCTCTCTGCTGTCAGCACAGAGCCTGTTTCAGATCTTCTGTCCCCTTCTCTCTCTGCCCCTCCCCGGTTCACCCTCTCTCTCTTGAAAATAAACATTTAAAAAAAAAAAGAAGGAGTAGGGCAAAATATATATTCTGTCTTTTTCAAAACTGAAAGATATATAATACTATTTTTTTTACATTTTCTTTCCACTAAAATTGTTTAGTGTGATCCTAGAAAATTAAAAAAAAAAATTAACATTTACTTATGTTTGAGAGACCGAGGGAGAGAGAGAGAGAGCATGAACAGAGGAGGGGCAGAGAGAGAGACAGACAGAGCGCGAAGCAGGCTCCAGGCTCTGAGCTGTCAGCACAGAGCCCCCAATTCAGGGCTCAAGCTCACGAACCATGAGATCATGACCTGAGCTAAAGTCGGAAGCCTAACTGACTGAGCCACCCAGGCACCCTGATAATTTTTTTTAAATCTCAAAAAAGAATACTTTGCATTATTTACCTGATAAATAGCTAATGATTATAGCTAATATGTCAAAATTTGCCAAATATTTAGTTTAGTTTAACAGGAAAATGTGGTATGAATTTCTGTATGGATATTTCATATAAAACAGATATCTGTAAAGAAAAATTCATCCAAAAATTTTTTAAAGATTTAAATACACAAATTCCATTACATTGTTTTTTATTTAGGGTAGTCATAATCTAAAAGTCAGTATCTCAATTAATTAAAATATTATGATGGTTCAATATTAAAATATATTCAACTATAAACCATTAGAATGCTGACTTATCAGACCATTTAATGATGTAAAAATATATCTGTAATATAGGTAGAGAAATATAAAATACTATATTGGGGAGATGTATAGCAATATATTAATAGTTCATAATTCCACATAATTTTCCTTTCTTAAAAATCTGTATTTTCATCTGACTCTAATATTTATAAAAATATAATATTCATATACATATAAATTTTTTAAATATACTGCTACTCAACTTGTTCTCCAGCAGAATACTAAATAATGTACACAATTTTGTTGGCCACCAGATGAGAGAATGCTTTTGTGTATACATTTGATACTGAAGATAAGAAAATACAAGTAAATATAACTATTCTTTACTAGAATTTCTTTGGAAAGACATGTTAGTTGATCATTTTGTAATATCTTTTATTTTTCATTTTTGTAATTATAAAATGAGTCACTGGCTTAAAAGAAACTCTTGTTAAGCAAGTAATGAATATCATACCTATTTGGAAATGAGATACTTGAATCAACTGGAATACTAATTTTGAAAATGTTTTGACACAGGGGTGCCTAGGTGACTCGGTCAGTTACGCGTCAGGCTCTTGATTAGGCTCAGGTCATGAGCTCATGGTTCCTGAGATAGAGCCTCATGCTGGGCTCTGCACTGACAGCACAGAGCCTGTTTGGGATTCTCTCTCTGCCCCTCCTCTGCTTGTGTGTGCTCACTCTCTCTCTCTCTCTCAAAATAAATACAGTTACAAAAAATAAATAAAACAATTGTACTGAATTCATATTTCTGTATTTGTTTTTTTAAAGTTTTATTTATTTATTACTGTTTTTATCATCATGTTATGATATTAGCCAATCATAGGGTTGGATGGAATCATAAAGTTCATTGGGATTAAATGAGATAGTATTTGTAAATTTCTGAGCACAGTGCCAGGTAACTGTAATAACAGTGATGATATTAATTTACTTCTTACATATGTGTCAGAAGAATAGAATCTCAGTATCTATCTGTTTTTCTAACATTTATATCTTTCATTACCTCAAATTACTAGTTTGCTTTTAATTGGCCTCAAAATACCAACCTATGTTTCACATGAAAATATCTGGTAATTATGAGAGGGAAAATAGTATGTTCAACATTTAGTAAAGTAGTTCTAAAAGTTTAAAATGTCTGAGCTCTTAGTTTATATAGATATAAAAATATGTTTATAAATCTACATTTGAATATGAACTTCAGGAGAAATTACATTTTTACTTTAAAAAAAATCTTTTGAGAGAGAGAGAGAGAAAGCGTGAGTGGGGGAGAGGGGAAGAGGGAGAGAGAGTGAGAATCTCAAGGTGCTTCCATGGTCAGCATGAAGCCTGATCCTAAGACTCTGGGATCAAGACAAGGGGAAATCAAGAGTCAGATGCCCAATTGACTGAGCCACATAGACACCCTTAGGATTTTACTTTTTTTTTTTAATATTTATTTTTTTTTTTGAAAGAGAGAGAGTGTGTGTGAGTGGGGGAGGGGCAGAGAGAGAGGGAGACACAAAATTGGAAGCTGGCTCTGAGCTGTCAGCACAGAGCCTGACATGGGGCTCAAACTCAAAAACCATGAGATCATGACCTGAGCTGAAGTCAGTCACTTAACCCACTGAGCCACCCAGGCACTCCATACACTTTTGCTTTTTTAAAGCGGTATTAGCACTAGCCTACTTAAGTCTCTGCAATTAAATTTAGGGAAGATAATTCTAATTCATATCCTATGCTTAAAATCTCATTTTTTTGGGTAGCAAAAGTGTCAAAAGTTTTCAGGGATAAAGAAATAAGAGTGGATAATTCAAAATTGGCAGGTTTTATCTGTAAGGGATCCAGCACTCATAAAGTGTCATTTGAGAATTTTTTTATGGTTTCTTTTTTTTTATTTTTTTATGTTTATTTATTTTTGAGAGAGACAGACAGTGCAAGTGGGGGAGGGGCAGAGAGACAGAGAGAGACAGAGAGAGAGACATAGAATCTGAAACAGGCTCCAGGTTCTGAGCTGTCAGCACAGAGCCTGACGTGGGGCTTGAACTCTGAAGAGCAAGATCATGCATGACCTGAGCCAAAGTCGGATGCTTTAACCGACTGAGCCACCCAGGCACCCCAAGGTTTCTTAATGGCTATAACTGCCATTAGTAATTGAATGGGTTTACATCCTGTGACACAAAACAGTCAGGCATGATTTTCAATTTGGCAATGTAAAAATTATTAGATATTACTGACACAGAATATAATGTGATTAATATCTAAAATATAGGCAGATAATTGCAATTATGACAACATATTTACTTTTATTGACAACATATATATTTTTCTCCAATGCTTTTATCATTTTTGGTCATTAAAAAGCATGAAAGAATTTAGTTATCCACTTAAGTTACCCTATTATGGATGCATTATTTCAGGCTAATGATCTTTTTATCTACAGTTTTAAGAGGCAAAAGTCTCTGAAAACTTTGGGGTTTTGTTTGTTCTGGGTTTTTTTTTTTTTTTTTTTTTTTTTTTTCACATAGGCAAAAATCTGACCTGAATTGATATGAGGCTATTTATATTCTTGAATCATCTCTTAGTTTGAATATTCATTTTACTGCAGCAATTTTAATATTTTAATATGCTGCTTGAGACCCTGCTGTGACTGTTATGTAAATATATGGTGTTTGCACTGAATTACATATTTAAAACATTCTGAAGCTGAAGCACTCTTGGACTCAAGGATTTGGAAAATGAGTTAGGACCCTATATTATCATGTTCATTTTAATGATAGATAAACTGGGGCACAGAGATGGTAAGTCATTTTGCAGTCACATAGCTTGTAAATAGAAGTGTGATTAATTTCCACGTAAACATTTGATTGTTCTTAAATCTTTTTCTGATCTCTCCTTTCTTTTCCAGTGACTCCAAAATCTCAAACATGAATGTTAGATGGACACCTGTAGATACGTTAGATGCTGTTATTTTTTTTAACAAGAAAAATTTTAAATGGGGGAGAGAACTAGGAAAGCTTACTGTTCTCGATATTGCTAGCTAAAGGATCACTGCATTCTGGGGAGATCATATTGGTCAACCTAGAAGAGTCAGTTAAGACCGGATGTTAATGTATTTGAATGTGTATGTGTCATAGTTACTCTAAAGGGTGTCAAATGCTGTGCCAGCATGTACTGTCAAAAAAAAAAAAAAAAAAAAGACCACTGTGAATGACTATATAATAATCAGTCTGCAATGTGGAATTTACATAGCAAGCAAAGCTTTCAAAGGGTTTAAATACATCTGTCTTGATTGAAATTTCACAGATGGAATTTCTAGAGTTATCCACATAGCAGCTTGAGGCAAATGTTAGGAAATTGAGTTTTTGTTTAAGCTCAGACACCAAATTGTTGTGTGACCTTGAATAAATAATTAAGCATTTACTTCATATGTTCTCATTTATAAATTATATTTAGAATGTGTCTTCATGAAATCTAGATGAAATAAATGTACCTGAGTGCAGTTAATTGAGCCAGTTTTAGAAAGGCCTAGTAGTAGTATTTATTACTATTTCAGTGTCTAATCCAGAAGTAATTTGGCCCATTCCCACAGTGTCAGAAGCCAAGCTCTGAATTTGTCAGCTGCAGTGTGTACCAAGGTAGAATTGAACATTTAAGCTTGTTCACATATTCTTTAATAACTTTTTTGAAAGTGGCAAAACAATAATAATTTGTGATCACAACTGTAAATATAAATAAATGCCATCCTTAGTCAAATTGCAATTGTGTAAGTGAATAATCCAAGCATAATTTGTCCCTATTACACTTTACATTAATCATTAATGTTTCTCGGTTTTAGTTATTATTGGGACAGCAAAATACTGCAAACTCTTAAACTATTTCAATTAATAGCAAAGAATAATTCTTTCCTTTCACACTAGATGAGTGGTTTCTAATTTCTAGAAAAGTACATATTCCATTATTGCCAAAACCTCTAGGTACACTGAAGAGTTGTCGTCATGACTCATGTGGATGGCTCACCTATTAAGCCACTAATGTAAAAACATTAGTATAAAATCAAAGAATGTAAGTCTTAAGAGTTGATGACAGATTATATATCCTATGAAGAAGAATATATAAATGTTGAAGATTATAAATTGTGGTAATTCATAATACAGAATACATCTCAAAAATTTTTTAAAGGGCTAAACATGGGTTGCATAAATTTTAACCTCTCTTCTCTGATTAAAACTTAGATTTTAGGGGGCACCTGGCTGGTTCAGTCAGTAGAGCATGCAACTCTTGAACTCAGGGTCATGAGTTGAAGCCCCACGTTGGCCATAGAGTTTACTTAAAAAACTTAGATTTTTAAAATTAATTTGTTATAAAGTATACAAAAAGTAAATTTGCTTGGAAATGGGGGTAAGAATGTAATGGATGAATTTAGCAGTTTTCCACTTTTTACAAAGGCAAACAGTTATTGTGACTATTTAAAATTTAAGATGATACATTTGATATTATGCCAAATTATACATAGATTAGAACAAAAGAAATCCAAATAACTCTTCTAGATATGCAAGCATAAAATACAAGTCACACAAATATGCTAATGTTTTTTAATGAATTCAGATTTTAATCTACATTTAAAACACAAAAAGTAACCTTCAAAACCTCCTGCCATGGTAATTAACTCAAGAAGAATTTCCAAAAGACTTTTTCCTAAGGATGGTGAGAGGGAATGGATGGTATTGAAGATCCACTTGACTTTCTCCACTGTAGTGAACAGATAATTTGAGGTCTACTCAGATATAAATTGAACAAACTCAACATTTTTCAACCCGTTATTTCCTTCTACTACTTTCTCTATTTCTGTTGTATAAATATTATATACATAGTATATATAATATATAGTAATAAAATTATATATACATAATTGCAGACCAAACCCAGGAGGTTCTCATAAAAAAAGTTTGGGGTGGGGGAGAAATGGACTAGTCTTCTATAATCACAAGACTGTGAGCTCTCTCTGTTCCATATTAGGAAAACAAGGTCTGTGAGTAATGTCCATTAGATAAGTAGATCTGGGTTAAGTAAGCACTGAGATATTTGGAGTGTTTGTATAATGCCCACTTTAGGATTATACCATCTAAGCACCACTGCTTTGTATGTGATTTTGCTACTTTAGAATTATGGCATTTGGGTGTCTCTGCTTTGTATGAGGTGTGCCCAAGAGGCCAAAATTCATCAGTCTCTTCTTGTGGTTATTCCTTCACCTCAGAGGACAAGCTTTGACCATAATTTGTTTACTCTGGCATAGAATTGTCATATGAATGTCTCTGTATATCAGAGGTTCAGTGACAGAACTGGTCCACTAAGATAACATTTTGAGCCCTACATGACTATACTGCATTACTATAAACACAACCACAAGTAGAATTTGAAACAACCAGTGATGACCTTTTTTGAGCCAATGGAATGTTGCTTTGCCATCTCTAATGGACTCTGTACAGTCTGCAAAGTTGATAATAAGGTAGGCTAAATTACTCAGCCTAAGCAATTAACAGGCAACATCTAATAAGCTCTAGTTCCACAAATGCAATATAGGAAGGAGATACTAAAAAATCAAGCCTTAAGAAATTTGCAGTAATGACAAATATTTATATTATTTTCCTGTTATTTTTACGTTATTTTTCATCTCCTGAACATTACCAAAAGTGACACACACTGAAAGTGTTTGTGATAACCATTCTCTATTGTTTTTATTTATTTTTTTTAAGCAGCAGGCAAAAGTTTATTAAACTATAAAGTTAAAAGAATAGTATGAAAGCTATTTACAGAGAGGGGACATTCGAAAGTGAATGCCCGCGATAATAGGCAAGGGTCTTTGTTTTATAAGGTTCTAGTCACTCCCCACCCCCTTCCCTTCCCCCTTGTTCCTTCTCAGGTCCTACTGGTATTGGTTTGATAACTCTATGTGCTGGGTTGTCCATTCCTGATTGGTTCATTTCCATTGTATGAGGGGTGGTCTATGGCCATTTCATCCTTGTGGGTCATGTTTTATGGTCTATTACTTATTTTTAGTTAGGTCTTTTGTCAAATTCCTTGAGGGAAGGCTGTCCCCACTCATGACCCATGGGATCAGGACCTGTGTGGATTTTGACTAGGTAAACTGGCCTCTACAGAGAATAACAGGAAGGGTTTCACAAACTTCATGTGGATATGGCCATCTGGGACCACAGCAATTACTGGTGCCTATGCATAGTAACTGGAATTATAAGGATAATCCCATGGTAGCATGGAGACTTTCTGTATGTAAACAGAAGTTCTCATAGACCCAACCAACTTTTTATTTATAGCTATTGGAAATGCACAGGTAAATTGTTAGCCATGTATTTTTTTTTTTTTTGTTTATTTATTTTGAGAGAGAGCACAAGTGAGGAGGGGCAGAGAGAGAGGGGGACAGAGAATCCCAAGCAGGTCCTTCACCGTCAGCACAGTGCCCAACACAGAGCTCGAACTAACAAAACTGTGAGATCACAACCTGAGCTGATACCAAGAGTCAGACGCTCAACCAATTGAGCCACCCAGGTGCCCGGTAACCATGTATTTTGAATATACCAAGAACTGAATATGATAAACTCAACTATGCTGAAAGAAAACAATCTCATGATATTTGGGTTAAATAACCAAATACCAGGACAATAATTACAAAAAGAGAAAGATTAAAAAAAAATCATTGTGCTATGTCGTATTTCGTCAATCTCAGGCATGGGCTTCACATCCATTATCATCTTTGGTTCAGAGTGCTTTTTGAAATTGTGTGCTTCTAGAGAATTTTTTTCTTTAAAGTTTTATTTATTTTTGAGAGAGAGAGAGAGAGAGCACACATGCATGTGGGAGGGGCAGAGAAAGAAGGAGACAGAGAATCCCAAGCAGGCTCCATGCTGGCAGCACAGAGCCCGATGCAGCTCTGTAAGATCATGACCTGAGCCCAAATCAAGAGCTGGTCACTTAATCGAATGAGCCATCCAGGGGCCCCTAGAGACATTTTTGACTTAGCCTCAGTTTAAGGTATCATGTGAGTGGAAATTCACATTGACACATGAACCCATAGAAGGAATAGAAATGGTGTCCCAATAATGTTGTAAAGTATCCTCATGATAATGTATGTAATGGGTTGAATTGTGTTCCCCTAAAAATGATACATTGGAGTTCTAATCCTCAGGACCTCAGAATGCAGCCTTAGTTGGAGATAGGGTCTTTACAGAGGTAATAAGGTAAAATGAGATAATTAGGGTGAATCCTACTACAATATAATCAGTGTCCTTATAAAAAAAAGGAAATTTGGACACAGAGATAGCCACACAGACAGAACAGCATGTGAAGATTGGTGTTATGTTGCCTCAAGCCAAGGAACTACCAGAGCTAGAAGAGAGCTGGGACAGATCTTTCCCTAGTGCCTTCTCAGGGAGCATAGCCCTTGCAACACCTTGATAGTGGACTTCTGGCCTCCATCCCTCTGGTGGCCAATTCTGTCTTTCAGAAGGTTGATGTAGATGCTGTGAGTCAACCTTAGCCTTCTTAAATTGGGAAAATTATCTGTCTGAATGTTTGGTGGAGAGACACATCAACTTAGAGGCATCTCATTTGGCTGGGTTGGTAAAAGCTCATTTAGTGTGCAGCTCTACGAGGGCATTGACATTGGCCTTTGGTCTGCCTATGTACTTCTACATTCATAACCACTGTTTCTTTGTGAGTCTTGAATAGCTTCCACTAAGTCATAGGTAACTTTCTCACCACTAGTCAAAATATTTGATGTCATAAATCCTTCAGGTTTCATAGCATTTCAAAGTCACAAACAATTCCAAAACCATATCTACTCTTGTTTTATCTTCTGTCTTTTGCCACAGTACAGGCTTCAGTCAGGGTTATTACCTTTACTACTTGGGAAGATAAAATATGTAATGGATCGCTTTCATGTCTGTGTTTCCAACAGGCACAATAAAAGTGGATGCCTTTGTCATTTTCAAAATCCATTTATAAACAATATTAAATCAAGTGGCAGGTGGTGGGGGGTGAATGGAGTCAAAAGGTACAAACTTCCAGTTGTAAAATAAGCTATGGGGATGTAGAAGTCTGTACTGCACACAAGGTCCTCTGCCTTGAAGTTTAAGAGCAGCAAATACTGATATAGTCATTAATGTTCTGCACAGCTATATTTTTTCTATCATTAAATCCTAAATGCAGTGGCTATCTAGTGTCTCTGCAGCTTCTGCTGAGGTCCCTAATGTTCATGAGTTTCAATGTAGTTCAGGGTCAAGCTGCAATAGACTGCACCCTGATGCGGCCTCTACTTGCCAATGCCTTTAACGCCAGCAGAGCCAGTAGCTCACTGAGCCTCATCTTGGCTGATATCAGCTGACACTATCCAGGAGGCCAGGTTTTGAGTGAGCCCCACTCCCACATTCCTTGCCTTTGCAGAAGCCTGTGTGTTTCCACCACCACACCCACCTTCTACCCTGCTTCTTTGTTGATGCCTGTGCACTTCTGCTTGAGGCTCAGTATTGCACCCTGCCTCTGTAGAAATAACTAGTGTTGTGTAGACAAGCCTACCCTGAACTTCAGATCAAAATCCCATGTGCCTTAAGGCTTAACTTATCTTGCCAAAATGGTAACAATTAAAAGCCTACTGCAAGTATACATACATATATGTGTGTGTGTGTGTGTGTGTGTGTGTGTATCAAATTAATGCCCAGTATAAACCTCTACAAACTGCCAACATCCAAACTCCCTGTGGATGTAATAAAGTCTGAGCTCAAAAACCACGAGCTCTGACCACCCAAAGCTGCTCCACCTGTATACCATGTTCACTCAAGTTTCATTCCTGCTTTATTTCTTAACATACTGACCCATGCAGCACAAATTGGAGTTTTAGATGTTACGTTCCCCAAAACACAGGCCTTTTCCCTGCTCTGCCTCCATCCCTTCCGCTTCCTGTTCTTCATCAATACTTCCCTGTTCTTTACAGTTTCAGTATGAGAATAGTCATCAAAAGTATATGCACTGTGCAGGCAGGCAAGGTGTTCTCCCCAAAATTATTAGGTAAGTCACTACCTCGCTGGGCAGAAAACTTTAGAACAGCAAAGAGGCCATTAGTGCTGGGCTGAGGGTGTCTCCTCCACATGGAAGAAGACATCAACAAAGGATGTGATAGTCCCCATCCATAATAACAGAAATGTAACTATTTTTAAGACTTTTAAACAAACTTTTAAATATATCCCAGGCTTTCTTCCCTTTGTCTTTTCCTCATGATGTCTTCAACTCTTCTCAACCTTAAAGGTTTTTCCACCTGCCACCTCATCCATGAAACTATCCCTACTGTCTTCAAAAGTTTCTCAGAAAACTGAGGCCTTGTCCAATGCTTTGCAAAATGCGGTCCGAGGACCATCCACAACAAAATCACTTGTTGTTTGTTAAAACATGTTTCTGAAACCATCAGTGTTATCCAAACCTTGAAATAGGACCCCTGCCAGTGCCTTGTAAGAAGTTCTGTTAGTGCATGAAGAAGTTCCTTAATGAATGAAATCTGAACCTTTTTTTTTTTTGATACCTCATCATCACAGATTACTTTTGTCTTATGATGTTGTTACTTGGCATTTACTTCTCTGTAAATTGCTTGGAGGAAGTTCTTTTTTAAGATTAATTCCTTAACATGGACCCTACACATACAGCAGCTGCTCAAGAGCGTTTTTAAAATGCACTCAACTCCTTTTTACTCATCTTTCAAAAAGACTAGATCTCTTCCCTTATCCTATCATGATAAAGTGTCTCCCTGCTCTTATCCTGACAAAGTGTTTAGAAGTGAAAGAAAAACATGTGTGAAATCACTATACAGTAATTCATTGAAATATTTTACTGTTTCACAATGTATTCTCTTTTCTAAGGTAGCCACATTCAGCCTTTTTGAATTACGTGGTTTTTTTTTTTTATTTTTTTTTTTTAAATTTTTTTTTTCAACGTTTATTTATTTTTGGGACAGAGAGAGACAGAGCATGAACGGGGGAGGGGCAGAGAGAGAGGGAGACACAGAATCGGAAACAGGCTCCAGGCTCTGAGCCATCAGCCCAGAGCCTGACGTGGGGCTCGAACTCACGGACCGCGAGATCGTGACCTGGCTGAAGTCGGACGCTTAACCGACTGCGCCACCCAGGCGCCCCTTGAATTGCGTGTTTTAAAGGCTATATAATGTACTGCACATTTCTAAGCACTGTTTTTCTATGTAATAAAGATTTCCTCTTTGGTAAATTCTGTTTCCTCAGCATCTCCTACTGCATTTTTTTTTTTTTTTTAACGTTTATTCATTTTGGAGAAGCGGGAGAGGGGCAAAGAGAGGGAGGCACAGAATCTGAAGCAGGCTCCAGGCTCTGTGCTGACAGTTCAGAGCCTGACACAGGGCTCGAACTCACAAACCAGGAGATCATGACCTGAGCTGAAGTCAGATGCTTAACCAGGCTGCTTACCGACTGAGCCCCCCAGGCGCCCCGCCTACGGCACTTTCAAATGCAAAGTGATCAGTAGAGCGCACCGGCTCCCTGAAACCTTAATGCAGTACCAGGCTGCATGTGTTACCATTTATAAAATGTTATTATACAAGGTTTTACAAATATTATTACACTCCTTTTGTTTTCAATCAAGCCCTTCTCATTTTGTAGTGATTGCAGGGAGACAGGAGAAGCAACGTACCAGCATTTTCCCTCAGTTCACAAAGGTTACCAGTGGACCCGGCACTGGTAATGCGCAGAGACAACATTCTTCCATAATAGGGTCCCACTAAACCTGAAAACTTAATTCTTGCTGTGACACTGCTCAGTTCCCATCATCTTTCAAAAGATTTGACACTAACAACCTGTGTGCTTCCACTTAAGAGAATACCTGTAAATAGCAGTCTGAATTCTTACACCAAATTTTATAAAGACAACATGATAGAGATCAACACTAAACCATCCTGCACACCTAGAAAACTGATTTGAGGATTAACACAACAATCTGCACAATCTGAACCACAGAACTCAGCAGGTACACGGCGTGGAGAGGTGAACTGGGGGAGAGAGAAGCTGCGGAGGGTAAGGAGCTGTTTTTGCTTGTGGAGAGAGGACAGAGACGAGGGGGAGAGTACAGGAAAAGCACCCCCCCCAAAAAAAAAAGCAGCTGGAGAGAAAGTGGAAAAGTGGAAACAGCCGCAGGAACTGAACTAAAAAAGGGAGAAAGGAGAAAGGAGAGGGTTTAAATTCCATCAAGACTCTATAAGTAGGGGGAGCGCAGAGTCTGAAACTCCTCAGCTCAATACCTGGCGGTGCTCTGGTGAGAAGGGCCAATCCGCAGGAGCAGAGAGTGTAGTCCGGGGGGCTTCGGGCCACACAGGGAGAGGCGGTTCCCCTGCTGGGAGGACATCTGGTAGACGCTGTGTGGCCCCCCACAGGTAAAGACCCCTGCGGACCCCAGAGAACCACATTCACTGGTGCTGGAACAGGGTCATTAAGGGTGAAGCCTGGTGCCAGATGTGTGTTGTGATTCTCCATATTCCCTGAGACGCTGCTGCTACACGATCGCGTGAACTTTTTCTGAGGCTGGCTGGCACCCAGCCACAGTCCCTGGGCATTGGCAGCAGCACGGTCCGGTGAATGTTCCTGGGTGCAGCTGTCTCCAGGCCATTGCTCAGTGAGACCCTCCCACAGAGGGTCAGAACGGGTCAAAGCGGCAGTCCCTCAGAAGTGAGGGGTCGTTAAAGACAGCCGCATCTGAGAGAAAACTCAGGAGGGTGGTGCCACCTGGCAACCTGACGGCTTGGTCACCGACAGTGTAAAAGCGGGGAGTGGACGGAAGCCAGAGACAAAGGATGGGTGTGCGATAGCTGATCGGGGAGAGCAGAATTCCAGTATTGGCAACAGGGTAGCTGGGTGACGCCCTTTTCACCCCTCCCGCGCATGCGCATACACACCTACAAGTGCCACAAAAATCCACCCCAGCAAGCTAAGCAGCGCCATCTAGTGGAGAACAGAGCTGTTACACTAAACACCGCCCAACAGGGTCAACCTCGCTCTTCAGGAACACCACAAATCTCCGTGCCTGCATAGTTTTAGACTATAAAGTCCTTCATAGTTTGACTTCCAGGGGAAAATAAGGTAACTTCAACCGTATTTCAGTCTGTTTGCTGGTCCATCTATTCAATTTTCTTTTTTTTAAATCTTTTTTTTTCTTGAATACAGAAAGAGAAAAAATTTACGTTTATTTTCACTTTTTATTAAAAACAATTTTTTTTCATTTTTTTCTTTTTAAAACTTTTTTGTAAGTTTTTAAAATCCTATTTTTATTCCATCATTTCATTTTCTTGCACTGCATTTTTTTCAAATTTCCAAACATTTCCTTTTTTTTCTTTTTCCCCTTTTGTCTCTGTCAAGCCCCTATCAACACCCAGACCAAAACACACCTAGGACCTAGCATTATTTATTTGATTTTTTCTGTGTGTGTGTGTGTTGTCTTAATTTTTTAATTTTAATTTTATTTTTTTCCCTCATTAATTCCATTCCTTCCTTCAAAATCACAAAACGAAGGAATTCACCCCAAAGAAACACCAGGAAGAAATGACAACCAGGAACTTAACCAATGGAGATACAAGCAAGATGTCTGAACCAGAATTTAGAATCACAATAAGAATACTAGCTGCAGTCGAAATAGATTAGAATCCCTTTCTGCGGAGATTAAAGAAGTAAACCCTACTCAGGATGAAATAAATGCTATAACTGAGCTGCATTCTCAATGGATGCTACAGTGGCAGAAATGGAAGAGGCAGAGCAGTGAATCAGCGATATAGAGGACAAACTTCTGGAGAATAATGAAGCAGGAAAAAAAAAGAGGGATACCAAGGCAAAAGAGCACGACTTAAGTATTTGAGAAATCAGTGACTCATTAAAAAGGAGTAACATCAGAATCATAGGGGTTCCAGAAGAGGAAGAGAGAGAAATAGGGGTAGAAAATTTGTATGAGCAAATCATAGCAGAAACTTTCTTAACCTGGACATCAAAATCCAGAAAGCACAGAGGACTCCCATAAGATTCAACAAAAACAGACCATCAACAAGACATTTCATACTCAAATTCACCAAATACTCAGGCAAGGAAAGAATAATGAAAGCAGCAAGGAAAAAACAGACCTTAACCTACAAGGTAAGACAGATCAGGTTCACAGCAGACCTATCCACAGAAACGTGGCAGGCCAGAAAGGAGTGGCAGGATATAGTCAATGTGCTGAATCAGAAAAATATGCAGCCAAGAATTCTTTATCCAGAAAGGTTGTCATTCAAAACAGAAGGAGAGATTAAAAGTTTCCCACCAAACAAAAATTAACGGAGTTCATGACCACCTAACAAGCCCTGAAAGAAATTTTAAGGGGGACTGACTCTCTGAGGGGAGAAAAGATAAACAAACAAACAAACAAAGACCAAAGCAACAAAGACTAAAAGGACCAGAGACCAGGAACTCCAACTCTACACGCAACATAATGGCAATAAACTCAAATCTTTCAATACTCACTCTAAACATCAGTGGTATAAACGCTCCAATCAAAAGACATAGGGTAACAGAATAGATAAGAAAACAAGATCCATCTATATGCTGTTTACAAGAGACTCACTTTGGACCTCAAGACACCTTCAGTTTGAAAATAAGGGGATGAAGAACCATCTGTCATGGTAATGGTCGCCAAAAGAAAGCCGGAGTAGCCACACTTATATCAGACTATCTAGATTTTAAAATAAAGACGGTAACAAGAGATGAAGAAGAGTATTGGATCATAATTAAGGGGTCTATCCACCAAGAAGACCTAACAATTGTAAACATCTATGTTCCAAACGTGAAGGAAAACAAATATATAAATCAATTAATCACAAACATAAGAAATTCATTGATTATAATACCGTAAGAGTAGGGGACTTCAACACCCCACTTACAACAATGGAGAGATCATATAAACAGAAACTTAACAAGGAAACAATGGTTTTGAATGACACACTGGACCAACTTAACAGATATATTCAGAACATTTCATCCTAAAGCAGAATACACATTCTTCTCAAGTGCACATGGAACATTCTCCAGAATAGATCACACACTGGGACACAAATCAGTCCTCAACAAGTACAAAAAAAACGAGATCATATGGTACATATTTTCAGACCACAACACTATGAAACTCAAAATCAACCACAAGAAAAAATTTGGAAAGATAACAAATACATGGAGACTAAAGAACATCCTAGTAAAGAATTAATGGGTTAATCAAGAAATTAAAGAGGAAATTAAAAAGTACATGGAAGCCAATGAAAATTATCACACCACAGCCCAAAACCTCTGGGATAGAGCAAAGGCGGTCATAAGAGGAAAGAATATAGCAATCCAGGACTTCCTAAAGAAGGAAGAAAGATCTCAGATACATAACCTAACCTTACACCTTAAGGAGCTGGAAAAAGAACAGCAAATAAAACCCAAAATCAGCAGAAGACAGGAATTAATAAAGACCAGAGCAAAAATCAATGATATCAACAAAACAAAACAAAACAAAACAAAACAAAACAAAACTAAAAAAAACAGAACAGACGAATGAAACCAGGAGCTGGTTCTTTGAAAGAATTAACAAAATTGATAAAACCGTAGCCAGTTTAATCAAAAAGAAAAAGGAAAGGGCCCACATAAATAAGGAATGAAAGAGGAGAGATCACAATCAACAATACAAAATACATTCACTAATAAGAGAATATTTTGAGTAATTATACGCCAATAAAATGGGCAATCTAGAAGAAATGGATAAATTTTTACAAACATATAAACTACCAAAACTGAAACAGGAAGAAATAGAAAATTTGAACATACCCATACCCAGTAAAGAAATTGAATTAGTAATAAAAAATCTGCCAAAAAATGAGTCCAGGGCCAGATGGCTTTCCAGGGGAATTCTACCAAACATTTAAGGAAGAGTTAACACCTATTTTCTTGAAGCTTTTCCAAAAAATAGAAATGGAAGGAAAACTTCCAAACTCTTTACATGAAGCCAGCATTACCTTGATTCCAAAACCAGACAGAGACCTCACTAAAAAGGAGAACTATAGACCAATTTCCCTGATGAACATGCATGCAAAAATCCTCAGCAAGTTATTAGCCAACCGGATCCATCAATACATTAAAAAGATTATTCGCCATGACCAAGTGGGATTTATACCTGGGATGCAGGGCTCGTTCAATATCTGCAAAACAATCAATATGATACATCACATCAATAAAAGGACAAGAACCATATGATCCTCTCAACAGATGCAGAGAAAGCATTTGACAAAAGACAGCATCCTTTCTTGATAAAAACCCTCAAGAAAGTAGGGATAGAAGGAGCATACCTCGAGATCATAAAAGCCATATGTGAACGACCCAATGCTAATATCATTCTCAATGGGGAAAAACTGAGAGCTTTCCCCCTAAGGTCAGGAACAAGACAGGGACGTCCACTCTCACCACTGTTATTCAACATAGCATTGGAAGTTTTAGCTTCAGCAATCAGACAACACAAAGGAATAAAAGGCAACCAAATCAGCCAGGAGGAAGTGAATCGTTCACTCTTCCCACAAGATATGATACTCTATATGGAACACCCAAAAGATTCCACCAAAAGACTGTTAGAACTGATCCATGAATTCAGCAAAGTCGCAGGATATAAAATCAACAGAAATTGGTTGCAATCCTATACAATAATAATGAAGCAATGAAAAAAGAAATCAATGAATCGATCCCATTTACAATTGCAACAAAAACCATAAAATACCTAGGAATAAATATAACCAAAGAGGTGAAAAATCTATACACTGTTCTACACAGAGCTAGAACAAATAATCTTAAAATTTGTATGGAACCAGAAAGGACCCTGAATAGCCAAAGCAATCTTGAAAAAGAAAACCAAAGCAGGAGGCATCACAATCCCAGACTTCAAGCTGTATCATCAAGACTGTATGGTACTGGCACAAAAACAGACACTCAGATCAATGGAACAGAATAGAGAACCCAGAAACGGACCCACACGTATGGCCAACTAATCTTTGAAGCAGGAAAGAACATCCAATGGAATAAAGACAGTCTCTTCAGCAAGTGGTGCTGGGAAAACTGGACAGTGACATGCAGAAGAATTAACCTGGATCACTTTCTTACACCATACACAAAAATAAACTCAAAATGGATGAAAGACCTCAATGTAAGACAGAAAGCCATCAAAATCCTCGAGGAGAAAGCAGGCAAAAACCTCTTTGATCTTGGCCACAGCAACTTCCTACTCAACACGTCTCCAAAGGTGAGGGAAACAAAAGCAAAAATGAACTACTGCGACCTCATCAAAATAAAAAGCTTCTGCACAGTGAAGGAAACAATCAGCAAAACTCAAATGCAACCGACAGAATCGTTTGCAGACAATGTATCAGCTGAAGTGTTAGCATCCAAAATCTGTGAAGAACTTATCAAAGTCAACACCCAAAAAACAAACAATCCAGTGAAGAAATGGGACAAAGACATGAATAGACACTTCTCCAAAGAAGACATCCAGATGGCCCAGCAACACATAAAAAGATGCTCAACATCACTCATCATCAGGGAAATACAATCAAAACCACAGTGAGATACCACCTCATACCTGTCAGAATGGCTAACATTAACTACTCAGGCAACAACAGATGTTGGCAAGGATGTGCACAGAGTGGATCCTTTGCACTGTTGGTGGCTATGCAAACTAGTGCAGCCACTCTGGAAAACAGTATGGAGTTTCCTCAAAAATTTAAAAATAGAACTACACTATGACCTAGCAATTGCACTACTTGGTATTTAGCCAAGGGATACAGGTATGCTATTTCCAAGGGACACATGCACCCCAATGTTTTAGCAGCACTATCGACAATAGTTCAAGTATGGAAAGAGCCCAAATGTCCATCGAGGGATGAATGGATAGGAGTATTACTTGGCAATCAAAAAGAATGAAATCTTGCCAATTGTAAATACATGGAACTAGAGGGTATCATGCTAAGCAAAATTAGTCAGGGAAAGACAAATATCATATGACTTCACTCACATGAAGACTTTAAGACACAGAACAGATGAACACAAGGGAAGGGAAGCAAAAATAATATATAAACAGGGAGAGGGACAAAATATAAGAGACTGTTAAATATGGAGAACTGAGGGTTGCTGGAGGAGTTGTGGGGGGGGATGGGCTAAATGGGTAAGAGGCATTAAGGAATCTACTCCTGAAATCACTGTTGCAAAAATAAAAAAAAATAAAGACCACAGGATAATATAGTGGGGGCAGAGGATAGTTTCAGCACCTGGGTAACCTGCTCTCATGTTTCTGAATTTAAAACCGTAATAGTTGAGGGGTGCCTGGGTGGCTCAGTCGGTTAAGCCTCTGACTTTGGCTCAGGTCATGATCTCATGGTTCATGGGTCTGGCTCTGTGCTGACAGCTCAGAGCCTGGAACCTCCTTCAGATTCTGTGTCTCCTTCTCTCTCTGCCCCTCCTCTGCTAGTGTTCTCTCAAAAATGAATAGAAATGTTTAAAAAAAATTTGTTAAATGTAATAGTTCATTACTAAATTAAATATTTAATTGAAATAATTCATTGAAAGCTGTGCTCATTTATTTTCAAAACATTTAATTTCATCTGAATTTCATATGGTACAAAAATATTACATGCTTAAACACATTCAAATAGAAAGTTCTTTCAGTTCTTTGGGCCACCTTGAAGGCAAATAAATAAGAAACAAATAAATTGCATAGCATACAGAAAATTTTCTTTCACAAGAAAAAAAATATTTGGACATTTTATACTTAGTGTAGCTTAGCAATCCATTTTATCTTAATAAATTTAGTTAATTGTTAGGAGGAACAGTATATATACAAAAGAACTCAATAGAGGGCAGCTATTTTAACTTCTAATTAAAAACATGGCTGCTTTAATTTTTTTCTTGTATTTTTTTAAGAAGATACTCCATTTGTAAATTCAAGTTTGGTTGGCCTTTTTTAGTCTTTTTGCTCAATATTTTGAATACTTCCATTTTCTTCTTTTTATAGAGCCTTTGAGCTTCTTCTCTCTCTTGTTTTCTCTTCTCAAATTCCTACAATTATTAACATGCAATTTGCATTAGTAACAAACAGTAGATACAGTTCAGTCATTGTGCTGAAATAGCTATTACCATGCAAACACTTTAGGCTTGTCTTAGATTTTGCAAAATAAGAGGTGTTACCTGTCGCTTAAGTAGTTACCTTCTGCCTTTACTCCGTAATGCTCTAATACAGACTAACACAAAGTTATTAAAGTTTTTTAGTTATTTGGCTACAACTAAAATTAGAACACAGAGGAAAGAAGGCATATATATGTAAGATTTCATCATGTAATTAGATCTGGGATTTTAGAGATTACCTACTCCATATAATACAAAAATCTTCACTTGTAGAATATCTGGTATTGTATTTAATTTGCCATCTGACAGATTTAATTAAGGAAACATTTACTGACTATATACTAGGCAAAACACTGCTAGGCATTATGATTGTGATTAAGAATTATGCTCCTTTGATTTGCTAAGATAAAGACTCAAATTCATTTGAGTATAAGAAAAATAATTCAAATTTTTATGTAAACCTGAAAAGCACTATTTGAAATGCACAATATTCTTACAAAAGTTAAACAAAAGTTCTTAAAAAAAAAAAGCAATACATGTGCTGTTTCTCAATTTCCCTAGTAACACATATAGCACCCAAATGACAACAGCCTGTATTTGTATGTAACTTAATTATCAAAGTGCTTTCATATCATAGCATATTCTATTCTTATAAAACTGTCATTCTAGGCTATTATCTTCATCTGTAAGATGAAGAACTGACACTCCATGATATGGAAAGTGACTTGTCCCAAATCCCAAATACCCTGTAAGACCAAGTCTCCTATCTAGATCTTGTTAATGCAAAGTCTGATTAGCACTCAAACTTATGTCCTCCTATGGTATAATACTTCATTTACTTTAACAAGCACAAAAGATCTGGAATTTATTTGTGAATTCAGGTATATACAGGCTAGTTTACCTCTACGGAGTTTCTCTAAACAAAGTAAAAAAAACAAAAACAAACAAACAAAAGAAATTAAAGTTTTAGCATCTATTATGGGTGCTTATTTAATTTATGTACTTAGTTTTGATTTCTCATGGATTGATTGGTGTTGGCTTTTTCTCCTGACATCTGATATCCATAAATTCTAAGAAACTATCAATTTTCATGACTACAAAGCCTTAATATTCATATATATAAAGAAAATTTCAAAAAGATACTAAACGTTTTATAGTATAGTGGTCCTTACTTTACCTGTTATACCATTTCCAAAGGTGGCAGTTAATAACTGACTGTTGCTGGTTAGAAAAGAGCATAATGTAACAAACTATGAAACAAATGTACAATACTTCCATGGAGAAATGTTTCTCCTTCATCCTAGTCTACCATCAGTTTAAAAATAATCAGGAGAATTGTACATGTTAAACTTCCAGATTTCTTAATGATACAAACTCTAAAGCTAAGACATAACAGAAATTTCATGTCAATACCATCTTTGAAGTAGTTTTTGATTGATGTGCTATCCTTTTTAAAGTGATGGATGAATATAGCTTCAATGCAAAAAATAGAAACCACAGATTGAACAATTTTGTTGAAGCTCTGCATCATCTTGTTTTCATTTGAAAAAGACTATTATAATTTTGGGCTTCTGAATGACAATAAAGAGTGGTAACTTTTTGCTAAGCTAATCTAGTAAGTTTTTAATAGGCAAGATCAACTCTTTAGAAAGAAGTATTTTATTCTATCACCTCCCTCTTTTACCTGTTTCAATGTAAAATTATGATAATCTATTTTTAAGTCAGTAGATCTCAAATTTTATTATACATAAAAATCTCGAGACACTTGTTAAAAGTGCAAGTTCCTAGACCATACTCTTAAAAACTGTTGTCCCAGATACTCATTAACCTATAAGCAGTATCTTTAAGATCCTATTCTTGACCTACTAGTATGCATGCCTTCTTGAGGATAATAGAAATGACTGAGGAATTTGTTAAAATTCTCCAGCTCTTCTCCGACCACTCATTTATTCAATAGCAATTTACAGAAAACATACTATATACACATACTAAGAAGCACAGCTTTATGTATACATTTAGAATTAAAAAAAAAAAAGAATTTAAATATTTTAAAAGATCTTACTTGTTTCTTAGCAGTACGCTCAGCTTGTACTTGTTCGTATTCTTCCTGTGCTTTTTGATTTGATGTTTTCTTTTTATTTTTCCTTGGAATAGTAATGGAGCTTTTTAAGATAAAGATATGAAAGTCAAAGGATTAAAAATGGTGCAACCAAAATTATAACACAATTATGTCAAATATAGTACTTGAATAGTAAAATGTCACTGATGCAAATGAACAGAGCAAGGAAGAGAGGCTGGAAGAGGACATCAATCTTATTAGTAAAATGTCCAAAAAAAAATATTAAAAATATAGTTACAGCTGTCAAAATACAATTAAAAAATAATTATAAATAAGTAATTATAGAGACTCTTTGAGAAATATTTCAACCAGGGACAATACAGAAAGCTTTGAAAGATTCTAAAATGTTAACAAACAGGAAAGCAGCACAAGAATGACAGAAATGACAGTAGGAAGAAAACATTAAAACGAAGGATGTTACAGAAGTTGTGGGTGGTACATGAACTTTAATCCCAAACTGCTTTGATCAACTTGTCTCTACTTAACCTATTCAATCATGAATGACTACACCTTGAACCTAGTCCCTATTTAAAACTGTTCTATATTAAAGTACTTCTCCCTCTCTGATATCCCACTCTAATCTAATTCAACTACTGAAGCTCAGATGACATTCATTTCTCAAGCTATCTGATTCAGTAATTAATCTTCCTTTTCCCAGTCTCAATTTTTCACTATACCAATTCACAACTACAATAAAACATTTCAACAGTTCCTTTCTTGAACAAATGCATAAATTATTCATTACCAGACTCTATGTACTGTTCTATCAGTCTTATTCCTTGTCCTTTCATTGTCAAATACCTAGAAAGAACAGAAAATAGACTACAGATGTCATATCACATTCACTCCTTTAACTCCTTGCAATTTGGCATTTGCTCTCTTTAATGAAACTATCCACGTCAAAAATGGCCTTCTAGTCAAATATGATGATTGAATCAATGGGCATTATTCAGTCTCATTTAATTGACCATTCACTATTTTTGAAAACTTCATTCCCTTAGTTCTAGTGACATTCTTCTCTCCTGCTCATGTTTTCCTTTCTTGCACCAGGTTTTTCCCCAAGAGTTTCCCTTCTTGGTCTCCATTCTTTAGGTAGTTACATCCAAGTTAATAAGGACTATCTACTGAAAATCTCTCCAAAGTCACCAATGATTACCTAAACCATAAATCCAAAGACTTGTTCTTAAAGTCCCGTTTTTCTTGGACTTTACAGTGTTTGATACATGAACAATCTCTACTTTCTACAACTGTCCTCTGCTGACTTCACTGTTTCTGTATTCCCCTTTCTCCAATTATGACACTTCTATTTAACTTCTTCAGTAACTTTCTCCTGCTTTGACCTCAAAGTTCAGAAATCTTTAACAATATGATTTTTACCTTCATATTGTGTCTCGTGGTTTAACCCTCCTTACCTCAATTATTACCAAGAATGACAGAAACCTGCATTTCTAGATTTGCCAGAACTATACATCCATTATTCAATAATATGACGCACATGCCTACTGACAAAATTGAATTTTTAGCATCTCTGTTTCTATTTTCAATTGTACTTTTTCCTGGGGTCTTATTTCCTGTTACTTTTACCACAAGTAGCTAACAACTTTAAGCAATCTCTACACCCAAAGTGGGGCTTGACATGACCAGCCTGAAACCAAGAGTCGCACACTCTACCCACTGAACCAGCCAGGCACCCCGAAGGGAGGCAGTGAGCGCTCCAGATACTAACAACTTTAAAGAACGGTATTTTAGTGAACTAAAAAGTTAAGAGTCCCAAGTAACAGCTGGATTCTGTGCCGGTTTAGGTTTTAGCACATTTTAACCTGAGGTGTGCATAGAGAAAGTTAAGTCAGCTCTTTTAAAACCCAAGTGTTATACAGCTATGCCATCTATTTGTTTAATTGCAACCAAGTCTGTGTCCTCTGGGGGAAAAAGTCTAGAATAGTAGTAACAGCAGCAGTTAACACCTATGTAGTACTTCCTATATACCACACACCTTTTTAAATACCTTACATAAATAAACCAGTCTTCATAGCACCATGAGATGGGTCAGGAGTACCACAGAGTCTGTGTGAATATCCATTCTGGACTTGAACAAATGGCAGCTCTGAATTATATACTTCTTATTATCATTTCTATCTCAAAGAAGAGGCACCAGAGTCCAGCTCCAGAGTCTGACGTTAACCACTATACTATAATATCTCTCAAAGTAGTTGTTGGTTTTTTTCAACATGTACTACTAACAAGAGTTTACCATGGTCCAAAAAAGTTAAATGCATTTGAGGCTGAAATCCAAAACCCACATCTTTTAATTCCAACTTCATTACTTCTTCCACTAACATAAACTAGCCTAATTCAGTCATTTTAGCTAAAAAGAAAGCTTCCCTGAAAATATTTTCACATAATTCACTGTGATTTCTAAAATGCCTTAAATGAGAAAAATTCCAAATTCCACAAACTGTCCTATAAACTCTTTCATAAAACACTACTTCTATCTAAAGGACTTGAAAAGAAAATAATACATACTTTATTCTTATGCTATGTTGCTCTGCTGCCTGAGGCTGCTCAGCACTACAATGTTCTTCAGACAAAGCTTGGGCAGTGCTACATTGTTCTTTTAGCAAAGGTTGATCAACTTGTTCTTGTGATAAAGGCTGTTCAACTTTTCTAAGTTGCTTCCTGAGTCTTTCCTCTTCAGCTAAATAAAGATGTTTTAGATGATCAGGGTATCGATCTGTGAACTGAGATTCCTGTGAGGTTTGAGCCTTCTTTTCCTTCCACAACAATTTCTTGTAATTTTGCTGAATCTTCAGTTTTCTTTGGAATGCGAAGCCTTGTCCTATTGAAGAATATCAGTCATAAATTAACTTTGTCAGAAAATAAATTGCATGAAAAATGTAGCTATTAATTTAACATGGAAAACTTTTTACATCATCACATTCAGAAACTCGAATTACTTTACTAGCAAAACTAATTTTGCTTTAAGAAGTCATTTCATAAAACAGGTTTAAGAGAATGTAATGAATAGTATGCTGGTCCTTTGCAAAAAGACAAGGCTAATATTAGTCATACACACTCAATAATCTCAAAGAAGAGAAAATGACTAATGTTACATAATTCCAACTGACTGCACCCAAAATCAAAATGAATTCCTTCATTCATCTAAAACACTTACTCTAGGTCTCCAGTACTTTCAGAAAAAACTCTCATCAATTATTTTACCTTAGAAAAGCACAGTATGACTGATTTTCCAAAGAAATTCAGTACAAAAAAGAGAAGACAGTGCATGATTTTCTGTACAGCTAGCAATTACGAGAAAACTGAACTTACAGCTTATACATTCCAAATGGGATTTGAGGACACGTGCAGACAGCAAGACAAAATAAAAACAAACTAAAGCGAAGTTCATTAAGATCAATAAAAGAAAACGGTTTCCAAAGCTTTGGGATATTTGTAATCAGCAAGGATTTGGGGCAGTACATTTCGGTCCCATCTTTCTCTATATCCTTTGCCTTACTTAATACATGCAGAAGTGGACCCATAGATGCTCTGCTTACAGTTTCACAGAAAAATTGTAAGAAAATTCTGATCAAGAATGGGGTTAAGTCGGGAAACACGTTTAAAGACTTAGTTACCAACACCGCCTCATCTTCCATTCCTGAGCTATGGGAAACCCATAGCTCCCATATTCCCATATTCCCTCTGCCCCAAGGAAGTCCGGGAATGGGCCCCCTCTGCCCCAAGGAGGCCCGGGTCTGGATCCTAAAGCCTTCTTCCCTGCTATGGCGAGTCTCATATTCTAAGATTTCGCAGGCCTGAGGATTTGTAAAAGGCTGCCTTCTTACATACCCTCTCGAACGCTTCCCACGAAGGCCTGCTGATGATTAGATCGCCACGTCCTCTGCTTCACATTCTTTTTCCTAAATGCGACCGGGGAAACTCCGTCGCTACGTGACCCAAAATTCCCTGCCGGCCACCGAGCCGCCGGCCTCACCGGCGCCATGGCACACCAACCAAGTCGCCAGGAAAAATCACAACGGACGCTGTGAAAGTACGTCATGAGACAAAAGCAATCAATCACCCAACTAGAGTCCAGATCGGAGACGTATTCATACGGTCTGAGTTACTTGCGACCGAGAGCCCTCGCCTTGCGGCTACGTTTGCGCCACCTACAGCCCGGGAGGGTGAGCGTCATGGCGGCTTCTTTTCCGCTCCCAGTGACCCAGGACCTGTCCACGTTGCGTGCCAAGTTGCAGGGACTGCTGCAGTTCCTGAGAGAAGCCCTGTCCATTTCCAGTGCACATACGGTGGACTTCTACACTGAGTCCGTGTGGAAGCAACTGGTCGACTTGCCCCCGGAGACCGTGCTGGGGGTGCTGAGGCGGTCAGCGGCCGAGGCGGAGGTTCGGTCCCCCGAGGCACGCCTCCTGGTGGAAGCCGAGATGGGATCAGGTGAATGGCAAGTGGGCGGGGCGGGCTGGGAGCCGAGAGACAATCCGGCCCAACAAAGAGTCTCCCTAGCGGAAGAAGAGCGGAAACAGGTGTGCGGTGGGGCGGGCAGAGGCGGGGCCGGGAGGCACGCGCTTCGGGGCAGCGGAAGCGGGGTAGGGTTCGTAGCGGGGTGGGCCTGGTACGTTCTTCCGGGTTATCTCTAACGTCCTTGGGTGCTTGTGTATTTTCCAAATTTAAAGAGACAGGGAATCGTGCGGGAGCGTTTGTTCTTTGAATAATTCAACAATAAGTTTTTAAATGGTGGGAAACAAGACGAAAAATGCTTTTAGATTCCAAGTGGAAACGGCAGAAGATAAATCAACCCTTTATGAAATACATCAAGATAATTTAAAATAATGGCCAAGAAAAAATAAATGAAAGCAGATGTGATAGCGATTGTGTGAGGAGACTGCTCTAATTTAGGTGCTAAGAAGTAGGAGAAGGCGCCAGCCTGCAGTGAGCCACAGGAAAGGATTTCAGGAACCAAAGAGGCCCAGAGGCACAAAAGAGCAGGACTGGTTGAGGTTCTGTAGAAAAGCTTGAGGGCCTAGAGCCAGCCATGGGGAAATGGCAGGTGTGGTCAGGGAGGTAAGCAGAGGCCGGATCACGCAGGATCTCCAGTCCTCAGAAAGATTTAAGTGTGATGGGAAAACTTTGGAGTCATTTGGTCAATATGGGGACTTAATGTAAGCTATATTTGAAAAAAAAATAGTTTTAATAATTGTTTGAAGAACAGACTAATGGAGCAAAAGCTGAGAGTCCAGTTAGAATGCCATTTCTGTAGTACAAGAAAGAGATGCCTGTGTCATGGAATAGGATGGTAGTAGTGAAGACCTGAAATATATACCCGAAATATGTACCAGTTCACGTGAAAATTGTTTGTAAAGTATCTACTGTGCCATGAATTTTTGCAGGCTCTTGGGTTTCTTGCCTTGGAGAAATTTAGATTCTACTGAGGTGAGTACATGTTAGAAGTAGAGATGACAGGACACCGTCAGGCTTCTGGAATTTCTTCCCTTTTGCTACTAGGCTTTCCCAACTTTGCACTTACTAGTGAACTGTATTCACTGAGCATTCTCTGAAATACAAAGTACCACTAGAGGGTCCTCCTGTAATAGGTAAATACTGGTTTCTTTAAAGGTACTGTTCATTGTAGAAAAGTTACACACCTCTTCAGTTTGCTCTCTTAATACCCAGTACTCACCTAGTAACAGGGCTTAAATTCTCAGTGTACATTTGTTGAATGAATGAATGACTCATGGTAGCTCCTAAACAAAACAAAACAAAACAAAACAAAACACCAGCAATTAAATATGAAGCCCAAGACTTTCATATGGGTTTTCACACAATAAAAGAATTAGATTGTTTGCATATCCTAATGATAATAATAGGGTTATTTGATATTTATTATTTACCGTGTGCTAAGTGTTTTCTTGAATATTTTCTCTTTTAACATTTATATCAGGCTTGCAAGATGGGTTCTGTTTTCCCATCTTTGTGAAATTGCAACTTGAAGTAGTTTATCAGGGTCACAGCAATGGAGATTCAAACTTGGGTCACCTGAGGTCTTCACTGCATTGAAAGTTTATTCTGAATTATCTAAGAGTGAATTACAAAGGCTATTATCACAGCCAACATTTTTATGACACGACTACATTCCTTTGTTCTGTTTTGTTTTTATTGTTTTCCCTTTTAAGAATATAAGAATTGTTTTGTTTACTGCTGTATCCCTAGTACAGTGCAGTCACTATAAGTGGTTAATAAATATTTGGTAAATGAATGAATGAGTGACACCACTTACTCGTTCTCTTGGGCTAGGAGTAAAATACTACTACTATCTTTTGGGAAAACCCTACAATCAATTTTTTAGTTATCCAACAACAGTGGAGTCTAGACCAGATTGTTCACTTTTGAAAAGTACCTTGCCCTGCATACTTTTATATATAATATTCACTTGTGCAAATGGTCAGCTGCCTTTACTATTAAAATAATGAATTTTTATAATTCATGCTTGTAAGGGATATTAATTTTTGTTCATGCAAAGAAAAACTATAGGCATTTTCTCTGTCTCTATATGAAGTCTGTTGTTTGTGTCAGAGAAGAGTAGTTTTTGCTCTTTTGACTATATTTGTATCTTATTAAAACTTACATCACATGGCTATGTACAGTATAATTTAGCAGTTAAATTTTTAGACTTTTGTATCAGATGTGATTCAAATTCCAGTTCTACCACTATCTCTGTAACCTTGGGGAAGTTTGTTCACTCTCTCAGCAAACATTTACTTAGTGTCTACTGTGTGGCATGCTTTTCTAGGAGCTAGGGAAATAGCAAATAAACAACAACCCCTGTCTTCATCTTGCTTGCATTCTAGAAGGAAGAGAGACAATTTTTTTTTTTTTTAATTTTTTTTTCAACATTTATTTATTTTTGGGACAGAGAGAGACAGAGCATGAATGGGGGAGGGGCAGAGAGAGAGGGAGACACAGAATCGGAAACAGGCTCCAGGCTCTGAGCCATCAGCCCAGAGCCTGACGCGGGGCTCGAACTCACGGACCGCGAGATCGTGACCTGGCTGAAGTCGGACGCTTAACCGACTGCGCCACCCAGGCGCCCCGAGAGACAATTTTTAATGCCACAGAAAAATCAAGTAGAGAAGGGAGGAATACATAGAGGAAGTGCAGGAGGAAAGTTTGTTTGCAATTTATATAGATTGTTCCAGCAAGAATTCATGTAGATATCTCTGGAAAAGAAACCTAGAAAGGAGAAAAATGAGTCATGAAGCTATCTGGAGGTAAAACATGCCAGACAGTGAGAACAGGAAGTGCATAGGCTCTGATGTGGGAGTATGCATGATGTGTTAAAGGAGCACCAAGGAGACTGGAAAGGATTTCCATCAGGGACCCGCATAAAGTGGGGTTTTCTGCTGATTCTGTATGAGGAGTTACAAATAAACACAATTCCCAGAGCTTCACTTGAGTTAATGCACAGTGTGTAAAAGTGCACCAGCAGATGTTTGGCCCAATCATTTGGTGTTTTATGAGACCAAGTTGTTTCTGAAGATCCTCAGGGTAGCTATTTTAGTAGATTTCTCTTACTAGGTGATGTTATGGCCTGGTCAGAGTCCTGAAAGTTTCTTCTCTGTCTGCCTAAAAACAATTAGAGAAGAAACATTTAATTCTCTAAAGTAAAAAGGAAAGATACTGAAAATAACTGTATTTTATGGATATAAATTACAAGTGTTATGGATTGAATCGGGACCCCCTCCTCCAAATTCATATGTTAGAATCCTAACCCCCCATTGTGACTATATTTGAAGATAGGGCCTTTAAGGAGATGAGATTAAATGAGGTCAGTAAGGGTGGAGCCCTAATCCAACAGGAAGAGGAAGAGACATTAAGAGGGCACACAGAGAAAATCTGTATGAGGACACAGAATGCAGCCATCTGCAAGCCAAGGATAGAAGTTTCCCCAGGAACTAACTCTGCCATCACCTCCATGCTCCAGCTTCCAGAACTGTGAGAAGATAATTTCTGTTGTTTCAGCCACTCACTCAGTCTCTGATATTTTGTTATGACAGCCAGAGTAGACTAATGCAATGGGCTTTGCAGACAGGACTGCCAGAGTTCAAGTCCTGGCTCCACTTCTTACTAGTTTTGTTAACTTGGACTTCAACGCTTTGTACTTAGGTGCCTTATCTGTAATAAGGATAAGTATAATGCCTATTTGATGGAGTACTATGAAAGTAACATGAGTTGATACAATAATGCCTAGCAAATAGCAGCACTTAACCCAGTCATTTATTTGACTGTTTATTGAGCACTTCCTATCTACCAGGTTTTATTCTAGACCCTACAGTTATGATACTGAATGCAACAAAATTCCTGCCACATGGAGCTTATGTTTAAGAGAGGGTAGATCCATAGTAAACCAAGCGTATATATGGTATATATATATAAACATAAATAAGTGAGATCAAGTGGCAGTAAACACAATAGAGAAAAGCAAAGCATGGAAGAGAAAGTGAAGAAGATGGATGGTGTGGTGGAGAGAAATGCTATTTTAGATTGGGTGATTAGGGAAGTCTTCTCTAGCAAGACAAAATTTGAACAGAAACTTGGAGAAAGCCAGTCGTACAACTAAGTGGAGGAAGAGTGTTTTAGGCCAAGTAAAGAGCAGGCACCAATCTGGAATATGCTAGGTGTGTTGAAAGCACAGAAGAATGATCCAGGTGGGACTAGTGAAAGATAAGATTTGAGAGGTGGCCTGGGGTAACTTTATATAGGACTTTGTAGGCCATACTGCTAGGGCCATCATCCCAGGGACATGGGATTGAGCCTGCACAAGGCTCTGCACTGCACATGGAACCTGCTTAAGATTCTTTCTCTCTCTCCTCCTGCCCCTCCCCTGTTCACACACTCTGTCTTTAAAAATAAAGATTTTGTGCGGGGTGTGATATGTGATTTATGATTTATGTGATATGTGATTTATGACTCTGGCTTCTGTGTGGAGAAGAGACTATTAGAAGGGGAGAATGGAAGCAGGAAGACATGATAGGAAGCTAATAAAATAACTTCAGGTAATGGCAACTTGAAGAGATCAGATAGTTTCTCTAGCAAACAACAATGATAAACAGTGGCCAGATCATTAAAAAACAACTGCTGGAAGATTTGGGAAGATGACGAAAGGTAGTTGAGAAGACTTTACTATAGGAGGTTTCTACTGATGGATAAGAACGGGGAGTTAGTGGCTTTCTTGTTTTCTTTTGTGCTCCAAGCCCCCCTAGATCTGGCAGTGGAAAGCTGCATCCTTACCACATCAAGGTGGTGATGACAAAGTTCAGAGATCAGAGCAGATGGAAATTTAAAGAGTATATTGTAGAAGCAGGACAGAAACGGCTGAGATCTAAGCTCCAAGCTCTGCCACAATCCCTGGGTGACTTCTAAGTTTAGAGGTCACATGCAGAATCCAGCAAAATTGCTGGCAAAACTAGGGCATGGTAAGCCTTTGAAAGAGAGCTTCTGACAAGATTTGCAAATTTACTGCCCCTTTGAAAGAGTGTATTTCCCAGAGTGCACACAACTTGGGTGGCAAAAATCAGGAGCCTGCTTGAATTCATGAATTCTAAAGGCAGAACTCAGGGCTAGCAAGTGGGAATTTAGGCTGGGGAGCCCTGGAAACATAGGGTGAACCCCACAGTCTGTGAAATCTACCCAAATCTTTGTCTGACTGCTACACTGCACAGGTTCAGGGATACCCTCAGGGGGCAGGATAGCAAATCAGCAATTGAGCAGAGACATCAGCTGCTTCACACTGAAGGGAGATAGATTTCACAGTTGGGAGTCCAGAGGAGTTAATTTCAACCATAACAAAACCTTTAGAAAAACAAAATAGATTCACTACAACAAATTCCCTGCAATTCTGCTTTTTAACCCAAACTCACTAGATGTGCAAAGAAACGGGAAAGTGTGATTCCTACTTAGGAAACTGATTCCAAGTGAGCACCAATGTTGGATTTAAGTAGCTATGTTCAAAGAATTAAAAGTGTAACCAAAGGGAAAAAGAATGACTTAATAGGAGCTGATCCTTGTTGAACTCAGGTGTTGGATTTAAGTGACTGTTATAAGATTATTCAAAGAACTAGAAGAAAATATAAGAATAATCTCTAAGAATTAAAGGAAAATATAGCATTAAGGAATGTTTAATTATATGACCTACCTCATAAATTTTTAACTGGAGAAGTACACACATATTGACACAATTATATTAATGTCATATGTTGCTGCAAAACAAGTGACTTAAAACTACACCATCTCACACAGTTTCTGTGGGCCAGGAATTCTAGGAGATTAACTGAGTGGATCTGATTTGGGGTCGCATGAGGTTATACTCAAGATGTTGTCTGGGCCATAGTTGCTGAAGGCTTGATTGAGGCTGGTGGATTTGCCTCCATGTTGTTTCCCTCACACTGGTGGCTAGTTGTTGCTGCCTGTTGGCATAAGGCCTCATTTCTCACCACACGCATACGAACTTTGGCATTTGCACCATGCCCTTGATTTTGTCTGTGCTCAGACATGACTATGGAGTTGTCATGGCCACAGATCTTGTCTGATATTGGTGTACTGGGACACTTGTCACATTCAGTAGAGAAGACTGTGACTTGTATGTCAGTGCCAGGCACTTATGAGCTGACATCTGTGACAGCTTTTTTTTTTTCTTTTTCAGAAGTAAAATTTTACCTGTTTTGCAGAGCTGTAGTAAAGATTAAAGATGATATACTATAGCACCCAACGTAGAACTGGAAATTCAGCCTGGGTACAATATTGTGGCTAATAAATGATAATGGTGGTAGTGGTGATGATACTGTATAGTGGTGATTGTGTAATTAAGTCTTTCCTTAAAAGAAGTAAACTGTCAGGAACTTCTAGAAATGTGAATGTCCCCTATAACAACCTGTATTCTCTGCCATATTAACAAATGTCACACTATTGTCATTGTCCACTGGCTTGTCTGTAGTTGCAACTACATTATTAGCTAGGTATAAACCAAGAACAGTGTTTGCTTTCTTCACTGTTCTACTCAGCAACTTGAACAGTTTCTGGGATACAGATGAGTGAAGTAATTGATGCTTAAAGACTGAATGAAGGGGCGCCTGGGTGGCGCAGTCGGTTAAGCGTCCGACTTCAGCCAGGTCACGATCTCGCACTCCGTGAGTTCGAGCCCCGTGTCGGGCCCTGGGCTGATGGCTCAGAGCCTGGAGCCTGTTTCCGATTCTGTGTCTCCCTCTCTCTCTGCCCCTCCCCCGTTCATGCTCTGTCTCTCTCTGTCCCAAAAATAAATAAACGTTGAAAAAAAAAAATTAAAAAAAAAAAAGACTGAATGAAGTGAAGCATAGATCTATAATGAGTGTTACTGAAGGTACCCCTTGAAATGTGGTAATGAACTAGACATCTATTATCTCTGGTATGATCTCTGTGTATATACTATGTTTATTTTTGTTTTTATGTATGATTTGGTCCAAGCATCTTAATTTGAGGAGGTAGAAGTCAGTAACTGTTTTTTCCCTATGTGAAAATATTGTACTTCATTCAATACATTGCAAATTACAATAAGATACCCTGAGAATTTGAAGGTAAAATCAAGACAGGCATCACATCAGATTAAAATTTTTAAAAGTCATTACATATATAGGTGAGGTTAACCATCTGCAGGAAAAAGCACTAGCTTTTTAATGCTTTGCTGACTCAGGACAAAGGGGTTTCCTATGTCTCATCTCAAGAGATAAGATTTTGTTATGCCCCTTTCAAGGGAACGAGGCTGTGTCATTGGGAAGTAATAACTGAATGTATAAATCTGTAACATTTGCAAATGAACCATCTCTTGGTCTTTGAAAATTTATTGGTTTTCACAAAGTCTAGAAAATTCTTCCAAAAACACAAGAAGGAAATGATATTCTGAGTTAGAGTAGCCAAAATATTTTACGAAGTAGAAATAGATCTAGATTACAGAGACAGCTCAACCAGTTATCAAGCTTAATTAAAATTTTCTTTAAGAATGTATGTCTTTATTTGTTCTAATTGTAATTTTAAAATTAAGAGACTGCGTCCTAGCAAATGAATGATATGGGTTATATTATACAATATAGATTACCTATATATAGATATATAAATATATTTATTTAGATATATTTAAATATATTTATAAATATATTTATCAATGTGTATTAATGCATATTTTCATTTCTTGTAAGTTTGTTTAGAATCTGTTGGGGAAAACCTATTCAGCTCACAGGAGATCCAAGCTGTCCTTGGTGACTGCCAAAGCCCAGGGCTGTTCTAAGACCCTGCCTGAACCTCCAGGGCTTCTCTTGACTCTCTGCTTCCAGGTTCTTGAGGCCATATGCTGCTTCTCCTGTTTCTTATTATTGTCACTGAAACGATCCTTACCAGGATTGGATGCTGAGAATTGGTTCCTTTTGGCGAGCATCTGTGTAATTAATTTACTATCATTTTAATTGAACAACGCAGAACGTGTATGGCTATGATGGGTTTTTATTTTGTTGAGCTTTCTCTTAAATTATTTTTATTGCATCTTAATAGATTACATTTCTTCTTGGCCATCCTAAGTAGTTTTTGTTGGTGGTGGTGATGGTGGTTATTGTGGTGTATTGACGTTGTGTTCACATTTAATTTAAAACATATGAAGCCAGAAAATGTGTTTGAAATAGAAAATGAGAGAACAGAAATAATTAGTGTCATCTGTTTTACTCTGTTGTATTCAACTTTTATTCATTCACTTTCCTTATGTATTTCCCTGAACTCTGTTTTCCCTTTTTCAGTTTTTCTGGATCTTTTTAGGAGACCTCAAGTGTGGAAATAATATGACACCACAAGATAGTGGCAAGTGTCAGCCCTGTCCCTGGGTTGCTACTGCAATTATAAGTAAGGGAGAGCAACAAAGCAAGCAAATCTGGGAACCCAGGGTGATTTGTCATCGTACTTTGCTTATTTGATATATAGAAGGTGCTTTCAGATTGTTCCTTTTAGATGAGACCATTTAGAACTGAATTTATATTCTAGTTTTTAATACATCCTCCCCAAGTTTTGAGCCCCCATCCCCCATATCTTTCCATAATTAACATGTTCAGTGCAACAAAGTTCATGAAGATATCTCTCATTATTACATTTCCCCCTTTTTTTTCCCCTCGTTCCATTTAAATTATGCTTATGTTTAGCTGGTCAGAATAAATTTGAGTGCCTTCTATATGTTTAGATATTCATCTTATGTTGTTTATATAAATTTTGTCAAATCATTAACCTTTCACTGGAAGCTTGCAGTTAATAGTAACCTATCTTTTTGGTTTATCATGATTTAGATTCTTTGCCTGGTTTACAAAAAAAACACCCCCCCCCCCCCCCACACACACACACAAGACCCAAACTCTGCTTGCCTACATGGCTTCATAACTGCTAGGGTCTGCCTTTATTTTTGTTTTATAACTTCATCACCTCAGTGGTTAAAGGGCTTCTCTATAAATGGCATTAACATTCTTCCTGTTACTCAGGCTCATAATCTGTCGTCTCTTCTCCCTCAATTTCTCTTGCATCTGCTGCTTCCCATTCCCGTAGCAAATAGTTTAATTTCCTCCTTTTTAAGTCTTTCAGCAGAATTTTAGCAATAACTTTGAGCTGTTATTCTTGCCTTCAGACTCTATATTTCAGTTGCCTTTCCATTCATACTGCTTTCCAATTATCTTCCAGAATCATACTTCTGGTCCTGTCCTTCATCTGTTCAAAAGTCATCAGTAGGTGTATATTTCCTGCAAAATAAAGTCCTTCAACTTCTGGCCTTATCGCCTGTCTCCTCTTCAGTTGGAACCTCACTGTTAATGTAAGCAAATAGGAGGTAGCATGGAAAGAGTATAGGTTTTGTGGTCATCACATTTAGTTTTGGATCCTGGCTCTGATACTTTACTGCTGCGCTGTATCATTTTGTGCAAGTTGGTTCAGCTTTTGAGCCTTAGTTTTCCCATATGAAAAATGGGAATCATAGTTCCTGCCTATAGGGGCTGTGTAAAAGTAATTAAGATATATGTTAAAACCTACCACGTGAGTAGGCATTTAATAAATATTATTAATCTTCCCTATATTCTACTCCCCTCAGATAGAGGCAGACTGGACTCAGAGTCAGAAGACCTGGATAATCCATCTCTAAGTCTGATTAGCTGTGTGTCTTGAACAGACAGTTAACTGTAGGCCTTAGTTTCCTCATATAAGAAGTAACACCTGAAGTGTTCCTCAGTGGCTGAGGTGGAAAATAGCTGCCCTCCAATCTCATGTGGCTTATACAAATGTCTTACATGACCAATAAGTGTTTGTTGGTTTTTTTCCAGCCAACATTTCAAAATTGACAGATTTAACATATACACATGCACACAAACACCATAAATCTGGGATTGTAGTTTCTCTTGAAAAAAAAAAAAATCAGATCTGGCTATTTTGTTCCACATCTCTGTGTGGCAGAAAGCTCCCTTTATATCTTCAAGTGTTATCTTCATCCCCTAGCAAGCATCTCCATCTGAAATAATTTCTCCTCCAGCCCCCCCGCCAAAGTACTAGAGATTATGACTCTTGGTTTGTGCCCTTCAGTCAGTTTTCTTGTATCCCCTGAAAGTGAATTTAGGAGTTTGTTTCTGAACAAGCAAAAATAGTTATGGATCACTTGACTAAAAGTTATCTAGGGTGGCTCCTAGTTCTCAAATCCTAGGGAATGTAATGATTTAAAAGTTTTATCTACAGACCTTATTAGTCCCTGCTGTTAAATCCCTGGTCATGTTGAGGGTGTGAGTCAACCTGAATCTTGAGATAGAAAAACATATGACCAGTCATTATTGGGTCATCCAAGTTAATAAATGATTGAACTCCCTACATGATCTGACTCCACATCAACTTTAATTATGAAGATGGCTGAAATAATTTGATGTCAGTTCTCAGTTTTTTGTTTTTTTTTTTAATTTTATTTTTTTTAGTTCTCAGTTTCAAGGTATGTTTTCAATCAAAGTTGAAGGGAGGGAGTAGAAAGGAGTGGTATAGTATTACCAGTACTTCTCTTGGGGTTCTCTCTCTGCTCGTATACCTTGTACTTCTGCTGCCTTGTTCCCTTAGTGTGCCATGTATTTTTCCTCTCCCTCATTTTGTTCGTGCAATCCTCTGCCCCACCTCAAATATTTAGTAACAATACATTTATTTCTCATCTTTTTTTCAAAGCCCAGATCAAATAATACTACATTAATAACAAAACTAATTATTTGTATATTTTATTTCTACCTTTATTAGAGCACTTAGCATGTTGTGTTAGAATGACTTGCTTCTTTCGACCTTACTAGTATATGAGTTCTGGTCTCTAGCATATGGTTAGCACCACAGAGTTGGTCCTCATTGTCTATGTGTTAAATTTAATATAGCTAAGGATAGAGTATAGGAACATTCCAGTAGGTAGAGCAGTGTAAGCAAAAGGGTAAATATGGAAAACTATAAAACACATTTGGAGACAGGAACAGAGAGCAGAGCATTCATAACATTTTTAAATAGCTAAGAGTAAAGTCTGAAAAAAATATCGCAGCCAGTTTCTGGAGACTAGTCTGCTAAACTGTTTGGAATCATTCTTCCATGGGGCAACAATCACCTTTGTGATAGTCTAGAGTTGAGGGTTGGCCTGGGACAAGATGATAGCAGTGGAAATGCAAAGGAAGTGATGATTTTTAAAAGAATTCGTGCAGAGAAAATTGGTAGTTCTTGGTGACCGATATTTATATGAGTTTAGGGAAATGGAGGAATCAAAGATAATTCAAAGAATTCTTTGGGGGAAATAATGCATTTAGTTTTAGATATATTGTATTTAAGGTTACCCAAATGGAGATTTTAAGATTTCACATTCATTGCTCCTCAACCATTTACCTACCGCTTCATATTTTTAGAATCAGTTTACATGTTTTATTTGGATAGTACGAATTATCACTTCTCTAGGCTATAAGGACCAAATGTGATTGGAATGAATTTAACCCTACTGATAGTTGAAAAGTGAAAGAAAGGACTAAGCAATCCTTGAGCATCTTGTCTCTCCCCTATACAAATTCAGTATTCAAAATTTGCTGTAGTCATTATTGGAATTAAGATAAGAAAAGTCAGTAGTCTCTACACTTTACAACTTCTGGGTGTCTGATTGTGTTCTACTTTTTACAAATATTATTTAAGATTTTATTAGTATAACATGGTACTAGGTATTGTGCTTGAATACAAAAGTGAACTGGGCATAATCTTTGCCTTTAAAAATTCACATTCCAATAAGAAAGATAAAAGATATTGGTAATTATAGTATAAAACAAAATGGAAAGATGAATGGAGTTTTCCTTTCTAAGCAGAATTTTACTCTAGTTTCTTCTCATTTAGTCTGAAAATTATACTTTCTAGACTGTGTGATCTGTGAAAGTCCTATGTTCTAAGCATTGCCCAAGAAAATGCTTAATTTACCATTTATCAATCTATCTAAAGTGTATTTTGAGAGAGAGAGAGCATGCACACACGCATGTGAGCACACACATGCACAAGTCTGGGAGGGGCAGAGAGAGAGAGAGAGGGAGAGAGAACATCCCAAGCAGGCTCCATGCTATCAGCACAGAGCCCAATACGGGGCTCAATCTCACAAACCATGAAATCATGACCTGAGCGGAACAAAAATCAAGAGTCAGAGGCTTAACCAACTGAGCCACCCAGGTGCTCCTTTCTATATCTATCTATCTGTCTGTCTGTGTATCTATCTATCTATCTATCTATTTTTATTATTTAATTTCCAGCTATGTGACAGTGCTTTTATCCAAAACTGGTTGATTTCATTTTCCAAATAAGTTTTTCATCATTCTTTGTATTTGAAATTTAAAATGTCCAGCTGTGTGTGTTTCAGTTGTTGTATTGCTTCCACAAGTTTTTATCATTCTCCACAATAAAATTCTAGTTTTCCCTCCTGGCATGTTAAGCTGTTCCTCATTTATTGTTTTATTCTTCTCTGTGTGTTTCTTAAGAATGTTTATGCCATCTTAGTGAGGTAATGTATCATGACAACTATTTTTTTTATTTTAAAACTGACTATTTTTAGAGTATTCAGAATTTCATTACAGCTGGCTCTTTGTCAACGATTATTTCTCAAAGATTATTATTCTTAATTGACTGCTCTTTGCATCTGTTGAGTATGAAGCCATTGTCTAAACATAGTGAATCTGTCCTTTTGTCTACAACACCTGCTTTTATAAACCTTTAATACTGCTTAATACTTTATAGTATTTTCTACCAAAGACAGATTTGGAAGTATAATTCCATTATTAAATTATCTGGAAATAATTATTGTTTTTTAGGAGGAGGGTCATTTTTAATCTGGCAAACTTAAACTTGTATAAAATATTTCTACTTCTGTTCTTTTCTTTTTATTTTTTTTTAATCT
This sequence comes from Puma concolor, assembly GCF_028749965.1. Lineage (NCBI taxonomy): Eukaryota > Metazoa > Chordata > Mammalia > Carnivora > Felidae > Puma > Puma concolor. The sequence continues at coordinate 37,168,968 of NC_141673.1, read as the reverse complement.
TTATTTTTGAAAGAGAGAGACAGAGTGTGAGTGGAGGAGGGGCACAAAGAGAGGGAGACACGGAATCCGAAGCCAGCTCTAGGCTCTGAGCTGTCAGCACAGAGCCTGACGTGGGGCTTGAACTCACAAACCATGAGATCATGACCTGAGCTGAAGGTGGACGTCCAAACGACTGCACCACCACGCCTCATTTGTTCTTTTTCTTTAAAAAAAATTTTTTTTAATGTTTATTGATTTTTGAGAGACGGAGCATGAGTGGGGGAGGGGCAGAGAGAGAGAGACAGAATCTGAAGCAGGCTCCAGGCTCTGAGCTGTCAGCACAGAGCCTGACGTGGGGCTTGAACTCATGAACCGTGAGATCATGACCTGAGCCAAAGTCAGCGCTTAACCGGCTGAGCCACCCAGGCGCCCCTGTTTGTTCTTTTCAATCTTCCTTCTCCCACCTTTCACTTAGTATGTGTATTTGACTTAAGTTTACTTTTTATTTATTTATTTATTTATTTTTTTTTATCTATCAACTTTATATTTTATTTTACTTTTTCTTTTTCAAGTTTTAATTTAAAAAAAATTTCCCCTTTCTTAAATTTAAATTTTAGTTAACATATAGTGCAATATTGGATTCAAGAGTAGAATTCAGTGATTCATCATTTACATCCAACACCCAGTGCTCATCCCAACAAGTGCACTCCTTAGCACCCATCACCCATTTAGCCCACCTCCCACCCATCTCTCTCTGTCACCTCATAGTTTCTTCTGTATCATTAAGAGTCCCTTGTGGGTTGTTTCTCTCTCTTCTCTTCTGCCCCCCTTCCCATATGTTCATCTGTTTTGTTTCTTAAATTACACATATGAGTGAAATCATAGATATTTGTCTTTCTCTGATTGACTTATTTCACAGCTCTATCCACGTCTTTACAAATATATTACAAATGGCAAGTTTCATTCTTTTTTAGGGCTGAGTAATATTCTATTGTGTGTGTGTGTGTGTGTGTGTGTGTGTGTGTGTATATATATATATATACACACACACACACACACATAGAGAGAGAGAGAGGAATACACACACACACACACACACACACCCCACATGTTCTTTATCCATGCATCAATTGATGGACATTTGGGCTCTCTCCATAATTTGGCAATTGTTGATAATGCTACTATAAACATTGGGGAGCATGTACCCCCTTTGAATCAGTATTTTTGGATCCTTTGGGTAAATACATAGTAGTGCGATAGCTGGATCATAAGGTAGTTCAATTTTTGGTTTCTTGAGGAAGCTCCATACTATTCTCCAGAGTGGCTGTATAGTTTGCATTCCCACCAGCAGTGTAAGAGGGCTCTTCTTTCTCTACACCCTCTACAGATCTGTTGTTTCCTGTGTTAAGTTTAGCCATTCTGACAGGTATGACGTGGTATCTCTTCATGGTTTTGGTTTGTGTTTCCCTGATGATGAGGGATGTTGAGCATTTCTTCACGTGTCTGTTAGCCATCTGGGTGTCTTCTTTGGAAAAGTGTCTATTCATGTCTTCACTGGGTTATTTGTGTTTCGAGTGTTGAGCTTATTAAGTTCTATATAGATTTTGGATACTAACCCTTTATCAAATATGTTGTTTGCAATATCTTCTCCCATTCTATAGGCTGCCTTTTGGTTTTGTTGATTGTTTCCTTTGCTGTGAAGAAGCTTTTTATCTTGATGAGGTCCCAATAGTTCATGTTTGCTTTTATTTCTCTTGCCTTTGATGACATTGTCTAGTAAGAAGTTGCTATAGCCAAGACCAAAGAGGTTTCTGCCTGTGCATTCCTCAAAGATTTTGATGGCTTCCTGTCTCCATTTAGGTCTTTCATTGACTTATTTATTTTGGTATGGTGTAAGAAAGTGGTCCAGTTTCATTCTTCTGCATATCACCGTCCAGTTTTCCCAACACCATTTGTTGAAAAACTCTTTTTTCCACTGGATAGTCTTTCTTGCTTTGTCAAAGATTGGTTGACCATATAGTTGTGGGTCCATTTCTGGGTTTTCTATTCTGTTCCGTTGATATGTGTGTCACTTTTTTGTGTGTGCCAGTGCCATACTGTCTTGATGACTACAGTTTTCTAATATAGCTTATAAAATATGTGGTTCAGGGGCGCCTGGGTGGCGCAGTCGGTTAAGCGTCCGACTTCAGCCAGGTCACGATCTCGCGGTCCGTGAGTTCGAGCCCCGCGTCGGGCTCTGGGCTGATGGCTCGGAGCCTGGAGCCTGTTTCCGATTCTGTGTCTCCCTCTCTCTCTGCCCCTCCCCCGTTCATGCTCTGTCTCTCTCTGTCCCAAAAATAAATAAACGTTGAAAAAAAAAATTAAAAAAAAAAAAATATGTGGTTCATTCTTCTCCTGGATCAGGTTGTTGTATCACTTGAGGTGTCTCAGGGATTCTGCAAACAAGTAACAATCTTGCCTTTTTTATTAGAGATTTAAATTTAGACTGTGCAAATTTATTTAAAACCATTTATTATTATTAACATATATTTTTCCAAATGGAATAGACTAATCTATATGTTTTGGTACCTTAAATTATTTACTTGTTTTGTTTAGATGGGAATTATCTAAAAAAGCCAGCCTAGTAACTTAGACCATCAACACTGAGGATCTGTTAAATAATAAAAATACTGGAAAGGAAAGGGTTATTTTTCAAAGTTAGATTAACTTTAAAAATATAAATTTCATGTTAAGAATTAATAGCTCTCTCCTAATGGGGGAAAAAAAGAATAATCCTAGGTTATTTTGGTAGTCACTACTTAGTTTTCATGTTTTGAATATTTAAAATGATCTCTAGAAGCAGACGAAAAATACTTGGTTGAATTACATGTTATAATATTTACATTTGGGAATATAAAGGTTAAAAAAATAGTAAAATGAATGATTCTTAATCTTTTGGGTCGCAAGTCCCATTAAAAGATTGAATTAAATGAATGCTATAGAACCCCTTCCTCAAAAAAATAGGGTATCTATGCTCATAATTAGACGCAAAGCTATGTACAGCTTTAGGTGATTCACAGGCTTCTTTAGCTCTTAGATCTCAGGGTAAGAACCACTGGTTGAAAGTGTTAATAGTATTACAAACTTCTTTGAATTCTTTTTCATTTAGACCAACACTTGGGCTCATTCTTCACTTTTTCTGGTAACTTTTTGTTCCTTATTATTAGCGATTTATATGTTTTCCAACATTAATTTAACTAGTCTTCATTGCATAGTCTGTCTTTATTCCTTTTTAGAAAAAGTTATTTTTGTCCTTTTTAAAGAAGTTTTTATATAAATTCCAGTTTATTAGCATGCAGTATAATATTAATTTCAGGTATGCAATATGGTGATTCAACACTTACATTGGACATCATCCATTGCTTGTCACAAGTGCACCCCTTAACCCCCATCACCTATTTCCCCCATTCCCTCCCACCTCCCCTCTGGTAACCATCAGTTTGTTCTCTATAGTTAACAGTCTATTTCTTTAAAAAAACAGGAAGAAAAAAAAGTCTGTTGTTGGTTTGCCTCTCTCTCTCTTTTTTCCCCCTTTGTTCATTTGTTTCTTAATTTCCATGTATGAGTGAAATCATATGGTATTTGTCTTCTCTGACTGACTTATTTCGCTTAGCCTAATATTTCTAGCCCTATTCATATTGTTTCAAATGGCAAGATATTCTTTTTTAGGGCTCATATTCCATCGTACGTATACACTACATCTTTTTTTAATCCATTCATCAGTCGATGGACACTTGGGCTGTTTCCATAATTTAGCAATTGTAGATAATATCAAGTGTTGGAAATAGTCCTTCCTCTTGTTAGGGGATGCTCCATTTCAGATTCCGCTCTAGATGATCTCTAATCAGCTCTAGATAGCTCTAGTGTCTCTAGGCAGCACCAATGACAGTTACTGAGGCTCAATTCTTCCCTCTTGTTATTGAAAACAAAATAGTGAATTTAAAATTTAGGTGGACATTTTATTTGTTTATGCTCTGTTTGCAGCCACCTTGAAGAATGATCCCTAAAGAATAATTGATTTGATTTGATTAATTATAAACACAAAAGTTAAGTAAAGAACAAGATCTGCCTGAGGTATGGTAGGAACTAGATAAATGAAAGTGTATGCTTAATGCAGGTTCCTTTTGTGTATTCCTTCTACTTGGCAAATGATAATAACTGAGTTAAGAGTAGAATAGACACATTTATTTTGTATTAATGTTGAAGTGTAAGTAATGGAGTTTAGCTAACAATGGCAGATGAAATTAAGCTGAAGTTAATGAAATGCATAATGGAAAAAAAGTATAATTTTAAGAGAGAGGTGTGACTTAATTTTACCCTTTTAAGATGTGCTATTAGTTATTAATTATGCTTATAATTACAGTGTACTTGGGACAAAAGCTTTTTGTGTGTCCTGCCTCAAATAATAAACTGGAAAGCCTTCTTTATTTTTGAAAGCATGGAAATCTAGGTCCAAGTCAATGTGTAGAAAAGAAATATTGGTCTTCTCAGTAAGAGGTCAATGGTATTGTTAGTTACTAAGATACTAACATTGTTGAGGCACTATGGGCGGTAGAGACTAAAGTGATATTAAGAAGTGACAGTCGAATAGGAAATGAGACATCTGTGGTAGGAACAAGTGACCAGAGTTTGATTTCAAAGCACTTACTGGTCAATTTTTAAAGTATCCTGTACAATTATAACACCAATTTTTAAAGTTTTGCAATTCAGAATTAATTTTGTATATTGGTAATAAAATCATATTTGATTTATTAAATTTAAAATTTATTCTTTAGAAAATCTTCACAAATATTTATTTAATTTACTTTTAAATACTTCTGATTTTAAATGGAGTTTTAAGTGGTTGGATTTCTAGTAATCTATCTCTTGGCTTTGGTTATTTTCTGAAAATAGAGACTTTCAGTAATAGAAAATTAAAACTTAATAAATTTGAAATTCTACATCAGGTGTTTAAGGCATAGTGAAGCTTGTAACCTACCTGTCAAATTTCACATTAAATTCAGTGAGAAATATCGTTAGTATTAGAATTCTCTCCTATACTTTAAAGCTGATGCTACAATAGTGGTAGCCAGTGCTAACCACTGGGGTCCCAACACTGAGTAATTCTTGTTGTCATCCTGCCTAGAATGCAGAACCCAGGGTTGGCTCTTGGACTCCTCTGTTGTGTCTCAAGTTGCAGCTCACTTGTCCCTAGTTGTGCCTTCATTCTAATGATGGAGGTCTTGCACCTAAGTCCCAGACCCAAACCTCCTTTCTCCCAGCAGGCTCCACATTTAGGAACTGGGTATGTGTATTGATCTTTCTTTTGGGTTCTTTCATAGTATCCTATATGGTATTCTGGACCTAAAAACATTTGTGTGTCTTCAACCTTCTATTCTGACAAAACCCTAAGTATACTTAGTTACTTAGTTTAGATTCATGGTTTGGGGGGTGCTTACTGTGTTCTAGGCTCTGTATTAAGTGATATGTATATATGTGTGTGTGTGTGTGTGCATGTATGCACATCTGTGTGTAAATACATCAAATTCTTGTGTACATATTCACGTGTATTTGTATGCATATATGTATGTGTGTATTCTCTAATGACATTATAAAATATGTATTTTCCTCCCATTTTATGGATAAATCAAATCTTAGAGCAGATAAATAAATTACTCATGGCCACACAGGGATAGACAGTCTGATAAACAGAATTTAAACCTAGTTCTTGCTCGTTCATTTATTCATTGAATACTTACTTAAGTACCAAGCAGTATTCTAAGTTCTGAGGAATCAGTAATGAACAAAAACCTGTGTCCTCTTGGATCTTACTTGCTATAAACTTCAGATGGTGTTAAGTGCTATAAAAAAAAAGATCAGAGAGGGTAAGGGTTGAATGTGGTTGCAGTTTTTTTTTAATTTTTTTTAATGTCTATTTTTGAGAGAGAGAGAGAGAGAGAGAGCAGGGGAGGGGCAGAGAGAGAGAGGGAGACACAGAATCTGAAGCAGCTCCAGGCTCTGAGCTGTCAGCACAGAGCCCGACTCGGGGCTGGAACTCACCAACCGCAAGATCATGACCTGAGCTGAAGTTGGACCCTTAACTGAGCCACCCAGGTGCCCCGTGGTTGCAGTTTTAAACAGAGTTATCAGAGAAATTTTCACTGAAATTGTGACATTTGAGCATAGACCTAAAGGGAGTGAGAGTGAGCCATGAAAATACCTGGAGAAGATGGTCTCGGACAGAGTTGAAAACAAGTGCAGAGACCTGAGTAAGCACATCCTATGTGGCGTCTCAGAATTCTCACTGGGGATTTCTGTGCCCCTGGAATCCTCATTGATCATTTGTTGTCCATATGCTTTGTAAATGCTAAGACACATGTCCCATAACTGAATCTCAAAATAGCTTTATTGAGGTTTAGTTATTACCTCACACATAGAAAACACCTTGGAATTGTTGATCTTTTTATCAGGGTTTTTTGCTGTTGTTTTGTTTTTTGTTGTTGTTTTTTAATTTACCACATCAGTTTCTAAATTGCTATATTTTTGTATAATATTTTTATTTGCCTTCAAATTAAACTATGAAAATGGTCTCTTAGAGTTAAAATACGTGGTTAGATTTTCCTATTTTTATATTTAATTTTATTGTTACAAATAACTAGTTAAATGTGAAAATACTTTTGAAATGGTTACATGTACTTTAAAAATTCAGTATGATGTTAATATTGGCACAGTGAGAACATGAATGTCAATTCTTTGTTAATTTTACCTTATTCTTTCTGAGAGTGTGGTTTACATGTTGAATGACATACTGTTTCAATTCATATGCAACCAGAAATTGCCCTGAAGTAGCATACGCAAAAAGTTTCCTAGATGTAATTGGATGATATAAAGTAATTTTTTTAAAAAAACAACAGTATATATTTTATTTCTTCCTTATATAAATGATAGGATTATGGAGATACTCAAACATTCATAAAATTTAAAACATCCTATCTATAATTTTCACAGTTCAGCAAGACAGACTTTAACTTTGGTTTGAAGTCTACTAAACAAGTATAAAAGATTAAAGCCTAAGTCTGTTGTGGAAGTTATAGCCTTACAATATGTAATTAAATTTGCATTGAATATAAGTAAATTTCTATTTTAGGAAACATGTTCAATTGAACTCAGGCAACACTTTTGAGCACTTACTATGCTTATGGCAGTTTTATCGATCAGAAAAAAATCACCTGTGAAGCTATTGCAGTAGCACTGGTGGGAACTAATAGAGTTTGAACCCTGGTGGTGATGATGGGGGATGGGATGGGGAGATTCATTCCACAATGAAAGACATTTTTATATTAAGATTGATGAGTGGCTAGGTATGTGGATCAAGGGCACAGGGAGTATTTAAGATGATGGAAAAACTTCAGCACTGAGTGAGCAAGGACGTTATTAAACAAGACATTATTTAAAGAGCATGAGAATGTTCAGTTCAGTTTTGAGCCTTTTGAATTGGAGGCATCTGTAGGATATTCATGTACAAATGAATATAAGACATTTCCATGTCCTTTGAAGATGATTATTAAGAGGGCACTGTTGATTTTTTCTTGACATTCTGGACCATGGGACAGGTCTAGGCTATGTAATAGCAATAGTGACCTTTGTCCTAACTCCTATAACACAGTTAAACCTCAAAATTTAGCACATAATTATATTCTATCTTGTATCACATTCTAAATGTTCTAAATTGCTGTTGTCTCACCTTATGATTATAGTCATTAGGGCTCAGATGAGATTCTATTCTAACAGGCTCAGCAGTGCTACTGAAGTCCTCCCACTGGCCTCAGTGATCACTGCCACCACAGAATCTTAGAATTTGTTTCTCCTAGTATAGCTGGTGATACTGCAATAGTGTATTAAAGTGTTGCTTTCTTTCTTTCATTCATTCATTCATTCATTCATCCATTCATCCCCTCTTTACTGAGTGCCTTCCGTGTACAAGGTGTTGTTGCTTTCCAAGGTGTTGCTTTACAGCTGAGTGCTGGCATAGCATGGCATGAAGGAGTTGGGTTGCTTTGTTTTTAGAAATATAGGGGCGCCTGGGTGGTGCAGTCGGTTAAGCGTCCGACTTCAGCCAGGTCACGATCTCGCGGTCCGTGAGTTCGAGCCCCGCGTCGGGCTCTGGGCTGATGGCTCAGAGCCTGGAGCCTGTTTCCGATTCTGTGTCTCCCTCTCTCTCTGCCCCTCCCCTGTTCATGCTCTGTCTCTCTCTGTCCCAAATAAATAAATAAACGTTGAAAAAAAAAAAAAAAGAAATAGATACTACAACAAGATCTCATTATAAAACCTCATTATTTCCTTTTCAGAGACTTATCAGTTGTTCTATGTGTAAAAGTTACTTTTTAAATTTTTCGAAACCTTAAAATAATTTCCAGTAGAGGGAGGTGTTGAGGGAAGTAAAGTGAAAGAATTAAGAACATAGCAAAGTGAATATGAACCATCTTCAGATATTACCATGCATGGTATGCATCTCTACCAGAGGGAGTTCTGGCTAGACCTGATTCTGACCGTCAGATTTGCCGAGCGGTTTTAACTGCTGTCTTCCCTGTTTTCATTTGTTGCCCACTGAATTGACTGCTGTGGCATGCTAATCAAAGTGAGATTTGTGAGCAAGGTTCACGTGCCTTGCCATTTGGTGTGTGTGTGAACCTGGCTCTCTAGGTTGCAGTTTCTTACTCTGTAAATGGGGATGAGGCCACTATGTAATCACCTCATTAGACTATTCCATTAAATGTAAACTGTTGAACACGGTGCCTGACACATAGCATATGAGCAATAAATGTTAGTTATAATGTTGATTTATTGTGAATCCTAACAGTATTCTGTCTTCCTTAAAGTACTAAATAACATTCAGGTAAAATAACAGACATTTATTTTTGAAACTTTATTTTTATTTATTGAATGTAAATATGTAGACTATGTACAATGTAAATATATTGATTGAATATTTCTATTTCTAGTTTTGAAGTGTTCTTATTCATTTCTCTACCTTGAGATTTTTATAATCCAACGTGTATATATGACTTTTCTATCTTTCCTTGTGCATTGATCTCTGCTGGGTTTTTTTTTAAAGATTCTTAGAGATACCCTGATCTCATATTTACAGAAAATAGATTTTCCCCATCTCTTTGCTCCCCTTGCTCTCTCATGCCCAATTAATCTACATTATAAGAAATTTCTGTGGAATAGTGATCTAGGTGTACAAAAATAAGAGTTAAATTAAAGACAAAGCATGCAATCAAGCAGAACAGGTGCTTCCAGTAGGGGGAGACATTTACAAAATAATCAAGCCACATAGTATGCTGGCACATTGGGCAACAAATTTAAAAACAAAGTTTTCTGTGTAAAAAAATTGAAATAATTAATAATTAAGTAAATATCAGTTGAGTAGCACTGTAGTTTCTGTTTTGCCAGTTGCCAAACCCAAGCTCCTACAAGTATTTACAGAAGCACTGTGAGGACCACATACACTATTACCATTGCCACATAACTTTTCTTACATACTGTTTCAGAGATGGAAGCAAAGGTAAGAAATGACACGTCTGTCTCGCTCTCTCTCTCTCCTCTGAATCTTTAGAAATATTTCTGTAATTCAGAAATATTTTTCACAGATTCTAGACTATCTGAATAAACTGGTGTAACCCTAAATAACATAAACTAATGGATTAAATCAGATCACTATCTTTTTTGTTTAAAGCAATCATTGCTAAGATAATAGTTTTGTAATTTTGATTTCCAAATTTCTGAAATTACTTTGAGGCCTATAATTAAACGCAAATTAACAACATTTAGATCAGGTTGGATTGGGATGTTTTTTTCAAGTATTTTCAGTAGAATAGTTAAGTTGATTTGAACCTTTACTTTTCCAACAGAAACATCAACATTTCTTTCTGTTGGCAACATTGTCCAATAACTGACTACTATAATAGTCCCTCTGCACTTTGAGATTTAATACTCTTATTCTATCACACTCTAAGAAATTGCTGCCCTGGAACTTGGGGATGTTGAGACTGCCCTTAAACCTGAGAGTCTCACTTAATAGTTGACTGAGTTTTCCCCTCTGTATCATGCCTAAATATTTTGATGTGGATTTTATTTCTTTTGGCTGTGTTAGTAAATTCAGTTTGTAAAATATCCAAAGAACTTTATAATATGTGAAATATAGCTTAAATAAATCCACTATAGTAATTTTATAGCTTATATTTCTATCTTGTTGATTCAGAAATGGAAGTTACAGGTCTCTGCCAACCATATTCTTATTAATTAACATGGTAAACATTATCACCAACATCTTAATAGATATTAATTAACTTCAAAAAGATACTATCTAAACATGTAGTTTTTATTTAGAATTCTGAGAGCCTCCATTAATTTTCTTCTTTTAAATTTTGTCAGGAGCATCATTATTCTTTTTGTTTAAATAAGCTTTTATAATTTTACAAGTAACTATGGAGGGTAAGCTATGCTAGAATAGACTTCGTAGCGTGTAGTTTGGTTTCTCTGGGAGAACCAAAGTTGTTTCCTGGATTGTACCATTCTTTTGTAAGGTGAACATTTTACTACACTTGGTCTTAGCCAAAAGGCTGAGAAGTGATTCGTAAGGTGAACATTTTAAATACTTCATTTAAACACTGGATGTGTGGGGTTTTTTTTTAATTATTTAAAGTAATTTTCAATGAATGAACTTAATTAGACAATCTATCTGAAGAGTTTATTTGAACCACTAAAGACAAATTGGAATGCCCTTTTTGTAAGCTTCCTAAATACATTAAATGTACTGAAAATGGCCCTAGACAAATGAAATTGAACAAATAAAAAGCAAATCTGTCAGTGTACATAAGTGTACCCATTAGAATGGGCGAGCTTATGCTGCAGTGATAAACCTAAAAACTCAGTCACTAAAAAGAATGAAGTTTACTTTTCTATATGTTGTAGCATAGTCTGACAGTGGTGATGTCTGTGTCATCCTCATTCAAGGACTCAGGTTCCACCTTGACACATGTTTCAGTGATTACAGTTCTGGGAATAGAAAGCATAGTGAATTTTCTGATTCTCTTAAAATGTCTGTCTGAAAATGGTGTAGTTCACTTTGGTGAGATGTGGCCACACTAGAGCTCAAAAGGATGCATGATCCTCACACAGAGAGAGGTACCCGATGTTTGCAAACAGTACGACAGTTGACCATACTCTTAATGAGTGAGCATTTGGAAATCATCGGTAGTTCCTATAATAAACTTATAGAATGCCTGGTTTAAAACTGACCAGGGGAAGAAAATGAACTGTTTTCACCTGAATGTAACATGAGTAGTTTTTGAACTCATCTTGATAGTGCGCTGAACACACGTGAACACAAAATTTCTACATGGTGCAAATGATGCAGGGCTCTTTTACAGTAACATTTATACCATTGGGGACATTGCCATCGTTCTACATGCAGTGTGCACGGGGAATAACAGTGCAGTGCATGCAGGCTGATTGCCTTTAAATTCACAGTTGCAGGTCAGCCAGACTGTTCATAAATTATGTGATGACTACAGTTCAGCGATATTTTTTTTCAAAAATTTTTAACATTTATTTGTTTTTGAGAGACAAAGTCAGAGCACGAGTGGGGAAGGGGCAGAGAGCAAGGGAGACACAGTCCAAAGCAGGCTCTAGGCTCTGAGCTGTCAGCACAGAGCCTGACGTGGGGCTTAAACTCAAGAACCATGTGATCATGACGTGAACTGAAGTTGGATGCTTGACTGACTGAGCAACCCAGGCACCTGCAATTTAGCAATATTTTAAACCAAATATTTGGCTTTTGGAACAAAAAAAAAAAAAAAGACTCGAATTTTAATTTAGAGTTTAAATATATAATTGTGAGCACTAAGAGAAAACCAGGTGCTACAAATAACTAATAATCAAAATAATAAATATAATGGAGTCATTAGAGATATTTTCAAAATTCACACCAAAATGGAAATATTGTAATTCGTTGTAAAAATCCAGTGTTTTTCATTCATTTTTTAAATCTCACCCAAGTTAGCTATTAACTAGTTATTGCTAACATTTTTCTTTTTATCCTCATTTTTTTTAGGTATTGCCAATTTTCCCCAAATATTTTGTGAAACTTCCCAGAAGCTAGTGAGTGTGGAAGCCTTTGCTTTGGCTGTGAGATATTATTCTGTACAAAACTTGGGAATATGTACTCCTTTTGAACAGTTGCTTACAGCCCTTCGAGGAAATCAAAAACAGAGAACTGGTAGGTGTGTTTGTGTATGTGTATTTATGCATGTTTTTTTAGTACTAGAAGCAGTAGATTGTTCATATATGTATATCTTTCCAACGTGTTCTTAACTTATTGTTAGACTTGCTATCATGAGCAGTGATAGATTGGCTTGTGTCAATCTTTCTTATGAATTATACAGAATAACTTAGTTATGGATCTCCCCATTGTCCCCTACATTGTAGTTCAGTTATCAGTCCTTTCCTTTGTAGTTAATTGTGTTTTCTGTCAAGGAACATTTTTAATAATGTTCTATGGGCCATCTTCTTATTTATATTCTTAATTCAAATTTTGATTCATAGCAGCTAAACTAATAGAGATTTATCATGCAGAGACAATAGAATATGTTATTGTCACATGTAATTACAGAAAACATGAACATTAACTGATGATTTTTCATTACATTTTGTTCCTTTGATAGCAGTATTTTAATTTTGTTTTACTTTTGTTCAGGTGAAAATGTGAAACCAGATGAGTTTATGAATTTGAAAAAGTCTCATGAAGTTCAGGTTATGTCAGAGCTGATCAGCAGTATTGCTGATTACTGTGGAATAAAGCAGGTAAGAGAATTTGTCTGTATTTTCAGGTGTTACGGTAATTGCCTTTTTTTGTATCATTCATATTTTTTTGTCTACTCTCACTGTCTAGCATTTAAATGTCATTAAATAATAGCTGAAGTTACATATGTCAGACATTTTAAATATGTGCTCTCATTTCCCAATAGTGTGAATATAACAAATTTATACTAAAAATAAGATATGACTATTCATGTTTTACCACAAATTTCAGTCTTTTAAATTATCTTTGTTGGGACGCCTGGGTGGCTCAGTCAGTTAAGCATCCAACTTCAGCTTAGGTCATGGTCTTACAGTTTGTGAGTTCAAGCCCCGTGCTGACATCTCAGAGCCTGGAGCCTGCTTCAGATTCTGTGTCTCCCTCTCTCTCTCTGCCCCTACCCTGCTTGTCGTGCTTGTTCTCTCTCTCTCTCTCAAAAAGAAATAAACATTAAAAAAAACTGTCTTTCTTATGTTTCCAACTTGAGGCAGCATTATGATAATGACATTTGGCAAAATTGTTTGCCACTGGGTGTTCTAAGGAGGTAGATTACCAAGCTGTGGTCTGGGGTACCTGCCTCATTATAGTAACTCAAAGAAACTATGTGTTAGAACTTGGAGAATCACAATGCATTCCTGTTGTGAAAGTAGCTTTTTGGGAAACATGGTAATGTGTAAAAACAGATGTTAAATTAAAATCAAAGATTGCCTATATTAACCTATAAAAATAGTAAGTTATTTTTCTTATCCCTGGCTCATAAAAAATAGTAAATTAGTTTTCTTATCTCTACAAGAACAATCTCTGGGAGTAGTAGAGAATTTTCCCTCCTTCAGTTTTTTTGGGTGTTAGAATATTTTCCATGGATTCTTCCAGACTTGTGGAGACTTTGAGGGCGACTAGAAAACTATGAAAGCTTGGGCTAGGCATCCAGAGCCACTTGTGCAACATAGATCTCTAGGGTAGGGGTCAGAGGCAAGAGCTAAGGCAGTTAATTTTCAGCTTTTTTCTAGTGTATCCTACCTAGCAGTACCTGTCAAGATCAGTTGAACAGGCAGTTATACTCAGCTGGACTAAAAGGGGAAATTACACGGTAAAATTTAAACTACTGCAATACATCTCATATGGCTAAACATAAGAAACATAGAATTGAATGGAAAACTAAAAAATTTACAGAAGACTACATATTTTTTAGTACCATTTTTTTAAAGCTCTTCAGCAAAATAATGGTATATTCTTAATGGAAAAAATACATACAAAAAAGCTATTAAAGAAGCAGGGGAATCATGAACAATAATTTGAGAATAGTTGTTACTGCTGGTCAAGGAAGCAATGAGAGAGATATGGAAGGAAGACATAGTCCTGCACAGTGGAAATACTCATATTCTCATTCATAGGGTGGCTGGTAGGTTCATCGTTATAGCAGATACTGTTGGAGGTCTAACCTAAATTTTCTCAGGCATTTCATTAGTGTGCCAGCTTGCCTTCTACCTGGCAGTATCTGCATTTTTCCCTATCGGTTTTGTCTGACTGCTAAAGCAAAGCACTACCTGTATACAAGCTCTGGGAATTAATTCCTCCCCGTGAGTAGCCTTGAATTAATGATTGATACAAGTTGATGTGCAAATACATTAACTCCTTAACATTTCAGGTAAGATGATTGTGAACTATGTTGTCTACACTAGCTCTCAGTTTCCCATTGTGATTAAATCCAGCTTGTGCTAAAGTGGTATCTTTTTTTTTTTTAATATTTAATTTTTGAGAGACAGAGAGAGACAGAGCATGAGGTGGGGAGGGGCAGAGAGAGAGGGAGACACAGAATCTGAAGCAGGCTCCAGGCTCTGAGATGTCAGCACAGAGCTCGGTGCGGGTCTCGAACTCACGGAGTGTGAGATCATGACCTGAGCCGAAGTCGGAGACTTAACCAACTGAGCCACCCAGGTGCCCCTAAAGTGGTATCTTTTTTAATAGCATACCTTTTACTGAGCTGCCTTTCTTTCTCCTTTTATCTACTTCCCTACCAGTGTTTCTTTCCCTCCCAGATAGTTCAGTTATACTTAAATCTTTGTTGTAGAATCTTCCCTGTGATAACCCAACTAAGATAAGTGCTATTTATTGTTGTGCTTCATAACTTCATTCTTAGACTACATTTATTCTTTATTTATATGAAATATTACATAATAAATAACTTCAAATTCATACAGCACATTATTGTTTTGTCAAGTTTATCTTTTTTTTTTTTTTTTTTTTTTTTTTTTTTTTTTTAATTTTTTTTTTTCAACGTTTATTTATTTTTTTGGGAACAGAGAGAGACAGAGCATGAACGGGGGAGGGGCAGAGAGAGAGGGAGACACACAGAATCGGAAACAGGCTCCAGGCTCCGAGCCATCAGCCCAAAGCCTGACGCGGGGCTCGAACTCACGGACCGCGAGATCGTGACCTGGTTGAAGTCGGACGCTTAACCGACTGCGCCACCCAGGCGCCCCAAGTTTATCTTTTAAAATTTATTTTTTATTTATTTATATTTTTGTTTATATTTATTTATTTATTTAAATCCAATTTAGTTAACATATAGTATAATAATGATTTCAGGAATAGAATTTAGTGATGTCATCACTTGCATATAACACCTAGTGCTCATCCCAACAAGCGTCCTCCTTAATGCCCATCACCCATTTAGCCCATCTCCTGACCCAACACCCCTCCAGCAACCCTCAGTTTGTTCTCTGTATTTAAGAGCCTCTTATAGTTTGTCTCCCTCTCTTTATGTCTTGTTTTTGCATCCCTTCCCCTATGTTCATCTGTTTTGTTTCTTAAATTCCACATGAGTGAAATCATATGATATTTGTCTTTCTCTACCTTATTTCACTTAGCATAATACATTCTAGTTCCAGCCACGTTGTTGCAAATGGCAAGATTTCACTTTTTTTGATCACCAAGTAATATTCCATTTTGTTTGTGTGTATGTGTGTGTGTGTGTGTGTGTGTGTGTGTGTGTGTGTGTGTGTATGTACACACATATCCCATCTTTTTTGTCCATTCATTAGTTGATGGACATTTGAACTCTTTCCATATTTTGGCTATTGTCGATAGTAGTGCTATGAACATTGGGGTACATGTGCCCCTTTGAATCAGCATTTTTGTATCCTTTGGATAAATTCATAGGAGTACAATTGCTGGGTCATAGGGTAGTTTAATTTTTAATTTTTTGAAGAACTTCCATACTGTTTTCCAGAGTGGCTGCACCAGTTTGCATTCCCATCAGCAGTGCAAAAGGGCTCCTCTTTCTCTGCATCCTCGCCAACATCTGTTGTTGCGAGTTGTTCATGTTATCCATTCTGACAGGTGTGAGGTGGTATCTCACTGTGGTTTTTATTTGTATTTCCCCAATGATGAGTGATTTTGAGCATTTTTTAATGTCTGATAGCCATCTGGATGTCTTCTTTAGAAAAGTGTCTATTCATGTCTTTTGCCCATTTCTTCACTGGGTTATTTGTTTTTTGAGTGGTGAGTTTGATAAGTTTTTTATAGTTATTGGATACTAACCCTTTATCAGATATGTCATTTGCAAATATCTTCTGCCATTCCATCGGTTGCCTTTTAGTTTTATAGATTGTTTCCTTCACTGTGCAGAAGCTTTTTATCTTGATGAAGTCCCAAAAGTTCATTTTTGCTTTTGTTTCCCTTGCCTCCAGACTTGTTGCGTCCAAGGTCAATGAGGTTGTTGCCTGTTTCCTCCTCTAGGATTCTGATGGCTTCCTGTCTTATGTTTAAGTCTTTCATCCATTTTTAGTTTATTTTTGTGTATGGTGTAAGAAAGTGGTCCAGGTTTATTCTACATGTCACTGTCCAGTTTTCCCAGCACCATTTGGTGAAGAGACTTTTTTCCATTGAATATTCTTGCTTGCTTTGTCAAAGATTAGTTGGCCATACGTTTGTGGGTCCATTTCTGGGTTCTCTGTTCTGTTCCATTGACCTTTGTGACTGTTGTTGTGCCAGTACCATACTGTCTTGATGATTACAGCTTTGTAATACAGCTTACAGAATTGTAAGCATTACAGAATTGTAATGCCTCCAGCTTTGGTTTTCTTCATCAACATTACTTTGGGTATTCAGGGTCTTTTCTGGTTCCATACAAATTTTAGAATTGTTTGTTCTAGCTCTGTGAAGAATTCTGGTGTTATTTTGATAGGGATTGCATTGAATATGTAGATCGCTTTGAGTGGTATTGACATTTTAACAATATTTGTTCTTCCAATTCATGAACATGGAATGTTTTTCCATTTTTTGTGTCTTTTTCAATTTCTTTCATCAGCTCTCTATAGTTTTCAGTGTATAGCTTTTTCACCTCTTTGGTTAGGTTTATCCTAGGTATTTTATGGTTTTTGGTGCAATTGTAAATTGGATCAATTTCTGGATATCTCTTTCTGTTGCTTCATTATTGGTGTATAGAAATGCAACTGATATCTGTACATTGATTTTATAACCTGCAACATTGATGAATTCATGTATCAGTTCTAGCAGTTTTTGGGTGTAGTCTTTTGGATTTTCCACATAGAGTATCATGTTGTCTGTGAAGAATGAAGTTGGACATCTACCTTGCTGATATGGATGCTTTTTATTTCTTTTTGTTGTCTGATTGCTGCAGCTAGGACTTCCAACACTATGTTGAATAACAGTGGTGAGAGTAGACATCCCTGTCATGTTCGTGACCTTATAGGGATAGATCTCAGTTTTACCTATTGTGGATGATATTAGCTGTGGGTCTTTCATATATGGCCTTCAGGATGTTGAGGTATGTTTCTTCTATCCCTACTTTTTTGAGGGTTTTTATCAAGAAAGGATGCTGTATTTTGTCAAATGCTTTCTCTGCATCCATTGAGAGGATCATGTGGTTTTTATCCTTTGTTTTATTAATATGATGTATAACATTGATTTGTTGATATTGAACCAGCCCTGCATCCCAGGAATAAATCCCACTTGATCATGGTGAATAATTCTTTTAATGTATTGTTGGATCCGATTGGCTAGTTGAGAATTTTGGATTCATGTTCATCAGGAAAATTTGTCTGTAGTTCTCCTTTTTAGTGGGTTCTCCTTTTTAGTGTCTGGTTTTGGAATCAAGGTAATGCTGGCTTTGTAGAATGAGTTTAGGAGTGTTCCTTCCATTTCTGTTTTTTGGAACAACTTTAAAGAAATACGTGTTAACTCTTCCTAAAATATTTCGTAGAATTCCCCCAGAACGCCATCTCTCCCTGGACTCTTGTTTGTTGGGAAATTTTTGATTACTGATTCAATTGCTTTACTGGTTAAAATTGCCCAATTTATCGGCATATAATTGCTCATAATATTCTCTTATTGTTTATATTTCCGTGGTGTTGGTTGTGATCTCTTCTCTTTTGTGATTTTATTTATTTGGGTCCTTTCCTTTTTCTTTTTGATCAGTCTGGTTAGGGATTTATCAATTTTGTTAATTCTTTGAAAGAACCAGTTCCTAGTTTCATTGATGTGTTCTATTATTTTTTGTTTTTGTTCTTTGATTTCTGTATTATTGATTTTCGTTCTAATCTTTATTATTTCCCGTCTTCGCTGGTTTTGGGCTTATTTGCTGTTCTTTCCATCTCTTTTAGGTGTAAGGTTAGGTTGTGTATTTGTGACCTCTCTTCCTTCTTTAGGAAGGCCTGGATTGCTATATACTTCGCTTTTAGGACCACCTTTGCCACAACTCAGAGGTTTTGGACTATTGTGTTTTTACTTTCATTGGCTGCCATGTACTTTTTAACTTTCTCTTTAATTTCTTGATTTAGCCCATTCATTCTTTAGTAGGATCTTCTTTAATCTCTAAGTATTCATGGTTTTTCCAAGTTTTTTCTTGTGGTTGATTTCAAGTTTTATAGCATTGTGGTCTGAAAATACACACTGCATGTGTGTACTTGTTTGTACTTGTTGAGGGCTAACAGTCCAGTATGTCATTCAAAACCATTGTTTCCTTGTTGATTTTCTGCTTTGCTGATTTTTCCATTGCTGTAAGTGGGATTGAAGTCCCCGACGATTATGGTATTATTATCAATGAGTTTCTTTGTTTGTGATTAATTGATTTATATATTTCAGTGTTGCCATATTGGGGGCATAAATGTTTACAATTGTAACATTTCTTAGTGGATAAGCCCCTTAATCATGATATATATATATATATATATATATATATATATATATATATATATACACGATATATTACCTGCTTCACCTCTTGTTATGGTCTTTATTTTAAAATCTAGTTTGTCTGATATAAGTATGGCTCCTCCAGATTTCCTTTGACAACGAGTAACATGATAGATGGTTCTCCATACCTATATTTTCAATCTGCAGGTGTCCTTAGGTCTAAAATGAGTCTCTTGTTAGCAGCATATGGATGGATCTTGTTTTCTTATCCATTCTGATTACTCTATGGCTTTTGATTGAAGCATGTAGTCCATTGACACTTAGAGTGAGTACGGAAAGATACGCATTTAGTGCCATTGTGTTACCTGTAGAGTTGATGTTTTTGGTGATGTTCTCTGGTCCTTTCTGGTCTTTGTTGCTTTTGTTCTTTTTTTTTGTTTGTTTTTGTCTTTTCTCCACTCAAAGAATCCCCCTTAAAATTTCTTACAGTGTTGGACTAGTGGTCACGAACTCCTTTAGCTTTTGTTTGGGAAAATCTTTATCTCTCGTTCTATTTTGAATGACAGCCTTGCTGGATAATGAATTCTTGGCTGCAAATTTTTCCAGTTCAGGATGTTGAATGTATTCTGCCACTCCTTTCTGGCTCGCCACGCTTCTGTAAATAGGTCTGCTGTGAACCTGGTCTGTCTTCCCTTATAGATTAAGGACTTTTTTGTCTTGCTCCTTTCATAATTTTTTCCTTGTCTGTGTATTTTGTGAATTTGACTATGATATGTCTTGGTGATGGTCAGTTTTTGTGGAATCTGATGGGAGTTCCCTGTGCTTCTTGGATTTTGATGTCTGTGTCCTTCCATAGATCAGGAAGGTTTTCCTTTATAATTTGTTCACATAAACCTTATGTCCCTTTTCTTTCTCTTCATCTTCTGGGTCTCCTATGATTTGGATGTTATTCCTTCTTGATAAATCAGTGAGTTCTCTAAGTCTGTATCATGTTCTTTTTGCCTTTGTTTCCCTTTTTTTCCTGCTTCATTATTCTCCATAATTTTATCTTCAGTATTGCTGATTTGCTGCTCTGCTTTGCACATCTTTGGCATTGTGGCATCCATTCGAGATTGCATCACGGTTATAGCATTTTTAATTTCAGTCTGACTAGGTGTTATGTCTTTTACTTCCACAGATATGGATTCTCTAGTGTCTTCTATGCTTTTTCTCACCCCCCGGCTAGTATTCTTACTATCATGGCTCTAAATTCTAGTTCAGACATATTATTTATATCTGTGTTGATTAAGTCTCTGGCTGTCATTTCCTGTTCTTTCTTTTGGAGTGAATTCCTTCATTTTGTCATTTTGGAGGAAGAGAATATAATAATAAAATATTAAATATTAAAAATAAAAAACAAATCAAAGGTCAAACAAAGGAAGCTAGATCCTAGGTGTGTTTCATTCTGCTTGTTGAAAGAAGCTTGATAGAAAAAAAGGAAAAGGGGGGAAAAGGTAAGAACAATTTTAAAAATTAAAAAATAGAATAAAATAGAATAAAAATAAAATGAATTCGAATACAAAAATTTTTAAATAAAAAATAAAGTAAAAAATAATTTTTTCTCTTTCTGTATCCAAGAAAGAGAAAGAAAAGAGAGAAGAAAGAAAACAATTTAAGCAAAAACAGAATGAAAGAAAATGAACAAATAAATGAACCATCAAAGAGAATGAAACCTGAATGAAGTTACAGCCAGTTTCCCCTAGAACTGAAACTATGAAGCTCTCTATAGTCCATCCACTAAGCAGCACATGGAGTGACCCCCCCCCCCCCATCTTTTGGGGGACGTGCTTGGAGGGCACAATTGGATGGGCTTGGTATAATGACTCCGTTCTCCAGTAGGTGGCACTGTTTAGCTTACTGGGGTGGATCATTGTGTGTGCACGTGCACACGGCAGGTGGATATGGTTTTACCCAGCTCCCTAGTCTCTGACACAGGAACTTCACACTCCCACTGACCTACGATCAAGCACCCCTCGTTTGTCTCAGGCCTCCATCCATTCCCTGCCTCTACCTTGTCCATGTCCAAGCTGTCTGGCACCTCTTTCCAGCTCCAGAGTTTTGTCTCAGGTGGGTTTGTGTTTCAAAACCCCGCACTTCATAGACCCTGGTGACTTGAATCTGCACCGACTCTCTGTGGGAGGGTCTTACTGAGCAATGGCCGGGTGCCGGCTTGCCCCAGAAAATGTTTGTGTGGTCATTCAGAGATTATGGCAAATCACAACACACAGGCGGCCCCAGGTCTCACTGCTGCCTGGCATCTTTGTCCCAATGCCAGCAAACACTGCTCTCCGGGGGTCTGCTGGGACCTTTGGCTGTAGGGAGGCTGTATGACCTCTACCAAATGCTCTCCAAGGAGAGGAACCACTTCTCCCCATGTGGCACATGAACCCCTCAGCCTGCATTGCCTGCTTCTGAGGATTCACCCTACTTCCTCACCAGAGTGCCACCAGACAGTGATTTCCAAACCTTTAGACTGTGTGCTCCACTGTTTATAGAATCCTGGTGGTATTGAAACCCTCTCCTTTCTTCCCCTCAGTGGTTTTGGGGAACAAATTTCTTGTTTAGTCCCCTGCAAGTGTTTTCACTCTTTCTCTTTCTCTCCAGCTACTTTCAAGGGAATGTTTTTCCTGCAATCTCCAGATGCCCTCCACTCTCCCCCTTTGTCTTTCTGTTTGTGTCCTCTTTCTGTGAAAATGGCTCCATACCCTCCACAGCTTTTCTCTCCCCTAGTTCACCTCTCTGCTCCGTATACCTTGTGAGTTCTATGGCTTAAGTTATACAGATTGTTGTGTTCATCCTCAGATCAGTTTCCCAGGTATTCAAAATAGTTTGGTGCTGATCTACCTGTGTTTCAGGGATGAGACGAGTTCAGGGTCTCCATACTGCTCCACCATCTTAACTCCACCTCCAGAACAGTATTTTATTTCTAAAGTGCAGAGAAAAAATTTTGAAATACTTTAATGTATCATGTTAGGCCTGCTTTAAGGAGACTTTATTATAGCAGTGAGGCTTATTCTTAGTGAATGAAATAACCTAAAATACAGACTTACAAAGGCTTTCTCTTGATATCACTTTATAGCAGTATTTGATTCTCACAATAATGAAGTTTAAGATCTCTATTATATATGTACAGCTTTTACTTTTAAAATGCTGATTTAATAGGTACAGATTTCATGGGGATAGATAGAAACCCAGATTCTGAAATTCTTAACTTTACTAGTGATGACAGACACCAGAGAAGAGGACAAACGGAATTCATTTTTGATTCAACTATATTGCTGCCTACATGCCAGAAACCTTTGCCTCTCACTAACATTACCAAGGCTTCTTAACTTTTGTTTCCAGAAGATGTTCATTCATTCATACCTGTGTGCATGCATTCATTTCACAGATATTTCATTAGTTCCTACCATGTGTCAGGCGCTGTTATAGATACTGAGGATGCAGTAGTGAAAAAACAAAAAATATCTTTGCCTTTATGGCATTTATATTCTAATGAGGAGAGATAGATAAAAAAATGATCATAAGTATATTTTTTGTATATGTTGATACACTTTAAAGAGAAAAAAATAAATAAAAATAAAGGAAGTAGCTGATTCAGAGATGGGAATTAAAGTTTTTGATTAGGAAGGGAGGAACAAGTAACACATTGTAAACTCATTTGAATTAAGACCTCTCTTGCTAGGTAAAAGTGTTATCCATTAGAATACCTGGACAAAAAAGCTTTTCAGGGAGAAGCAATAACATGCTCAATGATCCTACAGTAATACTATGCCTAGTGTCTTCTTAAAACAGCCAGTAAGCCAGATAAACTCCATTGGAGAGAGCAGGGGCGAAGCAGTAGGAGCTGAGGTTGGAGTGGTAGAAGGCAGGTCATGAAGTTGTAGAGTCTCAGAGGCCATTGTGATATTTTGGGCTTTTATCCTGAATTAGATGGGAAACCATTGGACACACTGAATCACTCTGGTTGCTGTGTTGAGGAGCACTGTCTTTGCACTTTTTAACCATAGTCTTTATAGACATTCAGGCTAGTTCTTTCAGAAATTGGCTCCTATCTGAGCATGAGAAGAGCTTTGAGTTAAGGCAAAAATCCCAGTAACAAAGGAGATTAGTAAGAGATAAGATTAAAGTCAATGAGAGATTTTGCTAAGAAGAGAGGTATGATCAGATAGACTTGAGGGAAAGATGGGAGCAGGGAGACTATGAGGAGGTTGTTGCATTTAGCCAGGCTCAGGGTGCAGTTGCTGAGATTATAGATTTGCTCACATTTCATATGGAGAGTATAAGAGAAAGA
The DNA here is from genome assembly GCF_028749965.1 of Puma concolor. Taxonomy (NCBI): domain Eukaryota; kingdom Metazoa; phylum Chordata; class Mammalia; order Carnivora; family Felidae; genus Puma; species Puma concolor. The sequence continues at coordinate 37,145,617 of NC_141673.1, read as the reverse complement.
AAGGAGTCCTAATCTCCACCTGGAAATATGTATGGAGATATCATTAACTATGATGGAGAATATTATGGGAAAGGCAGGTTTTACAGAGAATATCAAGAACTTCATTCTGAACACATTAAATTTGAAATTCTTATTAGGTATTCAAGTGGAAATGTTTGGCAGACTGTTAGATATATGAGTATGAAGTTCATGGAAGAATTTCATACTGGATTTATAAATTTTAGGTTCATTAGCCTAGAATGGTAGTTAGATCTCTAGGTCAGACAACAAAGTATAACTCTTCTATATGAAGTATAGTACCATACTAAACAGAATTAGGAGACTAGGAAGATACCTCCCACCACGCATTGGACTGGAGAATCATTTATTTCCAAACCCATAAGTTGACCCAGGAAGGAAATGACTATTGTGGGTAAGGGATAGAAGATCAGGTTGGTGGAGATTTTGCTATTCAGATCACATAGTTTGAAGGCAAAAAGTTGCTCGGCATGTTACTTAATTCCACAGAGGTTTTCATTGTATTGCTGACACTACATATTGCTACTAAAAGACCAATTTGGAGGGAGATAAAAGTCTACTTGGATTAATAAAATAGAAGTGTGAGTCAGCTGACAGATTTTCTAGGAAAATTTGCCCATTACTGAAAAGGTTTTTAGATGTTCTGTTGTGAACACATGATTCTTAGACTTTCTAGAGCCATCTTACAACCAGAGGAATTACAAATATCTTGATTCACAAGTGGAATTGGCCATAAACAGATTAAGGAGCAAACTCAATTATCTCTTGTTAAGAAAACATCTACATTGATAGGAACAAATGTGCTGATGCTAGCAACAACTCACTGTTTGCTAACTTTAAGCTTGTCATCAGCATCAGTGTGCTTCATGGAAGGAAAGGAATGGAGAGCTTCGCTTTCACTGGAGATTCAGATATGGGGAAACTAATAGAGTTTCTACTGCATAGCCCTTATATTTATGATATGTATTGTATCTTTAGTTAGGTTGTAATTCCTTAAGATCAAGATGTATAATGCTTATGTATTTCCCATAATATCTAGCCCAGAGATGAACATCAAAAGGGGTATAAGCTTATTTATGGGAATTATTTATTCGAGTGTCACGTATGAGTAACTCATTGGAGTGTTCATTTGAATTGCAAGATCCTAAATTTTTTGAGGACTTAATTATTGGCATTACTTCAAGTATAAGAGTGTTTTCTTGAGTGACTTATACCAGGTTTTAACTGATTTTAGGATAGACATAATAAGAGTAGATATTTCTTAAGAGAGTATTCCTATAATTGTCCATTTATTTCTTACGAAATGACATGGCAGTACAATAATAATCTTGGTAATATTTCTCTTATTTTTAGCATTATTTAGGTATAATTTACATATTCACCAATTCTAGGTGTACATTTTTTTTTTTTAATTTTTTTTTTCAACGTTTATTTATTTTGGGGACAGAGAGAGACAGAGCATGAACAGGGAAGGGGCAGAGAGAGAGGGAGACACAGAATCGGAAACAGGCTCCAGGCTCTGAGCCATCTGCCCAGAGCCCGACGCGGGGCTCGAACTCACGGACCGCGAGATCGTGACCTGGCTGAAGTCGGACGCTTAACCGACTGCGCCACCCAGGCGCCCCTCTAGGTGTACATTTTGATTAATTTAGTAAGTGTCTGCAGTTGTGTAACCACCATCATAATAAAAAATATTTGTCACCATAAAAAGTTTCCTCATTCCCTTTCACAAAATATTTCTTTCTCCATTCTCAGGTAACTATTGAACTGCTTGTAGTTGTTTTTGTTTGTTTGTTTGTTTTGTTTTGTTTTTCTTTTTTTTAAGTAAATTCTACCCCCAACGTGGGGCCCAAACTCATGGCCCCAAGATCAAGAGTCACCTGCTCTACCAACTGAGCAAGCTGAGCACCCCTGCTCTGCTTGTAGTATTGAATTTTCTAGAACATTGTGTAGATGGAATCAAATAGAATGAGAACTTGTTTTTGACTTGTTTCCTTTAGTTCACAGCTTTTAAGAGTCATCAATGTTGTATTTACTCTTGGTTTTTCCTTTATGCCATAGTATGAATATACTACAATTTGTTTTGCCATTTACAAGTTGATGGATATTTTAGATGTTATCATTTTTTTTAGCTGCTATGAATATTCACATACAAGATTTTGTGTGGACATGTTTTCATTTGTCTTGGGCAAATAGCCTGGAATGGGATTTGTAGGTTGTAAGCTAAGTGTAAGTTTGAACTTTATAAGCTGCCAGTGTTTTCTAGAGTGCCTGTACCACTTGACATTTATGTGCATCTCGTTATGATTTTAGTTTGCATTTCCCTGATGACTAGTGATAGTAGGCATCTTTTCCTATTGGCCATTTGTATGTCTTCCTTAATGAAGTGTGCATTCAAATATTTAGCCAATTGTAAGTTGTTTGCTTGTCTTATTATTGAGTTGTAATATATATTTTTTATTTTATATTTATATTTATTTGTATTTATTATATATTTTAATTTTTATATATTTATATATTATTATTTATATTATATTATTTATATTTATTCTATATTTTATATATTCTGGATACAAACAATTTGTCAGATATATATTTGCAAATATTTTTAACCACATTTTTATTTATTTTTTTTTTATTTATTTTTTTTTTTTTCAACATTTATTTTTATTTTTGGGACAGAGAGAGACAGAGCATGAACGGGGGAGAGGCAGAGAGAGAGGGAGACACAGAATCGGAAACAGGCTCCAGGCTCTGAGCCATCAGCCCAGAGCCTGACGCGGGGCTCAAACTCACGGACCGCAAGATCGTGACCTGGCTGAAGTCGGATGCTTAACCGACTGCGCCACCCAGGCGCCCCTTAACCACATTTTTAATAGCAAAATTTTTATTTTCATAAAGTCCATTTTTTCAATTAGTTCTTTTGTAGTTCATACTTTTTATGTCCTACATAAGAAAACTTTGCCAAGTGTCACAAAGATTTTCTCATGTTTTCTTCCAGAATTTAATAGTTTTTACTATCACATTTAGATTTGTGATCCACTTTTTTTTAATGTTTATTTATTTTTGAGAGAGACAGAGCGTGAGCTGGGGAGGGGCAGAGAGAGACACAGAATCCGAAGCTGGCTCCAGGCTCCAAGCTGTCAGCAGGCCCAACAAGGGGCTTGGTCCCACAGACCATGAGATCATGACCTGAGCTAAAGTTGGATGCTTAACCGACTAAGCCACCCAGGTGCTCCTGATTTGTGATCCACTTTTAATTAATTTTTGTGTTTGCTGTGTGACAGGTATTTTCCCCCCAGACGTACATCCATTATACCAGCACCATTTGTTGAAAACATTATCTTCTCTATTGAATTACCTTAGCCATTTTGTCAAAAATTAGTTGATTATGTAAGTGTGAGTCTATTTCTGTTTTTGATTACTATAGTGTTTTATTAAACTATAGTTTTTGATTACTATACTATATTATTTCCTGAATCAGGGTAATCTTCCAACCTTATTTTTTTTTTCAAAATTGTTTTGGTTATACTAGGTACTCTGCCTTTTCATATAAACTGTAATATCAACTTGTGATTTTCTTTTTTTTTTAAGAAATCTGCTGGGATTTTGATTAGGATTTTTGTTGAATATGTAAGTCATTTTGGGGGAATTGACATCTTCATTTTGAGTCTGCCATTTCATGAACATTCATTTCATGAATGATATATCTTTATTTAGATCTTTCAATTTTTTTCTCTGCTTTTATAGTTTTCAGTGAATAGCTATTTCAGAACCTTTGTTAAATTTATTCCTAGATATTCTATTTTTATGCTATTTTAATTCAATTTGTTTTAAATTTTATTATCTAATTGTTCTTTGCTATTATATATGTTTTGATGGTTCATTATTAATTTCTAATGATCCTGTATCCAGATGCATTGCTAAATTCACTTTCTAGTTTTGTTAGCTTTTTGTATATTCCTGTAGACCTTCTGTAGACAATCATGTCCTCTATGAAGAGTGACAGTTTTATTTCCCATTAGGTCTTTTACATCTTTTCCTTGACATATTATACAACCTAGAACCTCTTTTAAAATGTTGAATAAAATTGACGAAAGTGGTTGGTTTTTAATAGGAATCAAAGAATTAAAATAAAAAATAAACATAACAGGTTGTATAAATTATACAACCATTTCTTTATTTGTTTTTAAAAAAAGATATTGAGAATGTTTTCTATTCTTATCTGACTAAAATCCTTTCATTCATTCTTTTTTCTTACTTTAGGTAATTGACCTGGGTTCCGGAAAAGGCTACCTAAGCTCTTTTTTGTCCTTGAAGTATGGCTTAAAAGTTTATGGAATTGATTCCTCAAATACCAATACTCATGGAGCTAAGGAGAGAAACAGGAAATTGAAGAAACATTGGAAAGTCTATCATACTCGGTCAAAATTAGATGGCAATGGACTGGCATTAAAAATGGCAAAAGAAAGGGAAGTGCAAGATGAAATTAAATATAAAGTAGATATTGAGGGAATATGTAACAACAGTCCTGCAAATCAAGGAAAGATGTCTACCTCGGATTTTTTGCCAGATTTTTCGGATTCTGTAATTTGTAACATTAGAACACAAATGGAAAACCTACATGTGTATTCACATCGAGAAGAAAATTTGTGTTTTGAAAATTCCTTTTCTCTTATAGACCTTTTGCCTATTAATGCTGTAGAACCTACTTCATTGCAAACATCTAAGAGAAATATGTCTGAAGCAAATAAAGAGAGAAGAAAAATGATATCAAAGTCAAATGAATCAAATATATACTCACCTTTAACATCTTTTATCACTGCTGATTCAGAACTGCATGATATTATTAAAGACCTGGAGGTGATTTCACTTTTGCATTCCTTAATTTAATTTACAAAAATACTCTTAAGACATAGAGTTAAATTTTAATAGTAGCTTACTTAACCTACATATCTTATTTGATTACATTAATCTAAAGGACCAAGAAAATAAAATTATATGCAGTTTTTCATGATTCCTATAGCTGTAAAATCTGCCAAGAGTATAAAATCTGACAATCAGACAATTAACAGTTTTCCAGAATAGAGTGCCCTCCACTCATTTCAAGCCTTCTAAATCAAACAAGTACTAGCACAAAAGCTAGCAAGATAAGTTTTATTATGCAATGTAGGGATTTTCAAAATTCCAGTCCAAGAAAACTCTTAACATTTTAATTTAAATTTGCAGTAAAAGGGTAGCTAGGGCAATATTATGTTTCACATTTACCTTGGTAACCAAGTAATGCAATTTTCTTGAGCAAAAGTAGCTTGAGTATTTTTTAAATGAATTGAACTTTTTCTAAACTATAAGTAATTCAGATCATGTAATTGAGAGACAAAATATCTTAATTAAAGGCAGTATTGCATGTTAAGTAGAGGAGATTCTAGAAATCATTTGGCCTCATTATCTTAAAAAACAATGTAGCTTTTGAAGTTGTTATACTCTATTCTTACTAAATTTTTCAAAAATTCTTCCCTAAAGAAATGAATAAACAAAAGATAGTAGAGTTTCTTGTAAATTTCAATTCCTGTTTGGTAACTGACTAGTATTTTTATTTAATCCTTGTTTGGTAGTCAACCAGTGTTTTGTCCTTTTAGAATAAGGAATTTTTTTTTCTGAACATTTGTATTTCACTAGATAAGGGAAACTGGTTAGTTCTCATTAATTGTTTTACCTACATATGAAATCAGTAATTAAGTTATACCTTAACTTTCTCTTAGGGATAAACAACCCCAATTACTTTAACTAACTTCAAAATACATAAATTTTAGTGCTTATTATCATATGTTTATATTTTTCAAAATCTTGTTGAAAGTGTATGATCAAAGCTATATGCAAACTATTATAAGAATCTGTCTAATATAAGATGTACTGGGAGAATATTTCTTGAGTCCTACAGTGAATTAACATAATAACCCAAATTAATTAATACCTCCCCTCTCCTCTTTATAACAACATATATAATATTTAAATATTTTATCATTAGGATAAAATAGTGATTGCATATTTTTGTCTGCCACTTGATAATATTATTAACTAATATCATATGATGACTATAGTAAAGAATGAAGTTAAATGTTCTTGTATTATCTTTAGGCAGAACTAAGCTAAGTTTAAAGAGAGAGATTTAGGGGCGCCCGGATGGCTTAGTCAGTTAAGTGTCAGACTTCGGCTAATGTCATGATCTCACCGTTTGTGAGTTTGAGCCCCACGTAGGGCTCTGTGCTGACAGCTCAGAGCCCAGAGTCTGCTTCAGATTCTGTGTCTCCCTCTCTCTCTGTTTCACTCACGCTGTATTTCTCTCTCTCAAAAATGAATAAACATTAAAAAAAATGTTTTTAAAGAGAGAGATTTATACCTGTCTTACACATATATCATGATGATGATAAGAATAGAAAGCACTTACTGAATTTTATTGTGTGCTAGAGATTGTACTATGTCATTTTACCAGTATGAACTTATTTACGTTTTATCCACTGAGGTAGAGACTATTATTATACTCATTTTACAGATGAGGAAGTTAGAACAAACTTGGTATAATGATTAAGCTCTGTGAATATATGTGTCTGTTCCCATTCTGTATGTGTGTACGTTTAAATTAGGCTTTGGGCAATTAGAAGAAACATTTCATAGGAGAACTGTTACATAAAATTCATGTTATAACATTAATTTAAAACAAAAATATTCTATTGAGTTTAATATTGCCACATTTTATGCAATGAATATACTTTTTTGGTGTTGGAGTAGAATTGCCAACTTAACACACTTAATGACAACGTTTTGAAAGTTTTGATAGGCAGTTTGTACAGAAGTGAATAAAAAAACTGACTAAAAGGTGTAAATGTGTCTCAAATCACAAGTTTGTCCTAGTAATGGATGCTACATTTGACTGGTCAGCCTTTAATTTGGCTAATAGTTAAGCAAACAGTAGTTGTAAAAGAGATCAGAGAAAATTCAAACAGATAAGTAATCAAAACCACTAGAAAGTCAACTCAAAAGTATGTTAGTTGTGATGAAAGATCTTACACACTTTGCCTATAAAGGAAATAATTATTCATAATGAAAAAAAAAACATAGAATACTTTCTAGGTAGAATTTGATCATTTTTAAAAGCTCCATATAGTCTAACGAACATTTAAAATCTTCACCTGAAATGTTTTTTTAGCCCTCCTCTTAATGCCAAAATTTATTTTTTCTTCTCATTGTTAAAGGATTGTTTGATGGTAGGCCTCCATACTTGCGGTGATCTTGCTCCAAATACCCTGCGAATATTTACTTCCCAGCCTGAAATCAAGGGAGTTTGCAGTGTGGGTTGTTGCTATCACCTCTTATCTGAAGAATTTGAAAACCTGCACAAAGGTACAAAGTTTTCCATGTCTCATAGTTCTCTTTATTTGAGCATAATGGCTACTTTGTATCTCTTTTTATTGTTGACAGTAACATTTGAATTAACATTTGAGCATATCTGATTTCCTTGCAATTTTAATGTTACCACAAAAGAAATTTGATGTCCAACACCTCATGTAATATTATAGGATTTTTTTTTTGGTTCATAAAATGGTCTTAATGAGTGCTAAAAACTGTAAATATTTAAAAATTTTATGTGGTAAATTTTACAGAACTTCTGTTTAAAAATACTTGTAATATATAGATTTGCTTAAATAGTAAAGCTGAGTTATTTTGAGGTGAATGTACTGTGGCAAAGTTTGCTTTCATTTCCAAAGCCTCTGTTTTGTAAAGAATATTGATAATTTTTTGAAGAAAGTTCTTTACTGTATTTTGAAGAGTCAACATACTCTGGTTTTAAAAATCTGCATAACTGCTGCTCTGGGAAACAGTGTGGAAGTTCCTCCAAAAATTAAAAATAGAACTACCCTATGACCCAGCAGTAGCACTGCTAGAAATTTACCCAAGGGATACAGGAGTGCTGATGTACAGGGGCACATGTACCCCAATGTTTATAGCAGCACTTTCAACAATAGCCAAATTATGGAAAGAGCCTAAATGTCCATCAACTGCCGAATGGAGAAAGAAGATGTGGTTTATATATACAATGAAATACTACTTGGCACTGAGAAAGAATGAAATGTGGCCTTTTGCAGCAACGTGGATGGAACCTGGAGGGTATTATGCTAAGTGAAATGAGTCAGGCAGAGAAAGACAGATACCATATCTTTTCACTCATATATGGATCCTGAGAGACCGGGGGGAGGGAAAAAGGGGGAAAAAGTTACAGAGAGGGAGGGAGGCAAACCATAAGAGACTCTTAAGTACTGAGAACAAACTGAGGGTTGATGGGGGGTGGGAGGCAGGGGAAAGGGGGTGATGAGTATTGAGGAGGGCACCTTTTGTGATGAGCACTAGGTGTTGTATGGAAGCCAATTTGACAATATATTTAATATAAAAATAAATAAATCAAAAAATAAAATAAAAATGATTAAAGGTAAACAAAAATAAAATAAAAGTCTGCATAACTGTGCAATTGCATCAAAACAATATTCAGACTGCTGTCTGGACTGAGAAGGTACCTGAGGAACAAGGTAGAGTATTGTGGGAGGACTTGTATCCCCTGGCCTTTCCAGAGCAGCTCCTGAAATTCCTGTTTCAGGAATTTTCATTCACTGTTTCATCCACTTGATACATTATATCTCTCCATAAGGTATGGTTTCAAAACCTCTGGTTCAGATTAGGTGGTTATTCAGTCTATTAACATTAGCAGCTCTCTTTTCTATTAGTATAATGAAGTCTTTATCAACATCTAGCACCCACTTGCTAAGAATTTTTAGGTCAAGAATATGTGTGCATATGGATGGGATTTATGCTTTTCTCAGTTTTAAAACCCAGGTAAATATGAAGTTTTGATTGTTTTCATTTAGTCATGTTCAAGAGGTAAAAAAATTATGATTGTATAATTCTACTGAAATTTGGGTGACATAGAGGTCATCCTTAAAACTGACAAAAATTTTTATGAAATAAAAGTTAATAGAATTTGAATTCTTTTATGTGTTTTCAAAACTCTCTTTTGGGAAAGGTGCACACAAGTAAGGTTGTAAATACGTAGACATATACAGAGTGAGAGAAAGCAAATTGGCAAAAAGTTAACAGTTTGATTTAGATGGAGCATATATATATATTTGTTATGCCATTATTTCCAACTTTTCTCTGAGTACAAAAATTTTCAACATAAAAATTGGGAGGGAAGTGAACCTAAAACTAGAAAAGTGTTTATACCAAACTATATACCCATATATTTACATTATTTTACAGTCTTTTTATTCATCTTCCCTAGAAGAAATGAAGAATGTTACCTTTAATACAATCAGAGTCTTAACAGCTTTTAAAATATTAAATGAGTAATGTTTTCCTGCATCAGCAATAGTGTAAGGTTCTATGTAGGGGGGAGGTTTGATTCTTAGTTCAAGAGCTTCCTCTTCTGAGGGTACAGTGAAATGGAGTTTCTTTAATAATCAGCTCCTTTTGCGGGAAGGTGTGGATGCTCGATGTGTCCTTTAATTCAGAGATGCTGTCCTGCAACATAAGATCTTTCATTTTAGGGGCGCCTGGGTGGCTCAGTCGGTTGAGCGTCTGACTTCAGCTCAGGTCATGATCTCACAGCTTGTGAGTTCAAGCCCCGTGTCAGGCTCTGTGCTGACAGCTCAGAGCTGCTGCCTGCTTCCGATCCTGTGCCTTCTTCTCTCTCTGACCTTTCCCCACTCCCACTTTGTCTCACTATGTCTCTCAAAAATAAATGTAAAAAAAAAAAAAAAAAAAAAGGTCCTTCATTTCAGCTGCCTTCTTGCTTCTTTCATTTTATGGTCATCATGCCCTCAGAGATGCCTTCCCCTTCCTAAGGACCCCTCTCTCCTCTTGAGGCAGTGCCTGCCATCTTAGGACTGCTGTCTGTGGTCCTGCTGGACCTTTGCAGCCATTGCTGTGTATAATCAGGTCTCAGACCTGATCTCAGTACTTCCCACCACTGTCGAGATCCTCTTTTTCAGCTTTGTTTTGTATTCTCTGTCACACCCATTTTTCCACACCTGATTCTCCCTCTGGAGTGATCGCCTTAGCTGGTTCTGTCACTTTGGGATGTTTATTTACTAACCCACAATTGAATCAAAATTTGTAGTTTAGTTGTGGCTGTATTTCATACTAGTAGGAGATAATATGATTGAATAAATGTTTCTTGGCCAGCTACTGTCTTCAAGGCATGGTACTTGGCACTTCATGTACAATAAAGAGAGATGAGGGAGGGGCTCATACAAGTACTTTGGGAAAGAAGTAAAAGACTCAAATAGATGACAGGCACAGTTCAGTGTAGTTCAACATTCATCAGATGCCCCCTATGTTCCATACTGTGCTAAGCAGTGATGATATTAAAATGTAAGAGATATCATCTTCACCCTCAAGGGATTTAAAAAAAAAAAATAGCCCTTAATCCTAGGAACAAGATAGTCCCTGTTAGTAACTTCGTTTGTAAAAAATCATTTAGAATTTAGAATACGAAGTTCCAATAATATAGAAAGATTTTTAAAATGAAAATAAAAGTTTCCCCACCCATATTTTTGGTTTCTTGTGTGTTTTTCCAGGAAAGAAAATGTATACATATATGTGCACACTCTATATTCTTATGTTTTAGGGAACCAAAAGATAAACAGTTTATTACCTTATTTTTTCACTTAACATATTATGATGATCTTTCTATATCATCACATAGGATGTTGCCTTATTCTTTTTAATGATTCCAAGGTATTTCATATGCTATTTTTTTTTTTATTTATTCAGTCTTAAATAGTTATATTTTCTTAAAATAGTGGTACTTTTCTTTCAGCAAACCAAAATTTAATGAACAGTTGGTCGGGTCAATGTAAAATTTGGAGAACACAAAATATGGCACCAGTGTTTCTATTTTCTGATCCGTTTCAAAGGAATGTAGTAAGTACTATAAGACAGAATATTACACCTGTGTTTTATAGCAGAATAACATGTAGCCCAGTCTTTGAGGGAGGGATGGGAGCTGATGTTGAGCTCCCAGGGTGGCAATACCCACTGTGTCTTAAAAGGTCAGCAGGAGTTAATCAGACAAAGAAGTGGAAAAGGTATTGCAGGCAGTAAACAAAGGCATGGGGTAGTAAGTGTTCAAAATCGTTTCATTCTCTTTGCCTTTCATAGTTACTGTTTCTCTTTGTCTTTTCTCCCATCCTGTTTTTCCTTGTGTCTTTCTCAGAGGCAGTGATAATGGTAATCCTAATGATCATTTCAGTGGATAGAAAAGTAGTTTTTAGACTGAATGAGACCTCTGTTTTCTCATTTCAGTTTACCCACAAATCATTTCCCCAGAATCTCTTCTTGATTCTCTTAGTTTATTTATTTAATACTTAGCCATTCATAAAATAATCTTTGGATCTTCTGCGAAGATTAAACTAAACACCTACAAATTTCACACTCTGGAAATGGAAGTCTCTCAGTTAACAGATCTCAACCATTGCTCGTGGGTCCTTTCCTTCTCTAGAGTGGAAGTTGCCATTGTTCACTGAGTTGATATGACATTTTTGGCCCCAGGATTTAGACAAGAAAAAAATGTTGGGAAGGTTTGTTAAGCTGTGTCCAGCAGCTACAGACTTATTTTCCCTCCTATAGGCAGAGTTAATGCTGGGAAAGGGCTTCCTATCAAAACTATCTTAGCTGAGATTATCAGGCAAAGAATACTAGGCTTAAGTGGGAAAAGCTAATAGTATTTTATTTATTTTATTTTTTATTTTTTTTTTTTAATTTTTTTTTCAACGTTTTTATTTATTTTTGGGACAGAGAGAGACAGAGCATGAACAGGGGAGGGGCAGAGAGAGAGGGAGACACAGAATCGGAAACAGGCTCCAGGCTCTGATCCATCAGCCCAGAGCCTGATGCGGGGCTCAAACTCACGGACCGTGAGATCGTGACCTGGCTGAAGTCGGACGCTTAACCGACTGCGCCACCCAGGCGCCCCGCTAATAGTATTTTAGTGCTGCTTTCACTTCTTATGCATACCTGAAACAAACAAAGTTGGGAGTTTTACTTGTCAGGAAAGCGAAGGATAAGCAGAAAACAACAGGACTGAGTGATATGAAGGAAGCAGGTGGAGATGTATTACAACATGAGTACCTTCAAATGTTTTGGAGGTCAAGGAAAGCGGTGGAAAGCCAAAAGATAGGAGAAAAATATAGAAAAATAAGTCATAGAGGAGTAAAAAAGGCAACCCAATCCTATTTACGTTGCAGTTTTGCCGAGCTTTGGACTGACACATTTTCTCATCTCAAAAGCCAGATGGCAAAGGTAACTTATTCCTTCTCTCTTTCCCATACCCTTGTCTCCATTTTCTTGCCCTATCTTGGCTGTGGTGAAAGAAAGAAGAGATGAACCGTCTCCTGCAAGTTTTATAATAGTGTTTCTTAATTCTGGCTGCCCAGCTGGATCAAGTATGATGCTTTCAGTATATAGATGCCAGGGACCTGCTTCTGACTTGCTGAATTATAATCTCCAGGAATGGCACTTGAATGTAAATGTTTTTAAGAAGCTCTATAGGTAATTCTGATGAACAGCATGTTTGAAAAACAAGATACTTATTATGGTTCTGTTAGGAGACATACAGAATTCTAAAAGACGATTTGTGGAAATCTATTCAAGATTATTTAGGGGCGCCTGGGTGGCTCAGTTGGTTAAGCACCTGACTTTGGCTCAAGTCATGATCTCACAGTTCGTGGGTTCAGACCCCAAATGTTATTCTGCTATAACATTCTCTCAGTGTGGAGCCTGCCTGGGACATGCGTGTGTGTGTGTGCATGCTCTCTCTCTTGCGCGCGCTCTCTCTCTCTCTCTCTTAAAAGAAATAAATAAACTTTAAAACAAAAGATTATTTACAGTTATTTTGACCTCTCCCATACACAGACTTAGAAACTCTGTTCACATGCAAATTTGCAGATCCAAACCAAAGGCTGACCCCAAAAGGGCCCAGGAGGGCATATCAAAGTCCAGGGTGCAGAGTGCTAGAATAATTAACCCATAAAAGGTCCTTGAAGTACAGAGCTTAGACTAAAACCTGGGGAAACCAAATATAGAAGGCAGGATACCATGTAATAAATGCATAATAAACTTAAGGGCTAGAAACGAGACAAAATCAAGGGGAAAAATACAGGACAAGCAAAGGAACATGCAAGATAATTATGAATACTACTAAAATTCTGATAGCTTAACTTGGTTGATGAGCAGGTGTGTGTGTGTGTGTGTGTGTGTCTGTGTGTGTGTGTGTATGTGAAGGCAGACAACAGCAAACAGTTTATTATGGACTATATAGCAGTACCTATTTGGATAGATAGAATATGGATATAGTCTTATTTTGTATATACAATATATGCTATATCGTTCTTGTATTCCTTACTAAAATGGGAATCCACCACTGTACAGTTCGATCAGTACATTAAAACTAACTTACAGGGCATGAGGTTTGCATCCACAGAGTTGGCATATTCCCTGTCATAGATCTAGCACTCAGGTTCCATGGAGTTATATCTCTGAATGGTCAAGTGTGTCATGTGTCTCTCCCTTCATATCTTACACACCTGCCCCTCACCCTCACTTTGTTTACACAGCTGGTTTTCAGTTTGAATTGGGGCAGTGTTGCCCTTTGGGATGTAAATTTGAGTTATTAATAGTCCAACATAGTATAGTCAGAAAGTCTGGTATGTGCACTGCAACTTTTCATGATGATACGTACTGTGCAAACAATATGTGTTGTACATGATATGTTTACCCAGTGTACTGTGGTAGATCGTGGAGGTGGCCTGCCATGAATGTCAGTTTTCAAAAATACCTCAGAGCTCTCTGAGTCATTATGAATACCGAAGTTATACCATATGTTTTAAAGACTGCTTTTAAATATTTATACATTATGAGCCAGTGGTTCCTAGGAGAACAAGAAATACCAGAAACAGTTTTATTGCAGTGCTTTACAGAATGTATATATTTTCCCAAGCTTGAATTGTGTCAGCATTTTGTCTTCATATTGATTATTACTGTCATAATTAACTTGAAAGACTTACATCATTTTTTCCCCCAGAAGTCGGAGGAGAAATTCTTCCGGTTGTTTTTTCTGTAAAGGTAGAAAAGCGCTAGAGGAAACACTACTGGTTACCTATCTAGATCCACATATTTCTTTTTCCTTGCTAACTGAATTATAATTTTTTTCAGGCATCAGTCTTTAAGAAGATTGTATCCTTCTATCACCTCAGAAATAGATGACTTTCTTCTTCTTCTTTTTTTTTTTTTTTTTTTTTTTTTTAATAACTTCTATACCCAACATGGGGCTCGAACTAATGACCCTGAGATAAAAAGTCACATGCTTTTCTGACTCAGCCAGCCGGGCACCACAGAAATAGAGGACTTTCAGTCTCAATTAATTATGGTAATTTCATTTATTTAGGAATGGATATTACCAATGAAGCATGAGGAACATATCTCCTAGGGGGTTTCCTAGGAAGTTATGTTTTCCTTAAAACTGAGCACAAAGCAGGAAAATACTTTTTTTTCTTTGCCTCTGGACTTGGTCACTTGTATGTGTTTGTTGAGCTTCACAGAAGTATTTATATCTGTCTGTCATGTATTCTGTCAGAAATTGGTGTTAGTGGAAAAAAAAAAAAAGAATTGGTGTTAGTGCTCTGTGTCCTTTGGGCCCAGTCTGAGGGACTTTTCCTCTAAATGTATATGACCGTTGCAGAGGCTTAGGAGTACAGGAGGAATGGAGAAAGATCTAGGACCTTGGAGAGTCACCTCAGGTGGTTTTATAGCACTTCTAACCTGGCCTCCATAGGAAGTGCCTCCTAGGAGCGCCTCTTGTTAGGGCACAGATGTGTGCTCGGGTCTTTCCCCAGCCCGCCTCTGAGCCCAGTGCCAGGCGGTCTTCTCCTACCGTCAGTGCCTTCATGCCCCCCCCCCCCACCCCGGAATTAATGTGTTACAGGGTATTAAGGTGGTTCTCCCATAGATCCCCCTCCATTTACTTTTGTTTTCAACCACAGGAGGACTACAGAAAGTCTTTTAGTGGCATCTTTCAATCTGGTTGTGCCATTTCTGTATCAAATGGAAAATTTTCAAAGTCACATAATACCTCTCATATTACAGTTTCCCTATTTATGTCACCAGCAGGAATTTTAAGGGAGCTAGATACCTATATAGTCATCTGCACTGTCTCTGAGGATTAACTTTTGATATAATTGCTTTAAATTTAGAAGTACTTCATGGGGAAAGGCATCTGGAAGTTGAAAAAAAAAAGATCTTGAGCATATCATTTGAAAATTGTAGCATACTGTTTAAAAATAAGTTTATCTTATATTTAGAGATTTATCAGATATCTAACGTATGGTATACTCCTATGATAGTATTAGGTGGTTAATATCAGCATTAAACAGGCATTGTATCGTACAGAAAGGTATGGCTAATTTCTTAGTCAAAGTAATAGGAGTGACTTAATCCCATCATTGCAAGAATACATAGAATTGCTGTCCTTTCAGTAAAGACTTGACATTATTTTCTGCCTCCTATGATATGTATTTTATTATACAAATATTTTTTGTCTACTGTGGTCTTTTAATACTGGAGGTTTGACAAATGTAGAGGAATAAAGCATGGTTTCTTTTTTCAAAACAGCATGTATTTGACTTCCAGCAGTGTGGGGGGTGTGATTTTTCCGAGGAATCCTCCTACAGGTTCAGCTAGATCCTGGCTAAATTAGAACATGTATTTTTTTAAGCATTGCTGAGTCAACAAAAATAAGGAAAATCTCTATGGATCAAGAAAAATCAAAACCTAACATTTAAAAAGAGAGAAGAGGAAGAGGAGTTGAAACCAGAGCAGGAAACTGGAGTCATAATGTAGCAGACAGTGTTGTCCTGAGGCAATTGCTTGTCACAGTGGGATCTAGAGACTGATGTTGGGCCTCCTGCATGGTGGGGGAGCTGAACCTGAAAAGTCCATACTAAGCCATGACCTGAATGAGACAAAACAGTTTTCAGTTGGCTCTCTACAGAAGCAAAATCAAATCCTTGTGAGGGAATACTTCCCAAGTTCAGGCCCTTGGAATTTCCATAGATTAAATCTACCAAATATAAGATCAAAACTTAATAACAAACTAAATCACAAAATATGTCTGGCTGGACATAACCTGAATGCCCCCACCCCTATTCAACTAAAAATGCTGAATATAGTTAAATTTCATTTCTTAAAAGTATTGAAATACTGGAAAGATACATAGTTTTTATCCAGTCAAGATATAAGAGAATGTAGGGTTCCACAAAGATAATGGTAGCACTGAAGGTGCTAAGGGAATTTTGTGTACCGGGGCAAACTGGAGCTTTGGTTTCATAGCCCTAAAAGGTGTAGGCTACAAATAATAAAACCTACAGCTAGGCACACACAGAAGGGAGTCTCATAGGACACAGTCTCATAAGTTGAGACCACAAAGCTGAGGACTAAAGTTAGGGCAGCAGTAGTAGGAATAGCGTAAATTAGGAAAACTTTAGAAACATTTATGTTTGGGGCGCCTGGGTGGCTCAGTTGGTTAAGCATCTGACTTTGCTCAGGTCATGGTCCCACGGTTCATGAGTTTGAGCCCCAAGTCAGGCTCTGTGCTGACAGCTCGGAGCCTGGAGCCTGCTTCGGATTCTGTGTCTTCCTCTCTCTCTGCCCCTCACCTGCTCACACTCTGTCTCTCTCTGTCTCTCAAACACAAATAAACATTGAAAAAAGAATTAAGAAAAAAAAGAAACATTTATGTTTATTCAGAGTGGGAGATAAAGGAGCAGGAATTGTCAAGGATTATTGCCAGGTGTGTGTTTTCAGCCACTGTGTAGATGATGGCACGACTTACGTGATAGAAAACACTAAGGATAGACCAAGTTTCAGGACAAAGTTTTGGACGTGTTTAATATTTTGAGATTGCTTTATATATGAGTGACAATACTTTGGGCAAGTGTTATAAATAGATATCTAAATACATGGAAATGGAACTATTGTAGCATAATGCCATAGGATTTGTTTTTGTCTTACTTTCTAGAAAATCTGTAAGGTAGTAGCTGACATTGTTTCGTATGGTTCAAGGAGGTGGAGGTCAAACTCTCTAAAGTTTTTTACCTTTCAATTATGGTTATGTAATGGTTGCTACTGCTCCAGCCATTACAGTTCAAATATGAAGATGAAAGAGTTTCTCCCAACTGTGGCAATATCCTTTATAGAACTTCCTTTCCTCATACACTACCTCTAAAAGGCTAGGAATATAACCTTCTAGATGGGCACATTGCACCTCCAAATGAAATCAAGACTCTGTGAATGACAAAGGAGAAAATGGGTATTAGGTGGGCAG
Source organism: Puma concolor (assembly GCF_028749965.1). Lineage (NCBI taxonomy): Eukaryota > Metazoa > Chordata > Mammalia > Carnivora > Felidae > Puma > Puma concolor. The sequence continues at coordinate 37,128,171 of NC_141673.1, read as the reverse complement.
TTAGCATTCCCTGCCTGTGTGTGTGTGTGTGTGTGTGTGTGTGTGTGTGTGTGTGTGCGCGCGCACACACAGGTGCCTGTGTGTAATGTTAACACATGAATAAGGCACAGGAAAGAGGAGAGTATAAAGGAGAGTGGGGAATGTAATAGTATGTATATGAAACAGAATGTAATCACATCCATTGTCGTCATCTTCTTTTTAATAATTCTAACTCTTCTTGGTTTTAGTAGAGCAAATGGCACCCAGCCACCCAGTTAGAGTATCTCCCATGTGACAGAGTTCAAGCCAGCAGAATGTGAGTCAAAGTAATGTGTGCAACTTATGTGAAAGGACGCTACTTGCACCCCATTTCTTTTCACCCTTCCTATTAGCCAAGTAATAACAGTAACCTTGATATCAAAGCTGATAGCCTAATCTTGAGGATGGCAGAGAGCCTATCATCTGGGTCTCTGGATAACACATTGTATACTGCCTTCCTTCCTCTGAACTAGGACAAGAGAGAAATAGACTTCTGTTTTATTTACGGACCTATGTTCTGAGATCCTTTGTGATACCCTATCTGGTTAGTACAGGCTAATCTCAGGTCTTGCTATGAGTGCTTCTCCTTTGTGTGAAACTTGTACCTTTAGACTGTAACTGTATTTATGTACTATAAATGTACACAAGCCAACAATAGTAGCAACAACAGACAATAACGTATGTGATTTATGAATTAATTATGAAGGTATACAATTTATAATTGATTTCTTAGAGCTAAGAAAAAAGAATATAATAAGTGTTAAAAGAACCATTCCAGCTAGAATGTAAAGATCATTTCCTGTTAGGTGATCAGGGAAAACTTTACGAAGGTAGTAACTTTTGAGTTGAGCTTGGTAGCATAAGATTTAGATAGGCAAAAATGAGAGAGGAGCATTCCAAGCATGTGAACAAGGTGGGTTAAGTTAAGGTGCTGCAGATCACTCATTGGAAATGAATGAATTCCCTAGCTAGGTGGTAATCTGATTGATATGAAATATTGAAATGTTAAAGAGTATTGGAAAGGACTCATATGGAAAATCCATTTTGGTAATGAAAACTTTTGAGCAGAACAGTAATGTGACCAAGAGTCACATTTGTCAGACCTACAGTTCTCAACCATGAGATTTACTGGGACCCTAACAGTGGGGAAAGGAAAATAAACCAGAAATTGTGGAACCAAGACTAGGGGAACTAACCCAGAAAGAAGTATCCACCCCAAAGAAGGTAGCCAGTTGCTTACACTGGTATTCAAAAGGCAAACTCTAGTCACACCTGAGTTGGCATCTATTTTCAGAGGATCTTGTTGGAAAGTTGAGGACACGTAGTGGTAGTTTCTGACCAGGTGTAAAACTCCCCATGAGTGGTGAATGAATGCTAATCTTTTAATTATTGTATGTGAAGCACTATTCTAGGTACTTAACTTTTATTGACTCCTTTATGCCTCCTAACACTCCTATGAGGTAATAATCTTGTCATTTCCATTTTCATTATTCTTTGTAACACCCCTAAAAGGTAATACTGTTATTCTCATGTCCATTTTCAGCTGAGTATACTGAATGACAGAGAGGTTAGGTAACCTGCCAAAGATCATACACTTCATTAGTAAAGGAGTTAAAATTTTAGCCCAGTCTGGCTCTAGAGTCACGCTCTTAAAGCATCAGTCAGAAATTGGGATAGAGAGGATTTGGTCTTCTGGGAAGATTCTGTTAAATTCAAAAGCATTGAGGCTAAAACCTAATGTGTTAGAATTTTGGAGTAATTTCTGGTCCTTATTGGAGGACTAGAATGGAAACCCGAACCTGAGACAAAAGCTTACATATAGATCCTGTATGAATAAAATGAGGCAAATAGGGGAAGCTCAGGGTATATACAAATTCTGGTTCTTCCTAGATATAGAGGAGAGTCCAAGCATGGAACTGAAGGCTAATAATACTGGTCCTCACCTCTTTTTAAGAATAGCAATACTTAAATATGGAAAAGCTTGATTAGTTTAAGTTTAGGAACTGGGCAGGGACATTGACTTTGGCAGAGATTGAGATAGTTTGGAGATTGGTAAGTCTATCCTCTCTCACACAAGGTTAAGACAGTTTCCCAATTTCTGCTTCCCTCTCTTCAGTTTTGTACCCTATAGCTTGTTCACAGTCAAATAAAGTGACCCGGTGCTATTTTGCTTCTCTGGAATATGGTAAGGATGAGGCGTCTCTGAGTGGCCCAGTACATGTGGACATACTCACCTTTTGTTTTTAGGAGCAGCACTGTCCTTAAATGTCTCTATTTTGTGTTAAGTTTCAATAAATACAGGTACTCACTATAAGATAAATGTATCTCTCACATTCTGTAAACTCTCTTTTTATGTAAGTATCAGACATTTTATTTACTAGGATTAATATTTTATTAAGTTGGCATGATTGTAATAGCCATATCCTGCTTAGCTTTTGGTTTTATAGCACGTAGCACATAATTAGCTTTTTCTATTTTTCTACTCATTTTCTATTTGTTCCCCATGGGCCTTGAGAGAAAGGAGATTGAGATAGTTTCAAGATAAGTTCTACCTATAATGTAGGAAGCATGTGACTTCTCAAGAACCACATCTTGGAAAGAAAGACGACAGTGGTTAACCATACCCAGAATCTAGGCCAGAACCTGAGTTGTAAATACTTTGGGCTTTAAATAATGGTAAGTTCACCTAACAGTGGCATAAGCAACAAAGTCATTAATTTCCTCCCATAAACAAAAGGAGTAGCAGTTCTGGGGTTGGTTCACAGACTCCATGACATCAGGGCACTGGGTTCACATCTCTACTTCCCTCTCAGGGCTGCCGTTGCAAGCATCATGTCTTCACGAGAAGTGGGCATGAGTTAGAGACTTTCTCCTCAAGTATTCTCCCATTTTGTCAAGGAGGGTAAAAAAAAATGTTTTTCCAGAAATTTCTCAGAATTTTTTCATGTCTTCTTGCGCAGATATGTTTCACAAGGTAACTTTCAGCTGCAGGGGAGTCTGGAAAGTGACTATTTGACTTTCTCAGGCTCTGTGGTGAGGCAGGCAAAGTAGACAGGTGTTAAGAATGATGGTTGAATAACTCACTAACTACATCTGCAAAATATTTTTTTTCTTCTCTTCCCTCACCCCTTCTTCTTCTTTCTGCCTGTTTTCTTTCCTGCCTTGTCTCTGTTGTGTACTGATTTTGAGGGTTGAGTAAAATGAGACCGCTAACTCTGTAAGAGGAGAAGGGCAATGATCTCTTCATGTGCTCTTTCGCTTTGGCACCTACCCCATTATTTAATTAGAATTAAATAATGGTTTGGGTTTAATCTTTTCAAGATAGGTAAGTATTTATTTCTTTGAGCAACTTTAAAACAAAAAGGTTATCTCTGAAATTTTTCTTTTAATGCCTAACATTCATCATAATATATGTAGCAAGTGCTCAATAAAAGAATAACATGAAATAAAATTAAGAAATATCTGATTCCATACTGGTAAAAACCAAAGAAAAAACGAAGGTATTTGATGAGACATCTTGAGAAGAAATAATTATGTTGACATAAGTAGTTTGGGAATTCTCAAGGTACTGGACTGTCTTTGCCCTTCTTAGCAAAGATAAGAAACAGAAAGAGAAGGTTTACATTCCAGAGGCCACTAGAGCAAAATGATGAAAGCACACTATCCTGATGAGACAGAGGTCTTATTTAATTTTAAACCTACAAAAACTCAGATTCCTTTGTGTTCATAAATTATAATTCCCTCTTTGGTTTTCCTTGAGAAGAAAGAAAAAACCTTCTAAATACCTACCCATTAACTATGAAGTTTTTATTTCTCTCTGAAGCATGTAATCTTTAACCACAAAGCATATGATGACCACAAAGGTTGTAAAACATGTTTGTGGAAGAAGATTATATTTGTTCTCTTGATTATAATACTGGTTTCACCTTTTTAAAACTCAGTTCCACATTAAGAAATATATTTTACATCACTACCCTGTATTATATGAATAGACTAATAGATAAACTGGTACAGAAATTTCACAAGAAAAGTGCTTATTTTTTTTCTTTTTGGTTAATTAATGTTTGTTGTTTGAAAGATACTGGATCTTACAACAGTTAATGCATGCTAATGTTTTTATTTTATTCCTTTCTATTAAATTTTATAAAATATTGGTCATAATTGACTAACTTGATTTTATGACCCTCTTAATGGGTTACAGCCAGTAGTATGGTGGTAAATTTTTAATGGTTGGCTTTGCCCCTGAATAAAAGCCCCTAATATTAGTGTTTCCTGATTTCCATGGTATAAATACACTTGGCCAATTTGAAGCTACCATCCTGATGTCACTGAATGTTAACTGGGAAGAAATGACACAGTCGGCTTTCTCTAGAGCCATTAGGAGCCAGCTTCATGACACCACTGGCTATAACACATAGTGTAAAATAAATATGAATTTATGTTTGTTACAAGTAAGTTAATTTGCTCATTTGAACTGCAAATCACCTAATTTGTTAAGTGTCCCAAACAATGTCTGATATATAGCAGATATTAAATTTGTATTTGTTAGAAGAATGAGTTGCTTTATTTTGACAGATATAAAAGAGTATTTGTATCTCCCCAAGTTTGTTTCTTTTTCAGTCCAATTTTTCACATAAGGACTGTAATTTCATACCTGATTATCACAGGGATTTTTTCTATTCATAAACTCAAAATTGAAGAGAAAATACTTTGCTTTATTTATATATCATGATGCCTACTACATCACGTATTCATCACTTAAATTGTTTTCTAAGAGTTTTAGCTTAAAACCTATAAAAATAAAAACAAATTATTATTTAAAAACTATAGTTACATTTCAGACAATTCCTTGAAGAAAAGAAAGCTTAAAAAAATAAGTTAGAAATGATTGATTATATTTCATATTCTTTTCAAGGAACTTTCTTTAGTCTTTCTATAAATCATTAATATTTGATCCAGAATTTGGATATTGGGGCATAGAATTTTTTTTAGCAACTCCTTTGAATTCAAAACCAATGTGCAATTAAAATAAAGACTCTGAAATTATGAAAACAGAAGAGCTGATTCAGTAACAACTTTGGGCATTGAGAATATCAGTAAACATTTATTCAACATAGAGTATGCTAAGATCTAGAAGATACTCCAGGAACTGTGTATACACTAACTGCCCACTCTGCTAGATACCAGGGATTTCTAGATAAAAGGCTTTAAAGAAATGTATAACTCAATGGGAAGACAGATAACAAAAGACAGCTGTAATACAGTGTGATAGGTACTATGTTAGAGTTATAAGTTACATTGGAAGCATAGAGATGGTGACATTTAAATGTTCAGGGGAGGGGCGCCTGGGTGGCTTAGTCAGTTAAGCGTCTGACTTTGGCTCAAGTCATGGTCTTATGGTTTGTGCTTTTGATCCTTTCTCTCTCTCTCTCTGCCCTTCCCCTGCACTAGCTCTCCCTCTCTCAAAAAATAAACAAACATTTAAAAGAATTCTTCTCTCTCATTGTCTCTCTCTTTATGCCTGTATTTCTAAAAAAAAATAAAAAATAAAATAAATGCCCAGAGGAGTCTAAGAACACCACCTAGAAGAGGACATGCTTTGACTGCTTAGAGTTTTATTTCTGTCTCTGCAATAATATAGCCTTGGATAAATCAGTGAGCCTGATTTTGGAGGTCTCTCCTGGCTCTGATAATGATTCTGTGACTTGAATGTAACTTTCTAAAATATGCCTTTTGTTTTCAATGGAACCTCACCTATATTTATCATGACATTTAGTTTTAGTTTCAGTATCCTTTTTTTCTAAATTATGCCGGATTTGCATGAACAGTTACTCTGCTTTCCTGCTTTGATTCTTCACTTGAATGATAATATGGAGTTTTTGAAAATCAGTGTAATAATGGCTGTAAGTGCTGTCTTTCCCCAAGTTTGGTTTCTAAGAAATAAAGTTATCTAATAATAATTTACAGTAAGTGCATAGTTATGTTTTCATGTACTTAATTATCAATATTAACAGTTTATTAGCTTATTCAGTTATTCAGTAAGAAACCATCAGAAGCTATCTCAGCTGGAATAAGGTATTGCTCTTGTAATCTGACAAAAGATAAGGAGACTCTATTGTCAGCCTTGTAGATTCAGCTGTTTATAAGCTTTTGTTACAATATCACATTACTTCTCACTATTTCAGATGGGTTTATGTCTCAGAACAATTCTTGCCAATTAATATGGGAAAACTATAGAGATTTCTAGATGTAGTTGGCAGTCTTTACACAATTACCTCACATAGACAGCTGTATCTAATCTTCAGTCAGTTATACGTTTTCTAGAGTATTGGCTCTGATTTATCCTTTGCTATAGGGCATCTTCTTGTTGTCTAGAAGTAGTTAAATATGGAGTTTTAATACATTTTGCCCCTTTCTTTCTTTAGTTTGCACATCATTATTTCTCATGACTCATAAAGTTGTTTCTGAAGCTCATGGAGATTATATTTATTCAGCATAAAAAAAAGTTCTCCTTGTGCTCATGGTAAATAAAAGAAGTCAAGAATGTGATTAAATCTAAAATAGAAAATTAATATTCTACTTGAAAGAGTAAAGAGAAATAGTTTATGTTTCAAATATTAAGTAATATGAAATCAAAACTAATAGAAATTGTTATCAGAAAGTTGACTATCAAACTAATATAAAACAGGCTTTAAAAACTAGTTTACATTTTGCTAGTTTTATATACAAATTTGGATTTGTATACCATACAGCACATGATCTTGAAAAATATTTTGCTATAAATAAGTATTCTCACATTTCTTTTTCCCTTGGTAAATAAATTATAAGCAAGTTGTCTAAATTTGTTTCATCTTTGGTCTGGAACAATGAGCGAAATTCTCATTGGAATGAAGTCACAACATGATTCATAATGTTAGTGTAAAGACTGTCTCATTGACTTAATGTTTCAGATGTTCCATATGTATCTCAGTGTAAACTCCTTTTTCAAAATTGATAAAAGACTGGGAAAGAGTCCAACAAGAACAGCCGAGGAAACTTGTCAGTCACGGTAAGAAGCGGTATTGGGGAGCTACTATCGCAGTTTTGCCAGACCAATGGAGCATTTTCTCTCAGCACCTAGACTCTGTCATTCTTATTGTCATACACAAAAATACCAGGACAGTTATGTAGCAGGAGTCATTAAGAAACAACATCTTACCACAGATATGACTATCAAGGTAATAGATACATTTTAAACTAGCTGTTTATTTTCTGTTGTATGTACACTATAATTTACGTATTCCCTTGAGATTACATTCCTAGCTGCACCCTTAACGAAAGGATAAATGACATATGAGTACGTTGCTTATATAATGGAACTAGAAGTAGAGATGAGATGCATGCAGAAAGAAGGATGTTATAAATAGGGCTACACTTGGCATGGTCTAGAGAGAAATGAGAAATAATTAATGACTCTTTTATCATTGACTAACTAACTGTGCTTTGGAATAGCCTGTGTAGAAAAAGCCCATACGTGGAATATGTATTTTACTGACTTAAACTGAAGGTATGTTCTAGTGAAGGCAGAAGAAGACCAGTAGGGGCTCAATACATATTTATGGAATATATGAATTAATTAACATGAACATATGATTGTGCTATGATTTTCTTTAAATGTCTTGGATTCTAGGATCTTTCTCTAGTATCTCCTTTACAACTTGAATCATTTTTGGTAGCCACACATAAATTCTATCTTTTTAAGTTACCAAATTTTTATACTCATACGTATTCTAATCATTTCAAGAGAATAGAGCAATTTTTAAGATTTACCTACTTTTTTTTTTTTTTACGTATTTATTTTTAGAGAGAGAGAGTGCAAATGGGGAGGGAGCAGAAAGAGAGGGAGAGAGAGAATCCCAAGCAGGCCCGGTGCTGCCAGCAGGGAGCCTGATGCAGGGCTTGATCCCACAAACCATGAGATCGTGACCTAAGCCAAAATGAAGAGTCAGACGCTTAAAGAGCTGAGCCATGCAGGCACCCCAGAGTTTACCTACTTTCAAATTATCTAGCTATTTCTTTTCTAGTTGTACTGTTTTGACTTTATTCTTCAACTTACTATATTTGCTATTGTTGACGAGTATAGGTCTGATTTACATAGTCATTTATTTATATTTATTGTTTTAGTTTTAATATACTCAACAACTGGTAATATATAAATCCTTCAGAAATCTGGGCAGTTTAGTGATCTGGGGGAGATTAAAAAAAGGGCTGCATGGGCAAGGAGGGGAGGGACCCCCTCCTGCGGAAAGACAAAGGGAAGAGAAAGAGTGGCTAAGGAAGTGCAGGACCATATCTGGACAGGAGAAAGACCTCGGACTGGGACTGAGACTGAGAGGAATCCGATCTCTAACTTTCTTGGGACTGGGGCCAGCTCCCTGTTCGTGCACCTGGGGAGGAGGGGAGCCAGGCCTGGGTGTGGTGGTAGGTCAGAGTCTCAGTCCGCAGCTGGAGGAAGTGGTACCCTCCATGGAGGGCTGCATGCTGGTTACTCCGGTCATTGGTCTGTCTAAACAGACATATTTAATCCATTATCTTGATACATTTTCTACACCTCCTTCTTTACACTCCTCTCTCTCTCTCTGAAATAATCAAGCCATATAGTTTCTCTGTCTGGGTAACTTTATCTTTGTTTCATTTTCCCCACCTCCTTTATTTTCCTTTCTCTCTCTCTGGATTAAGCCTTTTAGTCTACCTGCCTAATCAATGTTTATTTTTTCTTCTCCCCCCGCCCCCACCCCCACTCCTGTCATTTCTCTCTTTGTATGTGCTCTTCCATCAGCACCACCTCCACCCTCTTCTTTACTTGTAGTCAGTGTTTTTAGGTTTTTTGTTTTTAGTCTTTAGATTTTTGTTTTTGTTTGTGTGTTTGTGTGTTTTTGTCTCCTCTTTGTCTGTTTTCCTTTACAGGGCTACTCCAAGGAACAAATCAAAGCACATCTGGTGGAGGGTCCAAAATATTACTACGAGTAGGGTAATAAAATAACCAAAGTCACAACAGAGAGCAAGTAACAGTCCCGGAAAAAAACACTTCCTGAAGGGCCAGGCCCTGGACAGTGTATGACCCTCCTTTAATAAAGCAGTGCTCACAGGTGCAGAGCATACAATAAGCTTTTAAAATCCATTAGGGACAGAAAACTAGCCAAATTGATGAAACGGAAGATTTCTTCTCAAAAGAAATTCCGGGAAGTAGCAACAGCTAACGACTTGATCCAAACCAATTTAAGCAATATAACACAACAAGAATTTAGAAAAATAGTTATAAAATTAATCGCTGGGCTTCAAAAAAGCATAGAGGACAGCAGAGAATCTATTGCTACAGAGATCAAAGGACTAAAAAATAGTCATGATGAATTAAAAATGCTATAAATGAGGTGGAAAATAAAATGGAGGTGGCTACAGCACAGATTGAAGAGGCAGAAGAGAGAATATGTGAATTAGAAGATAAAATTATGGAAAAAGAGGAAGCTGAGAAAAAGATTAAAAAATCCAGGAGTGTGAGGGAAGAATTAAATAAGTGTTGCAATCAGACGGAACAATATCTGTATTATAGGAATTCCAGAAGAAGAAGAGAGAGAGAAGGACTGAAGGTGTACTTGAACTTCCCTGATCTGGGGAAGGAAACATGCATTGAAATCCAAGAGGCACAGAGACCTCCCTTCAGACATAACTTGAATCAATCTTCTGCACAACGTATCATAGCAAAACTGGCAAAATATAAGGATAAAGAGAGAATTCTGAAAGCAGCTAGGGATAAGCGGGCCTTAACATACAAAGGTAGACACATAAGGGTAGTAGCAGACCTATCTACTGAACTTGACAGGCCAGAAAGGAATGGCAGGAAATCTTCAATGTGAGGAACAGAAAAAATATGCAGCCAAGAATCCTTTACCCAGCAGGTCTGTCATTCAGAATAGAAGGAGAGATAAAGGTTTTCCCAAACAAACAAAAACTGAAGGAATTCATCACCACTAAATGAGCCCTACAAGAGATCCTAAAGAAGATTCTGTGAGTGAAATGTTGCAAGGACCACAAAGTACCAGAGATACCACTACAAGCATGAAACCTACAGATATCACAATGACTCTAAACTCATATCTTTCAATAATAACACTGAATGTAAATGGACTAAATGCTCCAACAAAAAGACATAGGGTATCAGAATGGGTTAAAAAAAAACAACCCATCTATCTGCTGTCTATAAGAGACTCATTTTAGACCTGAGGACACCTTCAGATTAAAAGTGAGGGGATGGAGAACTATCTATCATGCTACTGGAAGTCAAAAGAAGCTGGAGTAGCCATACTTACATCTGACAAACTAGGCTTGAAATTAAAGGTTGTAACAATAGATGAAGAAGGGCATTATATAATAATCACAGGGTCTATCCACCAGGAAGAGCTAACAATTATAAATGTCTATGCACCAAATACAGGAGCCCCCAAATATATAAAACAATTGCTCACAAACATAAGCAACCTTATTGATAAGAATGTGATAATTGCAGGAGACTTTAATACTCCACTTACAGTAATGAATAGATCATCTAGACAGAGAATAAATAAAGAAACAAGGGTCCTGAGTGATATGTGGGATCAGAAGGACTTGACAGATATATTTAGAACTCTGCATCCCAAAGCGTCAGAATATACTTTCTTCTCAAGTGCACATGGAACATTCTTCAAGATAGATCACATACTGGGTCACAAAATAGCCCTTCATAAGTATAAAAGAATTGCAATCATACCGTGCACACTTTCAGACCACAATGCTATGAAACTTGAAATCAACCACAGGAAAGTCTGGAAAACCTCCAAAAGCATGGAGGTTAAAGAACACCCTACTAAAGAAAGAATGGGTCAACCAGGCAATTAGAGAAGAAATATATGGAAATATATTTGGAAAAATATATGGAAACAAATGAAAATGAAAATACAACAATCCAAATGCTTTGGGATGCAGCAAAGGCAGTCCTGAGAGGAAAATACATTGCAATTCAGCCTATCTCAAGAAACAAGAAAAATCCCAAATACAAAATCTAACAGCACACCTAAAGGAACTAGAAGCAGAATAGCAAAGACACCCCAACCCAGCAGAAGAAGAGAAATAATAAAGATAACAGCAGAAATAAACAATATAGAATCTAAAAAAACAGTAGAACAGATCAATGAAACCAAGAGTGGGTTTTTTGAAAAAATAAACAAAATTTATAAACCACTAGCCAGGCTTCTCAAAAAGAAAGGGGAGATCACCCAAATAGATAAAATCATGAATGAAAATGGAATTATTACAACTAATCCCTCAGAAATACAAGCAATTATCAGGGAATACTATGAAAAATCATATGCCAACAAACTGGACAACCTGGAAGAAATGGACAAATTCCTAAGCACCCACACACTTCCAAAACTCAAACAGAAAGAAATAGAAAATTTGAACAGACCCATAACCAGTGAAGAAATTGAATCAGTTATCAAAAATCTCCCAACAAATAAGAGTCCAGGACCAGATGGCTTCCCAGGGGAATTCTACCTGACATTTAAAGCAGAGATAATACCTATCCTTCTCAAGCTGTTCCAAAAAATAGAAAGGGAAGGAAAACTTCCAGACTCATTCTGGGAAGCGAGCATTACTTTGATTTGCAAACCAGACAGAGACCCAGCAAAAAAAGAACTACAGGCCAATATCCCTGATGAATATGGATGCAAAAATTCTCAACAAGTACTAGCAAATCGAATTCAACAGCATATAAAAAGAATTATTCACCATGACCAAGTAGGATTCATTCCTGGGCTGCAGGGCTGGTTCAACATTCGCAAATCAATCAACGTGATACATCACATTAATAAAAGAAAAGATAACCATATGATCCTGTCAATTGATGCAGAAAAAGCATCCGACAAAATTCAGCATCCTTTCTTAATAAAAACCCTCAAGAAAGTTGGTATAGAAGAAATATACTTAAACATCATAAAAGCCACTTATGAAAAGCCCACAGCTAATATCACCCTCAAAACTGAGAGCTTTCCCCCTGAGATCAGGAGCATGACAGGGATGTCCACTCTCACTGCTGTTGTTTAACATAATGTTGGAAGTGCTAGCATCAGCAATCAGACAACAAAAGAAATCAAAGGCATCAAAATTGGCATAGATGAAGTCAAGCTTTCACTTTTTGCAGATGACATGATACTATACATGGAAAACCCGATAGACTCCACCAAAAGTCTTTTGAACTGATACATGAATTCAGCAAAGTCGCAGGATACAAAATTAATGTACAGAAATCAGTTGCATTCTTATACACTAATGAAGCAACAGAAAGACAAATCAAGAAACTGATCCCATTCACAGTTGCACCAAGAATTATAAAATACCTAGGAATAAACCTAACCAAAGATGTAAAAGATCTTTATGCTGAAAACTATAGAAAGCTTATGAAGGAAATTGAAGAAGATACAAAGAAATGGAAAAATATTCCGTGCTCATGAATTGGAAGAATAAATATTGTTAAAATGTCAATGCTACCCAAGGCTATCTACACATTCAGTGCAATCCCAATCAAAATTGTACCAGCATTCTTCTCGAAGCTAGAACAAGCAATCCTAAAATTTGTATGGTAGCCAAAGTAATATTGAAGAAGAAAACCAAACCGGGAGGCATCACAATCCCAGACTTTAACCTCTACTACAAAGCTGTAATCATCAAGACAGCATGGTATTGTCACAAAAACAGACACATAGAATAGAGACTCCAGAATTGGACCCACAAATGTATGGCCAACTAATCTTTGACAAAGCAGGAAAGAATATGTGATGGAAAAAAGATGGTCTCTTTAACAAATGGTGCTGGGAGAACTGGACAGCAACGTGCAGAATACACCATTCACAAAGATAAACTCAAAATGGATGAAGGACCTGAATGTGAGACAGGAAACTATCAAAAGCCCAGAGGAGAAAGCAGGAAAAAAAACCTCTCTGACCTCAGCCACAGCAATTTCTTACTTGACACGTCTCCAAAGGCAAGGGAATTAAAAGCAAAAATGAACTATTGTGACCTCATCAATATAAAAATCTTCTGCACTGGAAAGGAAACAATCAACAAAACTAAAAGGCAACCGATGGAATGGGAAAAGATATTTGCAACTGACGTATTGGATAAAGGGCTAGTATCCAAAATCTATAAAGAACTCACCAAACTCCACACCCAAAAAACAAATAATCTGGTGAAGAACTGGGCAGAAGACATGAATAGACACCTTTCTAAAGAAGACATTCAGATGGCCAACAGGCACATGAAAAGATCTGCTCAATGTCACTCCTCATCAGGGAAATACAGATCAAAACCACACTGAGATACCACCTCTTGCCGGTCAGAGTGGCTAAAATGAACAAACCAGGAGACTATAGATGCTGGAGAGGATGTGGAGAAACGGGAACCCTCTTGCACTGTTGGTCGGGAATGCAAACTGGTGCAGCCACTCTGGAAAACAGTGTGAAAGTTCCTCAAAAAATTAAAAATAGATCTACCCTATGACCCAGCAATAGCACTGCTAGGAATTTACCCAGGGAATACAGGAGTGCTGATGCATAGGGGCACTTGTACCCCAATGTTTATAGCAGCACTTTCAACAATAGCCAAATTATGGAAAGAGCCTAAATGTCCATCAACTGATGAATGGATAAAGAACATGTGGTTTATATATACAATGGAATACTACTTGGTAATGAGAAAGAATGAAATATGGCCTTTTGTAGCAACGTGGATGGAACTGCAGAGTGTTATGCTAAGTGAAATAAGTCAGGCAGAGAAAGACAGATACCATATATTTTCACTCATATGTGGATTCTGAGCAACTCAACAGAAGACTGGGGGGGAGGGGATGGGGAGAAAAAAAGTTACAGAGAGCGAAGGAGGCAAACCACAAGAGACTCTTAAATACTGAGAACAAACTGAGGGTTGATGGGGGGTGGGGAGGAAGGGAAAGGGGGTGATGGTCATTGAGGAGGGCACCTGTTGGGATGAGCGCTGGGTGTTGTACAGAAACCAATTTAACAACAAATTTGATTTTAAAAAATAGAACATCTACAAAAAAAAAGAAATCTGGGAAGTTTAATATAATTTTAATATGTCTTTTATCTTTAGGTAATATTTTGAATACCATATTCACTTAACCTCATTTAAAATTTGAAATGAAAATCAAGAAATTTTCATAGAATTGTCCTATAGCCTCTATGCTAATTTCAACCTATAAAACTCTGTTAGAAATAAGTTCCTAAATTTTTACAACTAAAATCCAAACATTATCTTTACTTGAGAGTGTATCAGTCTCTACATGGCAAGTCTTCAGATTCCCTTGAAGAATACTTTTAAGAAAGCCTAAGAAGTCTTAGTCCATCCTTGAAGAGAATGACATGGAACAGAAACTAAATTTAAAAACAGATAAAAGGGCTGGTAAATGATGTGTAGTTAACCTATGTTAAAGTAACAATATTTTGTGAAAAACATTAAGATACCTATCAACCTATATTTTATCTTTATTATAAACATTATAAAAATGATATAGATGCATGTCACACAAAAAATAAGCTTAATAATTGAACTGAATGCATTCAAAATATTAAGCAACATTTTTTATATATTTACCTTTTAGCATCAGTAGTACATAAATATATTATCATTATAAAACAAATTCTAAAAGTATACAAATATGTAGTAAAAAGTGAAAGTCTTTGTTCAGTGTCACTACCCACAATGATAATCCCTTCTCATGTTTCTGTATTTGTACATGGACAGATACATATACATATGTACAAATATCTTGGTTTTTTTTGAGGAAAGGAATCATTTGAATGTAATCATTCATCCATTCATCTATCCATTCTCTCCACAAATATTTATTGTGTGTCTACAGTGTGCCATGTACTTTTCTGGAAGCTACAGAGATTGAAAGGGAAAAAAAGCTCCTGCTTGCATGTCATTTAATATATATATATTGTATATCAGATGGTGATAAGTGCTATTAAGAAAATTAAAGCAAAGTAAGAGCGGGATGAGGAGGGATGGTATTTTATATAGAGTAGCCAGGGAAGGCTTTTTTAAGATAACATGTATGTAGGCGGTTGAAAGATGATGGAGGAAACCATGCAGTTATCTTGGAGGAAGAGTGTTCCAGGCAGAGGGAACAGAGGTAAAAAGACCAAGGCAGGAGCTTGCTTGCTACTTCAAGGAACACCAAAAAGACCAATACGACTGAAACATAGTTAAAGGCCAAAGCACAGAGATCATTTAGGAAGCTATAATTCAGGTGAGCAATAAACTAGGTGAGAGATAATGGTGGTTTAGGTCAGAGGGGAAGATTAGGAAGAAATTATTAAATTTTGGATATAGTTTTAAAGTATTGTTAGCAGAATTATTGACAGTGGAGGTGTGGAAAAGAATGGAAAAAAGGGCATACCTCAAAAGTATTTGAACTGAAACAGTGGAAAGGTGGAGTTGTCATTTAGTGAACTGGATATGACTGCAGAAAGAGTAAAATTGAGAGGGAAGTTGTTTGGGATAGGTTGAGTTTGACATGCCTCTTAGAAATTCAAGTGCAGAAGTTGCGTTATGAATTGGATAGATAATTCTGGATTCCTGAGGACAAATATGGGTCAAATGTAAAAAATTTGCGAGTTATTAACATACAGTCTGAATGAGATCACTTAGGGAATAGAAATGATGAAGAAGTACAGAGACTGAACCGAAGCACATTCCAGAGGAGATTGGGAAGATAAGAAAGACGAGCAAGAAGGTGTGATTAAAAAAAAGAAGAAGAAGAACAATATAGTTTTGCCCTTTTACTTAGCAACATATCTTGGAGCTCTTTTCATACATTTGTTTTACACACTACAAAGTATTCCATGGAATGGACATATCATATTCTACTTAGCTTCTCCTGTATTGGTTAACATTTGTTTTATAATTTTCTCCTCTTTTATAGTTATAGTTTTTGTTTTACCTAGTTCCATAATCTATCTGGGTTTATTTTGTATGTATGATTCAAGAAATGTCTGTAATCTTATAGTTTTCTAAATGCTATTTATTGAATAATCCATGCTTTGCCACACTGATATAAAATGACACCTTTATCGTATAATGCGTTTATGAGTTCTCTTCTAGTCCCTTCATCGGTTGATTCGTCTGATAATACTATTCTTCCTTCATTAATATAGTTTATTGGAACCTTTGAAATCTGCTAGAGGAAGTCCCCCAAAGTTCTCATTTTTTTCAGAGTTTTCTTAGCTAACCTCATGGCATTTTCTCTTTCAAAAGGGTTTGACTTTATGTATTTTTAAAAGTGACAATTTTACTTAATTGCTCTCTCAACGAAAAGACATACAAATACAATTTTACTCATTTTAGAGACCAAGTACAGGATTACTGAATGAGTTCCACAAAAGAAGAGATTTTAGTTAAGCAAGGATTGATGACAGCAGTCCAGCCATTGTCTGGGGTTGTCAATTACAGATGGCATGGCAGTGCACACTCCATGAACAATACCAGCTAGGAAAGTCAAACAATAGGCATCTTTGTTTCATATTTTACTAGACTCTTTGTCATATTTGTAGTATGGATGCAAAAAAAAAAAAACATAGGAAGGAGATAGTTAATATTAAAAGTACATATGAAATATTAGCAATTTGGAGCCACTTCAATGTTTGGAGAAGAAATTATTTATCCAAACAGCTTGCTCAAGGAGAATCAAAATGCTGATCACATCAAACATTTAATAAGGCTTAAGTAGAAAAATTTACTTAAGTCTTTCATTTAGGATTAAAGTATGTGTAGTTTATAATGCAAATTTATATGGAAAGTTGCAAAATGTTTTGTGCTTAGAAAAAATGATTTGAAAATTATTCATTTTCTTTATAATATATGGGCATAATAAACTTTGCTGACCAAATTCAAAGTAAAAGCTGATTTAGATGATTCATGTATTGAATGGGTTTTAAATTAGATTGTTAGGATCCATGAAAAAATCTGTTGGGATTTTAATTGTCGTGCATTGAATTTAAAGATCATTATGGAGAGAATTGATGTCTTTAGGATGTCAATTTCTCCTCTCTGGGGTGTAAATTGTATCTTCATTTATATGTTGTTGTTTCAGGTCGTCATGTTAATCTTGCCCAGTTTTAGTTTGGTTTACTCCAGGATTTTGTAATTTTTTTTCATTCATATGAGAAATACTTATTGGGTGTCTATCACATGCTAGTCATTATCCTAAGTACTAGGGATACAAGATTGAACAAAACAAAGCCCCCGCCCTTATCAAGCTTATATTCTAATAAGGCATCAGGCAACTGGAAAACAAATAAGTAGAAATGTAATGTCAGGTTTATGAACAGTAAAAGAAACTACACAGGAGAGAGGAGGGTGAGGTATCAAAGCACAATTTTTCAAAAATCACTTACCTTATGTATCCCCCCCCCCCCCCCCCCCCCCACCGCCCAGTCACTTCATTTTACTACGCATTTTACTACTTGATGTGTAAACACATCAAGGTGCAAACAGGGCTTATTTCACATTAGTATATTAACTGGTTGTTTTGTCAATAAACGCAATTCTCTTTAAATAACCATCTCCTCACTTCACGGCCAGTCCAGAAGCAAATGAGAGCAAATTTTAGTGCCTCTAGGGGGTATATCACCAATTAGACATGAAACTTAAAGGGAAGAGGTCAGGGTGAGGGGCTGGTAAGAGGCCATGGTCAGCACACAGGCTCAGGCCAGGCCCCAGGGGTCAGGAGCCTTTGTTCCAGCCCATCCAACAGTCCTCAGATGTCATAGTGGGATGAACATTCATTCTCCAGTTCCAGTCTGGGAAGTTCCTTCTAGAGGGAAAAGCAAGAAGGCAAAGAGAAACAAATGCCAAAAGCACTAGGAGGGAAGCAGTGGGCTCCCTCCCTGTTGCTGCGGCCTGGCATTGATGGCACCCACCACCTGGAAGCTCGTGTTAAAGTTCCAAAAGTCACAATACAGTGGCAACAGATGACCAAGGACAGGTCAGGGAGGGGAAGGTGAGTGTGACGGGCTGGAGACAGGCTGGGATAGGAATGAGGGCTGACAGTCCACTGAAAAGGTGACCTTTCACGGTTAGGCACAGACCAAAGTGGAGGGAATGTGAAGGGGGCCTGGCAGAGGCCCTCAGGAAGACATATGAGGCTGATCTGGGGGAGCTCACAAGGCTGAATATAACGTAGATTCTCAAACAAGGGAGCTGTACTGAGTAGACAAGGTGGCCAGAAAGTCCCTCTGTGAGTAGAAGCTACCAGAGCAAGACAGGAACGAGATGATCACCCATGCTCCTGAGGAGAGCACCAGGGATGGTGAGAGGGAAGTGCATCCAAGCAGCGCCGTGGGCTCTGGGCTAGCTTGAGAAGCTGGGAGGCATGGCTCCCGAGTCAGGGGCCCCCTTTCCCTCAACACCAGTCCCTAGGAAGTGGTTTATAATCAGACCTGAAGGAAGAACAAGGCCCTTCCGTCACCTCTCAGTCCCAAGGGGAAGGAAGGGTAGGGAAGAGTGAGCAGGAGTGGGAGGCAGGAGCAGGAAGGGTATGCTGGTTCTTCTTCCATGGGGAGACGGGTAGTAGGAAGGTGGCCGAAGCTGGTTCGTGGGAGTGTAGACATCATGTGGGTTACCCAGATTGTAATAGTCTCTGGTAGCCGCTTCTGCAGCTTTACCTTCAGCTCCAGGAGTGGAGGGGACTTCAGGGATGCTGACTGGAGGTTCCATGGGCCTAGGATGGGGCACATAACCCATGACCCCATCCATCATAGGAGGTCCTAGAACCTCAACTGGGGGCAGTGGATACATTACATTGACAGGGGAAAGACCTAGGTCCCACTGAGCATGTAAGGAATACCCATAGACTGTATTTTGGGGGCTTCACCTTGGGAGGCTTGAGATGCCACTTGCAGTATCTGTTGTCCAAACATGATGGCACTCCCTACCATAAAGGTCAACTTGTGTGTCGCAGAGCCTTCCCAGCCACCTCCTGCTCCAGCCTTCACTGTCCTCTTGTAGTTTGCACCAAACACAGTCTGCTTGATCTCACAGTCCTTCATCAGATAAAACAGCACCATGAAGGACTTCTTAGTCTCTTTGAAGGCCACAGGCACCTTCTTCATGTCTTTGAATGTAAGTTCCACACAGTATTAAAACATTAGGATGCTCTCAGTGTTGTTGACGATCATTCTGCCACCCTGCGAGTGATTCTTGTTGAGTACCATAGTCTCTCGGAAAAGGCCCGTATGTTTTTTTCTATCCTACCCCCCAACCTTTTATGTATTTCAGTAATGGTTATTGTGATTTTAAATAAGATTCTAAAACCCTCTATTTAGGGAGGTGTAATGTAAATTAAGATTATTAACTTAGGTGACAAAAATTTATATATTTAAAAGCATAACACCTGTTTCTTTTTCCCAGATAAAATCATTCCACTCAAATTTCATTTAGGTTTAAAGAAACTTAAAAAGAATATCTCTTTTTCCAAAATATAATGAGGGCATGTATATAATACTGGTTCATCTGTCTAATTGTTTTTATTCAATTCAACAAAGTTCTGTAGGAGACACTAGATGATGTCAGATAAGTGAGACACTCTCTTTCCCCTTAGGGAAGCTGGTGATCTAGTGAGGAATTAAGAAGCAATTACAAAGAACTTTCATGCATATCTGAGAGTGATATATTCCTGGCCCATAGACCTTAATCAACTATGACTGTGAATTATTTTAAAAAATGGATGAAAGAAGTGATAAATGATGGATGTATAAACCAAATACTGTTAAGACTAGAAGAGAGAATAATTTTTCATAACTAAGGGATAAGAGAAAGCTTTTTAAAAGAGGCAATGTTTGGTCTTCATTTAGAAAAATGACTGAGATAGGAAAGGACATTTTGAGAACTTTTGGAGAAGAAACATAGAGGCAGAAACTGTGGCTTTTTCTGAGTGAAATAAGTCCATGTAGATGTGTATCTGAGAATGAGTTGAGGGTGATGGTATTAGAAACTGAAAATATGGTCAAAAGCAAATTAGGACCAGATATTGAGAGCCAGGAATGCTGTTCTGAGGTGTCAGAATATTATTCAGTGGGAAACAAAATACGTTTTGTTCCATAAAAATATCTCTTGTGTAGTGATTTAATGCAAAGGAGTTGCATATACTCATCTACATTTCTGAAAGGTAGTGATTTGGGGATATATAGAGGATAGATTGACATGGAGCTAGATCAGGGACAGGGAGACTATTTAGGAAATAGTTATAAAAGTTCAGATCAAGAATACATTGGATACGGGGGTGGCTAGGTGGCTCAATCATTTGAGCATCCAGCTCTTGATTTCAGCTCAGGTTGTGATTCCAGGGTCATGAGATCAAGCCCTGTGTCAGCATGGAGACTGCTTAAGATTCTGTCTCCCTCTGCCCCTCTCCCTCACTCATGCTCTCTCTCTCTCTCTCTGTCTAAAATGAAAAAAAAAAAAAAAAAGAATACATTGGATGAGAATAGAAGGAGGAGAATAAATAATAAACAATCTAAGTAAGTAAATTAAATACAGGGTCAGGAGAAACTTCATTAAAAGGTGAGATTTTAGCAAAGACATGAAAAAGGTAAGTGAGTCACTGAGTAGCTGGGGGAAAATCATTCCACACAAGTGGAATAAACTGACATATTTGACGAATAGTAAGAAGCCAGAGTGGACATGAGGAAGACCAGTAGGAGAGGAGCTCAGGGAGGCAATAGCTCTGGGTGTAGAGTATCGATCACGTAGAGCTGCATAGGATATTACAAGTCTTATTCTAAGTGAAATGGGTGTCGGTCAGGAAGTTAACAGTAAGTAGATGTAGGGTTTGCATCATTGGAATAATTTGAAATGAGTTTACTTACAAAGGGGCTATTTACAAGATATAGGTGTAGGAGAATCATGGGGTATAGTATGGAAATCTCTGGCTTACCGTAGAAAATTCCAAAGCTTTGAGATAGGTATTTTACCAGTTTAGAGAACTGAAAGTGGAACAAAAGGCTGAAACAGAGAACAAGGTATGAAATGAAGCTGGAGAGGTAGGCACAAGCAGATCACGTTAAGGAACAGAGTCTTAATGTTTTTTTTGTTTTTTTTGTGTTAAGTTTCTAGTTAAAAATCCCCGTTAGTTAACGTACAATGTAATATTAGTTTCAGGTGTACAATATAATGATTCAACACTTCCATACATCACCTGATGCTCATCAAAACAAGTGCTCTCCTTAATCCCTGTCACCTATTTCACCTATCCTCCCACCCATCTCCCCTCTGGTGACCATCAGTTTGTTCTCTATTGTTAAGTGTCTGTTTCTTGGTTTTTAATCTTGAAAGGAAAAGAAGGATCTATTAAGCGGGGAAGGGAACTGATGAAGTTTATATTTTAAAATATCACTTTGCAGTATTAAAACTGAAATAAGGAGCAAGAGTGGGTGTTGGTAACCAATCAAGAGGCTTTCATAGCAGTGCAGGTAGTTTGGGATGGTGGAAATAGAGAATATTAATGGATTTGAGGAACATTTAGGAGAAAAATAAACTGGAATTTCTAAAACATGCTATATATGGGAAAGTGAAAAGATTCCTGAGCTTTTTGACTCATGTAAATGAGTAAATGTTGATGCTAGTCACCGAAATAGGAAACTTTAGGACATCTGGTTTTGTGTCATTCAGTTATTTAGATTTTGGACATGTTGATTATCAAGTGCCAACGAAATATCCATTTGGAGTTGGTGGTTAGGCTATTGGTGATTAGAATTAGATCTTAGAGAAGAGGTTGAAGATATAATTTAGGAATTGGAGTAGGTTGAATAGTGTCTCCCAAAAAGTCGTGTCAACTCAGAACCTCAGAATGTGACCTCATTGAGGTATAGGGTATTTATAGATGTAACTAGTTAACATGAGGTCATACTGGAATAAGGTGGACCCTAAATCCAATAGTTAGTGTCCTCATAAGAAGAGGAGAGGATACACAGAGACCCAGAGGGACGACAGAGGCAGAAACTGCAGTGGTACAGCCACAAGCCCTGAAATGCCAAGGATTGTCAGCAACCACTAGATCCTAAGAAAGGGCAAGGAAAGTTCTTCCCTACAGCCTCAGAGGGAGCATGGCCCAGCCCATACCTTGATTTCAGACTTCTAGCCTCCAGAACAGTGAGAGAATACCTTTCTGTTGTTTTAAGCTACCAAGTGTATGGTAATTTGTTATAGCTGACCTAGGAAATTAATCCAGGAATTGTCAGTGTAAATAGAGGTATAGGTAAGGCTGCCTAGGGAAAGCACACAGATAGAACAGGGGTTGCACACTGGCTCTGATAGTGCCCACGGGCCCATTTTTGGCAATTTTGACAGTTGTGTTACGCTCCAGTTGTTCTTTAAATAGCAATAAGACTGGGCAAATGTGATACTTGGTTACCATGAAAATTGATGATTACCTATTTTATTGTATCTAGCTGCTTCACACACTTATTTACCAACTGAAAGCACTTGAGTTTGCAAAATCTTTCCCCAAAAAAGTATAAAGGGTGAGGTAGGATTAATCCTTATGCATTAATCCTTATGTCTAACTTAATAGACAGAAAATAACAAACTGTCAGGGGATATGATGAGCATCAGGCCTCAAATAAGAGAGCATGGTTGGGGCGCCTGGGTGGCGCAGTCGGTTGGGCGTCCGACTTCAGCCAGGTCACGATCTCGCGGTCCGTGAGTTCGAGCCCCGCGAGTTCGAGCCCCGCGAGTTCGAGCCCCGCGAGTTCGAGCCCCGCGTCGGGCTCTGGGCTGATGGCTCAGAGCCTGGAGCCTGTTTCCGATTCTGTGTCTCCCTCTCTCTCTGCCCCTCCCCCGTTCATGCTCTGTCTCTCTCTGTCCCAAAAATAAATAAACGTTGAAAAAAAAATTAAAAAAAAAATAAAAATAAAAAAAATAAGAGAGCATGGTATCATGGAACCAGAGGAAGAGAATGTTATAAAGAGGGAGCATCAGAACCACCTGAAATTCACAGTAAGAAAAGTACTGGGTTTTATCTCATAGATGCTAGTGGTGAGGGAAGCAAGAGCTGTTGGAGTAACATGGTTAGATGTGTCTATTTTAAAAAGATAATGTTACTCTTAATGTAAAGGATGGACAAGACTAAAGGAAAAAGAAAAAAAATTAGTAGGTATTACATTTACCTAGTCAAAAGCTAATGAAGACTGAAAATGAAAAGAAG
Source organism: Puma concolor (assembly GCF_028749965.1). Lineage (NCBI taxonomy): Eukaryota > Metazoa > Chordata > Mammalia > Carnivora > Felidae > Puma > Puma concolor. Next base: position 37,104,860 of record NC_141673.1, on the reverse strand, counting down.
GTATAATTAAGAGGATATGTTTAAGGATATAACTAAGAGAACTGGGGGATTAAAGGAAAGAATAATAGAAGATGGTTCTAAAGTTCAAACTTGTTTAGTTAAGTAGATAGTAATATTATTAACATAAGAAGGAAAAATTAGTAGAATCTCTACTTTTATGAGATGCATGGATTTCTAAAGCCAACAGAGAAGAAATGGGATAGATGAAAAAAAAAAAAAAAAAAAAAAAAAAAGGAGACTTCATCTATTCCAAAACTATCATTTAAAGATAGCATAAAAGTGATCCCCGGGGAAATAACTGATAAAGGTGGTTAAAGCTCACTTTGACTAGATCTGAATTTATGAACACAGTTAAATAGGAGATAAATATATAACAATAGAAACAGTGAACTCTGTGACTTTGATTCAGGACATAGAAGGGAGCTTCATTCTTCACTGCAGTCAGAATGAAACTGGTGAAATAGGTTCCAAAGATAATATTGAACCTGTACATGAAAGGCTTTGTTTGACTTTGAGGGTGTCTTGTCTCTGTATCAGTTGTTTGCACTTTGTTAAAAAATGAGCAGAACTGTGAGGCCACCATGACCTCAGTCACAGAGGAAACTGTGATGTAGATTCAGAAAACTTCAAGGAGATTCCACAACCACCAGGTGTCCAAAGGAGAGAGGCTTTAATGACATTTCACATAGCCCTGAGCCAAGGCTGGCAGTTCCTATAAACTGCCCTAGGATCTTAGGTGTTTTGGCTAGGGATTCAGGGAGCCATATACATTGAGTAAGACTGTCCTTCTCCCACTACAGTTAATGTAGGGTTGGAGAGGAAGCTCTCTTATACACAAAAATTACGCTTCTATATAGGCCTTTATTGTGGGAGTAAAGAGTAGGTTTATGAGCCCTAAGGAACACCATAACCTTTCTCTACTCTCATCACCTTCATCAGCACAAATTAGTGAACATGTGTGAAGTAAGACCATCTTTTACTAGCCTCTATTTTTCTAATGACAGCCCCATGTGTTCCGAAGTCTTTTCTGCTGGCTTCCATGTTTGTGTCATCTAAAATAGAGAGGGATACCAGGAATCCTATGTATCCCTGCCTTCATCTTCCCTTTATTACTAGAAATCAATTGGGAATCCCAAAACTCTGCATTCTTCTGAATAATTCCCACCCCTCTCTTCCCCCTACCACACACTCACAGCTTCACCACTGTCTTTCTAAAGACTGCCAGGACTAATCCCATCATGCCTTTAATCTCTATTCCTGTCTACAAGAAGAGAATGGATGTGGGATGGAGGGGGGCGACAGGCAAGACCCAACTATTTTATTGGTTAGCATGTTTCCTAACTATTCTTAATAAAATAGCACAAACCCATCTCTCTAGCCCCTTACCCTTTACAGTAAGCTCTAGATATTTCTCTTTTTGGTTATAAGAAAAAAAAAACTTTACAGTTATTCTTTCATTTAGCAGTAATCACATCTCAGTAAAATTGTAAAACCTTAAATAAAACTCAACTTGCTATTTCAGGTCATCTAGGAAATAGAGGAAGTAGTCCAAGGATCCCCAGGACCTGGATAGGCTTCAAGGGCTCCACAAGTCCTATGCATTTGTAATTGAAGTTGTTTATATAGCTTGGTGGTTAAGAGCATGGCCTCTGGAGTCCCGATTGCCTAGGTTTAAATCCTACCTCACCATGTGCTATATTTTGCAACTTAGGCAGTTTACTTAACCTGTGTGCGCTTAGTTTCCCTAGCTGAACCATGCATATAGTACTGTACCTACCTCATAGAATTGCTGTAGGGACTAAAAGTAGTTAATACATTTAAAGCAGTTACAATAGTGCCTCACAATATTAAGTGCTGTATAAACACTAGCATTATTATTATTTATATTCCCAGAGGAAGGTCCATATCTTCCATCTGATTATCAGTAAGGTGTATCATAAATCTTAATTTATGAACAGAAGGAAACCACTTTCACAGGCTTATGATCTTCATGAAATTTAAACTTTCTCTGTTTTAATCAAAAGTCATCTGATCCTTTATAGCAGAGAAATGTATTTAGTTGAATCTACTTCAACAGTATTTTCTTTTAAAGAGTTTTTTATGTTTTCAAAGTTTTAATTCTATTTTTACTTTTTAACCTAATAGAAAATTTATATTTTTCTTATTTTTCTTTTAATTGTCATAGTCTTGATAAAATTTAAGCTCTTATTTTCCAGGCTTCAATTTAAAAAAGAAACTCATTTGTTTTCCTTTTCAAAACCCCTGTGTAATTAATAGTTTTGCATTAAGGGTTTGAACATCAGCAAATCATGTACACAACTCTGTAAGTGAGTTGGGAAAAAGATATGTGTGATTAAACCGTGAATGTTGATTTTTGTTGTTGTTACTTAAACCATATATGCAATTGAGCCAAACTGAATCACAATTGAAAATATTGCAGCCTGTTAATACAAGGAAGAAAGAAGAGCTTATACAGCTGTTCTTTTTCTGGAAAGTGAATATAGTGGCTGAAAAAATAATTGATGCTTCATCATTGTTAGGGATGAATTAATATTGTTCTATAATAAATTGCCAAATTTCATTTAATAAATCATTTTTTTTTTAGAAAGTCAAGTCAGCAATAAATGGCAAGAATCTCATTACTTATTTCCTATAGTTACACTGAACATAAAGAGTACTTCCATTTTAAATTGCTCTTGCTAAATCTTAGAAAAAATAATTTTGGCAAATTGGTTAGTATCAGACCTAGAGCTTAAACACAAAACAGCTGTTGTTGAAAATACCACTTTCATAACATTAATATGCTTTCAATTAACAGATTGGAATGAACTGTTAAACATTACTACCTCCATGTTTAACTACTGTTTGACTCTCTCAATAACTGCTTTTCTTTCTCAATAGATTGTTTACTTTAACTGAAAGAGGAAGAATCTTATTTAAATAATCCATATTTTTCCTCCATCTGCAGAAAGCACCCAAGACAAGTGGGGATTTCCAATGTGCCATTATTTAAAGGAAGAGAGATGGTGCTGTGGTCGTAATGCCAGAATGTCAGCATGTTTGGTATGATTATATTTTTTTCTGGACTAAGAACTTTATCCAGATGTTACAGAATTTATTATTGTTGGCTGATATCATGAATTAAATGCCAAGTTTTGCAGAGCATCATTATTAATGCTTTTGTGCATTGCAAATTTTGATTAAAAAATGACTTGCCCTTCCAGCATTATCTACTTTACATGCAGTGTGGTAACAATTTATAGTTATACTTTTTTACATATAATTGTTTATATATAATTACTTTAATTACCATATAAAATGTACCAGCTATGAAGTATTAAACACCGAATTAGTTCAGCGCTTTATTCACAGTTCTGTGGTATGTTTGTATGTGTTTATAGTAGATCATTTGGTCTACTAATTTTTTTTTTAATGTTTATTCTTGAGAGAGAGTGAGACAGAGTATGGGTGGGGGAGGGGCAGAGAGAGAGGGAGACACAGAATCCAAAGCAGGCTCCAGGCTCTGAGCTGTCAGCACAGAGCCCAATGCGGGGCTCCAACCCACAAACCGTGAGACCATGACCTGAGCTGAAGTCAGACGCTTAACCGACTGAGCCACCCAGGCGCCCCTCCTAATTTTTTATAGAATGGGAAAGATATTAATAAGGTACCTGGAAGTAACTATCTAATTAAATAAAGCCTTTAATATGCCTTATTTGGCTTGTGTCCTTACACCTAGAACACTTTAACCTGTGGTATTCTCTGTTCATGGTGTTATGTTAGTTTATAAAGAATAGGTGCACATTAAAACATCTAAGTTATTTTTGTCATTAGAAATTTCAAATATAGTTGATTAAATAATGTGTTTGATGTCCAACCCCAAGATAAATTAATTATTCTATGACCATTATTTCTCTGCCAGTTTATACAGCAATATAAAAAATAGCACACCAGTGTTCTAGGTCACAGATCCTAGTATTATCATAGAAATCTATTTATGCTCAAATAATAATTTTTAAAGTCCTCTTAAAATGCTTTTCTTGGAAATTATCTTGTTCTTTCACTATATCTGCTAGTAATGTTTATTCGGGGTCATGTTATAGTGACAAGTAATTCTTGAAATGACTTAGTTCTCAGAATGCAGCAGCCAGGATTATACCCTTCAGGCAAGAAATTAGGGAATCTGACTAACCTAAGAAAAAAGACCTAATGATGCTGGCATCAGGGATTTTACAATAAAGCAGGACACATGTCACCTTTATGATAAAGCCCACAAGTAACAGTCCTCACTCATAAGCACAGTACTTCTAATCACATTTACAATACCCCCATTTTAATTATCAACAGACAGCCAAGGATCACTAGATGTATAAGGAAAATCTAACATGAAAGAACAGAGATCAGAAAAACTGAAGAAAAGCAACTTGGAGGAAATGGAGACTATACAAAATAAAATAATATAAAATAACTATTAATATCCCTTACAGAGATAAAAGAATATATGGTACCCACAAAACAAAAATGTTTGTTATAAAAATAAACTTTCAAAGAAACATAAAGAAGAGGTTTTGAAAAATAAATTTTAGAATATTTAATGTATAGACCACACTGCACTTAATAACTTTCTCTGCCCAATGTGAGCTTCCTATGGAATGCCCCTCTCCTTGGCTCCATTGAAGTCCCTGACTACCTTGGCTTCTTTTTTGGTTGCTAAGGAACATTTTTTTGATGTATTTTTTGTTAATTGTATTTTACTCCATAACTGACCTTTTCCACAAATAATCAAAGTTACAGGGGTTAAAAAAAAAAAGAGATCGAGAAAGGAGAACTTTCTGGTGATGCTTTGAAAAATTGTTAAGGGTACTAACCAGAGATAAACTTTAATTAGATTAGCACAATCATGTCAGCATACTTTAAGCCTGATAAAACTGCAAAATATTTTCGATTAACACTTGGTATATATTTTCTTCATTATCTTTATTTATTGGCCAAGAAAAATACTAATGTTTGCAAGAAACTTCTTATCACCTACCTGGTTATCTTTTATTATGTAACCAAAATTTATCATTTGTATTTCTAAAGTCCGTCATCAGCAACACATACTAAAAGTAGTCTTGGTATTGACTACTTTTAACTAGTTATTCTTATCTAAAAGTAGACACTTTTATCAACACGAAACAATTTATTATTAAAAACCCATGTTTCTTTATTCAGTTCAGCCTGTTAGCCAAAGCTGTAACACAAAAATCTAATCTGAAATGAGCACAGACAGTACTGTAAAAGAAAATCAATGTTTTCTTCAGTAATAAACTTATTCTGGGCCTGTTGCTATTTAATTTAATATGAAAATTATATAATAATTTGCTCCTGTATTCCTAAAACTCTGGCTCTAGATGTTAGGTGAAGGTATCGTTCAAGTCTTTGGAGAATTATAAATTTTTTCTTCAAATAATTTCTGCGAAGCAACTTCTTATATACAGTGAACTCATTTTCCCACTAAATCTTAATGGTATGAGGGCAGGTGAAGGTAAGGTTCAAAGAACAAGCTTTTACTTCCTGCTCACTTGCTAACTAGCTATACAACTATGGCAACTTATTTTACCTTGCCAGTGAACTTGTGCCTCTGCAAAAATTGTACTTACACAGGATAATCTGTAAATTGTCTTTCAGTTTTAAAAGTATGTGATTCAGCTATATCTAACAGTTATTATTAATGAAGAATAGCAACCTGAAGCAAACATGGGTATTCTAAAATTGAATAGGAAGTATATGTAGATCTATTATTATTTTTTTTTTTTAATTTTTTTTTTTCAACGTTTATTTATTTTTGGGAGAGAGACAGAGCATGAACGGGGGAGGGGCAGAGAGAGAGGGAGACACAGAATCGGAAACAGGCTCCAGGTTCTGAGCCATCAGCCCAGAGCCCGACGCGGGGCTCGAACTCACGGACCGCGGCTCGAACTCACGGACCGCGAGATCGTGACCTGGCTGAAGTCGGACGCTTAACCGACTGCGCCACCCAGGCGCCCCTATGTAGATCTATTATATTTTACTACTCTATTTTGAAATATTTTCTAATTAAAATTTTAAAAATAAAGGTAAATATTGAAATATTAATGTAATTCAGTTATAAAACTTCATAAATGTAGAAATGTATGTCTCTTAAAAATGGAAGTTTTAGAAGCATTTATTCCATACTGAAACTATGATAAATCTTTCAGATGTATCTTTTATATATGTTGGGTTATGCATATTTACTGGAAATATGAGGAAATACTTTGTAAAATCATCTGGATCTTAAATAAATATAAATGTAAAACCAGCTATGTAGAAAATTGTAAAAATATGTATTCTTCCTCTTTTGGGCACTTGATCATATGTGACTTTGATTTGAATTTGTAGACCAGGCCAACCAAAACTATACATACTATTCTAAACTAAATTTTCAGCTATAATCTGTTCAATAAAACCTTGTATAATAAAAGGTAACTATATGTTTATAAAAAATTAGAAGAGAATACACTTAGAAGTAGTATATAAACATGTTTATTATATACACACATATAATAATAGATTTGGATTGATTTGATTGTTTCAGCTAAACAGCTAAAAGTGAGCCAAGACCATGTTCTTTTATTTCTTTCGTTTTCTTATTCTTTCTAAAATTCAAGGAGTATATACAATTGGGTGTGTATGTGTTTGTGTACATGACACACATCTATTATAAATCAACCCTAGAGTATACAACTATACTGGTTAACATTCCTCAATGATATTAACACTTGTAAATGTGTAAACTTACACATTATCACTTAATTAATCTTTTTAAATGTCACTTTTATAAGCCTTTATACAGTGTGTTTATAAGTCTTATAAGATAAGACTAAATATACCAGCAGTCTTTGTCTTACTTTTTTCTCCTTATTTTTTCTCTAAAGGCATTGGAACGGGTTGCGGTTGGCCAAGGGGTAAGTACGAGTGTTTACTCTAATACAGCAGATGGACAGGATAGTTTTCTTAAAGTACTCTTCTTACTTGACCTGCTGATGAACTTAAAACCTGAGTCTTCTTGTCACCTCTTCATATTCAAATTTGTACATTTTCTAGAAGTTTCTCTTTAAAAGAGAAGTGAACTTCCAGAAAAAGGAAATTGAACTTTTAAGAAAATGTCCACATTATATTCTTGTACTAATGTGTCATTTCTTCATAATACACTAAACAGTCTATGAATATTTCCAAAGACTGCTATTGCTGACTATCAGACTCTTATGGGCTTAGTTGGAGCAAAGATAAACACAGTATAGCATTCAATTTATTTTTTAACTACAGTCCAAAACACAGACCTGCATTGTTTTTTTGTTGGTTTTTTTTGTTTGTTTGTTTTTTAACTTTTTTCCTTATTAATTTGATTGGTCATTAGTTGAAATAGCCAAATGGACTTGCACATATAAACAGAAGTTAAATATATCCCCCAAAATATCCATAAAATTGCCTTATTCTCTATTTTATGATTGATGAAACATATTAGGAATTTCTAAAAGTTTTTTTAGCTGTTCTTTTTAAGCTTTTCACAGGATTTTTCTTGTTGGACCTAAATGTTAGAAATCTCTTTTTGCTTCTTTTCAAGGAACATTAATATGTCAATTTGAATTTTTTAAAATAATTATAATTTAAAATGATAATAGCAACAAATATATACTGAGTGCTTACTCTGGCCCAGGCTCAATGCTAAGAACTTTTTTTCTTAAATATATTTGTTGTTCCTATCTAAAAATTGGTAAAAGCTGATTTTTTTAAAGGCATTAGGGCATATTGTTGAGGTATGTGGGCTTTCGTCTCAAACTGCTGGTTTGCAGTTGTACTGCTTATAAGCCTTGTGGTTCCCTAGGATCTGGAAGAGAAAAGAGCCTTCATCATAATGTCCCTGTGCATTTTGTGGTGTTTTTCAGTTTCCCAAGTGCTTATTCATGTTTACAGTCAATCTTATAAGTTGGGTATTATCCCAAACTTACATGAGAACATGATACACAGCAGAAGTTTAATAGTGCATTCTACCTCCCTTAATTAATTGCAGAGTACTGACTTCCAGCTTAGTGCCGTCTCCACTAGACCTGTAAAATTCATGCCTAAGATATATACTTTAAGCGTGTGCTTTTTGCTCCCTCTGATTTAAGATGCATTAAAGTGTTAGGTTGATTTATCATTTGTGAAGGAGAGAAAGTAAACTCTGAGCCACATCCAGTTTATTCTTGGAATTGTCAGACACAGGGTGCTGGGGAGATGTTGACTCCCTTCCCACATGCCTCCATCTGTATTTACCAGGATGGATAGACCCAGTTATCCAAGGAATGCACGTTTGAAGGCACTTCATAACTCTCTTCCCTTTCTCTTAGCGAACAGCTGTAAGGCTCTTATTTATTCAGGATAACTAAGGAATGATGATTTATTCTATCCTGTTTTTATTTCTCTGTGCATTGCATTTCTGTATGATCTCTTGTTTAAATGCATTTCTTGGGTTTTTTTTGTCATCTTTAACCAGTTTGTAATAACAATATAAATATACATTATTTTCTAAATTACCTTGATACCGTTTATATAATTTTTCTCAAAGGCATAGGTATGGAAAGCTTTATTTTTAAGATTTTTTTTCCTGACTGAAGTATTGAATAAAAACTAATGACACCATCCCTGCCCAAGTGTCCAAGAGGCCATATAGCATCATGGCTTTATATGTGGACATCAGAGCTAGGCTTCTTCAGTTCAAATACCAGCTCAACTATTTTTGGAAGTTTCATAGAAAATTCATGTAAAATTAAAGTTCCTGTTTATTGTATAGCTAACTAAATAAAAAGTTAAGAACTTTATAAACCATTTATAATACTAATATTTTACTTCATGTAATAATATATTTCTAAAAATGCCTTAAATGTCAATAGAAAAATAGGTGTCAATATATGAAAGAGGATTTCAGCATTTTTGTGAGAAAACTGAAGGGATATGGGGAGAAGGAAGGGATGGATGATAGAGATTTTTGGTACTACAAAAAGAATTACTCAAAATGAAAAAAATGCCAAATGAAAAATATGTGCAGAGATGGAAAATTTTGAATGATATGTTTTGGAGCAGTCTTCTAGAAAGAAAGTTTACAAATCAGAGTTTGTCTTACGTCAAGGCGTTGCATTTAGAAAGAGATTTTATTTAAGAAGTATACCTTTTGAAGGTTACAAATTTCTTATGAGTATTCAAGTATGTCTGCTTTCAGTGCATTATTTTAGGAGCTGAACTGGGGACTTTGGTATTCCTAACACCATTTCGGACTAGAATCACCCTCCCCACTATCCCCACCATCTTGGAAGGATATAACACGTGCCCTTTCCAAGTGCTCTGTCAAAATCCTGCAAGTCAGACATTCTCCAGTGATTTAAGAAGTCAGTGCCATTAGGTGAAGATGCAAGAAATAATGGTTCACCCTCAGCTCCCAACTTGTGTTTTTTTGTAGCCTCAGCACCTGGGGCCCACAGTGTAGGAACTTGAGGTCAGATGGGGAGAGGAGCAGTAGAGTAAGTTTTCTATCTGAGCACACAGGCAAAATTGTATTTTATGCTAGACTCCGTCTGAATCCAAACATATTCTAGTTGAAAACAGACGAAAATAACAATGTTGTGCTCTGAAGGAAAAGCGAAAGAAGTTTGACTCAGGGAATTTGTACAGTGTACTGAACTCTGTCTTTAAAACTACCAGTCATTGCACAGTTTGGGGTTTTCACCTTATTAGCCTTCTCAGGACCATTCAATATTGTTGGCCTCCCTCCACTCTGGCTCATTTTTCTTCCCCCCCCCCTTTTTTTTCGTTAGAAACTGCATGGAAGCAGGACTGTTGCTGATATTATTTTGTATTGGATTTATTTACACTGTCATTAAGAGTTCTGTGGGGATGTGGATAGAGTTTGGGCGACTTTTGTAGTTTCTTAGTTTAAGTGCCCCCTTCCCTTGTTTCAGTGAAGTGTTTTCTTTTATACTTTTTCAAAACTATCATGCTTCCCTGAGGCCCTTCTCTTCATCCATATCTTCTTTGCTTTGGAAAACCTTCATGGATACCTAATCCTATATCCTTCCTGAGGGACAAAAAGACATGCCCTTTTCAATTCTACAGTAGCCAATGCTATGATCTTTTAGACCTCAGACATACTTTTAGCATGTCCTTACTTACAATAGTATCTTCTCCTTCTGGGTGTGAATCCTAGGTGATATGATCTCTGTTCCACCACCATTAGGACAAATCCATGTTCACTTCTCTTTTGCACGTATTCTACCTTACTGCTCTCTTTTTGGCTCCAGAGCTGATCTTGCTGGTCATGAAAGTTTATTTCTACATTTTTAACTGAATGCACTGCATTTGGGACATTAGCTCATTTTTGTTTGATTGTGCTGTGTCTTCCCCCATTCACTACCATTTCTTTTATAGTTTCTTCTATTTTCATGCAGAATTGCTTCCTCAGTATTAGCCTCAGGGTAACAATTTAACTTAGAATGGAAAAATTATAAAAGTTTCCTCTATGTTTTGCAATAAAGTCAGATTTCTAACATTCACTTATGTTCCTGACTCTCTAGTATTGATTCGATTTATGTTTTTTATTTGTTTCTTGTGCTTATATTTATCTACATTTTTTTCAGCTGCCTACTGAATCACTCTTCTATCGAGCTGTCCTTCAGGATATTATTAAAGAATGTTATGGAATCACCAAATGGTAGGAGGATTTTATTTTAATAAGGATAACTCTGTTGTCTTATAAGTGAAGTGATTTTTAGCCTAGGTGAATATATTCAACATCACTATTTTTTTAAAAGAAGCTTTGAATTTGAGCATAATGTCAGTAGTAACAAAGAAGTATGCAGCAACTGTATCTTAGATTAATCATTATTAAAGTGGGGGCTCTAATGTTTCCTTTTTGTCCTGAAGCATTGTGTAATGATAAAATAGTCTGGGTCAATTATAATTTAAAATTCTAGAAGTAATGAAATGTTATATATAAGTAGTTCAGTGAATATAATGTTATCATATAGCAAGGGTTACATTTAAAATGTTTCACAACCAGTACAGCCTAAACACTTAACTAATGAGAACAGAAATTGATCATAAATAATTGTGGCCCATGTACTACTGGTAAATAATAGCCCTGCACATGTTTTGTTTGCTGTTGTTTTTTCCAAATAATGCATTGCTTATACAGAGAGGCAGGAATGGGAGAATTTTTCCATAATATTGGTTCAGTAACTGCTGTACTCAAGCATACATTTGCAAGTCTGGCAAATTTCATGAATATCCTCTTGCTAATTACAATTTTAGGATTCTGATAACCATTTGGTTGTAATAGGATTATTCTTCAGATTAAAATAGGACAGTTTTAAAGTTCTCAAAAATGAATCCACACTTAACAGAGATAGAAACTAGTTTTAGATTAGTTATTATTTCTCTGTAAGAAATAAAATAACCTATTTTTTTTACTGATAGAAATTATGACATATAAATATCTACTATACCATTGGCTTAAACTATTATTTCTGTGTAACTAACTTCCAAATCTTATTGCAGACTCCATTTTATTTTCCATATGTTTACGAATCTTTAAAATTGTCTACAAATGAATTTCTCATGCTTTCCTGAAAACTAGCTCCCTCTCTTGAGTTCATCACAAGATACTGATTTTGTTGGAAAAAATCACAAAATTTTGCAAATTTATGTCCACTCAGATATTGATTGCCTGCTTCTTTTGAGACCTCAAATCTCTTTATAAATTTTTTTATCTCTTCCAATGACAACTTAAAATTGTCTCCATTTTTTTATGAATCTTTCTTCTCTCTTAAAAATTACACTGTCCAGCCCTCCACATTCCTGCTTCTTTTACTACTCAGAAGATAGATGGTATTTATTATAAACGCTTTCATTCCAAAGCCTGATTGGCCATTCAGCCACATTTGACAATGTTGATAATTGGGTTTTTTTCTCCAGACTCTCTTCCTCGTTATCTTCCCTTAAGTTACATTCTGAGGCTTTTTTCCCCCCTACTTGGCATTGTCACCTATTTACTTAAAGGGTTTTTCCTCTTAACTCACCTCCTATATATATCTTCATTCGCTAATATTTTTATATTCAGCTCCTGTCTCTTAATATATCCTCTTTCTCTTAGGAATTACCTTCACAACTAATATCTTTTTTTTATTTAAAAAAAATTTTTAACGTTTATTTATTACTGAGAGACAGAATATGAGCATGGGAGGGGCAGAGAGAGAGAAAGACACAGAATCCAAAGCAGGCTCCAGGCTCTGAGCTGTCAGCACAGAGCCCCACGCAGGGCTTGAACTCACAAACTGTGAGATCATGACCTGAGCTGAATTCGGACACTCAACCGACTGAGCCACCCAGGCACCCCCCTCACAACTAATATCTTGAATCAGGTATCCACTCTTACCTCTTTCACTTAAGTACCTTACAGATATATCAAATTCAGTCTATCCAAAAACCAAAGTCAACTTCCCACTAATTCTAGTCAAGGAAGGTACAAATAAATGGAAAGATACCCTATGTTCATAGATTAGAAGAATTAATAGTGTTAAAATGTAAATACTACCAAAAGCCATATAGATTCAGTGCAATCCCTATCAAGATCACAGTAGCTTTTTTTTTTTTTTTTTTTTTTTTTACAGTAGAAAAAACACTCCTAAAATTTATATGGACCACAAAAGAGTCAGAGTAGCCAAAGAATTCCTGCGAAGAACAAAGCAGGAGGGAACACACTTCCTGATATCAAGCTGTAGTCACCAAAACAGGATGGTACTGGCATAAACACAGAGAGGCCAATGTAACAGAATTGAAAGCCCAGAAATAAACTGAAGCATGTACAGTTGACCAATATTTGGCAAAGGAGCCAAGAATACCCAATGGAGAAAAGATAGTCTCTTTAATAAATGGCGCTGGGATAATTGGATATTCACATGTAAAAGAATGAAACTGGATCCATATCTTATATCACTCACAAAAATTAACTCAAAATGGGTTAAAGATTTTCATGTAAAATCTGAAGCCATGAAAGTCCTGGAATAAAACATAAGAATAAAGCTCCTTGATATGGGTCTTGGTAATGACTTTTTGGATATGACACCTAAAGTACAAACAACAAAATAAAAATATGTAAATGGGATTACATCAAACTTAAAAGCTTCCATACAGCAAAAGAAATCATCTACACAGAAGAAAAAAAAAGACAACTTACAGAATGGGAAAATATATTTGCAAACCATATATCTGATAAGAGGTCACTGTCCAAAATATATAAATAACTCCTACAACTTGATAACAACAAAAAAATTTAAAAATGGTCAAAGGGCCTGAATAGACAAAAGGCCAACCAACAAGTACATGTACGAATACACGTCACTAGTCATTAGGGAAATGCAAATTAAAACCACATTGAGATTACTTTCACACCTGTTAGAATGGCCATCATCAAAAAGACTAAGAGATAACATGTTGGCATGGATATGGAGAAAAGGGAACGCTTGTGCATTGTTGGTGGAATTATAAATTGGTACAACTACTGTGGAAAACTGAGTAAAGGATCCTCAAAAAATAAAAACTAGAACTACCAGATGATCCAGTAATTTCACTTTTGCTAATATATCTGAAGGAAATGAATATATTAAATCAAAAAGATATCTGTAGCCCCATCGTTCGTAGCATTAGCCAAGATATAGAAACATGTCCTTCATTGGATGAAGGGATAATGGAACGTTATTCAGCCATTAAAAAATGAGGAAATCCTATCATTTGCAACAACATAGGCGGACCTTGAAGGCATTATGCTAAGTGAAATAAGTCAGACAGAGAATGACAAATACTGTATGATCTCACTTATATGTGAAATCTCAAAAACAACACCAAAATAAAAAACACCGAACTCATAGAAAGAGATGAGACCTATGATTACCAGGGGCAGAGGGTAGGGAGATGGGGAATTGGAGGAAAGTGAGAAAAGGTACAAAGTTTTAGCTATAAGATAAATAGGTACTCTAAGGATGTAATGTACAACACAATGACTATAACACTGCTATGCAATATATAGAAGTTGTTGAGAGTAAATCCTAAGAGTTCTCATCTTAAGGGGATTTTTTTTCCTTTTTTTTCCTTTTTTTAAATGTATCTATATTAAAAAATGGGCATGTTAGCTAAACCTATTGTGATAATTATATCATAATATATGTAAATCAAGCCATCATGCTATACACCTTAAACTTGTATGCCAATTATTTGCAGTAAAACTAGAAAAAAAAAGATATGTGTTTATGTGGGGACTTGAATGTCACTGTGTCTCATGAAATTAGTTTATTCATACTTGAAGTGAATCCTATCCTAAGAGACTTGGAAAAGACACAGGCATCTTTTGTTGATGTCAGATTTAAAGGTTAAAGTATTCTTGTTGATGCAAAAAATAAAAATAAAAATAAAAACAAAGATGGAGAAGAAGAACAAGAGCAAGAACTACTACAGGGCAAATACCTAGGAGAAGATGGGAATCAAGAGACATAAGCCCTGTGTCTTCTAGGGGATGCATTTCACCAGAAGCATCTGTATAGAATAGGCAGCTGTCTGACAGTTAACAAAGTAGACAGAGAGGGTGAGCACAGCTTTCAATAAAGTAACAGTTCTAGTGAGACAAGAGTTAAAGTTCATGGCCTGCCTTAGGAGGAGGACTCCATAGGCCAGGCACACCACTCTTACCTTGAGTTAGATCCACTCTATGAGTGAGGGTAAACCATAAATGAAACAGTCCTAAAATGGCCTAAAGCCCCACTTAGAATTATCTGAAACTGTGATTAAAGTATTTCAGAGTATTTTTCTAGCTGCCTACTATTGGCAAATCCTCTCTGGACAAAAATAATATATATGCAGGCTCAAACTATCACTAAAGTTTGCTGTATATAGTATCTGGCAAGCAACCCCAAATAACCAGCCATATGATGAAATAGGACAACATGACCAAAAACCAAGGTAAATCAACCACATGCAACAGAAATGGACTCATTGGAATTTAGAGAAAAGCTTAAAATAACAACTTGAGAAGCTTCTACTTTGGGAAAATGGAGCGGTTGTACTTTTTTTATATTTTTCTTGGTAATCACAATTAAAAATCTAGAACTATCTATAAAATATAGAAGATTCAGAAAGAATCTTAGAAAGAAGAAGACAAACTAGCTCAAGATCTCAGGACCCAAGGAGCAACATGGTGGAAGTTCCCTGGGTTATCTTTTTGCCTTAAAAACCTTGTATTGGAGCTGAAGTAAACTGCAATCCAGAAATGCCAGTAGGCACATACAAAAAAAAAAAATACATACCTGGACCAGGAAAGAGGAAGGCATAGGAAAACCTTCAGACAAACCTCCCATACTACAGCCAGAAACCACATAAAAAATTGTGATCCCACTCTCAGCAAAGACCCATTGGAGAGCCCAGACTTTCATCCTTGCCAAGCTGTAATAAGGTTCCTGAACACTCCTTGTGGAATGGTGTCAGAGAGGCCAAGTAGGAAACTAGGATTTCCTTACCACCAGGAGGTAACAAGCACCCCACCACTACAGCCACAGTGTCAGAGACCATGTGGGAATTTGGACTTCCTGCCCACCCAGCAGTAAAATGGTTTTACACTCTCTCCCCACCAGTATGGCATCAGAGAAGGCCTAGTAGAGTCAGGATTTTCACCATTGCCCAGCAGTTACAAGGCCACCCCTACCACAGTATTGGTGGAGAAGATGTGGGAAGCTGGAAGTTCTAGCACTAACAAAGTATCGACAGAGGCTAGTTTATCTTCACACAAAACTTGTAAATGAATGTTTATGGCAGCTTTATTCATAACATCCCAAACTGAAAACAACCCAGATGTCCTTCAACAGGTAAACAAACTGCTAATCCATGTCATGGAATACTACCCAGCAATAAAAAGGAATGAGCTATTGATATAACAACCTGGATGAAAACTACAGAAAATCGTACTGAATAGAAAAAAGCCAGTCTCAAAAGGTTATATACTGTGTGATTCCATTTATATAACATTCTTGAAGTGATAAAATCATAGAAATTGGGAACAGATTAGTAGTTTCTGGGGGAGAAAGAATGAGATGGCAGGGAATTGGGTGTAGCTATAAAACAGCAGCATGAGTAATCCTTATGTAACATCATTGCATCAATGTCAGTATCTTGGTTGTGATACTGTACTATCATTTTGCAAGATCCCATTATGAGACATTTCAGGAAACTAGACAAAGGGAATAACAATCTTTCTGAATTCTTTCCGACAACTGCATGTGAACCTACAATTATCTTAAAATAAAAAAAATCTATACTTAATATGTACATATAAATAAAAATATTTTGTCAGAGAACCAAAGCATACAAAAAATAACCTAAGTGAAAATTCTGTAACTGAAAAAATAAAATAACTGAAATTAAGAAATCAGTGGGTGGTATTAATAGCATTGTAGACACAGCTGGGGAAATAATTAGTGAACTGGAAGACAGATCAGAAGAAAATATCCACAGTGAAGCACAAGGAAACAAAGATGGAGAATACAAAAGATGGACTAAGAGCCGTAGAGAATACAGTGAGTAGGTTTCACAAACATATTAGTTGCAGTTTGAGAAAAAAAGGAGAGAGAAAATAGGGGAGTAGCAATATTAAGAATTTTCCAATATTGGAAAAAAGACGTAAGTCCAATAAACTTAAGATATACACAAATTCCATGGAGAAGCAAAAAAGAAAATAAATTCTAGGTACACCATAGTAAAATTGATGAAAACAAAGGCAAAGAAAATATAAGCAGCCAGAGGTGGGAAAGAGGAGGGAGATAAGAGACATCTTTGGAGATACCTCCAAAGGAGCCAAAATGAAACTGACAGGTAAATTCTTAGCATAAATAGAAGCTACAGGTTAATGATATCTTCAAAGTACTGAAAGAAAATAGGCTACAATGTACAGTATTCAAAAATGAAGGTGAAATAAAGACTTTTTCAGACAAAACAAACAAACAAACAAAAACAGCAAATATGCTACCAGCAGATAGCACTGAAGAATTAAGCCAGAAGCAAAATGATCCCAGATTAAGTTTGAAGATACAGGAGGAAATAAAAAGTGATAGAAATGCAAATAACACGTGAAAAAATCCTCTACATCATATGTCATCAGAGAAATGCAATTAAACAGCAAGCTATCACTGCACACCTGTTAGAAAAT
Source organism: Puma concolor (assembly GCF_028749965.1). Lineage (NCBI taxonomy): Eukaryota > Metazoa > Chordata > Mammalia > Carnivora > Felidae > Puma > Puma concolor. Next base: position 37,087,579 of record NC_141673.1, on the reverse strand, counting down.
CAAAATCTAGAACATTGACAACACCAAATGTTAGCAAGGATGTGGAGCAATAAGAACTTGCATTTCATTGCTGGTGGGAATGCAAAATGAGACAGCCAATTTGGAAGACAGTTTGGTAGTTTCTAACAAAACTAAACATACTCTTACCATATGATCCAGCAGTCATACTTTGTTATATTGTTTTGATCATCAGAGAGAAGAGGGGGGAGTCATTAGATAGTGCTAGGACAGTAGTTACTTTTACAGTTGTACAATGTATTAGTTTCCTTTGATGCTGTAACATATCCCTACAAACTTCATGGCTTAACACCACATAAATTTATTATCTAGTCCCCTGGAGGTCAGAAGTCCAAAATGGGTTTCACTGGGCCACAGTCAGGTATTTTCAGGGCTGTGTTTTTTCTGGGGGCTCCAAGTGATAATCCATTTCTTTATCTTTGACAGCTTCTGGAGGGAACCTGCATCCTTTGGCTCATGACTCCTTCCTCAGTCTGCAAAGCCAGAAGCATAGCATCTTTAAATCTTTCTGTAATTTTGACTTCCTTTCTGCCTTCCTCTTCCTCTTTAAAGGATCCTTGAAATTACCTTGAGCCCTCCGGATAATCCAGGATTCTCTCCTTATTTTAAAGTCAGCAGACTAGAACATTTAATTATATCTGCAACCTTAATTTCTTTTTTCCATGTAACATAATGTATGTATAGGTTTTGGGGATTAGAATATGGATATCTTTGGTGGACCATTCTTCTGACTACTACACAAAAAAATAAAAATCTGAACCCCTGCTTTACAACAAACACAAAAATCAATTCAGAGTGGATTAAAACCTTAACTATGAAAGTCAGTACTATAAAACTTTCAGAAAATAGTATTGAAGAATATCTTTATGACATTGAGGGAGGGGGTGTCTCAAACTAAATATGAACCTGCAAATCTTACAATAAAAGATTGAAAATTCAATCACGTTAATATTAAGAACTGTTTTCAGAAGAGTGGAAGTGTCCACTGTTAGAAACTAATTGGAAGCCCTATGAAAAAAGACTAGTAGCCAAAATACGTGAAGAATTCCTACAAATTTGTGGAAAAATTAACCTATGATAAAGAAAAATAGTGAAAAGACTTGATTACTCAGTTCACAAAGATGACACTCAGCTGGCTAATGAACATTGGGTAAGGTGCTCAATCTTAATTAGTAACCAAGATCATGTAAAATGAAACCACAATAGGATATTATCTTTATAACCATGTGATACTGTGATTTGTAGCAAGAAAGATACATTTGGTCTTCATCCCTGTTCCTGGCACAGAACTCCTCAAACCCTTATAAATTCTTAAGTGATACGGACTCTTAGAGCATCTTTTGCTCTAATGAAGTAATTCTGGGTAAGCTCCTGGATGGCTCCTGGCTTGGGGCTGGTCACCAGAAAGAACAAACCATGATTAGAAGTTTGAGGCCTCCGCCCCTTCTTCAGAAAGGTAAAGGGGGCTGGAAATTGAATTAATAATTGACCATGCCTATGTGATGAAACCTCCACAAGAATCCCAGTAGTATGGCACATGGAGAGCTTTTAGGTTGGTAAACACAATGCCCCCCTACCAGGAAAGTGACACACTCCATCTCCACCGGAACAGAAGTTCTTATGCTTGGAACCCTCCCAGATCTTGTCCTATGCACCTCTTCATCTGGCTGTCCATCTGTATTCTTTATCTTATCCTTTAATAAACTGGGAAATGTGTTTCCTTGAGTTCTGTGAACTGTTCTACCAAATAACCAAATGTAAAGGGGAGGGGAAGGTCAGTTTTTTGTCAGGTTGGACAGACTGTGTGTAACCTGGGGAACTAGTCCTTGCAGTTGGCATCTGAAGTGGGAAGGTAATCCCCTTACCTTGTGAGATCAGTGCTGTCTCTAGGTAGACAGTACCGGAGTTGAGCTGATTTGTAGAATACCCAGCTGGTGTCACAGAATTGCTGGGTGTGGAGAAACGCCACACATCTGGTGTCAGAAGTGTTGTGAGTATGCTAGTAGTCAGAAGTGTGAGAGGAAAGAAGAAACACAGAAGGAGGATTGAGGTTTTTCCAATTCAAACCATTAAATAGGCAGAAATTTAGAAGATTGCTAATTACAAATGATCGCAAAAATGCAGAGCAACTAGAACCATCCATTGCTGGTGAGAGAAAAAAAAATTAGTTTATTCCTTTGGAAAACAAGTTAGCGTTGCCTAATAAGGTTGAAAATGCCGAGTTGCCTACTTAGTTTTACCTACAAAACTTGAGAATACTTTGTCTCAGCAGTTCCATGCCTATGTATATATCCTAGAAGCTCTTCCACATGTATTCCCAGAGACTTATACAAGAATAATCCAGAGCTGCAATGTTTATAAGAGCCAAAATCTAGGAACTTTAGTTCATTAATAAAAAAATGGATAAATTGTAGTAGAATAATACTATGCCAAAGTAAAAATACATGAATAACAACTGCATGCATCAGTGTGGACAAATTTTGTTCATATAAAAGTCACAGGAAAAACTTCAAGATGGTTCCATTTATACAATTTGAACAAGCACAACTGTATAACTATTTAGGAGTATAAATATATGTCAAACAATTAAGAAAAATGTAAGAATGGTAAATACAAGCAAGATTCAGTATTTTAGTGTCCTATGGGGGGGCATTTGAGTATATACAGCATGGTGGCTATAGTTAATAATATTGTATTGCATACTTGAAAGTTGCTAAGAGAGTAAATCTTAAAAGTTCTCATCACCAGAAAAAAAAAAAAAAACTGTTTTTGTAACTATGTATGGTGCATGTTAACTGGACGTGTGATCATTTCACAGTGTATACAAAAATCACATTATTATGTTGTATACCTGAAGCTAATATAATGTTATATATCAATTATACCTCAAGTTTTTTTTTTAAAGTGTGAACACTAAAGGCAGAAAATAAGATTGCCTAATTACATCTTTCTAATTTTGCTTAATTTGTTCTCCTTGTTAGCTAAAGTAGTTTTCAAGTGACATACTCTTAGAATATCTGAAACACTATTTTAAAAGTTTAATTGTTTATAGCCTAAAGTTAGAACTGAACTGTTTCATGGACTTAAATATAGCATTTTTACTCTGTTAATTTTAATTGTGATTGAGCATTTAACATATATCTTCAAATTCAATAATTTATAGAAAACTCTTCATTTTATAATAAGTCCTTATCTGGAAACTTTCTAAGAGGAATAAAATACCAAAGGAGTTTCATGATGTAAAAATCTCTTCAAACACTTGGAAAGAGAGCAGGAAAATATATACACTTTACTCAGTTATTATTTCATGATCAATATGGTATCAGCTATATAATAAATATTGTAATTTTTGATACCTATAATTGTTGTATTACCTACTTTAATTTTTATTTTTGTTTTGCTGTAATCAAATAAAAAAGTTATAAACCAGATCATGAAAACTGGCTCACAAAATTAAAACTACTTAATCCATTATGTGTGGCCAAATTGAAGTTAGGAAGTCTGTATCTTTTAAATTTAAGAGTAGTTTGAAGATTTTCAGAGTTCCCTTAACCAGTCTCCATTTTCAGCAAAATGTGGATCTCAAGTATTTCAGTATGTATTAGCATAAAAAAGGCACAAAATAATTAATTTTAGAAGTATTTTGTAGTGATAGAGAAACTGGATTTTGTCACTTTCTGTCCTGCATGTGCTTGTTTTCACTTATTTGGTATACATCTACTTCACATTTTCCTAAAATTTCCTACACTAATTTTGCTTCTTTGGGGAGTGCTACATGTAAACCATGTTCTTACAATTGTATTTTTGGAAAAGCATGTGGGTGGTGTTGGATTCACTTGAGTAGAATTTTAATTAGATCTACTGCATTCACTTTTATTAAAAGAAAGAATACTAATTCCTTTTTAGCATGCTGACCATGCTTTATTCTGACAGAGGGCCCCCTTTTAATTTGTTCTTCAAGTTCCATAATTTGTCTTTCAGAAACAGTCATGTCACTTTTCTAACTTCAGAATGTTTGATAATTCCTTTTCTTTGCACTCAAAAACTGAAATATCCTTATTATGGCATTCAAGGCCATTTCTGATCTGTCACTAAGATCCTTTGCAGCCTAATCCATCACCCCATTTTCCCTCCTCTGTACTCCAAGAAGCTGTCCATGCAGAATGTCCTGGTACACTGGCTTATTTATCATTTCCCATGCAATTAATTTTATGGTTTGTATGCTTCCTTGGAGCTCCTCTATCTACGTGGAATATTCTCCTCATTTCTGCCACCCCTTCCTTCCACAACCTCTGGCAGGTGGAATCTAGGCATTCTTTAAAACCCAGGTTAGACCTCTCTGATACTTTTCTTTTCTCTTTCTCACCCTCTTCTCTTCTGCCATAGGACTTAATCTGTGACTTACTGCTCTGATTGAACCTGACAGTACAATTAATTGTTTGTGTCTGCTCCTCTACCCCCTAGTGAGTTCCATGATGGCCAGTTTTCATTTTTATTAAGTGAAATGATGTGTCATAAGAGCACATGTGGTTAAGAACACAGATTCTGAAAATCCTTTGGGGACTCCAGATTCCCATTCAACTATCTTTTATCTGTTCTTTACTGAAAAAGTCCTTTGAAAGTTCTTTCCCTTTTATTCTTGAATTCCAGTCAGATTTTACTTCCATCAGTCCATCAAATCACCCTGTCAGGGGCACTAATGACCCCATGTTTCTAAATTACATGGTCACCCACAACTATATGGTCAGCTAATCTTCACAAAGCATGAAGAATATCCAATGAAAAAACACAGTCCCTTCAACAAGAGGTGTTGGGAAAACTGGATTGTGACACACAGAAAAATGACACTGGACCACTTTCTTACACCTTACACAAAAATAAATTCAACATGGATGAAAGACCTAAATGTGAGACAGGAAACTACCAAAATCCTAGAGGAGTATACAGGCAGCAACCTCTTTGACCTCACCCGTAGCAGTTTCTTACTAGACATGTCGCTGAAGGCAAGGGAAACAAAAGCAAACATAAACTGTTGGGACCTCATCAAAATAAAAAGCTTCTGCACAGCAAAGGAAGCAATCAGCAAAACTAAAAGGCAACCTACATAATGGGAGAAGATATTTGCAAATGACATATCTGATAAAGGGTTAATATCCAAAATCTATAAAGAACTTATCAAGCTCAACACCCAAAAATCAAATAACCCGGTTAAGAAATGGGCAGACATGAATAGACACTTTCCCAAAGAAGACATCCAGATGGCCAGTAGACACATGCAAAGATACTCAACATCGCTCTCACACGGAGTAGATACAGTCCTTCAACAACTGTGTAGTCTCTACCATCAAAATATGTCTAAAATTCTACCACTTCTCACCATCCTCAGGGTCACTACTCTGGTCTAAACTTCTCCTCTAGATTATTGTAATAACTTCCTAATTGCTCTTCCTGCTTTTATTTTCACCACCTGTATTATGTAAGATGTACATATCTATTATTCTGTTATACGTAAGATACCTAACTATGTTTTGGATCTGATAATTACACAAAAACTCATAAAACATACAAGTTTTGTTTTCTGGAACCTATACCTATTCAAACAACTATTATTTCAAAGCAGTGATGAAATAACACGAGTGGAAAAAGGATACGGGCTGTAGAAATTCAAAACTAGAAAACATGATATTAGTGATATTACCAAAAAGAATACATAATTTGAGCTTAGTCATATAAGATGGCTGTAGCTTAACTAAGCAGAAGAAGAGAGTAGAGAACCTTATAATCCATTAGGAAGTGAGTGAATGAGCAAATGCACCAAGACATAAATATGTAGAATAGTCTGAAACAATGAGTAGAGAAAACTGAATTCTGGATTATAATGGGAAAATGTGGGTGTAGCCAGAAAATAGTAAACCCTGATTGCTTAATTAAGGAGTTTCAAATTTATCCCAAGAAATGGCAGGTGTATTGAAATTTTGGAGGGTGGGGAAGTAATACATAAAAATGTTCCTCTAAGAAACTATCGTGAAAATATAGGCAGCAAGGAAGGAGACAGACTTCAATCTTAAAGGACATGAAGTACTAATAAGTGGAATTGAGGTGGCCATCTAGAAATGGAGCTGCAAGAATATATTTGAGATATATTTCAAAGGAAGAATTCGAAGTTCAAAGGAACTTCATGTCTGATTAATCAAGGGATTAATATTTATATTACCAAGAGTAAATGAGCTTTTATTCATTGATTTTGATAACTTGGAAGTGGTGAATTTTTTATTCCCTAGATTTTTATATTTTACCTCAGTTGCAACCCAAATTATGTGATGTGATAGTCTCACATTTCATTATTTAAATTCAAAACCATCTCATGATATTTTGTTTAAACTGTAGTGAAAATCTGCAGGGCATAAATGAGATCAAGTCAGACCCAACTCAGCATATGGTGTTTTAATGGCTGGCATTGAAGGAGTTCTCTTTGCATAGCTGTTGAATTATCACCACCATTAGCAGGTGTTGCAATGAAATATGAACTGTAATGTTGCCAATAAAATTAAGTGTGTTTTATAGCATAATGGAAACTTTTGAAAGACCTATAGTTTCCTTTAAAAATTAAGCTTTTGAATACTGTTGATAAGTTATTTCTCATATATTGTCTTCCTAATACGGTTTCCCACTACTGTGTGTTGAAGGAATTCTCAGAAGCAGATCTTAAACACTTTATAATATGTAACCTAAAAATGTTTATAAAAATATTAACACATTTTTATCAAATCTGAAGCTTGTGCCACGTACACAGAAGGTATTTAAAAATATTTCATGATTTAATTTGCAGTCATCTATAATTTAAACTGGAAAAACTAAAAAGTGATTTACTTTTGTTTTGCAGTGATCGGCATGTTGGTAAAATTTATTCCAAATCCTCTTCCTTTCTGGACTATGCCAGAAAGTCTCTAAAGAAGCTTGGGTTAGATGAGTCCAAGGTCAGTATATGATTGCTGTTTTTATTTAAAAAAAAAAAAAAACACAAAACAGAAGAACTTCTATGGAATAATGAATTGAGATGATACAAAATAATTTGCCTTCTACTTTCCTCCCATTTGTGAGAAACATCTACATTACATTGAAACCATACCACCATTTCCTTTATTCCAGTTCACCTTTCCAGTCAATGTGGGTGCTTTGCTGTTGTACATCTCTTGAGAGATTCCCCCTTTAGGTTTATTCAGGTAATATGTATTAATTCTCAAATCAAAACAGAGTTAAAAACAAGATAACAGAACAAACGGGAATTATAAGTAAGGTAAGAGTAATGAGACAAAAAACTGCATTTATTTAAAGATTGTATAATTAGTTAAAATTAAAAATCTTAAATTCTAAAAGCCTTTGAATGGGAGAATCCTGGAAAATATAACATCATAGGCCGCCCAAGCTAATAATTGAGAGTTTGATGTCAAAGATAAAGTGGTAAGCTGGTTGGCTAGTAGTAATAAATATTCTAACACTGAGAAAAAAAATAAACTCTCAATTCAAATGCGTTATTGAGTAAAATATTAAGTTGAACTTGGATCACTCTGGTATTTTGAATTGATTATAAATGGAAATAAAGAATAAAATAGCTTTTTAAAGGAATGAAATGGATTTCTTGAAAAGGTGGTACAGATATGATTGTATTGTATCAAAGCTAAAAAGTATTGTTATTTATTCTACCAGTTGTTCATTTACTCCCCAGTTACTTTATTATTTACAGCCATTAGACTGTTAATAATCAAACCCCTCCTCTATAAAATAACTGTTCAAAAGCACTTCTAACTCATGATTTAAGATCAAAGGAGGTAATATACGTAAAATACTGAGCACAATGTTTTTACATAGTAAATGCAAACAGAAGTTTTAGTTCATTTAGTTTTTATATATAGTTTTATTATATGTTATAAATGTTATATGTTAGTACACTTTTATATTAATATTATAATTAATAATATTGAGTTTTATGTATATTTTTATTCTGATCTTTGTATATGTTCTACTAGTAATAACACAATTGATAATGACTCTTGTCAATATTTTTATTTAGTCACCAAACAAAGGTCCTTCTAGTCTTACATAAATGAATGACAATAGATAATTTTTGTCCTAGTCATTTTATTTCTGGGTATTTATTTATTTATTTATTTGTAATTCATTCTTGAGCGGGAGGACGGGTAGAGGGGGGGAGAGAGAGAGAGAGAGAGAGAGAGAGAGAGAGAGAGAATCCCAAGCAGGCTCCGCACTGTCAGCACTGCCAACCATGGGGCTCAAATTCACGAACCATGAGATCATGACCTGAGTCAAAATGAAGAGTCCGATGCTTAACTAACTGAGCCACCCAGGTGCCCTTTATTTCTGAGTGTTTCTTTTTTTAATGTTTTTGGGGCACCTGGGTGGCTCAGTGGGTTTAGCGTCTGACTTCGGCTCAGGTCATGATCTCACGGTCTGTGAGTTCGAGCCCCACATCAGGCTCTAAGCTGTCAGCACAGAACCTGCTTCAGATTCTGTGTCTCCCTCTCTCTCTGCCATTGCCCCATTCATGTTCTGTGTGTCTCTCTCTCAAAAATAAATAAAAATTTTAAAAAGTGTTTTTAATAAATCAGACAGGTTTTCCTTCCAGTTAGTCTTATTTAGTATATCTTTGTTCCATGTCTCAATTTTATGTCTTGCAGTAATGTCAAGCACACAAACCAAAGCGTTATTTTCACAGATGAAGAGCTAAGTTTTTACTTAAACTAAAAATATGTTAAAAAATAAAAATAAAAAAAATAAACTAAAAATATATTACCCTTTGCCAAAAACTAAGTAGCAAAAATCCAGAAAGAATGTTACTTATCCTTATTGATAGCTTTCTCTTCCCAGGTTTGTCTTTAATAATAACCATAGTAAATGTTCCTTGATATGTTCCTTATTGTATTACAGAAAGGAATATTAATAATAGCTAATAGTTACTAAGCACTTGTTATGTGGTAGTTATATGCTAAGAACATCACAACATTATCTCATTTACTCTTCACAAAAACACTTATGGTAGATACTATAATTATTACGAATGTAAAGATCTAGAAAGAGAGGTGTCAAAAAAGAGAAGTCATTTTGCCAGAGTCAAAGCAATTAGTGGAGGTGGAACTTGAACACAGATTCAGCTAACGTCAAAACCTCAAGTGTTAACTGCCACTATACTGAGAAATGAAAGTAAAAACAAAAGAAACAAAGACTAATGTAGATAAGTATCACCATGTAAAATCAGTCTTAAATTATTCCTTGTATTAGTTAATAAAGGCAATAATAGTGCCCCACTGATTTTCTCCTAAAACTATTTAAGTTCATTAAGAACAAATATATCAGATAAAATGGGTTGGAAGATGAAAAGGAACAAGAAACCCAAGCTGGAGGACTTAGAGGGAAGAAGGTATAGAGCAAAACAGTAAGGTATTTAAAAGGATACACTGGTGAAAGGAAGCAAATAGATGAGTACATGTTTTGTGTGTGGGAGGTTGATTTTAATTTTAAGCAAGAGGAATGAAAAAGTTGTATCTGTCAGATCAGACTAGTTGGAAAGGATAAACCAAAATTAGGTTTTTGACCCAGTACAAATTCCTATTATTTTTCTCCCACATAATCAAGTATCGATGCTCAAATTAAAGTTTTGACAGTAAGCACAATGAAAAGAGATTTGTGTATGGTTTCATTTTAAAAATGAAATGAGGGGCGCCTGGGTGGCTCAGTCGGTTAAGTGTCCGACTTCGGCTCAGGTCATGATCTCATGGTCCGTGAGTTCGAGCCCCGCGTCGGTCTCTGTGCTGACAGCTCAGAGCCTGGAGCCTGTTTCAGATTCTGTGTCTCCCTCTCTCTGACCCTCCCCCGTTTATGCTCTGTCTGTCTCTGTCTCAAAAATAAATAAAGGTTAAAAAAATGAAGTGAATTTTCACATGAGAGTCTAAACACTGAAAAGTATCAAAACAATTTAAGTTTAAAAAATTAAGGGGGACCAGGATGGCTCAGTAGGTTAAGTGTCCGACTCTTGATCTCAACTCAGGTCATGATCTCACAGTTGTGGGATCGAGCCCTATGTTGGCTCCGCACTGGGTGTGGAGTCTGCTTACGACTCTCTCTTCGTCTCCCCCTCTCCCCTGCTGTCTCTCTCTCTCTCAAAATTTAAAAGAAAGTAAAAAAAAGTTTAAGATATTAAATATACCATAATATCTAATAATTTATTGATAAACATATATATGTATATAATTGGAAGTGTGAATGCATTGGTGTTTTTCTAAACTTTTAAAGCAAATCTCTTCATATTCAAAACTATGTAAGCAAGTAAAGTGTCTAGAAAATCTCTTTTAACATGCTCTGGATACATTTTTAGTTATAAGAAATCATGTTAAATGTATGGAAGTAAACAGAAAACATTCCCAGACAAATTATCATTTCAAAGAAGGCCAAAGCTGCATATGCTGGATATGTAAGTGGCTCATACACAGCTTAAAAGCTTAGCCCATAATTCCGATAGTCAGTTGTGAGAGACCGCATTGGCATTTTCTCTTAGAGCAGGATTTGGCAGCGCTACTGACATTCGGGTAAGTCTTTATTGTGGGGGGCTGTCCTGTGCCTTGAAGGATGTCTAGCAGCATCCCTGACCTCTACTCATTAAATGTCAGTGGTAGAACCCTAATGGTATAAAGAGTCTCTAGTCATTGCCAAAAATTCCCCGGGGGGGGGGAGGGGGCGGTGCAAAATCCTCACTTCTCACCACCCCCATTGAGGTCCACTGTGTCCGAGCATTTGTCGTCTTAGTGATTCAATTTGCAGTCATGTAACATTTCTATTATAAACCCCATATATTTTTTAAATGCATTTTAGATGTTACACCGAGAAACATGAAGGAAAGTGGGGAAGAAGCAATGATTCTGTTCTTATATTTTGAACACGTTTTATTCAAAACAGTACCCCGCCTTGATCTTTCATTTTGTTTCACTCTAATCACTTATAGGTGATATAACTTCAGCCCAGTATAAAATATAGGTCTATTTAAGCAGAGTGTTTAGATTCCATAGTAAAGTTAAGCCTAACTCTGTAACTACTCAAAACCGTAAATTGTGGCAGAACATCAGCTACAGTAAGTCTACTGTTTATAATTAATGAATTTCTTAGAATGAAACATTAAATTTCTTGTAGCATTCAATTACTTCTTTATAAAAGAAGTATTTTAATAGGACTTAAAAACTGTCTAAAATATTAACATCCTAATGATTAGCTTTACCTAAATCTTAAAAAGATTTGGTATTCTCAAACTTTATCTTCTGTACCAAACTTGGGCGTCTCACCAAATTTCAGAAAATTTCAAAATTGTCTTTTTTTTTAATGTTTATTTATTTTTGAGAGAGAGAGAGAGAGAGAGAGAAAGAAAGAAAGAAAGAAAGAAAGAAAGAAAGAAAGAGGGGGTGGGGAGGGGCAGAGAGCGAGGAGACACAGAATCCAAAGCAGGCTCCAGGCTCCGAGCTATCAGTACAGAGTCTAACACAGGACTCATACTCACGAATCGCAAGACCATGATCTAAGCTGAAGTCGACACTTAACCGGCTGAGCCACCCAGACACCCCTCAAAATTGTCTTTAAGTTTTCTCGATTTCTTCATGGTCCATAGCATTTTGCCTTCTTTTGTCAATTGACATTACTTTTCTGCCTTCCTGTCTCTCTCCCCCAGCTTATATTGCATGCACACAAATGCACAATTGCACACACACACTATATCTTTTGGATTTCAAAAGCATCAGTACTGGTATCATTTGCTAGACAAGGAATAAACTGGAGTATTTGTTTATGAGAAGAGAGAAATAAAAGGAGCTTATGTTCTAGAGTTTGTGTGTTATATAATGAGTACAAAAATAAATGAAGTTAATTTCAGATACTGAAAAGTGGAAAAAAAAGACAATAAAAACTGATGATTTGATGGGGATGGTGTAGTGTTGAATGGGCACAGTTGAAAACTACTAAGCTAGAACCTTAATGGAAGTAAATAAAGGATAATTTGTGTATTTTTTAATGGATAAATTATTAAGTTCTTTTTGAGAAATTTAGAACAGCAATGTGTAAGGACAAACTCCATTCCTGGGAGAAAACACAGAGTGGAGATAGCCCTGAAGCTGAGGAATAGCTTTGATTTTTGGCAGACTTTGCAAGTCCACAGCTTTCTGATCAACCTTGCACTGCTGTGTAATCTCATATTTCTCCTTCTCTGTGTTGAAGATCTCACCTTCCTGGTGTCTGAGTTTACACAGCTTCTTCTTCTAGAAGTAAACATCAGTGAGATGTTTTGGGTTTTTATACTGCTGGTATCAGTTTTGGTGGAGGTGGCGATGACAAATGTCAGGTGTGTTCTATGCAGAGGAACTCGATGGAGGGCCAGAGGTCAAGTCACAAGTGGCAAACCACTGCTCATTTGCTTAATGAAAACTACCCTCTTGCCTGTGTGGTACCCAGTGAGGATGATCAAAATGAGTGATGCTACCTCGCAGTTTTCTCACTAGCTACCTGAAAGATTTTTTTGCCGTGGCTCAACAGCTTTCAAGGCACATCTTCTGTAGGATAATACCTAGGCATTTTACAACATTTAACTACTTGGGTACTACCATTCTTGTCACCACCAACTAGTTTTCTGACAGTAGGAAGAGTCTTCTCCTTTTTCTTCTCAACCTTGGATTTAGTGCTGAATACTTCCTCTTATACATGGCCTTTCTGGAATACATAGCCGATCAAGAATATCTGCCAATTCCTCTGACCAGGGCAGGGTTTTGGTGGGGCTTCCCCTTCTTTGGCATTTTAGCCTTGAGGCTGCCCTTCTTTTTTTTTTTTTTAATTTTTTTAATGTTTATTTTTGAGAGAGAGAGATACAGACTGCGAGTGGGGGAGGCTCAGACAGAGAGAGAGAGAGAGAGAGAGAGAGAGAGAGAGAGAATCTGAAGCAGGCTCCAGGCCCTGAGCTGTCAGCACAGAGCCCATCGCAGGGCTTGAACCCATGAACTGTGAGATCATGACCTAAACCTAAATCAAGAGTCAGACATTTAACCAGCTGAGTCACCCAGGTGCCCCTCTAAGATGGCAAAGGGCAATAAAGGATAATTTAGAAAAATATTCTTAGATATGTTTCCACAGTGGGTCAGCAAAAGGAAAACTTTTGAGACCAAAGTCATTTAGTTATTCATCAAAAACCATTTATTTTGAAAAATTTCCAATGTGTCAAAAACAGTGTAAACTCTGGGGCTACAAAGATAATTAAAATATTACCCTTTTAAAAAGAAAATAATTATGGGGCAGTTGGGTGGCTCTGTCAGTTGAGCCTCCAACTTCAACTCAGGTCATGATCTCATGGTTTGTGAGTTCAAGCCCCACATTGGGCTCACTGCTGTCAGCTCAGAGACCCCTTGGGATCCTCTGTCCCCCCTCTCTGCCCTTCCCCCACTTACACTCTTTCAAAAATAAATAAACATTAAAAAAAAGAAAACAATTACAATATAGCATGAACCTACAACAATAGACACATGTATAAACTAGTGTGGAGGCATACAGAAAGGAGTGACTCACTCTGCCTGTGTAGATTTCACGAACAACATGTGGTACCTTAGCTTGGTCTTAAAGGATGCAGAGGAGTTCATCAAGCAGACAAGGTGTGAAGGTAGGGAGCAATGAATTCATTGTAGGTATGCAGGGGTGGGTATGCTTCTTCAAAAATACACAGATGTGAGAAACCTGATTCTGAACTCAGCAGTGCTGGAGCACAAAGCAAGCAGGAGAGGCAGAAGTGAGAGATGAGGCTATAGGAGTGAGCACATGTGGAGAGGCCAGGTAAACTTATTTTTTGGGTGTTAAATCAGGGATTAATCCAAGGTAAGAATAATCACCAGGTGGTTTAAATACAGGTGAGAGGACAGGAATTGTTCCATAGGAAAGCCAACAACAAATGTAGGGAACTCATGAGCTCTTCCATGTTGTAATATGTCTCTAAGTGATATTGAACTGCTTTTTTTTTTTTTTTCAACGTTTATTTATTTTTGGGACAGAGAGAGACAGAGCATGAACGGGGGAGGGGCAGAGAGAGAGGGAGACACAGAATCGGAAACAGGCTCCAGGCTCTGAGCCATCAGCCCAGAGCCCGACGCGGGGCTCGAACTACGGACCGCGAGATCCTGACCTGGCTGAAGTCGGACGCTTAACCGACTGCGCCACCCAGGCGCCCCTGAACTGCTTTGACATGTGCATTACGCCCATAAGTAAATCCTGGCTGCTTTTTGCAACCACCATGGTAATAATTGATTCACAGGAGAATCATCAAAGCATTAAAGCCATTAGGTAAAATGTTTATGGGGGAACAGGATATTTACACAGACTCACATTACCTCCCACAGATTTTTTATTCATTTCAAAAAGTAGATAAACCTTCAAAGTTAGCATCACCAATAATGAACAAACTGACATTGTCCAACTCATCAGGCGATGCATTGGAAAGGATACAGCATCACTTATGTAATATTCCTACCAAAAATGAATAACTTGAATCTACTCATGAGAAAACACTCAGACAACTAGACTTTTCAAAATATGTCCGTATCAGATAGTAAAGGAAACCATGAACCATCAAGGAAAAGGCACCCTACTGAATGGGAAAAGATACTCACAAATGATATATCTGGTAAGGAGTTAACATCCAAAATATATAAAGAACTCATACAACTCAATATCAAAAAAAAAAAAACTGATTAAAAAATGGGCAGAGGGCCTGAACAGATTTTTTTCAAAGAAAACATACTGATGGCCAATAGTCACATAAAATGATGCTCGATGTCACTAACCATCAGGGAAATACAAACTAAAACCACAAGGAAATATCACCTCATACCTGTCAAAATAAGTAATATCAAAAACACAAGAAATAAAAAGTATTGGTGAGGAGGTGTAGAAAAGGGAAGCCTCATGCACTGTTGTTAGGAATGTAAACTGGTGCAGACACTCTGGAAAACAATATGGAGTTTACTCAAAAAATTAAAAATAGAACTACCATACAATCCAGCAATTCCACTGCTAGGTATTTATCTGGGAAAAGAAAAAACAAAAACATGAATTCAAAAAGATGTACACACTGCAGTTCCTCATAGCATTATTTATAGTAGCCAAGATGTAAAAATAACCTAAATGTCCATAAAGAGATGAATGGATACAGAAGATATGGTGTGTGTGTGTGTGTGTGTGTGTGTGTGTGTGTGTGTGTGTATCATTCAGCCATAAAAGAGAATGAAATCTTGCCATTTACAACATGAATGATCTAGAGAGTATTAAGTAAAATAAGTCAAACAGAGAAAGATAAATACCTTATGAATTCCCTTATATGTGGAATCTAAAAAACAAAGAAAACAAAAACAGAAACAGATTCAGAGATACAGAAAACAAATTGGCAGTTGCCAGAGGGAAAGGGAGCAGGGGATGCACAAACTAGTTGAAGGAAATTAAGAGGTGCAACTATAACAGCTTTGTATGGTGACAGATGGTAACTGGACTTACTGTGGTAACCATTTTTAATGTGTATAAATGTTAAATTAGTATGTTGCACACCTGAAACTAATACCATATTGTATGTCAATTATTCTCCAATTAAAAACTATATATATCAATTTCATAAAAGACAAGACTTGAGGAACTGTTCCAGATTAAATGGGAGTAGAGATACAATGTCCTATCCCAGATGGGATTCTTAAAAAGGTGGAGTGGTAGGAGAGTCCATAAAAGGATTATTAGGACAAATGGTAAAATTTTAGGGGCGCCTGGGTGGCGCAGTCGGTTAAGCGTCCGACTTCAGCCAGGTCACGATCTCGCGCTCCGTGAGTTCGAGCCCCGCGTCGGGCTCTGGGCTGATGGCTCAGAGCCTGGAGCCTGTTTCCGATTCTGTGTCTCCCTCTCTCTCTGCCCCTCCCCCGTTCATGCTCTGTCTCTCTCTGTCCCCAAAATAAATAAACGTTGAAAAAATTTTTTTTTTTAATTTTAATATAGAATATGTAATAGACAACAATATTGGATCAATGTTAAATTAATGAATTTGGTTATTCTAGTTATGTAAGAGCATATCTTATTCCTAGGATCTACTTGCTGAAGCATTTAGGGGTGAAGGGTCATGACATCTGTAATTTACTTTCAAATGGATCAGCCACAATAATAATAATAATAATAATAATAATAATAATAATAATAAATGGATGGTTAAAACGAATATGGCAAAATAGTAATGATTAGTGAATTTAAGTAATAGGTATATAGATGTTTGTTGCACTTTCTGCAGCTTTAATTAAAAAAAAAATTGGAAACCCAAATCCACCAAACCCAAAGGAAATGAACCTTACACAAAGTAAATACAACAAAAGGTTTTGGAGAATTAAAAATATAGCCTGTATTAATACTGAGAAGGGTAGGAGCCAATTAGAGAAGTTAAACTTCTTCTGGGAAAGGACAGAAATTGTGTCAGGTCTTTTTAGAGGCCTTTACCAGATGCTGTCCTCAGAGATGCTGTGGCCCAGCCTAGGCCTGCCTGTCAGTCTCATACAAGTGTATTTTGTGCTGCCACTAACCTTGACCCCTGCTGACTGCCAAAGCTGCCAGCCGCCAGCTGTCAAAAGCCACATTTGGGCAGATTCCTCACTTACCAATCAATCCATCCTCTTGCCTTGCATAAAATATTAATCATTGTTCACATTTTATAATTATAATTCTACATTTTAGGAAAACAGTACAGTAAGCACGTAAAATATCAGTGTAGTTTATATTCAGATCATCTTTTCTAATGCTTCTTTGTAGAAAAGTGCTCTACGTTAGAATTCATACCTTAATGAACTTGATTTTTTTCCTATTGGAAAATAGGTGTGAAGGATCCCATTTTAATAATACTTTTCTTAAGTGTCATGGCAGACCATCTCTTTACTATTTGTTTATATAGAATTGTCAGCAGTCAAAATTAACACAGAGTAAAGTTTGTTGTATAATCATTTTATATGCCAAGTTCTTCCAGTTCATGGATGCTCAATTTATTTAGTAAACTGTGGCTTTTTAAAATAATAATAATAATAATAATAATAATAATGAAGGAAGGAAAGAAGGGAAAAGCTCAGAACAAAATTAATTGGAAGGTTATTCCAAAATTTCAGTGCACTTTGGGAGAAAAAGAAAAATCATAGGATAGTGATTTGAAGATCACTTTTCTGGGAACTATGTTGTAAATTATTCCTCTTTCCGGAAACTCAGTAGTGCTTATCTCTCATACCAGGACCTAAGAGTCCTGAAGAATTCATTTCCTTGCAAGAATGTCATTTGTCTGTGTATTATATCTAGCAGTATACATTGATGTTGTATGTGACAGGATTCTAGGGCTTTAACTGAGTACTTTGTTCAAGTGCTTGAGCAGCTCAAATACTGCCTCCTTAGGAAAATTTTGGCCCTGCTTATAGGCACATGGGTGGTTCCTTTCATGCAGTCAGGTAAGCACTAATGAGTTTGGGGAGCTTTAAAGAGTCCTGTTTAGAAATCAGAAAGTGCATGAGCTTTTTCCAAATGTGAATCCTGACATGTTATGGGACCTCAGAAGTCTAATGGCAGCAAATAAAACCAAAAGGAAGGATTTGTCCAGAACACTACTCAAATCCTTGCCTTTGCCCCTGGTGCCCTGATGTCATCACAATCTTCCAACACAGCTTCATCTTCAGGCTTCAAATTTCTAGTTTTCCCCTTTGTTCAGTGTTTAATGTTTTGGTTTTTTTTTTTTTCCTGCCCATAAGTGAGAGATCATGCTACTTGTCTATTATGTTTTTTGGGTTCTAAGAATGTTCTAATTCTTAATGATAAAACCCCAACCCTTACCTATTATGCCTTCTAATTTTATCTGAGTTAAGCCTCATCACTTCAGAATGTGATTTTGAATCCCCAACAGCTGCACTTGAATTACCTGTAGTATCTCATGAATGTCCCATGATTTCTTGGTCTTGCCTCAGTAACAGCAAATGACTGTCTACTAAACCCACTTCCTCCTTTTTATTTTATTTTATTTTATTTTATTTTATTTTGTTATTTTATTTTATTTTATTTCATTTCATTTTATTTCATTTTATTGTATTTTATTATTATTTTTATTCTCAAGATAGTTAAGATACAGTGTTGTCTTGGCTTTAGGAGTAGAACCCAGTGAGTGATTTCATCGCTTACATATAACACCCACTGTTCATCCCAACAAGTGCCCTCCTTAATGCCCGTCACCTACTTACCCCACCCTCCACCCCCATCAGTCCTAGTTTTGTGTATTTAAGTCTCTTATGGTTTGCCTCCCTCTCTGTTTTTATCGTATTTTTCCTTCCCTTCCCCTATGATCATCTGTTGTTTCTCAAATTCCACATATGAGTGAAATCATGTGATATCTTTCTCTGACTCACTTATTTCGCATAGCATAATACCCTCCAGTTCCATCCATGTTTTTGCAAATGTCAAGATTTCATTTTTCATCACTGAGTAGTATTCCATTATATATATATATATAAACCACAACTTCTTTATCCATTCATCAGTTGATGGACATTTAGACTCTTTCCATAACTTAGCTATTGTTGATAGTGCTGTTATAAACATTGAGGTACATGTGCCCCTTTGAATCCGCGTTTTTGTGTCCTTTGGATAAATTCCTAGTAGTGCTATTGCTGCATCGTATGGTAGTTCTATTTTTAATTTTTTGAGGAACCTCCACACTGTTTTCCAGAGTGGCTTCACCAGTTTGCATTCCCACCAACAGTGCAATAGGGTTCCCCTTTCTCCACATCATCGCCAACATCTGTTGTTTCCTGAGTTATTAATTTTAGCCATTCTGACTGGTGTGAGGTGGTATCTCATTGTGGTTTTGATTTGTATTTCCCTAATGATGAGGGATATTGAGCATCTTTTCATGTGTGTGTTGGCCATCTAGATATCTTTCTGGAAAAGTGTCTTTTCATGTCTTCTGCCCATTTCTTCACTGGATTGTCTGGTTTTTTTTTTGGGTATTGAGTTTGGGTATAAAGTTCTTTCTTTATAGATTTTGGATACTAACCCTTTATCTGATATATCATTTTCAAATATCTTCTCCCATTCTGTCGGTTGCCTTTTAGTTTTGTTGATTGTTTCCTTGGCTGTGCAGAAGCTTTTTATCTTGATGAGGTCCCAAAAGTGCATTTTTACTTTTGTTTTCCTTGCCTTCAGAGACATGTCAAGTAAGAAGTTGCTGTGACTGAGATCAAAGAGATTGCTGCTTGTTTTCTCCGGTAGGATTTAGAAGGTTTTGAAAGACCTAAATATGAGAGAGGAAACCACTCCTTACTTTTATTGCACACACTATCCATGCAAATTCTAGATTCCCCAGCCCCATCTCTTGTTTTGTTATTTTTTATTTGAGTCTCATTGACACACAATGTGATCTCACTCTCAAATGTACAACATAGTGATCCAACTTCTTTATACATTGTGCTATGTTCACTACAGGTGTACCTGCCACTTGTCATCATTGACTACATTCCGTATACTGTGCCTTTTATTCCAGTGACTTTTTTTTTTAATTTATTTCTATTGTTTTAAGTTTACCTTTTTTTTTTTTTTTTTTTTTTTTTTTTTTTTTTTTTTTTTGAGAGAGAGAGAGAGAGAGAGTTCACGAGCAGGGGAGGGCGGAGAGAGAGGGAGAGAATCCAAGCAGGCTCAGCACTATTAGTGCAGAGCCTGATGTGGAACTCAAACTCACAAACCATGAGACCATGACCTGAGCCAAGATCAAGAGTTGGACACTTAACCAACTGAGCTACCTATTCCAGGGACTACCTAGTCCCTAGGAATAGGACTACCCTATTCCAGGGACTTCATGCCGTAACTGGAAGCCTGTATCTCCCACTTCTCTTTACCTGTTTTGCCCATCCCCCCATCCCCTCTGGCAGCCATCAGTTCTCTATATTTTATAGGTCTGATTCTGCATCTTGTGTGTTTATTCAATTGTTTTTTTAGATTCCACATATGGGTAAAATCACGTGGTATTTTTCTTTTTCAGTCTGACTTATTTCACTTAGTGTAATACACTCTAGATCCATACATGTTGTCATAAATCATTAAAGAACTATATTCCCGGTGATGAGGAAGATGGCAGCATAGGAGAATGCTGGGCTCACCGCGCGTCCTGCTGATCACTTAGATTCCACCTACACCTGCCTAAATAACCCAGAAAAACACCAGAGGATTAGCAGAACAGAGTCTCCGGAGCCAAGCGCAGACGAGAGGCCCACAGAAGAGGGTAGGAAGGGCGGTGAGGTGGTGTGCGCTCCACGGACTGGCGGGAGGGAGCCGGGGTGGAGGGGCAGCCTGCCGGCCAAGCAGAGCCCCCGAGTCTGGCTGGCAAAAGCGGAGGGGCTGGACGGACTGTGTTCTCACAGCAAGCGCGACTTAGCGTCTGGGAGGTCATAAGTTAATAGCTCTGCTCAGAAAGCGGGAAGGCTGGAGGACAAAGGGAGGGAGAGTTGCTGAGCCCCCGGACAGCAGAGCTCTGTTTGGCGGGGAACAAAGGCGCTTGCCAGCTCCATCTCCCTCGCCCATCCCCCAGCCAAAATCCCAAAGGGAACCAGTTCCTGCCAGGGAACTTGCTCACTCTGCGCAAACACCCAACTCTGTGCTTCTGCGGAGCCAAACCTCCGGCAGCAGATCTGACTCCCTCCCACTGCCACAGGGCCCCTCCTGAAGTGGATCACCTAAGGAGAAGCGAGCTAAGCCTGCCCCTCCTGCCCCCGTGCACCTTGCCTTCCCACCCCAGCTAATACGCCAGATCCCCAGCACCACAAGCCTGGCAGTGTGCAAGTAGCCCAGACAGGCCACCCCACCCCACAGTGAATCCCACCCCTAGGAGAGGGGAAAAGAAGGCACACACCAGTCTGACTGTGGCCCCAGTGGTGGGCTGGGAGCAGACATCAGGTCTGACTGCGGCCCCACCCACCAACTCCAGTTATACACCACAGCACAGGGGAAGTGCCCTGCAGGTCCTCACCACTCCAGGGACTATCCAAAATGACCAAACGGAAGAATTCCCCTCAGAAGAATCTCCAGGAAATAACAACAGCTAATGAACTGATCAAAAAGGATTTAAATAATATAACAGAAAGTGAATTTAGAATAATAGTCATAAAATTAATCACTGGGCTTGAAAACAGTATAGAGGACAGCAGAGAATCTCTTGCTACAGAGATCAACGGACTAAGGAACAGTCACGAGGAGCTGAAAAACGCTTTAAACGAAATACAAAACAAAATGGAAACCACCACGGCTCGGATTGAAGAGGCAGAGGAGAGAATAGGTGAACTAGAAGATAAAGTTATGGAAAAAGAGGAAGCTGAGAAAAAGAGAGATAAAAAAATCCAGGAGCATGAGGGGAAAATTAGAGAACTAAGTGATACACTAAAAAGAAATAATATACGCATAATTGGTATCCCAGAGGAGGAAGAGAGAGGGAAAGGTGCTGAAGGGGTACTTGAAGAAATTATAGCTGAGAACTTCCCTAACTGGGGAAGGAAAAAGGCATTGAAATCCAAGAGGCACAGAGAACTCCCTTCAGACGTAACTTGAATCGATCATCTGCACGACATATCATAGTGAAACTGGCAAAATACAAGGATAAAGAGAAAATTCTGAAAGCAGCAAGGGGTAAACGTGCCCTCACATATAAAGGGAGACCTATAAGACTCGTGACTGATCTCTCTTTTGAAATGTGGCAGGCCAGAAAGGATTGGCACGAGATCTTCAGTGTGCTAAACAGAAAATATATGCAGCCGAGAATCCTTTATCCAGCAAGTCTGTCATTTAGAATAGAAGGAGAGATAAAGGTCTTCCCAAACAAAAACTGAAGGAATTTGTCACCACTAAACCAGCCCTACAAGAGATCCTAAGGGGGATCCTGTGAGACAAAGTACCAGAGACATCACTACAAGCATAAAACATACAGACATCACAATGACTCTAAACCCGTATCTTTCTATGATAACACTGAATGTAAATGGATTAAATGCGCCAACAAAAAGACATAGGGTATCAGAATGGATAAAAAAACAAGACCCATCTATTTGCTGTCTACAAGAGACTCATTTTAGATCTGAGGACACCTTTAGATTGAGAGTGAAGAGATGGAGAACTATTTATCATGCTACTGGAAGCCAAAAGAAAGCTGGAGTAGCCATACTTATATCAGACAAACTAGAATTTAAATTAAAGGCTGTAACAAGAGATGAAGAAGGGCATTATATAATCATTACAGGGTCTATCCATCAGGAAGAGCTAACAATTATAAATGTCTATGCGCCGAATACCGGAGCCCCCAAATATATAAAACAATTACTCACAAACATAAGCAACCTTATTGATAAGAATGTGGTAATTGCAGAGGACTTTAACACTCCACTTACAGAAATGGATAGATCATCTAGACACGCGGTCAATAAAGAAACAAGGGCCCTGAATGATACATTGGATCCGATGGACTTGACAGATATATTTATTTTTTTATTTTTTTTTTTTTTTAAATTTTTTTTTTCAATGTTTATTTATTTTGGGGACAGAGAGAGACAGAGCGTGAATGGGGGAGGGGCAGAGAGAGAGGGAGACACAGAATCGGAAACAGGCTCCAGGCTCTGAGCCATCAGCCCAGAGCCCGACGCGGGGCTCGAACTCACGGAGCGCGAGATCGTGACCTGGCTGAAGTCGGACGCTTAACCGACTGCGCCACCCAGGCGCCCCATTGACAGATATATTTAGAACTCTGCATCCCAAAGCGTCAGAATATACTTTCTTCTCGAGTGCACATGGAACATTCTCCAAGATAGATCATATACTGGGTCACAAAACAGCCCTTCATAAGTTTACAAGAATTGAAATTATGCCATGCATACTTTCAGACCACAGTGCTATGAAGCTTGAAATCAACCACAGGAAAAAGTCTGGAAAACCTCCAAAAGCATGGAGGTTAAAGAACACCCTACTAAAGAATGAGTGGGTCAACCAGGCAATTAGATAAGAAATTAAAAAATATATGGAAACAAACGAAAATGAAAATAGAACAATCCAGATGCTTTGGGATGCAGCGAAGGCAGTCCTGAGAGGAAAATACATTGCAATCCAGGCCTATCTCAAGAAACAAGAAAAATCCCAAATACAAAATCTAACAGCACACCTAAAGGAACTAGAAGCAGAACAGCAAAGGCAGCCTAAACCCAGCAGAAGAAGAGAAATAGTAAAGATCAGAGCAGAAATAAACAATATAGAATCTAAAAAAACGGTAGAGCAGATCAACGAAACCAAGAGTTGGTTTTTTGAAAAAATAAACAAAATTTATAAACCTCTAGCCAGGCTTCTCAAAAAGAAAAGGGAGATGACCCAAATAGATAAAATCATGAATGAAAATGGAATTATTACAACCAATCCCTCAGAGATACAAAGAATTATCAGGGAATACTATGAAAAATTATATGCCAACAAATTGGACAACCTGGAAGAATTGGACAAATTCCTAAACACCCACACTCTTCCAAAACTCAATCAGGAGGAAATAGAAAGCTTGAACAGACCCATAACCAGTGAAGAAATTGAATCGGTTATCAAAAATCTCCCAACAAATAAGAGTCCAGGACCAGATGGCTTCCCAGGGGAGTTCTGCCAGACGTTTAAAGCAGAAATAATACCTATCCTTCTCAAGCTATTCCAAGAAATAGAAAGGGAAGGAAAACTTCCAGACTTATTTGATGAAGCCAGTATTACTTTCATTCCCAAACCAGACAGAGACCCAGTAAAAAAAGAGAACTACAGGCCAATATCCCTGATGAATATGGATGCAAAAATTCTCAATAAGATACTAGCAAATCGAATTCAACAGCATATAAAAAGAATTATTCACCATGATCAAGTGGGATTCATTCCTGGGATGCAGGGCTGGTTCAACATTCGCAAATCAATCAACGTGATACATCACATTAATAAAAGAAAAGATAAGAACCATATGATCCTGTCAATCGATGCAGAAAAGGCCTTTGACAAAATCCAGCACCCTTTCTTAATAAAAACCCTTGAGAAAGTCGGGATAGAAGGAACATACTTAAACATCATCAAAGCCTTTTATGAAAAGCCCACAGCTAACATCATCCCCAATGGGGAAAAACTGAGAGCTTGTTCCCTGAGATCAGGAACACGACAGGGATGCCCACTCTCACCGCTGTTGTTTAACATAGTGCTGGAAGTTCTAGCATCAGCAATCAGACAACAAAAGGAACTCAAAGGCATCAAAATTGGCAAAGATGAAGTCAAGCTTTCGCTTTTTGCAGATGACATGATATTATACATGGAAAATCCGATAGACTCCACCAAAAGTCTGCTAGAACTGATACATGAATTTAGCAAAGTTGCAGGATACAAAATCAATGTACAGAAATCAGTTGCATTCTTATACACTAACAATGAAGCAACAGAAAGACAAATACAGAAACTGATCCCATTCACAATTGCACCAAGAAGCATAAAATACCTAGGAATAAATCTAACCAAAGATGTAAAAGATCTGTATGCTGAAAACTATAGAAAGCTTATGAAGGTAGTTGAAGAAGATATAAAGAAATGGAAAGACATTCCCTGCTCATGGAATGGAAGAATAAATATTGTCAAAATGTCAATACTACCCAAAGCTATCTACACATTCAATGCAATCCCAATCAAAATTGCACCAGCATTCTTCTCGAAACTAGAACAAGCAATCCTAAAATTCATATGGAACCACAAAAGGCCCTGAATAGCCAAAGTAATTTTGGAGAAGAAGGCCAAAGCAGGAGGCATCACAATCCCAGACTTTAGCCTCTACTACAAAGCTGTCATCATCAAGACAGCATGGTATTGGCACAAAAACAGACACATAGACCAATGGAATAGAATAGAAACCCCAGAACTAGACCCACAAATGTATGGCCAACTAATCTTTTACAAAGCAGGAAAGAACATCCAATGGAAAAAAGACAGTCTCTTTAACAAATGGTGCTGGGAGAACTGGACAGCAACATGCAGAAGGTTGAAACTAGACCACTTTCTCACACCATTCACAAAAATAAATTCAAAATGGATAAAGGACCTGAATGTGAGACAGGAAACCATCAAAACCCTAGAGGAGAAAGCAGGAAAAGACCTCTCTGACCTCAGCCGTAGCAATCTCTTACTCGACACATCCCCAAAGGCAAGGGAGTTAAAAGCAAAAATGAATTACTGGGACCTTATGAAGATAAAAAGCTTCTGCACAGCAAGGGAAACAACCAACAAAACTAAAAGGCAACCAACGGAATGGGAAAAGATATTTGCAAATGACATATCGGACAAAGGGCTAGTATCCAAAATCTATAAAGAGCTCACCAAACTCCACACCCGAAAAACAAATAACCCAGTAAAGAAATGGGCAGAAAACATGAATAGACACTTCTCTAAAGAAGACATCCGGATGGCCAACAGGCACATGAAAAGATGTTCAGCGTCGCTCCTTATCAGGGAAATACAAATCAAAACCACACTCAGGTATCACCTCACGCCAGTCAGAGTGTCCAAAATGAACAAATCAGGAGACTATAGATGCTGGAGAGGATGTGGAGAAGCGGGAACCCTCTTGCACTGTTGGTGGGAATGCAAATTGGTGCAGCCGCTCTGGAAAGCAGTGTGGAGGTTCCTCAGAAAATTAAAAATAGACCTACCCTATGACCCAGCAATAGCACTGCTAGGAATTTACCCAAGGGATACAGGAGTACTGATGCATAGGGGCACTTGTACCCCAATGTTTATAGCAGCACTCTCAACAATAGCCAAATTGTGGAAAGAGCCTAAATGTCCATCAACTAATGAATGGATAAAGAAATTGTGGTTTATATACACAATGGGATACTACATGGCAATGAGAAAGAATGAAATATGGCCTTTTGTAGCAACGTGGATGGAACTGGAGAGTGTGATGCTAAGTGAAATTAGCCATACAGAGAAAGACAGATACCATATGGTTTCACTCTTATGTGGATCTTGAGAAACTTAACAGAAACCCATGGGGGAGGGGAAGGAAAAAAAAAAAAAGAGGTTAGAGTGGGAGAGAGCTCAAGCATAAGAGACTGTTAAAAACTGAGAACAAACTGAGGGTTGATGGGGGGTGGGAGGGAGGGGAGGGTGGGTGATGGGTATTGAGGAGGGCACCTTTTGGGATGAGCACTGGGTGTTGTATGGAAACCAATTTGACAGTAAATTTCATATATTGAAAAAAAAATATTTACCCTCTAAAAAAAAAAAAAAAACTATAATCCCCTGTTTACATCCCTATGCCTACAGTAGTTCATCTCTATAGGGATGCATTATCAGAATTATGATTAAGTAGTTTGCTTTTATTATAGTTTTAAGAAGGAACAGAAGTGGTCATTTGATTGCAAGAAGTAAAGATGTACTCAGGTTTTCTCAATTTGTGGGACTCTATTCCAGAAATACATATACTTAAAAGAAAGATTGGGATCTCTTGGCTTGATAAAAACCAAAACCAGAAGTACAGCCTAGTCTCATCAGAATGTATTTGTTAATGAGAGCAAGATTCAAAACTGCCATAGTGACCGAGTTACTGTTATTTTCTAAGCAATATATTTTTTAATCCTTTACGATTATGATGAGCTCCTGAACTAACAACAATTTCACTCTTTGTTCTAGATAATTTTTCCTCTGAGATTTTTCTTATTGATACGTTTATTCATGACTCAGCTTTCATTACTTCCCCTCTCTGCGTTACCCTCCCCATGACCAAGATAAAGATCTCGTTGACTCATTTGATCTCTTTCATAGCTGTTTGGATAGAATTTTTATGAACAGGGGTGCCTGGGTGGCTCAGTCAATTAAGCATCCGACTTCAGCTCAGGTCATGATGTCATAGTTTGTGAGTTTGAGCCCCATGTTGGGCTCAGTGCTGACAGCTCAGAGCCTGGAGCCTGCTTCAGATTCTGGGTTTCCCTCTCTCTCTGCCCTTCTACTGCTCACGGTCTTCTCTCTCTCTCTCTCTCTCTCTCTCTCTCTCTCTCTCTCTCTCTCAAAAATAAATAAACATTAAATTTTAAAAAAAGAATTTTTATAAACAAACACCCTAAATCCAATAAGGTGATTAAGGTAGAAGAGGGGAAACTGTACTTGCAGGAAGATTTATACATAAGTTGCAGCCCGTGACTCTTTCCCCAAGCAGTGATTGGACAGAAACCCATGGGGCTTAGGTTTTAGGGGCATTCAATCTTAATATATTTGATTCAGTGAGGATATTTTTGGACATTCAATAAAGACAGTATTTAGAAGCCTTTTCATTTATGTAGATCCTGTTATATAACAATCTATATAATAATTTTTATAGGTTTTCATGATATGACAGTCTCCTCCAAAGAACACTCAACTTATTTTTTACTTTAGCTATCAGGAGGCTCCAGTTTACATTTATGCTTGATTCCAGCAACTGTCCTTAATTAGGTTATTTGGTATCATGTTTTTCTCCTTTGAATTGTACACCCTTAAAGAGTTTATCCTTTCTTTAATGACCCTACTATTGATATGTTTTTATGCTTCGTAGTGTAAACCACCTCAAATTATCCTTGAAAATGACGGGGCGCCTGGGTGGCGCAGTCGGTTAAGCGTCCGACTTCAGCCAGGTCACCATCTCGCGGTCCGTGAGTTCGAGCCCCGCGTCGGGCTCTGGGTGGATGGCTCAGAGCCTGGAGCCTGTTTCTGATTCTGTGTCTCCCTCTCTCTCTGCCCCTCCCCCGTTCATGCTCTGTCTCTCTCTGTCCCAAAAATAAATAAACGTTGAAAAAAAAAACTAAAAAAAAAAAAAATGAGGATACTCTTATTAATAATAAAGTTCCCTACAACTAATGATTGTACTTATTTGTAGCAATTAAACTTGGGGGCAGATAAAAAACAAGATTTAACAATTATACTTCCTTTAAATTAAGATCAAAAACAATATGTCAATATTATATGCAAAGACCAAGCCAAATGTGCAGAAAATAAAGGGATATTTCCATTATGCAATAGAACATTCTTACATAATGTAAGTCTAATTCTACATAAGAACAGTCACATTGCCTATAAAAACTATCTTTATTTTCCCAGCTAACCACAGAGAAGCTTTAGGTACAGAAATGTCTCTCAGACAACAAAGAGCTCTAGGAAGTAGTAGAAGATAGGATATGATCATTTAAAGGACAGGAAAATATATTACTTTATTTATTTATTTATTTATTTATTTATTTATGGAAGAAAAAGAGATACTTAATTATCTTAGTTTTTAATACTGCTTTTTAAAAAAGAAAGTTTAAAGTGTATTCATCTTGAGAATGAGAGAAAGCATGAGTGGGGTAGGGGTAGAGAGAGAGAGAGAGAGAAAGAATTCCAAGCAGGCTCCAACCTGCAAGACCAGAGCCCGACGCAAAGCTCGAATTTACAAACTGTGAGATCATGACCTGAGCCAATATCAAAAGTTGGACACTTAACTGACCGAGACATCCAGGCGCCCCTAATATGCTTTTAATATAGGAGAAAACATGTTTTAATGTTACATTATTTTAAATTATTAGAATTATTGATGTGTACAAAATCTGTAAATGACATATTTAATTCAAATGAAAGAATATGTAATAATTATATGATATATCAGTGATCATTTTTAGAATAACTATGAGCTGAAGTTAATATTTTGTATGTAGATTCTGCTTTCATATAGTAGAAAGTTCAAATTTTATTTCTGTTAACTAATTATTGGACAGCTATACATTAGAGAATATGGAAATAACTTTATACATTACATTTTGCTTTATTTTTAAGAAAACTTCTATCTTGGGGCTCCTGGGTGGCTTGGTCGGTTAAGCGTCCGACTTCGGCTCAGGTCATGATCTCACGGTCCGTGAGTTCAAGCCCCGCATCGGGCTCTGTGCTGACAGCTCAGAGCCTGGAGCCTGTTTCAGATTCTGTGTCTCCCTCTCTCTCTGCCCCTCCCCTGTTCATGCTCTGTCTCTCTCTGTCTCAAAAATAAATAAACGTTAAAGAAAAAAAAAAAGAAAAGAAAACTTCTATCTTATTGTCCATAAATTTCAGGGCTTATGAATATGTTATGTACATAATCACATCATTTCTAAAAGTAAGAATCATACTGAGTCGTCTTTGCATTATACTGCAAAAGATTCGTAGTGACACTAATCCTTTGAATAATAGCATGAATAACTTTCTTTGTTAATCTAAGACTGTTAGAACCAATTCAGTCTCATTGCCACTGGCTTTGTCTTCCCAGCTCCCTGGGCAGATCGCCTAATGGGCTTCACCTTCACATCCACCTACCTTAGTTCTTGAACCAGTTATGGCCTAGCCATGGATATGTCAGCAGCCTCAGTCTCACCATCTCCTGGTGAGAACTAAGTTAATTGCTAACCCAGGTTTGATCATGTACAATGTGGGAGGATCTCTAAACAGCCATGTATCTCTCATCCAGTCATCCAGCCCACTTTCTATGAAATTGCAGTATAGTCCATGTTTGCTTACCTGGGCCCCTTTATATTAAAAAACAACAAAAAAAAACTTTAATAAATAAAGAGAAGAGACAAATGTCCCATGGAAGGGAATTCCAAGTAATCTATTTAGATACTCCACCATCAAGGAGATGAAATATAAGTCCCCACTCCTTAAATGTAGTCTGTACATAGTGACTTTCTTCCAAAGTGTGCAGTATGAAAAGTGGAAAAAAGAGGAACTTTAGAGTGGAAAAACCTGACAAACACTGTCTTTTCCGGGTAATCAAGGTCTATATCAATGATGTTAAATTATGTTGATAGGTATCCTTGATATGTCAGGAACATGGTACTCTATTTCTGTGGTCTTCCTCTCAAAAACCCATAGCCCTAGTCTAATTATGATAAAGAACATCTGCAAATCCAAGTGAAAGAACATTCTACAAAATGTCTAGCCATTACTCCTCAAAACTCTCAAGGTCATCAAAAACAAGACAAGTCTGAGAAACTATCACAAACTAGGACTAAATCCAATGTGATATCCTGGATAGGATGGTGGAACTGAAAAGACATTAGGTGAAAACAAAGAAATTATTTTTTTTAAGTTTTTATTTATTTAAGTAATCTCTGCACCCAATGTGGTCCTCAAACTCATGACCCTGAGATCAAGAGTCACATGTTCTTCTGACTGAGTCAGGCAGATGCCGCAAAAACTAAGGAATTCTCAATAAAATAATGGACTTTAGCTAACACAGTCTATCAGTATTGGGTTCATTAATTATAACAAATAACCCCATTGTAAGGTGTCAATAATAGAGGAAATTTGGTATAGGGTATATGGGAACTCTCTATACTATCTTCAAATTTTCTGTAAATCTAAAACTTTTAAAATATAAGTTTATTTAAAAAAACAATATGAGAAAATATGTTTATTGAACCATTGCTTTGTGCCAGACACTGCCAAAAGCATTGTTTATATCACCTTACTGAATACTAAGAATGACCTTGTGAAATGAATACTGTTATACTCATTTTATAGATAAGGAAATTGAGACACAGGTTAAGTGGATAAGTACATTTCTTAAGGCCAAATCTACATAATTGAGGAGAAAGAACTCCAATCCAGACTGTCTAACTCTAGACTGTGTACTTCTTTTGGTCCTATTTATATAACTTATTAGCAGACATTGAGCACAAGAAAAATGTTCATTTAACATTTTTCCAAATCAGACAAGTAAGGAAGAATAAAGAGAAAATTCATGCCAGCCAAGAGACAAAATAAATGTACTTCTAAAGGAGACTGAAGAATTGAGGTTTGAAATAAAGACAGAAGATATTCAAGGACTTATGAATCTTACTGAAGCATTAAAGAAGAGATACTTGTATCCACAACTTTGACTCTTGAAACCTTTGCAGGTATTGTCCAACACAAAGGCTATCCTGGAGTTAAAATTACTGTCAAAAATTATTTAAAAAGTGGGGAAAATAATCTAAAGCACCTGAACATGAACATAACCGCTTGTTTACAGCCTCTCACTCCAGTTTCTCTTTCAGACTGGGTATCTCCCTAAACTCAAAACTTAGCTCTCTGAGCTAGGGCCCTATTGCATAGCTTAACTCATATTAATCTCCTTTTCTGGAGTCTAGGGAATGGGCAACAGGGAGCAATAAAATTCATGATCAGTACTCTCAACTGCCATTCAATGTGCACTTCAACTTGTAAGTTTTTATGTTATGTCCTTGCCGAAGTGTGATCTGCCCCAGGCAGTGACTCATTTCTGATGCCTTCCTCCATCTCTAGGACGTTGGCCCTACCTAGGTTCTCCCTAACTTTAACACTCAATAATGTCATCTACAAAATGAGATCATGAAGGCAGCTCTTTCTGCCCACAGGTCCTGCCCTGTGCTTTAATAAAATCACCTTTTTACACCAAAAAAAAAAAAAAAAAATGATATGAAAATATGTATGTCACAGATTGATGTTAGGATTAACTGAGATAATATCTTTTTAAATTTTCCAGATAATCTCTGTGATCTAATGTCATGAAACTGGCAGTTGAGTGTATCACTGAAAAAACTGATGAAAACTTAAAACACTGAATTTTTCACTTAAAAACATGTTAATATACTTTTACTTACCAGACTTTTGGTGTAAGCACAAGGCCATTTGTTGTTTTGGTCTTTGCACACAGCTTTGTATAGGGTAACTCTTTGGAGTTCTGTCTAAATTTTTTTACATCAAGCATACCTCTAAGGCAGTCTACAGTGACCAGCTTTGTTTCCCTTAAACAACCAATTTCCATTTTTAAAAAATAGGAGAGTTAAGATGATGTTCTCACCTTTTCCCTTCAGAATCACACAAAAGCAACAAATAAAAACCAAAACACAACTTCTTTGACAAAATCAGAAAGCATGCTAAATCTCAAATCATGTGTTTTATGAAGCACAATGAAGGTAAAGAGGGATGGAGAAAGATACCAAAAGAAAATTCCCAGGGTTACAGATCACTGACAAAACCAACAACACAGTTCTCTAGACTGGAATATTCTGAGGAGCAAAATCAACAGTTCCTAGTTTGGGACAAATGCAATTGATGACCATGGTTGTGCTTCCCAATTTGGCATAAGAGAGAAACAGAGAATACTGGAGAACCCAAGGAATCACACTGAAAAACTATATTTATAGGAAGCAGTATGCTGGTGAGGCAGGATCAGAAAAAAATGATGAGTTCTGACTTGTCCCGTAACTGCTGATCTCAGATGGCTGGAGAGAAGACTAACTAAAGGCTGTAATTCAAACACACACACAATTTTGTGAGATGAGTTTTCCTGGCTTGAATCGCAGGCCTGGATCCAGTCCAATATACACTACTGCAGAAGTTTGGTTTAGGGGTACTCATTTAATTCAAAGATGGGCAAGATTTTTAAAAGTGGTGGGGAAGTAAAAATAAGATAAAAACAGAGAAGGAGACAAACCATAAGAGGCTCTTGAATACAGAGAATAAACTGAGAGTTGCAGTGAGGGGGTAAGTTAAATGGGTGACGGGCATTAAGGAGGGCCCTTTTTGGGATGAGCCCTGGGTGCCATATGAAAGAGATGAATCACTGTTCTACTCCTGAAAGCCAAGACTACACTGTATGTTAACTAACCTGAGAATGAAAAAATAAAAAATAACAAAAATTTTTTTGAAAATAAAAGGGTTGGGGAAGGAGGTATAATCTGCTTGGGTTCTGTACTAAAGGGAAAATCTTTTCTGGAAAGCTGCACTAGAAACTGAGACAAAACCTTGCTTTTCACCATTAACCTTTTTATACTTTTTAAATTCAAAAGAAATTTAGTTCAGTAAGAAAAAGAATAGGGACTTTGAAAAAATAATAAATTCAGGTAGACATTTGCAGAGAAAATCTAAATACAAATCCTTTCAGATATTTTACTCTTTTTATCCAGACATACGTTTGTTTTGACCACATGTAATTTGACAGCAATTTCTTCTAGTGACTTTCCTTTATCAATCCTTTCACAAAGGCATCCAATTTATAGAAACAACTTTTCCTTTTGCATTAATATTTCATTAATTATGTAATATTTACTTATATCATTACAATACTGTAACTGGCATAACAAGTTTAGAAACAAATACAATTGACTCAGTAAACAAAGTTCAACTGGTGTGAACAGAAGCATATATGTTCTAAAAAGCGGCCTGCTAACCACAAGGGTTCATTGTATTATAGGTATCCTATGTTTTTGAGGAAAACCAGAAAGTAATGCTTGTTGATGGATTTGTTATGTGCATGTTAGAGGAAATTACCCTAAATATGAACATATGTCCTTACTGGGTTTTTGTGGCCTTTGAATTATTCTCTAGGATATATAGTTTTAGATATATCATTTAAAATTTTTAATTTTACTCAAAAAAAATGTTTATTGAGCTCCTACTATGTACCCTAAACATAGAAACAAGGTAAATATTTCATCAACTTGTTGAAATTAAACAATATTAATAGGATGTTACTGCTGTTTTTATTTACAGTATGCTGAATAGGTGTAGAAGATATTAATGAAAGAACTTTATTGACTTGCTTCATTCATATCCTTAGAGTTCTTCACACACCCAAATTTGTTTTAAATTGTTAATGTTGGTTTTACTTTAATGTTTGATAAGGAAAAACTTTTTTTTTTTAACTGTTGTTACATTTCTTGTTGTTTTATCTTGAAGCTGCCAGAAAAAGTTATAATGGACTACTACGAGAAGTACAAGCCTAGAATGAATGAGCTGGAAGCTTTTAATATGGTAAATCTCAGAAATGAACATATTAAATTGGATATGTTGCCAGACTTGAATGGGGTTCAATTAAATTTTATTGTGGGACCAACCAATCTATGTTGTTTTTCTCTTACTGTAGAAAAACCGTTTTGGACCATTTCCTATTTCAGAACTATATTAGGTGTCAGTAATGTAATAAAGAGAACACATGGTAGATTTCTCTTAAAATGTATCATAAATGCACAGAAGAAATTTCAGAGTTCTTTGAACACATACTTGTCTCAATGCAGTTATTTCCCCAGCATGCGTTTTAATGAATTTCATTCTTAGTACCTCTGAAAACTCTCTATCATACGTACCACTGCCTTTGGATTCCTGTTATTATTAAAGAAAAACTTTTGATCTCTGCAGTATTCGTTTTCTGAATATATACAATTGGTATTGGAGATTTGGCCCTATATAAATTTCTGTAGATGCATTTTCTTGAACATAAGTGTTAAGCTAGTTTGTGTTTGTTTGTTTGTTTTGTTTTGTTTTTTAAAGTTCTACCATCCTATCTTATCCTTTCTTTTAGTTGAAAGTTGTTCTGGCTCCTTGTATAGAGACACTGATTCTTCTGGATCGACTTTGCTATCTGAAAGAGCAGGTAAATTATATTTTAAAATATATAACTAATATCTTTATTTAATATAGTAAACAGATCCACTATTACCTAGGATAAGTTTCTTTTGCATACAGCTAGTCAGATAATTTTTCCTATTATATTTTCCAAGTTTAAATATTCATTCCATCTCTTTTTAAACGTAAACATATGTACAACAGATGTTTTCAGCAAACCTATTATAATAAAGTTTATGTTCTTTTAATTGTATGGTAATTACTGTATGGTAGGCAGTGAACACAACTATCATATATGACGTATTGTGTAGCCAAATTTAATAAAGGCCAGACATAAAAGATATTATATATATATATATATGTTTCATTTAATGAAAATTTACCTTTTAAATCACTTTTGGATTTTGGACATATGTAATCTGCAGTATAAAAATTTCTTTCTGATCAGTGAAAATTGCTTTTGCTTCTTCACAGTCTTGGTTTTTTTTAATCTATGTTGAATGCACAAAAAAAACTGGTTTTTTGCTTGTCTTTAAGGAAAAATTTTTTTTGCAGATTTTACACTGAGCTATGATCAAAATAGTTATGTGAACTGTTTAAATTAAACCCATACATGGATTCAGCCTCATGTTTCCACCATAAGCCCTTTATTTTAACAATTTTGTTCTATCATAGTGGGTAATTTTACTTTCTTCTTTTCAACAGGCTATTTGGAACAAATGGATTTTAATAAATGCTTGCTTTTGTTCTAATCTATATTTTTATGGAAAAAAAGACAATTTTTAAATATTTGGATAATTGTGTACTTTCTTAAGCTACCAAGTAACTCAAAATCACTGGAAATCTTTGGTTTCCAATTTCATAGGTGACAGAATTGGGCCTGTTTTACTAGGTACTCATTATTTACCTTTTCAAAGCAATTTCCATTGACCTAAATAAAATAAGTAAATGGTAAAAAAATAAATTAAATAAAATAAGTAATATGCACAAAGATTAATAGATTGGCAATGAAATGATATAAAGCATAAAATATTAACTTGTTAATAAAATATTTTTAAATAGCAATGTTAAATAATAATAATTTTTAAATAGCAATGTTAAATAATAGCAATGTTAAATAATATTAAATAATATTTTATTCTAAAATAACACTTATATGTTAGAAAGTTTTAAATGAAGAATATAAACAAGAAAATTAAAAATAACAACAGTCCCATCTTTCAGCATTAACTTAATTTTTGTTTTGTATTCTAGTGCCTCTTTCTAATATGTATATGTTGCACACATATATATGAGCACGTTATTTCTACTTTAATTAAAATTGGAATCTGGGGCACCTGGGTGACTCAGTCAGTCAAGCTGTCTGACTCTTGATTTCAGCTCAGGTCATGATCTTGGCTCAGGTCATGGTCTCACAGTCCAGAGACAGAGCCCTCAAGATTCTCTCTCCCTCTCCTTTCACCCCTCCCTGCTCTCTAACATAAGATAAGATGATGATAAGATAAGATAAAGGAATCGAATTACAAGTGCAGTTTTGAATCTAATCTGTTTCATTTATTTTATTCAGAATTTTCTCATCTTATTGAATATACTACAGAAGGTGAATAATGTTTCATCATATAATAATTTCTTTAAGTAATGCCCAATTGTTTTTTATCACTTCCACTCTTTCACAATTTCAGCAAAGAATAACCCTGTAGTTCACTATCTTATGTAAATCTTTTATTTCCTCAACATAAATTCCTGTAGGTGAAATTGTAAATGTTAATTTCATTCAGCAAAGAATAATTTTCTTTTATATAGATTGTCTTTTATGTTGTTTTTATATTACAATATATAGTCTGACTCATCTTTCATTCTTATCTTCAACAAATTGCTATGTATTTAAATCACTTATCAATTTGCAGGAAAATATTGCATGGTCTGCACTTGTGAAGTTGTTTGATCCTGTGAAATCTCCCAGATGTTATGCTATTATTGCTCTGAAGAAGCAGCAATGATTTCAGTTGAAGCAAGGTATTAGATGTATCTGTTTGTGGAAACTATCACTAATTTTGCTCTTCTAAACATTTATGTTGTGTTATGTAAATATTTGAAAAAACATTGCTCTATATTTTAAATAAACAATAAAATAATAGCTAACAACAGAACACCATAATCTATTTTTCCATTGTCAAAGCATACATTAATAAAATAAGAACTCATGAAAATATTTAAAGTATTGACCTACATTCCTGAGTTACTATATCAATAGGACATTGTAATCTGACCCTTGTTTCCTATTGTTTGAGACCCTTAATATTTGCTACATACCACATTTTGACTTTTATTGATTTAAAAACTTTTTGGACAGAGGAAAGTTATAGGTGTATATATAATAAAATTAGCACAGAAGATCACTTTCATTTTCCTCCAGATTTTGGAAGGAATTTCCATGTCATCTGGAGGGAAAAATCCAAAAAGGAAAGAAACACCCAGGAACCAGGCATATACAAAAAGTGCTTAATATGTGTTTTCATCTAAGTTACATGAGAAGATATTCTGTGTCCTTAAAGAAATATGCATCTTGTGAGCTTCACTTTAAGGAATCTTGAAGCTACTTATCTTACTAAAATAGATAATTACCTTGTGCTCTGTAGAAAGCCAGTCTGAGAAAAGCAAGAGAGAATGAAAGAAGGCCAGTGCTATGCCCAGTGTGGTACAGGTTCTTTTCA
Source organism: Puma concolor (assembly GCF_028749965.1). Classification (NCBI taxonomy): domain Eukaryota; kingdom Metazoa; phylum Chordata; class Mammalia; order Carnivora; family Felidae; genus Puma; species Puma concolor. Next base: position 37,050,338 of record NC_141673.1, on the reverse strand, counting down.
TTTGCAGAAATCTTGAGATTTCTAATATACACAGAAGATACGACAGTTGGCAAAAAGCTTCCTTGATGCTCAGCAAAAGACTATAAAATTCTCCCATCAGAAGAAGTAACTACTCTCTTAAATTTTAGAGTCTATCCGCAGATGGAAAGAATAAGTTTTTGCTCTGTGTTGTGATAGGAAGTTTGCAGCCATTATATATGTGGATGATCAGGTACTTTGTATAGCTAGTACAATATTGGGGAAAATAGCCACTTTTTAAGCTTTTTATTATGGAACATTTCAAATATGTTCAGAAATGAAGAGTAGAGTCTAACGAATCGCATGTGCTCATCACAAACTTCAATAATTATCAACATTTTACCAGTCTTGTTTCATCTGTACACTTACGAGCATGCACACGTTCACATTTGCCACCCCACCCACCGTTCCCAGATATGTAAGATTTTGAACTTTTGCCCTGATGCCTAAATATTTATATAACATTATTTTCTCGTTATAATAAAGAAAAAAAACTTCATGTGTGTAAAGCTCTGTTTAGTAAAGTGAACTCCAACTGTTTCAATACCAAGGAAACTTTGTAGTAACTTCCCTATGCCTTAAAACATTGTCAGAAATTATATTTATCAGTTAATACTTTCCATTTTTAATAGAGACATTTGTGTGATTCAAGCTAATCAACATGAGATAACTTGTATGACCCACTGAGATGATAATATTTCATCACGATCTCGCGGTCCGTGAGTTCGAGCCCCGCGTCAGGCTCTGGGCTGATGGCTCAGAGCCTGGAGCCTGTTTCTGATTCTGTGTCTCCCTCTCTCTCTGCCCCTCCCCCATTCATGCTCTCTCTCTCTCTGTCCCAAAAATAAATAAACGTTGAGATGATAATATTTCAGCAAAAGAACAAAGAAATATAATATTTTGGCAGGACTACAGCTTTATACACATGAATCCCCATTGCAATGTTTGTAGACTCTCCTCTCATAAAAACTGCTCTTTGAGCTAAAGAATGTGATGTATTGGCAGGAGCATCAATCCTGACAGTTACATTCTGAGTGAGCTAAAGCAAGACTCTTAATATCTCAGAGCCTCATTTGTAAAGTGGGTTTCATTTAATTTTCATTTTAGAAACATTTATTGAATGCTTATCATGTGTCAGACATTAGGCTAGGCACTGGCAGCATGGAGACAAACAAGATATGTCCCTTTTCTCAAAGAGCTCACAGTCTAGTAAGAAAGACAACAAAATTACTAATTACCATAATTAGTACTGTAATTATTGTATAGGGCTGAGAGGGTCAGGACATGAGATCCTTTATGACACCTTCAAATTGATAAGACTTCAAGGGAAGATAGGCTCAGTAATATTAGTACCATAGTTTAGATTCATATGAGTTAAATTATTGTCTGTCCTTGTGTAGGTCACTTTAGTATTCAGTATGCCTCAGGTTTCTCATCTGTAAAAAGAATATAAGAATAAAATTTACTTATAAAGTTGTTATGAGCATTAAAAGATTAAATATGTTATTGAACTCCCACAAAATGTCTCCAGGCAATCTGTTAATAAAGCAAAACTGAATTTATTAAAACTGTCTGTAGTAATAGGGGATTCTGCCTTGAGGGTCTCTGAAGGTAAAGTCAGGAGAGGATATTTACAGCATTTTGAAGGTGGCTGTTTTCAGGTGGAGACCAGACTGCAATTTGGAAAAGTTCATGACAAGTTTTATGATTGGTATCTAATAGCAAGGCAAGGGTCTTGAAGCAAGTTCTGATAAGTAAACTGTTGTTTGATAAGTGAGCTCTTTGCCAAGGTGAGCAGATTGTCTGAGATAAATTAATATATGAGAATTTCCTGAAACAATGAAGTTATTTATTGGTTTACAGCCTTATCTTTCCTGGGCAAAGATTTCCTTTACCAAACAAATAAATCATGTTGACACAGGTGGTCTCAGTTCTTAGACCCCATAGCTCTGTCATATTAATGCACATGGTTGTAGTTCTCAACGTAAAGCAATTAATTCCTGGTACATAAACATATGTAAAGCAAATAGTATAGGATAGTAGACTCAAACCTAGATATGTCAGTACTTCCATTAAATGTACATTAAATGCTTCAATTATAAAACAAAGATGACTAATTGGAAAAATAGAGCCCAATAAGTTGCTGGTTAGAAAAAACATCTAAAACAGGGGTATAAAAAATTCAAAAGTAATAGGAAGGAAAAGGCATATTTGCAATTACTCATCAAAAGGAAGGATATTTATCAATATCAAAGTAGATTTTTAGTTAATCTCAGGCAAAAATATTCTGGAAGATAAAGGGTAACCTTCATAATGAAAAGAATTTCAATTTGCCAGGAAAATGTAAGTTTGTATTTAGTTAATACCATAATTACAAAATATATAAGGCAAAAATTAACTACAGGGAGAAACAAGTCTACAATCATGCTGGGAATATTTTCATGTTTCCCTCTATCTTATGGAAAAAGCAAACAAAACCAAAAAGATACAAGATTTGAACAATGAAAGAAGTAAAATTGAGCTAATGGATAAACAGTTTATTATAAACTGTTCCCAACTACTATATGATTTTTTCAAGTACGTATGAAAATTTTACAAAAGTTGACCATATGCTGGGCTTTGAAGTAAATTTTAATAAATTTCAAAAAAATTGAAACTATATTATATGTAGTTTCTGACCACAATGCATTTAAGCTTAAAAAATTGTTTTAGGGGTGCCTGGGTGGCTCAGTTCAGCATCTGACTCTTGATCTCAGCTTAGGTCTTGATCTCAGGGTTGTGAGTTTAAGCCCCATGTTGGGCTCCATGCTGGGCATGGGGCATGTGGGAGATATATATATATATATATATTTGTTATGTATTATATATGTATTATATAATTTTATTATATACTTATAAAATTTATTATATACTTAAATATATATATGTAAGTAAAAATTTAAAAATTGTTCTAAATATAAGTAGAAAATCCCCATATTCTTTAAACTAAGAATTATACCTCTAAATAACTTCTGAGTCAAAGAAGAACTCACAGTGGAAATTAGAGAGTATTTGAGTAATAATGAAAATAATTGAATTGTAATGATAACACTGCCCATCAAAACTTACGGGATGAGGTAAACCATGATATAAGAAAACATTAGCTTTCAACACATATTAGAAAAGGAAGAGACTAAAAATCAAAAAATTAGTAGTTTCTGGAAGAAAAACACGGAGAGATGATTAACACCTCCAAAAGTTGGTTCTTCAATAATTAATAAAATTTACACATCTCTGGTAAGTCTAATCATTTAAAAAATGAAACGTTCAAATAATCAATATCAGGTATATAAAAGGGAACATGCCTGTAAATTTGCCAATAAATTTCTGACAACAAAATTGAACATTTGTATGAAATGGAAAAATTTCTCAAAGAAACACAATATGCCAAAACAGCCTCAAGAAGGAAAATAAAATATTAATAATCATACAACTATTAAATTGAATCTGCAATTAATCTTTTATTAATTTCCTACATCTCGATAAAAGTATTTTTTGGATGTGGCATAGAATTTAGTCAACCACTGTTAGTTTGCAACAGTGTGACTAAGACTATCGTAGACACTATACGTTGGGCAAGAAGATTTATAGAACTAGACTATGGCAGTTCCTAATTTTTAGGAGTTTATAATCTATGCATTGAAACACATATGAGAGGCATATGGAAGAGTTAAGATTTAGATAATGACTTTGGGGAAGAAAGAAAAGAAAGTATCTACAGAAGCACACAATCCTTTACTATGAACTAACTTTGTCTTAGTCTGTTTACTTCTGTTCCACTCTCCTCTTTAATTATAGGTTCCTTTAGTTTGTTTTAAGTATGGTCAGTAGAATGGCTTATTTTCAGGAAAGAGAACTGTTTAAGAAATAATCTGCCATGTGAAAGATGTGCTCTGGTAACCTGTGACCAGAAGGAACTGGAAGTCTCCAAACCTCCCCAGGTTTGTACTTGGCCAGTGATGCTACTGGCTACATGTATGGGGATTTATTAGTTGATGTATTTATCTCAATGGATTGCCTCATTAAGTTTGCAGATGTTCTGTCAATAGAAGTCCTTTAAAAACAAATTATACTGTTTTTATTAGAGTTTTCCAATGCACAATCCAGAATAAGAGAGTTAACACATTTCAGCACAGAACAAAGTAGCATGTATTTAAATCTCAGGGGAGGAAAAGCCTTTAACTTGTTCTCAGACAGTTATGATTGAACACGTTGAATTTGAGAAAAATGGAGAAAGTATGCACCAAATTCACCATTTGGTCAGCATGGGATTTGGTGTGCATCAGCTAATCATGTTGAACTAATGCTCCACTTAGCTCAACTCTCAGGAAAGAATCCGGTCTTCTAATAACTGCTACAACTCCTTTAAGAAAAAGTCTCAAGGATGGTTTTCCATTAGGCAAAGCACACTCAAATAATGTGTTTCAAGGGAAAGATAAAACAATTCCAGATACCATTTGATTATAACAACAGACATCTCTGGTGTTCTGGTGACTTCAGAATATTTCTGATCTTAGTAGACAGTATAGCTGCAGGTAAACCTCTGCGAATAAAGGCATGAGGAACAGACTTCAAATCACAAAGAAAAAATTAAATACTCTATTTCTACTTAAGCTAACTCAAAAGGACAGAACTAAGAATAAAAATGAAGGCAAAGAAGTGTTTACTTTTAATGTATAGAATAATGAATATCTTTCTATGTATGTACAAACAGTACCTTTAAAGGGCCCAAAATTACATTCACATTACCTGCTTATGCTAGGTTCCAGAAACCATCCCTAAAGCACAGGTTGTACTGTACTGAAGAATAATATTTAGAAGTTTTGAGGGTCAACATCTAGAGGATAAAACTGAAAGCTATTGAAAGGTAAATTATTTTTTTGGTTAACTTTTCTCTCATTAATAGAAAATACTGTTGTTTATCTTTAAAATAAATAGATTTGAAATTCTTTTAAAATATGCTTCATATTTTAGATCTTTAGTACAGTTGTAGTATCAATGTTTGTTAATGAGATTATCGGTAATGTGTTTTCATTCTAATAAATTGGTTGCAGATGTTTAGAGAAGAAAGGATTTCGTTAAAATTGCTGCCATAAATAGCATAGTTCCTACCTTTAAGATTAATGAAACCATAGTAAATTCAACCTAGATCTTCTTACCATTCTTTTATTATGAAAAGTAAAACTAAGTCTCAGAGTTGTGTTTAGTTAGGTAAATAAAAGTGCTACAGAGCCTCTGAGGGTCATAGGTCATAGTAGCCCAGTGGAGTTACATCATATACACATTTATGTACTGATTTTTAGATTCTAACCTCTCCCCAAGATGCAAATGCATAAGAAGGATAGGATATCTGTTTGTTGGCCAAATCAGAAGTGCCATCTTTGAAAGACAGGAAATAGAAGACCAAACAAATATTTATAACTTTCCAAAGAGCAGAGGATATGTGTTTCTCATCAAGTAAGACTTAGAAAATCCAACTGAACTTTATTGAACATCTGTGAACTAACTGCTGGGTGCTTTCACACTTACTTCAATCTTCAAAACAACAAACAACAAAAAAATAGCATGCATTAGGGATATAGATCCTTAGTAATAGTGACAGTAGTATATACCCAAGGAGCAAGCAGTAAGCCTTAATAATTCACCCATTCCTCATTCACTGTAGGAATTTAATATTATCCTAAAAGCATAATGGTTTGAATGCTCAATATCTGCTTAAAGACTACCCTTTTGTTCTTTTCTTTCATCTACCTCTGTGGTCTCCAAATTTTAGTGGGCCAAGGAATTAAGGTATAGTACTATATTCAAAACTACACAAATAAAGCAAAAAACAAAAAAAAAAAAAAAAAAAAAGAAAGAAAAAGAAAAAAAAAATGTTGGTGTGTTTTCCATAGAAATGTGTTCTCATAGGAAACACATTAAAGAGATCTTTCAGCTCACTGTTCACAGGTTTAAAAAAAAATTCAATAATAAGAATCCCATTGACATTCTAAATAATGTATTCATTTTTACTACTTTGGGTACTGTATGTCATACTTAGTTTTTATTGTCTCATAAGTATAATCAGAACTTTGTGTTAAAAGTTGTGTCCTGAGGACACTTTTGAAAGAATTGAAAACTAATAATAGTGGTTAACTATAAATTAGGAAGATCAATGAAAACCAAGAAGCTTCTTGACCAGGACATTAACTTTAATTTTAACTTTAAAATAAATCTTAATTACTAAAACCTAAAGACAGTTGCTGATTATTAAATACCAAATAGTTTGGCATTTTACATATCATATATAAAAGGGTCACAAAGAGAATCAGAGAAGGGGTTTTTGTTTGGTTGTTTTTTGTTTGTTTTTAATATGTCTTTTTTTTTTTTTTTTTTTTTTTTTTTGTCAAGTTAGTTAACATACAGTGTAGTCTTGGCTTCAGGAGTAGATTTCTATGATTCATCACTACATACAACACCCAGTGCTCCTCCCAACAAGTGCCCTCCTCAATGCCCATCTCCCATTTTCCCACCCCCATCAACCCTCAGTTTGTTCTCTGTATTTAAGAGTCTCTTACAGTTTGCCTCCCTGTTTGTATGTTATTTTTCCTTCCCTTCCCCTATGATCTTCTGTTAAGTTTCTCAAATTCCACATATGAGTGAATCACATGATATATGATCATATATATATGATATATGTCTTTATCTGACTGACTTATTTCACTTAGTATAATACCCTCCAGTCCATCCACATTTTTGCAAATGGCAAGATTTCATTCATTTTCATCACTGAGTAGTATTCCATTGTGTATATATACGATATCTTCTTTATCTGTTCATCAGTCAATGGACATTTGTGCTCTTTCCATAATTTGGCTATAATTGATAGTGCTGCCATTAACATCGGGGTGCCTGTGCCCCTTCAAATTAGCACTGCTGTATCCTTGGGTAAATTCCTAGCAGTGCTATTGCTGGGTTGTAGGGTAACTCTATTTTTAATTTTCTGAGGAACCTCTACACTGTTTTCCAGAGTGGCTGCACCAGTTTGCATTGCAACAGGGATTCCCTTTTTCCACATCCTCACCAACATCTGTTGTTGCCTGAGTTGTTCATTTTTGCCACTCTGACTGATATGAGGTGGTATCTCAATGTAGTTTTGATATGTATTTCCCTGATGATGAGTGATGTTGAGCATCTTTTCATGTTTCTGTTGGCCATCTGGATGTCTTCTTTGGAAAAGTATCTATTCATGTCTTCTGCCCATTTCTTCACTGTATCATTTGTTTTTGGGGTGTTGAGTTTGGTAACTTCTCTATAGGTTTTTGATACGAACCCTTTATCCAGTATGTCATTTGCAAATATCTTCTCCCATTCCATCTTTTAGTTTTGTTGATTGTTTCCTTTGCTGTGCAGAAGCTTTTTATCTTGATGAGGTCCCAATAGTTCATTTTTGCTTTTGTTTCCCTTGCCTTTGGAGACATGTCAAGTAAGAAGTTTCTGAGGCCAAGGTCAGAGAGGTTGCTGCCTGTTTTCGCCTGTGGGATTTTGATCATTTCCTGTCTCACATTTCAGTCTTTCATTCATTTTGAATTTATTTTTGTGTATAGCATAAGAAAGTTGTCTCTTTTCATTCTTCTGCATGTTGCTGTCCAGTTCTCTCAGCACCATTTGCTACAGACTGTCTTTTTTCCATTGGATACTCTTTCCTGCTTTGTTGAAGATTAATTGGCCATACATTTGTGGGTCCATTTATGGCTTCTCTATTCTATTCCATTGGTCTTTGTGTCTGTTTTTGTGCCAATACAATACTGTCTTGATGATCACAGCTTTGTGATACAGGCTACAGTCCAGGATTGTGATGCCTCCAGCTTTGGTTTTCTTTTTCAACATTACTTTGGCTATTCGAGGTCTTTTCTGGTTCCATACAAATTTTTAGGATTGTTTGTTCTAGCTCTGTGAAGAGTGCTGGTGCTATTTTGATTGGGATTGCATTAAATGTGTAGAATGCTTTGGGTAGTATCAACATTTTAATAGTATTTGTTTTTCTAAGAGCATGGAGTGTTTTTCCATTTTTTTGTGTCTTCAGTTTCTTTCATAAGATTCTCTAGTTTTCAGCATACAGACCTCTTACCTCTTTGGTTGGGTTTATTCCTAGGTATTTTATGGTTCTTGGTGCAATTGTTAATGGGATAGATTCCTTGGTATGTCTTTCTGTTGCTTCATTAGTGGTGTATAGAAATGCAACCAATTTCTGTACATTGATTTTGTATCTTGCAACTTTGCTGAATTCGTGGATCAGTTCTAGCAGTTTTTTGGTGGAATCTTTTGGGTTTTTCCATGTAGAATATCATGTCATCTGCAAAGAGTGAAAGTTTGACCTCTTTGCCAATTTGGATGCCTTTCATTTTGTTTTGTTGTCTGATTGCTGAGGCTAGGACTTCCAATACTATGTTAAACAACAGTGGTGAGAGTGAACATTCCTGTCATGTTCCCGATCTCAGAGGGAAAGCTCTCAGTTTTTCCCCATTGAGTATGATATTAGCTGTGGACCTTTCATGTATGGCTTTTATGATGTTAAGGTATGTTCCTTCTATCCCAACTTTCTTGAGAGTTTTTATTAGAAAGGGTGCTATATTTTGTCAAGTGCTTTTTATGCATCTATTGACAGGGTCATATGCTTCTTATCCTTTCTTCCCTTAATGTGATGTATCATGTTGATTGATATGCAAACATTGAACCAGCCCTACAGCCCAGGAATGAATCCCACTTGACATGGTGAATAATTCTTTTAACATACTGTTAAATTCGATTTGCTAGTATCTTGTTGAGAATTTTTGCATCTGTGTTCATCAGGGATATTGGCCTGTAATTCTCCATTTTAGTGGGGTCTTTGTCTGGTTTGGGAATCAAGGTAATGCTGGCTTCATAGAATGAGTCTGTAAGCTTTCCTTCTGTTTCTATTTTGAGAAGTCTGGGTAGGGGGTTGTTAATTTTGTTTATTCTTTCAAAAAACCAGCTCTTAGATTCATTGATCTGTTATGCTGTTTGTTTGTTTTGTTTGTTTGTTTGTTTGGATTCTATATTGTTTATTTCTGCTCTAATCTTTATTTTTTCTCTTCTGCTGACTTTGGGCTTTCTTTGCTGCTGCCTTTCTTCTTCCTTTAGATATGAGGTTATGTTTTGGGACCTTTCTTGCTTCTTGAGATAGGCCTGAATTACAATGTATTTTCCTCTTAGGACTACCTTTGCTGCATCCCATAGGGTTTGGACTGTCATGTTTTAATTTTCATTTGCTTCCATAAATTTTTTAATTTCTTCTTATATTTCCTAGTTGACCCATTCATTCTTTAGTAGGATGTTCTTTAACCTCCATGCATTTGTGGGCTTTCCAATTTTTTTCTTCTGATTGATTTCAAGTTCCATAGAGTTGTGATCTGAAAATATGCATGGTATGATCTCATTCCTTTTACATTTGTTGAGGACTGTTTTGTGACCCAGTATGTGATCTGTTTTGGAGAATGTTCCATGTGCATGCAAGAAGAATATGTATTCTGCTGCTTTTGGATGAAAAGTTCTGAATATATCTGTTAAGTCCATCTGGTCCAATGTGTCATTCAGAGATGTTTCCTTATTGATTTTCTACCTAGATGATCTGTCCATAGTTGTAAGTGGAGTATTAAACCCCCTAAAATCACAGTATTATTATCTATACATTTATTTGTTTGTGATTAATTGATTTATATATTTGGGTGTTTCGCATTGGAGTCATAAACATTTATAATTTTTCGCTCTTCTTGATGGATAGACCCCATAATTATGATATAATGCCCTTCTCCATCTCTTGTTAAAACCTTTAGTTTAAAATCTAGTTTGATGTAAGTATGGTATTCCAGCTTTCTTTTGGTTTCCAGAAGCATGATAGATGGTTCTCCATTCCCTCGCTTTCAATCTGAAAGGGTTCTCAGGTCTTAAATGAATCTCTTGGGGCGCCTGGGTGGCGCAGTCGGTTAAGCGTCCGACTTCAGCCAGGTCACGATCTCGCGGTCCGTGAGTTCGAGCCCCGCGTCAGGCTCTGGGCTGATGGCTCAGAGCCTGGAGCCTGTTTCCGATTCTGTGTCTCCCTCTCTCTGCCCCTCCCCCATTCATGCTCTGTCTCTCTCTGTCCCAAAAATAAATAAATGTTGAAAAAAAATTAAAAAAAAAAAAAATAAAAAATAAAATGAATCTCTTGTAAACAGCATATAGATGGAACTTGGGTTTTTTATCCATTCTGATACCCTATGTCTATTGATTGGGGCATTTAATCCATTTATATTCAGAGTGATTATTGAAAGATATGGATTTAGTGTCATTGTGTTATCTGTAGGTTTCGTGCCTATGGTGGTGACTCTGGTCCTTTGTAGTCTTTGCTGCCCTCTACTCACAGAGTCCCCCTTAGAATCTCCTGCAGGGCTGGTTTAGTGGTCATGAACTCCTTTAGTTTTTGTTTGGGAAAGCCTTTATCTCTCCTCCTATTCTTAATGACAGCCTTTCTGGATAAAGGATTCTTGGCTGCATATTTTTCCTATTCAGCACATTGAATATTTCCTGTCTCTCCCTTCTGTCCTGCCAAGTTTCAGTGGACAGATCTCCTACCACCCTTCTGAGTCTACTCTTGTAGGTTAAGGCCCATTTGTCCCTAGCTGCTTTCAGAATTCTCTCTTTATCTTTGTATTTTGCCACTTTTACTATGATATATCATGGTGTTGACCTGTTTTTGTTGATTTTGAAGGGAGTTCTCTGTGCCTCTTGGACTTGGATTCCTGTTTCCTTCCCCAGATTAGGGAAGTTCTCAGCTCTAATTTGTTCAAATAAACCTTCTGCAGCTTTCTCTCTCTTCTTCTTTTTTCTGGAACTCCTGTGATAACCAATATTATTTCATTTCATTGAATCACTTAGACCCTTGTGGTCTAGTAATTTCCTTTCCCTCTTTGTTTCAGCTTCATCATTTTCCATAATTTTATCCATGTATTTCACCTAGTCTCTCCTCTGCTTCTTTCATCCTCGCTGTCACTGCATCTAGTTTATTTTGCATCTCATTTATAGCATTTCTTAATTCATCATGACTGTTTGCTAGGTCTTTGATCTCTACAGCAATATATTCTCTGCGTCTTCTATGCTTTTTTTCAATCCCAGCTATTAGTCTTATGACTGTTATTCTAAATTCTTGTTCAGATATATTGTTTATATCTGTTTTGAGCAATTCTCTGGCTGTCATTTCTTCCTGGAATTTCTTTTGAGGAGAATTCTTCTATTTCATCATTTTGCCTAGGTTTCTGTCTTTGATGTGTTTTAATAGCTTGTTATGTGTCCTGCACCTGCAAAAACTACTATATTAAAAAGGGGTCATACACTGTCTAGGGCCTGGCACTTCAGGAAGTGATTTTGGAGTGTGTTGTGTGCACTCTGTTCTTGCGTATTTGGCTGCTCTATCCACTGGTCAGTCTTCTACAAAGCTCCTCCTTACTTGTGGTGGTGAATTATTTATACCTTCCACCAGGTGTACTTTCATTTGTTCATTGAAGTAACCCCAGAAGAAAGGAAAGGGCAGGGGACCTGATCCCAAAGAAAGAGGAAAATGAAAGGGATGAAAAAAAGACCAAGCAAAGAATCAAAGAAACTATAAGGCTTAATCCAGAGAGGGAGAAAGGAAAACAAAGAAGAAAATGTAGAAAAGGTATAAAAAGAATAAAGTAAAAATGCCTGATTAAACAGAGAATGAAAGGAAATTAATATATATATAAATGTATATATTAATACATATATACATAATAAGAATTGACCAAAAATCAAATCAGAAACTTTTTTTCTGAAGGAAAAAAAAGAAGAATGTAGAAAAATAAAAGAGAAGGAAAGAAAAGAGAAGAGAGAGGAAGAAAAAAAAGAGCAACAGACTAATATACAAAACCACAGGACAGTTGTCTGTTGGTGCCTGGGACCTGTGGCTGTGCTGGTCTGGAGGAGAGGCCCTCTGGTTCTTATAGTGTCAGTCCTGCTGTAGTAGATAAGCAGTTGCCAGGCATGGAGGGGCAGGGTTTGGTGTAAGTAGGTCCCACCTCCACTGGGGGCTGCTATCTTGTTTGCGGACTCTCCACCATGTTGGTGATGGGGAGATATATGGGGACATCTCAGTCTCTTCTCCCTGGACCAAGTGTCTCAGACTATGCTGTTCAGGCAGCCTTTACAGAGTAGCACAAGCAGTCAGCTTGCCTTGCTCCACAGTCTCCCACGCCTCCTAGGCACTGAGCTAGAATTCAAAACCTGACGTCTTAAAGGATCCTGAACCACATGGACCCAGTTCTGGGGTAGCACCACTCTACCCTGCTGATATGGCTGGCACCTGTAGGGTCTTTTATCCTTGGGAAGCAATATACCCTTTACCCACAGTACTCAAGGAAGGGGACTATTCTCTTCCAGTGCGCCCCTGAGATCACCATGAGCCCCAGGGCTGGCTCCCCTCCCCACCAGGTGTGTGCCTACCACCACCCCCAGTTTGGAGAAAATCACACTTTTTTGAAAACTCTGATCTTTAGTGGGCACCTGGGTGGCTCAGTTAGTTAAGTGTCTGACTTCGGTTCAAGTCATGATCTCACATTTTGTGAGTTCAAACCCTACATTGGGCTGTCAGTGCAGAGCCTGCTTCAGATCCTCTGTCCCCTTCTCTCTTTTCCCCTCCCCCACTCGTTCTTTCTCTGTCTCTCTTTCTCTCTCCAAAATAAATAAGCATTTAAAAAATGAAAGAAAGGAAAGGAAAGAAAAAAAGAGAAGAGAAAAGAAAAAAGAAAAGACTCCGATCTTCCACTGCTAAGGCTGTTTACAAAGTAAAGACTGGCACTCTCCATATTTCTCATTCCCCAGTCCATGGTCCAGAGAGGTTTTTATCTGATCTTAACAAAATACCACAATCTACAGCTTTTCTTTCTCTCCCTTTTGTCTCTCTACAGAAGGGGATCCCTCCCCTCTGTGCCCATGATATTTTACCTCTCCCAGTTTGCATTCATGTACCTCTGTCCCACCAAGCTGTCTCCATCCGCCTGTGGAGATTTTTCTGTCACTCCACAAATGGATTTCCTGGGTTTGGAACACTCAGTATTCTGATCTCAATACAGCTGTGTTTGAGGGACGAGGGAAATCCCAGTCCCCGTACTTCTCCGCCATCTTAATTCCTCAGTCTAATGTTTCTTTTTTTTTTTTATTTTGGAGACAGAGCAACAGAGGAAGGATAGACAAAGATGAGAGAAAGAATCACAAGCAGGCTCCGCACTAGCAGTGCAGAGCCAGATGCAGAGCTCAAACTTACAAACCATGAGATCATGACCTGAGCCTAAATCAAGAGTTGGACGCTCAACTGACTGAGTCACCCAGAGAAGGGGTTTTATAAAGACATCTTTTATAAATAACTTTGAAAATTCCAAAGCAAAATTTCAAAAGTAGTCAACCATACAGATGTCTGCACATCATAATGTTAAGGCATAACATTCCAAAAGCTGGTGAGCACAGAACAATGCATAAGACTTCAACATAAGAGGTACATGATGTATTTCTTAGCTACCAATACTTCTGTTTCTGGACACTGGAGTGATAAAAATTGGAGTCCACTCCAATGGCATACTTCCTTGTCCAAGGATTAGTTTCCAGTTACAGATAATATATGGGAAGCAAAGATTAAGCAGGAAATGTCCCGCATCACTTATTTTTCTCAAGTAAACTGAGTTTAGAGCTTACTACTCAAAAATACAATCCATGGACCAACGGCATCAACATCACCTGGCAGCTTGTTAAAATGCAGGACCTCAGTCCCTATCCCAAACCTACTCAATTAGAATGGGTATTTTAAGGAGATTCCCAAGTGTTTCACATTTGAGAAGTCAGTCTTAAAATGGTTCTTCTGGGATGGTTTTATGCCCAAGAATATGGAAGACCCTGCCAGGCTTTGTTAGTGTCTGCTGCATTCCATTCCCAGGTTGGGGAGCATGCAAATCCTAAGGGTATGCAACAGCTTCACCCTAAATGGACCAACATCTTGGCTTATGCTCAAGAAGTCTGTATCTAAGAAGGTTAGATCCCCCCTTCTTCAGTCACTGCCAAGGAATAAATGCAAGGGAAACCAGAATCTCACAAACCCCCTCTACCTTCAGCTGACATTCTTTATTTAACAGGCATTACTCCAAGAGGACTTGTTAATAAATTTTGGGTTTGAATGGTGGGTTTTTTTCCCAACCATTTCTCACAATTGACTATGGCAATATTTTTTAATTATAATGTAAAGGATTTAATGTGGAAGTAAATTTTAATAATGTGAAAATGTTCTGTATTATCTAGATATCTCCCAGAAAACTCTAACTTCTAAAAAATATATATAGCAATTATGAACAACTTTTCAAAAGGCCTTCATATCTTTTGGTGGACTTTCTACACCATATGCTGTGCTTCTCCTGTTTATCTCTGATTATGGTATCTTTTCACCCATGAGATCTTTTCATATTAATAAAGATAGCAAACCACCTGGCATTGGAATTTGCACAGAATTTATGAAGAAAGTCAAGATACAGTAAATCTATCGAGGCAAACAAGTCAGGTTCTTGGGCTGAAGTTCAAATCTCCTTAACATACAAGCTGTCATTTTTACAAATCCATGAAAAATGAGTGAGGAATTTGGCCCTTGAATAATTTGGTCATGCCATGTGAAGCTCTTTACATTTTCTTTTTTTGTTAAAAAAAAAAGTGAAGAAATACATTTAAATTACTTATATTCCCACTAGCAAGTAGTTATTTTCGGTTGGTACAAATGCATGCATTGTTTGTATTTGCCTTAACAGTCAACATAGCCTTCTGTATTTTGCCTCTTTTACTTAATATTATATAGGAAACATTTTCCCATGACTCTACACTGCCTTCAAATGAGCATTTTAATGACTTCATAAAAGTCCATCCTAATGAGATATATTCTGTTTACCCATTATTTTATTGTTAGACCTTTAGGTTGTTTCTAACTTCTTGAATAGTTTCAGCCTATATATTTTTACATAAACTACAAGGAAATGTAGGCAATCTACTAATGACTTGACAGAAATCAATTGAGATAACAAGTCTTCTATATAAATGTGCCAATAAACTTAATTCAAACATACGCTCCAAAAATGCCCAAATGGCCAGTCACAAAATGTAAAAATAAATGCAAAGAACTTTTTTATATACTCCATATGATTATAAAAAATAACCTATAATTTAATGTTTGTTGCAAACTTTTTCTATGCCCCCAAAAAACAATTCTAATCTAGTAAATGCTAACAGCATATAGTTTAACTGAAAGTATGACTAGACACATAAGGCTAACTTAAACAGATGTCGTAATCAAAAAAATATTTACCCCACTTACATGTATTAGTTAATAGATGTCAAAATGGCCACCTTGACAGGAAGAGAAGAATGGGGCCACTTCAGTTATAGATTTCATTGAATCTCCCCAGAAGTTCCATTTTTATTGGCCTCATATTCAGTCCAAAGGTGTTGCATAAGCCCCTTCCTGGCAAGCAGGAATACATCATCAATTTCTTTGACAGTTTTGAAAGTCTACTATTCAAATTGCTCTTTCACCATCCCAGTCTCCATGGAAGGTTCCAATATGTTAACATAATTCCAGACTCACTATTCTCAAATGTGCTGGCATCTGAGCAGCTCTCTGTGAAGGAGTCTTCTTGAGTGGCCAGATCTGTTTAAAAAATTTTGGAGGTGACTCCAACATTATATTTCTCTTACACACGTACATACCATTCATACAGAGTGTCCTTGGCAACTACTCAATTTTTAAAAGGTTTTTTAAACTCCAAAACGACATGATGGGTTATAATAATAATGCCAAGTAAATATTTATTGAGTGCCTGTGTCACACTAGGTGCTGTTCTAAGCACTTTATTAACTTATTCAGTCCTCACAATAATCCTAAGAGGAAGGGACTATATTATTTCTGCTGCTTTACTAAAGACGAAATTCAGAAACAGAGGTCAAGCCACTTGCTCCATGTAGGAGGAGGCAGGAAGAAAGCCATGGTATGGTGAAGTCAGGATTCAAATCCAGGCATTCTGGCTTGTGACTCTAACCTCTTAATCACTGCAGCTACTGTCTTACCGTTTGATCACTTGAGGGTCTTCTGTGTTGGTCTTCCATTTTTTCATTTCCTCTTGAGTAGAGTAAGATATTGGTGGATGCATAACCCTGTAGACCTCAAGCAATTGATGATCTTTTGGTTGCTCTGCCTCTCAGTGGGTAGGTATCATAGTCTGCCAATCAGATGGAACTCTTTTTGTAAATGGCTAGCATAATATATGGGGTTTTTTCTTAGAAAATGTTCAGTATTAAAGTGAAGGAAAATAGGTGTGCAACTAAAATTATATGTAAGGTAATTTTGAATTTTCTATTTGAAAGAATAATAGATAATTCCTTTATGTTTTATACTGGAAAATTAAAGCTGAGAGTTCAATTCACTTTCCCCAAAATTATCTAGCTAAAACTCGGAGATGCTAAAATATAAAATAAATGACAATTATGGACAATATTCACTCAGTGGCATGTCTAGAACAAGAGACAAGGCCCTTCTCAAACACCTCTCTTCTCATACGTAACTAACAGCTACTTCTTCATCAGTGACCACCCTCAGCCCACTTTAATGATCCTGCCCCCAATTTAAAAAAAAAAAAAAAAAAGCAAAACCAGTAATTGAATTTCCCTAGCTTTTTTTACAACCTCCAATTCAAAACTGGACCCCGTGGTTTTCAATCCTGTCTATAACCATACAATACAGGCCTAAATCCTATAAGAAGCTCCTAAAAACTCTACAGAGTCAACCTACAATTCCTCTGGCGTGTATTCCCTTGGCTGCAGTAAGTGAAATAAATCTAACTTGGACTACAGGTTTTTTTCCTATGCTCTTTGGTTGATGGGCTGTAACAGTTGTCTAGACCATCTGACTAGATGAAAGGTGGTGCTAAGGTACACTGAAGAGTAATATTTGGGAGAAAACTGACAATTCCATTTTGAATATATTGAGTATAGAGTAATTTGAGAAGTTCAGGCAGTGTTAAAGAAGCATTGGTCTGTAAGGGTCTGTAGAGAACAAAGAGAAGCATGAATATAAGAAGTCATCAACATATAGATGGAAATTAAAGCTAGGACATGGATGAGACTACTCAGTGCAAACAGCACAGGGAGAAAAATATGGGGAAGCTAGGACTGAGTTTTAATGACCCCAGTATGAAGATTCTATAAAGAATGAGCAACAAAGGAGGCTAAGAAAGCATATTCAGAGATAAATCAGACGAAGAATATATCATCACATGAACCACAGAAGATATTTCAGGACCTATGGAGTGACCAATGGCTGAATTTTGAGAGATCAAGTAAAAAGAGAATGGAAAAATTCCCTTTGGAGTTCATTGATATTTTTTGTGAGAGATTTTTCATCATTTTGATGGGAGGAGAAGCCAGATTAAATGAATGAGGAGTGTGGCGCCTGGGTGGCGCAGTCGGTTAAGCGTCTGACTTCAGCTCAGGTCACCATCTCGCGGTCCGTGAGTCCGAGCCCCGCGTCGGGCTCTGGGCTGATGGCTCAGAGCCTGGAGCCTGTTTCTGATTCCGTGTCTCCCTCTCTCTCTGCCCCTCCCCCGTTCATGCTCTGTCTCTCTCTGTCTCAAAAATGAATAAACGTTAAAAAAAATTTTTTTTAAATGAATGAGGAGTAAGTGTGAGGTAAGCAAAGTAAAAAAAGAAAGGTCTTCCCGAAGTAGGGGCAGTGTGGTAGTGCTCTATATAGTAGTTAAAAGAATGGATTCTAGAGAGAGACTGAGTTCAAATTCTAGTTGTGTCCCTCACTAGCTGTGACCTTGGTTAGGGTGCTTAACTGATTTGTGCCTCATTTTTTTCCATCTGTCAACTGGGGGAAAAACAGTAACTGACCACTTGGAGTTGTGAGAAGGAATAGATCAATTAATAGCGATCTTTATAAATAGTACCCTTTCAATAACGATTAGCAATAATTATTTCAAAAACATGAGACAGCATGACTCCATAGGGGCCTGAAAGTAGATCAATGTGAATGGTGAGTATGGAGATAAGACCAAAGAGGGTGACAGGATCCTAGATATAGAAGACCTTGAATGCCAGGCTAAAGAGGTACATTTCCTCTCACGGCATAAGGATTCATTGAGGGAGTTTAAGAAGAGAGTGATATGATGATATTTCTATTTTAGAAAAACCACTCTAGTTATAGACTAGAGGATAGATTGAAGTAGAATCAGGCTAAAGGCTGGGACAGCAGTTAGGAGCCCATTTCAGAAACCTAAATGAAAACCGATAATGCCTGAATTAAGGCAGAAAGTAGAAATGGAATAGAAAATAATAGTAATTCAATGAGGTAAAATTATCATGACTTGGTTACTCATTGTGTATTTTAGGTGAGGGAGAGAATGAAGTCTAGGATACTCACCCTTTACCTCCCCCCAGATTTCTAGTTTGGGTGGCTAGCTGAGTAGTACAGCCATTTACTAGGGAAGAAAGTCTAGGGTTGCCTGAGAATTAAGATGATTATTATTCAATTCTGGATATGCTATGTCTGTGCAACACCCAAAGGATACATATAGCCAATATACAATCTAGAACCCATAGGAAAGTTAGAGCTCAAGATCCATACATGGTTGTCTAAGTTGAGCATTCCAGTGGTTACTGAGGAAGAATATCTAGAGAGAGAAGAGTACTGGTGGGGAAAAATTTATTCAGAGAATTTATCTAGGAAAATAACATCAATTGACAATAGATAAATGTTAATAAGCTTAGGGGAAAGTGGTATATGGTGAAAAAGATGGCATAGGGTAGTTGGTTTTCTCTAAAGAAGGATTTCCAGAAGGCCTCAATAGAAAACGACAGCAATGGTGGGAGAATGAGTGGGAAGGAGGAAGAACACAGCAGTATAGATGTAAGAGCATGATGGGACTAGCTGATTGGAGGTACATGGGTCTTGTCCAGGTGACAAGGTGAAGGCATGTAGTTCCAAGTTTTTGGCAATTCAAACAAAGGCCAAAAGAGGCCTCTGATGGTGACTTTCTGTGTATGCTAATTACCTCATGTCAAGTGAGCTGTACTCACATTTCACGACCCATCTCAAATGTCACTTTCTTTGGCGCTCTTCCCCCAAGTGACTTTAGCAGGCTTAATTTTTCCTTCCTCTAAGTTTCCACAGTATATTAGCATACCTGTATCATTGTAAATAAAACATCCCCACTCTACAGTGGAATTCAAAGACATGTAAATGATTTCCCCAAGGTGACCCAGGTTTCCTGACCCCCAAGATCAGTACTGTTTCATTATATTCCTGTTCCCTTTCTCCAGGGACAGGGAGGAATCTCATGACTATAAACTTTTAGCCACTACAAGGGTTTATTCATTTAGTTAAGAAGTGTATAAAGGCCGTGTTGGATAAATAAGGTTTGCTTTAGATCCTATGTTCTGATTGCCCAGTAGAGGTCTTATGCCAGGATAACCCAATGCAGACCGGAATCTGACAGATTTGGATACGGGCTTGTCATTCTAACTCAAAGGCAAGACCCTGGTTATGAGAATATAATGGATATAGGCAGGATGTTAAAAAAAAAAAAAAAAAAAAAAAAACAGTAGGAGAATGATTAGACTAAAAAAAATTTTTTTTAATAAGTAAATAACATTGGGCCTTGAATTAGAAAGCCTGTTCTGTTCTTGGTTTTGGCACAAGGTATATGACCCTGTGCAAGTCACTTCACCTCTCCATGTCTGTTCCCTTATTTATGTTATGAGTTTGAGTTGATGATTTCTAAGATATCTTTTAAGTGGCCCTGTCACCATAGTCACGGCTAGGTGACTGGGTGGACTGGGTGGACTGCCCCAGCCTGCTGGCAGAGCTGGCAGAAACCCCAGTAAACAACATCACGGATCATTCCAGGACAAGCTGTGCTGTGAAGCAGGTCTGCCAGTAGCCTGTCTTTCCCTGGTGAGCTGCACTCAACAGCAGAGCCTACTCAGTCTTAAAAGGACTAGGACAGTTACCCTACCTTTGATTTTCTGTGGGATCCCTTAGGGAGATCTCAGTATCTGCAGGAACATTAGATTATCAATTACCTCATAGGGAGGACATGAGATGAGCAGGAGTGAAAACACAGAGACTTTGCAGAGTAGACTTCAATGCCCTTTGCCAAACTTTTACATTTCCTACAAATCACCCACAATGCTTCTCCTGCCCTTCTTCCCACAGTCTCATTTAAAGAGATCCTTTCTAGGGGTGTCTGGGTGGTTCAGTCAGTTGGGTATCTGACTTTGGCTCAGGTCATGATCTCACAGCTTGTGAGCTCAAGCCTCGTATCAGGCTCTGTGCTGACAGCTCAGAGCCTGGAAGCTGTGTCTTCCACTCTTTCTCTCTGCCCCTCCCCCGCTCACTCTCTGTCTCTCTCTGTCTCTCAAAAATGAATAAACATTAAAAAAAAATTTAAAGAGATCTGTTCTAGGGGCGCCTGGGTGGCTCATTTAGTAAACAACTGACTTCAGCTCAGGTCATGATCTCGTGAGTTCTCGTGATCTTCATGGGTTCGAGCCCCATGTCCGGCTCCATGCTGACAGCTCAGAGCCTGGAGCCTGCTTTGGATTCTGTGTCTCCTCCTCTCTCTGCCTCTCCCCTGCTTGTGCTCTGTCTCTAAAATAAATAAAGATTAAAAAATTAAAAAAAATAGAGATTATTTTCTAAAATAAAAATAACAAAAAATAAAGAGATCCTTTCTTTTTCTAAGGGTAGTTCTTTTCTCTGTGCCCATAAATCCAGACCCACTGTTCTACTCCAGAACAAGGGCAAATACCTAAAACAATAAAATATATGTTTGAGAAGAGGAAAACAAGGACAACTACCACTAGACTCTGTGTCTTGTATCAATATCATCACCCTCCCCTTCCTTGCCTTTATATTACAAAGTTTGAGGTTAAGATCCTTGTTGATGGGAAGCCACAACTCCATGTCTCCACGTTATGCCTTCATTTATTACCAACTCACAGCAGCCAGAGGCCTCTCCACCATCCCAGCAACTGGCCAGTGCCTAGCTGGCATCCATATCATCAGATCCAAAGGACTCTTTTTTTTTTTTTTGACATTTATTTATCTTTGAGAGACAGAGACAGAGCACAAGCGGGAGGGGCAGAGAGAGAAGGAGACACAGAATCTGAAGCAGGCTCTAAGTTCTGACCAAACTGTCAGCACAGAGCCAGACACAGGGCTCAAACCCACGAACCGTGAGATCGTGACCTGAGCCAGAGTCAGTTGCCCAACTGACTAAGCCACCAAGTTACCCCATCAAAGGATTCTTTCTTGATCATGCTTTGGTATCTGCCATTGTGGAAAACTACCACCTTTATTTAAACTTTCTTAAACTACAGATGTCATTCAACCTGACATTTTTTTTTTTTACTCATCACCCCATATCTTCAGCCGAAGGGGTGAGACTGGGCAGCCGTATTTTATATCAAAGACCACAGGCGATAGGAGTGGGAGTACACACCTGGTCAAGGCAGCTTAGATCCCTGATGTGACCTGGCTGAAAAAGAAGGGTCAGACCTATCAGATTCTCTTTTTCTCAGGAAGGTGAAATAAAAAACACTTTGGCATTTTGGCATAGGAGCTAATAGGTCATGATGTATAAAGAGATTCTGGAGGCAATGTTTGACCACGTGAGGCCAAAATTATAAGAGTTAGAAACTATGAATGAGCAGAGGAAAAGATCCTGAGAGAGAAGAGATAAAGCCAATACAGAGAGTAATGAGCTGTAAGATTCAGGGAGGTGGAGGGAACTTCTGACCTCCAAGACCTTCCTTCCTGGAAACCAACAGCTTCTCTAGAGTTTTCTCCTTCCACTATTTATTCTCTCCCCCATTCTTTGAAGACTATTCTCTATTTGTTCTTTAAGTATTAGGGGTTTTTTGTTGTTGTTGTTGTTGTTGTTTTCCCTTTGAGGACTCTGACCTTGGACCTTTTTCAATCTACACACTTTCAAAGAAACATGGTTATGGCTTCCAAAACTGCTTGTATCTGATGATGCTCACTCAGATCTTAATTTCTAGGCTAGCTCTCTCTCCTGAATCTCTCTCCTGAGCTTTTGGCCACGTTTACCCAACTGCCTAATGGACATTGCCGTTCCCCACCTCAAAATCAACATGTCTAAAATTAAAACTTTCCTGTCAAACCCACTTTTCCTCTGATACTGCTTTTCAGTGAAGGAAACTTGCAGCTGAAAACCAAAATCACCCTAGACTTCTCTCTCCTTCCAATCCATTTGGACATTAAGTCATTTTCATGCATCCTCTTCTACTTCTCTAACTGCTTCTCCTCTCCAGTCCCGCTGCTACTAAGTTCAGGGCCTCATAACTGCCCTCCTGGTTTTCTTGGTGTTTAAACTCCTATCCCTGCCTGTAACTCTTCTGTGGCCTTCCCATTGTATTAAAGGAAAATCCAAACTCTTTAGCATGGCATCAAAATCTTCCATGATGCTTTTCCTGGTTACTTCATCAATATAATATTCTGCCAAACTCCATCCAACCACAGTTTCAAGGTATCCGGACTTTTTGTGACTCCAACAACATCTCAAGTGTTGCCTCTGTCTGGACTCCTCTCACCGATCCCTCTTCCAGGAAGGCTAACATCCCTTTCTCTTCCAGTCAACACTTTTCCTAAGTCATCCTTCAATATTTATGATCCTGCCTCCACATATAAATCACTATCGTTTTTTATTATGTCCCAACTATACTCTGACCAGATGTATATGACTTTATGACATTTACTTTTAAAATGTTTGTATTCCTCTACTTAATCTGGAGGGGCAGAAAATATATCATTTTTACTGTTTGTCCTATGCCTAGCAGTGAACATGTTCAGAAGATGCTGTGGAGGAAAGGGAGGAAATGAATACACTGATCCTCCATGGGATAAAACTGGCCTATCCTCTGACAGAAAAGACTAATGCCAGGTAAGTGAAGTCATGAAATTTTATGGTCATAATTAAAAATGCCTACCAAACAAGGAAAAAACAAAAACCTCTCCTACACTGAGCAAGAAAGTGCACCATCCTCTTCTTCAGAAAGTGTAATGTCACCTCAAGTAATTGGAAGCAGAAACCTCTCAAAGGTTCCCATAATGATAACTAAGAAAAATGCAGCATTTCCCCAGACTAAACAGAAGCCCTCAAAAATATAAAGATTTGGGGGACGTCTGGGTGGCTCAGTCAGTTAATTAAGCACCAACTTCAGCTCAGGTTATGATCTTGCAGTTTGTGAGTTCTAGCCCCAAGTCAGGCTCTGTGCCTACAGCTCAGAGCCTAGGATTCTGTGCCTCCCTCTTTCCCTGCCCCTCCTCTGCTCACGCTCTCTCTCAAAAATAAATGAACATTTAAAAAAATATACCTATAAAGATTTTACGTCTACATTCCTATCCTTGAGAATATCAAGGATATGAGGCTGGAAATTGCTCCATTTAGACCCTGATAAGGTGAAAATGGAGCCCATCACAGGGAATGGTCCCAGTACCCTGGCAGAAAGAGGCAGGAAACACTCTGTCACAGCTGAGAACTGTGCTAAAGAGTCAATTAGTCCCTAATTAGCTAAGCAGCCCCTGATGCTGCCTGGCTTGAGAAAATGCTTGAGGACAGTTTAAATAGGAATGTCTCTTAGTAACAATCTCTGTTTAAGATGTAATAAATGACTCATTCAATCCAGGATGGGAGAGGACCTGGCTGCTCTAGACTGGGGTCCTCTGGGCTATGAGTCTAGTCTCAGGTGTCTCTACCCTTTGCCCATTCTGTCTCAGTGCCACCTACCTGTCTAGGACTGAAGGAAACTGGCTAAAACTTGGGAGGCACACTAAGACAGCCTGGGGAGGACACACTGTAGAAAGCACAGGAAATAGGGAGGGGTCCTTGCAAAAAGGGCTCCATTGGCCAAGGGCTCAGCATTTGACAGCTTCTGGGGGGAAAAGGACCTGAGAGAAAGAACTTTTGCCTGTCAAATAGACACACAAGCTGAATATTCCAATCAAGAGTGGGAAGCTGCTTTGGCTTCTACATTGTGAAAATGATTGTCTTCCTTGACACATCCTAAGGGAGAAAAGGGTAGGCAATGCATAATTCTTCCGTTGGCTGTTCTGTCCCAGGGCTCCAGGCAGAGTTGAGCTGGATGCTTGCTCACATTTCCTGTGTGAAATAGTCTCTTCACATTCTAGTTCCTGCTTTCTTATTCTCCAGGTTTCCTCAGAGAATAATGTGTGTGTCAATTCCTGTGGGAAACATTTGCTGATATTCTGCCCACACCTCCACCGCCACCCAAGTGAAGGGTAAGAACATCATCTAGGTCACTCCCATGTGTGCTCATTGGAGCACACAGATTGTAAATTGCAATGCCTGCTTCATTATCTGCCTAGTACAACCTAAGTTCCTCAAAGGGAGGAACCATGTGATATACCTTTGAATCTCCAGATTCTGACCTGGAGCATTGTCTAATCTCACATGTTTAATAAAGGCTTATTGAACCTTTCTTAATAAGGTGAAATAGTATATAATATTATGTTATATTATACTTTTATATAATATAAGATGAAATAAGGCAGGACTGGTAATACAGCAATATTCTAAACTGAAGCAATAAAGACACTTTAAATGGGAGACAACCCAAGTAATAGGTCTGTGAAATAGGAATACAGAAGGCAAATCTACACCATTTCTGTGCCATGGAGCCCTTTGCCAATCTGGAAATGTCTTTGGGCCCCTTCTCAAGCATTCTCTTTTAAAGACGTAGTAAAATACATAATATGACAAAGGAAACCAATTATATTGAGATCATTACTGAAATAACTTTTTAAAATTATAATTTAGTAATATGTGTTTATTAACTCCTAGAATAACAAGGTCAAGTGGAAGTTCTAAAAACTATAATTTTTAAGTAACAATAAATGTCAACAATGATGAGGTTTTTGGGGTGATAGTGGGGTTTGTGGGGCGAGCCGAAGGCCAAGAAAGAATTCTTAAAGAAGTATTTGGTGCAAAAAGGTGATTTTATTGAAGCACAGGGACGGACCTATGGGCATGCCCCAGGGCCATGAAGAGACACTGGTTATATACTATGCAGCTGGGGGAGGTGAAGTCCTGGGCGAGTTTCCAGTGAGATTTTCATATGCTAAAGACTCACAGGATATTGGAGGCCTACCTACTGTCAAGCTAGGGTTGTTTTTCCCTCTAGCAAAACATTAGCACTAAGGACAGTAGGGAGTTCCTGGAGAAATATTTTACTCTGCCAGCCTCAAGTATATGTCAGTGGACTGCAGGTTATAAGGAAATTTAGTTCTATCTGCCATTTCCTTCTGGCTTTGTTTCCCACATCACTATGGAGGGGAGACTTAGGTCTTGCAGGACTACGATTTCTATCAGGTAGCCATTTGTTTTTCCCCTTTCCTTTGTTCTTAGGCAGCCAGGAGTGCCGGAGGAATATCACACATAGCCCACCTGGGGTGGGGGGGGAGGGGGCGGTTTGCAGACTGTCAACTTTCCTTATGCTCCCTCATCAAACAATATTTGAAGATATCGGCCATAACAGCAATGTGACATGAAAATATCTGTACCTTCTATTGGCAAGAGGTGCAGATACTGCAGTACCCCTGAGGTTTGTTGTCCACATTTGTGGGAACACTGAATTTCAGTTAGTGATGAGTGAAAATAAAGAAATACATTTTCTCCAAGAGGCAAGATCATGGATGCCCTGAATTCGTGGATTCCGTGAGTTCAGTAAACCCCCTGTCTGTGGAACACAGGAAAACAGAACACCTAAAGTAACAACCAAGAATAGCAATTCTTTCATCTCAAATCAGTGCAGGCCTCTACACTATATAGTACACAGCTGTTTTAGAGGTGCTTAGGCTTATGAAGGATATGAATATCCACTTTACATAAAATGTAACAGTTTATAAGGCTTACTATAAAACTACAGTAATAACAGCAGGGTGGTATTTGTTTAAAGATACTTATATAGATGAATGACGCAGACCTAGTGAGTTCAGAAATCGACCCACACCTGTTCAGTCAGTTGACTTTTGACAAAGGGGCCAAAGCAATTCAATGGGTTTAAATACTTTTTTCAACAAGCACTGCAAACAATTGGATATCAAAAAAGCTTAACCCTCACCACATATCACATATAAGAAGTTACTTGAAATGGATCTTTGACCTGAATGTAAAAAAAAACACAAGAAGAAAACATAGGAAAAAATATTTGTGATCTTTTGTTATGGAAAGATTTCTTAGGTATGAAAAACTGGAACCATAGTGAAAATTTTACAAATTGGACTTCATAAAATTTAAAATGTCTGCTCTTCAAAAGACACTATTAGGAAATGAAAAGATAGGACACAGATTGGTAAAACAAGCAAAATTTGCAAAGCTCCTACCTGATAAAGAGCTCATATGCAGAGTACATAATTACACAAAAAGCTTAGTAGAT
This sequence comes from Puma concolor, assembly GCF_028749965.1. Taxonomy (NCBI): domain Eukaryota; kingdom Metazoa; phylum Chordata; class Mammalia; order Carnivora; family Felidae; genus Puma; species Puma concolor. The sequence goes on along the minus strand of NC_141673.1, from coordinate 37,023,725 downwards.
AGAAAGGCAAAAGATTTGAACACCTGTTTCACCAAGGAAGATGTGCAAATGGCAATGTTCGTATGTAAAAATACTCAACATCATTAATCATCAAGAAAATATTAATTAAAAGCACAAGGAGATACCACTATACAAACATTCAAATGATTAAATTAAAAGGGTTGATAATACTGTTAGAGACCACGTACAACAACTAGAGCTCTAAAAATTGTTCACACAAAGGCAAATGATACAGTTATTTTGGAGAACAGTTTGGTAGTTTTTTATAAAGTTAAACATACACTTCCCATATGACCCAACAATTCCATTCATAGGTATTTACCCAAGAGAAATGAAAACATATGTCCACACAGCAAATGTTAATAGTTACTTCATTCATGTAGCTGAATGTCTATCACCAGCAGAATGGATAAAAATATTATGATATATTCATACAATGGGATACTTAACAACAAACAGTGAATTACACACGCATGTAACAACATGGATGAACTTCAAAAGCATTACACTGAGTGACTAAGTGAAATATGCCAGACACGATGGACTGAATTCTGTATGGTTCCATTTACATGATATTCTAGAAAAGACAAAACTATAGAAACAGAAAATAGATTGATCACTTCTTGCCAATGGGCTGTGGGTAAAAGGAAGGGATTGTCTACAAAGAGGTATAAGGGAACTTTCTGGGGTGCTGAAAATATCCCACATGTTAATTTGGGTAGTGAATACACAATTTCTATATTTGTCAAATTCAGTAAACAGTATACTTCTAAAGGGTGGATATTGCTGCATGTAAACTGTATGTCAATAAAACTGGACTTTAAAAAAATTCTAAAGTTTTATCAGAGAGAAATTATAAATGATGTTTTGTGACTAGAGCTAAATTGTCCTTTCAGAGAATTCAGTTTTAGGATTTTCCCCCCAAATGAAAGGCATTTGTGCATACTCTACAGACAGGAACAGATGCATTGGCTCACTATCTTATTGAGTTTGTACGCTATTTGGAAACTGAATTGCTTTGACAAATTACTTGCTAGGCAAGAAAAGCATTAAGGGATTATTTGTCCACCATGATTTCAAATTTTTCCCTAATGATAAAATCACTTGAAATAAAAGAGGGCAGCCAAAGTAGTTTTACTCAGGGAGATATTGTTTCATACATAGACATGTACAAAAGAGTATAAGCAAGAAAAGGAAATATACTCTAATTTTGAAATTTTTAAACTTACTTTAAATGTTATGATAATAGCAAACAATTTTAATGCTAAATAGCACATATTTCAGATTTCCTTATAAGTGCTTCTCAACTTAAAGACTTGAAATCACATGTGAATGTGGGTGTTTAAACTTCACTTTACAAATTGAATCTTTACCTCTCAGACCACTTTAATACCCATTTTAATGCTGTTTGAGGATTCTGTTAGATTGTATCACTGTTTTTACTTGTTTATGTGCTCTAATGTTTTCCTGCTGTGCTATAGAACATTTTGCTTTAATAGGATTCTATGTATTTCAAGAATTTCTTTGTAAGTGATGTGCCTTTCAAAAAAAAGCAAGGAGAAGCTTCAAAATCTTCGTAAAAACAATGTCCTTCATTTACTTGTTGATAGAACATTAACATTATCTGCCTTATCCAAAGTAATTTATTTTCATTCACAGTTCATAGAATGTAGAACCACCACTTATTTTAAATGAGTTTGTATGTAACCGTCAAATTAAATGAGTTAATTTTTACCTTTGGGCTTTTCAACGTATCGTCATAATAATAGTTGTTTTAATGAATGGCGATAATTTACTTTATATTTTTACTCAGTTTTTTTGCCAGAAAGACCAAACTAACTTCAAATATTTTTCATTTTTTCCAAAGATATGCTTGATTTCCAAGTAAGTATTTATTCTATTTACAGGAGGTCTATTCTTTCATATAACTAGATCTGCTGCTAATACAGGAACCACTAGCCACATGGCATTATTTAAATTAGTTAAAATGAAATAAAACTAAAATTTTCAGTTTCTTGGTCACACTAGACAAATTTCATGTGGTCAGTAGCCATATGTGGTCTGTGGCTATCCTGCGGGAGATCACAGATATGCAATATTTCCATCACTACTATTCTACTGGAGAGAGCTGATCCAAATCAAAGTCAGGAAACTTTTTTCTTAAAGGCCCAAATAGTAAATATTTTAGAATTTATGGGCCAACAAGCAAAACTGAGGTTGCTATTTAGGTACTTAAAAAACATTTGAAAAATAGGTCCATTTAAAGATAGAAGGAAAAAACACAAGCATTCTTAACTTGATGGCTACACAAAGCAGGCAACAGGCTGTATATCTTTCAGTCCTTGATTTATTAACCACATCTTTATCGAGCACATCCATGTTTTAAGCAAAGCTAAATATTAAGCAAAGCATAGTGAAGAAAACCTAGTTCCAGCTTCAGAACATAATAGGAAAGGCACTATAACAAAAATTGCACAATTAATCAATTATTATAATATAACAAATAAAATGATAGAGATAAACAGGGTGTTATAAAAGGAAGTAACAGAAGAATCTAAAGCCGTGTGAAAGATTGGCTAACTCTAAAAATTATACATTATCTGCAACTAATATTATTTTGTAATATATGGCATCTACTGTTTATTATAGACTTTCTAGGTGACCCATGTGAGAAAGATGCTATAAAAATTGATAAATCTAGGTAATATTTCTAAGTGGATTTATGTTTAAATATATTACATTCCTATATACCATCTGTTTTATATATGTGAAGTAATAGCACATCTAAAAATTATATTTGCTAAAATAACACTCATTGATGTTTGGTCTTTTATTTTCCTTTACTAGAATCTTTTATAAGAATAAAAATTTATAAGTGAAATGCTTCCTTGTAACTGGAAGAACTGGCCACAAGTTAACTCCTAAAATGGCCCCAATATCCTATTAATTGCTTATACCAAAATTCAAATTGAACCCTTCACTAAACAATACAATGCGATGCACATAAAACTAGGCCACTTCAACAGCTTTTTTAGAACGTACCATTTTTTTCATTTATGAGAACTCAGCATGCAAATCACGAAACCACAACAAAATAAAAATATATACTATACTCTCTTCCTATATAATGGCAATGTTCCTGAAGATCATTTTGGTTTTCTGAGCCCTTTATTGCACTTTGCAGTTCATCCAAATGTGGCCTCTTTTATTGTAGTGTCAAGAACATGATATAAATCTAAATACTTCACCACCGAACATGTGAGAGACCTGAGAGAGCAGAAGCCATTCTAGACGCCACGTGCTTTGACTGACAAATAGACCAAGCCGAAGTAGTTTAGAGATCACATCATGTGACATAGATCTGCTTTGTTTCGATAAATAAACCTAGAACTGTTAAAATATGGCCGATTACACATTGAGATGAGGGTGAAATAAAGAGAATGGAATATTTTCTGAGGTCATAACATTCAGTATTAATTCTACAATTTCACTATAATTAACGGGCCCAGGAGCAAATCCTTCTGCTGATCAGGTTTGAGTTGCTCTTTTACGGCGACAAATGAAGCACACCAAGAAAGTAAAATTTGACATTCCCTTCATGGCTTCTTAGAACAATGCATGTTGGAATGAAGCAGAAAATAGTGGAGTTTAAAGACAAATTAAAAAAAGAAAAAGAGAAACAGTGACTGAATCCATCAAGACAAGATTCCACTTTTGAATGTCTACGTGCAGCTCGGCTCTTCCATTACCTCTGCATAATTTTCAGCAGGGAGCTGCTACTGTTATTCTTTAATGCAACCCTGTATATAAATTAAAGATTCTGGCTCCCTCAAGGCAAATATCCTGAATTCATCTTTACTGAAAGAGAAAAAAAAAAATGTCATACCTTCTTAATCCAGAAGATTGAAGGTCCCACACAGGAATCAGTTCTTAATGTCATCTGGGATGGAGTCATATTGACAACTAGCAGACATTTTCCTCATGGAGCATGGGACTTCTTCTGAGCACCCAGTGGCCGATCCATAGATGAGCTCATCCTATGCCTCTTCCATCTGAGATCCCTTCTGTCTCTGGGAAGGAGCCCCGCGCTCTTTACTCACACAGTACCATCACCAGTGAACCTGGGGGTACTCCTCTGATGGTTTCCATTTGCTGGAACGTTTGACACAGGAGTTGGTGCTTGTACAGAGGTGGAAGGGGGACAGGGTTGGCTGCTGGGGTCATAGGAGGTGGTGAGGTGGGAGTAATTAGCTGCCTTGAATCTACACCTGGCTTTGTTTCTGTATAGAACCTGTATCAGTTGGATCAGTGTGTCCTGATTCTTGAGATCTCAACCATATCAAAATGTCATTTGGCCCAAGTCCAGACTCTGTACTTGCATTTCTAATGTTCCACCGTAACCATCTATCACTGAGACCCATCACGTTTCCTTTTGATTACTCTAGCCCAGAAGAAAGCTAAAACATTTTCTGGGATCTCTTTTTCCCAGCGGGAGCTCTCTGCTTCATTCGAGAACAGTTCTCAAACCCTAACCTAAATGATGGCCAACCATTGCCAGCGTATTTCGGAAAGTGGTTCTCCTTTCTCTGGAATTTTTGTTTATGCTATTTCCTTACTTTCTGATATCATTAAAAATATGTGTTTTGTAGTTTATTTGCCTTTTTGTGGTTTTGCAGTCCATGTGTTGGCTTGCCATGACCTACTACATCTTGCCTGAAAGCAGACCTATTAAATTTATTTTTACATGCTGACATGTTTAATCTACCTCATTAATGCTTCTGTTCTATACAGCAAAAGAGAAGCCTATCACAATGTTGTCTCTCTGGTGAAGGGACAGAGATGAGTATAAAGTCGTGCTTTACAGAATTTGGAAACAAAGTATAATCATTTTCACTGGTATATATTTGAAGATACCACAAAAAGACACAAAACTGTTTTTAAAAAATTAAAAGCAGACAAAAAGCAAAGTTGAACGTTGTCCAGTAGTGATGACCTATCTGTTTTAATTCAATAGTGACAAATTCCTAAAGTTTAAATATATTTCTTATTACATATTCATACATTTTATTAAGATATTTATTTTATTAATAAAATATTTAGGAATCTTTCTGCCCTCACTTGTGTCCTTTGAAGCTTTGAGCAGCAGGACTGTTCACTGAGGAAAAGATTGGAATGTGTTACCTGTTTCCACGCACTCCCCCACATGTCCACCTCACATCCACACACCACCCACATACGTAGACAAGTGGCACTTAATTGCATGTGAAGTTTGTCACCCTCCCCTATTCTGTTGGGTGCTTTAGGGGAACAGGTCAATACTCTCACCTATTGTTTTGTGATTTTTTAAATGACCTTTTTATTTTGGAATAATTTTCCATTTACAAAAAAAAAGTTGCAAAAATAGAGTTCCCATATACTTATCACCCAGTTCCCTCTAATGGTAACATGTCACATTCCCATGGTGCATTGTCCAAGCTAAGAAGCCAACACTGGTACATTACTATTAACTCCAGGCTTTATTCATATTTCAACAGTGTTCCACTAATGTATGTTTTCTGTTTTAGGATTGAGTCCAGGATACTGCCTTCTATTTAGTGTTTTGTGATTTTGTTTCAACCAATGTTTTGGAAAGTTCCACATTTAAGAATTCAATGTCCTGTTTGTGCTTATATACAATTACTGAATTTTCATCTGAAAATTGTTTTCGAGTGCAAAAGTGCCGTGTTTTTCACACTCCAAACTCCTAGGCAGGCCTCTGAAGACAACTTGTCCTTTATTTATGACACTATATATTAAACTAACTGAAAATCTTCAAAATAATGCTTACTTTGTGCAGAGTCCATGAACTCCAACCAGAACACATAAAAGTCAAATTTGAGCAATAAATTTTGATTGATTCTGAAGTACCATTTAAGGCACTATTTTCTGAATAGATTTTCATGGAAAATATTTTAAAATATCATTTTATAAAAAATTATTTCCTATAGGATCTGAAAGGTCTTTAGGTAGATTTTTAGGAAAATGTCTGAACACTTTAAATACTATTTCAGATTGCCAGAATGACAAATTGTTTAATTATTTTATTACAGTGATTTATCACTCAAGTTTCAGTACTCTGATCATTATTTTTTTCACTTCAACTAAACAACTGGCATTTTTCTGTTTTGTTCTTCTTGTTGTGTACTCTGAAGCACTTTCAAATTAAAAAAAAAAAAAGAGGTTTTTATCTAGGGGCCATTAGTGAATATGCATAAGCCATTATATTGAGTGAAATAAGCATTGTGTGATTGAAGATTAAATAAGGGAATGGATTATGGTTCCATTAAAGACACAAAGATATTCCTGGAAAAACTATGAAAATATGCTTTTCCATTAAGGAAAAACACTTATCAGCAGGGCCAGTCTGGGTAGAGATTGCCTACTATAATAGAAAGCAGATATTTCTTATACATGAGGAGGGCATTAGGCTTGAGCATAGTGTAACTGTCAGGTAAGACTTCAATTTCTGAAAGTTAAACTTGTAACTCACATCAGCCACAGATGACTAAAGCTGACACCAGTTCAAGGGGCAGCCATGATTCTCGTTAAAGGTGGAAACGTTTGGAATTAAGACGATTTAGCCTAAAGAGAAAATGACTTAAGTAAGGGTCACACATTTATGGCTTGAAGTTTTATTTTGTTTGGCCCAGACAGTGTGTTTGTTTATTTGTTTTAATTTCAATGGGGCATTGGCTGAACCCAGTCCCCACCACACATGATGGTGTTCTTGCCCTGTGGATACCAGTTACCATCACAGTTTACACAATGTTCCTATGAGAAAATGGCTCTGTTTCCACGGTGTTATTCAAAGTAGAAAAAGGAACTGTGTTTGAGAAGCCAGTGTTCTCCTTGCATTGATGTTTTTAATTGGCCCTGAGGATATTTGACCTCATGACCCTGGTAGAAAGGTGCCATAATATTCATCTGAAGGTAGTGGGTATTCCCCTGATTTTGAAGTTGTAATTAAGATTGGAGTCCAAACATACTATTTTTTACCTTTATCTCTTGCAGAAATGGCTTAGTGTTTTTAAGCCCAGACTCTGCAGCTGGACTGCATCAGTTCATATCCCCACTCTGCTGTTTATAATTATGTGTCCTCAGGCAAGCACTTAACTATGCCTCAGTTTCCTCAACTGTAAAAGGAGGGTAAATATAGGTCCTGCACACAGAGTTGTTGTAAGGCTTCCATGGGTCGACGCGTGGGAAACACTGAAAACAGGTCTTGATATATAGAACGTGCCACCAGAGTATTAGCTATTGTAGTTGTTACTCATTTTCTGACTGTGCTCATGTAGAATATATTTTACATTGGTCACATAACCTCCTAATTTCTAAGTGACCGATAAAAAGAAACTGATCACGGTGTCTGGCCCTCCCCCACACTTTGTGCCTCCATGTGGCAGCACCAGCTCCAGGGTGTTGCATATTAAAGGAGGTAAATAACAACGGTGAATAAAATACATTCAGAAATGACAGGGACCTTAGAGATCATCTAGTCCAGGAGTTGGCAAACTTTTTCTGGAAGGGGACAGATTGAAAATATTTTGGCTTTGTGGCCATATGGCTTCTGTGGCAGCTACTTGACCCGGCTGTTGCAGCACAAAAGCAGCTATAGATGATATGGAATGAATGGGCGTGGCTACATTCCAATAAGACTTTTGGTGGACACTCAAATTTGAATTGTATATAATTTTTACATATCATGAAATATTATACTTCTTTTGATTTTTTTTTCAACCATTTAAAAATGTGAAAACCATTCTTAGCTCACAGGCCATAAAAAACAGGTGGACTGCTGAACTTGGCTGACCCTTGGTCTAGTCCAAAGCTTACAAACCCCAGTGCTTTCACCTAGGAATTCCACTGGGAGATTTTTTTGTTGAGAAGTAAAGCTACCTGAGCCCAACTCCAAACCCACTAAATAAAAATCTCTGGGTGGTGGGCAATGGAATCTTTGCTGTGAACATGTTCGAGGAACCACACTTTGACAAACTACCCAAGGCCTTCACGTGAATATGGAGGGACTTCATGGCCCTCTTCAAAGATTTAGAAATGATTTATGAAGGTTGAGTATTACAAGTACCACACTGCAAAACTGAATGGGATCCCTTGTGGCTTAAATTTTTTTAAATTTATTCTTTATATTCTTTTATCCTTATTTTCAAATTCTCCTGCCAACAAAGGTCATTATTTTCTTTTACTATGTTGTAAGGATGTGGTAGCACCTTGAAATTACCCTAAAATAACTGCCCATTTGAGAAATCTCATTTTGTGTTTTGTCACAAAAACATGTGCATATTTTTTGACACATTCTTCGTGGTAACAAAAATAAAATGAAATAAAATCTGGATGCACCTGGGTGGCTCACTCAGTTGAGTGTTTGACTCTTGATTTCAGCTCAGGTCATGATCTCATGGTTGGTGAAATGGAGCCCTATGTCACATTCTGCACTGACAGCACAGAGCCTACTTGGGCTTCTATCTCTCCCTCTCTCTCTGCTCCTCCCCCACTCAGTCTCTAAATAAATAAATTAAATAATAAATAAATAAATATCTGAAAACAAATGGCCTGGTGAATGAATTCTGGTGCGTGCTTACTTTAAATATTATGCCTGTACTTCCCTGGAGGAAGGATGTCTATTACATACCAATAACATCCAAAAAAAGGGCAGAGGAATATATATAATATAATTCCATTTTCATTAACAAAGGAAATATTCTGGCATTTGATGACATTGGTTACCTCAGACAGTTCAGACTGGAGGGGGAAGTGGAGGATGAAAGATGTATTTTCTTTAAATACATCTTTATTGTTTGACTTTTTATAGGAATGGTTTTAAAATAGAAAAAGTTTAAAGTGTAAATTAGAAAAAAATCTCTAATAACCTTCATAGTCTGTTTGGGACAAGAATCCATTTCCCCGATAAGAAAAGGAGGTCTGCTTTCTGAGACTCACCAACTCCAGCCAAGTGGAGAAAATTTAATTTATAATGTGAATCTGCCTGCAAAATCACACAATTATCATCGTTTCTTCCTAACTCAAGTCAGCAGTTGAAGAGAATCTTTGAAGTGGAACTCCGTTATATAAACCTCATTGAAAGTCAGGTAGAACCCTGACATTGAGTGAGCCCCTGCTTTACTCAACAAGTCGGAAAGAGGCAGGCTATTCTGCTTTTCTGGTCCTTATTTTCAATACACAGAGAATAATTTCAATAGCCTAATGGTTTTCTCCATTACAGAAAGTTTTTTAGAAAAGTAATCCATTGAAATAGTTGCTAATTACACAGCTCCCCTTAGACTTCCGCTTTGCAATAGTGTTTTCTCAGCAACAGATTTCTTAAGAATTATGGAGAGCACGTTACCAAATGTTCATCTAAATTATTCCGTTTCATTGTGGCACAACTGTCATTTCCATGTAATTACATTCGAGCGTTAGGTAACTGATGCTTGCTTAAGTAAAGAGAGGAAAATAGATGAATCTAATAGCTCTATGAAGAAGTTCAAAGTTAAATACACTCAAGTTCAAAGTGAAAATTTCAAGACAAAAAGGGAAACTTCATTCTCTAATTGCAATTTATCCATTTGTGCACACAGCGTTGAGTGTCTACATGTCAGGACCTGCGCTAGTAAGTGTGTATGTGCTATCACCCGAAGACAGCAGCTCGTCTTTTTACTCATTTAGAAAAAGGAAGCTCTGAGAAGCTGGGTAACATGCAGTCACACACTGGTAAATGCACAGAGAATTAATGCAGGTCTATGTGTGTATGTAACAAACATTGTTGTAGCACAGTTGCCAGTCACTGTTTAAATATGTTATGAATGGGGCGCCTGGGTGGCTCAGTCGGTTAAGCATCCAACTTCGGCTCAGGTCACGATCTCGTGGTCCGCGAGTTCGAGCCCCGCGTCGGGCTCTGGGCTGATGGCTCAGAGCCTGGAGCCTGCTTCTGATTCTGTGTTTCCCTCTCGCTCTGCCCCTCCACCGTTCATGCTGTGTCTCTCTCTGTCTCAAAAATAAATAAACGTTAAAAAAAAATATGTTGTGAATATTAATGTATCGAATCTTCATAATAACTCCAGAGGGGGGGACTTTTGACCATACAGTTTATAGGTGAGTCCATTCAGAGGAAGGTTATTCAAATGACAGAGCTGGACTTGAAACCCATGCAGTCAGACTCCAGAGGCCTGTTTTGACCCATCCCACTACATGGCCTTTTATGTCCTAAAGGCTTTGAAGCCCCCTGCAATGGGCTGTTTTGGAAGTCAGACTGACACATAAGGACAGAAATAGAGTGGATTGGGTGCTGAAGTCAACAGCAGTGACTATAACGTTTGGAACTCTGTCATATTAAGTGACTGAAAAAAATCCAGCTCGTTGCTTTTGGGAAAAGAGGAGGAGAGAATTTCTTGTATCATGCTATGGACTGCGTTGTTCATATGCTAAACCCTAACCCCCAACGGGACTGTATTTGGAGACAGGACCTATAAGGAGGTAATTAATGTTAAATAAGCTCATAAAGGTGGGTCCTGATACAATAGGATTAGTGTCTTATAATAACAACCTGACTGCCCCCCTCACCCCTGTCCTTCTCTTCCCTGGGGACACACAAAAAGGAGGTTCTGTGAGCAGGATGACAGCTACCTGTAAGCCAAGAGAAGAGACCTCAGAGTGAAACTGGCCTCACTGGAACCTTGATCTTGGACTTCCTGCCTCCATAAGCATGAGAAATAAACTCCTGTTGTTTAAGCCACCCAGTGTATAGTGTTTGTTATGGCAGCCCGAGCACACTATTTACATGATGGCTCTGAAAATCCTGAGGTTAATCTAATTCGGCACGGATGGATTCAGGGGCTCAAATAACAATATTAGGTTCTCAATCCCTCTCCTCCTCCCCTGCTCTCCTTTTTACCCATTCTTGTTTTTGTTTTCCTCTGAACTGACCACATTCTCAGGTCACTGTCTGCTAAGTGCCCCCGCCCCCCACAGGCTGACATGATTCTCAGTCACTAGCTCATCCTAGTGGTGCTAGTGCATAAATCCCAAGGGGAGGAATGCTTCTCTCCCCCCACAGTTCTGACAAAAGGGAACAATTGAGCCTCACTAACTAGCTTGGGCCAGATCCCTGAACTAATCACTATGGATTGGCTAGGTCCAGGTTACTTATTTCCCCCTGGAGCAGACAGCCTGGGGGCAGCCCCTTTTGAGCTATTGGCTGGGAGTGGAGCAGGGTGGTTCCCTGGAAGAAAATCAAGATGGTTGCACCAGAAGAGAGAGGGGATCCCAGGCTGGCAATACTAGTAAGTCCACTGCAGTGTTACCAACCTTCTACTAGGCTGCTAATTGTCACAGCAAACTGTGCACTGAAATGACTTGGGATCTTGTAAAAACTACAGATGCCAGAGGCTTACAGTTAGAGATTCTGTTTAGATACTTTTCTCAGAAGACTTTCAGTGTTGCAGAGACTAGGGGCTCTACTCAGAGATACTTACCTTTTTTATTTGGTAGCTTAATGAGATACAGTCTTTTCAGGTTTAAGTTATTGGAAGCCAATAAGAGTGTGATATTGTGATTAATATATATATTTGGTCTTCATCACTGTTTCTGGCACAGAGCTCCTAAAACCCTTGGAATTTCTTAAGTGATAAGAGTGATAATGGTGTCTTCATATTCCTAACAAACCTCTTTCAACCTCACCTGACTTTATGTTAATGATGCAATTTATGGAAAGCACCAAAGGGTGAGGGCTGGTTGCCAGTGTAACCAACCAAGTGGTTAGAAGGTTGGAACTTTCAGGCACACCCCCTGACCTCTTGGGAGGGGAAAAGAGCTACAGGTTAAATCAATTATCAATAGTCAGTATTTTAATCAATCATGACTATATAAGGAAGCCTCCATAAAAACCCAGAAGGAGTAGGTATGGAGGCCTTCCAGGCTGGTGAATACGTAGAGATTTGGGGGGAGTGGCACCCAGATTGGGCATGGAAACTCTGTGCCCTTTCCCTGTTCCTCACCCTATGCAACTCTTTCATCTTGCTGTTCCTCAGTTGTATATATAATAAACTGGTAATCTAGGACATAAACTGTTTCTCTGAGTTCTATGAGCGAGCTTTAGCTTTAATCCAACCTAAGGAGGGGGTGGCTGCAACCTCTAACTTATACCTAATAGATCAGAAGCACAGGTTACAAACTAGGCTTGCAACTGGCATCTAACTGGGGTGGGGCAGTCATGTGGGCCTGAGCCCATACCTATGGAAACTGACACCATCCCAGATGGAAAGGGTCAGAAATGGGTCGAATTGTAAGATGCCCAGCTGGTGTTGGAGAATTGCTTGTTGGTGGTGTGGACCTCCAACACACACACTGGAACTAGTGACCAGAATTTTAGAGAGATTCCTAATTCAACCGTTGTTTAATGTCTGGGAAAAATACTCCTACTAAAATGCAGCTGTGTACCGAAACGACATTCCTTTCTTTAAGAACTAGTAAGTAAAAGAAAACTGTCCCATGAGAAACATTAATGGATAGAGTATAAATATGCAAAGCAAACTAAAGGAACCAGAAAGGAGCTTAAGGCCAGCAGGACAAGGATGACATGAATTCTTCCTATTTTATTTTTTGACTTACCATGTATACATGGTGCTGATAATGTTCATTTCCAACAGGGAAAAAAAAAAAAAAAAAAACTGGTGTATTTTTCATTTACATGCATCTGTCTCCAAGTATCAATCATTCCGAAATTTGCTAACATTGGGACTGCCATTGATATTATATTTATTTCTGGGATTTATTTTCTTTTTGTTTTGCCTGTGTGAGAAATAAATATGGAAACAAAATCCAAATAAAAGAGCAGAGTAAGAGGGAAGAGAAAAAATAGCATGGAAAGTCTGAGAAAACACGTTCTTCAGAACTGATGAATTTCCTAGGTGAGGAAGCAGCATGGACATTCAAAGAAAAAGGAACGAAGCGAATCTCATTTCGGGCAGAGGTTGTTCAGTCTGCAGGAGAGCCTAATCTTCTATGAATATGCATATCAACAGAAGTGTGAAATCTTGCTCTGAAACGATTGGGGGAAGAAATGGAAATGAGCATTTAAGTTGCAATGGGAAAATGGTTATAATATTCTCTTAGCTATATGCAACAGAAAATAATTCTGGCCTTGTACTTAAGCAGAAATGGAGTTTGTAGAAAGAATAAAGTTTAGCTCATAGAAGCACAAGAAAACTAGGCTTAAAATGTGTGCAGAAACAAGGTCAGACGAGAGTCCAAAACATACTACAAGCCAGTGTGATGACACCACTGCTGTCACCATGAGAATCTGGACCTTGCAGTTGGCTTGCTCAGCCCTAGGCTCTGAGTGTCCTTGTCATATGCATTCTGTGGCCAGTATCACACATACTCAGTGTAAACCGTGATTTCCCAAGCAGCAACTCCCTCATATAAGGAAACTAACTGTAACCAAATTGTATTTAACTTCTCTGAAGAATGTGCAATTTATCAATACCCAGTAAAAAATGAAGGTGCTTATATTCTATCACCTGGCAATTCCAGTAAGTTGGAGTATATGCCTTGGTAAAACTCAATGAGCACAAGGATCTACATACCCAAGGATGTTCATTTAAAAAAAATTTTTTTAAATGTTTATTTATTTTTTGAGAGACAGAGAGATACAGAGCACGAGCACAGGAGAGACAGAGAGAGAGGGAGGCACAGAATCCAAAGCAGGCTCCAGGCTCTGAGCTGTCAGCACAGAGCCCGATGTGGGGCTTGATCCCACAAACTGTGAGATCATGACCTGAGTTGAAGTCAGACGCTTAACCAACTGAGCCACCCAGGTGCTCCCCCAAGGACGTTGGTTGAAAAATAATTATCCTCTTCAGATCTTTATCAGTGGCTTAAGTGGAGATTTGAAAGAATGCTTACAAAATGCCAAATATCAAAAGCTGAGATAGAGAAAAAACAATTTCTAAAAAATCCATCTGGATCAGAAGAGAGATTCCAAATGTTTGTGAAAGCCTGAAGCACTGTGGTAAAACTGACAAAATGAAGTATAACAAAGGTACAATTTTTTCTCTCACTTTAAAAAATTTTTTTTAGTATTCATTTTTCAGAGACAGAGTGTGAGCAGGTAAGGAGCAGAGAGAGGAGACACAGACTCTGAAGCAGGCTCCAGGCTGTGAGCTGTCAGCACAAGCCCAATGTGGGGCTCAAACCCACAGGGGCGCCTGGGTGGCGCAGTCGGTTAAGCGTCCGACTTCAGCCAGGTCACGATCTCGCGGTCCGTGAGTTCGAGCCCCGCGTCAGGCTCTGGGCTGATGGCTCGGAGCCTGGAGCCTGTTTCCGATTCTGTGTCTCCCTCTCTCTCTGCCCCTCCCCCGTTCATGCTCTGTCTCTCTCTGTCCCAAAAATAAATAAACGTTGAAAAAAAAAAAATTAGAAAAAAAAAAAAAAAAAACCCACAAATTGTGAGATCATGACCTGAGCCACCCAGGTGCCCAAAGGCAAGGATAACTATCTTTTTTTTTTTTAATGTTTATTTATTTTTGAGAGAAAGAGAGAGCACAAGCAGGGAAGGAGGGGGCGTGGCGTGGGGAACAAAAGATCCAAAGCAGGCTCTGTGCTGACAGCAGAGAGCCCGATGTGAGGCTCGAACTCGCAAACTGCAAGATCGTGCCCTCAACTGAAGTTAGACACTTAACCAACTGAGCCACCAAGGTGCCCCTCATTCACTTTTTAATAACCAGCTGTATACATACAGAGTAAGGAAGACCTGACTTGTGGAGGAATTGCCTATGAAAATAACTTGAGGGGTTTGGGTTGACCATGAACCTAATACGCATGTATGCTGCTAAATTAACTCTGCTCTTCGGTTACATCTGGGCCTCATGCTCAGTTCAGGAGGAGGGACATCAGCAAACCAGAAAACCTGCAGAGGAGGGAGATCAAAGTAATAAGTATGCTATGTTATATGAAGACTAGTTGGAGGAAGCAGTAATATTTAGGCTAAAAATAGAGAATAAAGGAAGACATAACTGTCTTCTAATGCTATGTAGAAGAGAGAAGAAAACTTAAAACCACAGAATTTCCATTAAACATGATCTGTATTCTTGTAGCAGATAAAACACGAACACATGGTTGGACATTATATGAATATGCATTTTGTTTTGGGATAAGAATGAACTAACATCTGTAGGTTTTCAATAGGCAGCTTAATGAGCTAGTGAGTTCCCTACTCCTGGAAGTAATCAAGCAGAAACTCGATAGCTTATTATCCTATTGGGTGAGAGATTTCAAACATTTTAAATTTTCTTAATATTCTTTTGCATTGAAAATTTTCTTTTTCAGATAAAAAAAATAGTTCTGCAGAGTCAAGGAAAAAGAATACTAGTAGTTTGGAGAACATAATATATTTAAAATTTGTTACCTAACTGATCTTAGAGGCCATGGGTATAATTACAAAATAATCTTATTTTTGTCTCGCTCCTTCCTTTTAATCCTGTTCAGTGGGGCTATTCCTTTCCCTCTTTGGATGACATCCTGGGCCAGCCTGTGACTTCACAAATTATATTTAGGTAACAGTCCTGCAATCACTTCAAATCACAAACCCGATCTAATGTATAATTGAAACATCCATTATTGGATTACAATCAAAAGTTGAACTTGATTTAAAGTGAAAACACTCCTGCCATCCTGTCCTCAAGGACCTGGGCCTTTGGTTGGCCACTTGCAGTGCGAGAAGACTCAAAGGAAAAATCCTCCCCAGCAGGCACTTTTTGTAAGATGGTTGTATGTCCTCAGGAGGTTGTTGGGGTTGGAGTTGACACTGACCTGTTCTCATACAGGAATCTTTTGATCTCTGGGGACTCTGTCCTGGAACCTTCCAAGTGTACTTGTCAAGGGCCGGGCCTCAGCTTTGGCCGGACTCCCATGTCCTCCCATAGTCTCTGTTCTGGCTGCTCTAGTCACCATGCCTACCATCCCCTTTCCTTGGCAGACCATGTACTTAGGGAGATCCCTTTAAAAACGCTACAGTTTGACTTCACAGCCATAGTTTCCACATTTCGTTTTGGGGTCATTACACCTTCCTCTTGCTGTATCACAAGGCAGGTGCAATTACTTCCCAGGGGCCCCTGTTTACTCTTTTGCCATCAGATGTTTTCACTTCCTCAGGCATGAGGTAAGTCCCAGTCCATGGGGTCCAGGAGCACCTATCAAGCTCTCTGACTGGTCCCACTGAAACCCCTCTCACCTGACCTACCACTGGGAGGCAGCACCACTATACCCCTCTCCACCTGGGAGGTAAGAGTGCAGCTCTCACCTAAAAAAAAAGTCTCCTGACAAATCCTTCCCAAATCTCAACTCATCTGATCCTTTTACAGCTGTGTTCTGAATGAAGCCCCCCCCCCCCCCCCCCCCCCCCCCCCCCCCCGCCACACACACACACCCGGGTAAAGGACTCATAATTTCAATGGACTTGAGTAGATTTTCTCTGTAAATTTGCATTTTGAACATGTATTATATCTGAAATCTATCATATCTTCATGCCTGGGTAAAAAATTCCAATTAAACATTCCTCTTATACTCATTTAGTCCCCTCGACAAACCTATTGGATAGGTGTCAACATCCACCTTCTATAGATAGGAAAACTAAGGCACAGAGAGAGTAAATAATTTGTCCAAACCATAATCATACAGCTTGTAAATTGTGAGATAGTATGTGAATCCAGGATCTGTTATTCACATGTACACCACACTACTCAGATTAGCTGGCTTTGTTGTATAGAAGAATCAACCTACATGTGTAATTTTCCTGGTTGGAACAGGGGGTAGAGGGTTGTTATTGCTGAATAGCTGGAACGAAACATACATTTCCCATGACTGTATTTTAGTCATTGGCTACACAAAAACTCTTCTTTGGGGGTGTCTGCCTGGCTCAGTCGGTGGATCGTGCTGATATAAATAATATAAAATATCAAAATAAATTATAAATTATTTTATATAAATACAAAAATAAATTATAAAACTCTTGTCTTAATGCATTTGAACCAGTTAGTGGGGACTATATGTGGCTCAGACACCCTCTACAATGGATTCTGGGTACAGCAGTTGTGCTAAGGAATGAGCATAGCTCTCTTACTGGGGTATCATTGACTCTTGACCTCAGGGTTTTGAGTTCAAACCCATCTTGGGTGTAGAGATTACTTGAAATAAAATCTTAAAAAAAGAAAAAAGCTCTTCTTTGTATACAATATCCTGATATGGGCAGAAAGATAACAGCGGCATGTGCACATTAGTCAGCTAATTTATTTGTTATACAACAGAGGATAAAAATAAACATCTGTTGAGCATTTACTAAGAGCCAGTGTTTTACCTAGATTCTTTTGGGTTTTTCCTCAACACAACACAAAGTTAGTATTTTTCCCATTTTACAGATGAAGAAAGAGAAACCCAGGGAAACCACCAGAGAAAACACTAAAGACAGAAAACCAACCTTCTTGTTCCTATTTTACATTTGCTAGAATTTGCTGGTCCAGGTCTGTAACTCCTTATGACCGTATTTCTCCTTGTCTATCACATGGGAGAGTAACATCTATCCTGTTTGCTTTGCAGGATCCATGTGGGATCAAATGAGACGATGGGTGGGTAAGAATTTTCAAACTCACACAGTAGCGTCCTGATTCAGGGAATCATTCTAAGTTATTCCCAGTCAATGAAGACAGCTGCAGTAAGTAACACTGCAAATTCTTCCTTAGCTACATGTCACATGACAAGGACTGCAGAGATGTTGTTTGACAGGGCAGCTAGTATGCATGCAGGAGAGAGACTGTGTCCTGATAATCAGTTAAACAGAAGGAAAAGAAACTTCAAATTAGAAAAAAAAAAAAAATTCAAAAATAGTGTTGTATTGCTGAGACAGGGCCAAGCTGGGAAACCTTTGGGATACTTTTGTTGCTCTTGAGAACTATTAGAAGGCTTGAAAATGAGAGCCAGGTGGAGGAAAAGAGAGAAAAGCCACAAAAGATGAGCAGAGAGAAAAGAGGCACAAAATCACAAATTCAGGGAAAGCAAGCTTAACAATACAGAAAAGTATTTTTAAATCCATTCAAAAACTGACCAGAGATGCAAAGATATGACTGGATGTTTCTGCAAAACACAACAGCTGCTACATTCCATAGTCTACAAGAGAAAGAATGGAAACTTTCTTTTCTCTTTTCCAACAAGACATAACAAAAGCAGAGCTGATGTAATTAATGAAAAAAAGATGGCTATTTGAAACAGTGAAGGCACCGAACAACAGAATGGAATGGAAATGAGGTTCACATTTAGGGACAATTCATTATTTATCCGCTGTACTTTTTATGCACACCACACTCTGCTAATATTCCTCTCTCCAGGGATAATACCAAACCAGGTTGGTAAGCTACACAAGAGTGAGTAGTTAGAGGCTGCAATGTAAGGAGCCGGGTGCGTGGAGTTATTCCTTGAATATCAATTAGCATAGTCCATCCAACCTGAAGACTCTTACAATTGAATACTTCAACTTAATGGATCTGTTTTCAAATTCCTTTTAATGGCCCTTCTGTGACCATAATATCTACTTTTCCAGACATCCTAAGTAGAAACCATTATGGACAATGTATGTAGAATCCCCTAAGGATAGCATATGGAGGAGAGAATGTGGATTGCCAAATTTAGCAGCTCTGGTGAGAGTGTTTTTGAATTAAACTTGAGTCTACGGGGATTACCGTTCATTTATGACTGGCAAAACATATCTTCCCAATTCTGAAAGATAAATCCCACTGATATACATGTGGATTTCACAAGTGTTTGTCGAAAACCAGAAGACAAAAAAAAAAAAAAAATCCACGAATACAAAAGTTCCATAACTATTTTGGAATTATGATGTCACAGGTTATTTTGGCAATGTTACTGCTAAATACGGAATTTTGTAAGTACTGTACCAACTCTGACCTGAGGAGACAGTTCAGAAGTTCCATCCCTGGGATGTAGGGTTCGATGACTTTTTTAAAAAATGTAAAGTGGAGGATGGGCAGGTCAATAACTACAGTCTTTGGTATCTTAAAGATAAATAACATTCCAGAAGTATGGGGAGGAAGGAACCATAGCATTGTGAATTGTTTTCTTTTGCCAGATAAGATCAGTTTTTATTTTTATTATTCATTTTAATTGTATTTTATTATTTTATTTTCATAAAAAATAATAGGCAGTACAGACACAGACCGTTTAAAGCACAGCTCTTTAAATTTAATACACTTAGTTTCATGAAAACTCATCTTGATTTATCTTAGTGCTCTAATTTCATTGTGGACCAGTGAAAATATTGTGGCAAACCAGAGCTGGTCTGCAGACCCGCAGTTGAAAACCACTAGCCTGATTCACTTCATTAACATGAGTTACTTCTCTACCCTTAGTCATTAAAATCTTATTCAAAAACGTCCAACATCTAACTAGGAAGCAAACTCTTTTTTAAAATTTTTTTTTCATGTTTTTATTAATTTTTGAGACAGAGAGAGACAGAGCATGAGCAGGGGAGGGGCAGAGAGAGAGGGAGACACATAATCTGAAGCAGGCTCCAGGCTCTGAGCTGTCAGTACAGAGCCCGACGCGGGGCTGGAAGTCACGGACCGTGAGATCATGACCTGAGCCGAAGTTGGACGCTTAACCGACAGAGCCACACAGGCACCCCTGAAGCAAACTCTTATAATTTAGGACAAATGACTAAATCTTCTGGTGAACGTTTACATTTGTTGAAGAATATTTTATTCTGTACCTATTCAATAAATTCTTTGGAATCCAATTTATTTTTTTTAGCCCCATTTTCAAGTACCTGATATAGCTAGGATTTTACTCATCTTTGAATAGTTACTATCAAAACTTTTACCGTATCTTCAAACATTAGAAAGCTTCTAATCTGCATGCTCAGAACACTCTTCATTCTGAGAGTGAATATTCTTGCTTCTTTCCCTTTTTTTTCATCCTGAACAAGACAGCTCTTTAATACTCATTCTTCATCACAGGTTAAATCAAACCATGAATTCCAAGAAACTTCCAAGATTGCTTGTTTTTTTTTTTTTTTTTTTTTGGCACTGTCTTGTGTTGAATATCTTAGTAATAGTTTGCAAAAGGAGAATTAAGAATGCTTATTTACTGTTCAGTGATTTTTGATGTTGTGATATTTTTAAATGAGATTTGGCCAACTATGATAAAATAATTTTATTAACTCTGGTGGGTGAAGTAGCTTTCCACTGAAAGTACAGATGAGTCTAAAAATCAAACCTGACCTTGTACTAAATTTTGAAAACCTACACGAGGGATACCTATATTCAAGCACATTTTTTTCCTTTCCTATATGTTTGGAAATTAATATAATTAGCACTCTGACACTTTTAGAAAAAAAGAGCTGGTTAAGTTCTCCCTCTAGCAAGACCAGTGGGCAATCTTGAGTATTAAATTCTTCAAGGGCATGGAAAGAGTGTCCTTTTTTTCCTCCTTACCCTGTTACTCTAAAAGTCAATGCATGCTTAAATTCCATCTACCCACACTTAGCCTAAAATTCCAAACCAAGTAATCCACACACTAAAAATAAATTTTTCCATGGTAGATTAATCCAGATCCTGGAAAGCAGGACTAGGCAAGGTACTGATGGAGAGACTCACCCTTTTTTACTGGTATCATTTTGGGAGTGTTGGAATTTGTTTTCTAAGATTGTGTTCCTTTTTTACTAAGTAAAATATAATATCAAGTATAAGCATATAAATAAAAATATATCAAGCTTTTTTTTTTCTTTTTAATCTGCAATGTGTGTTTTACTGACCCTCTCTGGCAACTGGGCTCTGATTCTCAGAAGATAAATAAAACACAGATGGGGAGTAGTAAAAACCCAACACACATTTCTTAAACTAAATAAATTATTGAATATAGAACTTGGAACTGTATTAAAACCAGCAGAGATCTTTTTATTAAACATTTGCTTTTTCATTCATGCTAGCCATTTTTCCTTATGCTTCGTAAAGTATGGCTACTGCTTGCAGAATTTGTCTGTGACTTTGGCTACGTTATCTGATAACCAGTAGAGGTCGCCATGTACCACATTCTAGCATTTTAGGGGAAGGAAAATATTGAATATTTGGTTAGTAAAAATGCACAAAAGGGTCAGAAGTTTTCAATATGAAGCTTTCCTCTTGGAAGCTTTGCATAATTGAACCAATATTCAAGTAAGAGAAAAAAAGTATAAATAAAAATAATGGATACAAGATGTTGGTGTTCTGGAACTTCAAAAAACAGAATTTCTTAGAAATTACATAAAAATTTTTCTAGTTGACTGAGTTAATACAAATCCTTCTTTATGTCAAAATGTTGACACAAAAACCTCAAAAAGTTATCAAATCCCAACATAGTAAAATCTGTATATTTGTGAAATGGCTTTGTGGTCTCTTTCTACCACTATGTTGGAAACCCTTAAAAAGCTCAGATGTTTGTTTTGCCCCGACTTGTTCTGTGACTTTCATTCTGTATATTAGATTTTTTTTATGTCTTAGTTTTCTCAACTGCACAATAAAAGTTAACCTGTCATACTGTTAGTGTAACTAGTAGAACTTACAGTTTATAAAGAACACTGAAGCTTTGAAATGTAATTACTGCTGCTGGGTTTCCCAAAGATAGGTTAAAGTTTATTTTCTTTAAAGCATGATTACACTGAAATAATAAAAGATATGCCTATTAGAAGAGGAAATAAGCTGAAACTTTGTAATTCTAGAATGGACAAATCGGTAGACATATAAGGATATGCAACTCAAAGTAGGGAAACTTTTCCTATAAATACAATTTTCTTAAAGAGAAATGGTTGCTTCAGAAGTAAGCTTACCATCACTGAAAATATTCATATGGATTAGATACTTGGCGACAATGTGGTAGAGATTTAAATTCTCAGGTGTGGGTGAGAAGCTGTACTAAACTTCTAAGAAACACCAATTTTATTTCTTATTTTTTAAATTTTAAATTGATAATAGAGTTATATTAAATTCATGCCATATTAGGAAAATGCTAACTGATGTGACAAATAAGTCTAAAAATTTTAGTGGCTTAAAAAACCATTATTTCAAACTCATGTACTAGTCCCATGCTGTTATTGATGGTTGATAGTGACTTTCCTCTATATGGAGACTCAGGAACTCAGCTTCTATCCATCTTGTGGCTCCATCACCTCCTAGGGCCTTGAAGTACTTTGCCTCCAGTCAGGGGATGGGAAAAGGAAAAACAGGGAATGCACACCTACTTCTTAACAAGCTTATCCTAGAAATGACACAAGTACTTCTGATCACATTCCACTGGAGAGAATGAGCCATATGTTCCCATATGGATTTAGGGGGAAAGGGAAGAACAAACTTTGATACACAGCTGTCTGTTCTACCATGCCCCAGAGGACTAAAAATATTTGTGAATACTCCTCTTCTTATACATGAAACGAATTCCTTACCTCTTCAAGTAAGTCAACTCAGAGTTATATTCGGTAACTTCCTCCAACTCAAAATCCAGAAAATCTGAGGGATGCATAATACTCCATCAGGTATAGATGTGACTTCTCCAGTGACCATGTTTGTTTCCTGAAGTAGATCGCATCATTGGCCCAAATATTGACCACTCCTTGGATCCACATCCTTTACCATGTAACTTTGCAGTGTTCACTCACTGTGGATAAAATGTTGTGCCCACCCTTTGACAACGAGCTCAGCTATGAGGAGCTTTGAGTAATAGGATAATAGTAGACAAAATGTAAGCAGAAGCTTGTCCTCTATCAACATGAGAACATGCTCAAGGCTAGTCTACACAAAAATGAAAGACACATGGAGCAGAGCCAGTTGCCCTAGTCAAGCATCCTAAATAAGTTGACAGCTAGCCAACTTCCAGATATATGAGTGAGCTAAGCCAAGACAGAACCACCTGGCTAAACCCCAACTGATCCTAGACACTTGAGCAATAAATGCTTAATGCTATATGACACTTAGGTTTTTATAATTGTTTATTATGATAATAAATAACTGATACATTTCCTAAACTAGACTGTCAACTCTTAGTGAACGCACACTTGTTTTGTTTTCTATAGTTTGCATAATAGCTAATAGTATGCCTTCCTAAATTGGAATTGAAATTTTATTGAGCTCAATTTCATATATAGCAAGACTTAGCTGAGAAAATGCTTTAAATAATGTCAAACATAAGCATAAATCACTTTTTATATAGTTATAGCTCTCTTAACTTCTCAAATCACTTTCAGATCTCTCTTCCTTTTATTTTTGTAGCAACACTGATAGAAGATGAAACAGATATTAACTCTATTCTAATGACTACCAACTTCAGTGACTGATTGACCTGCTCCAGTTACAACTAGTTAATGACAGAAGTAGACGAAACACACTGAAGTCCATCACTCCTGACTACCAAAATCTGTTCCCATTGCTGAATAGGACTTGGTTAAAGAATTAAGGACTCAACTCTTTCCATTGCTATCTATGATAAAAATGGTCATGACATTCTTAACTCAGTGCATATTTTTGAGTGTAAGCTTTCTTCAGAAATTTCTCATAGTTTCTCATGGTTTATTCCTCTTCTCTCCAATGGAACGCTTACACTAATATTTTATTCTTAGATGAGCTGTAGAAGAACTACTCAGTTGATAAGAATTGGATGTAAAGGAATTTTGGCCTAGAGCTGAGTTTCTCAACCTTGGGACTACTGACATTTTGGCCCAGGTGATTCTATGCTGGAGGGAGGAGGTGCTGCCATGTTCATATAGAATATTTAGCAACATCTCTGGCCTGTACCTACTATATGCCCCGTAGCATTTCCCAAGTCATGACAACGAGACGTGTCTCCAGATATTGTCAAATACCCCTCCCCAATCAAGAAACACTGGTCTACAGATGAAATGCAACGTGGATTTTGCAAGAGTGTCAGATTCCTGGAATATGAGAGCTGAAATCTAAGGAATCAGTTTGTACAACCTTTCCATTTTATAAGAGAAGAAATTGTACCTAAACGGTTATACAAGGCCATGAAGCTGGTTAATTCCATGTCTCTTGACACATAATTAAATCACTTTATATACTATGTATCTGCTCCCCTTCACTTTGCAAGTGAGGGGATTTTGGATAGCCTATTTAATGTCTGATGCTTGCTCTGGGTAATGATGTATTAGCCCATCTTTGGATTTCTATAGTTGCCTGATCCTACCCAGATAAGACCAAGGTAAACCCTCAACTGACTTCTCTTCCTCTGTAAGGCAGCCACACACATGAACATGTTTGGTCATTCTCCCCCAGGCCAGGCCCTGGTGGCTGTCTTTTTTTTTTTTTTTTTTTTGGTCTCTTTTCAATCTTTGAGTTTAGGTTCAGCTCTCCAGCTGCCCCAATACTCTCATTTTTTGACTGAACCAAGATATAATCTTCTCTTTGTCCTTTCCTCTTTTAGGTCTCCTTTGAAAATATTCTTTATCATTGCAAATTCCAAACCTTTGGATATCAACCATTTCAAGGCAAGACCTCCTTACTCAAGAGAGCTCATTTTCTATACAAAAATCTGCATATCACCTTTTAATTATCATCACCCTCCCAAATCCCCATTCAATTATTTTTGAGGCATATTTACACCTTAATAAACAAATTATCAGTTTGCTTGTAGAAGTTCCCACTGCTATCTCTTTAAAATGTCTCTGTGTTCTATTTCAGCACACCAGGATTTTTCCCTCACTCCCCACCTGAAGTACCCTGTCGTTTTCACCACTGCTTTGGGGTATATTTTGCAATCCTGTCCCTTCTTTGAAACATGTAAGTGAACAAAACAAAATAGCTTTGTATGAAAATTGATTAACAAATTCAGCCCTTTGGGAAGGCTCTTCTATGAAATGGGTGGAAAATAATTATTTGATAAGGGTGCTAAACTACAATGAAAAGTCCATAATTAAAAAGCTTGCTATCATAGCATTCAAAGAGGAAAATGTCATCTATTTGTATTCAGGAAATTGACTCCTTTCATTATAGCCTATCAAGAATATAATCTGGTTTCAAATGATTATGTATTAACCTATTATAAAAAGTTGCCATAATGTAGAGTAATGAGAAAAAGTAGCAACCCACAGAGCATTCGGGTAGCAGACACTTGAAAGCTGCACACTCTTATCACTTCCTTAGGGGTGGTTATACCTTCCCTTTTAAAATTATCTGACTCATTTAAGAAAAAATGGAGGTAGGGAGAGACAAGAAAGGAAGAAACCCAAAATCTCTGAGATTTTAGTCAGGGCAATTAAAAACAGAAAAAATTATATGCAAGGGTGCCATTTGATTCTGCCATAGATAGAGGTGCTAAGCAACTTCTGCTCCAGAAGGAACCTAAAAAAAGAGCTGAGTCCAAGATATATGACAGTGATACAGAAGTCTATGGGCATGTTACTTAGTTACTTAGTTACTTGCCCCATCAGTGTGCAATATATATTAATAAATACCACCTGGAAAACGTGAAGTTTTCATTTTCAGCTCTGATTTCAAGCCATATACTGTTTGTTTTTGAGGTGTTTTTTTTTTTGTTTTTTTTTTTTTGTTTTTTTTTTTTTAATTTCAGGAAAAGTAGTTTTCCTAGCTTAAAGAGATGCTTTTGGCTTGTCTGGGTTGGATAGGAGCATTTTTATAGTTAGCATAAGAGAAAATCATTTTTAATGAAAGCCTCTTTTAAAAATTTGCTCACAGCTATATGTTTTTAAGATACCCACTAGCGAGTATTTTTATTTTAAGTGGACATTGTGTCTGGGTCTAGGAAGCCACAAAGTAGAGAGGAAAGTTAATGGTTATCAAGTCATTCAGGTTGTGGTTGTATGTTTGCACAAGAAAGTTGGTCTCCTAAAATGTGTTGCTCTGGTTCGCTGGTATTCCTCTTAATGCTTCATGAAAACATGATGGTCAAATAGTATAATTCAATCTCATTCCTTATTTATTTGTTGATATTGGCAAGAGGAAATATGGAAGAACCAGAGCAAGTCTCTGATTCCTGCCTCTGAGTGGAAGTTATATGGCAGAAAGCAAATCAGTTACCCTTGGCCATAATAATGCTGAACAAAAAAACAAACGCAACACTTCAGAGGAACACATCTCAGTAAACATTTATTTTTACTTATGAGTACGTAGGTTGGCTGGTGTAGTGCACGTCTCAGCTGGGCTCTGCTAACCTGAACTGGGCTCGTGGATGCTTCGGCAGTCAGCTGAGGAGTGGCTAATGGCTGGCTGTTCTAGGATGGCCTCAGCAGGGACAATTCTGTTCAGCTCTAAGTTTTTCTCTCCTCTCATTAGCAGGCTAACGGAACTTGTTCTCACTGTGCTAGCAGGAGATCAAGAGAGCAAGCAGCAGTGGACAAGGCCACCTGAATCCCAGGCTCAGAACTGGAATTCTGTGGCTTAGGCCACATAAAATTATGGTTAAATCAAGTCACAAAACTAGCCCAGGGTGCAAGGCTAGAAAGCTTCAAGACCTCATGGAAGGAACTAGAGAATCAAAACTCAAGCAGGGTAGATGTAGAGAAGGATGGAAATTGGGATGATCCCGATAATAAATCCACAAGGGAAAAACAGGCCTGTTGAAGATGGGAATTAGAGGGTGTGGGAGCCGCGTCTCAAACCTGCATTCTCCACAGCAACACCCTGCTTTTGTGTAGATTGTATCCTTATTATGAGAAGTGTGTTGCAATCTCTTTTTTGGTCACTATTTCTGCTGACACTATTTTCTATCCAAAGCACAGTGGAAAAATCAGATAAGCCAGGTCAATTTTTTGGTGTATTTAGTGACTCAGGACTTCATTTATCTAAGTTTTTCCGTGACCACTAACGTAATATTGTCAAGTCTTCCCTTCAATTTGTTCTGTGTACATAAAAGTAAGGGCTTTTTTTTTTTTTAAACTTTCCATGGATATTTTGACCTATGTCCTTCTTATACTTATTCCTATGTATGCACTTCCCCTATCACTAATCCCGCCTTGGCGTGGAAATCTCTGCCTCTTTCTCTTTCTTCTCTTAAGCCTACATTCCTCCTTCTTACAATAGCAGTACTTTGATTTTTCTTCGGGGAATTATCCCTCTTCCTTTCCATGAAGACTGGTTATGGCTATCAAGAGTTAGGAACATAACTTAAACTTGTCCATCAGCTCCTCTGCCAGGGAATTTTAATATTTGGTTTCTTGGCTTCTCCTTTAATTCTATGTATTATATCATATGCTTCCAAGAAATGTATTTGCAAGTTATCCAGAAGTGTTTTCTGTTCCTTATAATCAGAGGACACTAAGATGTTATCTCTTAAATTTTAAGTTTTGTATATTTTACCTTACCTGAAAAAAATGTAGAGTGTATTGCTGTCACTTTAAGTTCTTACGTAAGGAATAAAACTTAGGTATTTTTACTTAAAAAAAAAAAAAGCAGCAAGATATTGAATATTCGGATGGATGAGCAGGCATAAGAGGTGCTGGAGTATGTGGGACCAAAGGTAGAACAACATAGTAGTCATTCATATTTGTTGACAGCAAAAAGAAGCTAGAGACAGAAAGGGTGTGTGATCTTTGAAGTTAGATCAGGGTTCTAACTGCAGGCCAGATATGTACTCAATCTTGGGTACTAATCTTGGGTAACGCACTTAGTTTCTTAACCATTAAAATGTGATTTTAATGCATTATCATACCCATCCTAGTGAAAATTGGAGATAATATATAAAGTGCTTGCCACATTATAGATGTTCACGGATTTATAAATATTAGTATTATGCATACAAATAGTGAAGAATAAATATCACCCAAAAAAAGGTCTGGCCTTTGTCCCTGCTCCTGTCACGTAGCCTCTAAACCCTTGGAATTTCCCAACTTACAGGAACACCTTTGCTATGCATGGTGGCTCCCTCAGACCACAGCTGATATTTTATGGTAATGAGGTAACTTACGGTGGGCCCCTAGTTAGTTTATGGTAGCAAGGTGACTCAGGATGGAGACTGGCCACATCAAAAAGACCAACCATATGATGAGAAAATTCAGGCTTTGCACCATGTGTTATCAGTCTGACCTCCAGGGGTGAGGGGGTGGACATTAAGTTCAACCACAGGGACAGTGATTCAGTCAATGATGCCTACATAGTGAAATCTCAATAAAATCTCTGGAAACTGAGCTTCCTTTGCTGGAAATACTTTATGCACATATTGCCACATATTGCTACCAGAAGGGTAACGCATCCCTGAGGACACAGAAGCTTCACATGGGGAGCCTTCCCAATCCCAGATTCTACTCTATGCATCTCTTCCTTTGGCTGGTTTTGATTTGTATCCTTTGGCTATAGTAAAAGTATAATTGTTAAATATAGCCCTTTCCTGAATTCTGTGAGTCATTCTAGTGACTTATCAAAACTGATGGTAGCTTTGGAAAACCCCCAAACTTGCAATTGGTGTCTGAAGTCTTGAGCTGAATTGGCAATCTGGAGGACTGTGTCCTTAGCTTTGAGTTTGGCTGAGTCCAAGCAGCATATTATATCCAACCAAGTAAACCAGTTTCAGTATCCTTGAAACTGAGAAAAAATTCTGGTTTTTTCTTCTAGGCAGCTGGGAATGGTAATTAGAAATTAACTGTATTTAGAATGTACAAATATAAGTATTATTCTCTTAATTTTGAGGGTGTATTATAAATGCTATCATTGTTACGATATTTTGGCAAATGTAAAAAAAGCATTTTTAGGGATCCTCATATGTTCGTGTGTAATCTCCCAAGCCCCTCCCCTTTTTAAAATTAACATCTTATATTCTTAAATCCTTTAATTCTGCCAAAGAGATTTTCAGAAACATAGCCTTTGTATTTGGGAAAAGATATCTTTGCTGGTGTTATATATATATATATATATATACACACAGACACATATATATATATACATATATATATACATATATATGTATATATATATATATAAAATCTTTCTAACCAAACTGGAAGACATTTATTGTCATTCTCTTTTTTAAGATGACAATTATTTTTTTTGAAATCTAATTGATATGCAATATCCTGTTAGTTTTAAGGGTGTATAATAGTGATCCAATATTTTTATACATTAAAAAATGGGCCCCACAAGAAGTCTAGTTAACCATCTGTCACTATACAAAGTTATTATAATATTGTTGACAATATTCCCTATGCTGTACATTACATGCCTATGACTTTTTAATTATAATGGGAAGTTAGTACTTAATTCTTTTTACCTATTTTGCCTGCCCTCTAAACCCTCCACTCTCTGGTAACCAACAGCTGGTCTCCTATATCTATGAGTCTATTCTGTTTTGTTTTTTCATTTGTTTTGTTTTTTAGAGTCCATATATATGTAAAATCATATGGTATTTGTCTTTCTCTCTCTGACTTATTTCACTTAGCATAATACCCTCTAAGTCTATCCATGTTGTTGCAAAATGGCAAGATTTTGTTTTTTATGACCAAGTAACATTCCATTGTAGATAATATACCACATCTTCTTTATCCATTCATCTATCAATGGACACTAGGTTGCTTCTCTATTTTGGCCATGTAAATAATGCTGCAGTGAACATGGGGATGCATAAATACCTTAGAGTCAGTGTTTTGTTTTCTTCAGATAAATACCTAGAAGTAGAATTGCTTGATTGTATACTAGTTGTATTTTTAATTTTTTGAGGACTCTCCATAGTCTTTTCTATAGTAGGTGCACAAATTTCTATTGCCACGACAGTGCACAAGGTTTCTTTTCCTCCACATCCTCACCGATACTTATTATTTTAAGATGATAATTATGGACTCATAAGAAAAAACCATGTTAATCACACAAAGCAAAGTTTAGTAGACTTACTATAGTAAGATAGAATACTGCTTTGACATAGTCTTAGTACTACTTTAAAAGGGTGGAGAAGGGGCGCCTGGGTGGCGCAGTCGGTTAAGCGTCCGACTTCAGCCAGGTCACGATCTCGCGGTCCGTGAGTTCGAGCCCCGCGTCGGGCTCTGGGCGGATGGCTCAGAGCCTGGAGCCTGTTTCCGATTCTGTGTCTCCCTCTCCCTCTGCCCCTCGCCCGTTCATGCTCTGTCTCTCTCTGTCCCAAAAATAAATAAACGTTGAAAAAAAAATAAAAAATAAATAAATAAAATAAAAGGGTGGAGAAGGGGTTTAGCGAAAGATATTAATAAGGTTTGGAGTCTGAGAGTAAGTGGTTTATCCTGGTCTTTCCTGGTAGGAAACTTACTGAGATTGGACAGAGTTAGTGACATCATAGTTAAAAATTGGAGGACCCATCAAGGTGAAAGTTTTAAAGGAATCTTGATGGTAAACTTTCTGATAAGCAAATTGTTTACCCAGATAAGTACCACATTGTTCTGATAGAAAAACTGTTGGCCAGAATGAGCAATCTTTTTGCCCAGAAAAACTAGTTTGTAAGAATTTATGAAAGCAATAAGTAAAACTGTACATTAGTATACATTGTTATCTTACTGGACGAAAATTACCTGAAATAAATAGTGAAGTCATATTGACATGGTTGTTCTCATTTCTCAAAAATGAGGAAATGTAATGATTTACCAAGGATGACACCTCGGACTGGGTAACTTCAAAGTCCTCACTTGTTCAGTAGCTCCAATATTTCTCTCCAAATATCTCTATCTATCCCTGAAAAATAAGACTGCATGTCATCACATTACTCCACTACCAAGACTAAGAACTATGAAAAAATGATTAAAGAAGACAATTTACATGATACAAACAAACTTTAACACTTCATGAAGTGGACGGCCTCTATTTGGAAGACTGAATGGCAGGGGAGAAAGTGGTGAGCTTTTATAGGGGGAAAAAATAAAAACCAAGGAAGAGAAAAATAGAGAATAAATAAAGAATGAGGAAATAAGTGCGAAACAGAGTTGGCTTGGCATTTGGGTATTGGCTGACTGGATATATTGTGCTTCTGGTCAAGCGGAACGTTCCCAGGGACACGAACATTATCTGAATTTTATTTTGCTGACATGGCACTCCAGGCAAGAATGACTCCTTCTTGGGCCTAGAGAGTTATTTCAACAGAACTAAGGTTGCCTACATCAGTATGACTTTAGTGTTTGTTTTTTCCAGGAAGTTAAGGCTATAGACCAGCCTTTATAGGGGAAGAAAGTTAATTTTCTCTCCACCCTCCAAATTTTTGACTGAGAACCCTCTGCAATAGAAGACAGATTAACAGGAGCAGAACAAAATAAAACAATTACCTATATACAGGGCGCCCAGGTGGCTCAGTTGGTTAAGCATCTGACTCTTGATTTTGGCTCAGGTCATGATCTCACAGTTTGTGAGTTCAAGCCCCCCATCGGGCTCCACACTGCCAAAACAGAGCCTACTTGGGATTTTCTTTCTCTGTCCCTCCCCTGCTCTCTCTCTCTCTCTAAAAATAAATAAATAAACTTAAAAAACAAACAATTACCTACATACATTCTGGGAGCCCCACAAAAACATGTGATTCAAAAGGTAGCCAGATAACTGAACTTTATATACCACCCAAAAGAGGGAAAGCAATTCTCAAGCAGGAGGGTAAAAAGAGCAAATGTTTGGTAAACAAAAGTTGTCCTGCCATGCAGATAAGCTTCTCAGTAAAAAGGTTATCTCTGGTAATAACTCTCTTCTGGTACAGCACACACACCCCCATATAAATTTCCTTTATTAATGTCGATTTTTCTTACAAAAGGGTGACTTCTACTCTGTTTTCAGACCTTCTCCTATATCTACAGCTTCTTAAAAATAATCCACCTCAAATAATTCTTATGCCAAAGAGGCACATTTTAGAGTGACACGTTCTGCTACTCTTCAACTTACTTCCAGAAAATTCATTTGGAAAAATAAACCATTTGACCAGTGCCTTTCTCAAAACATTAGATTGCTCATCTGGGCAAGCTGCTTGCAGATGACATAACTATTTATTCATCAAGAATCACTTCAAGATCCTCACTTCCCTGGGACCACTAATCTTTAACTATTTATATCATGAACTTTCCCAGTTCCAAACAGATCCTTGCCTTGAAAAACTAGGATTAAACCACCGGGGCCCAGATCTCAAAACCCTATAAATACATACCTCTGGCCTCCTTCAGGGACACTATTAAGACTCTAACAAGGTCACTCTCTAACACTATGTTTATAATATAATAATAACAGTAGGTCATGACCCTCTATTCTGGTAGTTATCTAGGTCTTTGAGAGACTGGACTAAATGGGTAGCCAAAGAGAAATGCTACAGAAAGTAACATGCCAGAAATAATCTAGTGCATAAATATATCTCCTACTTACACTCTTGTCATAAGTATTTCCCTGTTAATCTCTGGGCTAGGATCTCTATGACAGTGACCACCTGCCCCTACAACAGAAGAACATTTTGAAACTCTCTAGAGTCTTTGGGCAAGTAAAATAAGAATAGTAAAGAAGTGTTGTAAAGGTTCCATGAGAAATGCACTTGGGGTTTTTAATACCATGCTTGGCACATAGTAAGTAGTCCATGTTGGCAGCTCTTAGTGTGATTCAATAGCCTTTGATTTCACTTTTCCTCTTTATCATTCCCAACTCCATATTCAAACTCATCAGTGAAATTCAGGATGGGATTTTGAGAATTTATAGGGCTTTAACTTGAATCTTAATGCAAAGAAATAATCACATAGCTTTCTTCTAAGAAAATGAATGATATTTATCAAATATTTATAAGATATTTATTACAGTTCATTTTCACATTTAATGTTAGAGTGTATGTATTAAAAATACTTCCTAGATATACATGTTATCTGAATGCCTATATCATACCAAAACAAAGGTTTTTTTTTTTTATTATTTTGATCATTATTTTTTTTAATATGAAATTTATTGTCAAATTGGTTTCCATACAACACCCAGTGCTCATCCCAACAGATGCCCTCCTCAGTGCCCATCACCCATCCTGCCCTCCCTCCAACCCCCCATCAACCCTCAGTTTATTCTCAGTTTTTAAGAGTCTTTTACGGTTTGGCTTTCTCCCTCTCTAACTTTTTATATACCCAAGGGATACAGGAGTGCTGATGCATAGGGGCACTTGTACCCCAATGTTTACAGCAGCACTCTCAACAATAGCCAAATTATGGAAAGAGCCTAAATGTCCAATAATTGATGAATGGATAAAGAAATTGTGGTTTATATACATAATGGAGTACTACGTGGCAATGAGAAAGAATGAAATATGGCTCTTTGTAGCAATGTGGATGGAACTGGAGAGTGTTATGCTAAGTGAAATAAGCCATACAGAGAAAGACCATATGTTTTCACTCTTATGCGGATCCTGAGAAACTTAACAGAAGACCATGAGGGGAAGGAAAAAAAACAAAACAAAACAAAGTTTTAAGTGTGATAGATGTTTATTTAAAAACAAAAGAAAGAAACCTCTTACCTGTATAATGCTTCTCCTTAAAACTGCTGGTTATAATCCACCGGGAGTTCAGGTATCTGGTTGTTTACCAGGGCAGAATCCAGGTTCTCTTAGAAAATATCCATCCCCTTTGACTTAGGGCAAATAATCCTCCCAGACATGTCACCTACCTAGGACTGATTTCATTCTCTTGCTTGGAAGGACTGATAACATCTTGCAATTATGTTTGCTTGTTAGTACAGCCTTTTACAAAGAACTAAAGTGTGCCACTGAGTGTCATTTAGACTCAGTCAGGCTGGATTTATATGAAGTAGAATGTGTTGGAGAGAAGAATGGATTGATATTTTTAGATCTTTTTAAATTTAAAAAGCTTTACACCACCATTAGCACATTCATTGAAGTAGCATTCAATTATGAGATGGGTTTTTATGCATATATAATATATCAAATTAAGCAGAAGAAAATAACATTAAGCCTTCTTATTTTAACTGCCTTTCCATTTCATCAGTTTTGGAAAAGTAATTCTTAATTTTTCAATTATTTTTTTATTAAGTGCTCACTGTAAGGATGGCAATTCACTGAGTACTTTGAGGAAAAACAACTAGAGATTAGCCAATGTAGTGAAGATGTCCTATAGGGATTGTCGTTTTCTTATTCTACATGGAAAACAAGCCTGGATGCCCCCTTATTTTCATCCCTATTATCAACCACACTGTAGATCAAGACAGTGAACTCAAAAGTCGAGACTGGACAGGTAAATAAACAAGGGCCATGTGCTGGGTGGAAGGCACCAGAGGTATCCACGCTGTGAAAGGTGGAGCTAGTGTGATTCATCTCAGTATCACGGTTGTTATTTACCTCTAGCTAATTGGAATTGTAGGCCCAGGGCTAACAAATCCTGCATATTTATTTTCAGGAAATTCTTTTCAATTTTTAAATGTTGGCAACTAATTCAAATTAAAGGGACGGATACATTCTGTAAGTCAGTGCTGTGTCATAGCCCACCAGGTGCGACATTTGGCTTAGAGTGAAATGAAGACAGAATTGTTAGAAACAGCAAGCAACAAACAAAAAAAGTGTAAGAACTTTGGTTGCAAGTGACAGAAAATTCAACTCCAATTGGCTCTTTATTTTTATTTTATAAACTTTTTTATTTGAGTAGAATTGACTCCAATAGACTTTTTAAAGTGTGGGGGGGGATATTTTGAGTGAAAAATCCAGATGTAAAAGTAGCTTCAGGCAAGGCTGGATCTAACAATTCAATGCTGTCAACATCATTTCTGTCCATTTCTTCCCTTGGCCTTCCAAGTTTTCTGCTTTATCCTCAAGTTCTCCATGGTGACCCTCAGTACATTCAGGCTTATTTATTAGAATTGAAAAGTAGCTGCCATGTTCAAGATGTCATATCTCCACACCATACGACTAAGAAAAAAGAAGTTCTTTAGCTCCTACAGAAGATAAAGTAAATATCTCTTTCCAAACGGGGGGGTGGGGCTGGGGGGTTGGGGGGAAGTGTTTCTTTGTATGAAACTACTTCCTATGAGGTGTGGTTCCTACCTTGGAACACTATGACAAGGAGATGGAATCACCATATAACTTAAGCCATTTAGAGTTTCAGGGGCTCCCCTAGAACAGCCCTATCCAATAACACATAGCTAAGAATGACAAAGGGTTGTTTCAAGTATTCTTTAGGGATTACTGCTGTAGAGAAAGAGAAATGGACTCAGAGTCACAAGCAATAGTTATCCATCAGATTGGGGGAAACTATTAAAGAAACTGAAAATAAAACACCGAATTAGTAGGGGGAAAAAAAGTAAGAAAAGAACACGCTAATAAATGTGAAATTTTCAATATAGAAGGTGTGGAGATCAAAGACAATTGATGCAGGGACCTAAAATACAAGGACAAAAAATATCCACTGTGAAAGTACTAGAAGAAAACATGGAAAGATTTTTATTTTTGTAATTTTAAAGTTAGCAAGTTCTTTCTAGTTAACATACAAAACCCAGAAGCCATAAAGGAGAAGTTAGATAAATTTGACTACCTGAAACCTTAAAATTCAACTTGTCTACAATACCATAATTTTATTAAAAATAAGCCAAATAACAAATTGGTAACCTATTTGCAACTCATCGTTGTGATGCACAAAGAAATAACATCATAAATGTTTTAAAGAGCTGTTACAAGGGCTCCTGTGTTGTTCAGTCAGTTAAGCATCTGACTCTTGGTTTTAGCTCAGGTCATGATCTCATGGTTTGTGAGTTCAAGACCTGCATCTGACTCTATGCTGGCAGCGCAGAGCCTGCTTGGAATTCTCTCTCTCTCCCTTTCTCTCTGCCCCTCCCCCACTTGCTCTGTCTCTTTCTCAAAATAATTTTTAAAAACTTAAAAAATATATATAAAGAGCTCTTACAAATCAAAAGATAAACCCAATAAGAAACTGAGCAAAAGTTATTAATAGGAAAAAATGGCTTAAAAATGAGAAAATGCACAACTTTAGTTGTAGTTAAATGTAAATCAAAAGAAGCAGACATTATTTTTCACATACTAGATTACCAAGGATCAAAAAAGTCAGTGTTATACAATATGGCAAAGCTGTGAAGAAACAGACCTTTTCTTGCATCTTTGACGGGAATATAAATTGGTGCAATCTTTTTGAAGGACAATTGGAAGGTATCACTCAAAATGAAAACATACTACCTCTTGACTATGCCATTTGACTTCAAGGACTGTATCTGTCAATGTCCCTCAGTCAAAGAGTACCAGGAATGCAACTATAGTTGAATTTGTTGGATTTATTACTCATCACATCAAGACAGAACACAGACCACAGAGAACCATGAGGTGCCTCAGTAAGAGGGTCTCATTTCTAACACCTTATTATGGGATTTGGGCTTTGATTGGATGATCTGGGGGAGAGTCCAAGGAAGTGGGACTTAGGTCTGGATTGGGTGCTGTCACAAATTCAGGACAATATATGATTGAGTGTCTCAATCGGTCTTATCTAGTGAGAGGTCAGACTAGAATGGGGCCAAAGCTATAGTTTACAAAAAACAAACAAACAAACCAAAACCAGCAGTCAATATTATTAAATGGAAGAAGGGATGTTTGCTATTTTGCATGTTTGTATAGTGACCTTGTTTTGTCTGTGCTTGGACAAAATTATGAAGTGGTCTTGTGCTGACAAATTTTATTCTGTGAGTGATGTCAGGGGCTGCCCTTTTCTTTCTCACATCCTAATGATCTACTTACTTCCAGTTATGCAAAGAGATTTATGTACAAAGATAGTCAATATAGCAATATTTATAGCAAAATATTCTAAAGATTCACCAGTGGCAAAAAGACTAAGTAAATTATGATTACAGTTGTACAATGGATTATTATGTCTCTGTGAAAAATGATGCAAACATGTGTTGACAGGAAGAATTCCAAAATATTATTAGGTGGGGCACCTAGCTGGCTCAGTCAGAAGAGCATGAGACTCTTGAACAAGTGGGTGTGAGTTCAAGCCCCACGTTGGATGTAGAGAGTACATAAATACATACATACATACATACATACATACACACACATATACATACTAAAAACAAATACTATTAGATGATGAGAGCAAAGTGTAAATTGCATCTGTTCCCATTTGTGCTGAAAGTCATTAGTGCTGTTTCATAAATACTTCTGTTTCATCATCCTCCAGTTGCAGGATAAGAATACATTTCCTGGCCCCTTTGTGTTTAGACAGGGCCACATTACTAGTTCTTGTAATGAGTTACCAATAAGACATGAGTCACTTTTGAATTCTAACAGTTAATTGTTGATCCAAGGTCCTCAGTAACTCTCTTTCCCTTTGTCATGGCTACTGGCAGTGATCCAGATGGCAGTCTGGGTTCTAGAAGAAGAAAAGCATGAATCAGAGCCTCCAGGCCCCCTCTAATAGACAGCATGAAGAAAAAAAAAAAGCCTTATTGTTTAAAACCACGAAGGTTATAGGATTGTTCATAATCAGGGCATAACCTAGTCTGCCCTGGCTAATGTGAAATTAGCACCAGAATTGGATGCTACAGTAAAGAATATTGGCTTTAGGTTAGGGGTAGGGTTGAGCTCAGAGAGAAAACTGTGGTCTGTGAGAAAGCTGTAAGAACAAGGATCCATATCGTGTAGTAGCAAAACATACAGTAAAATTGTCACCAGAAAAAAAATGAAAAGGCAGCGAATGCACCTATTAGAATTGAAGCCTTCAGGGGAAGAAGTTGAAAGACAAAATGTTAGTCACAAGTGCTAGTTTCTATTGACTGCATTTGGCAAAGTATTACAAGAAATAGACTAGAATTAGCTGTTTCATAAGTGGGAATACAGTTGCTCTTTCAACATGTAGTTTCAAGCGATCTTTTGTTTCAGGAAAATTCTCTTGGTTTCTATTTTCCAGCATGCATTCTCATCCATGGCTTTAGTTTCTGTCCTTAGCATCTCCTTTTATCTATTTTTTGCATCTTCTTTGCCTGTAACTCTCACTGTCTCTCAAATACTTTTTTAACATTTTATTTCTTTTTGATTTTTTTACTTTTTCCTTTCTATTTATCCTAAGGGATTCATTATCTTTATTGATTCCCTTTTGTGTTCTTTCCAGTTTATTCTCCAATTCTAAAATGACTTTTTATTTTATTAATAATATTTTACATTCTATGGGCTCATATTCCAAATTTTCATATTCATTTCTCTCTTCTCCAATTTTTAGAATTTTTTAGAGTCAAGATTTCTGCTGTTTCATAGCTATGAATGTTTGCTTGAATAATTTTATCTCAATTTTTTAAAACATGGTCACAGTTTTCATCTGTTTTTGTACGTATATCATCCTGGCCACCATTATCTTTAAGGATATTATTTTGCTCCATTTTTTCTTTCTTATTATAAAAATCCTTTTCTGTTATGATTTTCATATGTTACACATTTTCTGTGCTAGAAAGGGAGAAATCAGGAAAGTTTCCCTAGCTTCATGGCTCAAGATCTCCTTCTGTAATTTTCAAAATGTATTCAAAAAGAAAAATTGATATTTTCTTGAAATCTGCTAACTCTGGTTCTTTCTCCTCAATATCTTCTCTGAACCTTTTCTTTCCTTTCTTCCTATTGGAGTTCTACTCCTGGTACTTTTTTACTTGTTGCAGGATTTGATACTGGAAGGGAATTGTACCTGATTACTGGCAAGTGTTTCTGAAGCCCAGATCTTTCCAGCACCATCATGCACACCATGGGCCCACAGCTCACATGTGAACTGAGGTCTGTCCATTTCCTTCCCAGTTTTAGCTGCTGGCCTCAAATTTTTCTGATGAGTTTACCAGTGAGTACTGGCTGGTAATTTGGGTATTTTTCAGCTCCGGGGCTATTAGAACCTTCTTTGTCTTCCCTGTGTTCTCTTTCACATTGTTGCTGACACCATGTGGTTCTCTTGGTGGTGGAGATGGTTGGTCTTCACCCGCTCTGTTTTAGGGCTTAAAGTTAATCCAGTTTTAGATTTTAATGGAAGAGGTTGCCCATGTGGTTAGCTTTGCTATCCTAATTCTGGTACCTGATTATATGAGAAGATTTGCAGACATTAAAAATGTTTGAAAATCTTGGTTTTATGCTTTTATATATTTTTGTTCTTTCTTATGTATATAATTTATCATATACAGTTGTATACATTCATATTATATGTGTGTGTGTCTGTGTGTGTGTCAGTACAGCTCTGTGACATCTTGAGCAGAAAAAAAAAAAAAACAAAAACAGTGTAAATTCATTCCAACTTTGTAACTACTGTAAGTGACCCAAATCTCATTACAATCTTCTAACATCCGTATTTGGGTTTATAATCTACATGCACCTAGGTGCGTGCCTGAGGATGAACACTCCTTTAAAGATAGATGATTCCAAATTTTAAGGCAGAAAAAAATTTGTATGGGCCTAGTTTTATTTGTTGCTACTGATTTTATAGATGAGGAAATTGAACTCCAAAGAGTGTTGCTAGACACAAGCATACTTTCAAAAATGTCAGCAAAAGTGCTGAAATAAAGAGAGACAAATTATTTATATACATAAGGAAGAACCAAAAAGGGAGACAAATAAGGGGTCCTTCTTCATCAAATTTATGCAGTTTGATTATTAAAATAAGATTAGTGATGGGGCGCCTGGGTGGCGCAGTCAGTTAAGCGTCCGACTTCAGCCAGGTCACGATCCCGCCGTCCGGGAGTTCGAGCCCCGCGTCAGGCTCTGGGCTGATGGCTCAGAGCCTGGAGCTTGTTTCCGATTCTGTGTCTCCCTCTCTCTCTGCCCCTCCCCCGTTCATGCTCTGTCTCTCTCTGTCCCAAAAATAAATAAACGTTGAAAAAAAAAAATTAAAAAAAAAAAAATAAGATTAGTGATAACTATTATGATAATTATAAGACACTGAACAGACTTCATCTAAGAAAGTCTTTAAGTTAAATTCCTAATAATATACAAGGAATTTTTTTTAATTACCAGAGTATTAAAATCCACAAGAAAAACAAATATAGTAGAATATGCTTACTATTATATTGAATTAAATATATAGGAATTGTTAATATATAAATATGAAGAATTGTTAATATACAAAAGAATTAAATATGTCTATAAAATTGAGATATATACTCTGTTTGATCAACACAGAATACATAAGAAAGCCAAGTTACCCCAGCAAAAGTAGAGTCAGTAGCAAGAAAAGGAAGACCTGATCGGCAATATAATTAATCAGATTCAAAGGGTGTCCACAGCTAATCAGCTTCAGTGGTCACACACAATAATCAAGTAAAAGGAGGGTTCAACAGGGTGTTCTAAAATGATAAATTAACGAAATGTACAAAAGAATAAAGCGGACCATGCAGACACAGTCCCTCATCTCCTAGGAGCTGACAATTCTTGATGGTCCAACTAATTATAATAAAATGCTAATAAGAAATATATAAGATTTTAATAATACTAACAAATACACGAATACATCAACATGACAGGGCAATGGATAGGATAAACGTTGAAAGAATTTCTTACTTCTTGGAAAGCTACCAAGTCTCCAAAAATTAAAACTTTTATAAAGAAAAAAATTAGAAGTCTCAAGTTGTAATAATTCAAATTTTACTATAAAAAGGAATTTACTATTGATTAAGCAGCCTAGAAATTACCTTACACTACTTAACTAGAGCCATGTCTCAACCAAGAATTAAACTTTTTATAACCCATATCCAAAACCTGGCTAGCCTGAAATGATTCTATTTCATTAAAGATCTGGCAGTATTACTGAAATGCCATGAAAGGGGTTTAATGGAAACCTAGGAAGACAAGACAAGAAATAATAAAAATAAGGATAAAAATAATATAGGATACTTTTGTTCCTGCTTTTAGATTAAATGTATTCATTAATTTTGTAATCATTGTAATAGAGTGTTGCCCATTTTCAAAAGTGTGTATTTTTTTTAATTTTTATTTTTTAAGACATTATTTTTGAGTTATCTCTACACCCAATGTGGGGCTTGAACTCACAGCCCTGAGATCAAGAGTCACATGCTCTACCAACTGAGTCAGCCAGGCACCCCTAAAGGGGTTTAAAGCATTGAAAGTAACCTAGAATATAAAGAATTTAGAAGGATTTTTTTGGTAAACAATATTTAAAAATTGGGGGAAATTTACTTTGCTAAACTCAAAAAAATTTGTTTTATTCATGTCTGTGATATTTAGAGGAATTTTAAAAAGTGGTTTTAATAAAATCATGAGATTAGTAAACTGTTTAATAATAAAGTCAAATATTAGTGACTATTACTTTCCCACACTAAAGCCCATCATTCAATAAACGTTACTAATAAAATTCTAGCCAGAGGAAGGCAGAAATTTACAAAGTAAACAAGTAAATAAGCAAGAAAAGTTCAGGTAGTTTGAAAGAAGCATGGTGGAATGATGCAATAGAAATGTGTGGCTGCATTCATTTGGACTGAGTTTCAGGGAGTGTCGCTGAATCTGTGATGCTGGGGGTGAGATCTAAATGACAAGATCTGGGGCCGCAGAGTCCCAGGCAAAAAACAGCAAGAACAAGTGTCTTACAGCATATGTGTTTTCCTGTACCCAAGACTTACAAAGACTTTCTTGGCATGGCTGGAAAATGATAGATGAGTTTACGAATGGCAGGAGAAAACACCAGATCATGTAGGGCCTCGTTAGCCACAGGAAGAGGTGGGGGCTTTATTCCCAGCCAAATGAGGAGTCATGGAGGGTTGGGCAGAAAGGAGTCAGGAAGCAGTCAATGTGTTAACCACTGTTCCTGTTTGAAGAAGAGTTTGCTGTGGAGCAAGAGTGCAAGATGGTTGTCTCTTTACGTGGATCCTGGTTCCAACACTCCCTTGTCCCACAAAGCCTTTATATTGGTCTCTTCTTTATATTGGTCGCACTGTGTGCTACTGTTTTATGGCATTTTAGGAATCTGTTGTGTTCATCTCCCCTCAAAAGTCTTAGGATAGAAGATCCTTCAGGGTCGGGATTCTATCTTGTATGTCTTTGCCTCTGTAACAGAGTGTAACTCGGTGGCCAATAAAAAATGAATATTGTATGAAGATGAAAGAATAAGAGTGTATTTTGCTCAGTGGCAATACGTAGAATCAATCCAGCTACCGTCCACAAAAGTGTTGAAAGAATTTAAAAAAATAAATGATTGTTGGTATTGATATTAGTGGAGTATAAAAAAGGTGGGGATAAAGGTTGTCCCAACTTTTTATTCAGGACCAACTCGATATCTATTCTGGATAAAATAAAATAGAACTGTTAAAAAAAAATTTAAGGGGCATCTGGGTGGTTCAGGTGGTTGAGCGTCCGATTCTTGGTACCGGGTCAGGTCAAGATCTCACAGTTTGCGAGAGCCCTTCGTGAGGCTCTACCCTGACAGCGTGGAGACTGCTTGGGATTCTGTCTCCCTCTCTCTCTCTCTGCCCCTCCCCAGCTCACTCTGTCTCTCTCAAAAATAAATAAATAAACATTAAAAAAAGTTAAGGGGCGCCTGGGTGGCTCAGTCAGTAAAGCTTCTGACTTCAGCTCAGGTCATGATTTCATGGTTCATGAGTTTGAGCCCCACATCAGGCTCTCTGCTGTCAGCGCAGAGACTGTTTCGGATCCTCTGTCCACCTCCCTCACTTCCCCTCCTCCGTTAGTTCTCTCTCTCTCTCTCTCTCTTAAAAATAAATACATAGGGGCGCCTGGGTGGCGCAGTCGGTTAAGCGTCCGACTTCAGCCAGGTCATGATCTCGTGGTCCGTGAGTTCGAGCCCCGCGTCAGGCTCTGGGCTGATGGCTCGGAGCCTGGAGCCTGTTTCCGATTCTGTGTCTCCCTCTCTCTCTGCTCCTCCCCCGTTCATGCTCTGTCTCTCTCTGTCCCAAAAATAAATAAAAAAAAAAAAAAAAAAACAAAAAAAAAAACGTTGAAAAATAAATACATAAATGTTACAAACATCTTAAAAATTTTTAAGATTTAAAAATTTTTTTTTTTCAACGTTTATTTATTTTTGGGACAGAGAGAGACAGAGCATGAACGGGGGAGGGGCAGAGAGAGAGGGAGACACAGAATCGGAAACAGGCTCCAGGCTCTGAGCCATCAGCCCAGAGCCTGACGCGGGGCTCGAACTCCCGGACCGCGAGATGGTGACCTGGCTGAAGTCGGACGCTTAACCGACTGCGCCACCCAGGCGCCCCAAAAATTTTTAAGATTTTAATTAATCTGGGTGGGAAAAATAAGGTTCAAAATGTTGTTGTCAGTTTGACAGTTAAGTTCCTTAGTAAAAGAAATGAAGAAAGAAGCAGATAGTTTCCTTATCGTTTATTAGTGAAAAAGAAATGAAGAAAGCACTTTGTGAACAGTATTAAAGGGACAGAATATCATGTATCAGAGAAGAATGGACTGCACAAAGGAAGGCCAGGATTCAGGATGTGTATTGGAGTCAGCACAGAAAGGTGGGCAGAGATGAGAAGGAAGAAAATTGCAGAGGTGGATGGCAGGAGGTCTGCTCGTCCATTAACGACACTGTATAGAAGCAGGGGGATGAATCAGGTCCATGAAACCATTAAGGTACACACTTGTTGGCATGGATTTACTTACCTGGAGAGAACCCACTGAAATTGAAAACCACAGTTTAAGGGCCAACAGAAACAAGAGAAGCATTGGTTATCATCTACCCAAGCTTTTGATTTTGTAGATGAGCAAACTGAACTCCAGAAAGATGAAATCACATTTTGAGGCCACATAGCTAAGGAACAGAAACACTGAAATTTGAATCCAGGTGTTCTAATTCCAGTTCATTGCCCCTGCCAAAATATTCTGCAAATTGGATGATGACAGTCCATTTCCCCTTATTTTGGTCGTAGTGTTCAAAATCCTTTTGGGGAAATTCACTCCTGCCAGTTGTCTGCAGTCTTGGGGGGGTGGGGAATTGGTGCTCAAGTTGTCTCCCAGCTAAGGCCTGAGCGTATGACCAAAAGCTAGACAAATGAGAGCTTTTCTCTCTGGGGCTTTGAATCCTGAATCCACTAATTCTAGGACAGGAAAAACGGATGGAGCTGAATCATCACAGCAGGCAAGCAGGCAAGTCTGTCAATTACATTCAGCTGCGTGAATCCCCGGAGCCTCCTCACTCTTGCTCCTCGTGAGCCTGGTTTTTCGTGTTGTTGTTATTTCACTTTTCCTTCCATTTCTGAATTATCTCATGTTACACACACTTATTCATTTTGTTATTATATATATAATATATAATATAATATGTAATATAATATAATATAATATATATATTTTATATATTTTTATATATATTATATATATATTTTATATATTTTTACATATATTTAATATACAATATGTATATTTTTTTATCGTTTTGCTTAACACAACAGAGCCCATTTCTTTTGCTTACATACAAAAAACTTTAATGCCAGCTCTGCTTCTAAGAATACAAACATGTCAGAACATGAGATCAGAAATTAAAGAAACAGTTAAAAGAAGAAAGGAAATGACAGAACCGAAGTTTTACAAACAAGACTGAAGTGGAATTTCAGATTAGGGGTATACACCTATTCATCCATGTACCGATATAATGCATTTTTATTAGGTATCTATACTGTGTCAGGCAGGAGTGAGATAGCAGCCGGTGGGCATCCAAATGAATGGAAGAGAGCCCACAACACATGCCAGAGACCTAACAGGCAAGCTGGGCAGCCGGAAGCAGAGAAAGTAGCACCCAAGAGCAAGGACTAATAGATTGGGAGAGAAAGCTGTCAGAACATGATCTGCAAGAAGACTGAACTATGTGCTCCCTGGAGCCACCTCATTCTTACTTCTGAGCCTGGTTCTTTCATTCTCCCTTCGGTTCTGGAAATTCTGAAATTGATCCCTGAATATAGGGCACAGCTGAGCCC
The DNA here is from genome assembly GCF_028749965.1 of Puma concolor. Lineage (NCBI taxonomy): Eukaryota > Metazoa > Chordata > Mammalia > Carnivora > Felidae > Puma > Puma concolor. The sequence goes on along the minus strand of NC_141673.1, from coordinate 36,978,804 downwards.
ACAGGTAGCACTAAGAACAGTAGGCACAATAAGACAACTCCACGGTCTTGCAATCTCTTACCTGGGCCTTGCAATTCTATTAAAATGTCACTGGGGGGAAATCAATGGTCAGGGAGAGGACACTGGGATTCTTGACATGATTTGCATTTAGGAGCCCTGAGCCTGACAGTCCAACAGTCCTTCTCGCCGGGCCTCAATTTCCTCTTCTGCACAATGAAGAAACAACACCCGCTCTGCTTGCCTCCTGAGTCGTGAGAAACACATAAGAAAATGGATGCAATAGCTTAGTAAATTGAGAAAAAAGATCAAGAGAAAAATGTAACTTTCCCTTTGGCATCGTTTTCAGCCTTTGTTATGAACAGCCATTTCTCAGCCATGGCAGAGAGAGAAGTTAAAAAAAAAAAAAAAAAAAACAGCTAAAGAAAAGGAGATTGTGGCTCTTCTACCAGCTTCAAAGGACAGCCTCCGGGTTATGCAGCTCCTAGAAATAAGGACAGAACAGAGGCTCTGGGAAGAGTTTTGACAAAAATTAAAGTGCAGGAAAGGCATGCCATGACTGAGAAATTACGAGTATTTGTTCAGAAAATATAGGGATTGCCATTGGAAATAATCTCTTTGAAAATGAGAATATATCCTTTATTTCTGAATCCATGCATTTAGCATCTGTCACAAATAAACGCTGTTGAATAAATGCATGAATGAAAATTACTCTTGCTTTGGCCCCAAATGCATATACTTGCCCAGCGTGGTACTCACAGTTTCTAAAATTGTGACATCAGTCATGCTGCTTAGAATGACAAACTCAGTACAGAACTTGTCTATTGTCCCTCTGGAGCCCTCTAATTTTACATCACTGATGAAAAATTACAGAAATGTAGAATGACAATGGGAATAAACCCATAGCAATAAAGGTAAGGTACCAATATTTTATTAGGAAGTTCAATTCCATGAAAGCAAGAATGAAGGACAGAAGGAAGCAAAGTAAGGAAGGAGGAGTGGAAAATTAAAGTGGTACATCACCGAGCTGGGCAAAAATTTTTAACTTCAGCAACTGGTTTCTTGGCCATATGACCTACTATGTCCCAGAAACAGTCCATAACCAGGAAAGAAAAGAATTATTCGGCTAGCCTCTTCCTGTTCCAGACCTGTCCCAGGCCTCTTGTTAAAATTTACCCCACATCACAGCATCTCTAGATTGTGTTATCTCTCTTTCTGGGCAAGTTCTGAACCCTCTTCAGGTCCAGTAAAGCCATTCAGTCAGGCACATGGTCAGGTCCTTCTTGGCACTCGTGATATCTTGTTGGACTAAAAGCACAGAAGCTGTCCAAGACTGCTAGGGTCTCAGGAGCCAGGGTGCCTGGCTGGCTCATTTGGTTAAACATCCGAGTATTTTGGCTGAAGTCATGAGCCCACTGACATCACAGAGTCTGCTTGGTATTCTCTGTCTTCTCTCTCTGCCTCTTCCCTACTCACATGCTCTCTCTCTCTCTCTCTCTCTCTCTCAGAATAAATTAATAAACTTAAAAAAAAAAAGATCTCAGGAGTCAACTTGAGAAGTTCTCACTGGAGTAAAATGGAAAAATTAGCAGCAAAGATACTGACTACACTGTATAAAACAGATCAAATACTTTAAAATCCCTGAATTTTTCATAATACTAAAAAAAACAAAAGCAACCACATTTGTTTGTTAGGGCATCATTCTATTGTTTTGAATACCAATAAATAAAGGAAATACATTGAGCACGTATCTTGCCTTTTCTATACAATCTATATTCAAGGTAACAAATAGCTAATATGGAAAAATTCTTTATAGTAGAATAGATCATTCAAAGATGTAGGAAAACTAAGAAAGTCAACATTTTGCAATCCTAGTGACATAGCAATCCAGGCAAAGATCATCAGTTGTTGCTAAAACCATTAGGTAAATGTTGGTGGGGAGCTTTGTGATAAATTGATTAGACTGACATTCTTTGAACCCACTGATTAATCTTCCTATCACTCAAAGTGGATCAACCAGACCTGATGCCCCTTCGTCTAATGTGATGCTATAGGAAGTACATAGCCCCATTCAGGCCATATTATTGCAAAAGGAAAAGGTTTTTGAAAACAACAACAACAACATTAATTTAATTAAGCATCTAGTTCTAAGTACCAGTTTTATAGAAAGCATTTAAAGAAACACTCATTAACAGCATTATGACATGACTCACCTAATTCAGCTATTCCATATTTGTTTGTTTCTTTGTGTGAGGAAAAACCATTAGTCTGAACTACATGGACACTGTATAATTATTATTCTTAAAGATTACAAATACATTATCGTTAAAGTCCAAAGTGATCTCAAGAAGGGTATCTGACCTTCATTAATTTACTTATTCAATCAAGATTTATTAGCCATCTACTGTAGGTCTAGCACTGCAGTAAGTGCTATTGATTCAGAGGTGCACATTAGAGTCTCCTTCCTGGATTTGATCACCGTTCCCTCAAAAGCTAGGATTCCATTCTTTTTTTTTTTTTAATGTTTATTTTTGAGAGAGAGAGAGAGAGAGAGAGAGAGAGCGGGGGAGGGGCTGAGAGAGAGGGAGACACAGAATCTGAAGCAGGCTGCAGGCTCTGAGCTGTCAGCACAGAGCCTGATGTGGGGCTCGAACCCATGAACCATGAGATTATGACCTGAGCTGAAGTCAGATGCTTAACTGACTGAGCCACCCAGGCACCCCAGGATAAATTAACCGTGAAGAGGTATTTGGAAGGGAGTGGTAGGAAGAGCTCTGACCTAGTTATCTAAATATCTGATAGCAGTCAAGTAGATATTAGACATGATCCAAGGCCATGTTAATGAGAATGGTAAGAGTTTTAGTTTGGGAAATTAAAATATATATTTTTGGCATTGAATCATAAAGCATAAAGCATAAAAAATTGCTTTATTCTCAATTTGTTCATGGCTTCTTTGATCTGAAAGTCTAGTTTATATAGAATTGGTGCAATAAAAAATTCAAATAACATTTAGCATTTTAACATGAACTTTTTTAAAAAAAAATTAAGTTTATTTATTTTGAGAGAGAGAGGCAGGGAGGGGCAGAGAGAGAGGGAGAGAGAATGCGGATCCGGGGCTGGACTTCATGAACCATGAGACCACGACCTGAGCCGAAATCAAGAGTCAGATACTTAACTGAGGCACTCCTGAACATTTTTAAAATTGGTTAGCAGGTACTTCACTTACAGATAAGTAAAAAAAAGAAAAACAAAACAAAAAAAACAAACAAAACAAAAAATTGTTTTGGTATGGAAGTCAACCAGAAGAACAATATATATAGTGTCATTAGTCACAAATGGACTTCTAAGAGAGTCAGCTGATTTTTAAAATTTGGAAAGAAGAAGAATGGAACCTCTGGAATTTCATCCTCATATGACAGAGTCCAACAAGGAGTCCTGCAGACTCCTTGTCAAGCAAAGATTATATGCAAGTTTGTCATGTAATTGGAATAATATATCACTTTTGTAGAGGGACTTTAGTTGCATCATTGTGTCCAGTAAGCATTTTTTAATCATCTTGGCTGGGAAGAAAGCTCAGGAGACTTCATAGTCTTCGAAATAATTTTGAAAAAGAACCCTTCATATTTCATAGAATACATTTTTCAACAAATTAACTAGAGTTATGAGAGTTTGGGAAAATAGGTCCTCTGAACTTCTTGAGGTCAATGAGAGTTTAACTTGCTTTCAAAAGGAATCTTTCTGTCTTATTGTCCCCTATGGGAAGCTTGAAAGACTCCTTCTTTACTTAAACTTGTGTCAAAGTCCCACTTTCAGAGGAAGAGACCAGTTTAGCCAGTTGAGACTGGCAAAAGGACTCTTTAACTTGCATTGAGGACAGTGGCAAGAAGCTAGATTGAAGAGAAGGCAATTAGGACACCAAGAAATGGACTTCCTGGAGATACCCTGAGCAACTATATGAGAGACTCTTTCAAAGGAGAGCTCCGAATAGGGGATGTGACTGTGATAATACAGTGGATGATTTTGAGATTATCTCCCTCACATCCCTATTTAGAGAATTTCTTCTGATCTCAGTCCATCTCCTTGGTCCCCAAAGGAGCTATTGCAATAGTACTATCTTTGGGTGTTTTGCTTATAAATAGTGAATCTTAAGACCTCTGGATCCATGTTTCTTGCCACACGTATGAAAGCACAGAGATAGCTGGCCAATAGGGAGAAAGGAATAATGAAGCAGTGGCACAAAATGATGAGAAAAAAAGACATGGGAAATAGAGTCCCAAACACTGGTATGCTAGGAGATGTTTAACAACTAGTACCCCATTAAAAAAAAATGTTAAAGGCCTGATTGGGGCGCCTGGGTAGCTCAGTCAGTCAAGTGTCCAACTCTTGATCTTGGCTCAGGTCATGATCCCAGGGTCGTGAGATCAAGCCCTGTGTGGGGCTCCACACTGAGCATGGAACCTGCTTAAGATTCTCTCTCTTTCTCCCTCTGCCCCTCTCCCTCGCTCACACTATCTCTTTCTCTAAAAAAAAAAAAAAATAAGTGAATAAATAATGATAATAAATAAAAATTTTAAAGGCCTACTTGTAGCATTTGCCAATGACTGTGGTGTAAATTCTCCTATTATAGCTGATTTCAAACTAATGGGATGTCACTGAATGTAAGTTTGAAAGAGATTCCTAGTAGCACACCATTATATAGTCTTTCCAACACAGAGATACAATTAATGTGTATAATTTCAAGAGCACAGATGATAATAAAATATCAAATAGGTAATATTAAAACCAATAACAGCAAAAAAAAAAAATCAGGAAATGATGAGATCTGATTAAGTTTACTTCACTGTATTTTTTTTTCAATTTTTAATAATGGCTGTGTTTTACAATGAGCTGTAAAAAGTCCTGAATTTAATAATTGACCCTGGTTAGCCGGAAAGGCTGGTTCTGAGTGGGCCTGATGGTTTAAACATGCCTTGTTTCAGTTGTCTCTTAAACCAGCAATCCCTTTCTTGTCCTTGAATTACTTGAGATAACTCAGTGCTTTAAAAAAATTTTTTTAACATTTATTTATTTTTGAGACAGGGAGAGATAGAGCATGAACAGGGGAGGGTCAGAGAGAGGGAGACACAGAATCTGAAACAGGCTCCAGGCTCTGAGCTGTCAGCCCAGAGCCCGACTCAGGGCTCGAGCTCATGGAGTGTGAGATCATGACCTGAGCCGAAGTCGGCCGCTTAACCGACTGAGCCACTCAGGCCCCCCTACTCAGTGCTTTTAAAGTAAGCCTCTCTCTGTCTCCCTCCCTCTCTCTCTCTCTCTCTCTCCCCCCCCTCTCTCTCCCTCCCTCCCTCCCTCTTTCTTTCTCACTCCCTCTCTCTCTCTGTTACACATAAGCTGACTCATGTTGGATTTTGGCCATTTGTCACATGGGTAGGTGTTTTACTAGGGGTTGGTTCTCACTACAATTTTCAAGATAGTAGGAAAAGTATAATATATAAAAAGCCTTAATAGTACTTCCTTTTTACTGATTCCTTGTGTAAAGTACTATGGTTAACACTCTGATACAAGCTAACTTCAGGTTTTTTCCCCTCATGATTGCTTATACCAATTATCCTTCCACCATCCAGGCAGCTACAAGAGCTTGGCTTGTGAATGCCTTCAGGGCCAGTGAGAATATAACTGGCAAGAAGGCATTGTTCATCTTCAAGTTTCAAATTAGGCTTTTTAAAAAGTCTGTCATATAAGCTATAGTCTTGAAAGCAAGTGTTTCTCTTATAGAAGCTAGGCTTTTTTGAGTAATAAAAGATTTTGGTGATCTCTAAAGACTAAGATCCTTGCAGTTCTCAGAGCACAGTGTTCATGGGTAAATCAGAGGATGAGGAGGATATGTGACAATGTAAGAACAATTTCCTATCTCAAAAAGATAGAAAAATGAGACTAATGGGTAATAAGGGAAAATCAGTAAGGAAATGGCTAGAACTTAGAATGTGCTACCCTGAAAGATGCTCAAAGGTTCCACATTGCTGGAATTGGGGGTAGTATATAGCAGCACAATGAAAACTGTGATAGAAGCCCAAGCATACTTGAGAGTCTCCCACAATATAAAAGGCTACACATTTTTACAACGTATTCCTGCAAGTTTCCAACATGGTCCCTAAGCAATAAAGCAGAATGACTGAGGAGGGTGTACCAGTGCGTGGGTCTTGGACCCCCCCAAGAGAGGACATGCTGAGGCCCATGGACTGCAAGAAGCCTATTGGGGGTGGGGGGAAGGATGAGGGATTTACATTCATAACAATCAGAGGTTATTGCAGCACTGGGGCCTCTGGCAGTGAAAGTAACAAAGACCAGCTGCCTATTCCCAGACTTAGTGAATTACCCCCCGGCATAGGCCAGGGACAACAGAACATGGTAGTTGGATTAGAGGTTCCAACGTGCCAATACTGGCATGGCTCAGGCACTCATAGTGTCTCTACAGAGGTCAGGAGAAAGAGAAGGGGATTAGAAAAAAAGTCTGAGTTCTCCTGAATTGGCAACATTTTATTATGTACCTTTAGCAGGCCCGGGCCTTATGAACAAAGTTCCATTATGTTGTATATAGACAAACATTAAGAGTTACCTTTTTCACACCTAAGATTTTTTTAAATAGTTTCTATAAATTCTTCCCACTAGAAATTTCTGGTTCAGTTTAGGATTAGGAGCAGGGATCATAGGATTTAAGATTTAGAGGCTAAGTATTCCTTGTCCCATATTCTAGCCTGAGGTCTACTTACAAAAAAAAGTAGAGTCTGAGAATCACCAGAGTACATGGGTAATAAGCACTTAGTTTGTCTTTGGGATAAACTAGGTCCTATATTTTTTTAATATAAATATATAGGATCCATAAATACATGTTGGGGCAACAGTTTTTGCCATATAATTTTGATATTTCCATTAGCACTTAAAGACTGGAATAGGTCCAAAGTGAAATTCAGCATTGTCCATTATAAGTATTTTTGTCTGAGTCCAAGATAAGTGCAGTTTGATAATAGATACAACAAATATTAGTCATTTTTTAAAAGAAAGAAATAAAGGAAAAAAGAAGAAATTCATCCTCAAATGATTCAGATTCTGATTCTGGCCTAGGTTGAGTCTTGGGAATGTTCATATCAACAAGTAGCTTTCTCAGGTAGTAATCTTGCAATGAATAGAACCAACTCTACACATCCAGGCACAAAAATGGTCTTAGATTTGACATAGTTCATAGCATTCAACCATAAGTTGAAGGACCAGGCTTTGCAAAGAGGCATTAGGAAGCTCAGTTGATCTCAGTAACAGTAATTGGTAAACAGTTTCTCTTTTCAAGAGAGGAAGGAAGGAAGGAAGGAAGGAAGGAAGGAAGGAAGGAAGGAAGGAAGGAAGGAAGGAAGGAAGGAAGGAAGGAAAAGATGGAAGGAAAGAAAGAAAAGAAAAGAAAAAGAAAAGAAAAGAAAAGAAAGAAAAGAGAGAGAATTGCACTGTTATTCAGTCTCTGCCTCAATTTTCTGAAGATTCAGACTCCAAGAGAAGAGCATTTGATAGACTGAGTTTTGGTCTTATGTCCTCCAGTTGGCCAGAGGAAGCCAAGATACATTGATTGGCAGTTCCATTAAAGGGGAAAAGTAGATCCCCAAAATAAAAGTAGGGGCTATTACTAGAAGAAAGAAGACTTGATGATAGGAAGACAAAACCACAGTTGTTCATCACAGCACCCAGGTAACTCAGATGTGGTAATGAAAACCACATGTCTAGAAATATTGCCATTGGCTAGTCCAAGTGCAGTGGTATTTACAATTAATTGACCACAGCCAGTTACAGAAAGCTTGCCGTTGGGGATTCTATGATGATATCTGTATTGGCTTTCCAGGGCTGCCATAACAAAAGACTACAAACTGAGTTGTTTAAAATAACGGAAAATTACCCTCTCACAATTCTGGAGGCTAAAAGTCTGAAATCAAAATGTATGCTGAGCTCTACTTTCATAAAGGCTCTAGGGTAGGATCCTTCTTTGCCTCTTAGACCAGCTTCTAGTGGCTCCAGGCATTCCTTGGCTTGGGATACGTAACTCCAATCTCCGGCTCAACCTTCACATGGCCTTCTTTGTGTTTTGGCACACCTCTATTTCAAATCTCCCTTTGCTTTTCCCTTACAGGAACACTTGTTATTGGATATAGGTAGGACAAACCCAATTCTGAAAATGATCTCATCTGAGATCCTTAACTTATTATATTAGAAGTCTCTTTCTCTAAATGAGGTGACATTCATGGGTCAGGGATTACAACATGGACTTACCTTTTTTCTTTTCTTTTTTAAGTTTATTTATTTATTTTGAGAGAGAGAAGGAGAGAGAGAGAGAGGGAGAGAGAGAGAGAGATCATGAGCCGGGGAGGGGCAGAGAGAAGAAAGAGATTGAATCCCAAGCAGGCTCCATGCTCCGTGCTGAGTTGACAATTAGGGGCTCCATCCCTTGACAGTGAGATCATGACCTGAGCCAAAATCAAGAGTCAGACTTTTTTTTTTTATTTTTTTTCAACGTTTTTATTTATTTTTGGGACAGAGAGAGACAGAGCATGAACGGGGGAGGGGCAGAGAGAGAGAGAGACACAGAATCGGAAACAGGCTCCAGGCTCCGAGCCATCAGCCCAGAGCCCGACGCGGGGCTCGAACTCACGGACCGCGAGATCGTGACCTGGCTGAAGTCGGACGCTTAACCAACTGCGCCACCCAGGCGCCCCTAGAGTCAGACATTTAACCAACTGAGCCACCCAGGTGCCCCAACATGGACTTATCTTTTGCAGGGAACGGGGGCCACCATTCAATTCACTACCCTATCCTTAAAGACTATTCAAGCTCTAGAGTAGATTCCAGGGATGATACAATATATAACTAAAAATCAAGGTCAATTGTGATAAGTTCCAAATAACATTTAAAAAAAGAAAGAGAAAAGGGGCACTTCGGTGACTGAGTTGAACATCCGATTTTGGCTCAGGTCATGATCTCGGGGTTTGTGAGTTTGAGCCCTGCATGGAGCTTGCTGCTGTCAGTACAGAGCCTACTTTGGATCCTCTGTCCCCCTCTCTCTTGACCCATCCCCCACTCATGCTCTCTTTCAAAAATAAAAAAATAAGCATTTAAAAAAAGTAAACATTTTTTTAAAAAGGAAAAAGAAAAAAAATTCTGGGTCCAACATAAAGGGGTAAGCACACTTTCTGAGAAAATGAGAGAAGACCTATGGGCAAATACATGGCATCTCCAGTAGACAGATATGATAAAGAGAGTGTTCTAGCCAGAAAAAAAACTACGTGAACAAAGCTTTGGAAGCTGAAAAGAAGAAAATATGATTAATCCATTAGTTTAGTGTAGATTTTAAATTGAAAGCATCACAAACACTGAATAATTTGATCAGAAAATAAATTTTTTAGAGGATATTGAGTTCTTCACACAGTCTCCAGGAAAACTGAGAACCATATTCAGAAGCTAGGATGAACATCACACACGGAACTGATCTTATGAAGAAATCATGCCTTCCCCACCGCCCCCACCCCACATTTGGGCACAGGTTGTTATATGTTATACCAATGCTATCAATGACCAATGCTATCCAGATTCCTGCCACATTCCCCTCTTGTACTGTAAAAAGAAAAGTAATGTTAGCAAGGATTGGCCCATGTAGTAGGCAGAATTCAATAATGGTACCCTATGATATCCCATCCTAATTTCCAGGATTGTGAATATGATGACATACCATGACTGTAATTATGTTAGATTACATGGTACAAGGGTTTATATAGATGCTTTTAAGGCTACTACTCAGTTGACTATAGAGAGATTGTCTAGGTGGGCCTAATTTAATCAAAGAGGTTTTTTTTGTTTTGTTTTTTTTTTTGTTTTTTTACATAAAGACTTTATTCTAGTTGGTGGTGCTATGGGAGGTCAGAGACATTTGAAGCACAAGGATTTGGTGTGCTGTTTCTGGCTTTAAAGATGAAGGGGGCCATATAGAAAGACAGGAGCGTGATCTCTGGCTAACATCCAGGAAAGAGATGGGGACCTCAGTCCTATTAATGCAAGGACCTGAATTCTGCCAATGATCTGAATGAGACTGGGAGCATATTCTTCTGCAGAGCCTCCACATAAGAGTCCGTCCTGGCCCACACCTTGATTTTGACCCTTGAGACCCTAAGCAGAGAACCCAGATAGGTCTACTCTGACTTCTGACCTACAGAACTGTGAGATAATAAATGGGTGAAATTTTAAGCCTCTCTAACTTGGTGGCAATTCGTTATAGCAACCGAATATAGCCAGCTTCAAGGATGTTTTATTAGATCATGGAACCAAGCCCAGGGTCTTGTCGCTCAGCACTTTCTTTTGTGGGACTGTCTCCTCCTACAGATTGTGTGCGAGGTTCTAATTCTGCGGTTACTGCCAAGTGCCCTCTCTCTGCTCCCACTTCGGACCTCTTCCTTCAGTTCCCTCTGACTGAGTCTCGCCCACGTGCCTGACAAAAGAGGAATGGGACCAGAGCTTACTCCCTCCTAAAAAGTCCTGAGGTGGGTTGCCCAGACCTTGAAGACACTAGGCCTTGGGGCATATCCTCTTGCCCTTTTTCTTCCTGATAGCTGGAATGTGCAAAGATGTGAGTCTTCTTCTTGTCCACCCAAATTATGAACCTATTAAGAAGTGAAGAATTGGCAGATAGCAAAAATATCCCCTTCGTTCAGGGGTCATATTCAAAATATTTAATACTTTCATGGGCACCTGGTTGGCTCAGTCAGTTGAGTCTGACTCTTGCTTTCAGCTCAGGTCATGATCTCACAGTTTTGGGAATTCAAGCCCCACGTTGGGCTCTGCACTGGCAGCACGAAGCTTGCTTGCGATTCTGTCTCTCTTCCTCTCTCTCTTCCCCTCCCCTCCTCATGCTGTCTCTGTCTCTCTCAAATAAATAAACTAAAAAATTACAAAATATTTAATACTCTCTATGCTAATACAAAGCAAAATACAGATTCAATATTTAAAATCTAGTTCCTTATTATCTAAATACAGAATATGTTATAAAGTACACAATCATGATAACTTGCAATGCAAATATTGATCAAATAATTCTAACAATTAAGTCATTTGTTGATTTTTATAAATTGTTGATATAATCTTTTGTTTGACAAAGTTGTAAACAGCTAAGTAACACTCATATCAAAGTCATGACCTTGAACCACATCAACATTTTTGACTTCCCAACTTAAAGTTATACCTGCTGGTGATATGTAACTTAATAAGTAGAGAATATCTCTTAATGTCTATTATGTAGTTCATGGTACAACTCTCTCAGATTATACCTTTGTTTAAATAATACCAATTAAATATTTAAAAATATTAAGCTTTTTAATACAGTGAAAAATTTTAAGCAATCTGTACAGTAATACAAATTTATATATAAACCAATGTTAAAATATATCCCCTTCATTACCTAAATTCTTCTGAACCTTTTATATATTCAATATTTCTATTATTGACTAAGTCACTAGATAATTTCTTGAAGTATTTATTTAATAGGCTTAATTTCATCGATTTTTTCCTACTTCAGTGAACAAAGTTTTATAAGATTTTTAGACACTTTTCAGGATTCGATAAATTAGAAATCTTTTTTTTTTCTTGTTATCAAAACAACAATGGTTTTCATACACCAAACAGGTTACTAATTTTTACTGAGATAAAACTTTGTTTTATTTCAAATGATACAGTTTTTTGATGTGACTATAATGTGTTTTTTTTTTTTTTACTTTCATAGTTTCCCTTAATTTTATGTTTCAACTATTCTCATTATTTGTTTATTGCTGTCAGTTTTTGTAACTGAGATGTGTTGTTTTCTTATACAGCTCAAGACCATACTGACTCGGTGCTAGACTCTCACTTATTGAAGCTAAATCTCTATAAATAGTTCATTTTACAAATACTTAAGTACCCCCATTTCACAATTTTTATTAAATGTAGTAATCAGGTGTTTGCAATTTGGGCACCATACACTATTAAAGTCCAAATAGTTTTCCAATTTTTATTCTTTTACTCCAACAAGTTCTGTTTTTTGTTGTTTTTTTAATTCTTTTAATGTTTATTTTTGAGAGAAAGGGAGAGAGACAGAGTGCGAGGGGAGGAGGGTCAGAGAGAGAGGGAGACACAGCATCCGAAGCAGGCTCCATGCTCTGAGCTGTCAGCAAAGAGCCTGATGTGGGGCTTGAACTCATGAACCATGAGATGGTTACCTGAGCTGAAGTCGGACGCTTAACCGACTGGCTGAGCCACCCAGGCGCCCCATACTCCAACATGTTCTGACATGTTGACTCTTTCAAAGTTTATTTGGCTATATGGGAGTAAATCAAAGTTATTGAGAAAATATTTAAAGTGATTCACATCATCCAGTGATAAATGAGTACAGTGACTAATTTGGTGCATTAAAATATCTGGGAAATTTTCTTAAATTTTTTTCGGGACTCTCAACTTTCTTCCATAGCATTCCTCTAACATCTTCTGTGCAAAGTTCAATTGGGTTTTCACATAATTTATCTCATTGAAACTATTTTTCTCAAGCAATAAAATTAGATGTTATTTTGGCCATTGTTCTTTCTAGTTCTGGATAAACAAAAGTACTAACCTATATTTTAAATCATAAACTTCAGATTTTAAGTAAATTATTAAAACATTTTAATGTGAAACACTTGGTGCTTTGTTAATAACTTAAAATTTTGAAAATTTATTGCCTTGATATTTAAGATATCTGAAAAGTATTGTCTCATTACTGTAGATAAATGTTTTGACCCAGAAGAACAATATATCCAGTGTACAATCTTATGCACATATTGACATTATTCTTTTCTTTAAGTTCTATTAAATAATATGTATCTGAAAATGCTTGATTTTTCCAGCTATCAGATAGTGTTAAAATTTCTTATGGCACTTTTTAAAGATTTTTTAATTTGCTTATTGACACTCCTATAAAAATTCTTGACTGTAGTTTGTTTTCCAATTCTCCAAATGTGTTACTATGCGAAACTAAGTTCTTTTCCATGTTGTCCTCATTGATAACCACAGGTTTTCCTTTTCTTTTTTTTTTTTTTTTTAATGTTTATTTATTTTTGAGAGAGGGAGAGAGACGGAGTGTGAGCAGGGGCGGAGGTGCAGAGAGAGAGGGAGACATAGAATCTGAACCAGGCTCCAGGCTCTGAGCTGTCAGCACAGAGTCTGACGTGGGCTCGAACCCACAAGCTGTGAGATCATGACCTGAGCTGAAGTCAGACGCTTAACTGACTGAGCCACCCAGGCGCCCTAGGTTTTCTTTATTAGAATCATGAGTTTTAACAAAACATGAGAGTAGTTCTTAATGTATTATGGAATACTTCTAACTGGAATAATACAAACTTGGGGACCATCTACATTACCATTTATGTCACTAACAAAAACCAAGATCAAGTTGTTTTTTTATTCCAATATACTCATTAATTCATTTGTTTGTACTACTTCTTACATAGTATCAATCATTCCAAGTTGTTTTGGTTGCTATAGTTTCAGGCTATGGTTTAATGTTAATATCATTTTGTCTTGATTACCCTACAGATATAGAGGATTCAGGTTTATAACATCTGAAATTCACATTTAAGAAACTAATCTAAACTTTGGAGTCCCTTCAATTTAGGAGCTGACTTTAATTGTTTTATTGTAAATTCTTGAATGGCCAGAGTATACTTGGCCCTTTGATGTTCTGAAATTTGTCAGCACAGTATACAATAACTCTAATGCCATTGTCTACTCAATAGTCTGTCCCAAATTTTGTCAAAATATGTTTTCTAATCAACTAACCAAAGTTCTACAATGAGAGAAAGAGACAGCATAACATAAAATTGCTAACAACATAGAGATGACCAGAATTTCTATATAAACCTCTCCTATTAGGAATTTCCTGGGGTAAGATTAAGTTTCAAAATTTAATCCCACTGAAAGTTTTAGTCTAAAGACATAAATTCAGAAATCAAATCGTTTTGCCCTTGTGGGCTAAATTTTCAAAGAAATTATAAAGTAAAAAAGCCATAAGTTAAAGTCCAAAGGAGTTAAAATTTAAAATGAAATGTTTTGTCCCTATGAATTAAAATTCAAATGAATTAAGGATGAGAGTCATCCTTCCCAGCTTCCGTTTCTACTCAATCTCAGCCAGTAAGGTTTCATTGTGATTGTTTAGCAGTCAAGGCTAATGTATTCTCTGACTAGAAATGAAAAAGTTCCTTCAGGGCCTCAGAAGAAAGAGTCCAAAAAAGTCAATAGGACACCAAATGATCCAATACTTCTTGATCCCCCAAATTTATAAAATAAGCCAATAGTTAGTCTCGATGCAGTTCCCCAAATCCAGTCTTCAGTATTTTCAAAGACCATAGCAGAAACACAATGTCTTATGAGAGAGAACACCTTGTGACTTTCAGCCTCATAGGGGTGTTAGCCAGTCTATGGGCGGCTGTCCAGGGTCTACACCTAAGGTCCTTACCCATAGATGGAAGAAATTTCTCATCAAGAAATTAATTTTGGCATTACAAATATACCATAGCTGGCAGGAAAGATCCACCTATACACATGGTTTTCTCTCTTAGACAGTGACATTTTTGACAACACTGCCTTTTACAAAGTTTAGAAATTTTTTGTGGTAGGTAGCCCTAGTTATCAGGTATTAAATTGAGGTATCTTTTCTGCATGTTTAGTACTCCTTAATTTCCATTTGCTTATTGATTCTGGTGTGTCTGGCCCTCCAATACTGAAATGAGTATAAGCTATACCTACTGACATAGACTCCACTATATATTATGTTCCAGTATTTTCCATCGTGCCACAGAAGCCTTTGACAATGCCTTTTGCTGTGGAATAGCTTAAGTCAAAGAAACCTGCCTCTTGGGAAAATTTCTCCTTTATTTCCACATTTGTCTCAGCAGAAAAGTCATCCTCAATACATTCAAACACTGAAGCTTCTTTTGAGGCTTCTTTAGTATGTACCTCTGGGGGTCTAGGCTAGACTAATACCCAGGCTATGTGCTCTTAAGACATGGAAATTTCTCACATTTTTAATGTGCTGGACACGAACAGCATTTCTCTTGTTATTATATCTCTTTCTGCCTCAACCATGTCTCAATTCTTTTCATAAAGTTAAATCTGCTTCTTAAATGGATCTTTTCCTTCTCTAACCAATGTAAAATTAGTACCATTTATAAAATCTCAAGGTCTTGTTTTCTTTCACTTTTACTTTGCTTTCTGGACAGACATTTATTTGTCTAACAATTTTTCATAATAAGAAATAGGAAATGAGTGAGCTCTGGACTTGCCAGAGCAACTATTTTTCAAATAAATCTTGGCTACCTCCATGTCTATGAATTGGATATTCTTACTCAGGAGGAATTCTCCCATCAGACCAACATCTGTCCAAGGTCTGAACTTGATCTATTATTTGCCAGCTCAGCTCTCCTTGAATAACTTTGTTGCACCTTCTCATGGAATCTCAATTACATAAATTTCTTAATCAGGGACCCCCAGGACACAGGCAATAGCTGTTGCTTCCCTGGTAAGAGCCTCATTTCACTTTGATCCTCTGTAATGCTTTGAATATTTTATGATGCTCCTCTGGTCTTCCTTTTGCAGACCAGTCCAATTTACTTTAACCACTTTTAATAGCTGTCACATTCTTTAAGGGGTAATTTCCACATAACTCTTACTATGGATGTTACTTGTAGGTCTGACAAAGTTTCCTTCTGTATTGTCTTTTCCTGGATCTCTATCCCTCTAGGGAAGTTTATTCCAGGAAGCTTTGTGAGACTTTGTCTCTCTCTACTAGATTCTTTTTTTTTTTTTTTTTTAAGTTTATTCATGTATTTTTGGGAGAGAGAGAGAGAGAACAGAGTCCTGGCAGAAGAGAGAGGGAGGGAGAATCCCAAGCAGGCTCTGCAATGTCATCACAGAGCCCAATGTAGGGCTTGAACCTGCAAACCATGAGATCATGACCTGGGCAGAGAACAAGAGTCAGATGTTTAACCAACTGAGCCACCAGGTGCCCCTCTGCTAGATTCTTTAAGAGCCCAGCACACTGGGCTCAAACAGTGAGTAAAATATCAGCCCCATTCTAAAACACATTTCAAGAACAGTTAGAAGCAGATTTATCTCCTTTATCCTTTTATCTTCCTCTATCCTAGCCTATGTGAACTCATTTCTCCATTCCTGTCTCTCTAGTCTCCCACTGAAATTTCAGCTTCCTCTTAAGGAAGGAGGAATTCTCCCTCTAGCTTAATTCTTTGTTCTTATCCTGCTGCTCCTCTTCTGACACTAAGACTGAAGGATGTATTTCAAACTACTCTGGTTTCTTGATTTCCTGAATGAAATGAATTCCTAGAACTAGAAATTTCCAGGCCCATGACGCTTTGTTGCATCAGTCATTTTATTCAGTTCTGTACCTCAACACAAGAAGATGACCTATCTCTTTCTGAGAGAAGCTGCTGTTCCCTTTTATTCATTCATAGAGTTAAGGACACAGAGTACCCCTCCCCATGTAAATTAACACTTTGCATCTCCAAAATCTAAGACTTGTGTCTCCGCATAACTGGAGAGACTCTTGAGTCTGCAAACAAATGGCTTGAATGCTAAGAATCGGCCCACCAAACTGAGGCTGGAATCGGGTTTTACAGGTTTAATGCTTAATATAATTTTCTGGGCCACCTTTTAAGAAAAAGAACACAAAATTTTGAATACAAAACTAGGTAAGAAAAATAGGTAGCTATATAGAATAAGGAAGAAAAATAGTAAATTACAAACTTTAAGATCTATAAACATCAGCAAATTCAAAGAGATAATGATATATTATATTAATTGTTTAAAACACCTTGGTAATAATTTTCTCTTGCATTTTTCTATGCATTCTCTTTGATCACCTCTTCACACAAGGATTTTTTTATAGAGAATATAGGAATATAGAAAGGTAATTCAGCCTTTTCTTTAGGTTGACCGATTTTTTACTATTATTAATAGTCAGGGCCCATCAAATTTTTTCTTCACACACATAGATATATTTACTATTCATCATACAGCTATGGAGTTGTGGGCCACAAAGATGAATCTTGTTACAGTATTTTCTACCAGAACTCCAATGTATCTCCAAATCAGTTACCTTAAGCCAGATTCCAAAACAGCCTGGAGCCATTTGTTAAAAGAAACATTTCTTTAAGCAACTGTAATGAAAATATCTTAATTCTTGGGGTACCTGGGTGGCTCAGCTGGTACAGCATCTGACTTCAGTTCAGGTTGATCTCACGATTCGTGGCCTTGAGCCCTGTGTCGGGCTCTGGGCTGACAGCTCAGAGCCTGGAGCCTTCTTCAGATTCTGTGTCTCCCTCTCTCTCTGCCCCTCCCCCCACTCACACTCTGTCTCTCTCTCTCTCTCAAAAATAAACATTAAAAAAAAAAGAAGAAAATATCTTAATTCTCACATTCCCTGATAACATAACCATGTGAGCATATTGTAAGGACCCATGCAAATGGAGGGCCCTAAAGCAAATACTTAATTAGCTTCAGGATAAATCTGCCTCTATCCTTTGTAATTTCCTTCCTGGGTCCTAAATACAGTTGAAAGCAGGAGAAAATGGCACAGAATCTAGGGCAGCACATTTTTTCTCTCTACCCAAGTCTGGCACAAATGCCTTGAAGCTGGAAGCTTACACAATAGAATTCTTGTAGTTCAGAGAAAATTTAGTTACTGTTTAAAGCTCTAGCTTACCTAATTTTTTAATAACATGGTTAAATAGAAAATATTTCTTTGGCCTCTGTTATCCAAAAGTTGTTCAAAAGTTCTTAATCGAAACTCTCAGGCCACACCAGTTTAGGAAAATCTGTACCTGCATATTTCAAGGTTAATCCAAAGTAGCCCAGAACTTGAGGGTGCTCCCTTAAGGCTTGGCCACTATCAAAAATGCCTTTGGTAATGGATAAAACGACCAAAGTTCAGTGATCGGTCAAGGTGGGAGAAAAATCCTCACCAAGATTCTCATTTTTGGTATTATTTTGATCCTCAAATTCCACTAAATTCTGTTTCTCGAGCTCCTTGGTTATCAGAAACGTTGTGGTGGAGGAAAGGCGTGAATAGTTCCTTCTCTGCTTTCCAGCTTCTCTCAGCCTCGGTGGCTTCCTAACAGAAGAGACTGAAATGTGGGCTTGCAGGCAGATAATTCATTTCTAGGAAGTGATTCCAGGGGATGGTGGTAAAGGATGGGAACTGAAACCATGGCAGAAAAAAAAGCTGCTACTGCAGTCCATTTTTGAGACGTCTATGACTAAGCAAATGGGAGTTGATGTCAATGCGACGTTTTGCAGATCCAGGGAGTGCACACCCCGAAACTGTGCACTGGAGAGAAGCTCCTGTCCCCACACTGGTCAAGGAGTGACAATTCCCTTGCACTTCCAGGGTGTACGCACATGAGTGCCAGGAATACATGCAGGCTGCTCAAACTTGAGTGCTAGGGACGTTTCCTTAGGCATCCAGAGCTATGGAGTCTGAGAAGCAACTGGGCAGGGAGTGAGAGATAAATCTAGCTGAGACGAACTGCTATTAGGGTGCACGTACAGAAAACAGGCTGTTATGTCACGTGTACAGTGAAAGGTAGACCAGAAGGACATGACGCTACCGCAAGAAGCAGCCAATCCACCATCAGATTTCTGAACCCAAAGGAAGATAAAGTGGCAAATGGCCAGGGCAGGGGGGGGGGGGGGCGGAGAGAACACCACCTTATTAATATTAAAGGTGATATTGGAAAATATGGCTTAGGCGCATGGCAGCAATGTTCTTTCTTATGTTGAACCTCAGATTTGGACAGACTTAATTAATCACAGGCGAGGCTAGGCCACTACTGAACTTCCACTGGGCCCTGCCCGTACAAAACAGTCAACGTGGAGGAATGGAGGGGGTATGTGCTTCCAGTAGGCCACTGGCTCCGAAAAAGGAAGAGTGAGAGGTAGTAGCTGACGGAGCTGTGCAAGGTCAATCCTTTGTCCCCAACTCCCTTGGGGAAGAGGGAGTTAAATGGTGGAGAGAGGAAGAAGGGTTCTGCCAGACACACTTTCTTTAGGAGTGGGGAAGAAATATTATCCTTATTCAGGACTTCCTCTACCATTTGATCAAGGCCAAAAGGAAGACAAGATTCACATAAGTGTTAGAAAAGAAGCAAAGGAGGCCCTACCTATACCCCTGGACTATGAAGAAGAGTCACCGACACAGCTCAGTTTAGGTCACCCCTTGGAACTGTGCTGTGGTTTAGGGCCAAAGTCTCAGAGTGGTAAGGGGCAGTCATGAGCATGGCCTTGTCTTCTTGGTGACCTCAAGAATGAGGGTGATGTGTGGAAAGACATAATGTGCTATTTAGACTCTCAGGTTCTTCCTATCCCTTTCTCTATCACCGATTTTAAAATAAGATACAAACATTTGGTAATCAATGAGTAGTCAAAATTTCTGAATTAAGGAAATAAACTCAGAAAGAGGGGAGGAAAGTCACAATCATTTCCTGGTCTAATATGCTTCAAGAATAATATTAAGTGTTTCACGAGTTTCTCCTTTAACCCTTACAATTAAACTGTATACTATCAATTTTACAAACGCAGGAACTTACACTGGAAGATATTTTAAAGTTTAATAAGAGATAAAACAATGAATTGAAATTAATATTGACTCTAAAACCTATATTTCCAAAACTTTATTATATCTTACATAGGGATTTTAAACAGGTATTAGTATGACTTTTTCCCTCCAAAGAAGAAGAAGAAGAAGAAGTCATCCCAGCTGGATTCATTACAAAGGAAAGCATCTTCTTCCTTTCTCCATCCTCAAATTGCAATATCAACTAAGCCTTTAACAAAGCTGAGACTCCCATTGCATGGGGTTGTTTCCATATGCAGGAGTCTGGGCTTAACACACTATATAATTATTTTCAGGTTCTAAAAATAATGCCACTCACTCATGCCAGTGAAGCACGTAAGGGAAGTTTTTGGTCTTTAGAATGAGCAAGGGGCCTGAGCACAGAAATGACATCTCCAAAATTCTTAATATTTTTAGACAACCAAAATCCTAGTTTATACAGCTCATTTCTAGCTGTCAAGCTTTCACACTGCCATTAACAAGAGGCAATGAATGCAAGATACTTTACTGAAAATGCTTTTATGTGTTAAGAATCACTTAAGAATTAATGTCATTGTATGACCTTGTGCTTTTCACGCCATAGAAAGAAAATAAATTGAATTCTAATGATAACCATAGCTACCTCTAGCTACATGATAAACTTGTTTGCCCTTGTGTAGGAAGTTTTCCAATTCAATTTTACTGAATTGTTTAAGGAAGAACAAGAACTTTTGTGTGTGTGAGCAAATTGTAAAGTTTAAGCAGACTAACTTATTTTTGTAAGACAAAAAAAGAGAAGAAGAAATTATTGCTACTAACCTCTGTTCTCAGAAGGAACCCAAGGAGACGAAACACTATGGCAAAGGCCTGAGTGGGAAGGGGACACTCTCAAAAAAAAGCCTGGGAAAAAAGCCAGAAAGAAAAGTCAGGCACTGTTCTAAAAGCATGGTAGGAAGGCATATTTATCTCACTGAAAAACAGAGAAAAGCAATAGTTCATCCAGCACCCTTTCCTTATTTTTTATTTTTCTGACCTGGAAACACGGAATCACACAAGTATCAAAAAATTCCTCCTTCTCTTCCAGTCCTCCCCTGACCTGCCTAAGCAGAAACCACGTCCCCATCCCCCTGTGGAAGTTACCTCTACAACCATCACAGACCATCCGAGACTCTCAAGGCTGTGGGCAGGCTTCTGTTTGGTGGTCCCACCCTACAATATATCCAGCATTGAAACACAGCCACATCCTGAAAACCTGGCATGATTTAATAATAGCTACCTTTCTGGGGCACCTACATATTGACAGGCACACTCAGAAGACTTTATGCCTATTTAATTGTCACAATGATCTTAAAAGTGTTATGATGACCCATATTCCCCCTACAGGGAAAAGTGATGAAATGAGTTGTCTAGGGTCACGAAACTAGTACATAATAGAATCAGGAGTTAAACCCAGGGCAAAACACATGAACTTATCCCTAAACAGTAGTAACATAAAAGTGTGTTCTCTAAGTATTGAGTAAAGATGTACTGATTTGGGTTTTGCAGTTGTGTTTTTGTATTTTGAAACTAGTGTATTTTGTTTCAAGTATCATAAAAGAAAAAAAAAAAAAGCACGTGATGCCGTTGTTGTTCTGTTTCCATAATGACCAATAAGTGAAAAACCACTACTTCCCTCATCTCATGCCCTTATTCTAATTTACTTCCGGGTCTCGGTCTCCCTTTCTAGACTGGCAGAAGTTAAGTTGTAAAATGCCTTACACAAAGAGGCACTCTAACGAGCATCAAACAGAGTCCCACTGAAGGGTAGCAATAGAAAGGAGAAGACCTGCAGTCATTTGCTAAGGACAATGGCCCAGTTTATCTGAGATAACCTGGGGGCCCGTTTTTGTAGGAGACAAGTGCGCTAGGGAAATGGTCAGTTAGCTCATCCTGCAGTAATAAGGAGTGGGGTTGCAGAGGCAATGGTGGGGACCTCATGCTCCAATATCAGACTTGCAAATTCAAAGAGGGTTGTATTGAATAGTTTCTAGAGAACTTAAAAAAAGGAAACAGATAATCCCAAAGGAGTTGACCAACAGGGAGATGATTATAGGGGGGGTCATGTATCCTTAATGTTTTATTGTCATGTGCCTTCAAATTTATATTGTGTGTAAAATACTGAGATTATACTCCATAATTATATCAATTATAAGTATTTCATTAAGCCCATAAAATATTATATATTAATTATAGTAGGTCGCTGTCTTTTCATTTATTGGAAACCATGTCTTATGTCTTTTGAATTCAAAAGACAATGTTAGAAATAATTTGGTTGCTTTGTTAAGGTAGCCATAGAAGTTTCATAATTAAAGTAATTCAAGAGGTACTTACTAAGCTTCAATTATGTGCTTATCATTGGCCCAAAAGTAGGAAAACAAACATTTCAATGAGAGAAAATATATATGCGTGGCACTGGGTAAAATAATATTAAACAACATATTATTACTGCTTATATGAATGATATAGAAAATAAAAGCCATTGAGGATAGAAAATCAATGTAGACTGAAATTATCAAGAAAGATCTCCTGAGGCAGAGCAACACTTGGGAGTTTTTAAGCACGTGAGGTTTTGTTTGTTTTTTTCCCCCAATTAAATTGTATTAAAATTATTCAACCAAATGTCTAAAAATTAAGGTGGCTTCTATTTTTTGTTTTAAGTCCAGTGTAGTTGACATTTAGTGTTATATAGTTTCAGGTGGATAATAGAGTGATTTAAGAATTCTATACATTACTCAATGCTCATCATGATAAGTGTAAGCTTAATCCCCATCACCTATTTCACCCTCCCTCCCACCCCCACCTCCCTTCTGGCAACCTCTGTTTGTCCTCATAGTTAAGAGTCTGGTTTTTTTTGGTTTGTTTCTTTTCTTTGCTCATTTGATTTGTTTCATGAATTCCACATATGAGTGAAATCATATGGTATTTGTCTCTGACTGACTGACTTCACTGAGCATTATACTCTCTAGATCCATCTAAACACGTGAGTTTTAAAGCCAAAAAGACCTGGGATCAAATCAATTCCTACCACTTGTCTTTGTGACTTTGGACACGGTTCCGTATCTCATGTCTCAATTTTCTCACCCACAAAACAGAAATAATAGTCCCTCGTTGAGTTATGGTGAAGACTCAAATAAGACAGTTATTGCCAAGTGCTCATTACAGAGTCAGGCTCATCTAAGTCACTTACTAATGACGTTGAGGTAAGAGTAGAAGTAGTTGTTGTTGTAGTCGTAGCCTTAGTAGTAGGAGTAGTAGTGAGAGGAGTTACAGCGGTCTTAGTAGCACTGACAGTAGTCATAGGAGTAATTTCCCGAGCTGCCGTGTGGCTATCAGCAAGAGAAGAGAGTTAGTTGTCCAACAGTAGCAACAGGATAGATAGACTGAGAATTAGGAAATGATGATGGGTATTTCTTTCTAGATCAGAGAGATTACCTGGTAAAAGTGTGAAATCGATTGGAGAGTAGTTAGAAATAAAACTGTACAAGGAAATTAAGGGTGGATTGTAACTTGTTAAGACCAGTTATTTTTTTCTTTGTTGGGGGTAAGAATGGGTGGGGGAATCACCAATTTCCCCCAGTAATTTTCAGTCATCACTGTGATGCATATACCTGACTGAAGGATATGAAGAGTGAGCTATTATCTTCAATTGGAGGAAAAGAATACAGAGTACACTTTTGTGCTCTACCATTTAGTGGTCAAAGGAATAAGAAATAACCCAGAGGAATTTAGGCTAAGAATGCAGAGACACTGTCAACCATCTGGAAGAGTGTTGGTGGATATTTCCTATCATTTGTGTGATATCTCCAAATCTCTTTTGGGTCATAAAGGTTTCTAAGGAGGAAAATAATCTGTGAGGAAGTAAGACTTACAGGGAGCTGGAAGTCTCTAGTCCAGTTAACACATAACTTTATGCAAAATAACGTTCACACTGACAAGCAGCTTCAAAAGCAGCTGGCAGTGATTGCCATGTTACCAAAAGTAAGCTTTATGCCTGTCTTCACTTATTTCTGCTTTGGGGTTGGTATTTTGTGCCATTTGTGCCTCAAGGAGGAGCGAGGCAGTCCAGGCTGGGCTGGGCTATTTGGTCCTCTGGGAACAGAAGAAGGGAACAGATCACTGCCCAGGGGAGCCATGCTCATTCGGAGACAAAGGTGACAGGTGTTTGCTGTGTAAAAAGTCTAGTGGCTATGGAAAAACTCAGCTGTGGTGGATTTGTAATACATAAAAGCTGTTAGGGAGGGAAGAGAGAAAAGACAGAGCAACTGAGAAGAGAAGACACAAACAGGGTGACTGGTCATCTTCATTTACCTGGGACAGATGCATTCAAGATGCTCACTCTAAGCACATGCTAAGATACATTTTTTGCACTGTGTTAATTAGTATGTGTTCACGAGTTGTGGGGAATGCTGGGAGGTGAATTCTCCTTTTGTGATACTCTTTCTCCCTTAATGCTTGGTTGAGCTTTGGGTGTGTTAGATTTAAAGTTAGGAGCCGGGTAGAGCTTGGGGTCTTCTGGGAACAAATCATGTATTCCCCAGTAACCACAGACACTCACCAATGAGAAATAGAAACTCAAACAATGAGAATGTAAATCAGGTCACTGAAAACCATTTATTTGGTTTCCTTGGCATGAATATCTTGGCCACTTTTACTGATTAAAGTGGACTTATCTACAACATACATGCATGCTGCTCTCCTGAGCAGATAGTGTTATCCAGCAGGATTTCAAATTAAAGAGAAATTTATGTTTCAAGGATGTAGCATCAGATCTTTATGGGATTAAGTTTCCAGAGGCAGAAGGTCCCTAGAGGCTTGTTGCCAAGAGCAGAAACCTGATTCAGAAGTCAGAAGCCTCATGATGAGCCATGTTTTTTATTTGTAGACTAGAGGAATGTAATGGGAAGTGAAGAGGCCTTTGTGGGGACAGCTTTAATGCTGCCAAACAGGGGCCGAGTTGGAGGATAATTGGAAAGCAATAAATGTCTTTGGGAGTCCAGCCGAAAAGAACAACATATCTAAGTGAACCATGAACATGGAAGGTACTGTTGGCATATGTTAGGGATTTCCCTGCCTCCCTAGCTTTCATCATCTTTTTCTCCCAGAATCCTCCTTCATCATCTTCTTCTTGCTTCAGAAATTTGGATAATCAGGTGCAAAAGTGTATGTTCTATCAGGGTCGATTCCTTATAAATATCTGCAGTTGAGTTGAAAGGTTACCTGTTGTCCAAAGGGTCTTGTAACTTTTTGACCAGGTAACTGCTTTGCTAAAGGGGAGTCTCTGAAAAAAGAACAGAAGAATCTTACTTTTTCTGAGTAAACTAAGACATCATGGAGAAAAGTAAAAAAAGAAAAGAAAACTTTATATGCATACTATATATATATATATATACATATATATATATGCATTTTTATAATTATATGTATAGGAGTGACAGTATTCATTCAGAGCAGAGGCATACATTTGAGTGACATCCTAAATCACAGTTAGATATGACAATAACTAGGATTAATTAAGCATCACCAGTCAGAAAACACAGGAACTAAAAATTTTTTTTAAAAATAAGATCATGCGTATCTTCTAGTTAATAAATTTCAGTGTAATGCGTTATTTATTCCAATAGGCATCCAAGCATTTTCTTTGTTAAAATTCAAAGGAGTCAGCATTTAGAAATAATGTTTCCACAATGCAATGGCTCTTGACTGTGTGTAAATGATATGTGGTTGCTCCAAAAGACTCTCATACCAGGTGCAAATGACAGACACAACAGTCATGATGACAGAGAGTTCTTGTAAATAGCAACAGGAGGGTTAATTTATTAAGGGTTTCAGCATCCACAGCTGTTTCTCTTCAACTGACGTGTCTGAGCTACTTTGTTAACAGACCTTATAATACCCTCTCTGATTATGTTACTTTGTTTCTTTGCTGCATTTTTGAATATCAGGTTGATAAAGCCCTGAAAAAGGACTTTGAAAGATTCTGATCAAACCCAGAAAGATTTTAAATTCAACAGCACTTGCTAGGTGCTGTGCTTTTCACTTTTGGTTGCTTTCATCTGAATGACTATGCCCGATGAACATAAAAGTCTCGCAAGTGTTATTTTTTACTGTGGAGGGAATGAAATTATATTTGAGACTTGCAAAGAATATGCACAGTCTTTGTTCAGGGATTTGAATCAAGTCACTTTCATCAGACCAATTGTATTTATGACAGAGATTATTCGAGATTGTTCATGTTTCAATATTTGATATGATGCATGCTGATGCCTTCTCTAGGAGGGCTTTTGTATGGCCATAGAAACCTTGATCAACACTAACAATGGCTGACTCTGGGTGGTAGGGTTTGCTGATTCACCGCAGGAGCTGGTGGAGGCTCTTCACAAACACATTTCAATCAATGAAAATACTAAAAAAGCTTCTTAAATTTAGGCTATTCTAGGATTAATTTCAGTAATCTGATTTCCAATGAAAGTTAAAATTTGAACATTAAGAAAATATCTGTTCAGTGGTGCCTGTGGGATGGCTAATTTGTTGAGACATGTGGGGAATATCTATTTTTGATTATATAATTTTAATTGCTGGAATCATGCCCATCAAAACTAGGCTTAAGTGGATACTAAGCATCATATCAAAGTATACATTTAAAATTTTTAAGGGTTATAAGGAAATGTTGGACTTCAGCCTTAACCTAAGCTCAAAAAGAGGTAATTTCTGATAATTTGGCTTTAAGAAAGCATTTGACACACTATAGACATTTCCTAATACTTATGTCCTTTAAGGCTTCTGTAAATGTCTTTGTGAACAGCATGGTCCAAATCCACAGTAAGATGTTTTACTGGCATCACGGACTCAACCTTTCAAAAGCAGGACTCATCATCTTCCTCTGAGTTCCCTAGCCTGGTAAAAGCTGCCCCAAGTCACAAACCTGGATGTTATCTCCAATCCCACTCTCCAGTTCCTCCCCCACTGACAACCCCCCATCAGGTGCTGTCAATTCTAACTCATAAATATCTTTTCAGTCCACCCACTTCTTTAAACACCAATGCCCCTACACTAGGTCACCATCATGGGCCCTTGGATGATGGCCACAACCACTTGATGGATTTATTTGCTCCCTGCATTTATTTTATCTCTTCTCTTTTCCATACAGAAACCAAAGAAACTTTTATAAAACTCAATATGCCATTCTTCTGGTTAAATCCCTTCAATGAGTTCCCATTTTTCTAAACTCATAAAACAAAAGAGCTCCAGCACACCCTTCTACCTTGCCTCTTCTCACAGGCACTATGAATGTGAATTTTGGCCTGCATCTATACAGAAATAATCTCTTCCTTTAGCACGATTTCCACTTGTCTTTCAGTGGAAGGTATCGACTGGATTATTTTTCTAGGAATATATTTGCAACTCTTCCTCCAGTCCCAATTGTAGAGCATGTGTCCTTCCGTTATTGTATTTATAGCTCTCTGTGCTATTGTTCCCAAGACAGTCTCTGTAGTAATTACCTGTTTATCTGTCTTTGGATACAATCTCTCTCTGAGAAACACTATCTCCTTCCCTTCATAGCTCCAGGACCTAGACATATCCTGTTCATGCTTTAATCAATATTTGTGGAATGAATTAATGGCATGAAAATTGAGTTGAAGCCATTTATAGTGTCTAATCATCTAAATAATTTTTTAAGGTCACTGTTAATGCATGACAGAGGAGAGTAACATAGATTCTTCGTACAAAGGACTGAGGAATGAATGATGTCTACCTCTAAAGGTATATATGCTAGGGGCACTTGTACCCCAATGTTTATAGCAGCACTCTCAACAATAGCCAAATTGTGGAAAAAGCCTAAATGTCCATCAACTGATGAATGGATAAAGAAATTGTGGTTTATATACACAATGGAGTACTACGTGGCAATGAGAAAGAATGAAATATGGCCCTTTGTAACAACGTGGATGGAACTGGAGAGTGTGATGCTAAGTGAAATAAACCATACAGAGAAAGACAGATACCATATGTGTTCACTCTTATGTGGATCCTGAGAAACTTAACAGAAACCCATGGGGGAAGGGAAGGAAAAAGAAAAAAGAAAAAAAAGAGGTTAGAGTGGGAGAGAGAGCCAAAGCATAAGAGACTCTTAAAAACTGAGAACAAACTGAGGGTTGATGGCGGGTGGGAGGGAGGGGAGGGTAGGTGATAGGCATTGAAGATGGCATCTTTTGGGATGAGCACTGGGTGTTGTATGGAAACTAATTTGACTATAAATTTCATATAATAAATAAAAATAAAGGTATATATGCTAAAGTGAAATCTAATTGCTAGGCATTCCAAAATTTTGTACATGATGACAGAGGCATCTATGAAAATGGAATTAAAAATGTCTAACTAACAGCATGAAACCAAGAAGGAGGTCCAGAAGAACAATATACAGTTATTAGAACATAATACAATCAGAGCAACCTGAGCTCATGTCTGGGGCTCTGTAACTTACTAGGCATATGACCTTAAGCAAATTATTTAATCTCTCTATTAACAAGGATATTACAGTCCCTGCCTTGTGGATTATGGGTAGCATTAACATCCATAGTATGTATATAGTATTCCCAATGCCTGTCACATGCTTCCCAATACATGGTATTTATATTGTAGCTCTCCGATTTTTAGCTCTAGAACTAACACATAATGGTACCCATTAAATCTTTGGATAAATAGTAAGTAAAGATGACAGAGACAAAGTGTCGATTTGCAAAGAACCCTAAAATTGGTATAACATGACAAGATGGGGAGGAAATGAATTAACAATGTCCTTTTCAGATAAGGATGATCCTCTAGTCTGGCCATTGTGTTTTGACAAATGAGAGGGAAGCATTTTATCAGATATCCACAGAAAAAATTTCCAAAGAAAACTACAAGCATTCTTGCCATTTATACCAATGAGAATATTTAACATTCTTATTTTAAATGTTCTCCATTAATTTTCCAACAACCTTTATAATTCAAAACGTTTGAAACCGTAGGAACTTTCCAATCCATGTACTGCCCTAATAATTCAGGAGTTGAAGAGTGAGAATAAACCTATTGGAAAGGCTAACCATATAATACAGAAACCTGTTATGAAAGAAATATATTCCTTCCTTAAAATGCATTAATTAAACACTTTTTGTCCTTCCATTTGGTGCCAGGCATTAAGAACACAAAATGCATCAGCATTAAGAACACAAAAATGAATACTGAACATTCTTGTTTGCAGGAGCTAATAGTCAGGTGACAGAGATGGACAGAAAAACTGAGAAACAATACAGTGTGATAAACCAAGTGATAGAGTAATACACAGCTAGAGTCGTGAGAGCTGTAAGAAAGGAGACTTCTCTTAGGGAATTTCTACTGAGGGAGTCGTAATGCTGTCCAGGGTTGGGGGGAGGCATGAGAGAGGCATTCTGGGCACAGGGGAGGTGAAAATAGTATGCATGTGTTTGTGCTACAAGTTGTATGATGATGGAGTGGCAAGAGATGAGACTGGAAAGAAGGTGAACCAAATCCTGGAACCCCTTAAATGGCGTGCCAGGACTCTTGGACTTTATCCTGAAAACAATAGGGAACAGTGAAATGTTTTATGCAAGGGAGGCTGCCAAGGACATCCACTCATTTTAGATAGGGCATGTATTTTCTATGCAAATGTAGAAGAGATTGGAAACTTCCTTCTCTCTGTTCCAATGGAAATTTATACATACCTGTTATTTTATTGAAATGTTTTGTGAATCTATTTGCTTATCTTACTTTCCTCAGACCAGTGGTTCTCGTACCTGTGTGTAGAACAGGATCACTCGGAGTTGTTAAAACACAAGTTGTTGGCTGATATTGGGGGTCTGGTTTTGCACTTCTAACAACTTCTGGGCTGAAGCCAGCAGGTTGAAGCCAAAGCCTATGGTTGGCTGTACTGTGAACACCACTGTTTCAGAGTAAGATTTGGGCTTACTTATTATTTGCCTTTGTTTCCCAAGCATCTAGTCCAATGTCTATTACTGAAGAGGTACTCGTTAGCTATTTTCAAATAGAAGAATGAAAGAATGGAAACATTCCAAGGACAGGGGAAATAAATATATTAAGCAGAATGATTTTGTTTCTCCTCTTCATCAGAAATTACTCAAAATTATAAAGGTGCATGCATTAGTATAAATTGTAGAAGAAAAAACAGGAACAATAATAATGGTAGAAACGAGAGCTAAGTTAGGAATCTTAAGACTTCCATTTGCTTTCCAGTGCTTACATGAGTGGAGTGGCCTTGAGCAAACCATTTTACTTTCCACAGTACTATATCTGTGCCTTAGTTGGATGATTAAGTGGCCATTAGCAATACTTCATTGAATAGGCCCTTTGGAAAAAAAAAATCTCAGAAAGAATTTATTCATATAAAGCCTATTGAATTTAACTTTAATATAATGAATACTACAAATTGAATAAAAGTTCCAAATGTACTACGGCAAGTGTTCTCTTATATGATGTCTATAAATTCCTTTCTACTTGATAAATCGTCTTACAAAGAAACTCTGCATTCATTGTAGCACTATGCTGTGCTTTATATATAAATGCTTCAGTTACAGACTAATACTTCACATGGATGGGTTTGTTTTGATTCATAGGGTGAAGGACCCATGCTTGGAGTTTTTTTTCTCCAGGGTGGGTCATGTTTTTGTCAAGAAATCTTCACTTTCTCACCGTATACAGAGTGACTAAATTTTCAGGATGGCAGAAATGCTTCTTTGCTATTACATAATTGGAATTTTTGACTTGATTAAGGATGAAATCTGCTTGTTCCATAGTATATCCCGACTAACTAGAATCAGTAAACAGAAATTCAGTGCAAACTCTCAGCTAAAATACCTGTAATGAAAATTCAAATTTCCTATCAGTCATTGGTGTGAATTTTCCCACCATGTGACAGAGTTCAGAAACTATCACATTCCTGAAATTTATTTTTTTTTAATTTTTTTTTCAACGTTTATTTATTTTTGGGACAGAGAGAGACAGAGCATGAACGGGGGAGGGGCAGAGAGAGAGGGAGACACAGAATCGGAAACAGGCTCCAGGCTCTGAGCCATCAGCCTAGAGCCCGACGCGGGGCTCAAACTCACGGACCGCAAGATCGTGACCTGGCTGAAGTCGGACGCTTAACCGACTGTGCCACCCAGGCGCCCCTCACATTCCTGAAATTTAATCTGGCTCAGGATCTAGCCACCTGGATAATGGAAAGTCCAACTCAGTCTGTTTCCATAAGACAATGTCTTCTTCTCTTGGAATCATTAAAGAACATGAGGGCTTGTACAATCCAGAAGAGGGAAGAGTTTTCATATTTTAGTCCACAATGATCACCACTGAGATTCTTTTCCAACCCACTGAAAAGCAGTTGAAAGCCATCTCCTCCCTTGATGGCATTCTTTCCTTGGGTACCATTAACCTCATCCACTGACCCCAAGCGTCTATGGAGCTATCCACAACCTGTCCCCACCCTGGGGTCCCAGCACCTCCTGTACTTCCCCACAAAACTGACCCAGGCCCCTGCCACATCTGTCAAGTCTTGGGAAATGCAGTCTACCTCTGAAGATTATATTATTCCCTTCTCTGCCACCTGAACAACCAACCTCTATCCTGCTCTCTTTCTAATAACTCCCAGTTGATTATTTGATGGGCTTAACCCTGGAACAGAGGGAACCTCATCAGCTGGTTCACAATTTGTCTTTCTTAATCAAGACTCAGTTTCTCATCTATAATGAGCCAACTTCAACCTGGATCAGTGCTATGATCTCCTAAGATCTCTTCTTGCCCTAATCTCTGTTTATTCTATTGTCCCTTTTGTCTTTGCTTTAGGCAATCCAAAAATATAAAACTGATCAATTTGGAACAGGAGTCGGCATACTATGACCAGGTGCACAGGCCAAACCTGGCCTACCTCTTCTTTTTAATTAGAAAAAAAAAAATTTTTTTACCATCCTTAAGCTAGGAATAGTTTTTACACTTTTTCAATGGTTGAAAAAAATTAGGAATAACATTTTTTGAGATGTAAGAATTATATGAAATTCAAATTTCAGTGTTCGTAAATAGAGTTTTATTGGAATACAGCCATGTCCATTCATTTATGTATTGTCTATGGCTGTTTTCACACTACAGAGGCAGAGTAATTAGTAGAGACCATATGGCCTTCAAAACCTCATATTTACCAACTGGCCCTCTACTGAAAAAGTTTCCCAACTCGTCTTAGGGCACTGTTTGAAACTTCAGTGAACCAGTCAGTAAATGAAGTCTGAATTCATGATCTTTCCTATGACAGTACCCCCACCCCCTCCTTCCCTCTGTCTCTCACAGTGTCAACATCCAGTTCTACAGGCTGATACTCCTTACCATTCCCCAAAACTATCCTATTTTTTCCATTGCTGTAACTTTTTCTTTTTCCTCCATTTGCCTGACCAATTTCCATTTATCCCCAAGACTCAGCATAAATGTCACATTTCACCACGTTAGAAACTTCCTACTCTCTGATTTCACCCCTTGGCTCATTGTATTGAAATAATTGTTTGCGTACAGCTGGCAAACATTTACTCGGTTACCTAAAGTCCATTCCTTCTTCTTATGACTTTAAGATAAGAGTTTTGGTTTGTCTAGTCTTCACTGCCTTGCCTCCTGTACTAATTCCACCACCTGTAAGCTCTAGAACCAGAGCACCTACTTTAGGCTAAGCCAATGGGTGCCTCTCATCCCCTTAGCCACAATGATTGCTTCATGGATGAATATGCTCAAGCAAGGCAATCAGAGTCAATAATATTCAATTCTAGGACTTTTGTCCTTCTATGAGGTTATTTGATTTCTCTCAACCTCTCGCCTGTAGGACAAAGTAAAGGTAAACATAAGCCCAAGATTGCTGAGGGCTGAGTGTAGGGGGACATGTAGTGACGTTATTTGGGCCCCAGTCAAGCCATGCCTGAAACCACATAGCCACTGGAACATCTCAATGACCTCAGTTAAGGTCTCAGTGTCACCTCTTTTTGCTTCAACCAGTTTGGATCAGGTATTCCATCACTTGAACTCAAGGAGTCCTAACTGACATACTGTCTGCTTTTCCCTGTAAGACTTGTCTTTGTAACCCTGGCATTTGTGTCTCTTCCTGGCATATAGGATACACTCAATAGATGCTTTTGAAATCAATTAATTTTAATTTTCTTATGTTATTAACTGGCTTAGCAGTCAGATATAAAGGTCCCATCACCTCAAGTTACTTTCCCTCACTGCCTTCACTTCACCATGTATTTGCTTTCAGTGGTTTCGTGTGGTCTTAGTGAGCTGACCAGCTCCTAAATGCTCCCTTTGCTTGAATTTGATCTGTGGCAAATTTAATCTTATTGACATAGGCTCTAGATGCTTTCTCCTTTAAACATTATTCTTTCATTTCTGGTTTCAATCTATATTCATATCAAAGCTATAAGATACCTGAACTATAAGAAGTGAGAGTGTGAACTTTGGAGTTGGGTAATCCAAGGCTGGAATCCTGAACTACACATCATATCCACAAGACCTTAGAGACCTAGATTCCTCTTGGTAAAGTGAAGAAAACTGTATCTCAGGATGTAACAATGAAGAGAAGATTATGCTACAGACCTTAGCATAATCTCGGGTGTATAGAAAGAACTCCAGTCATAGCTTTATTTGTTTTTAATAAGAAGAGAAAACCTTTCTTCTTTATGTTTTAGATGTAAAAAACTTATGGCATGCATTTAAATTTTTGTAAGGAATTGGGTTTCTTGTTTATTTTGAGAGGTGGATTTTTTAATTATTAAGAATGATTTGAAAAGAAAAGTCTGATCCATTTCAGCTTCATAGTATCTATTCACTCTAGGTCATTTTGACATTGAGGCTGATTAATGTGCTTATGCATGTAAATTAATATTTCAGGTTCTTGTTTGAAATTTTAGGCTCTCAGATTCAAAATAAGTTTATAAAAATATAAGTAATATCGTAAATCTAACTCTCAATTATAGAGATCTATGCATTGGTGCCTTATGAAAATACCTAGAAAAATCCATTGTGTTGTATACATTTAATCACATTTATTCCTCTCTTTCTCTCCTGTCATCCCCTTCTTCCCTCTTCCTTCCTTTCTACAAAAGGTACAGTAAATATTAGTTAAATTGTTTAGAAATGTAATACACTTGAAGTAATATTACTAAAACTTATACAGTCTGCAGGACAGATTCCAGCAAAAATTGACTCTTGAAAATACTTCCCTGGTAGTTAGATTACCACTACTGATCTCGCCTACTCCTATATTTATAGAAGACCAAATCATTGATTCGACCCCACCTTTTCCTACTGTCACCATGGCAGAGATGGAGTTGTGGATTTTCTTCTTATGCACACATCCAGCTATATGCAAATGATTAATATACAAATAATTCCAAAGCAAATATAAGATTTCCATAGAAACTCCATTTTAAAAGAGACCTCTTAAACATTTGTCTTTGAGAGTAATAAATCTTTAAACTTACCAAAGCTCTTCACCAGCATGCATTAAAGGCATTTTTGTTTTGTTTTCATATATTACCCTTACAATGTCTAAGACTTGAAATAAAAACTGGATTCCTACCAAGGATTGTAGGAAAGGGGATTGTGTGGGGCACATACAGGTAACAAGACAAAGAAGTATTTGGGGTAAGGATGGCGGGGACTGGATAAGGGGAAAGAATATATTGTTTACCAGAAAGGGATCTCTACCCCATCTCTGAGTTGTTGTTGTTGTTGTTGTTGTTGTTGTTGTTGTTGTTGTTTCTGAGCCAGAAACAAGAAAAAAGAGAAATAGAAAAAAGAGTATATATGGTTTAAGATTCAAGTGATTCATAGCCACCCTCAAGTACAGAAATGCCAAAGCTGTCCAAAGTCAAAGTTAAATGCTATGTTCCATAAGATTAGCTGTGAAGATGATTTAGAAAATTGGGCAAATTACAGAGTTTGTACCCCTCATTTATTCACAGTAAGATTTATATTTCATTCTAAAACCAAATTATATTCCTTCTCACATCAGCTCATTGATGTCTAGACTCTCAAATAAGTGCTGACTTCAAAACCCCAAAGTTTAGCTTTTGATTCTAGAAGAGCTAAACTATCACAGAATGCCTTGAGTATCACACATTCCTAAAATTCCCTGTGATTTGTTTGATTTTGCTTTAGCTCAGTGACTGAATGTTGTTTTCCTACCTGAGATATAAATGAAGTAGAGATGTTTTTTTGTTTGTTTGTTTTTGGG
The DNA here is from genome assembly GCF_028749965.1 of Puma concolor. Taxonomy (NCBI): domain Eukaryota; kingdom Metazoa; phylum Chordata; class Mammalia; order Carnivora; family Felidae; genus Puma; species Puma concolor. The sequence continues at coordinate 36,943,804 of NC_141673.1, read as the reverse complement.
TTTTTTGGGGTTTTTTTGGTGGGAGTAATTATAAATGTTATTTTTTTACATTCAATTGCTTTGATCCCCAGATAATTGTACTGAATGTGTCCAGGCTAGAGAGAATTAGCAAAGATTAAAGGATATAGGGATGATTAAATAGGAAAAATAGACTCTTGAAAGCCTAGAATATTTCCATTTTATCTATTTTTATTTTGGATAAGATTATAGAAATAGGACCCAGAATCACTCAAATGTTAGAGCCAAGATAAAGTTCATGAGATCTGACCTTAAGTCCTTTGGCCTATTAAAAAATCAACCTAAATTCAATTTCATAACAGGTTAGACTGAGCTTGTAAAAAAAAAAAAAAATCCCTGGGAAGCCAAAGGTGAACAGGCTTGAGGAAAGCAAAGGCTCTCCAGGACCTCACCTCACTTCCCTCAAGGTTTCTTATTGTCAGACAAACTTAGGTTTCATTCTTCTGTAAACTTTCCCCAATGCCCTTTCTTCCAAGCAGACCTTTGTGTCTGCTCACCAGAGAGGAGGTTTGTGTTAGAGCACAAAAAGCAAAAGTTACTTACAGATAACCTGCTTTCTGGGCTTTAATGCTCTGAAGGGAAACATTGGAGGAAAGGAGAAGTGGAGAGTGTGTTTTGTATTGAGTGGGGAGAAGGAAGAGAGTAAAGATGGGCAGAGACAGCTAGAGGGAGAGTAGCAGTGGTGTCTGGAAGAAGTGAGTCCCCTATGGGGAAGGGTTTAGGAGCTGACTTAGAGAAGCTGGAGCTTTAGCTCAGGCCAGTCAGCATCAGCAAACCCACCAGTGGTCACACTTAGCTTTGGAGCCACAGAGCTGCCTGCCATCAAAGGTCCAAGTGGGCCTGGATGGTGATGTGTAGCTCATTGATTCTAGTGCCTAGAACAGTACATGTCCATTAGTAAGTTATCAGTGTTTGGTGAATGAATGAATGAATGAATGAATGACATTCAGGGAAGAACATTATGAACTGAAGTGGACCTTTTCATTTTGGAGGCACTATATAAGTTTCTTGAATTTTTGTGGGACTCTAGGAATGACAAGACCTACTCTCCCTCAAAAAAAAAATTAATAGTGACATACTGCATTTCCTATCATCCTGGCAAGACAGAGGTTGAGTAAGATTTAATTTCATTTTTTTCACAGCTACAGGTTGGAAGTGGGACGCCTACCCATGCAAAACTAGATCTGTGGGAGACTAAACTGACCTGGTGTCCAGGAGAAGGTGATAGATGCAAGGGCTCTCTGCAGGAAGAGTCACCAGAGCCCCTTGATCTCCCTGGGAGGGCTGTTCCAGAGTTTTTATTTATATGATGCTTAGGAGTCTTAGGGTGGACCATCTAGTTAGAGAAAGATGTGAGATGGATCTTGAAGCTGCATTTACATAGTATTTCTCAGAAGATTAGGAAGCATCTATCATGCATATAAAAAATATAGAAATGAGGTTGATGGAAATGGGGACAGGAAGCCAAGCTCTCTCACACCACCCTTGGTGCCATCAGTGCCTACATCAAGGAAAGGTACACATACATTCTCAAACACATAGTCACATTCATACACCCACCCATCTATGCATATACAGTAGAGTATAAATACCTTTATCCTGACTAATTTTTATTTTGCTATGTTGATAAAACCCTGATGGTTTGGACTTATTAAGCTTAGGGCAGTGTAAATTGATTTAAGCCTACCTCAAAGATATTTAACCAGGCCTCAGTTGTGGTGGGATGGTGATAAAAATAGAGTCCCTAAAATATACATAAATAACCATTTCTCAAATATTTGGAATGTTTATTCTATTAAATTTATGGAAAAATATCTCTCTGCCATTTACACACATTTTTATTGTTAGGTAGCTCAAGTCATTGTCTTAATGACCACAAATTCTCAACCTCGAATATATAAATGAGTTTTCACTGATTGAATATGTTAAAATTAGTGCACACAATAGTAAACGAAGGACTGAGAATCAGTGGGGCCTTGAGTCAAATATAGTTATCTTCAATTTCTATCATGATGTCAAATTTCTCAAATATTTATTAGAAACATTTTTTTCTGCATATTTCATTCATGTCGCGAAAGTCACACATTAACACACAATGGATACTGACTAATTCTAGAAACCCAGAACCACTGCAAGTATTTTTGTTGGGCTCTTTGGGAGTCTTATTAAAAATTACAATTTCAAAATAAAATAGGGTAGCATCAGAGAGAAAAAGCCAAGTTTACTGTTCCACAATCTCATAAACCTCTTCTGATCTGTGGCTCTCTTTCCTATTAGGTAATAATCATCAGAGGACAATTCAGTGACATACAAGTGTACAAGCAATAAAAAGATAGATACATTTTGTACACTTGGGCTCAAAGGCTGAAGGAAACCCAAAGCTATAATATAAAACATCTTTATAAATATCAGTAACAAAAGTTCAAAAGGAACATGCAATGATGTACACTTAAAATATTAGCCAAATTTAGACATTATCTAGTAGATTATATATATTTTTCTTTTATATGATGTTTATTTTCATAAAAGGAAATCTGGAAATATATAAAAACAGGAAGAAGAAGATAGAAAAGGAGGATGTTTAGAGCCCTGTCAATCTAAACACAGCCAAAGCTAACATTTAGATTAATTTCTTTGCCTTTATATTTAGTATTTTTAATATATACTGTAATTTATGTTACATCTTGTTTTTTAAATTTTCTATTATAATATAAGCATTTTTCATGTTATCTATGCTTTTCGTCCTTTTTAAATGGTTTAATAATATTCTTTTTAGTTGATAGGTCGTAGACTGTTCAGCTAAACTATTCAAGTCTTCAACACCCCATAAGCTTTAAAAAGATAAGTTAGATATATTTCATGCTAAGATTGTATTCTCTCTCTCTCTCTCATTACTGGTATTAAGAATAGGATTTTGTACACTTGTCTGCATTTCTTTTTTTTTTTTTTAAGTTTATTTATTTATTTTGAGAGAGACAGAGACAGTACAAGTGGGGGAGGGGCAGAGAAAGAAGGAAAGAAAGAGAATCCCAAGCAGGCTCCGCACTGCCAGCACACAGCCTGATGGCGGGGCTCAAACCCATGAAGCCATGAGATCATGACCTGAGCCCAAACCAAGAGTTGGACACTTAACCAACTGAGCCACCCAGGTGCCCTGATTGTCTGCATTTCTATTTTTTTATTTGTAAAATGTGAAGGGAAGGATGTGCCTCCTGAGACAGGACCTTAACAAACCTCAGCACATAGCATGAGTTCACTTAAGATTGTAGAGTAAGTAATTGAATGAATTAATGATAACAGGAAATTTCTAGTGGGTTTAATTGTTTGAATTAGGACATTAGGGGAAGAACAGCGTCTCCATACACACTGATTATTTCCATCTTGACTCCATCCCATCTCTAACTCCATCCCGTCACTTGTTTCCATCACTCCATCATCTTTGTACTCATTTCTGCCGTATAGCTTCGCTTGTGTTTTAGGTGTATCCAAGAGGAACGCGGCAGAGCTGCACATGCTCAGAAATGAAGTGAAATGAATGTTGTCCATCCCTTTAAAGGAACCAGGTCATGTTTTTTTCTCTTCCTCCTCCCTGAAATCTAAATTCCATGACTTTCTTAAAATAAATAAATGATAAAAAAAAAAAAAAAAAAAAGTTTAAGGGGCGCCTGGATGGCTCAGTCGGTTAAGCGTCTGACTTCAGCTTGGGTCATGATCTCACAGCTGGTGAGTTTGAGCCCTGCGTTGTGCTCTGTGCTGACAGCTCGGAGCCTGGAGCCTGCTTCGGATTCTGTGTCTCCCTCTCTCTCTTCCCCTCTCCCGCTCACGCGCTCTCTCTGTCTCTGTCTCTCAAAAATAAATAAATGTTAAAAAAAAAAAAAAGTTAAAATAAATTCTATGACTTTCTGGCTGCAGGGAATGTGCACAGCTCTCCATAGGTTGTTCTATGCTCCAAAAACTAAAATATCAAAGGTTCTCCTGATCCAGGTTACATTTCTTTCAGCTAGAGACATGGGACAGATGATCTGAGCAACTATTCTAAGTTCATAACAAATATTTCATCACAGTTGTAGCTTTCCCCCTTTTTACATTGGTAAGTTATAGCTCAGAGTCCCCAGCTTCCTATTATGAGTCAGGTATATCATAATAAGCTCCAGTATGTAAAATGTGCCATTATCTCTACTACTGCTTTATTACTTCTGGAAAATTCATGTGTAGGAATTTGGGCAATCCTTCAAGATGAATTTCCTTATTAGACTGTGGTTATAAAATGCAATCAGTTAGCAGAGTCTGCTGTCATCCAACCATTAAAATGTGATGCCTAAGGCTTTTAGCTTTGCTCATTATCATCTTTTGATTCCTTTGTAAATACAGTTTGCCATTTGAACTGCTTTGCTAATTATTGGGAACCATATCCCATTCCTGCAAACTGGTGAAACATATCATACTTCGCTGAAATGGAAATAAGAGTACATTTGACCTTTCAGAATCAGGATAAAATTGGTCAGAAAGATGACTCAATGGGCCAGTTCCACTGCATAGACTGTACAGACTGACAGATGCTATGCCTTTGCCTTCATATCGACCAAGTTCTAGAATCATAGGATGTTGTAATAATATACATTCAGAATCTCCAATACTGATCTACTAAGTCAGGATTTTTTTCGGGAACACAAAGGTTGAAGAATCATTGGTAAAGGATTATAAGTTTACCGGCTCTAAGACTTAAAAACAAAAACCAGCCTACAGGTTTCTCGTTTTCTGACACAGCTTTTTTATTAACAGTGTTTGAGGATCACAAACTGTCTTTTAGACTCATTTTATCCTCGACTCATTGATGATTTTACCAACCTAGAAGGCAAGTAATTATGCCATTCAACTGATATAAGTATTAATGAAATTTACACACAAACATACCGATATTTTTTAAAAAATCTTCAAATAACCAAGAGAAGGAAAATACCATGCATTTCCTCCTACAACATATTTTCATGCTGTATGTCCTCAGCTGGGACCTCACAGCAGCTGAGAAATGTCTTCAGTCATCTAACGGATTACCTACCACGTCTCCACAGCTGTTTCTGCAGACCGTCCTCCATCTCTCCGAGCATCTGTTTCTCTCTCCTATGTGGCCGTGAAGATGGAAGATATACATATGAGTGTTCCCAACCTCTTCCCCACCTCAACGTTTCCCTGCATCATTGTACTGTCTCTGCACTTCACATGCAGGAAAAAGAAGTTCCTGAGGATAGTCCTGCCAAAATCCTAAAACTTCAAGATCTTTGTGATTTTAAAGAGATACTGACATATAGATTCCTGGAGGAAGAATGATTCCTGCTACCCATGGGCAGATGGAGGCAAGACACAGATGCTAGAGACGACTGGGAATGAATAACTGTTGGGTGTGAGGGCTGAGATATCAAAGGAGGACAGCTGGAGGGACAGGTGTGGATGACAGGATACCTAAAAACAAGGATCAATCTCAAAACCGAGGCTAGGCTTTGGGAGACCAAGAGAGGCATCAAACCTGAGGCCATGGAACGAGAACAGAGCTGCAGTAGCTGGATTTGCAGCCAAGTGAGAAGACATTAAAAATCAAGGATGGAAATGGATTTAGTCAGAGCAGCCACAGGGATCAAAGATCCCAAGTATAAATTGTGCTGAAAGCTTTTTTTGTCATTGGTGACCCAGAGGTTGTTGCTTCACCCTTTTTGATTTTTAAAAGTTCCTGTCCTTATTCCTAGTGTGACTGAGAAGTTGTTTAAGTCTTACAATTTTTTTTTTTAATCTAAACCTTGATCTCATCCTCTTCTGTCGCTTCCAGGATTCTATATCATGTGTGCTGTAAAATGTGAGGAGGATCCTTATATAGGGGATATCTTCTTTTTATCGTTTTGACATTGCATCCTAATTTTTCCTTGCATAATCCCCAGCCCCTGATAGGTGTGGTCTGAACAAAATTGACTTCAGCTTCTGGTTTCTAGGATGAGCCCATAACTCAAGTCTGGATGATCAAAGTACCGTATCCCTCTGGTCCAGTGATTGGTTCAAGGATGGTATATGACCCAAGTTGTGCGAATCAGAGAAGATAAGCTTCTGCCTCAGGACGTTTTGTTTGTTTGTTTGTTTGTTTGTTTGTTTGTTTGTTTGTTTTTGAGAGAGAGAGAGAGAGAGAGCGAGGGGAGAGGCAGAGAGAGAACCCCAAGCAGGCTCTGCACTGTCAGCACAGAGCCCGACACAGGGCTCAAACCAACCAATCGTGAGTTCATGACCCGAGCCAAAATCAAGAGTTGGACGCTTAACTGACTGAGCCACCTGGGTACCCCTGCTTAAGCAACTTTTAAATCAGTTAATTAAACTTAAAATAGAAAGTGATCTGACTAATAGAAATTAAAATGTGGTACAATTTTAATGAACAATCATGTGTCTTTGCAAGCTGCATGCAGTCACAGCCACTCCAGACAGTATTGTGTTTCTGTGATTTTTCAGGGTTATAGAATGTTCAACCTTCTGTCATTCAGCCTGCTCTCTTTTGGATTAGAATGTTTCTTCTTTCCTCTGGTCATGCAACATCCACATATGTGTTTTGATGCTATGCTATTCATGGGAGATTACCCAAACTGTATGCTTGTTCAGTGAACATTTTATTAATGCCCAATGTCTTCTTGTGGAATCATTCTTCCTTCATTTTTAGTCCAGTTGTTTTGAGTGGTACTGACTATACCCCAATTTCCAGGTATGTGGGACACATGACTCGGACCAAGTCACTTAGAGATTTCCCTGAGACTTTTACTAGAATTATCTGGAGAAAGGATCACTCTATTTTCTGGCATTGTTAATTATAAGTCTATGTAAGTCTAAAACTGCCAGTGACTATTTTTGGGTCACTCAGTGTCTTATGAGATTGAGGCCAACACAGAGAAAAGTAGAACTTAGAGATAGGTGGAGAAAGAGAGTAGTTTAATGAAGATGTATTTGAACTTGAATTTATCAATGCCTAAAGTCACAATTGCTTAAACTTTTCAGTTATAGGAGCCAACAAATCCCCCTTTCTTTGCCTTATTCTGGTTTAGGTTGGATTTTTGACACATGGAACCAAAATCTTGACTATACATTGATACCAAGATGTCAGTGCTTAAGGTTAATGTCAGCCGTCACAAAATTCCAAAAATTCATGAGAAAAAAGTGAACCTTCTGAATCCCATGCCTCAGCATTTGCTGAGTGACTGGCTGACTTCTCTGAAAATATCCTTGGTTGTCATGGCAATGGAAGGGCACAGATACTCAGAGAGATTCTGAAACACTTTCGTATATAATCTGAACTGGGTGGGAGACATATCTAACTCAGAGCTGAGTCCTGTAAACATCACGGCATTGAGAGAACCTCTGAAGAGTCTCTGAGATACACTGGTCCTGGTTTCTTTATGTTGCTCAAGGACTCGAAAGGGGCAGCCTTCTCATAAAAGGGGTGACAGACAAATGTGACCTTGTGTCTGTGCTAATACTCAGTGATGGGTGTCAAACATTAGTATTGCCTCAACCCTTTAGTTTGCCACACGTAGTCTTCAGGGTTTTTTCCCTCCACTTTGTAACCATGACAAAGCATGATATGTAAGCAATAAGACCAGGCTATCAGGGTTTTTTCTTTCCCAAGATTTTGCTAGCTACAGAACTCTGATTTAAAAGACCAAAAGATAGATGCAATTTTATTCCATTTTCTAAAATTTTCCAAAAGTGATACCCTGAACTGTATATGAAGTATCATTTGTGAGAATGTTGAGTTTCTATAGGGTTTAGATGTTGCTAAATGTCTTAGAGCAACCTGACAGCTCATCTCTTTCATAAAAGATCACATCTAAGATAGTTTACTTCTTTGATAGTCACCTATTCAAATGCTAGTACTTAGAATGCAAACTGTCATGATAAACTCTGAAATATCATACACTTGGGGGTACATGTTATGAGATTAAGATTTAGGGGTGTATTTTCATCATTTATCCTTTTTTAAATTTATCCTTTAAAAAAAAAAGTTGACCTTTTATAAAACAGCAATTATATTAGTAGTTAAGGAACAAATTGTTGCCCTGGTTCTACCACTGGGTAAACCTGGATGAGGGACTTTATCTCTATAAGCCAGTGTTTTCAGATATAAAATGCAGGATTTAGACAAGATGAAAATATGGGTCCTTTCCAAGTTTGGATCTACGCTTTTATGTAACATAAGCAAGGAATTAGCAGATGATTAATAAAAAAAAAAAAAAAAACAACTTCCATATGCCACGGCGACAGGGATTCATTTCTAAAACTACAAGGCAATCAAGTTATTAAGGCAATTATTTTAACTAGAGAAAAGATGTGAGAGCAAGTCTAAATTTACTTGGCTGGATGTTATATAAGCTACTTCTGTGCAATGTTTTAATTCCTGGACTTGATAACAGTGCCAGAAGAACTGGTTTCTTGGCCACGTTTCATCAAATAAAGACTAAAAATTCCCCCTGCTGTAGGGGGAGCGCAGGTGCGCTGCCCTGATGCCCCTGCAAGGAAGGCCTTGCTGCCCTTCGCCTGGCTGCTGAAGGGAGTGAGATCAGCAGACAGCCTAAGCCCTCCCGCTCCTTCAAGGACAAGCTGCGTGGAGACACCTTGCCAGTTCCACACTCTGCTGGGAGCAGTCTGCCTTCCCTGACCAAGTGGGTACACAAAGGTTCCACATAAGAGCCTCCACAGGCCCGACTTGCCCTAGCACACCCATTCCCCGCTGGGTTGGCCAGCCTGCATCATAGACTGACTTCTCCCTCTGCCCGGTGCTGCTTCCCTGCACCTGTGTTGATCTCTCATAGATATGTTGCTCCCCAAACTCCATCTTAGCATCTGATTCCAGGCACCCCAATCTTGGACACCTGTAATTACAAATAATAAGTTCATGTGTTTATCTTGCTTGGTCACATACAAGGCATGAGAGGATTAATGTCCGTTTCAATATTGTCTATTTTAATGTTAGTAGGATTTTTAATTTTTTTATTTTTTGAAGATTTTATTTTTTATAACTTTATTTTTTAAAGTTTACTTATTTATTTTGAGGGAGAGAGAGAGAGAGAGAGAGAGAGTGAGTGAGGGGAGGGCAGAAAGAGAGGGAGAGAGAATTCCAAGCAGGCTCTACACTGTAAGCACAGAGCTGGAGTGGGGTTCGATCTCACAAACTGTGAGATCATGACCTGAACCAAAATCAAGAGTCAGACACTCAACTGACTGAGCCACCCAGGTGCCTCAAGATTTTGTTTTTAAGTAATCTCTAACCCAACATGGGGCTTGAACTACAACCCCAAGATCAAGAGTTGCATGTTCCACTGACCGAGCCAGCCAGGGGCTCCAACAACTAGATAGTGAGATCTTTTTAAGTAGGCTCTCCACCCAACCTGGAGCCTGATGCGGTGATTGAACTCATGACCCTGAGATCAACACCTGAGCTGAGATAAAGAGTTGGACACTTAACCCACTAAGCCACCCAGGCACCTCGATAGTGAGATTGTTTTTAAACTTTTGTTTTGGACTTGTCCGTATTGCTTCAATTTTTCCAAAAGGATGAACGAGCATAATGTTTACCAAAAATTGAAATCATCATAAAGCAAGAACAATAAACAAATATAGTATTGATAATGTAATGGGACAAGGGAGATAAGGGATGAATATATTTTAAAAATTAGCAATAGATTTGAAATCAGAATTCAGCTGTATTTATTTTTTATTGTTAGACAACTGGAAACTTCAATATGGTTGTAAGCTCTTCCCAATATTTTTTGCTCATGTTAGTTTCCCTGTAGAAATGAATAAATAAAGGTGCTTTGAAAACTTGCATATACTGAAACAATTTACCAAGGTATAAGATAATCATACAGTGTTGCCATGGATTTTTAAATTTTAAATTTTGACAAAGTACATCTTCTTTCTTCTATTTATAAATCGAATTTTGCCCATGCTTTGAGAGGACTCAGGTTGATAAATGCATACATTCTACCCAGTGTGCTTGGGAGTGTCTGTTATTTTGAACAGGCAATAATTTTTGAGACTCTACTTATATACACATAGAATGGAAATAAATTGAACAGAAACAGATATCGGAATGATGTAATGTAATAGTTTTTCTCAGACAAATCTCAGATGTTTAAAGTTTTAATTAGGATCATAGGTGATAACTGATGGGTAGAGGAACCTCAGGGCCGTAATCATACCTTCCATAATTTCCTGGATTTCCAGAATTTTAGCCAGGTGCTCTAGTTTCAATCCCACCAGGACATCCTCAGGGTGACATCTTCTGAGTGCTTTCTTCACTGCTAAACTGAACATTGCCGTTGGCAAATAAAATCCTTTGGTCTTAGATAAGTGTAAGAAATAAAAATATCTCCTCAATGCTACTCATAGAGTGTTACTATTTTCCATCTATGATATCTACTTATTAATAGAAAGAAAAAAAAAAAAAACTTTGTTTTCCAGGGGCTATGATACCAGAGCTCCAGCAATAGTTTAGTAAGGAACCACCATACAAATTTTCTTTCTCCCTACCTTCACAGACACAATAACCAATGTAAAATTTTTCCCTCTTTCACTCTTTCCAGAATGTCAAGTGCTAAGGATCAAATTCCCTTTACGATGAAAATTTCTGCTAAAATACACACACATACAGCTTTGAAACAACATTTGATAAACAGACATTTCCACTGCAAAAAAGAATACAAACCTCTTTTTTTTTTTTTTTTTTTGTATTCATGGTTATGGGGATTTTAGATGCTTGTTAAAAAGAGGCCAAGTTCGAAATGAAAGAAGACAAAACTAATTGACGTGAATGGGCCCAGAGCAAGCATCCATGGTCAGAAACAGCTTTCCCAAAGGCAGGATTTGTTAATGTTTCACTGGAGCCACACTTACCAGGCTGCTGCATATATGGAATGGCTTCCCATCCTTACAAGAGTCAGAGTAAAGATGTGCCCAGTGGGGAAGAACGGCAATAACTCCAAGAAGTGGCATTCCAGAGTGCTAAAACGTATTTGAGATTTCAATTAAGAGTCCCTACCCACAGGTGGATTTCTTCCAAGCACTGCCCTTTGGGCCTTGCTTTTCACAAGCCAGGAAAACGACCCTCCATCTATAGGGCTTTGTTTTCCGGGGGTGTTGTGAGACAATGGAATAATGAATAGCAAACTCAGCTGGTGCCAGAGCTCTGTCACACAGGCCTGGCATCTGGGAGTCTGGTGTTTTTACTCATAGCAGCTGTGCAAGTTTGGAAAGACGTTCCATTTTGAAGATCCATTAACCCCTGCTAAGGGCCACAGTTTAGTACGAACATATTTTAAGGGATAAATAAGTGTTGAATCTTGTTGAACCCAAGCCCAGCTTGTGCTAAAAAAAAAAAAAAAAAAAAAAATGATGCTAAATAATCTCCGAGGTCTCGCAGACTCGTGTGCTTTGAAGCTCACATTTTGAGAGGTGTTGGCAGTTAACTTGATAATGTAGTTAGAATGGTTTCTTAATGCTGTGCTTTGTACTGTGAAATGTTTGGGGAAGACATTTAAATAAGGCCCTTCACTTAGTGCCGGCCTGTTCCTTATATGAATGAGTAAATGGTTTTACAGTTCCTGTGAACCATGATAAGAAGACTGTGCCTTATTAATTCATTCAACAAATATTTATTGAGCACCTGCTATGCCAAGCACGTTATTAGGTACATCAGATTGGGTAGGCTACAAAACAAAATCCCCGCTACCATATTGTGGCAAATAAGCGAGAAGTGTCACTCATACTAGTTTGACGCCATGGGTATATGAAAACTCGGAACTGAGACTCTTAAAACATCACTTAAGCCCTTCAATTGGACCCAGCCTACTATTCCTGTTTTGTTCTAATATTCCAGGCAAACTAGACATTTCATTATAAATAGTAAATTTCTCATCTTTTTTTCTGCAGAATTTTGTATCTGTTCCTCCTTATTTCTGGAACATTGTGATCCCTGTACTTAAATTTTCAAGATCTACTCATCCATCAAGGTGCCATTCAATATTCCCTACTCTATGTCCACCATCCAGGTTCCTGAGACTAATGTGTATTCTTCCTCTAAGATCATATAGCCACTTGTTTAGACACTTTCTAAATAAGTTACCTTTGTTTATATACAGCCTATCACTCTTCTCTCCTTCCTATCCTCCCAAACATCCAACAAACCCCATGTATGCATGATCTTTGAGACTTAATAGGGGTGTCCCTTTTTTTTTTTTTGGTAGGTATATCATTATGTTTATATACCAGTTTAGATCCCAGATTACCTAATTATTCTACATAATTTTAATTAGATTGACATTTTGTACATTGTTTGAGCAAAAATTTGGGGCCATTTATAATGACTCTTTACCATTATTAATCAAGATTAGTCAGGAAAACAGAGCCTACATCAGATAGTTTAATAGTGCATATTGGGAGAGCTAAAAAATCTACAGGAGATAGAGAAGACAGAAAATAGCAATAACCTGAAACCCACGGCAGGAGATAGGGTAACAAGCCCAAGAGCCAGTGTCTCCTCATGAGAACCACACCTTGAGAGAGCCTCTCCTAGAGGAACCAGGAGTCCAGAGAAAACAGTTGTCTGGTGGATGTTAGACATATGGAGAAGATGCAGTTATTGTTGGAGACTTTACCTAGAGAGGAAAGGGAAAAAAATCCCCTGGCTCCTTTGCCCCATACTCCAGTCTCTAGCCAATGCCTCCCATTGGTTGAAAACAGCCAGAAACAGTTAAAAAGAGAGTCCAAGAAATACAGTTGGCAGAATTCAGTTACTTGCAATACAGAGCAAAAGAAAGGAATGGTGAATAATGCATCTGGGAACAAATTGTCAAATTATCAGCAATGCCTACTTAATAAAAAATTTACTGCGTAAGTTATCTTCAAATGGTAGCTAATTGTTTAGTTTACAAATATTTGATCTTCAGTTAGAAGCTCAATTTGATTATAAGACCTTTGGAACATGAGCAACTTTTTGTTTTGTTTTGTTTTTTTAAGTAATCTCTATACCCAATGTGGGGCTTGAACTCACAATCCCAAGATCAAGGGTTGTATGCCTCTCTGACTGAGCCAGCCAGGCACCCCAAACATGGACCATTTTTGAGCTTTTTGTGAGCTAAGCTAGTCTCAAAATATCGTGCAATATGCTATTGGTTATTTCTACTATTCTTCCATCATCTTTTTCAAGAAACAATTTGGTTTGCTCTCTCCTTTAGTTATGTTCTTGTCTGGGGTTACTTGCTGTGACAGCACATATAAGTATCTCTTACTTTGGTCTGATTTCACAGTTTTCTTTCTCAATTCTCTATCAATCTCCATCTGAGAGCACTTGATAATCTAGTTGGTAGAAAAATATAAATAGTTAAATGTTGGTAGTGAGCATCCTTGATGATCCCCAGTGAATCTCACCTACTAGGATTCACACTCTTGTGTAGTCCTTTGATGCAGAGCTCAAAGTGGAAGTGATTGTGTGTGTGTGAATTCCAAGGTTAGATCATAAATGGCTATGCAACTTCATGGTGGTCTCTTGGATTGCTCGCTATGGTGGATGCCAACTTGTCAAACTGTCAAGACACTCAAGCAGCCCCGTAGCCCATATGAAGAGGGGCAGAGGCCAACCGCCAGCACCAACTTGACAGCCATGGAATGAGTCACTTTGACAGTAAATTCTCCAACCCCAGTCATGCTTTTGGATGACTGAAGAAGTTCCAGCAGAAGTCTGATTGCAATCATGAGAAATCATAAGCAAGAGGTGCCTGGGTGAGCCCTTTCCAAATTCCTGATGTTGAGATTTTATAAGAATACTACAGTTTGGGAGTAAGTTGTTATGCAGCATTAGATGACTGGTGACAGTTGCTATTTTCATGATAGTTCTTCAAAGGGATGTTTGTAAAGCTGATGTTTTAATAATGCTGATATCCTCAGGGTGCCTGGGTGGCTCAGTTGGTTAAGCATCTGACTTTGGCTCAGGTCATATTCTCACAGTTTGTGGGCTCAAACCCCATGTCAGGCTCTGCGCTGTCAGCAGAATCTGCTTCAGATTCTGTCTCTCTCTCTGCCCCTGCCCTGCTCACATTCTGTCTCTCTCTCAAAAATATATAAACATTAATAATGCTGATATCCCGCGTCTCATAGTACTTTGCAAGTTCCACACTAAATGTCTTTGAAATAAATTATGTTTTTTCTTATAATAAACTTGGGAGTTAGGTGTGGCAATACTTTTTTTTTTTTTTCAATTAACTTTATCTTACATTTGAGGAAATCTGACACTCAGAATTTAACTTGCTCAGGTTTCTTCAGTTGGTTGGTAGCAGATCTTGGATCCAAGTCTATGTCTTCTAATCCAATCCCTTCTGTGTATATTGCTGGGGATTTTCAGCACTACGGTAAGGCAAAGATAAAGACTTGCTGGTGATCCTCAAATTTAGAATGTGTGCACCTGGCTAATGCACCTTTACAAGTAAAGAATCAAAAGAGACAACACAACATGCAGCGGTGAAACTGACCTATGGTGGCTGGATAGGCAGGAGTGAGCTCCGGCTGTTACTACACATCACAACTCTTGTTCCTTCTACTAATACTTTCCAGACCCCCAATTCTAGGCATCTTGAAAATCTAGTTGCAGCTTTTCCTTTCCAAGGATTTGGTCAAGATTATAGGCACATGTGCTTGGAGTGTCCAGACTCTGTGTTACAATGTGTTTCTTATTTATGATTTTACTGAAGACTTCTAATATCTAGAACAGTCCCACAGACTCCAAGCCACTTAACACCAAGGCTGTCTGATAATAAAAACATTCTTTTCCTCTGACAGACCAAAATAAATGTGTACATCAAGACTTCTTGCTGGTTATTGATTTATTTCATAAAAATGAAAATTTGCAATCCCTGAAATACATTTTTATATTCTTTATCACTATCCAACATTAAATAACTTATGTTCTGATTTGTTCCAAGTTGGGCACCTTGGTCAAAGGTAGATTTCCCATTAGATTGCAAAGTCCAGTGTGAATGGCACACTTATACTCTTCTGCCTCTTCTCCCAGTTTCCTGAACACGTTTACTTATAGGAAATCACATGAAAATAAATATCAAGGATAGAATTCAGAGGGGAAAGTCATGAAATGATAGTTTGAAAGTATTTTTAAAAGAACAAAGCTTGACCCCACCTCTTTGCTTAGGAGGGTCAGTCTCGCTTCTATGCCTAGAACAGGGATTAACCACTTGACCTGCATATTCGCATCACCTGGGGAAGATGGTGCCAATCAATATCCTGGGGTTCTACCTCAGAGCAATTAAATTAATTCAGAATCTTTGGGATGGAGCTCAGGCATCAACATTTTTAACCAGTTCTCCAGGAATTTCCAACTACAGCCAAGTAAACAACACCAGCCATAGTATTGTTTGGGGGCTGACTGAAGACAACAGAGCTTTCTTATTTTCTCCTACCGGCTTGCTTTCTGGCAAGAGGTACCAGAGTTAAAAATGATCAGGTCTGTCTCCTAGGCGTGCTTCGTGGTAGGGCCAGCACTGAGCAAGACACCAGAGGTTTATGTTTTCTACCTTCCTCTGACAAAGCTTGATCTTAAATTTCTAAACTATGTACAACTTTCAATGGCCTTCATTTACCTCCGGCTCTTGTGAGTAAAGTTACTGAGAAGACACGGTAACTTAATAGGCTGAGGACAATGACAATAATAGCCGTAGCCTGTGTTAGTAATAGATTTTAGAAGTAGTTGTATTAAATGCTGCCCATGTTTTAATAATAGGCAGGATAACATTATAAACAAAATTCACTGTTGCTTTAAAATGGCTCCCAAGTGCACACTCTTGACCTGTTCTATTTAATCCTCGCAGACACTTACATGCCCGTATAGATCACTTTCTTATAAAAACCCCACATTCTCATAAAGTTTCCTCTCCTGTGAGAAAGGCTTTAGGGCCTTTTTCTATTGTTGTGTATGTCATCAAAGGGTTCATAGATATGTCATCATTCCATTTGACTTTAAGCTCTGAACACAGTGATCTGGTTTTCATCTCTTCGTATTCAAGTGACTTATAGTAATCTACCCATAATGGATGTTTAACAGGTGCATAAAATAAATACATGCAAATGTCCTCTGCCTAATTTCCTCTTGTAGATGAGCAATTTTTCTCTGTTAGAAAAAAAGGAAAGTCTGGTTATAGAATGGCAAGACTATGTAACAGATCCTTTTCTGCATTATGTCATTTTCCAGAATTTAGAAGTAATGGACAGTATAAATCCTTGAACACTAGAATTATGTAAGTTTCAGCTTCTAAATAAGCCAAAAGCATAAGAATGACAGAACTTTAAACATAGCTGCCTTGGAAGTGCTTTATTTAAATGGAGGGCAGAAGTTGTTAACCTTGGTTTGCATGCCAGATTCCTAGGGCTAATTTAATCTTTTAGTGCCTACACTCATTTTGTTTTCCCAATCATGTACAGTGGAGACACATTAAAATTAGAAATTTAAATTGTAAATTAAAAAAAAATTAATGTTTATTTATTTTTTGAGAGACAGAGAGAGACAGACACAGCATGAGCAGGGAAGGGGCAGAGAGAGAGGAAGACACGGAATCTGAAGCAGGCTCCAGGCTCTGAGCTGTCAGCACAGAGCCTGACATGGGGCTCGAACCTATGAACTGTGAGATCATGACTTGAGCCAAAATCAGATGCCTAACCCACTGAGCCACACAGGCGCCCCTAAATTATAAATATTTTTAAAGATATTTGTCTCCTTTCTAAAAAATTACTTTAAAATTTTTAACATTCGAATCCACACATTTTGGGATGTTCAGGATAAAACAAGTACTAACAGAGATCAAGTTGTGATTTATTATCTTATTTGTAGTTTCACTTTAATATATTAAGTTGAGCATCTCAGCAAATAATTCTCCATTGCTTTGTTTGCCATGCCCACTGCAATCTTACTCTACCTGTTTAACAAACATAATAGAAAATTGATTTCCCTCTCTTATATGAAAAAAGGATCAATAAAGATTAAGTACAGGCTAAATAGATTGATTAATGGGATTTAACTCAGAACGAATATTGACTGCTGGAAAAAGAAATATATAGAAAGTGCTATGATATGATAGCGTTGTCCCCAAATCTTTCTATAGTTTGACATTAACGATGCTACCCTATGCTTGCATTTCCAACTGGAAGAAAACAACTGATGAAAAACAGCTCTATGGTTATGCATTATGGTTAATGGGTTTATTTCTGTGTGCCTGTTTAAGGAAGGCTCTTTTTTTTTTTTCTTTTGACAATAATCCTTTTAAACCAAATTCCTATAAAGAAATATCCATATTTCTTTGCATTTCAAAAACCAGTAGAAAGAGGGCATGGCCTTAGAACTATGGTTCTAAGAAAAAGCTTTATAAAATAATCAATGGCTTCTCTTGTGCCTGGTTAAAAATCACATGAGGTAGTTTTTGTTTTAAAGAGATAACACACACCCCGTTTAAGAATTTTCTTTCATTTATTCACACAAATTTATTGAGTCCTTACTGAGCCAGGGATTGGAGTCAATGAAAATACAAATGTGGTTCCTACTCATAAATACATGTTCTATCCAGAGGAGACAGAAAATAGCAAGTAATCAAATATATCAGTGAGATAATATCACGTGGTGGTGGGACTGGACTAAAATAAGGCATGAAATATTGGATAGACGATGCTGTTTTGGATAAGGTGGAGAGGAGGAGATATTGGCGCAGAAACTAGAACGTCCAGAAGGAGCTGACCATGCCGAACTACAAAAGAACTTGCTTCAGGCAGGGGAACGGCGGATATAAGGGCCAACAGGGAGCTGGCTGGTTCCCCGCAAAAATGATTGTTTATGATGTCTGTTTGAATTCCATTTTGAATAAAAAGGGAAATGACTGCTATAATCATCAAAGCCTGACTTGCCTACCAGGTCAGTTAGTACCTATCACGTCGCATTTAACTGACCACTTTAATTTTCAGACCCTTTAATTCGGCAGACAATTTGGAATTTTGTGTCCAGCAAAATCTCCCTATCAAATGGAGTGTACGGATGAGAGGAAGCTTCTGATTTATCATTCAAGTCATTCAGGATCCAAATCACAATCTTTTTTCTTTTCCCCCCAGTAAAATAATATAACCAGTTCACTTCACTGGCTGAGGGCTTTTCGGGACTCGGTCTATCTTACAATTGCCCATTTCAACAAGATTTGGCCGTCCACCATCTGCAGTATGCATTTTGTCAGGAAAACAATGCCAATTCCGCAACATCAAACGACGTAACTGTGACAGTCACGGAAGGGAGACCATACTTCCAATAATTGCTATTAGATACTTCGCGCTGCTGTTAGAATTTTTCTTAAGAAAGATCACTTTCTAACATTAAAGCCGGAAACCATAACACATTAACAAGAATGAGAGACTCATTTGTTTTCAGTTAAAAATAAAATGAGAATGTGTTTCCAAAGAGCTAAAAATCTAAATTAGAAGGGGAGGGGGGAAATGCAAATAACAACAAAAACCTGCCTTCAAAAATTTTAGGCAAGCTGTCTCAGCAGGAAAAAGGAAAACAACAAAGAATGAATACTCAAAGTCTTATTGCAGTTTCTGCTATTAACTCATTAATGTTTGTGCTTCTCATTCGACAGCATTATGAATGCTGCAAATTGTAGCATATTTCCTACAACATAGGTGTGTTGTGACACATAAATAATGAGAAGTAGAATGTTATTGAGCCACTTCCTAAAACATGAGAACATCTGCATTTACACCTCGATAACTCTGAATGGTTCAATTAATGAAAAGTAATTAAGGGATATCTGTAAAGACATAGATTTATTACTTTCAAGGGCACATTCTCACTTAATGTAATGAATAACAAAGTTCTGCCAAGCAGAGGTTATACAGGGACTATAATTTAGGAGTGTTTGTAATTAAGAGTATTGATTATGTGAAAAGTACCAGAGTGCTTATAAAAATTTAATCTTCTTAAATGCATAAAATATTTCCTTTATAATCTTTTAACAAATCTAGTTTTGCATTTGGATACATTGGCCATCCTATAAACATAAACTCCAATGCCCATGTTCCATAATTTTGAATCTCACCAATATGAAATTGTCAAACACCACCAATATTTTGAGCGGCCATATTTCTAGAACTACAATTAGGACAAATATAAGAGTCATAAATATTCGAATTTTGAGGACCTTGAAAATAATTTTTAAGGAGAATAGGCCTGCCTATTGATCGAGACTATTCATCAAACCCCAGGACATGCGGTGTCCACACATATATTTTAGTTTGAGGGCTTTGACCTGCACATTGAACTTTCAGCCAGGTTGACCTAGCCTTTCATAAATTCCTACTTTCTATTTCCTGGTCCTGCTCACTAATCTTCACCTTTAAACTCCTTCACTTGATAAGTTCCTCCTCATTTTTTAAGTCCTGACTTAAATAGCAGCAAATTATATACATGTTAAAATTGGCTCCTGTCTACCGAATGGCTACTAGGGGCCAGGTATGAAGCTAAGCACATTTCAAATATCACCTCATTTACTGTTTACAATAAATTTGTGATATTTCCCAGATAAGAAAATTCAATAAAGAGTTTAATGCAAGTTCCCTTAACCCGTCTGTGGTAAAAGACCATTTTATTTTTATTTCCAATCCTTTACTGACCCAAACTTTTATAAAATATCATATAAATAACTAACTAAAAGTATGACATGAAAAAAGCTCTAAAAATACAAATGCCAATTATTATTAGATTGAATAGACATAAAATTGCTCTAGCAATCTGCTCTAAAAGTTTCTAATTCTACATTTCTGTACTTTCCCATCACTAACTGATAACATACCCTTCTTGGACCAGCTCTGATGCAGACTGAACTTTGAACAACACTGTTCAGCAACTTGTTCCAAGTAGCAGATCAAGATTCTTTGGACTCCAACATTTTGTTCTGAACTTTGAAGCAAAAGACTTCCTTCCACACTTCAGGAATCTGGACCAAACTGCCAATAGGCCCGAGAGAAATGCTTTTCTCAGACATAATTTCACATTAGGCTTTGCCTCATTTCCTGTCCCCAGTCTAACCTTTGTGTGAAGGACACTGGAAACATTAATTACGGAATTATTAAGGACACTCCACCCTCAAGGGTGTGGTCCTATGACTCAGCAGGACAAAATAGTCCACTGTCCCTGCAGTCAAGTGATTCAATCTTGGATAAACCGCAAATGAGGCATCAAATTTCTCTGTCAGAGTGTCCTCCAGAGTGAGCTCTGTGCCCGCTGGTGTTTCTAGCACTCCTTGTGATCTCAGTTACAGATTTCCTGTAAACAGTTGCCTCAAGGAGAACACCCACAACTCTTTGGGACTGAGCAATAATCTATAACACTGGGAAGTTTTTAAAAATTAACATTTCTCCCAGAGACAACCAAATCCACAGAGGCCACATTCTGCTAAAAGGTACTCAATTTACATTTCCAAACAGAACAAATGACTTCTCAGACCTGAAACATCTGCATTCAAGTAATTTCCCTGTCTTTCTTCAGGGTAATGTGCGGGATCTAGTTTTACAGTTTCATCACTAAAAAGCCCATTGTGGTGTGTGTGTGTGTTTTTTTTTCTCCAAAAAATAAATGGGTGGTCTGCGTCAAAGGTAAATACAAGTGTTCGAAATTTAGAAGACAAAAATATGTAACACTGTCCACACTTTTTTCCTAATTCCACTCAGTTAAAAAAAAAAAATCTTAAAGTCCTGTTTCAGCCAGAGTCATTTTAATTTGGAATTTAATAACACAATCTGTTTATTTCAGAATGTAATAACTTGCTATACATACGATCGTTCCCTTTCCTTGAAGCAGCCCAAACCTAAAGTAAATATTAGAATATATTTCTGGTATATTTAACAGCATGGTGGAGAATTCACTGTAGTTTACACAACTGTACATCTTCATAGAAGAAAAGGTAGGTGAACAGATTTGATGTGAGTTTTCTGACCTGGCATTTAATCCAGCCCTGAACACTTGTACAGGTAACTGTGCTCAGCTGTGTAATTCTGTCATCTGGCATGCAGACCTACATTTCAAATAGAAGACCAGCCTATGGCAGCAACTTCCTCAATCATGACATATTTGTAAGCAGTGATGGAAGGGGAAGTTTCATTCTGAAGTTGGCTTCAAAAATCTTATGTTGGCAACAAATTACGTTGGTAGTCTTTATAACTAAGTAACATTTTAAAATGAGGTACCAAAGGGGCACCTGATGATATGCCCCGATTCGAGAGACCCCCCCGAAAACAAACCACCAGAGTCCAGAATCAAAGCCAAGCGGCAAGGGTCGTTTATTGCAGGTTCGAACCCGGTCCTCCGTGCACTCCTTGCCGGTGACGCTAAGAGGCCCCGAGTAAGGATCTTACAGCTTCTTTTATAGACAGGCACAAACAAGTTAGGGATATTTTTTAGAGGTTACAGAGCTGTTGTTGGTTAACATTTAAATTTGAATGCTCAGCAGAACTTGATTGGTTCCCGCCTTTATTTCAAACCATTCAGCAGAACTTGATTGGTTCCCGCCTTTATGTCAGACTACAACCGGGCACGCCCTGGCTGGTTTTGGGAATGGGGGTGGGGGGGAGGTCTTTTCTTTGCAGTTGTGAGTACACCTGGTAATTTTTCTCTTAGTCTCTCACTGGGTGGCTCAGTCCGTTCAGCATTTGATTCTTGATTTCCACTCAGGTCATAATCTTACGGTTTGTAAGACTGAGTCCCATGGTGGGTTCTGTGCTGACAGCGTCGAGCCTGCTTGGGATTCTCTCTCCTTCTCTGTCTGCCTCTCCACCCTCCCCCACTCCCACCCCGCAACTCATGCTCGCTCTCTCTCTCTCTCTCTCTCTCAAAATAGATAGATAAACTTAAAAAATAAAATAAAAATGAAGTACCCTTTTCACTTATACAGACCATGGACATAATTCTGGAAGGTTCTAGAAAGTTCTTCGTTGTTGTTTTAATTGCATGTTCCACTACCTGAGGTGGGGTTCAGGACATGCTACCCCAAAACATGGCACCCTGGCATATTGAAAATGTTAAGCTGAAAGTATTTGAAGAAACAAAAGAAGCAGGAAGGTCAGAGTGAAATAGGTCATAAAATCCTCATGTGAGAGGTGTTCTCCCTATCTTCTGAGAAAAGAAACATCTTTATCTCTGAAGACAGAGAGACTCCGAGAAGAATCTGAACAGGCCCTGTGAAGTTTCCCCAGTTTACTATACCTACCTCTTACTCTTCGATCTATATTTCTTCATAACTCTGTACTCTTCATTAAATCTAGCACAAAAATACTCGGGTCTAACTGCTTCTTCAGGTCTTTTTTTTTTTTTTTAACATTTATTTATTTTTGAGAGACAGAGTGTGAGCAGGGGAGGGGAAGAGAGAGAGAGAGAGAGATACAGAATCTGAAGCAGCCTCCAGGCTCTGAGCTGTTTGTTAGCACAGAGACTGGACAAGGGGCTTGAACTCACAAACTGCAAGAGCATGACCTGAGCTGAAGTCGGGGGCTCAACTGACTGAGCCACCCAGGCGCCCCACTTCTTCAAGTCTTCATTTCTTATGAATGTTCCTGTGTCATGTAAAACTTATGTAAATTTATATGCTATTCTCTTGTTAGTCTGTGTTTGTCAGTTTCATTTTTAGACGCAGTCAGGGACCCTAAGAAGATCAAGGAAAACTTTTTCCTCCTTATAGCTGATTATGCCCAAAATGTTAGCCTCACCTTCTCCTTTTCTTTTCTTTCCTTTTCTTTCTTTCTTTCTTTCTTTCTTTTTTTTTTTTTTTTTTTTTTGTCTCCAGACTATACCTCTCCAGACTAAATAATTCCCTCTGTCCATTATCAGTCATTTCTTGGTTACCTGAAATGGATTTCCCAAATTAAGAATTATCCATTCTTTTTATATTTTTCTTCTGCGTTGTGTCCTTTGTCACTTTAGTAATTCATTAATGCTTTTACAGATCTACCGGGAGGTGAGGGGAAAATGAACGTTGCTTATTAGGAATCCTTATAAAGTGAAAAGTGAAACCAATGGCTAAAGTAAGTTTCTGTGAAATGCCTCCACATCATTAGCATGAGGAATCAAGAGCTATCTGAACACTGATAAGCAGCCCAGAAGTTTAGAATTATCCTGAGGCAATTTCCCATTTTCTGGTTCCTTTCTAAGTAATTCTCTATTGATATGCTTATGCAGTTATCTATCTCCCATTCTTCCCCTCTTTCAGCAAAGTAGTTCTTCATTCTTGTGTAGCAAAGCTTTTTCGTATTTCTCTTAAACTTTTTACCAAGATCTCCAAAAAAAAAAATAATGGCATCTCCCTTATATTTGTTTGGACATTTTAGTTGTAAGAAACAAAACTCAGCTTGAGCTAATTAAGGTGCACAGGCTGATTTATTGAAAGAATATTGAAGAATTCCCCAAAATAAAAATAATTAAAACAAACAAGGTAGCTCCAGGGTCACTGGGGAGAAGAAATGAAGCCCCTCCAATAGCATGTCTCTCTTTTTGCTTTTTTCTGGATTTTGGCCTTTTAATTTCAGGCTTTCCCCCTAGAGAAAGGACATGAAAGCAACTTTGGGGTCACATCCTTCAGGTGCCGTGAGCAGAGAGGAAAAGAGACTTTTCCCATAAGACCCACTTAGAAAATCTTGGGAGGAACAGCTTTCTGTTCAGCCTGCATTGGCTTCTCATTTCTAGCCTTGTGTTACTGGGGCAGTTTCTTTTTGTCCTTATTATTTGTTCTTTTTTCAATATTTCTTTTCATTTCAATTTACTAATAGTTCCCTTTTCAATCAGAAATTAAATAATGATAATTTTAACTGTTGCAGTAAGTTTAATAATACATTAGATCTAACTTTAGCAGAATGCTTACTACGTGCCAAGCTTTATGATCAGTGACATGCATGTAACTACTTTTAATCCTCAAACAACTGTGAGTTAAGTCTTAGAGTGAAGCTGGAAAGTAGCTAGTTCCCATTGGTAATTGATTGTTAGACCATAGCTTGAATACTAAAACCTAAACTAATATTGTTGAAGTATCAGAGTTGAACCAATGAGACGTGATTTTTGCATAGAGACAGTGCCAGGTTTTTAGCTTTTGTTACATGATGCATCAGGTGAAGATCTCTGGCTATACACCACTTCTGGTCTCCCTTTGTGGACTCACATGCAGCTAGACAACATTTCTGAGTATCCTTGCTGCAAAGTGTAGTTAAGTGATTGAGTTCTAAGCCATGACAAAGGATATCTGCATCTTCTGGACCCTACCCACAAACCTTCCCCCCATGTGCTGCTCCAAGCTCTTTCAACTTCCACTGGTTGAATGCAGACAGTGACAAGGAACTGGGGAAGGGAGACCAGACCAGAGAAGGACTGAGCCCAGAGGAGAATTACTCTGACCACTCAAGCAGCAGTCTTGGACCAAAACACAAGATTTCAAAATCTATTTGTTACTACAGGCTACTCTACCTTAACTCATTAGAACACATTAGAGAATTACTTTATATTTTATAATTAATTTTATACACATATGCAGTATATATTCTCATTGCTAGCAATAGTTAATTAATTTTAAAAATTGGGTCATGTATGGCTGACTGATTGATTTAAAGCAGTTGAGCCCTGCAAGTAGGGAAGAAATGTTTTAACTGACATCTCTGTAATTCAGCCAGCTAGGCTTTTAGAGAAATCTTCTGCACTAGAAATGAAGAAGTGTTTTGGGGGAGCCTGGCTGTCTCAGGCTTCGGAGCATGTGACTCTTGATCTCGGGGTTGGGAGTTTGAACCCCACATTGGACATAGAGATTACTTAAAAACAAAATACTTTTTAAAAAAGAGGGAAGTGTCTTTACAAAGAAGTCTACCATTTCATCAGCCTCCATTCTTACCCTTAAAAATTGGGGGGGTAGGGGGGTGGAGCTCAGTCATATTTTAAATTTTATCTCAATAGCAGTATTATTAGCCCAAATTTCACCAATGAAAAGACTATATTCATTTTCTGTTGGTACTGAAAAAAAAAAAATAATTGCCACCTACTTGGTGGCTTATGACAGCAGAAATTTCTGATCTTACAATTCTGTAGGTCTTAAGTCTGACCTGGGTTTCACCGGGCTAAACCGAAGTGTCTAAGGCCTGTGTTTCCTTCTAAGGGCTCTAGGAGAGAATCCGTTTCCTTTCCTTTTCCAGTTTCCAGAAGCTGCTCACATTCACTCTTTTTCTCCATTTTCAAAGCCAGTAAGAGCAGCTTTCAAGTCCTTCTCACACAGCTGTCACTCTGACCTCCTCTGCCTCCCTCTTCCATATCTAAGGAAGCTTGTGATTACATTGGACCCAAGCTGATAATCCAGGACAGTCTCTTCTATTCTGAGGTGTGCTGATTAGCAAATTTAATTCTATTTGAAAAATCAGTTCTCCTGGGCCGTGCAACCTAATATATCTACAGGTTCCGAGGACTGGGACTTGGGCGTGTTTAGAGGGGCCATTATTCTGTCTACCACAGAAACTGAGGCTTACAGATAACAAGTTGGGAGTACCAGTTGGGAGTCATTCCATGACTATCTTTGTGTCTTTGTTATCTATCTTTTAGCTCTTCATTGCTGATTAAATTTGTTCTCGTATTTCTTACAGCTAAGATAAAGCTTTTATTTTTGGTGAAGACTTCACTTTTTTTTTAAATTTGAGTTTTTATTACAACCTTTCTGTGTAGCTAACCCATCTTTGTGACCCATATTTGATTAGTGCACGGATGCTGTCAACAGGATTTCTCTAGACTTTTAGACTTTTAAACATCTCTTTTTCATAGTAAAATAAAAGTCTCCATCTCTAATGGAGATGCTTTCTTCCCCCTCCATGGCATAAATAGAAAATATGTGCCTGTGTCCATACTCTGCCACAGATCCACTCTCTTGTCTGTCATTCACTATTGGCACAAGAGGCTGACACCTGTGACAAATCCCAGGCTTGCTTACATCTGGCTTCTAAATGGGATCAACCAATGGGAGACAAGGGCAAAAAGGGAGTGGGCATGGAGTATTTCTCCTTTACACCCTCCCTACTTTGACTCTATATGGCTGAACAACATAGGTTTGAATTGCAAGGGTCCACTTGTATGCAGATTTTTTTTTTTTTTTGGATAAATACCGTACTATAAATAAATTTGTTCTTCCTTATGTTTTTCTCAATATTTTTTCTCTAGCTTATTATAAGAATATAGTACATAATACATGTAACATACAAACTTTGTGTTAATTGGCTGTTTATGTATCAGTGAGGTTTCAGTCAACAGCAGGGTATTAGAAGTTAAGTTTGGGGGAAGTCAAAATTTATACATGGATTTTTGACTATGTGAGATTCAGCAGCCCTAACCCCAAATTGTTCAAGGGTCAACTATATTTACATAGGGCCAATTCCACATTTCTCCTTCACCATAACTTCCACTGGGAGGTCCCTGGTCTAAAAACTCCAGCTCTCACTGAGCCTTGGTATCACTATTACCTCCCTTTTCCCCTTTGATAGTAAGGGTAGTGATAGTTTCCCACTGATAGTGGTCTCTGGATCCTCATCATCCCTTGTATGTTCCTTTCATGGTCCCATATTTCTATAAGAAGATTTTCAATAAGTTCCTTCATTTGAAATGAATCCTGTTTTCTGCTGGAACTCTGACACAATATCCCCAAACAAATTATCCTAAAAGAACATTTGTATCTGATTTTAATGGTAAAACAAATAGATCTTCAGCTCGATGGAGCTAAATGTTCTCTTTGATGATATGTGAAAATGGCGAAGAAGAAATGAAAGAAGGTAACCAGTGGTCTTCCTTCACACTCTCTCTCTTTATGTGTCTCAGGACTTAACCTCATAATGTATACTTTCCTTATAGAGATAAAAAATACCATTCATTCATTATTCAACATTTACTTGGAACAAAAGAGTGGTTTAATGACACTGATGTGAAAAAGAGACAATATTGGAGCTTATAGCAAAGGAGGGGAAGGTGGTTGGGGACAGTTCTCAAATAATCACACAAATATAAAATTACAAGCTGTCTTACCTGTAATAAAAGAAAAAAATAGAAAGGACCATTGAGCAAGGAAGTAAGGGAGCTAACTCACCTGGTGAGAGCGGGGGAGCTTCCTCATAAGATGATGTATATGCTGAGGTTTGAAGGAAGGGAGTGATAACTCAGAGAGGAAGTGGGGATAAGGAAAGCATGTAGTGTGGTTGTACAAAAATCTCAGATAAATCCCAGAAGGCACAAAGACCTCGAGCAGCCATAGAACTTGACAGTTTTGCGAAATTTAGAAACCAGTGAAACCGGATTATGGAAAACAAGGCGGGTGATAAAACAATACATGGGGCACAAGTCAATGGCCACCTTACTCAGAATTTTGCATCCATGTTAAACATTTTGCTTATCACCTTAAGAACTATTAGGGGCTATTTCATGGTTTTAAGCAGATGAGTGATGGCAAGACTTGTGTTTCTTAATAATAACTCTGGTTGCCACAGAGAGGACAGTTTGTAAAGAAGCAACAAGGTATAGAGCTAGGAAGATGGAATATTTCTTACTCAGGCAAGTGATGAGTGTAGCCTGAACCAGGATGGAGAGACTAGAAATAGAGAAAGAGCTACCATTTTGAAAAATGTTTAAAATTGGTGAGAATTTGTAAAAAAAAAATACAGATGAGGATATGGGGAAGTGTCAAGTGGGTCCCCAAATTTCAGTTTGTGCAATTGGATGAGGCCTTTAATGAGACTGGAACCGCTGGAAGAAATCCAGATTTAGAGGGAAGAGTAGTGTATATTTAGTTTAGGACATACTGCTTGGATATTTTATTTTATTTTATTTTATTTTATTTTTTAATTGTGGTAAGAACACCGATTATGAGGTCGACATTCAATAAATTTTTAACTGTCCAATACAGTATTGTTAACTATATGCACTATGATGTACAGAAAAAAAAAATCCTAAAATTCACATGGAACTACAAAACACCATGAATAGCCAAAGCAGTCCTGAGAAAGAACAAAGCTGGAAGCATGAATCTTCCTGATCTCAAGATATGTTATAGTAATCAAAAATAGTAAGGTACTGGCATAAAAACAGATATATGGATCAATGGAACAGAATACAGAGCCCAGAAATAAACCCATGTATTTATACTTGATTTTCAACAAGTGAGGCAAGAATGCATGTGGGGAAAGGACAGTGTCTCTGACAAATGGTGTGGGGGAAACTGGACATCCACTTGCAGAAGAATATGACTTTCAGACTAGACACCAAACCAGTTGAATTGTGAAGTAGAGATGCGCACAGTTCTTGCCTCTCTGAAGAGAGATCTGTGAGGAAGAAATATGAGGACCATTAGAAGACAGATAATGGTGGACGTCCTGAGTAAGGAAGAGAGAGAATAGAAAGAGAATAGAAGATAATTGTCAAGAAGTTTAGAAATTTTTTTAATGTTTTTTATTTTTATTTTACTTTTTTTACTTTTTTACTGTTTATTTATTTTTGAAGGAGAGAGAGAGAGACAGACAGACAGACAGATAGAATCTGAAGCAGGCTCCAGGCTCTGAGCTGTCAGCTTAGAGTCCGATGTGGGGCTCCAGCTCACAAACCGTGAGATCATGACCTGAGCCAAAGTTGGACGCTTAACTGACTGAGCCATCCAGGCGCCCCAATGGTTTTTGGGTTTTTTTTATGTTTATTTACTTTTGAGAAAGAGACAGAGAGACAGAGGCGTGAGTGGGGGAAGGGGCAGAGAGAGAGAGGGAGACACAGAACCCAAAACAGGCTCCAGGCTCCTAGCTGTCAGTACAGAGCCCGACTCGTGGCTCAAACTCATAGATTGTGAGATCATGACCTCAGCTGAAGTCCAACGCTCAACTGACTGAGCCACCCAAGTGCCCAAGAAGTTTAGAATTTAGGAAAAGTGGGCACTGTGATTAATCCAGGAGGGATTGGAAGAAATATGTCATATGCTTTATGAAAATTTACTGAAGGTTTAAGGATTCTTTGACTCTCTGCCTTTTATTCCTTTATCTAAATTGTAGCTATACTACCCTTTTTTAAGAAGAAATACTCTGTTTTTCTTCTTCTGTTCCTTGTTGAAAGAAAACAAGCCAAAAAATAAAACCCCGGATTTTTTCATATTCTAAAGAAAATAAATATTTAAAATTTCCAGTATTTAACTATCATTTAGTAATTAAGATCAGATTTATATTTTTATTATTTTTTAAATGTTTATTTTTATTTTTGAGAGAGAAAGCGTGAATGGGAGAGGGGCAGGGAGAGAAGGGGGGACAGAGGAGGATCCAAAGCAGGCTCCGTGCTGACAGCAGAGAGCCCAATGCAGGGCTTGAACTCAGGAACCGTGAAATCATGACCTGAGCCAAAGTCAAAACCTTAACCAACTGAGCCGCCCAGGCACCCCTAAATTTTTATTTTAAAAACTTTGCTTCCTTTGCAATGGGTCTTAATTTTGAGACCCCCCGAGAATCTGTTCAAATAATGGACCCTTGTCTGGGAAGAAGATGAATAAGCCCACATTTAAAATGTTGTCATTAAATTCACAAGCCCCAAGGAACCCCTGAAGTCTGTCATCCAACCATAGACTCCCTAGAGAGGGCAGATCAAATCCTCCTGCTCTAAAGGAACACAGAAAGAGTGTTTTCTATTTTTATCTTAATTTTAATGATATAACAGACTGCTTTGATTTGGGATCATTAGGTATTTTTTAAGGACTTGAATTCCTGATATTTTACATATGTTTTGTTTCAGGACTCATGGCTTTTAATGATTACATATTTTGATACTTTTCATGACATTGAGCTTCTCCACACATGACAAAATGGAAGATCAAAGATGTTTTAAAGGAGAAAAAAAGCAAACCTTGATTTTACAAAAAACTATCTCTAGAGAGTAGCTTTCAACCTGATAAGTTTTCCCTTTGGCAACCAAATTATTTTTTCCTTACACACAAACATATTTATTTGATTTTTCCTTATTATCTTCTCCTGGAGGAGTATACCAAAAATAAGCTGCACACAAAGTATGAGGAATCTTTTCTAGACCTTTATCTAAAACATAACAGATTATAAACACAGTAATATAAGACATGCAAAATTAATGTCTAAGCTTTTCCCATAATTTTTTAATAGCAATAATTCTTCCTTCTGACAGTCCCTTACTGAGACGACAAAGCCACTGGTTTTTGTTGTGGGTTTTAGATTTTGGCATCCAATTTTATATATTATAAAATTATATTATAAAATATAATGCATATATTTATTTAATGAATGTATGTTAGCTTTCTGGCTGCAATATTACTGTAGATGTAAAAGATTCTTCAAGATATGCATGTAGTCAGAATTGCTTTATTCAGAATTAGTCCTGTTCAGACCACTCATCCCAGGCCCTGACTGAGTAAAGGAGAATTCTATTACCATGACCCACGCATGGCACACAGCAAGCCTGCAGGAAGTCATCGCTGCCCCTAACCAAGCCAGATGTGACTTAGTGATGGTAGAAAATCTAACTCAGAATCATAGCCTCGGCTCTGTTCTCACGCAGTCTGAAGGGCAGCGCTCTGAAAAGCATCAGGTTGGTGAGACTGGCGTGCGTTGTAGAAACATTTCCTCAGAGAAATAGGCTTGTATTTGAAATGAAAATGAGGACTGCAATATTTACAAGCCTCATCCTGTGCAAAGAGTAGGGCAGAGGCTATCAGAGTTGGCAAGCAAAGAGCTCATAACAACAGCAACGGAGATAGTGATTCACACAGAGGAGAAAACACGGTAAGTTGAGTTTTCTACTCTTGGCCACATGCAAAAAATGTGCCAGATTTTAAATTTGCCATCTAAATATGATAACCCCAAAGGAGGAAAAGGTAGAAGCTTATCAAATCTCTCCATACTTTCAGTTTTCCTTAAATATATGTTTTTGGAATAATACAAGAGGAGCATAAACATTGTTTTAAACATTTTTAAAAATGTTTCATTTTTTTTTTTAAAGCCTTTGGATTTGTCATCAAGTGCAGTATTAACGCAAATACCTGTGGCGAGAATCCAATACAGATCCAGCAATGTTTGTCAGCGTGGTTAGATCTGAGGTCTAGGGCAAGGTGGTACCAAGAAGTTGAATTCTGGGGAATTTTGAGACCAGCACCGGGTAGATTAAAGAATAGATATGCCAAGTCCCTGAAAAGCAGTCTCCTGCTTTGTGAGAGAGACATGGAGTGGTGGGAAAGAGGGAATGAGGGATATTTGCAGGGCATACTGACTTTTTTTTTAGGCTTAGAACAACAGAAACTTATTTTCTCACAGTTCCAGAAGCCAGTTCAAATTCAAGGTGTTGGCAAGATTGGTTCCTTCTCGGGGGCGCAGAGGGAGACCCCATATCATACCTCTCTCCTAGCGTCCAGTGGTTGTTGGTGATCCTTGGCATTCCTTGGCTTACAACTGCATAATTCCAATGTCTTTTCCCATTGTCACATGGCCATCTTTCTTTTGTGCCTCTGTCTTCACATGGCATTCTCCTCTCCATGTCTGTGTCTCTTCTCATAAGGCAATGACCCTATTTCCAAATAAGGTCACATTCTGAGGTTCTGGGAAGGACATGAATTTTGGTGGGGACACTATTCAGCCCAGTACACCATTATAAATTCTCAATTTAAAATAGGCTGCATTTGTGGAGCTATACCAATAAACACACTCACACGTTATTTATTACTACCCAAATGGTGAGCCAGACACTTCATTAGATCACATTTCATGCATTGTACTCAATTCTGAATACATCATCCACAAGAGGAAATGGGATTGAACTAGGATGTGAATGGGGTTATGAGGATTTTAGAAATGGTATTATATGGGGGCGCCTGGGTGGTTCAATGGGTTAAGTATAAAACTTCGACTCAGTCATGATCTCATGGTTTGTGAGTTTGAGCCCCACATTGGGCTCTGTGTTGACAGCTCAGAGCCTGGAGCCTACTTTGGATTCTGTGTCTCCCTCTCTCTCTGTCCCTCTCCCTGCTAGCACTCTGTCTCTCTCTCTCAAAAATAAATAAAACATAAAAAAAAAAAAAAAAAAGAAAGAAGAAGAAGAAAAAAAAAGAAAGAAAAAAAAAAGAAATGGTTTTCTATGGATAAGAACTGAGGTCATTCAGTTGGAGAAGATTTGGAAAGTCTGGATGGCCCTCTGCAGGAGGACTGTCCCTTCAGAGGAGAGGTAGTAAAGATGATCAGATTGTAAGTTACATAGATCACAGGTCTGTACGCCTGTAGGTAAGAAACATGGGTTTGCCTTTTTCGGGGGAGGGAGGGGTCTCTTTATCTTTTCACATTATACCAGATACCAGCCTGCATCTCTCAGAAGACAGGATAGTGACTTTATTTACTTTTTTTTTTTTTTAACTTGGGAGACATTTATTTACTTTCCCACATCACCAATCATGGATACGAGTGGCTAAGTCTTATATTCCCTCAGGAAAACAGAGCGCTATCACATCCTAAAAGATCTGTGATATTTGGTCACAGCATCAAGCACTCCTGGTTTTGGTCCCACAAGCCTTCTTTGAAATGACCTAGGGTTAGTGATTTTAAATACTAACGTGACTCCAAAAGACAGGCAGGCTATGAAGCCATTGATCAGACTCGTAAGAACAGAAAAAGACAGAAACCTATAATTTTAACACCTTAATAGCTACCACATACTGAGAACTTAGTGTATCCAGCCAGGGTACTCTGTAGTCGATACATATCTATTTAAGTACCAATTATTCCTATACCATGGATGAGAAGACTGAGGCTTAAGGCAATTAAATAACTTTCCTGGGCACACAACCAGTTGGTATGGTATGAGTTCTAATCCAGACAGTGTGGCTCCAGGCCCATGCAGATACTGGCAGGGCCTCCTGAGACAAGGAGCAATGATATCTGACTGCAAGTGTTGTGTTTTTAATGCGTGCCCAGAAAACATGAATAGACACTTCTCTAAAGAAGACATCCGGATGGCCAACAGGCACATGAAAAGATGTTCAGCGTCGCTCCTTATCAGGGAAATACAAATCAAAACCACACTCAGGTATCACCTCACGCCAGTCAGAGTGGCCAAAATGAACAAATCAGGAGACTATAGATGCTGGAGAGGATGTGGAGAAACGGGAACCCTCTTGCACTGTTGGTGGGAATGCAAATTGGTGCAGCTGCTCTGGAAAGCAGTGTGGAGGTTCCTCAGAAAATTAAAAATAGACCTACCCTATGACCCAGCAATAGCACTGCTAGGAATTTATCCAAGGGACACAGGAGTACTGATGCATAGGGGCACTTGTACCCCAATGTTCATAGCAGCACTCTCAACAATAGCCAAATTATGGAAAGAGCCTAAATGTCCATCAACTGATGAATGGATAAAGAAATTGTGGTTTATATACACAATGGAGTACTACGTGGCAATGAGAAAAAATGAAATATGGCCTTTTGTAGGAACGTGGATGGAACTGGAGAGTGTGATGCTAAGTGAAATAAGCCATACAGAGAAAGACAGATACCATATGGTTTCACTCTTATGTGGATCCTGAGAAAGTTAAGAGAAACCCATGGGGGAGGGGAACAAAAAAAAAAAAAAAAAAAAAAGAGGTTAGAGTGGGAGAGAGCCAAAGCATAAGAGACTGTTGAGAACTGAGAACAAACTAAGGGTTGATGGGTGGTGGGAGGGAGGAGAGGGTGGGAGATGGGTACTGAGGAGGGCACCTTTTGGGATGAGCACTGGGTGTTGTATGGAAACCAATTTGACAATAAATTTCATATATAAATAAAAAAAATAAATAAATAAATAAAATTACATACAAAAAAAAAAAAATAATAATGCGTGCCCAGTGTTAGTGTGAGAGATGCATCAGACAGTCTCACCCTGGTGCCGCCAGTATATACTCCACTCTTCATTTTTTATTCACTTCTTTGTCCAATACTATTGACTATCCATTTTATGCAAAACTGTGCAAAGCATCAGGGTACAAAATCACAAGTAAAAACAGACACCATTCTTTCTATCACAGAGCTCATAAATATAAAATAGAAGCAGTGATAAACGCTATGCTGGAGGCAAATGAGGCTATAAAATAGACCAAGGCTATTTGTCCGAGTCAATGAGGCCAGTGTGGGGTTCATTCGGGACATGCCATTTGAACCAGGATTGAAAAGATGCACAGCAGCCAACTCCATGAAGGGATGGGTATTAAAGAGTGCTAGACAGAAGGAACATCAGATGCTAAACTGCCACGGGTAGGGGATGTGCAGCAATCCTGAGAGACTGAGACACCAGTGTGGTTGGAGCTGTGGGGGCAGAGGGATATGGAGGAAGTTGAAATTGAGAGGGCCACAGAGAACATGCAGAACCTGAAGAGGCATTAAAGAGATTTGTACTTATTTATCCCAATAGCAGTGGGAGGTCACTGCTAGTAAGGGCCAAGGGTAGGGGTAAATGTTTTAAATAAACCATAGTTACAATATGTAGCATAAACTGGAGAATGGAAACATGGATATCAGTTGGAGGCTATTATAGTTGGCCAAGTGAGAGATGTGGGTAATTTGAACCCAATTTGTTGATGGTGATGGGTTGAAGTGTATAGGTTGAAGTGTAGTGAGATGTTTTTTAGAAGCCAGAATCAATAGGATTTGGAAATGTATTTGTTTTGAGGGTGGTAAGGGAGAAGGTACTATCAAGATTGGCTCTAGGGATTCTGTTTTATCCAGCCAGATGAATGCTGTGCCATTCACTAGGACAGAACAGTAGGACAGGGGAGCTCATGAGTTGGTTTGGGAGATAGGCTTATTTTGAGATGCCTTTGAGACGTTCAAGTGGAAATGTCAAGTAGCAAGTTAGTTATATGGATTGGAACTCAGAGAAGAGGTTGAGACCGGGAAGTAGAGATTTGTGACTCATCTGCTTCATCTCAGTGATGTCACTGTGTGTGGGCGAGACAGCCTGGAGAAAGGATATAGAGTGAGAAGTAAAGTGCCAGGGAGGAAAGCTGGAGAAGTTTCAGCATTTATTCCAAACCCCCATCTCTATGTCCTGCCTTCAAGAAACCATCAGATTAGAAGTGATGTGACTGCAAGAAGAGTGGTCATCCTGGGGATGTCAAGTGTCCCCATTTTTGCACCTGCACTTTCACAAGATAAATTCACAGCTGTTTCTGATAATACTGTAGATTCTCATGTATAGGTGGGCACGAGGAGAGAATGTGCAGGTCATGTGAATTTTGTACTTTAATAATTGCCATTCTGCCGTCATCTCACCTCTGTGCGTTTCAGAAATGGCGAGTCAGTCTCTCAGAACCCCACAGGAGACAGTCTCAGAGCCTTTGTGACGTTCAGAGGGTACATCCAGCGAGAGTCCCTCTTACAGACCCACTTCCAGCCCCCATAGTACTTATTTTTATATCCCAACATTCAATCTCTGTGGAGCTAAAGGTAAGGTCCTGTTATGTAGAGATTCTGGAGACATCTAGACCTTAAGGAAGATAGAAATGGTTGGGAATAAGCATTATGCGAAATTCTAGGGTATCAACATGATCTAAGTTAATAACTGCCTGGCAGTGAAGACCCCACTTAAGGGAGAGATTCCAAACTTGTAAAACACCTGGACTGCACTGTTACATGACTTTTTTTTTTTTTCAAAACCAAGAGGTCAAGCCTTAATTTCTTATTGTATTCTCAAGGTGTTCTTTAACTGTGAACTGCTTTTCTCACAAAAACACTTCACGGGGATTCATGTTTAGAATCGGGAAGTATGACTGGCAAATCTATTGTTTTGGGGGTTTATCCTTTTATTGTCAAAGGCATTTTGCTTCAAAAGGTTCTCCCCTAATTTTGGTCTTAAGTAAATGAATGTATGTTCACATCTCTATAATTATGTTCACATTTGACACATTTTACTTTTCAGACCTTTTGTTTAGCTGTCATGTAATCAAATTATGTCTTACAAATAAAAGTATAAATAGAAGCAAATGTAGACAAATTACTTAACCTCTTTGCACCCCGATTTTCTCATCTCTCAAACAAGGACAATAATACCTGCAGAATGGGGAAAACAATTTTCATATTCTCCTCACTTTTCTACCTCAAAATAGAAACTTCTGCCTTTTAGAGACATTGAATTAAAGCTTTTCTGCTCTTTTTCTTTTCACCCTCCTCACTGGCTGTCCCCACACGATGAGTAGCAATTTATACAACTGGTAAAATGAAGAGAGTGTCACATGTATTACTCCATGTTTCTCTACGGGGCCAAGATAATGTGTTAAAGCTTGGGGTATGCATATGACCTTTCTCTCTCTACACCTCTATTTAAGTTCGAGTAAGACTAAACACAACAACAAAGAGCCCTGAATACGTATTATGGCTCAGTTATAGTAAAGATTTGTCTCTCAGGTACAGTCCAAGTGATGTATTTCCTGGTTGGTGAATGGCTTTTCTCCACCCATCATTCAGAGACTGAAATCATTTCATCTGTAGTTCTGCCGTCTCCTAGCTTGGAGTTATCTGCATCCCACTAGAAAAAGTCAAAGACAGTATGTAGGGACAAAACCTATTTTTAAAAATCTTGTTTCCAAATGGCACTCATCAGGAGCCCCCAGGTGGCTCAGTCGGTTGACCATCCGACTCTTAATTTCGGTTCAGGTCATGATCTGTGGGATCGAGCCCCGCTTTGGGCTCCATGCTGAGCGTGGAGCCTGCTTAAGATTCTCTCTGGCCTGCCACTTACTACATGCCTCTCTTCCATTAGGTTTTGTTACCTTTCTCTGTTCATCTCTTTCTCTCTCTCTCTCTCTCTCTCTCTCTGTTTCCTCATCCATGAAATGAGGATATTAAAAGAGCATACCTTGGGACGCCTAGGTGGTTCAGTCGGTCAAGCGTCTGACTCCTGCTCAGGTCATGATCTCTCAGTCTGTGAGTTTGAGCCCTGAGTCAGGCTCTGTGCTGACAGCTCAGAGCCTGGGGCCTAGTTTCGATTCTGTGTCTCCTTCTCTCTCTGTCTTTCCTCCACTTGCACTTTGTCTCTCTCTCTCTCTCTCTCAAAAAGTAACATTAAAAAAAATCTTTTTAAATAAAAAAGAAGAGCATACCTCAAAGCATTAATAGCAGCTTAATTTAATTAATTTCTGTAAAGCACTTAGTAAATGCTCAATGAAAATGAACAATTCTTATTACTACTAAAAAAAAACAATAAAACCTCTACCTAAACTAATAGTTTAGTCTATTTTTGACTTCTGTCTATAATTTCTCTATTGGACTGAATGCAAAAGAACTAGAGGCACATTAATGACCATCTAACACTTACCTTCAAGTGTACTGACACTGTGCCTGGAGCATGCTAGAAATGATAAAAAATTAAAAAAAAAGAAAATGTTATAGGTTTTCAAGTTATTTCCTCAATTTTGGGCCTTCATTTTTTGTTTGTGTTTTGTTTTGTCTTTAGCCATAGCACACACTTCCATTCTATTCTCATTTGTAGTCTATAACTTTCTCTGTCAAGATGCTTAGATTTCCAAATTTGAATTTAATGAACATAGGTTCTTCATAGATGCCTCTTCACTTGGTCTCTGTTTATCTATTAATTGACGTTCAGCCATGCTTAGAGACTGTCTCTTGCGTCTTTAGTAGCTGGGGATCACTAAATATCATTTTTAAAAAAAATTTTTTAATGTTCATTTATTTTTGAGAAAGAGACAGAACACAAGCAGGAGAGGGGTAGAGAGAGAGGGCAATGCAGAATCCAAAGCAGGCTCCAGGCTCTGCACTGTCAGCACAGAGCCCGGCATGGGGCTTGAACTCACGAACCGTGAGATCATGACCTGAGCTAAAGTTGGATGTTTAACTGACTCAGCCACCCAGGAGCCCCTGAATATGATTATTAATGCTCTGCTCACTTTGCTAAGAATTAGCCTCAATTTTGATCTTCCAAGGGAGCCTATTACTTCCTTCTGTGTCAACCTAGTCTCTTCCCCACTTAGCATCAGATTCCTATTCTATATAAAGATTCTCCTTTACTGATTTCCTGGATATCTCAACATCTCACGGGCTAACTAATCACCACAACCACTGATCACCTTGGATGTGGACCTTTTGGAGCCATAATGTCGTAGAATGCTCTAAGTATCTTATATCTGCACCGTGTTGCCATCTGGTTGATTGTCCATCATTTCATTTAATATCCAAGTATCAAATAGCTCAATTTCTGGATAAGAAACAAGGGATCTAAGAGGCTGAGCAACTTTGTAAAGATCGCCCACTTTGTAGACCCTTGGGTGACACTGCAGGAGTTCTAATCCCTCAGTGGACACTTCCCTCCATTTACACAACACTTCCCTTGAAACTGGCAAGCAGCACAAACTGTAGTTCTGGTATTGCATTTATCTTTTCTCCCCTTCAGTTTCTTCAACTCTCACATGGGATTAATAATATTGACCTCTTAGCATTTCTGTGAGGCTGGCCCCTAGCAAGCATTCAATTCTTGTGTTAAAAGAAAGAAAAAGAGACCAGAAGAAGCAGAGGGGTACGTTCTTAGAGAGAAAGAAAATCATTATGAAATATTGTCTTACATTTTTTTTTTTATAATTTCCTATCCCCTCCCTAGATCTAAGAAGTTATCCAGGGCCTTTGGGCTCCCTTGCCCTAAGAGGAGCATAGTTCACCTTTCTGAAGACGACTACTCCTTATGGTCTAACTCATAGATTAAAATATGAGATTAAAAGTTCATGGGATTAGTGGGGATTCTCAGTCTTGTTCAACCCACTCGCTTGCAGTGCCTGAAGGAAGTGACAAGATCTTAAAAAAAAAAAAAAAAATTCTTGGCAGACCCTAGAAAACTGAACACTTGGCTCTGAGATTTTGGAACCAATGACATTCTTGGAGCCCCAAGCATGACAGAAAGGTTGCTGCCTTTCACGTACTTATTTGGGGTTAGGTAATGAGAATTATCTGCAGCAACCGTGATAGGCTGAGCACAAAGGAGTCCTCTTCCATTTTAGTCAACCACATAAACCACGGGATTCTCAGGAAAGCCTCAGGAAAGGGAGCGGTTGCTCACAAAACGACTGAGTCTGCGTCTCCAAACAACACAGGAAGATAAAACTCCAGTTAGGTATCTTGCTTAAATTAATTAAACAATGTGATGTTCCCTATTCACCTTATTTGGGGGACTAAGATTCAAATCCACTAAAACAGTGTGAGAGAGAGATGAGAGGGAAGAAAGATTTATGCCCAGTGTAATAAACTGTTAGAATAGGAAAGAAGTCTGCATAGGAGAAGGGGAGAGAAGGCCAAAATATGACTAAAGAGTAAGAGGACCAAGAGGTTAAATGTCAAAGGGCAAAAGTCATGAATTTCTATTAACTTTGTTAACCCTCCGGAGGAGACTCACCGTAACTTCTGTGCCATAGTCACCTATCGTGCCTTTGTTCTTAGAAGCTTGGCTAAAGCTGTGCCATCCATGGCAAAATACCTGAGGGGTAATGAGAGTCACCTCTTTCATGTGTTCCTGAATGATAGGAACTCTGCTACATCTTCCTTCTCTTTATACTCCCAGCATCTCATAAATATAGAGAACTCAGCAAAACTTCCCTAAACACATGGGAGACTGAATCATCTAAAGAATTCCACTTTAGGGGCGCCTGGGTGGCACAGTCGGTTAAGCGTCCGACTTCGGCCAGGTCACGATCTCGCGGTCTGTGAGTTCGAGCCCCGCGTCGGGCTCTGGGCTGATGGCTCGGAGCCTGGAGCCTGTTTCCGATTCTGTGTCTCCCTCTCTCTCTGCCCCTCCCCCGTTCATGCTCTGTCTCTCTCTGTCCCAAAAATAAACGTTGAAAAAAAAAAAAAAATTAAAAAAAAAAAAAGAATTCCACTTTATACAAAAACTTTTGGATATCTCGGACAGATACTTCACTATACACTAAGCCATGGTCTAACTATTTCCACCAAGATTTGTGGAACAGAGCTAAATGGGTTTAATCTCTCAACATCATTTTATATTGATGATAATCATACCTTTCTGCAGGTGCACCTTACTCATTCTAAGTGATCATTGTTTAAGAATCAAAACTTAGAAAATAAAGAGTAACATTTATTTGCTTTAAAAGAGTCAGCAGGACAAGAACCACATAATTACTCTCCATCTGTTTCTTGAGGATCACATATGAAATAACAAATGTCCTCTTTGTGAGCAATACTTCCATTATATGCATCTGGTAGTAGAGAAGAAAACAATGTGTTGCCCTCTGGTTTATGGTTCCATTTTAGGAACTGAAAAAATATATAAAAATAGGACCACTGTGTATAATAAGTAACTGTAGATGTTTTTCTCTGGTGTTGGTACTCATCACTTTCTAATAGAGTTAACAATTCAACATAATATGCTATTAAGTTGGGCTTTATCATAAACTAAATTTCTTAATAAAAAAATCAGTGTTCAAACTGATATTTTATTTTAAATGGTCTCTTGCAGAGATAAATGCAGGGGAAAAAGGTGCAATAATTCAGCCCAGCAAATACTTACTATGCAACAACTGGGTGCCAGCACTATGTCAAGAATTTGCCTTTAACCATAACATGAGGAGTAAAATTCTTGTTTTTTTTTTTTTTCAGTCTCTTTGGACATTTCCAGGCTGTTTGAATTTTTAAAAATATTTGTGCTCAATGTGGAAGTAAAAGAGAAGGTCAAACAATATGCTTAGCTTAACAGTGGGGAGAAGAAAA
Source organism: Puma concolor (assembly GCF_028749965.1). Taxonomy (NCBI): domain Eukaryota; kingdom Metazoa; phylum Chordata; class Mammalia; order Carnivora; family Felidae; genus Puma; species Puma concolor. Next base: position 36,902,941 of record NC_141673.1, on the reverse strand, counting down.
TTCTTGTTTCTTCTCTGCCTAGAAATGGGACAAATAAATAGATCATCTTGTTATTTATTTTTTCCACTTTTAGATTTTTTTATTTTTTATTTTATTTTATTTTATTTTATTTTATTTTATTTTATTTTATATTTTATTTTATTTTATTTTATTTATTTTGAGAGAGAGAGAGAGTCGGGGAGAAAGAGAGAGAATCCCAAGCAGACTCCACTCTGTCAGCACAGAGCCTGATGCCCAGGCTTCATCTCATTACCCTGGTATCATGACCTGAGCTGAAATGAAGAGTTGGACGCTTAACTGACTGAGCCACCCAGGCATTCCTCATCCTGTTATGTAAAGGAAAAAAGTAAAGACTGTTTCATAATCAAAATGCCTATTTGGGAGCAAGTTATTCTGTGTTCCTAAGAGCAGGAGCCATGTATTCAGTAAAAATATCATACTGACAGAGTCCACTGGATGACTGTGGAGGTGCTGTTTTTACTTACACAACCCAACTGACTTAAGCAATCAGTCTTTAGTGCAATTAAGTATAACTAGGTTTTCTTTTCTTTTCTCTTTTCTTTTCCTTCCCTTTCCTTTCCTTTCCTTTCCTTTCCTTCCTTTCCTTTCCTTTCCTTTCCTTTCCTTTCCTTTCCTTTCCTTTCCTTTCCTTTCCTTTCCTTTCCTTTCCTTTCCTTTCCTTTCCTTTCCTTTCCTTTCCTTTCCTTTCCTTTCCTTTCCTTTCCTTTCCTTTCCTTTCCTTTCCTTTCCTGTTTAAGTAATCTCAAGGGGCGCCTGGGTGGCTCAGTCTGTTGGGCGGCCGGCTACAGCTCAGGTCATGATCTTGTGGTCTGTGAGTTCGAGCCCCACATCGGGCTCTATGCTGACAGTTTGGAACCTGGAGCCTGCTTCCGATTCTGTGTCTCCCTCTCTCTCTGCCCCTTCCCTGCTTGCTCTCTGTCTCTCAAAAATAATAAGCATTAAAAACAAAAATTTTTTTAAAGGTTAAGGTAATCTCTATACCCAACATGGGCTCGAATTTACAACCCTGAGATCAAGAGTCACATGCTCCACTGACTGAGGCAGCCAGGTGCCCCAGTCTTTTGAAAATTAATGAACAAGTTTGGTAGGCTGTAGGAATATATTAAAATAAATGAGGGGCCGTTAGGACAACTTCAAATAATGTGATTTCTTTGTGTGTGTGTTTGTTTGCTTGTTTGGTAACTCTGACTTCTACATAGGCAATGTCTAGGAAAACCTCTTTGCTCTCCTGATCACAGCTTCTCACACATCAGATGCAACAGCTGTTTTAACTGGCACGTCCACACAACCGTTCCTGACAGGAAGTGCATTAGAACAGTGAATGTAATTGAAGCTGCCTAATTTAGGGAGGCAGCATACCCTTGACCAACTGGGAATGTGGCCAGAATATTGGAGCTAACACTTCCTCTTAGAGAAAGGGACGTATCCCTGCACCCATTCATACCATCTGCTCCACCGAAGTCCTTCTCTCCCTGTCTTTGGTCTCTCCTATAATGACCTGCCTTGGTGTAGGATTGTTGAAAAGTGCCCTGTATGATATATGAACACCATCTTCTGAAAATGTATGTTTTGCATATGCCCATTTTTGTAGTTTATAATGCCAGATTTATACAGAATATGCAGGGAAAGGTAGATAACAGGAAGGGTATAATAGTTGGGTGATATGGTGACAGGACGAAATAAGGTATTTTTATCTTACAAATTTAAATTTTAAACCAGATCACTTGAGAATTGGACAACTTACAATCCTACTGGAGTGATGTGCGTTTATGGGGCAGGTGTTATGCAAAAGACTGGAGCTCGAAAGGAATGAAGCTGTCTTTCAACGTTTTTATCTCAAGGGAAATCTTACAGAACAAACGGCATGAATGGATACTGAGCCAACAGATGACAAGAGGACTTGCTCCATTCTCTGGAAAATATGATGATAAGAAACAGATTTCAGCTGTTCCTTCAGTTTTTTCTCTACTGGACAACAAAGCTGCCAAGAAATGAGGATACACAGATTATGACACACACATAACCCCTCCACCTGCATCACATCCTGACAAGTCACAGCGTTTCTTTGCTTCAAGGGTAGGAAACCTACCCATGAAGAGAAATCATCTTTTCCTACGAAATACTGTATTCTACAGAAAAATCAAGCAAAACAAATGAGTATTCCTGTGATATTGTTTAGAAACCAGTTGAAAATACCTCTAACATCAATATTCAGAGGCTCACATAAACACTAGTCCAGAAAGTAGAATCCCACTTTTACCTCCCCTGACACAAACAGACAAATAACAACAACTAAAATAAAGAAAAATTAGGGTCAGTGTTCTATTGCTCTGTTTAAGTACACGTTAGCTCTTCGGCCTATCCCTAACATTCTCAGAGCACAAGGCAAGAGCATAAATGGAAACCTACATACCATCTACTTTTTAAATCACGCAAACAGTTCTTTCCTTCTATTCTGACAAATATACTTGCATAATAACAAAATCAGAAAATATGTGTATAGCTAGGTTTTTTCATAAAAATTAATTTGGCAAAAGATCAAAGCTGAATGAATTTAGTTACTATTGCACACGTTGGGTGTTCAGTTGATGGGCTAGTGATGTCCTTTTTTTTAACGTTTAATTATTTAAAAGAGAGAGAGAGAAAGAGCACGAGTGAGGGAAGGGCAGAGAGAGAGGAAGAGAGAAAATCCCAGCAGGCTCTGCACTGTCAGCACAGAGCCTGATGCAGGGCTCAAACTAACAAACCATGAGATCATGACCTGAGCCCAAATCAGGAGTTGGATGCTTAACTGACTGAGCCACCCAGGCACCCCAATGTCTATATATATATATATATATATATATATATATATATATATATATTTATTTATTTATTTATTTTTATTTTATTTTATTTAAAAAAAAATTTTTTTTTCAACGTTTATTTATTTTTGGGACAGAGAGAGACAGAGCATGAACGGGGGAGGGGCAGAGAGAGAGGGAGACACAGAATCAGAAACAGGCTCCAGGCTCTGAGCCATCAGCCCAGAGCCTGACGCGGGGCTCGAACTCACGGACCGCGAGATCGTGACCTGGCTGAAGTCGGACGCTTAACCGACTGCACCACCCAGGCGCCCCTGTTTATTTATTTTTGAGAGGCAGTCAGAATACGAGTGAGGGAGGGGCAGAGAGAGAGGGAGACACAGAATCAGAAGCAGGCTCCAGGCTCTGAGCTGTCAGCACAGAGCCCGATGCACGGCTCGAACTCACAAACTGGGAGATCATGACCTGAGCTGAAGTCAGATACTTAACCAACTAAGCCACCCAGATGCCACCCCCCAATGTCTTGATAAATCATAAGAAAATCATAGTACATACATTATTATATGTTTTCTATAAAATTTATTAAAAAATTTTTTTTTAATATTTATTTTTGAGAGAGAGGGAGAGACAGAGCGTGAACAGAGGAGGAGCAGAGAGATAGGGAGACAGAATCAGAAGCAGGCTCTAGGCTCTGAGCTGTCAGCACAGAGCCCGACGTAGGGCTCAAACTCACAAGCCATGAGATCATGACCTGAGCCGGAGTCAGATGCTTAACTGACTGAGCCATCCAGGCACCACTATAAAATTTATTTTCTTACATTCATCTCAGTAAGCTCCTTGATTATGTTTTCAAAATCAAGATTTTTGTATAGTTTTTTGATAACATCAATGATTTAAATAATTAAGTATGTAATTATATCCAAAGTACAAAATTTGAATATATTTTCATCAAAAATATGAATTTATGTAAAAATCATGAACATAATTTATTTTGTTTTCAAACTAAATTATAATTGTTCCAAAATTTTCATTATAAGGAAAAATACAAATTATAATTTGTAAATAAACACATTTTAAATAAAAATTATTTAAATAAATCTTATTAAATAATTTCCTAACATTCAAGGTCCACATAGTTGCCAATGTAAAGAATCAGCATCACGTTTTAATACCAGATCTACAAATACAAATTTAAAAGAAATAAATTGCTTAATATTCCACAATATTCTTCAGCTGCTATGTGCATCAGTTGAGAATACACACTAAATTTGTGAGTATTGATAGAATCACGAATGGGAACATATAAACAGGCAAGGTGCACTGGGACCTAAGTAGCACAAGCTTGAAGGTGGTGAAAGTGGTTACCGTGGAACAAAAAACTACCCCAGCTATTGGGCTATATCATGAGGGGACTCTGCTGTAGTCCAACCTACAGAGTCCAAAGACTTGGTCTTGATTCCAGTAGGTATGGCTATCTGAGGAGATTCAATCTGTTTGATGGGAACACAGCCAAAGGAGTCCACAGGTATCGGGCTATACTAGAAGTCAAGAGACGGATGGAACTGTAGGTTTCAAGTGATATATAGCAGAACCTTCTTGAGTAGCAGGAGGGCCCAGGTAACAGAACTCAGGCTCCATTGACAAACCTGTCAAAACTAGGCAGGATGTCAGGGTCCCAGCCAAGTGAGCTTGAGTGCAGGGAAAAGCTCTGTATCCAGATGGGTTTTGAAATGATGGGAGAAAACCAAAGCAGATGTCTGGATATAGACATAAATTCAGCCAGCACAACAGGGGTGAGGGAGAAACATTGATTCAGTAGGCAAATGGTGGGAGAGAAACGGAAAGCATGTGGATCCCAGGTCCCTTCTATTTGCTGATGGTGCAGATGTATTTTCTGCCATGGTGAGAATAGTTTCTGTTTGGGTTGAAGTTGAATCTCAGTGAAAAGGGTATTTGTGATTATAGTTGAGTGGAGCCAAGAAGAAGACAAAGGCTGAATAATTTTATGTATTTATTTTTTAATAATTTTTTAATGTTTGTTTTTGAGAGAGAGAGAGAGAGAGAGAGAGAGAGCACGAGCAGGGGAGGGGCAGAGAGAGGGAGACACAGAATCCAAAGTAAGCTCTAGGGTCTGAGCTGTCTGCACAGAGCCTGACATGGGGCTCGAACTCATGAACTGCGAGATCACGACCTGAGCCGAAGACAGACACAACCAACTGAGCCACATAGGCGTCCATAAGTGATTTTAAAATAGTGCCATGGTATGGCATATTTTTAAAGTGCTTTTATGGGATTGTTGGGGAAATTATTTATTAAGGTTTTAATATATAGGTCCAGTATATTTGTGAGGTTTAATTTAACTTTAACTATGATGACGTTTGACCTGATATTCATGGTAAATTTTGTATTAAAACATTATGCAAGTTTTCATTAACTTATGTTCAGTGGGTTTATATATAAAATAAATTTTGGAAAATCTTTATTACATCTTAAGACTCTTGATACTGGTATTCCCTATGAGTCAACCTGGGGCCCTGAGACTCTGCACTTATCTTAAAATAGTTTTTGTGACAGTGCTGAATGGCTGAAATTGTGTACTGCATTTTAGTATCAAGTGTAAAAACAAGCCTCTATTAAGAGACAAAGCTGATTCATGGATCAGCTCTGTCCATGAAAATACAAATTTCTGAATACAAGATCTTAGCAGGAAGATAAGGTATATTCTTTCCAGTCCTGAAAATCAATTCTAGATAACTTTTGCTTTCTAAAGATGGTTTTCAATGCTGTTAGGAATACTGACGCGGTATGAAATTTCAAAGAAAAAAGTTTTGGATTTGGAACTTGAGTTTCAAGGGACTGGCAAGGATGGGGTACTGCTTGCCTGTTCTTACTGGATTTTACATTCCAGAGACTTTGCCTTTATATGATACAGGAGAGGCATAATCAAGGAGCCAAGCAGCCACTTAGATTTCGAGACACTACAAGTTAATAATAAGTGGCAATCAGGAAGTGGAAATCATTTTTGTTGACTCTTTTCCTAAAAAGGTACTGTCTTTAATATTTTAGCTCCACTGACTGATCTGAACGGAGAAATGACTTCCCCTAAGAAAATGCTTTGGTGCAAAATCTATTTTGTTAATATTCAGGCAAACGTTTTGATTTTAACTATTGTTTCATATTATTTCCTGCTTATATCCGTTAGAGAAATAGCCAGCAGATCAATCTTCCTCTAAATACATGCTCCTATTTTGCTGAGATTATTTCACCGATAGCTTACTGAAGTGTCTGTATTAGAGATACACTGTAGTGTGTGTTTCAAAAATATAGGTAGTAAGGTAACTTTAAAAAGACACATAAATGAATAATAATTCTTAATTTGAGTGATACCAGAAAGCCTGAAATGGCATAAGAAAGGGTATTCTGCAAATATTAATTATCACTTAAAGTTGATTTCCCAGAATCGCTTTTTTAAAAAATTATGGTAAAAAACCACATAATATGAAATCACCCTCTTAACAATTTTTAAGTATACAGCAGAGTTTTGTTAACTCTATGTACATTCTTTTTTTTTTTTTTTTAATTTTTTTTTCAACGTTTATTTATTTTTGGGACAGAGAGAGACAGAGCATGAACGGGGGAGGGGCAGAGAGAGAGGGAGACACAGAATCGGAAACAGGCTCCAGGCTCTGAGCCATCAGCCCAGAGCCTGACGCGGGGCTCGAACTCACGGACCGCGAGATCGTGACCTGGCTGAAGTCGGAAGCTTAGCCGACTGCGCCACCCAGGCGCCCCAATGTACATTCTTTTACAGCCAATCTCTAGAACATTTTCACCTTGTAGGACTGAAACTCTGTACTCACTGAACAGGCATTCCCTACCTGCTCTTCCCCCAGCACCTGGCAATCACTCCCAGCATCACTTTTAATGAATAATCCTTTATTTAATATTATATAGTTCTAGAATTCTTCAAAAAGTATCCATACATATTATTAAGGAATTCTTGAGTTGTTTTTATTGAATAATTGTTTCCAGAATCTCTGAACGGCTTTCCAGGGTTGGATAGCCAATTTTTACTTCGTTGCTATCTGGTGTTTCTGTTATAAAACATGATTTTTAAAAGGTATTTTGAATACGATGAAGAGATAGGAAATGTCATTTGTATATCTTTGTGTATACATTGTATTCTTTTATCTCTACATCTGGCCTCAAGGTAAAAGGCTAATTTTTCTCTGTCTACAAAGTAGTTTTAAAAGGTAGTCCTTGATGTCCATCTGTGCAGAGTGGCATCCCCTTGCTTGGCTCTCAATACTGGATTGGGGCATAAAATTTCCAACAGTGGGAATTAGTCCATTCCCCACCTGAACCGTAGCTTATTGGTGTTCTCTGCAGGAATTCACTACCATTAGTGTTTCTATCTTTTACATTCCAAATTCTTTGTATCCTGCCAAAATTCAGTAGCCTTCTGGACTTTGCCTCCATTTTTGTGTATACAGAACCTAAACATGATTTTGTTTGTATGACCCATGAGTCTATCTCTTTTGATTCCATCATCTCACAAAAATCTCACCAGAGCAAAAAACCCCCACAAAACAAAAAACAAAAAAACAAAAAACACACAAACAAAAATGACTTTGAAATCCTCCCAAAAGCTGTTCCTTCATCATTTTACGAAGGGCTTAAAGAAGAAGAGAATCTAAAAAAGTCACTTGATTCTGAAGTAAGTTCTCAATATCGTTAATGAGATGGACACTGTATAAGATTTAACATAAGAGGCTTTTGGAACAAGACAGAAATGGTATAGAATCCTGGGTCGTCAGTTACTTGTGCTATCCAGAGCAAGTTACTTAATATTGTTGACCCTTAGTTTTGTCACTTATGAAAAGATAGTAATATTCATTTGGCCAGACTATTATGAGAATTAAATTACATAGTGTATTCAACATACCTGGCATAGTACCAGTTAGTATATAGCAAGTGCTCAACAAATATAAACACCTTTTTTCCCCCCTGTCTCTACATCAGAAACCCTACTTATTTGGCTGTGGGTAAGAGAGACAGTAAGGGGGATGGAGAGGGGATTAGCAAAAACATTGTATTCAAACAAGGTACAGGCACACATGTGGGCAGCTATCATGCATGGCTTTTAGTAGAATTACTTGGGCAAAGGACTGACTGCCATCTGTACCCAGAGCCAAGTTAAAGGATGGGTCAGACAGGCAGTTGCCCCGCATTCTTATTCACTGGGATTCTGAAATCATAACTGAACTAAATTGGAAATATAGTTCATATTTGGCTCCTTTCATAAATGTAAAGATGATTGATCCCTTGAATTGCAACTCAAAAGTCACTTTGGGTCAGAATCCACCTATCCCCACTGAGTATTTTTGTGGCATATTTCTGTAAGGAGGTGTCACGGTGCAGTAACCGACCAGGCCACTAACCCCGAGATTGAAGTCTGTACTTGCTGTCAGCTGAAATGTTAAAACTGACTACAGCACATGATATATGCTGTTTGCTGAGAGCCGGTGATTTACAACTAAAGTTTAAACACTGTAAGATATTTTCAAAGATGCTGTCATGTCCTGAAACATTACAAAACTAAAACTTATCATAGAACAGGAACCACAGAAGAATGAGAAATGTTTTACTGGCATGAATTCATGAAAGAGAGTGGGGATTGGGGGGGAGAGAAGAGAAATTGAAAATATCGGAAAGGAACTTGTAACTGTATTCATTAAAATCACTTATCTTTTGTGAATGTTAATGATTAGCGCTGTCCATGTGACAGTACAGATTTGGGTAATAATTCCAGCTAAGTTGAAGTGTTGTGTTACTTTCAACGCCTATAATTTTCTCATTTTGAACCTAAAGAGAAATACATGTTGAACAGATATTTTAAGGGTTTTGCTTAGAAGGGATGACACCTGCATACATTAATCCTATCCTACCCATGTTACTAACTAATATCTTAGGCCATAAATGTTCACTCTACTTCTCATACAGAGAACTCACTCAAAGAACAGACACATTTTTTTGAATCTAAATGCCCACACACACATAATCACATATTAAATCACATATATTAAATCACATATAAATCTACCTAAGAAATAGATATATCTTAGAAATATATACTATATATATATATGTATATATATATGATATACGTATATATATATATGATGTATGTATCTTAGATATATAAGAAATAGATATATCAAGAAGAGGTGAAAGAAAACAAGAGCCAAATGATAGGGGCTTATAATAGCAAGTGGAAAAAAATGTAATTAAATAGAGGTAGGGAACAACGTTGAAAAAGAAGAACCAATTTGTAAAAATTACAATACTCGACTTTAAGACTTATAAAGCTTCAGTATCAAGACAGTTTCATGTTGTCATAAAAATAGACAAAAGGATTGATGGACAGAATATATGTCCAGAAATAGATCTATGTATATATGTCAGTTGATAAAGATGCAAAGGCATTTCAGCAGAGAAAATAAACTTTTTTAGCAAATCATGGTGGAACAATTAAATATCCAAAGACAAAAAAAAAGGAGAGAGGGAGAACTTTAAGCAATATTTTATCCCAAAAACAAAAACTAAATCCTCATGGGTTATATATCTAACTCTAAAATCCCAAAACTGTAACATGTGTAGAGAAAAGTAGGAGAAACTCTTTGTTTGGATTAAGCAAACATGTCTTAGATACATCGAAAACATGATTAAAGGTAAAGATCAATTGGACTTACTCAAAATTAAGAAGATCTGCTCTTTGAAAGACACCATTAAGAGACTGAAAATACAAGCCAAAGGCTGAGAGAAAATGTTTGCAAATTATATATCTAACAAAAGACTTGCATTTCAAATAAAGAACTCTCAAAATTTGATAAGAAGACAAAGAATGCAATTTTTTAAGATGTCTTTTTGACAAAGAGAGAGAGAGAGAGAGAGAGAGAGAGAGAGAGAGAGAATGAGTGGGGGAGGGGCAGAGAGAAAGGGGCACAGAAGTATGTTAAGTGCTGTCATTTCCTTCATTCCCATCAAGTGAGACCTTGAGCTGCCCAGATGAGCAATGCTGGACTTCTTTTTTTTTTTTTTTTTTTTTTAATTTTTCAAAAAGTTTAGTTTTGAGAGAGAGAAAGAGAGAGAAGCATGATTTGGGGAGAGGCAGAGAGAGAGGAGACAGAGAATACCAAGCAGGCTACGCATTGTCAGCACAGAGCCTAATGCGGGCTCGAAAGAACTGGGAGATCACGACCTAAGTCAAAGTCCGATGCTCAACTGACTGAGCCACCTAGGTGCCCCAAAGGATGCAACTTTTTAAATGGACAAACATAGATTTGAAGCATGGAAAGGACTTGAAGCACTGTTGTTAATTTGCAAATGGAAGGAGAACTTGTGAGAAGGAAGGCAGGCAGCCTGTAAAATCTGAGGAGAACAAATGGGGACCTCAGTCCTATACCCACAAAGAACTGAGTTCTGCCAACACTTGAATGTGTTTGGAAGTGGATTCTTCTCCAGAGCCTCCACATAAGAGCCTAACTGCTCTAAGACCTTCATTTGCATCAAATGAGACCTTGAGCTGAGAACCCAGATGAGCCATGATGGACTTTTTTTTTTTTTTTTAAGTTTATTTATTTTTGAGAGAGAGACAGAGAGACAGAGACAGAGAGAGTCGGGGAGAGAGCACGAGTCAGGGGGAGGTAGAGAGAGGGACAGAGAATACCAAGCATGCTCCACATTGTCAGCACAGAGCCCGATAAGGGTCTCGATCTCACAAACTGTCAGATCATGACCTGAGCGGAAGTCGAGTTGGGCCCTTAGCTGACTGAGCCATTCATGCATCCCTTTTTTTAATTTTAGGAGGACTTTTTAAAATTTATCTATTTATTGAGAGAGAGAGAGAGAGAGGGAGGGAGTGTGTGTGTGTGTGTGTGTGTGTGTGTGTGTGTGTGTGTGCGGGTACACATGGAGTGTGAGTGGGGAGGGTCAGGGAGTGAGGGAGAGAGAATCCCAAGCAGGTTCTGTGATGTCAGTAAGAGCTCAGCTTGGGGCTCAACTCGATCCCATGGACTGTGACATCATTACCTGAACTGAAACCAAAAGTGAAATGCTTAACTGATTGAGCCACCCAGTCACCCCCATGCTGGATTTCTGATTGTAGAACTGAGAGCTATAAATTTGCTTTTGTCAACAAAGACATGGGGCAAATGATTTGAACAGACTTGTCACCAAAGATGTATGGGTTGAAAATAAGCATATGGAAAGATGCTCAACATCGTTAGTGTTAGGGGAATGACAAAAGTAAAATGTATTATTCCTTCACACCTGGTAGCATGTCTAAAATTAAAAAGACTGACTCTACAAGTGTTGGCAACAATGCGGGGTAAGTGGAACTGTCATAAGCTGATTGCAGGAATGTAAAATGGTATAACCACTGTGGAAAACAGTTTGGCAGTTTCTTAAAATAGCAAACACTATGGGACTGAATGATTCAGCCATCCACTCCTAGGTATTTACCCAAGGGATATGAAAGCACATATCCATGCAATGACTTCTCATGAATGTTCATAGCAGCTTTGTTTGCACTAGCCAAAAGCTGGAAAGAATTCAAATTCTCATCAACAGATACATGGATAAAGAAATTGTAGTACAGCCATACAAATAGAATATTACTCAGAGATAAAAATAAATGAACTATTAATATACACAGAAACACTGAAGAATCTCAAAATAATTATGCTGAGTGAAAGAAGCCCCCCCTCATCAAAAAAAAGTAGAGTGTAATTTCCATTTATATAAAATTTTAGAAAATGCAAACTCATCTATAGTGACAGAAAGCAGATCAGTGCTTGCCTGTATCACATGTTTGCAATATAAATTATAGGTGACAATTGCCAAAAATCAGCTTGGAGGGGTGCCTAGGTGTGGGCGGCCCAGTGGGTTAAGCAGCCAACTCTTGATTTCAGCTGAGGTCATGATCTCACAGTCCTGAGGTCTAGCCCTACCCCCCACCCTGTGCTGGACATGGACCCTGCCTAGGATTCTCTCTCCCTCTCCCTTTGTCTCTTCCCCACTGGCGTGGGGGTGCTCTCTCTCTCTCTCTCTCTCTCTCTCTCTCTCTTTCTCAAAAAATTCAGCTTGGAATTCATGAATCTAATGTCTTCATTTATCCACTTCAATTAGGGACTGACTTTCCAACTGACTGCTAAGAAAATAAATGTCTTAGCTTCAAATCTACCATTGCAGACAACCTGGTTTCTTAATAGCTGGTCTCTGTCAGGGCAGATTTTCATATGCATGAGGGTGGCTTTGTTGTTTTGTGCATTAAGATTTAAATGCTGGAAGCAAAAACAATATAAAAAAGGGAGGAGGACAAAACACAAGAGACTTTTAAATATAGAGAACAAACTGAGGGTTGCTGGTGGGTTGTTGGGTAGGGAGACGGGTTAAATGGGCCAGAGGCATTAAGGAGGACACTTGCTGGGATGAGCACTGGGTGTTATATGTAGGGGATGAATCACTGGATTCTACCAAAATCCTTCTTGCACTATATGTTAACTAACTTGGATGTAAATTAAAAAGTAAATTAAAGATAAATAAATAAATAAGATTTAAATGTTTTCATAGGAATAAAATGTGCAAAAATACAAGAGACTCAAAAGGACAAAAAAGATGAAAGAAAGAGCATTGGGGAAAAAAAGTATAGGGTGGTGGAAATCTACATGCAAAGCTGTAAATGTATCATTCATTTGTAATTATGAAATAATAGTATTACAAATTATAAGATATTTATTCATTTAAATGGACAACTTAATTAAATCTATTGCAAAAGTTTTAAATACAGTGACTTCCTGTCATTTATCATTAGATTAATAGACCAACTCTAAATACACTTTCTAGTCATTTCATAGCAATAATAAATGGATTAAATACGCTATATGAGGTACAAATTTGTAGTGGGGTTTTTAACATAATTATATTAAATCAATTATAAATGCTTTATTTGGTTTTCCAAATTGTAATTTGCATTAATACTTCCATTACTTTGTTGGAGTTTGAGTTACGTTACTTATCCTCGCTATTTTTGTAATATGTGATGTGGATTATGTTAGGAAAAATGCCTATACAGGATTTGAATACATCTATTTTAAAAAAATATATGTGGGGTGTGTGTGTATTTTATAGAGGAGGGTTTCTAATATGTAATCTCTGGAGTCTTTGCAGGTTTTGATACGAGATTTGGGGGAAAAAATCAGGTAAAAGTAGTTGACAAAGGAAGATAAGTATTTTATCCTTAATCATCTGAGTGAGGGGAGAGGAGGAAGAATATGAATTTAATCAAAACATCCTGGAAGTAGCCAGGAGTTCCTTCTCCTGAAGCAGATCCCAAAGGGGATGTGGTGTTTTGAATGGGAGAAGGAACAACAAAATTGAACTGAGTAGTGCTTAAAGCATAGACTTCTGGAGTTAAAAGACATAAATTCAAATGTCAGCTCCACCACCAGAAGTGGAAGACTATGAACAATTTACTGAACCTCTCCACACCTCTGCATCCTTACCTGTAAAAGAGTGATAGTAATGGTACCTATCTCCCAGGGCACTTGTGAGGATTAAATGAGGTCATAAACATAACATGCTCAGTGAAATGCCTAATTCCTAAAAGGTGTTCAATGGCTGGTGGCTTTTTTTTTTTAAGTCTAAGTTCTTTTTTTAATTTTTTTAATGTTTATTTATTTTGGAGAGAGAGAGAGAGAGAGAGAGAGAGAGAGAGAGAGAGCAAGCAGGGGAAAGGCAAAGAGAGAGGGAGACACAGAACCCGAAGCAGGCTCCAGGTTCTGAGCCGTCAGCAGAGAGCCAGACGTGGGGCTCGAACCCATGTGCCTTGAGATCACGACCTGAACTGAAGCTGGTTGCTTAACAGCCTGAGCCACTCAGTGGCCCCAGCTGGTGGCTATTTTATAAAGGAGACAAGCCACATGTGGGTGTGGAGCAGTCCAATGCAAAAGGTTCAGAACTAAAGCTGTTACTGGTGGCAAGAGGAGACAATGGCTCTGATAAGTATCCCTTGTAAGGCACAGAGACAGGGGGTCAGCTGCGAGGCCCTGAGAGCTTAAGCTGTGCTGTCCAATAGAGTAGCCACTAGCCAATGTCCTAATTTAAGTTAAAATTAAAATTCAGTTCCTCAGTCACACTCCCTATATTTTAAGTGCTTAGTAGCCACATTAGCTGAAGGCGGCTACATTGGACAGTGCAGCTCTTCAACTACCTTTGCAGAAATGTCTGTTGGACAATGCTGGCTTAAAGGGGTCATGTTGGGCTGAATCCCAGGGCAACATTCATGAATAACTGGTTTACTTAATGTCCTCATCAAATCTCATCTTCTCTCTCCTCCTTATCTTTTATTTTACAGAATCTGAGGCTTATCAAAACTGTGACCCAAGAGTCTGTGCAATTTTTCAAACTGTAGGAATATTTTTGATCACTGTTTATATCAGTGCATGTGAATGCATTTGGAGAGATTCTGTGAAGGAGGTTGTCCTTGCTTTTCTTGATTGAGTTTGAATTCTATCATTAGCCTTAACATCTCTGCAATTACCCATATCTGGTTATTAACATGTTACTTCTACACTCCTCCTCCTCCTCCTCCTCTCCTCCCCTACCCCCACATCCTCTGAATTGCAAGCTGGGAGACTGTGAGATTTTTAAAGTGATCATTATTTTAGTAGCAGCTGGTTCTTAACAGCCCCGGGTTTGTGACAGAGGTGACAGGATCTGTTTCTGTGGCTGTATTGTCCTAATTATATTCCTAATGGATCACAAGTTTTGGGACAAAGCGATGTTACATATTGCAGTGTCTGCAGGGCAAGATTTTATGGTGTGCTGGGAACATCTAAATGTAACATGTGTAGCCAATGCATTTACTGTCATTAGTTAACCAAGCAGCTAGTGTGCCTCTTTCAGCTCCCTGACCCACATTTCATCCACGCTCTGCTGTTTTTCTCCTGCAGGGTTATTTCCTGAGTAAAGCCCAGAGCTTATGAGTCCCCCAGCAGAGAGCTCTGTTCTGACCTCCCTAAACAGGCAGTTTCACCTGCTGGGCTAGTGTTTTTCTGCTTCCTAGTCAATCTGTTAAGATTTTAGCAGGAGATTCTTGGATACCTTTTCCACAAAACATATGGGAGATTGTAATTACTTTGGCCTGGTACAATTTTAGAATTGAGAGAGCAAGGAAGAGGTGCAAATCTTCTGTTCATAAATAACCAAATCTGTGGGCACTTTAAAAGGCATTCTGTGCAGCAGGAGAATTTATGTGCCACATTTCACCCTTGGCACACTCTCCAAATGAATTGTTCAAAGAGAAGTTATATTAGGACAAATAGAAATGAAGACCAAGTCCAGATGTGGATTTTTAGTTAATATTTATGCAACACCCAAAGGGAAGACGGTATTGCACAATAAACCAAAAATGTCTTAGGCAAATAAGGAAATCTTTACCCCCAGGACCTGGCACCACAAAGGTATGAATTATACAACAAAGGCCTGGGAATGCAGAACGAATGCAGGGTAGGTCGGGGCGACTATAAAAAAGAATTCATTGAGGAAGTGGTGAGGTAGCAGATGTGTGGAACCTACTTTGGGAAAATAAGGGCTTAGCACTTTTTTGGCCAGTCTTGTGTCTAAGGTAGAAAAGTCAAGCCAACCAGCCTAATTTCCTTCATCTGTGGAGAGCAACAGTAGCTTTAAATAGAATAAGTATATCTATATATGTATTCATTACCGAGGCAGCAATCTATAATGGGTAGGTATACCTTAATACACTGAAAAGCAATGTCTCGGGGCGCCTGGGTGGCGCAGTCGGTTGGGCGTCCGACTTCAGCCAGGTCACGATCTCGCGGTCCGTGAGTTCGAGCCCCGCATCGGGCTCTGGGCTGATGGCTCAGAGCCTGGAGCCTGTTTCCGATTCTGTGTCTCCCTCTCTCTCTGCCCCTCGCCCGTACATGCTCTGTCTCTCTCTGTCCCAAAAATAAATAAACGTTAAAAAAAAAAAAAAAAAAAAAGAAAAGCAATGTCTCTAGATTTGAAATGATCTCCAAGGATAGTGATGACATCTTTGAGACGATAACGCCCTCCCTGTGTCCCCCCCCCCCCCCAACCCCCCAACTGGTGTCCAAGGAAGGTAGGAAACGCAGAAAGTGGCTGCTTCTCAGTCTTTGGAGAGTAGTCTGAATGCAACCAATGTTTAATGCGTTGGAAGAATGTTGAGACCTACATTAAATTAAAATAGGAAAATTTGTTAAAATCAGCACAGCTGTTTTTTCAGCCTTCCATTCATCAGGGACAGCAAAATGTGATTTCTCACCATCTCCCAGGCTCCCAGTCCTCAGGAGTTGGGAGTAGGGAGAGGAGAAAAGAAGGAGGTGGAGGAGGAGCATAGAAAATATTTAGAACTATTGGAGCCTTGAAGTGGAGACAGCTCTGGAAATGCTTACAAGCTTTTTGCACGCTGGACCCAAACCTCTTTACTACTTTCATGCCTCGGAGTCCTCTTAATTATTGAAGAGAGCTGTTTGTGTGTGACTTACCATAGGCTTTCCTGAAGAACTGATGCTTTCTTCAGAATTTTTAACCTACTTCCTCCCTCTCTCCTTTGTTAATTCTTCACTGTCTCTACCATGGACAACAATTCAGTTTACCTTATTCTCTCATGATGAACATTTGTGAATTTCCAGTTGCTATATTGTTTCTGCTAAGCACATTTATTTGTTCATTTGTTGTCAACATTTTGTGTTGTTTTGTTTTAGCTTCTTCTGCTTGTCCAGATGTTACAGGCTCTGGGTGTTATGTGGAAAACCGGGCTGTTAAGATCCTCGCCCTCTTGGAGCTGCTGGCATTCTAGTGGGCATTCCAGATACAACGCATGCTATCAAGAAAATCATTCGGGTGAAAATGGGACAAAGATGGCTGGGAGTGAGGCTACGGTATAGGGTGGGTGGGGGAATTCTCTCGGGTGGATGGATAACATCTGAATTAAGATTGGCATGCTGAGAAGGAGCTATATAAGGTCTGAGAAGGCATCCCAGGCAGAAAGAGGAGAGAGTGGTGTCAGAGGAGAAGGATGCCCGCGTGGCTGGAACACTCAAGCACAATGTGAGGGGAGGGAAGGGATCAGGGCCAAAGGAGTGCCTAGCTGGCCGTGGTAAAAATCAAGAGTTTTATTCGATGTGTATCAGGAAGTCATTAAGCATTTTAAAGTAGAGATATTGTAAGTTTTCAAAAGAATCTTCTAATGCCTGAAGTAAGACTGTGGGGAAGGGGGAAGTGCAGAAGTAGAAATAAGGGTACTGCTTAAGTCCATGCAGGAAATAAGGGAGTTAGAAATAGGGTTGGGGCCATGTGGGCACCATGATCTACATTTTGGAGGTATCTAGGTTTTAGTGAACAACTAAAAGGAAAGGAGAAAGTTGGAGATAATAATTATTATTATTAACACTTCTATTGCACTTAGGTGTTTCACACCTTAATTACTTTAATCTTCATAATAATAGTACCCACAGATATTATTTTCATCACTGCTGTATAGGTGAGACAAAAGGGGCACAAAGAGGTTGAGGGACTGGCCAAAGGTTTCTCATGTAATAATAGCACAGTGAGGACTTCAGTTCCTGGGTGCTCTTCATCTAGTGTGCTAGGATCCAATACCAACATGTAAATACAGTGGAGGGATACAGATATAGAGGAACTTGATGGGTCAATTAACAGGATTTTTTAAACTTTGCAACAGTGAGCAGAGGTTACAGAGTTAAAAAAAGAAAGTTAAAAGATCAGTGTCTGCCTTTAAAGATACAACTCCCTTTTTTGTATGTTTTACATACGTTTGTCTCAGGGAACAAAAATGGGTCCATCTTGCATGGCAAAATAAATATAATAAATGTTCATCATTTCATCCGTGTCTACACAGATTTTTTTGTGAAATCAGGAAAAGACGGAGTTTTGTTTTGCTGACACCCAAACCACAGTATTTACTTCTCAGGCCATGGCCAGACATCCAGAGGATTACATTTGTTGCCCTGGATTTGAGTCCTGGAAAGCTTGCTACTTAGGCGCTTCCCTTGGACGGCGGAGTTGAGGGGGGCGGGGTCAGTCAGCCCTCTCCGGGTCTGTTTTCCAAGCACTGTGGTTGTCATGCAGCAGGGGGCGCTGCAGTAGTGTTCATCTTGGTCCACGGGAGCCCATCGCCCAGCCAGAGAGGGTCCAAGCCAGGAGGAGGTGTGGCAGGCAGCCCACCGTCCTCTTTGGTCTTGCAACTTTAGTACCCAGAGCTCGTCTACACAGGCCATTCTTCTACACCATAATTTATCAGGTTGGACGCCTTCCATCCAGTCCTGCATCCAGGCGGAAAGGAAAGGGCATTAGCTTCCCGCCTTCCTAGGTTTTGAGGATAGCGGTGTACCGGGTTGCAGAGGCGTCTCTTCTCTGTATTTCCAGAGTCAGCCTGAAAGTCCCCCCTGAAACCACGAAAGGCCCCCGCAGCTGCGGTGTGTGCGTATGTGTTTCTTTCCTCTCCGGGGGTCCTTTCTTTTTAACCTGACTGCGGGAACATTCTCCTTCCCATGCGTCTTTCTACTGACATTCGGGACGACGGTAGGCTCGGAGCTGATATCTCTCCCTCCTAAGATGCCCCCCAAGCTCTCCAACACCCCCTCCCATTTCGACTCACTCGCTGTGAGCGTGTATGAGAGGTCGCGTGAATGTTTGTGGCCACCGAGCTGCAGCCCTCGCCAAACCTGTTCTTCCTCTCTCGGTCCCCAGAAGTCCCTCCAGCTGACCGGACTTACGCCTGGCAGCGCTTGGCACAGTCAGCGCTGGGGCTGAGATCCAGTCGGTGCCAGGCACTGCCAGGCAGCAGCGGCGCGAGCGACCGGGTCCTCCTCGGTGTCGATTCTCTAACAGCTCCTACTCCCAGGGCGCACTCCAGCTATCCCTCTGGGCTGTCTTCCAGCAGTCGCCCTTGGGTCCCGGGGGCTTTCCGGAGTGAAATCGAAGGTGAAGGAAACAAGAGGAGGGCGGGAGGTGGGTGGGAGGAGCCCCGGGCCGTGGGGAGGTGGGAGGAGCCTCCAGCCAGGGGGTGGTGTGGGAGGAGCCTTAGGGGAGGATCTGGGTGGAGAAAGGGGCCGGGCAAAGCCGGGATGGAGGGTTGGCCACGCAGGCGCGGGGGGCCGCGCCGAGAACCCCACGCGGGAGCTCCTGGAGTCTCCAGCCACCGCTCCTCACTTCACCGGAGAAGGGGCTGAGGCTGGGAGGGAGCTAATAAAGAGTGAATGAGCGGCAGCCGCTGTGGCAGCCGGAGTCAGCCGGAGCAGCACCGGAGCCGTGCGCCCGGGAGGCGGCGAGGGGAGGCGGTTCGCCTCGTCCCTCCCACCCGCCCCTCTTTCTCTCTCTTCCTCCAGCTGGTCTCAGAGTCCGGCTGGGTCCGGTCCCTCTGTCCCCATCCCGCATTCTTCCACCTCCTCCGAGTCCCACTCCTCACCTAGGGCGCCCCGAACTGCCATGGGTTAGGGTGGGGGCCGCGAGCCGTGCGAAGGACCAGCCCTGTACATCCGCCGGGGGGCGCGGAACCCGAAAGCCGCCAGCCGCTCGCGGGCGCCGGGCATGGGGAGCGTGGTGTGAGCCCGCACCCGAAGAGGACGCAGGGGCTGCGGAGACGGGCGCGAGGAGGAGGAGGAGGAAGAGAAGGAGGAGGAGAGCGGCGGATTGCAAGGACCCGAGGGAGGAAGGGAGGGACAGGAGGGTGGGGAGCTAGGAAAAAGTGAAGCTGGGAGGAGAAGGCGGCGGAAGGTGGGGATTGATGCTTCTGTTTTTTGTTGCCGCTGCTGCCCTCGCGCTGGGAGCCGAGCCGGAGGGAAGGCGGTGGAGAGATGATTGCAGAGTTGGTGAGCAGCGCTCTGGGGCTCGCCTTGTATCTCAACACCTTGAGTGCGGATTTCTGCTATGATGACAGGTAAGGGGTCGACGGGTTCCGTGGGGACTCCGCGGTGGCTCAGAAGCTTCCCGCACTTTAAGGCTTGAAGCGCGTCTTACAGGAACTGGTCCAGCACCTGAAGGTTTAGGAGAAGCGTAAACAACACCCAGAGCAAACACCGGGACGCGAGCGCGCTGGGCGGGCTGAAGGAGTTTGGGTTCCTAGTTTGCGGCAGGTTCTTTCTCTTGGTTCTTGGCTGTTGGCGAACGCTTAAGTATCCTAGCGGAAATCACAGCAATTTGGGAAACTGTTTAATCAAGGTATTAAATGAAAAAAAAAAAAAGTCTTAGGTATTTCTTGGTGCACATTGAGCGATTTTAGGTCTGGGCTGGAAGGAAACCGCTCCCCTCCTCTGAATAGGTCTTCCCTGTGACGTTTCCTTTTATTGATGGGACACTTTTATTTCCCGAGGAAAAAAAAAAACACACCTTTGGCAGTTACCAAAATAGTGGAAGGAGAGAATCGTCCTCTGCTCCAACTTTCCCATTTGACGTGTACGGTACTTTACTTTGAGCCAAGATAATGCTGCTGATGGACACTCCGACTCCCCCCTCCTCCCTCACCAATCGATGGAGTAGCACTTTTATAAAAGCCTGCGCTTTCATTTCTGTTTGGGAGTTTTACATTAGACGTTAGCGATTCTTTTGTGCTAATTGAGGAAGAAGACGCCCCTAGAGACTGAAGTTGTCTTCTGCATTTGGGCTAGTTTGGGTGGCTAATGAGACCTGAACTGTGTTGTCAAAGAAACTGCATCGATTTCTGGAAAATGTCACAGTTGTGCTGGTGTCTCTACCTATTTTTTAAACGTTGTTAGTGTTTAGAAACTGGTGAAAAGCTCCGATAGCCATTAGGGAAAATTCCAATTTGTGCCTTTCCGGTGACTTAATCTGATTACAATTAAAACAGATGCATAATTAAAATATATTAGGGAGAACAGCACGCCTGGCTAAACTTATTAACCGTCCTGGGGTGTTTCATGCTCCATTGAAATTAAACCATCCAAAAAGTGAGCACAGATTTACTTTGACAGCTTTTCAGCAGCCTCTCTGGGCTATGGAAAGTGAATGGATCCCCAGGGTCAGGGCAAGGCAGAGAGTGAAGTTAGAGTGGCTGATCGTGAAGGCAGAATCTTTTCTGGGTGGTAATTAGCCATCTCTGGTGTGCCCACTCTACGGGGAAAAGCATGTTCATGGATGTATGCTTGAAATCTGTGAATCTTGATTTACAGCCACATGTCTGCTACGAAATCAAGCAAACTCTTCTTAATGCATTTTATGTAGTTTCTATCAGAGACTGGTTGATAAGGAAGCCACTGTTAGACTTAAACTTTTCCTCAACTTTTAAGCAATGTATATGTTTTAGCAATTATGCTACATGCTCTGAGAAATAAATATTCTTTGTGTAAGACTGGGGTGAGCTGCTTCTGTTCCTTCCAGTTTTTTGTTACCGTGCACCTGCTATTTCTAGGGTATTGGAAGAAAAAACTTTTGCTTCCAAAGATGGGTGACTTTTCACTAAAATGAGCTCAGGGATGAATCTGAGCAGTTCCTGTTTCTGTTGGGGACAGTTTGAAAAGTAATCACTTAAGCCAAGAATAAAGAGCTTGGAAAAAAAGCAACTTAACTGTAATATGCTAAGTATTGTAGAACGCTGTGATAAATCAAGCATTCTCAGTGTATGCTGTCCTTTATTCCTGTCCAGTTCTGTAAAAAATACATGTCAGAAGAACGTATCCTGTAAAGATGAAGGCTTGAACTAAACTAAACTTGCACATACATTTTTCTATAGATTTAATGCTTATTTTGTGTTCCTTAATCATCGGTCGGGAGCATTAGGACTTCGTAACTTGGGGAGAATAGTGTGAAGGAGATGATAAATTAGTTGTGCTTTGATGGTGGGCAATCGTCGTAAGTTCTTTACATACTGTAGGTTGGGTGCAATGTCAAAATTCCTGACTTAGCTACGTAGATGAACATAATGTGATGAGTTGTCCATATCATCTAATTGATAGCTTGCTCAATATATGATACATAGATAGACATTATATACTGATATGATGTTGAGAGCCTGTAAATATAAATTATACTTTGCTATGATTTGGAAGTGTATTTTTAGTCCAGTTTTCTTAGTAGCAGAACTGCATATACAGTTGTATGCTCTTAAAAGAGCATGAAGTCTCAACAGAATCAAACTTGGTTTTCATGTATCCTAGAAATTCTGATACACTTGTTAATAGGAGTGTGGAACTTACTGGATGTCTGCATGGCATGTGCAGGTGATTCAGTGCCAGAGTGCTCTGTAAATTGTGGCTTTTTGGATATAATTTGTATCTACCTTCTCTAACTCACAGCTCCATGTGGAACTGGGGGAGAGCTAAGGAGTCAAGTGGAAACTGTAGGATGATGATAATGTGTTTACTTCTAGTACTGCGTTTCAGACTACAGAGACTCAAGTTTAAAAAAATTGTGTAAACTGCATGTGTGCATTCCACTACCCCCCAGGAACTTTGTGAAATACAGTTCTGGAAGGAGAGGCCAGTGCTGGGAGCTTGCGAGAAGGGAGATGGCTCTTACGCTTGACTTGCTTAACTAAATCAAGACTCTGCATTTTAGCTGAAGAATCTGGCATTTGCTAGAGGAGGGCTTTATATTGCTTCAGCTTAAACATTATTGCTGTGGTACTTCTCAAAGTTATCATTTCCTTTAAATATGGTGATCAAGTTTACTTTGTAAACTATATATGTAATTACTTTCACTGTTTGATGTAACTTGGTTGAGATTAAGTGGTAATCTGAAACTTTTTCATAGCAAAATCGATTTCCCTATGGTAAAACTTAATATTTTACAACTGTTTTAATGCTAAACTTAAGAATATGGCTGGGAAGAATAGAGTTCATCATATCTGATGAAAAAGCATATATAGTTTCAGCTTCACCGCCCCCCCCTCCCCCCCCCCCATCCCCTTGCGTTCAGTCTAGCCATGATTGTATTGAATCTTAAATTGTGGTTAGAGTACAATTGGAATTATAAATGTGCAGTCTTGGCCAAACTTGAAGTCATGATGAATGATGACTTCTTGAAGGGCTCTCTCATTTTCTGGGGAAATTTGGTGTTTAGGTCACTGGAAAAAAACTTGCTGACCCCAAATTCTGTGCCCTCTTATATGTCTGTTGAGGATAACATTGCATCATTTTCACTATGTCCTCTTTAAAAATCCTATCTTAGGTTTTGCACAGAGATAACACTCAGAGAGGAGTCTGTGTCCTTCAAAGCAACAGAAGTATGCCAGAACTGTTGTTCTGTAGTCAGATTTCATGTTGCACGTATCATCTAACTGATAGCTAGCCCTTTATGATGTGTAACACGTAAACAAGAAGATAATGCACCTAATACGTATTTTTATTCTTGTGTGAATAAAATCATACATTACTTAAAAAAAAGATAATTTGAGTATTTGGAAGTGGGAAGTGGGTTTGTGGTACTCTGAAATTTCTTTTCCTTGTTGTCCATTTTGCAGTTTGTTAAAACCAACCTTGATCGTCAACGTGACTGTTAGGTTTCTTAGCTATTCCATTGTGCAACAATCGTGTGAAACTTGGAAGAACAGCTCCACAACTGAAATTTCAACTTTTGAGTCAAAACTACCACCACAACTCTTAATAGCACTTTCCTGGTTTAGTATTCGTTCGGATGTGAATATAAATCTGTTTTTATAGAAACATGAGTTAATCTAAAGTCATAAAGATTTTGATTAACAGCATTTAAAATGAAGGAATGGAGGAATTAAGATATTACAACTTTTTTTTAAAATCTTTTTTTTTTTTTTCTAAGGGTATTCAACTATTCCTTCTGCTTGGCCCCTTTAAAGTTATTGTCCATTTGGGTTTTGACCTGGTATGATAAGAATCCCTTATGAAATGATCAGTCACTCTTTTAACTTCCCTCTAAAACATTCTAATAGGCTTGCAGGAGAACAGTCTGGGATTGTTACCTTAGGATTCTAGTATGTTCAACCATTGAAGTCCTGCTTGGTATTTAGTGAAAGCATGTTTAGGAAGAATTACTATATAATCAAAATATATAAGGAAGGAGTTTGCTTTGTATCAAAGTTGCCTACTCAGGTTTTTATTGGAAGAAGTCAGTGTGTACAGGGGTGTTACTGTACTCTGATTTTCTCTCCTGAGTTTATGATATACTGAAAAAAATGCAAGTGGATACAGTTTATAGTTTATGAACTATTTTAATGTATTTTATTTTCTAGCTAAGTTTAATCAAATGTATGCAGGACAGGTTCATTTTGCAGTTTGAACAAATACATCTCTTAATAGTAAATTAAAATTAGGTGAAGCCAGTACGGACTACTTTGCCTTACTTCCGATGAGCCTGTCACATGCGGTTTATCCTAGCAAATGACCCAAAGACAAGCACTGAATGGCCATGTATAAAGGCGATACGGAGAATTGCTGCTTGCCAGCCATGTGTCTCTTAGTTGTGTTTCTCTCTCTATATATTATAATAACAATATTATTATTATGTGTGTGTGTGTGTGTGTATGACGTGGGGGGCTATATTATTATATATTATTGTTTTACATTTTTTGTCATCTGCATTTAGTTTTTTAGTACTAATGTGCCCCTAGGGGAACCCTTAATTCTCTGATGCTATAATTCTGAAACAACTAGAACCTTTTGGATTCCAACTTGAGTTAGGAGCACAATTTGTCTTCCCAATCTCTCTGTTGCTCTTCTGCATGCTAAAAGCACTTCTTTAAAAATGCCCATGGTGTTCCAGCTGTTCATCATAGGCAAAGGGAGCATATCTTCTAAAACAGGCACCTTCATAATGTTAGGAAAGGGCATAGTTTACCCTTGTCACCCTGAAAAATGTGTGGCTGACAAACCTAATAACTTTATCATTCTCACTTACCATGCTTTTAATACAATAACATATACCTTTTAAGTTTTTTGATTATTTTCTTATAAGCTAAATATCACGTAGCTTTGGGTACCTACTTTAATGGCTTCACAAAGTGACATGTGTGGCAGCTTTGATGGAAAGGACAAATGGGTTGTTGAATGTAAATACCCCTCTTCTGTGAATAGCTGTTCTCATTTGGAGCCTGGTTGAAAAAAAGAGGAGAGACATATGACCAGGAACTGTGTACGTTCTGTTTTTTCGTGAAGGCATCATACTTTGAATAATTACAGGTGTAACTGTGCACAATGCTAGATGGTTTCTTTGAAGATTTTATTTGTATGTACTTTTGAGGTATAAATGACTGTGTTCAGCAATTCACTAATTATGAATACTCCTACACATAGGCTTCTCATATATATGATGCATAATACAAACAGCGGCTGTTCACCCTCGTCAATAAACATCGTTACCGGTCTGTCCTTTACTACTGTACTATAGCTGGTATTGTAAACTCTTTGAATCTGGGAGTCTGATGATAAACTTATAAAAATGCTGATAGATTGTACTTTAGCAGATTCACTTGCATTTAGTCATGTTTATTTTGATTGATACTCGTATTTTAAAACTTTTATTGGGACTCTGTTGGCTTCTTTCCCAGAACAGCTGTGCTGAGGGTCCATGGTAGGTGGTTTGAACTGGCCTTGTTGTTGGTCTGGTGCTCACTGGCACTGTATTCATACACGTAGAAGCTTTAGAATACCTCTCCCCAAATGTGTTTTTCCTGTTTGTCTGGATCAGTTGTTTTCCATGGAGGGAAACAGTGGTTGAATACTTTGAGTTAACTAGATTTGCCTCGACTGGTCATGGGGATTGAAGGCTTTTGCCTCAAAGATTTTTTTTTTTTTTTTGGCTGTAGTTTCTAGGCAGATAATTCCATCAAGATGCAGCACTATCAGATTTCTATTGATCTCCTTTCCTCCTCTCTGACAGTTTAACTATTCAATCATATTTGTCAGTTTCTCTGGTACTCAAGGTTTCTTGGAGCAAAATGTATAAATGTTTGTTTCAGTCTTTTAGAAACTCTTTGGGATTACAATTTTGGGTTCAACCATGACCTTTTTTTTTTTTTTTTTTTTCTTACAGGTAAATGGGAAAGAAATGAGTAAGCCTAACTACTCAGAAAAAATTTTGAAAAAGGCAGGAACACTGAAGTGATTGGTTTTCAAGATGCTACATTAAAAGTTGCTATCGTGTTTTTAGAGTAGTTTGTTTTCTTTAAGGGCATTTCATAAGATGCAGTTAATTTGAATGACCAGAATGATTATTTTAAAGATGAGATGAGCAGAGAGATTTTTATTGGCTCAGGTCTAAAAAATTAATATGGAAAAGAGATTAGAATTGAAAATTCTAAATTCACCTTTAGATTTCATTTTATTGTGGAATTAAATGAAATTATATGTACACTTATTTATTCTAAAAGTTCACCTTTAGATTCCATTTTATTGTGGAATTAAATGAAATTATATGTACATTTATTGATTATAAAGGTATGCACATGCCACATTGCTTGAGGGCAGTGCTGCAGTATCTGTTTTAAGAGTACCTTAGTATTTGGCAGAGGAGATGCTATTGAGCTTATGATAATTTGATGTAAGCTTTTGTTTCTTGTTTTCTTTGCTGGGGCATCTTGTGATATCAGAGTGAGGCAGGGTATGAGGCGTGGCCCAGCATGTAGTTATAGTTCAGGAGATTGACTAAATTACATGATTTGTCAAATGAAACGTACATTAGTGCCCTTCCAATAGCAGCTGTGTGTTAGGAGTTGGGAAAAATGAAATGGTTCTGTCCTATCCCTTTGCCTTTGATGATTGCCCTTCATTTCTGTGGCATTTATTATAATAAATGTGTCATTATTTCACTGAGACATCATGTTAAAAAAAAAAAACCCAGCAAGTTCACTACAGGCTTGTGATTATGATTTCATTAGCAAACAGTGTATAAAAATTATTGCCATGGGTAAAAGGAATTTACTGACATTTGAAACTGAAAAATTTCCAAGTTTTGATAACAAACATGCTTTATTCCTAATTGTGATTCCAGATTATTGATTTCTTCAGAAGTAGAAAGTTTTGACTGTAGTCTCCTAGAAATTCTCCCTTGGCATCATTTAGGAGTATTTTAACTTCAAAGGATGTGTTATTTGCTGAAGAGTGGCCACTGGGGCGCAATATGGCTCTTGACATTTTGAACAGTGTTAAATGATGATACTGAAGTATTTCAAACAGCCATGTTTCAGCATTGTTTAAAAATCCAGTGGGAAGAATGGCAATCCATATAACCCTGCATTCTTGGAATTCTTTGGTTATTAATTTTAAATGCAGTTCACAAGTTTGCATTTTATAAAATAAGTTTTTTTTAAAGATGAGTAAGTCTAGTAAAATTTTTTACAGCTGTGTCTTATGAAATTTTGTTTTCTTTTTTGAATTGCTTGTAAGTATTCTATTAAGAGACTGAAAGGATACAGACCATAGCCTTGTTTGTTTTTGCTTTAATCTCTTGGTCGGGTTCTATGTCTATGTTTAGAACATTGTTACAAAGCATATTATTATTAAATTTCTATTATAAACCCTAGATTATAAAACTAGTCTTGGAGAGAGGCAGATAAGTGAAAACACTTTGGGAAAAGTAAACATCTTGTTTTTGTTAATTTCCAATTTGTTCCACAATGAAGGCAGATCTACCCTGCTTTCTTTTCTGTTAGTGGCATCCCTTGGATTAATACTGAAAGTCAGTAGTTCAATTCATTACAATGTCGGTGCATGTTGAAGCGCTATCTCTGCAGATTGTGTGTGCAACAGGGGATAACATAGGTGGTGGCTTTACAGATTACATTGACAGGCTCGACCACTTTTAGTTTGGGGGAAGATGCTTGTCATTACAAAGCCATTTAAGGGAAGTGGTTCTTGAGGTAATGCTGGCAGCTGAAATACTCATCTGGGGACCTTTCTCATTGTTTTATAAACTCTCTTTTGGCTACTTCTGCCTTCTTATCTTTAGGTTTTTTTTTTTTTTTTCCCAACGTTTATTTATTTTTGGGATAGAGAGAGACAGAGCATGAACGGGGGAGGGGCAGAGAGAGAGAGGGAGACACAGAATCGGAAACAGGCTCCAGGCTCTGAGCCATCCGCCCAGAGCCTGACGCGGGGCTCGAACTCACGGACGGCAAGATCGTGACCTGGCTGAAGTCGGATGCTTAACCGACTGCGCCACCCAGGCGCCCCATTATCTTTAGGTTTTAAAAGGTATTGCACATACTGAGGCTACTGCCTTGGATTATAAAAGATGTCTTAAGTCTTAAGGTAGAATACTTGGGTCCAAATATTTTGTCAAGTGTACTTCTTTTAGAAGAGGATGTTCCCCTCCTCCTCCAAATAATTAACTATAGGACTGCTCTCTGAAAGCAATTGAAAAGAGCTCATTTTGACAAAGCAGGCTTCTAATGACAAATTTTCCAACTACAAATTTGCAGAAGAAAAGTTCTCAGATGATGAAGAAGTTTAATCAGGCAAAAAGACATTTTTATTTGCAGAAATAGGCCCTTTAGAGGGAGGCAATTATTTATAGCTGATGTGAAAAACCGGTATACCTGAATTCATTTGGTAAACCTCATTTAAAATAGGAAG
The DNA here is from genome assembly GCF_028749965.1 of Puma concolor. Lineage (NCBI taxonomy): Eukaryota > Metazoa > Chordata > Mammalia > Carnivora > Felidae > Puma > Puma concolor. The sequence continues at coordinate 36,874,491 of NC_141673.1, read as the reverse complement.
GTTATTCTATTGGAAAAAAAAATGGTGCTGAATTGTGTCACTGAATTTATATTAAAGAAATAAGGTTTTATACTTTAACCCATTCCCACAGGGTTATGTACTGATTTAACCAAAGAAAATGAATTTAAGATTTGAAGAAAATCTATGAAAGACACCGGTGTGTAGCCTGAAATTACCAAATATACTTTGCCACAAATATCTAGTCTTTCATTTAAAATATCCCATTAGAAAGCATCTCTAGGGTTGCTTCCTTCGCCTTTATATTTAAGAGTCTGTATTTTTTCTTTTAAAAGTAGTGGTGTTTTGGGCATTTGTTTCGCGTTGAACAGAAACTGAAATTTCACTGTTGGAAACCTCCTGTATGTCATCAAGCCATTTCTATGAGAGAGTAGCTAGTAGCTCCTTTGGAACTCATGCCTGATAAGATTGAGATGCCTGTGGCAGACAAGGGGGCTTTCGACCTTGTCCTCTCTCATCATTTGCTCCCTGCCTTCATCCTTTGACATGGATGATTGCCTTTTAGGAACTCTTTTAAAATGCACTTTAAATCTCTAGTTTCTTCAAATCAGAGGGATCCATCCACGCTTCTCCTAAAGATACATTTTTGAACTGGGCCTGGGCCTCTTGGGTGTCTTTCTCTCTCTCTCTCTCTCTCTCTCTCTCTTTTTTAAGAGAGAGAATCCCAGACAGGCTCCATGCTCAGTGCCTGACCTGAGCTAAAATCAGGAGTTGGGCACTCAGCTGACTGAGCCACCCAGGCACCCCCTGAATCTCTTTCCATCCGGGTATATATATATATTTTTTTAAATCAGTGCTTCCTAAACTCCCTTCTACCTGCAAATCACTTGGGGTGTTAAAATGTAGGTTCTGAGACAAATCAAGAAATAAACTCTTAACTATAGAGAACAAACTGATGGTTACCAGAGAGGAGGGAGGTGGGGGCATGGGTGAAACAGGTGCCAGAGATTGAGGAGGGCATGTGTCATGATGAGCACCGGGTGATGTATGGAAGTGTTGCATCACTATATTGTACACCTGAAACCGCTATAACACTATGTTAAACTATACTGGAATCAAAATAAAAACTTGAAGGAAAAAAGAAAGGAAAAATATATTTCAAAAATGCAGGTTCTGGCTGGAGTGGGGCTCAGAGTACATGTCTGTCTCTCACAGGTGCAACAGATGATGCTGGTTCATGGACCACACCTTGAGTAATAAGGCTCTATTTCATTTAAATGTATTACATCAGCTCAGTCTGTTTCACAGACATTTGGAAAGATTGCCTAAATTCCTGAATTGAATAAGATTGAGGATAAGGTGCCTGTTCTCTGTGTAGCAGTTTGGCCATTTTATTTCATCTTTATGTTTTGTTTTCACATTTGTTCAATCATGACATCTTTAAATTGATCAGATGGATTTGAGGTATTGTGTAGATTTTGAAAAGGTGGAGAGCCTGTTGAAATTCTAGGAGATGATCTCTACTGAAATATCTGTCACCATCTTGTATTACAATATCATCTCCTTTGTAACATTAGTGTGTAGACAGATGTTGGATTCTGATTTTGACAAATAAACTGATCTGCAATTGCCTTAGGCTTGGACTTGAAAAATACTGATGCTTACACTGAGTCTCTGTAGTCAGTGCCGTTTTTGGTTTGTGCCTCTTTTGAACAATTCCTTGTAAGGAAACTTGACTTACATTACGTGAAGACTTTACAGACTTTAGACAGGCACCACAAAATAGGTGTTTAGGCAGCTGAGAGTAGGAAAGATTTTTATATATTAATGATATTTAGGATACTGGGTGATGTGGTCATGTGAAGGTACCTACACAGGATTAGAAATACTTGAACACATGTAATTTTTTTAACCTGGCACCTTATGCCTTAGGCATTTTGGGGGCTTTCTGAATAGATGAGTGCCCTATATATCTGAAGTTTTAACTTCCTATTAATAGACATCTTTTTTTTTTTTTTAAGCTTATTTATTGATTTTGAGAGAGACAGAGATAGCGTGGGTAGCAGAGAGGGAGAAAGAGAAGGGAGACAAAGAATCCCAAGAAGGCTCTGCACTGTCAGCTTGGAGCCTGATGCAGGGCTCGAACTCATGAAACCGTGAGATCATGACCTGGGCCGAAACCAAAAGTCAGACGCTTAACTGACTGAGCCACCCAGGTGCTCCCTAATAGACATCTTTTTAAAGAACTCATTCTAAAATAGGTAATGATTATTCCTTTTTTTTTTTTTTTTTTAAATACTGTGCACTAGAGGCAGTATCATGAATGAACATTGAGCCAAGATCAAAGGCTGGCATTTAAGTCTTGCAATTACTACTGCATTGAGCTACTTTGCTCTCTAAAACTTTGTCTTATAATGGATCAGGAAGTGGAAATAATAATAACTGCTGACCACAGAGTGAGGATGAAGTGAAATAGTATGACAAATATTCTGTGTGTGTTTTAAAAAGCTGCATGGGTATATACCCTTTGATGTAGAGGGTGTTGGACATGAAGGTGACTCTCAGTTATCACTGCACATTAGCGTCTGAAAACAGAGCTGTGTCCCGTTCCAAGCTGTTGCTAACTTTTCCACTTCCAGTCAGTGGTTGAGCTCCTGCTGCCGCAGCTGTTGCGCCCCCCACACCCTATCTCTGCTTCTCATCTCTGTCCACCCTCTGTTGGTTAGCAGTCCTTAGTCTGACGGCAGAAGCGGTTTTTTGCTCTGCTGTATTTCTTTTCTGTTGCTTTCCCCATGCTTCTGGTCTCCGTGCACCAAGGCTTATTTTGAATAGACATTCTGGCCAATCTGAGCACTTTTTTTCCTTCTGCAGAGTAAAAGGACCAATTACAGTGCATCGGGTGTAAATAATCTTTGGTACTTTGGTTCTGCTTGGCAGGATGTATTATTACTGGGTACTCATGGTTTCCCTCTTCAATGACAGCCCTTTTTCTTTTGGGAATACATGCAGATTCAGATCAGTTCTGGAGGCTCGGTGATTAGGAAAGCTGTATGTCAGATGAGCCAAAGTTTTCCTGCGTTCAAATGTTTGTGTGAGTCAGTAATGTATTTAGACTTTGCAGTGAGTATGTTTAGTATATGTACTGGAGAGTAGCACCTAATACCTAAACCCGGTGATTCATTTTTACAACTAATTAGAAAATTTTCCTTCTTTAAACCTTTCCAAACAACGGGGTGGCAATAAGACTATAAAAACTTCAAAGTCAGATAATCTAGGGATTTAATCCCAGAACTATTACTTGTTAATGGTATAATTTTGATTGTTACTTAAACTCTTTTAGCCTCTGCTCCCTGTTCTATAAAATTAGAGTGGTAATACCTCCTTGATAGAGTTGTGGGGTGAATTTAATGAAATAAGCTACATAATTAGTGCCTGGCACAGTGTCTGGTCTGTCTAGGATACTTAAATATTTCTCTTGAGAAATTATTCATTAACTATTGATTGCTGGTAGTTGAAAATCACTATATAATAACATCTGGAAATATTGTAGAGCATTTAGGGGCACTTCTTTCAAAAGCAAATATTAAACATTTAAACTTGTTTTAGTAATTTTTCACTTAGAATTTCAGATAGATGTAGGATAACTGAAAGGGTTCAGTGAACTATATGTTATATTAACTATGAATTTTGGGATGTAATTTTCATCTCGAGTTATAAGTTTGGAAAAATGATGCTGAAACTTAACCATTTTATATGCGTGCATGCACACATGTAAATTTTGCCAATACAATGTTTGTAGTGTATACTCAATTAAAAGTGCATATGAAGAACAGAACTAGGATTTCTTCCATCTTCTTTGTAATTGATACTCTTCTTTAAATTTGATGATACTGTGCATAGGAGTATATGCAAAATTATGATTTTTTTTAGCATCTTCTAAGAACTGTCCCACTCTATAATGTGCATCTTAGACAATGAAAAAGCTTAATGAAAATACACAATTGTTTTCGGTTTCATTGTGAAAGGTTATGTTGAATTAAGAGTTAGCCCGAATCCCAGAAATGCTTATATATCTTTTGTTTTATAGTGAGCAAAACTGGACATAAAAGCTTATTATTTTTTGAAACCTTTTCTGGGAAGCTTGTTATGCTTTCTCTCATGAACTTACTCTCTTACCAGGACCTATAATGTGCATTAATTTATTTACAGGTGGTTCTGCATTTAAGAATATTGACCTCTCTCCTGATTAAAATAGATCTTTCTTCACATTTGCTTAACATTTTTCTAGCGAATCCCTATATAAAGAGAACACATAATCTTATAACTCTAATATTTCTTGCTTTCCTTTTTTTTTTTTTTTTTTTTTTGCCTAGAAAAAGATTGCCCCCCTCTTCCCTGCCCCAAACCACGAGATAAGCTAAATATATTGAAGGTTTACCATATTGGTAACACAGCTTTCTTTTTAAAGTCAAGGTATGGCGGTAATGATTCCCCAGGTTCCCTTCCAGCTTAAAACAGGTCACAATTCTAGGGTTATGGATTTGGGTTCATTTGCCCAAGAAATATGCTTGAAATTGGCCATTTTGGGGTAATTAATAATATGTTAAGTAAAACGTTGACCTTATTGTCACATATAGAGTGAAAAATCAGGCACATTAATAAACAGACCGTATCAACCAGAGATGTTTTTACCTCAGCCATAATCATCATTTATTTCCCATGTGTTACCTTATTCGCAGTTGGAATGTTTACTCTGTTCCTATTGATAACTAAATTCTAACAGCAAGTGGCAAGCTCCTAAAAAGGAGAACACTTTTGGTTCTTGTTGGATGGCAGCCTAGTTTTCTCTGGTGCACATCTGTTCCTTGGAACATTTTTAGAATATTCAGGTGAAAATTCACTTAGTATTTTAATAAACCAGATTCTGTTACTGATGGGTTAAAAAGAATCAGTCATACTGTTTTAATTTATTAAAGGAAAATAACAAATGGTTTTTGCAGAGTAGCCCTCAACTCTCTGGAATTAATTTAAAATTAGTACAAGAAACCAATAATTCAAGACCTTATTAAACATGCCTCAGCTGCTGATTTTTAGGACTAAACAAAGGACTAGCATTTGGATTTCTGCAGGGTGAGGGTTGGATGGGAAGGTGTGGGTACCTATTATAAGGGAGGATATTATCCTGTTTTGAAGTATGACATCCCTATGAATGAACTTCGGTGGAACTGACAAAGTTGACTTGCAGAGGGTTTTGTCCTTTTCTTGCTTATGATACAGTGCTTTCCTTTATGGTATAGGGGCGGCGTCATTATGGGGAAGTGTGGGTGAACTTTGTTTGTTGGGGGAAAACAGAGGCAAGAAAGATGGGTGGTTTTGATTCTGATCTTTGTGAATTGGAACCAGAGTGGCACATGATTGTCAGTTTCTTGAGGTGGAATCAAGACAAGTTGTTAGGAATGGAAATCCTCCAATTTAACTGTTTGTGGAAGTAGCCCCATGGTGTTTTCTAAAGATTATATGACATATTTTGATCGCATGCTGAATTTTTGGTGTGTGTTGTAAAATAGAAGCTTGTTTATGGTTTTAAAATGCTATTGTTATAAATGAGAAGTCTTTGTAAATACCTCATCTTTGTGTATTTGGAATTTGAATTCTGAGAATTTATTATGTGGGGAGGGAGGGAATTAGGTTTATTTTTCAAATGGAAGCCTGAAGGAATTAGTAGACTTACTGTTAAATTGGACAGTTTACTTATATACCGCAAACCGTGTAGATTTAAGGTGAACCATGGATGATATTTAAAGGTTAAAATGGTTTTTAATACTAAGCATCATCTTAAGTTTAAATTTTTACTTTTATCTCTTTCTGTGTCATCATTGTTTATGAAAACTGGTTGAAAATGAAGTTCAAAGATTTCTGGTACATCATAAGGTTTGACAAGAAACATTATTTATTCCAAACTTGAATATAAACTTAAATACAAACCAGAACTTAGCCTGAATGTTTTCTCTTGAAGCATCTTTGGAAGTCTATATAAAAATAGAGTAAATGCTTTGCATGCAGCTTACCTACTGCATTTGAAGAAAATCTTTTGTGTACGTCTGCAAGCTATTTGTGTGTTCAGGAAGAGTTTACCAGAACAGACTGAAATTGGTAGAAATAGGTCAGAGTAACACTGCAGCTATAATTCTATTGAAAACTGGAATGGTATTCTCTCTTAAACTCTTGAGTAAATGGAAGTTGATGAATGATTTCTTTTGTGAAATATTACTGGTTTTTTTGTTCACTTAAAGAAAATTATTTGTATTTTGCTTTTGAAAATTATTTATATTTTAAGGATTGTTTTCCCCCCAGAAAATCATATTGGTTGCTAACTCTTGGCGCTCTTCACAAACTAACTTCTGTATCAGTGTTGATATCAGAAAAAGAGGGCGAGGAATGGAAATTAAGAAAGCAACAAAAAATAAGGAGATAATTGTCTTTGTACCCTAACAACCAAAAGACTTAAGGATGTTTAGTGATGCCTTTGTAAATTGTTTTGTTATATATTTGCTCATGAGCACTTATCTCAGAGGCCAGAAATGGCTCTTGTTACTAGAAGTGAGGGAAAGAAAAGAAGGATAAAAGTATGTTTACCATTTAAGTACTCTGATTTCTGCAAATTATAGTGTAAAATTATGAGAATTGTATTCAAAATTTGGGAGAGAGATTTGAGTGTGGTTTATTTTCAATTCAGGAAATCAGCTCAAATAGGCATTGGCCTTTGGTTTCAAAGTGTTTAGTCATTCTTATGTAGAAATGTGTTGTCTCCCAAGAAAGCATCCTTGTGGGATGCTTTCAGCTTATGTCACCACCCTATTCCTTTAGCTAGTGTTTGTAAATGCCTAGCTGTGTCAGGAACCTTGTTAAATCTGGGGGCACCTACTGAGAAGAAGATGTAATCCATAATCTCCAGTTGCTTAGAGTTTGGTGGACAGACCAGATAAGTAGTTTCTCTCAAATAGAGGCATGCTTACTCTTCTAAGTGAGCACACAAGAGAAGTACTTGACCCGGCTGCGAGGGAGTAACGTGTCAGAACTGTCTGAGGAAGAACCAATCAAATGAACTTGATAAAGATGATAGAGGGGGAGGACTATCTGGGGAAAAAAAATGTACAGGAAGAGAAAGGCACAGTGTCCAAAGACAGGGCATAGCGCCAGAGGAGAGGGTAGGGAGAGAGAGGAATGGAAAATGAATTGGTGAGAGAGCCACGAGCTGGAACACTCGGGCCTTGAGTTCCATGATAGCATTTTGAGACTTGTCAGAAGTAGGTGAGATCCAAAGCAGAGAGACCGGAATAGTGTCCATTTATAGGATCATACAAGCTATTTAAGATTATATTAGAGGATTTCTGTTCCCAGTGATGCTGAGTGTTAAAATAAGCTGGGGACAGAGGTGAACAAGAAATGTGAGTGTATTAGAAATGGAAAGGTGAAGAGAAATTGGCCTCCCTTGGTGTGAGTAGCAGAATGTGGAGGAAGGGTGAGAGAATTTCTGTCCTGTGCAAGTGGGAAGAAAAGGAAACCCAGGTACATCAGCTTGGGGTGAAGGGAGGTGGAAAGATTAGCCTACTTTCCTCTGTGCATAAGAGGAGACATGAGATATCAGAACATCTCTGCTCGCAACATGTTACGGGTGTGGAGGTTTTGGAGTCTGGCAGGCCTGTATTGTGGCTTTGAACTGTTACTAACACATTGTCACTGGGCCTTTGTTTTTGCTGGCTTATTATGTGTTTCGGTAATAAGGACTTTTGGTTGTAAGTGACAAAATGTCCGATTCAGGGAAGGTAGATCCCTTTGCTTGTCTGAACCTGAGGCCTGTTGAAGTTATGAAGACTTGATTTTTTTATCTCATGGTCTGGCCATCATGGTTATCGTGGCCAGTGGCAGCCTAAAGTTCCTTCCTTAGCTCTCCCGGAAATGCTCCAGGGAGGACCTTACTTATCCTAACTTAGATTACAAGCTCATCCAGGAAACACAGTTACTAGCCAATTGGGGTGCTTTTGCCAGGTGTAGTCACCTGCCTGAACCTCTGGTCTGACAGATGAGTACAGAGAAAGCTGGTTTTCCCGTCCCACACTACATGTAATAGGTTCACCACAGGAAAAGGGGCTCCATTAGAAGGAAGGGCAAGGTATTCTGGGGGCAGGGGGAGACCACAGACGTCCACTGAACCTGGGATGTCCACTTCCATTCTATCCTTACTGCCCTTTGAGTGGCACTCTTTTGTGCCAACTGGATGCTAAATGCAATCTCAGAAGTCACGTGGCTTACATAGGCATGAGATGGTCACTCATGGGGTAGAGCATTCATGTGGCTGTACGTGTGCAGATTGGATTTGGATCACCACCTACATCAGGAGTGGGCACCAAGGCCTGTGGGCCAAACCCACCATATAGCATGTTTTTATAAACAGCCATACCCACTTGTGTAGGTATTATCTGTGGCCGCTTTCTCTTTACAGTGGCAGAGTTGCGTAGCTGTGACAGAGACCTTGGGCTTGCAGAGCGTAAAGTATTTACTATCTGGCCCTAAACTGAAAAAGTTTACCAACGTCCAATCTAAAGAGAAACACACATTTAAAATTCTTCTAGCAGTCTTCCTGATCCCCGAGAGCACAGCTGGGCACGCTCAGGGGTTCCCTGACATTAGTCGGGAAACCTAGCCCTAAGAATTGTTGGGAGTTACAGCTCAAGGTCAGACTCACAGATGTAAAATTTTGCCAACTTCTCCTCAGATGACACTAGGGTAAGCACTTTCAGGCGAGTGTTGGAGAACCATGGCATGGACCCCACATCTCTACGATTGTTCCCGTCTTTGCCTTAACCAGTGCCCTGATCCCGAGCGTGTTGCTGAGCAGTGGGTTTCTTGCAACAGTGGGTCTTTGTGTGCGGGTGCTGTGTGCCCCCGCCACGCGGCCCTGGCAGTCATGTTTGGCCTGCAGGAAGTGCCTGCTGCTTCCTCTCCGAGTGGAGGCCTCTGGGATGCTTGTGTAGCTGTTTGGAAACCTGGCCCCCCTGCATCTGTAGCCCCAAGCCTGTGTTTGCAAGCAGTTGTTGCCCAGCTGTCTGCTGCTTTGTTACATTGTTTCAGTCTCTGCTTCAATGTGCTCTCCAAGTGTTTTTGCTTGACCTCCCCCTGGGTATCTGCCTTGCTTTAGCTCATTGCTGAGCAGCTGTTTGGTATTCTTCTGGTATCCATTTTCCCATGTGGTCTGCCCACTGGTCCTGATTTTCTGTGATTGAGGTTTTGACACCTGCAAAGTGACTCTGCATCATTGCTTGGTTGTCGACAGCCTCGTCTTGATGCTTTTTTCTTCTTTGGGCTCCCCAGGAGGCACCCTTGATAAAATGTGTTCAAGAATGCACTGCCGTGATAGGAGGGTTTTTTTTTTTTTTTTCCTTATTGGCAAAGAAAAAGGCCGTATGTTTTTTTGCTTTGAACTGGATTGCCATCTTCCGCACTCTTTGAGAGTCCCCATTTGTAGGATGGTTTCAGTTTGCATATGGTTGTCCTCTGATAGAAAAATTGGTGTCAGGACCAGGATTGCCTACTACAGGATTGTGGCTGATTTCTTCTGCTTTTCAGGAGTATTGTTAACTTATGGGGTTAACTTACAGGGTTAAATGTGAGTTTTACAAACTAGTAGTCCCTGGCTTTTCAAAATTTGTACCTCAAATTCATCTTTATTGAATGGAAAATTCTGCCTTTGGTATTATTTTTAATAATGAATTTGAAAAACAACTAATTTTATATGCATATGAGATGAAGTTATAAGGCCTGATAAATAACTGGAATACGTTTTAACCAACTATCTGTTCTACTTAAAAACAATGCCAAAAAAGCACATCTTATTTTGATTTCCAATAAGAGCCTATTAAAAATTCTTAATTCATAAACCAGGTGGTAAACATTGTAAAAGCAGACGTTTAGGTAGAAAGGTTTTGACCCGGAGGTAATGTAATCAATTTACAAAAAATGAGCTAGAGGAGACACAGTAAATCAAACATATATTATAATACTTGTTTAAAAGGTATCATGATATTCTGAGTTTGGGGAAAGTTCAATCCTAATGTTAAATTTTATGAGTAGGTATGTAATCTATATGCATTTACATGCAGTTCTCTGCTTGCCAGAAGCCAAAGAAGAAACAATCAATTTACAAATAACACAGAGGCAGTAAATTTGTTGGCGGCACTTCTGGGCCTGTTGTAATTCTGTAGTTCTTTCGATATGCAAGTTGTGAATTGCTGATGTTGCTGTGAGCCAAAGATATGGAGATATGTGAACGTGTCCAGGCAGCACTTACATTATGTAAGGCTTGGAGGTATTTTGATATCAGTGAAATAGTTTATGGGTGTAATAGGAAAATGTATACTGCTGAAATCATAGCCATAAAATCAGTGTTTATATTGAAGTTTCCATTCCAATTCACATTTTAGGTTTAAAGGTTTTGCTTGGTGCTGTGTGATCAATCGAGACACAGTTCGCCTCTGGCAGGGGTTCAGGTCTGAATCTACACATCTTATTGGCTCTGTTCTAATCACATTGATCACTTTGAACTGTCACCTAGGAAAGCATGGCTTCCAACATGGATGCCCTGTTTTCTTCTACAGTGGTTCAAAGTACATGACAGTCTTCCTCTAGTAGCTCTCTTAGGTCTGGCTGTCATAGTTGATCTTTTTTGCTTAGTCCAGGGTGATTGCTATAAATGAGCTGAGACCTGGGTTCTTGCTTCTGCAAGGATGCTTCTGTCTCTTCCAGGCAGCTCAGTATTTCCATCTCAAGTCACTTCCAGGTTACCTGTTGTGGACCTAAATCTCAGTCTGAATATTATGAGTGTGATAAATGAGTAATGAATTTAAAAACAGGAACATTTAGAAGGCATATATTTTATTTCTCCAGGGGAAATCAAGTAGGATGGATCATTGACTAATGGATGCCCTTGAGAATATTCTTTAAGTTTTCACTCTGGCTGTATTATAATGGGCCTATCAGTGACTCGTCTGAACCAGGGTTTGCTCACCTCTGAACAAGACTGTAATTCCTGATCTCATAGTGTTGTTATGAGCATGAAATCCACTTCAGCTTCATATGCATTGTTTGCTCTAATATGCCAGGCACTATGTGAGTGGAATGGCATGCAAATGATGAATCATATGTTCTCTGGTCTCAAGGACCTCAAAAACCTGGTCAGTCATCATATATTTTGGTTTCCTACATGAATGAACACTTTGCTGAGGTATGAGAATACCCAGTGGGGGCCTGTAAGAAGAATTAGATTACCTCTGGAGAGACTGGAAAAGGATTCATGGAGGAAATATCAGGTCATTAGGTTGGTGGAACTCAAAACTGTGACTGCAGAGTTTTACATGTGTCCTCAGCATGGATGATGGTAGATTGAAAAAAAAAATCAGGCTGCTCAGGATGACGATGCTTGGCTTAGCAGATAATGAGGGCAGGAGTGCGGAGAAATAGGTTCTGCTTACATAAATGGGTTAGAAAAAAGCTTAGGGTGAAAAGCTGCCACCACACTGAGATATTGTAATAGGATCATGAGTACTTTCCATCTGATGCCAATATACTATTGTACTTTGATCACAAACTCCATTTGCGCTCCAGGCCCTTCTTACACGTACAGGTTAATGATTACTGTCTGTTTTCTCCATGTTCACGTGTGTAAGACCTTGTTTTCTTCATGTTTACCGTGTGGGTAATATCTTATGAGCTCAATAAATACAGAGACAAAACCCGTTTGGGGCTCTTGTCTCTTCTCGGACATTAGCCTCTCTCATATTGAATTCTGCATCTGCTCCCTTGCTGGACAAGAGAGAACCCCAGACTCCTAGTCTGTGACACAGGAGGAAGTGGTATGACTTAATGTGGTGAGGTTCAGAGATGGACTTATTAGTGAGGTTTCTGATGCAGTACTTTGAAGATGGAAGGAAGAACCAGGGAGAGGCTGCTCTGGCTCCCAGCTCAGATCTTCCTAGGCCACGAGTTCATTTGAGAATAAAGTCCATTCTGAGGAGTTTTAGAAAATGGTAAAGCTGTATGAAAATACAAATAGTATCGTGAAAAACTCCACAAAAATAATAATTAGGCATGCAGTAGATTGTTGTGTCCTTTTAATAATTATGTGCAAAATACAGTGAGTTCTTTGTGTATTTATTTTCAGCTAATCCTCTCAACCCGGTAAAGCACTTACTTTGAATGAGGACATGGGCTCTGTGAGGTTAAGTAACTTGCCTTAAGGTCATTGAGCCATTAAATGATGAATTGGATTTGAACCCACACAAGTGTGTCTCTGGGGCTTAGGCTCTTGACCCCAGTCCATTAAAGTACTGGACTAGACGAGAGATCAGGAGATCTGAGTTTGAATCCTGTGTTTTTCCTGGGAACTGTGTGAGCTTGCACCTTTACTTCAGCAAGTATTTACTTGTATTTCCCCATCTTGGTCATTGCAGCATAGACAAGAGATGAATCTGAGGCAATTTTGCTTTTAAAGCAGCTTTCTTTGGGCCATGGATCCCTTTGGCCATCTGGGAAAACCAATGGACTTCTTCCCCCCAAATTGTCTTGAATGCATAAAACAGAACATAGAAGCCAAAAAAGTCGAGATATAATTATCAAAATACTAAAACCCCAGTTAATTGTAGTAATACACATTCTTCTTTATTAATCGATTTAGTAACAATCAAGTGGCCGATCCATTAGCTGCCATAATATCAAAGTAATGATGAGTGTAAATGATTTTTTTTTTTTTTTTGAGAAATTTGCAACAACTGCACTGTGATAGAAAAGTGTCTGTGAATCTGCATGGTGTCACTGCATGGTTTGCTGCCTTTATTCATAATTAAAGGTAATCCTAAATATCTTGAGGACTAGAAAACTAAGCTGTACTTTTTTTTCCCCATCTAAGTGCATGGGCTCCTTAAATTCTTTCTGTGCATCAGGATGAGAGCCCCTGGTAGGACAAGAAGGCATTTATTAAGATGCTACGAAGAAAGAAGGCAAAAAATAAAGGTCATTGGGAGTGTAGAGGTATAATATTTTTTGGACTTTTACCTCTCTAAACTGGAGGAGTTTGGCTGGGGTGAGTAGCTGGAAGCCTAGGAAGGGACATGGAAGTTCATAGTGAGAGTCCATCATTGACTTCTATTAATGGGGCGCCTGGGTGGCTTAGTCGGTTAAGTGTCCGACTTTGGCTCAGGTCATGATCTCACGGTTCGTGGGTTCAAGCCCCGCATTGAGCTCTGTGCTGACAGCTCAGAGCCTGGAGCCTGCTTCGGATTCTGTGTCTCCCTCCCTCTCTTCCTCCCCTGCTCTCACTCTGTCTCTCTCTCACTCTCTCAAAAATACATAAAGATTAAAAAAAAAATTAAAAAACAAAACAAAACCCTGGAGCTTATTCTTTTCCAGTACAGGATCATATAAGCTAACAAAATGTTGAGATTTTGTTTGTTTTGTCTTGGATTTTGATCACTAAGTTTATAACCTCAAGGGTAGGACTGGGTAGTTTATGTTCAGAAAATCTGATTATTAGCTTTGACTTTTGATTAGTAAAATGGGAAAATACATTGTGAAAAGACAAAGTTAGGCATAGCAACTTTTGGAAAGCTAGGCTTGGGTTGAGAACAGTGGATACACTTAAAGCGGTCTGTGGAGAAAATGTTGGAAACTGCCGATTTGGATAATCTCTAATACCTCTTTTAACTCTGATTCTTTCACCCAAATATCCTTGATATTTATGGCATACTGAAATAAGTCTCGTTTTCCATGGATTCTGATGAAAGAAAAGAAAAAAATGAAAACAGATGGAAAACCTGAAAAGTAACTCTTGGTTGATTGACAGTAAATGTGGAGAATGCTTTAGAAAGGAAATGAAATGTTGTCTCCAGCAGATGGAAGTGTGTAAATTTTTCCTCCACATTAGAGCTAGAATCACTGTGAGTGGTAGTGTTTCAGATAAAGAAGAATAGAAAGAAAAATTGTATGATTATCATCACAGGTAGAAGTAAAAGAAAGGGTTCACATTTTTATTAAAGGCTCATGCCCAAAAAGGAAAAGCCTTTCCTGCAAGATGTGGGTCCTACCCTTTCTTCCTCTTTATTTTTCGTGCTTTGTCCTCAGAGAGCAGCCTTTATCTTCTTCCATTTTTTCTCTTCCCTTCCAGTCCTTTCAGATCCTGTCATTCCTTCCTCTCTGCCATTTCCACTCTCCCCTCTCTTCCCTCCCCAATTCAGGTGATGCTGAACATGGGCTCAAGAGGAGGCATCTCATTGAGCCTCACAGAGTTGATGGCACTTTGAGAGGTTCTTTTTGCATATTATCTCATTTAGCTCTGCATAGCAGAGGCACCTCTATATTCTGCTACGTGGCTCAGGTAATCTGCTAAATAGAGTGATACTCAAGCTACAATTTGGGAAAGGGGAATGGCAGTCGTGGAGATGCTGTGGATTGACTCGCTTGCCGGAAGCCCGAAGACTGGCTCACACATTCAGAAAACTACAGGTTGTTCAGAATGACCAGTCTCAAGGATGTATTCTGGAGACCTGCCAGAGATGGAACTTACAGAAGCAAGGAGAAAGGAGTTTGTGATGGGCCCTGGGTGACAAGCTAAGGAGCTAAGCTGAAAGCTAGTGGGGAGCCCTTGAAGGAGAGAAATGATCGATTTTAAGATCGAATCCTCTGATGGAAATAGGATGGATAGACCAGAAGAGCCAGTTGAAGGCAGAACAGGTAGGAAGCTTTCGAACTAAATAAGGGGAAACATTGAGAGTTGTAACTAAAGCTGAGGGGATTAGGAGAAGGAAGCAAATTTGAGGGAGTAAAGAAGATTCTAGAACATGAAGATTGGAGAGACAATGGGTGAGAAAGTTTAGGAATTTGTTGAAATTTCTGAAGGATTGTGGATACTTTTAGTATTTCCTGTGTGAAGGGACATAGGAGGAAAGCAGTATTGAAGGGAAGGCTATAGAGTTTGGTTTGGGACATGTTGAATTTGAGGGTCCACTGGCATAGGAACTGTGGAGGAGTTTCCAGAAAACAGGGGTAGGGTCTTACCTACTTTACAATTAGTGTATTGTGCACTCAATGTGTGCCAGCCAGGGTTCTAAGCACTTCACATAGATGATCTCATTTATTCCTTAGAATAGCTCTGTGAGGTGTAGGTATGATTATTGTGAGAAAAATGAGTCATAGCAAAGTTCAGTGACTTCACTAACGTTACATATTTAGAAAGTGGTGGAGTATCCTGTAATTCCGTTTATATGAAATGCCCAGAAAAGGCAGATTGGTAGAGAAAAGAGAAAGGAGAATAGTGGTTTCCTGAGAGTGGGAATGGGGGTGGATGTAAATACACGTTAGAGATCTTATTAGGGTCATGAAAATACTCTAACACTGATTATGGTGATAGTTGTACCACTCAGTAAATTTACTAAGAATCATTGAATTGTGCACTTGAAACGGGTGAATTTTATGATATAAAACTCGATAAAGTTGTAAAAAATAGTGTTCGGGGTTGGGATCATTATAAATGTTTTATTTTAGCTGTTGTTTTCACTTGGGCTATAATAGAAAAATGCTTTTAAAGAAAGCAAGGCATGTTCAAGTGCTTCCTGGCACCCTGAAAATTGTGCCTGTAACTTAAAAAAAAAAGTATTTGTTTTTTTATGCCAATCTTTCAGTTTTTGCTTGATTACTACTGTCCGTGAAGCATTTTTCTGTTCCTGCTTGCACCTTGCTGGTTCGAAGCTCCTTTGGGATACAGGGCAAGATGACTAAGCTGTCTTCTGCCTGCTGCCTGCTCTCGTTTGCTCCTTCTCTTCCTTCTGCATTCAGAAACTGTGTTAGGGATGAGGAATTAAGCGACAACAACAAAAAGAAGATAATTAAAACATTCTCCTGTCACTGGCATTCTAAAATTAGATATTATAAGTAACTCAGTGGGGCTCTGAGTCTTCCCTCATAGACACAAGGGAGGTTCTATATAAGATTGCTCCTCTGCGTATTGCCTTGGTTTTACGTTTTGGTTCATGGGATCTGAATATAGGTTGGGTACAACCTTGTTTAGAAAGTTCCCATTTTGTTATAGGCCATGAAAAGGATTCCTTGTATCCATATTTGCTATGATACCTTTAGAAGCAGATAATGGCAACAGAACCCAAGTCCTTCCTCCTCTCTTCACCTCTTAGTTCTGTCACATTATCATCATTTACTTTTATATTTTTCATTATGAAGTAGTATCTCAAATCATCCAATGTTATATAAAATGTAAAAGAAGAGAGATAATGGTGTTTTGCTTCTTCTGCTTTGTTTTACAAACCTTGCTGTCTAAATCATTTTTTTTTTCCTTTTGGTCAAGTAAATCCAATTTTGAATGCAACAAAGACTTTTCTGGTTAATCTTTGGGAAATCTGGTACATGTTTGGGCAAAATGTCAGCTTGATGTTTGAGTTTTCATACTGTGTTCTGAGGAGCAAGCCTTCATTTCTAATCCTCTGTTCTTATTTGTGTCATCAAAGAATGGCACTGATTGCTGGTGGCAGATTAGAAATGATAATGATGCTATTATCAGCATTAGTGGACACTTGTCAAGTATTAGTGGCGCATTCATATTTGGATGCATTGGGATATTTGTAAATTGTTTCTGTGAGTGTCAGTTAAATGTGGGGGCAGATGTGTGGTAGGTACCTGGATTTATCACCAAATCTAAGTAGAATGTCTTTAAGGCTGTGCACTATGGTACCATATGCTGAATGGTTTATTAAACAGAAAACGATAAGGTTGACACATAAAACTAAAACTTTGTGATTGAAATGCCCATATGCCTTTTCTGCTTCTCACATACAAGCATTGCTTTTTACACGATTTGTTGAGGCAGGGTGGCAGAGGGAAGGAGATATATGTAGAGAGGAGATAGTATTTACCTGGCCCTGCAGAACAGAAATAAATATCTTCACATTTAAAGTCTCACAAATCTGAAGAGGAAGACGAGAGGGAGATTTAGACGGCTGGGCTGTTTGTGTTCATGAGGGAGAAGTGTATCACTTCCAGCCTGGAAGTTGAGGTCCTTCAAGCTGTTAGTGATGGAATTCTTCACCACATTGTGAACCTGCCTGCAAGACAAATGTATTATCTGTTTGCTGTTTTTACTTGCAAGGGTAACAAAGGATCGTTTTTATATTGTGTGCTTTAAGAGGCTTATTATTTAGGCACCTAAATTGAACAAATAAAAATCAGCCCTTTAAAAAATTGGAAACAATTCGAAAATGCAAAGTAAGAAATGAGCTACACAAAATACTTTGAAATCTTCAGGGGACCTCTATTAATTATTCAAAGGGCATTCATTCAGTAAATTGTTTAGTACTGTCAATGTGTCAGGCATTTCGCTAGGTTTGAAGCTGTAAATCAGGTTTTTATTTATCCCGAATTGTGTTGCAAAAAAATACAAAGCAAAGGAAAACAGAATAAAACAGAAAACAGTTAGTTAGTAGCCAACAACCTAAAAATTAGGACACTTTATTCCTAGATTCATATTTGCAGCTTTCTTAATTTAAAACAAATTAAAAAGAATTTGACAACAGCAGGCTCATATTCCTGCATGGAACCAATTAGCAGGAGCAAAAGAGTGACTGCCCCCTCATTACCAGTTTTATAGATGAGACAACTTAAGAAACACAGTTAGGCAGTGTCCCCAAGGACGCAGACTGTATATTGTGGAGTTAGATTTCAAACTTCATCTCATCCAATTAAAAAACAAAAAAGTTCTTTCTGCTCTCTCATATTGTGGAGGTTGCAAAGCAAGATATAAACTAATATTTCCTACATTTGGCAATGCTTTAAATCTGTGAAACCTGAATTATACTGGTACACTCTAACAACCAACCTGTAAATCTAGGCAGGAGTTTAATTTCCTTTCAGAAAGGGAACTGTTAGAGGCTCAGAGCATATCTGAAATCTACTAAGTGACAGTGTCCAGATTAGAACACAGGTCCCTGGCCTCAGGTGTTGGAGATTTTGGAATGCTGTGAAGATCACAGTTTGGCTAATAATCTGAATATTAAGCTCAAATTCAGAAAACGTGTTCTTAGGTGTAGGATGAACCATATAACAGTGCTGTTTTGGTCAAGAGTGGTCAGAGATCAGCAATTTCATGTGGTTTAGTGAGTATTTCTGAAGAGGTACACCCAGTCACCAGTATGCTTGCTACATTGTACTTAATGATTATAGAAATTTAACCTTTCATAGGAAAATGGAAATTGGGAGTTTTGGAGTTTATTAAGCAATTTATTACTATCCAAATTGAAGTTGTGGATTCCAACGAGCAGATTAAGCTTATGGATCTAGGATTTAGATTTGGCAAACACTATACTTTTTGTCCATTGTGGAGAGTTTAATTCTGTTGATTACAAATATGAAACAGCACCTTTCCATTGTAGCATATATATTCAGGATATTGAGTGCTAGTATATAGCAATTACTACACTTCTATGGCTTTTGTTGATTATATTATAAGTAAGTCTGAATTACAAAATATAATAACAAGGTAAATAAGCAAAGACTTAAAATGAACAAAATACTCACTGAAAAAATGTCAACAGCCATCTCTTTACTTTGTGGATTGTAGACTTTCAGGGAATCTCTGTTTAAAGAATGAGTGAAAACCTCATGCAATACAGGTGCCACGACATTGGGTGAGTGCTTTTTCCTACTGTATTCCCAAATTATTCATGTGGTAATTGCTGTTGGGCATGTGCCTGGTAGAGAAAATGTGATTCTGTCTCTTTATCACGATGTCATAATGTAGGGGAAAGAGCATAGCTTAGACTTCACGTAAGCTTGGGTACGTGTTCTGGTTCCATTGGTTTTCTGTATGACCACAAGCAAGTTATGACTTGACCCTTATTTAACTGCATAATGGAAATGGACAATATCTGAAGGCCAGGAGAGTTTGAGATTCAGTGTGCAAAGTTCATGGTGAATAGTACAGGCTAGCTAAATGGTAGTTTTTATTGCTATTTTCGTTGTTTGTTGAAATGATGTTTTTAGTAACATTTTAAAGTGATTCCAATTTTAAAATACAGTGATTGATTTACTTGATGTCTAAAATTTCATCTTTTTTGCCCTTCTTGCTCCCCACTTTTTCTTCTTTCTTTCTTTTTTTTTTTTTTTTTTTTTTGGTAATAGTTTTACTGAGCTATACAATTTATCCCTATCATACAGTTCACCCAATTAAGCTTGTACAGTGTACAGCTTTTTTCCATATGTTTATATATTTTTAATAAAGATTATATATATTTAAGTTGTACAACATGATTTGATATACAGTTGACCTTTGAACAACCCAGGAGTTGGAGGGTCAATTCCCGGCACAGTCAAAAATCCAAGTATAACTTTTGACTCCCCCAAAACTTAACTACTGATAGCCTGCTATTGATCAGAAGAAACCTTACTGATAAACAGTCTATTAGCACGTATATTTTATGTTATATGTATCACATACTGTATTCTTATAATAAAGTAAGCTAAAGAAAAAATGTTATTTGGAATCATAAGAGAAAATCCATTTACAATACTGTACTGTTTTTAAAAAATCTGCATATAAGTGGATCTGCACAGTTCAAACCCATGTTGCTCAAGGGCCAGCTGTACATATAAAGTGAAATGATTACTGTAGTTAGATTTCAAACTTCATCTCATCTCAGTTCATCTTCATCTCAGTTCAAACCCATGTTGCTCAAGGGCCAGCTGTACATATAAAGTGAAACGATTACTGTAGTCAAGCTAATTAACATACCCTCTCCTTACAGAGTTAACACTTTTTTGTGAGCGCACTCGAGATACACTTTTAGCATGTTTCCAGTGTTCAGTACAGTATTAAGCACAGTCATCATGCCTGTATATTTAATCTAGACTTATTTGTCCTGCATAACTGCAGCTCTGTGCCCTTTGACCAACATCTCCCCATTTCCTTCCCTATCCCCTGGTCGCTGCCATTTTACTTTCTCTTTCTGTCATCTGATTTTCTTCTTATTTTAGGTCCCACAAATAAGTGAGATCATACAGTATTTGTCTTTCTCTGTCTGGCTTATTCCACTTAGAATAATATCCTCAGGGTCCATCCGCGTCTTCACAAAAAGCAGGATTTCCTGCTTTCTCATGGCGGAATAATACTCCACTGTGTATCTTCTTTATCCATTTGTCTGTCAAAGGCACTTAGTTATTCTGAATCATACTGCAATAAACATGGGAGTGCAGAGATCTCTTTGAGATCCTGATTTGACTTCCTTTGAGTATCTATACACAGTAGTAGGTTTTTAATGTATTCACAGATCTGTACAACTGTCATCACAATGCTTAGAACATTTTAATAACTTCAAAAAGGAATTCCATATTCTTTTGCTGTCATTCCCTATATACTCATTCCCTTCTGTGTGATGCAACCAGTGATCTTTCTTTTTATGTATATGTTTGCCAGTTCGGGACATATTCACATGCATGTAAATGGAATTATATGTAATGTTTTATAACTGGCTTCTTTCACTTAGCAAAATGTTTTCAAGGTTCATCATATGTCATAGCATGCATTGGGACTTCATTCCTTCTTATTGCCAAATATTCCCTTGAATGAATATGCCACATTTTATTTAGGCATTCATCAGTCGATGGATTTTGGGTTTCTATCTTTTGGCTATTGTGAATAGCGCTGCTATGAACACTCCTATACAAGTTTCTGTTTGAGTCCCTACTTTTAGTTTTTTGGGTATATTCCTAAAAGTGGACTTGCTGGTTTTGTGGTAACACTATGTTTAAACAGTTGAGGGACTGCCAGACTGTTTTACAAAGTGGCTGCACCCATTTACATTCCCAGTAGCAATCTAGGAGTTTCCCATTTTCTCCACACCTCAACACTTGAACTATCCTTTCCCTTGTCCTCCTAGTATGACAAGAAATGGTGTGTGTGATATGGTATCTCATTGTGGTTTTGATTTACATTTTCTTGACGGCTCGTACTGTCGAACATCTTTTGTATGTCTCCTTGTTATTTTACTGTGACTCTTGAATAAACCAAAAAGCTCTAACTTTTGTCTGATTTGTCTTGTCCACCTCCCAGTGGCCAGGGTTGGGGGTGGGGGTGGGGTGGGTGTTGAATGATGAATGTGCATCTAGAAAGCTCAGCAAAAGAAGATTTCATAAATGTTTCTTACTTCTGCTATATTTTAGCTATCAGATCAGGAAAGGAAAACAAGAGTAGAACTAATTGCTCATCAAGAGAGGAGTAACAAATATAAGTGGTTCCGATATGCATTTAAATTAGATTACATTTAATGAGAGGTTTTCTAAATGGAGTTAATTTGAAAGGACACATAAGTCATTGGGTTTAATCTGTGTACCTTCAGTAAATAGCGACAATCCCTCCTCCCTCCTTAATTTCTGGTAAATAAAATTTACTCTTCAGAAGAGCATTTTACTTTCTTGTTCCTCATGATCTCTCTGAACAGCAGCTGCTGGGTGGGTTCACTAGTGTAATCCATCTGGTTAGAGGACAAAGTCACACTTTCCAGTTCCTTATGGACCAGAAAACATGGGCATTTTGACAAAGGAGCAGGGAAAGTAAAAAGGTTTTGTATTTGCTTTTTCTTGTAATAACTCAATTATGTTTTCATTTTGTTTTTTCTTTGCTGAAATAAATTCTACTTTGGTCACTTTCAATATTAAAATCAACAACAACAACAACAACAAGTAGTCATCTTTAGTTAGCTTCCTGCTGGTGGATAGGGACTAGATCTGCAGTTATGCACTGAACCTATTGTCTATAAAAAAGACCCTTGCATCCAACATTTGACTGTGAGATAATTTCTAAAAATAGTGGAGTAAGAGGATAACTGACCGATTTAGCACATGCTTTGAAAAAAATTCCAAGTTAATTTTGGTGAGAGAAGACAGAAATAGAGATTAAAATATTCAAGCTATTTAAACATTTATAGAAAAGTTAATGCCTTGCCCGGACAAAATTTCTAAGATTTCTGTAATGATATGTGTGGCCATTTGTATAAAGATGTACTATTTTTTTCAGAGTGCTTTTCCATTCAGTATCGTATTGGCTTCTCACAAGAACTATGTGGTATAAATAGGGCAACAGTAATATCCTCACTTTAGAGCTGAAGAAATTGAGATCTTAAGATGGTAATGACCTATCCAAATCTGTCTTCTGGTTATTGATAGAGTGAGGATTTGAATCTGGGTCTACTGACATCATCAGCACTTTTTCTCCTGCACTCTGTGGCTGTTTCACTTTTGCTGGATTGCTTCTGGAAGAACTCTAAGGTTTTTTTCTTTGTATATTTTGCAAAATGTTCACCAGCTCTCCCACTCCTGCCATTATAAAGACTCTCCTAATGAATTATGCATCAGCGTTTGACTTAAAAAAGAAAAATCAAAGGACTTGGATTTAAGTAGTATTCTCACATGGAAACATACTACTTCTTACATGCTTTTCTTTTCCCCTAAAATTGTTTGTGAAAGAATGATTTAAATACTAATGTGAAGCCTCATATGATGTTGCCACCTCAAGAATATGTGATTTGCTAAGCTGTGGAAAGTAGTTTTAAAGAAAAATTAGCTTCAGTGGCATTAAAAAATTCTTGTTCTTTTCCCCCCAATTTCATCGACTGTCAATAAAATCCATCTTAAGAAGCAAAGTGGATTTTGACAAGCAGTCCTCACTTTCTGCTGCAGGTTGTAATTGTCTGAATTTAACATGCTCCATCCGATTGATCTGTAAGACTGTAGAGTTTTCATGGCAGATGTCTATTCATCGTGTCTTTGTGGTACCTGTTGTAGACTCTGACACATGGTAGGCACTCATCAAATATGTTCTGAATGAATGAATTAGGACTCGGTGGTTCATTATCTGATGAGAAGGAAGATCATAGTCACAGAATTAAAGAGAAATTTATAACTAATAATTATTAGACCTCAGGCCTTATAATTTGGTGCAGGAGAGGGTTTGGGGCTGAGACTAACTGGTGCAGGTAAGTTGCTCAGAGGCAGGGGTTCTCCTTGGCAGAGGAAGGTTGGAGGAGTGGAAGTTTCCATTTGTTTCTATTTAGAAATTCCTACTGGATCCTGAAACCAATATTGCACTCTATGTTAACTAACTAGAATTTAAATAAAAATTTGGAAAAAAATTCCCACTGTAGTTTGCTGCTTTTGGTGAGCTGTGGTTGTGCAAGGTGTTCTGAGAGATGGGATCCATATGGCCTTTTCGGCATTACCAAACCAACGTACAGGTTAGAGTATATTACAGAGCATCTTAGGATATCTGAAAACACATCTAGTCTGCTCTGTGCATTGAAAGGCAGAGTGTAGGCTTTTTCTAAGTAACCACTTGAGTGTTGTCACTTACATCTTAGAGGCCCTGGATAAGTCACTTAATTTTTCTCTGAGTTCCAGCTTCCTTATCAGTCAAATGATACAAAGACCTTTGGATTTGTTATAAGAGTTTACTATTATTATAATTTGTTATGAGAGTGAGTGATAATATAAAAAAAATATTGTCCAGTTTCCTCCTGACATAACTCAGGTTTGAGTGTAGGGCATTGAGACTGTGCAAGGTAGACTGGAAATTCAGAAATAATCCTTTATTAATTTTGGAGTCTTAGAAAGTACCCTGGTGTCCTTTAAGAACCTATCATTGGGGCCCCTGGGTGGCGCAGTCGGTTAAGCGTCCGACTTCAGCCGTGAAGTCACAATCTCGCGGTCCGTGAGTTCGAGCCCCGCATCAGGCTCTGGGCTGATGGCTCAGAGCCTGGAGCCTGTTTCCGATTCTGTGTCTCCCTCTCTCTCTGCTCCTCCCCTGTTCGTGCTCTGTCTCTCTCTGTCCCAAAAATAAATAAACGTTGAAAAAAAAAATTAAAAAAAAAAAAAAAAAAAAGAACCTATCATTACCTTAGGAGGACTGAAGGGAGATTGGCTGTTTAGTCAGAGCCTCTTACCTGTCAGGCTTAAATAGGAGTCACATAACAATATGCTACTTGTTAGACTTGAAGGACATAAAAATGTTGTATGGAAACTTGGAAGGAGACTGCTAATCAGTTGTCAAGGGTATATTCCGTCATAAATCTTTTAGCGATAGATTGGTATGACTCTCTAAGAACATATGGCCATTATTGTGTGATGTTATTATCTCATATTGTATCTCTCATAGATAGTAGCATCCATTTGTACTTCCCTGGGAAAAATATTCAGTAACTTCATGACCTTTGACAATATTCATGTTCAGACAATAAACACCTCTGGGCTGCTAGTGTCCAGGAGATGATACATGCAAACCATAGAGCATCAGGAAGTTAGGGAAGATAAAGGCAGTTGTGAGATGATCACCTCACATTTTTGAGACCTCTTACTATTAATTATCCAGAATCTCAGAGTGTTCCTTTCCAGTAGGAGGAGAGCAGGAAGGGGAGTTACAAACTAGATGTAGAGCAAGAGGCCTCTCCTTGTTCAAAAAAAGTGTTAATAAAGAGTTGGTTGTTATTGTTGTTGTTTTTTAAGTCATCAGTAGAGAATATTTTTGGAAGGCATCCAGATTTGGAAGTGGGGTTAGGGGAGAATATTTTTTCAAAAGATCTTGCTAATCTGTATAATCAAAATAAGTTTTCTTTTCACCACTTTTCCACTTTTTTATTTTCTGTCATCTTTGTAATACCTGGAGGTGTCTACATTAAGTGTGAATTTATTTGTACTGGATATTAACTTTCTTTTGAACAAGTAGCATTAGAAAATGGAAATTATGATTTATGGATTTTGGGACAAGTAGTGCACAAGATTCTTATTAAGATAACATGTCAAGAAAAATTGTTCTGGATGTCTCTGCTGTTGTTGGCTGGAAGTGGTTCCCAGTTGTTAAAAGGGCATACAGATTGAGATGAAAAGCACAGGGGAGACCCTGGATGACTGAAGATGTGCAGGAAGCATGCCTACCACATGGTAATGGGATGGTAGTGACACTTGTGGTTCTTTTACCTAGCAAAAACAAACAAACGAACAAACGAACAACATTCCTTGAATGTTTCCTAAGTGCCAGGTATAGACCTAGGCTCTTATATACAATGCTCCTCATTTCCCAGTGACCCTGATAGGAAAGTTCTGTTGTTACCTGTATTTTACAGATAGAGAAAGTAAAGCTCCCGGATATTATGCAGTTTGCCCAGGTCACATAGTTAAAAAGTGACAAAGGCAGAGTTTGGGCTCAGTTAGTTATCCCATACTGCTGAAATGCTGTGTATCCTTGGGAAGCCTCTTTCCTTTCCTGATGTGCAATTGAGTGACCTGTTAAATAACGAAGTCTGTTTTCTTTGTGTCTCTTCTAATTCTGATCTTTTGTATTGGCTTTCCTGACAACACTTTGTGACATTTATTTTATTTTTCATTATAGAAAATAGAAAATAAAATAGAGGAATTAAATTGTAATTCTAGCACCTCAAGCATATAATCAGTCTTAACCCTTTGTTCTATTTTCTTCTAATCCTTTTCAATGTATGTATTGATTTGTTTCTTCTGCTGAGACTAAACTACACTATTTATTCAAAGCCTTTGCATCCAACTCTTTGGGTCTTCAGATTTTCTATGTTATTCTCTTATATTGGTGTGACAGAATCTCCTCCAGAGATGCCTGGCATCTTATTCCCAAGACAGGGGATCCACAACTTAAAAAAAAAAAAATGCTTTTTTTATTTTTTAAATTTTTTTAACGTTTATTTATTTTTGAGAGACAGAGATGGAGCACGAGTGGGGGAGGGATAGAGAGAAAGGGAGACACAGAATTTGAAGCAAGCTTCATGCTCTGAGCTGTCAGCACAGAGCCTGATGTGGGGTTCAGACCCACAAACCACGAGATCATGACCAGAGCTGAAGTTGGACACTTAACTGACTGAGCCACCCAGGCGCCTGTTAGAAAAAAAACATGTATTTTTGGGGCACCTGGGTGGCTCAGTTCATTTAGTGTCTGACTCGTGGTTTCGGCTCAGGTCGTGATCTCACAGTTCGTGGGTTCAAGCCCCACATCGGGCTCTGTGTTGACAGTGCAGAGCCTTCTTGGGATTCTTTCTCTCTCCCTCTCTCTCTGCCCCTCCACCCCATGTCTCTCTCACTCTCAGAATAAACAAATCTTTAAAAAAAATATATGTGTTTTTAATTCAGGCTTCACCCAGAAACCTGAGAAGGAGGGCAAGAAATCACTCCCTAATGCAGCTCCACGGTGTCAGGATAGCCAACAAATCAAAACAAACAAACAAACAAACAAAACCCAAAAAGCACCGAAGTAGAAAGTAGAGAAAGAAAGGAAGAAAATGAAATGGCAGAATACTAAGCAGCTGAACAACTTGTAGCTGAGGGTTCGAGCTACAGGCCAAGAAGTTTGCACCTTCATAAGTGCAACCTTTTAACACTTTTGAGACAGAGCTCTGAGAGCCGTGATTAAGGATCTGCTCTGGTCTTCGTCACCTCATTGGCTGTTCCTCCACCGGTCCCTGATGGTCTCTAGCATTTGCAACAACACATTGGAGTAGCTGGCAATGGCAGGCCCTCCTGTGCTCCCGTGGCCCCCGGCATCACTTACCTCACTGGAGTGCCTGGTTCTCTGCTGGCCTTCTGGTTGCGCGAGCATTGCTAATAGAGATGAAGTCCTATTCGGTTTTGTCTTTTGTGTACCCCCAGAGCTTATTATACAGTAGGAACTTTATTACTTAAAACTGGCTTGAGATTATTTAACTTTCTTAATTTTTAGGAAAAGTTTGTTTTGATTAAAATAATCCTTCTAATTTGAAAAGTCAAAAGTACTACAAGGCTTTTAATAAAAAACAGACCCTCCTTCATTCACTCCCTGTTTTAGAGCTGCATTTCCCCAAAACGGCCACTTTTCATCTCTTCGAGCTTTACTTCTGCTGTAAGTATCTGTGCGCTGGAATAATAAGAGGGTGGCCCTAAGGCCACTCGTCACTTAGGTGCCTTTCAAAAAGAATTGGTGATGGGTATGCAGCTGGCAACGCTCTGTCCGCTTTGAGCAGTGCTGACTTTAGGGGAGACAGATTTTCAGGTGTCCGGGAGATGCTTGCTACTATTGACCGTTCTCTTTAACCCATGTGCACAGAAGTGAACACCCTTAGCGCACCCTGTTTTGTACAGTTGTGTAGCACATGAATATTCTTCAGTGAAGGTGCTAGTTGAAGAGTGAGGTGGTTAAGTCATCTCAGAATCAGAAGCAGAGGAATGAGAAGATAAATTTAATGGAGCCATCCTGAAAAGAAAGCTGCCTATATATCAGTCCCCTTTGCATTACTGCAGGCAGCTTCTCTTTTAAAAGTCTAACGGGCACACTTTGCAAAGTGAGATCTACTTGGAAATTGTGGCTCACATTTTCTAGGGAGGTTAAACGAAGAAGTGAGGCATAGAGATAACTATTTTGTCTTTTCAACTATATAAGTTATTCTGATTAATGTGTTGGCACATGGAAAACTGTTGCATTCAGAGTAGCTAGCGGCTTTTTCTAGTAGCTTGTGGAGAAGCAGACATCTTCAATAAGGTAATTATTTTAAGTGCATCTGTAGCTATGTAATGTGCACATGTGTTTGTAATTACAGTTGGCGAATTTAGAATCAAGTGCCAGATTTATCGGTGTTTATATATTCAGCAAATGAAAAAATCTATTTAATATTGGCTGCTACCTTTACAAATGTGCATTGTTTCAGAGTTTGCAAAGCACGCTCCTTGATAGTTGTCACCACTTAAATTTGCTGTGTAATATGTAGCACAGAAGATTGCGTCGGGTAACCTAACAAGCTTATCGCTGAACTGAGCAAATGTTACTTCGTAGGTTGCCAACATGGGGCTCCAGAGTGTCTAGCCGTGTGGTGGTAAGACTTGGCATGTAGGAGTTCAGGGTTTTTTCTCATCTTTTAAAGAAAGAAAATTATACGTTAGTGAGTACAGTAATATTTTCAGTAAGTAGAAATAACATGCTGTCAGGACATAATTTATGAGAAGTATTTAGTAGGCCATATACAAATTTTAGAACAGTGGGAATTTTTGGCTAGAAATTTATAGCAGTTTGCTCTTAACTAAACTCCAGGCATCAGAGGCCTGCATTTAAATACTTCATACGTACATTAATATGTTTACTTATCAATTTGTTGAAGTTTTAGGCTTTCGTATAAATAACAGGCCCTTTTTTTGGGCAAAGTCAAGAAAAATAACATGTAGGATTTAGTGCAAGTAATGTCTTACATAAACAGTTTAGTTATGCGTGTGCGCACTGCAGTGAGATTGCTGTGTAATCAGGAACTGGTAAACCAAGGAAGTGTGTAGCTGGCGAGGTCCTATTTTGTAAGGAGTGGTTTATGTAATAAATGACTAAATGGCTCTGCTTTAGTTCTCGGATCACGCTAATATATGCAGAAACAACATAGAGCCAATTCTTGATTAATAGGAAGTTTACCTAATTTGTAAGTCATGAGGGCTGCCCCTTTTTCTCCTTGTTCCTTGCCTCCTCTGCTTCCCCTCCTCATTTTCATAACTGCTTGGAAAAGGTTTGGGTGGGAGAATGATGAGGATTTATCTGGTCGTGATTTCAGCTGATGTTGTTGGAACCTAGGAATGGTTCAAGTGTCTTGCTGGTGTTAAACTTCAGAATTAGTCCTATATGTATTAAAAAAAAAATTTGTTCAGCCTTCTTTACCAAAAGCAATTTCAAATTGACTCTGGTTCTGGAAATTTAAAATTCTGTATCAGGCTTTACTATCAATTTTTATACAGATTCTTGTCAGAGTAAATGTCTCAATGGGGCTTCTCCCCCTCCCCCTCCCCACCCCCTCTCACCCCAGGCTACTGTTTTCTGGAAGAACAGCTACCCTCCCTGCACTTTGGTTCTCATGATCTTTTAAGGCTCAATGAACAATGAACACAGTAGTTACACACAGACAGATGAGGACTAATTCAGATTTCCAGCTGTGTGGAAGCATGGGTTAGCTGTATTTCTGTAGGTCACACAATTAACTAATTTTATAGTTCTAATTTGAATATTCCAGGACCTACGCAAAACACTGTTCGCTGGAGCTTAGAAACTGATAAAACGTAGTTTCCTCTTGGGTGCCATCTGAACAGGGTTAATTGCCCTAACAGGACCCTTTTGGAAGGAGTTCCAAAGCATGGATACTAATATCAGCATCACTGTGAGATGTCAGTAGGCAGTATTCACATAATTAAAGCAATTAAAAGCATCAATTAATATAGAAGAAAACTTTTAAGAATTTTTAAATTTTCATCATTTTTAGAAAGAATCTCTTTATTTTCTTCAAAATACTTTCCCTGTTCATTTTGCTTATATTTATACAGTTAAAGCAAGTTGAATAATGGAAAGTATGCAATTAAGAAAGGATGGATATGGGATAAGATCATTTAAGTCTGTTGAATTGTAAGGAATTCCTTGCTGTGAGGTGAGGGTAGCATGTAGGTTTAAGGATACCAAAAGTCATCACAGATTTTAGTGCTATTTCAGTTCAGTAGACATGTATTGAGTACCTACTGTGTTACTAGGTAATAAAATTCTGATTAATGGGATTCACAGATGAATAAACACACCGTGTGCATGCCAGCTCCCTCCTTGTGCAGAGTTTAGGGTTGTGAAGTCCACAGTTAGCAGCTTGTTCAGTGATTTCAGTTTTCTTCTTTTGTGTGTGTGTGTGTGTGTGTGTGTGTGTGTGTGCGTGCGTGAGGGGGGTTAATATACCTTTCTAGGAAGTATTTACAGGCAGTCAATCTAAGTGATTAGTCTTACTTGATATTTTTTCTTCTGGTAAATGACATGCCTTTGAGTATACCCCTCTTAGAAAGTAGAAGTTGTTTTGAGGGAAGTTTTCTAAGAGATTATGATTTTGACTGTTATGCCAATAGCAAAGAAGAAGCTGGAAGACAGGGCAGTTGGAGTCCAGAGAAGTAAGAAACATGGTGACACGAAGGAGATTTTGTCTGTCTTCTTTGTGGAGGATATAATGCCAAAGGCATTCTGTGTGTAAACTTGTGTAGTTCTTTGTAGATTATACAGTGAGGCTGAGCATATATCCAAGGAAATATCTCAAGTTTACATAGTCATGGAACTGGTCTTTAAAACTGTGTGTTCCTTCAGTTGCATACCAGGATATAAAATGGCAAATTTTAGCCCACGAATATTCACTGAGGCCCAGGTCAGATGCAGGTTGCTTCCTCCTCGTCATTGCTGTCACTGTCTTACAATTTTAATAAAGAACTAGCGTGTGCACTCATTCAGTTCTTCAATGTCAGCTGAGTGCGTAGAATGAGTCTGGCCTTGGGCAAGTCACACCAAGGTGTGTGGGTAAATCCCTAGTCTTTTGATAAGAAGGAGCTCAGATGAACAGATAATTGTGCTTTGTGATATTGTGATGTTATGCAGTGGTTGATATATAAGTTTTCTATTGCCATGTAAACAGTTACCGTAAGTCTGAGCAGGCTTGGTTGTGTTCTCTGCTTGGGATCTAACAAGGATTAAGTCCAGGTATCACCTAGGCTTTTACCTGAAGGCTTGGGGAGAGATGTGTTTCCAAGCACATTTAGGTTGTCAGCCGAATCCAGTTCCTTGTGGTTGTAGGTCAGAGGCTCTCATTTTCTTGCTGTCAGCTGGCGGTCGGTCACTCTCTGTTCCTAGAGGTCACCCACATTCCTTCAAATGAGGCTCCCTCCATCTTTAAAGCCAGTAGTGGTGTGTCAAGTCCCCTGGTACTTTGAATCTTTCTGATATCCCTTCTATCATCAGCCAGAGAAAACTTCTTGCTTCTGAAGAGCTCATGTGATCAGGTCTACACCCTTTTGCCATAATCACAGGATTCTCCGGGGGCAGAGATCATGAGCGTCATGTTAGAATCTTGCTCACCAGAGTTGTTACTGGAAAATGAAGAGAGGTTTAAAAATGGCTTCTTGGAGTTGGTGATAACTGAGCTGGAGGGACATACAGTTGGGTTAAAGTCCAAGTCTCCACTTACTGGCTTTGTCATTATTATCCAACCAATATTTACTGGGGGCCTGTGTTAGGAGCAAGTCACTGCACTCTCAGAGACTCATTTTCCTCAGTCACAAATTGGGAGACCTATACTTACTTTGAAGGGTTCTTGAGAGAATTGAGATAATATAATTAAATACCTGACAAAGAGGGGTGCTCATCCATGGAGCTATCAAGAGGGTATATTGCCTTGAGCACAAAATATTACGAGGTGGAGAAGGTTAGTGCCAAAAACTCAGTAGTAAGATAAATTACATGCTAGGCAATATTTTAAAAATAAAGTTAATGCAAAAAATCCATAATGAACCAAATATCAAAATAAATAACACTCCTTGTGCTGAGCCATACTGTGGTCTAAGGCAAAAGGAAGTCAGTGATACTGATCCTATCTTTATTTAAATATTATTTTGTTTTAACTTGGATTTTTAAAAATAGTGTGTTGGGGCGCCTGGGTGGCGCAGTCGGTTAAGCGTCTGACTTCAGCCAGGACACGATCTCGCGGTCCGGGAGTTCGAGCCCCGCGTCAGGCTCTGGGCTGATGGCTCAGAGCCTGGAGCCTGTTTCCGATTCTGTGTCTCCCTCTCTCTCTGCCCCTCCCCCGTTCATGCTCTGTCTCTCTCTGTCCCAAAAATAAATAAACGTTGAAAAAAAAATTAAAAAAAAAAATAAAAATAGTGTGTTAATTTCTCTATCTTGATGCTGAGTTTTAAATTTTGCACTCAAGATGAAAGCCTTTGTCACCATACCCTAGCCCTGGCATTGTTCACTTGGTAGAAGGTTTTTCTTTTCCCTTTTGGGACCTTGGTAATCGGCAATAGAGCATAGAAGTTACATAGATGGTACAAAAAATTTAGTCAGAGTCACACTTCACATTGAAGATGGTTTTTGACTACATGTAAATATTATTTTAGGTTATCATCCTGTCATTGTTCTCAGTAGTTCTTCCATTTCTTCATGTATTAAAAGAATGACCAACAATTGTCAAGGTGATTAACTTATTTTTTTTTTTAAATATGTACTATGTGGAAAGTACAGAATTCTTTTTTTATTTTGGAGTTGCTTTAAACATCTTTGAGTATCAGTAAAGTCCCATTAGAGTGTTCCCATAATAACGGATCTGTCAGTTTTGACTTTTTTGTTTAATTCCTCTCTAATTTCAGTGGCTTTGTAATCGTTCTTTTTAGCTCTTGAGTTTTATTATGGGTGCTTTCCAGTAATGTAAGTGGTTAGGGCAACTGACACATAATATCAGAATGACTTTTTTATTGCAAATCTGTGCTCTATTGTGTTTTCCTTCCACAGCCTTGTCAGAAAGGCTAATATTTTCTATGGTCTGGGCATTATTCCCATGGTGGATATTTAGTCCTGTGATTGCTGTATTATTGCTAGCATTTTAACATTTCTAAGAAGTACGAACCAAGATGCCGCTTGTTATTTTGGATGTATTCCAAACAATAGACTTTACCTAAGAATAGATAGTTGGAAAAGGAAAACATTGCTTCTGACTAATACAAGCTCAAATGAAGTCTTTGACTTTAATGAAGGTTGCAGTTATACAGCTTTTATGACATGCTAGAAAAATTTATTAATCTCCCTTTTAGCTTACAAATGAACAAATGCCCCACATTTACACACTCATACACCCATGATTTCAGACATTCTTAAATCCTGTAAAATGTGAGCAACCCAAAAGCAGTTGGAATTTATGACCATAAAATAAAATGTCCATCAGGGGAGGTCATATTAATTAATCTGAGGGAAATCTGATACTTCCATTTAAAAATTGTTCCGAATGGTTATAAGCATTAAGTGACTAATGCCATGAGTGCTTTCCTTAATAAAATTTTGACTAGAATTGTAAAATTATGGTGTTGTTTAATCTCCATCCTTTTGAGAAACTTAAATCACACTGATGTCATGATAAATTTAAATAGCAGTCAATATAATACAATTGAGCCAAATTTCTTTCTATATTTTTGCAACTGAACAGTCTTAACACATGCTTTTTTTTTTTTTTTTTTTTTGAAGATCACATGTCACTAGTAGGAGAGTAATGTTAATAATTAAAATTGTTATGTGCAGCTCTGTTTAGATATGAATTTGAACCTACACCCAAAACATCCACATTGTGGAACTAGAGGGTTCTGTTTACCGCTTTAAAGCAACCACTCTGTAGGGAACTTTTAAAAATAGCTACATTATTAATATATTTATTTAAAATGGCAGGCAGCTCTCTCTACCCCAGGAAGGGAGCAGGAAGTAGATGCCACTGTAAGCAACATAATAGGCTGTTTCTTAGTTTTGTTTGTATACATATTGCAAATGGTTCAGGAAATATAAATGGATAAATAGTCGGAAGTGAAAGATGATAAACATGGAAATTTTCAGCTACAGCTTTGACTGTAAAGAAATTTGACGTTGCTTTAAATCTGTGATGCTCAAGCTTGCCGATAGCAAGCCATGAACAACCTATTGAGCTATTTTGTATGCTTTTTAAAGGAATATTTTACCTTTCTAATGCCTAACTACCAGAGCCCAACAGGAGACAATTCCCTGATGTTTTTGTGAGGATCACATTCAACAGAAAGTGTCTTAGGCAATGATGTAGAATAATAAATATATGTTGGGAGAAAGGAAGAAGGCCCATTGGTGTGCAAAGCAAGCTTTAAATTCTTTCTCAACTTTGCCAGTAGTAATTTTCTAGGAGTCATCAGGTTACTGTGGTATTTTTATTTTTGCCTTTCTTAGAAATTTCTAATAGTTCCAGTTTAAACAAAGTAGTATAAATCGTTTGATCTAGTATAATTAGGTAATTTTTCTTTCTCTTCATTTTGCAAGTTTGAAAAGGACAAATGGCAGAAATTACTATGTTCTGTTAAAATAGCATCCCAAGGGACAAACCTGTATTATATCTAGTAAACAAATGAAAATGGCTTCATTATTCATAAAACCACATGTCTTAGGGGAATTTATTTTTATCTTATGGTTTAACTACTTTATCAGAATTCTCTTCCTACCTTTCATTTAGTTTAGGAAAATATTTCTTTTGATTTTGAATAAAAAGACTGATCTGTTGCCTTTTAAATTTTGTAATCACTTACTGAGGGACAGGCATTTGCGTTCCAAATGAATGCACAGAATTGTTAATAGTTACTTGTTTTTCTTCTTAAATAGACAGAAACAACAAGTTGGCTCTTATGTTTGTTTTAGTTTTATAGTGTTTTTCAAGTTTTAATGCTGTAAGATAAGTTTTAAGAACAGGGAACGTTTTCCTCTGAGTCACCTGGGATAAGTTGTCTGTTGACCTAGTAGGAAAACATAATAGTTGAAAATGTGTTCATTCATATGAAGTGAGAATTCCAGATCATTTACCACCAAATATTTAAACACTCTGAGGCTCTTATGGGAAAGAAGAACCAGTTATTATTGTTAGTTATTTTAATGTTGGTGGTAGCTGTTTTGATCAGTGATGAAAAAAATTAGTAAAATGATCCTTAGTAAGTCTGCTCCTTAATTAAAAATGGTACATAGAATGGTGTTTGATAAATGCTTGTCCTGTGAATGATTAAGGCAGTGATTATAAGAATCAGAGTGGCCAGTGTGTTAAACAGTGCCAGATATATGCGTTGAACACTAGAATTTGAATAAGACATATTTCTGCCTTATAAGAGCTCAGATTCCCTAGCCTCTTGGTGGGTAGATGTGGCCATATGATTTAGTTTCGGATGTAAGTAGAAGAGATGTGTGTAACTCGATAGGCATCATTTTCTTTTCTCTTCCTGCTGGCTGGAATATAGGTGTGATGGTGGGATCAAGATGGCCCCAAAGCGGATACCATGAGTTGAATATAGCAGAGCAAGAAGATAGGAGTCTGTCTGGGTCCTAATGTCAGGGACCTGTATTTCTGGCACTAGACTCTGTATTTATGTAGATGGAATGAAATCCCATCTTGTTTATGCTACTGTTATTTTGGAATTTCTACTTATTTTTGCTGAACTTAATCCTATGTTAAGATCTAATGAGACAAATGTAATCATTGGTCAGGAAGCTAGGTAGGCTAAATGAATTGAATAATGGATATAATTATTCCATCTGTTAGGAATAGGTGGGATATAATTAAGGCAAGAATCCAGGGTTATCCATCTTTATGTGGATACGAGATGCTAGATAGGAATCCAGGAAGACTGACTTCGAAAACCTTAAAGGAAAACGGTATTGGAAAGAGTACTACAGTTGGCTTTACAAAACCTGTATCCTACAGCCAGGATTGCTGTTTACTATTTAGTGAGCCCTGGTTCCTCCAACTATGAAACATACTTTTGATGGTTAGAAAGATAAAATGGAACATGGATGGTGAATTGCTTTGTAAACCATATTCTGGGTAATTAGCACATTGAACATGTACAGCTCATAGGATGGAATCATAATGCAAACTTGAATCGTGCTTCCTGCTATCCATTTAAAATATTCAGAGGGTAAAGTTTATTCCCTGTTATTAATGAAAATTCTGGCAAGTCCTTTGACTTTTGTGGTACTAGAAAGCCTTATAATTCCTTTAAATTGCAATTATCGTCTTTTTTGGGAAATAAATCTTTGTCTCTGGTAGACATTGTAGAAGGGAATCTGCATTCTGGAAGGGTAGATGTGATGGGCTTTTCATTCATTTCATTCACTGAACACCTACTATGTAGCAGGCATAGTTCTAGGCTTTGTGGAGTATGGCAAATGACAAGGCAGAAACTCCTGCTTCTTGGAGCATACTTCTACTGGCTACTACTTTATTCCTTGCTAATTTTTTCTCCATTTACTGGCTGCTGTCATAGACTCTTCTGTGCTATAAGAACAGTATAAAGTGTCCACAGGAAAGTTCTAACTTTAGGTTATGTATTCACACTGGCTTTGCACACTCTGGATCCAGCAGATATCCAGAGCTAACTCATTTTCTTACGGGTGTGTCTGAATCCATCAGAGCCTCCCCTGCTGGGACCCTCTGACCAAAGCTCCCCTGGACTGTTTTGTTTTTCCCTGTGGCTGACATTTTCCCATCAGCCCTTGTTTTTTGGTGATCTGAGTCATTGTCTTTCTCTGTTGGTGACCCTACCTGAGAGCCTTGTTAGAAATGGTTCAGAATGGCTCCAAGCTGGCTCTTCCTTCTGCCAGACCCACGGCTATAATCCATGTCTTTGCCCATCTTTGACCTCCTCTTAGAAAGGGGAACCAGCCAGTGCTTCCCAGATACAGCATTCTTTTGTGTTGCAGCAGGCTGATATTTCTTAGGTTGGGGACACCAGTAAATTGTGGCTTCCAACTATGAGACAATAAAATAAGCTTTCAAGGTGCCCTTGAGGTTTCTTTCTATTGAAGTGAAAGAGGTAGCACTCATTCCTATTCTCCTGTTACCTTATACTTTTGTACCCATTAAATCAGCAAGGGTGCCTACTTCAAAATTTGCATTTTAGTTTACACCTCCCTGTTTATCCGATATTTATCATCTGAGGCCTGAACTAAAACTCTTATTTTAATATCCACTTACACATACTTTTCAAATGTAAAAGTTGTTTATTTGTATTCTGTCTCAAGAGGGCTTTCCTAGGGGTAGCATTGCTGTTTTTGAATTTCAATGCTTGGCTAAATTACTTAATCTTGGCCCAGATGTACAGAGAAAATGGGAGCTTTTTTATTACTCTGTTAACTGATCAGGATTTCCTTGCTTCCTGGATAGTAGGAAAGGGACCACTACAAAGTCAAGGAGAAGAAACAGTCCAACACAATTAGATCGTATCTTTAGGTAAAATGAGGGAGGATCTGAGGTTTTTCTTCCTATCCTCTCTCCTTCAAGTGGTCATGCGAGTGGATGGGGTTGAAAGTGGGACATTGGGTAGAGGCGGAGTTGGGGTCCTTTGGTCTGCATACAGCCCTATGAATTCTCATCAGTTCCTAATGGCTCTGTTAATGTGATCAGGATGAGTGATTACTGAGATGCAAGTAGTTCTGTCTTTCTAATGAGGAGAACCTGGACTAATCCCTTTTTTTTTTTTTTTTTTTGATTCCAGTACTCTTCTTTCAATTCGTTTGTATTTCTTAGCGTTTATATTTCCCCTCCTGGGTCACATAAAATTGTGGGTTCACTGCGTACCTTATGGAGGCCATCATGAATGTAGTATGGCCAAAGATGATTGTCATTACTCCACATTTTGGGAGGGGATCCTTCTAAAGCATATGCCTTCCCCACTGAATGTAGGACCACTGTACTTGACTTTCATGAGCCCTTCTGTCTTCTGCATCCTTATGATAAAAATCCTGCAAGATAGACAGAACCATGCTTTCATTTATTTCTTTTTGGAAACTTCTATGTTGTATCATCTTTCTTCATGTCTTCAGCTTCATGGCTAAGCCTAAATGAGACAGGAGGATCTAATCAGAAGGTCTTTGAAAAATTTTGTGACACGTACAATATTTACATTACATGCTACTGCTGTATGGTAGATTGGAAGAAAGGTAACCGGGTAGGATGCAAATGAAAAGAAGTAGGAATTTAGAAATGGCTGTCTTCTACAGAAGACAACTTTCTACTCTATCCTCTATATTCTTCATTCCCTTTATCCAATTTATTTTCATTACCATCCCTTCATCATTGATACCCAGACCATCCGATCTCCTTGCCTCTAGTATTCACCTACTCTGGTGCATCGTGATTGCTTCATATGTAGACAGTTACCTTTCTATAACAATTTTGACTGTATCTACCCCTATTTGCTGTCTTTATTATGAAATTTCTCTTGTAGCTACAATAGTAGCCATGTGAGTTTTGGCAGATGATTTATCTTCTGGGCTTTGGCTTACCTATTGGTAAAATAAGGATAATACATACAATCGTATCCTGCTTCATACAGTTATCGCTAGGATAATAAAAGAGCACCATGCCAGGCAAGGACTATCAGGCATTCAATGAATGGTAGTTTTTTATTATTATTCCTTTTCTTAGTTTCCCAGCACAAGCCTTCCCTTTTAGCCAGGGTGTTGTCACTTTCCTAAACGTTTCACATTCACTTTTGATCTTGGTTCTCAAATTTGGTTTTTATGCTACAATTTTTTGTTGAGTACCCTTTCCCTCCACCTTGCCTGTTTAAGCCCTACCTATCCTTTAGGGTCCATTGCAAGTCTTATTTGTTTTATAGGTGCCTTTATGATAGCTCTATTTCCCATGAATCTGCCCTTTCTTTTAACATCCTTTACACCAATAGATAATACAATTCTCATAACACCTTACAAAACATGAAGCCATAGTCACAATGCATTATAACTTACCTACTTCATGTATGGATTTTGTATTTTTTCTCATTGTTTCCCATTATTTTTCTGGTTTTTAAAATCATTTCCTTAGCTTCTTCCACTGGAGACTATGCTCTTGGAGAGAAAGTTTTGTTGTCTTTTTTGACCTGTTTTTATAAGTAAACAATCATGTGCCAAATGCTTGGTAACCAGTTATTACAAAATATAAAACTTTGGCTACTGTTGACTAATAATAACTATTAAATTATATGCATTGGACTTCCATAACCTTTTAGTTATTGAATATCCATCCAATACCTCTCAAAAGTATTTATTGTTTGTGTCTTTGAAAGAAATACTAGTGACTATTTTGGTAAGCTTCTGAAATTTGAACTCTCATCAAAGAGAGTAAGAGTCAAGTACTATCTCAGTTTGAAGTGTTTTTGTTTGCAAATAACAGGAAACCTGTCTCTGGAGACTTTAAACAAATGAGAGTTTCTTTTTTTCAAATAACAAGAAGTTCGCAGGCTAGGAGTCTGTTGCTGCACAACATCACAGACTAGGGCCTTTCTTTTTCCTCCTCCATCTTTGACATACTGGCCTGGACCTTCACGCATGTCGCTTCATTCTTGCCTAGTGGCTGCTACTCTTGTAAGTGTCTGGTCCATCCATGTTCTGGGCAGAGAGAGTAGGAGAGGCAAAGCATAGGAAGGGCACATCTGCCAAGGCTTTAAAATAGTTTTTATTTATAGAAGCAACATAAAATTTTGCAGAACTCCCAATGGAAAACCTACTTACATCTCCTTGCATAGAAAAGTGCCACATGGTGACCCCTCTCTGCAAGTGGCTGGGAACAGGAGGCAGAGGAAGGTCGGGGCAGACACTGACAGTACCCCACACTAATAGTAAGCAACAGTTCAAATGGCTATTTACCCACCTGAGACTCAACTCTGAAAGTGCCCTCTACTGTATATCAGCCAAAAATCATGCTTCAGGCTAATGACACTAATAATTTAACTTTTCTGAAGGGGGAAGTTTATACTTATTTGAAGTGGATCCTGGATCCTGCTACTCATTGGCTTTTTTTGTTGTGAAAGACTGTATACAAAAAGATAGTATGGTTTCAGGTTTGGATTGAAGAAATACTCAGACTATAAATCTCGTTTTATTGCTGGAAGAAAAAAAAAAAGTCACCAGTGAGCATCTTGAAAGCCACAACAGGGATTTATTTTGCCTTCTGTTCATGTGTACGCCCTTTAATTTTTTCATTCTTCAAGCAGAGTTCAGGCAACCCCAAATTAAAGCAGTTCATGGTGTGCGGCACGTGATGATTAAATCTTATCTGGCTGTTCTGGAGATAGACAGATAACAGTTGTCCTGGAAAACCTTTTGTAGTAGCTGAAAAGACAACTGTCACAAAGAATGCTGTAACTCCCCCGTGTTACAAGATAAAGTTAAATTAGATCAGCTAAGGTCCTTTGCAGGTAGTGATCCCTTTAATAGTATTTGAAATGTGTTGACTGAACAGAAATAGTGTCCTAAGTGAAGTTTCATTATCCATGGGAGCCTGTTGTAAATAGCACAGTGTTGTGATGTATGTTTAGTTAATTTCATGTTCTTTTGAAGCTGCTCTTCAGTAGCTTAAAATGCTTATTACCACTAAGCATTGTACATTAGCACACAAGAGCCTAGAGAAAACACCACTTACCCTTTTGGTAACGGACAAATAGATAATAGCGGAAGATGGAATTAATTATCTTTATGCAGATGTCACATCAGCCTGCAAAAGAATGGGATTATTTATGCTTCGGAAAAAAAAAAAATACCATTTTGTTTTTATGAAGATGCAGAACAGGCAAATAGCTGCTGAAGAATAAATTATTTGAATTGATATTAACTCAGTGGCTTATTCAGAGCATCTAGGAATATAGTACACATTTTTTAAGCCTCCCTTCTCCCTTTTAAATTCAAGAAGTAACTGCAAAATGCTGCAGCCTTCTGAATTAGGAACTGTGGCAGAATGATTGGTTTCTTTTGTCCTGCTCTTTACATGGGCAGTCTGTTTGCTTGTCGGCACTATTCAAGGTGCTGATCCTAAATTGTAATACTTATTGGCCCTGGCTGTAGAGAGAGCATTGTTTGCCTGTCTTACTGTGCTCCCGAAAGCATTATGGAATATATATAGGAATTCTTAAATAAGGGTTTTTCATTTGTATTAGAAGTTTCTTCCAGTGATAAAGAAAGCTTTTGTAGCTGTTAGAAAAAGGTATGGGACGTGAGGGTTTTGAAATAACTAAGAACCATATGTGCATTTTTAAAGTTCTTTTTCCTCACTTGCTCAATTATTCAGCTGTTGATTTGGCTCTGACATTTTTGTGTGGAAACAACTAACATTATCAACATTTTATCCGTCTGTTTAATAAATGCTTTGAGGTAGGTGCATTGCATTTCTATCTCATCTTGAGTTCTAGGACTTAATTGATAGCATTTGGTGCTGTATGTGTTTTTGTCTAGTGGGTCGTGTTTTGTTGAATTGAGCAGATACTAGGGGACACATAATTTTTCAGCACTTAGGTGTGTAATGGGGATAGAAAAATGACTATGGCTTCTAGCTTTCCGAAGAGGAGAGAGACACAGGCGCATGTGAACAGACACCGCGTGTCATAGGCAGACTTCTAAAGATGGCTTCCCTGGGTTTTCATCTCCTGGCTATTCAATCAAACATGAATGAAGGTATTACAGTGAAGGGATTTTGTAGGTGTAATTGAAGTCCCAAATCAGTTGACCTTAAGATACGGAGATTATCCAGATGGGCCAGATCCTAAAAGTTGAGCCCTTTAAAAGCAGAGAATTTTCTTTGACAGTGGCAGAAAAGGGAATTAGAGAGCTTCAAAGCCTGGCAGGGACTCTCCGCACCTGACCATTGCTGGTTTGAAGATGGAAGGGACTACGTGAGAAGGATCGTGGAAGGTTCTAGAAACTGTAAGCAGCTCCTTGCTGACAGCCAGCAAGAACATGGTGACATCAATTTTACAGTAAGAAAATAGGATTATTCCAGCAATCTGAATGAGCATGGAAGTGGATTCTTGCCTAGAACCTCTAGGTAAGAGGGCAGTGCAGCCATCACCTTGATTTTGGTTTTGTGTCTGACTCTAAGCAGAGAACCTACCAGATTCATGCTGAACTTCTGACCTACGGAACTGTGAGCTAAACGTTGTCTTGTTGCAGGCCTGTACATTTGTGGTAATTTATTTTGTAACAATAGAAAACTAATACACAAATACAGACAGGGTGGTCACTCTATGCT
The DNA here is from genome assembly GCF_028749965.1 of Puma concolor. NCBI lineage: Eukaryota > Metazoa > Chordata > Mammalia > Carnivora > Felidae > Puma > Puma concolor. The sequence continues at coordinate 36,832,840 of NC_141673.1, read as the reverse complement.
AAGAGAGGTTAGAGACGGTTCATTAATACCAATTTAAGGACCTCCTTTCTTTCCCCCAGAAGGGGTCAGGATGACATTAACAGAATTTTAGATCACTATTTATGTCCTAATTGTATACTGACAAAATAGAAGTCCAGAAGGGTTAATATTTTTATCCAAGGTTTTGGAACTGGGTAGTGGAAGACAGAGCTGGGATAGGAGCTTGTACCCTGATTCAGGTTTCAGTGTTGTTTACATGTATCTCACGGTGGTGCATAAGGAATTCTAGCTTTAAATAGGAAACAAAGTATGAAGCCAAAAAATGGCAGTTTCTCTGTGATAATGCCAAATATCAGGGAAGAAAGGAATAGAAAAGTAATTTCAAGAAAGCATTATGATTTTTTATCTGAAGATTCCAAAGCATGGAGTGCAGTGTGGTATATGTTGCCATGACCATTTTGATGCCAGTATAAAACCATGGCACGCTCAGTGGAGTGTTAGTCCATTCAGAGGTGACCCATGGCCGAGTTCTGTCAGTGATTCTACTGTTATTTGGAGTATTATTAAAATGGCTTTTTTTTTTTTTAACTTTAGACATCTGGAATTTTCTTTTGAGCGTCCGTAGTGATAGCAGCTATTTGACCCACTTTATTTTATTTTATTATTTTATTATTATTTTAATATTTTATTTTATTTTTAATTTATATCCAACTTAGTTAGCATATAGTGCAATAACGATTTCAGGAGTAGAATCCAGTGATTCATCCCCTATGTATAACACCCAGTGCTCATCCCAACAAGTGTCCTCCTTAATGCCCATTGCCCATTTAGCCTATCCCCCAACCTATGAACCCTCCAGCAACCCTCAGTTTGCTTTAAGAGTCTCTTATATTTTGTCCCCCTCCTTTGTTTTTATATTATTTTTGCTTCCCGTCCCTTATGTTCATCTGTTTTCTATCTTAACTTCCACAGATGAGTGAGGTCATATGATATTTGTCTTTCTCTGATTGGCTAATTTCACTTAGCATAATACACTCCAGTTCCATCCATGTAGTTGCAAATGGCAAGATTTCATTCTTTTTGATTGGCGAGTAATATTCCATTGTGTGTGTGTGTGTGTGTGTGTGTGTGTGTGTGTGTGTGTGTGTGTAGTTGATAGTGCTACTATAAACATTGGGGTGCATGTGCCCCTTTGAAACAGCACACCTGTATCCCTTGGATAAATACCTAGTAGTGCAATTGCTGGGTCATAGGGTAGTTCTATTTTTAATTTTTTGAAGAATCTCCATACTGTTTTCCAGAGTGGCTGCACCAGTTTGCATTCCCACCAACAGTGCAAAAGAGATCCTCTTTCTCCACATCCTCACCAACATCTGTTGTTGCCTGAGTTGTTAATTTTACCCATTCTGACAGGTGTGAGGTAGTATCTTGTTGTGGCTTTGATTTGTATTTCCCTGATGATGAGTGATGTTGAGCATTTTTTCATGTGTCTATTAGCCATCTGGATGTCTTCTTTGGAAAAGTGTCTATTCAAGTCTTTTGCCCATTTTTCACTGGATTATTTATATTTTGGGTGTTGAGTTTGATAAGTTCTTTATAGATTTTGGATACTAACCCTTTATCTGATACATCATTTGCAAGTATCTTCTCCCATTTGGTTGATTGCCTTTTAGTTTTTTTGATTGTTTCCTTCACTGTGCAGAAGCTTTTTTATCTTGATGCAGTCCCAATAGTTCATTGTTGCTTTTGTTTCCTTGCCTCCAGAGACATGTTGAGTAAGAAGTTGCTGTGGCCAAGGTCAAAGAGGTTGTTGCCTGCTTTCTCCTCTACTGTTTTGATGGCTTCCTGTCTTATGTTTAGGTCTTTTATCCATTTTGTGTTTATTTTTGTGTATGGTTAAGAAAGTGGTCCAGGTTCATTCTTCTGCATGTCGCTGTCCAGTTTCCCCAACACCGTTTGCTGAAGAGACTGTCTTTTTTCCATTGGATATTCTTTCCTGCTTTGTCAAAAGATTAGTTGGCCATTCGTTTGTGGGTCCATTACTAGGTTCTCTATTCTGTTCCATTGATCTGTGCTTCTGTTGTTGTGCCGGTACCGTACTGACTTGATGATTACAGCTTTGTAGTAGAGACTGAAGTCCAGAATTGTGATGCCTCTGGCTTTGGTTTTCTTTTTCAGGATTGCTTTGGCTCTTTAGGGTCTTTTCTGGTTCCATACAAATTTTAAGATTGTTTTGGCTCTGTGAAGAATGCTGGTATTATTTTGATAGGGATTGCAAATTTTTTTTTTGACATATAAACATGGCATAGTTTGTTCTTAAGCATAGTTTTTTTTTTTTTAATGTTATTTTTAGTGGTAGTTAACTGATGTGATGAATAAGGGTAGCTTCTTGTTTTATTTGTACCCAAGAAATAGGATTACCCAGTGAATTCCACTCTTTGCTTATTTCATAGTAATTCTGTGTAGAGCCTCTGTAGTGTTGGCCTGGAGTGTGTTGGCTGCGGAGGAGGTGAAGTGAGAGGTTCTCTATTTTCGTATCTTCTTTTCCTGCCCAGAGGTCTCGCGTTACCATGGAATCACTTTTGTTTTTCCTGAGTGTGCCAAACTCTTCTTCTTCCTTTTTTTAATAGAGAGATAGATGACTTACAACAACGTGTAAGTTTAAGGTATATGACATATTGATTTATGTATTTATGTTGCAGTATGATTGTCACTGTAGCATTAGCTGACACCTCCATCATATCACATAATTGTCATTTCTTCTAGTGTTGGGGATAATTAAGACTGGTCAGACTCTTTCATCTTGGACTTGGCTTCAACTTTAGAAACTATCATTCATTTGTGTTCACGTAGTGAGAAAACAAAATCCTTGTCCTTCTTGACTTACATTCTAGTAAGAGACAGACAAGCAACTTTTTTTTTTTTTTTTTTTTTTTTTTAAAGCTTAGGACAGTCTACCTGCTTAGCTTCTCAGACATGAGACTAAAAATGTGGGTACAACTCTACCGTGTAGACTTGATGGTTTCTTTGCACAGCAGCTGAGCTCCTGAATTTGAGTCCCAGCCTCAGCACAAAGAACCCAGTATCTCCATTCCTTTTGGTCCCAAGTGGGCTCCATTTCTCTTGATCTCATTCAGCCAGACTTGCTGTGCCTCTTGGAGCAGATATAAGCAGAAGCCAGTCTAGTGCCTCAGGAAAGAAGGTTAAGATTGTGTTAACACATCGAAACTTTATTTAAAGCAGTTTTTAAAGATGGACAGGGGAATGAATAGTTCTCACAAACAAAACTATAATAAGCCAGTTCAGATATTTGTGTGATAGCACAACGTGCACTTAGTTTTTTCCCTTCCCTTCAATTGTATTTAGTTCAAATTATGAAGTGCTTTCTAAGTTTTATATCATGGAGCTCTAAAAGTGAAAACCATGTTATAAACAAAGAATGACTGATGTTCGGTACCTCCTATAATGCTGACCAGTCAGGTGGGCTAATGCTGGAAACCATCATGCATGGTTGAGATGTAGGGGCGAGATGGGCTTTGATATCTTTTCCTCATTTTTGAGTGGTGACCCGAAACAGCATTGGGTTTACCATTTCCTAAAGGAGTTAAACTTTCTTGGCATTCTTCCCTCCGTTCTCCCCACCTACCACTACCAGTGAATAGGGATTGCATCAGAAATAGTCATAATATTAATTATTTTGTAATAATAGCTGATATATAGATATTTTTTAACCTAAGGCTAAGTGCTTTGTAAGAATTAGCTCATTTATTTCATACAACAATCCTGTGAGATAATCATAGGTGTCCGTCTTCAGTCCTGTGAGATAATAACAATAACTATTATTAATCCTGTGTCTTTGAGTGGATTCTTGTTTCCAACACCTCAGAAAGTGCTTCATAAATATTTTTTTTCTAGTTCCTCACCAGGGCCTCCTGAGGTATTACTCTACCAGCATGTAATCTCTATGAGATCAGTGACTTTATTTATTTTCTTCTTCTGGATGAAATCCTAAGACAGCAGCTATTATAGCACTTGGTAGGTGCTTAGTAAATAGTTGATAATGAATGAACAAATTCCAAGTTTTCTGATGATGAGACTGTTAAACAAAAAGAAGTTAAATTTGCTCAAGGTCAAGTGGTGAAGTTGGAATTTTCACCAACGCAAGTGTGACATAAGAGCCTTTAATCTATCTTTCTTTCTTTTCTTTCTTTCTTTCTTTCTTTCTTTCTTTCTTTCTTTCTTTCTTTCTTTCTTTCTTTCATTCATTCATTTAAAGTTTTTATTTAAGTTCTAGTTAGTTAACATACAGTGTAATATTAGTTTCAGGTGTAGAATTTAGTGATTTATCACTTAAATACAACACACAGTGCTCATCACAAGTACCCTTCTTAGTTCCCATCACCCATTTAATCCACCCCCCTGCCCACCTCCCCTCCAGCAACCCTCAGTTTGTTCTCTATAGTAAGAGTCTGTTTTCTGGTTTGTCTGTCTCTGCCTCCCAGTGTTCATTTGTTTTGTTTCTTAAATTCCACATATGAGTGAAATCATATGGTATTTGCCTTTCTCTGACTTATTTCACTTAGCATATAATACACTCTAGCTCCATCCACATCATTGCAGATGGCAAGATTTCATTCTTTTTGATGGTTGTGTGATATTCAATTGTGTGTGTGTGTGTGTGTGTGTGTGTGTATACATACATGCCACATGGTCTTTATCCATTCATCAGTTGATGGACATACAGGCTCTCACCATAGTTTGGCTATTGTTGATAATGCTGCTATAAACATCGGGTGCCTGGACCCCTTTGGATCAGTATTTTTGTATCCTTTGGATAAATACCTAGTAGTGCAATTGCTGGGTCATTGGGGAGTTCTATTTTTAACTTTTTGAGGACCCTTCACATTTTTTTACAGAATAGCTGTATCAGTTTGCATTCCCACCAACATTGTAAGAGGATTCCCCTTTCTCTGCATCCTCACCAGCATCTGATATTTCCTGTGTTAATTTTAACCATTCTGACAGGTGTGAGGTGATGTCTCATTGTAGTTTTGATTTGCATTCCCCTGATGATGAGTGATGTTGAGCATCTTTTCATATGTCTGCTAGCCATAGCCTGTAATTTCTATGTGTAAGCTATGAGAGTTATTCTTTTTGTTGTTGTTATCAATTTCTGTAGTAATGTTGAATTTAGAGGCTGAATGATATATACTTGTAGGTTTCTGAAATAATAGGTATAAAGTTATTTTGGAAACTGTTCACAAAGTTATTTTGAAACTATTGTAAATCATCTCTTAGTGGAAAAGCTGTAGGTTAGAGTGCCTAGTCTTGAAGAAATCATGCATAATGTGAGTATTGCCTGTTTATGGGAAAATATGAATGTACACAAATATATATGAATATATTCATATGAGTATATATGAATACATATGAATATATAAAATTCTGTGACACATTCCATCATATTTTTAGTTCTTTTAAAGAAGAAAAAGTTGAAAGTGTAATATTTAGCACATTTGTCAGTGTTTATTATTTTATAAACTATAATACATAATTAAAATATGGATTTCCAAAATGTATTGACACTAAGCTCATACTGTCAATATTTTGTAATGCTTTTCTCTTTCCCTTTTATAAAAAGTATCTGGAATTATGAACATGTATGTTGTATGGAGTCTGAACTGTGTTTTTGATACTTACATATTTAGGGCGTTTCTAGTGAAAGTTTTGTGTTAAAAGGGGTGAACAGAATTTCAAGTTATTTCAAAAATGATTGCACCAATTTCCATTATATCCAGAACATTTTGAACATGTGCTTTGTTCCAACCAATGTTATTGGCTATTAGTTTTCAAAGTTCCTGTAATTTTTATAGGAGAAAAAGGGCATTCCATTTTAACTTGAAGTCTGTAGTTTTGGTAAAGTTAAACATTTTACAAGTTGGTGTTAACTAAATACACTCCCCCATAAGTTATCCATTCATTTATTGGCAGTTTTTTGTTTGTTTGCTTCTTTTTATTTAGCTCTCTAGTTGGTTACAGGAATCTCATGACTGGTATTATCCTGAGTTACTAATATGCAAGCTGTTTATACTCTGAAGAGCATAAAATTGGGAGCAGCTAGGCATTCTTTGGGTATAGTGGTTTAAAGAATTCATAAAGGCTAACCACTACATCCCGCAAATTTTAAATTGGGAATATATGACTACATAATACCAACATATACCTTAGTAGACATTACACAACATCCAGAATGTAGAACTTTAAAGAAAATTAAATGCTACAATAGGATTTGGCTTTAAATAGTAGCAATGAACTTTATGCATAATAATCTAAGACTTTCGGGGGTAGTACTAACAATATATTGAGACACATCTTCTCTGTCTCCTCTTTATTCCAACTCATGGCTATGCTGTGGTGGGGAGTAACTGGATCTGAAATCTCCCACATCGGGTGTCACTGTCTTGCTGTCATTAGCCACCAGGCTCCAGTCACCCAGATCAATTGTTCCTGCTGTCCTTGAGGGCTGCTTCACTGAGAGTTTCTCTCTTTGGGTCTTTTCATCATCTTTTTGAATGAATACTGTTCTCTTAAGCCAACAAAATAGAAGCATACACCTGTTGACCTTGTGGCTTTTCTTTTCCAGTAAAGAAGCATTCAGGCAGATACCGGATATAGAATTGGTCCTATCTGCTGCTTATCTGGTCTACTCGTCACTCTTGCCCTCCTATACTCAGGAGCCAAATAACTCTTCATAGATTAACTGTGTAAAGTTTATTTAAAAACAACAACAACAACAAACATACAGGGAGGAAATCATTTGTTGCTTCAGTTTTGATATTGTCATGCCAGTTTGCTCTCTGAAAACAAAATAGCTTTTTTTTTTTTAATTTTATGAAGGGAGTTTTGTAAAAACAAAAAGTTTGACCACATGTAAACATCCTTTCAATGATTTCTCATTTGTGGCTTTACTGTGTGGAGGACTGAAGTTTAAAATAAATACAATGTTATGATAATAAGGGTTTACAATGACTTTTTCAAATTGGCCAGTGTTTTATATATTAATTATGTGGCTTAATAATTTTGACTGGAGAAACCTGACTAGGAAAACAGTTATTCATTTCTGTTTGCCAAACTGAGAAGAATTCCTAAAAAAGAAAACTTCAAAAGCTCGTTCCTTTCAGAGAAGGTATGAAAACTTTACACATAACTTCTGAAATTTAGGTCTCTTTTGTGAAATAGCCAAAGGCATAATAAATTCTCTGGGAGACCCAATTGATTAATGTGTAAAGCTGCTTAAAATTTCAAAGATCTTCTAAAATGCATTTCTAGTTTTTTGATGCAAAAGTTAATTGATTTCAAATGTCAGCCCATGTCTTATGGTGATGAAAGTGGTTGGCCCTGTTAGGAAAATACAGGTAAAAATAAATGGTACTGTGTTAATTGGAAGAGCTTGATGGAGTTAGAGCCATCATTGAGCAAATTCTCCAGAGTCTTAGTAGGTCATATTTTGCCATGTATTGGGATGTTCTGGGATCCTAGTTACATCTATCAAGGGACAAATGGAGATGTCACCAGAATCAGGAGATTGAGATTTATGCCTGGGAGTCCACCTCTTTTTCTAGAAGGTACCCCAAGGGAATGACATTTGCTCATACTTCCATTATTCTGCCTTTTGTTTACGAGAAATGAGAGAAGCTGGAGAAGTTAAGGCATTTCATAGTGAATAATAATCAAGAGTAATTACACTTTTAAATGCACTCTGTTATTAGTGGCTTCTACAAACAAATATTCCATTATTGATTTTTCTCACTCAGTAGTTTAATTCACTGAGTTAAGAAAACAACAAAAGAACTCGGGATGTTAGGCTGTAAGAAGTAGGTTGCTCTTAGCTAAAATAATAGACAGGCTCTGCTAATTTATTGGTCGAACAAAACTTTGTAAGTTAAATGCTTAGATTATACTTTTGTAAAAGTTTGCTTATCTTGAGAGAGAGAGAGGGTGAGCAAGCACAAGTGGGGGAGGGTCAGAGATAGAGGGAGACAGAATGCCAAGCAGGCTCTGTGCAATCAGTGCAGAGCCCAGCGAGGGGCTCGAACCCACGAACTGTGAAATCATGACCTGAGTCGAGATCAAGAGTTGGACACTTAACTAGCTGAGCCACCTAGGCACCCCTAGATCATGTTTTTAAAAAGTACTGCAGCAGAGTCAGTTCATGCAATAGTGTTTCATTTTGAAATGTGGCAAAGCACTCCTGAATTTACATGGCCTGGAAATTGGGTTTTCTGATATAAATTTGATATAAAAATCCAGGTCAACTGCACTCATGTCTTTGTGAAAAGGAATGTTTGAGGATAGGTTAAATGAGCTACAGAAAGATTCCTAACAAAGGTGTCATGCAAGCCATAGTATTTTCACAAGTGAAAGCTTCCTTGAAATGGAGCCCACAGGGGCCACTGGGTGGCTCAGTCAGTTAAGCATCCGACTTCAGCTCAGGTCATGATCTCAAGGCTTGTGGGTTCGAGCCCCGCGTTGGGCTCTGTGCTGACAGCTCGGAGCCTGGAGCCTGCTTAGGATTCTGTGTCTCCTCCTCTCTCTGCCCCTCCCCTGCTCGTGCTCTGTCTCTCTCTCTCAAAAAGAAATCAACATTAAAAAAAAAAATTGAAAACATTGAAATGGAGCCCACAGAGTTCATTGGTATACATACTATTGTATTTGGAGTGCCTGTCAACATTCCAACTTGGCCATCCCTTTGAGTGAAAAATTCTTCAGATTCATCAGTGTTGTAGGCAAATGGCATTTAACTTCTGATTGCTGGGAACCTTATTACAGAGAAGGCACTGGGCAGGTGAGCTGAACTGCTCAGTGTGTCTGTTTTCCCTTTGTTCTTTTAAGGTATTGAGCAGTAGTTGATTGTTGTAGGTGTCTTGTTGGTTGTGCTTCTCCAGTATCATCTCCCCTTTTCTTCTCCGTATAGTATCTGGAATTTCATTTGAGAAACCTTTTCTCCTGTATTCTCAGACTGTGTAGTTCAAAAGGGGCTGCTGTAATGGGCAAGGGACCCATCTTCTGCCCACTCAGTAGAGGTCAAGTAACTGATACTGGTCAAATGAGACCAGTTATTCAATATTTTGTTGGAATTATTGGAAAAGGAGACTAACCTCCCCCCCTCACTATCCCTTCACTGGAATTTCTTGGCTAGTAGTAAGCAAGATGGCCTGATGTTGGTGGGAGCTCTCATCATTTCTGAGACTGAAGCCAAGCTTGAACTGGAAATATAGAATCCTGACAGCCTAGTTTGAATACATCATCATTTATATGAGGCAATGAATTCTCCTTTTTTGTGTAATGCAGTTTGAGTTGGTTTCTGTCACTTGTAACTTTAACAGACCTGATTGACATACTGTTAATACTTTAATATTGGAAACACCTTCATCCTCAAAGCTAACTTTTGTGTGTGTACCATTGATTTTCTTGTCAGTTTAATTTTTCTTAAAAAATAGAGCATGTTTTTTTTTTTACCCAATAAAAATGTACATACTAAATGTAAAATGGTAAAATAGAGCAGAAAGACAGACTTTTACTTTTATGCTCATAAGCGACGTTAGGCAGCCCTTGTCTAGTTTGGGAGTCAAGGTTACAATAGCTCATAAAATGAGTTGCGGGAGCATGCGACATACACTTTAAATATCTTAGAATTTTATGGTTAGTTATACCCCAATAGTGCTGAAATTTTTTAAAGAAATTAGTTGAGAGCATTTCCTGTTTTTTTTTTTTTTTATTTTTTAATTCTGTGAAAGAATTTGTGTAAGATTAGAACTATCTGTTCTTTCAATGTACGGTGACATTATCTATAGAATGATCTAGTCAAAGACTGTTACTTCCTTATATTTTCTTTGGGCTTGTTTTGTTTTTCTCATGTCTTAGGTTAGATGCTTCAGTAACTCTAGCCCCCTAATACTGCTCCCATATATAATGGTTTACAGTTTTCCTGAGCAGGAACGTCAGGACTCTGAGGTATATGAAACACTTCCAAGGACAGATAAGTCCTTGATTAGCAGAATGGCCAGGTTATTAGAGTCAGTGTCAGAGAGTTGAGAAGAAAGCATGCATTTTCTTTATAAAAGAGAAGGTTAGGTGTGCTTGGGAGTAATCATCCTGCCAGTAAAGCTGCATGAGGATTTCACCTCACTGATGTGGCTTCGTGGCTTTGGCAGGTATTACTGCTTCCAGATTTGGTCACAGCATGGGACAAAGGAATATACAGACCTCCTTCCTGCCTTTGAATAATTAGCGTCAGCATAGTATCCTGAACAGTGATAGGATATAAACAAAGTAAGCAGATAGAGAACCTGGAGAGATTTGGCTTTGGGGAATTATTTAGCAATAATCACCAGCTCTGTTGAATGTGGAGGCATTTGTGGATTTTGACAGCATTTTCCTTCGGCTCAGCAACATTTACCTTTTTTCCTTTTTCTTTTCTTTCTTTCTTTTTTTTTTTTTTTTTTTTTAAAGGAATCTACCACATAGTGGAACTGAGTGAGGGCCCTGCTGGTTGTATACACAGATGGGCAACTACCAATCCAAATATCACACAGCTACAGGAGCATTCACCCAAATGGCTCTAACTGAGCCCTTTGCCTCGAGGGCCTTTTTCTTTCTGTGAAGAAAATTCGAATCAGTGCACTAGTGGTGATTATAAAAATACTACTATTTTAAAAGGACTTTCAACTTCTTGTCTTTTGTAGTCCAGCTTCTTTTCCTAAAACAAAAGCCTGATTTCCAGAGATAAAATTTAGAAAATACATGACAAACCCTGAATACTCTCAATGTGGGCATGGTTTATGTATGTAGTCTTAACTGTGTTTAATGTTCCTGTAAAGTTGAAGTGAATCCTATTTTCAGCATAGTTGAAGAACTTGCCGTTTACGTAATCCACTGGGACTCTATTAGGAAGCGAAGAAGAGCCTGTCCCACAAAACAAGTGATCTTTGGGACATGATTGGTGAAGTATTCCTTTATTATTTGTCACGATGTGCTGTGTTCATTTGGTTCTAAGTGGAAATAAATATTGCTTCATTTGTGTAATTGCTTTCTCTTGCAATTTGCTCATGAAGAAAGTCTCTTTAAAATATTAACATTTGATTAAATGAACTTGAATGTTTACCAAGTTGTTCATACAAATGGCCTTACCTTCTGTGTGGCAGCCTCCAGTGGCCAGCTGCAAATTAATGTTCTCATCGGTCAGTTCATTGAAAAGCAATCTGAGGCTCTGTGTAGGTTAGGAAATGTACCTATTTTAGGAATCCAACTTGTACAGTGCTTATTATCACAATTCATGCAGTTATGAGGTTGCTCTCAAACACAAGAGAATATTTATTACTGATTTGTGCAATCAGTCCTTATTCATGTATCCCTCTCTGCTCAGTCCTACCGGCATCTCTACCCTTTGGCATCAGTTAGATAAGTCTTTGACTGTCTTCTGGAACACATCTCCAAATCACATACAAATGCAGTGCAAAAAACAGTCAAATTGGGCATCTCGCAAAGGATGCAAGATTCCACGGAGTGAGTGCAAGTGGCTCAGTAAGATCTGAGTTAACACATAAACCTGTAGACAAATTGCATTGGATCAGGCAATTATCACCATGATAATGACAGGAGAGGCCCTTCAAAAGAGTATGATTGAAATATCAAAGGATTAGGTGAGACTCTTAGATCAAAATTTTTGACATTTTGACAGACATGGGTTGTTTTTTTTTAAAGATATTACTGTAATGTGCTGGCTTGTATGATGCCATTATCACTTTAAAATACACATTTTACATTATTTTCTACCTACAAAAGAATATTTGTAAAATATAATTATGTAAGTGCTCTTAAATCCTGTATTTCTGCTTTTGCTGGGAAAAAAACATCTAGAATATTGTGTTTATTTTTCCACTGTTTTTTTTTTAAAGTAGTTTCACCATGTATTTATCTATTTACATTTATCTGGTTTTGAACTTTATTGACCTGCATAAAGATTTTTGTTCTTTACTTTACAAAAACTCAATATAATATTTAAAAGTTTCTTCTTGTGATGTGTAGCTTATCTTATTATTTATACTGCCGTGTACTATTTTACAACACTACTGACATTTCCAAGATTTGATATAGATCCATGGAAATTCTTACATATTGAGAGTGTGAGTGGAACTCGGTATAAAACTTTGAAAAAGAGTTTGGCATTAACTTATAAAGCTATTTATATAGTTTCCTTCTTAGGCATAGACCCTAGATCTAGAATGATAGCTTAGAATTATAAATTTTATAAAATTGTCTATGACACAGTTTTTTAAGTGTAGTATAGAAGGTCAGATGCATGAAAGTAAATTTACCAATCTGAAAGTAAAGACATAGAATAATTATTTTCCGTTCAAACAGCAACTTAAACTCAAAGCTTGTTATCCCTTAGAGTAAGAATAGGTTTGAACAATATGAAAGCCCTTTATCAGATATCAGAAAGTAATTTGGCTTACTTTAGTATTATTTGGTGTAAGTGTATGTCCAGTAGAGCATCCCATTTCTTAAACATTTAACATGAACTTGAAAATCACTATATCAGACATCACTCGAGGAGGCAGCATGGCCAAAAGGGAAGAGTCCTGGATTGGGTGTCAAAAACTGAGATCTATACAATTAGTGCTCTGCCTCTTGAATCTTGTCTGGTCTTGGCCTCTGAGTATCAGTTTCATCACTGGTAAAATAGGATTGATGGTGTTAACTTTGCTTCCATGGCGGTATGTCAATTGAGTGAAATAGAAAATGGGAACCTTCTTTGCAAGTATAAAGTACAGTATAAGCTGAATGTTCACTTTTATCGTTACCATCACTGCTGTTTGGAAGAATCCTGCTTTAATAGACAAATCCAGATCATATCTTTTAAACATTTATATCAAGAGAATATGTCTCATGCCCTGGTGTATATTAAAATAGCCTTTTAAAAGAATGCCTTGGGGACACCTGGGTAGCTCAGTTGGTTAAATGTTAGTGGTGATGCAGAGCCTGCTTGGGATTCTTTGTCTCCCCCCCCCCCCCACACCCCTCCCCACTCTATCTTTCTGTCTCAAAAATAAACTTTAAAAAAAAATAGAAAGAATGCCTTGAACCCTGCTGAATACCTCAACTTTTTATTTCGTTACATAAAATGACCAAGAGCTGTTCTAAGAATTTAAAGTAACTTTTCCTCCTTCAAATGGCTTGACCAAAATTTATCATTAAAGAGAGATAAGATTCTAATTGTAAATTTTGAATACTTCTTTTGCTCTTTATGGAAAAATTCCCAAGAATGATATGAAAGCACTTTTATGTGAAGAGGATAAACTGTAACATTGAGGTCTTGATCCTGTGTGGGTAGCTGTCTGACGTGATTACTGCGTAAGCACCAAATTCTAGCTCAAGTACTGACGAAATTCCAGTACTTGATAGATGTATGTTAAACTTTGTCAATAATTTGAAAACCTTGCTTTGTGAAAGCCTGGAAATGTAAAAAAGTTAAAAAAAAAAAAAGTAATGGGCAATTTTTCTAAGTTCTGGTAACGAATAGAAGCCATGCCCTTTTAGAGATGACAGCCTAAAGGCTAGTTTGTAAACTGTTAATAATTTGTAAATATCATCTCAGATTAATGCTTGGATGAATTAATGCCTGGAGGTTAGACACCTGGGAGTTGATGTATAAAGTGATTTGGATAAATGCGAGTCTCTTTAAACCTTTGGAATTCTTCTAAGCTAAATGCAAAAAAAAATTATCTTAACAGATTTTGGGTACTTCGATAACCTAAGTTTTAGAGAAGTATATCTAAAATAACTATGTGATGAATAGTGATGCCACTGGATTATTTTTCTGTATTTTTTTTCCTTTCCTCGTTTTAATTTCTTCATTATTTAAGTCATACTATTTATTACTTTGTACAAAGTCAGGTCTCAGGATTAGGAAAGACAAATAACCAAGTAAATTTGGGAAGTAACTAATTTATTTGAAGAAAATAACTGGGTTGTTTACTAATTCTTATTTTAAAATATGTAGTCAGCATTTCTGAGGAGCTCCCATTTAGTTGAATCTCTACAAGATATTGGTGGCATTATCTTAGCAAGATTTCTGATACAGTTATTTGGTCATTCCTTTCTAAATCAACCAGTTTAAAACAGGAACAACAGCAACAACAACAACAACCCCCCCCCCCCAAAAAAAAAAAAAAAAAAAAAAAAACCAAACAAGACAAAACCAAATGTGTACATATTCTCAGATTTTCACTTGATGACTATATTTTCTTAGCTTTCGGAGAATATTAAGTCATCTAGTAAACCTGCTCTTTCTGAGTGTTAGCTCGTACTTTGGCTAAGGTTTCTTTAGGGAGCCTTCAGTGGCAAACTGGGAGTTAGATGCTAAGCATTCACCTATAGAACGAGATCTGTTGGCTTGAGGATGCAGTAGAGTGATCAGTGAGGGGCATGGGTTTTGTCTCAAGCAGATGAGTTCAGTGTTTATCTTTTCCATTCAGCAGCAGTGTGATCTTAATCAGGTTTGCTAACTTCTCTGAGTCTCCATTTTCATACCTCTTACAGAATGGAACATATTTCATTGTACTAAATGTTTTACAGAATGGAGTATATTGTCATCGTACTACATGTTAAAGAAAGGAGGTATTGATACAACGTGCTTACCTTTCTGTCTGGCATGTCATGTTGCTCAGTAATGGTTAATGGTTTGTGGTTAAAATGAGGCACGAGCTTGATCAAGTAGGAAAAACTGCAGAGTGATGAGGATTGGGATGAGTATAGTGTTGCTTGAAATGGAGATGGCTCAACAGGGAGACACATGCATTCCAGGCTGTGGCCTCAGAGATTCCAATAAGTATTAGCTTGAATTCCTGTCCCACATGGCGGAATTCTCTGTGACCTTACTGTCTTTAGGGATTCATAGAAAACTCACATTTCCCTAGGCACTGCCAGTTCTAATTTCTGCTTTTGCCAAGTTCTGGATGAATCTCTGTTACACAGTGGATGTGCTTGTGATATCTCTCTTCCACTCCCTGGGACCCTGCTTGGCTAAAGTGGCCTCTTTATTTACCAGAGCCCCACTGATGTTAGTGCTGTGTACCTAGATATTAATGGAGGTTTGATGTAAGCCAGAGGTTTGCAGCACAATACAGCAACAATGTAAAACAGACCCTTAGAAATCTCAGCCTTAAAAATCCCTTCAGTTATTATTGCTCTGGGGAGTATTCATTGATTGCTTGTTTTTGTCTCTACTCAGGTACCAGCCTGCTGCCCCACTGCTGGATATCTTTTCTCTCTTGTTTACCTCACTCTTCCTCATTCTCCCAAATGCTTATGTAGTTCTGCAAGAGCTGTGAAAGTGTCTTGTCCTGAAGCATCCTGATCTTTACCCCATACATATCGCTAGCCTTACCTCCAACTTCTCTTCCTGACAGGAATGCTCTGGTCACTTAACCTCTTGTCCTCTGCTCTGTTCATCAAGGCATTATTTCCTTTGATAAGACTTGAGAGATTGAATGTAAGGGTGAAGAAAAGGGAATCAGTAAGGAGTCCAGGATTGCTAGACTGGGAAACTGGAAGAAGAGGATTGCCGGCAATGCAAATGGAATGATTGGTGAAGGAAACGGACCTGGTGATATAGTGGACATTATCTGAATATTCGAGAGCTCTTTGCCATGTTTGACATTTTCATAAGACTAGTTTTAGGATAATTATCTTTTTAAGAAGTAGGTTAAAAAAAATGCAACCGTGGAAGGGAAGATAGCCACAAAACTCATTCCCTGTTAATTGTGGCTCCTCTAAGAAGGAGGAAGTGAAGTACAGGAACTAAGTTGAAACAATAAAACTAGTGATCAGTCACTGGGCAGATGTTTGTCCATTCTTCTGGGCTTAGAGAAGAATCCTCACAGGGGGAGGCACTGAATCAACATCATCTTTCTTTGGGGCATTTAGTTGATGGAAAACAGGAAATTGGGAGAGAGACAGTAACTCGGTTCATTGGGATTCTTCCCAGGAGTGGGAGAGTGTAGTCATAGATAAGGGTATACGTTTGTTAGGAGGTTCCAGGAAGCCTATAGTGGATAGTATACAGCCCAAAGGCAGAAGGAGGTAGCCAGCTAAAATTGGAAGCATACTCAGCCTTGTGATGTTGGAAATAGGGAGAAGCCTGGAACATTTTTTCAGTATCAGCACTGAAAGCCCAAGCACGGAGAAACTTCTAAGACTTTATGATCCAAAGCAGCAAGAGGCTTTGAACTCTAAAGCTGTAACAGAGTTCTAGGCTAGCAGAGTCTGGGTCAGGACCTGAAGCTGGCTTAGCTTGGCTTACAGTGCCAGTATGCATGCTAAGTAAGTCTCACCCCAAAGCATCCTTGTGCAGTGAGAGCTGAGCAATGTGTATGCACATTGAGTTTTGTTTTCTTTTTTAGTTTATTTATTTTGAGAGGGGGAGTGGTGGGAGGCACAGAGAGAGAAGGAGAGAGAGAATCCCAGGCAGGCTCCATGCTGTCTTCACAGAACCCGACTTGGGGCTCTCACAAACTAAGCTGAAATCAAGAGTTGGATATGTAAGCAACTGAGCCACCCAGGCACTCCTTGAGTTCTTGAATATTTGTATTTTCAATTAAAGATCTTGTTGAGGGGTGCCTGGGTGGCGCAGTCGGTTAAGCTCCGACTTCAGCCAGGTCACGATCTTGCGGTCCGGGAGTTCGAGCCCCGCGTCAGGCTCTGGGCTGATGGCTCAGAGCCTGGAGCCTGTTTCCGATTCTGTGTCTCCCTCTCTCTCTGACCCTCCCCCGTTCATGCTCTGTCTCTCTGTCCCAAAAATAAATAAACGTTGGAAAAAAAAAAATTTAAAGATCTTGTTGAGAATCCATTCCTTTTTTTGGGTGCTCTCTTTTAATAAATAGATTCTTTCTTTTGTTGTCTTCTTTTCATTTTTTTTGACAAATACTTTTTGACCCCAAATAATCTGACCAGGGTGATGAGATGGTGAGTATAATGACAGGGAACCGATTTTAGGGAGCTAATAATCTTTCTGGGGGAAGAAGAGAAGTTTAGAATACCTAACATACTGACACAGACTAAATTTTAATACATATTTTTTGAATGCTCAATTAAATACTGTGAAAGATGCTATGAGTATTTGGGCAAAGTGTGGGCTTTCAGAAAAGTGCCCTTGATTGTTTACACCCCTTGAAAAAAAATATTTTCACTGATGTTTCACTGGGGTTTTGTGAGAAAGCAGAGGTAAATACATGTTTTCACTCTGCTGCCTTTAACGGACAGCCTCCGTTTAAAAAAAAATCTAGTTACTCATTTGTTTTTTGCCCCCATGTATTGATGGAAAGAATTACACTAATAATTTTCCTGTAACTAAATAAATATTACACCTGAGAATAAAACCAACATAAGTACAGGGTGATATATTAATATAGTGCTAGAGTCCATTTGCAAGTAGTTTATTTTTGTACTTAGGATTGGGCTGTGGTTTTTGTTTTTTTAAGCTGTATTTGTCATGATTATGCTAGCATCATAGAATCATTTGGGAAGGTTTTATGTTCTCTGAAACATTTTATATGACACGAGTATCTGTCCCTTGGGTTTGTATGACTTTATCTGTGTGACCATATTGTCCTGGCTCTCCTTAGAAGGTATTTCACTGACAGCTTTTTGTTGTGTTGTGGCTATTGATTGGTTCAGTTTTATTTTTCTTATTTAATCAACACTCTTTTTCTTTCTTTCTTTTTTTTTTTTTTTTTCCGGAAAGTAATTTGTATCTCTGAGTGTTTAAAATGTTTTAGGATAAAGTGGTGAATAGTGTTTTCTTATAACTTCAAAAATCTGTGTCATGTTTTTGTGTCCCCTTTTTCTTACTGAGTTCTTTTATCTGTCTGCCTGTCTGTCTTTAATAGACTTGAGCTTGGTATAAAACATTTTTTCAGATTTTCAAAGTGTTGTCCTCAGGCCACAGACCTACAGAACCACTGGGGTGCTGGTTTAAAGAGGACAGCCCTGGACATCTTTCCCTGCAGTTGAGTCAATATGTTTTTAATAATTTCCCCAAGTAATCTGTAAGTGTAGTAAATTTTGAGAACTACTGAACCAGAGGGTTCTATTATTCATGTACTTTTATTTCGTAACACTTGGATGTGTTAGTTCTATAATGTTTTTATGTCTTATAATCAATTTCTGACTTGATCTTTATATCTTCATTTTTTTTCTTATATTTCTAACTTCTGTAGTTAAATGTTACCTAAGTTTTTCTACTTTATAGTGCTTAGAAATGGAAGCATTTTATTATAAATTGCCTCTCCTTACTATGCAACAAAGCATAGCTTTTAATTTTACCGTGATTCTCTAATGTTCTCTATTTCTGCTTCAACTTATTTTTATTGTTTGATGAGTTAATATTTAACTTGCAGATTTTTTATCTATATGTTTAAAATTTATTGTTTCAGTTTGCTGTGATAAAAGAAAGGCTTCCTTTTAAAAATATGTTGAAGTTGTAAAAATATGCTCAAAGATTCATTCTCGAAGTACTCTTTAACAATGAAAGGTGTATCTTTTATGGAGTGTAGAACTTAATATATATTCATTAAAGCAACCGTGTCAGTTGTAATATTCAAATTCTCTAAATATCCATTTGTTTTGTCCATTTAAATGGAAAAAGAATGAGAACAATATTTCCTACCCTGTTATGTTTCTACATTTCTTTTATTATGTATATATATTTAGTACCTTATTTTTTGTTACATGAAACCTCCCTAATTTGCAATTTTTCATGCACACTGTAGGGGTAACACCTATTTCACAGATTTTAGTAATGCTCAAATGTCATATAGAGACATTCTTTTCATAGTCCTTACCTTTGTTCATGGATTAGATTGTATATATGTGTGTCTCCCTTCCTCCTTCCTTTCTCCCTTATACTATACCCCTCACTATATTCTATCTGTGTGTGTCTGCAAGTGTATATGTATCTTTACTTGTATCTTATCTTTTCATTGTAAGACACCATCTTTAAATATTAGAGGGAGCACCTGGGTGGCTAAGTTTTGGTTAAGCATTGGGTTTTTGATTTCAGCTAAGGTCATGATCTCACAATCATGAGATTGAGCCCCTCATCAGGCTCTGTGCTGAGTGGGGAGCCTGCTTGGGATTCTCTCACCCTCTTTCTCTGCTCCTCCCCTGCTTGTGTTCTCTCTCTCTCCTTCTCAAAAGAAATATAAATGAACATTAAAAAAATATTAGAGTTTAAGTCACACATACTGTGTTGACTGAAATATCACTTATATCTTTTTCTCTCAAGTTTGATGCTATCGATGGATTTTTTTTTAAGTTTTATGTATGTATGTATGTATTTTTGAGAGTGGGGGAGGAGGGTCAGAGAAAGGGAGAGAGAGAGTGCGGAGCCTAATGCAGTGCTCAAACCCACAAAACGTGAGATCATGACCTGAGCCCAAGTCAAGAGTTGGATGCTTAACCAATGTGCCACCCAGGTGCCCCTGATCAATTTGTTTTTAAGTGATTTCAAAGGAATACACCTTTTGGGTTCCAATAATATCTGACTTAAGTTTTTATAGAGCATAAACATATTTTCCTATTCCTTAATTTATTAATATAAGAAAAGATACACTGATGTCTTCTTTTAAAACTGACAATATTTACTCAGTTTTGCTTCCTTTTACCATTTTTCTTCCCCTATTTCTTTTTGGCATATTACTATTGTTTTTAGGTTTTTATATGTTTATATTCTTTAGAAATTACTTCTGTTCTTTGCATTCTCTTTTATGGCAGCATTTACAGTAGCTGTTTTTTTAATCTTTATATTGGCTCTGTATGTGTCTGAATGCTGCCTTTAGATACAAGTACAGAAGGACCCTTTCTTGTCTGTCCCTGGTCTCTGTTTTCAGGCACAAATGAACAATGTGTGAGACTATGTTATTCTTGTGTTGCAATATTGCATCCTTGGCTTCTGGGAAAGTTTCAAGCCGGTCTGATATTTTTCTCCTTTGTAGTTTTTACATTTTTCTGCCTTGATGCTTTTAGAATTTTTAAAAAATTCTTACACTTCAAAGATGATCTAGGCTATCATCTTTGACTTTGGTCAGTTTTCATTACTTTGCCTGGTACTGAGTGTTACCTTGTTCCTTCAGCTTCTCATCAGCCTGTGGAAGTTTCTTCTCCACAAATGTTTGGTATTTTCTTCCTTGTCATTTTTTCAGTCCTTTTTAAGGACTTTCTGTTCCTTTCTACTTCATACCATGCTTTTCCTTCTTCATCTGATTTTTTTTTTTTTTCCTTTTCCTTGGGATGGAAGAAGTTTGTTTCCTGCTGATTGATTCTGCTGTTTATTTTGTCTTCTGAGGATTTAAACTCTGCTATTGAATTTTCAGCTTCAGTCAGCTGTTTTCTGAAAGAAACGCAGCTACCTTTAAATCCTGCTCCTTCCTCAGCGAGTCCTTCCCTGCTCTTTACAGAATCTCATGCTGTTCTGTCAGATCTCTTATTTCATAGAGGCCATGTTTTCTCAAGTTGTATTAAGAACACAAAGGTGAGGTTAAGTATTTGTTTCCTGAAATCATTAAAAAAATAAGTTTTCTTCATATTTTTTATGTTTTAAAGTTTGTGTGTGTGTGTGCGCACGCGCCTGCATTTATTTTTTCTGCTACGTCATTTTTTAATGTTTATTTTTTTAAAAATTAACATTTATTTTTGAGAGAGAGAGGGAGTGTGTGATGGGGGGAGGGGCAGAGAGGGAGACACAGAATCTGAAGCAGGCTCCAGGCTCTGAGCTGTCAGCACACAGAGCCCAGTGCGGGGCTTGAACTCATGAGCTGTGAGATCATGACCCGAGCTGAAGTCGGACGCTTAACCAACTGAGCCATACAGGTGCCCCAAATGTTTGTTTATTTTTGAAAGAGTGTATGAGAGCAGGGGAGGGGCAAAGAGAGAGGGAGACAGAGGATCTGAAGTGGGCTCCACACTGACAGCAGAGATCCCCATGTGGGGCTTGAATTCACAAGCCTTGAGATTCACAAGCCTGAAACGAAGTCGAGCGCTCAACCAGCTGAGCCACCCAGGTGCCCCCTTTGCTAAGTCATCTTTGCAAACAGAGAGGTCTGTTTAGAACTGGCATTTATCTTGCAGGCTTGCAGGATTACCTTGAGGCCTCTTCTCTCAGAACTTGTGCTGGAGAGCTGGTTGATGAAATCAACACTGTAGGTGGAAGGTGCTAGAAATTAGATGGAGAGGAAGCTGCAGTTCTACAAACTCTGTTAGACAAATTTTGTGTCTACTGCCTTCCCTTCTGCCATTTAATGAATCTGTAAGGACAGAATTCACACTTAGTTTCTGTGTTTTTGCTTTGATCCTGGAGCCAGGTTTGCACGCTGGCTGTGTCCACCCCCTTTCTGGTACTTCAGCATTCTACAGAAGGAAAAGACCCCAGCACACTTGTTTTCTGCATGTTGTAATAGCTTTGTGACTACTCGGCCTTCTAACACAGCTGCTCTGAGTTAAGCTAAATAGTGTGTGCCCAGTATCCCATGGCCTGTCCACACTTCCAGCTCCTAACTTTGCAAATTAAGATGTGTTAGTGGAATTCTGCCAAACGTGCTTTGTTTACTTCCCACAACACTGGGTAGTTTTCTGGTGGTGTGGCAGGTCCTTAAGGCCCTTAATGTCTTTTTAATTACGTTCCATATGCAACATATCCAGGATAAATTCCTCAACATTTCTGGCATCTTGAGAGGGATGCTTCCTTAGTTTATAGTGTTGATGCAGGATTTTCTATAGTTGTATGTTTATTGGTCATGAGAGTTGAGATTCTGAGAGCCTATATGTAGTTTTTTGTCTAGCATCTGAACCAGTTGAGGGAGAGGAAGGAATCAAATGGAGATCATACTGCTGAATTACCAATAAAGCTGTTTTGAATGTGGCATAGAGTGTGACAGTTGGTAGTGCTGATACTTTTTTCCAGACAGATCTTCCTCACCCAGCCACAGGCAGAAAGGGCCATCAGAGACCTTCTTTTCCAAGGACAGAGAGCGCCTAGCTGTTGTGTGGCGTAGAGAGTATATGAAAACACACAGTTTCGCAGGCAGGTATGTCCCAAAGAGTGCCAAGAAGGGACTGAGACACCATGTCCAGCCCAGTCCCCAGCTCACCATTCAGCAGGCCTCTCCTTTTCTCTCAGGACCAGTTGAGGGGTGTTAGAGTCTGGCAGTGTTACTTGAACAGCAGTGTGAGATGTAGGGGTAAGTGCAGCTACTGAACAATTATTATGATCTAGAATCTGCATGTGTTCAAGCCATCATCGTCTCTAGATGTTTTCTGGAGCATAAATGTGAGAAGGGATGTAAGAACACTTATTATCATGGCCGAGTTTTATCTTCTTTTAATATAGTTGTATCAAAATCTGAAGAACCAGGATGACTATATTCTGACTTTTTATTGAAAACTATATGTTATTCTAAGTATAAAATTCTACTGCTAGAGTTTAATTTTGCGTGTGGATGTGAATCCCATTAGATTTTAAGTGTTTTTGAGTAATTTATTATTATACTCTTAATAAAATGCATAATTGCAAGTCAAATTGTGACTTTTACTTGAGTTTGCCTAAAATAATAAACCTTCCAGTCTGTGAAATTTATCCCATTTAATATAATATGACTGTAGTAAATGATTAGGCAATTAAATTCCTTAAACATATGCATTTGATGAATTGATTTGCTTCTAGTAGCTCTTGGCTCATTGTTTATAAGGGTATCTGAAAGATTTAAGGTTTCAGATTTTCAGATACATTTTGCTCTATTACAGAATGTTAGAAGAACTGAATGCTCTGTTTTAGTTCAGCAGGATTTTCCATCTGTTTGAGGGTTCAGTGGTATACTTCCAGAGTCTAGCCTACAAAAGGGATGTGTTAATCCTCAGATCAAGGTAAATAAACACAATCACTGACCTCTAAAATAGCCTAGCTGAGCTTTCCCTTGAGGTAATTTTATCTTTCATTTATATAAGAAAAGCCAAGGGGGAGACTCATTTGCCCAAAGTACTTACTCTGAATGAGCCCATCACTCTCTAATTACTGTGTTCTACTTTAGATATAACCTTTATGATTATCTAAAATTACCTTATTAATTTGTTTTCTTGTTTATTATCTGCATGCCTATCAAAACATAATTGTCCCAGGGCAAGTAACTTAGATGTCTTGTTCACCAAAGTATTCCCAGCTGAGTGCACAGTAAAGAGTTGTTGAATGCCAGAAAGTGAATTTGCGTACAGCATTTTATCCTTAGGGCAGAGATCAGAAATCCATGGCCTGCCGGAACCATTTGTTTGATACAGTCAGTATCATTTTTTTTTTAATTGAGTAAGTTAAACATTTATAAATTGACTTGCAAATAAACACCAAAGTTTCTGACTTCCCTTGAAAACTTGAAGGAGCTGATGACACTGGCCTCACATCATTATGTGTCATCACCAGCAGGAACTGGGCAATGTTTGTCACACATCAGACATGACGCCTACCTACATCTATTTATTTGTTTGTTTATTTAGTTACTGCTTGGCCACTGAAGACTTTTGAGTTTGGTACCTTTGCTTCCAAACCAGCCCTTAATTTTATTATAAATAAGAACAAATAATGGTGTCACTTAAATTCAGTGCTTTTTGCATTTGACAACAATACAAATTATATTGACATATGGGTAAGGCAAAAATAAATAATTGAGTAGGACAGAGAGGTTATGTATAAATAACTAATGAACAATAGAAACTGGTAAGTGCTATTTTAATGGAATTCCATTGTACCTACACTTAATTTACATGAGTTGAAATATCTACGATAGTTGCAAAGAGATAGGGAGGTCAGAAGTGAAATAGGTAGTTAAAGAAGGAAAGTAGGTTAGCCAGAAAGACTGGAGCAGTGGCTAAGGGAAGAGAAAGGGGCTATAACATTTGTTCTGCTTGTACCACATTCATGTTTGCACCGGAATAAGTGTTACATGGGGCCAGCGAATCTTCTGTTCCCACTGTTGGTTGCATTTACATTGTGCCTCTCTCCCTCTGCTGCTGTCTACTGGATATCTAGATGTGAATATTTCTTACATCATGGACCTTAAGTGCCAATCTACTACTACTATTGGTTGAACTGAACAAACAGGAATTTGCTTCTAACTTGGGAGACTTAATTTAGGGATTATGGTCTTCTTTATAAGGAATTCTTAAGAGTTATTTTGATTCAGTTATGTTTTTGTCTTATGTGCTGACCCAATTCCATGTAAACTTCTCTGTGTGTATTTAATTTTTTTTAAATGTTTTTGAGAGAGAGAGTGTGTGAGCAGGGGAGGGGCAGAGAGAGAGGAAGACACAGAATCCAAAGCAGATCCAGGCTCTGAGCTGTCAGCACAGAGCCCAGCGTGGGGCTCAAACTCATGGACCATGAGATCATGACCTGAGCCGAAGTCGGACGCTTAACCAACTGAGCCACCCAGGTGCCCTCTCTGTGTGTTTAAATTGTGGTGGTATACTAGAGGGAAGAGGTCAAACCTTCCATATTGTAGGATGTAGAAGTGTTTCATAGAGGTGATAGCATTTGACTGGAAACTCAAAAGGTGGTTGAAGTGGAGCATACCCTAGACCCTTGTTATCCAACATGGTAGCCATTTGCTGCACATGACAATTAAAATGAATGAAAATAAAATAAATTAAGGAATTCAGTTTATACTTGTGCTAGTCACATTTGTAGAGCTCAGTAAACTCTTGAACTCTTGACTAATGGCTATCAAGTGCAGAACATTTCCTTCATTGCAGAAAGTTCTACTGACAGTTCTGTCTACTGATGGTAGACATAGGAAGTAGTTTGCATCAATTACAGGAAGTAGAACAATTTTGACTTCTGTTACGGTGAACAGTAAATGGTTAACAGAACATTCCCTGTCTCCCCCACACCCAAATAAATTTAATTCTTTTCCCCTTAGAGTCAAAAGCTAAGCCAAATAATGCTAATTCCTCCCCAAGAAATTATGAAATTTTACAACTGTTCTAATTCTGTCCTGGGTCCTTGTTTCTGTTATGATCTGTGGAATTATTCAGCTCTTGATACAAACTTGGAAGCAATGTTGGGGCAGGCAGAGATATCTCTTTTGTATGTATAAAAGAAAGGTTAATTGCTAATTGCTTAGAAAAATGTCCTCATATTTTTTTATTGACAGAGGTTTGAAAGAAAAAATTTTTTTTTTTTTGGGTTTGTTTGCAAATGTGGTTTGGTATTTTGATGTATGTAGCTGATCGTTTTTCTTCACATAACTTATGTGCCATGTTGGTTTTTTGATGGGAAAATGGAGCCCAAGTGAAAATGTTATATGTTGTTTTGGTGCTTCTAAACTTTCTCCCACTTCTCCTCACAGTTACTCCTCAGTTAGTTATATTGGTTGTCACCAGAGACTACCAGCTTCTATGTCTTTTTGGCAGTTTTAGAGTCTTGTTTCAAATTATATACAGTCAAAAGCTTGGCAGTGATTTGTTACTGCTCAACCTAATGTTCTTTTGATTGTATTGCAGTTTGTGATAAAGTATCTGTTGATTTGTGATAAATAATTAATATTGTTCGGACTGTTGGAGTTTCCTAGGTAGTGGTTTATGTACCGAGGACTAAAGAAAATTTGTCTAGCAGGTAATTTATCCACAGCAAAATGAAGAGGGATATTTCTTTAGCCAGGATATTAATGCTTGAGCCCTAAAGTGGCCTCTTGAGGCCTTTTATTTTTTTCCATTTTCTTAAAGCAGATGTTATTTTTTTTTCTTGGCAGTTTCAGAGATGAGAATTGTAGGTAAGATTTTTTGTGTGTCAGAATGAAAAGAGTAATCCTTGGTTGTTTGGATGGTTTTTTAGAATTGATATTGCCCTGCCGATGGTTAGGAGGAATACCTCTTTCACCCAGGACATCTTTACCTTTTTTCTCTATTATTTTATCTAAGAGATGAAGAACAATGAAGAAACGAGAAGAAAAAAAAACCCTGAATAACAGTGGCTTCAGTGGGAGGGAAGTACATTTTTCTCTCAAGTAAAAATTCCCATCTAGAGCTGATAGGGCTCCTTCAATCCGTCTTAAGGTGGCCTTTCATCTCAGGTGTTAGATGGCTGCCACGGCTTCCAGTATTGAGTCTTCATTTGGGCAGTACTGGGGAGGTGGGAGGGGATGGCACCCACTTTCCTTCAAGGGCAGGACCTGGAAGTTGTTCTTGTCCCTTCCACTGCATCCCATTGGCTGGAATTTGGTTACATGGCCACAGCTAGCTGCCAGGGAGGCTGAGAAACAGTTGTGGAGTGTTCCCATCCTCAGCCCAGACCGAGTGTTCTGCTCTAAAGGAATAAGGGGGAAGTCTATCAGGGAATGAGATGTTGCTTCTGCCATGAACCAACTACTTGACATCCATTTAGCATTCAACAAATTGTGAGCCTTGCCATTGGTAAGACAGACACCGAATAAACGGTGTGTTATTTTAGAGTTTATTTTGCTGCTAATTAAAAATCTTAATGGCAAGGAAAAAATTAAAGCAGGGGCTGCCTATTTTCTAGGGCCTGCATGAAATGATAGAAACGGGATTGACCATCCCCAGGAGTCATGAAAGCCTATGAGAATATACCATGTGAGGGGTGTGTATAACAGGAATGTTACAAGAGGATGTTTAAAGTAATTATAGCTGATTTTAGGCCTCGTGAAGTTCACGGAGTTCTCGATGACTAATAATGGTCACTGAAATTTTTTGCAATCTCAAAAAGAAAAATATTTTTACTGGAGAATAAAAATGTTCTGCTTGAGGCCAGCCTTCATCTCTAGTAGCAATAAAAGCCTGTGATATATAATGATGCTCATATTTCTTCCTTTTTCAATAGCACTGTGGTAGGGAATGTAAATGTACCAAGTTGCATCTAGTGGATGGAGACAAAATTCAGCCCTTTTATGCTTGGTTTGATTTTTCTCTGACATATTTATAATCTTTTAGTTTCTTTAGCCTGTAATTGAGGGCTTGGCAAATTTTCATTCTTTGAGAGGATTGTGTTCTTTCCTTTTGAGAGGAAATATAATTTAGGAAAAAAAGTGGAGATGGGTTGTCCAAGTGTGTTCAAAAAACCCAATTTCTTATTTTTCCAAGAAAATCAAGTATGTATATGAGAGTATCCCATTGAATTGAACTAACTTTTACTGAGTTTCCAGTGATATATACACAAATGCCAGTATTAGCTAATATATATTAAGAATGCCTTGGCTTATTCATGTTAGCATTTCCAAGAGTGTCTCTTTTAGGTTTAGATTATTTTTGTTTCTCAAACATGCTTATGCTAAACATAACATAGGATGGAGCCAAGAGATGAAAGGGACCGATGTGGATCTTCCTCATGGTTCCTAGGGATGCCCAGGTGATATGTTTCTGTCACTGGCCCTCAGGGAGCGTCAGCACGGCACCTTGTTTCCACTCTGGGTGTGTGTTGGCTTTGGGGTCACCTGCATATTTTATTTCTTTTCATTTCCTGATGGGAAGGGGCTTAGTTTGGACACTAAACTCTACTGGACAAATGTGTGCCATGTTAAACAAACTGGAAAAAGTCTGCACTGAAGGTAGGCGCCAGCCAACCCAGTTGATCTCAGTGGGCCCCTGTTCTGTGTTACGTAAGTCCAGGCGGTGCCATATTTTCATAGATTTCAGTGTAAACGGTGCCCCTTGACCATGAAGTCTCTGGTCACAGCTTGGATCCTGGTAGTCGTCATATGCCGTAGCTAGAATGACGTTTTCACCTCTCATTGTCCAAGCCGGAATCTTTTTGAGAATAAAAGAGAACCTGAGTAATAACTACACCAGAGCAACACATGTGAACTCATGTTCTCCTGGCAAAAGGGACGTTTACGGTTCTCCTACTTATAGCAATCAGTATAGAACCTAGTTGGTAATTGAGGCAGGTTAAATAAGTTATTTCTCTTTAAAATAGTTTTATTGATAGCAAAGCAGTGAAACAAATGAATCAATCAAAACGAAGTACAGTAAGAATGACCTCCGCTTTCTATACCATGGGTTTTCTAAGAGAAATCTTTAGAGGATGACTTTATTTTTTGTATTGTAATAATCTTTACAGAGGATTCAGCATGTTCTCTCATATGTTTCTCCAACTGCTACAAACTGTTAAACTTACTTTGAATTGTGGTGAGGTTTTCCCAGTAAATGTTCTGGAGAGTATTATTTAAAAATGTCTTTTTAAAATTCTTTAAGTCTGATGTTGCCTTGCTCACAAACTGCCAGTGGCAAACTTTTATATACTATCTCCTTCCAAATGCCTTGCTGGGTTTTGCATCTCTTTACATACCAGGTCTGTTTCCCACTCCCCAGCTGACTTTTTTGCTCTTGCGGATCCATCTCTTAAAAGGCTCCCAAATACTGTTTCCATGGTTTTTCATCATGACTTGGCTGTTTTCTCTCCTTCTGCCTGTTCAAATCCTTCCCATTCTTCAAAGTGCGCGTCAAGGCTCCTTTCCTCTGCCTGCTTGTCTGTGGGGGTTGCACCATGTAGGAGAAAGTGATGATGAGTTACATTAGTGTCCTAGACTCATGCCCCAGATCCATCATTAGGAAGAGTATGTAACCTTGTGACTCTGTTTTCAGTAAGTTGATGCTAGTATAAATCACTTTTTCACCCAGATGTAAGGAATACACTTGATAAATATTACTTAGTTTTAAAAAGGAAGGGAATTCTGTTACATGCTACAACATGGAATAACCTTGAGTACATTATGCTGAAGAGAAATAAGCCAGACACAAAGAGACAAATACTGCATGATTCCACTTATAGAAGGTATCTAAAGTGGTCAGGTTCATAGAAACAGAAAGTAGAATGGTAGTTACCAGGAGCTGGGGGGAGGGGAGATGGGGAATTGTTAAATGAGTGGAGTTTCAGTCTTGCAAGATAAAAAAGTTCTAGAGATTTATTGTACAGTAATGTGAATAAACTTCATACTACTTGAACTGTATACTTACAAATGGTGAAGATGGTAAATTTTACGTGTTTTTTTTTTCACCATATTTAAAAATAAATTAAAAAACCGGGGGAGGGGAGAAAAGAAAATGTAAGTTGTAAAATACTATGTAAATCTTCATTATTATTCCAGTCTCTTGTATTTGGTCAAATTGTATTAATGTCTACTAATTATTTTACATACAATAGTCTTACTTCCTCACAACATTCTCCATAGCTTAAGAGCAGAGACAGTATCTTAGAATATTTCATTATTACCCAGCCATGCCTACAGAGTTGTGATGGGCACATTATTAAATATCGAGCATTGCAGGTCTGTTCAGAATTTTCTGTCTTCATCAGCTTCACCCTTCTGAAGAGGTTTGAAATAAGGCTTGCTAAGTGCTAAAATGGAGAGTTCCTTTTATTGTGGTTGTCAGTCAATTAAGAATTCTCCCACAGCCTGACACTTCCAAGGCTGAGTAGCATTCTGGGCAAAACAATGTGGCAGAGAAGGACGTTCCAGACAGAGAGTGTAACATGAACAAAAGCAAAGAATCTTAACATCATGGCAGAGTAGAAAGTATAAGAAAGTTTGAAATGGTCCCAGTGCAGGAGATGGTGTTGGTAGTGATAGGATCCCTGGGGGGAAAGATTGACAAAGGTCAAATTCTGATGGGTTTTATAGTAACCATGCCCACAGGGAGATATAGAAGGATTTAGGCCAGGGGTATTAAGTATCAATTAGGACCTATTAAATAGATTATTCTACTGTGGTCTCTCATTGAAGATAGCAAATGAGAATGGTTTGCGTGATAAGCCTTTCAGTTTTAACTTACATTTATTATAATTTAGAAACTTGATATTCAAGGCGCAATTAAACGTTATAAAACCTATCAGGATAAGCAGATGATTAATGTCTTGGTATTCAGAAAGTATATACTAGTGGATATATATTGAACTGGGATCAGGAATAGTAAAGACCTAAAAAAAGAATAGTAAAGATGTGATAATAGATAATAGATGGATCCTTTTGTTATTTTTTCAATAGCTGGATCTTTTAGCAATTTCATTTAGCATAGCAGTTAAATAAATAGCCACATTCTCGTGATGTTACATGTCATAGTTCTGTAGCATTAATGGAGTCTCAGTGGAGTCAGGGTTGTTCCTTTAAAGATGGATGTTTTTGGGGTGCCTGGGTGGCTCAGTTGGTTAAGCTTCTGATTCTTAATTTCACCTCAGGTCACCTCAGGTTCTGAGTTCGAGCCCTGCCTCTGGCTATGCACTGACAGCGCGGATCCTACTAGGGATTCTTTCTCTCTCTCACTCTCTGCCCCTCCTCCCCACACTCTCTCTCTCTCACTCACTCTCTCTCTCTCTCTCTCTCTCTCTCTCTCTCAAATAAATAAATATTAAAAAAAAATAAAGGTGGATGTTTTGTAAGTTCCTCTGTGTGTCATTTATTTGTAAATATTGCATTATGGGAAAAATTATTTTTATTGATTATCTGTTCTTCATCTTTTCTGTTTGCCTTTTAGCACATCCACACCCATTGTTAAGATTGTTGTTAATGAATTGAGCAAAACACAATATAAGCTTTTTGCCAATATTTGCTTTTTAAACCTTTACCTAAAGTATTTAATGCCAAAACTGTTACTTTCTTGTCTGCCTGGCATAATCTTAGAGTGAATGAGAACATTTAGCTCACTTTCATTAATCAAATGGGTTTAACTGGCCATTTTAATGTCTAAGAAGAAAAGTTTTCTCCAGCTTCAAAGAGTAATAATTTATTCCTTTTTTCCCTTTTGTGAGAAATACGGAGTTAGGTGGATTTGAGATAATTTTCTGTAAAATATTGGACTCAGTGCTGATTTTTGACAGCAATCACCACCTCCTTTTGGAATGTTTATATTATATAGTATTATTGAATACATGTTATAAATTCTGTGTATTGTATAGATCCTTGTGATACGAATATGTAAAAAGCCTCAGTAGCATCACATAAAACAACTTAAGAAGGTTAGCATACACAAATTAACCATCAAAAATGGAATGACCAAAATAATAAGGAAAGGCACTTTTAAAAAGTCTCTTAGAAACATAAACAGGAAAAATAATATTGTTGGGCCCATGAGAAATTGAATTAACATTTTCAGTTTTGTGGTAAAAATGTATTGGTATTTGCAGAGGTCAATGTTAAAAATGCATGGGACACAAAATATATTTATGTATATAAATAAAAATGTTCTAACTTCCTTTTTTATTGATTTCTCAACATATCAGTGTATTTCTTCTTTTTCTTTTTTGTTTTTTAAGTAGAATTAATGGACTTTCTGGCTGCAAACCCTTGTGTTTAAGTCACAGTCTAGTGGAAGTAAGTTTCTTAATAGGGTTATGTTTCTGATCTGTTTTTGTTACAAAGACAATTTTCTGTTTTAGAAAATGGAGCTACGATAATGAATGTGAGATTTTATTTTGAGTTTTCTGAACTTCTGTTCCCTTTTGAGTTATCCTGGAAAAGTTTTGCCTTTGCAATTATAAATATTTTCTGACCTTAAATAACTTGATTGCTGATTTAAAGTCCATTCTCATTCAGAGTAGCTGAAACTTTTCTCGAGTTGAATCTGAACAAAAGTGGGATTTAAAACAAAAACAAAACCAAATCAGAACTGGGCAGGGGATGATGGTTGATGATCAGATCACGTTAATAGGGTTAACATTCAAAATGCTGAAAATACATCTCTCCAACTTTTCCAAATCAAATTTCTGCAGTTATCTTGCAGTAATTTGAAAAAAGAAGGGTTTTCATTGCTAGGAGAATGGAAAAACCAACACTCCTATAGTACATTTTAAGAAAGGGGTTCTTTGTCACATTTGAATAGAGTATGTGTGTCCAGTTTGCTCTTTATTATTTTTTTCAACGGAAAAAAAATCAACAAGTTGGCACTTGGTTGTACAGATTTTTCTCTTTGTGGTGGAAATACTGGGATGTTGTGGGAGAAAACCGCTGCCCATCTTAACACAGATGCTAATTGTATTCTCTAATTCTTCCTGGTTGCCATTGCGATGTTCTTAGCTGCCTTTTATTCGTTGTGTCTCTAGGACAGAAGTGATTACTAATTATGGATCATGCTGTACTGTAGAAGTGGGCCATTTGGTTTTCTTTTCTTTCATTTTCTTTCTTTCTTGTTCCCTGTTTTCTTTTATTCTTTTAGGGAGAGGAAACTGAAAAGAGGTTTGGAGGTTTTCATGCTGCTGCTCATCCCCTACATGCCTGGGCCGCTTCCCTAATTTGCATGGGTACCTTGGGCATTGTCCTATAGGACTGGGATAGCATGACCTCTTCTTTAGTTTAGTGACCCTTGTCATCTTGGTGTTCATTCCTGAGGCCTGTTTAATGCTAATTAGGGCTTCAACCAGTTGCTGTTTACAACTGTGTGCTTTAGAAAGCAGGGCCCTCTCCAAAGACCACACTGGTGGTCTTAAACTGAACTAGTAGTATTGAAGACCCTCGCCTCCCTCCCCAGCTCCAGAGAAAAGCCTCTTAACATTTCTGTTTATTTAGAAATATGTAGCGACCACATCGTTAACATAAACAAATAGTGGAGAACTGAATTTTTGGCCTCAATGCTTCTTAATGACAGGCCAAACACTCCTTAAGGGCTGCTCTAATCCCTAACTCCAGGGTCCCCCCAAAATAGATGTTCTCTGCCTCCCTTCTCACTGCGAACTTTGTTTAAAGGTATTTTGGAGGGCTGAAAAACAGAGGGCAGGTTCAATGACCCCAAGTTTAGGAATTATTTACAGTATGATTATCTATTTGATGACACTGCTTGAACCAAAAGAAACCATTTTGTGAACCTCATGCATGATGCGTGTTTGACTTTGGTAAATAAAAGTTCCAGAATTTATTACAGGTCTTATCTGATAGTCATTGTATCTGCATTTCAGCTGAGAGCTCTGCCTTCCTGGTGTTTAGCTAATGCAGATAGATTCTTTGACCAATAAAGCTTTCTGACACTCATCTATGGAAGTTAATGGAAGCCAGTGTTAAGTCAAAGACCTCACCCTGATGATCACTTTGGAGAGCTGGTTACAAAGCTCCATTTTGAGACAGCACCTCTGAGATCAGTGTTTGCCATAGTCACTGAACCACACTGTCCCTGAAAAGAGGACAATGGCAAGAAATCTGTGTCCTGTGGACATTTATACTCTCTGCCCTTAAACTAAGTGCAGTGTGATAGCTGTTTAAAGCATTGGGATTCAAGGCTTGTGTGATATACAATACCTTTACATTACTTCTGAGTAGCCTCTTTATTCCTAATTTTGATAATGTGACATATTTATTGCATTGAAGTTAACAAAAATTATTGAGTGTTCCTTTTTGCACAGAAAGGGTATGTGGAGTTTATTGGGGGGAAATGCTTTCATTTGGTCTTTCATGGGCATAATAAATCTCAATCTCATGTTGATAGGCTACTTGGCTTCATAAACTTGCTTATGCAGTTTCTTTTACAATGAAAATAGGGTACATTAGAATTTTTGATTAGAAATTTTTCAATTAAAGGCAAATGAGCTTAGATGCTAAATGGATTTGAGTAACTTCCTGGATTTGGAGAAAATTAATAGGTGATAAAAAGCAAGTAATGCAGGTCATTTAAAAAAGATAAGCCTTTTTTTCTTGTTGGTCAGGTAATTTTTAAGTAATTTTTTTGTAGCTCTTTCTATAAAAAGGTGTATGAATAAGTGTGTGTGTGTGTGTGTGTGTGTGTGTGTGTGTGTGTGTGTGTGTTAGAGAAACAGACAGACACTCTGAGTGGTTCTAAGGCCAACTTAGAGATCCTCCCTTGCCTCTTGTTCCTCAGCTTTGTTTCCTTCTCAGACACAAACAAGAGGACAATTGGTGGAGGCAGACCTTCTCTTTCCTTGGCATCGATTTGACAGTAGGATATTTGTAGCCAAGGGAGGAGAACCTGTGTTTCACCTGTAGAATTCTGATTGTGTGTTTTTCCATAGTATGTCAGTGATTTTTTTTTTTTTTTTTTTTTTTATCTAGTAAATTTCATTCTTGTCAGTGGGGAACTGACACTTATGATTTCATCTAGGTTTTTAATCTGGCCAAAAGAGTAGTTATGTGGTGGTGAAAATCTGAGGGACAGGGGCTCACTACCAAATTGTCATTTCATGAAGAGTATATTTATATTGTACTGGTTTCCCAACACCTAAAGGATCCTCAAGGGGGTGATTTTTGTCTCAAGGATACAAGCCTCTGCAGCCAGTGAAGCAAAAGGGTTGAGGGAACAGGCTGGAGAGGAGGACTCAAGCAGCAGTCAACTTCAGATGGTTCTTTCCAGTTCTTGGTCTCCTCAACTGTTAAAACATTGAGATTGTACCACATTCTGCCTGCTCTATAGTAGGGTTGTGGTAGGTCAAGATGAGATGTTTGTAACAGGACTCTGCAAGTTGTAGAGTGGGATGCGCAAAGATGTGAAAATTCTGAGTACAGCCATATTTGCCATTAATTACCCTTAGCAGACATAACTGTGTGTAGAGTAGGCCTCTCTATATGTGGGGGTAGTGCAATATACTCTTCATGAAATGACAGTTTGGTAGTGAGCCCCTGTCGCTCAGATTTTCACCACCACATAACCATTCTTTTGGCCAGATACCCCCCCCCCCCCCACCACCGCCTTTTTTTTTCCCAATCGACTCTAATCATTCCAAAAAAATTTGAGAACACATATATACTATATAAATATATTAAAAAAATTTTTTTTAAATGTTTATGTTTGAGAGACGCAGACAGACAGAGCATGAGTTGGGGAGGGGAAGAGAGAGAGGGAGACACAGAATCCAAAGCAGGCTCCTGGTTCTGAGCCATCAGCACAGAGCCTGATGCGGGGCTTGAGCCCAGGAACCACGAGATCATGACCTGAGCCAAAGCCGGACACTTACCCAACTGAGCCACTCAGGTGCCCTTCACTATATAAATATTTTAAAAACATATTAAAATATTTATGCATGTATAATTATACACATATAATACTGTGGTAATATATTTTGTATATTACAAGCCTGTAAAACTGGGAACCAAGATGGAAGATTCAGTATATTTCTTCCATACCCTGGTTGATTTTTTTTTTTTTTTTTTTTTATATCAACTCTCCTCCAATAGAGTGTGAAAAACCCCCTTAAAGGCATTGGCTGGGAGATTGTATCCTGGAGAAGATGGACCGTGTTGTCCGAAGATCTGTGTATTTAGAAAGTAGAAATGCTACATGACATTGACATAAGATGTATTGTTCAACATATGGCCTTGGTGGACGTGAGTGTTAGATCTGATATAATAGCTATATTTGTATGGTGACAAAATTGGTGTTTTCTCCTACTCTATCAGAAATTAATAGAGGGTGACAATTTGATCCTGGGCCATGGTTTCCTGCTTTACTGGCAGGACCAGGCTGAATTTGTAGGCATTAAACCCCCCTAGCCTCTATCTTTTTCACCCAATTTAAGGCCACCTCACTTCTTTTCTCCCTCTAGCTGTAGATGAAGCCTGACTTCCTTTTCACTTCCATCTGGAAGTCCAGAAATGGTTAGGCAATGTGGAGTTAGCATTTTGTCAGGATAATTCCATGCTTCATTTTTTGGTTTTTGGTTTTTAATTTTCCTGGCATGTATTCAGCTGGAGTTAACAGCATATTAATTTCCTTAGTGGAGAACATCAGCTTTATTATAGAATTCTGCCCTAAAGCTTTCTGAGCAGCATTGATTTTTCTTCTGTGTGTGTGTGTGTGTGTGTGTGTGTGTGTGTGTGTAGCATAGATTATAATTTCTGCCTTTTTTTCTCCCCCCAGTTTCCATTTGGGAATGCTAAAAGTGAATGCTAGAAGTGAATGATTGAAGGCTTTTACCTGGCACGGAAGGGAAGGGATTTGCCATACTTGCCTTGTGGTTTTGCTTCTCTTAAAGATACGATGATGTAGGATTCATTAAGATCCAGGGCACTGGGAAATGACTCAGTTTGACTTTGCAGGCTCTCCTTAGGGCTTGAAGCCACTGCAGAATTTGGGGAGCACTCAAACATTAGATGGGAAAGACAGAGGAAAGACTCCATGTTGCTTTGATTTTTATCAGAATTGGGAAATGCTACTGGAAAAGGAATTTCCTTGTACTGTGCATAATGTTGAGCCCTCTAATTTTTTTTCTTGGTATCAGCTATTTTAATTTTAATTAAAAAAAAAAAAAACCCAAACGAAACCAAACCAGAATATATTCTTCCTGTACTGGCATATGAGAATTTAACTTTTTCTTTTCTTTGTGAATATTACTTGGTTTACCAAGTCATTGGCTGTAGAGCTTTTTGTTTTCAGGCAGAAAAATACATTTTGCCGAAAAAGACCATTTGGCTGTGAGTTCCCTCCTCCCCCAAAATTGAATTTCCCCATACTATTGAAAAATACTGTGAATTGAAGGAATCATTTTACTATTTTGAAATGTTACTACTTACATTTTATTAATCCCATTACTAATCAAGTCTATGGAGTTTGTCTTTATCAATATCATTTCCTACATGGAAAGAAAATCTATTGAGTTTGTCTTTATCAATATCATTTCCTACATGGAATTTTGAAAACCAATTATTAATCTTGTCAATAAATTAGAACTGCAGAAAACTTATTATTTTTTGATGGACAGAATTGTCAGTAGGATTGTTCCCTCTCACTATCTCTTTCTCCCCTATCTTCTTCACTCTCTTCAGTTAGAGGGAAGTTCTCAGATTCAGAATTTAAGTTTTTATAACAGATACGCTTCTTGTGATATATATGTATGTATATGCGTGTTTGTGTGCATACACATATACCTGTATCTCTGTCTATGCACTTATTGTTGGACTACGTAATTTAAGCAGACTTCACAAGAAAGAGGAGCAACTCAAGGAATGATTTCTTACCCAATTCATCATATGCCCTAAAGTCAATAGTGACCTTGAAGAAAAAAATGGCAGTCTCTCACCATTGAACCTGGTTTGGCAGGCCTGAAACTTGTCTTACTTTAGGATGGTGTGGTCTTCATGATTCTCGACAGTAGGACTCAGCACTGACCCCTGACCGTTGGAGGATTTGGTTCATTTCTGCAGATACCAGTTAAACATCTGATAAGTAGAAGGCAGTTTGTAGGCGTTTCTGTCAGTTTAAGTACATATTAAAATTCTGAGTGAGGCTTTTTATATTACGTCCTTTTGGATTTTTAGATTTCTTCCCAAGTTTTGGTCACTGCAGTGATTAGTATTTTTAAGTGATTACTTAATTTTTTTTCTTTTTTCTTTTTGCCTGTAGAACAATACAGAAACTTAAGCTACCCAATAACCTGATGGCTGTTTTGCTGATATTTTTTTCTTTTTCTGATTTCTCTATGTTCTGTTTGGTGAAGTTTTTGTTTTGTTTTGTTTTTTAACTTTAAGAAGCAGTAATGAGGCAGTGATCAGCTCATCCAATATGTATATATATACATATGTATTTAAGATGTATATAAGATGTACAATGTATATTATACACACACATACACACATCTTTTTTTATCCATTTATCTGTTGATGGACAGGATACTTGTGCTGCTTCCATATCTTGGCTTTTGCAAACAATGCTGCAGTATACATAGGGGCACATATATCTTTTCAGTGTGGATTATTTTATTCCTTTCATTGAAGTAATTTAACTCATGTTGATGCAGAGATCAATGGCACTGAATTACTTTCTTCCATTTTGTACTGTGAGAATTTTTTTTGCCAGTTGGTATTTCTGATAGGGAAATAGATCTCTGGTTGCATGTGGGGTGGGGGGGAAATGAGCGTCTGACATTATTTTGAAATAGTGCTGATGAGTTAACCTTGAAATGTTGACTTTGCAAGCACTCATTTATTGGGAGTTTTTTGATTTAGAATATTACTTCCTTCACGTCTCCCCTTTGTCTCCAGCAGTGACTTGGTCTGGCATCTTTGCGTAAAGTGTCTGAGGTCCTGAAGAGCTCTGAGAAGTTTTCCTCGGGCTTTGCGAGTACCTCAGAGTAAAAACAACCCCAATTCCAAGGGCTCTTGTAGATTTTTTTCTTTCGATAAGCATTTTTACTCTTCAGTTATGCTGTCGTTGCTTGGTGTATATAGCATTTAAAAATGAATTCTTGTTTTATTACAAACTAGAGAAAATGAAAAGTGCTCAATTTATGTTATCTTTCTCATGCTGTGCTGTGGAAGCCTGTATAACAATGTGGTTTGCATTGAGCCCCAACACTCTTTCCATTGCTCAGTGAGCTTCATCAGGCTTTCTTTCTAACAAATGTTGTTTTAGTTGGGCAGTGGGCTTGTACGTTTTAATTATCGTACCAATTGAAAACTAGTAAAAGTCTTTTGCATATTTATATTTTCACTATCATTTAGACAGAGCACTTTATCATTTTCTTTCTGTGTGTTTTACATGGGGTGAGTAAAATGACATTGCAAAGGGATATTATTGATGAAATGTCATTGGAACTTATTTTCTGAAGTAAATTTTCATTTTACATGTATTAGCTTGTTTGTATTTTAACTTGCTGAATTGGAAAGGAGATACTATTAAGGAATTGTTTATAATGATGTTTTAGATTCTTACTCTTAAAGGGTTCAAATAATACAGAACCCATCTACATGTAAATGAATTTATGCTTTTCCCTGTAGTGTTAGTATTTGCTAAATCTTCCCAGACTATTGCTTGCTAGATTTGCTTCTTAAAATCTTTATTCCTTACAATTATCTTTGACCTAATTTATTTCATCATATCAACACAGATTTGTGTTTATATAATTCTCTTCGGTGATTAAAAACAGATAACAGAAATTAAATGTCCTTAGACCAACAGTGGGCTAAAGTTTTCTTTCCTCACTCCATCCCGATAATGTATGTCCCATTGTAAGAAAGTGATGTATGCTTTCCAGAATGGCATTTTGGTGTGAGATAAGAATAGATTTTCCAGTGTCCCAATAGCATTTCAATGATTTCCTTACAAAAATTCTGTCATGGGTTTCCATAAAGTAAACTTATAAAAGTCAGATCTGTTTCTATAGTTTAAATATAACTTGATTTAAAAAAAAATCTATTCTTATATAACACTTTGGAAACATGCATTTTGGGTAAAGTGCTTTTTATTTTGGGGAGAGTTTATTATAGCAATAGTATTCAAGTGAAAAAGTGACATGACTGTATTTTTTCTGACCCTTTATATAGATAATTGGAATAAGGGAAATAAGTAGTTTCCCACAAATTCAATGGAAATATTCAGAATTCTTACATCATTGCAGCTACCAGTAACTACTGGCAAAATTGAGGTTGGGTGATACATATTTGTCAAGGACTCAGTTATCATGGTTACTTGATTTTTTTTTTTTAAAGTTTTATTTTTGAGAGAGTGAGTGAGTACAAGTGGAGAAGGGACAGAGAGAGAGGGAGGGAGAGAATCCCAAGCAGGCTCCACGTTGCCAGTACAGAGCCCGATGTGGGGCTAGATCTCACGAATGGTGAGATCATGACCTGAGCCAAAATCAAGAGTTGGATGCTTAACCGACTGAGCCACACAGGAGCCCCTGCCTTTTTTTTTTTTTTTTTTTAAGTAACATTTGGTAGGCTAGGAACAGTAGTAATGTATGTAGCAGGGTTGTTTGGGTGGGAGGTTGTCAGTGCTGGGATTGTAAATCTGTCCCCTCTCCCTTTTGTGGCCCTCCCCCTCCCCCCATTTATCCCCCTTCTTACATGGTCCTTTGTGTTTTACATATGTGTCTTCACCATTTTATAATTTGTTTAGTTGCTATCTTCCTAGTGTGATGAGTAAAAAAAAAAAAAAAGAGTTACTGACTTATTTTTCTTTGCATTCTTGCTCTGCCAGACCCCTTTTCATGTTCAAGAACTAATGTCCCCATCTTTTCCAGCTGGCACTTTAATGTCCCTGGGAAATCATGTTATAATTATGTCCCTAACATCTTGTCGCACTCACCATAAGCACTTAACTGCTCTTGGGTTTTTGGCCTATTCTGTGTGTCCTTTTTCTAGTGCTCTGAAGTTCCAAACCCCCGCAGCTCTTCCCTTTCACTTTCCGAACGAGGAGTTCTGAACGGACTTTTACAGGAAAGCCTGGCCTGTATTTCTCTCACCAGATGTTCCTAACTCACTAAGGAATGTTCCTCCCAGGTAGTAAAGAGTTTCCTTTTGCCAGATGGCTTCTAAGAGTCTCCAGGTTCATTCCTTTTGTCTTTTTGAAACCAGCCACTGAAACCTGGACTAAACAAAGTAAAATGGGTGTTCAGATCCTGTAAGTGGCAGAGGTAGGAAGCAGGGCTTTGCTGAGCAATCAGGATCATCCAAAACAGTGTCAGGGAAAAAGAACTGCCACCTGTGAGCTATACTAGTGTGTATCCTGAATTCTAGAAGTTGTCAATAAAGAGGGAGAAGGAGTAGGTTTGAGTACATTTTCATGGTCAAGCTACATTTAAAATAAGTAATAAACAGGCACAAAGACTCTGTAAATACATGTATTTTTTATTTATTTTGAGAGAGAGAGTGTGTGAGCAGGGGTGATGCATAGAGAGAGAGGGAGACACAGAATCCAAATCAGGCTCTAGGCTCTGAGCTGTCAGCATGGAGCCAGCCCTGTGTGGGGCTTGAACTCATGAACTGCGAGATCATGACTTGAGCCGAAGTTGGATGCTTAACCGACTGAGCCACTCAGGTGCCCCAAGGACTCTGTTAATAAATATAACTATGATGAATAATGGCATTAGCAACATGAGCAACATACAAGTTCACTAAACAAACTTTGTCTTTCCATTTAGGATGAACCATGTTGACTTGAAATACAATGCCATGCTTGATTTAAAATTATGTAGTGATATTGACTGAGCCAGACTCTTTATTGGGATATGCAAACAACTCACGTTCTTGATGACCTCTGGAAAAACAACAGTGACGAATGATGCAGGGGATCTAAAGAAATTTGTGCTGTTAATACTACAAAAAGAATCCTGACTAATGGGCATTTGATTCATCTTCTATTCTTTGAATGTAACCTTGAGTCTATTCTAAGAACATGATAGGAATACAAAGAATAAGAGTTTGGGATACCTTATGCTTTCAATTTGCTCTCTACATTCTATTGTGTTTGCTTTTCACATTTAACTTGTGAAGCAGGTAAGACAAGTATTATTAATATTATCCTACATTTTATGGAGGAAGAAACCGCTTGGACAAGATGAGTAAACTTCCCAAGGCCATGATGTCAGGTCCAGAGTTCCATGCTTTCTGCTGCTGAGCCCAGAGCTTTGTCACAATTGTGGAGGGATGGGTTGGGCCAATAGGAGTTGATTTTCTCTCTGGCGGCAGTATACTGTTCCTGTCCGAGAGACTCAAGTTGTGAAATTTCTCTACTATCAGTAGTTTGTTTTGGTTTGGTTTGGAAATGCCATTTGATACCCTCCCTACCCCCTCCTTTTTTTTTTTTTTTTTTCTCTTATGAATTCCCTTTAGAAGAAGGGGATGCTGACTTTGCTGGTGAGAGACAAATCTCTGGACTACATTTAATGTGTTTAAAAGATCCCCTCTTTTCCTTCCTTCTTTGCCTTTGCCTTTCTTTTGTAATATATTTTGAACAAAATATAGTGATTGCTAGGGTACTATCGTGCCACTTAACCCCTGTTCGGGAGAGCCAGTCAAATGAACCCATCCATACCAGTCCAATGACGTGGGTGAGATTGGGTATCATCTCTGGGTTTCTGTCTTATGGGACCAGATGCTTCTCTCTGAAGACTGTAAATTTAGCCAATAAACAAGTCATCTGCAGTATGTTATGCTTCTGTCCCGGAGATGGAAGGAAACTTACTCATATATTTTAACCTTCAGTAATATGGTAGTCTTCTTTCCCAGATTAGCATCCTTCAGTGACAGAGCTAACACATGATTAGATTTTTCTAATGAGAAAGCCCTTTCACTAGGAGACTTATGCCTCTGCTATGGACAGAGGCCATAGTCCTGGAAGTTATCCTGCATGAAGTTACTAAATCCTTCCCTTCGGAAGTTGGTGTTTATTAGGAAGAAAAGCTTTTCACCACTTTTCTTATGGTAAGGAGCATAGCTCCCACTTGCGTTAGTAGCATATCTGATTCTTATACCTGAGTGTAGGTGCCTGCCTTAATTTAATCATTTGCTTTGTAAGTTAGGCTAGAAAGCATGTCACATCTTTGTTCTTTATACATGAATTGACCATTTCAATAAGAAGTCTGTTCCCATGTTATGTAATTCCAGTTCTTGAGCTTTTGAACTTTCCATGTTTCTAGGATGTTTTATTCTTTGCTAATATAGCCATATCTCTGGAGCCTCTTTACTTGTGACCACTTTCATGGTTATCCCAGTTGATGTTTTCATTATTTTTTTTCTTTGTTTCAGTAACTCTTGTCTGTTCTCTCTCAGTAATCTTACATAAAATGTTGCACATATATTTATAAAATCAAATTGCTCTCCTAATTAAAAACCTGTGATTATTCTATAGGCCAGAGGTTCTTAAATTATAGTCACTGGACCAGCAACATTGCCAGCCTTAGGGACTTGTTAGAAATGCAGATTCTCAGACCCCCACCCTAGTCCAAGTGAACCAGAAATCTGTTTTATGAAGCCTTCTAGTGATTCTCATACACCCTACAGTTTGAGAACTACTGTGTCAGCAGTGGGATAAAGTCCATCCTCCTTACCAGGCACATAGGGCCTTTGACAGGCTCATGCCTCAGTAGCTCCTGCTCCAAGCTTTGTCTTCATCACCTACCTGCCCCAACTGTCACTGTTCTAGACTTCTTGTCATTTTCACCACATGACATCTACTTCCATGTCCTGTACTTTGCTGAGCTATTCTGAGTTATCAAGAATGTTCTTTCCCTCCCCCAATCCCCATGCTTGGTGAATTCCCTCAGATGCAAAATATAGTGGAACGAATATGAACAGGCTTGATTTAAAATCTGTCTGCTGTCATTTACTAGATGTGTGTCCACTCTTAGCTTAGTTTTTCTGATCTAAAACTAGTGATAATAATATCTTAGCACAATTTTAAGACTGAATGAGATGTTCTGTATAAAGCACCTATCATAGATTCTCTCAGGGAGGTTCAGTATAATTTTGTTGAGGCAAAATTCACACTACATAAAATCAACCATTTGAAACTATTCAATTAGTGGCTTTCAGTCCCTTTCACAATGTTGAGCAATCACCACCTCTATCGGGTTCCCGAACATTTCAACACCCCCAGAGAAGACCCTGTACCCGTTAAACAGTCTCTCCCTCTCCCCCTTCTGTCCTCAGTGTTACCTTTACATGTTCTTTTCACATGATAGGTCAGGAGATGAATATTACCGTATGCATCTTTGATTTTCTCAATATACAGAGTGCTTACCATGTAGTATGTATACAATTTGCATTTTAATTATGATAAATTGAAATGTGCTGAGTAGCTAAATCAGACTTCAAAACATGGTTAATATATGTTATACAGTCATTCTAATTCTTATGTGATTTCCTAAGTGTCTGTATTGTTATCTTTACATTAGCAGAGCTCCTCTAACAGA
This sequence comes from Puma concolor, assembly GCF_028749965.1. Lineage (NCBI taxonomy): Eukaryota > Metazoa > Chordata > Mammalia > Carnivora > Felidae > Puma > Puma concolor. The sequence continues at coordinate 36,789,183 of NC_141673.1, read as the reverse complement.
ATGGATACACACATGCAGCCATTTCAGTGTTTAATTACATAACAGCAATATGGTTAATTATTCTGAATAGTTTTTACCGTTTCTTCATTATCTAGCTATGTCTACAAACCTAACTGTTGTAATGCGATGATGGAACAGTATTACTTTCTTTTTTAGGCCCCCTCTCTTTCACCTTCCAGATCTTAGTTTTTAAACTCTCAAAATGATATTTAACCCTTGTCAAAGACTTTGCATTTTGTGTAGTTTTTGTTTATTTAATCTTTATCCCAAAATAAAACATAGTCTTTTTTTGGGGGGGGGTAACATTTAAACACATCTTCAGTTCTAAATTTTCCAAATTTACTTTGAAACTAATAGCTTCTAAAAAGCATCATCTAATTAATGTTGCTTTCATTTTCCAGTGACATAAGTCCAATGTATCCTTAATATTTTACATGCAGAAGAACATGCTTTCATTCTAAATGACTAAATTAGTGTTACCACCTCAAATGACACTGGATTTCACTTTTGAAGTATTAACTCTCATAAGGAATTAACAGCCTGAGGATTTGAGGAATTTCTACACGTCTTTTTCCTGTGCCAGTTTAGAAATGACTTAGGAGTTAGTAATATGGTGTGGGGGTGGGAATGGGAGTTTTTCAAGTTGGAACCCTGGCGCTCATTAGCATCTTTCAAACTCTAATGCTTTTTGTTTCAGATAGATTTATTACACTGTCTTTCTCCCCAATTCACTGCAGTGTGTGAAGGCTCAGTTGGAACGAACAAAAGATATATAACCCTTGAACCAATTAGCATAGCTTACAATGTTCTTAATAGGCTTATCTACTGTATATGGGACTTGGGAAAATGACTTAACTTTTATGCTTCCTTGATCTCTAGGGAAGTTTTTCAGCATCAGCTGCTTTATACCCACAATGTAAACTTCACGTATTTGATTTTCAGCTTTCTGATAGAAAACCGTCTTTACAATTTGATGGCTCCAGGGTGCCATAGTCACTTGCCTGCAGCTATTCAGTTATTTGCGCAGGGTCTGTTGATGCGTGAGAAGAGGGCACATGTGACTTGGTCCTGGGGCGTCTCGCGGCCCTCAGTCCGCGTGGGGGACAGGGCACAGGACTGCAATTTGTTCAGCTAGTGCCGACTCCTGGGGCGCGCCCCTTCTTTCTGACTCCTCCCTTTAGCCTTTGTCCTCGCTCTTTTTCCTGCCTGTCATTGAGCTTTGGTCCCTCTTTTGTCTTTGAGAGGTATAAATGATGCACATTTCCCCTCTTCCACCCCATCCACCCACTCACACACAGAAAGGGCTTGTGTCAGAGGAAATAAATTGCGTATATTGTTAGTGGCTTTTATTTCAGAGAACAGGGCAAACCCTGCCACACTCACCTAGAGAATGTTGATACCCCAAACGGGTGGGGGGCTGTACCTCTTGTGAATTCTGCTTTTAAGATTTCAAGGAGAAGTATCTTACAGTTTTATTTTGTCTTAGGTCGAAAGAGGTGGTACTTTCGTACTTAGGTCTGAAAGAGGTGTCTTAGGTGGAAAGAAATCACTGGTACTCCTTCCTTTTATAAAGGCTTTATTATCAAGACAGGAAAATGGTAATCCAATTACTGTATTATATGGTATTCCAATTTGATAAAGTAAATTTAACCACCTCTCAAAAGTATCTTTGTTAAGAGATTAGAGTGGGAAGCTGGAGAGACTTGCCTTGGTTATGGATTGTTGGACTTCAGGCATATTACTTACCTACTCCAAGTTTCAATTTCTCCATCTGCCAAAGAGACAGTAATCACAGGATCCTTGTGAATAGTCCTGCACAAGGCTACTGGTAACAGTCTCTACCTTGTAGAAAGCATTCCAGACAGGGAAGGTAGCAGCGATACTGATAGAAACCTTTTAGGAGATACAGAAAAGGAGCTTAGGATCCTAAGAAAGGATGCTCTTGAACCAGAAGAAATTGAGAAAATTGTATTTGGTAATTTCTTCCATACATTCCATATACTGTAGAAAACTCTCAGTGACATCTTTGATATCCTGATGCTGTATTAGCCTAGTATTTGTGTCTGAGGGGTAGAGATTGGGTTGCCTTAAATAAATAGTTGTTTTCAGGGCACCTGGGTGGCCTGGCCAACTTCGGCTCCTGTCATGATCTCACAGTTTGTGGGTTTGAGCCCCGTGTCGGGCTCTGTGCTGACAGCTGGAGCCTGGAGCCTGCTTCAGATTCTGTGTCTCCCTCTCTGCCCCTCCCCTGCTCATGCTCTGTCTCTCAAAAACAAATAAACATTAAAAAAATAAATAAATACTGGTTTTCACAGGTTTATAGTTGGAAGCATGATTAAATAATTTACCCTGTTTCCCCTTCTTACGTTGTAGATTTAGGTTTATGTATTATCAGCCATTTTGGCCTTTCAGAGGTAATAAGGTGTGTTAGAATACGGGATGTGTTCTGAACACCAGAAACTTAAAATAGTGCTAACCACATAGAAGATATATGTGTGTCTATGAGGTGGATGAGAGCCTCCTTTTGAGTTGCTTGATTTTAATGAGAGTGGAAGGGAAGTTTTGTTGGGAGGAGACTGTGTTTGTAGCCAAGGTGACTGTCCAGATTCTCTCAGCCCTGAATTTCAGTGAAGGCATTGAGAGCTATGGGGGTGGGGCGGGGGTGGGGAATAGAGCCCGTTACTAAGGTATCTTGAAACAAGGCTGAAGAATGATTTTATTTGCTGTAAAACATAAGTTTTATAATAGACTGACACCAGCTGAAGGCCCTGGTGCTAAATTGAACCCTTTGGCTTCTGGTTTTACTAGAGAAAAAATTTATAGAAAAGCTGGTAAGCTTTACCCTAACATATAATGCACATGTAATGACTAATTATTTCTGGTCCTTTACATGTATTTTAACTTACTCAACAGCCTCCTTTATCTTTTGGTGAAAAGAATTGATAAAAATAACTTCAGCCTACTCCAGCAGTTTAATTTTAGTTGGTCTAAGAATAGCTTTGTTAGGGTGGTGAGTTTAAGGGGAAAAAATACATTTGTGTGTACACACACATTCTGCATAACATATTTAATAAAGTACTACGTGGGAGATATGTTAAATTTAATGTGTTTTTCTAAAGTTAGGCATGATCCTATGTATCCAAAAAAATAATATCTTAAGAAGTTATGTTTGCAACCTTGCAACCACTGGAGAGTAGACTTTAAAAAAGTAGGTGGCAAAGACTTTTAAGAGAGTAGTATACATTTAGTTGATGAGGTAAACTTGATCTTGTGAGGAAAGGTGATGAATCTTCTATTTGTGTTTAATTTTGAGTATACATTAACCACATGATTTACCTTTCATTCTTCTTTCTTTAAAGGACCATGCTGATGGAGATTATTGAATAATGCAGCATAGGTTGAAAAATATGCCATTTTGTGAGTTAGAGCCAAGGGGATGGGACAGTACATGGTATATTTGAAATCTCATAGTCTTCCAGAACTCTTTCTGGAAGCCCTGAAAAGTCACTGTGTTTCTATAGTATGGCCTATGGGGTAATGAAACCAAATAGGACTGGGTTTAGATCCTGTGCTTCTTAGTAGCCATGCAACCTTGACAAATGTGATTGACCTCTGAGAACTTCAGTGTTCTTATTTGTTAACTGTCTGTAACAGTCCCTGGCACAAAGAAATCACTGGTGAGTAAAGTTCCCTTTACTTCTCCTTTATTAGTGTATTTGAAAGCACTTTGCACAATATTTAGCATTTAGTGAGTGCTTAACAAATGTAGCTCTATAGATGTATATTGAATTTATTTAGTCTCTTACCTTTTCCTGTCAGTCCCTCCTCCCCATATATACCATTAATGTAGCCAAATACTTGCAACAGCCAAGGATATGCATTTTATTTGATTGTCAAATATTTTGTTACCCAGAAATAGAAAACAGCTCGAAGGCATGGAATGAATCCTACTCTTGTGGTCTTCTGCCCCGTGGTAGGGGTTCTGTGGCTGACCTCAGGATGATTCCTCCACCAAAATGATGTTGGGGCTGCATCAGGGGTGCCCAAGTCATGCCCAACCTAGATGGGCCACCAGTATCAATTTCAGCATTTCCTTCAAGGGCCTCTTCTGAGGTTGTAAGCATTCTCCTCAGCAGCTTTCTTGGCTGAACCTTGGTTGAAACTTCTGGCTGGCTACCTTTCTTCCCAGGCTGGTTATGTGAAGAAGCCGAGTGGTCTAAAGACCAAGAGCAGGTCACCTTGGGAGTTTGGGATGTAAGTGCGGGGTCTGCACCTTAGCAGCCACCAGTTATGACCTTGAGCAAGTTATTTAGCTCCTTGAAGCCTCAGTTTCTCACCTATAAAATGGGGATATGGAGGTTTCTGCCTCATGCTTTTGTGAAATGCTATTTCAGTTATCATACGAGTAGATATGAGCAGCTCAAAATAACAGCTGTAATAATAAATATTTTTGAGGTCATGTCTGTGTAACACAAGGCTAAATGTTGGGTGGATCATGCTATGATTTATGTCACTGGAGTACCCAAAATAGTAGTTTTTAGTCATCTTTTGAACTTCTGCTGTTTATACTATAGTGTTCATACTTTATAGAGTTCATTACTTTCCCTGCCTTGTTTTCAGCAACACTGATTGCCATTCTTATAACACCGTAGATGTTCTGCAAATGATTTTGGCTTTTTTATATCATTGGAAAATTATTTGATGAACTATTATTTTTTACATGGCCTAGTTGCTGCTGTAAGGTTATGTATTGCTAATTATAATTTCAATAAAAGGGTGGGAGGGTTATCGTCTCTTTCAGTTTTTTTAATTCACGAAGGCAATCCTTACACTTCTATGGTTTAATAAATCAGAGAGTCACTCTTATGTGCTTCAGAAGAATAAGCCTTCTTGTTAAAGTGAATAGATTGGTTGAATTTCTCATAGAAATGACCCCATGGTATCCTGATTTATGGTCTCTTAGGAAGCACTAACTATTTTCTTCAAGTGTCATATATTGGTTGCTGTATGAAATGAGGTCTAGGCAGATAAAAAAAAAAAGCAAAACAGAAGTCATGTCAAAAGCATATGTAAAAACATAGTTCAGTGCCTCTATTTTCCGCATTCTATGAATTGTATAGTAAATCAGTTCCTAAGATAATAGACTGTAGTTCATCAGCCTTTGAATTATCTGACAATGGTTGCTGGCTTATTCATATATTCATGGCATGTTTTTGAAGGGTTTTAGGTAGAACCAGGAAATATTAAGTCATTTTAGGCTCATGTGAGAAGATTGGATCATGTGATTTGTGTAAAAATGCTGTGAAGCTTATAATTCCTAGGTACCATGGATGTCTCTAAATTTTTGTCTGTAGAGCAGTTTTTTTAAAAGGAGTTCTTTTTAATATAACTGATCTCATTTTTATTATAGAAGTTGTAAAAGCTTGCTACTTAGAGAAATTGTGGCTAAGGAATAGCCAGAGGTAAAGAAAATATGCATTTGAAACAAATCCAAGCCATGACAATATTTGCAGGAAAAAAAAATTGCTTTCAAGGGCAGTTGTCGTACTTGATGCCTTCAGAAAAGCCCATGTTATATTTGTAACTCTGACCAAAAATATCATTCCTCCCTTTTACAAGGTAAGGTAAAGTCATTCCCTTCTGCCTGCCTGTGTATCACTGCAGCTGATATTCTAGTTTATAAACTATTTTCATGGGTGAATTACTACCAAAGAATTATCTGTAGTAGCTATCTACAGCTTTAAAACTTACCTAGAATTATTACACTTTCAATAACACTGATGAAACATATACTCTGTGATGGAAAATGCACTACATCCTACAAACCAGAGGTCAGATGATTACAGACTGGTGGTACAAACGCCTTCTTTGATTGGGAATCACTTAGCTTTTTTACTCCCAGACTCCCTATTGCAGCAAAAAAGGCTGTGCCCTGCTATTTCCCAGAGATGGGAAGTGAGCTTTATATACTAAGAAGCATTTTCTAGGGAATAATAAGTGCAGAGGTAGGATATGGTAGAATAGAAATACTTGCTGCCGTGGCCACATGTCTTTTAAGTTTTTGGAAAGAGGTGTATTAATTTGCTAGGGCTGCCATGACAAGTACCAGCAGCTTAGTGGTATAAAAAGCAGAAATGTATTGCTTCCCGTTCTGGAGGTAGATGGCTGAAGTCAAGGTATCAGCAGAGTTGATTTCTTCTGAATGCCGAGGGGAAAGGATGTGTTCATCACTCTCCCCTGGCTTCTGGTGTTTGGGTAGCAGTCTGTGGCATTACTTGGCTTTAGAAACATCACCCTGATCTCCGCCTTCATTTTCCCATGGCGTTCTTTTTCTGTGTGTGACGGTGTCCAATTTTCCCCTTTTTATAAGGACACCAGTCACATTGGATCAAGGCCTACCACAGTGACCTCATTTGAACTTGATTATCTCTGTAAGGATCCTGTCTTCAAACAAGGTCACATTTGAGAGTACTGGGGATTAGGATACTACATATCTTGGGTGCCTGGGTGGCTCAGTCAGTTGAGCGTCCGACTTGGCTCAGGTCACGATCTCGCGGTCCGTGAGTTCGAGCCCCGCGTCAGGCTCTGTGCTGACAGCTCAGAGGCTGGAGCCTGCTTCAGATTCTGTGTCTCCTTCTCTCTCTGCACAACCCCCATTTGTGCTCTGTCTCTGTCTCTCAAAAATAAATAAATAAATGTAAAAAAAAAAAAAAAAAAAAAAAAAGGGATACTACATATCTTTTATGAGAGAACACAGTTTTACCTGAACAAGGGTTTTGCTGCTAAACCCCTGAGAGCTGCTTGCTGGGGCATTTTGCCAATGATGGATATCAAGAAGCATCATGGTGAGTTTTAACCACCACACATGCCAGCCTTAGGCTTGCAGTATTGTTAAGCGTCTTGGGCCCATAGGCATACACCTAACTATTCGACCTCATTGATGAATTTACCAATTGTGATCAGCGCCATTGCTGTGATTAATACTCAGAATAGTTCATTGTGCTCAAATGTCTTACTTTCTTGCTTTTATGAGGAAATAAGTGGAATACCTTTTTTTTTTAAGTTTATTTATTTTGAGAGAGAGGGAGAGAACGCACGTGCACACGAGCAAGGGAAGGGGTGGAGAGAGAGGGAGAGAGAGAATTCCAAACAGGCTCTGTTCTGTCAGTGTGGAGCCCGACATGGGGCTCGGTCCCATGAACCATGAGGTCATGACCTGGGCTGAAATCAGGAGTCTGTCTCTCAACTGACTAAGCCACCCAGACACCCCCTAGAATACCTTTTGAACAGTCACACGTCTGCACACAGAATCCCAGGTGAAGTCAAATGTCCTGGCCTTTTGTGAGACACAAATAGAAATGAGTAAGGAACTAATAGTGATGATAAAGCAAGTAAACAGAAATCAGTATATGTTTGTCAGCATAAAGCAGAGGGGTTAAGAATTTAACCTGGTTTCAAGGGGCACCTGGGTGGCTTAGTCAATTAAGCATCTGACTCTTGATTTTGGCTTAGATCACAATCTCATGGTTCATGCGTTTGAGCCCTGCATTGTGCTCTGTGCTGGCAGTGAGGAGCCTGCTTGGGATTCTCTCTCTGTCTCTCTCACCCCTCCCCTGCTTGTGCGCTCTTTCTCTCTTTCTCTCAAAATAAATAAGTAAACATTAAAAAAAAATATATATATATAACCTGGTTTCAAACCCTGGCTCTACCAGCTGTGTGATATTGGGTAAACTGCTTAATCTCTTTAGCCTCAACTTCTAAATCTGTAACTGAAGGTGAAATTAATACCTTTCTCATAGAGGATTGCTTGCAGCTTAAATGAGATAATACCCCGAAAACTCTGAAGTTCGTTGCCTAACCCGTCGTACCAGCACACTAGCTGAAGGGGAATAAGAAAACCACCAAAAAGGCTGCTGCTCCCGCGGAAATGGGGAAGCAGGCACTTCCCAGAGCTTGGGGAGACAGCTGGTTCCTTACCTGGCAGTGCTTCTCGCCTGTGTCTGCTCTGGTCCCTGACCCTGTCAGGGTTTCTACTCCTTTCAGCTTTTGTGTTTGGGTACCAGGATACTTGATCCCAGCGCTTGGCACCCAGCTGGGCATCAAGCCTCTTTCTTCTCTTTTAAGTTTCATTCATTTTTTTTTTCAGAGCATTTTTGTCATGAGAGCAGATTATTGGAGGAAAAGGAGGAAAAAAGTATAAACAGAATTTACTTAAGTTCCTAAGTAGTAAATGCTAGTCAATAACCACCCTGCCACCAAAATTCTAGTAGTAGTTTTAGTGTTCTCACACCATGAACTTGGAAATGTATGATTTCTTCTCACTGATGAAATAATAAAAATGTCATGTCCACGCTTTTTGCAGGCGTAGGGAGAAACCAGGGTTTGTCCTTGCTGATTTTTAACTGGCAGAGTCCAATCTTCTACAGGCACATTTTTCCCGTTAGCATTTACTTGGAAATATGGAAATTGTTTGTGTGTGGCTTAGAGCTGTCCCCGTTGGTTGTAGATCATTTTTAAACAACAAAGAGGGGGTTAAATCAGAAACACACGTTGGCATGCTTAGAAGGAGTGTTAATGGAAGTTCAGGGTACCAGGCTGTATTTTTGTAACTTTTATGTATTTTTTTATCGACTGTGTTTATTTTTAAACTTTTTAAAGGGGAGGCAGGGGTTTTAACAACTTCTAAAATATTTGACCATCATTTTTAAGACTCTTCTATGTATGAGGCCATATGCACGGGGCAGAGATAAGGAAGGAAAGCTTCCAATGTAATAAAGGACATAAGACAAGTAGACAGAAGTCATTTGAATGAAAAGAACTGATTCCCAACTGGAGAACTCAAGGAAACTTTTTTAGTTTTCTTCCTTGAGGGATGAAACTGATTCTGACAAAGAAAACAGGATGAAGAGGAAGAAAATTCTGAGGAAGAGGCATGACATACACAAAGGTGAAGTGCTGGTCTGATGAATAAAGCTTAGGGATAATTTTGGAAAAGCAGAATGAGAATGGGTTGTAGAAGGTTAGAATTGGAGGACTAAGGGGTATAGATCCTGTGGTAAGGAAATAGGGAGCAACCACTTCGAGCAGGTGCTGTGGTGGGGAGGCTGGTCTGACAGTGTAGAATACCTTGAGAAGATGGTATGGTGATGGGGAGAGCCTTGAAGGAGCTCCTCTAGTATTCCTGGTTTATAGATGTGAGGGCCTGAATGTCGTTAATGAAGGCTGGAACGTGGAGAGACTGACAAGGGGTGTGAAATATTGTAAAAGTGTTGTCAATGAGATTTAATGCAGGTTAGATATGAGAGGGGATCAAAGATGGCCCCAGTGGTGTGATCCAGAGTTTCTGGGAAAACTGGGTACCATTAATAAATGTAAGGAATACAGGAAGAAGATGTTAAAATTTAGATATGTTGAATATGAGTGGGTAGTATGAGATCATGACATTCAGTTGGATATAACTAACAAGGCAAGTGGAAATATGAGAGACTTAGTATTGTGGATACTGGACTCATTCTTGACAAGACAGTTGAGTTCCATGGGGTTGATGGTATTCTGAAGAAACTGTAGAGTTAAAAGCTTTCTGATGTAGAAGATGAAATGAAAACACAAGAGAAGAGAAAATAAGCTTAGAGCAGAAAAGAGGAGTGCTGTGTCACAGAGAATGATGCAGGGGAGAATTTTAAGAATGCAGGGGTGCCTGGGTGGCTCAGTCCGTTGAGTGTCTGACTCATGATTTTGGCTCAGGTCATGATCCTAGGGCCATGAGATTGAGCCCAAGTCAGGTTGAGCATGGAACCTACTTAAGATTCTCTCTCTCCCTCTGCCCCCCTTCCTCCTTTCGTATGTGCGTGTGTGCTCTCTTTCTGTCTTTCTAAATAAATAAATAAATAAATAAATAAATAAATAAATAAATAAATAAAGGGTGCATTAGTTGACCGTCTTAAATGTTCTTGTGAGATTAAGGAGGTTGGCCACCTTTCAGAAAGCACTTTGACCAAGAGCCAGGGGTTCCAGATCAAAGTATATGGAGCTAAGGAGTCTGTAAATGTTAAAAAGTTATAACTGCTACTTATAATGACGTTTTTCTTGAAATTTTAAAAAATTTCTTTGTTTGAAACATCTTGGTAGATTATTTTTGTTGCTTGGAACTGAAGTTTCTGAAAGACAAATCTTGAATTTTATAATTAAGTAATGTTACTTTTTTGCCCCTGGAAACTTTATGAAGCAGTGATAATTAAACTTTGGTTTTAATAATAAAGACAAGCTATGCTTGTGACATAATAGCTGCTTAATTAAATATTTACTTAAATTCCTCTTTTGCCCAGCCTTATCCCTACCTGAGTATAAAAGGGCTATTTACAGAGTAAGGTCTCATTAGATGCCTATTGATCAAATAATATCAAGTTTAAGTTGTAGTTTTAATTTGTGGAAGGAGTAAGTTATTCTGTTTTCCAGAAATTTCTTTAAGTGAAACTCCATATTTTTTATTAATTTTTTTTAATGTTTATTTATTTTGGGGAGAGAGAGAGAGACAGAGCATGAGCAGGGGAGGGGCAGAGAGAGAGAGGGAGACACAGAATCTGAAGCAGGCTCCAGGCTCTGAGCCATCAGCACAGAGCCCCCCTGTGGCTTGAACTCACGAGCTGTGAGATCATGACCTGAGCCAAAGTTGGGCACTTAACCAACTGAGCCACCCAGGTGCCTCAATTGGAGCTCCATTTTTATGAGATATCCTGCATTTGAAGACACTGGAAATTGGCATTCTTCAGAGCCATAGATATAGGACAGGTTAACCATAGATATAGAACAGGTTAACCATACAGAACTGGTTAACAAGATCTGTAACTTGACAGGGACCCTGTGTAAACACAGCAAGTTGCCCTTTTGCATATTTGCTTTTCCACTTTTTTTTTAAAGCTCTGGTCTTTCATTGCTGCCATCAGTGATGCTACATGAGATTTAAAAAAAAAAAAAAAAGTAACTCACCAACCCTTTACTGAGGGTCTATATTGTGCTGCTTTGGGGACTGTAGAGATGAATGATACCGTAGTTATCCTTGAAGTACATGCAGTGTAGTAGGGGAGACAGAAGTAAACAGAGAAATTACAATTCAGCCATTATAGTGTATGAACAAAGTCTGGAGCAGGGGGTGTGGGCATGTAGAGGGAGGTGTAAAATCTAGAGAAATTGAAAGGGAGTCCTTAATTTTGTGCGGTTGAGTTAAAGATTGTCAGATAACAGCAACCTAAGCACTTCACAAATGATAAAGGTTTCAAAAGATTGTTTCCTTTACTATTTCTGCATTTTTAAAGGAAAGAAGAAAGGACTCAATTAGTCACACAAATACAGTAACACTTAAAATTATTTAAGTCAAGGAGTTAGGAGTTAGGATGATTTTTCCATGGCAGCCAAAGTTAAATTTCTCCTCAACTTTCCTACAAGGGCCAAATAAATATTCAAATGATAGTATTTGGCATTTCTATTTATTTTATCCTTGGTGTTTGGGATTTCTATTTCTTTTCTTTCCCAGGGGGAGAAGAATATAGAATGTGGATATACATACACCATTCTTAAATATATGGATTGTGTACATGTCTTATCCACTCTTAGAAAATCTACCCATAAGTTTATGATACCTAGCACAGAATCTTGTTCAGTTCCTAACAGGAATTTAGTTTGTATGATTGATTGAGAGCTTGGCAAACAGGAAGGGGATGTAGATCCTCAGATTCTCAATAATTAACAGAAATATTCAGAAATATTCTAGGATACAAATGTGCTGCCTCACTCCATATATGATTTGTAAACCTATGAAGTAGACAAATAAGGAGGTGATTGTATTCATAGCCAAATGATTTTTCTCTTTATGAAAGGATTCACCTAGGGTTCCTTTAATTAGGTAGTTTACCCAGTGCATTTAAGTGTTAGTTTCCAGACCATTAACTCTTTGACAGAAGAATGGAGGGGCAGAGAAGCTTAAACCAGAGTATTGGGAACAAGCTTCTAGATTGTATTGTTCATAATGGAGCAAAAAGAAGGATGAATGGTTTCCTTCAGTGTTGACTTCTGGGAAAATATAATTTCCTTTTCATATCATATGTGAGTACTATCTCTATAAGATACAGTTGATAGGGAAGTGTAGGTTTCATCTGAGACATAATGCATTAAATGTAGACTTAGGTGTTCCAGAATGGTAATCTTTGAGGCAAGGCATGTCTCTGTAGCTGATGTAAATAATATTCCATAAACCTGTTTTGGGATATTAGATAAATTATACATGGCCTCTGAATGTGTGGCCAAATTGAATGCAGGTACATGGATGGATGAGCATCGTATGAGGCCAAATCCACCTTCACTGAAATAACTACTAAATACAAAATATCCAGATTAATTTATTCTGGGACAGCATAATTAGATCAATAACAGAATATTGGTATAACAAGCGGTAGAGTCATCGTAACAAATACATTTATATTGAGACTTGGGCTAGAAAGCAATTGTCAGCATGTAAGTGGCTATATGAGGGAGTAAAATAAAACTATTTAAAATAAATATGGATGATAAAGAACAGAATTATCCAATTTATATTTGTAACTATCTGAAAGTTATTAGCCCTTTCTTATAACGGGCTTTAAGAAATTTCAAGTCTCACTTGAGACTTGGATACATTTTAATTGGATGTAGAAGCTGGCATCTCTAGAATCAATCTTTAAAAAATGGTTTATGGCTCTTTCTCTGGGGATTAAAAAGCAATACAAACTATTAATAGATATTGAGCTAAAATGTCCTTAAAATTCAACACCACAGAAATTAAGTGACCTAAAAAGCGACATGAACTGTTTTTGAAATGTTTCAGAAGAAGTGGCCGAAGATATAATTAGTGTACTCGTATCCTTTCAAAAAAGAATTTCCCAGGGGCGCCTGGGTGTCTCAGTTGGTTAAGTGTCCAACTTCGGCTCAGGTCACGATCTCGCGGTTTGTGAGTTTGAGCCCCACATTGGGCTCTGTGCTGACAGCTCGGAGCCTAGAGCCTGCTTTGGATTTTGTGTCCCCTCTCTCTCTGCTTCTTCCCCACTTTCTCTCTCTCTCTCTCTCTCTCTCTCTCTCTCAAAAATAAACATGAAAAAAAATTTCCCTGATTTTATTATAGTGCTTGCCTGAAAAGTAGTTGCCAATGTAATTTTATTTTTATATATAAGATCATGTTAAGATCACAATAAAATGACTTGTGTTTACAATATATTAATAATCAAGCATTATGCACTCTTCTTTCACTTGTCCATTTACTTGTTCAGACATTTACTGATCACGCTCTGTATACTGCTCTAGAGGAGACCCTCTGTAGTGGAGGCAAAACTTGTAGTAGATGTTCCACTTTCCCATCCAGTGTTCTTCCTCACTGCTACTTGCTACATCTGAAATTCAGTTCAAAATTATAATTTATGTAATCTTTTCTTGTCTATTTTGTTTAGATATTATAATAAGCCTTTTTACTAAGCCTGGTTTGGAGTTAGTGAGTTTTCAGTTTATTTTCTAACATGTATTTTTTCTTTCCTGTTGACATTTTAGTGTATGGGTTTTCCCTAATCAGCTTTTTTTTTTTAAATTTTTTTTTAACATTTTATATATTTTTGAGACAGAGAGAGAGAGAGAGCATGAACAGGGGAGGGTCAGAGAAAGAGGGAGACACAGAATCCGAAACAGGCTCCAGGCTCTGAGCTATCAGCACAGAGCCCGACGCAGGGCTCGAACCCATGGACCACGAGATCATGACCTGAGCCGAAGTCGGACGCTCAACTGACTGAGCCACCCAGGCGCCCCCCTAATCAGCTTTTTTTAAAAGTGTAAATCTGTGTGAGTTGAAAGTTTTGCCCATTAGTATATCAAGTTACACTTAAACTGCTACATCACCTCTCTTCTTGGTGTTAGCCACCACTTTCAAGATTTCTTACACTCTTTAATCCATTATGCACTGATTTTTTTCTAATGGAAAAAGAAAGAGCTCTCAATCGACTTTATACCCTGAGAGAAGATAATAAGACTCAGAAATTAATTAATTTATAAATATACTAGTATTTAGATAGTAGGTGAAAGCATCTATTGTATGAAATAATATATATTACAGCTAGTCACCAGTAGTATACATTGGCATAAGGAAGAAAATTCCAAATCCAGCTCAATAAATTGCTTCTTGAGAGTGTACTGAGTATCAAGCTGGGTACTTTATAAGATAAACAGAAAGCCTCAGATCTTGCTTTTCATATCATTGTAACCTGGTTGGGAAGAGAGTCATAGTACATTACATGGCAAACATTACAAGGAGGTGGGGAATAACTGCAATAAAATTCCTTGACTGCACAGAAGGCATCATTGCTTAAAGAGAGTGTTGCATTGCAAGTCATTTAAGGGGTTGAGATCTCTGAGGAGGAAATGGACATTTTGAGATAGTTCCACATGATGAAGAAAAGCACAGAAATAGTATAAAAATGTAAGATATAGAAGTGGCTAGAAATAGGTTATTATTGTTTTTTATTTTTAAATTTTTTGTTTTTAATGTTTATTTTTGAGAGAGAAAGAGAGAGACAGAGACAGAGAGAGAGAGTGGGAGACACAGAATCTGAAGCAGGCTCTAGGCTCCGAGCTGTCAGCACAGAGCCTGATGTGGGGCTTGAACTCACAAACTGTGAGATCATGACCTGAGCCGAAGTGAGAGACTTAACTGGCTGAGCCACCGAGGGGCCCCAGAAATAGATTACTTTTAAAAGAGTTTTATTTTTATTTTTATTGCTTGTAGTTTTATGGTTTTACTAACACAAATAAGACGTGCACATAGGCTGTCTATTCATTTTCTTCATTGTACAGCCTGACGTTGGGATTGGTGACTCTGATGGCCACGTGGGCTGCCCTTTCCACAATACGTTGAGGTTCTTGGAGGAGACATCATGAGCAATCTCTGTACAGTGAGATTTGTTGCACGTTCGCAGCACTTCAGACTCCCTGACGTTGTGGATTAGGGACTTCCGGGAGCCACTGGGCAGTACGTGCTTTGTTTTCATGTTGCTCCTGTAACCAACGTTGGGCATCAAGAGCTGGTGCTTGAATCGTGTGCACACCCTATTGTCAGTGCCTCTGGGTTTCTGCCAGTTGCACTTAATCGTGACTTGTCCACCTGGTGCCCAATGAACTTCTTAGTCCTCTTTTTAATGATCTTGGGCTTCACCAGAGGTCTGAGGGTGGCTGTGATGCCAAGTGGGGGATGGCTGCCACCTCCACAGGCAGCGCCAAGGAGGAGGGGGCAAGTTTTTTTGCTTCTAGACATTTTCACAAATGATTATTTGCATTTTTTTTCTTTGTTTTGAACCTGAAGTCTGTAGGTATAGATAAGGGTTGAAGGCAGGAGTAGATTCTGTGTGTGTAATCAGTCCTTGACAGTTGCCTGGAGCTTAGTGGTTTTGGGACTGGAGTGTAAAGGTAAGTTGGGGATTCATGTCAGGGATGACTAACATGTAAGAAATAATCCTGTCTTTCAAATTTCCACTGAGAAGAGACATAAGACGACCATGCTAGCAATGCACAGTGTTTGCTGCAGCCATCTTTTGTTTTAGATAGAAATACCTGGGGTAGGTGTTTGTATAATTTGAATATTCTCTAAATTAGGCCAGTCCTTGCCATGTATGTCTCCTTAATCTCTGTTCATTTTGGAAGAGCTGAAACTCTGAGAATTTATATATAGAGCCTTTTTCTGAAGAAACTGGAAATGTTTTGTTCCTTGTAATGATACTTAGTTTTGTTTTGGATAGGAAGAACAAATGCCACTCAGCCTAATGAGAGAGAAGACTAAGTATAATCAGTTGTTCTTACGTATTACTTCCTTTAAAAGCATAGTAAAACTGGGTGTTTTCCCCTCTGCTGTGGTCAAAGGAAGTTTAGGCTGCTTGCTGTCAAATATTAGATTATGATTTTTCTGGGGCGCCTGGGTGGCTTAGTCGGTTAAGCGTCTGACTTCGGCTCAGGTCACGATCTCACGGTTTGTGAGTTCGAGCCCTGCATCAGGCTCTGTGCTGACAGCTCAGAGCCAGGAGCCTGCTTCTGATTCTGTGTCTCCCTCTCTCTCTGCCCCTCCCTCGCTCATGCTCTGTCTCTCTCTCAAAAATAAATAAACATTAAAAAAAAATTAAAGAAAAAAGAAGACTATGATTTTCTTTAAAGCATAGTGGATGAGATTTCAATTTGTCTTTCATATCAAAGGCAAGGGTGTCATGTTTATAAAGTTCCATATTTAAAGCTGTTTTAATTTTGAACAACATAGAAATTAATTATAACTTACACTAATAAAATAACTATTTAGAAAATAACACAAATACTATATACACAAAATATTGAATCTCAAATTGAGTCTATAAGATCCTCTTTCAAGCATGGAAAGTTTTATATTTTTCAACAAGGTTTTTATGAAACAGAAATCAACTATTTTTTATTTATTTTATGCAGTAAATATTTATTGAGCACCATGTGCTAGGTTTTTCTAGACATGGGGGGTGCAGAAAAACCTACTCTTGTAGAGATTACACTGTAATAAATTAACGAGGCTTTGCATTCTCTTATATTTCACAAGAATGGTATTAATTTGGTTGGTTATCATTTTATGTTACTTAAACTAATATTCTGCACAAATTATAATCAGTGTTTTGCCAAAAAAATACAAAAAATCAGTGTAAATGTGTATGTTATGTGGAATATTTTAAGAGAAATTGTTTAGGGGCACCTGGGTGGCTCAGTCGGTTAAGCATCCAACTTCAGCTTCACGTCATGATCTCATGGTTCGTGAGTTCGAGCCCCACACTGGGCTCTGTGCTGACAGCTCGAGCCTGGAGCCTGCTTCAGATTCTGTATCTGCCTCTCTCTCTCTCTCAAAAATAAACATTAAAAAAATTAAAGGAAATTGTTTAAATTATTATTTTTAAACAAAGGACAGATATGAAATGTCATATATTTGCAAATGTTTTTAGAAGCCCAAAATATAATTCTTCAAATTATAGTGGTAAGAGCTTATATACATCTTTCTGAATGGAACCATTTGTAATATGAAAAATATTATTTAATATTAGATTCTTGCTATAGGTAAAATTAGTGCACTTTTGAGGCTTATTTGAAGTTTTCTGTACCATGCTCTGCTTTCTAAGATATTTTAACATATTTGCAATTCTAGAAGAACGTTAGTGCCTTATTTTTTCTTCTTCAGTAGCTTCTACCTCTTACTGACTGAAAGTAAGATCAGTTAGTTATCTTAGACTAGCTGCCCTTGAGTTTTATTTCAACCACATCTCTCTATAATTGTGATTGTATGGAGAAAATTGATCCATGAATCCTTATGTTCCTTGGGAATTAAAAACAAATCCCATAGGAGGTAAGGAATTACTTTAAAGTAATGGAGCAACTGGAAATCTGCATGTAGTACAACTTGTCCATTTAATGGAAACAGACTTAACTAACTCTTTTGAATGAAAGGCGTATTTGAAATGACATGAAATCGATTTGAAATGTGGATAGAACTAAAATCAAGTGGTGTTTTATTAACTTGATCTATTGGTTGTTTTCTGTATCATATGGGACAGCTGTGTCAAAGGCAGTTAAGATAGAATTTTGGAGGCAGCCTTTTACATGTGATAAAAGGTTGTCCCTAGGCTTATTGACATCATTGGTCACATTAAATTATAAACCCTTGACTGGCTTGGTCTGTCTCCCTCTCCTTTCTCTCTTTCTTTCTTTCATTCTTCTTTTATAAATATTTTATAAATATTTCTTTTATAAATATTTTATATTTTATAAGCCACTAGAAAAATATCGAAATTAGGTTTTTCCTTTTATAAATATTTTATTTTATAAATTTTGTAATTTTTATATTATATATTTTATATATTATATATTATAATTTTCATAATATTATTTATAAATTTTATAAATATTTTATAAGCCACTAGAAATATTTTATTTTATAAATTTTATAGATTTTATAAATTTTTTATATAATATATTTTATATATTATATATATTTTATATATTGTAATTTTTTATAATATTATTTATAAATTTTATAAATATTTTATAAGCCACTAGAAAAATACCGAAATTAGGTTTTTTTCATATAAGAAATTTGACTGATATAAAGCGTGATTTTTTTTATGATTAAAGACTGGTTTAAGAAACAGTGAAATCACTTCTAACCTCTGTCCCTAGAATATCAGTTTTCATTTTTGATTATTCGATTTAAGTAGTATATATAATTTGCTTGATTGCAATCATACCGTAGACCTAGTTGTTATCATTCTGTGGAAACTCGGTTTTTAACAAACCTATCAGACCAGTACATTCATATATTCCCTATTCACTTTAATAATGATTACAACCATCTCTTCCTTTCAATGTGTGGGAACTCAGCTACTTAGTACTTAAGACAATATGTATGTTTAAAAATTTCTTAGTATCTATCTAGTTTCTGCTTGAATGTTTATGTTTATCGAGAACTCACTACTGTGTAACAGCAGCCTGATATATTCCTGGGCATCTTTAGTAGTTGCTCTGTTACATTGAGTCAAAATGCTCTTTTCCTTATACTTTCCCTTATTAAGCCTTGTGAAACAACACAGAAGTCAGCTAGTCTCTTTGCCCAGTGACAGCCTTTCAAATGTTTTAAGCCAATGGTTCTATCTACTCTTTAGCTTTTTTTCTTTTAGTTTGAACATCCCATTTCCTTTGTTCAGAAGTTTATGTGGCTTTATTTCTAAGTCCCTAACTATTCTGGTCACCTTTCTCCTGACATATTCCATTTAATCAGTGTCACATTTAATATCTAGCCCTATACTGAACACTACCATGAAACCACTACCTCCCTTGACCTGTCAACTGTATTTCTGCAGTTTCATAAGCTTTTCTGGCAGCCAGTTTACACTACTGGGCTTGGTCAATTTTTTCCCCCATCCTTCCTCCTCTTTTAAGCTGTATTTCCTTCTGTTGTCTTTTCTATATGCAGTCATTGTTTTACCATAATTTTCAGACTTCAAGTTTTAAGTCTGCTTTATTGATTTTGTTGGTATATATTCATTCATTTATGTGTGATTTTAACAAATATTTATTGAGCTCCTATATGCCGGGTATTCTAGCGGGTGCCGATAGATCATAATGGTCAAGATGTAGTACCAAAATGTATTTCCTCCGGTGTCTTGTGACCCTGATTATGCCATTAGAGGGGAATGATAATAAAGAAGATGATGATGATGGTTATAGCCAACGATTATCAGGTGTTGCTATATCTAGCTCTAACGACAGTCTTTAAGGTGTAGGTGCTATTATTATTCCCATTGTACAGATGAAGAAACTACAGCTCATAGAGATAAAGTAACTTGTTGATGGCCAGCTGGTGGTTGGCAGAGCTCGCATCACAGTCCAGATGATGGCGTGCAAAGTCTGTTGTTTTAACCATTCTGCGAAGATAGGAACAAGGTAGAAGTTTAAGTAAGGGAAAGACTTTGCTTTTCAGCATGAATGGCAAAGACTTCTTTGAAGAAATGGGATTTTGAGGGAGATGTTTCTAGCAGAGAAACTATCACTAGATGGGGGTGGGCACGAGGGTGGAAGAGTACAAAGCATTAAAGAGGAATCCCATTTGTTCAGTTTAGCTATACCGTGAGATACATATAGGCATGCTGAAATGTAAGAGGAAAAGGAACTAGAGACAGATTGTTGAGTACCCTATGTATCATGCCTACATAAGTGTGTTGTGTTGGTAAGAAGAAATCATGAATAGTTTTTGAGCGAGGGTGTTCCGTAGTCTTATCATGCCTTAAAAATACGACCTTGTAACATTCAGGAAGGATTACAAAGGATGCATATAGATGATCAGACTGGGAACAAATTCAGGGCTTGAATAAGTAATCAAACTAAGAGGTAATGAGAGCCAGACTTACCAGTTATCAGTGGAGGGAACATAAAGAACAGGTATGAAAAAGACAGGACATTGCTTCAATTGTTTTGTTTGAAACCAAATGACTATTGGAAGAAGCAAGAAGTAATAAATGAAAATGAAGATGCTGCTAATGGAAACAGTCAGATCTGGTTGAGGATTTTTTTTTTTTAGGAAGATGAGGAGTAGTTGACCTTTAAAAAATGTTGAGTTTGAAGTATTGCTGTGAAATCCAGATGGAATTATCTCACAGGCAATTTGAGAATCAGTGATATGGAAGAAAAGGTAAGAGTGGTAGATGGGAACCACTGTTAGATGTAAAGGGGTAGGTGTAAAACATGGTGCATGAGGGCGAGAGGACACATTGCAAGTGCTACTTCTAGGCTTGGAGATGACTGAAGGGATTTTCTGAAAGTAGTCTGTGACAGATATCAGCTTGGCTGTTTTCGTAAAGACTTTGTGTATAATTTCAACTTAAGCTCTTTTGTTCATGCATTTCCTGATTTTTTTTATGCTACATTCCATGAGTGGGTCAACCTCAAACACTTCATTACTAAGACCAGATGCTAATTCCACTATCTTGGCCAAAGTTTCAGATTTTCCTTTAAATTTAACAGCCAAATCCTTGCCTTATTTTCATTTCTTTCATCACTTGGCTTGAATTCTTCATGGTTCTCTCTTTGAACTCTTTCCTTTTGTAGTCGGCAAATTCTGTCTCTTCTGATTGCATGTTCTTAAGTGTTTCTTACCCGGTTGGCATCTTGTGGCCCACCATCCTATGCATGCTTCATCACCAGGTAGGCTGCATCTTCTGATTTCATTGAGGTTTCTGTAAAGTATTGCAGTTTACCTGTGTTGCAAAATGTAGCTTGATTTATATTATTTGATAATCATTTCTTTGGGATTTCCTGTGTGGTCTTTAGAGTATTAAGAAACCAATGGCCTTCCATGCCTCTGGCAACCAATCAGCTTTGTACTGTTTAGTGGTAAGATTATTACATTTGAAAATATTTAAAATCATCCTTTAAAAAATTTTTTTTAATGTTTTTATTTTTTTTGAGACAGAGAGAGAGCATGAGCAGAGGAGGGGCCGAGAGAGAGGGAGACACAGAATCCGAAGCGGGCTCCAGGCTCTGAGCTGTCAGCACAGAGCCTGACGCGGGGTTGGAACCCATGGACTGTGAGATCATGACCTGAGCTGAAGTCGGACGCTTGACCTACTGAGCCACCCAAGTGCTCCAAAATCATCCTTTTTTTTTTTTTTTTTTGGAATACTATCCTTTTAATTTTACAGATTTTAAAGAAACAAGAATTCTCTTGGGGCACATCTGACCTCATATTTAACTTTTGAAGGGAAAGTGTGGCTCCTCTGACAGGGTCAGGAATTGAATTCTCTATTATCCTTGAATTTTAAAGGGATCATAACAGTCAATCCATTATGGGAAATCTCTCCTTAAGTTTTATTGATGTTGGCAACTGTTCTGCTGAAGATAAATATATTTTTGCTTACTCTGTCCTAGGAAGAAGCAGAAGTGAAAGGTTGTAGGCTAAAGATATTGAATTAACTGCACAGTGAAGGTGTGACCCAGTAAATTTAAGGAGCCCAATATGCTTCAGTCTGACATGTTGAATTCATCTGAAAGATAATGCTGCCCATTCCCAGGAGAGAGTAATGGGCTTCATTAATTCCCATTATATAGGATGATTCTTTACAGGTGCATGGGCTGAGGTTTAGTGAGTGTGGTTTATTGGAAAAAGTCTATTTCTCCCTCTACTTCTGGAGGATTCTAATAGACCTATGTTAGCTTCACACCTCTCCCCTTTATAAGCAGACTCCTCGTCTTTGCATTTCCACAACTGAATGTACAAAATTTATATAAAAGGAAGTTTGCTCACTTAAAATTTTTTGTTGAGTTAAATGTGTTAGCTATTCTTTTTCTAATTCTTCACTTTAGAAGTGAGCACTGAAATTTCCATTTAGAGAACATTTTACTTGCTATAAAATGTATGAACCTCAGGACATTAGGAAAACCTAAATCATTTCAAAATGACCAAACAGCAGTAGCTAATTTCCTTTTAGTGAAGTTAAGCTTCACTTGTAAAGACTTCATTTAAAGTTGAAAGGCACTTATGCAGTGCCTTGTTCTCTATTACCATCACCCTAGAATCAGGGGCTACTTTAATAATTAATTCTTGAGGGCCGCAGAGTTTTTAAGGGATTGCCAAAAAATTTCCAAAAAACTCATGAATAGATGGTACCTTGGTTACGATTTTAAAAGGTTGTGGTCTCTGAAACCTAGTGTGAGTATGTGATAAGATAGAAAGCAGGGCCAATAAAATAGACTTCCATTATCTTCCGGTGCATGTATCGAGAATAGCTCTATTACCTCAAAGGACCACCAAAAATCTGTTTTTTTTACTTCAAATAACATTAGGCTGAGTTAAGGTTTGTTAAAAAGGGATTAAAGAAGACAATTGAGGTGATACATCCAAACTTTCATCCTTCATGAACTGGGATAGTTAGAACTACAAAATAAAGCCGATGGCAGGTAGCTTTCATAAGATTAACAATAAAGAACAAAGGAGGAGAAAAATAGGAAATCTATGATTGGCTGGGGCCACCTAGTCAACCTTGTTTGGGGTCAGAAGGTCCAAATTGGTTTAGCTTTGGGAATTGGCTACCTTGAGAGATGGAGCTTCTACTCATGCTGGGACATTTACAGGAACACATGGGTTGTCTAAATTTAAGCTTGCTAATGTGGTATCCTAGGTAGGAACAGCTCACTCTTGGGCCCAGAAATTTATTTCAAGAGATGAGCAGACTTTTTGACTATAGTTGTTTCTCACAATAAAAAGGGCAGGTTTGTAAGTTAGTAAACTTCCAGTGACTAGAAATGTTTAGTAGAGATTGGAAAAATTAGAGAAGATTCTAACTGGAATCTTTTCTGAGAAGAAAGATTGGATAAGGTTTGCTTAGGCAAATAAAATTTTTCTTCTGTTTATTCCAGTCCACACTCTAGAAATAGTTCAGGTTGAATTGTTGAAGCAGAGGTGGCACGGTGTATATGAACATGGGAATAAAAGTCAGAAGAGCCAAGAATTTTCCTTCTATAAAACTCTATTTTGTACATTTACCTGGTAGCTAAGACATTTTCTACTTTTCCTAAAACCACTTTTGTGTTTATTTTACTGTTATATAATATTCTTTTAGGAATTGAGCCTATGGTTCAGTAGTTCTGTATAATGCTATTTGGCCCGTATCATGTAATAATTCTTGGATAGGAGTCTTTGTAAGTGGAATGAAAAAAGGCCATTTGTGCTGTAAAAATCTATTGCCTTTGACAAAGGAAAAAAGAATCACTTTCTGTGTGTCAGTGTTTACTACCACCGGTGGCTTGTTTGCATCAAATTCTTCACTGTTGTTCATCAGATCATTTGCGTCCTTAGTCATTATACTTTGTTTCACTCCTCAATGAGAGTAAGCACAGGAGGCCATAAAAGAGGAAATTGACACATCAGTTACTCCATAGTATGGACTTCCCTACTTCCGTAAGAACCCAAGTTGATTAGCTGACCCTGAAAACTGTTATCTTCTAAAACTCTGGATCAGTTGCCTTTTGTTGTCTGCCATAGACAAGATAGAAATTAGAGTCTAAAATTTTCCATTATCCCAAAGGTCAGCCGGCACATTCGAGAACCACTGATGTGTGCCACCAAGTTTGAGCCTGCCGGTGAGAACCTGCAGAGAGGCAAAAGGCAACTGATCCGGAGTTTTAAAAGATAACAGTTATCAGGGTCATCCAATCAATTCAGTTCATTTGGGAGTAGGGAAGGCCACATTATGGAGTAATTCAAGTTCCAGCTTCTTCTTTTATTCACTTGTAAGCTCAAGCTTGGCGGCACATGCTAGTTATTCTTCAGTGTGTAGGTTGACCTTTGTGATAATGGAACATTTCAGGCTCTTATTTCTATCTTCTGTGTCTTTGGTAGCATTTTATGTATTGTGTCCAGCAACATGCTTTACTTACATTTACAACTTAGAGGAAGAAGGGAGCTGGAGTGATGATATTAAGGAGGGAGTCAAATCGCCTATTTTTCCCTGTGTCTTATCATTCAATGTTTGTATCTCCCCTTTTCTTCATGGAAATAGTTTAGCATTTCTTAGACATGGAGCTTAATTTCTGGACTTTTCGGACCTATGTTTTGTTTTTTACTTTATGCTAGTATTGCCATAGAACTGCTGACTTGCCATGTTTTAGTTTTATATTTTAAGTTAATCAATGAAAAAAATACAATTTCAAATACTTCCAGATGATGTATATTATAAAAAAGTAATTTCTTTTGTCCTTGTTCCTGTTGTGGTCTTTTCCCTCAATATAAGTTTTCCATAGTAAGTCTTTGCAGAATAAAAATTGTTTCTTACTTATGGGAGGTCTAAAAAAAATGATGGATGGCTTAACTTTAATGCTTCCATCTTTTCAAACAAACATAACAAAATTTTGCCTAACTCTTCCCATGTGCATGGCCACGTGCTATAGACCATGATCCAATAGAAAAGTTAATTGTGAGGTTCTCTAGGTCATTGGTAACAGTGAGCATGGTTGTAGGTGAAGTATTTGTGTTTATTTCTTGTGTAAATATATGCAGAGAATGACATCCCTTGCTTTGATTGTCAGCATTTTTAGGGCTCTGTGAATCTCTGTAATACTTAGTACAGCCGTGCCTGCTAAGAGTCGTTTAACAAATACTCTGTGATGTTAGTGTTCTAGCATGTTCAGCCATCATTTAATTACTCTCTCATATTCAGCCTGTTAGAATTTTAGGATGGAATGGGGCTTTTCCTGAAAAGAGATCTGTTTGAACCTCATGAACTACAAGCTAATTAATATGAAAAAAAAAACCAAACTGCATTATTAGTGATTAAATATGCATCTATAAACTTCATCTTCAATCTAAAATAGTTGCAGTGGGTAAACTTTCTTATCACTATCATGTATTTTTATTATTTTTAATCGTGCTGTGTAAAGATAAATTCACAGTAGGCATAAAGTTAAGATCTAACCTTTTCTAAATAATTCCTAAGAATTAGTATAATGGGCACTCTACAGCGTTTCACTTAGTTTTTAGGATTATTTATATTTCATCCTAGATGTGAGAAAAATGCTTAAATTACAGCATTTACAGTATTGCTTAGAAATGACCATCCAGCTACTGGTGCAATGTTTTCTTTTCAAGGAAGACTGCTGCTTTAGTAGGGCGCCTAGCTAGCTCAGTCAGTGGAGTGTGCGACTCTTGATCTCGGGGTCATGAGTTCAAGGCCCATGTTGTTAAAAAATAAAATCTTAAAAAGTTTCAAAAAAAAAAAAAAGACTAGTTATTAGGACACATTTTTTTCCATTCCTAAATTAACTCTAATGATTGGAAATTTTTTATTTTAATTAAAAGTTAATTTTCTTATCACTTTCAACATTAATGGCTCTTTTGTCAGGCTTGACATCTCTTATTTTCTAACCATTTAGATACCATGGTTCCTAGATCCTTCATTCTTCTGGTATTCTTGTGGATATTCTCCAGTTTATCATGGTTCCTTTGGAAGTGGGGTATTCTGAACTAGACACTGCTGATGACCTCATATTGCTTTCTAAGGAAACTGTATATGTTTATTAACTTACCTTATGTTTGTATTAATTATTCTTGCATGCAACTTACAATATTGATTCTTAATGGCCTTATGAATAATTAAAACACTCGTTTTGTCTGCTATTAAGCCACAGTTCTCTCATCCTTTACTGGTACAATTGATTTATAGACTTGGAGTCTAGGTTTTTATATTCAAGTATGCTAAATGTAATTCTTCTTGTTTCTCTTTTTTTTTTTGGTCTCTTGGAAATGTTTTGAATATTGACACAGTAAATGGAAGAGTGACTGTCTCCTTAAATTTTGTGCCTCACTCTAGTTCTGGCCCTGCTCTCTTCCTTCCTTACCATTTTTATTTTCTTGGAACTAAAGGATTCATAGCCTCAACTTGAAAATATTGTTTTAATTAAATAAATTCATAGTAATAGTGATGATAACAGCTCTCTTTTATTTTAATTTAAAAAAAAAATTTTAACGTTTATTTATTTTTGAGACAGAGAGAGACACAGCATGAACGGGGGAGGGGCAGAGAGAGAGGGAGACACAGAATCGGAATTAGGCTCCAGGCTCTGAGCCATCAGCCCAGAGCCCGACGCGGGGCTTGAACCCGCGGGGCTTGAACCCGCGGGGCTTGAACCCGCGGGGCTTGAACCCCCGGACCGCGAGATCGCCACCTGAGGTGAAGTAGGACGCTTAAACAACTGAGCCACCCAGGAGCCCCAACAGCTCTCTTTTAAAAGAGGGAGAAGTAAGCCTCATTTTACAAGTGAGGGGAATTAAGCTTAGAAGGGTTAAGTAACTTCATTTGCATGTTGATTTATTCAATAATATATTCATTCAACAAGTCACTTATTGGATACCTGCTATGTGATAGGAACCTGGGAGTTTGTTAAAAAATAGACGTAGCTTCTGCCTTATACCTCTTACAAACTGCTTTATAATTTTCATCAAAAGTACTTTTAATACAATGGGTTATTATTCAGAACTAAAAGGAAATGAGCTGTTGGAGAGCCTCTCTGACACAGTTGGTAGAACATGCAACTCTTGATCTTGTGAGTTCAAGCCCTATGTTGGGGGTAGAGTTTAGACAAAAAAAAAAAAAAAAAACAAAAAAAAAAAAACAAAAAAACACAAAACCCGAAATGAGCTGTCAAGCCATGAAAGGACATGAGGGAATCTCCAATGCATATTACTCACTGAAAGAAACCAATCTGGAAAGGCTCCACACTGTATGATTCCAACAATATGACATTCTGGAAAAGGCAAAACCATAGAGACAATAAAAAGCCTAGTGGTTGCCAGGGGTTAGGGAAGAGGATGGGGTGAGTAGGCAGGGCACAAGGAATTTTTAGGGCACTGAAACTATTCTATATAGCATAATGGTAGATACATGTCATTTTACATTTGTCAACAACATAGAATGTACACCACTAAGAGTGAATTCTAATGTAAAGCATGGATGTGGGTGATAATGATGTGTCAGTGTAGGTTTATTGATCTTAACAAATGTATCTCTGGTGTGGATATCGATGGTGGGGGAGTTTGTAGGGGGGCAGTGGGAACTGCTCAGTTTTGCTATGAACCTGAAACTGCTTTAAAAACAAGTTCTATTTTAAAAAGTATGCTTATATAGCCTATTTTTTCTCCCCCTTTTTGGGGGGATGGGGGAGGGTTTATAATATCATGGGAGGTTTCAGAAGTACCAAACTAAAACTCACATGTGTTCCTTGGTTATACCCTGGGTATATAGGCTATCCCCTGGGTTAGAAGCCATTAATGTTGTTAGCTTATGATACCAAGTAAAATGTTTCTGGGTGATTTTGTGGTAAATTGATTTCCAGTTGAGCATCTCTTCCAAATTCCCAGTAGCAAATGGAGAATTTGACAATATTATCAAACATGGGTGTATTTTTCTGAAACAGTTTTAGAGTTTTATAAAAATGCTTGTGACTATCCTGTGGTAGAGTTATTTTGTCCTTAGTACAGCTGAGTACATTGCAGTAGGTGGTGTTTTCCATTTTCTATGTGGTGGTCTGGCCATGACCAAATAAATTATCCTCATAATCCTTACATAGCCTGGGACAGATCCACAGTCTGAATCCAGGTGTGGGAGAAAATGCTAAAAAAAAGACGAGAAGGAGGGTGGAGGGGGCATCTTAAAATCCTTCTTTGAAATGATGCTAGAAGGAAACTAGAGTGTTCTGAAGAGTTTTAACTTTAGTGTTCTTTTATGGAACTGAAATTAACCTGTGGTAATACCTCTTCTATCATTGTTTCTGGAAAATGACATGTTCTATAAATTAATTCTTATATTAGCATTTTATATTCTGAAACATTTCCCTTAAAAGTTGGTGGCAAATCTTTCTAAAATGTATTTCATATTTGCTTTCCTGAACATTCATCTTTTTACATGACTCAGTACTATCATTATGATCATTAAAATTTTTTTTTTCCTGTAACATGTAGACATATTCAGGAACTCATCATACATATAGGAAATGTTTTTCCCACACAAAATGGCCACATGCTTACGGTTTTATTTTTGTATTTTAAGAAAATATCTTTAATATTTTTTCCTTCATAATTATGCTGCCAGGTGTTACTTTTGCTTTTCCTGAGTACTGTAACAGCCTTTCCACATTTCCTGATTTGTTAAATCCAATTTGCTATGGAATAAAAAATAAGCGTATTTAGCTTGTTAGTATTTCTAAGTGTGAGTGGACAATTATTAGCGTAGATATTTTCCTTGGCTTAGAGAAAGATGGGTAAAAATCTACAGTTGGGGAACATACAATTGTTTTAGGATTTGGACCTTTTGGTAGTTTCATATTGACTCTCATTCTTTATTTCTACAGGGAAACCCCAAGTATTCCTGTTTCTGGAAGGAGCTAAGTAGATTTTCTTTTTTTAAATTTTTTTGCTTTTTTTTTTAAAGTTGACTTATTGAGAGAGAGAGGGAGCACATGTATGTGTGCGAGAGAGAGAGAGAGAGAGAGAGAGAGAGAAAGTGTGTGCATGCACACGCATGGGGGAGGGGCAGAGAGAGAGGAAGGGAGAGAATCCCTAGTAGGCTCTGTATGGTCAGCACAGAGCTAGATGCAGGGCTAGATCTTACAAACCCTGAGATCATATCCCAGCGGAAATCAAGAGTCAGACGCTTAACCAACTGAGCCACCCAGGCGCCCCTCTTTTTTTGCTCTTACGTTCTCTAGTTCTATCTATAGTGCTGAAAGACAAGGTAGATATTTCTTATCTTGATCTGTGTTCTAGTCCTGAATCTCTTCTTATACTTTCCTTTAATCCTTTCCAGTATTTCTCTCTTCCCCCTACCTCCCCTTACAAAAATAGAAGAAGAGTAATGTGTAAATATTAAATCCTGGTGCTAGTTGTTATTCAGTCTCTTAGACAACAGGTATTGTATCTAAATCTTATAATTTATATTGAAGGGACTGGATCTTTAAGGAGCGACTACGTAATTTATGCAACAGGCAGAGTCTATTAGCAGAACCCAGAGCCCTCCTTGCCTGATAAGGTTTGGTGACCAGAATGGGTCACCATGTGACTTTGATATATTAATAAAAGTGAACACTATTAATTATAATGATTTGGGTCAGGATAGTTCTAGAATTCACTTATCAAAGTGTGTAGCACAGAGCAGGCATTCAATACAGATGTGTTTAATGAAGAGAAATAAAATGCTAGTTAGATGTTTGGATAAAAATTAATATATATAACATGTATCAGTGTGTGCAGAGAGGAGTGATGCCAATATTTTATGTAAGGAAAAGAGAGAGAATAGATTAAAATAGTAGGAATTTTATGTCTGTAAAAGTTTAGTAAAATTAAATGGCCTGGAAAGTTGTTGTTCACTAGGATGTTAGAAATGGAAGCCTCGAAAGAGCGTGCAACTCTGGATCTCGGTGTCATAAGTGTGAGCCCCATGTTGGGTGTAGATATTACTTAAATAAATAAAACTTTAAAGAAAGAAATGAGTGCCATGATTCTGTGATTTATGATTATTGAAATTTGCATTCGAATGTTAAGCTTTCTAGTTAAATAAGGGGGAAGGTCATTATGGATGAGATTTTCAGGAAATAATCTATTAAAAATAGACATAAGTAGTTTAGAAACCACTGTATATGTTTATTATGATTTAGCTTCTCCTTTGACAGAAGAGGTAGGGAACTAAGAGGACTTTCTTAAATTGATTGAGAGTCGACAATCTCAAGTGAGTTTATTTGAAAGTTTTTTGAGCTCTCGATAGTACTGGAAACAGAAGGTATTTATAATGGGTCAAAAAGAGTTGGAGATGTGAGGAGGGATGTCCTTATTTCTTATTTTCCTGCTGACCCTGATGGGAAGGGCACACAGGGCTCCCAGATTCAGTCAGCCAGAAGAGTAGAGAGCCAGTCAGGGTTGAACCCAGAGACACGAGGTGAACGGTGCTGATGTTTTTAAAGTAACTTCAATTTCTCAATTGAAAAAATGTTTCCAGTTCTTCACCAGTAGTTTCTGTTGTCACTTCTGCTTTCTTCTCTGCTTTTCATGCATTTTATGAAAAATTTCCTTCCTTAATCACTTCTCTTCCAGTTATGTTACATACACATAATTACTCAAATGATTAAATGGGATACTGTATAGAAGATTTAACTTTAAGGAAAGGAAATTTTCCTATGAGGAGAAACTTTGCTTGTGCTGTTTATATAAGGTATTATATATGTATTTTAAAGTTTATTTATTTATTTTGAGAAAGAGAGAGAGCATGAGCCTGTGCATGTATGAGTGGGGAAGGGGCAAGGAGAGAGAGAGAATCCCCAGCAGGTTCCATGCTGTCAGTACAGAGCTGGGCGAAGAGCTCTGTCTCAGCAACCTTGAGATCATGACCTGACCCGAAATCAAGAGTTGGATGCTTAACTGACTGAGCCACCCAGATGCCCCAGCTTCTATATTTTTGTGACTTTTCCTTAATATGTCTTTACAATTTGTTCCTTCTGTAATAGGAAAACACAAAACAAAACAAAAAACTCCAGGTTGGTGGAGAGTGCCTAAGTTTCTTCATATCAATAAGTGAGAAAGTCCACATAAATAATTAATAACTAATTGAAACTTTTACCACAGCTTGAACAGCACTTACTTCAGAGTGCTGGCTTTGATAAATTGAGGACAAATGGCAGATGATCCTGGACTTGGATAAATTTACGCGTATCAAGTTGATATACAAACTTCACTTTTAAAAACAAATGTTTAAATAAATTCATTAGGGGCGCCTGGGTGGCGCAGTCGGTTAAGCGTCCGACTTCAGCCAGGTCACGATCTCGCGGTCCGTGAGTTCGAGCCCCGCGTCGGGCTCTGGGCTGATGGCTCAGAGCCTGGAGCCTGCTTCCGATTCTGTGTCTCCCTCTCTCTCTGCCCCTCCCCCGTTCATGCTCTGTCTCTCTCTCTGTCCCAAAAATAAATAAACGTTGAAAAAAAAAATTTTAAATAAATTCATTAGTCAGTTCTATATTCTACTTCAATATCTTGTCATTGAGTGAAGGAAATTGGTAAATGAGCACATAATTCATTGTGGTTTGGGCTTTGATGAAAGTACTGTATATCCCGTATTCATCCTGTATAGATTACAATAATAATAAGAGAAGCGTATGTTTGAGCACAGGGACGTGCATTCTGTTTTCATGCATTAAAACCTTAGAATACCATGCTAATGTTACCTCAATAATGGCTGCACTAAATATGTAATCTTCTGACGTTTAGCTTTGTGCTACCTTTTCATCATTTTACTCCACGCCTCTGAAGATTTTTCTTGTTCCCTGGTAAGTTTTAGAGTTTAAAGTATAATTTTAATGGTCTGCTTAAAAAAGATATTTTTAATTTTGCATTCCATTTCGAATCATTTACTCACATAAAAGGACTTGCAGAGATGGAGAGCCTCAATTATGTTCACATGTAATTATGCAGCAACATTTGCTTCAAATCACTGCACATCTTTGGTGGTAGTAGAGAGTATTTTTTAATTACTGGATGTACTGATTTTTTTCCTCTGGTTGAATGTACGTGGCCTTCCTGATGAGCTATTTGAAATTCTGACGTGGCCACAGAACATGCACTCTTGCCTACTGGGGGTTGGAATATCTTTTTGGTGACCAAATCTGTGTGATGCTTTCAAGCCTAATGCTTGGAGCTCTGTCCACATTTGCGAAGTATTAGTGTCTGCAATTTCGTTTCCCTTTCTCTGTAAACTTGCTTACATGATCGACATATTTCGTCTTAAATTTTATGTATCTATTTTAGAGCTCAAGATTTTAAGGGGCTCTAATTCCCTTGTTTTTCGGATGCCAAAGATTGGAGTGTAATAATGTTAAGTAATTTGCATAAAGTAATTCTCAATTGCTGACATTATGACATGAATCCAGCACTCTGTACTTTTATTATGCAGTGAAATTATAATCTGCTTAATATAAATACATGATGAAAAGGTATATTAGCAGTAAAATGTAAAACATCAAAAACATTGAAATTTAGCTAACCATGGTATCTTAATTCATAACTATAGTAAGCTGGTTTTGTTTGGTGAAGAGTTAAAACCTTTAAAAATGCAATACTTACTTCTTTTCTCTCTCAGATAAGGAGGAGAGCAGGAGGAAAGTGAGTCACATGACTTAAATACCTACCCCCTGACAAGCAGTTGAGGAAAACGAGGCTCAAAGATATTAAAGATATAGCCCAAGTTTACTCAATTAGTACGGGATCAAGCTGGGAGAAGTCTCTTTCAATGTATGTTGTTCTTTGCATCAAATGATTCTAGCTTTAAATACAAGAGAGAAGTATCTCGGGGTGCATGGGTGGCTCAGTCGGTTAAGCGTCCGACTTTGGCTCAGGTCATGATCTCACACTCCGCGAGTTCGAGCCCTGCGTCGGGCTCTGTGCTGACAGCTCAGAGCCTGGAGCCTGCTTCAGATTCTGTGTCTCCCTCTCTATGACCCTCCCCCGTTCATGCTCTGTCTCTCTCTATCTCAAAAATAAAGAAACATTAAAAAAAAAAAAATACAAGAGAGAAGAATCTCTGCAACTGCTGTGAATTTTGAACATAGGATGTAGTTTGAATAACCCAGGTTAAATTTTATCCTATTGTATTATGGAAGAACAGATCAGAGATCTAGAGTTTTATGAGAGGGCAAAGAAGCTTGTTATGGGGCAGGGCCAACTAGTAACCATGTCTGTGCTCAGTATAGTGCAGGGATGAACATCTGAAATGCTTCCAATTTTGTAGGGCCTTGATAAACTCTAGGGAGAAATATTCTTTGTAAAATATCAAATATTTAAGCTTTTACTATGAGTGATAGACTTTGCTAGGTAGTTCAGAGGAAAAAGGAAACATCATCAAGGATTTCTGGCTTCCTAATGTTTGTAATTTTTTTGGGGTTCACTATTAGCACCCATAAAATCCTTAGACCCTATCATAGTGTCCAAATAACTGCTAAATTGGCTAACACACAGTGCAGTGATATGCATTTCAACTTAAGGCAAAAAAACTAGGCATTAAGATAGAATAAGAGACTGAAAGAATTTCACAAAGTTCTTATTTATAGGGGCAAAAATTTAAGAAGTTACGTACTATCTAATATAGTGATTCAACTACCTGCAGAAGTATTATCATTTATTGAAAAGCAGTAGTGTTCTTAGTAATCTTCAGGAAAACTTAAAAAAAATGGTAAAAGTAATTAGATACTGTAGCAGAACCAAATTATAATGTTGTGAACACATTGACAAAGTGTGGACCAAGAGTTGTATTATTTTGACAGTGATGTTTTTTCCTATGTGGATTCAGTGTGGTCCACTTTAGGCACTAGGCTTTAAGTAATTTTAATTTCCTGACTATGCTATGGTTTTATCAACCCTCTTTAGTTTTTGTTGTTTTGTTTTGAGGAACCAGACACATAATTGATTCAGAAAGCTTTCTGGGTACTCACATAAATCCACAGTGAGAACCAAATCTATTTGCTCCTGATTGAGTTCCTTTCATGGTAATATTGTGGAAACATGGAATGCTAGAGTTTGAAGGAGAATCAAAATCTGTTGTCCTAATCCCTCCTTTATAGATGAGAAAAGCTACTCAGCTTGTGAGTAGCAAATCAGGGATTATCTGCTAAGATTTTGTTTGTATGATTTTGGCTTTTAGAGTGGCTTTTTGTTTTCATTTAAAAGAGAATTTACACCATCCAAGTTTTTGTTTTTTGTGAATACTTTTTAAAATATTTTACAAGTAAAGAGATCATTGACTTTAAAAGGCATGAGCACAATTCTAGTTTGATGACAGAAATTAGTGTAATAAACCTGTCATCAGCTAATTTTGACAAATGTCACCCCTAATTGATGATTTTACTTGAAAAAAAAGGTGTAGATAGACAACTTAATACTGTTTACATATAGTTATTTTTGCTTTTTTGGTTTAACCTCTTCAACTTTAAGAGGATTACAAGAGTTCATATTTATAAAGTTCTTAGAACAGTGCCTGGCACACGCTAAGGGCTATAAAAGTCTTTGTTAAATAAATAAGTAAAGAAATATTAAGTATATAAGAGAGAGCGATGCATGATCTATGCGTTCTGGTACTTTAAGGACAGGAAATATGAGAAAAGATTTTAAATCTCAGTGTTCTGATTTGCCAACTTGAACAGTGTAATTTATAAATATTAAATGGTTGATCTTTTATAATGTGGTTACCATTAACCTTTATTCTTTATTTTAATTTAACTGATGTCATTTGAAAATAGAGTAAAAGTAAATGTCAATGGAAATACAGACTAAGCACATATCAGGACAGAATAATTATAAAGCATTCAGGTCTGTGAACGATCGTATCTGTAAGAGTCATTTTATTTCATGATGACGGTCATAAAGTTATGTTCATGTTTCTGAGGAAGGAAAGACCAAAATGTGTTTTGCCGTATGTGTACTTTATAGAGGTGCCAATCCTCCATTTGGATTTAAAACTGTCTCCTATTTGGTGTTTGGTGTTACTTGAGATTTGTTTATTCAGCCAGCATTTATGGAGAGTACTGTGTGTGAAAACCTAGGACAGTTTGCTTTGCAGCATGTTTATTGGTTTTGAGAACTTATTTGAGTACCAAATATGTTTCAGGCACTCTTCCAGGCTCTAGGAATATAGTGGTAGAAAAACAAAACATGATCCCTGCCCCTCAGTCCTTGTAATCTAGTGGAGGAGACAATCATTAAGCAAATAATTATCATGGGGTGAGTTTTATAAAGGTAAAACAAGGAGGCTTCATTACGCAGAAATGTTAGAAGGTTTCTAAAGTCAACTTTGAGGCTGAACTTTGAGGGATGAGAGGGAGTTAGCAAGGTAGACGGGGATGAGGTCGAGACGGGAGGGAAAGCTTTAGAAGGTCTTTACAAAGATACTGAAGACATTAAGAGCTCCATAAAAGAAAGGATAAAAATCAGACGTGGCTGAAGGTTTGATATTAAATGAGAACCGGCCTCAGATGTCGCTGAGAAGGTAAGCAGTGTCATCTAAGCCTGAACTCTGTAGAAAGTATTAAAGGTTTTCTTTTTTGTCCCACGAGCAATGGGATGCACTTTCAGGAATGGAGTTACAAATGAAGTTTGTACATGCGCTGATCAGTTTGGTTTCTAAACGTTGAGTGCAAAATTGAAAGGTTTGAAACAGCATTTTCACAAATGAAACTGCATTGTCTCAAATTGAATTCTATTATGTTTTTATAATTATACCTTTGCGTCTTTGCTCAGCACAGTGGCCTTAAAGTGTTTATTGATCTACTCTTCCCTTGGCCAATGTAAGTGTTTCCGTGGTATAGGTGAACTACCTGGGTAGTGCCCCACTGATGCACATTATATCTTGCCCTTTAGTGTTCAGAATAGCTTGTTGGTGATACACTGATTTACAAGTAGCCGGAGATGAGATTAGTAGAACATTGGGTAACGATTCTTTCCTAAAGAACAGTGTGTCCTGGAAGGCATTTTTTCTTGCTGTGCTTTCTTACTATGCCCTAATGGTCCCCAAATGTACTATGTGTCCTCAATTGTAATTTTTTATTATTTAGTGCATACTTTATTTTATTTATTTTTTATTTTTTTAAGTTTATTTTGAGAGAGAGAGAGAAAGAGAGAGAGAGAGAGAGAGAGAGTCAGAGAAGGGCAGAGATACAGGGAGACACAGGAATTCCAAGCCCTTGATTTCTGCTCTGGTGTTCATTCTCGGTACATTCAAATTGTGTAATCAGTACTGTGAATCTCCTGAAGGATTCTCTTAAGGACTTTTGGTGAGGCTGAAAGATGTGTTAAGTTTTTGAGGGACGCCTGTGTGGCTCAGTCAGTACTCAGACACTGAAGTAAGTGTCTGACTTCAGCTCAGGTCATGATCTCATGGTTTGTGGGTTTGAGCCCCACATCGGGCTCTGTGCTGATAGCTCAGACCTGGAGCCTGCTTCAGATTCTGTGTCTCCCTCTCTCTCTCTCCGCCCACTCCTTCTTGCCCTTGCTCTTTCTCTCTCTCTGTTTCTCCCCCCACCCTCTCTCACACACACACACACACACACACACACACACAAATAAATATTAAAAAAAAAAAGAAAAGTTTTTGAAACCTATAGAGAAGTCCTCTTGCATCACTATTATTATGCCAGCACTGGACTAAAATTGATATAGCTCTATGTTGCCTTTGTAATTGATTGGAAATGGATTGTATAGAAAATTGTATCTTGTGAAGTAGCCAACCGTTATCATTTCGAATTGTCTGGGTGAGGTTTTCAGGCTGGATAACCAGGCTAATAACCACTCCTTTTCCTGGAACTAAACATACTTGGGGTCTTTTCTTACACAGGCCATCTAGCCGAATTCATTTGACTGTGTAGTTTAAAAGAAAAAAAAAATGAAAATATAACTTGGCAAGCAAGTGGTTATGTAGGAGAATTAATTTCTCGCTAACCTTGCTTCATCATTCCCCCTTCCTTACCATGACCAAACTTGATGTACATTTTATTTGAGAAGCACTTGCTGTTTTTAATTATGTGTGCAACTCTTTTATAAGTGGAACGTGTACTACAAATTTTCAGGCTGAATAAATAATATACTACTGTGGACCGATCAGTTATTTGTATTATTAATTGTTATCTTGGTAAGAGGTATTAAAGTACCTCTCTATATTTTGTCCTGGGTGATAATGTGTCCTACATTAATACCTGGGGTGTATCTTCTATAATCCCAGCAAAATTTCTTTTGCAAAAGCACTGGTGAAATTTTATTAAACTCTGATGAATTATAAGGCTTAGCCCCCCCCTGCCCCACCTCCACCCGGAATCTCCTGAAAGGCCTAAGTCTTCCCTACAAATAAATAGCGTGCCAGTGGCAGCTACTAATTCAAAGCAGCTTTTGAATCCAAGCAGAAAGTTTTAAAATTCTCTGGATTATAGCTTTAACTTAATTTCAGCCAAAGAAATGAGACAATTTCTTTAAAAGGAGGAATGAGCGACAGAGGACAGAAGATGTAATAGATCAGTCTTTTCCCAAGAAAAGCAAATGTTTTAGTTCCAGATTAGCAGTCCCAGTTCCTTGCTGCTCCCACCCACCATGGAAATTGAATGTAAAGCTTGGGCTGTGGTCAAGACACCCTCCAAGAGATTTAGTACTATCCAAGGACTATCCAAGATGGCTTCAGTTGAGTACAAATTCTGCCTAATTATAGCTAGACCTGGCTGCTTTCTCTTAGTGGAGGATTTTCTCCTCCTTGTGCATTTTTGTCTTCATTTCGACATGTCAATAAACTTTATGGAGTAGAACACATAATGTTGCCATATTTTCTAGAGTGTTTTTCAATGACAAATTTGTTTATGTTTTTAAGGTAGCAAATGGAAAATATTTTGTTTCACCATGGCATAATAAACCAATAAAAACAGCTGGACAAACATTTATCAACTAAAGTAGGTGCTAAAGTCCTCTGTGAAGCTCGATCATGCGTTAAGAGCCTTGTTTCAGTTTATGGCTGATGTTTTCAGAATTCCTAGTGAGGCTGCAAAGCAGTGTCAACTAAAAGTCAGCTAAGAGCTTCTGTGTTTTAGAATTTCAGTAGTTTGGGCTCTGAGAAGTCTCTGCTCTTTGTTGAGATTCTTTCTTGAGGAAGTTGTGGGACAAAAGCAGAGACACATCTATTTCTTTTTCCTCCAAACGCTTCTTTATTCATTCAGTTGTTTTACTCTCAAAATGTATGGTTTATTGCCAAATAAGTCTGTAAAGAAAATGGAGATCCCAAACAAATATGCCAAATATACAGCTGTTAATCTGTTAGCTAATTGGACTATTGACAAATTCAATAATGTATTCAAGATTTTTGAGCTCAACTTTAAGAAACGTTAATTTTAACCAGGGCTCTATCTTGACACTTAAGGCTGTTACCCATTATATGAATAATTGGTTTCCAAAACGTGAGGCAAATATAGCCAAGTAAGTAGGAGGCCTGCAGAATGTTGTTCTACTGTCCTCTTTCAAACAAAACAAACACAGCAGCAATACTGGCACTGTGCCAAAATAGAATAATTACCCACCAGGTCTCTTAAAGGTGATTTTCAAAGCTTAGATATTTGAGGAAAAATATCTAATTAAAAAAATTTGTATACTTACTTTTGTAACTGAAAAGTTAAAACAGGGTATTTAAAGTGTGGTATGTGTGCTACTTATCTTAAAAGGTATACACATAAACATTTTAATATTTATTTTAAGGGTTATTATTAAAAAAAGGTAATTAGCATGTCAGATAGTCCATGGGTCATATTAAAAACAAGGCAAAATGTAATAAGGAAAACAAGATTGAGGCATTTAAAAAAAAAATATATATATATAATTTTAAATGTATATTTATTTTTGAGAGAGAGAGAGCATGCGTGTGCGCAACCAGGAGAGGGGCAGAGAGAGGGGGAGACACAGAATCCAAAGCAGGCTCCAGGCTCTGAGCCATCAGCACGGAGCCTGACATGGAGCTCAAACCCATGAACCCCCATGAACCGTGAGATCATGACCTGAGCCAAAGTCGGATGCTTAACCCAACTGAACCATCCAGGCGCCTCCAAAATTGAGGCATTTTAAAGGTAGATATTAAGTAATTAGTACAATGAGAACGTGTGTGGCAAAACTTATGGAAGTTCTGTATGAATGACTAGTGTGTGGGAAACACTGGGTTCTTAGTATCTGTTTTAGCAGTGGTATCCCACAGAGATACAGAATCATTGAATCCCAAGATTTGGAATGCCCTTGAAATTTACCTAGTGTAGACTTCATCTAATACATATATATATTTTGAGAGAGAGAGTGAGAGAACGAGACTGACAGTGTGAGAGTGTGCAAGCAGGGGGAGGGCAGAGAGAAAGGGAGAGAGAGAATCCCAAGCCAGCTCAGCACTGGTCAGGCTCCAAGCTGTGTGGGGCTGGAACTCACAAACCGCAAGACCATGACCTGAGCCTAAACCAAGAGTCAGACCCTCAACCGACTGAGCCACCCAGGCATCCCTTTTATCTACTATTTTATCATGACGATCTATCCTATTTTTGGACTTCCAGTGATGGAGAACCACTAACCCCTGAGGTGACATTTTCCATCATTAGATACATGTAACAGTTAAAGTTCTTCTGTATAATAGCTCATCATCCAGCTGTTACTAATTCCATGATCTCAGTCTGTCTTCATGATCAGTATAGAACAAGTCTAATCCTTCTTTCTTATGATGCAGTTTCAACAATTTGAGGAAATTTGTTATTCTTTTTCTCCTAAATCACTTTTTTTTTTTTTTTAACATTTATTTATTTTTGAGACAGAGAGAGACAGAGCATGAACGGGGGAGGGTCAGAGAGAGAGGGAGACACAGAATCGGAAGCAGGCTCCAGGCTCTGAGCTGTCAGCACAGAGCCCGATGTGGGGCTTGAACTCACGGACCGCGAGATCATGACCCGAGCCGAAGTCGGCCGCCCAACCGACTGAGCCACCCAGGCGCCCCATCTCCTAAATCACTTTTTACTGGATAAATAAACCTCTTTTTTTTCAGTAGTCCACAAAGTGACATGGCTCCAAGATCCCCATGCCATGTTGGTTTCTGCTTTGAATGCTTTCAGGTTTTAAGATATCTTCCCAAAGGGTTTCCTATAGTTGGGTGACTTCATATAATTTAGATAATCATTCTGAAAAGAGGGTATTAATTTAAATGAAGTGGAATCGTGCATAGAATTTTTCTATTACAGAGTTTATCATGTGAACCAATAGATATGTGTCATCAGCATTTTTATTACTTGTATGTATAGTAATAGTGATAGTATAAAACACACAATAATATTGAGAAAATGTTTCAAGTTTATTATATCCTTATGGTAAACACTGTAGGTTTTTAATTATGTATTATGCTTGTTTGTACTGCAGTCTAATGTTACATGTTTCCACTTGATTTTTTTTTTTTTTTTGGTGGCTATATCATACTGACTCATTGAGTCTTACTTTTTTCTAAAATCTCCCCAAGTATTTTTCCATGCATATGTTGCTGATTCACATCTTCCCATCCTGCAGCCTCTGGCGTTGGACCTAATTTTCGGTCTTAGGATCTAATCCTTATCCCTATTAAACTTAACTTTGTTTACTTCAGTTGGTCATTCCATTCTGTCAAGATCTATTTGGATATTGTGCTCTGCTAATGAAAACGTTCTTCCCTGCTTAGAATGGCA
Source organism: Puma concolor (assembly GCF_028749965.1). Lineage (NCBI taxonomy): Eukaryota > Metazoa > Chordata > Mammalia > Carnivora > Felidae > Puma > Puma concolor. The sequence goes on along the minus strand of NC_141673.1, from coordinate 36,748,848 downwards.
TCAGCACTTCTCCCCCACCCCCCAAATTAGGCATTCTTTGCAATCTAACTTTATTTCCCTGATTGGGAATGTGATGTATACCCACTGCACAGTTATTGGCCACCTGTGCTAGTTGTGTGGGGACACTAATATTCTACCAGTTTCTCACTGGTATCACCATTGCAGTTGGTAAATAGCTATCGCCTTTTCCTCTCCTGGGGCTTTCTTCTTCCTTGACCATCCTGTGCCCTTACCTGAGATCACCTGGAGCTCCCCAACGTCCAGCTACTTAAAGTTTAATGCTGAAGGTAGCATAGGTCCTATAAAACCTTGCTCCAGTAATGTGGCCAGTACCCATTCTGTATCAGTTATTAATATTTTGAATATCACCCCTGGGTATAGCATAATATGTATGAAATCCATAGCCACGGAACTGACCACTTACCTTAATTACAAGTTTTCTAGTTCTTCAGATGTATTTGAGGCCCCGGAGAGATTTTAGAGGAAGTTTTGAGTGATGAAAGCTGCACGGAGGATATCTGCTATGAAAATTGTCTCTCTCCTTCAAGTCAGGAAAAGCTTCGGGATCTTCTTTGTTCTTCTTATGAAGTTATTCTTCATTTTATTTTGTCTTATATATGTGCTGCTCCAGTCTTTTGTGTCATGTTTTCCTTTGGTAATTTAGTAGAAAATAAGACATGATGGTAATTTTTATTCATTTGTAGGCACATATAAACTGTTAGCACTTGCTTCTACATGCCTATGGACATGAAGCACCTTGTATACTTTAGTGAGGAATTGATTGTGATAACCTTATTAATACACTTGGTGAAGCCTAGCTAAGTGCACCACTGCAGTGGGCAAAGAGGCCCAAAGATAGTCACCCCCTAATCCTCAGCACCTGCTGAATATACTATCTTTCATAGCATCAGGAACTTTGCTGGTGTGATTAAAGATTTTTGAGAGAGAGAGAGAGAGAGAGAGAGAGAGAGAGAGAGAGACAGACAGACAGACAGACAGACAAAGCATGAGTAGGAGAGGGGAAGAGAGAGAGGGAGACACAGAATCCAAAGCAGGCTCCAGGCTCTGTACTGACAGCAGAGAGCCTGGTATGGGGCTCAGTCTCTGAACCATGAGATCATGACCTGAGCTGAAGCTGGATGCTTAACTGGTTGAGCCACCCAGGTGTCCTATCTAACACTTACTCTTGAAGTCTTCCCCTTGAGATGTGATTTGGAAATATGTTGTCTGCTTGTCATAACAGCAGCTTTATATATTTGTTTAAAAGTTTATTTTATTTTGAGAGACAGGAGAGGGGCAGAGAGAGTGGGGGGGGAGAGAGAATCCCAATTAGGCGCCCCCCACTGTCAACACAGAGCCTGACTCAGGGCTCAGAAAAAACAAAGGGAAAGAAGATCCGAAGTGGACTCTACTGACAGCAGAGAGCCTGATATGGAGCTCAAACTCTGAACCGTGAGATAATGACCTGAGCTACCCAGGTGCCCCCTTATCCCATGAACCATGAGATCAGGACCTGAGCTGAAATTAAGAGTTGGATGCTCAACTGACTGAGCCACGTAGCCGCCCCACGGCTTTATTCTTAATATGAGTTATAGTGGAACTTGACTTGCCTCTGGATTAACCATCTACTGAGGTCTGCTTGATGCAAAATATGTAGTAAAACTGAAGCTCGGGAAATAAGGCTGGGTTTAAAAATTAAATGACTGAAGAAATAACAATGGTGACTTCTCAGTAAAGAAAATTCAGTTTTAATCGAGTTGAATTCTGGAAGTGGAACAACTGTAAAAAAATTGGCATTATTCTAATTGTCTGTTTTTGACGTTGTTGTTTAGAGACTGTAAGGCTTTTGGTCAATAGAAAACTCAATAAATGCAGAACACTCCTTGGTGAAGTCCCTTCCGCTCCAGACAGCTTTCCAGTATGTTGTACTAATTTAGCATCATTTAGACTATTTAGTCAGTGCTGTTAGTTGCAAACGAAATGGTGTGGCCAGAGGGAATTGACCAAAACAGTTATGTTCTTTTATTCTTATTCTGGAATAACCCAAGTCAACCCCCTCCCAAATTATAAGTGGGAGGGGGCAAAGGGCCTCTGCAGTACAGAGATAACAGGGCTGGGAGCAGTGTGGTGTAGAATTAGCATTGGAACACCAGTCCAAAGATCTGTTTTTTTCTAAGTTTTCTTCTTACTCACTGTATGATCTGGATGACAGTCTTTATTGTCTTCACTGAAAAGATAGGAAAAGCATTTGTGACATTGCATGGTGCCTATAAAAATATTTTGAAAACTAGAAAGTTCTGTACATACATTAAGTAATCATGGTTATTATATAAACTTCCCCATCGTTCTTCTCACTTCCTTTCACCACTCTCGGAATCCAGATGGAATCACGAGATAAAATAGGCTGGTGCAACCAGTGCTGACTTTATGGTGGTGACAGCATTGGTGTCGTGATGTCATCACCTCGTGACAACTGTAGCTTTGTTGCTCTTTGTTGTGTTACTCTCCTGCTATCCTTTCCCTCCCTCAAAATAACTAATGCACCATAATCAGTGTGCAAACAGTGTTAGTCCCAGAGTAGTTGTTTGTGAGCATAGTGTAGATAATGAAACTCTTGTTTTGTTTGAAAGTTAAGCTTTTGGTTGAGTGCACTTCCTACCATGATGATCATTTTCAGCATGTGGAGCCCATTAAGCAGTGTTCGAGCTGGATTCACAGTTTAATGTGCTAACACTGCATCTGTTTCTACCCTGATGATAACACCTGGATCAGTTTAGAACTTATGTAGAAGTTTAAGATGTGGTGTAGTTAATTTCTAAAACAACTGTTGATCTTTATATGTGTGAACCCCATGGTCTTTCACATTCCAGATGAATTCACTGCCATTTGAACATGCTTGTACCTGTGTGTGCTTTCAGAATGGGAAATAAAAAACACGTGCCTTCCCCTCTAGGAGGCTTATTTGCACTTAAATTCTGATGGGTGACAATGATGAGATTATTACTATTTTTTTTTTTCCTTTTGGGATGGATAGGAAGATGCTTTTATGTTGTATTTCTTCTAACCTTTATCAAATGTTCATCTAAAATGAATAGTTGATGGGTTGTTTTCCTACCTACTTTATCAAAACATATGAATACACAAAGTCCAACCCATTTAAGATGCCATGAGTAAGTCTTTGATTCCTCTTGGGAGCACTGAAATGGACAAGCATTAAAAATTAAAGAAAGGCAGTTCTGTTACTGAGACTTCACACTTTATCTCTGTGGCTGGCTAAAAGCAGAGTGCCAGTTCGCTGGAGCTTTGAGAAATGACTTTTCCCAATGACCCACTGCCTTTTAAAGACAGCAGAGCTTGGAGTTCCTTTTTAAAGTGCTAAATGCCCTTGGAGAGTTGCAGTACAGTTATATTCCCATTAGAAAGATTGAACTTCTCTCCAGGATGCCCTCAAAAAAGAAACCATTAGAAGACAGGACCAATAGAGCATTTGGGATGCCTATTCTGTTATCCTCACCAAGGCAACTTTTAATGTTCGTTTTTCAGTGTGAAAATCCATCTACTCTGAGTGGAGTGACCATGATAGAGAGTGCCCTTGCTCTTTTTCGTGAGGTGATCACATTTCTGATCTTCTAGATTATAGAGTATAAACTCCTCAAGATTGTATTCCAGGCTGTCATAAATTATAGCCTGTTCGCTGCCCACCCGCATAGGATTGGCTTATATGAAGACCTATAAAGAGAACATTTTCAAGTATTACGTTCACTTTTTTCTTATTGGCAAAGATACAAGAAGTTTAATACATATTGTCCTGCTTTTTAGAAGTTGCTGTCTTGGAAAGCAAGGAGTTTGTGTGTGATTGGAAATGGTGGCAGTAATTCTTTTCCTACTTTGTGCAAGAAAAAATAGGGGTAGCTTACAAAAGAATAGTTTGCAGATCACATTACAATTGTTTTGTTAGAATTGGTGATCTTCAGTCCAAAAGAAATACCAAGCCCAGCTTCTTCGGTGGTATGCAACTGTTACTCTTCCAGTGAGGCTCCTTCCCAGAATATTCTAATTAGGCTGTGCACTATGACATAAGCCCTGTGACTGTTTCTTCTTTCTGTTACGCTTGTTGATCCTGTCACTTAACTTTGCTGTTATCCATCCTCCCTGATGAATTAGACTGCTACGAAGATCTTTCTTGTGTTTTTAGATGGGCTAATGGGGTTAACTTATCATTCATACAGGCAAAATTTCATATTGGGGCGGTAGAGGGGAAAGGAAGAAAGGCCTGGAGAATATGCTAAGAGAAAAGATAAACAGCACCAGTAACTGAGTGCTAGATACTGACCAACATCTTAGGAAAACAAAGTGCTCTTTTATGAAGTCCAGAAAGGCAAGAGAGGTGATTTATTATAGTAACAGTCCTTTGTTAAGCACCTACTATATGTCAGGAATTAACCTCCTTATCTTAATTTTTATTTTCTTTTATCTTTACCAGAATCAGTAGGTTATAGATGAGAAAACTGAGTCACTCAGCCATTAAGTTTAAGCAGAAGAATTTGAATCAAGATTAGGCTAACTCTGGTGTGTGTGTGTGTGTGTGTGTGTGTGTGTGTGTGTGTGTGTGTGTGTTCAACACATAACATGGATTTTATGAGTTGCCTCAGATAAAAGATGAATGCAGATTTTTAAAAAAGTTTTATAGTTTGAAGTGAAAAATTAGATCCCTTGTGCTTAGATTCCTTTGATTGAATTCTGTCTTCCATTCTTTTTTTTAATAGTTCATGTCTTTATTTACTGTTTAATTTTTTTTTTTTTTTTTTTTTTTGAGAGAGAGTGTGTGAGTAGGGAAGAGGGGCAGAGGCAGAGCGAGAGAGAGAGAGCACTCACGGGGCTTGATCCCACGACCTTGGGATCATGACCTGAACTGAAATCAAGAGTCAGATGCTCAATTGACTGAGCCACCCAGGCAACCCCCATCTTCCATTTTTATACCTCGGTCTGCTTGTTCATTTCCGCCTTGTGCATTTATTAGCCTGGTTACTTGCATGTTGAAAAAAAATTGTTTTATTGGAAGCAGCCAGTGTGTCAGAAATTATGTTTAGTGAAGGCAGTGATGGTCACAGTGGAATAAAAATGATCCTGTGGTCTGGTTTTGGGGTTTCGGACTTAATGGAGGCTAGCTGAGTTAGCAGTCATAGATAATGGAGTGCTAAAGAAGATGTTCCTAATATCCAGCTCTTTCACATCTGACAATTTGGGCATTGGCAAAAGGATAAAATATACCGTACTTAAGATTCTTAAAGAGACATGCTGGTGCTTCATAACACATGTTCATAACACGAGACCTGAAAGATCTGATATCTTTCATTTAACATGCAGCAAGTGTATTTTAAGTGCCTACCATGTAATTTATTTAAAGAGCTACAGAGCAAAAAAGTGTCAGAGCTTCCAGAAAACTTCCTTAATTTATTTCTTGATTATTAAAGTTTGGTCGATGAATGGCATCTATGTTAGAGAGCACTGTATATTGAATGTCCATAAATTTTAATGGTGGAGCTAATATCTCCTTCTCTCCTCATTCTTGGATGAAATATCTCGTGCCTTCCATGACAAATTAGAGAGTTGCTAGAGGTTTGTGGACCAAATGTTTGGGTACTTTGTGTAGGCTCATCTGTGTTAGTTTTAAATTAGAGTGTTTTCCTCCTTGCCTATCTGTTTTTCATCAGGGATCATATATTCTTGTGTCCAAAAAGACTCTCCGATTTAGCTGTGAGGCTGATTTTATTGTAAGGATGTCTGTGTATCCTGTCATCACAGGCAACCTTGGTGAAACTTCCCATGTTGTGTGTGTATGTTGCTGCAATATGTTCAAAGTCTGATCTTTCTCAGATGTATGTGTGTGCGTAACTATTTTATAGCTGAAAAGGGGTGCAGGCTGCAAAATCTCTGCCAGAATATGTTTTCTATTATATTTTGTAATATGAAATTATAGGTTAGTTTTTGGCTTTCATAAAGCTGCCTTTTTCACCCGTCACTGGAAGACAACTAACACCTTCCTTTGACTCACGTTTTCCAAGACTCCTTAGTGTTAAAAGAAGACTTTCTTTTTGAAATGCAGAAATTAAAAGAATATGGTACAAAAGCATTTTTTATAGCTTTATTGAGTCTTGAGGGCAGATATATGGATTCCAGACAAAATGCAATAATAGACTAGGATTTTACTTTCAAATCGTCTTAGAAACACTTCTCGTTGGAGATTTATTGTACATGTGGAGGAACAGAGCTGCTTTGAAGGTTAAATGGAATAGTTTGGAGAACAGTGTTCAAGGTCTTTCTCTGCCTGGTATTAAGTGTGTGTTCTTTAACTAACTTAACCCGTCCAGCTTCAGTTTCCTCCTTTCTGGCAGTATTGTGAGGGTAAGATGGGTTAGCGTATGTGTGCTTTGTAAGCTTTGTCAATCTCAGGGTAAATATGAAATGGCGGTAGTATTTTATTATGTGTGTTTAGTTAACGTTAATTCCCCATTGGCATGATCAGGAAATGCCCCCCCCCCCCCCCCCCGCGGTAGAGAGCATAGATAAATCCTGGCAGAACTAAGAATGAGATACCTCTTAAAGTCCTATTTATACTCACAAAGCAGTTCAACCCGTCATCAAAAACACAGCACCAGGCATAGTGTTGGAGAAATAAGACTTTTGTGTGGAATCTAGTTTCTCTGAAACTCTGCAGGATAAACAGAATAGTGTATGTAATTATATACGATGGTCTCTATGATATAGTTGGTTGTTTTCTTCTGTAAGGGCTGCTGGAACAAAATCCCACAGACAAGATGGCTTAAACAACGGAAACTTATTTTCTTTTGGTTCTAGGAGGGAAAAGTCTGAGATCAAGGTGTAGGCAGGTTTGGTTTCTCTTGAGGCTTTTTCTTGGCTTGCAGATGGCCACCTTTTTGCTGTGGTCTCATATGGTCTCCCCCAACCCCCATGTGCATTTCTAATGTCTTTTTAAATGTTCTTTTCTGATAAGGGCACCAGTTAGATTGCATTAGGACCCACCATAATGGGCTCATTTTAACTTAATTACCCTTTTAAAGGCTTTATCTCCAAACATACTCACATTCTGAGGTACTGAGGCTAGGGATTCAACATACAAATTTTTTGGTGTGGGGGGGCGGGGAGTACAATTTACCCCATAAGGCAGGGAGAGCAGTGGATGAGGAATTGAGATTTGGATTCCCTTGTGGGCGGCTCTGATCTTTACTTATGCCATTGCCCCAGGCAAGACTCTTAACTTCTCACGTCCATATCTGCCCACATCCATTAACTTCCAGGGTGGTGACAAGGATTCAAGATCATCATGAACCTGAGCACATTTTGTGAAGTGTAAAAGCATGATACAAATGCAAGGTGGTATTATTCCATGAACACCTGTGAAGGATACAGTGGCAACATGTGGAAAGTTTTAGGTAGGAAAGACAAAGGATCATTGCAAACATTTTGCTAAAAGTTTTTTTTTTTGGCTATTGTCTTTGGCTACAGGAGAAGCATGGATAAAGGAAGGTGACGTGGTTAAGACTTAATTCAGAGAAGACAGGGGTTAGGATAACAGATAGGCCAAGCATCTGGACATTGCAGCACGAAATGTCTTTCCTCCCCCAGTGCCTGTTTTCCTAGAGTCTATTAGTTTCTTGGTTTAAACTCCGCCCCCCCCCCCCCCCCCCCCCCCAACAACTTCCATGGCCTTTCAGTACTCAGGCTGAGAGCTCTTGGTGGGTTCACAGGCAGTGAACTTTTCACTTTTCCTGTTTACCTAAATGAAGGTTATAGCTTCTCCTTAAGGATGTGATTTTTTTACCCAAGGTAATACTTGAGTAGTTGGGAGAACTACCATGCCCTTTAGTATGTGTTCTGAAATTTGTAATTTTTACATACAAAGGCACGTGTTTTAACTGAAGAGGTGTATTCTCAGCTTGCCATTCCTATTTAGAGTGCATTTGGATAATCTAATCCTTAAACACAAAGATTACATCTTCTTTTATTCTGTAAAAGCACAGAGAATAAGGCCATGCACAAAAAAAGATGTTCTTGACATCTTCATGGATATACTTGTATTTGTTTTGGGAATCTGGGACCCAATAGAGACCATTCATTTTCCGATGCTTTGAACTTCATTAAAAAAGTTATAATCTGACATTTATTTCTTCTCTTAAGAAATAGTGAAACATTTGTAATTTTTTGTAAATAAAAAAATTATAAGGAACCAGCCATCCTTTAAAACATCACTGATGCTCAAGACCCCATTGTAAGGAAGCAGTATGATATATTAAAAAGGAAAAAAAAATTAATCATCTTTTTATAGACCTATGGATTTATGAAAACATATGAAACCAAAATTCATAAATGATATAATGTAGTATACTAAAGTGGTTCATATACTTGAATTAACTTTTTGGAACAAAACAGCTTCATAGTACCCCTTCTGGTACTAATTTCAAGTCTGGAAAAATAGAAATAAGGATATTTTCATTAAGCTTTTAAGTTGAGGCTCTGATTCAATTTAGTACAGTGTGAAGGAGGGGAGTTGTGACTATAATATTTTATTATGTCAGGATGGCATGATATGGACACAGTGAACAAAATCATTGTATAGAAAAATATTAATATTTTCATCATGCAAATTGCAAGGCACTGAAACTATTTTAAGGTGTTAAGCTAATATTAAAGTAGAGGATTCTTTTAATCAGTGAAATTAAACGCTTGGAGTGTGGTGTTCCTGGTAATTTCAGGCTGTTAGTTTTGGCTCTAATCTCGCAAAGTGCTTTTCATATAAATACTTTAAAAAACATCTTTAGGCATCTGACTATTTAATTTTGAAATGAACATGTTTCTGGGGTGTCTAGGTGGCTCAGTTGATTAAGTGTCCACCTCTTGATATCTGCTCAGGTCATGCTCTCACCGTTGTGAGGTCAGGCCCTGGGTCCAGCTCCACGCTGAAGGCAGAACCTGCTTGGGATTCTCTCTGTCCCTCTCTCTGCCGCTCCCCTGATCATGCTTGCATCCTCTGTCTCTCTGTGTGTCTCTCTATCTCCCACTCTCAAAACAAACATTTTTTGAAAAAGAAATGAGCATTTTTCCTTTCAATGAATTATTAATTAGCTTTCAGGAGCAAAGTTTTTTCTTGGCTATTTCCTATAGAAATTCTGAAAATGACAGCATTGATTTATTTGAGGAACTATAGATACTTGGAAAATATTTAACCAAGGTTCCTTCTCTGCATTTTCTCCCAGTAAGAGAAGGCAGGTGTCTGGGCAAATTCTAGACTTGGGTGAGGAAGAAGCTGCCTCATCTGAGGACGCTCTAGGAGACTGAATCTCTAGCAGCTCTGGGCTTAGGTTACCTGCAGCCAGGACTGCTTTTAATTAGAAACTTCTTTTTCTTTTCTTTTCTTCTCTTTCCTTTCCTTTCCTTTTCTTTTCTTCTCTTTTCTTTTCTTTTTTTTTTTCTTTTTTCTTTTCTTTTTCTTTTTCTTTTTTTTTTTTTTTTTTTTTTTTGCTGCGGAGACCATGGTGGGAAGGGCTGGGGAGCGTTGCTGTGTTAGATGAAGTTCGTAAAACTCCTTTATTGCTCATAGGAAAAAATCCTAAAGCGATGGAAGAGGGGTCCACGAAGAATGTTCCTTTAGTAACAAGGCTGAGCATTCTTAGACTTCCTTTGCACAAAGCAAGCAATTACTGGTGGCCCTGTCCCCTGGATGTCTGACAACAGCCGTTTATTATTCCAGCAGCCTCTTTTCATTCAATGTCTACAGGGTGGCAATTAAAAAAAAAAAAAAAGAAAAGAAAAAAATTGAAGTGCCAGTTGTTTAGCACGTCACCATCTCTTCCACTGAAGGGTTTACAATCTTAGTGGGGCAGCGGCGGGGGGATGGGGTGGACACCAAGATAGAAACAAGCCACTTTAGTAGTGTGTTACATGTGAAATGATAAATTCATTCTAGAGCTTAGTGCCTTCTATTTCTGCTGGGACCTAGAGACCTAAGTATGCTTTTACCAGTCCAGCAACCAACACTGAAATTTACTTGCCTACCTTAAATTTCTCAAGGAATCTGAAATACATTGCTTATCCCCAAACTAAGACGGACTGCAGATGTTATAGTATTTCTCATTCCCCCATCCTGTTAGCCAAGTATTTGCATATTAACTGGAGCTTTCTAAATATAATGGCTTATCCCTAAAGGACTCTAATGAAGGGATTATAGGTTAAGTGGCAAATGAATGCCAAAGACATTTGGGTAAGCCAATTAACCTGATGGTTTTTCACAGTTAATTATCATTGAGTGAGCAGAGGTTAGTGCCCAGAGTGAGTGAACTACTTTTAGATGAAATTGATAATTTCCTATATACTTGAAACAATGAAGAATTTTTAAAAGCACTTTTTCAGAAGGTGAGTGCAGTTTATTGGTACCAGTCATTTCTAGTTAGACTTCATCAGAAATATATCGAATGCCTACTATGTGCTAGGTTCCAAAGGATAAATTAGATGCCTTTCTACTTCTTAAAAGTTGACAGTGCATTGGGGGAATAACAGTGCATTGGGAGGTTCTGACAAGACAACAGCCAAATCAAACCTGAAGACCGTTGGGAGATTGATATCCAGCTCAATTCCCCTCCATTCATGAAGGACATTAGTACAAGGCAGAGTAATGCCAGTGCTTCCTGTTGCTCTATTCCTCAGACTTCGCCCTAGCAAACTAACCTATTGTCTTTTTTCAGCTCCCAAGCTCACCGCTCTCTGACCCGACTCATGGTCTGTGAGAATATTGACCATCAGCCTGGCAATGTCTTTGCAGCTCCCTTACTCCTTCATGTAACTCCTTCCATGCTTTTCTCTAGGAAGCTTTTGGATCTTCTAACACTGTTGGGAGTCTGTTTTGTTCTCCTATAGCGGTAGGGATTTCATGGTAAAGTAGTGTTTTTCGTAGTACAGTGAAATTGTCTGTACACTTACTTGCCTCTTCTATTAGGCTGTTTCTCAAAGTTGATGGATCTATTTTGCTCACCATTCTATCTGCAGTGCCCTTTATGTAAGTGTCTAGTCTATCACTGAATAAATGAATATATATATGGGTGAGCAAATAATTCTCTCTCTCTTTCTCTCTCTTTAGTAAATAATTTTCTTATGACAAAATTCCTTTTTTGGGGGGGGCAGTGATTTTCAGTTGGGGATGGAAAAGGGAATATCAGAATTCCTTGTGCCCCATTTTCAACACGTTGATTTCCTCCTGCTCCTTCTGAAATATCTTCCACATATCATCCCATTTAGGAACCCTGTTAATTGTATTAAGTCAGAGTTGTTAATGGGAATGTGTTAGTACTCAATGTCAAAATTAAGCATATTTGCAACAATAGCTGTGAACGATGTTGGGGGAGACTGTGGCACCACAAATGAGCATGGGGGATTGTAGCATACTTGGACGTAGGTAACTGAACAGCAGCCCTGGCAGAGGAAGGAAAGGAATGACTTGAGCAAAGGCCTAGAGGCTGGGAAGTTAGGATGACATTGAAATGCGTATGGAGAAGTAATGGGAGATTGGCCTAGAAGGCATAATGGGGATGGCTATGAATGCTGGGCTGTGAAGGATGTTTATTATGGTAAGAAATAGGGCATGATGAGGGATTTTTATGGAGTAGAGTAGTGGTGTTAGACTTATATATCAGGAAGTTTTTCTCTCTCCATAGCATGTGTATAGTGGATCAGAGCGGGAAAGAAAGCAGTCAGGGATAACTATTTAGTTCAGTTTAACAAATATTTATTATGAGCCTAATATGCATTGGGCACTGGGAGAAAACATAGGGCCTGATTCCTTCCATGAGGGGACTTAACAGCCTAATGAAGGAGAGAAAAATGAACAGGCAGTTTTAGTAAGCATGTTAGGCTGTACAGGCAGGACGTAATGAAAGCCTGAATGAGACTAGAACAGAGAAGTTAAAGGTAGATTCAACGGAGACTTGCATGTTGGATTTTCTCTGAGGTTCTGAACAGTGTTAAAATATTCTTAACCAATTTAAAAATGGATGTAGGAGCAAAGAGAGAAGGAGCCCTCATGCACAACCTTGATAACAGTGTTGGAGGAATGATGGTACTTAATGAGGGACTTGTATGAAAAAGGAGGTAGATGGCGGGGAAAAGTACTGGGATTTGGTCTCACCAAGTTAAGATGCTAAAAGGGCAACTAACAATATCGGTGAGTCCAACATCCTGTTTTGTTTAGCACCCTCTTGGTTGTAGATGTCCAAATGACCATTCAAAATGACTCATGAATAAGGAGCATTTACTGGTTTATTTAACAGTGTTATTAGCTTCGGGCATGATGGGATCCAGCTGCAGTAGGAATGGTCTCTTTGTCTCCTAGATCTGGGTTCTTTGGTGTTGGCTTCATTCCTAGGCAGACTCTGTTTTCAGGGAATTCTCTAGCAGCCCAGTATTTCATCTCATTCTCAAAAGAAGATGTTCTTTCACAGTAGACTCTTGAGGTTGTATTTGACTCTGATTGAACTGGCTGGCTGCTAAATCAGTTGTTGTGGCCAGGAATGAGGATGGGGGACTATAGTACATTAGTTGGCCAAATCATCGATGACCTTTCATCAGGAGGTAAGGGCAGCCTCACCCTATCCATATGGACTAAAAGTCAATGGGGGTTATTCTCAAAAGAAAAGCAAAATAGGACACTGTTAACTAGAAGGGGCCCCAAACCACAGCAAGTATCCATTACACAGGCTCTGTAATTTTCAAACATTTAAAGTTAACATTGCTTCGTTTGATCTTCAACATAACAGTTTGTGGGAAGTGCTATTATCTGACAACCATAGGTAAGGACACTGAGCTTTTGAGAGACTAACTGGCCAAAGGTAGTACTCACGGTGGTAGTAAAGGAACCAGGATGTCATCACTCTTCCTTCCATTCAGGTGTGGAGATCAAGTGGGCAGTTGGAAGTGGTGGCTCATGAACAGCACCCAGACTGGAGACACAGCTGGAGAAGGCAACTCTTGAGTTGGAGATGTTGCAGATGATTGACCATAGAGGTGGAAAGTGTAGAGAGAAAGGTCAGGGAACAGAACCAGGAAAGAAACATCATATTTGGGAGAAAAATGCGAAGGAGATGCTAGTCAAGGAGAGTTAGAAAGAGGTAGCCTAAAAGGGAGGAGGAAACTCAGAGGAGACTAATGTGTTAAAGACCAAAGGTAAGACTTCATAGATGTGTATTATCTTGGGAGTGTCATTAAAGCTTAAAGGAATTTTAAGTGAGATAGATACTCATGACCATGATCCGGAGATTTTGAAGGCTATAAACATAATGAAGGCCAGCAGCACTTGCTTGGTGTTGATGGTAATACTAATACTAATACTGATAGCAGCTAACATATAACATATATGATGTTATATATACACATTATATTACATGTAACAATGTACTTTCTGCTTACTGATTTACTCCTCACAATGACCCTGTAAGACATGTATATTTATTATCCTTATTTTACAGATGAGAAAACTGAGGCACCCTGGACTCTAGTTTCATTGGCTCTGGAGTCAATTTTTTTAACTTCTGCAGTTCACTGTCCTTCCAGGGCATGAACAGGCATCCTTGGGTAGCACTGAAGTAGGGCAGGTTAACAAAGGTCATTCTTTTTCTTCTCTCTCTTCTAGAGCCAATTTCAACCCATCATTTGAATTTTCTTTTCTTTTTTAATTAAAAGTTTGTCCTCTACTCACCTTTTAGTAGAACAATTGAAAACACTTTTGGAAGAGGCTGCCGTTTGATATTTGAAGAATGGAAGCATCATTTCTGCTCTGATGGACTCATGGTCATTTATGTGGGTGTTTGTGACAGAAAAGGTCAACGGACAGAAAAAATAGCAGTGAGAGAAACATACACAAGGACAGTTAGGATGGCAGTGTCACACCATTCATCAGTTTTACAATAGTGTTGGCCTTTGTCAACATTTCCTAAAGGAAAAATCATAAGGCAGCAAAAACAAAGAGCCACAAATGAACAAAACTGGAACAGGTTAAGACCTCCTTGAAGACTTGAGGGACTGGATGTTTTTGCTTCAAAAGACAGTCTCTCAGTCATGTGTTCTCTGGAGAATTCTGCCTGCAACTGTTTCTTTTTCACATCTGCTGCTCCGATGTTCTTCACCTTTCCCGGAGTGGAAAATTTCCTAATTCCTTAGTGTCTTTCTGAATTTTCAACACCAATTCATAGCAGTAACCTAAGAAATTGTATCAGTCTGAAATTTTGTTTTGAGTTAAGGTTTTTCATTAGCTGAGAAAGAGCAGAAGTAGTTTTGCCATTTCCATTTTGGACTCTTGTAAGAAAATGCAAATGGATGAAAATCTATTATGCTTCGTGTTGAATGATTACCTTTACTTCTCATTTTGCTGGCAGATTATTTAGATTCTATTAAAGCCCTTTTGGTTCATATTTTTCTTAATATGATGTGAGGGATGCGTAATACATCCCTTATCACTGACTTGCATGTGTGACATGACTTATATACTAAAGCCCGGGACAATTTAGTCTTATTTCATGTCTTTTGCCATAATATTCATTGGCTAACTAAAAACCTGCCTAAGCAGATAATACCCATCAGAGAATTTTATCATATTAAAGTCTCCCTTAGTATAACATGTTTTGCACATGGGTAAAGTGTTCCTTTGCCTTTCAATTTTGTTCCATTAAAACTGTCCCCTAAATTTTTTTCTACGGTATAAATTTAGGGCTGTGTCTCAGCAAAGTTTCCTCTTGTGGCAAAACTATGAGATTTGTGAATTTTGTTTTTTGTCTTGAAACCCTTGTTTTGTGAGAGTTAGATATACAGTATATCTTGTTGGCTTCCACAGATGACTAGATTTACTGCTATAAATATAAGAAATTCTGGCAACTTTGTATAGCTTTTTTAAAGAATACATGCTTCCCCCACCCACCCCCCCCCCGCCCCCCAAGAAAGTCTTTGTTGAGTTGGTTATGGAGCTGAACTAATAGCATGTAGAAAACCTGGTTTGAAGAACCTGATTCTCTATCCTATATGGATCCGCCGTGAAAGGGTGAAGTATGGTCCTGAACAAAATGTGCTTTCCAGCTTTCCTCACTGCATTAGCAAAGCCTTCTCCCAGAATGCTTTGCCATCGAGCTTTCTACTGCCCTGACTTCAATGGCAAGAGTGTTTCTGCATTGATATTACATAAATTCACATCAATATCTAGGTTAGTGTTTAGTAGAGGCCAGTTGGCTTTTCATTCTGAATTGTTTGAAATCAGCTGTGACAACGCTGTTTGGCAATTTGGCAGTTTTTCATATTTCTTTTAAATTTTAATTATAACCCATCAAGTCTTAAGCAGTTACTTCTGGGTTAGACTCTTGATGAATGTCATAGCAGGGTGTTTTAATTTAATGGATCCAGAGTAACATCTGTTTCTAATATTTTAAAAGCCAATTTATATGGAAATTCGTTTAATACACAGTCAATACACGGAGACTTGTAAAAATAAAAATAAATATGGAAAATCAAACCCCTGTGATATAGTAGGTCTTCTGTTAACAAAGGATTTCACTGATGGCAAGGTTCAGCTGCTACTACCTAACACCCAAGATATCACAGCTTAAACAAGATAGCGATTTATTTCTCATACTCACAAAATGGTGAGGTAGTTAGCTTAAAGCTGGTATGGTCTACCATAATAGGGACTCAGTTTTCCTCAGTCTTATTGCTGTGCTCTGTGGAGCATGACTTCTATTCCTAAGGATTCCCTATGGCCCAAGATGGCTGCTGGAAGTCTAGCTATTACATCTGTGCTTCAGCAAGAGCAAGGAGTGGGGGAGGGAGGGTATAATGCTAAGCTTTTTGCTTTTAAGGACACTTTCCAGAAGTAGCGTGTAGCATTCTGCTTATGTTGCACTGGCCAAAAAATAGTCACATGATCGTATTTAACAGCAAGGGAAGATAGGAAATGAAATAATTTTTTCAGATGACTATCTACCCAGCTAAAAACTAAAAGATCTATGAGTACGGGAAAAGGGGAGAACAGACATTGGAGAACAACAATCTGTACCACACTGAATATTTTTTAAGACATGATTTGAATAGACCTTCAGCCTTTTATTGAGCATCTAGAAAAGTCCAATGAGTTCTCATGAATAAATAATGTATGTAGAAGGACTAGCATGGTGTTTGGCTCAAACAAGATAATCATGACTACTGTTGATAGGTTTTAATTCTAACCCCCACTTGCATCTAATTTCAGAGACTGTGAGTCAAGCTGACTTTAATAAGGGAGTTTTTGAACACCGTACCCCAGTCTTTATAGAATAGTAGCAACAACAGCTCACAGAGCCCAGATGTCATTGGCGCTAGGTCTCCAGAACACTCTTACTGGCAAAGCAGTATTCTTTGCTTCTCCATATAGAAGATAAATGCACAGTTGCGAGTGTTTGTTAGCTGTTTTCAAGGTGAAACTATTATTGTTACAGAAACTAAAGCTCAGAGAGGCTAATTGGGAAGCGAGTTAAAGAAGCAGTTGAAAATGAGCATTGCCCCATCATTTGACCCCAACTGGAGTACTAACTTATTTCCTCTGGCTGTGTCACCTTGGATGGGTTTCTTAATCTGTTTGGATCTGTTGCGTTTTCCTGTTTTTGAAGATGCTCAGGTAAATTACGGAGCATGTTTCCCCTCAGTCCAGGGCTTTTCCAACCTCGTTTTGGTAATATTCATGTGGAGATTCCTTTGATCATGCCTGCCTCACAGTGAAAAGCTGAACCGATGGGGGCTGGAGGTTAAAGTCATCAGGTGGCTTTCTATCACATATTCTTCAGCTGTACAAATGCCCACAGCCTTCAAAAGCCCTGACATCACACCAGGCAAGAGGCTTCTAATAATGGAGGCCTCTAATAATGTCTTGACCTCTCTCTGTCCTTCTAACTCACGTGCCTCTATTGTGTTCGGTAAGTATGGAGATGGACTAGGGGTACAGACATTCAAGATGCCACCTTGATCTCTGGAAGATATAATGGCATAGAGCAGGGATCCTTCAAACTGAACCATTTACAGGCCAACATTTGTACCTTGTCTGCATATACCAGTACTGTGGGTTCCTTAATATTTGTCTTTACGTTGAGTTTTTAATTTTTAACAGCTTCATTCTGAGCAAACATCTGTGAAATCCAGCTTCGATTTGATAATTAAATTTCCTTTCAAATACACATTAAAATAAATATATCCATTCAAATTTTTACCAGGTTTGCCTGTGTATCTTCTAAAATACTTGGAGTGGTAGGTAGATCATCACATTTTGGGAACTGCAACTGAAACTCTACCCTGCTGATTCCAGCTGTGTGACTTTGCTACTATTATCGATTGATCATTCTTAACCATAATTTGTTCACTTGAGAGATGTAGATAATATGTACCTCATCATTTACTGTAAGGATTAGACAAGATACAGCCAAGGAGACTGTTACAATGCTTGGCGGATAGCAAGTCCTCAGCGAATTACTAGGTTATCCTTCCTTAAAGTCTGTTTGCAGATACCAGGCATGCAGGCCTGTAACTGCTAGTTCTCAGAAGCAGGATGCAAGGCACTTGGTATGGATGATTGCAAGTCCTGTGAAAAGTCAGAGGGAGAAAGGCTGAAGCTTTCTAGAATGAAGGAGAAAAGGGAGACATTTGGATGAGGGAAGAGGCATTCTTCCTAGCCTCTCCGGCTCTCCCTTGGGTACTCAAAGTGTGGCCCAAGGACCAGTAGCATCAGCATCACCCAGGAGCTTGTTAAAACTGGCATCTCCGGCTCCTCCCCAGACCTACTGACTCAGGACCTGCCTGTTAGCAAGATCCCCCAGTGATTTGTGTGTGTGCATGAGAAGCAGTGCTCTGGGCACAGATATTCTGTCTAAGGTATATTTCATTTCTAGTAGGGAGTTAGTCCTTGCTCTCAGCAGATCTCTGCACCAAGATCACCTGCACGAGGATCACTAGTAACACCTGCACTGCGCTTTATAGAAGATGCAGATTCTCAGACCTCACATCAACCTGCACCCGTCATCTGCATCTTTAGCCCATACATTCCATGATTTTTTAAGGCCGCTGTTTGACAACTGCTGTAGTAAGTCTTAAACCACCTATAGAAACTGCATTTATTCTTAAAACATATTTGCATTTGAACAAACAAGAAAACTTTTGAGAAAGAGAGATACAGTCCTAATTGTAGTGTCAGTAAGCATTAAGGGGAGGATCTGAATTCAATCTATATGTAAAGGCTTCTGTAAGGCTCATTTGCATTAATCCTGCATACCTGGAATCCCATCATACACAGGAGAACAGCTTCCCAGAAGGCAGTGTCTTAGCAATGTCATATACAGTTGACACTTGAACAACATAGGTTTGAATTGCATGGGTCCACTTATACATAGATTTTTTTCAACAAATACAGCACTGTAAATGCACTTTCTCTTATGATTTTTTGTAATGTTTTCTCTAGCTTACCTTATTGTAAGACTGCACTATATAATACGTATACAGAATAGGTGTTCATCAACTGTTCATGTTATTGGTTAGACTTCTGGTTGACAGTAGACTATTAAATTTTAGGGGAGTCAGAAGTTATGCTTGGATTTTCAACTGCATGAGGGTCGGCACCCCGACCCCCATGTAGGACAAGAGTCAAATGTATTTTCTTCTTTTCCGAAATTTTATATTTGACTTTCTGTAAACATTTTGTTTTTTAGCCGTGCTATCAAGACTAATCAAGACCTTCTCCCAGAAACTCCCTGGACACACATTTTCTACAACGATTTTTGGGGGACTCTTCTAACCCACAGTGGCAGCCACAAATCCTACCGGCCACTCTGCACTCTTTCTTTTCGCCTGAACCATGCCATCGGAGGGCTGAATCCCTGGAGCTATCACCTTGTCAATGTCCTGCTGCATGCAGCAGTCACTGGTGTCTTCACGAGCTTCTCCAAGATCCTCCTTGGGGACGGATACTGGACCTTCATGGCTGGCTTGATGTTTGCCTCTCACCCCATCCACACGGAGGCCGTGGCAGGAATCGTGGGACGGGCTGATGTTGGGGCCAGTCTCTTCTTCCTCCTCTCCTTGCTGTGCTACATCAAACACTGTTCGACAAGAGGCTCCTCGGCCAGGACTTGGGGCTGGTTCCTGGGGACAGGACTGTGCGCAGGATGCAGCATGCTGTGGAAGGAACAAGGAGTGACCGTGCTGGCTGTGTCGGCAGTTTATGATGTCTTTGTCTTTCATAGGCTGAAAATAAAACAGATCTTACCTACCATTTACAAAGTAAGTGATTGTGGGCGCTGGAGCATTGGGTTACTGAGCAGCCTCCTTGCCTGGTCCTTTTCCCCCATTTAAAAAGCAAATTTGTCCCTCTTCAAAGAGAATTTAAAGTAAGCTGTGTTTTGGTCTTCAGTAAGTGGAAGTGTCCTTTTTGACCTTTCCCTACTAACATGGGTTTCATTCCTTGATTGTTTTATGTCTTGGGTTTCTTATTTTCATGATTTCAAAGGGTTCTGGTAGCTGGACAGTTTTGCCTTGTAAAGATTATGCACCTTTAGTATTTATTTTTATTCATTTTTTATTTCAACCCCAATTCTCTGTAATCCAGTAAATTGCTTATAATGTGTATTTATAAAAGTATCAGAGCTGATAATAGAGCCAGATGCTAAACTCTGTAGAGGGGAAATCCTCTGCCATTTGTTAATAGTACTTTTCCTGATCTGACTTTGGAAAACAGCCCTTCTCTGCAGTGCACTGGGAACTCAAATTCTTAAACAATGAATCATCTTCACCTTTTCCTTGTTGTACTGAATAAGAATAGAAGAGTCAAAACAGAAAGAGGTTATTATAAATTTTGCCCTGAGGCCAATTAAGGCCTTTGCCTCAGGGCTTAATATTTGCTCTTCTGTATTCCCTCAGTGCTTTCAAATGCACTGTGGTTTAAAGGTCACAGAAGCACTTTGAGATCTCTTCCACCTAAGAGGACCAGTTTTTGGCTAGTGTGTTAGGGGAAGGCATTGGACAGACAAAGCTATCTTGAGAAACTGCCTCTTTCCCATCTCCCCATTATCTCATTCATACTAAACTTACCCTTGCTTTGCCTTTTAGTTATAAAAGATGCACTTGGCCAGTGCTGGCAAATCTTGGTCCTGTTCTAGGCCAGTTCCCCCTTCCTTTTGGACACTTAAGTGAGGAGCTGTGATTTTGGATACTTACCTTGAGAAAGCAGTCAACTTTTCTCATTTTGGCAGTTCTTCCCCCTCACCCCGTCAATTCTCGATGTTACTTAAAATCAAATTGGGAAGAAATTGAAGTGAAGGAAAAATTAAGGGAAATAGAAACATTTATTTATTTTTTAATGACTTTTTTTTTCTTCACTTAGTAGGCAGAGTAGTTACTGCTGCTCTCTGTGCTCTGTGGGGAAGCATAACCTTTTCAGTTAGAACTCAAGTATCAAGTGCTTAATGAAGTTCTTTTGTGATTTCGATTATATGCTGAAACTTTAAAAGAAAACTCTGGTTAGGTTGAGTTTGACGCCTAAAAACAATAGTTTGAAAGTCAAATTCTTAATTTCAAATCAATTTTAATTATTCTTTCTGGGAGATTTAGGGAGAGAATTCTTTTTTTCTTTTGTTTTAAAACCACATTAACAACAAAACAAGCTTTCTTGTTTTATTGGAAAGACAGATAGAATACATATAAATCATGGTCTTTGTCCTGTGGAGACTATTTGAGGACTTTGCATCGATAGCCTGTGAAACATTGTGGTTGGACATTTTACAGAATTTCCATTTTACCGTCTCCTGGAATATGAAATGATTTTGATATACCAGTTCAGGACTTGATTTTAGGACCTTTTAAAGTTCTAAGACATTTTCAGTTTTCTAAGCATATTTTCAAGGACAGAGTTGTTGATAGAGACCCTTATTATAATTGTGTCCCCTACAATTATTTGGGGCATACCTATAATAAGAAATTATTCTTTATCTTAAGTTTATTTAAAAAAAATAATGTTTATTTTTGAAAGAGACAGAGCATGAGTGGGGGAGGAGCAGAGAGTGAGAGGGATGCAGAATCCGAAGCAGGCTCCAGGCTCTGAACTGTCAGCACAGAGCCTGACACAGGGCTTGAACCCAGAAACTGTGAGATCATGACCTGAGCCGAAGTCAGATGCTTAATCGACTGAGCCACCCCCAGGGACCCCGGAAGTTAAATTAAAAAAAAAAAAAAATTAAGTTTATTTATTTATTTTGAGCGAGAGAGGTAGCAAACTGGGGAAGGGCAGAGAGAGAGGGAAAGAGAGAATCCCAAGCAGGCTCTGCACTGTCAGCAAGAGCTGGATGCGGGGCTTGAACTACAAACCTTGGTACGTACCACTGGGAGATCATGACCTGAGCCGAAGTGAAGAGTCGGACTCTTAACTGACTGAGCCAACCAGGCACCCCTATCTGAAGTTAAACTGCCCTGAGCATCCTGCTTAAGAAAATAAGAAATGTCCCTAGCAAAGGAACTCCTAGCAGCCGAGAGTGTGAAACACCCCTCTCCCCACCCCCCATGTCATGGGAAAGGACTTAATACTTTGAAGATTCGGTGTCCTGAGAAGTTTCCAAATGGAAAGTTGCCTAGACTGTCTGGCAGCCATTGCTTGTGGGCAAGGGAAGTAGTTGAAGCAGCAAAACAATCTGAGAGTCGCTATCTCCACTCTGCTTTTTCTTTCATTCTCACATTTTGGGCCAATGGGCTTAATGAGAACATTTTAGTAACAGATTGTATAGATTTGCAAGGGACCATAGAGACCTTCTATGCCAGTCCCTTTATTTCCAGCAAAGGTATAGAACACCAGAGGTGTGAAGGTCACCTAGAAAGTGGTAGAATCACTGGAACTAGGATACATATTTGCGTGTATTTAGCGATCATTTTACTATATTGTGAAGATGTGAAGATGAATGAACAAATGTAAATAAAGTCAGATGACTTACCTGGAAGAGAAGAAAATAAAATGGAATCAAATATTCACTCACACTGGCTAAGTAAACTTAGGCTAGTTCAATGACCTGTTTTTTTATCTGGAAATGGAGACGGTTCATGTTCTGTCTTAGAGATGTTGTGAAGAGTGTAATTGTGGGGTGTTCAGTGTGAGCTGAGTGCCCAATGTTTGGAAGGCACCTGATGATACTAGTTGAAGAGAAAGAAGAAATATCAGTGGAAATTGTAATTCTTTATTTTAAGGAAGAGAAGGCCAAAAGATGAACTTCTACTAGTCTTTAAACATACAGTGGTTTTGAAAGCATATGACTTAGGAATCAACTAAGGCTGAAGCATGAATATTTAGGCAGAAACTTTCATTTAGAATTTTATGACTATGGGGCTTGTAAACACTGGCATAGATTACATATGGAAGTTATAGAAAATTCCATATTCTGTCTTTATAATATATAGATTTCTATGCCTGGGGTGAGTTAGAAGAGACTCTGAAGGAAGTGAATTAAAAGACTTTAGAAGGTCCTTTTCAACCTTAAAAGAATAAATCATCTTAAATATCTTGCCAATTAACTCCACATCATGGTTTGCCAGATGAAATAAACTTCCCTGCCCTATTAAAACATAACTTTTATATAAACAGAAAGCTCCAGTGCACAAATGTTTAACTCTGTTATGCAAACCAGTGAACCAGCCAAGTACTCAAAACCCAAAATGGCGGACCTCTTAAAGCTGGAAATTATTAGGACCAGAGGGGCAAGGCTCTCTGTTTTGATAGTTTCATCAGTAATGTTTTTCTCATAACAGTCACACTCAACTTCTTTCTTCACAGTGTTGGTTTCAGTTCTGCACCTTTTAAAAGATTTTGGGTCTTTTAAATGTGCACCAGGGCCAGGCAGAAGGGACTGGTGGAAGCAAGATTCTGCCCACCTCTAGGACCCCTCTTCATCCAGTATTATAATAAGAAAATACAGGTTTGGGTTGGGTAGAGTTTGAGATTTTTCCCTTTGCTTTTCAAGCAAGAGAGAGAGAGAGAGAGAGAGAGAGAGGGAGAGAGGGAGGGAGAAAATGAGAGTGCATGCAGGTGAGCTGGGG
Organism: Puma concolor; assembly: GCF_028749965.1. NCBI lineage: Eukaryota > Metazoa > Chordata > Mammalia > Carnivora > Felidae > Puma > Puma concolor. The sequence continues at coordinate 36,725,712 of NC_141673.1, read as the reverse complement.
AGGGGCAGAGGGAATGGGAGAGAATCTTAAGCAGTCTCCTCACCCAGTGTGGAGTTTGACACGGGGCTGGATCTCATGGCTGTGAGATCATGACCTGAGTGGAAACCAAGAGTGGGACACTTAACTGACTGAACTACTCAGGTGCCCCAAGTTTGAGATTTTTCTAAGAAGACAGACTTCTGGATTTTTCTATGACATTTCTTATTATTTAAAATCAATTACTAGTTTAAAAACAGATAAACCCTGTTTGGGCCCAACAAAATCCTTTGGATGACTGAATTTGGCCAGAATTCTTGGCTGCCAGTTTTTGGCTTCTAAGGCTCATGCAGATGATGCACATATCTATATTGTATAAAAGACGTTTGCAGTTCTGCAAAGGAAATATGAAAGTTTTCTTTTTTTGAAGTATGTGAAAAATAGTAACGACCTGGCATATTGTAGATACTTTATTTAGCATTTAATAAATACATAATCTATGTGTGCTAGGCACTATCCTGAGTGTGCTAAAACATAAACACATTTAACTTATATAATAAGTGCTTATTGAGAGAATATGACTTATGAACTAATGTGGTTGAATATGACATGAAATAATATAATCATACGGTTGTCAATAGTTAAGATTTGTTTTTTGTTTTTGTTTTTAATGTTTACTTATTTTTTGAGAGACAGAGACAGAGGGGGAGCGGGGGAGGGGCAGAGAGGGAGACACAGAATCCGAAGCAGGCTCCAGGCTCTGAGCTGTCAGCACAGAGTCCGACCTGGGGCTGGAACTCATGAACTGTGAGACCACGCTCTGAGCCGAAGTTGGACGCCGACTGAGCCACCCAGGCGCCCCTTGTGTTTGTTTGTAATAGTTAGCAAGATTTGTAAGAAGACACCAAATATAAAATCTTCAGAAGTGTGTTTGAACAAAATGTGTGTTCATAAACATCTTAAGTTTTTTTAAATGATCCTCTTCTTAGCTTCAGCATTCTATTTATGGTGTTTCCCACATTGTCCTTGGCATCTGGTGCACCATCTGACACATAGTAGGTACTCAGTAAATTATTGAATTCACACTTGTTTCAGTTTGCCTTTAAAAAATGTGTGCCTGAAATGTTAAAGTGAAATCCAATCCTCTTCCCTTTATACAAATGAGGATTTCATTCCTGGTTAGTGGGGTCCAGAAGGTACAATTGGAAGAAATGCATGTCAGAAAAATGTTGAAAAGTAAGTTTTCTTGACTTCTCATCAAATGATTATTTTAGCCTTTCTTAGATGACTTTCACTTACTTTAGTTTTATGTGGTCAAAAGGAAAAGTGGGGGAGGTGGCCCTTGAAACACACTTAAACTAGCCTTGCAAATAAATGTTTCACTTTTATCTGCCCACAAAATTTTTTACAAGTCTCCCATGACCCCAGGAGGTACATGGGTAATAAAATCAGCAAAAGCAACATTTTTCTTACTTACCAAACATCAGTCATTGCTTGCCTAGTGGCCATTTTCTGTGCTTATTTAACATCTGTTAACTGTTTTAATGTGGAAACATCTTTTTTCCCTTTATTAGCCTCATAATCACTTATTCAGTTACAGGTGGAAAAAAAAATTAAAAAAAGGAAATCTGAAAACCAGTGTAACAATTCTAATAATAGCCCAAATTGATTTGGAAAAATAGCCCTTTTAGTTTGCTCTTTTAAGAATTTCTGTAAAGATGACTATCTTCGCTTTGCTCTAGTTGCTTCCAAGATGTACCCTATCTGGACAACTTCCTTTTCTTAAAATTAAATTTTGTAGCTCTATTTCATGTAAATAAAATGATAGACTACATTATGAGAGAGGAAATGGGGAGGCATTGCCGCTTTTGGAAAAGGAGGCATCTCTGTCTAGAAATAACTTTTTCATTTTAATGCTGAGCAGGATGTGAATGGTGGAGGTTGCCTGTGGTGAAAAAGTTTATCTTGGATGTTAGGTAAGCTTGGTTCTACACAAGATGCAGTGATCAGACACAAAGTAACAAATAATCATCTGTTTTCAAACTATTTACAGGGTTTACCTTGAGAATGTTTCCTGAGGGCAGGGGCTTACCTTCTGTTGAAGGTTTGGGGTTTGTCACTATTGGAACACTGAGGATCTTAAATGTGGTGCTTCTGTACATCTATTTTGTGTGACTCCCCCTGTAACGAAGAGCATGGAAAGAGAGGCGCATAGCCTACAGGTATTTGCACATTGAATCCACATGTGCTTTTTTATTTGATTAGCTGCTGGGGGTGGCATTGACCCAACATGTTATCGTTTACAGCTTTGTCCCTTTGCTTTCTAGACTAGGTTGTGGTTTTACTCAAGATGTGACTCTCATATCGATTGCGCTGAATGCAATATGTATTTGCTGTTTCTGATTTTCTTCAGTCCACATCTGTGCCATTCTACTTCAAGTAGTGTTCCCACTTTCTTACGATTTTCTTTCCCTTCATTTGCCTTACACTTGACTTTGTGAGAATCCAGATATAGCAAGACACTCCGATTCTGATCACAGTATTTCCTAGCATTATTGAAACTGGAGGGCTGACTATTTGTCATGTACTTACAAATGAATTTGGATTTCCTCCCAGTAAACTTGTTGTAGCATTTAATATTCATGACCTATAGAACTTTGAAACTTTGAATAGATGCCAGCAGTGCTAACCAGATAATACCACAAATAAAGGTGAGGTTCAAAAATATTTTACAACTCGGAAAGTCAAAGATTAATATTAATAAGGTATTTTATTTCTGCGGGTTGCCTTCATTGCTCAGCTGATTTAAGATGATTCTGTATTCTGGTTACAGTTTAAGTGCAAGTTGAGTAATTGAAATTTGGAAGCTGACTACCCTTGCCAGTTCATGTAATGCTTGTGTTAGAGTGTTAATACCTGGAAGGGTGATCTATTTGCAGATTATTTTATTTATTTATTTTTTTTAAAGATTCACCTTTGTGCAAGATGCTGTATTAGGGGTTGTGGGGATTCAAAGATGAGTGCACAAAATTCTACCCCTAAGGACATTTTAGAATAGGCTAGAAAGTTGTGAATAGCACATGCAAATGTAGAACTGAAATTCAAGCTGGAAAGTGGGGAGGCTGTAAGGGAGGCACTGGGAGTGCAGGACAGCTTCGAGGAAGGGGGGTGTACTTTCTGCGGAGGGGATCAGGAAGCACTTTCAGGAGCAGAGACATTTGAGCAGAGCCCCGAATGGTGGTTCAGATATAGACATTTATAATTGGAGAAGTGAGGGAGAGTGGAAGGTGGAGCCTGAGCACTGCACAGAGGGAAACTCCTAGGAAGTTCCGGGGGACCACTGGGCAGTGGTTTTGGCAGATACAGGGCATGAAATGAAACAGCAAAATGAATGAGGAAAGGTAGATTGAGACAGGTAGAATGTATAATGATGTAGGGACCTTTTAAGATATGTTGTGGCCCCAGCAATGTTGGGAGACAATGCATAATTTTTAAATGTGCTTGTTCTTCGACTGGTCCATGGGAGAAGCTTGGGAATGTCCAGGCTAGCGCCATTTCGCCACTTGGGAGGCTTTCTTCTGTGTCCTTACTTGGGGACAGACCTGAGAGAGGATCCCTTTGATGATGAGACAGATTCAGGAGGTTTATCTCATTCAGTGAGTGTGTTTCCTGCCATCTCATTCTTTAGCATCAAAAAAAAAAAAAAAAAAAGGCAGTTATTTTTCGAAGTTAGATTATTTTACTTTTTACTCTATAGTATCTAGCATATTATTATATACTCCTAATGAGAAAAACAGGGAGTCCTTCAGGGCTTTCTCCTGTGTCCGTTCTTCCAGCATTGCTGAACGGTGTTCAAATGTTACAGTGAGTGGCCACAAGTACAAAATCCCTCTTTGTTTTGCACTCCTTACAGGAAGACAGAAACATTTTTCAAAATGGTCCTTTTTACAATACAGAATAAAATATTCTATCAGCACTGAATTTCAACCAGTTAACTCCGTATACCATCAGTGAAAATGACACGCAAATTGGACCTTGTGATGAATAAATAATGAGTCTCATTGAAATCATCTCTGCTGTTCTCATAATACTGTCTGGGATACGTATTACATCACTCGGCTCAATTTTCGATAACCTGCTGTCTCAGAGGAATCAGATCGACTGAAGGGGATCTCATGATTATCTGGTTACTCATATTCAACTGGGTACCTTCAGTTTCACAGAAAAAAGAAAAAATACACAATGTGGTTTGCACAAATTTCAGATCATTGTCATTGCCTGTCTTAAATGCTGGGAACGGTGGAAATGCTAATTTAGTGTTGACCTCTCAAGTGAAATTTAAGCTATAGAAAGGCACATTCCAGGAGTGCATTAGAGATTCCTGAAAAGGCATGATCAGGTCGGAGGTGGATGGATAAAACTGAGTATTAAATCAAATTTATTGATAGTTAAAATAGTTATGAAATGTGATAGTGCAGTAAGGTTGCATGGTGTGGCATGTTTTAATGTTCACACCAGGTTCTTACCTACTGACCACAGTGTTCCTTTTTTCAAAAAGAATGGTAAGAAACCAAAAGGGGAAGAGAGGCAGCCAAAGTGTGCAATGATTTGGTGCTAGGAAGGTCAATGTGCCCTTGCTCCCTGGGTTTGTCTTTACAACTCTGCAGCACCCAGATGGCTCCTGCATGCTCTGTTGGTCTGATTATAACTCTTGCATCAAGTGAAATAGCATGAATTCAGAATTTAATACATGTTTCCTCAGTAATTATGGCCTTGATTAGTGAAGTCAGTGTTTCAGTTCCAAAGGACACTTTCTTTCTCTCTCCACATGTTTACTCATTTAATTTCAGGAGATGAAATAAACTGCAAAGATTTTTTCGATATGATAAGAGAATCTACAGTGCCTATACCTGGTATGTGGTTGTCATTTTGCTAATAATTCATGTAAGATTCAAAGCAAACAGGGACAACATGAGAAAAATGAAGGACATTTAAAAACAAGTAAATGACTTGGTTTTTAGTAAGAGAAGAAATGAAAAATATATTTAGAATTTCCATTAAAATATTGCTTAACGTAACTAAGTACCAAGTACATTTAATAGAGTTCTTGATGATATGCAATATCAGTTGTATTTAAAAATAGTTTACGTAGGGGTGCCTGGGTGGTGCAGTCGGCTAAGCTTCCGACTTCAGCCAGGTCATGATCTCGTGGTCCGTGAGTTCGAGCCCCGCGTCAGGCTCTGGGCTGATGGCTCAGAGCCTGGAGCCTGTTTCCGATTCTGTGTCTCCCTCTCTCTCTGCCCCTCCCCCGTTCATGCTCTGTCTCTCTGTGTCCCCCAAAAAATAAATAAACGTTGAAAAAAAATAAAAAAAAAATAGTTTACGTATTTAAAAACTGAAAAAAAGAAAAAATCTTAATATTTTAATTTTGTGCATTTTGTGCATCTTAAACTCTTAGTTTTCAATGTGTTAACTCTGTCCCCTCCCCTTTAAAAGGGTTTATGTGTATGTGTTGTGTTATGTGTCCTATTAGAATAAATTGCATAAAGACATGCTTATATACTAGAGTCAGATTATACCAAAGTGATACATGAATGATTTGAGTGTATTTCCATAACTTCTATGAAATGGAAAACTCCAAATTGCATAGAATTAATCTTTCTTCTAACCTGTAGTTGGGCAAAAATTTGCCAGTTTCGGTGTTCCACGGAATGTAGCTTCTTTCTTCTTAAGATCTTGTGACATGTGATGAAAAGTTAAATATATCTAATAGCATAAAAACCACTGCTGTTTACTTCGAATAACCGTTGGGGGTTTGGCTGCTCTCCTCTTGCACAGGTGCTAGTAAGGCTATTGTGGAAAAGCCATAGGATTGGAGCATCTAGATTTAGATGCAAATTGCTGTGACCTTGGATAAAGTACTGACTGGCTTGCACATCAGTTATGTGGTCTGTAAAATAGGAATACAATATTTGCCTTGCAGGGTTGTTAGGTATGAATATCGTCAATGTACACTCTTCCGCCAAGTTCCTTTCCTGTAGAAATATCATGGTCATCAGTGTTTCACAGTGTTTCCACATTTCAATAGTAAAGAACCTTTTACCTGTCATTTTGTAGAGCACTCAGTGTAGTTGCTTTTCTCACGGGGATGCAGGGTGAAGCGTCAATCAGAAAAAAATGGAGTTTTTGCTATCCTGTTCACCAGTGCTGACAATGTAAAGAATATTGAGAAAACAAACAAACAAACAAACAAACCTTTTTCAAGGATAATTCTTCTGAATAACACAATTTGATCATTTCTCTTTTTGTTTAATCTATTGGAAACAAATATATTTAAGTCATTCCTTAATTTTTCCTCACTGTTTATATCAAAGCATCAACTAGAAATTTTGTAGCCTGATTTTTTCCCCTTCTGGCTCAGGATGGTGCTGTTGCTTATACATCTGAAAATGGAGTCCCCTCCTGTTCTCCCCAGCACCCTGTTGCCTGTATATCCCTTTAGCCAGGTTTAGAGTAAGGAGGATTAGTTCAGTAGCTGCAATAGCTTGCAGCATTCAAGTCTCATTCTTTGAAGAAAGGGGAAGCATTGTTATCACCTAAAGGTGAATGTTAATCTCTTTCTTCCCCCTATTCTTTCCCAAACCTGGCAGGCAATATTGTTACAGCTGATTCCAGAATCTGTTATGGGAAACCTTTTCAGGGAAACATTGAGGCTGCTTTTTATTGGTGGTGGTGATGCTCAGCCATTTATTTCCCCACCTCCTAGGGAGATAATAGAGAGCGAAAAGTTTTATTTTTAAAGGAATACTGCATCTGGCTGCCAAAATTTTTATGAAATATTTTGGATGCCTTAATAATATTCAGACCAAATTATTTTTACAGCAGCCTAAATCCTGGTAACGGTGGCTTGTTGAGACAAGTCTATAATAGGTAAGATTGGTTTTGATTTTAGAAAATCCAGTACTTTAAAAGTCTGATCTAATCTTCAGATGATACAGGCGGTAGGTGGGGGTTGGTGACTGCTTCAAGATTTTAGGATTCATTTCATCATGTGTTTCCTTCGAATAGTCCAAACTGGGATGATCATCAGCGTCTCACGGGGAGACTTTTAAACCAGAGATTGCAGCCCAAGACTGGAAGCTACTGAATAAGAATCTTTCCGTCTGCTTACATTATGTTTTTGAGGCATTGACAGGGAGCTGGTGGAGAGGCAGCAGGAGAGAAACTACTTTTTAAAAGCTCTCCCTCTGATTTTGATGATACAGCTAGGTTTGGGACCCGCTCATGTGCATTGATATACCTCCATACAGATCATGAAAGGTCAAAAATGTTTTGTGGCTAGAGAGAGGTATTAGAAACTATGTATCTACATGCTGCCCCTTCTCTCTCCACAAATGTGAGGTCTGCAGAAATTAGGCACAGGCTTGGTTGAGGGCAGAGCCTCCTCCCCCAGGTCTACTGCTCTGTCACTTTCCCTCCCTGACGTCAGTTTGTAGAAACCTGTTACTGTGGAATTAATTTTCTATTTGTCAGTTAAGACTGCCTGGTGTTAATGGACCTGTGTACCCATCCCTCAAGTTCATCATTAATTAAGATTCAATCCTTCTTATTTTACCCTGGGTTCTCTTTGCAATGTTACTAATTCTAGAATACTTCTTGAAAATGAGTTGTTTTGTTTTTGTTTCCATCCTCCCAGGCCCCTCCTTTTCCTGCCCCCCCCACCTCATTCAGTTAAGTGCTTAAGTTTTTGCACGTTGTCTTCCTAGTCTAGCTTGATTTAAATCTGCATTCAAACGGAATATTTACTTTTGTAGCTACCAGAAACTTAACACAAAGACACTAAAACCACAGTGTGTTTTTCTTCCTAATTTGGTTAATTGCCTTTACTAACAGTGTATAACTGTTTGAAGTAGGTTACTCTTCAGTGGAAGGATTTTCTCTTTGATGATGTGGAGCCTGAGATTGGTCTAGAAGAGCATTAAAAAAAATATTGGGGCAGCTCTTTGTGGCTACCTGCTTCCAACTCACCAAGGCACCATGCACTAACTCAGAAGCAGGGGAAATTTTTGGCTTTAGCAGTTGACCCATCAGCTGGGTAAATGCCACCAGGGGTGCCTGCATGGCTCAGTTGGTTTAAGCCTTGGACTGAGTCTTTGATTTCTGTTCAGGTCATGATCCCAGGGTTTGTGAGATGGAGCCCTGCCTGGGGCTCTGCACTGTTAGTGCAGAGCCTGCTTGGGATTCTCTTTCCCTCTCCTTCTGCGCCTCCCCTGCTCCTCTGTGTGCCTTCCCCCTGCCCCCCCCCCCCCCCGCCAAATAAATAAATAAACATTAAAAAAAATGCCACCAATAGTATCTTAAAGATGTTCAGAGTTTCTTTTGACTACAATGTGAGTTTAGTGTCTCACTGTTGGGTGAATATTTGAATCAGTGACAACCTTAATGTCAAAAATGAGGATAACTCCAAAATGAACGTATTTCAGAGATGAAATAGCAAGAATGGAGAAAATGTAGAGGTGCCAATTGAAAAATGGGCTGGCTGAGTGAGAAAAGGACTGAATTTAAGTTGTCAAAGCAGCAGCCTAAAGTTTCTGGTTTTGGGACAGGATAATTTGTAGTCTTGATTCTCCTGCATTCTGCAGTATAATCTTCTCCAGGGCTGTGCCGACTTCCATATTGTTCAAAGAGGAAGAGAAATCATTCATTTGAATCCATTAGCTTTCATTTGCATATACACAGAGCTGGCAGTAATAATGATAACAACCATTTATCATGCCTTACTGTGTGCTTGGTAGAGTGTCTTCTGTACATTATTTTGTTCACTCTATGTGAGTGGGTATTATTAATCTCATTTACAGTTAAGGAAACTGAGGTTTATGGAGGTGAAGTAATTTTGCCCAAGGATTCACAGATAGCATACAGTGAAGGGGTCTCATTCCAAGTATCTGACTCCAAGGTGCATGGTCTTCCCATAATACTGTTTTTATACAAGTTTAGCTAAAGTGGAAGATCCAAATAGTATTTTTAAAAATATTTATATATTTATTTTGAAAGAAAGAGTGGGGGGAGGGGTAGTGAGCGATGAAGAGAGAGAAATCCCAAGCAGGCTTCACGCTGTCAGTGCAGAGCCCCATATGGCGCTCGATCTCACCAACTGAGACATCAAGACCTGAGCCAAAATGGAGAGTCAGACGCTTAAGGGACTGAGCCACCCAGGCATGCCCCGCCCCCTCCCCAGATAGTATTATGAAGGAAATAGCCATTCTTACATTACTTGGCCTTGGGACGGATGCTACTTACTTACAATGGCTTTAAATACAAATTATCTACTCGTCCATATGCAACAGTTAGTTTTATGGTTGCTAAAAAATACATAGATGGATAATATATTATCCCAGCCCCTAGGAAGTACAAAACATGTATACAATAATTACATCACTCTGCACTAAGTGCTAATAGAATTCCATAGAAAGTGCCAGAGAAGCACATGTGTCTGACAAACTAATTCAGCCTTGTTGAGGAAGAGTCTGAGAGAGTGGCAGAGAAGTAGTGACATCTAAATAGCTCGGTTTATCCAGGATTTTGTTTTGTTTTATATTTTTAAAAAATAATTTAAAATCATTTCATGCTTGTGCATTTCATTTAGGTTCAGAGTCAACTTCCTTATATCCCCCCCCCATGCCTGTCGTGTGACAAGAAATTTGCTAGATGCTTTTTAATTTTTTTCCATTTTTTTGATAAATAGGTACTAAGTGCCATCTAGGTATGAGCACTATTCTAGATGTTAAGGATAAAGTAAGGAAGAAAACAGACGAAATTCCTATTCTTTTGGAATTTACAGTCTCTAATTTAGCAGCTGCAGTTACCCTGTGAGGTCACTCTGTACTTTTTACAAGAGGTTGTTGAGTGAACTCCCCTGAATTGATCAGCGTGCAGTGAGACAGGGTTTCAAAGGTAATGCTAATTCTGAATCCAGATCCTTTCCAGTGCAGGTCATTGTCTCTCAATAGAGTTTCCTCAACTAACGAGTGGCCTAATTATTTATGGTATTAGATAAGTAGTAATGATTGTGTGTGTATGTGTGTGTGTAATTGGTTTAGAACCTCCTTGAGACCGAGGACTGGATCCTTTTTTTTTTTTTTTTTTTTTCCTTTGGCATCCCTTTTCCCAGAGATCTTGACATTGTGATCTTGGTATTTGGAACTTGATCCTCAAAATCACATTGGCCTGCAAGGGCATATCCTGTCTGCCATGGACCTGCCCTACACTGAGCAGATTTAAAGGAGGTACATTGTACATGTATATCCTTTGAGGTTGGATTTGCATCTGAAACTCCTGTCAGCGTCTGCTACCTGCTCTGAAATGCATGGTGTTTCTCAGAACCGTGCAAAAAAAAAAAAGAATTATTTGGAGCCAGTTCACATTGAAATATTTGGTTTGGCTCTGAATTTCATATTTTATCATTGCTAATCAACCATATTAACTTATTTATGTGTCCTTGACAGGCAGTACATTTCTAACGGCTTTATAAGGGAAAAGATGAGTCTGTGCCACAGAGGTTGCTTTATAATTCAGATAAAAACATTTTTTCCTGCATTTCATTAAAAATATAAAACAGCTTAGATTAGCTAACAATGTGATGCCAACGGTTCCCATGTGTCTTAGTGGGTCCTAAATTGCACAGGATGTCATGTCTCCTTTGATGTGCATCGTAAAGACTTTTTTCAGAATTTGAGCTTTCCTCTGTCTGTCTGTCTCTCTCTCTCTCTCTGTCTCTCTCTCTCTAGGCTATATCTATATCTATATCTGTATATCTATATATCTATATCTATATCTATGTCTATATCTATATCTATATCTATATCTATACCTATATATACACACACATATAGGCTACAAGTTCCCTGATTCAGTGCCTAAAATGCTTGAGGCCAGATGTTATTCAGGTTTGTTTTAATTATTCAAAAGTGATAGGGTGCGTAAATTCTGAATTATGTACCGAAGTAGCATTTTGAAGTCAGAAACATTTAGTATTTCTGAAGGGAAATATGTGAATTTTACAATAAATGGAAGAGATAAAGACTACAACTCGCCTCCTGTCAGTTTAAATCAGGGGCTTTTATTTCTTTCTAACATTTTTACTGAGATATAGTTCACATATCATAAAATTGAGCCACTTAAAGTCTATAGTTTATTGTTTTTGAGTGTGTTCACTGAGCTTTTGCAATTCTCATCCTAATCTGAATTACGTATTTTGAAATTAAGGATAAGGGGTTTTGGACCTGTAGTTACTGTTTTGTTTTGTTTTATTTTGTTTTGCTTTTTTAAAGATGTAGATGTTATTTTTTACTTTTTAAGTTTAACAAGATCTTTAGAAAGAAGTTATGACATGAATCCATGTATATCAATAAACCTGGTTAAGGTCTTACTGAGACCCTTGAATGTTTTTGCTGTGTGTTTAATATTGTTTGCCTGTCTTATTTGCTGTTTAACAAATTGGTAATAAGTTTGGGTAATCAAGGTATCTTCTTTGGGGTTATGTTTGGGTCAGAATGCTTGGATCCTTATTTTGTTTTTTTAAACTATGATAAATCATGGACCCCTACATAAATGCAATTTTCCGGAGTAAGAATCTGATGTCAGAATACTTGGATCCTTGTTTTGATTTTTTTTTAAACTATGATAAATCATGGATCCCTGCATAAATGCAGTCTTCTGGAGTATGAATCTGACGTCAATATTTGAGTGCTTGTGGGCTGTGTATTTGGTGCATGCAATATTTGATTCTCGAATGAGGAACAGTGGTTTATGGTATAAACAGGAACCTGGATACTTCTTATTCTTTCCCATGTATTTGCCTCTCAATGTGGTTACCCATGTCTGACACATGCAGACGTTGTTTTTAAAAACATATAATTGACTTGTTTTTAGCTTTGACCAGGAATTTTATCAAAGTGTAAAGGTGCTTGTAAAATCTAGAATAAACCCAATTTCCATTTCCTTACTTTTTTGGGGAAAAAAAAGGAAGGAGAGAAAAGAAAACATATTTTTAGACAAACTGAACGTATTTAAAGATGGAAGTCAATTGAGAGGTTTTTTTTTTCACCCCTTTAAAGTAATGGCCATCCTAAAATGTGTCCCAGCTTGCTTCCTAGAGGCAAATTTGCTTCTGAGCAATTTTAAAAGAGCAATAACATAAACTTAATTATGGGAGAACGATTCTATAAAAATTTAATATGCCATTAAGACATTTGCTGATTTACATCAGATTTATATAAAGGTTGTTTGAACCTACACCTTTGCATCCAGCTGGTAGCCTTTTTCTAAGTTAATTACACGAAAGGCTCTGAAAAATGTTAGACATTTGAGAGAAGTTGTGATTCCAGAGATAAAGGGAGCACGCTGTGAAAAGTATGGCCATATGGCATAATGACATAAATCCTGCAGTTCTAATCAGGAGGCCTGGGTTCTCACGCCGTTTCTGCCACTAGCTAGTTGTGTAATTGTGGACAAGTCATTTAGCCTTTCCAGCGGTTATTTTCCTAATATGGGAGATCTTGGGGATGCTTCAAGAACCAAATTACATTGTACTATGTTTGATCATAATTTAAAAAAAATAATTTTAGTGCTTTTTTTTTTTTTTTAATTTTAGCTTTGTCTTTGAAATAATCTGACTGGAAAGACGGATTAATTGTGCAACTACTAAGTTCTTCATTTATTCCCAGGAACAAAAGATTAGATCCCAAAGTACTTATAATAATGTTTTTTTTTTGAAGGCCAGGTATTTACTGCAAACTGAGTGGGCTGTGTGTTGTATTTCACTTTTCAGAGGAATCTGTCTGTGTTAAAATACCTCCGTATCTCCCTTATACCACAAGGGTGTGAATTGATCTTTTTCATTATCTTGTAAACTTAAATACAGTTAACACTTGAATTTCTGAAATGGATTTATCTCAGCAGTAAATCATACTGTCTAATTCTTAATTCCTTGCTCTAGTCTACATAATTATTTCCTTATATCATTTTATATTAGCTGTGCTATCATTTTATGCATAAATTAAAAATGGACTCTGATCCTATTTTCTATGCAAGAAAAACAGCATGTTTTCCTTAAATACCACAATGAATTTGCCATTCTCTATAGGGAAATTTAAAAAAAAAAGAAAAACTACAGAAATAATATTATAAAGTATCAAACAGTGATCGGAACTGAGAACTCATCATACTTTATGCCCAATCTCAAAGATTGGCAAACAATGAGTGTAAAAGGCAAGATAGTTATTTTTTTTCTGCTTTTGAAGGCCATAGGGACTCCGTGACAACTATTCAGCTCTGCTGGCCTACTGCAAACAAATGGGTGTAGCTGTGTTTTAATAAAACTTTATCTAAAATCAGCCAGGCACCAGATTTGGCCTACAGGCTGTAGTTTGCTGAATCTGTCTGGTAGCTTAGTTGATAAACTCATGTACGTTAAGTCATATAGGATCTCCAAAGAGATTAGGAGAATATATTTATATTAGTATGAGTCATTAAATTTCATACAACTTGCATTCATTTTACAAAGCCTTTTATATTCATTTTTATTTTTACCTAGATCTTTAATACTTCTCTCAAGAGGATATTAACCTTTCTTTTTTTACAGTTGAGGAAGCCTAGAGTTGTACAATTTCCTGAGGTGACCCTAAGAGTACAAGATTTTTACTGTATTTCCCTGCTTTATATTTTATCAGAGTATTAGTGAACTCATCAAGCAGATATCTCCAATCTTGCTTTGTGTTACTCGGATATCATTTACTCTAGAATTTTGAAAGTAAATTCAAGTTCAAATCTAACACCATGACTATTCTCAGGATACCGAATTCATTCAAAATAATCATACAAAGTAAACTTTGGTAACAATTCCCCCTAAAGGAAGCCCAAGTAAGCAGAAGGTGGTTTCCAAGAATAACCAGCTCTAGAAGTTCACAGCAGCTGTCAAAATATATCTTCAGTTGAAATTTAGCTTGTGATATAAGGGTACTTGAAATTTGCTTTGTTCTCATCTTCCTTGATTTTTTTTTTTTTTTTTTTGCAAGTGACTTAAATCTAGTAAAGGTACCTGTTGATTGCTCTCCATAAAAAGCTGAGCACTTTTATCATGAAGAAGGGCTGTCACTGGAAAAAAGTTGAAAAGTAAATAATACTATAGAATTATTATTCTATAGTATTAATTAATTAATTAATTAATTTAATTTGTTTTGGCCAGGGTTGTTGGTGCTGGAATGATGGTATGTTTCTTTTTCTTTTTTTTTCTTTTTTTTCTTTTTTTTTTTTTCCCCCTGTGGGTCCTGGACACAACGAAGGTATGTTTCTTACTGTGTTTACCTCCTGAGTAGACAATGAGGTAGTGTTGGCTTTGGCAGTGATTTTTTTTTTTTCTTTCTTTATATTTTGGTGATCAGTGCATTGGTGGTTGTGGCATAGTTCAGTTGGGTAGGAGCAGAGAGTTTGACAATGTTATACTATTTACTATGTTGTAGCTCTTTAAAATCAGCTGTTTTGCTTTCTCTGAATGAGGAGCAGTTCAGGTAGTCACAGAATAATCATTAGAATTATTGGTTCAGAATGATAAAAGCCAAGATAAAAAATCTGCAAGTCAGTGTGGATTTTGCATATATTTTCCATTTTCCCTTAAACTCATCAAGCCAAAATCTCAAATCTCGAATTTTTTAAAAAATATATTCTGTAATATTGTTTAAGTATTGTTTAATTATTCCTTTTCAGTGCGACTTTCATTTGGCCCTTTTCAAAGTTATTTCATTCTTTTCTTATGGTCATTCGTAGTATTTTCTTTCCTTTCTTAATTAGGCAGCTGATTGCATGAGGAAATATGCCTGCTGCTTTAGTAGCAACATGGCCTGGGAATCCTGATATTACCTCTTTAAACTTAACTCCATACATCTCAAATCTAGGATTTTTGAAGATTAAATAAATGTGAATACATGGAAATCTCTGAGTGCCTAGCACATAGTAATTGCTCAATTAGTGTGAACCATTTATTTTTTTTTACCTATTTTAAGATGGCAGTTTTCTCTGCAAGTGGGCTAATTTTAAAATATGTACCATAGGGGTACCTGGGTAGCTCAGTTAAGCCTCAGACTCTTGATTTTGGCTTGGATCATGATCTCACAGTTGTGAGATCGAGCCCCATGTTCCTGCTTTGGACTCTGTGCTCAGTATGAAGCCTGCTTAAGATTCTCTCTCTCCCTCTCTCTGCCCCTCCCCCGCTGGCACATGTAACTGTGTATGTGCTCTTCCTCTAAAAAAACAAAACAAACAAACAAACAACCCCCCCCCCCAAAAACCATAAAGATCATCTGTTTAGATATTTCTTTTAGAAGAGTCCATTAGAGGAATTAGAGTAAATGTGAATACTCAGATACTATTTTGAAATATCGCAAGGATATTAATTCATTTGTATATTCATCAATCATTATGTTTTTTTCTTCACTGCAACACTAAACTAGGAAGTGGCTGTATTTTTAACTGGGTTATTTAGGAATGAGATAAAGATAGCTTCCTCTCTGGGACCACATTCTCCATTCACTGGAAGTATGCAATTATGTACAAGTTTCTCAGATCCCACAATAGCATCCTTTTGAAGGAACTGACATTGTAGGTTCAAGTATATCCTATCTCTCATATCCTCATCTCTTACATTTGTCTAGTGGTGTATTGTTTAGAAATCTTTCCAATGCCTCATATGACCTCTTAAACACCTCAGGAAGTATTTTAAGGCTCTCCGGTAAGGGCTGAGAATGCCCAGAGGTATTACATAATTTGATTACTGTCCTCTTGTTACGGAGAACTTGGAAGTCTAATCATTACAAGTCTTGTCTTCCTGATTCCTTTTCTTCCTTCCTCCTCTTTGTGTCTTCATCCTTTTCTTTTCTTCTCTTCCTTAAGACACTGTATTCTTCTCCTATTTTTTATTAGTTAAAAATAGCCCTAAGGATTAGAAACTTGACTGGGCTTCATAGTGCAGGTATATTTAGTTTATTTATTTATCTGTTTGTTTATTGAGAGAGAGAGCGCACGCATGCATGAGTGGGGAAGGAGCAGAGAGAGAGATAGAGAATTTCAAGCAGGCTCTGTGCTGTTAGTGCAGAGCCCGATTTGGGGCTTGAACTCATGAAATGCAAAATCATGATCTGAGATGGAATAAAGAGTCAGACGCTTCACCATCTGAGACACGCAGGCGTCCCTTTAGTGCAGGTATATTTAAAACACACATGAAACTTTTTTCCAGTATAGAACAGTTTTGTTTTTTTTTTTTTTTGCCATAGGGGCTTTAAATGCTTTACCGTTGTTTTAACTCCCAAATCAGTGAAGTGCCCACCAAGAAAAAAAAAAAAAGAAAACTGTTGAAGAAATTATGGACACCAGCACAAATCTGTATGTCAGAGAACTGAGCTTCTGGTATCACCTAGCCATGTAGACTTCAAAAAGTCCCAGGAAAAGGAACCCTCTCTGTGTATTGTCTTATGTAGGTGCATGGACTAGAGAGATCAGATTGGACTATTGATCACTGTATCAAGATTCTGGTGTATCTATCTAGAACTACCCTCATATACTGCTCTCCAGCTTCCTTCTGGACTACTGTCTTGGTTCATTGTTCTTTTGTTCATTCAGTCATCTACTCAGTCATTCATGTACTCATTTCCCCGTCTAGTACTGAGTGCCTGTTCTGTGGCAGGTGCTGGTACAGTTGCTGTGGATAATATACTTCGTGATCAAAATAAATTCCTGCCATCTAGGAGCTTGTGTTTGTGTAGGAGAGCAGTGAAACTCATTTCTGAAGAGTGTGATCATTATTAAAGATTATTAATGCTTAGGGTCACTTTGGGCCTTAACAACTTCAGACTTGACCTTTACAATATATGATTTCTTTCATATGGTATAAGATTGGACAACTTTGAGAAGGCAGGTATTGGTGTAGCCTGGAGGAATCAGAGAAGACGTGTGGAAGAACTGGAATTTAAGCTGGAGGTGAGGAAGAACATTTGGTTGTTGGATGTGACATTAGGTTGATGGATGTGAATTTGGTTTATATCTGGAATCATACTGAGACCAATACCACTGAGGGAATTTTGAGGTTTCAAGCAATAAAGGTATCAGTATCACTAGGGGATTTTGAAATGTAGATAGTAAAGGTGGGCCAGATTTTGGACAGCTTTGAATACTAGGCCGAGGATATTGAATCTAATTCTTGTTTTACATTGTCAGTTATTGAGAATTATTGTAGATATTTGATGAAGAGTAGTGATTAAAAGGACAAACAGAAGGGTAATATACTATTCCATGAGCACAGAGGAAGATGAAATTTGTGTTTCTGAATGCCACAAAATAGCTCTGTGTTTTGAGGGAGTATGTTGAAGCTTTAAGGACATCAGTTTCCTCATTGCAGAATAAACGTGGAGGAGATGCTCTCCAAAGTTCTGGGATTTTACAAATAGAAATTTCTGATCTAGATCTCTTTAGCACTTACTCATCTGTGGCTTTGTGAGCTTTTCTTGTAGAAGTTCATGGTCTTTCATGGAAGATGCCACCTTAAGGTTGGAGAGGGTGAGATCAAGTTGAGGAAGCTGGTTGGTGAAGAACTACAGGTGGTGGTTACAAAGTGGGTACTTATATGGTTTTGGGTGGGTTAGGGGAATGGAACCTTGGACTGAGAATCAAAAAGGTAGCTTTGAGTCCTAGTCCTTCTCATTAGCTGTGAGATTCTGAGCAACATTCTTCACATCTCTCTGTCTCACTGTCCTTTTATAAAATCCTAATTCACAAAGTTTGCAAACATCATAGGGCTTTAGAAAGAATTACTTGAGAATACACACACACACACACACACACACACACACACACACACACATTCTGCAAAATGTTTAATAAACATTCCTAATTAGCGTTACTACTGCTATTACATGACTTCCCCCATAGTTGAATATAATGACAGAATAGAATGTTTTCTAGGCACTGCTGTCCTCACTAGATGCCAGGACCCCATCTGGGAGGTATAAAATGACTTAACAGGTGTTGGAATTCATTAGGCAATTATACACGATTCTCTCTTTCCTTGTAATATCTGGTCTCTCATGGAAAAAGACAATGGACCTTAATTTGTTCTCACTTTAGCGTATCATTCGGGTGACCTGCACTTGTTTAGATTGTTGAAACAGCAAGACGTGTGTGTTGATTGGAGATATAGTGCAGAATAGAAAAAAGTAGATTTATAACGAAATACGATTCGCACTGTAAAATTTCTGGAGTTTAGTTTAAGAGTCATTATGGAACCTTCTCAAGAATGCAATTTCCTGGTGTTACTTAAAAGGGAATATCTGAGCTACAGAGGCTAAATGAAGACTAACACATCTTATAATTGTTAGTGTTATTGAAATGTATATTGCAGTGTTGAGCTATTTCATCTTTTGGTTTGATTAATGTTTGACTTGCCCACGGTATGGGCTGCATGAGTTTTCTGCACTGTGAGTGTTGCTGGTGGTCACTGCTAAACTGAGGTGGGGAACAGGGTACAGCACGAGGGGACAAGGATTACCAGTGCATTTCAACAAGGGTGCAGTAAGTCAGGAGCAAGAAACCAGAGCCTTCTAGTCAGGTATGTTAACCAATCCTCTCCACTTCCCCTTTGCTTAGTCCAAGCTTACTGAATGCCAGTCATGTACCTGGAAAAAACTTCTTGCTTGTCTCCCAGCAGGGATGTCAGGGCCAGGAGCCAGTCAAAGAAAATGATTGACAGTTTAGTCAGAGAGCATCCACTAAATCACAACTGTTAAAGCAGACAGAATTCCCATTAGACGCATGCCTTTTTGGACCTAATCCAATGATAATAATCTATTAAAACAAGTTGTCTAATCTTATGAGTCAACTTGAAAAGAGAAGGGGATGCAGGGTGATTTGCAAAATGTTTGCACGTGTAAGTTCGATTTATTTAATTTTAAATAATTAGGGCATGGCAATGATTAGTGCTAATTGGAGCTATGTCGGGCTGAAAGAATTATCCAGATATGTTTTGAAGAATCATGAGAGATTTTTGCAGTAAATCGTACTTAAAACTCTGTGTGTGTGTGTGTGTGTGTGTGTGTGTGTGTGTGTGTGTTAATGCTAAAAATCAAAGATACACATCTTAATGAAAAAAAAAAAATACCAGATTTTAACCCGGTCTGAAATGATTTGAAAACCAGTACTTTAATGATAACTACAAAGGGTGGATGTGCTTAAAAAGGAAGATTAATGGGGAGAGTTTTAATGGCCCTCCAAATAGGGATTTAATAAATGCAGAATTCTTTTTCTAACCAATTTGAAGCAAGATCAAACTTTTGGGTTGTATTGAAGTCTTAATTCAAGTGGGGGACAAATACTGCTGTGGATTTCACAATTTTCAAATTCCTTCTTGTTTCAGAATCTTCTTGTGAAGTTGCCTATGACCTTATTGAATACCTCCATTCCCATATGTATCTTTAAAAAGTTAGTATATAATTTAATTTCAAAACTCATAATAAAAGAGGAAAAGAAAAAAATGTGGTAGGTTACATTTACACAACGATTTCATCTGTTTAGGTTGGTAGCCACCTCCAGTAGGTTCCAAAAATTGCTTTTGCCAAGTCGCTTCTGGCAGGAAGAGACTCTTGGAGAGGCTATCAGAACAGTTCTGAACTGAAAAACTTGAGTATTTTTGTTTGTTCCCAAACATCTGGCTTATGGCCACTTGGCAGCTATATCAATCATTTCTCTGTCTGCATAACATGAAACATGCAGCTAGTTTATTATTCCTAAAGTAGGTATAATTTAAAGGTTGTTCTTGATGATTAATTCCAGCTAATAAAGGTATGCATTTAAAAATGCTTATTTGGTGATACAAACATTAATTGATGCTCTTAGAAAAATTGTCCCATTTATAATAAATATTGCCATCTATGTTACTATTTTATTTTTAAAAAAGAAATTCACTTTCAGAGTAATAAGATGTATAGGTGTGAAAGATGGCTCTTCTTTTCATGAAAACTAAAATTATACTTTTTGTTTCCCATGTCACTCTTGTCTAGACTCAATTTTTGTTTTTAAAGTATTTTCAGGCTCACCTGGGTGGCTCAGTCAGTTAAACTGATTTTGATTTCGGCTCAGCTCATGATCTCATGGTTCCTGAGATTGAGCCCTGGGTTCCTGAGATTGAGCACTGTCAGTGCAGAGCATGCTTGGGATTCTCATTCTCTCTCTCTCCTCCTCTCCCTCTCCCTCAACCTCTCCCTCTCTCTGCCCCTACCCCCAGTGTGTGTGGGGGCTCTCTCTCTCTCTCTCTCCCTCTCTCTGCCCTTACCCCCAGTGTGTGTGTGTGTGTGGGGGGGGGCTCTCTCTCTCTCTCTCTCTCTCTCTGTAAAAATAAACAAACAAACATTAAAGTAATTTCAAATCACTGGCTCTAGGTTACTGCTATTAGCTCCAATTTGCTGCTTTTTACATCTCTTCCTATATTAAAGGGAATTAACCAAATAGTCCACTCAACAAAGATTTGGATGTGGAGTTATTTTTTTCTGTAACAGATTCTAATAACTGTAACTCCCTTTACTGCTCTGATGTACATGAAAATTTGGCATGGTTGTATATTTACACTTTTATCTTTTAGGAGAAGTAAGGGGGGAGAATAGGTAATGACCCCTTTGCTTGCTTAGTAAACCCAGAATTTGCTACTCAGCTGATCTTGTGAGGATTCCAGTTCTGTTTGATTCTGCTCTGAATGACTAATAATTATAATGCCTGAATGCGTGCCACAGTGTTGTCTGGGAATTTCTGAATAGTTGTAATTACCAGATATTGAATTACAAAATTCAGTTACAGAATTACAAAATTGATGGATGTTTTCTCAAGTGAACAATTTTCTTTCAAAACACCAATTACTCTGCCTCAGTTTCCCAATAAAAGAAACAAGTGTTATTTTATAAATCAGTGTGGCGTTTTGAGAATAAGGACAAAATCAACATGAAAAATGTTTAGATAAAGGGCTACATTTTTATCTGTGAGTAAAAGAAAATAATCATGTGTCTACTTTGACATTGAATTTACTCTATATTTAGCAGAAGACACAAATAATTATAGAGGGAGAGCATATTTCCATTTCAAAATAATAAGCATTGAAATGATGTTTATTAACGGATACCTACCCATACGATGTATATATTAAGTTTTATTTGTCTGCGTGAAGTCTTCCTTTTTTTATTGGTATCTATTGTATCTTCATAGGAAAGTCCCACACTCATTAAATAGCTGACTATTATGATATCTTTGAGAGAAGAAGGCTATGTCTAGGCCTTCCCACTGAGTGAAGTCTCATTATAATTTGTCTCGTTAGGTTTCCAAAATGCTGGGCTCACATGCTTAACTCATTAATGAGACTGGAACACATCTCATAATGGCTGGTTTGTCGCACTAAAGCCACACAGAGTTAAAAGAATGTTACAGTTTAATCCATTGGCGCAGGAAATGCATTTGCAATGCAGTTGCCCACTTGAGGAAAGATGGATAGAAAGGAGTTCCTTTCCCAAATTCAATTAATGTTGCGCTCTTTTATTTTGATTCCCCCCATTAGGTGTATTCTTAAAGCGCAAGGAAAGGAATCTAATAAAAACCAAAAGTGGTTTGATAGTCAAAAAGAGGTGTCTTCTTTTGTTTCAAGTATTTTTTGTTTCTTAGGTGACAAAAGGATATTTTCTTCACATATTTTCTTCATAAAGGCTGGATTGTTTCGTGGCTAACCCAATTTGACCATAGTGCACTGCCTGGTGGGAAGTGTTAAACCTCTTATTTTAAGCTAAACAAGATTACTCTGAAGGCTGGCATTCAGGGGCTTGCTTTTAGTGTAATGGGTTAGGGGCTGTGGCACACCCCTTACAGTTCCAGTAATTGAACTCTTTGGGTACTTCAGTTCCTAATAGTTAGCTCTAGAAGGAGCCTGCCATGGGTATGCAAGAAATTGCTAACTGCTTGATTTCCCCATGTTAGCTTAATGAGGAAGAATGGGTCACCATGCCAACAAACACACCATAGTAATGGGCTTAGAAACATCCTTCCCTTGATGTTTGTTTCTCATTTGGGTATTTATAGTATCCTACAATTAATGTAGAGTGTCCGAAAAAAACCAAACAGGATTTGAAATTAATGTTATCTCTCATACAATACGTGTAAGTTACTGTGCTCATTTAACCTGAGTTCTAGTTCCTTCTGTTGTTCCGTCTTATTAGATCAACTTTGAAAGCAGTTAAAATGTTAATATGCACTTAATGTTCATGTTTTTTTTTTTTTTTTACTTTTTGCTGTTTGTTTTTTTTTTTTTTTTGTTTTTTTTTTTTTAATATTTTTGAGAGAGAGAGGACAGAGACAGAGTGTGAGTGGGGGAGGGTGAAAGAGAGAGGGAGACACAGAATCTGAAGCAGGCTCCAGGCTCTAAGCTGTCGGCACAGAGCCCAACATGGGGCTTGAACTCCCAAACCAGGAGATCATGCCCTGAGTCAAAATCGGACGCTTAACCCACCGAGCCACTGGGGCGCACCCCTGATGTTCATTTTCAATTGATATTTCTTCATTCACAGCTTTGAGATATTGATCTATCAAAGCCCATCTAATTTCATTTGGTTTCTAAAGGCTTTTATTCTAGTTACAACCATTCTTTAAATAGTCTTTGTTGTTTAGAACAGTTTTAGGGTTACAGAAAAATTGGATAGAACAAAGTCCCCGTGTAGGTCACACTCAGTTCCACCTATTTACTGATATCACACGCAAGTATAATATATATGTTACAATTAATTAACCAGTGCTGATACATTATCAACTAATGTTCATACTTAGATTTCCTTCATTTTTACCTAATGTCCTTTTTCTGTTCCAGAATGCCATCTAGGATAGCACATTACATTTATTTGTCATGAGTCCTAGGCTTCTTCTGTTGTGATTTTTCTCAGACTTTGTTTTTGATAACCTTGACAGTTTTGAGGATTCCTAGTCAGATATTTTGTATAACGTTCTCCACTGGAATTTGCCTGATGGTTTTCTCATGATTCAACTGGGTTTATGGATTTATTTATTTTTTTTTTATTTATATATGAAATTTATTGTCAAATTGGTTTCCATACAACACCCAGTGCTCATCCCAAAAGGTGCCCTCCTCAATACCCATCACCCACCCTCTCCTCCCTCCCACCCCCCATCAACCCTTAGTTTGTTCTCAGTTCTCGACAGTCTCTTATGCTTTGGCTCTCTCCCACTCTAACCTCTTTTTTTTTTTTTTTTTCCTTCCCTTCCCCCATAGGTTTCTTTTAAGTTTCTTAGGATCCACATAAGAGTGAAACCATATGGTATCTGTCTTTCTCTGTATGGCTTATTTCACTTAGCATCACACTCTCCAGTTCCATCCACGTTGCTACAAAAGGCCGTATTTCATTTTTTCTCATTGCCACGTAGTATTCCATTGTGTATATAAACCACAATTTCTTTATCCATTCATCAGTTGATGGACATTTAGGCTCTTTCCATAATTTGGCTATTGTTGAGAGTGCTGCTATGAACATTGGGGTACAAGTGCCCCTATGCATCAGTACTCCTGTGTCCCTTGGATAAATTCCTAGCAGTGCTATTGCTGGGTCATAGGGTAGGTCTATTTTTAATTTTCTGAGGAACCTCCACACTGCTTTCCAGAGCGGCTGCACCAATTTGCATTCCCACCAACAGTGCAAGAGGGTTCCCGTTTCTCCACATCCTCTCCAGCATCTTTAGTCTCCTGATTTGTTCATTTTGGCCACTCTGACTGGCGTGAGGTGATACCTGAGTGTGGTTTTGATTTGTATTTCCCTGATAAGGAGCGACGCTGAACATCTTTTCATGTGCCTGTTGGCCATCCGGATGTCTTCTTTAGAGAAGTGTCTGGGTTTATGGATTTAGACAGGAAGAACACCAGTAAAGTGACATTTTCATCACATATCATCGAGGGATTAAGGGTACATGCTGTCAACATGACTTAGCACTATTAAGGTTGACCTTAATCACCTGGCAGAGATAGTGTTTTTCAGGTTTATCCACTGCAAAGTTATTATCTCCCGACTCCCTCCTTTCTCTTTGGAAGAAGGCACTATGCACAACCTGTATTTATGGGGTGAGGATTATGCTCTCTCTCCTTGGATGTGGACTGTGTGTGTGTGTGTGTGTATGTGTAATATTATTTGACATTCATCTGCAAGGGAGATTTGTCTTACTCTCCTTTATCTATCTATCTATCTATCTATCTATCTATCTATCTATCTATTTATCTTTTACTTATCAGTATGGATTCATGGATATTTATGTTTAAGTGAAAGAATAGATGGTCATCTTAGGTTTCTTCTCTTCATGTTACATTTTAAAAATATTCTAAAATGCCCATTTTTAACCAATGTTAGCTAGTGTCATATGGAGGAATAAAGATTATGAGGAATTTAAAATAGGCTAATAGTTGTGATTATAATTAAAATTTAAAAAACCCTATTTTCTTTGGTGACCTTTTACTACAAGATCAACCCAATGATATTTGGTCTTGAATTTTGGATAAGTATCTTGTCATTCATTAAATCAAGTTACATGAAATATGCTTTGATACTCTTTAGATTTTTATATAAGCATAGTCTCCCTGATGACAACCTTGTTTGGTAAATAATAATTTGGTCTAAAAGATGTCTAAGTTTTCATCAGTGGATTTCAATCTGTAACTGATATATTAAGCTACTATATGTTTATCTGGATAGGTACAACTAAATACTTTTTGATGGATGTTTGAAGTCAGTGGAAAGTATTATGCTCTAGTATAAAGTTAGCTTGAATAAACAAAAGAACTCCTTATAATCTAAAGTGCTGAATATCTCACTAACATATTTTTTTATGCCCTTAATCTTCAAATTCTTTCTCCACAAAGACTGGATATACCCATCTGTTGAACCTCATCATATCTTTTAAAATGCTAACCATTAAAATTCTTTTATTTTGTCTGTTAGTTGGTACAGGAAAAAAAAAGTTTGTCTTGTATCTAGGGTAATTTTTAATAAGGAAGCCCATTTTTTTTCTTTTAGGGGAAACACATACCCTGACAACTTGGTGATGGCAGAAATTTGATAAATCATATGAATATGTTCTAGAAACAATTTCTAATTATACCTTTAACCATGCATCCCTTCTTGTCACATTTTCAGAAAAGTATGCTTTTATATTCATGTTTTGGGGTGAGTCTCCAATGAGAACTATTTTAGAAGGAGGGAAGCTAGGAGAAATCCTATATTATTGATATAAGGAAAGTTTATGACTTCAATGATGAATAGTGGATACAAAGTAAAGGATGCTAAATTTTTGTTATGTCTGGATAGCCTTTTCTCTCAGTTATTCTTATAACTTTCAGATACTGATTTTTATCTGCTTTATTATTACAACTCTACTATCATTGCCAAGGGCTTAATTTGGAATTAAATGAGCCTTATGCTTAAGTAATTTATTTTCATTAGTTTGCCAAAAATGAGTCTCATGATGGTTTTAATACTCTAAGGCAGAATGTTTACATTTTTCTTTCATTGAGTATAAAATATTCCTTTTCAGTTTCCTTTATGTCCCACAGAATCTGAGATCAGAAGGCAATATTGAAGCTGCCACTGTGAACGGCAGTTTTCCTTGAATAGTAGAGAGGGGAGCTGTTCTAGTTGATTTTTGCTCTTCTCTTGTGCTATTTCTTTAGGCAAAGACTCTCATAGAGGAAAATAACGCACTACAGAGTTTGTATAAAGGCATCACCACTAGTGAATATGACAGGTTCTTCTGATCAGCTTTGCCTTCATATTTCAGGTGATGTGTGAGAAAGATTTTGGTGTTTTATGATAAGTTTCACATTATTTGCTCATTATAGCTTTTATTCTATTAGTGTTTCCAAAGACTAGAGATAAAAATGTCAACCATGAACTTGATATCCTTATTTGATTTTCATTCTACAATTTTCTATATCTGACAGTTCAGAAAAATCCCTCTAAAATTTTGAAATTAGAAATATATATCTATTTTTTTAAGAAAATGGAGACTTATGCTGATTTCCCTTTTAATGTTAAAGAACTTTTTAAGAGGTTAACTTAAAAAAAATTGAACTTTTACAAAGCTGACTTACTTAATTTTATAAATGAATAGTGATTTAAAACATGAAGGGTGGCTCACACGGTTAAGCGTCCCTCCCACTCTCGGTTTGGGCTCAGGTCATGATCTCACAACTCATGAGTTTGAGCCCAGCATCAGGTTGTGTACTGACAGCATAGAGCCTGTTTGGGATTCTCTCTCTCTCTCCCCCTCCCTCTCTCTCTCCCTCTCTCTCTCCCTGTCTCCCTCTCTCTCTCCCTCTCTCTCTCCCTCTCTCTCTCCCTCTCTCTCTGCCCCTCTCCCGCTCTCTCTCTCTGTCTCTCTCAAAAATAAGCAAACATTTAAAAAATAAAAGTAAGACATGAAGGAATCCTGTCCATTCAGTAATTGACATAGAATGTGTCTGATAACGATTCTTCTTAGGGATGTAATCATTTTCCCATTTCTAATTCTACTTTTGGCATGAAGTTGTACTCAGGAACATGGCTCTCCAGAACATGTCATTGCTTTTATGTGTATTTTCCATGGAGAGATATGGAGTCAAGCAGAAAAGTTGTGATATGAAGGTGCAAGGCCAGGTTTCTCTGTATGATGACAACCGAGTTGGCTTTGGAGTTGTGCATTATTATTTCATTTAATTCTTTGTGTGGGGGATTGGGAGAGAGGATTTACCATAACAGGATTTAAAATGTGTGAGATAATGACAAAAAACGGACTTTTGGTTTGAGGGTCAGTGTTTTTAAGAATCATTTATTTGAATGCCTACAAATGTTAGGCTCTGTATTGATCTCTGGGGATTCAAAGATGTGCCAATTGTTATATCCTAGATCTAAAAGAACATTTTTAGGTAATAGTTTTATAATTTTCTATCTCAATTTGGATTCATTGTATTTTTATCTAATTTTCTTGGGTAATTAAGAAATGTTCTATCAAAATTAAGGTAAGGATTACAAAGTACTTGTAGATAGACTGAATTAGGATATAGAAAAGTATTTTTTAAGGTTGAGAAACTTATTATAAAATAATAGCTACAGTAAATACTCAACATGCAAAGTATATGAACTAACACATAGACACGTATGTGTCCATAACCAGAGTTTAGATTTGTTAATATTATTTGTTTGTATTTGTGTTTCAAAAAATTGTTTTAACCCAAGAAATGTCAGTTTAGATATATCAGATTGTCAAAACTTTTTTTTTCCTGCTACATTTTTTGGGGGGCCATGAATAAATGGCAACTACTCACACATTTGAAGCCATCTTTGTCTTTTCATCCATCCATCCATCTTCCTTCCATGCCCTGCCCTAGAGATTTCATCATCTCATGTTTGGTTCAATTATTTCTATGCGGGGGCGGGGGGGGGGGGGGGAAGACTCTACACATATATTGTATGCATTTCTGAAAAATAAGAGATTTTTTTTCCTGAATGACCTATATAATTTTATAATATACATTTTTTGCAACCTGAGTTTTCATGAGTCATGTTACTATCTAATGATTTGGTTCATTTACTTAATTGCTCTACAGTATTTTTCATGTTGGTATATATGCATACATATGTAAATATATGTGTCTATATACTATATGTTGTTGATATGTGTAGTTTATTCATTTTGAGAGAGAGAGAGAGAGAGAGAGAGAGAGAAAGAACATGTGTGCACATGTGCAAGTGGGAGAGGGAGAGAGAGAATATTAATCAGGCTCTGCACCGAGTGCAGAGCCCAGTGCAGGTTATGATCCAGCAAACCACGAGATCATGACCTGAGCCTAACTCAAGAGGTGGATGCTTAACCAACTGAGCCACCCAGGCGCCCTTGGTCTATTCCTTTTAGTTGCCTTATAGAGTCAGAGCCATGTTGATATCCCATGATGTATTTCCATACTTTTGAAATTTTTAACTATTTCCTTATTTTTGCTTTTGTAATCAATGCTGCATTAGAAACCTTTGTATTTAGATCTAAGAGGTTTTGTTAGAGAGTAACTAAATCTAGGTTACCAAATACTAGTGCCCGAACGGCTCAGTCAGTTAAGTTTCCAACTTTGGCTCAGGTCATGATCTCATGGCTCAGGAGTTTGAGACCAGCATTGGGCTCTGTGCTGACAGCTCAGAGCCTGGATCCTGCTTCAGATTCTGTGTCTCCCTCTCTCCCGACCCCTACCCCGCTTCCACTCTATCTAGCGTGCGCTCTCTCTCTCTCTCTCTCTCTCTCTCTCTCTCTCTCAAAAATAAAAAAAAATAAACATTAAAAAAATTAGGTTACCAAATAATAGATTACAAAAATTATTAATTATCTTAATACTTCCAAATTTCTTACCAAACTAATTTATATTTTCCCAATTTGTAGTGATTCTTGTTTCAACACAATTTTAGTGACTTTTATACTTTTATAGCCAATTCTTTTTTTCCAATATTTTTTTCACTTAGATTCTTTGAAATATGGTCTTTTTACTTTATTTTTCATTTTTATTGGAAATGAGTTATAATTGTTTATTATAATAATTGTTGTATTTTCTCTGAATTTCCTGTCTGTATTTTTTAATCTATTTTTTTTCTGTTGTATTATTTGCCTTTTGTGATTCACATTTAGGAGCCTGTTCCCCCCCAACCCCCACCCCCCGGGGCAAAAAAAAATTTTTTTCTTCTGTATATTGCAACAAGACTCGAATATTTCAGCTCTGAATTACACTTATTACAGAGATCTCAATTCCTTTGTAACCTGACCTTCATGATACTCATTTATTACACTAAGAATCCAATTTGTCCTAGAGCCTGGGAGAAAGCATTATTTATGTTTCATTATGATTTATTCACTTAGAATGAGAAAAATATGCCTTAAAACTTTGTGAAATGAAAGCCAGAATCCCACAGTATTTTCAGTGTCAGTGCTAAGATTTAGACTTGTACAAATAGGTAACAATTCTCAGCTTTGGCTGCATTAGGATCTCCTATGGAGTTATTAGTCAGACAAGGGCATCGGTATTTTTAGAAGTTCACAATTAATATTGATGGTTCTTTAGATTTGAAAGCTTTCTTTTAAGGCACTGTGATTCTTCTCCTCAAGTGTTTTTCTAGACAGAATAGAACTTGTAAACTCTATAAGCTTAGGGTCTATGTCTGTCTTCTCACGGGTATGTATCCAGTGTGCAGTAGGATAGTGCCTACCCCAGCCAGCAGTCTTAATGGTATGCTCAAGAATTCATTATGTTTTCACTATTGAACTGCAGTCACTTCCCAATGCCACCATCAAAGATTATACTCAGATCACGTTCCCTTTCCTGGACTTAGACTTCTCATCTTCGGAGTGTGGATTTTTAGTAGTTTTAACTTTCAAGTCTGTGGTGGCAATTCATAAGAACTCTCATACCTTATCTTACAAATAACTGAGTTGAATTGATTTGATAAACTAAGCCAAGAATAACAATAACAACAACAAAATGCTGAGGCTCATTGTCTGTCTTAATTCCTAATTGTAGCTCAATAAAAAGGGACTTTTTCTGGGTTTGTGAAAGGTATTTTTAGATGGTAATGAGTCTGAACCTTTTTATTTTTCCAGAATGACCTGAAAGTGAAATATTGGTGATGAATGAACATATTACTCCCCTTACCATTAAAAATTCCATAAATCATTATATGAAATACTGTTTTTTAAGTTTGTTTTTTTTTTTTTTTTTTTTTTGAGAGAGAGAGAAAGCAAGAGTGAGCGAGCATGCATCAACAGGGGAGGGGGGAGAGAGAGAGAGAGAGAGAGAGAGAGAGAGAGAGAGAGAGAGAGAATCCCAAGCAGGCACTGTGCTCTCATAGTGCAGTGTGGGGCAGGAATTCATGAACTGTGAGGTCATGACTTGAGCCGAAATCAAGTCAGATGCTTAACTGACTGAGCCACCCAGGCACCCCAAATACTTTTGAACTGAAGTTTGCCACGGATGTTTTAAAACACTGAGGCAGTTAATTCTGTGAATTTATCATTACTGTGATCTGATATTTAACAATACCATCTCTTAAAATTCTCATAATTTCCAACTGTTTGCTGTTTCTCATTTTCCTTGTTTTGAATTTTTAACTTCTAACCTCATTTCTTTTATACCTAGAAGTACCCCTTCTTTAAATATTTAAAATAGTTTTCAAAATAATTTTCAAACTTAAAAGTAATACATCTGTCTCTCATTCTCTGTCTCTGTCTCTGTCTCTGTCTCTCTCTCTCTCTCTCACACACACACACACACACACACCTCTGTGAATTAGAAACTTTTTTTTGGAAGTGATAATTTCCAAGGTCTTAGAGGAAGATCCCTTTCATGATTTTAAAAGTTGGGAACAATGTAATCTATGTTAAAAAGTGCTGGGTCACCAGTTACAAAGAGACTAGCGTGCTAATTCAAGAGAGGGCATTTGAGAATCAAATGATGACAGAAGGGATGGTGAGAAATGGACAGATTTGGCATGTATTCTGAAGTGTCAGACTACTTGGTAATGGATCGAATGTGGAGGGAAGGAGAAAGGCTGGAAAGAAGAACCTGGTTGCATAGTTTTACCACCTTCTGTGGTGGTGATTGGAGGAGGAACTATTTAGTGTTGGGAAGGTACAAAGTTCTATGTTGGGCATTTTGAATTTGAAGTACCTAAGTGAATGTGCCCAACAGGCAATTGAATAAATGACTGTGGAGATGAAGGAAGGTTAAGGTGGGATCATTAGCATATATTAATATTTTTTAAAATTACGGACCTTTGCTAAGATCATTAGGTTAACAACAGAGATAGAGCGGATGGTCCGTGACCAGTTCTGTGGCTTCCAGCAGTTGAAGGTGGGGTGAACGAGAAAGAGTCTGAGGAAGAGAATCCAATGGCAGTTGCATATAATACACAGAGACTGTTTTAATAGAGGTTGTACATGCGTAAGATATATTGCTCTTTGTGGACTTTTTAAAATGGAGGTATAATTGACGTTTAACATTGTATCAGTTTTACATGTACAACATATGATTTGGTGTATGTATATAATGCACATGATCACCACAGTAAGTTAATATCTGTTACCACACACACATTTTTTTCTTGTGATAACAACTTTTAAGATCTGCTCTCTTAGCACCTTTCAAATATGCAATACAGTTTTGTTAACTGTAGACACCATGATGTACATGACATCTCCAGAACTTATTTATCTTATAACTAGAAGTTTGTACCTTTGACCACCTTCACCCCTTCATCCATTTTGACAAGCCTTTCATCCCTGTCTCTGGCAACCACCAATCTGTTTTCATTCTCTGTGACTTTGGGGTTTTTGTTTTTTAAGGTTAAGTGTTTGTCTTTCTCCAGCTGACTTATTTCACTTAGCATAATGTCCTCAGTATCCATCCAGGTTGTTGCAAATGGCAAGATTTCCTCCTCTTTTCTTCTTCTTCTTCTTCTTCTTCTTCTTCTTCTTCTTCTTCTTCTTCTTCTTCTTTTTAATCTTATTTATTTATTTTGGGAGAAAGAGAGAGAGCAAGTGAGTGAGCATGACCTGGGGAGGGGCAGAGAGAGGGAGAGAGAGAGAATCCCAAACAGGTTCACTGCTCTCAGCTCAGAGCCTGATGCAGGGCTCAATCACATGAATGGAGAGACCATGACCTGAGTTGAAATCAAGAGTCAGACACTCAGCAACTAAACACCCAGGCTCCCCTCCTTCTTTTTTTGTGGGCAAATAATACTCCATCGAATATATATAGCATGCTTGTTATTTTTCATCTGTCTATTGACACCTATGTTGTTTCCATGTCTTGGCTCTTATAAATAATGCTGCAATAAACGTAGGGGAACAGATATTTTTTTTTAAGATAGTGATGTTGTTTTCTTTGTAAAAATACCTGAAGTGGAATTTCTGGATCATATGGTAGTTCTATTTTCAATTTTTGAGGAACCTCCATACCGTTTTCCATAGTTGCTGCACTAATTTACATTCCTACCAGCTCTGCAAAAGTGTTTTTTTTTTTTCTTTCTCTACATCCTTGCCAACACTTACTATTTCTTGTCATTTTGAGAATAGCCATTCTAACAGGTGTGAGGTGATATCACACTGTAGTTTTGGTTTAAATTTCCCTGGTGATCAGTGAATGTTAAGTACCTTTTCATGTATCTGTTGACTATCTCTTTGTCTTCCCTGGAAAAATGTCCATTTCGATCCTATGTCAACTTTTAATCAGATTAATTTTTTTTTTCTTTTGAGTTGTATGAGTTATTTGTATGTTTTGGATATTAACCCCTTATCAGACATGATTTGAAAATATTTAGATTGCCTTTTTGTTGTGTTGATGGTTTCCTTTGCTCTACAGAAGTGGTTTTTTGGGTTTTTGTTGTTGTTGTTGTTGTTGTTGTTGTTGTTGTTGTTTGTGTGTGTGTGTGTGTTTTGGTTTGATGTAGTCCCATTTATATTTGTGCTATTGTTGCCTTTTGTGGGTTGTTTAAAATTTTTTTTTAATGTTTATTTATTTTTGAGAGAAAGACAGAGAGAGAGTGAGTGGGGACGGGCAGAGAAAGAGGGACACACAGAATCCTAAGCAGGCTCCAGGCTCTGAGCTGTCAGCACAGACCCTGACACAGAGCTCAAACTCATGACCTGAGTTGAAGATAAGATGCTTAACCGACTGAGCCACCTAGGGGCCCCTGTGGGTTGTTTTTTAAAGTAAATATTTGTCATATCCTTAAGTTTCCAAGCACCATTCTGGTTGTCATTAATGTATAATTATATACAGTGTCAATGTGAGCAGTAAGATATCGCATTACCAAGGAATCATTAAAATTGGGATATACTATCCATCCCTCCCCCTTTCCATTGCCTCTTCAGGACTTAGATTGTTTGAGGTCACTAAATTCTCACTCAGGTTGAAAGACTTTGCCAGAAAATTCTCATTAGCAAGAATGCCCTTTGGTCTTCCTCTTGTAATCTTCCGTCTTTCTCTTGAAATAAGGAAGTACATTATTGAAGTGGTTTTATTTTTAGAAAGTTGTCATCGGTGTGGGAAATTTGGGATTCATGAAGAGTGTTATTAAATGTTTGATGTCACTGATGTCAGTGACAGCATGGGGTAGCAGATGAAAGCCTGGTTTATAAATTCTGCAAGAAAATTCAAGACAGTGAAAAGAGGACTGGCATAGACAGAGCTAAATGCTGTTATTCCCTTGAGCCAAGCAGAATCTTGTCACACTCCATATTTTGGGGCATGCCTGCTCTTGGTTTTCCCTAGAATCTAAACCCCAAGGTGAAAGAAGATCGTTATCAGATGTCTTCTGTATCCCATGCACAGTACTAAGTACTTTTACACTGTGGTCTCAATTTAACCTGACACAGTTCTGAGAGGGAAATACATTCAATCCATTTTATAGAGGTCAAGAAAGTGAAGTTTTGGTTATTGGCATTTTAGAACAAGAAGAAAAAATAAAAACTTGTTTAAAAGGAGATGGAAATAAAGTCATGTATTTAAGACTTGTTTAAAAGGAGATGGAAATAAAGTCATGTATTTAAGACTTGTTTAAAAGGAGATGGAAATAAAGTCATGTATTTAAGACCTAATGTGGTTTGAACTGTCCACTTCAGAATGTCTTTTTGTCTCTAAATGTTGTGTTCCCATGCTGTATTGCCGATGGCCTTAATTTTTTCCCCTTCTCTTTTGGTTTCAGAGGAAGAACTTGTCTCTTTTCCTCAGCATTAGTTTGTTAACTTTCTGGGGGACTTCGCTTTTGGGTGCCCGATTATACTGGATGGGAAACAAGCCACCAAGCTTTTCCAACTCTGACAACCCAGCTGCTGATTCGGATAGCCTTTTGGCTCGGACGCTCACTTTCTTCTACTTGCCAACCAAGAACCTTTGGCTGTTGCTATGCCCAGATACACTCAGTTTTGATTGGTCAATGGATGCTGTGCCTCTGCTGAAAACAATTTGTGATTGGAGAAACCTACACACTGTGGCCTTCTATGTCGGACTCCTCCTCCTTGCCTACTATGGCTTGAAGAGCCCAGGCGTGGAAAGAGAATGCAATGGGAAATTTGTAACAAATGGCAAGCAGAATGCAAATGGACATAGCTGCCATTCAGATGTGGAGTACCGGAACTCAGAGATTAAGCCCAGCTTTGCATCCAAAGTAGAAAATGGCATTAAAAATAATGTATCACAGAGAACACAACTTCCTTCTACCGAGAACATTGTTGTTCTTTCTTTATCTTTGTTAATAATACCATTTGTTCCTGCCACGAACCTGTTTTTCTATGTGGGCTTTGTAATTGCAGAGCGAGTATTGTATATTCCTAGTATGGGCTTCTGCCTCCTTGTTACAGTGGGTGCCAGAGCCCTTTATGTCAAAGTCCAAAAGCGGTTTCTCAAGAGCTTGATTTTTTATGCTACAGCTACATTAATTGTTTTCTATGGACTCAAGACTGCAATCAGG
Source organism: Puma concolor (assembly GCF_028749965.1). Lineage (NCBI taxonomy): Eukaryota > Metazoa > Chordata > Mammalia > Carnivora > Felidae > Puma > Puma concolor. The sequence continues at coordinate 36,691,135 of NC_141673.1, read as the reverse complement.
AATGGAGACTGGCAGAATGAGGAAATGCTGTATAGGTCAGGGATAAAAGTAAACCCAGCTAAAGGTAATATTTTATTTTATACTTTTGCCTGGACAGTTTACTCACTGTGCCTTTTTATGTCCTTGCTTCTTGCCTAAAAACACAGTATTAAGGAGGAAAAGGTCCTTTTACACAATACCTCTATCTCTCTTTCATTTCATTTTTTGAAGAGATGAGCAGTGCAGCCAATTAAAGACGTATCCAGAATTCTGTATTTGGAATAGGCAGGTATTTTCTTACGTTCTGGACTGCATTTGTTCAGAGGAATTAGAATGCGTGTGTAAAAGTACTGACTGTCGTAAGAATTGAGAAAAATGCTTGGTTTCTATATTTTAAATACTTAAATAGACATCATCTCTTTCATCATGTAATGGAAGTCAGGCTGTCCCTCTTGAGTATATGTTAGCTTTCCTGTTTTCCAAACATTGCCTGAGGAAATAGCATACGACTTGCATTGACATCTTTAAAAGATTTGGAAGTAAGGCTACCTCTGAATCTTGGAATTGTGTCTCTAGGTGTCAGTGTGTGCGCATACAAGTGTGAGTCACCCTTAGCTTTGCCGAGAGGCTAAATAACCTGGATGTTGCCAGGCAGCTAGCACATTCTTACTTAAGAGTTCTTAAGTCACTTAGGGAAATAAACTTCACTATACGATAAGATTGATCATATGTTTCATTATTGTTTTTGATTTAGAAAACTATTTTAGCAAATCACAGACTCTTTAGCCAGAATAGAAAGTCTCCCTTAAAGCATAAATGAGTAGTCAAAGCTGTTACAGTGATTTCTCTGGTTTAGGCAATGAAATAATGATAGAAGCCAGAGAGCAGTTAAATGAAAACAAGTGCACGTCTAAGTGCAGAAATATATCATGGTAAATAGTGCTAACTAGTTCTGTTCTTCATAAACCATTTTTAAAGTTATTTATCTTTTACATTATGGTCCCTGAATAGCATTTGAACTGGACTTTTTCTACTTTTTCTAACACAGTTCTGAACCAGTATTCAAATACAAAAAGTGTAAAACTGTTCCAAATGTATGGAGTGACATACTGATGGGTCTTGGAATATATATGCAAAGATCTAGATACCCCAGAAGCAACTCTGTTATCCTTATCTGATTGCCAATTAAGAGTTCAGCGAGCAGCTACTCATTTCTTTAAGCCAAGGAGGTAATTGTTGGTACTTGCAATACTTAATAGATTGCAGGGATTTTAATGGGAGTAGAAACATTAAAATTGAGCTAGTGCATAGCAGAGAATTCCTCAGTTGTGTGGAAACAAATCTTTACCATGTGGCTTTTGTAGGTAGTGAATGCTGCACAGTTTAGTGAATGCATAAACCCAATTCTTGCTGTAAAAAATGTTGCAATCAGTTCTCACAGAATGCTTTTCAGCTGGTTTTTCTTCACTGGTAGATGAAAGTATATAAAGCAAGGCTATGTGGCCAGTTTATTTTCCTGCTGTTTAAAACCAGATACATTGTAAGGAATGAAAAATAAAAAAGCCAGCGTGTTAATTTCATCACAGGGTCGTTCTGCAGATTTATTAAATTCATTGGTTAAGTTTCAGGTTAACCTACTGTAACAAGGAGCCAAGATAACAGTGGCTTAACTAAGATAGAAGCTTTATTCTTTCATGTAACAATCTAAGTATATGCAGCCCAGAGCTGATAAGATGGCGCCATGGGTTTTCAGGATTCGGGCTCCTTCTCTTTTGTTCCCTTGCCATCTCGGTAGTGTCACCCTGTCCACATGGTCCAAGATGGCTCATTATCACATCAGCACTTCAGCTAACAGGAAGAGAGAAAAAAGTGCAAGTGGTAGGTGTACCCATTCTCTTTAAGAGTGTATCATGGAAATTGCACACACCATGTGTGCTCACTGACTATTGGCCACACCTAGCTGCAAGGAAGGCTGGAAAATGTTATCTTATTTCTGAGAAGCCAAGTATCCAGCCAAATTTCATTACTCTTGAAGAAGTATGTGTGGGGGGTGGGGGGGGAGGGGGAGGGAGGAGCAGATATTCAGATGCTAGAGTATGCTGTCCCTGTCCCAGCATAGGTGGAAAAGCATCTTGTAAACTCCTAGGTACTTTCCAGATACATTTCTAGATATATTTGGCTAATATACTTTTAACAGTTATAATTCCAATTTTGATTATTTTGGTGACATGGTTAAAATGCTTGATTCTTCATCCATTCACTCAGTAAAACAATTATGAAGCATTTCCTTGGTTTCCAATATATTTTCCTGTCTCCTTCCTAGTACTTGAGAAGTGCTAAAGTAATATTTAGGTGCTCTAAGTATTATTAGTTAAGTGAATATATCACTGACTAGTATTATGAGTCCTTTGAAACCTCAAAAATTGAATTCCTGGGGAGTGCCTGGGTGGCTTAGTTGGTTAAGCATCTGACTCTTGATTTCAGCTCAGATCATGATCTCACCATGGTGAGATTGAACCCTGTGTCTGGCTTTGTGCTGGGCGTGAAGCCTGCTTAAGATTCTCTCCCTACCTCTGCCCCTTTCCCCCACTTGCTCTCTCTCTCTCAAAAAAAAATTGAATTCCTGAACCCTGTACCCCTCCCCTCTTCCCGCCCTGCAACCCCATCACCATCACCTGTACCCCTGTTTTACTTACAGCTTTGACCATCTCAGTTGATGGTAACTCCATTTTCCCAGCAACTCTGACCACTATTTTAGAGTCATCCATACCTCTTCTTTTTCTTAACACTGACATCCGCTTCATCAGCAACTCCTCTTGGCTCTGTCTTTAAAAATACGTCCAGAACTTGGCTACTTTTTATCACCTCCACTACTACCCCTATGGCCCAAGCCACCATCATCTTTCATGGGATTACTACTAAAAGCCTCTCACTTGACCTCCCTGCTCCTGTTTTCTTGCCTGTTAGAGAAGAGAAGGCATTCTGTAATGAATATATTGAATAATAAATGTGAAAGTCATAGTCTTTCTCCCTGAAGAATTTATAATCAGTTTTAGAGATACAATGTATATGCATTGAAGAAGATGAAAGTGTTAAATATTATGCTGTTGATAGATAAGGAACTGAGATATACTTCATAATAAGAGGGATAGAATAGGAAATGGAGGTAGTTTGGGATTCCATGAGTCCCTTCCGTGCCATATGCTTCCATTTTGATACAAGGCAAAACTAGGTTCTTTATTTTTTTCTATTTATAACATGCTAATAATAATGCTGGCTATGATTACTTCCTTAGGAATTATGAGACTGGTAGTGATCTTCCTTTAGGTAATTTTTTTTTTTTTTTTTAGTCTCCTGTTATTTGAGTCTAGCAAAAGATTAGAAACCCTTTAAAGCCAGTCCTTTTTAAGGTTGTCAGAGATTACAGTTATTTCATTGAGTTATTTTTTCCCCCTCCTTTGAAAGCTTTTGCAAGTTTTAGAGCACTTCAGTCTACCATGTGCTTTAACAGAATATGATTTGAAGCCTCATGAAGCATTATACATTAAAGCTGTTGCCTTCAGTAATGGGTCCTGTAGACAGCTGCCAGTCATTAACTGATTGGATGCAAATGATGATGGGTGAAGCCTGTCGTAGTGACTGTGCTGCTAATTTATGGTTTAAATCTGGATGGTGGAGAAATGATAGCTGATTTGGACTATGTAAACCACAAGTCCTGTCTCATTATGTGGTTGATAATGTCAGGAAAATACTAGACATAGTTGATTACTGTAGTTTGCTGATTTCACAATGACTCTTTGCATTTTTGTGCTTAGGAAAGAGGAAATTTTCTCTGATGACTGCTTTAAGGAGCAACACACATAATATTTGAAAGTGTTTGTATGCGGGCGTGTGTGTGTGTGTGTGTGTTTAAAACAACATGTTTTGGAAACCATATTGATTAGTATCTGCTTGAAAAAAACCATTTTTTAATTCATTAAAAGTGGTTACATGTATGATCACACTTCTTCGTGGCCTCTGGCTTTCTCTAAATCCCCATATGTTTGGCTCTCTGGAGAATTGGGTGCCATCGATCTGCTACTGTGGCTTTTTTGAAGGTACTACCCAATTTTCATTTTCTTTCTCTCATTTTCCACAGCTCTTTCTTCTATAGGATGGCCTCTTTCCTAAATTGATTCATTCTCAAGGTTCTGTCCAAAGATTGCCTTTATTTTCCTTTTTGTATAGATTCTAGAACACTTCCTGGTGTATATAGTAGGGGGTTGGTAAATGTGTAATTGAATTTCTAAATTATTTTCCTCCTGACCTCTTATCCACGTGGAACTTTTCCACTTGGATGTTTTGCCAGTACCTCAAGCTCATCACCATCTTCCTTAAAACCAACTACTTGCCCACGTCCTTATTCATTAAGGTCATAAGCACAGACTAGCAAAGTTATTATACAGGAACAGATCAGTGAACACATAAACTTAACAAAGAATGATAGCATATAGGTGGCATATCTGGTATCCCAAAGGCATTTAAATTTTTTTAAGTTATAGATTAGAAAAATCAAGTAATTTCCTTAGAAGAGTTTGTTTATTAACTATCAATTTGCTTTAAACAACATGACTATGATTTTTAATTGTTTGAAAATAATTTCTTGAAAAATAGGAGCAATTAAACAGGGTTAATCCAAGGAAAACTTGTCCAAAAGCTTATTTTATGTCCAAAAGTTTATTTTAATGTCTGTTTCTAATGTAAATATGTGAAATGATATAAGTCATGTATATTTAATGACACACATATTTAAAACTCTAAAGGTGATTACCCAAGGGTTCTATATTCAGTTCCTCTTTATGCACATGACAAACACTGCCCATTTTGATATTGAAAAGGATAGAAAATAGTTGTTGCAGCCATACGGAGTTTGACAATTTTTCTTTCTTCCTGGAATTATGTAAAACTGTTTCAACCCCATGTAGTTTCTGATTTCAAGCAGCAAGTGTGTTGAGGGAATAGCATTTTACGTAGGAAACAACTCATAATTTAAGTGAAATCTAAACCTTCAAGTCATGTGAAACTTGACTAATTCATTGTAGATTTTATGGTCTGAGTTTTTGTTTACCTCTAGTTGAGTGTCGTCTTTAATTGTGGTGAACTGCTAGCATTTAAACAGCTAACACTGAAATTGTATAGTAAATGTTCCCGTATTTCTTCGGTAATTTATTTTGTTATTTCTGAAGTAAGATGAAAATATTTTAAAAGGGGTTTAAATTTTTATAAAAAAATAAAATTTAGCAGTAAAGTCAGGAAGGGCAATGAGTGTAGCATTTTACTTAAGACCAGCTGGCCTGGGTTAAAAAGCTGTAAAATACAGATTTTCACTTTTAACAGAGAGATGTGATAGGAGAGAGCTAGCAAAAAGCACCAGGAAAGGCTGATTGCGAGAAAAATACTACAAAGTTAATTCAGGCTTCCACAGAGTAGAGAAATTCTATGTGGCTTCACCTCAATCCATCTCTTCTCTCTTGAGTAGAAAATTAAAATATAAAATAATGGGAGTGGCAAGAATAAAATGAAAATGTCTCATTAGCTCAACCAAAGTATTTTAAAAAATAAATAAAATTGTTAAAAAATAAGGCCAGTTTAAAACATTTGAGTTTTGAAGGAATCAGTGGTTGCTTTTTCGTTGGGATGGGGTAGCTACAGACGTTCCAAAGCATCAGGTTTCCTTGCCTCTGAGAACGGAAGTGACATATAAATCTTTTCTTTAGTTCCAGCTCTCATGACCCCAAGTACAGTTGTATGGGGAAAAAAAAATACTGGACCACAATATGAAGCAGGTGACACACTACTTACCCTGTCTTTAAAATTATCCATAACAAAACTTTTCGAATCTTTATGGGCTTTTGAAAACTCTAAAACCTAAAATTAACATTGCCTTAGATTGAATACATTTTACCAGTGGCTATATTTCAAAGGAATTCAAACTAGCATATTATTAAAACAAACATGAAGTTAAATTATTCTGATTTCCATACTAGTTTTTGTGACTGATACTTAAGATGCAAACATTTTTGCTTTTCCTAAATATATCTGAAAAGATGAGAAATGTGTACACATACTGTTTAAAGAATACTACCAAAACAAGTAGCCATTTCACAGCTTAAGAACACATTAGACCAGTATCTTTGAAGACCTTCCCCCATTCGCCTTTTTTCAGTTTTGTTTCTTTTGATTAATTTCTTTTATTTTATGCTAGAACCTCCATTACAATGTTAAACAGAAGTGACGACAGCAAATTTTTTGTCTCATTCTTGTTCAAAAAAGGATGTTTTTAGTATTTCACCATTAATTACGGGCATTTTGCAGGTTTTTCTGTAGATGCTTTTATCTGTAGAGTTTTCTTCTTATTTCTAGCTTAAGGTTTGTTTTTAGGAATTAATATTGATAATGTCACAGATTTCCCCCCACTCAATCTGTTAATTTGATGATTTATATTAATAGATTTTCTAATGAATGTACTTTGCATTCGTGGAGTAAACCCAAGAATTATAATGTGTTATCATTTTTATATTCTTCTAAATTTGTTTTTTACCCATGTTCCTGAATGAGATTGGCAATTCGGATCTTGTGCTATCGTATTCTGGTTTTAGAATCAATGAATCTTTCAGAATCAGTTTGGGAGTATTACTTCTTTTGTGTTTGCTGAAAGATTTTGAGTAAAACTGGAGTTACCTTTTTCTTTGTAATTGGCAGAATGTACCTGCAAACCTGAGGTTTTGTTTACAGGTGGACATAATTTATTCTACTTTCTTCATTTCTTCCATGATTTTGAAAACATTTAAGATTGACTTTTGGATCGATTTCAGGATTTTTTTTTTCTTCCTGGATCTTGTTCAGTTTAACTAGTTTCAAATTTATTTGCACAAAGCTATACATAATGTTCTCACACTATCTTTTTGGAAATCTCTGTTTGCAAGATTAGTTTAAAACATATTTTTACTTTGAGAGGATTTGAACAACAGATGTTGTGTTGCCCCAAACTTTGTGAAGGTGGATTTATGTATAGGAATTCCCAGGGAATTTATTTATTTTATTTTATTTTTTTCTGTTTGTCCAGATATTTTTGACAGAGAATGCATTTGCCTTCTCCTCTGAGGTTTGTTTTTTTTTTGCTCATTTGTTTGATTTTGTCTAGTTCATCTCTTTAGGCTGTTTGCTTTCAGGGGCTTGAGTTTATGTGGTTTCTGCAATCTGAACTCTCACTTAAAGCTGATTAAAGCCCAAGGCCTCGTTCATCATAACGTCACATATGCAGAGTGAATGACATCCTCAGAGCTGTTTACCCTTATGGATTCCTGCTTGCAAGCAGTTTCTAGACCTAGGGATTCCCCTTAACTTTCCTACCAACTAATACATCCCTTAACAAATATTTTTATTTTTTGATCTAGCATTTTTATGCATTCTGTACAAGGAGGGGATGTCTGGACATTGTGTTCCACCTGCTGCCAGGATGGGGAGGCTGAGAAAGGATTTCAAATCTGGCATCTATTAAGAAATGGTTAGTTGTATTACAAATTATTTTTGAGCATAGAGTCATTTGTTTAGTCTTAAACTAGTATTTTTGAAATTTTAAATTCTCTTTTAACAAAAGAGAACCAAGCTACTAAAGTAAGCTGACAAGTATATCAGAGCACTATCTAATACAAAATGAAATTAGAGGTATTTAACTGTTATAAATCACAGAGGGGTAAAATATATTTGTTTCCTGATGTAATAAGTTACAGATAATGTCGCAGATACTGCAGGTTTTTAAGAAAACAAACAGAACATGTTTTTTAGTTTAGCCTTTATTACGCATATACCCCTATCCACCCATCACTGGTGATCATGGATTTAAAAGATTTCAGTTAAGTCTCACGGGATTATGGAAAAATCTGAGATGTTCCAACTCTTATAATAATTTTTGAAAAAGGGTTAGTTGTAGGAGAATGTTTATATATCATTCTATTGGGAAGATGGCCAAGACAAAGTGTGAGCCCTATTTTTACATACAGGTATTAAATTAGAAATCTCATCTTTTTAGCTTTGCATATTAGTATTAAACTTGTATGTTATTTTGGAATATGAATATTACCAGCCAGGGGGATCTAGCAGGAATATACATATTAACTAGTGTACTAAAAATTAAATAAGGATAAAACATATTAAAAGTTTTGATTTAAAAGATAATAATATTGTTTTCCAAGTAAGAAACCATAATCCAATTTGATTAAATAGTAGAGAGAAATTAAAAAAAAAAAAAAAGACCATCTGGAAGGCAGAGCTATATTAGAGGCTTTATTGTGTCATACATTTAGGAGTTTAGGATTCTAATTCCCAATAATACTAGCTGCCCCTCTGAACATTCATTCAGTCATCTTAAACAGCATAATTCAATTCTTTTATGTAAAACGCCACAGGATATTATATTAAAATATCAACATTAATATCTTTTTTGGAAGGAGTGTAGACATACATGTTAATTAGGAAACTTTCTAGGGATTTTAAATTTAGAGAGAAGGAACTGGATGAGATATTTAGTAAAACAGCTGAGAGTCACATTTTGACAAAAACAGGGATTACTGAGATGTCAATGCACTGTTTCTGTGAGCGCAGTTCTTCTGGATGGGAGAGGAAGCTCACGGTTTTATAATGTTTGGGGCTCTGTGTATTGCAACTGGGAGCTTCTAAAATAAATGCGAGAAATCGTTTTTTCTTCTTTCTTCTCTTCTCTTGGGGAAAGGGAATACATTTCTTCAATTATATATCATGAGGCGACCAGCAAAGACCAGAAGGTCTCTGATATGTTGATAGATTATCTGTTTTTACTTCATCAGTTGGCTTACTCTCTGAGTCTTACAAATACACTTTGGTGGTGTGCAATACTGATATACAATACCTCATTTCTCTACTTAACTCTGTTTTTAATAATCTGAATATTTTCCAAGGCTGGCTTCAAGTCATGTTCACCCTAGTGGTTAAGATTGAATAGTGTTGTCTGTATTTGTATGAGTGTTGAAACAGTTTTTTTTTTTTTTTCAACGTTTATTTATTTTTGGGACAGAGAGAGACAGAGCATGAACGGGGGAGGGGCAGAGAGAGAGGGAGACACAGAATCGGAAACAGGCTCCAGGCTCCGAGCCATCAGCCCAGAGCCCGACGCGGGGCTCGAACTCACAGACCGCGAGATCGTGACCTGGCTGAAGTCGGACGCTTAACCGACTGCGCCACCCAGGCGCCCCGTAACAGTTTTAAAGTAGAAGTGAGTTTCCGGGCTTATGTAATGAAAATATGAGCATATTAATTAATGACATTGTACAAATCTTTGTATTCTGTATTTTCTTATCTTCAGTCTAAATGATATATTTGAGGGGCACTTGGGTGGCTCAGTCGGTTAAGCTTCCGACTTCGGCTCAGGTCATGATCTCATAGTTTGTGGGTCCGAGCCCTGCGTTGGGCTCTGTGCTGACAGCTCGGATTCTGTGTCTCCCTCTTTCTCTGCCCCTCCCCCGTTCATGCTCTGTCTCTCTCTGTCCCAAAAATAAATAAACGTTGAAAAAAAAAAATAAAAATAAAAAAAGTGTATCCTAACCTCAATTCTGATTATTTGATAGGAAAATACAGCTTCTCTGGGCACTCGTGTCTCAATTGGTTAAGTGTCTGGCTCTTGATCTCAGCTCAGGTCATGCTCTCACAGTTCATGAGTTCGAGCCCCACATGCTGCAGAGCCTGCTTGGGATTCTGTCTCTCCTTCTCACTGCTCCTCCCCCACTTGTACACGTGCATGCTTTCTCTCTCCTCTCAAAATAAACTTAAAAAAATTTTTAAAAATTTTAAAAAATATAGCTTCTCTATGGGTTTTAATCAACTTGACATGTAATTAGTTTGCATGTCAATATTACTTTAAGACTCATGGATAAAATAATACAGATTTATGTCCCCCAAACCACATAATCTAATCATCAGGTCATAATGTTCATTAATCACTCATATGTGCCCAGTGGATGTGTTTGTTGCAAAAGGTCCTGTAATAGCCTCTGAGAATCCCCTGCTGTGATGCCAGCTAGTTAAGATTAGAACTTCCGGAGACTAAACCAGCCCTTCTCTTTCTTATATACCTCACTTGATGTGATAATGTCATTTAGTGCATTGACCCTTTGCTTTCTTCCTATTTATTTTACCCTTGTGTGTAATAGATTGCTTTCACTGTTTGGAAGTACAGTGTTCTGGATTGTACATTTAAGTCTGTTAAACAAGAAATAGCATTCTTCGTTTCAATATCATGTTTTTCAAGTGATGCAAAAATGCCTGAAGTATTTGCTGTGTAGCCTTTTTTTTTTTTTTAATTTTTTTTTAACGTTTATTTATTTTTGAGACAGAGAGAGACAGAGCATGAACGGGGGAGGGGCAGAGAGAGAGGGAGACACAGAATCGGAAGCAGGTTCCAGGCGCTGAGCCATCAGCCCAGAGCCCGACGCGGGGCTCGAACTCACGGACCGCGAGATTGTGACCTGAGTTGAAGTCGGACACTTAACCTACTGAGCCACCCAGGCGCCCCGCTGTGTAGCCTTTTTAAAGAACCTTTATCTCGGGGCGCCTGGGTGGCTGGGTGGCTCAGTCGGTTAAGCGTCTGCCAGGTCACGATCTCGCGGTCCGTGAGTTCGAGCCCCACGTCGGGCTCTGGGCTGATGGCTCAGCGCCTGGAACCTGCTTCAGATTCTGTGTCTCCCTCTCTCTCTGCCCCTCCCCCGTTCATGCTCTGTCTCTCTCTGTCTCAAAAATAAATAAACGTTAAAAAAAAAAAATTAAAAAAAAAAAAGAACCTTTATCTCATGAACTGTACAGAAAAAAAGGCAAAGACAATTAACCTCCCTCTATTCTGTTGTTATAGTCAGCTGAATACAGGAAAATATTTTAAAATGATAGTTGCCCAAGATTTGTGCATATAGCAAAGGTAATTAGTGTTTTTAGAGATTTCATATTCAATAGATAATTGTTCTTTTTTTCTTATTAGCATGCATAAATATTTTTTACTCACATGGGTTATTGAAATTTGTATTTTTACTAATTATATTTTTAAAGCCCCTTTTCCCTAGTATCAACTCTACTTTTGCAATGTTCAGTACTAGCTGCTGAGTTGATAAAAGTGACTGTCAAAAATTAATATAGAGAGGCTAATGTAAGGTATGAAATAGTGTCCTGATATACTATATTTGAGATGTACTATGTTTTTATTTAGAAGCAGATTTTTTTGGATAACATATGAACTTGACGATTTTCAAAACTTTTGAGTTTTGTTTTTGTTGGCCTGGATTTACTTGGCAATATAGTTCTCAATGGCACACTCAGAGATCCTGACTATAGGAGACGTCCTATAAAAGTGTGTATCTAATTGGTTATGTTTCTAATAGATGATAATGAAATACCATTCCTTTTCCATAATAATGTACTTTTCAGAATATATATCTCTTATCTTATTTCATCATCTCAGTCATGCTGGAGTTTAACTTGGGCAAGCATCTTTACACCTGTTTCACAGATGAAAAATTGAGAGGCAGAATGCTTAAGGAGAAATAGCATGGCAAACAGTGCAGATTTTGCAGTAAGGTAGGTGTGCAACCTAATCTTAACCCAGGCTCTTAATAGCTGTTTTCATTATTCTTATAGTGTTATCACAACCCCTCTGAAACTCAAGTTGCTGATCTGTATAGTGAGTGTGCAGTACCACACAGGGTGTGTGTAGCATATCCAGGCCAGGGTGTGGCCCACAATTCAAGCTTGCTAAATTACAGCTTTTACTATTGCTAATAAGAAATGGAAGATTCGAGTAATTTACTGGAGTATACCCAGATCTAATTGGTAACAGGACTCTACTAAAACTTTGGTTTCGGGTATTTTGTTTTACATTTCCACATCAAAATTCCTTTTAGTGACCATTAGTAGGAAACTAACCTGGGCCATTTGATGGCATCATCATTCAATGATGACAGGATTCACTATGAGATAAAGCAGATTATGAGATTCGATTTTAAGAGAACAAAGGAGGGATGCGTTTGTGGCTCAGTTGGTTAAGCAACTGACTTCAGCTCAGGTCATGATCTCAAGGCTCTTGGATTCCAGCCCACCTTGGACTCTGTGCTGACAGCTCCGAGCCTGGATGGAACCTGCTTTGGAGTCTGTGTCTCCTTGTCTCTCTGCCCCACCCCCGCTACTGTTCTTTCTCTCTCTCAAAAATAAATGAACATTTAAAAAAAATTTTAAAAAGGAGAACAAAAGATCCCCTTGTAAATAAATAAAAGGATTCTCTTTCTCCCCCCTGGAGTTGTTTAGGATTCTTGATATTGTTGTTTAAAAACTCTTGGCTTTCCTAAGCATTTTTCATCTTTCAGACCTGAGCCAGACTAAGACAATGGCACCCATGATAGAAGCAAGGGATTCTTTGGGACATTTCTCTTTCTGATACAAAATCAGAAGCAACTCAGCCATTCTTTATAATCAATCTAAAGGTGCCCATTGAACAACTTCATAGTCTCAGTCTGACTTCATGAGAGATCAGTCAGATTTGAGGAATTTCTAAAAAGCCTGCACTGAATCAGTAGCCTCTTATGTAAACAGGGTCACTGTATGTGGTGTGCCGGATTATATATTCACCAAGTGTTTTTGTTGTCTACTTTTAACAGTGTGACAGGCTCAAAAGGGTCTGTTTTTAAGATCTGAGGAGAAACTCAAGGTTTAGGTGCTTCCAAATTCATTACACTTCTAAATGCAGTTGTATTTACTATGATATTATTATAGTACTGTGGGTTAGTTATTCTGAAACTTTGCAGACAGCACGTTGCCATTAGAAAGGGATATAGAGCAGATTTTTTATTTTGTTTTAATGGAGAGTCCATGGGAAAACTTCTGACCACAGATGAGAGAAGTTCATGAATAAAGGCAGGCACAGGGGAGACCCAGCAGCGCAGATCACGAGTGGAACTGGTAACAGACACTGGGCTATAGATATGGGGGTGGCCCATCATCAGTGTCAGGAATGTGGTAGAGATGACAGATGCTAAGATGCTAAGGAACAACTCTAAATGTGTTGAAACGCAAAAACCTGCTCTGAATTTTATATGTGGATATTGTTCTATGCACATAGATATTCTAGTGACTAACAATGTTTTCAGGACAGTGTTAACATGTTATTGGGCTACTAAATTTTACCATGTCACTTTTAATACTTGTTTTTTTCTTTATAGGAATAAATTTAGTTTCAGGTTCATCCGAAGTAACTAAAGATACAGAACTACGAGGAAATAATTGCATATTATAAAATTGCTATAATTAGAATTACATAAAAGTATATGGTATGAATTCTGGTATCCTATGAATCATAGTCTTTACATTATGTCTGCTTTTTCACTTTACATCTTAACTAGACAGTTTCTTTTCTTTTACCCACTTAATATGTTCTTTCTTGTAATAATTCAAGGTTTCGTTACTATAGGAAAAATAAGTTCTTGTCGTCTTATAAGGACTTTTATTTCCCTGGAGTGACTATCAATAATTAGTAAAAAGCCCAGGCTACAAATGTTGACTCCCTTATGGTCTTTACTAATGGAAGGAGTGTAGTTTAAAATATATATACATATAATATATATATATATATATATATATATATATTGCATTTATATATATATACATTGCAATATATATATATATATGTATACACACATATAATATTATATATATATTGCATTTATTGCAAGTTCCATGCAGTTATGTGGCTCTTTGTAATTCTCCTTTGGCAGTTTTCTTTCCCCCTCTTTAAAGTGAGAAAGTTTAACATAATTAACCTTTATAACTTAAAATGATACTTAAGTTATATCTTTGGTAATCCCATTTTGGAGAATTTACCTAAAGTCCTGTGTTCCATAGTGATTATAAGCAAGGGCTTTGGAATGAGACAGACATAACTTTTACCTTTATTAGTTTATACAGGTCACTTGACTTCCCTGAGACTCAGTTTCCTCCTCTAGGATTAACTGATGATAATCTTCTTTATTATATGCATTAAGAGTTAATATATATACAACATTTAGGCCTGTCATCTGAATGGACATAATTCTTACCAGACACATTTGGCACTACTGTATTTATTTTATTTTGCACCTGGTCCGGCTTTGATAACTGGCAAGATTTCAATTTTTTAACCCTTTTTGGTGGTTAGCATTCTGATTTCAAACAGGTAACTCATATTGGAGGAAACAAAATTGAGGATTTATTACCTTATTTTTTGTAGTTAAATGTTTCAATTCTGCCAGATCTTTACATAGAACTCAAGTTTTGAGATAGAGTCTAAAGACCTATATTAAAGTTCTAAGGTAAAAATAAGTTACAGCTGAGGGCAGAAGTCCAAAGTGAGTGTCCTTAATGATTTTGGTGACCCTGATCATTGCACCAGTGAAATGAAAATGCTGATATGATCACTCTCAGGCATGATTGCTTCTGTAGACCTGAATGGTAAGTAACTTAAATTTAAATCATAATATTAAGGGAGTCGTTCATCTTAGCTAATTTTTTGAAGAGTGCTGTATGCCAAAGTCATAAGAAAATTATTTTAACCTTTATGATAAGTAAGTATACATGTCTTCAGACTTTTAGTATAAAGTGAAAATATCCTTGAAAAAATTGCTCAAATCTTCCTCCATGGATTTTGTGAAATCTGTCAAGTGATAGGAAATTGCAATAGTGTAAGTTTGAAGTTAGTCTGTGAACTTAGAAATACCATGTATTTGAATGAGGGTTTTGAAAAAAAAAATGGAGGTATTTATTGCTGTAGATCACTTAGCATTTCTAGAGGGAGCTCACATTTGATTTTCTCTTTAGAACAACTTTAGCAAGATGGGAATATTTAATTGTTCTTCTGCCTTTCAAGGAACATAAAATAAACTGTGGCAGATTGTGGACTAAGTACAAGAGGAGCTTTCATTGTGAATTAAGGTCAAGTTTCTTCGTAAGTGGATACCTTTTAGATGCAGTTGAATATCAATGTGAAGGGCCCTTGAGATGTTAAGAGTTATTCTAAATACTTCACTTCCTGATATTTCAACAGAAAAATTTTGTTTTCTTTTCGAAAATAAGATAACTTCATAGGTCAGATTTTCTAAAGCTGATTCTCTTATACTGAGAAGTAGCTGTTTGCTTTCCCTACATGTAATCATCCTGTATGCTTAGTCCTGGGGAATAAATCATGTGCTTGTTAAACAATGCGTTTTAAATGTCTGTTCCGTGCAAGGCATCTTCAGGGCACTTACAAGATCTTGATAAATGTACCCGAGTCCCCAGCATCTTTGAGCAACAACCTTTTGTTTACAGAGTATGTTCTATTGCCAATAAGTTAACTGGAAAATATGACATTTAAAATTATATTCCCAAAGAAATGTAAAACACTTAATATATTGTTTGGCATTAATTTTTCTGTGGTATGAAAAATACATTATGAAATATGGGTACAGGATAGCTTTATTTTGTTGTTCCTGGAGGATTTTTTTTGCTCCTAGTGGTTCTGAGGGCTGATGACTCATTTGAATAATTTATTTTGTTTTCATATTATACTCCAGTCCCTCAATTAAATATGTAAAAATATTGAGTATTATAATAGGTTATTCTACTTTATATTCAAACTCAATATTGACAGTGTGAGACAGCTTTATCTCTAAGTAGATTCTGATGCATGGAAATATCTGGATCTGCCTTGTCAATAACTTTTTGCTACTTAGGGAGTTAAACTCCTGTTTTCTCATCAATGAAATGGGTGTAGTAATATACCTCAGAGGTTTTTATTGGGTTAAGTTCTGGACACTGTCAAAGCATATAGTAAGCTTTAAATTATGGAAGTACTCTTATTATCTTTATTATCATAATCTATTTTAAATTTTTTTTTTTAATTTTTTTTTTCAACGTTTATTTATTTTTGGGACAGAGAGAGACAGAGCATGAACGGGGGAGGGGCAGAGAGAGAGGGAGACACAGAATCGGAAACAGGCTCCAGGCTCTGAGCCATCAGCCCAGAGCCTGACGCGGGGCTCGAACTCACGGACCGCGAGATCGTGACCTGGCTGAAGTCGGATATCATAATCTATTTTAAAATTTCTTCTCTCCTTCCTCTTCCCTCCACTTTTTCCTCTGCGTAGGCTCAGAGTACTACAGGGTAAGGCCATGAGATGAGACAGCAGTTCTCTCAAATGAAAGCAGTTTCTTATAACACTCATTTCCAAAAATAAGATGAATACTCTGAATATTTTGAGATGCTATTGGGAAGAACTTTTAAAAACTACATAGAGATTTTAGAAATAACTAATTAACATTTTTTGTACTTCAAAGAAGAGCTTTATTATATTACTTCAGAGTTTAAAGTGTGAATTAGATTTCATGTGTGTACCCTGTCTATTAAAGTATGGACTTTAAAAGCAATGAGATATTTTTTTAGGCTTCGTCATAATTTCTTGGATGAATTTCACAGATTTTATTTCAATAAAACTGTACTTAAAAAAAAGTACATTTATGAAATGAATGCATCACTAAAATATATGGGCCTAAAAATGTAAAAAAAATGTAAGTGACATTAAATATTAATGAAAATGTAAGATCTTTTAGTTCTGTTGGGCCAAAGTGTAATTACCAAGTGAAAATTTGAAGATAATCCCAGACATCTGTTTCTGATTGTCTTAGTACAAGAAAAAGTTTAGTGAATGTTAAAACTCTTTATTCCTTAAGTAGGATATAGGATAACCCTGTCTCTATTTTAAAAGAATGTGGGACCTTAATTTTTCTTCTCTCTCTTCCTTCCTTTCCTTCCCTCCCCTCCATTTCCCCTGTGTCCCCTCTCCACCTAACCCAGTTGTAGACAGTTAGATTAATTATATTCCTAGGTTCATGGCCAGTTTGATCATGACCAGGATAATCCCTTCAGGTTTCCTCTCTTTTATTCATGTGTTTATTCCCATTAACTCTTCCTAACTTCATCTTCCCTTTGCACCATAGACAACTGCTCTAATGTACTTGATTTTCATCCTTAGATTTGTAGTATGCCTTTGCAAAATGTGTAGTGATATTTTGGGTGAAATGAATAATTTTTAACATTTATAGCTAGTGTTGTGACACAGAATGCACCAGATATTTTGATTCTTTGTTGGCTTTTTAAGGTCCATTCATGTGTCAGTGTTTATATGGTGTTTGTTGGTCCTCACCTGTGCATAGTAATACATGAAGTTTATTTCCCACGTGGTACTCCCATGGTGGACATGTTGATTGCTTTCCACTACCAGCCAACACTAAGAGGCTTGCATTAAACACCCTTTTATGGGGGCGCCTGGGTGGCGCAGTCGGTTAAGCGTCCGACTTCAGCCAGGTCACGATCTCGCGGTCCGTGAGTTCGAGCCCCGCGTCGGGCTCTGGGCTGATGGCTCGGAGCCTGGAGCCTGTTTCCGATTCTGTGTCTCCCTCTCTCTCTGCCCCTCCCCTGTTCATGCTCTGTCTCTCTCTGTCCCAAAAATAAATAAACGTTGAAAAAAAAAAATTAAAAAAAAAAAAACAAAACACCCTTTTACGTGCTCTCTTCGATGAACATTTCTTTGGCCATGGGATTGCTGGTTAGGGCTTATCCTGGATTTGGTGAATCTTGTTGATTTGACTGAGTTCTGTCAAATGGCCCAACAGGATGGCTGTCTCAGGCTTACACTGCCACCAGATAGTACACTGGGCCTTCCCCCACAAACCCACTAGTACTTGGTTTTATCCGGTTTTCTAAATATTGCCAGTCTCAAATCTCATTGTTCTCATTTATGTTTCTCTGGATTGCTAAGGAATTTGGATATTAGTTAAAATGCTTTAACTTACTTATTTTGTTTTAATTTATGTTCATTTCCTTTGCCCATCTTTTTCCCCTCTCTGTTGGATTTATCTTTTTCTGGTTGCTTTGTTAGGAGTTTTTTCTTCTTTTTATTTAAAGGTTTGAAATATCTTATCCTAATGTATTAATGCATGTTTAACTTTGTCCCTGTTATCCCTCAATAATTAGAAGTCTTTAATTTTGAGATACTCAAATTCATCATTTTTTAAACCTTTTGAGTTATATTTGAAGGTCTAAGAAATCTCTTTTCCTTCCACAAGATATTCTCATACATATCCTTGTTAGCCTTATCTTTTCACATTTAACTTTTAAAGCTATCTGGAATTTACCTGTGCATATGATAAATATGGTATAAAACTCAAGTTTTATATTTCTCCTAGATTGTGGTTAGAATACATTTTCTGAGTATACTAATAAACAATGCAAAAATATTGATTGAAGTTACTTAGAATTTATAGATAAATTTTAGGAAAATTAATGTTAATTAATTGTTATATTAATCTTGTTAAATTGTCCTACCCATGAGCCTTAGAATATTTCTCCATGTTTTTCAAGTTTGGATAGTTTGGGTAGTTTCATTTACTCAGACTAGCTACATTTAAAAATTGATCTGATATAAAAAAAAAAGTTGACTTGGTTGATATCAAATTTAAGTAAAAAAAAAAAAAAATAACTGGGGCGCCTGGGTGGCTCAATCGGTTAAGCGTCCGACTTCGGCTCAGGTCATGATCTCGCGGTCCGTGAGTTCGAGCCCCGCCTCGGGCTCTGTGCTGACCGCTCAGAGCCTGGAGCCTGTTTCGGATTCTGTGTCTCCCTCTCTCTCTGACCCTCCCCATTCATGCTCTGTCTCTCTCTGTCTCAAAAATAAATAAACATTAAAAAAAAAAAATAACAAGAAAACCATGGCTACTCTGATTAAGTCTTTAGGATAATTATATAGCTGTGAAATCATGACGTTAGCCCTCCTAAAATATACTTTTTATAGTTCACTTCAATGTGTTTTCTTCTAAACCATATCTGTGATAGCTAAATTTTAAATGTTTTTTTTAATTCATTAATTTTTAAAATGTTTTTATTGAAATACGATAAATGATCAGTTTATGAAAAGAATTACTATTTAGTTGACCCCAGTGGAATTTTTAAATTTTAGGTCATAGTCTATAAGATAGTTTTATATATTTAGAAGTGATCTTTATGTTAGCATTGAGGGTTTTTTTCTTTAATGTTTTTTTAACGGTTATTTGTTTTTGAGAGACAGAGATGGAGTGTGAGCAGGGGAGGGGCAGAGAGAGATAGGGAGACACGGAATCCGAAGCAGGCTCCAGGCTCCCAGCTGTCAGCACAGAAACCAATGCAGTACTCAAACTCACAAACCATGAGATCATGACCTAAGCCTAAATTGGACACTCAACCGACTGAGCTGCCCAGGAGCCCCAGCATTGAGTTTTCGTAGCAGTGATGCAATAATTAATCATATTTAAATTTGAATGTGTGGAAATAGTGACAGCAGTTTTTACACCAAAAAACAAACAAACAAACAAACACCCAAAACCTAAAATGTATTTTGGTAAACACAGTACTGAAGAACTGTTATTTAAGAAAAAAGGGATTTTGATGCCTTAAACTTATGACTAAGGAAAATAATGATTTGGGGGACACCCGAATGCTCACTGCTAATTTGAGACAAATATTTGAGCTGGTAGTTTGCCCTAAGGTGACCTGCCCACTTTGCAGGAAGCCAGGTAGTGGTGATCTGCCCATTCTTCTTTAACACTGAAAGAGGAGACTGGTATGCAGGTAATAAATGAGCTTGAGGGGGAAAAAAAGGGGGGGGGGATTTTGAAAAGGAATTGTTTTCATATTTGAGTGTGATGCCTTTCAGCCTAAGACCATCAGGAACACAGTGATAGTGGGGAATTTGGCTTAATTACTACTTGCACTGAGGGAACACCACATCATGGGCATCCTGAGGTTGTGTCATAGAATTTGAATATTGGTTGGGTGATTTGGGAGAGCGTCTAAAGAAGCAGGGTGTTCTCTAGATTGGATGCTGAATCAATTCTGTGACTGGATAAAGAGGCCATTCATTTAGGAAGAGAGAGGGATGTTTTTGGTGTTTCTTGGGTTGCACACTGGCCTTTTTCTTTTTTCTGTTTAGTAAAATTATGAAGTAATCTTGCTTTGTCTCATTTATCATGGATTGAAAGTAATCTTGTCTCAAGTTGGCATTCTGTAAGAATGTGTAATATATAATAGAAAAATATAGCCTGGTGGTGAGAGTCTGATGAGTTCAGGACATCAAAGTCTACCCTCCCCCTCCCCCACTTTTTTCCTTCCTTCCTCTTTGTTCCACAAGTAGGTAAAATTGTTTTAAAAGTATATGCTTGGGGTGCCTGGGTGGCTTGGTCAGTTAAGCGTCCGACTTCGGCTCAGGTCATGATCTCACGGTCCGTGAGTTCGAGCCCCACGTCGGGCTCTGTGCTTACAGCTCAGAGCCTGGAGCCTGTTTCAGATTCTGTGTCTCCCTCTCTCTCTGCCCCTCCCCTGTTCATGCTCTGTCTCTCTCTGTCTCAAAAATAAACGTTAAAAAAATTAAAAAAAAAATAAATACAAGTATATGCTTGATTTGGGAATTTTCTTTTTCTTGTCCCAGTCACCTAGGGCAATGACTGAATCATAAAGATGTGAGAGGCTTCCATCTGGACAAAGAACAAGAAACGTGGTATTACATTGTGGCTTTGCCACAGATAACCTTGCTGGTGGTTTTTAATTCTGAGTTGTATTCTCACTTTGAAATAACCATCTCTTTTGCTGCCTGTCCCAGTGGAAGCCACCCTGGATCCTTTGCTTTTACTGTTCCCCTTATCTGGCATCACCAATCTTTGTAAGGCTGAGCTCCTTATCTTTTAGTCCTTAGATATCACATACATTTCCCTGTGTCTAAGATTATCTGTATAAATTGGCCTCATTCAGTCTACCTAGCTTTGTTTTATTTTGTTTGTAGCACTTAGCATTATCTGAAGTTAACCCATTTATTCTCTGGTGTGGTCCTCCTTCCCCACTCCTCTTCACATAAGCTTCTTCACATAAGTCACTTCAAACATAAGCTCCACGTGAGTGAGAACGTGTATGTATGTATGGGTCTGTGCACCCAGCCCCTAATAAAGTTCCGGGCACCGACTAGATGCTAGCAAATATTTGTTTAATAATTAGATACATACATAAATGAATAAATGACCAACTCAGTAAACATATTCTGAGCATAACTCTATGTCTGTTGACTATTAAAAAGAGAAACAGGGGTGCCTGGGTGGCGCAGTCGGTTAAGCGTCCGACTTCAGCCAGGTCACGATCTCGCGGTCCGGGAGTTCGAGCCCCGCGTCAGGCTCTGGGCTGATGGCTCAGAGCCTGGAGCCTGTTTCCGATTCTGTGTCTCCCTCTCTCTCTGCCCCTCCCCCGTTCATGCTCTGTCTCTCTCTGTCCCAAAAATAAATAAACGTTGAAAAAAAAATAAATAAAAAAAAATAAAAAGAGAGAAACACTTGTTAGTTTATTATTTAATTGAGATGTAAGTTCCTGAAAAAAAAAAAATGCCTTAAAATATTCAAATCAGTTCTTTGCTATTGGTTTTTTGTTCAGCGTCTGTGTTCTAAGAGTATGGGTTGGATGAGATAGTATTATGATGGTGCTTTCCTGATGCTTAAATTAATACTTGCAGGCATTTCTGTGGAATGATTCCAATGTAAATATACTTTCATTCACTAATGCCACAATCAAAGCAGAACTTTGAGAGAAGTGAAGTGGGTTGAAAACAACCTGGCTATTAGAAGTTTCCATAGATCCATACTTTATTAATTTGGTAATGGTGATGGTGGGAGAAGCAGGACTGGATATAAAATACATGTGACATTATACCTATTAAGTTTGAAGATAATTATAACTTACTTTACTATATGCTTTTCCTGCTACTTTATATTTCCTGTTACTGAACTTAGTATTGGAATTTTATTCCAATATTATATTATTGGATATTATAAAGTAATTTGACAATATTATAAACTTATAAACTAATTCAATATTACAAACTGTCAATATTATAAACTAATTCGACAATATTTTAAAACTAAGTTTTATCTTTCAGCTTAAGGATTCAATTTTTCATGGATTCATAATGCCAAGGTCTGATTTGTAGTGTGTGAAAGTTGGTTTGCAGTGAAAGATGAAATGTGGTATGAAAATCTTAGGTGAATGGTGGAAAAAGTTTGGAAGCCACCACTCTTGGATTGGAATTCCTGCTCTAATGCTTTTGTTTTAACTTTGCAAGTTTTTTAGTGTCTCTGAGTCTGTTTCCTCACTCACAGAGTAGATGGGGTATTTATGTACAGGTCGGTGTTGAGAGCTCAGTGAGACGATCCATTTCAAGGGTGTGGTGTGGTATGTGACATTATTAAGTGATGAGTAATTGTAAGTGCAATGCTTTCCCTCTGCTTTCCATCAGAGGAAAAAGGAGTTATATGACTTTCCAAATATAGAAGATTATTATTCTCTGTAGATAACATAATGGCATATAATGCGTTATATTTGACATTGTTTCTATAAGCAATGCTTGACATGGTAAATTGCAAAAGAGCACCAATCACAATAATATTAATGATAATAGCAAATATTTGTTAAGTGTTTGCCACGTGTCTTGACACCTTTAATCCTTATCACAAGACCCATGAAATACTAATTATTTTTCCTGTTTTACAGATGAGTAAATTAAGGCACAGTGTTAAATTAGCAGGACACACAGGCAACTTCATTACTGAAAGATTTTACACTTTTTTATTCATTAAAAATTGATACCGCCAAACCCCTTTCATTCTTCAGATAAAGTCAGTAATTATCCAAATAAGTATATTCTCGATACACAAAAGCCTTCTCATCCCTGCCCTCTGCCTGGGAAGGACTGTGGTTTGAGGACTCAATACCTTTCGGTAAAGAAGAAAGGCAGCAGAAGCATCCAGGCTTGAGTCCTAAGTCTGCAGACTGTACGGACAGTTGTTAATAGTGTAGGTTTGGTCTTTTGAATGTTGAAACATCATGATTACTTGGGGTGAAAAAGAAAGAGCAAAGAGAAAACACATATTTTTTTATTTTTTATTTTTTTTAAAGTGTACTTCTTTATTTTGAGACAGAGACAGCATGAGCAGGACAGAGGCAGAGAGAGAGAGAGAAAAAAATCGCAAGCAGGGCTCCGTGCTGCCAGCACAGAGCCTGATGCGGGGCTCATACTCACAAAACTGTGAGATCATGACCTGAGCCGGAACCAGAAGTCAGACGCTTAACCAACTGAACCACCCAGGCACCCCAAAACACAGATTTTTTTAAAAGTATTATGTGTGAAAATACTGTGACACTGGCTTTCCTACAAATAAATTTATTAACAAGGAGCATATAAAAGAACATTATATCTGAATAAACCATATATGTTTAACTGTTTTAAGAAGTGTCATGTTTCTGATGATTAAGCCTCTTTATAGCTTTGATCTTAGTTATCTTGCTTTATATGCTGTTCTCTTATGTCATTTTTCAGTTTTATCGTATTTGAATGGAAATCTTTATTTATTTTAAGATGATTTCTTACAGTTCTGGTTCAGTAAGTTTACAATAATTTCAGGCCATGCAGACCCCTACTGAAATTTGAAAGAGCCTGAAGTCTTTGTAGATGATCTTAAGATAACATTGTTCTTGGCCTTATGATGAACTGCATATGTATATCAGCTTTGAGACATAATAATTACTTTAATTTTTTTAAGACTTCGATTGTATTTAATCTCCTGGTTTGATGAAATGTTGGATTATAAAGGAAATAAATTTTTCCTTCTTAAGAATGCTTTATGGAGGTTTTCTCTCCCTGTGGTACTTCCTGACGCCCTGATATTATGTCATGTATAATTGGATTGACGCTCAGCCTGAATACTTCTTTCTCTTCTTGGCAGCATGGGGTAACCTTGGAAATGTTCTGAAGAGTCAGAGCAAAATTTCTGAAGCTGAAAGCGCCTATAGAAATGCTTTGTACTACCGTAGCAACATGGCTGACATGCTTTATAATTTGTGAGTATGCATTACTTTCTCTGGTTTGCTTCATCTTTGAAACCTGTGGTGAGAGACTATTGATTTAACTGCTGGAAATGGAAATGATGATAGCTGTTTTTCTGAAACAGTCTTTTCATTAATCATGCCTGTGAGACTAGTAGGTGCTTAGTATTTGTGATTTCTTTGTTTTGGGCCTATGCATTGGCCCAAATATTCGTGTCTATTGATGTAGTATGGTTGAATTTTCTTGAAGTACTATGGTACTTCATATATAACCTAAAAATTGGTTTAAATGCTTTCAGTTTTGTTTGTTTGTTTGTTTGTTTGAAGTTTGTTCCATTAACACTTAGTTGGGATCAGGAAATAAGGTTGCTATGTATGATACTTCATATAATCAATATTTTCATTATTATCAAACAAAGAATTGTTTGTGTCAAAGTATGTATAGAACGTGTAGTAAATCTGGGGAGTTGTCAAATAAGAAAATGTGGTTTAACAGCCCTCCCCCTGCAAAGGTACTGGTAATTAAGTCAGAGTATCTGTCTATGTCAGGTTAGAAAAATCCCTTGGGGAAAAATTTGCTGTTTTTCCCTGGAAAGAGGATGCAGTAAGATATTAATGGATACATGCAAAACCCAAATATCTTCTTTGTCTCTTACATTTATGACACGTTTTTGTTTGCAAGTAATAGAAACTTGGTCTAAATTTGCTTAAACACAAAAGAGAATTTATTAATTCCTATAATTGAAAATTTCTGGAGTTGATTAAACGTAGGCACATTTAGATCCAGGTGCTTTACCTTTCAGAAATTTGTCTCCATTTTCTGTATCCAGTTTCCTTTGGGTTCATTCCTCTCCCTGTGGGGCTCTGTCAGTTGCAAAGACAACTTGTACACCTTTATAGACATAATGTCATGACCCTTTTCAATCTCAGAAGGGGTTGCCTTGGTGTCTCTGTTAATCCTGGTAGAGATCTTTGAGTGACCCTTCTGGGGTCATGTGTCCTCTCTTGAGTGAACCATGGGGCAGAGTGGCAGGGGCAGTAGGACACCTCCTTTGGCAGGGCCTCCATGGTTCGAATGGTTAGGAGGAGGACCAAGTCCCTGTAGGAAGGGACCAGACATAGTAAGATGTCTACTGCTTATCTTTAATGGATGAAGTAATACTGATAGTATCAAACTAACTTGGCAACTTAATTTTTAATATGTGTTTATATTCTGGTTATATCTAAATCTATTGTACTGGCTAAATCTAAGTGAACAGACAGAAAAAATAGAAAATGCATAAAAATAAACAAAAAAAAAAAATCTAGATTTTTAAGAAAAAGTAGACAAGGTGAGCTCGGTTTAACTTCCTGTTCCTACATTTACCTTGTATTCAAACTCCCAGACTTTAACACCAGGATCTCAGCCTCCTGGCCTATGGTCTAAATTAGGCCAGCATGTGTTTTGTGTTGACGTGAATAGTGTTCAGTTTTCTGTTTTTACCTGGAATGCGTTTAGATGGGGCACACCCTCTCCAGTTTGTACTCTCCCTGATACTTGCTTTCTACTGTTTCTTGCTCACCCTGTATATTACTGTAATTTTTCATGAAATACGTATTTCCATCTTTTTTTTTTTTTTTTACTTGAATGAGTATACCTAGATACGTCTACAAAGGCTTTCCCCATGTCCACCTCATCTAAATTATGTGATGTTACTTTATTAGTGATTAGCAGTATTTTTATTTCATGAAAAAAGAACCTTATCAGTTTAATACATGTATACCAATGTTTTTTGGGTTTTTTTTTTTTTTTGCATCTGAAAGTAACTTTGTCACAGGGACCCCTTGTCTTGTAATAAGGGATCCAGTTTTCTTCTGGTGCCCATTCCCCACAGATTTTCAGAGGACAGAGTAAACTGAACAACCAGAACCTCTTCACTGAGCTTGTCTTTCTTTTTCTTAAAGAACCTACAGCCAGTAGTTTCAGGTTACCTACCTCCTGGCGGTATCTGGCATGGCTTGAAAGAAGAAGGAAATGTATCTATCTAGGCTTACTCTTTGTTGAGAAGAGAAATTTATTCAATTAGACAAATACCCTTTACATGTAATTTAAAACCTGCATCTTGTAACTTCCTCTGTGGCTGTATATTTGAACTATTACAGAATGGATAGACCTCCCAAATCCAAATGAAAAATCCTTGCTGGAAAAGTGGTTATTAACAAAACGTTTTTTTCCCCCCTTATTTATAAGTGAGATGTAGCATAAATGCCATATATAGTTCCAAAATATTTTTTATTAACATGGCAGGTTTTTTAAACTACACTTAACTGTTAGGTCAAATGGGGAGGCTTAAATTCCATAAGAAATGTTACCAATCATTTTAAAGTATTGGATTATAAAGCCCACGTGTTTGATAGAATTCTGGTACTAAATAACTATATTTCAAAAGAAGTGAATTCTTCATTGATTTATTTTTATTTTTTTTATTTAAAAAAACTTTTAAATTTATTTTGAGAGAGAGTGCAAGTGGGGGAGGGGCAGAGAGAGAGGGAAAGAGAGAATCCCAATCAGGCTCCACAATGTCAGCTCAGAGCCTGATGTGGGGCTTAATCTCACAAATCGTGAGATCATGACCTGAGCCAAAACCACGAGTAGGACACTTAACTGACTGAGCTACCCATTGATTTTTGATCAATCATTAATAAAATGCACCAAGATAAATATCTTACCACCTATAATATTATAAATGTGTCTGGTATTATATGTCCTTACGAGCAAACTTTTGTTTTTGGTTTTGTTTTTTCTGTTTATTTACATAGTTTGGAAAAAAGCCAAGTTTTCTCATGGACCATTTAGAGACTATTTGACAATACAGTTTTTCTTTTAAGGTATATATGCTATTTTTATTCCGTAATTTTCTCTGATATATAGAAACTTCTTCTTGTTCTGTTTCAGTTTTGAAAGAAAAGAAATGTGCTTTGCTCAGTTTTATCAGTTAACGTAACCTATATCACTCCTTCGTGGTAGTAGCAGTTATTAATCACATTTCATATCCTCAGTTACAGTTATATCTCTTAAAGATGTGTATGACCAAAGCCTGAAATAATGAACCTAGTATATCATTGGCACGAAATGCCCATTTTTATTAATTAATTTTAGAAGCTTTTGGGAATCATGTAAGCTCCTGTTAGGTCCTGTACTTAACTTTTAATCAGTAACCTAGATTTATTTTTTTTTTTCTTTTCTTTTTTTTCTTTTCTTCTTTCTTTCTTTCTTCCTTTCTTTCTTTCTTTCTTTCTTTCTTTCTTTCTTTCTTTCTTTCTTTCTTCTTTCTTTTTCTTTCTTTATTCTTTTTAACACCTTCAATGTTTATAAATCTACCTGCTTTGGAAACTACTGAAAAAACTGCATGGTGTTAGGAATTTTTATTAGGAAAATGATCTGTAGACATACATTATCATGTAACTTCAGAACACTGATTACCAAAGTGAGGTCCACCACCACTGGCCAGATACAAGATGATTCTAGGAGGTCAGAGACAATCTTTAATCCCTATAATTTTATTTTCTGTTTATAGTTTAAAGATATAACTAGCTCATCTAAATGTTCTAGGTGGGGATAGAAGGAAGAAAAGATGATTTGGAAAAACATCAAGTAAGTAATGATACAAATGATAGGTGGTTATAGCTGAAGTTTAGGGAACATTGCATTAAAAGATTTTAAAACTTTGAGGATGTTTTTCTGTAGCATTAATATCAAGTTATATCTGAGAGGTGCATGTATAAAGTTCAATTGCCTATTTATAAAATGATGGAATAATTTTAATTTTTTTCTCTGTTAATAATTACCTGAATTACTTCTATGTGCCAAGCACTCTTAGTTCTTTACATATGTTATAACAGCTTGTCTTCAAATGAGGCCTACAAAATGAAGAAAATGAAACTCAGATAATTTGTGTTGGTTATACAAATAAAAGAAAAGCCAGTATTTGAACTCAAGATGTTCTGACTCTATACCCATGCAGTCATAGTATTTCTTCTCAAGCTGGCAGAGATAAACCAAGGATGTGGGAAAAAAAAAAAATAACCTCAGTATATTTCTTTTAAACCTAGGAGAAAAAACTTAATTCTAACTACTTTTACATATATAAATAAAATACTTGTAATTACGTCTTTAAAAAAAATTTTTTTTAATGTTTAAGAGAGAGAGAGACAGAGCGCAAGCAGGGGAGGGGCAGAGATTCAGGGAGACACAGAATCCAAAGCAGGCTCCAGGCTCTGAGCTGTCAGCACAGAACCCAACGTGGGCTCGAACCCACAAATCATAAGATCATGACCTGAGCTGAAGTCGGACGCCTAACCGACTGAGCCACCCAGGCACCCCTACACAACTGTAATTACATCTAATAGAGAGTATCAGTTATTATTGTTTTTTAATGACAGTTACTAAGTTTACTGAACTTTTACTGTAGAATTTTGTTAGAAGGATCATGAGTTCGCACAACTGAGCTAAAAGTTGCTTTCAAGAAGAAACTACTGCAGAAATTGTTTTAAATTGCCTAAATCCATTAATTATAAGTTTTTGATATCACTTCAATCCATGCTTACAGATAACAAGCATATAATGTGAAATTTGAAACAGTACATAATTCTACTTAAAAAAATTGAGATGTAATTGAAATATAACATTCGTTTCAGGTGTACCTCATGATTCAATATGTGTATGTGTTGAACCAATCACCACAGTAAGACTAGTTAGCTGTCACTAAACATGTTCACGATTTTTTTTGTCTTGTGATGAGAGCTTCTACTTAGCAAATAAGACTAGTTAGCTGTCACTAAACATAGTTACACTTTTTTTTTTTCTTGTGATGAGAGCTTCTACTTAGAAAATTTCTCTTTGCAACTTTCAAATATATAACACATTGTTATTAGCTATAGTGACCATGCTGTACAATGGATCCCCATGACAAATATATTTTATAAGCAGAAGTTTGTACCTTTTGACCCCCTTCACCCGTTTCACCAGACCCGCATTCTACTCTTAAGAGTGACAGATGTGGTGCATTGAAAGCATAGCCTTATATTCAGCCTTTTATTCATATTGCTATATTTATTAAAATCCATTACTTCACACAAGTAATTTTAAGACCAGTGTAACCGATCTGTATTATGATGTTGGTTTCTCTTTTCATGTATAATAAATTTCAGGGATAAAGCAGATAGACCATTGCTCAATGATGTATACTGTCAAATTTTATAAATGTATAGTCGACTTTCAACCTTCTAGCAGCACTACTCACTGTCTCTGAAATATAATTGATTTCTAGCCTGAAAAATACTCATTGTTCTTTCATTGTTGTTATAGATTTGCCCTAGCAGTCTGTTCCAAATGATATTTAAACAAGTAATTCAATAGAACATTGAATATTTCATTAGGTATTAAATTTCAGGGTGCAGATAATAAATTTAATGTGGTTTAATCAATTCTTGATTATCTTACATAACAGAGGGGATCATTTCTGTGGATAATAGATTTTGCCACCATAAGTTAGTTGCCAGTTTTATTCTATGTTGTAAGAACCTAAGTAATCATCTAATATGAGAAGCCAGGAGAGGAGCAATAAAATAATTTAAGGAAATAAAAAGAAAATGTTAATGAAGGAGACTATGGTGAAACATTGGGAAGTAAGGAGTAAGTGTAAGAGAATGTTCTTTAAAAGATCAACAGTTTTGGGCAAGCGTAGTATATGACCAAATAGAAAACCTCAAGTATATAAAAGAGAATGAGAAAGAGGCTACAACCAGATGTATGGAAGCTTAAAATAACAAAACATTCGTTATATATATATGAAAATATTAGTGACATGGATGCTTTTTTGTGAAAATAGAAATGATCAATATTAACCCAAGAAGTAGGCAATTGGAATCAAAAACCTTAAAAAATTTTAAAAGCCATATGAAAGAGTTTTCTCCAAAGGAACAAAGTTAAGGCATTTGACAAATGTGTACTATCAAATCTTCAATCAATGAAGTTATTTCTTGTACCAGTTACACTTCTCATTTATTTTTGTGAAGCTATATAAACTGATGGCAAAAGGTCTGACTATATTTAACACCAAAAAACAAAGGAGAATAATGAAAATAATAACAACAGCAAACATCAAACCCCCCCAAAAAACAAACCCACACACCAAAAGCAAACAAACAACAAAATAACAGGACTACCAGTTATACTTATGAATATAAATGTAGACATACTCTAAGATTAATAGAGTGAATGTAGTAGCATATTAAAGATTAAAACATTGCTATCAGGTGGGGTTTATTCTAAGATTTATAATGGCATGTTCCATATTACAATTCAATTATTATACTCTTTCAATTTAAAAATTCAGAAGAGGAAAAAATTATGATCATCTCTAGAAATTCCAGGAAGGTTTTTGGTCAACATGTGTTTCATAAGTAATAAACAAACTTATAAATAGTCATTTTATAGTCACTTATAATAAACTAGGAATAAAGACATACTTCTATTATATAAAGAATATTGGTCTAAAGTTAATAGCAACACCATATTTAATATTAAAGTACAGCAGTCATTTCCATTTACATTCAGTTTCTTGAAATAGTGGCAATTTCTTATTGATCATTGTATCTCTTCTTACACAGTTCTAATTGTACTTGTTGATTTTATAAATGAATTATGAAATCAATATCAGAGCAAGGAAGATCCCGTTTATCAATATGTGATAAGATTAGTAATGGGTATTAGATAATCACATTCTTGGAATTGTATAAGTGTTTTTTAATCATTATCATGAAATGATTCCAGGTTACAAGGAACCTTCTTGAATTAGATGTCTGGAGTTGCATTTTCTTGCAATTTCAGAAGCAAACACATTGACATTCAATTGGTTTCTGTATTAGTTTCTTTTTTTATTTAAAACAAATTTTTAAACATTTATTATATTATTGAAAGAGAGAGGGAGAGAGAGAGAGAGACAGAGCATGAGTGCAGGAGGCACAGAGAAAGAGGGAGGGAGACACAGAATCT
Organism: Puma concolor; assembly: GCF_028749965.1. Taxonomy (NCBI): domain Eukaryota; kingdom Metazoa; phylum Chordata; class Mammalia; order Carnivora; family Felidae; genus Puma; species Puma concolor. The sequence continues at coordinate 36,660,113 of NC_141673.1, read as the reverse complement.
GAAGCAGGCTCCAGGCTCTGAGCTGTCAGCACAGAGCCCGACATGGGGCTCAAACTCACAAACCGGGATATCATGACCTGAGCCAAAATCAGACGCTCAACTGACTGAGCCACCCAGGTGTCCCATTGTGTATTAGTTTCTTAGGGCTGCTATAACAAAGCACCACAAACTGGGTAGCTAAAAACAATAGAAATTGATTTTATCACAGCTCTGGAGGCTAGCAGTCTGAAATCAAGGTATCCACAGCACGATTTCCCCCTGAAACCTGTAGGGGAGTCCTTCCTTACTTCTCTCTTATGGCTTGCTGGCATGCTTGGGAGTTTCTTGGCTTGCATCTGCAGAACTCTAGTCTCTGTGTTTGTCATCACATGACCTTCTCCCTGTGCACTCTCTAATAAGGTTACCAGTCATATTGGATTGGGGACCCAAACTTGTTAAATTAACAAGTTACATCTGCAGTGTCCCTGTCTCCAACTAAGGTCATATTCTGAGGTGTTGGAGGTTAGAACTTCAACATACATTTTTTTTTGGGGGGGAGAGACATAATTCAACCAATAACAACTGCCTATTGAAAGCTTCAGTTTGAGAGAGACCAGACAATAGTTTTTCATGGAGGAGCAGATCAAGTAAAAGACTTCTTGATGAAGCCAAATCTTTGCATAGAATTTAAGTGGGTTTATGTATCTCACACTGTAAAGAACCTTTGGGAGGAAGTAATTTAAGAGGCTATAGCAGTGAGGGAAATGTGGGTACAGAGTTGTCACAGGTCTGCTTCTAGTGAGATGTTCGTTTGTTCATTTAGGGGCAGGTTTTGAGGACCCTTGAGAGGTAAGAAAAATCAGAGATTATAGAATAGAAGTGATTGACTATCTGACATGGGGCTGAGCCATTCTTAAGCTCCATGGCCCAACAAGGTATGAGAAGCCCAGGGAAGAATGAAGACTGGTGGAAAAAAGGGGAAAGGAAGCTTTGGCCAAATGGCTAGAGTTCAGGACAGGGTTTCGTGCCAAGTTCCATGGATGTGTGTGGGTGTGTGTGTGTGAAGGATGGAGGGAGGTGTCCCGGGGATACTAGGTAAGCAGGCTGGTCTCCTAAAATAGAGAATTCAGGAGACACTATCAATCAGGAGTGCCTGGAAGTGCTTGTCATGTGTGAAGTAAAATGTAATTGAGAGATTTTTGGTAAAATTCCATTGGCTTGAGGACACTAGGACTCTGGATACACAATTCATTTGGCTCTTGACTGATTCCTGCAATGAGGTGGGACAGACTACCAGTACCTACTTGTTCTCATGGAAAAAGCAAGGCCTACCACTTATTATATACTTTGTTTTAATTGATAATTTTCACCAATCAATACACAAATATAATCTTGTTGTAAAACACTGAAATAGTACTGAAGAAAATAGAGTAAAACATAAAAGTTTCTAATTATTGCATTTCTTTTTTTTTTTAAGTTTATTTATTTATTTTTGAGAGATGGAGAAAGAGCACATGAGTGGGGGAGGGGCAGAGAGAAAGTATAGAGAGAGAATCCCAAGCAGACTCCCCACTGCCAGCATGCAGCCTGATGCAGGGCCCGAACTCACGAACTGTGAGACCATGACCTGAGTCAAAAACCAGAGTTGGAAGCCTAACCGACTGAGCCACCCAGGCGCCCTTAATTATTGCATTTCTTAACCCCCTTTTGCCTACCCTACGATATATCTCCTCAGATTTTCACAAGTATGTATATGTGCATTTATACATGCAGTTATGCATACATATTTTAATACTTTTCTCCTGCATATATGTGTCACCACTGATTTTTAAATTTGTGTGTGTGCAGATGTGTCAAAGTGTGCACGACCCTCTCCATTTTGGTTTACACTGAATAGTTTTTACTGGCATATCCAATAGGATGGTTTAAAAACTATGCTGCTTCATTCTTCATCTCTCTAATTACAGATGGAGGTAAACAATTTTTTTATTGGTTCTTTGTAATTTTAAGAGGAGCTAATTGTTCATATTTCTTGCCTAGTTTTATAAGTGACGTTTTTTTCTTGTTTTGCAGGGTTTAAAATAACATGCACCCATGCAGTTATATGCATATACACAAAAATCAGTTTTGCAAATTATTTTCTCCTAGTTTTTATTTGTCTTTTAACTTTTCTTATAGTGTTTATTGTACATAACTTGAATTTATACACATATGCATATATACACATACATATGTACATATATACATATGTCTCTATGAAGACCATTCACAGGCTAGTATTCAAACAATTGTATATTTTTAAAATATATTTATAATTATTTTTGTGGGTTTTTTTTTTTGGGGGGGGGTCCTTAGTCTACCCAGGACATACTATTTTTGTATTAAGGCATAATTTTTTTCTAATGAATATTAATATCACCCTAATAACTTAGGAGTTTTCACGTAGACTAAATTCCTGTGACAACCTAGAATCATTGTTGGGGACTTTATTCGGGTCTTGTGGCAACCCACAGCAAAAACAAACTTTTATTTGCTATAACTTATACAAAATTTCATATTTTAAGAGGCAGATGTCCCATTCTTGTTTTTCATATTCTAACACTTCTTGATTATTCTTGTGTATTTTCTGTTTTGATCATAGCCTTGTTAAATTGCATTAGAAGTCGAGTAGCGGGGTGGTTGTGTAGCTCAGCTGGTTGAACATCTGACTCTTGAGCTCAGATAATGGTCTCAGGATCATAAGATCTAGCCCCGCATCTAGCTCAGGGAGTCTCCTTGGAATTCTCTCTCCCTTGGTCCCTCCTCTGTGTGTACTCTCTCTCTCTTAAATAAATAATAAGTAAATAGAGTGAGTCCAGTTGGGCTTTGACTGGTTATGCACTGACTATATATCAAAGTGAGGAGGACTAATATTGTCACACTTTAAAGTTTCCCTTCCAGATGCATATGTTGCTACACTTATTACAATTTAAAATTTTCCCTTTATTAACATTTTATATATGTTTTTCACATTGGTCTCCGTTATTTGAAGTTGATTTTCTCTTAATTTTTTTCTTAATACTGCAAATGTGTTTACTTCTTTTTTTTATTATTCAAGTATAGTTAACATACAGTGTTATATTAGTTTCAGGAGTACAATATAATGATTCAACAATTCTATTAATCAATTAACATTAATTAATTCAACATTAATTAATCAATTGAACATTAATCAGTGCCCCTCAAATCAAGTGTACTCTTTTTGTTTTGTTTTGTTTTATATTTTACTTTTTATTTTTTTATTTTTTAAAATTTATATCCAAATTAGTTAGCCTATAGTGCAACAATGATTTCAGGAGTAGATTCCTTCGTGCTCCTTACCCATTTAGCCCATCCCCCCTCCCGCACCCTCTCCAGTAACCCTCAGTTTGTTCTCCATATTTATGAGTCTCTTCTGTTTTGTCCCCCTCCCTGTTATTATATTATTTTTGTTTCCCTTCCCTTATATTCATCTGTTTTGTCTCTTAAAGTCCTCATATGAGTGAAGTCATATGATATTTGTCTTTCTCTGACTAATTTCACTTAGCATAATACCCTCCAGTTCCATCCACGTAGTTGCAGATGGCAAGATTTCATTCTTTTTGATTGTCGAGTAACAACACTCCATTGTGTATATATACCACATCTTCTTTATCCATTCATCCATCGATGGACATTTGGGCTCTTTCCATACTTTGGCTATGGTTGATATTGCTGCTATAAACAAGGGGGTGCATGTGTCCCTTCGAAACAGCACACCTGTATCCCTTGGATAAATGCCTAGTAGTGCAATTGCTGGGTCGTAGAGTAGTTCTGTTTTTAGTTTTATGAGGAACCTCCATACCGTTTTCCAGAGTGGCCGCACCAGCTTGCATTGCCACCAACAATGCAAAAGAGATCCTCTTTCTCCGCATCCTCGCCAACATTTGTTGCCTGAGTTGTTAATGTTAGCCATTCTGACAGGTGTAAGGTGGTATCTCATTGTGATTTTGATTTGTATTTCCCAGATTATGAGTGATGTTAAGCATTTTTTCATGTGCTGGTTGGTAGTCTGGATGTCTTCTTTGGGGAAGTGTCTATTCATGTCTTTTGCCCATTTCTTCACTGGATTATTTGTTTTTTTGGGTGTTGAGTTTGATAAGTTCTTTATAGACTTTGGGTACTAACCCTTTATCTGATATGTCATTTGCAAATATCTTCTCCCATTCTGTCAGTTGCCTTTTAGTTTTGCTGATTGTTTCCTTCACTGTGCAGAAGCTTTTTATTTTGATGAGGTCCCAGTAGTTTATTTTGGCTTTTGTTTCCCTTGCCTCTGGAGATGTGTTGAGTAAGAAGTTGCTGCAGACAAGATCAAAGAGGTTTTTGCCTGCTTTCTCCTTGAGGATTTTGATGGCTTCCTGTCTTACATTGAGGTCATTCATCCATTTTGAGTTTATTTTTGTGTATGGTGTAAGAAAGTGGTCCAGGTTCATTCTTCTGCAGGTCGCTGTCCAGTTTTCCCAGCACCACTTGCTGAAGAGACTGTCTTTATTCCATTGGATATTCTTTTCTGCTTTGTCAAAGATTAGTTGGCCATACGTTTGTGGGTCCATTTCTGGGTTCTCTATTCTGTTGCATTGATCTGAGTGTCTGTTCTTGTGCCAGTACCATACTGTCTTGATGATTACAGTTTTGTAGTATAGCTTGAAGTCTGGGATTGTGATGCTTCCTGCTTTGGTTTTCTTTTTCAATATCGCTTTGGCTATTCGGGGTCTTTTCTGGTTCCATACAAATTTTAGGATTATATGTTCTAGCTCTGTGAAGAATGCTGGTGTTATTTTGATAAGGATTGCTCTGAATATGTTGATTACTTTGGGTAGTATTGACATTTTAACAATATTTGTTCTTCCTATCCAGGAGCATGGAATCTTTTTCCATTTTTTTGTGTCTTCTTCAATTTCTTTCATAAGCTTTCTATAGTTTTCAGTGTATAGATTTTTTTTCACCTCTTTGGTTAGATTTATTCATAGGTATTTTATGGTTTTTTGTGCAATTGTAAATGGGATCGATTCTTTGATTTCTCTTTCTGTTGCTTCATTGTTGGTGTGTAGGAATGCAACTGATTTCTGTGCATTGATTTTATATCCTGCAACTTTGCTGAATTCATGAATCAATTCTAGCAGTGTTTTGGTGGAATCTTTTGGTTTTCCATATAGAGTATCATGTCATCTGTGCAGAGTGAAAGTTTGACCTCCTCCTGGCTGATTTGGATGCCTTTCATTTCTTTGTGTTGTCTGATTGAGATAAATGTACTCTTAATCTCCTTCATTTCACCCATTCTGTACTTTATTTCGCTCCTTTATTTTACCATACCCACCTCCTCTCTGGCAACAATCTGTTCCTTGTCTGTATTTAAGAGCCTTTTGGTTTTTTTGCAAATTCTGCTATTTCAACAAAAGAAATCCTGATATTTTCATTTGCTAATTAGAAAAAAAAAAAAAGCAAATAATCAAGTGTGTACTTACATTCTGATTTGTTTAAAATGCAGTGATGTTTCATGGTGCTGAAAATATTAAGAGTCATTTTAAAATTCTACTTGAGAGGGGCCACTGGGTGGCTCTGTCACTTAAGCATTGGATTCTTGATTTCAGCTCGGGTCATGATCTCAGTGTTGTGAGATCGAGTCCTGAGTCAGGGTCCATGATGGGCATGCAGCCTGCTTAAGATCTTCACTCTCTCCCTCTCCCCACACATCTGCTCTCTCTCTGTCTTAAAAAAAAATAATAAAATAAAATAAAATAAAATAAAATAAAATAAAATAAAATAAAATAAAATAAAATCCTATTTGAGATATAAGCACCTTTACCAACTGGCTTTTGTTAATAGGAATGCAGTATTTAAATTTGTCTTTTAGTAATTTCAGTCCTAATGTGTAGGCTTACTGTAATATTAACCATTTCTGCAAGACAAATAGATCATCTAGGAATATAATCGTAGCCTTTATTAGAATATTTTTGAAAGTGAAAATTAGTGATTATTTGGTACAAGGGCAAATTGACCATGCTCAGTGATTTCACCAACCCTGTATGCATTTTTGTATGCAAATTCTTGACAATATTTTAGCATTAAACTATCCATTCTTGAATTTTGTTCATGATATACTGTAATGAAGGACTTTGGCTACATCTGTCTTATCAGATGCCAGGATAGATTAAGACAAGAGAATTACTATATAAAGACCTAAACATCTGCAGGATAGTAAAAGAGGAAGTCAGGAATGATTTTATGGCATAGCTATAATTAAAACACATCAAGTCAATGAAAAAAAGAAAAAAAAAATGAAACATTTTGTTTGTAGGTTTTATGGTAAAGCATCATATGTGATTATTAGTTAAAGTTATAAATTGTATATAACCTGAAAACTCATATTACAGCATTCAGTAGTACTCAGTAAATTTCGCTAAGTGGTCTGAGGAAGAAACTGGATCATCTGTTCAAGCGCCTGGTGCAGTCCCAGTGAGCCCTATTTATCGAACCAAAATTCACAAAAAGGATGAGGAAAGTTCCTGTGTGCTAGTGTTTTCATGGGATTTCCTCCACCATATTGTTACAGATACTAGAAGGCTCAGAATCCAGTTAAATTTGTTTGGGATTCATAAATTAGTTTGGTGAGCATATCTATCCACAGGTTGGAAACATTCAGTTTATAAAAGCATTCGGCTGAGGAATATTAGATGAATTCATGTATTAATTCTTAGACATTAGTCTAAGATAGCCTATGTTATGAAACTCTAGCTGAAGTTCCTCCTTCCTGGAAAGCGCCAGAATAAGTGTCATTGACATTTACCTGCACACATTTATACATGAGCACATTTGCAAATTCATGTGTTGGAAATAAGGATTCATTAATTGATTTGACAAATATTGAGTGACCTCAGAGTGACAGATGTTGTATTAAATGGTGAGGATAAGCTGACAGAGTGTGTAGTTTCTGCTGTCAAGGAGCTTATAGTTTGGACTTAAAAATAAGTAATAAAGTAGCATCTTTTCTGAGAGATAAGCTGATATTATTATGAGAAGACAGAGAGAGACCTCACTCAGCCTGGACAAAAAGAAAAAAATAATAAAGACAAGACAAGAAAAGAAGAGTCATACTAGGAAGAGAAATTAATAAGATGTTTGGGGTGAAAAATCATTCAGTTGTGACTAAGTAAGTTTCAGATGACTATCAGCCATCCCCTAGGAGCTAGAATGTGCTTTTACATCTCATGAGAGAATTCTGTGTTAGAGCCCATAGGTTTTAGAGTTGTAATTATGTAAGTATGTAAGTTGAAACTTTAACTTGTGTGTGTGTGATATGTATAAGGATAAACGAAAAGAAAGACTGTGGATGAAATCTTGGGGAATACCAGTATTTGAAGAGCTTGGTAGAGAAAGAGGAACCATAAACTGTGTTGAAGATGAAGGAAGGAAGACTGGGGTTGTTTGATGTCATTGATGCTGATGAATAGTACAGCAAGAAGGGAGAAAAGGGCCAAAGAGCATGAACTATTAAGAAGTTATGTATTTGTATGGGGTTTTGATGTCCCCACAGGGGGAAAAAATAGTGACATCTATCATGGGTCTAGAAACTTGGATATATTAATGTAGTAGTGCATTTTGTCATCGTGAAGCTACAGGATATCCCAGAGAATAATTTTATCCTATGAATTGCAGGGACACAATGACCAAAGAACCATACTTCACGAGAGAAGCCCCTTGGTTGCTGGGGGTGTAAATCATTTATGTCGTTGTTTCTAGCGCAGAGTGAAGTCCCAACACCTCCTTGGTACTCAACGGATGCTTTTGAATAGATTTATTCAAACCACTTACTATTTCACACTCATTTCTTTTATAGCAATGGAAACTACACGTTGTAGTATTGGTGTCTAGGATTGCCTGTGGGAACAAACTGTAAAGCCTTGCCCTCCCCACCATAATCCAAAGTAAAATTGGGGGAAATCAGAATCCTTTAAGAAATTGGAGTCTGGCAAGAAAAAGAAGGAGATTGAATCATTCCTATGCCCATTTGTATTACAGGTTTTCTATTACAAGTGTAATTTTAAAATGGCATTGTGTGGGTCATGCTTTTCCATGTAGAAATCTATATTCAAGAGTAATTGTGTAGAGAGAGTTAAACTATTTTCCATGTTGGAAAAATGATGAAAGTCATTTTTCTGAAATCTCATTAAAATGGCCTTTAATTTTATAATCATTTTCATCCAGGGTTCTGTAGGTAAATTTGAGGACATGTATTAGTCCATAAAATAGGTTTATAAAGAAGTTCATAATCACATCCTGTTTGAATGCCTTTTGTTTGGTTTAACTTTAAAACTGATTGAAAGTTGTTTAAATGGCCAGAAGATTTTTTTTTTTTTTGCGTGTCTTGTTTGTCCTAAAATTATGCTCATGTGAAAAGTGGAGGCTGATATGCAGCAGAATTTCAGGTAAATTAATTTGTTTTCTCAGAGTGAGGTTTTGCATTATGAAAAAAAAAAAAAAGTATCTTTTTCCCCGTGTTCCTTAAGAAAAATGAACAGATGTAAATTTGTTATGTGTGTAGTTCCAGTCAGTCCTCTGCAGATTTCCAATTACTATGACTTCGGAATTATTTCCTAGACACACTAGGAAACATAGTAATATTATCTTCTATTTAATTTATTTTTTCTCTTACACAACACCTAACTGTGGTTTTGCCTAAATGATACAGAAGTTGCTTAAAGTATAATTGAAGTTTGAGGCCATCTGGATATTAAGATGTTAATGAATTTTAAAAATTAGTATCTTGTCATCTGCTGTTTATTTTTCTCTTATTCATATAAATAATATTATTTGTGTGGCCAAATTTTATCTCCTGTCACTCACTTCTTTCAATTATTTGTTTCAAAGACTTGCGGGAGGCCTCCTCGCTGAGCCTATGTAAACTGTAGGCTGTCTACCACTCACACTAGTTCCCCTTTCCTTCATTCCTTTTTATTTATTTATTTTTTTTAAATTTTTTTTTCAACGTTTATTTATTTTGGGGACAGAGAGAGACAGAGCATGAACGGGGGAGGGGCAGAGAGAGAGGGAGACACAGAATCGGAAACAGGCTCCAGGCTCTGAGCCATCAGCCCAGAGCCCGACGCGGGGCTCGAACTCACGGACCGCGAGATCGTGACCTGGCTGAAGTCGGACGCTTAACCGACTGCGCCACCCAGGCGCCCCTCCTTTTTATTTTAACATTAGATTTATGACCTTGTAGTGAACTATATAATTTTCTGTTTAATTACATACAGTGAGATGAAAATAAATAAAATATAGAATTTATTTTGTGCATTGCTAACATGTAAAGCCACGAAGGCATTATTTTTGTACATATCCTAAGTGCCTAGCATAATACTTAGCTCACAGTACAAGCCCAATAAATATTTGCTGAATGTACGTTTATACAATGTGCCCATGATTTACGCACATTTTCCTTAGACTTCATATGTGCAGGGTGCATTAAATAACAAAAAACTCAACTGAGAAAATTTATTTTTTTATTGAAAAATTTTTTTAATGTTCTTATTTACTTTTGAGAGAGAGACAGAGCGAGTAGGAGAGGGGCAGAGAGAGAGAGAGAGAGAGAGAGAGAGACAGAATCCGAAGCAGGCTCCAGGCTCTGAGCTGTCAGCCCAGAGCCTGACATGGTCTCGAACTCACGAGCTGTGAGATCATGATCTGAGCTGAAGTCGGATGCTCAACTGACTGAGCCACCTAGGCGTCTCTCAACTGAGTAAATTAAAGAAAAATCTTATTGGCTTTATTACAAGATTGATAAATTGGGGAGAGCATCTCATCTAGCCAATAGAGGAGTGTTCTGTGGAGCTACATGAAAGGGAGACTTCATAGAAGGAGGATGGGGCAAGAAGGTTATTAGCAAAAGAAAAAGATTGTTTTAGGCCAGGTGGTTTTCCTTTGGGGGAAAAAAGAAAGGGATCTTATCATATAGATTACCTCATCTTTCTTTGGGGGATGGAGAAGGCCTGTGTGGCTGACTCATTGGTGCTGATTAAAAAATTTCCGATTGACTTCATTTCTGGGGAAGGCTGAAACTGCAATTAAATTAGGTATCAAGCTCCAGTTTGGGAATCTGGTCTAAACGACACCATTTGGGTCTATGGTTTTCTTTTGAATAGGTGCATCATGGATTATTTAAAAAACTTTCCTTCCCGCTTTTTCTTTCTTCCTTTGACCCTGCTTACCTCTGCAGAATCAAAAAGCACCTAAGGATGCGCTTTTTGCTTTACTCTTCTATTGCTTTTAATTATACTGCCCCCAAATTGACTTTGTCCCTAAGGACTCTTAATGTTGGAGATGACTAGATTGGGGGTGGCTGAAAGGCAAGAGGAAGGAGTGATCTCATCTTACTGTTCTGACTATGAGAACAGTGTGAGAAAATGCTCATCAGTCATCTAGAAAAGGAAAACCAATTCCAGCCTGGTCAGTATAATCACATCTTACTCAGAAAATAACAGGCAGGTACTTTCTTAGAGAATAGAAATTACAGGGGCGCCTGGGTGGCGCAGTCGGTTAAGCGTCCGACTTCATCCAGGTCACGATCTCGCGGTCCGTGAGTTCGAGCCCCGCGTCGGGCTCTGGGCTGATGGCTCAGAGCCTGGAGCCTGTTTCCGATTCTGTGTCTCCCTCTCTCTCTGCCCCTCCCCCGTTCATGCTCTGTCTCTCTCTGTCCCAAAAATGAATAAACGTTGGAAAAAAAAAAAAAAAGAAATTACAGGTTAGGAGAATAATCTGAATTGTCTTGAATTCTGAAGGTAGACTAACTTTTAACACCATTTATATTTTATGAATATCCTTTTGATGTTTTAATGAGTGTGTGTGTGTGTGTGTGTGTGTGTGTGCGTGTGCACGTGTGTGTGTTTTCTGTAAATTTGCCTGTTTGAAGTAAAAATCTTTAAAAAAATTCTCTAAATCTTCAAAGACCAGATACAGGGGTGGGTACAAATCTGGGGTGCAAAATGTATACTCCAGTCTCCAAACATTTGGGTTTAGAAAAGATAATGCAACTTTAATCAAAAGCAATAAGCACTGATAGCAAGGAAAAAACAAACGCAGTTTGGCCAATTTCTAGGTACTGCTCTTAAAAAAATATAATGGGAAGCATTCAGAGATGAGAAATTTCTCTGGGCCAATGCCATTATCTTTATAAAGCATGAGGGTAGAAGAGTAGAGTGAATAGAAAAGACAAGAAAGGAGAAGCAAGTGCTGCTGAAAGTATTCACCAATTTTCTCTTCATTTAGCACTTTAGTCCCAATCTTCCATCATTCCATTGTTGTCTGGCTCCCTGCCAGTTCTTTTTCCGTGTCCAGCCTTAGACACCAGCGTGCCTTCTGCTCCCATACTGGGGCCTGAAATGATGGGTACTGCCATGAAGAGATCTTTCTTCTCTTTGACCCCTGATTGGGGGGGAAGGATATCCCTTTTTGGCACCAAAAGTATACCTGCAAAGGCAGTTTTAGGAACATTGTTATACCTGGTGCTTTCTTTCAAACTTTTTGAGTACTGCAGGATAAGCTTGTGAGTTGTTTTTATGTTGCAAAATCTATTCCGAGCAAAAAAAAAAAAAAAGATAAACTCAGATTTTTATTTTTGGAACTCATCTTGCTTGTTCTTAAGTTAGAAATTGCTTGTATGACCTAACACCTATTCCTGCTGGTCTGTGAGATACATGATACCTTTTCCCCTTTCATAATTTATTGCTTCAACAGCAGACTTTTGTTAGAGCACTGCTGTTAAGGGACAAAGAAAACACCCACTTTGTTGAACATTTATGTTTAAAGTGAGTACATTGTGCTAAATCACTGTGTGCCCATGGGAACATCTCTAACCCAAATTATAACCATATCTATAGAAGGAATCAGGCACTGAAGCTTGCTTGCTTTCTTTCTTTTCTTTCTTTCTTTTTTTTTTTTTGTTTGCTGATATTTTTTTGAGTGTGGTGATGCCTGTGGAATTCACAATTGTTCATTTTTCTTTCCTCCACTGCCTGAACAAACTAGTTTCAATTAAGTTTTCTTGCTGTGGACTTCCATAGCATATCACACAATATCATAGTACCCTACAGACAATTTTGTTACTGCTTTTTAAATTATCTCTTTTCTACCAGTCATTAAATCTCTCTAATGGCCCTATGGGATACATTTTCAATGAATGCATGAATGAACGGATCAACAGTCTACATACTTTGACTTTTACGGAGTACGGCCCATGCCCGTAACCCAGCTTACAGGTTCCCCCAACAGTAATTGCATACCATCCAACTGATAAATTTTTCTTTTTTAAGAAATTACATAATAATTAATCATCCATGTTGTATAGCTCCTGTAAATAGTAAAGAATAAATAGCAAACCTGTACATAGGTTTAAAGTTAAATCATTGCTAGTTAGTGCTTTAATTTGTGTTAGGTGCTTTTTAGTTCTTAATTTTGTTTGTTTTAAATCACAAAATTCTCTGGGAGGATGAGAGAATCTTTGAAAGATATTTGACTGTGATCCCAGAATATATAGATAGAATATATAGAATAGTAGGAATGGAGTGGGAAAAGGGAAAAGTTTCCATTTTAAAAAATTTAACTCTGTGCCACCTTTGCACCATGCAGTCAGGTTCATGAAATAGTTACTAGCATGAACTTTGGCATTAAGCAGACTTAGATTCAAATTTCCCGTTTATTGGTCCCATGGTTGCCTTAGTCAAATTGCATGATCCTTATTCCTCGTCAGCAAAATTGGGTTATGGCATCTCCTTGTACTGCAGCAAGGAATAAATAAAATGCCTGGAAACTTGATACAATTATATAATAATTAAAGCTAAAGAATTTGTTAGCGGTTAATTGATTTTGCTTCTAACTGTTCATGGCTATGCCTCTGTGGGGGTATACCTGTATTTACTGATGAACATGTCTATGAAGAGGAGTGGATCCTCAGCATAAGAATAACTCAAGGAAACCTCTTTATAAGTTGTATTAGGCAGGGATCTCCAGATAAACAAAACCAATAGTATATGTATATAATAAATAAGTTTATTATAAGGTGCTGGCTCATGCAATCATGAAGGTTAGAAGTCCCAGGATTGGCTCTTTGCGAGCTGGAGATCCAAGGAGACAGTGGTGTAGTTCAGAGCCTTGAGAGCCTTTGTAAATACCAGTCTGAATTTGAAGGCTTGAGAACCAGGAGGTCTGAAGACAGAAGGTCAATGCCCCAGTTCAGGCAGAGAGACAGCAAATCTTCCCATTTTCTTTTTTTTGTTCTGTTCAGGCCTTAACAGATCAGATGATGCCCGCCCACACTGGGAAAGGTAATCTGTTTTTTATACAGTCTGTGAATAAAATGTTGATCTCTTCTGGAAACATTCTCACAGATGTACTCAGAAATAGCATTTAACCAGATATCTGGGCACCCTATGATCCAATGAAGCTGACACATGAAATTAGCTATCATACAAGCATGTTTGTTCTTGGTAAGGCTGATAGGCATAGGAGGCTTTAGTTTATCCACATTTGAAGCAAATTAAAAATATGTTTCCATTGGTATGGACATACATAAACACAGAAAGAGGGGAAAGAAATATGTTGATACAGACAGTGAAGAAGCACTGGATATATGAGCCAGCAGATGGTAATTATTAATGCTTATACTGAGAACAGGCACTTCTTCCCAATGGACCAATGTGGTGTAATAGGATTTGAAGCCGAGCAGCTCTGAATGAGTCTTATTCTGAACCTTTCTAGTTGTGTTATCTTGGGTAAGTTATTTAACTTCTCTCCCTGATGTTTTCACATGTCTAAAGTGAAAAGAGTAATATCTTATATTACTAATTTTAAGGATGAAAAGAAATAATATGTAAAACATTATCATAAAACCATCCAGTATGAATTCTCTTTCTTGATTCCTATTAAACACTGTTTTTTAACTAGGGATGTATATTCATACCTATTATTATTTTATGACATGTAGAGGAAAATATAGCCTTAATTATATATTCAGAAGACAGTTATAAAGCAAAGTAGGCATATATTAATAGTTATGTGAATCCCAGATCCAACAATAAATTAGCTACATGGATTTTTTTAAGTTGAGTACCCATTCTGATTTGGGGGCTCCTCTTTGTAAAATGGGGACTGTGTCTCTATGGGCTTATTGAAAGAATTATGAAAGGTAATAATCATGAGGCATCTTTTTCAGGACCTGTCACAGATACAAATGGGCTTTCATAGGACATAAAAACTTGTTAAGATGCCATTGTCTCAGTTCTTGCTCAGGAGAAGTACCTTTTTAATGAATGCTCCATTTAATTGAGACCTCACATATTTTTAAGACATAGTGAACATATGTTTCTCCTTCTTTAGACCCTAAGCAAAAACTAATTTTAAAAGGAAAAAAGGAAAAAAAAGCTACAACTTCTTCATTTCTCCCCTAATGTTTATTGATAAGGTTTTTGGTAATGCATTTGATACATAACAACAACAAAATTAATTTGATTGGATGCCTACTGTTCCACATTTGACAGGTTAGAATGGAAAAAAAATCTTCTTTATGAAATAAGATGTCAGTATGGTACTTTATTTGTCAAAGTTAAACAAAATTCAATTTAGAACAAATAAACAGGTCTGTGTCAAAAGAAAGATGCCGGAGAGGAAGCTTAACTGTATTTTCTGAAATCTAGTTGGCAGTTATGTGACACTTGGAAGTGACATCCGATGAAATAGGATTTAGCTTGGGGAGCTATGTAATAGAATCAGGTGTGCACATCTGTCTAATTCATGTCACATGGCTGGTGTCTTTTTTTCCATCTCTGTTTCCATTCTTTTTAATGCATTTTAAGTACAGAGTCAGGAAACAACTTGCTCATTACCCTTTCCAGTGGAATTTCACCTTTTCAAGAAGGGACATCTTTTCTGTTTTGCCCATAGTACATAATGGTATATAATAATCATGTATAATAACTTAACAATAGTTTAAAATAAGTATCCAATTAAGTCATGCTTTTTGTAGCATACATATTATATATTGTTTTCACAAGTTGAGTTTATGTGTTTTAGGTAAAAATGTGAACAATTTATATCCACTTCCTTATTAGTGCTTTTATACCCAAAGTCATCTTTGTAAAAATGCCATTTTTACTTCTTAAATTGAAATAGTTTAATTAAAATAGAATGGGAGAAAGAGAGAGTTGAGTATATGATTTGAGAAAAAAAGATAAGAGTAGAGAGAATTAATATGTTTGGTCCTCAGATACAAGGTTTATTATCCTATGGCAACCTGAAAGCTATTGACGTGCAGTGTGAGACCAGAAAATATAACTTTATGGTATCTCCTTTGGAGCTCAAATTCAATCAATTATATCTCACTGAATCTTTTTTTTTTTTTTTTTTATGAGATGAAAATCCTACCTATTTCATTTCACTTGATAATTCCTGTGAGTTTCCTTCTTTCTAGTTATTTGGGGATTGAGAAGATTAATTAAAATGCTTTTATTAAAAAAAATGTTACTAATGTCATTACTCTTTTTGAGTGAAGAGTGATAACTCTGACCACTCTGATGTCTAGGAGCTTAATTTAAGAGTTCCAATTTCATGCACCCATTACGCTCTTAAGTTATATAACTTTAATTAAATATAAATTGCTATTTTTATACTTGGCAATTGCCTAGTCTGGTTATCACTAAAAACCAGACAACTCATTTTTTGTATTCATTCAAATATAATTAGAAGTTTTCCTTAAAATACTCTACCAGAGCCATACTTGATATTACATATTTTATGGTCTTACATGGTTTAAAAACAAGCAAAACAAAACAAATAGAAAACAAAATGATGCATGTGGCATTTTATCAGTTGGGAAGAGGTTGGTTTGCAAATAGTAAGAAACCCAAATTAACATTAGCTTCAACGAGTTAAAATTGTATTTGCTATCTTACAAAAAGAAGTCCAGAGATGTGTAGCCCCAAGAGGTCATAGAAGAGTTTCATGAAGGGCTGTTTCCTGGGCTCCTTTAAGTTTTTTCTAACAGTTTTCAGAAGAGGACTTTTACCTTAAAGTCAGCAGGACAGAGGAAAGATAAGGAAGAACATGGTTTCTCTTTTTTCAGGGACCTTTCCTAAGAGGTACACAGACTGCTGTGCTTTCATCAGATTGAACAGCACCTACTCACATGACCAAGCCTGGATTTCTGATTGGTCATGGTTCTTTTTATATGTTCAGTGGCTAGTACCTATTAGATACCTAATTTCCAAGCTCTGTGTCAGTCTAACCCTTGGAGTTACTGCCATTGATTCAAGTAGTAATTACTCATTTTATTTACCAGGTTTGTTTTTGCAGTCTATCATTTCTATTGATTATTATCTTAAAGCCAAAAGTGCAATGGAATTTCCTAAAAATTAAAAAAGAGAAAGCTTGCCTGCCCCACTTTTGTCATTACATCTGAGCAAGTTGTCGGTAGCTCTTATAATAATAGATTCCATTTATTGCTGGTACAGTCACTTGAAATTTTTGCCTCGTATCTATTTTATCAAGCAAGATTCAGAAGCATTTGTGTGTATGAGTGTGACATGCTATTGTCACTTCTGTTTGATATTAGAAAGATTTATTTTTCCAAGTGTCCTATTATAAACATAGCCTAAAACTAAGCATAAATCTTGGAAAAAAAAACAGAACAAGTTCAACTGTAATGCCATTTCACAGTTAAATTATATGAAATGTCATTATTACAGTCATTAGTTAAATTAGTCAATTTTATTAGGAAATTTGGATGTATGCAAAGTTTAAATATGTCTCCAAACCAGTGCTAATTAATTTCATTTGGGAAATTTCCAATGCATAAATACCTCAGAATAAAATTGAACATCTAAACTTTATAATATTTTATTTAAAGAAAAGCATCCTAGTTTCAAAGTGCCATGTGTTAAAAGACACTCGAATGCAATAAAATTCAGATAAATATCTCAATTTAAAATGAACATATTTTATTATTATAATAGCCCCAGTGGGGGACTTACCTGTGAGGGATATGTTCCGAGACCCCCAGTGGGATGCCTGAAGCTATGGGTAGTACCAGACCCTATTTCTCATTTCTGTATTTTTTCTGATATATACATCCCTATGTAAAGTTTAATTTATAAGTTAGGCACAGTAAGAAATTAACAACAACAATAATACAATACAATAATTATAACAAGATACTGTAACAAAAGTTATGTGAATGTGGTCTTTTTCTCTCGAAATATCTTACGGTGCCATCCTCACTCTCCTTGTGATGACGTGAGATGATGAAATAGCTACCTGATGAAATGAGGCGAATGATATAGGCATTGTGAGGTAGCGTTAGGCTGCTATGGACCGTCTGATGATTCATCAGAAGGAAGATGGTCTTTCAACCACAGATGACCACGGATGACTGATACTATGGAAAGCAAACTCGTGGATAAGGGAGGACTACTGTACTTGGGCTGTAGGGATTACAATTATTTTGTGAGCCATTGCCTGTGAACAGTAAGTTATCCGATTTATTCTGATTGCTAAGTATGTTTACCCAGGGAATAGCCAAGCTACCGACTGTGAAATATTCCTCATAATATAATCTTAATTTTAAGTTGTCTTAGTGCATGACTCTGTGTAAACTGCATCCTGTTTCACCCACATTCTTGTGTGTAAACATCAGCTTACTCACTGTCCCATATATTCTTCAAAAGTATATGTTTTTCTGCTGATGTGCTTTATTAATACCAACTTTGGGGGCACCTGGGTGGCTCAGTCTGTTATGTATCCGATTTAGGCTCGGGTCATGATCTCGCTGTTCCTGGGTTCAAGCCCCACGTTGGGCTTTGTGCTGACAGCTCAGAGGCTGGAGTCTGGAGTCTGCTTTGATTCTGTGTACTCCCTTTCTCTCTGCCCCTCTCTCACTCACACCTTCTCTCTCTCTCTCTCTCTCTCAAAAATAAATAAACTTAAAAAAAATACCAACTATTTCAACTATTTTGAAAGACCTCTGTTAGAACCTGAGGCAAAAGAAAGCTTTGCTTGAAGATCTGTATGTTTCTATAGTTATGTATAGAGGGCAATCTTATTACAAAGAGCCACTGACTATTTGCTTAGATGTACTGCTAGAGGTAGGGCAGGCATGCTTTTTCTTTTTAATTTTTAGAAAATCCCATTTCTAATTCCTTTTTTTAATGAAAAAAGTAGAAATGATAGATTAGATTTTTATTGAAAAATAATGTAATCCCCATAGTTTGATTTCTTATTTTCCATATTCTTTGCATAGTTCATGTATGTGAATGAGGGGACATGGAGGCCTAATAAAGTCTTCTTCAGAAAATATTCTGAAGACATGTGTTGCAGTTAGTACATATGAAATGCAAAATGTGATATCTTAACTTCAGCATTATTTGTATTTGGGGCCAGATAATTCTTTGATTTGGGGGGCTGTCTTGTGTTAACATGTTTACATGTTTAGCGGCATCCCTGGCCTCTGCCCACTAGATGCCAGTAGAATCCACCCAGACATGACGGTATAAATGTCTATTGCCCGGTGTTCCCAGGGGGACAGGCCAGATGGGGGGATATGACAAAAGTCATCCCTGGTTGAGAAACACTGTGCTAAATAAATGTTCCCCTTCTGTCTCTGTCAATGTTTGGAGTCAGCTAGGGATTTGTATGCCTATTTGCATTTAATGTTTGCATTTAACTCTGTCCAATCCACTGTTATCATGGGTCTGATTGGTTTTCATTTATCAAGTGTCTAGATTATTGTGATTCTTTAAAAATGGGATTTTAGACAAAGACAGGGTTGTTAGGGAGATTGGCATAAAGCTAGACAAAACTTTCACAGGGGAAAGAATATTTTACATGCTCAGTGGTAATTCCTAAACCATATGGTCAAAACAAGATTAAAAATAGCCGAGGGGTACCTGGGTGGCTCAGTTGGTTAAGCGTCCAACTTTAGCTCAGGTCATGATTTCACAGTCCATGGGTTTGAGCCCCGCGTTGGGCTTTGTGCTGACAGCTCAGAGCCTGGAGCCTGCTTTGGATTCTGTGTGTGTGTGTGTGTCTCTCTCTGCACCCCCCCTCCCCACTCACACTGTCTCTCTCTCTCTCTCTCTCTCTCTCAAAAATAAACAAACATTAAAAAAGTTGTTTTAAAGAATAGCCAATAAGATTTAAGGGAGGTCATTTTGTTGTTTTGTGGGTTTTTGTTTGTTTGTTTTTGTTAAATAAAGTGTTTTTCTAAAATTTAATTGTTAGAGTGAACATTATAGATCCAGATGTGCTTTCTTTCTTTGACTAAAACAATATTTATTTTCTCTGTTTCCCCAGTTTGTGTTCTTCTTCCCTCAGTGCTTAATTTCATTGTTTTTCTGAAAGATAAATCACTGGGGGAGAAATATGAGAAGTAAAATATTTTCTTCTATTAGAAAATACTATAGCGGTTCCTGGGGGGGGTGGGGGACTCCGTCGGTTAAGCCTCAACTTCAGCTCAAGACATGATCTCACGGATCATGAGTTTGAGCCCTGCGTTGGGCTCTGTGCTGATAGCTCAGAGTCTGGAGCCTGCTTCAGATTCTGTGTCTCCCTCTCTCTCTGCCCCTCCCCTACTCTAGCTCTGTCTCTCAAAAATAAATAAACAATAAAATTTTTTAAAATTAAAAAAAGAAAATAACATATCCACCTACACCCATACATATGTAAAAGTGACCCAACCACTTAACATTCAGAGATCAGTAACTTTTTTTTCAATTTCTTTCTCAAAAGACTTTAACTTTACATTAATGTATAGCATGAACTATTTCCTTGATTATAAAGCACCTTCATGTAATATGAATAAATTTATTTCTCATTAGATTCTGGCTTGGTGGTATATTAAAATGTGTTTTTATTTTTAATATATAGGGCATCCAGAATATTTTGTTGACATCAGTGTGTACACAAACCATGTCATCAATTTTAAACAATTCTGGAAAAGCCTTTGGTATAAATGTTTTATGACAATACAGATCCTTCTTTATTATCAGATTGCTGGGCTTCAACTATAGCATCCTTCTTAGTAGTTGTGTGACCTTTGGTGTGTGTTGCTTAACTTTTTCTTGTCTGAAGTTCATGTTCTGTAAAATGGGGCTAGTAATAATAGCTTACCTCGTAAGATTATTGTTGAAAATAAATGTGAATTTTATGTCAAGTGCTTGACACACTGTGTCAAATGAGTTTAGTTATTATTATTACCATAATTATTACTATGTGAAGCGTTTCTATTCCTCTGTCATCTCTTCAGTAAATAAAAAACAGGTTTGGTAAATGTGGAGAACAGCAGTAATAGAAGCTTGGTTGTTACAGTGCTACAACTAACCCAAATTCATCCTGAACCACCAAAACTGTCCGATTCCTTTTCAGAGCATTGATGCAAGTTAGTGTTTTACCAAATCTGGAGGGTGCTTGAACAAAAGGCGACCTAAGCTAGTATGCAGGCACTTCGAATTGAAATATTTTTCGCTTTCCTCTTCTTTTCTTCTAGAAAGAACGTGGGATTTATTATCAGAGAAACTGTGTTCCAGATCCTGGCTTTGCTCTTCTTAATCATAAAACCTAGAGTTAGTTGGTAAATTTTCTGAACCTCTTTTCTTCCTGTGCAACATGGAGCTCATAACATTTTTTACTGTTGGCTAAGTGCTGCCTATTACACACCTCTGCCAGTGTCCCTTTGACTCTGAACCTTCACCTGTCCACTCCTGAGCTGGACCAGTGTTGGTCCTCCATGCACTCGCAGAGTAGTTTCCCACACCATTTATTTTATTTATCTCCCTCAGTAGATTGTTCATCCACAGGCGAGTGGATCTCTGTCTTGTTCACATTTACAGCATGTACACTATGGCATAGTTGATTCTTAGTTAAAATCTTTAGCCACGAGAAATCAGTCACAATAGCCACCTCACGCCATTGGACTCACTCCTCTGCTACCTTTATTCAGATAAAGTAGGGAATGATACTTCACAGATTCATTATATGTATTCCTGGACATTTGCCTGCTGTAGCACCCCATGGGACTATGTTCCTCCAAAGAATAGAGCAGGCTGGACAGGGTTGTCTAGGTGTGGTGATCATGATATGTGTCATTTTCTCCTCTGTACGTTTTTTGAATTGGGAAATGATTGGAATTTAATACATCAGTGTTGGGGAGGCTGAATTCATCAGACTGCAAGGTTTATGGCCTTTAGGCACATTGTGCCTCGTCCCCTCATGTTAATTCTGTCTGGCCTAACAGCATATTCGCCCTTCAGAAATGTAATTATGTGGAGACTAATTAATGGGCTGTTGCAGTTATTTAGGTGACAGTGAAGATACAGAGGGCTTTAACAGAGCCATGAAGATAAACCTTGAGAGACAGAGTAAAGAGTTAGAAAATAAGAGTTTGTGGGTTTTGGAGACTTTATAAAACATGGAATTGTGAGTATGAGTAAAAAGTCAAGAATGATAACCAGGTTTCTGATTTTGTAAATGTAGTGAATGACAGTACTGATTGCCAAGGAGATATTTTTCTTCTTTTATTTATTTCATGTGTTTATCTTTTTATTCTTTTTCTTAACGTTTATTTATTTTTGAGAGAGAGAGAGACAGAGACAGAGACAGAGAGACAGAGTGTGAATGGGAAAGGGGCAGAGAGAGAGAGGGAGACACAGAATCCAAAGCAGGCTCTAGGCTCTGAGCTATCGACACAGAACCAGACGTGGGGCTCTAACTCATGAATTGTGAGATCATGACCTGAGCTGAAGTCGACGCTTAACCAACTGAGCCACCCAGGCGCCCCATCTTTTTATGATTGTTGAGCAGGAGGTGCTGTTCTCAAGTTTTGGATATGTTGATTTTGAAATTCCAGCGAGCACCTAGATTGATGTAGTTCAGTAAGCTGTCAAAAATAAATCTGGATGTCAGGAGACCAATCACTACTTCAGAATTGAGAACAGTCAGTATATACGTGAGCTACACGTAAGCATGATGTCATGTGGAGACAGTATTTATGAAGAAAAGAGAAGAAAGACAATGTCTTTTAAAGTACCAGTCGTTCAAAGTAATGTAGGAATGTTCTTCAAGAGACACTTTTCTTTATTCTCTGTAGGATGGTACCAGGTCAAGAGAACTAGGGGAGCCTGGTCTCCAGGAAACGGGAAATAGTTTCAGGAAGGAAGAGGAGTTTCACAGTCACAAATACTACAGTTGTGTGGGCAATTCATATAAGCACACTATTTGGAGGGGATTGGGGGTTGATAATTAGAACCTAAACTGGATTTAGGGTTAAATGGTATTTGAGTCATTCGACATTTACACACTATAGACCATTCTGAAAGGAGGAGGAGGAGGAGAGCAATAAGAGGTAGAGGAGGATTCCGGAATGACTAAAGGTTGTAGGAGTTTTTCTTCCTCTCTGCTAAGAGACACAAACTTTTTTTTTTTTTTTTTTTGTAATTTTAAAGCAAAGGAAACTGTAGTGGACCAAAATATTGAAGATTTTAGATAAAGAGGGGCTCTTGGAAGCATTTTGATTCCTAACGAAGGTAGAAAAAATAGAATTGAATATCTGAAAGTCATTTCTCCTCTGGTGCCATCAGCCTTGTGTCAGAGGTGTAGGACCTTGTTATCTGAGTCTCAAAGGAAAGTGATGAAGGTAATTAAGGTTGTAGATAAGTTTCTGAAATGAGATTATGTATATGAGCTTAATTAACTGGAAATCCAGCATTTTGTCAATAAAATTATAGTTAGAAAGAAAATTATTCCTTTTTTGAAAAGTATGTGAATGTTCTTTCTCTTTAACAGTTTTATCCTTTTTATTTATTTATTTATTTATTTTAAAGAGAATCGGGTCTTTACAAAGAGTATTTCATCCCTTTGTTAAAATTATTATTTGTTTTAATTGAAGTGTAGTTGATGTACCATGTTATATTAGTTTTAGGTATATACCTACTTTTAAAGACCGTTGAACAGGGGTTCCTGGGTGGCTCAGTTGGTTAAGTGTCTGACTGTCGATTTAGACTCAGGTCATGATCTCACTGTTATGAGATCAAGCCCCTCGTCCTGCTCAGCATTGAGCATGGAGCCTGCTTAAGATTCTCTCCCTCCTTCTCCCTCTGCCGCTCCCCAACTTGTACTTGCTCGCTCTCTCTCTCTCTCTCTCTCTCTCTCTCTCTCAAAATAAATAAATAAATAAATAAATAAATAAATAAATAAACAAACAAATAAATAAATAAAAGCATTTGAACATTGTCTCAAGCTCTTGGATACTTCAGGAAACTTTTTTCTAGCAACTGAAAAGTATACTCAACTGCAAAGCATATCAATTTCCTGATCAAATTAATTGTTGCTCAGTGACCCCTGGTGGCTGAAGTCGGTTGAGTGTTGACTTCAGCTCAGGTCATGATCTTATGGTTGGTGGGTTCAAGCCCCATGTAGGGCTTTCTACTGGCAGCTCAGAGCCTGGAGCCTGCTTCGGATTCTGTCTCCCTGTCTCTCTGTCCCTCCCCTGCTCACACACTCTCTCTCCCTCTGTCTCAAAAATAAACATTAAAAAATTAATAGTTGCTCAAACCTTTTTATTTATTTTTATTTTTAATATACTTTATTATCACATTGGCTTCCATACAACACCCAGTGCTCATCCCAACAAGTGCCCTCCTCAGTGCCCATCACCCACTTTCTCCTTTCCCCCACCCCCCTATCAACCCTCAGTTTGTTCTATGTATTTAAGAGTCTCCCTCCCTCGCTGTTTATAACTTTTATCCCCCCTTCCCCTCTCCTATGAAGTCTTCTGTTAAGTTTCTCAAGGTCGACATATGAGTGAAAACATATGGTATCTGTCTCTGACTGACTTATTTCACTTAGCATAATACCCTCCATTTCCATCCACATTGCTGCACATGGCTCAATTTCATTCTTTATTGTTGCCAAGTAGTATTCCATTGTATATATAAACCACATATTTAACCATTCATCAGTTGATGGGCACTTAGGCTCTTTCCATAATTTGGCTGTTGTTAAAAGCGCTGCTATAAACATTGGGGTACATGTGCCCCTGTGCATCAGCACTCCTGTATTCCCTGGGTAAATTCCTAGCAGTGCTATTGCTGGGTCCTAGGGTAGTTCTATTTTTAATTTTTTGAGGAACCTCCACACTGTTTTCCAGAGTAGCTGCACCAGTTTGCATTCCCACCAGCAGTGCAAGAGGGTTCCCGTTTCTCCACATCCTCTCCAGCATCTATAGTCTCCTGATTTTCAAACCTTTTTATAGAAATGTGCATTTATGGGGGCACCTGCGTGGCTCAGTCAGTTGAGCATCCAACTTCCACTCACTTCATGATCTCACAGCTTGTGAGTTTGAGCCCTGCGTCGGGCTCTGTGCTGACAGCTCAGAGCCTGGAGCCTGCTTTGGATTCTGTGTCTTCCTCTCTCTCTGCCCCTAACCCACTCGCATTCTGTCTCTGTCTCTCTCAAAAATAAAAAAAATAAAAAAGAAATAAAAGAAATGTGCATTTATGTATCTATGTATGTGATGTTAATGTGCTTTGGAATGGTTTGATCTGTTCAGATGACTTTTACACAAATATTAGAAATAGTAAGGTTAATCTTTGCTAATGATACAAGTGAGCAGACTTTAAGTTTGAAATGATCTTCTTCAGATATTTTTTCAGTGATTCCCATTACATAGTAAGCTGAACATTTTAAAAGTATTCTACAAAATGATGTGTTTTTATCGGTAGCCTTCTCATTTTGCAAAGGCCTTAGCAGCTGCAAGAGGTCTCTGCAGTTTGCGGTGGATGACAGCAGTACTCGGGCCCGATAAAGGTGCCAAATGTCTGTAAGATACTCGCTGATTACAAGAGAATAAGGCATAGGCCAAGAAGCTTCTGAGAGACCTTTTTGTACTTAGTCCAATTCCCTGACATTGTATTTTAATTTTTTAAAACTGTTTATTCATTTTGACAGAGACAGAGAGAGAGAGAGAGAGAGAGAGAGAGAGAGAGAGATCCCAAGTGGAGAAGGAGCAGAGGGAGAGGGAGACATAGAATCCAATGCAGGCTCCAGGCTCTGAGCTGTCAGCACAGAGCCTGACGCGGGGCTTGAACCCATGAACCATGAGATCATGACCTGAGCTGAAGTCAGACACTCAACTGACTGAGCCACCCAGACGCCCCCTGACACTGTATTTTTAAATTTTTTTTTTCAACGTTTATTTATTTTTGGGACAGAGAGAGACAGAGCATGAACGGGGGAGGGGCAGAGAGAGAGGGAGACACAGAATCGGAAACAGGCTCCAGGCTCTGAGCCATCAGCCCAGAGCCTGACGCGGGGCTCGAACTCACGGACTACGAGATCGTGACCTGGCTGAAGTCGGACGCTCAACCGACTGCGCCACCCAGGCGCCCCGACACTGTATTTTTATAGATATGGTTATAATTGATTCTCATTTAGGTCATGAGGGTGGAATCTGGAATGACATATAATCCATGTGGCCACTGCTTTAGAAGCTTCCGCAGGAGACCCATGGGGTTTAGGGGTCTGTAGACAAAAGCATGTCGTGTCTCACAACAGCGAAGTGAAGTTTTCCCAGTGTTCTGAAATTAAGACTTATTTAACCGAATCCAGAAAATAAGGAAATAACAATGTGGGTAACCTTCAATCTTTTTTCTCTGTTCCTGTATAGTATCTGATTAAATTCTTTTTCCTGTTGACCCATATTACCTTTTGTTTCTCAGGCAGTCACGGACCAATATTTCCCCAGTAATATGGCTAGTCAGAGAGGCATCTCATGTTCTTGTGTGTGTGTGTGTGTGTGTGTGTGTGTGTGTGTGTGTGTGTGTGTGTTGCCTTAGACAAGTTTCCTTTCTGAAGTGATGAAAAATTGTGCATGCTCCAAGAAGAAATCCAGGTGGTGGGTCATTCCAATGGGAGAGGAAAACTGCTGGAAAGGGAAAAGTTCACTGGGAGTAAAGGGCTTTTTGAAAATACTTCTTAATACTTTCTAATGCAACATAAATGTAGCTGATACCTCTCCAGTATTTTCTCTCCTGAGGAGTCATTTCCTTCTACTTAGAATTTATTTTTGTACTACCAGGTCAGCATTCGTATAGCCCCTCTAACCATTTTTATTTTTGAAATATAAAATACAGATTTGTGGTTTTATGTATAGTAATTCAGTCCTCCAAATTTCTATTTTCCTCCTGCAGAGGGTTACTTCTACAGGAGAACAGCAGGTTTGCGGAAGCATTGCATTATTACAAATTGGCGATCGGAAGCAGGCCTACACTGGCTTGTAAGTAACATTCAAGTTGTTTTAAAACACCTCTTTCTTTCCTTCTTTATCCATGAAAATTATCTTGATGAGTTACAGCCTCAGAGAGAAAAAAACATGCTGTTTCCATTTCTGAATATTTACCAGGTGGATTATAAGCCTCTCACAAATAGATCTCTCTCAATTGAATCATGTTTGATATCCATTTATCATTTTTAATGTATTAAGATGAACACAACTTTTAGTCCTCTAGCGTTTAAGCTCAAAATATTTTGAGCTCTATGAGGGCAATGACTATTCATAGTTTCTTCACTGACACCTGCACTCATTATTGCATTATTTTTACGTATATGTTTGTTCCCTAAGTATTTATCTTGGTTTTCTTATAAAATCAGAAATAATCCATAGAAATTGGGTGGCAGTAAGTATAACTTTATTGTAGTCACAGAGTGCATCATCTTCTCACGTTTGTATTTCCCTTTTTTTTCCCTCAGCTGCATATTTAAACACCGGTATTATTCTAATGAACCAAGGAAAGACAGAAGAAGCCCGACGCACGTTCCTAAAGTGCTCCGAGATCCCTGATGAAAATCTAAAGGACCCTCATGCACATAAGAGCTCAGTTACCAGCTGTCTGTACAACCTGGGAAAACTCTATCATGAACAGGGACATTATGAGGTCAGGCCAAAACCTCTGCCTTTTTCCTTCCCCCTTGTGCTTGACCTAGTCTCCATGTTTTCTAGCGTAAGATCTCATTGCAGGGACACTATGATCATTTAAGAAGTTAATATGAGTTTTTATTAAAAGAATTGTGAAATTCAGTTGGAAAAGAATGTCTGCTACACAACACTTAAGATTTCTTTACTGTGAATTTCTCGGAGCAATTGTGACTCCTCTAGAAAGAGAAATAACATAGTGTCTTAAGCTTATTTGCCTGTCTTCTCTTTGATTTTATGCTCCAAGACACATTGTCATTGTTATCTCCACTGTTTGATGTTAAAAAAAAAAAAATACATTGCTTGTGCTCTGAGTATTAAGGAAGGGATTTGATGTTAATCCTACCCACTTATTTCTTTTTATAATAGGACTAAGATGAAAATTAATTTTATATTTTTAATTGGGATGAGAGGAAAAGCAATGGAGACAGGACATTGTACAGGAAGCTGGGAGGTGTGTGTACCCTTAATTTTCCATGAAGCATGCCTGTCTGGGTTTCTTCTCTCACATTTACTATCACTCCTCCTTCCCTTTCGCTCTCTCAAATCCATACTCTTATACAATGTATTAAGACTGCAGTATAAGGATGAAGATACAACTTTTTAAATAAATGCATTTTATAAACTCAGTGGATCTCAGTAGCCAGAAGATTTGTTAGTCACTATTTTGTTTAGATCCTACCTGGTTGCTTGACTTGAAGTAACTACAGATTTTAGATGATTATGGGTAATTTCCAAATGTGAATTTTACTATTTTTTAACTGAATAATCTACGTGAACTGGAGAACCTACCCTAAGATGAAAGAGCATTGATAACATTGACTTCTCATTAAATTACATTTTTGTATGGCCTATCTCTACTAACTGGGTTGAATATTTTCATTCATGGAATTAAGGTAGTTATGCTACCAAAAAACAGCTCAATCATTTTCCTCTAATGAAACTTTTAGAAATAGCAGTGGAAGGTTTTGATTTTGGAAGGATGTTATTATTTTATTTGTAGTGCATATCACTGTACTTTGTCTCTTTATTGTTTCCTAAATTAGGATGCCCTTAGTGTATACAAGGAAGCAATTCAGAAAATGCCAAGGCAGTTTGCCCCACAGAGCTTGTACAACATGATGGGTAAGTAAAATGTTAATATTGTAACTGATATTTCAGGGACCTGTGGAGAAATGAAAATTTGTGCTTCTATTAAACAGAAGTCTAGTAAATTAGATTATTACTCCTTACACACAAAAAACTTATTCACAGCCGTGTGATACATTCAAATTTTCACAAAACACCCTTCTTCTTCTTCTTCTTCTTTCTTTTTTTTAAGTAAAGTCTACCCCCAATGTGGGGCTCGAACTCATGACCTAGAGATCAAGAGTCGCATGCTCTTATTGACTGAGCCAGCCAGACATCCCGACAAAGCACACTTATTCTAACAAGAGCAAATAAATACATTGACATAGTGATTCTTAACAAATTGGCCAGATACCATAGTTGTTGCAAGAGACTCACAAACCCATTGGATGTGAGTGTTAGCTAGACTCTAGAGATTGAAATGGTGAATAAAGATTTATATTTTAATGATTTATCAAATTCATGATAATTTTTGATCATGTTACTTTCTTAATCAGAAAATTCCTACAAATAAACATGGTATGGAAGAGAGAGTAATGGTTTTAATGCTTATAAAAAATGAGAATAACTGAACCAACTTTATAGTTTTCACTGATAAGGTTTTGGATCAAAATAGGTTTTTTTCAGAGTATTATTTTAGAGTAAAGTGCAAGAGGTCAAGCACTAGAATTTCTAATAAAATAATCTAGCTATCGTCTGTGATTGATCTGTGACTGCCTTAAATTGTTACCATACCTATTTGATAGTAGACACAACTGAAAACTACGCATTCAATATGTGTTTCTTAGAAAAAAAACCCCTACAGTTTAAGATACTCTGCCGATTAACTTTGCTATTTCCAGATAAAGGAGGGAAGAAAACAGGTTACTTTTTTCTTTAAATTGCATATTTTTCTCCAAAGCACAAATCATAAACTCAGATTTTCCTTTCTCATCAAACTTGGTTAAATTGTTTAATATTTCTCGGCATATAAAATAAACGAGACTTACATAATCTTTAGGATTATTTTATGCTTCTGTAGTCTTTGATTTGAGAAATTTGATACTGGCTGTATGGCTTGAGCACACACAACAAATCCCAAACCTTCCCAAACTAGAAAATACATAGCTAGCAAAGACACTCACTTCTTCTAATTTCTAAATGAGAAAAAAAAATTAGAAATAGTTTAGAGATAGAATGAGGCACAGGTCAGTAAATAGAAAAATAGTAATTTGGAAGGGGTCAATGTTTTCATCCCATGTCTCTGGAGATCCCACCCCAAGTTGGCCTGTGCAGCAGTGGAGAGATTTCATGATTAGGTGAAAAAGGACACTGGGATATTTTTAGTTGTGGTTTCTTTTTCTCTTTGGTATAATTACTGAAAGCTAAAAATCTAGCTTCATTAAATGTACTTTGGGTACATTTAGCACATTAGAACAGTACCTTTTACTACCCAGCATGTTATCACCAATCTGTCTACCTAGCACATGTATCTAACCTGTATATGTGTCCATAAAGGGTGTGCCTTAGTATGTATAGATTTGTCAGTTGAGTTAACTTTTCTGTATTAATGCTGGATGGTTATTCATGTCAAAATCAATATTAAAAGGATTGTTTTCTCTAGCTTTCTCAAGAAGGCACGGTGGTTTTAGTTCATGATTTGATTTTTTTATTTAAAAAAAATTTTTTAATGTTTATTCATTTTGAGAGAGGAGAGGCAAAGAGTGGGAAAGAGAGAGAGAGCGGGGGAGGGTCAGAGAGAGAGGGAGAGAGAGAGAATTCCAAGCAGGCTCCACACTGTCTACACAGAGCCTGATGTGGGGCTCGAACTCGCGAACTGCAAGATCATGACCCGAGCTGAAACCAAGAGTGAGATGCTTCACTGACTGAGCCACCCAGGCCCCCCTTAGTTTATGATTTTATTTTTAACACTAATGCTCGGGAACCCTTGTTCCCATTTTTCCTGAATTTTCACATATGATGTCTTTCTTTAAACGAGGAAAGGACTCAGCTCCTTGGCAACAGACTGCATATGGCATCTTTATTGCTAATAGGAAGTGTGGTATTCACTATAGTGATTTCAGAAAATTCATTCAATTATTTTATGCAAATAAATTTGATTGAAAAGTCAGCTGCTACCTTGGGATCTGTCTCTCATATGGTTACACAGATGCTGAGCACACACAGGCAGCAAACGATAAGTGTGTCCCTGGGGTTATTGCTTGGTCCTTTGTCTTATCTTTCATTATAGAAAGAGGTCATTTTGCTCAAACTCTGAGAAGTCTTTGTGATGGGAGAATCCCAATATGATTTAACATTCCATATTTCTTCCATAATTATGGTGGCTGCCTTCTGTGTAATTTTAGGTGAGGGTCTTTCAGCTGAGCGGGTTTTGTAGTTTCAATTGTTCACGAAACTATAATTTTCTCAGGGTGAGTTCACCTCCTAATCAAATGGGTGAAATCCTCCGAGTATTTGCTTTAACTCCTAATACATTTTGATTAGCCTCCATTTGACAAGAGAAAAAATGGCCCAGGAGATAAGCTGCCCTATCAGTTCATCAGTTTCATTAGTCTGTCAGCATGTGCTGATTATCCTATCAAGTTTATCAACACCCTTGAATGTGTTTTCTAATTCACACATTTACATATTATTAGTGCCCTTTAGGGATCAGTGATGGATTATAATGTCTGGCCACATTTAGCCTGTAAGTATTCATTTTTTCTCAGGGCTCATTCATTGACACTCTCACAACCACTACCCCCAAGCACTTGTGTTTATACATACAAACATTATCTTTTTTTCCATCTTATTTTGTCATTTATTTGGAGGTTAAAATAAAGGAGTATGTGAAAACAAATACAACCATATTTGAATGTTATTTTTAGTTTAATAACTCAATCCATTGCAGTTGATTTTCAAAACAACAAAACTCTCTAATTCTTTTCATTTTCCCCTTGCTTTGAACATTTTATGAGAAATTTCTATTCTGTACACTACATGCCAATAGTTTACTTATCCTGAAAACTAAGTGAACATATTTTTCCCTCTTGTGTATTAACAGAAAATAAGTTAGATTAATTTGCTTCTCCACTTAATTTGTTCTGTATTTTATCTTGACAATTTATTTTTTGCAACAGTTCATAAGGTAACTTAAAAAAAAAACTATTTAAAATATACTTTCGGGGCGCCTGGGTGGCGCAGTCGGTTAAGCGTCCGACTTCAGCCAGGTCACGATCTCGCGGTCTGTGAGTTCGAGCCCCGCGTCGGGCTCTGGGCTGATGGCTCAGAGCCTGGAGCCTGTTTCCGATTCTGTGTCTCCCTCTCTCTCTGCCCCTCCCCCGTTCATGCTCTGTCTCTCTCTGTCCCAAAAATAAATAAACGTTGAAAAAAAAAATTTAAAATATACTTTCATTATTCTCTTGGATTTCATAGGACCAAGATGATTGAATAACAAACTGTTGAGTAACAAGCTATCCAAAATTATGTGAATAGCCAACATCCAATGATATAAAGCAGATACTAAATATTAGTTGATAAATAAGTAAACTTTCACCTAGCTGGCTTTTGTAATTAGCAAGGTGTTTGAATGTATGAACTATAAAGAGACCGTATCACAAAATAACTGTTAAAACTGCTTCTGGCCAGTTGTATGATTCTATTTCTGTGGGCCTCAATTTCCTCTTGAAAGGAAGTATGACTATAGTCATATATACAGTATTCATAGTATGAAGTCACATAACCCCCACTCAAACTATGGCTTTGACACTTACTAAGTGACTTTGAGCAAAATACTTACTTGAGTCTTGTTTTCCCATCAATAAGATGTCTGTAATAGTAGCATCAGTTTGAGGATTGACTGAGATCATGAAGGTAAAGCCTATTGGACCAAATGCCGAGCCCAGCAAATGTTTCATAATATTACCTTCTATTGTAATCACTGTCCTCTCTGAGGGACTGTAAGCTCCAATAGTCTTTGGTTGTATTCTGTCAGTTCTTTCGTTTTAATTCATTGTAGTAGGATTTTTCTTATAGATAATAAGATTTTGTCCTATTTAGTTCTGTCCTGTCTACAATTTCTGTTTTTTCTCTTGAAGGCAACCACACTCACAATCCTTCTTTTATCATTAACTGTGTTAACCAAAAGAGAAACAGCATACTAAGTTACTGCCCAATTAACTTAATTCTGGTAATAGAGTACACCCTCTAAATTAAAATTGTCATATTTAGGTTAGATTTTCTTCTCCCTTTCCTGTCATATCATATTTTCCCCCTAGACTTAGTCACAATTTTTCTTTATTCTGACATCTATTGTAGGCCTTTACTGAATCTCAATTTCTCCCCAAATATAGTTGTATTTTAGGATCATAGAATGTTAGAGATGGAAGATGCCTATCTTAAAAATCCCTCCTAATATATAATCTCTTTTATTTTGCAAAGTAGAAATTAATACCCAAAGAGTTGAGTTGGTCTTTTCACGATTACAGTTTGTGTTAGAACCAGAAAGATAGTTTCCTGATTTAGATTCAAATCCTTTGTCTATGTAGCCTTTGTCTGTTACTGGAACTGGTACGTTCTACATTATGTCAAGATAGCTTTTATTTACCTATTTAAAAACCAGCAAAATATCTGTAGATATAGATGTAGATATAGATGTGTGTATCTCATTCCTTGTCCAAAGATATATTAAAAACTTCTTTATTTTACTAAAAGTTATAAAACACCTGCAAAAATGAAATGTGCAGGATATTAAAAAACTTTAATGTAGGATAATTTTTAACCACCTTCAATTTTTCCCTTTTTCCTCTATAATTGTTTGTTTCCTTTATTATGTATCCTGAAGGGTGGCTTTTGAATATTTCTAAGAGATTATGGAAAACTATATTAGGCTGTAACTTTCAATTACTTTTATCAGTTTGAGCCCTTCTAATCCCAAAGGTCATTTTAAGCCTATTTACTATTTAAAATAAAATCACTCGGCTTTCTCCATGCAAAGTAATTGTTGGGTTAATTATTTAAGCAATTTCAGCCATTTCATGTTGGTAATATATCTTGAGAACAAAAGGGCATAATGTGTTGCCTGGAGTAAGAGGGAATCTGGAGTTACTGCCTTGTCATTGCAGTGTATAATCACTGTGTTTAGAATAACTTCTGTGTGCCAAAAAAAAAAAATTTTTTTTTAAGTCACAAGTGCTGGGTAGGGGGTACAAAGGTGGTGGTGGTAGTATGAAATGAAAATAGCCCCTATGATTCCTGCTGTCATGGAACTTTCTAGGTGATTTCATAGTTAGCCTGGAGCTCTTCAGTACTTTTCCTTAATATGTAAATGTCTATAAATAAGATGGAAAATTGTATTACTCTAGCCTCAAAAATATTTTGTCTATAACTGTGTCAGCTGTGCTGTGTTGTCTGGACCAAAGAAATCAAACCAACCAAACAGTAAAAATCTCTTTTTTATTTCTAATGTGACAGTAGTTGTCACAATTTGCATATATATTCATATTTTCCTGTTCTTTAAAAAAATATGTGTTTACAATGGGTAACATGCCTTTTATGTGAGGCAGAGATTGTATTTTTCTTCCAGGGGGGATTGCATGATATTGATCCGTTGCTGCTTATTGCCTTATTTGCCTTTATTTTGTTCTTACCATCTTGATTCTCTTACTCCTGATAATTTCTAGGTGGTTTTTTTTTTTTTTTTAGGTTTATTTATTTTTAGAGAGAGAGAATGTGTGGACACAAGTGCTGGAAGGGCAGAGATAGGGAGAGAGAGAATCCCAAGCAGGCTCCAAGCCCTCAGCAGAGAGCCCAAAGTGAGGCTTGATCCTAGGTACCTGAGATCATGACCTGAGCCAAAATCAAGAGTCAGCTGCTTAACCAACTGAGCCACCCAGGTGCCCCATAGGGTTTTATTGTTGTTGT
Source organism: Puma concolor (assembly GCF_028749965.1). NCBI lineage: Eukaryota > Metazoa > Chordata > Mammalia > Carnivora > Felidae > Puma > Puma concolor. The sequence continues at coordinate 36,626,041 of NC_141673.1, read as the reverse complement.
TTGATTTTTTATTTCCTTATATTTTTTAACATTTATCTTTGAGAGAGAGAGAAAGAGTCAGAATGCGAGTGGGGAGGGGCAGAGAGAGAGGGAGACGCAGAATCTGAAGCAGGCTCCAGGCTCTGAGCCGTCAGCACAGGGCCTGACATGGGGCTTGAACCCGTGGATGGTGAGATCAGGACCTAAGCTGAAGTTGGATGCTCAACTGACTAAGGCACCCAGGCGCCCCAAGAATCTTTTCATTTAATTTTCAGTTTTGTTTTTAAAACCTCAGCTCTTTAATTATGAGAGATTTCCTCAAATTCATTGAGCTAGTCAGAGAGAATGGAGAAAGAAACAATGAATAGGAAACATAATGAATTTATTAGAGTAATTTTTGGAGTAAAAAGCTTGTCCTAATTTTGGAATTGTACTTTTTAAGAAAGACTTGTGGGGCTGCCTGGGTGGCTCAGTTAAGTGTCTCACTCACTCTTGGTTTCAGCTCAGGTCACGATATCACAGTTTGTGGGTTCCAGCCCCACATCGGGCTCTGCGCTGACAGTGCAGAGCCTGTCTAGCATTCTCTCTCTCTCTTCCTTTCTCTCTGCCCTTCCTCTGCTCATGCTCTCTCTCACTCTCTCTCTCTCTCTCTCAAAATAAATAAATAAACTTAAAAAAAAAGAAGCTTGTGGAATAAAAGAGTCAAGGGTCATAAATGGCTACCAGTGGTCTTTAGATTCCTTACTCTTATTTAGGTAAAAACTGACACACAAGATGTCAATTACACCTCCTGAAAACAAAATGCAAAAATTCTTTCTTGTAAATTTATCCTGACTCTTCTTGAAGTAATGTACATGATATGCTGAAATCAGTTAGTAAAATGGCTCTAAGTAGTCTGTTTTTCTTTCAGCCTTCTGTATGGCTGGGGTCTTTTTGGCCAAATCATTTATTTTTGCTGGATTTTTCTAGCGTGTGTGTGTGTACACCTCACCTTCTTTTAGAATACATTTAGAATCAAGATATTCAGAATACATTTTTGACATGATCGTTCACATGCTTAATGTTCTCTTCTATGACTGGCTGTTCTTAAGTGGATTGCTCAAGGCATTTAGCATGCTGACTGTGAAAGAGATGGTTTTCAACTGTGTGAGATTTGAACTTCACATCCTTCAAGTGTGGAAGCATTAACACTCTGGTAGTGTTAAGCTTTTTATACCATCTGCTTCCTCTGTTTTGAGTTCTGGTGATTTTCCAATGATTGCTTCCCCTGCACTCTTGAAAATTAGTGAGTCAGCCCTACAAATATGGGTATGACCATGTAATTGGATTAACCATTGATCTATGTACCTCCAAAAAGATTATTGAGTTCTAATTTTTAAATAAATTATTTATTGCATTTTGATTTTTTTTCAAAAAGGACAAGACCAGGAGACCATGTTAGGTGTATAGTCTACCAATCCAGAAAAGTGAAATGTAAATTTGAGAGATTTTCAAAGTTCACTTTGTAAGATGTGGAGCCAACAAGATAAGGAAATCAAGAAATTTTGGCTGTATATCAAAAAGAGTAAATATATAAATTGATGTAGAAAATCTATGAATTTTTTTCCTCCAGGTTCATTTTACATTATAAAACTGCAGTGCTTTAATTTTCTTCTTTTTTACCGTTCACTCTTGGTACAAATTCCACTTTATGTACTATAGTTACAGACATTCATTTGCCAGGCGTTAGTCTATACACTACAGAGGCCAGCATCTAGTTCAGCTGCATTAAATAGGTAATATATTTTGTTTAAAGTTTCAATTAAACCCCGGACCAGAAGATATATGGTCCCTATGGGGAGTTTGAATACTTTCATGCCAATAGTAGGGTTGCTAAGAATCATGCTTGGTCTAGATGTCACTTGCTTTCCTGGAAATACGATATGAGACAGTTGATTATATTTCATTGCTATTAAAACCACATGAGCCCACCTGTTACATTAATTCATACTTTTGCCAGTGTAGTGGTAAAGGAAAAGATTGAAGTACAAAAAGTTTATTTTTGAATTGAGTTATAAGGAAATGAATATACTCAAATTAATACCTAATTATATCCTTGTTCTCTGATTTCCAGAGTTTCACTCTTTCTGCTTGAAAAAAATCATGTTTTACCCTTTTATTGGGCAATATTCAGGAAGTGAATCTTTTACTCAGTAGTAAATATGGATTGGATTATTCTTGAAAAAATTGAGGTAATGTTATGTGATACTGCGAAATTAACAAGATTTCAAAATTTGCCTTCTTAACAGATGTCAATTTTGGTAACATTGAGATGAAATGAATATAATCATGAGTAAGAAGAAAATATTGTTCTAATGGATAAAACTTCAAAAATCAATGTCAAGGAAACTATACATTGCATACATTTAGAATAGTTCAGTAATGTGGATAAAGGTAAAAATTAAACACATTACTTGGGGTGCTTGACTGGCTCAGTCATAAGAGTGCATGACCGCATTTCAGGGTCATGAATTTGAGCCCCACATTGGGTGTAGAGATTACTTAAGAAAGAAATAAACAGGGTGCCCAAGTGGTTCAGTTGGTTGAACATCTGACTCTTGGTTTTGTCTCATTCAGGTCCTGATCCCAGGGTCATGGGATCGAACCAGGATCAGCGTTGGGGTCTGCTAGGGATTCTCTCTCTCTCTGTCTCTCTCTCTCCCCCTCCCTCTGCCCTTCACCCCACCCCCCGCCAACACACGCTCTGTTACTCTCTCTCCAAAATAAATAAAATTAAAAAAACAAATAAAAGAATATGTTACTAATTGTATATACTTTGCTGTATATGTATTTGTATCTGTTTTTCCTAATAAGTAGGGAAAGAGTTTTCTACATAAAAATCTCATTTAACTTCCAAAATGAGTTGTTTTTTGGTTTTAATTTTATCTACACCAATAGAAGCTATTGTAATACTCAAACTGAATAAGGGATTAAAAAAGAACATGCAAAGTTTTCTTCCAGAATGCAAGTCATTTTTGCCAAAATGTTAATTATGGGCATGGAGTGTTTGAACTGTTGTAGAATCTTATTTTCAAGTATTCATTAAAAACAGGATTAATTTTTAAATACCTGGTCTTAGCAAGTAATAGTCATATAAGAATTATAGTATAAATTAAATTATTCATTACATGTTATAGAAACATATTACATGAACCAGGAATACGTATTAAATATATCCCCAAGAAGATATGTATAAAACTGAAAATTCTTTCATTATACTTTCTGACATCTCCTGCAATATTCAAGTCTTATTTCTTCGAATACTATTATTTTCATTAATTCTTTACAGGTTAGTATAACATTTATTCTTTTTTCTTTTCTCTGGTGTAAAGTTTGGTTTTTAAAACCCAATTTAGTACTTATTTGCATATTTCTAGTGTTCCCTAATTATTTCAGTTATATTAAGCCATTTTATTTACTTCATTGTAATTCTCTTGAGGACAGTATTTACGTTGGGGGAGAGAATCATCACCTCGTCCCACATACACGTGAACATACACACAGTCTCAATTTCTGTTTTTTTTTTTTTGGAAAATTCTGAGCATTTAAAAGGGCTGGCTCCAATATTTATTGATTAATTATTTTTAGTGATTTATTTCCTTGAAAACATAAAAGGAATTGATTAGCCTGAACAACTCCAGGATACTAGTTGCATGTAGAGAAATATTGACACAGGTTCCTGGCTTTTTTCCAAGTTAAATTTTGATGGCACATCAGATGTTTCCTGTATATAACCTTACACTAGAAATTAGGAGCCTTTTGAATTTGCTCTGAGGTTTAAACTCTTTCTTGATGATTAGTTTTTTACTTAATGAGATACTTATTCAGTTTTTTTTCCCCTGCAATTCTTCCTTTTGTTTTAAAACTACCCTTTCAGGCTTACGGGTTTCTTCTTAAGTTTGATGCTATAGGACTTGGTGAAACATTAACATATTGAACATTTTCATAACCCTCCTTAATTTAAGACTTGTATTTCATTTTACTTCTAAACCCTCCACACCAAGGAAACTTTTTAACAGCAAGAATTGTTAAAAAGTCTGTTGTGAGATACAAAATAGCTTCTAATTTCTGTAACCATTTTACTTTTTTTTCTTTATCTTTTCCTGCTCTGTATAGTAGTTAACTGAGCATTTCCAATCAGAACTAATGTATCTAGGTCAACTAGACTGTTATTTTACAAGGATAAGATCGGGCTGAGGAAAAGATTAGGATGGAAATATAAGAGATTCACAGCCTACAGATACAGCAAGTTTAGAATATAAATAAATGTAAAAAGCCAGACCCCCTAAGGTTTCTATGTTAATGCCAACAGAGTGAAGTAAAAAAAGAGAATTAAAATCACAGCAAGTTAAATTAAACTCTTGATATAATAGGCTCCTGATATCATATGGTTGTGTCAGAATGTAGATTCTAGAAAAATAAATTACTTGAAAATTTCAGTGACATACGTAGTAAAAATAGAACATCTAAATCTATGTTGATATGTACTGTGATCAAATAGTTATCAGATATGTATCAAGACTCTTCGGAGCTAGAGGCTTCTGAACTTGGGTTAGAGGACAGAAAAATACAGGGTTTTGTGCCTGGTTCCACACATCTCACAGTCCATTTTGAGATCAGGAGTATTATATTGGTGAGATAAGTACATAAAAAAGAGGAAAGGGGCTTGAGTACATGAAGAACTGAGTACTAATCTTGAATAGGGGAACTCAGTTTTCTAAAAATTTCCCTGTTAAATTGAATCATAAATTATATTTCAATAGCAATAAACATGTCAGAAAGAATTTTATAAAAAAATTGACAAAATGACTTTATTTTTTATTTTTTTTTTTCCAACGTTTATTTATTTTTGGGACAGAGAAAGACAGAGCATGAACGGGGGAGGGGCAGAGAGAGAGGGAGACACAGAATCGGAAACAGGCTCCAGGCTCTGAGCCATCAGCCCAGAGCCCGACGCGGGGCTCGAACTCACGGACCGCGAGATCGTGACCTGGCTGAAGTCGGACGCTTAACCGACTGCGCCACCCAGGTGCCCCTACAAAATGACTTTAAAATTTATCTGGAAAATAGAGCCAAGAAGGTTTAGAGAAAAATAATGGGTGAGACATGCCGCACTCAAATATTAAATATTAGAAAAGCCTACAGTAGTTAGAGCAGTGTTGTTTTGGTATAAGAACTGAAAAACAGGTCAGTAGGACTGAATGGAAAGAGCCTATACATACATCAGAATTTGTAATGTCTTTATGCAGATAATAAATGTGAAATTAAATATTGGTGAGGAAAGGGAGTTCTTATAAAAGGTAAATCAGGAAAAATTGATTAAATGAAGTTTGGAAAAAATAAAATTAGACATGTGTCTCACATCATATAGTAGATGTATTTCATATGGAATAAGTAGCTCATTTTAATGATGAAACTATATAATTAGAAGAGAATGTATGTCCCTATGATAAGGAATTTTTGTATGCATAAAAGACAGTGACAAAGCTACAAAGGAGAAATCAACTTAATTTGCATATATAAAAGTTAAAGTAGTCTGACAAGAAAAAACAGTTTGACCATCTGTTGCATATTATAAAGGAAAGATAAATATCTTAATTGAAAAATGGCTTAAAACCATCAAGCAATGACCTGCAACTAAAAAATATTCACGGTTAAAAATTTGTGAAAAAATTTTGTAGGAATATATGAATTTTCATTAAGAATTAAAGTAGGAAAATTGAAATAATAGCATTTTTTTTTCAAATGTACATTTAAAAAATGTATTCGAATCTGAGTTTGATGAGGGCTTAGAAAAGTTACTCTCCTTATATAGTACCTGTGGAAGTGAAATTGGTACGGTATTTTGGTAGGCTAATTTGGTTCTCCGTATCCTCAACATTAAATTTGCTAATGCCTTTCAGTTCAGGAATTCCACTGCTATGTATGTAGTCTAATTAGCAGATATATGAAAATAAATAAGATAATTACAAAACAAGATGATAATTGCTGAAGTAGGTGCAGTGCCTGCATAAAAAGTTGGGAAAGAAATTTGAATAAACAGAAAGCTGAATATTGATCTTAAATGAGAAAATTTAGTTTTAGAAAAAATAGTATTTTTGCTTAATATAGTAAAACACTAGAAGGAACTCAAATACTTAAAAGTAACAAGAAAATTTACTTATTATATAACTGATTTATTTTCAGTGTATATTTATTTTTAACTTTTTTTTAATGTTTATTTATTTTTGGGAGAGAGACAGAGTCAGAGCACAAGCAGGGGAGGGACAGAGAGAGAGGGAGACACAGAATCTGAAGCAGGCTCCAGGCTCTGAGCTGTCAGCATAGAGACCGATGAAGGGCTCGAACCCACGAGGTTTTGAGTCATGAGATCATGATCTGAGCCACCCAGGTGCCCCTGTTTTCAGTATTTAAAATAAATTATGGAAAAACCGCAAAATTTTACCACTATCCATGAGTGATGGAATTTACTTAATCTAATAAAATTATGATCTTTAAGACTTTATAATAAGCAGATATACTGTTTATCATTAGATAATATATAAATGTTAAACATTTTATTTTTTTTTTATTTTTATTTTTTCAATGTTTATTTATTTTTGGGACAGAGAGAGACAGAGCATAGACCGATGAAGGGCTCGAACCCATGAGGTTTTGAGTCATGAGATCATGATCTGAGCCACTCAGGTGCCCCTGTTTTCAGTATTTAAAATAAATTATGGAAAAACCGCAAAATTTTACCACTATCCATGAGTGATGAAATTTACTTAATCTAATAAAATTATGATCTTTAAGACTTTATAATAAGCAGATATACTGTTTATCATTAGATAATATATAAATGTTAAACATTTTATTTTTTTTTTTATTTTTATTTTTTCAATGTTTATTTATTTTTGGGACAGAGAGAGACAGAGCATGAACGGGGGAGGGGCAGAGAGAGAGGGAGACACAGGATCGGAAACAGGCTCCAGGCTCTGAGCCATCAGCCCAGAGCCTGACGCGGGGCTCGAACTCACGGACCGCGAGATCGTGACCTGGCTGAAGTCGGACGCTTAACCGACTGCGCCACCCAGGCGCCCCAAATGTTAAACATTTTAAAGAGGAATAATCAGATTCGTCTTGATGTAGTTAGTCTTAAATAGATAATCTAGAAAATCCATGAATATGGTAGTTCCTGTATAACTAGGATATTGTCACAGGTTTATGAAATGACTGTATAAAATACTAGACATTGGTGAATCCACAAATGATTATCTGTATCATTTTGGAAATTATGGAATTATTTATTTTTAGCTCCTCATTTTGTAGGTGATAAATCTAAGGCCCTGTCAAAAAACTCACTTGTCCACAACCATGCAACTATATAATGGCAAAGTAATAATTAGAAACACAGCTATCTAGCTACTGTTTTGGTATATATATAACTCGTCATAATTCAGTGCTACATCATAAATGTAAGTAAGTTCAACAGGTAAATGAAACAACCAAATTAATCAGTTAATTAAAATGCGTTTATTTTATTTTAAAATTATGTGGCAAAATTATTCCTCAAGGCAATAATTAAAGAACATAAAAAGGAAATCATCATAATAAATGTGAAAATTGGTAAAATGCCCCTTGAAAGAAAAGTGACCAGCACATAACACTAAGTATCAAAAACACCCCAAAAAAATCTAATGTCTTACATGGAGAATAATAATTTCCTAAAATGGAATGATCACCTTGGTGACCAGCCAAGTCCTCAAACTTGGAAAGCTTAGAAATTAGTGTGGAATTAAATGCCTGGTCTTCAGGCAAAGTCTTCCAAAATTCGGAGTATTGGCAACGACATGATTTCACTGGATTGGCAGCAGGAAGCCTGCTAGAAAGACCATGCGGCCGATAGGAGTGTTCCCATTCTTTAAAGCTGTGAGCCTTTTACAAAACTAGATTTTCTCCCCCGTGTGCTGGTGGAGCAGTTTTTGTTTTACAAACAACTCTAAAACTTTTTCCTCAAATGATAGCTGGGTTTGCATAATTCTCTGTGCTCCACACTTCATTTGTATTCCTCTGTTGTGATTTTGCTCACAGCCACTGTCTGTATTATTATTTATTTGGTATTTTTCTACCTTCTAAACCGTGGTATCTATGAAATGACACTTTGTTTTAATGTTTATCTATTTTGAGAGAGAGAGATACAGGGCGAGCAGGGCAGGGGTAAAGAGAGAGAGGAAAACAGAGAATCCCACACAGACTCCGTGCTGTCAACCCAGAGACCAGTGTGGGGCTTGAACCCACAGACTGTGAGATCATGACCTGAGGTGAAATCAAGAGTCAGATGCTTAACCTACTGAGCCACCCAGGAGCCCATATGAAATTACGTTTTTAAACACAGATTAAATAAAGGATAAGTATTAAAAAGTTTTGTGTCATGTGCATCTAAATATCAAACTTCAGAAAATACTCATAAATATATTTGTCACTTGACTGTAAGTTCCATGAAGGTAAAAATGAAGAATATCTCATTAACCTTTATGTTTACCGTCATTATATTATCCTGTTGCTTAACCTAAGTTGGTATGAAAGAGAGTATTCGAGAATAAAAAAGAAACATTTGACAATTATTCACTTATTATAAAAGTTGAGTAAGGGGTGATCACTTTCGGTAAAGCAGGTCACAAAGTTGTTGTTTTTTTATTTTGTTTTGTTTTAGTTTTTAAAATAGGGAATTCAGAGATGGGAGAATTGGATGAAGGCAGTCAAAAGGTGCGGACTTTCAGTATGAGATACATAAATTCTGGGAATATGATGTACAACGTGATGACTACAGTTAATGCATCTGTATGGCATATTTGAAAGTTGCTAAGCAAGCAGATCCTAAAAGTTCTTATCACAGGGAAAAAAAATAAAACATTGTTTTTCTTTATAAAATTTATGTATCTATGTCAGATGATGAATGTTAACTGAACTCGTTGTGGCCATCGTTTCACAGTATATGTAATCAAGTCATTATGCTGTATACCTTAAACTTACACAGGGTTATATGTTAATTATATCTCAGTAAAATGGAAAGAAAACGTAAGGAAGCTATGAATCTTCACATAGCTATATACTGTCGAGCAAGGGCAGGAGAAACAAAAGGTAACTCTAGCAAGTATGGGTAGTATGTCCCATTACGTACTCTATTCTTTATCTGCAAGCCAGAGCTGTCCAGTAACTTGAAACATGAGAATCAGTGAGATCTGGGCTATTACATCATCAATAATCCAGCATTCTTTCCTTTAAGGAGTTAGCCTTTGCCTGCGTTATTTAGACCCAGGGCTTTTTAGGGAGGAAGAGTGACACTATTTGTTCTACATCTGAAACTGGTTTATATCTGCTTGAAGCCAGCCTGGAGACATCCAAATCCCTTTTGTCTGTGAGTGAATCGGAAATAAATCTGGGTGATGAACCTGACCACTACATCATCACAGCAAATCTTCTCATTCTTATGAAAGTGGCTCTATTTTATTTATTCATTTTTTTTTTTTTTTTTTTTTTTTTTTGCAAGATGAGAAGGAAACATAGTCATCATTGCTTCTTTCCTCCTGGGTGCTATAAACATTTTTTTCTATTATTGTAAGTTAAGAAGAATTACAGTACCAGAGAAGATGGCTTAACTTAACCCTCCCCTCTCCACCCTATTCCTGAACAAGTATTTTCATTTCCTTCCTCATTGAATGTAAGATTTTCTTGTCTTGTAGCCATTTCCTTCATGGAATTTTTATGATTTTAATATTTTAATGAAGCTTAAAGGATTACATATATCTCATTCTCCCCCAAAACTGAATCCACTGATGGCACTTTTTTTGCGGTTATTTTATCCCCTCTCTAATTACTTTTTTATAGTATTTGGACAGAATGGTATGGTGAAAGAGCCAGAGAGAACTCTAATCTGAATCCTGAATCTGGGATTTGCTCGGTTTTAAACATTGAACAAGATGCTTAATCTCAGTGAGCCACAGTCTCTTCATTTGTACAATGAGACTGATGTTAATTACAATGTAGGCATAATGTACAAGTATAAAGATAATATATTTAAGACATTAGGAAGTATTTGGTAAGTAATAAACTTTATATGGTAGGCATTTCGATGCAGTAGAGAAAAGCATGAGCTTTACAGCCATTCGAACTTTAGAATAGGATTATTAACTGTACTTGTGCAAGTCACTGTCCATTCCTGAGCCTTCCTCCTCATCCATAAAATGAGTATTCTAATTCCTAGTATGAATTAGGCATGAGAAATGTGAAGTTCATATGTTGTCAGTGCCAGGGATATATCCAGTACTTGCCTGTATATTGTTTGTTGCCTACATCTTTACTGAGTCACTTTTTAAACACATTTAAATTCATCCATTATCATTTTCTTGCATTTTAGGTTTTACATCTTGATTTTATTACCATTTTTATAGGCTGTTTTTGTGTTAAGATTAACCATAGTACTGAAGTGCATCTTGTATGATACATATTCCCCTCTTAAGAGCTGAATAACATATGCAGCAGAAGCATTTTTAAAGGTCAACTATAGATTATTATTGTTCTTCCTTATTCCCTTAATTCGGTAGCTAAGCCCCAGGCAAAGTGAAGTGATCTTGATGGCCAATGTATCACAAAGCTAGAAAACAATTTTCCAGGAGTGAGAAAGAGTATAATTTTCACCTGAGCTGGAGAGTTGAAAAGTTTGTGATTATTCACTACCAGTAGGTCAAAGCAGTGTGCTTTGAGGTCAAGTTGTCCTGGGTTTGAAATGCAGCCTTACCACTTTCCTCATCTATGGTTTTGTGTGTTTTATTTACTGCTCTGCTTCTCAGTGTTCTCATCTGTGAAATCTAGGTAAAGATATTCCTTAATAAAAAAAATGAGATGCATATATAAACAACTAATACAGAGATTGAAAATCTTCTGTTTCATCTTGCAAACCTAACCTGAACAGTTAGTTGGTAGCAGTTGAAGGAGGGTAATGTGTGAAGGCTCATCGTGGGGCTAAGGGAGAAAACATTCTACATGCCCAGCGATATGGAATAAGAGGAATAAGTGTACATAAGTCAAACATGTGCCCTCTATGGCTTGCTACTCTAATTCATAATAAATATCCAATACAAATGGTTGCCAGTGTTATTACTGAGATACAGTGAAAGGTTGCATGAAGTTTTTCTGAGTGGTAGTGAGTAGTACCTAAGTAGGCTGGTCATTTACATTTTCATATACTTGCCAAGATGCATTATTACATTATATTTCTTGTAGCCCTTTTATATTTCTCCATCTCACAAGGTTTTCAAATTATTAAATTACTTGTGAGTTATTATTGAAGAAAATGGGCCAGCCACTAATTATGTAGCAAGTTAATATTTCATTGCAAAATAACTTTTAGTAATAGATTTATGACTTGAAAAAATAGAACACTTTGTGCAATGATTTTCAGACAACTTAAATGCAATACAGATCTCCATCTCAAAATTGCTATGGAATTGGGGTTCTCTCACATTCTTTTTATTTTGAACATAAAATCCACTGTTTACTATTCTACAAATTAGCTGAATTTTTTATTTTAGTTACTTTTTTATTTTTTTAAATTTTATTTATTTCGAGAGAGACAGCACGAGTGGGGGAGGGGCAGAGAGAGAGGGAGAGAGACAGAATCCCGAGCAGGCTTGCACTGTCAGCCTGGAGCCTGACGCAGGGCTCAAACTCACGATACTGCAAGACCATGACCTGAGACTATACCAAGAGTTGGACGTTTGACCGACTGAGCCACCCAGATGCCCCATTAGTTAATTTTTTTTTATATATAAATGAAAAGTAGAAGTTATAATAAAGGCAATGATGGTTCAGTTTCTGAAAGCTGACCTATGAGGCCTTGAAGACCCAAAGAAGTTCAGGTTGTTTCCAAACAGAATCTGTAATTCTGGCCCATCTTTTTCTTCCAACTCTGAAGTTAGTGTATGTTTTCTACTGTCTTTGGAATCCACTTTAGAGATAGATATTTGGATATAATTTGTCATTAATTGCTTTAAACTTATCAATATTTCGATATCGTCACATTCTTTCTGTTACATAAATCATATCTAGTATCATTTTAGTATGAAGAAATGGTTCACTTGCCCTAGAAAAACTTACTGTTTGCTTTCCTGGGAAACATTTGTTAGCTCAACATGACAAAAAGAAAAATAAATCTGTCTGACAATGTTTCGTATTTATAGAGATATTATAACAATACAATATTATAGAAATGTGAAATTAAAAAAATTATGCCTAATCCTCCTGCTAATAACGGTGAGCGTTTTGTTTATTTAATTTCAGTCTTTGGTCTTTGCTTCAGTATTTCTTGCATTCCCCCTGAGCATTCTATTTAATCTAACTAAATTCTTCTTAAATGCAAACACATTTTAAGTTTTAGATTAAAAGAAAAAATTTTGTACTATCATTTTTATGACAGTATAGTTTAAGAACTATTCTGAGAACCAGAAACACATAGACGTGTGTGAGTGGTGTATACATTTTTGTTCATATTACGTATTTGTCACTAGTATTTTTTTACTAACCAGCTGAGCAAAGGGAACTCAAAAGGTGAGGAGACTTAATTCAGTTCTTCAAACATATTTGTATTGACAGCACTGGGCTAATATAAAGGGAATATGATTAAAGTAAAAGGAAGCTACTTCTTCCTTTGAAGCAAAGAGGTATAGCCAGTGTGGAAGGAAAAGCCTCTGATTATGCCTTAAAATGGAAAAAGCTATCGTAGTTCTGATTAGTTAAGCTCCAATGGTCTGCCTGAAAAATAATTCCAGTTACCAGTCTATTACCTGGTCTTAGAAATTGAATAGCTTCTATATTTGCAGTGCTTATTAAAACTATAATACTTAAATATACAGATCAGCTTAAAATATAATATTCCCATCAGGTAAAAATTCTTCCATACTGTAAGCAAATAAAGGAGGGGGATGGTAATAAGTAAGGAACTGATATACGTTTGGTTTTACTTCCAGTTTTGGGGGTTTTTGTTTTTTGTTTTCATTCTCTTGCTTGGCTGTTAGTGAAATGCTGTTAGTGAAATTTTGGCAGGTAAAATTTGCTTAACTTGAAAGTAATAACTGATGGCTGAAACTCTTCACACTAGTTCTGTACATGGTACTGGGTGTGCTAAATAATTATCATATATTCACGGAATTTTGCAAGTGATACTCATAAATTTTATTTATTAAAATATAAAATGCAAATAATTTGTGAAAAAAATCTAGCACCACTACTTAATCCAAAATATTTTTGACTCCTTCTACTGATCTTATTTTCTCAACAATGTTGTAAATCTTGGAAGGACCTTAAACTTCTTTGTCCAAGTCCTCATAATTCTCTCTACTTAGTAGTTATTCTATAAATGCTTGAATTTCTAAAGGAATAAATGAATGTGAATAAAACAGAACAATTGACTGTACATAAGAAAGAACACACTTATCTTTAAGAAAAAGAAAAAGACAAAGGGTGTATGCTTATGGGTTCGAGGTTATTAGGTTAAAAAATCAAAGCTTTATTAGTTACTAAAGTTTTGAATTTAACCGTTTCACTTAATTTCTCCATATACAAGTTTCATATATGTGAAATGGAAATTATGGTGACTTTGGGGGAATCCAATGAGATAATGGGTGAATGTACTTGCCACAGCATCTGAAGTTTCATAGAGTATAAATACGATGATGTGCTACTATTGCATTGTTGGAAAGCTGTGCCCTCAGGTTGATCTTTATGACTTTCTTCCCAGGTGAAGCATACATGCGATTAAGCAAACTCCCTGAAGCAGAGCATTGGTATATGGAATCATTGAGATCCAAGACTGACCACATCCCTGCTCATCTGACCTATGGGAAACTGCTGGCTCTAACAGTAAGTAACACCTTCCTTCCTCACCCTTTCGAAGCTGGTTTTCTCCACGCAGACTAAGGTAGAGTTTAAGGTATTGGTTCTTAGCTGATTGACTCATACTGTTAGGAGGTAGTGATGGTAACACTGAGTTAGAACTCTGTATTGAACCTATAGACAAATGTATTTGCTTGGCTGTAGAGTTTGCCATAGCTAAAATGTGGTATGTCGTGATCTTTGATGTAACTAAATGGAAAAATATAGATGGTGAATCCCATATATGGATTACATAATGGATTTCTCATAATAACAATATTTGTATGAAGATTATGTTCTACAAACCACTGTTAGTCCCCCATTGGCTACACTGTAGAACTCAGTCTGATTCTTTCCAAATAGCTAGCATTATGTAATGCTTTGCATGTGTGTGAATTAGTGTCACCTGGAATTTCTACTAATTGGAAATCATTCCAGAAGAGAAGTGGAGCCATCGTTTGGCCACCCACTATGTGACAAGCAGTCTCGGAGGCCACATTCTCATGAAAGTGGTGTTAGTTTGAAGCATAAGAAACTGCTGGAATTCTACCATTGTGATTTATAAAAATCATAATTTCATGTGTTTCAAAGTAATGTTGACGTCTTATTTTACACTGTAGAGGATTGTTCAAGATAAGTAAATGTTCTGAGCTTATCCAGTTAAGAATAAGCAGTCGGACCAACCTTTGATCCCTATCCCAACCTATTGTCTGTGTTGTTGCAGTTATATCACCTAATCTCTCTTCAATATTAATAAAACTAAATGACTCCTAGAAAAGCATAGGACAGATGGTCAGGAAAGTAATTTCTAAGTGAATTCATAGAAAGGTAGCTTATAATTATTTAAAAGTAATATTATTTTATTTTCTACAGAAGATGGTAGACTAAACACTTAAATGGTACAGGCAGACTAAGTACCAGAAAATACCCCACTAAAATATATCTAGGTGTCCTTAATAAAGCAGATAACTCTCAATGCGCAGCTGAGTTCAAAAAGTAGTGAGAGAATTTCCTAAGGGCGGGAAGTGAGGGGTAACCGAATGCCAGAACAGTAAAACCGTTGGCTGATCTGGTAGCTAATCTGGTATAGTTTACCAGTTGTGGCAACTGGAGGGAAAGGGCTTTTTGTTTGTTTTCATTCTTGCTGGAGTAAGAGACAAAGCTTTGGACCAGTGAATGGCCAGGGATTAGATACCTAAATGAAGCAGGAAAATTCATACCCTCTGTGAAAGGATAATCTGGAGTAAATTTGCATACTGCTATAAGAAGGCAGCATGAAGGTTTGCCTATCTCAGCATGGGATTTGGATGGAGAAGGAATGAATTTTTACTACTGCCCTCCTTTTGTCTGGCTTTGAGTTTTGAATTTGCTTTACTTGCATGGTCATGAAATTCCTAGGCCAAGAAATTAAATTAAAACCAGGCCACTAGAAACTCTTGCTGAAGAAATTACTGAAGATGTCCTTCAAAAGAACACAATTAAATCTAGAAGGAGTTGCTGATTACGTTGCAAAAAGAATGTGAACAAAGAAATGTGATCATGTGGGTAAACAAAGAATAATAATCCTAAATATTATACTAAATATTTATAATACTGAATAAAATATTGAGAAGGAATAACCTCACAGGAACAATCAAAATGGGGAGATGAAATTTAAGATGATTTTTGGAAGTCAGAAAGTGGAAAGAGGTATTACAACTGATTTGTCAGAACAGAATCCACCAGGGGCGGCTGGGTGTCTCAGTGAGTTAGGCATCCAACTTCAACTCAGGTCACGATCTCACCGTTTGTGAGTTTGAACCCTATGTCGGGCTCTGTGCTGACAGCCCAAGCCTGGAGCCTGTTTCAGATTCTGTGTCTCCCTCTCTCTCTGCCCTTCCCCGGCTCACACTCTGTCTCTCTTAAAAATAAATAAACATAAAAAAAATTGGAAGGAAAGAAAGGAAGAAAGAGAGAGACAGAAAGAAAGAGAACAGAGTCCAACATCTGAAGAGGCTTTGGGATGGGGTAACAATGAAAAGAAATCTTACATACTCAAAAAGAAAGCCAGAGAGACTCAAGACTTGGAGGGGGCTGGCATAGAATCGAGTGTTAAGGAGCCTTTATTAAGTGGGGTAATCAGTTGTAAACTGTGTCTAAAACCATCAGGTCTCTCCCCCAGTGCTCAATGCCAGCATCCAGGCAGTCACTTCCAAGGCAGGGAAAAGAAGGTTTATAGTGGAGCAGCTGAGTAAGACAGGTTCATGAAGCAGGAATAGCTTGCACAGTTGAAGGTGAAATGCAGAGAGGACTGAAAAGATTGACTCAGTATCTTCCATTGAAGTACACAGATTGTTAGTACCCCTCCCCAACCACATGCAGAATACCAGCAACACAGAGTTATACTTGTCCAGCACCGCAACGCATACACATGTGCACATGCACACACACACACACACACACACACACACACACACACACGTCCCACCCCTGAGAAATTATAGAATTCTTACCTGGAGAAAGTGGCACACTGTAGGGAACAGAAATCCACATACCTACATTTGGAGGTCACCCATAAATGACTAGCTCCCAAACCAGATACACAAAAGTGAATCTTCTCGGTCTACAAAGCACACTGATGCCTAAGGAACTCCATTCAGCTTTTATTAAGTAACTTTTGAATAACAGTGGGCAACCAAAAACCATCACTCATATTTAGGAAACCTTGAATGTAAGCGATTGGAACTGAAGCAAATTATTAGGAGAAGGAAGATGGAGGAAACAGAAGAAAATTTTTTAAAAAAATCCTTAGAGATAGTAACATAGCATTTTATAAAAGCAATATGCTATAAAAACATAAATAATGAAGAAAAAAATAAAACAACAAGAGCTTTTAGAAATTAAAGATATGAGGACAAACAACTTTCATTTAAAGGATAGGAGACTACAGGCACCTGGCTGGCTCAGTCAGTAGAACATGGGAATTGATTTCGGGGTCATAAGTTCGAACCCCACATGGGCATAGAGATTGCAAAAAGGAAGGAAGGAAGGAAGGAAGGAAGGAAGGAAGGAAGGAAGGAAGGGAGGGAGGGAGGGAGGGAGGGATGGAGGGAGGGAGAGAGGGAAGGAGGGAGAAGAAAAGGAAGCAAAGAAGGAAGGAAGGAATGGAGAATAAAGATAAGGAAATCTTTTCATATACAAACAAAGATGAAGAAATAAAAAAACGTGGAAGAAGAAATTATGGAAGAAATAGTAAGGCCCAATGGAGAAAGGACAGAGAAAGGAAAAGGAGAACATATCTCAGAGTTGGAGAGTATAATTTGCTATTTCTGATGTTTACAGGATCATAACATGTCGAGTTTAATCATTTGGTAATTTTTTTTAACCTTGTAAAAACCTTTTTATTTTCTATTCTTAAGGGTGGTAATTCACACAGTTCCTCATGAGAACAAATCATGTATACCTCTTGCCACAACTACTGTCTTTGAGATGTTCTTATGGAATTCAGATGGAAACATCTTTAATTAAATTGATAAAGGATTACCTTCAAAAAATACCTAAAAAGTTTAAGATGCCCGATTTTTTAAAAAAGTCATTTAGTAAAGAGAAAAAAGATGAAAGCTCAAATGTACTTAATTCTGAATATACCTAGACCGTAACACTGCTTTGGATATAGAAACCATGTGTTCTTTTTTTCTTCTTCTTTTCAAGCATGAGTATATTTTAAGTTTCCTGTACCAAAAATATGATTTTACAGGCTGCTTTATTTTTTAGAAGGCATTTTTTTTATAAAAACAAGATTTAGAAGTTTTAATTTACTGAAACATATGGAAGGGAAGGAAAGACTCGTGTATTACAATCCAAATTTTAATTCCCCCCCACCAACAAAATTTTTATAGTTTCCGACTAGCTGATTAGATGAAATACAAGCCTTATTATGGAAAGGCTTAAAATCACAGTGCCAAAAATCCCACAACCATCTTTAACAGCTTCTTTTTGAATTATGAGATTTGGCAAATTTCTTATCCCAATGGATGGTCTTTGTCTAATTTAGGGTTTTTTAGCCTGGTTATATGCCATTGACTTAACATGGAGTTTGCGAAGTGGAAAATGCCACACATTTTGACTTCTGAATGCTTTAAATATAAGATATTATAAAATGGAATTGGCTATTAGTCTCAAGAGAAGAGAAAAAAATAAGGTGGGTGGTGTTTTTACTGTTTGGTCAAAACTGACCACAAGCAAAATATGTAAAAATGACACACAGCTAAATCAGACTTAGACCATACAGTGAGATTTTATATAAGATTTATATTTTTATAAGAGAAATCAGAAAAAAATTATTTACGGTGGTTTTATTACCACCAGTATGTTTTTTCATACAAACGTTTAAGAATTTGTAGTATTTGTGGTATTTAGGAAAGTTCAAAGTGATTTTGAGTTTCCCAGAATGCTTTGACAAATTCCATAGATCAAATCCTTTTTTGTTCCCCTGGAAAATGTCCTTTGTCTCTGCCTCTCCACTTAAATATTACTTCTTATATGAAGTCTTTCCTGAGTCTTTCAAGCAGTTAATTTTTTTCTTTCTTCGTATTTTCATAGCACTGGTTTCAGTATCTCTTATAGTAGCATCTCCCAGATTGAAGAGCAGACATAAATCTTGGTCTTTTGACCTTACACATGGAGGAGGAACTAAGTTTTCACTTACCTTCTTGATCTCTTCAGTAGGTGGCATTTCATATCTTGGTAACTATCCCTGTACATTTCAGTTTTTAAGTTATTTAAGGGCTGGGTGCATGACTTTTTTTTTTTTTTTTTTTTAATGTTTTTATTTAGTTTTGAGAGAGAGAGACAAAGTGGGAGAGGAGCAGAGAGAGAGAGGGAGATACAGAATGCTAAGCAAGCTCCAGGCTCTGAGCTGTCAGCACAGAGCCCGACTTGGGCTCAAACTCATGAGCTATGAGATCATGACCTGAGACAAAGTCAGATGCTCAATCCACTGAGCCACCCAGGCACCCCTGGATGCATGACTTTTTAATATTTCTGCTTTCCTGCTCTGATCCTTGTTTCCTCATTAATCCCTTCATTTAGTCAGCAAATGTATCAAAACTTACTACTCCATGCTAGGCATCACTATGACTCCAATGATATGTACTGAATAAATGAATGAGCAGTAGCATGATTATACGGTGGACACAATGTAATCTTTCAAGAGCCCAGAAGGGGAGGTGGGCACAAGAGGGGTGTATATGTCTTGAGTGCCTGTGATTGGCGTGTTATTTTGTGAAGCTTTATAATGATTATTATCCTCTTTTTATAAATGAGATAACTGAGCTTCAAAGAATTAAGCAACATCTTCAAGAAAAACTTCACTACTAAATAGTAGAATTGGGTACAACCTTAAGGTTTTCTGAATTAAACATCATTAATTTTCACTTTGTATTAAATAATTTTAAAAGTGGAAGTTTTGTTTAATTTAGCTTGTTATACCTGATTGGATATTCTAAAAGTCAGTCAGTACTTTATCTCTCCCACTTTTTATAACTTATTCTTAGACATCACCTTAAATACATTTTTATTACTAGGCATCATAAGTCATGAACTTAAGACTTCTGTTTTTGGCTATTGGCACTTTTAGGTCCTACGTGAAAACTAGAATACAAATTTTCCAGCATACCCTATGGAATAGTTCTGCCTTAGGGTCACTGGTACCCTCTGTGTTTAAATATAGTTGGGCCCGGGTGACATTCTCTTTAAAATATATGGAACTTTCATACCAATGTCATGTCCAATTAAAATACTAAACACGAGCTCTCTTTAAAATTTTGATTTATTCCTTGTTTGAACTTTGTTACCTAGGGCTAATGCCATGAATTTAAAATTGGGCATGCATTAAGAGAGGAAAGGAAGGAATAACATTTCCATTATTTGGGTATTTCAGATGATTTTATAGTTGTTTCTAAAGCTGTGTGTTCTCTATTTGTGTGCACATCCTCACTTTGTGTTTCTTTGGTCTTCCTCTCTTTTTGTCCTGTTCAATTTATTTAAGGCAAATATTTTGCGGTTTTTGTGAGCCAGTAAAATTAATATTGACTTAAATTGTAGTAAAAGTTCCTTGGCTGTTAGCTTATTTTCCAGGTTTGGGTAAGTAAGAGAGAAGGAAGGATATGGGAGACTGACAGTAATTCTTGATACAGAAAACCTTTATTTTGGCTACTGCATGGAAGCCCTGAGCCAGACTTCTGTGTCTAGCCAGAGTTAATTGGGCTACATAAAACTCCAGTTGTGAAAGTACTTGAGGTTCCATTGTAAAGTTCCAACCCCAGGCTAAGGTGGTGTCGATGTAGTCTGTGTGGAAGTACAGTGCTGTATGTTTCCCTGGGTCTTTTGTAATAATTATTGCTGTTTAGACCCTAGATTATTTTTTTTCATTTGGTCCTCTTTGCAAAGTTCTTCCCATTTTGTATATTAACTAGCATTCGGGTGCTTCATTACGGTCACTGCACGGCCATGTTTAGACAGGAGGGAGAGGGGGACAAAAATTCCCTGTAACTCTGACCGAATAATTATTATGGGTATGTTCAAGTTGCAGAATTTATCCTATGAAAAGATAAGGCATGATATCACATGTACCATGCATCCGAGATATTGAATGAAATGTAGAAGAAAGTTTAATTCAGTACAGGGTTCGGCTAAGTATTTTATATGACGTTACTTCACTGAAACGTGCTTTAGAATTCTGGAAATAATACAGGTATTGTATTATTTTTACTCTGAAGCATAATGAATCTGGTTGTTTTTTTAGAAACCACCCACTCACTTCAAGATACACATTTTGTTATCTACAATCAATCTTATAATTACTTATTGTGACTGACACAGGAATCCAGGGCATCTCCAGATATTCTAGGCTTTTATTTTGCTCTTGTATGTCAGTTAGTAGAAGTCGCTGTTAGATTTTCATTGGCCACATTGTCTTAGGAATCTTAAAAATTAAAATGATCAAGTCCTCAGGCATTATAGGTCACATGAAATAAGTCCAGCTGCTTTATATTTACATATACATGCTGCTGTGTTTGAAAAAAAAAACAAAAAAACAGCTTTTTATTTAGGGGTAAGTAAGGTTATATTGCTTTTAAACCAACTTACATTTCATTGTGATTTTGTTGATTTGGTTTCTGTGTTTGGTCTATAGTTATCATCTAGTGCAATTTCAATAACCCAGCAGGCATAGACCTCATAATCCCCCGGTACTCTGGTATGCCACATTATTGGAGTGATGGAGATGTGGAAGTGGTATTTCCCTTAAATATAGCTTGGCTTTCTTGCAGGAGTCTAAAAAAATCCTTTATAAAAACCTGCATTTAACACTCATTTTCTGAGGCTGAACTTCATTTCATGCTCTATAGTAAACATTGGGGATACAGCGACCAGCAGGGCACTTCCTTCACCTCAGGATGGTCTCAGTGAGAATTCTTTCAATGAATTCTCAAGAAATTCATAATAATGCCACTGACAGGTACTTTAGCTATGGGCTACCATGCTTATGGCATTTGTCATGGCTTTTGTTTCAGAAGGGACAGTGAGGTATGTACCTTAATCTTACTCGCTTACTCCTTCATTTTTATTATAGGAATGGGATTCCACACAACTTGGTAGGTATTATTCTTCCATTTTACAGTTCTTTAATTTTTTAAATGAGCCCCATTGATGTATTATACCACACATATTCTACTTAATGACTATCAACTTGTTATTCTTTGACGCTGTCTTCCCTTATGTAATAAGGCATGAAAACATTTTAATGTGAGTTAAACCCTTTCTGTTTTATGTTTTACATTTTCATCACTTGATTTCTTTTTCTAATAGAAAATTTGAGTATCTTTCCTTGTTAAAAAACATATCTTGGTGTAAGCCTATATTTACCTTTAGGAAAGGTGGTCCACACAACATGTATTTTTCAAAAGCAAGTGTCTTTTCTCCTAAGTAGTTGAATCAATACTTTTATAAAAGGAGATTGCCTTTTTCTTTTCTCTATGGCATCTGGATATGGACGTATATGTTCACACACATACACACATATAAAGGAGGCCACATCTGTTCTCAAATGTGAAAGTTTTCATTTTTGCAGCCTCCTAAATAGGTTCAAACCAGCCTCACTAGGAACATGTTCACAAATCTGTATCGTTTTTGTCATTTTCCCTTATATTTACCCATATTACACTCAAAGAATGCGTCCTGCAATTATTGATATTTATTGATACTCGTTATCATGCAATGAACTAGACATTTTGTATATGCTATTCCAATACTTCCTCATGCAATCCCATATCTAGATACCCACTATGTAGAATGAGGAAGCTGACATTCACAGAGGCTAAATCAAGATCAGTGTCCAAACTCTATTGGATTATACCACCCCTAGGTTTTTCTGAAGGCTGTTCTATTTAAATTGCTCTTGAGCCTTTGTTTATTATGATAAAACTTGCATATTACAGTGCCTCAAGTGCATAAATGTCTAACTTCCAAATGCACAAAAAATTATTCTTAAAACAAACCTCCACTCAGTTTTTAGGTTTTCTTGTAATGCAGCTCTGAAGTGAAAAGGTAATCTCTCTGTATATTGTTAAATTAAAAAAAAAAGGGTTTTAACAGGGGTAATTGTGAAATGGATTTAGGTATCTAAAGTAAAAGGGAAACAGTGGTAGTGAGGTTTAACATTTTAATTTGAATAGGGTATATATGATGTATGGCATGCCATACATGGTATATAGTTTCATGTTTTAGGTTGTGAACAAGGAAACACTACACGGCCAACTGAAAGGGAGGACAGTGCGGGACACTTGAGTATAGTAGACTGCTGACCTTTACCTGGTAGAACATTGAGTTGGAGCCAGAACACCTGAGATTTACCTACCTAGGAATTTATTTCTTCTCTTAGTGGAAAGCATAATTCTTTCCAAAGGCTTAACATTGCAGGACTCTCATTTCTGAGGTATAATTGAGGCTCTTGGTCAAAAGTGACAAGGTACATTCTTGAGGGCTCACTGTAATTCATGTTCATTGTAATAATGATACCATAGGTGGAAGACCTCAACATGCAGGATTCGTGCATAAATAGGACCCTTTGGTAAGTTGGATATAAACCATGTGGCAGTGGATTTAAGATGGGCACGGACCGTGCATTATATGTATTATGATGTCAGGTAATGGAGAAATAGGTAGTGTAGTTGTCAGATATAATGGTCTGCCCAGAAAATTTATCCCTGGGAAATAGAACCTGAAGACATTATATAGTACATAGTTTGTTCTAGTTTATGTCTTGAGATGAAACAGCACTAGTTAGTGGGAAAGTTCCAGAAATCAGGATGGAGGTGCCACCAAGGTCAGCATTTTGGAAGTAAAAGTTTATTCATACTGGGGCTAGGACTACTCTAAAAATAGCCCTTTGTCTAAATTAATTTAAATCCATAATAAGTTGAACTACACTTGATAATGTTATAATGTGATGAGGATGTGTATGGCCTCTCCAGAATACAGGTAGAACAAAATAACTTTGTTTTTTATGCTCATTAAATTTCAGCTATTATTTTGAAAGAGGAAATTCACTTTATTAATTTGCAACTAGATATAAATTACTTTTAATTGTTTTTATTTCTGAAATAGAAATAGCAATTGATCATGGCAGTTTTTAAGGTCTTTTCCTGTAATACCAGTACTAAAAGCTTATACTTATATCCTCTAAAGAGTAGTCCATCAGAGGCAATAGTTACGATTTTGCTTGAGTTTTTTCTTTGCCTGGAATATTCTCATCCTCTTATTTAGCAGTTTGAATCATAACAAGTATTTTAAAAGATTTTTATCTTATGAATTTGCTGTTGTTACAAACTGTTCAGAGCATATAGGAAAAGAGAATGTTTTAACAAATACCTATGTATTTTCAAGTCAAATAAACCAAAGGCTAAAATTTTGTAGCTTTTACATAGATTTTTAAGAAATTAATTTTTAAGTAAACACTTTTAGAATAGTTTTAGATTACAGAATTATTGTGAGGTTAGTACAGAGAGTTCCAGTATGCGCTTGAACCAACTTTCTCTGTTAACATTGTGTATTAGTATGACACATTTATCACGATTAATGAGCCAGTATTCATATGTGATTATTAAATAAAGTTTATATTTTTTTCAGGTATGTTCACTTTTTCTTTGCTGTTCTTTTGCTATTCCAAGATCCGACATTTCATTTCGTTGCCTTGTCTCCTTAGCTCCATCTGACCAAATTTCTCAGTCTTAACTTGTTTTTGAGGAGTAATGGTCATACATTTTGTAGAATGTTCCTCAGTGGGTCTTTGGCAGATGTTTTGTTATTAGACTGGAGTTACTGGTTTTGAGGAGGAAGACCACAGAGATAAAGTGTCCTTCTCATCATATCAAGTCAAGGTTATTTATGTATTATCAGTAAGACTTATCACTGTTTATATTAACTTTGATAACCTGGCTTGAGGTATTTTTATCATATCGCTCCAGTGTCAAGATATTTCCCCCTTCTCTTTCAATATTGTAGTCTTTGAAAGGAAGTCACTGTGTGTGATCCGTATTTAAGGAGAGGGGAGCTATGCTCCCTGTCCTTGAGGACAGAATCTCTGCATAAATTATTTGGAATTCTTCTGCATGGGAGATTTGTCTCCTTTCCCCAATTATCCATTCAAAATTTTATGTATATTAGAGTGGACTCAGAAATATTTAGTTTATGCATTGGATTATAACACAATACTACTTTATTTATTTTGTTGCTCAGATTAGTTCTGTTGCCCAGCTTTGACAAATGGGAGCTCTTTCATAGGCTGATATATCCCCTTGACATACCTCCATCATTGTGTGGGTATGGGTGTGTGTGTCTCTTTACCTTTGGGAACTTTCTTATTTTCTGTCACTAAAACATGCTCCGGGTTCATCTTCTTTTTTTTTTTTTTTTTTAATTTTTTTTTTCAATCCGGGTTCATCTTCTATATTTACTGTTGAAGTCTGAGAGTCAGACATTTTTCCAAGGAGCCCTTGGAAGGAGCGTTCTCTTTATTGGAGAATGGTTTAGAAACCATGAACTAGATTCTTAGGTGTACTTATTGCTTGCTACTGGGGTGCTGTTACATGTGGGCTCTCTCAGGGGTGGAACAAAGGTTTCTCTTTGTTGGAATAGGAAGTTACAAATAAAGAAGAGGAGGAGACTAGAGTTATGATTAGAGGTGAAGGCATAAGTATGGACTTGCATTTATTTTAATACAGATACAGTTATATATAGAATATGTATTATAGATATGTGTAACTTCACATTCCAACAAAGAGAAATCTGGCTTCCACCATGCACCATACATTTTCTTAATTGTTCATAGTCTGCTATTCATGTATAGTTGTTTTAGAATTGTTCACCTGTACTGCCATGGGAAAAAGCTTTAACACCTAGAGGACTGTTCTTATGTATAATTTCTTTCGCCTTCTGTTGTATACACTTAAATAATTTCCAAACTTAACATAGATTAGCACTTTGGTTCCTCACCCTATTCAATGAGCTTATTTCATGTATTTTTCATATATTATGATTCTTCTGTCACATTCTGTATTCCATCCTGGTATCCCCTGACCTCCTAATTAGGCCCCTCTTTACGTGTAATAATTTTCCTTGTTCTGAGGTCTTCTTTGTCTGAAAGTAATATTCGAACTTTATTTGATTAGTGTTAGTATGTTTTTTCTTTATTTGTCCCTTTGCTTTACTTATCAGTCTTTATATTTAAAGTGGGTTTTTTATAGACAATGTATAGTTAGGCTCTTTTATTATTATTATTATTATTATTATTATTATTATTGTTATTATTATTATTATTATTTACTTTCAGTCTCTATTTTTTAATTGGTATATCTAGACAATTCACACTTTGAGTGATTATTGATATATTTGAATTAATGTTAGCCATGTTTGTTACAGTTTTTTATTTGTTGTCAGAGGCTTCTTTTTCTTCCTTCTCTACTTTTTTTCCACCGTGTGTTTTTTGTTTGTTTTTGTGGTTTAAAAATCCCCATAACAGGGACTCCTGAGTGGCTCAGTTGGTTGAGTGTCCAACTTTGGCTCAGGTTATGATCTTATGGTTCGTGAGTTTGAGCCTTGCATCAGGCTTCCTGCTGTCGGCACAGAGCCTGCTTCAGATCCTCTGTCCCCCTCTCTCTGCCCCTCCTCTGCTCATACACCCCCTCACACTAAATGAATAAATAAACAAACAAACAAGAAAACAAATCTTACAAAAAACACATAACATAAAATTACCATCATAAACATTAAACGTTAAAAAAAATTAAAAAAAAACCACAAACATAATTGTCCCCAACGGTCAACCATTTTGTAGCATATGACAGGATTTCCTTCCTTTTTAAGGCTGGATACTGTTGCATTGTGTGTATATACCACGTTTTCTGTGGTTTCTATTCATCTTCCAGTAGTCACTCAGGTTACTTCTGCCACGTAGCTGCTGCGAGTAATGCTGCAATGAACATGGGTGTGGACATAGCATTTCAAGATCCTGTTTCTGGCGCACCTGATTGGCTCTGTTGGTTGAGTGTCCAGCTTCAGTTCAGGTCATGATCTCCTGGTTCCCGAGTTCAAGCCTCACATTGGGCTCACTGCTATCAGCACAGAGCCTGCTTTGGATCCTCTGTCCCCCTCTTTCTGCCCCTCTACTGCTTGCTCTCTTTCTCTCAAAAATAAACAAACATTAAAAAAAAGATCCTATTTTCAATGTTTTTGGATATAAAGCCACAAGTGAGATTGCTGGATCATGTGATAATTCTATTTTTGAGGAACCTCTGTAACTGTTTTCCATAGCAGCTATACCATTTTGCATTCCCACTAAGAGTATACAAGGCTTCCAGCTTCTCTACATTCTCATTAACACTTGTTATTTTCTGTTTTGTTTTGTTTTTTTTTCTATAGTGGCCAACCTAATAGGTGTGAAGTAACATCTTACTGAGGTTATGATTGGCATTTCTGTAAAGATTAGTGATGTTGGGTGTCTTTTTATATGCTTGTTGGATATTTGTTTCCCTTCCTTAGAGCAATGTCTATCCAAGTCCTTTGCCCATTTTTAATCAGATTGTTTTTGGCTGTTGGTGTTGATGACTTAGAGGAGTTATTTATATATTCTTGATATTATCCCCTTATCAGATATATGGTTTGCAGATATTTTCTCCCATTTCATAGGATGCCTTTTCATTTTGTTAATTTTTTCTTTAGCCACACAGAAGTTGTTTAAATTTGATATGGTCCCGTTTGTCTATTTTTACTTTTGTTGCCTGTTCTTTTGGTGTCATATCCAAGAAATTATTGCCAAATCCACTGTCATAAAGCTTTTCTCTTAAGTTTTATTCTACAAATTTTATAGTTGCAAGTCTTATGTTTAGGTTTTTAATCCATTTTGAGTTAATTTTTGTATATGGTGGAAGGTAAGAATCTAAATTCTTTGTTTTGCACATGGATATCCAGTTCCCCCCACCCCCACCATTTGTTGAAGAGAATATCCTTTCTTCAATTGCATAGCTTTGGCCATATACATCAGGGTTTATTTCTGGGCTCTCATTTTTGTTCCACTGTCTATAGGCCTATCTTTATGCCCGTGCCCACAGTTTTTATTACTGTAGCTTTTGAATATATTTTAAAATCAGGAAGTCTGAGGTCTGTAGCTTTGTTTGTCTATGTCAAGATTGTTTTGCCTATTTGGGGATCTTTGAGATTTCAAATAAATTTTAGGAAGTTTTTTTTTTTTTTTCTCCCTGCTCCCCCCCCCAAAAAAATGCCATTTGGGTTTTGATCGGGGTTGCATTGAATCTGAAGATTGTGTTGGGTAGTATGGACATTTTAATAAGATCAACAGTATTAAGTGTTCCAAGCCATGGATGCAAAATGGCTTTCCTTTATTTCTGTTTTCTTTAATTAATTTCACCAATATTTTGTAGTGTTTAGTGTCCAAGGCTTTTCCTTCCTAGGTGAAGTTTATTCCTAAGTGTTCTTTTAGATGCTGTTGTAAATGGGATTGTGTTCTTAGTTTTATTTTGGGGTTATTTATCATTAGCATATAAAAAGACACCTGGGGCACCAGGGTCGCTCAGTCAGAGATCCAGCCTTACCTTGGGCTCTGTGCCAAGCATGGAGCCTGCTTAAGATTCTCCTGCTCCCTCTCCCTCTGACCTTCCCCTGCTTGTGCTCACACATGCTCTCTCTCTCTCAAAATAAAATGAAAAGGCAATAAAAAAATTAAAAAAATAAAAGACATCTGATTTTTGCATGTTAATTTTGTATCCTGCAACTTACCTGAATGTGTTAGTTCTCACAGTTTTTGTTGGAGTCTAGTGTTTCCTGCATATAAAATCATGTAATTTGCTAACACAGATAGTTTACCTTTTTCTTTCCATTTTAGATCCCTGTTTTTGTTTTTTGTTTTTGTTGTTGTTGCTTTGTTTTTAATTTTTCTTACCTAATTGTTCTGGCAAAGGCTTCCAATTCAACTACTATGTTGAATAAAAATGGTCAGAGTGGGCATCCTTGTCTTTTCCCTGATCTTAAAGGAAAAGCTCTGTTTTTCACTGTTGAGGGTGATGTTAGCTATGAATGTTTCACATATGACCATTATCTTGATGTATTTTTTTCTTACTAGTTTTTTGAGTATTTTTATCATGAAAGGGTATTGAATTTCGTGAAATGCTTTTCCTATATCAATTTAGATGAGGATGTGAATTCCTTTGGGTTTTGCCTAGAAGGTATTTCTGCTTCACTTTATAAGGATAATTTTACGGAATATAAAATTCTAGGTTTGTGGTTTCTTTTTCTCTCAACATTTTGAATATTTCACTCTATTCTTACTTGATGGTTTCTGATGAGAAGGCCAATGTAATTCTTAATTTAGTTTCTCCATATGTAAAGTGTTTATGTGTGTGTTTTCTTCCCTGACTTCTTTCAAGATTTTCTCTTTGTCTTTGGTTTTCCACAGTTTGGATATAATGTACCAACACTTATTAATTTTGGAATTCATCTTGCTCAGTATTCTCTGAGTTTTCTGAATCTGTGGTTTGGTGTCTGTCATTAATTTTGGAAAGTTCTCCATCATTATTATTTTCAATATTTCTTCAGCTCTGTTCTCTTTCTTCCCCTTTTGATATTGCTGTTACTCATATGTTACATATTTTGAAGTTGTCCCACAGTCCTTGTATACTTTTCATCCATTTTCATGCGGTGATGCATTTCAGTTCAGAGGTTTATGTTGACCTGTCCTCGAACTAATTGATTCTTTCCTTGGATGTGCTGACTGATCTCAAATGTATTCTCCATTTCTGTTATGATTTCTAGCATCTCCTTTTAATTCTTTCTTAGAATTTCTTTCTCTTTGCTTACATTATGCATCTGTTCTTGCATGTTGTCTACTTTTTCCATTAGAGTTGTTAACATATTAATCATAGTTATTTTAAGTTCCCTTTCTGACAATTCCATCTGTTTCATATTCTAACA
Source organism: Puma concolor (assembly GCF_028749965.1). Taxonomy (NCBI): domain Eukaryota; kingdom Metazoa; phylum Chordata; class Mammalia; order Carnivora; family Felidae; genus Puma; species Puma concolor. Next base: position 36,596,590 of record NC_141673.1, on the reverse strand, counting down.
TCTGAGTCTGGTTCTGACGCTTGCTTTGTCTTTTCGGACTGTGTTTTTCTTTCCTTTTGGCATGCCTTGTCTTTTTTTTTTTTGTTGAATGCCAGACATGTTGAATTTGTAATGGGAATTCAAATTAATAGGCCTCTAATGTGAGGATTTATGTTAATCTAGCTAGTAGTTCAGCATAGTTTAGTATTTTCTTAGCTGTTGGAACTGGAGGCTTTAAATTTTTCTCAGGTCCTTGCTTTTTTTATCTTTTCTATTGGTGTTAGGCTATCTTTAGTACCATTTCTATGACAGACTCTGTGCCTTGCAGCATTTCACGCATAATCCAGTATTATTGTACTAGAGCCCTTTTGTGATGGTGGTAAGATAAGATGCGGGGGCGGTGTTGTGTAATCATTCAATTAAATCTCAGTCTTTCATTTGGCCCATGTCTCTGTCCCATGACCTTCACAAGTTTCTCTGCTTATGTAGCTACTCCCCTTTCACCACTTCCCATGAAACAAAAAGTGGGGAAGAATATGAATAAGAAGAGTGCCCTTCCTCCACAGCTCTTGGAAAAGGCTCTGGTAAAATCTCTCACTCTGGACAGGAAGGCTTTTGTTAATGAGAAGGCTCTGGGTGTATTTCACAAGGATTACTCTCCTTCCCCTGCCCTCACAGGAGAGGATCTTTTTTGGTTCTTCAGTATGCAAACCGCATCAGGTTCCTGGAGTTAAAGACCATGAAAGGTTGGGAGCCCATCAAGGACTGTGACCTTTGGGAATCTCTCACTTGCAAGCTAGTTCACACTCAGCCTCCAGTAAGTCTTCAAAATTAAGTGTGCCTACCAGTTTATGGTTCCAGGGGCTTCTGTGTCTGATAAGCAGATCTCAGCTAAGACTCTCTCTGTGTCTGTTCTGTTTCTTTATCTCATTCTGAGTCCATATCTATATCTATGTGTGAGTATATTGGGAATCACAGGTTGTTATGGGATGTGTTATATGTTTTTGTTTTCCTATGGTATATTGTATGTAGCAAATACTCAGTAGATATTTTCTTAATATTTCAAAATTATAGAAACAGATATTTAGAAAAATTTATTTGAAGATGAAGCTTGCCTCTCTTCTCCGTTACCACTCCATCACATTAGAGCAGATGCACTTTTATGAATACTGACTCTGGATCACGTGGAGTATTCTACCACTTACTAGTTCTGTGATCTTGGTCAAGTTATTTAACTTCTTGGTATCTCTACTTATATGTATAATGAAAGCAAAAAGATTTCCTTGTTGAGAGGTTGGTCAGAAGTTAAATGAGTCTATGGGGCGCCTGGGTGGCTCAGTCGGTTAAGCGTCCAACTTCAGCTCAGGCCATGATCTCGCGGTTTGTGAGTTCGAGCCTCGCGTCGGGCTCTGTGCTGACAGCTCAGAGCCTGGAGCCTGCTTCGGATTCTGTGTCTCTCTCTCTCTCTGCCCCTCCCCAGCTCATGCTCTGTCTCTCTCTGTCTGTCAAAAATAAATAAACAAAAAAAAATTTAAAAAAAGTTAAATGAGTCTATATGAATATATAAAAGCATTTAGAACACTGACTCTCATGCATGTTATAAGGACTCAGTAAATGGTAACCATTAGCAGAAAGAACAATAGAATGACTCTTATTCAGTAAAATCTTTATGTCTTTGCGTGACGTAGAACATTGTTTATTATTTGGCTGCTGCCTTTCTTATTGGGCCTCATCAGCCATTACCCCTACAATATTAAACTTCTGATAACTCCTTAAGTGTGTTACATCTGTTCATTCTTTGTCTTTCCCAAATACACTGCTGCTGTAGCCTGGGATATGTTTTTCCTGTCTCCAGTTGGCAAAGTCCTACCCATCCATCCAGTCTCGACTTTAACACTGCCTTTCATAAAATAGAATCTTCCAGACAGCCTTAGTGGTTCTCTTCCGGAGTTTTTATTGCATGAGTACATGAATATCTAATAAATACTGATATATTACTATTATATGTTTTGTTTGTTTTTTAGGCAGTCAGAGTAGGGACTCTGTCTCTTCATTACTCTTACTGGCTTGGTGTTTAGCATATGGTTATTCAATAAATACTTATTGAATGAATGTAAATAAAATGACTCTGAAACAGGGTTCAGACACACGTTCTGTCAGGGCAAAGCACTGACTGCACATTACGACCCTTTCCTATCAACTCAATTCTTCCGTTAGCTGTGCTCCCATGATAGTAGGTCCATCACCTTCTATTCTTGTTAACTACTTTCCTGTCTGTCTTCCCCACTAGAATGACAGCTACATTAGGGCATCAGTTCAGGCTTTCTTATTTTTTAAGATGCTAAGGGAGGATTTTGTACAGCAATAACTGTTGAATAAATAAGTTTTTTCAGTGTTGCATGGTGGAAGAAAAGGCAAAAGAAGGAAGAATAAAAATTTGAAAGGATAAATGGCAACAGTGTGGTTTATATAAGTAATTATAAAGGAAAAACTTGATGGTTGAAGTAGGTTAAAGTAAGTAAAAAGTATGAGAATTTATATTTTTTGTTTCATTCTGTTGCTTAAAAATGTCAAAGATCCTCAACATTAAAAAGGGATTAAAGAGTGAATTTAAAGGGTCAAATAGATGGAAAACAATCTTTTGTCATACAAAATAATTTTTCTTCCTTTTGTCTCAGTAAAAACACTACAGTATTCCTATGAATATAGATCTTGATAATTATTGAAAGATGGGAATGAAAAAATGCAAAATTTAATATATTCTTTTTGTTCCATTTGATAACATAGTGGAATGTGATCTTCTGGATACATATTTTGCTCTGATAGCCTTAAAATCTAATCTCAGCTAAGTGCTTATATATCACTCATTTCAGAGGGAACTTGTAGAATTTCGTGAACAGTGTAGTGATGATAATGAATATGTGTTCTTCTGACAGGTGTAACAGAATACAGATAATCCTCTGTTCTTTTTTTTTTTTTTTTTTTTTAAGTACAATGTATGGCAGCCAGGAATAGTATTATCTTTTATAGAAATTATCATAATATTTATATATTTTACTTGAAGAATCAGCTTGACATATCAGTTTGATAGGATGGTGAGCAATATGAACAATTCCCTACTGAAAGTGATTAAATTGAATTTACACTAATGGCGATTATAGGAGAAGCAAGCTTTTCTTTTTATGCTTTTGCTATAGTTTTGCTGAAGTTCATTTTTTTCCTGTTTTTTTTAATTTTATTTTTTATTTTTTTAAATATACATCCAAATTAGTTAGTATGTAGTGCAACAGTGATTTCAGGGGTAGATCCCTTAGTGCTCCTTACCCATTTAGCCCATCCCCCTCCTACAACCCCTCCAGTAACCCTCAGTTTGTTCATTTATTTAAAAAAAATTTTTTTTAATGTTTATTAGAGAGACAGAGAGACAGAACAAGTGCTGAGGAGGGGCACAGTGAGGGGGAGACACAGAATCCGAAGCAGGCTCCAGGCTCTGAGCTGTCAGCACAGAACCCGACATGAGGCTCGAACTCACAAACTGGGAGATCATGACCTGAGCCGAAGTCCGAGGCTTAACCGACTGAGCCACCCAGGCGCCTCATGAAGTTCATTTGTGATCTTAGAAAGTAATAACTTCAAATTAACATAATCTCACTCAATTTGGAACAAATATTAAAATAACTACTGTATTAAATGTCTTATTTGAGAAATCTTTATTTAAGGGACTCCTAGGTGAGCATCCAACTTTGGCTCAAGTCATGATCTCATGGTTTGAGAGTTTGAGTGTCAGGCTCTCTGCTGTTTGCGGTGTAAAACCTCCCCCTCCCTCTCTCTCAGCCTCTCATCTTCTCATGTGCACACGTGCTCTCTCTCAAAAATAATTAAACATTTAAAAACTTTTAAAAGTTAATCTTTATTTAGAACTCTAAGGGCTTATTATTATTTTTTTTTTTTAATGTTTGCTTATTTTTGAGAGAGAGAGAGAGGAGGGAGAGAGAGAAAGTGAGCAGGCGAGGGGCAAAGAGAGAAGCTGACAGAGAATCTGAAGCAGGCTCCACACTGTCAGCGCAAAGCCCAATGTAGGACTTGAACTCATGAACCATGCAATAGATCGTGACCTGACCTGAACTTAGAAGTTCAACCAGCTAAGCCACCCAGGTGCCTCATGAGGAATTTTTAAAAATGTTATTGTAGGTATCCAAATATCTGTAAAATGAATGGATTTGTATTATTCTTATAAGCCACCAACATTGAAAATAGTCACTATCCCTGAAAGAAAAATATGTACCTGTCATATAAAACATTAAAGATAATGTGATTTATTTTAAGTGCCCCTTGTATAGGCACATAGTTTATAGTTTTCCTGCTCCTCTAACTTCGTTTGATCATTAATCTCGTTAGTCTAACAACAACCCAAACTACCTTTTCTACTCTATTTCTTGCTTATCCTTCAGGACCAAAGCTATCTGCTGGAAATAATGTCTTCTATGGGTATTTTCTGTACTTCCTATTACTTTCCTATCCATTGCCTATCCAGGACGTCTTATTTCATTGCTTGTTTAAAATTTTTTTTTTAATGTTTATTTATTTTTGAGACAGAGAGAGAGAGAGAGAGAGAGAATGAACAGGGGAGTGGCAGAATGAGAGGGAGACACAGAATCCGAAGCAGGCTCCAGGCTCCGAGCTGTCAGCACAGAGCCCAACGCGGGACTTGAACTCACAAACCGCAAGATCATGACCTGAGCCGAAGTCGGACGCTCAACTGACTGAGCCACCCAGGTTCCCCTCATTGCTTGTTTTTAAAAACAAAGAAATATTGGGGTGCCTGGGTGGCTCAGTCAGTTGAGCGTCTGACTTGGGCTCAGATCATGATCTCACAGTTCATAGGTTCCAGCCCCATGTCGGGTTCTGTGCTGACAGCTCAGAGCCTGGAGCCTGCTTTGGATTCTGTGTCTCCCTCTCTCTGCCTCTCCCCTGCCTCTCCCCTGCTCATGCTCTGTCTCAAAAATAAATAAACATAAAAAAACTGAAATATTAACATGGAAATCTATAGCCATTTACTTTGAAAAAGTAGTGTGAAATAATAGGACAGGTATGAATAGAATTGTATTTTGATCAACTAAAATTTTGCTTCCATCAGATACCAGGTATCTGAATATTGAAATCGTAAGATTCAATTATAATTCTCCTACTATCTTATTATTATTCTAACATTGGTAGCAGATTGAACCACGCCAAATACCAACCTGAGCTTGTCAAGTCATGCCAGGATTTCAAAGAGAAAGTGGACTTTCTGGAAAATACTTATTTCTGGATGAGGGAAAATGTAGTCTTAAACTGTCACCAGTATTTATATGGGTTTCCCAGTTTTATCAAAAGTGGTCATAAGTTATTTTTACTTCAGTTTTGAGCTTTGGTATTCTCTCTGTTTTGTCTTTTCTTCAAATTCTCTGAACTCAAAAGGTAAATTTTGCCTATGACATTCTAAGACATTTCAGAACAAGGAACAATTTGGTTGATAACAGTATTTTGAATCACAGAGTTCTTCATGTGGGTGTGTTACCAGAATACTATTTAAAATACTTGGAAAAGAATCATCTACTTCCATGACTTACCTTTGAACCAAAAAAAGTTCTAGTTAAGAAGAGAACCAAGTTTTTCTTTGCGTGCTTATGATGTGTTGCTGTGCTATGCTTTTTAAAATAGATTTTAGTTCACTTAATCCTTTTAAGATATTGAACAGTAGCTACTGCTGTTTCTATTACACAAACATCATAATAGCTAACATGTGTTGATCACTTACTATGTACCATGCACTGTTTTAAGAGCTTTGCGTGATCTGTCTCAGCTATAGACCTTATCAGGAGGTATCATTGTTAATCCTGCGAGGTACTGAATTTCTGGACACTTTAAACAACTTGTCCAAATAGCCCAGCTACTCAGGGATTACTCTTGAGGTGTTCACACTCAGATCTATGTGATTTCCAAGCCTGTATCCTTCTTTCTATGCCAGAACTTCTCTCTCTCTCTCTTTTTTTTTTTTAATTTTTTTAACGTTTATTTATTTTTAGACAGAGAGAGACAGAGCATGAACAGGGGAGGGTCAGAGAGAGGGAGACACGGAATCCGAAACAGGCTCCAGGCTCTGAGCTGTCAGCACAGAGCCCGACGCAGGGCTCGAACTCACGGACCGCGAGATCGTGACCTGAGCCGAAGTCGGCCGCTCAACCGACTGAGCCACCCAGGCACCCCACTCTCTCTCTCTTTTTAAGTAAGCTCCATGCCCAGTGTGGGGCTTGAACTCATCACCCCAAGGTCAGGAGTCAACATACTCTACCAACTGAGCCAGCCAGGCACCATTATATAACACATCTATGCTTATTTTAAAATAAAAATAGCATATATTTTCCCCCAACTCTTCAAAGTACCGTGTTTGTGTTTTCGTGACAAGGCACCCATACCCCCAAAGTGCACATGTATTCCATTTTGAACATTTGAGCAGGTCAGTGTGTTTCTTCCAAAGCCACCTCTGTGTGTGTGGCAGTTGTACAAAGAATGGTGTCAAGCTGAATACACTGCCCTCGTGTATACCTTTGCGTTGCTTTGTCAAAAATGCCCTTAGGACGGGGTGTGTCAAATCAGTCCCTCTTGGGTCTCGCAGATAAACTTGCCAACTCAAATGTTAACCTTCAGAATGTGATGAAGACAATTCAGGAGGTTGATGCTTAATGAGCTCTGTGCGGCCTTCATCACACATTTTTCCTACCCAAGTCAAGAGGGTCTGAGATGTTGACTGTGATAATTGAGCCTCGAGCCGAACTACTATTAAATTGTCTATCCGAAGGCAAAGAAATTCAGACGTTCTGTTCTCCATCTCCGTGTCACCTCTGTAGTCAAGTTTTCCTAGTAGTGGCCCATATTTTCTTGTGATTTTACACATTTTCTCTGACTGTAAGAAAGAAAGAGAATTTTATTTTGTAATAATGCCAAAACCCATGTGTGTATGTGTCAGCACACTGGACTGCTAGGACTTGGGAACGAGCCAGTTCGGCGATATGCTTGTCATGCGCATTTATACATACAAACTCGTTCTGCTGGTAATGTGCCAGCCTCTGACCATTTGCTGCGTGTGTGTGTGTGTGTGTGTGTGCATGTACGTGTATTTTCCCCTTTCCACCTAGTTTAAAGATTCCTGTAATCTTATATGTACTACCTCTGGCTACTTCACACTCTAGAAGTTCAAGTGAATGAGTGTTGCTTACTAAATGATGCTGTTTTCGTGATGTCATTTTTTGTAAGTCACAGAAAATTATTACTCAGGAGTTGGCTCAAGAATCGTTAGGCTGCCAGAAAGTAGATATTTGCTAAGTTTTGTTGTTGAATAACCTTATTTTACCATACAGATGTGTTCTGAGTTGGTTGATGTCAACTTAACCTTTGTAAGTTACAGGTCCTTTGATGGTAGAGTAAGGAGAAAATTCTCCATTAGGCTGACTTTCTAAATAATTTTCTTAATTCGGATCTTGTAAAGAGAACTTTTAAGCCACCAACACTTGGACTGAGCAGATAGTTGTCTTGGTGCCTGGCCAGCCTTCCCTCCATCTGTGAGCCAGCTGAAGTATGCCACCTCCTTTCTGAGACCTCCCCTGACTCACGCGGGCAGAATAGATGTTTTGGTTTCTGTTTTCTCCTTATGTACCGAGCATATGTCTAACAAGAGCCCTTTTAAGTATTATCTTGCAATTGATGAGGACCTGCTTCCAGAGTCACCACGGTATTACTCAGTTTCTAAAAGCAGGAGTGATCATTTATCTTCACGTTTCCAGTGCCTGGCACAATGCCAGGGATATGGTAGGCACTCTGTAAATACGTGATGAGGAAGGGATGGATGGGTGGACGGCTACTCTGTAGAGCTCATCTTTAAGCAGCATCATGATTCTTGGTGGTAAACTTTGGGACCAAGATTATAATATAATGACACAAACTTTGCAGCCAGATTGTCTCTGTTTGAACCCCAGCCCTGACAAATGTAGCTTTGCACCTTGGGCAAGGTACTTAACCTCTCTGTGCCTCAGTTTCCTATTTTATAAAACAGATAATAATAGTATCTCAGATGTAGTTTGGCAATACACAGAAAGTGCTTGGCATGGTGCCTGGCACATAGTGAGCCGCTCTGTAATGTTTCTGTTCTTATTGTATAACCTCTAAGAGTAGAATTGTTATGTGCTGAGACAACTGACTACTTGAAAAATGTGTTTTGGGAAGCAGAGATGAATGGAAACTTAATTATGCTTGACAAATAGCCCATGGTCTTGTGCTGTGGAAGGATATCTTTATTAATGCCCTCTTTGTTAGGAGTGCGTTGAGGGATGGATAGCTGAGGTCACAGTGAGACCTCACTGATGCTGCTAATGGAGCCTGGAAGTTTCATCTGGTGGGTCATGGCAGTGCTAGAAAAGCCATAGTTTGACTCTTCTAATTTAGGTGAACACTGTGAGAGGTAACCAAGAATGAGTTTAACTGCAGAATATTTCTCCACACCAGGAAGGGGGGTGCTTTTATTTTTATTCTGGAACAGTGGGCATAGACAGGGTAGTTTCAGGCAAACCAGAGTTCTTTACTCATACAGCATACACTTCCAATATACATGTGGCCTGGATGGTGTAGGAATCTTTCTAGTATATTCTACCTTTGAGAGGCATCTTTACCTTGAAAGTACTCTCAGATGAAGATAAATGGATCGTTTATCCCAACTCCATTGATTTTCATTGATTTAGTGCGTAAAATAAACTACAGTTGATTTAAGGTCTCAGCTGCTATCAACAATCTCAGTGTCAGCTCACTGGCTCTGGGGGAGAACGGTCTATAATACCTCTTCCCTGTCATAGATTGAAAAGTGGTGGAAGCAAAAGAGGATGGCTTGAATTAAGAATTTGGTGGTTCTTGGGGCACCTGGGCGGCTCAGTCGGTTAAGCGTCCAGCTCTTGGTTTTGGCTCAGGTCATGATCTCACGGTTCATGACAGCACAGATCCTGCTTGGGCTTCTCTCTCTCCCTCTCCCTCTTCTTCTTCCTGTCCCCCTCCCCCTTCCCCCTCCCCCTCCCCCTCTCCCTCCCCCTCCCACCCTCCTTCCCTCCCTTCCTCTCTCTGCCCCTTCCCTGTGCTCTCTCTCAAAATGAATAAATAAACTAAAAAAAAAAAAAAAAAAAAAAAAATTTAGCTGTCCTTTAATCTGAATTTTTAACCAATGATTACATTCCTGTGTCCAATTTCATTTTTTAAGTGGGGAACTGTAACCAATAGAGCTCTGTTAACCCAGGTGCTTTGACTGACTGACAACAGAGGGAAATGAACCTGTTTTGGTCAGCACCCCACTTAAATCATCCAAGAATTTTGCCTCTAAATAAATTAAATAACTCTGTATATCTTTTACTGCCGCAGCTTTATACAAAAAAAAAAAAGTATAAAATTAGGGAGTTATTTACATCTGGCTTTATCCTCTTGTGAGAGCATGTGGATTTGAGAGCCAGTGGCACCCTGCCAGTGACAAATGGAGGCACAGAGATTGCCTTCCCATCATCCGCTACCTTTTATGGTGTCGAGGGATTTCTTGCTCTCCTTTGTGACCCAGCTGCAAAGCAGCTGTTGTTGAGGCTCCTGCCTTTCCACTCTCACAGCGCAGCGTTCCTAACCATCCCCATGGGATTTAAGCTTCTGCAGCAAGTGTGTCTACTCAGCTGTGTGAGCCAAGGCCTGCTGGGGGGGTGTGGGAGGAGACCATCCGCAGAGCCGCTTCTCATGCTGTTGCTCAATAGTTTGGGATGGAGTGATCCGGCCAACTCATGAAACTGGTCATGACAAACAAGAAGCACTCACTGCACAAAGACCGCAGCTGACTGGTTGGACTGGTTGAGAATAGCTAACATTCAGGGGCTTTCCAGTTGCACGAATTCCCTAAATGGAGATCAAATCACATTGACCACTTTATCCATCCTAGTAGTTTCCTGCTGGAAACCATTTTTTTATGAACTTTTGGTGCCATCTTATGGACCACAGAATGCTAATAAAAATTGTGATTTCCCCCCTCTGGTATAATGGAGGTGTTGACAATAATGACAGTAGGGGTGACGTTTTGGGTATCACTCATGCCTCACTATATGATCAGATTTACCCCCTGGAGTCTGCGCCTTTGTGTGACTAAAGCAACAATCTCAATGAGAGTATGCATTTGAGAAATGGGTTTTTAGGGGCACCTGGGTGGATCAGTTGGTTAAGCATACAACTTTGGCTCAGGTCATGGTCTCACAGTTCAGGAGTTCGAGTTCTGCATTGGGTGAGCCCAAGCCTCACATCAGAATTCTCTTTCTCTCTCTGCCCTTCTCTCTCTGTCTCTTCCTCTCACTCTCAAAAGAAAATGTTTTTATTGTTTGCTTTTCCAAGACATTTAACATTTTTACGCATTTATGACCACCTACTATGTATCTGGCCCTTTGCTAAATGTTGATCAAACGATTCTCCTAAAGTGGTTTACAAGCAGAAGAGATGATAATTAGAATATTTAAGTTGAGTGTCACAACAAAAGTAGGAATCGATCGTTGTTAGAGCACCTGAAGGAAAAGACTCAGTTTAAAGAATTCTGGACAGATTTAATTTGACCAAGACCATAATGGGAAAGTTATCTAAGACATCTAAAAATTAATTGGGGTTATTTTCCCTTCTAATTTTCACTTGGAAACCAAGGGGAAAAAACCTAGGCCTTAATTTTTACGCCTCATTGTAACTTACGTTTTGATTTCTATGCTCTTTTTCAGAGCACTCAGCGTGTCTCCTCCCCTTCTGCTGACATTGTCCCTTCCCCTCTCCTTCACAGCCAGCCATTGACGGAGTTGTCTATAATTGTGGTATCCACTTCCTTACCCCCACCCCTCACACTTCCCCCAATTCCTTCTGGCTTCAAGACCTATTGTTTCACAGAAACACACCTTACTGAGGTTACCAGTAATCTTTGTGTCACTAAATCCAGTGGATGATTTTTCAGCATTTGACATAATTGACTATTTCTATTTTCTTGAATTACTGTTTTACCTTACCTTCAGTCAGCCCTTTGGGTTCAGCCTTATTAACCAACTGCATTCAAAACTAATCTTATTTCCTTATCCTAATGTTCTTCCATTATTTACAAGTTATTGTTATTTTGTTTTTTGTTTTTTTTGTTTTGTTTTTGTTTTGATTTCACAATCAGGATCCTAGAGGTCATCTTGTTATTACCTCCATCTCCCTCCATCGCCCTCTCTCTCCTATTCATCATGTAATTTTGTCTGTACTATCTAAATATCCCTCATGTCAGTCCAATAATCTTTATCTCCATTAGCAACCCCATCACTCTTTTGTAAAAGCCTGGACTAATCTGCCTCCATACCTTCTGTTCCCATTCCAACCCAGTAATCATGCTGCCCTCAGAGTGATATTTACAAAACAGATAATGACACATTGCTTCTTGGAACCTATCCAGTCAGGTGTGCTCTACTTTTCACATGACCCGCCTTTTATCCTTGTCTCCCTCGTCCAGGCTCTGCACAGTGGTTTTGTATTCCTGCCGCAGAGATTTTACCTTTGCTGTGTCTCTACTTTTTCTCCCCTTCAGCTAGTTAATCATATACCTCTTTCACATTTTTAGAGCAAAGAGCAATAAAGGAGCAATGTTCCTTTGAACACTTTTTCTGAGTATTTGGCTAGGTCAAATCACCTGTTCTCGATGATATTCCACACCCCTTGTTTTTCGTCGTGCTTATAACAACTGTTGTTTTGGAAGATTCACAAGGGCAAAGGTTATGTTTTTTCACTATTTTCATCACAATTCTTAACACAGTGATAGGTACATGATAGGTACCCAATACGTATTTGTTGAATTAAGAAAATCAATGAATAAATTTAAGGAATTGCTAAAAGTTCATTATTTTAATTGAAAACAGATATTTTTGGAAGTGCCTGAGTGGCTAAGTCGCTTAAGCATCCAACTTCAACTCAGGTCATGCTCCCATTGTTTGGGGGTTCAAGCCCTGCATTGGGCTCTGTGCTGATAGCTCAGAGCCTGGAAACTACTTCAGATTCTGTGTCTCTCTCTCTGTCTCTTGCCCCTCCCCTGCTTGTGCTCTCTCTCTCTTTGTCTCTTTCAAGAATGAATAAACATTAAAAAAAATTTTGGGAGTGCCTGGGTGGCTCAGTCGGTTAAGCGTCCGACTTTGGCTTAGGTTACAATGTCACAACTTGTGAGTTCCAGCCCAGCGTCGGGCTCTGTGCTGACAGCTCAGAGCCTGGAGCCCCTTCAGATTCTGTGTCTTTCTCTCTCTCTCTGCCCCTGCCCCACTCACACTCTGTCTCTCTCTGTCTCTCAAAAATAAATAAACCATAAAAAAAATTTACAAAAAAATTTAAAAAGAAATACTTTCTAAAAAAATTTTAAACACATTTTTTCTATTTTTGTGATTTAAAGGTAACCTACACACATTACTCTAAAGTCTAAAAATAGTCAGTTTTAATATTTAAAATGGTTCACATCATTTTAAAGTAAATTGGGAGTGCATGGGTGGCTCAGTTGTTGCGCATCCAACTTCGGCTCAGATCATGATCTGCCAGTTCGTGGGTTCGAGCCCCACGTCGGGCTCTGTGCTGACAGCTTGGAGCCTGGAGCCTACTTTGGATCCTGTGTCTCCCTCTCTCTCTGCTCTGCCCCGCTCATGCTCTGTCACTCTCTCCTTCAAAAATAAATAGACATTAAATTTTTTTTTAAATAAAGCAAATTGTTTGGATATATTTATCTGTAATGTAGTTATAAATTTGATTCAAACAAAATTTTTACTTCACCACAACTTCATCAGACATTTTAATAAAATATCTGAATATTATTTTCATCAACCAATACTATAGATGGAGAACAAATTATGGTAATATGTGGGTTTTAACTTGACATTGAGCTTAGTATAACAAGGCAGTGTAACAGACTAAGGAATTTGCCCAGATGGAGTTTAAGATGTGGCTGTATCCTATCAAATTAATTATCTCACACTGAAATGTTACTTCAGTGTGTGTGGATGACCTCTTTAAGCTTGAAGGGAAAATATGCAAGTGAACAGATGTAGAAAGGAAATGAAAACTTGTAACAGGAAATCTGAGTAAGCTAAACACCTTCAGTTATATAATATTTCAGAAATTAGCTATTTGTATTTGAACCTTAAAATCTAACTTTTTACTCATAATGTCAATGCTGTCAACAAATAGTTTAAATTTTTAAAATTATTTTAAGTATCTATGAAAAGCAAGTTAAAGTTATTTTAAAATATATACTTTTTCTTTTGTTGAAAGCATTGAAATCTAAAAGTTATTTTTCATTTTTGTCTTTTTTCTTTTCTCCTTCCTTCCTTCCTTCCTTCCTCCCTCCCTCCCTCCCTCCCTCCCTCCCTTCTTGACATTCTTTTAGGTTTTCTTCCTTTATTTATCATGCAGGGTACCAGGTATCTGTTTTTTTTTTTTTTTCCCTTCCTTGCCAATGCTTGGTCTGCGGCCTCCTATCTGCCCAGTCTTACCTAAATTAGTTCTCCGTACTCTTGCCCTAACACCTCAATCTAGTAGAACTTGATTACTCCACAGTGCATTCACTTTCCTAACAACACCTACCCTTTCCCATGTGAATAAGTCAACATGCATTCACTTACGTGCCAGAAGTCACACATGTGGAATAATCTTTGACTTCTGTTTTTAGGTTATACCCATACCCAATCTATCTTCTACGGATTCCAGAGCTAACCACATCTTATCACTTCCACTACTTTCACCCTAGTCTTTTTTTTTTTTAATGTTTATTAATTTTTGACAGAGAGCACATGCTCACATGCGAGTGGGGGAGGGGCAGAGAGTGAGGGAGACAGGGGATCTGAAGTGGATTCTGTGTTGACCACAGACAGCCCAAAGTGAGCTCAGACTCGTGAACTGAGAGATCATGACCTGTGCCAAAGTCTGACTCTTAACCGACCCTAATCTTTTTCACGGAGTATTAACCATCTAAGAAGTCTCCCAGTTTTCTCTTCTGTGCCTCCTACACTTTTCCACCCAAAATGTAAAGTGATTTTGTAAAAAGGTAAGTTGGATCACATTGTATCTTTATGTAAATTCTTCCATGGTTTTCCTTCCTAATCAAAAGAAATTCTGGCACTTGTTTTAGCATCACATACACTAAAATTGAACTGATACAGAAAGGAATAGCATGGACTCTGTGTAAGGATTACACACAAATTCGTAAAGGGTTCCATATTTTTTGAAGTTCTCAGAGTCTGATCGACTCTTTGCTGATTAACACCAAGGAAATGATATGAATCAAAGCAACATGTGGTATCCAGTATTGAAGCTGTGATTTTCACTACCAAAAAAGAAAAATTAATTCCAAACGACTCCTAGGCCCTACACAATCTGGTCCTTTGTGCCTCTCACACTCATTTCCTGTGATTCTTGGTGGAAAATTACCCCATTACTGCCATATTGGTTTTCTTTTTAAGTCCTAACTCTAAACATCCTAAATCTTTGCATGGTTCGCTTACTCCTTTACTTAGGTCACCTCTCAAATGTCACAAAGGTCTTTCTGGAACAATTTATCAAATATCATTCTACCCTTCTCCCATTTGTATATTGTTCTCTTCCCTTAGTATGTATTAATTTTCACCAAAGTACTTAAGAGTAACTGACAGTGTCACCTCCGGATGTGTAAAACTATCCATTCCATCACTAGAATATGAACTGCAGGAGGGCAGAAACTTTGTCTTGATTACCAAGACCTGTAACAGAACCTGTTTCATGGCAGTTCTATGAAGTGATATGTCACATCTCTGAATCTCTTACCCTTTTTTAGTAGGCTTATTTCTACTGTGTTCTCAAGACAATTGAGTTGGACAGGAACACATCACTACCTTTTAACAGTCTGCTCTAGATATGTACTTCTTTCCTCCTCAGTCTTGAAATACCAAGGGATGGGGTGCCTGGGTAGCTTAGTCAGTTAATCATCCAACTCTTGATCTCAGCTCAAGTCGTGATCTCAGGGTCGTGAGTTCAAGCCCCGCATTGGGCTCTGCACTGGGCATGAAGACTACTTTTAAAAAAATGTAATTAAGACATAAAGTACAATTTCCAACCTGCTTATTTCATTTAGCAATGGGTCATGGAGATCTATTATAGTTTACATAAGTTTTTGCAAAATTATTTTAATAGTTACATAGTATTTCATTGACCTTTGCTTAACCAAGTCCATGCTGATGGACATTGAGTTTGTATAAACTGTACTGCAATGAAAATGAATAGCTGCTTCTTGGCATTTATATTTTCTTAGAACCAATGCCTAGAAATAGAATTGTTTGGCCAAAGGTGCCGGGTGGCTCAGTCTGTTGAGTGTCTGACTCTTGATTTCAGTTCACATCATGACCTTCTCAGTTTGTGGGATCAAGTCCCGCCTTGGGCGCTGGGCTGTCAAATCCCTGACTGGGATTCTCTCCCTCCCTTTCTTTCTCTCTGCCCTCCCCAACTCATGTGCATTCATCCCCTCTCTTGCTCTCTCTCTCTCAAAATAAATAAACATTAAAAAAAAAAAAAAGAATTGTTTGGCCAAAGTATATCTATGATTTAAAAGCTTTTGATACATATCAAATTGCTCCCAAGGAAGGTATTACCACATTTTTATTATTTTTTTCTATGTGTTAAATGAGTACCTGTTTTTTATGAATCCACAGCAGTATTGAATTCTGTTATTTTGTGGAAACTTCATTGATAGTTGAATAATGACATCTCAGTGCATTAATTTGTATTTTTAGGTAAATTGAATATTGATTAAGTTGACCATGTTTTTATAGGGATTTTAGCCATTATTTTTTGGTATTTGCAAACTGCTTATTTGTGCTTATTATTCCTATAATATATATGACTTTCAGTCTAGAGACTCAGCTGTATGTGGACAATCCACTTCTTTATCTTACTTGAATGAAATTCAGTCCATTACAGTCTTTCATCCCACTTGGTCAGCCATTTAATTTCAGCTAGTTCCTGTGGCCTCTTCCCCTTCCAAAGGTTCATGTAAATCTGAGAGGCTCAATGCTGTTCAAAAAAGCTGGGAAAGAGACTGCCCTGTTCGAGTTGGCCTAAGTTGATACCTTTAACTTGAAGTCTGATGGCTCAGCAGTAGAACTTGGGATTTGGTTTCAGGGAAGTTTGCTCAGTTTGGGAGTTTTTGTTCTGGGATCCAGCCTTGCCTAGGCAAACCACAGATCATCCTTCCCTGTGGAGTTCTTGCCATGCACTCCATATGCTGCCCCTAAACATTGTGGGGCACTCCCTGTCACTGCTAGCTTCCCTCAGTGTCATTTGACATAATTTTTCAATGAGCTTAGGCCTTATACAAAATATTCCAAGTGTATTCATGCAACTTCTGCTTTGGGATGTTTAGGAAAAGAGGTCACTAAAGGCCTGGCATTTATAGAAAGGGGGACTTGGAGGACAATTTAGGGAGGGAAAACATAAACTAGTATCAGTAAGCTACTCAGCCACATTCATTTTTCTGTCTTATTCTATTGTATTTTAAAGCTTTTCAGAAGAAATATTATTCCATCCCTAAAAAAAATGTCATGGTCAAATTTTAGGTGTCTGATATTTTGATGGGGGAAATATTATAGTAGTATGGAGATGAAATATTTCTTCATGAAAGTTACCACGTCCCCTGTCCTGTTACTTTGCTTCTAACTAAAGTTAGCTCTGGTTGATAATATATAATGACCTGGAGGGATATGAGAATTAAATGGTTTGATATAAATCATCTTCATTTGTAAAAGTTATTTGAAGTGCTAGTCATTTTTAAATGATTTTTTTTTTTGTATTTTGAGGAGGAAACACTTTTATTTCCTAAAGACACTTCATGTATAAACACTGTGGTGTTAAAATAGAACATCAAATAATTCTCTTTCCATTTGTAAATGATGGTCTTCACAAATTAACCCTTCAAGAGTATCTTTTTAGTTACTTTTTGCACTCATCAAACCACCATCCATGTTTAAACAACACGTTTACCAAGCTACACAAGCTTTTGGGCCTGTTTTAGGACTTCCCTTTCTTAGGTATTGTCCATATAGGTTGACAATTGAATGTGAAATGAAGATGTGAATTTCATTGGTTGTGAAAAATGACCAGCATTCACAATTATCAAACATCTTCAAAGAGTAAACACTAAAATGTATGGAAATGGCTGCTAGATACACAACTGCAGGAAGCTTCCATACTGAACTTACAGCAGCCTTTCAAGAAGAAACAGGGACACTAGAGGGAAATTGTCTGGTTTGTTTTTTGTGTTATTCCAACTGGTATTCTTATGAACACTGAAGACACAGATAGTCCCTGGTTACAATATAAATATTTGGTTGAAATTGGGCTTGTTCTAAGGAACTGTTTTTATGGTTTCATAGACAATAGTTCATGTTAAGTTTCCAGATGTGAAATGGAAAAATTACTGGTTTGTGCACAACTCTGTACTTTAGTGACAATGTGTGAACATGTGAACTAAATAACTAAGGGGTAACTATAAGCTGTTAAGTTACATAAAGACAATAGTGAAAGCCTGTTAATTTATTGACTGGTTATTATATTTATCATATATTTGGATGACTATTGAAGGACAGGTGAAGTCTTATGGGAATAATTTGTTCATAGAACAAGGTTAATAACACTGATTATATTCATATATAAATATATTTCTATATATTTAAATATATTTTTATATTAAATATAAAATAATATATTTTATAAAACTATTTTATATATTAAATAGGTTTTCTATTAAATATATATTTATATTTATAATGCGATGCAATAATGCCAAGTCTTGATGTTTTCTGGTATCATTCAGTAAAATAGTTCTGAGCTAGGGATCAGGACACACTTTATGGGGGGTGGTTGATATTGATATAATCGCTAATTTATTACTAAAAATATATATACAAAATTTGTGGCACGGTTTCCTTTTAAACTAAAATAATTCAAGCTAAAGCCATGATAGTATAATTCTCTCTTATACTAGTATTCCTGCATGCTCTAGTGGGAGTTAAGAATGTTCGAGGTAGGGTATGTATGTATATAAAAATATTTATGTATTTTCATATTTGTATGTTTTGTAGTTGGGAAAAGTATTAATCAGCCATCAGAAGAGGTGCTGCTTGCCTGGTACACCCTCTTGGGTGGGCACCTGCTTCTAAACAGTGGTGGTAGCATCCAGTTTAATTAGAAAACAAAATAAGGTGAAAATGAATGCCATACTGTATATAATCCCACAAAGGCTATATAAACTTTACTAAATATTTATCTAACATGTATACATTTTATTGCTGCCAGTCAGAAGAGGACCTGACAAGGCCTAGTCCTGACTGAGAATGATTTTTCCATGAGTTTAGATAATATTATCTGTGTGTATGTTAATACTCAGTATAATGTTACAAATAATATACTAATGTAAATCTAATGTAAGTATACTGACAGTCCAAAGCCCTAATTCCGGGATACAGGTGCAGCCCTTGTCCAGGAAAATGTCTGTTCTCTCTTTTTATCCTGCTTGCGCTCTCCTGGTCCCATAGCCTTCGTGCTGCTCAAGGTCCAACTGGTTACTTCTCAGCACCGGCACTAACTGCAAAGTGCCTAACCTAATCTAGGACTATTCCAAGTGCTGATGTTAAAATAAGAAAGAATATTTACCAAGAATTCTGTTAGCTCTGCTTTATGTCCTTGACTTCCTAATCTTCTGCATTGTCAGTTGCTCTTTTTTTTCAATATACTGGGTTTTTGCTGTTTTAACTGACTTTTATGTATGACTGAGTGGTCATGTCCAAACTCTAACTACTTACCTAGAATTACAATTTTGCAAAAATTAAATGTCCACTTTCCAACCACTTTATATATGATAGGACTTGGTCCAGTATCCCAGGGTTTAAGTTGTATAACTAGCACAGTAGTAATAACTCTTTTAAAAATAATCATATCATCATAATTAAAAGAAGAGCAAATTACTGGCCATTGGAGCCATCACAGAAAGCTTTATAGAAAAGTGACTTCATTCAAGTCTTGAAGCATAAAATGCATATGAGCAAGCAAAAAAATAAGCAACATTATAGACTGGAAGAAATAATTGAGGGAAGACGTGAGGAAATTGGCCTGATAAGGTATAAGAATTTATCTACGAAGACTTGAGCTACATTATGGAAGATTTCGGACATTAAACTGATTATTAAATAGAATGAATGGAAAGTAGGAGCTATTAACATATTTTTGAGCAGGAGCTCCTGGGTGGCTCAGTCGGTTGAGCATCCAACTTGTGATTTCAGCTCAGGTCATAATCCCAGGGCCATGGGATCAAGCCCAGTGTTGGGCTTTGTGCTGAGCGTGGAGCCTGCTTATTAAGGTTTTTTTTTTTTAAGGTTTTTTTTTTAATTAAGGTTTTTATTTAAAATTATTATTTTAAATAAAATAAAGTATTTTGAGCATGATAGTTTCTATCATGACATGAAATTCTGAAAAGCATTTTTGAATTTTGGTAATTAGGAACAAGATAATGGTAGTGAAACTGGAAGGAAGAATTCTTTTGAAACGATAGAAGGACGAAAAATCAAAGAATGTCAGAGCTTTATATGTCAGATCTGAAGCTAGTTATTTCCATATGACCTATGATTATTTTTTTTTTAGCAACCCTCCAAAATTGATTGGTATTACATTTACTTTCCCAAATGAGGAAGAAGAGATGTGATGTTACAAAAGATACTCAAAGTCACACAGTTAAGTAAGTAGAACCAGCAAGATTCAAACCCAGGCTTGTTGTCTCTGGGCCAGCTTTCAATGAGAATTGGAGAAATTGTTTGCCCACAGTGCTCTGTGACTAATCTGCCTGCTGATGGGGTTATGTGTTCAGTGTGTGCCTCTTGCAACTAAGACTTGAGGCCAAGCACTCTGTGTTGTTCACAATTATACCCCCATTACTTAGAACTGTGCAAAGCAAACAGTAGGCCTTCCGTAAATCATTTTTAACCAACAAAAACAAAGGAACAAGCACATAAACAAGTCACAGAGATGGTGGTAGAAACTAAGCCTCTCAACTCACATTTCCCTTATTTGTCACAGCTGACCACAGTCCCTTTTACTTGGTTTTCAGAACCACCACACGTGTTCAAACATCGGCCAATATACAAAATGAGTAATGGTGCTTGATGTGAGGAGTTTGTACAACCAGTGGCTACTCCACAATGCTTGCTTATAGAAAATGCTGACAAAATCTAAAAGCACGAAGAAAAACATGCTGAGAAATAACTTTTTCTTCTTATCCACTTTCTTAACTGCCACCCTTCCAAAACAATAATAGTTGAAAGAAATAAATTGGATTCGACATAATATTCCCTCCAAGGCACCATGATTTCTTCCCAAGACCTAGTAATGTATGTGTATGGCTGACTTTTGCATTTGCTTGACTCTTGATTTTATATACTCTCATGAGGATTTAACTTTCTTCCTCATTATTTGGCACTTGACTAAATAAATAGTGATCAAAGCAGAAAGATAGGTTTTTGCATGATGGTTTGGTACTCCCCCTAGAAAGAATGTTCTGGCCTTCAGTGTGTTTATTTTGCATCTAGGAGATGTTGGGACTCATTGCCTTTAATAACTTGGTCCACTGAGCAACTAGAGACCATTGTCTTTTGAGATCTGATGCATGTTTTTAACGCTATATAATATTTTTTTGCCAATGGACTACATACAAGGATTTTATAACCCCATTTACTGTGACATTGATAAATGAGCCAGTTTCTTCTCTATCCTGAAAAACTTAAGTGGAAGAAAGTTCACAGATCCTTTCTATCTTTGCATATAACATTTGTACAGACCCTTTACTGATGATAGTTTTTATTTTGTGTCTTTTATTATCTTTTTCAAATTCTTAGTACATCATTTTCTAATGGTTTAAAGGCTGACCTTGTGTTTCTGAGACTGTGTATATAATAAACATATTCTTTGACATTCAGAACTCTGCCATCTATTGCATACTATATGTTCATGTATATATGTATATTTAAAAAATAGTCAACATTTATTACAAACTTATACCTAAGTACTATAATAACAACTTTACATATATCATCTCAGATAACTCACTAATCATATGAAACAGATTTGACTGTTACCTTCTTTTTTAAAACAGTATACTTTATTTTTAGAGCAGTTTTAGGTTGATAAAAAAAAATTTGAGGGTTACCTGGGTGGCTCAGTCAGTTAAGCGTCTGGCTTTTCATATCATCAGCTCGTCATGATCTCGCTGTCCGTGGGATTGAGCCTGCTTGGGATTCTGTCTCTCTCCTCTCCTCTCTCTCTCTCTCTCTGCCACTCCCCTCTTCTCTCTCTCTCAAAATACTAAATAAACATAAAAAAAATTGAGCCAAACATGCAGAGTTCCCATATACTCCCTTACCCTCCTACCACCCTACAATTATCAAGTTGCATTAGTGTTGCACATTTGTTACTATTGACGAGCAAATACTGGTGCATTATCATTAAAGTCACAGCTTACATTCGGGTTCACTCTTCATATTATGTATTCTGTGGGTTTTGACAAATATATAATGACATGTATCCACTATTACTGTGTCTTACAGAATAGCTTCATGGCCCTAAAAATTCCCTGTGCTCCACCTATCTTCGTATAATAGAGAACATTACAGCTAAGAGATGAAATAATTTACTCAGGGTCACATGGCTACACACATGGGGGAGCTGTTCTCCCTGCCTAGAATCTATGATCTGAACTAATACATTATACTGCCTGATTCACTAGAGTTATGTGATTATTTTAAGGAATCCTAGCTTTGTAAGATTCTTGCCAAGTCTTACTTACTTCATGGAAGTATGCTGTGTGTGGGGAGCATTTTGCCTATACTTTCCTTTTTTTCCTTTGAAGTTAAAATGTCGTGAGAAATATTGCAGGGAATAAACTTTTCAATTATTAGATATTTGGTGAGAGTTGTGAGTTAAAGAGAAGTTATGACTGGAGTAGCAATGGAGATGTCAGATGTCTGTTGTCTATAGCAGAAGCTGTATGTAGGCTGCATCCTCCTGGCTAGGGCAATGGGTGAATAAAGGATGTAGCGACAGTGAATTTAAAAAATTTTTAATATTTATTTATTTCTGAGACAGAGAGAGACAGAGCATGAGTGGGGGAGGGGCAGAGAGAGAGGGAGACACAGAATCCAAAACAGGCTCCAGGCTCCAAACTGTCAGCACAGAGCCTGAGGTGGGGCTCGAACTCACAAACCATACGATTATGACCTGAGCCGAAGTTGGTCGCTCAACCGACTGAGCCACCCAGGCGCCCCACGGCAGTGAATTTTTTAAGTGAGTGAAATGAACACTTTTTTTTTTTTTTAAATGGGTGAATGAAAAAAAAAAAAAAAAAAAATTAAAAAAAAAAAAGGGGCGCCTGGGTGGCGCAGTCGGTTAAGCGTCCGACTTCAGCCAGGTCACGATCTCGCGGTCCGTGAGTTCGAGCCCCGCGTCGGGCTCTGGGCTGATGGCTCGGAGCCTGGAGCCTGTTTCTGATTCTGTGTCTCCCTCTCTCTCTGCCCCTCCCCCGTTCATGCTCTGTCTCTCTCTGTCCCAAAAATAAATAAACGTTGAAAAAAAAAAAAAATTTAAAATGGGTGAATGAGCAAAGTTGAATGGAATGGAGGGTATTAGATTAATTACATACCTTTACCTTCAGATGACGTATCTCTCTAATAGTGGTTTAAAAAATATATCTGAAGAAAGAAAACAACATTATCTGAAGTTCATGTGGTAGATAGTGTGTGTATAAGTTAGAAGGAACAGGGAGATAAGATCATTTCTCTTTTTTTTTTTTTTTTTAATTTTTTTTTTTTTTCAACGTTTATTTATTTTTGGGACAGAGAGAGACAGAGCATGAACGGGGGAGGGGCAGAGAGAGAGGGAGACACAGAATCGGAAACAGGCTCCAGGCTCCGGGCCATCAGCCCAGAGCCTGACGTGGGGCTCGAACTCACAGACCGCGAGATCGTGACCTGGCTGAAGTCGGACGCTTAACCGACTGCGCCACCCAGGCGCCCCAAGATCATTTCTCTTTACTCTCAGTGCCTGTTGCCATTCTCAGTCAGCATGGATCTTCATTCCAACCTTGCAGGACAAAAGAGACTTGCTCCAGGAAAATTTTTCTCGGGGCTCTTCTCCTACCTGGAGCCACCCCTTTGTATTACTCTGTAGGCAATTTGGGTTCAGAGGCTATAATATAAGAAGGTAAAGAATATATAGTTTAGGATCTGCCGGGATGGATATTGTTTCATGAAAAGTTGGTTGATTGCTTATAAGCTTTCCCCCTGTTTTTTTGCTTATTTTCTTCTAGGCATGATGGTAATGTTTACTAAAATTAAAACTATAGCTAGGAAGAAGAGTTGGCCTTAGATTAAATCCTGGTGTAGGAGTATTTTAGTGCTGAATGACATCAGCAAAGATAAGCAGTAGTTGCTTGAGAGGCAACAAACTGTGACCTAGTTTCTTTATATGTAAAGTAAGCCATTAGGATAAAATCATCTCAAAAGCTAAAATGCCCAAGATTCTTTACAAGGAAGAAGAACTGAAGAGGAAACAAATCGAAAGAAAATAAAATAGAAAATGAAAATGATGTTTTCCACCATTCCTTAAAATTATCTCATCCTTTTGGTTTTCATGAAACCATTTTTTCACTTTTTTCTCTTGCCTTCCTGGCCTCTTCTCTGATCTCTTTGATCAACTCTCTCACTATCTTTTCTTCTCATCTTGGTGTTTCCCAAGATTCTGACTTCAGTCTTCTCTCTTGGCGTATTCTCCTTATCATCCTTGTTTAGATAAAAACAAAACACTTTTTTTGTGTGTGTGGTGATTACCAAGTAGACATCAATCTACTTACTTCATTTGGGCCCAGGAGGTAAAGAATCCTTCATGATCTACTGCTGAATCATCCATTTTCTCTGTTTTTCAAGGGTCGTAAGAGTGAGGCTGAAAAGTTCTTCTTGAAGGCTATTGAGCTGGATCCCACCAAAGGAAACTGTTACATGCATTATGGTGAGTGGTTGATAGTTTTTTTCCATGTCCTCCCCACCTCCCCATTTACTGTTAATGTTGATATGAGATTTAGGATTTGCTGGCAAAGAACATTTTGAGAGGGCATAGACTTCATTGCTACAGATTGAGCCTCATGGTGTAGTCCTAGTTTTTCATTCAAAGCAGGCATGTTATAGAGGGCTATGCATTATATTTTCCATTAATAATTTTCGTAGGACTTCAATGGGGAGAGGCATTTTCACACTTGTTTCTTTCAAGTCCAGTGTGAAGGGTAAATAAGGTCTCATCAGGAAAGCATCTTGCTCCTTGCCTGATGCATGGTATATAACCAGAATATTAGCTCTCTTATATTTGTGAATGATAATATATTGTTCCTTGAGTATATCATTTTGAAGTTTCAGAGGTTTAAATTTTGACCGCAAAATCTTGCTTTCTTGCTTTCTGGAAAATATAAGTGTACCCCAGCCTCTAGATACCTGAGATTTGGGTCAAGGATAAACCATAAATGGTATAAAAGATGTCTTTCTCATGCAGTTCAGTCTTTGCCTTAATCAGTACAGAATGGACTTATATAACAACTCTGTCACACTCCACTCTATCATTAGGAGTGAGTCATGTGTTAAGTGAGGTGAAGTATATAGCTGGTTTGGTGTTGGGTAAGATGTACTTATTTCTACCAGATTTGTAGTTGGAATGGCTTTCAAGGAACCGAAAGACATTCACTTTTGCTGATCCTTTGGGGGAAAAAATGATTTTTTAACCACTCTTGCCTTTGATGTGTTATTATCAAGTAGTAAGCTGAAAGATGGGTGGTGATTAAATCTTGAGGAAAAAAACCCTAATATCCTTCTTCTTAAAGTTAATTCTTTCTTCCATTTTACAAATAGTAAAAATAAATCAGTGACAGGCTCTGAGTGTAGAAAAATGGAAATAATAGAATGGAGGATACACTTAACCAACCACAAGTCCATTTGCTTATTTACATTTTGCATATATGTTTATAAACTTAGGGTCGTGATGCTTTATCTTACCAGCATAACACAGCATGTAATTCCACATGGGTTATTGCATAACCACTCCTGATTTTGTTTCACGATGCAGTGTTATTGCCATGTTAAGTTGGCAGTCAACTAATTTAAGTTTGCTGCAGAATATATTTTATTTTTACAGGATTTCTCATATGAAGTATTTTAAATTAGACTTTCTCATGCATACTATTTTGGGTACCCCTACTGTGCATTAAAGTAGGTCCATGATTATTTTCCCTGAGTGCTAAAGAATCTCTTCTTATTGCAACTTTTGAAGCAGAATTTTTTCCCCTATCTTGCTCTCTGCATTTCCTTTACCTCAAACTAATTCTACTTAACCTTCTAATCTTATTTCTATAATTTTGTTACATGCTTTAGATATTTCACAATCAATTCCTTTAAATTTCGTATTGGCTTCATTTGAATTGCAAGGGGAAAAAATCATTGTTGTGTTCATTTTAAGAGTTTGCCCCCTTATTATTCTGACTTGTCTGTCTTTACCTATTTCTCTTTTTAATTTATTATTGTTTTTATATTACATCCTCCTGAATTTTTTTTTTGTTTGTTTGTTTGTTTGTTTTCAGTATTGGTAGTAGGGAGTAGTTCTCCTATGAGAAGATTTTGGATTTAGTTTTAACAGAGAATATAACAAATTCCTTATTGTCTAGGTTACATGAAAGACAGTGATGATAACACACATCTGTAAATTATGTATTAAAACTGATTCTTCTTAGCACTCCTGGATTATTTAAAAAATTTTAGCACACATACATTGTTAGAAGTACATGTATTTTCTTTTTTTTTTTTAATTTTTTTTTTTTTTAAACATTTATTTATTTTTGGGACAGAGAGAGACAGAGCATGAACGGGGGAGGGGCAGAGAGAGAGGGAGACACAGAATCGGAAACAGGCTCCAGGCTCTGAGCCATCAGCCCAGATCCCGACGCGGGGCTCGAACTCACGGACCGCGAGATCGTGACCTGGCTGAAGTCGGATGCTTAACCGACTGCGCCACCCAGGCGCCCCAGTACATGTATTTTCTATGGGAGGAATGACTGCATAATTCAATATAATTTGATGAAATCGTTTCAGTACTTTTCCCCACGCTGGAATGGGAAATAAAAAGGACTCAGGCTGAAGCATCAAAAAGTGGTAGTTAAGGCAAAATAATCTACAAACGGACAGAAAGCCCATACGGAGTGCTTGATACGCCTGTCTCACTGTGCTCATGTTATAAAAAATGTACATTTCATTTGAGGGAAATCTACTTCAAATGACTGAATTTTAAAACTGGAAAGTTGTTTTCAATGGTTTAATATAATCTGTTTAACATAATCTGTTGTACAAATAAATTGACTGAAGCCTAGAGAAATGGCGTTGGCTTGCCTAAGTTAGTTGAAGTAAACTAACTTTTGGGTCCCTTGATAACCACCAGTGCCTTTTCTTCTCTTATGTATGCTCCATTTCTTTCACAACATTGGGAGACATACAACCAAATGTGCGGGTGGGTAAGTAGGCCGATATTTTTGATTAGTAGGTCATTCTATGCAATTTTAGAGTGCCAAATTCATATAAATCATAACAGCTTAAAATGTTTAGGGAAGGATTTTTATTAATTTTAATGTGTATAAGATGTGTCTAATGGTAGAAGGTACTGTTTCTTTTTCAGAAAGTGAGTAGGGCTATGTAAGAAATAAATAGGGTGATGTCATTTTTAGAAGGTGATGTGGTGGGAAGTGGGGTGCTTCTTGAAAGCAAGCAGGCAAGTAAAACATTTGTGAAGAGGTGATATTTGAAATCTATAAGTGTGAACCAGCTCTTTGAAGAGCCAGGTAACAGCATTTCAGACAAGTAACAAAGTTCAAAGTTGTAGGCAAGAGCAAGCTTGTGTTCACAGTAGAGAAGGAAGGCTAATGTGACTGGATTATATTAAACCAGATGGGAAGGTGGGAGGACAAGGCTTAGCTCTGTCGACCAAGCTAAGGAGTTTGCATTTTCTTCCTAGGGAAAAAGAAGGGACTCTGAGGAGAAGACAGGATTAGGGGAAGGTGGAGGGGAACTCTGTTGCTATGTTTTAGGCAAAGAAGATAGTTTGGACTTGGCAGTAGTTGTGGGAATGTTAATATTTATATTGAAATTATACACTTACCTTCTTTAGAAAATTCTAAGATAATTGAGAATGGAGAGTCCCTGTTTTCCGTTTTTGCGCCATCAATATCTAGCATATTGCCCTACTCACAGTAATGTGTAATAAATGTCAGTTGAGCTCAGTTAGAGGTAGTCTCCATTTTAATTGGATATGGATTCCAAAACGGACTGAAAGTTTGTTCCATTAGCATTTTTATTACTTCTTGTACTGAGAACGTACATACTATGATTTCTCTGTCAACTTACCGGTTATAGATATTCTTAGGATATTTATACCCACAGATTGAATGAATAATACTTTCTCAGCTTAAAAATAAATGTTTAAATGAAATATACATGTTATTTTGTGTCTTTTTATAAAATGCTTTTGCAAACGCCCATGAAAATGCCAGCATGGGTGAATTTTGTTCTATTGGAGATTCACTCTCCTGGGTGATTATGTGCTTGTGATTTGCTTGTTAATGATACAAGTGACTTTGAAAATACTATGCAGTTGGGACTAGACATAGTGAAGTACAGGAATTTATATTGGCTGCAATGACCATTAGAAGGCAGTGTTTAAAAGTATTCTCAGTTATTTGCATTTTTAATCCACTAGTTTTGTGTTTTGGGGAAGGGATTGCATTGCAGACTGTCTTTTCTGCTTCAGGTTGGCTTGCCACAAAGAAAGCTAGACAGGTTTGTAAAACTGGTTCAGTAAGTTTGTCAAATGTAGGACCCTCTGAGGGGCACCTGAGTCATTTAGTCGATTAAGCATTTGACTTTTGATTTCAGCTCAGGTTATGATCTCTCAAACCATGAGATCAAGCCCTGTGATGGGCTCTGTGCTGACAGCGTGGAGCCTGCTTGTGATTCTCTCTCTGCCTCTCTGTCTGCTCCTCCCCCTACTCGTGGGTGTGTATGTGAATGCCTGTGCATGTGCACACGTGCTCTCCAAATAAATAAAAATAAGTTTAAAAAAAATGTAGAGCTCTCTGGTCCCTGTAGTCTCTGGGATGAAGATTCCTTATCTGTAAAGTATGAACGAGTTGATGTGGGCTTTCAAACTGTGTTTCAGTGCTAGGATTTCATGTTGTTGCTAATATATACTCAATTTCTCACTAATCGTTCATCAAAACTTTTAAGGAATGTATAGAAAATATGTTTCAAACTATGGTGTCAGTAATAGTATAATGTTATATTCATAATGTCATCAAGCTTACAGTGTACCCCATGTCCATATGAAACAAATCATCTGAAGGCTTTATGGAAGGTAGTTTATAAATGTCAAAGATGAGGATTTGGTGGCTTACTGTCTCATGTGGGCCTATAATTCATGGAATTCTCCATGGATTTCCCTATGGCTCCAATGGAAAGTTTCTGCCAAAAAAGTAAAAGTTAAGACAAGAGGTCTCTGTCTCTGTCTCTGTCTCTGTCTTTTTTTTACAAATTACTAGAAAAACCATTTTGTCAAAAAGATATATTGTAATTTTTCTCTATGTGCTTAGTAGTAAATTTTATGTAGATCGAAACAAATTAAATCAAAATGCATTTATTATGAGATACCTACTATGTATACATCTGGGTAGATGGAAATTCATTAAATATTAAGGACAAAAGCATAAAAAGTGAAAAGGAAGCAAAGTATGATAAATGCTATTAGAAGTACTCTTTTATGTTGACCTTGGATGGTTTCTTCTTTTCTCAGCAACCTCTTGACCGTACACCTTTCCCCTCATTTTCTTCATTTTGGTTACTCTCTCTGGGTGAAGATGTTCATTCCAAGAGTTCAGCTATGTAGTGATGATTCCTGAACCTCTTAATCCAACTTAGTATTTACTAAGTTAGATGTAAGGAGACAACCAGGAGCTTGCAAACTGATGAGGGAGGCACACGTTGTAAAAATAATCATTTAATTATAATTACAATTGGTTTTATAAAGGAGGTATAGTATAATAAAGGGGCCTCGATTTGGGAGGCTGGGGTGCAGGAGAACTGTGCCTGATGAGCTGACACATAGGCTATATTTGAGTGAATAGTAGTTCACCAGAAAAAAAAAAAATGGAGAAACAAGTGGATACTTTGGAGAATAATAAAGCAGAGAAAATATTTGAGGCAGAAGGCACAGCGTATGTCTGGAGAATAGGTCAAGGACAGAACTAGGACCATAGCTAGAAACTCTGCGAAGATACATTCTGGTTCCATAGAAGGAAGAACATCCAACTTAGGAGAGCTTCCAGGTTAGGAAATGAGTGCCCATTGAAGATTTTTCAACTGTAGATTTTTAAGGATGTTAGAGAGAATTCAAGCAATGGGAATGGAAAAGGACTGGTCCAGACAACTGTGAAATCATTTCTAATGTGGAGAAACAGTCATTTTGTTATTCTTCCTCTTGAACCCAAAGAGAAGTGTAGAATTTTTAAAACTGTAATTATCTAGGTTATTGTTTGGCTCTACTATCAATTTTAGAATCCTGAAAATGTCTTATTGCATTTATTCTGGTTTTTTTGATTTTGTCTTAACTCCTATGAGTTAGGAATAGATCTCAATGCCATTTGATTGAAATAATGGAAGTTCAGAATTTCCAAGTGACTCTCTGGATCCTAAATTTTCAACATACATAGTGGGAGAAGAACTTGAAAAGTCCAGAACTTTCTACAATTAAAGTTCTAGTCTGTTTGTCTCTAGGATACTTTATATGCCCTTAAATTGCATTTTAAAAAGTAGATCCTTGTGGAAATTGTTAAAAAATTATATTTGATATTTCATCAGTGAACACTATAAGAGAGGAAGTTGAAAATATGTGATAAGTCGAATTGGTAAGACGTGTGTAGTTACTTTTTATTATCATAATTAAAGCTAGTCAGTAGGTGGCAGTTAGCTGAGGTTGAATGTGTTGTAACATTTTATTTTTAATCACTTCAGAAACTCCAAGAGTAGTTTTAAAAATTAAATAATGAACGAAATAATGATGTTTCCTTGATTTAAAATGAAAATACATTTTTGGTGAGTCTGTGCAAAATTACATTGAGATAACGGTTATGTTTAATGCTTAAGACCAAAATATTTTGTTAAAATATCAGTATTTGTGTCTCTTTATTGCTCCAAGGACAGCACAGACAGTTCACAGGTATATAATTAGAATATGATGTTTCTAAATGTCATTCCAAACTACTTTGTTTCTTACCTCTGAATTTTTATTTTTAAATTTGTTATTACTACAATGTGTCTAATAGGTTAATATTATTTAATCTTCATACCTGGTGTGTATTTTATGTGAGGTATTTTTGAAAGCCTTTTGAAATTAAAACTAACCGTGACTAAAATGGGAAAAACAGGGAAGGGATTCTCTAAGCTAATAAGCAAAGAATAAAGGAAAAATTAAAGGATTAATGTAAAAAGAAATACAGTAAAAGGACAAGCAGGTAAGGGACAAGAAATAATTTCCATAAAAGCATAAGCTAAAACATCTGTCTACTTAAAACATGAGAAACTATAAAACTACAAGGGAAACAGAATATAAAGACCAAGGGATATGAACAAATAATTCCCCAAAGAGGAAATATAACAGATTTTAAAAGATAGGTAAACATAGAATTTCCTTAGAAATAAAGAAATTCAAATTCAAATGGCAATAAATTCCCTTGTTACTCTAGCATTTATTCTCAATAATTCTCTTGATAATATATGTTAAGAAAATATTTTTTCTGTGTTTATTAACAAAAGGTAGTAATTGGGCCATACCATTGCTATTTATTAGAGGCAAAAATAGGAAGGTATCTAAATGCCTGAAAAGGGGAAATGATTAAATAAGTTATTGCTATTCCCATTTGATGAAATATTTAATATCCTAAGTTAAACTTATAAAGAATATATAACACAGACAACTGCCTATGTTACTGTACATGAAGAGTGATTAAATTTTGAAAAATAACCACATCATTGGAAAAGCAAAGTAAACAAAACCAAAGAAGCAATTTTAATAGTAGATGTTTTAGCATTTTGGACTCTTGCAGCCATTTTTTTTGCAGGCTTAATATTTTCTGTTTATATTTTCTCTAATGAGTACATTTATTATGAAGGAATATATATACTTGATAAAATGTGAAAGAACAAGTGTCTTAAACTATTATTCAGGTAGTTGGTAGAAAAGATAGCAGGAAAATTATTATAGTAAACAAATAATTTTCCAAAACTTATTTGACAGAACTCAACATGTAGAATTTCAGATGTAAAAATTAAATGAGATAGGAACAAAAAGAGAAAGGCATCTTGCCTGAAATCTGTACTAAGTACCACATTTCTGTGATGAATTCATCAACTATAACAATAACACAAGCATTTACTTAGGGCTTTTGTGTCCTGAGAAATTCTTGTGGAATTCTCATTTAATCCCCACAAAAGCCAGGTGGGGAGATTGCTTGACTGTCTCCATTTTACAGAAGAGGAAAGTAAAGTCATGAAGCTGTAAGATAAATTACCCAAGACTTCAGTGCCAGTTAATAGTAGAGGCAGCATTTGAACCAAGGGACCCTGACTACACTGTCTATGTCAACAGAGGACATGAACAGGTATATTTTCCATCCACAGATGCTCTATTGGTAGGTTTATTGATACATGAAATATATACCAAATACACTGAAAGTTGGGACTCACTCTCCCCCCCCCCCTTTTTTTTCCCATCCTCTTGGGTGTTAGGTTTTCAAAATATGGATTTGGGGAGGGCACAAACATTTGGACCATTGCACCCACCACATTTCCTTATTAACTCTAAAAACAAAAAGAATACTATTGTTATAAAACATAGGAGGATTAAGACGTTTCACAGTATTAAAACGATTAAATCAATTCAAGTAATATGGTATGACCTGACACCAGGGTTTTGAGAATTTCCACGAAGAAAAGTATTTGGTGTCATGCTGGGCACATCTGTGCTCATTAATGCTAGTGCTATTATTGAAGCTCAGTGTTCAACAGTTATGTCTTTGCACCAATGCTGGGTGTTTCTATGTACCTTTTGCTGTTTCAGCAATCTAACACTGTGCAGAATTCATATCCTCTCTATTTTACATCTGTGGGATTTAAGGTATCAGGAGTATACGTGGCAGCATTTAAAGGCCCTATGCCTAGCTGGTTGGCAGAGCAAGGATTTGAACCTCCTTTCACTCTAAAGCCTAGGATATGTTTATGGTTTGCCTTGCGCTTTCAACTGTACGCACTAAATGTGAGCCTGGTGAGTCCTCAGTGGTGACAAAGACCCAGAATGCTGAGATTTTGGAGCACTGCTTGGGGGGAAACATAGGCATGGAGCTCTCATAATCATGTACTTCAAGGCTGTAGGAAGGAAGGGCAGCTTGAAGTCATCAAGGCAGGGACAGAGCCTGAAAGGTACAGAGAGAGAAAAGAGCTCCTGTAAAGAGGAAAGAAAAGGAAAAATAGGAGGCAGGGCACCAGATGTCACCCCACACAGTGGTACTGACATGATCTCATTTACTCTCCCTGATAACACAGCAAGGATATTCCTGTTTGTGAAGTGAGGAAACTGTGGCTGCAAATCAAAGACTCATGAAAGTAACCCGAGTGGCCTTGCTCCAGAGGTTCCCGAACCGGCTGCAGTGCCTCACATAACAAAGATGGTCAGTCAGTATTTTTGCGGTAAAAGGATGACTGCCGAAGGACGGATTGGCCTTTAGTTAGTTTTGCTCTTTCCTTTTCTCATCTCTGCTTCCATTTTTTGCATGGGAATAGAGTCCACTTTGCTTTAAATTGTAACTAGGTGATGCTTTGTTAAGAAAAAGGTACAGTTGGGGCGCCTGGGTGGCGCAGTCGGTTGGGCGTCCGACTTCAGCCAGGTCACGATCTCGCGGTCCGTGAGTTCGAGCCCCGCGTCGGGCTCTGGGCTGATGGCTCAGAGCCTGGAGCCTGTTTCCGATTCTGTGTCTCCCTCTCTCTCTCTGCCCCTCCCCCGTTCATGCTCTGTCTCTCTCTGTCCCAAAAATAAATAAACGTTGAAAAAAAAAAAAAAAAAAAAAAAAAAAAAAAAAAAAAGAAAAAGAAAAAGGTACAGTTAAGTTCTGCCTCTGTTCATTGGGGCTGCTGTAACAGCACAACATAAACTGGGTGGTTTATGAACAAGAGAAATTTGTTTCTCACAGTTCTGGAGGCTGCAAGTCCAAGATCATGATGTATGCAGATTCAGTGTCTGGGGAGGCCTACTTCCTCATTGACAGCCTTCTCACTGTGCCCTCACAGGATGGAAGGGGCAAGGTAACTCTCCGGGGTCTCTTTTATGAAGAGACTAGTCCCATTCATGAAGCCTCCAGGATTTCAACATATCAACTTGTGGGTGGAGAGAGTAGAGGTACAAACACTCAGACCATGGCAACAATTTATATATGCATATTATTTTGAATCTGTCTTTGTATGGGACTCAAGAAGCCACAAAAGCAAGGTGATAAGAACTGAGTTAAGCTTTAGATTAGGGATAGGGGGGTGTAATGGAGTTTGGAATGTGGCTCTCCCGGCCCCTCTGTTAATTGCTCCTTCAACATGGTCTACCTTTTGCTAGCTTCTCTGTTCCTCAATTTCTTAATCTAGAGATGATTGCTACTGCCTCAGCTTGTGAGGATTTATTGACAATTCTGTAAAATAACTAGCCTGTCCTATGTGCTCAGTTGTCACAATGACCATTTATTATTTTAAAATGGAATAGGACCCATACCGATACCTTGGAGAATGAATGAATCCTATAGAAAAAACTTTGGATAAGGTATATAAAAAAGAGGCAGAGATCAGGGGGAAAGGGGACAATAAAAATCTAGATACGAAGAAAAAGAGGACTCTGTATCCATCAACATGAAGACAGAAAGAGAGAACAGAAAAGACACAATCGCTTGCAAGAAGAATGAGTATTATAGGTAACAAGTAATTGGGAACAGAGTGAGAGAACGAGCAAGGAAGGCAGAGAGGGAAAAAGAGAGATACTGGTTTTCCAGCCTTAGCTATTTGGATTTGGTGATGGAATGCACTTTGAGATTCTTGTTTATGTTCTGCCTTTCACTTAATTGAAGACAGTTGTTCCCGAAGTTTGCTACCCTGCCATTAACTCTTCCGTGCCTCAGTGACACATCTGTGAAGGAACCCCTCAGAAGAGTCCATTGAGATGGTGTTGGAGGGCAATGAGGAGACTCAGAGCTCTTCCTAGGAAAAGGGTATAAGCATTTGGCTCTGGGAGCCACCCCTCTCCATTCTCATTGCCATCGTAAGTTAGTCTCAGAGGCACACTCCCTTCCTTACTGACTTCCCCTGTGTTGGAGACCTTATGTCTACCTCATTTCTTTCTTTACAACTCCCTTGTCTAGCAAATGACACTACTCACCTGTATACTTTGATTAGGTCACACTCTTCATCTAGTTATATCTTTCCCTTCGTCTTTAGGTGGTAAAACTCCTCAGATTGTTTAAAGCCCAGTGTGAGCTTGTTTTCCTTCATACAGTGCATTGGTTTATATAATATATATATATATATATATATATATATATATATTATTTACACTTATAGTGGGTTGTGGGGTTTCTCCCTCCCTGTCCCTCCTCCCACTCCTTCTTTCTCTGACATCTTTTTACTTTCTCCCCAGTCTCCCTTCTTCTCTTCCTCGCCTCCTTCTACTTCTCACTCTTTATCTGACAGTCTTCATAACTTCCTCAATATTTCTCTGGCATTTCATAACCCTTCTGGAAAGAGGCAGGGGAGAAATAAATGTAATAAAGCATCCCGAGCCTTCCTGACCTCCTTTCTACTTGAGCACAGAGCCTCAGCCTGCTGTTCCTCTAATCTCCTTTGCACCAGACACCTTCCTTGCCACCTGTCCAATTCAGGGCAAATTTTTGGTCTCGTGTTCATACAGGGACAAATAGGGGACCTCCCAACCTCAAAGTGACCACTCCAGATTGATCTCCTGGGTATCCCTTTCCTCACTCACCTGGTCCACCTGTTTTCTCGGCCAGTAACCACCACACATTTATCACGTTGGGTTTGTCTCAATAAACCAGAGCTGTTATTAAATCAGGCTTCCAAGAGCGCAAAAACACAAAGCAACAAAACTAATAGAAGGGAAGGGGAGAGAGACTGGTTTTAAAGATTAAGAGCAGGGACACTTGGCTGGCTTAGTTGATAGAGCATGTGACTCTCTTGATCTCGGGGTCATGAGTTCAAAGCCTCACATTGGGCATAGAGATTACTTAAAAAAAAAAAAAAAAAGTAAAAGCATACCTGAAATGCAAGGGATGCTCAGAAAGAGAGACACTCAGCAACCCTTCCTTCAGAGAAGCAAAAGGGAAGGTTCCTCTCCATATTTTCAATCCTTCCAAGTCTAATTAGCATACATTAAAACCTCTCGTTAGCAGCATCTTCTTTGGACAGCCAGTCTAACTCCTGAGCATCGCATTACCCCCTACCCTATCTTATCAGGTGTTTGTTACTCACCTTCCTGAATAGAAAAATTTCGGGCTTGCTACAGTTCCACTTTACCTGCCTGGCTTGTTGCCATAAGATATCAACAAAATCAGCCCAAATATATCTACCATCTTGCAGGGTTTTCCCTTGCTTCAGTCTGCTGAATCTTTAAAAAAAGATTAGATGCTTCTGGATATTGGTAATGTTCTTTTTCATGATCTGGCTAATAATTATATGACCATAGCCACTTTGTGAAAATTCCAAGTGATACCCTTACTTGTCCCCTTTATGTATATTCAACTTTGATTATAAGTTGAACAAAAACCAAGTGTTTACACCATCCAGACACAATGCACTTAGCTTGTGATACCTTACATCTCCTCAAATTTACATCTCTTTTGCACTTAAAATATCTCCATAATCTCCTCTTTCCTCTACTAAATTGGAACTGTTTCAAGGATAAATGTTGCATTCATCTTCCCCCTTCTCCACTGCCAGTATCACCATATCTTATGTGTATTAGGCACAATATATGTTTCTTGGGTTGGATACATTAACCCATTGTTTCTTCTTCTTTTCCCAGACTACTGAATTTATTCCAAAGTGCAATGGGGTATAATAGATTTTAGTCAAATTGCATTAGTTTGAACTGTTGTGGAATTAGTATATCTTTGAAGGTATAATTGATGTCTGGGTTATTTGCCATGTTCTAAGAGAAATTCGGAGATCTAAAACCAGGGCTGCCATGTTGCTTATATTCATAGAGACCTCACTGTGAATAGCAACCTTGGAAATTTTGCAGTACACAGCATGTATGTCCATTTAGTGCAGCCCTGCCTAAAATCACTCTTAAGGTGACAGGATATGAATAGACAAGTGCCTGGTGACCTATGCTGGCTGGACTCTAGCTTACACTTGCAGATGACAAAAAGTAGCCACATAGGGACATAGGTAATTCATTCCTGTTATTGAATGTGTATTTATTAAATCCCCACAGTGTGCCACGAAGTAAGAGAGTGAGTCACTCTGATATCTGGAGAAAGAGCTCTCTAGGTGGAGGGAATGGCAAATAAAGACTCTGAAGCAGGAGTCTTTGTTTCTCCAATGTGTTAGACAAACAGCAAGAGGCCAGTGTACGTTGAATAAGTGACCAAGAGGGAGAGTAGAAGGAGACAAAGGAGATGAGGTCAGAGAATGGGTGGAGGAACTCCCTCCTGACTGTATCAGGCAGTGTAGTCCAAGATAAGGGACATTACGTTTCCCTAAGTCACCTGTAGAATGATGGTCTTTGACTCCCGTTTTAATAGGATCATTCTGACTGCTGTGTACCCTTTAGGGTCAAGGGCAGCAGTATGGAGACTGGTCAGGAGGTAATTGCTGCAATCCAGAGTGACATGATGGCTTGAGACAAGGTGGTAGTGGTAGAAGTCAGACAATTCTGGATCTACTTAGATATCTGATGTCCTCTGCCAAGGGGAACTATTTAATGAGAATGTTAAGTTCACGGTGTTATTTTATAAATAAGATTTTCATTTGCCTTTGAACATTTTTTAAAGCTACATACGAATGATTTTTCCCAAAGAGAATTGTATTAGCATGACACCTATTACAGATTGTTTTAGCTCTTTAATTTAGTTACATTGATCAGAAGAGTGACTTTTTCATATATTTTAGTAAAAAATGCCAATCCCAACTAATCTAGGGAGTTTATTTGCAGAATTTTTACAAAGCAGTATTTGAGCCTTAGGCTTAAGGCCAACTTATATTGTGGATTTCTACCTTTCAGGCAGTTTTCTAAAGCCAGGAATTAATGAAGACTTGATCTTCACCAGTTTGTCTTATTGAAACATTGATAAAAATCTACCAAGTTGTTTAAAGGGGTCAGTTAGAAAATTATCCAGAAACGAAATGGTATAACGGTAATGCAGAAGCACTTGAATCTAGAACTGTCAACTGCTTTTTCCCTCTGCCTTGTTTAGCCTCTGGGGAGACTTCAACTTTTTGTATCTGGACCTCTAGAGAATGCTTTCTCTTTAAATACCCTTTTCTGTATTTCCCTATTCAGATTACTTTCTTTCATTGTAATTTCTCATCTTGTTTTTGCCTTTGTTATTCCTTTGATTGAAGACAATTAAATAAGATGATGATAATTAACTTGGGTAAGACAAATTATAAACCAAAGAAATAATGATAAAGCATGGTAGTACAATACATACATAAGAACAAAATATATTTTACTGAAGATTTTCATAGTTTATTTGAAATTCAGCTCAATTATCAAACACAAAGGATGTGCTTGTTTACTATATGTGAAAGAGAAGTGATTTCTCATAACTATTCTACATATGAAGGATAAAATTCTTAAATCTCCTTATTTTAAGAGTTTGAAAGAGTAAACTTGTATTTACTGCATATATCTTATTGATATAGATGTATCTTTCTGTCTACACGTGTATGTGTAACCTGGCCATTATTTTTTGTAATATAGGGAAGAATACATGTAGTTGATTGACCAAAAAAACCTCAATCTAACTGGTGACTAATCCAGACAGAGCATCTAGATTATGGTACAAAATGTTTATTTTGTTGTTCCCATCAGACACTGGTTCTCAAACTATGGACAGTGGAATAGCAGCATCAGTAGGTACTAGTAAAAAATTAAAGTCATATTTATTACTCCCTTGTTGAATGAATTTGTTAGAGGAATGAATATACAATGGGGAAAAGTCTCTTCAACAAATGGCATTGGGAAAACTGGATGGCTACATGCAAAAGAATGAAACTGGACCACTTTCTTTCACCATACACAAAAATAAACTCAAAGTGGTAAAAGATCTAAGACCTTCAAGTAAAAGACCTGAAACCATCAAAATCCTAGAAAAGCCCATGAGCAGTAATTTCTCTGACATCAGTGATTCAGAGAACACTCTAGAAAAAACAGTGTTTTTCTAGATATGTCTCCTGAGGCAAGGGAAGTAAAAGCAAAAATAAGCTATTGGAACTACATAAAAAAAACAAAAAAAAAAACAAAAAAAAAAAACAAACTTATGCACAACAAAGGAAACAGTCAACAAAACTAAAAGGCAACCTACTGAACATGAGAAGATATTTGCAAATGACATATTCAGTAAAGGGTTAGTGTCCAAAATATATAAAAAATTGATACAACTCAAAGGCCAAAAACCAAATAGTCCAATTAAAAATGGGCAGAAGACATGAATAGACATTTCTCCAAGGAAGATATCCAGATGGCCAAGAAACAAACAAAAAGATGTTCGACATCACTTATTATCATGGAAGTGAAAATCAAAACTTCAATGGGATACCACCTCACACCTTAGAATGGCTAAAATCAACAACCCAAGAGACAACAGGTGTTGGCAAGTGTCTGGTGGGAACAATAATATACAAAGCTGCTGGAAGAGTGAGTTGAGGCAAAGTCTTCCAGAAGGAGTAAGAACAAATTTTGTTCCTCATTATTCCCCCAATGACTTATCAATATATAGGCTTTTTGGATAGTTATTAAAAAGAAAGCTAGGGGCACCTGGGTGGCTCAGTCAGCTAAACGGCTGACTCTTGATTTCAGCTTGATCTCATGGTTCGTGGGATTGAGTCTCTTTCTGCCCCATCCCTGTTCACACACTGTTTCTCTCAAAATTAAATAAATAAACTTTAAAATTTTAAAAAAGAAGAAGAAACCTAGTGTGTCTTTATTTCCCTATTTATGTTGGTTCTCTGTATTTAAAATGCTTATTGCTCTTTTCCCCATTAATTTTGGGCTATATTTCAAACAAACAAACAATCATTGTATAAGATAACAGAATAATAATTCACTTTCAACCTCGATTCTCATTTTCAAGTTCATTTTAAAAACAGACACCAAATGGTCCACACTGCATACTATTTTATGCCTTTATCATAGCAGAACACTAATGCTGGGATATTGAGATATATGGTCCGTCGAGAACAGAAAGGGGGGAATGATGCAAATATCTAATATGCTGCGGTATTGTTTTCCTGAATGTTAATATGATGAATGAATTCTGCTGTTAAAAATGATCATATGGGGATTTTTTCTGTTACTGTTTAGTAAAAATTACATGTTTCATGTGGTTTGGGGACCTTGCAAAGTGTGTAAATTGCATTTTGCATGGCAAAGCTGACAAAGCAAAAGAAATGTTTTAAAATTATGATAAAAATTGTGTATTTAATTTTATACAACTAGTTAATGTTGTCATCCTTTTTTGTTGTTGTTGAACATTAAGATATGTTTGGCTCCCTCCCTCTCCAACTTTTTTTTTCCTTCCCCTCCCCCATGGTCTTCTGTTAAGTTTCTCAGGATCCACATAAAACTGAGAGCAAGCTGAGGGTTGATGGGGGTAGGAGGGAGGGGAGGGTGGGTGATGGGTATTGAGGAGGGCACCTGTTGGGATGAGCACTGGGTGTTGTATGGAAACCAATTTGACAATAAATTTCATATTAAAAAATAAAAATAAAAAAATAAAACTGTGAAAAAAATAAGAAAGAAAGAAAGAAAGAAAGAAAGAAAGAAAGAAAGAAAGAAAGAAAGAAAGAAAAGAAAGAAAAAGAAAGAGAGATAGATGTGTTTGGCACTGACAGAGCTTGAAA
The DNA here is from genome assembly GCF_028749965.1 of Puma concolor. Taxonomy (NCBI): domain Eukaryota; kingdom Metazoa; phylum Chordata; class Mammalia; order Carnivora; family Felidae; genus Puma; species Puma concolor. The sequence continues at coordinate 36,556,214 of NC_141673.1, read as the reverse complement.
GGCTTTGCCCTTGGGGCTTTGCATCTAAACTGACCTCTTAAACCACCAGTATCATTATCTGCATCACACAAGCTTCTTGCCATTGTCCTCTGTTTCTGTGTGGATAGTGTAGGTATCATGTCCCTCTTTTTTCTCTTTTTCTCTTTGTTTTCCTTTATATAGTTTTTTTTCTTTTCGGACCAGAGCTAGTGTATCTTATCTTCTTTACCCTTTATAGTCTGGAGTAATGAATTTTACTAAATAACCTTCATTATTCAGTTAATTGTTGTATTTTCCTAACTATTAATACAGAATACATTTCAGAGTTAATAGCTGTCTGGAAAGGGAAAAGAACAATTAATAAATCCCTACATTATCCTTTGTTTAAATATCACATAGTAATTAACATATTTGTTAATGCATTTACTTGGGTGAACATTATTTTTTGAAGGCAGGTGGCAATTAATATTATGTGTTAATTTGAAAAGCCTATAATAAGGGGTGCCTGGGTGGCTCAGTTTGTTAACATCTGACTCTTGATCTTGCTCAGGTTGTGATCTCAGGGTGTGTAGGATCCAGCCCTGTGTCAGGCTCTGTGCTGACAGCAAGGAGCCTGCTTGGGATTTTCTCTCTCTCCCTCTCTGCCCCTTCCAACTCATGTTTCTCTTTCTCTCTGTCTTTGTCTCTGTGTCTGTCTCTCTCTCTCTCTCAAATAAATATTTTTTAAAAACATTAAAAAGGAAAAAGGAAAAAAAATACACACCTATAATAAGAGTAACTGAAGAATGGGTTTAGCCTGGTATCCTCTACTAAGACATAAATGATGAGATATTAATAATTTTCAGGATGCCATAGAGTATCTTATTCTTATTTTATTTTGCTGTTTATAAACAGCATATACTTTCAGTTGAACCTCATATCAACACATTTAAAGTTAGTATACACACGAATTTCATAATTCTTCTATTTATAAATGTAACTGCAGTTGGCTCTTGAACAGCATGGGGGTTAGGGGCACTGATCACTGCACAGTTGCAAATCTGTGTATAACTCTTGACTCCCCCAAAACTTAACTACTAATAGCCTACTGTTGACTAGAAGCCTTACTGATAACACAGACTGTTAACACCTATTTTGTATGTTATGTATATTATATACTGTATTTTTAGAATAGAGTAATTAAGCTAGAGAAAAAAAGTTGAAATCATAAGGAAGGGAAAATACATTTCTAGTAGTGTACTGTATTTGTCAAAAAACAAAGCAAAAACACAACTACGTATAAGTGGACCCATGTAGTTCAAACCTGTGTATTCAAGGGTCAAATGCATTTATAAATCTGTGTCCTTAATAATCTTCTGACCTAACAATTATGTTTATTTTGAGGCATGAGAAAGGCATAGTATTAGGTGACAAACTAAGAGAGTAATGTACAACTTTCAGTAGAAATACCTGAGAGATGTCTAAGTTCTGGTCTTAAAACTTTGTCACTGCATTTTAATAAGTAGGCTTGAAACCATAGGTTTATCTTTACTTACCATTTCTTACCAATTTAAGTTTAGAAATGCTTAAATACAAGCAATATCTGTAGCTTATTATAAATTCTTAAAACAGAAAATGTCCTCTTGTATCTTAAGACCAGTCCTTTTGGGTTAGAAGACTGTTATGCATTGCTGTGGTTTTCTTTTGAAAGGGCCAAACTTTGTCAGATAGGGCCAAACTTCATTACTTGTGCTGTTAATAAATCTCCAGTTATAAAGGAAAAAATCAAAAAGTCAGCCTATTCTCTCTGCTTGCCTATTTACATCCTTAAAATTGGACCCAATTCTTCTTCTTTTTTTTTTTTTTTTTGTCCTTAGAATGTGTTTCTGGGATAGTACCCTATATCAATTCTTGAGGTATAGTTTCAAAGAATAGTATGGCTCTATCTGCAATAATTCTAACCTTGCAAAGCAGACTTGAAAGTAATCTCAAAAATGTGAACTTGTTAATATTTATTCCATGTTTAGTAATCAATCTATTACTCACAATCAATTTAGTGAGTAAATGCTAAATGGACCTTTGTATGTTCCTTCAATAATTGTAGTGCTGCTTGAATATAAGAAATGAATATATCTCAATATAGATAGCCTTGTTTGCACATATGCATAAGAGACAGTAGCTGTTTTAAAGGACTAATAATTAAAATAAATTTAATTCTTTTTTGTAATATATCTTTAAATGTATTCATTTTATTTCTTGGTTCGATAGTCTATACACAATTTTTTTTTTAAGGACAAGAAAAGACCCAACTCTATTAATGTACCAGACTGGTACATTGGGATGTCCTGCAATGAAGGGAAAGGCATATAAAATATAACCAAGTGAAGAGATATAGATGTACAACATACATAAACCTTAGCTTCAGATCATGTTTACCGCTATTTTTATATTTTCCTCTGTAGCAGCTTTAATGGCTTCACAGGATTAGATTTGTATTTTCCAAGTTGAAGCTCACTTGCTTTTATACTTTACAGGTCAGTTTCTTCTGGAAGAAGCTCGCCTCATAGAAGCAGCTGAGATGGCAAAAAAAGCAGCTGAATTGGACAGCACAGAGTTCGATGTGGTCTTCAGTGCTGCCCACATGCTCAGGTTTGTTTTGCTACTATACCTTAGAAGACCAACTTTGTGGCTTTGGGAAGGCAATTAGGTATACTGATTCACCTGTCATACCGCCTTATTCCACATTCTTGAAGTGAATTGTGCTTTTTACCATGCTAAAATCAGTCAGGTGTATTGTATTCATTAAAGTCCATGTGCACAGTATATGTAGGGCATATAAGCATTCAGAACTCTGAAAAATATTGAGACCCCTTTTCCCATGAAAAGGGAAATTCACGTTCCCTTGTGATTCCCTTCACACTCCCTTCCACATTCCCATGAATGTGGCATGTGAATTTATTTTATTATGTTTGGTGGTGGAGAAGATTGTCAAATATAAATATACCTAAGGCTTATCAAAGTCTCAAAATGGCCCTGAAACAATATATCTTTGTAGACCTTTTAATACTTCTATTTTCAGAAAGATATCATAAAGGATAATTATAATATTAGCCAAGCAATTAAAAGGCAGATCAACAATTTTTGTTGTGAATATAAAAAGAATGTTTAATGCATCCATAAGTGGTGTTTTAGGTTAAAGGAAAATGTTTTTAAGAAACTCAAATGAGGGGCACCTGGGTGGCGCAGTCGGTTGAGCGTCCGACGTCAGCCAGGTCACGATCTCGCGGTCCGTGAGTTCGAGCCCCGCGTCGGGCTCTGGGCCGATGGCTCAGAGCCTGGAGCCTGTTTCCGATTCTGTGTCTCCCTCTCTCTCTGCCCCTCCCCCGTTCATGCTCTGTCTCTCTCTGTCCCAAAAAAAATGAATAAACGTTAAAAAAAAAAAAAAAATTAAAAAAAAAAAATAAAAAAAAAATAAAAAAAATAAACTCAAATGATTTATACAGTTTTTTAAAAAGCAGTATTTGTTCTATTAGCAATATGAATACCCCTTCTCCCACAATTTCACTTAATTAAATACTACCTGAATTTCACTTAATTAAATCTCTATCTAAATGCTTCATTAGCTGACATTCACACTATGGGCTCTGTGCTTGGTTCTAAGGATAGGTTTATAATCATGTAGATTACTCTCTTACAAGGGAAGAAAAATACCAAAGGAATTCCTTCACATTTGGATGGCTTTAAAACATGGCATTTCAAGAAAAGTAGTTTTGCTTAGTTTTTATTTTGAGATCATTATAGATTTATATACAGGTGTAAGAAATAATATAGAGATTCCCCTGTATCATTTATCCAGTTTCCCCAATGGTAATATCATAAAATGATAGTATAATATCAAATGCAGGAAATGGACATTGATACACTCCACTGATCTTACTGAGTTTCTCTAGTTATACTTGTATCCCTGTGTGTATGTGTATGTATGTGTGTGTGTATGTGTGTGTGTATTTATTTATTTCTGTGCCTTTTTTTTTTTATCACATGTGTACAGGCTTGTGTATCCATCATCATAGTCAAAGTACAGACTATTTCCAATACCTCAAGTATCCCTTGCATTGTCCTTTGAGAACCACTTGGCTTCCTACTTAGCTTTTTATAAGTTTTAAATAAATTCAAAGTCTGAGAGTAAAGAGTGTTCTGTGAGGTCTCAGTTGAATGTACTCACTCCACATTTAACATTTAGCATTCCTAAAGCTGGTATCTACAAAGAGAAACCAGTATTCAATCAACTGTTGGTATATTTATAAAATAAACTATAGCCAATCTGCAAAAACCTTCAATGCAAGGATAATTTTTAAAGGACACTTCCATTTGCATGACAAGCTTAGGGCTGTTATAGGGAAGGAACTTGTTCTTCATGAATAAAACACCATGCTTTTAGTCACAATAAACCATTTGCAAGGATGGATATGCACAACTTTCTACGGGCTAATTCATCTTAATCATAATAGATACTTTCATCAGTAAGGCATTTTGCTACGTATTAAGTCATTACCTGAAATTCAAAGTCTACCAATTGAAACCCATTATAAGAACATTACAAAAATAACGTCCTTGTTAAATATATCACTCATAACTTTTCCTTAGTTACCATAGTGCCAGAAACCAGTGGAAAATTTTTGTTATACCTTGGTGATGTAGAAATCTTTAGGATTTATTTTTCAGAACCTTCCTTCTAGCTTTCTGCAGTCTGCATTTCTCATTAAGTTGCAGTCAACACCTTCCTAATATTGATTGCAATTATGGACACAGCAACCTGGCTATAGCCTACCCAAATTGGTGGCAGTCCCCATGAATGTTTTTACTCCATTTTTCTGTTTTTCCCCTTTATCAAATTCAACTATTTCTTGAGTACTTACTGTGCAAACTGAATAGCAACCTTTTCCCTTATTAATCAAGAGCACTTAGGACTTTGCTGAAAGGAGTAAGAAAGGCTACTGGTTTTGCCTTGAGCAGCATTATCAAAATCCTTAGCTATCAAGATCTTGCTTATTTAATGTTACATGTAACATTTCCTCTGGTAATGCCAAATTATTGTATATTGAGTTTGGTATTAATTCTTGCCTCAGAGCTCTGTTGTTTTGCTAGGTACTTAGGAGACAAAATTGACAAGGTTTGGTGAAGGAAAAGAGTATAAGGCAGGGTATGAGGGAAAGAGCTGATGTCTCCCTGGTTTGTCTTGGTTGACTGGATTAATGGCTACCGTCCTATCCAAAATCAGCAATTTAGGAAATGTTGTAGTTCAAGGAATGGTTTGAACACATTAATTTAACTTACCTTTCCTTGGCTAATTCCAGTGAAATTGCCCAAAGAGTCCATTAATGAGGAAAAAATGGCTTATCACAAATCCAAAAAAAAAAAAAAAAAAAAAAGTTATTCCACCTGGATGAGACTAGATTGGGAGAGGGAACGTCCTGGGGCTAACCATCAAGGGACAAATCTTCATCTTATTGGGACCTTCCAGAGGCTTGAAATTTGAGAAATTTCAAACAGACCCATTTCAACTCTCAGTAGTGGATAGTGATCTGTCTGTGTAGAATTACCACATAGAAAGTTTGAAATATAGGATTTCAAATTGTCAGTTCAGATAAGAATGACAAATCAGATGTATCCAAGTAAAGAGCCCTCATGAAAGCAGTGAGATTTACATTAAACCCAAGAGCCACTTAGGCTATCTATAAATTCCTGCTATTTAGGTGATTCACAAGAACATTATGTGGTATGAAAGAATTAATGCTGTTTACCAAATGTGTAGGCCTTCCACCTTCAATAAACGTAATAGGATTATACTCTTCTGCTTCTTCCAAGTTGAAGACCTTTATGGATCTTATTTGGGTTGTTGAATGTGTGTGGATATGAATATGTCACTTTTGAGCCAAAGCTGTAAGAGTCCAGGCCCTTCCCTTTTCTGACTTGGAAATTGTGGAAATTGATCCTGAAATGACCAGAGGCAGACAGAGCCTCCCTACTCACGTGCACTGAACGAGTGAGTGAGAAATAAACTTTGTTGTCTTACTTCACTGAGATTTAAGGTGTGTTTATATTATCACAGTGTCACCTAACCTAGCCTAACTGACACAGAAAATATCTTTGAAAATGAAATAGGTGGTTTGAAAGAGGAACAGTGTGACATTAGAAAAGATTACTGAGAGGGGCGCCTGGGTGGCGCAGTCGGTTAAGCGTCCGACTTCAGCCAGGTCACGATCTCGCGGTCCGTGAGTTCCAGCCCCGCGTCAGGCTCTGGGCTGATGGCTCGGAGCCTGGAGCCTGTTTCCGATTCTGTGTCTCCCTCTCTCTCTGCCCCTCCCCCGTTCATGCTCTGTCTCTCTCTGTCCCAAAAATAAATAAACGTTGAAAAAAAAAATTTTTAAAGAAAAGATTACTGAGAGATTAATAGGATCTCTGAGGTTATAACTGCAGTGGAGGTAATGGGTAATTGTTAGACTGATAATTTATTTTATTATTATATTCTAAGTGTTTTTTTTTATTTTTGAGAGAGAATGAGAGAATGAGAGTGCACAGGATTGTGAGGAGGGGAGGAGCAGAGAGAGAGGCAGAGAGAAAGAGATTCCCAAGCAGGCTGCATACTACATACTGCATAATAGCAAAGAGCCTGATGCAGGGCTTGAACTCACTAATTGTAAGATCATGACCTGATCTGAGATCAGGAGTCAGATGCTTAGCCAACTGAGCCACTCCAGCATCTGATAGACTGATAATTTAAATAGAAGTTACAGGTATCTTTTCAGAACTTAAATCATAAGTACTAAAGACATCAAAATGGTGACTGAAAGATTAAAGATTGGAGGGTGGATTGAGAACATTATATACATACTCATAATTACACATATGTTAGTATAATTATATGTAGGGTACAGGTATGCATATATACCATATATAGTATATATGTGGCATGTATATAGATGTGATACATAGTCTTATTTGTGTATATATAAAGATGATGTATAGTTACATGCCATATATGTGTGTGTGTAGTCATGTTTAGCATTTATACATATATGTAGTTTTATTTGGTTTTGTATATATAAATGTTAACATAAATAGAAAATTTCTGAAGGTGAGCATAGAACACATTAGGCATTATCAACAAACAGAAAATTTCCAAGCTAGGATGAAGGCCTCTGTCATCGTATTGAAAGCAAAACTGCTGAAAATAGACCTCCTCCTAAGCTTGTCTTCATGTCTGGGTCACACTTTTTAGTTGCATACTGAAGAATTCTCTCTTGCCAGTTTAAGCAGAAGCAGAATTTATTAGGAGAGTATTCTGTAGCCCACAGGCTCTCTCTTGGGCTTGAGATCACTCTACACAGTCAGAAGTAATGCCCAACCAACTAGCTTTCTCTGGGACTCAGCAACTTTTGCAGTCCCAAGCTCCACCACCATCACCCACAAGGAACCAAGCAGAGCAAGCCCCACGTTCATTAGATGGTCCTCCTGGGTGCAGCCGCCACCCCGTTAGGCTTATTGCTGACCTTGTTTCTCTTGCAGCTGCATCTGATTGGTGAAACCTGAGTCATGGGTTAGACTCTTGGCTACTAGAGAGTTGGAAGAGGAGGCAGTTGGCTTCTGCCTTCTTGGGAAGGTGGGGTCCACATCGTGGCTGATTACCAAATACATTTATAGGGAGGGTGATCACAGATGTCGAGTGGCCTCACATAATGAATATTAACCATATGTGTTGACATTTTTAGTACTTCAAATAAAATGGGAGAAGTACTGGATGCTTCCAGATGAGAGCATTATTAAAAAGAAGATTGGTTATCATCAAAGGAAAATAATCAGATGAATTTAAAATGCTAGAACTCAGTAGAGTTATATCTAGAGAGTTGTAAGAAGAAAGTATTGAATCAGTTATTCTATTAGGAGCATTTTGTATGAATGAATTTACTCAGTGTTCTCCTAGAACTAGAAGCTAGAGATGGCACAAAGATACTTGGGAGATACTGGGAAGAAGTCCACAGGCACTAAAAACAAACTTTACCTGATTCACAGCATTCATGGACTCTGGCAGAATTTTTTTGTTTTTTCATCCACTTAACAGAGTAAGGGAAGAACAAAGGTAGCATTTATTTAAGTATGTTCTGTCTGCCTGGTGCTGTATTTTGTGTTTTATATCTGTCACATATGTGAAGTTATAATTCCACATATGTGAAGTAGACAACAATATTCCCATTTGACTTACGAAGATACTGAGGCTTTAAAAGAGCCCATATCTCCCACGGTTGGTAAAGTAAAGCTGGGATTTAAATTTAGTGTATTCTGGCCAAGTATAACTGTTTTTACTGTGTCAGGTTAGCTCCCTCATGTCTTTATGACTGGGTGACTATGTAGAGGCTGCGATTCTTGAATTTATTGTTGGAGAAAGGATTTATAGAGTAACAGGTTATCAAATGTGTGAGTCCTAAACAGTAAGACCCTTCCAATATTATTAAATTATCTCTTTATGATAAATTTTCGAAAAGTAGAGTTATAGTTATAGGAGGGAGAACTCCACCTTTGTACTCTCAAAGAGATACTAACTTTTTAGACTGGTACAGTGTCTGACAAAGGACACACTTAAAGCTGCACGAAGCGTGAACTTCTCTTTTTTCCAGGACTAAGGGCCAGGTTGTCTCTGCTCCCTAAGGTAGTAAGGACCTGCACTGTACCAGCTGATTCCCATTGCTTCCCTGATTTCTAATGAGCAGAAGGAGTATTTGAAAAAGAATTGTTGTCTTTAAATTTCTGTACTGGACACAATCTTATATAATTAAATATGTTAAAATTAGAGACTTTAAGTATACTAATTTCTTTATAAATTCCACTAGAAGTGACATAAAATTGAAAAAAAATGTTTATTAATTTATCTTGAGAGAGAAAGAGAGCATGATCAGGGCAAGGGCAGAGAGAGGGGGAGAGACAGAATTTCAGGAAGGCTCTATGCTATCATCACAGTGCTAGACACGGGGCTCAATACCACCAACTGTGATATCAGGACCTGAGCTGAAATCAAGAGCCAGCCACTCAACTGACTGAACCATCTAGGCACGCTTAAAGTGAAATTCTTAAGAAAGAAAGGATCCAAATCAAATTATTTCTCAAAGTGGATCGGAAATGTGTACACACACACACACACACACACACACACACACACACACACACACACACAGGAGATATATTTTTTTCAAAGCTCTCTTAGGCCTTTCGTCTTTAATACTTCCAAAATTACCAAAGACCCCTTGAAAAGTCATTGGATTCTTCAATTATAAATTGTACTTTACTGCCAACTTTTGGTCCAGAGGGGGTTTATTTCAACTAGGTTGTAATGGGTTGTAAGGTCTTTAAAGCAAAGGGCAGTGGCAGATGAGGTTGAAGGTTGCATCTTCCAACCGAGTGCCTCTCCAACATGAATGTGCATGTGAATCACCTGGGGATCTTGTTAAAATGCACGTTCTGATTTAGTATGTTTGGATGGTGCCTGAGGTTTTACATTTCTAACAAGTCCCAGGTGATACTTAATGATGTTGGTTCTCAGATCACCCCTGCAAGCAAGTTCTATCTTGCCTGTCTTCTTTCCACTCCTCCCAACTCCTTCTCCCCACCCAAGCTTTATGAATTGAACATAAGTAGTTATTTACTATATATGCATATTATAACTGACATTGCCAATAAACATTTCCTCCCTTTTAATATCTCCAGTACATTTTGTTATATAATCTTTTCAGACATAGGCTTAACCTGTCCTTCGCAGCCCTGAAAGATCTGAGGTCATGAAAGAATAAACTCAGACTCTCAAGGGGCATCAAGAAGTTTCTAATTCAGGAATCTTTTGTGAAATTACACCATCAGCCTCGCCTTTTCCTTGATTATTGCTACATGTCTGCTTTACCTCACCATCTTTTATGTTTAGAACCAAGATGGATGTCAACAGATCACGTAGCCTATTTTTGATGTCTTGACAGAGAACTTTTCATTTAAGGTGATTTGATGGTTATAAGCAATATCTTCTAGGAGTTCTATTAGAAGGATCTTTTCTGCTTCATTGTTGGTATATATGTGTGACTCTGGTTTGGCCCTTTTAAGATTTTCCACACACTTTTATGTCTTTGTTTACTTCAGTTCTACTTCTATTCCTATTATACAACTTATCAATTACAATTAAAATTTAGTGCTGCTTTGAGTAACTTAAGTCACACTTCAGTTTATCGGTTGGCAAGAACCCAGGAAAACTCAGCTACTGTTTCATTTTACTTTGATGATGTGAGAACAAACAGTTCTCTAGTTTAGAAGGAGAAAGAGTGAGGGGCCTGGGTAGCTTAGTCAGTTAAGGGCCCGACTCTTGGTTTTGGCTCAGGTCATGATCTCATGGTTTGTGGTTTTGAGCCTGCCATCGGACTCTGTGCTGACAGTGTGAAGCCTGCTTGGGATTTCTCTCTCTCTCTCTTCTCTCTCTCTCTCTCACCCTCTGCCCCTCCCTGGCTTTCTCTCTCTCTCAAAAAATAAATAAAAATAAAGATAAGAAAAGAAGATGGAGGAGATGATTCCTCCTCAAGTTATCCTTGAGAATAATCACCAAGACTTTAATAAAATATTATCTTTTATATGAGTCAAACAGTGGTTATTATCCATGTTAAGTAATTTTTAATTTAAAATTGACAGTTCACAGCTACTAATAATCATAGTGTTCTAAATGTTATTAAAGTTTTTTTTTATAATTTAAAGGAAGTAATTTTAAATTTAGCAACCTTTAATTTTATAATTCTCACAGAATACATACAAATGTAGGCAGTTATAAATGATTCTCTTAATCAGATTCCTTTTAAACATTCACAGAGTATATTAAGTTGTTATTTCATAACGTAATTGACTCCCACATTTTTTTAATATATCTTTTCTTTTAAGAATATTGGGCCATAGGGGCACCTGGGTGGCTCAGTCATTTGAGCATCTGACTTGATTTCGGCTCAGGTCATGATCTCAGGGTCATGGGATCGAGTCCTGCGTACGGCTCTGTGCTGAACGTGGAACATGCTTAAGTTTCTTTTTCTCTCTTCCTCTCTCTCTCCCCACCCCTACTGCAGCCCCTCTGCCCGGCTTACATGCTTGCTCTCTCTCTCTCTAAAATAAAAAAAATAAAAATAATAATATTGGGCCATAAACCTGTGTTCCAAAAGATACTTTTCTATTATAACACTAGGGAGGGGAGTCAGATACATGAAATATATTTCTATATTGTTTAATAGATACAGGTTTCATAGTCCCATGTACAAAATGGAATTCTTTAGTAATCAAATAAGGACATTTGTTTCTGACTTTCATTACTTTTTGTGTTCACTCTGAACCCACCTTTTCACAGATGGCAAAAAAATAAATTTTAAAAGATAGCCCAATCCAGTGAGTTTTTGGGAATTCAAGGTTTACTTCATAGTCCAGTTTACAAATACCATCTAGGCTTTTTTTTTTTTTTTTTTTTTTTTACTTCCTTACCTTTTCTGGCCCTGAGGGACCACAGATAATATTGAAGAGGGGAAGGGCTCTACATATATGATTGTCAGGAGTTGGCAGTGAGATAGGAGCCTCATCTGAATCTCCAGCTGATAAATCTATTATTGGCATAGATGATAAGGGACATAACTTTTCTTATGTTAGTGTTAATTCTTAGGGGTGTCATATTAGATGGGGGTAGTCACCCACTTAGACCCAGTGTAGCTTCCTGGTATGAATGATTTTTATTACTCCTCATCTCATTTCTGGCTTTATAAAGTCTGTTGTGGTTAAAAACTCAAGGATGTATACATCTGGCCTGGGAGATTTCTTGGGAGAGCCACTGCTTTTCCTCTTTACCTACCTTCTGAGTCTTTCTACTTGGACACGTGGGGAACTTCTGATTGCCCTCCATATGTAGTTGCGACCCTTCTCTAAAAATGGGAGATTGTGGGGGTAGGGAAGTGAATATCCAACACAGTTCTCACTTTTCCTCATTCCTCCTTTCTTCGCCTTTCCCCTGAGTTCCTCCTCTTCCCCCTTCTTGAGGTATATGAAGCAAAACAGAATGGTGCATTTCATTCTGTTCTTACAACTGTCATGTGCTCCATTTGGTCTGGTGAAGTTCACTTCTATCAGTATGGAAGACCGAGATGGAAGGAAGTAAACCTATAATTGCAAATGTCCTCCGTATTCTCCCCTTTTCAAATCTCATCTCTTACACTTAAATCATGTCTTTTAAACAGTATAATCAAAAAGCATATCTTCTTCCTTTCTTCGTATTTGGTGTAGAAAATTTTGTAGTCACCTGCCACAGAACAATATATCACATATCATTCTGCTACATATCGGTGTATACGAAGATATCGGCATGATCCCGTGGTTCACATACTTAGCTATAGAATCTATGACTCCCAGATCAGTCACTTACCAGCCATATAACTTTGGGGAAGTTATCGGCTTCTCTAAGCTTCATTTTACACATGTGCAAAATGGGGATTGTAATAGCAGTTACTTCATGGTGGTGTTGGAACTTGGAATAATCAATTCCTGGTATTTTATAAGTGACGCATAGAGGATTTAGAAATTTCCTGTCCTAGAGACAAAACAGTGAAGAAAGAAAGGGTGTAGGTATTCAGGAAAAGTTATTCATCAGCTTCTTTAAATAGTTCTATCCTAGCAGTCCTGGCAACCTGGGTTCTGCAGTTAGTCCTAACAATTCAGAGGTTGAGGTTCTTTACAATTCAAGAATCCCCTGAGCAACTAGCAGAAGATTGCTAATTTCCTCAGTTTCAAATGTTGAATAATGATTCAGTAATTTTTGCGATTAAGATTTATTAAGCAGTCCCATGATGTTTCTTGCAGAGGTGAGTAAGAAATACAACATACACTGTAGAGTGGACACTGGACAGTTCCTCATGAGTTTTGTCTCTTGTCTAGAGAATAAAACAAGAATATAAGTGAACACACGGTGGGTAGAATTGGCATACTCTTTCCCCTATAGTCCTAGAGTGAAAATTAATTTTCACAGTTATGTGACAAATCTAATAAACTCTATTTTTTTTTCTATTTCGTTAGAATATCATCAATTTTACTTATAGCTTAAGAAACTAAGACTCCTAAACTAGATATTTCCTTTGGGAATTAAACTGCTAAAGACAATGAAGACTTTAAAAACTAACAACTACTTTTGGGGAAAAAACCTTTTTTTTCCAGTTGTGTTCATTGTTATTTTAAAGGCACATTGTATAGTGAATTCCTCAGTTTCTCCTTATCTACCTGATGAATTTAAATGTCCATAAAGATGAATATTAATGGTTCCTGTACTTCCCATGTTAGACATGTATTGGTCGATTTTGCTTCAAAGTAACTTACTTCTTTGTAGTATTAAGTTACGCTAATTTCCTACCTCCCTGCCTTTTATTTTCCTCTGGAGAAAACCCTTCCAGGGCATGACCTAATGAATTCTGGTTCAGATTTCCAAATGAATTTGAACCAAAGTGATTCTATAATTTGGTGGAGCGAACCTTCATTAAATACCCTAGCAAGGAAATTTTTACTGTTTCATACCAGACTAAAGTACATTTCTTGACATATTGAAATTGAACTTCAACATTTATGAGAATATAAATTGCAACAGCACATTGTAACTGTCATGAGTCCAGTAGAGCCTTAGGTCAAGGGTTTTTACTTTCTCTGTAACCCCATTAAAAATAGCAATGTTTCTAATTATTTTTCCTTTAAAAATTAGAAAAATATGTCCTGGTCTCCAGAGAGATGTTATCTTCAGTTATTTGTATAATTTATATGGTTGCATGGGGTATGTCTTTATAGTTTTTATTTGCACTTGACCAAAGTGCAAATTCAATTTTATAGGCTAATTGAGCCTTCTCTTTTAAAATCTGAATGTGGTTTTCTAATTGAGAGCATTAATTTTTGTTTCTACTCTTTATTCCTGACCTCTTTGCCATCTTCTCACCCCAAAAGCTTCCCCACCCCCAGTCCCACCAGTTTGGGTATTTCTTTATTTTGTATTCAGTATAATTAACATACAGTGTTAATTACTTTCAAGTGTAGGATACAATGATTAAACATTTCTATATATTACTCAGTGTTCTTCAGGGTAAGTGTGCTCTTAATCCCCTTATCTATTTCACCCAACCCCCACCCAGCTTCCCTCTGGCAACCACCAGTTTGTTGTTCTCTGTATTTAAGAGTCTGTGGTGGTGGGGGCCTGGGTGGCTCAGTTGTTTAAGTGTCCCGCCCTCTTGGTCTCGGCTCAGGTCATGATCTCATGTTTCGTGAGTTAGAGCTCCATATCCAGTTCTCCGCTGACAGTGTGGAATATGCTTGGGATTCTGTCTCTCCTTCTCTCTCTGCCCCTCCCCCTGCTCATACTCTTTCTCTCTCTCTCCCTCTCTCAACGTAAATAAATAAACATTTTTAAAAAATGGTCTGTGAGGCGTTGTTTTGCCTTTTTTCTTTGTTTCTAAATTCCATGTATGAGTGAAATCATATGGTATTTATATTTCTTTCTCTGACTTATTTCATTTGGCATTATACCCTCTAGGTCCATCCATGTTATTGCAAATGGCAAGATCTCATTGTTTTTTTTATAGCTGAGTAATATTCCATTGTACTCCATCAGAAGCTTTTGAACAATTTCAAAAGAGACTACTCCAGTTTTACTTCAGACCCCAAGCCATTGATTACTACTGTTTACATTGTAGGTGTGCTATATGCATCATCTGACGTTGAATTTCACATTTGTCTATAGCATCTCTATACTCTTCAAATACAGTCACTGGATTACCACATACCAGCAAGAGCTTGTAGCGCTTATTACTTATCATCTTTGAAGGTTTTCTGAAGCACCATTGCATGATTGAAAAACATGCTATGCTGATGGCTAATTGGCCGAGCTTCCTCAGGACTCTGACACTTGATTTCTCCTCGTAACCCGTTGGCTGAGCCTAGGGGTCTGTTTTGAATTGCAAGAATAGACAATGCATAAACTTATCAGTAAAATTCAGTGGATCTTATTGTATAAGTCAACTGCACCACTCCTGGTATTCAGTGTTAGTCAAGATGAACTGGCTATTTGAAGGATGTGGGAACTACAGAACTCTCTATAGGCTGGAGAACATAGCTTGAATCAGCAGGAGACAAGGTAGCCCCAGAAATGTGAAGAAGTAGGACATGCGACGGCGACTGTTTACGGGGGGGGGGGGGCGGGGGGGGGGCGGGGGCGGGTCTGACCAAGAGATAGCTTATTGCTTCCACGATTGTCAGTGAATTCTAGCCATTCTTTCATCTTCTCTCATTCAGAAATGAAAGTCCCAAGCAAGAACATGCAGTTAGCTGAGACTATGTCATGTGCCCACCCTGGTACAGAGAGTCAGCAGAGGAAGAATCTGAACTTTTTTTTTTTTTTTTTTTTTTTCCCCTGTAGGCTACACACAATGGATGGTTCCCCTCCTAAACTGGAAACAAAATGTATTTCTGGATAGTTACAGACATTTTATTTTAAAAACTTAAGATTTTTCTGGGATATCATGTTGAAAATGGAGACTCCCAACCCTATAACATTATCTGTGTTAGATTAGAAAAGAAGAATAACATTTCTAATCCCTAATATGTAAATTTAAACTAATAATGCCTACTGAGTACATTATGTTGAAATACTATTTATAATGCCTTAAACACAATAAGTACATTGCCTACATTCAATTTAATGTATTGAATTGCTAAAGCAATTTCTTTTGCTAAAGCAACTTAAGGCTTGATTGGTATGATTGTAATATTTTAAAAAATTAATATTGGTATGACTGTAATACTGTAAAAAGTTAATATTTTAAAAAGGTAATGATTCTGTTCACCTCTCTGCAATTTTAAAATAAATGATAGGGGCGCCTGGGTGGCGCAGTTGGTTAAGCGTCCGACTTCAACCAGGTCACGATCTCACGGTCCGTGAGTTCGAGCCCCGCGTCGGGCTCTGGGCTGATGGCTCAGAGCCTGGAGCCTGTTTCCGATTCTGTGTCTCCCTCTCTCTCTGCCCCTCGCCCGTTCATGCTCTGTCTCTCTCTGTCCCAAAAATAAATAAACGTTGAAAAAAAAAAATTAAAAAAAATAAATAAATGATATAGTTTGATTTTTTTTTTTTTTTTTTTTTAATCTTTAACAGGCAGGCTAGCCTCAATGAAGCAGCCGAGAAGTACTATGATCTGGCGGCCAGACTGAGACCTAATGTAAGTACTTCGCTAATGAGAAACGTTACTCAAAGGGATAGATTCACAGCATGTGATAGCTTTAGATAAAGAAGTCTCCTGATGCTGGGCTTTTTCCTCTCTGTTCCCTTATTCCGAGTACCCACTAAATGGCTAATTCAACAATCAAATCTGCCGGTCTCAAGCCTCTTTCTTTTTGCAGAGGTACAAATTTCTGTTTTCTGTCTTGTATAAACCACCATACAGTTTTATCATTTGAATACACGTCTTAGTGTTATTACATACTTGGCATCTGATTGGCTTTTAAAATTAGTTCCTTGAAAGTATCTTTGCTGCGGCGTTTAATACCTAAGGACTTCCTAACATCAGAAGCTTTTTTTGATCTTTACATACACTCAAACCTTGAGTCATGCCTCTTTCCTATTCCACGGTCCTCATTTCTAATAACTGTGCTTGTCAACTTTATCAAGTATGTTTTTATTAGAATTTTTCCCTGAGTAGTCACACTTCCATAAAGTGGGATGGATATAAATTAGATCATTACCATTGAAATAGAGTAACCAGAAAATAAGAACTGGTTTTATATCTGTCTTCTAAGCCGTTTTTTATTCGCCGCACATCACTGACCTCCAGCGCGTTGCTTTTATTCTCACACACCCTGCTCTGCATCACCCTCCAACACTAAAACCTTCTCCCCTTACTCTCCAGATATAGACTGTCTATTGAGAAATTAATTTTGAAACAGTAATGAAAATGCATGTGTGATGTGACTACAAATAATGGGATAAGTCTCATTTTTATACAGTAACTCTTCCGTTGGGCAAACGACTATGGAGTGCCTGCTTTGTGATAGGATACAGAGATTTGATTTCATTCCCTAAAAGACTACATAATGTAGCAGAGAAGATGGAACATAATCAACTAGTTGAAACACAGTGTAGCAATTCCTAAGCAGAGGTATATACAGTCCTGTGGGAGCACAAAAGAGGAGGATTAATGTTCCCTGAACGCTACCCACAGGAGGAGTAGCTTTTTTTTTTTTAAGCATATATAACCACATGCAATCTTAGCCCTCAATGTCCGTGCCCCCAGTTTCATTAATTATGAGGTACTTCAAGAATCAGTGAACTGTTTGCAACAGAAGAAAATAATTCAATAGTTGTAATGGTAAGAACAATAATAGCTGAAATTTATTAAACACTGATTATGTGTCAGGCATCATGTTAAGTACTTCACTGATTTCTCACAACAACCCACAGGTACTTCTGTGGTCCCCGTTCTGCTGAATCTTGGAGAAATTAGTAACTCACTCAGTATCATAACTGGAGAGTGGGATCCCATGATAACCCAGTCCTCTCTGTGCCTAAGAGAATGCTTGCTGGAAAAAATGCAGTTATATCTTAGGAAATGCAAACCAAAAGTCTAGGAAGCAAAAAAGAAAAATGATTCCCTCATTTATGTATTTGGTAAATATTTACTGAGTACCTGTTAGTGCCAAGCACTATTCCAGGCACTGAATACACAGCAATGCATAAAACTGACCTGAGTTCCTGTCTGTTAGGAGCTTACAATTTAGTCTGAGGAGATGAAGCAGAAGAATAAGTAAAGTATATATGGCATCAGACAGTGATTAAGTGCTTTAGGAAAAAACGGAGCAAGAAAAGGGGAGTTTGGAGGTACAGGGAGAGATAGGCAGGGGGCATAGCTTTGTGAATGCCTGAGATGGACCTCTTTTTATAGCATTATTTTTTTAAAAAAATTTTTATTGTGTCTTTCTTTATTTTTGAGACATAGAGTGTGAGCAGAGAAGGGGCAGAGAAAGAAAGGGAGACACAGAATTCAAAGGTGGCTCCAGGCAGCACAGAGCGCTCCGCAGGGCTCAAACTCCTGGAACCTTGAAATCATGACTGAGCCGAAGTCGGCTGCTTAGCCAACTGAGTCACCCAGGCGCCCCTGTATAGCATTTCTAAGGGTTGAATATGAAATCTTTAATTATTATAACTTCAACTGAAGATGAGAATCAAGGTTTTTTTTTTTTTTTCTTACCTTTTTTTTGTTCCCTTCACAATGGTTAATATAAGGCCCACAATATACATAAAAATGGTGATGTTAAGTTCAACTTTTACTCACTGAGTATCAGTCACTTGAGTATCACTTTTATTTTTGCTAAGTAGTTGATCAAATGGTCTTCTTCAGCACATTATAATGGATTAATGAGAAAAGAGCTATCTGAGCTATTTGACCTGACCTAAAAAAATGAAAAAGTTGCTGAGGCATTCCAGATTTAAGCCAGACTCATGAGCTTGTTTATTTTAAATGGCCAGCCAAATCATAAAATCAATATTTAATCTCCCAACGTAAAGCCATTTTTTTCTGAAACCCCAAAAAGTTCCTTCATAAACATTCCTCGGAAAAAAATGCATTTATTCAAATTCTACTTCCTTTATCTGGTAGCAATAAATTAAGTATTTTATGGATTCGGATAGAATAGGAAGTTCAAATTTAACAATAAGTAAATGATGTTACAGTTGTGGGTCAACAGATGTGGTCTTTCCCTAATCTGTTTTATGAATTGTGTTTTGGTTTTCTGTATGTAATCTAGGTAAGTAAGTTGCCACCGTGGCAAGACTGATAAAATAAAGACATTGGCGGTAATATATAAGTTTGTGTTCTGAACCAAGGAGACCTGTTTAAAACAATAGTCCATATAGTGATTTATTAGTGGTTAGCATCTGATCCAAATTAAAGCGTCCATCGAACATTTATCTTGATCATAGCTGTTATTCTCTTTGTCCTGAAAACATTCTATGTTATTTCTGTGCTTTAACTTAATAAATTTCAGTTCCCTGCTTGGAAGAGGACACAGTAAAGAGACCTCCATTCCCCTTCTCTCTAAGTAGTTTCACTGTCTTTTCTATTTTTCTTGTCTACACAGTAATTTAATCTTATTTTTCAAAGGGCATTTTCTTCTGTTGTTAGAACATCCAACTGTAACAATCAGTAGCTGTATGTGGGGGACCGTTGGCAATGCTCATGTCAGATCATGATTGTACACAGTAAAATATGTGGCTGCAACCTTGTGTCCTGCCACTTACTATCACCATATTAACAATATTGTTATCTGTGGCATGTATTTCTCTCTTAATAAAATACCTATTCCATTTTTTCAGTATGCCCCACGATGAATTTCTTTATTCCTTTCTATTCTACAAAAGCCATATGTTTTTTCATACAATTTGCTTTAAAACTGTCAACTGACTTCTTGGGATATTTTATGTACAAAGAATTCCAGTGAACAAATGCTAAACTAATGAAAGTCTAAATTAGTGGGCACACATAATTTTAAGTGTTAGATTATGATATTGTCTCTTTACAGGGGTATTCAGTATATTGTCATTTACTGAAGTATACAGTTACATTTTATTACCAAAATGGGGCCATTAAATTTTTTAATTCTATTTATTTGATTTTTTGGGGAGGTAGGAGGCAATACTCTAATCTTAAATGTCATACTACATTAAAACATTTTTATAATGGGAAAACTCTACCAAAATTGCCATTTTAAGTTTTTCCACTCTTAGTTTTTCATTTGTGTAAATAAAACTGATCTCTCTGTCGAGGTTACTTTAAAAAGACAACACTCTTTATCTTCTCTCACTTATGCACATTAAAAAATGCTGACTCTTGAGGACTAGAGGGAACATTTAAATGAAATAGTTTTGTTCCTCCTGTGGGAATTAAGCCAAATTCTGCATTAACTTATGGATTTTTAATTTTTTTCTAATGTGAAGAATGGGGAATTTGCATAATACAAAGTCACCTACTTGTACTTGGCTTTTAGCAAACTCTAGAAGCTAGAAAGAGGTGACTATTAATGATCCTGTCTAAAAATCTTGTATTTTTCTGGATGTAATTGTTTGCAATCTGAATTCATTTAATTTATTTTTTTTTTTTATCAAGTGCCAGATTTGTGAAAGACTCTATGCCAAGTGCAGTGGGATTTCAGTTATGAAAAATTAACCCTGACCTGGAGAAATGTACTATCTCATGTGAGGAGGCAATGGAGGAGAGAATACTTAGATTCATATCCCCACAATTCAGGGCAGTAAATAATGCTGCATAATACGTACTTTGTGAATGCTGTAAGGTAGTGCTAGAAAAGTATTCAGGAGAGAGAAATCACTTTCAGCTGAACCCTAGAAGGCACTGAGTCCGAGTAGGAAACTTAGATAATCATGAAATGATAGGATGTTTATAGGCAAAGATTTTAGAAGGAGGAGGACAAAAGAGAATTCTGGCAGGTAGGGACATATACATGAATAAGGACATGGAGCTGAGAAAATGAATGAAGCACAAGGAATAGTAAGCAGATATAGTTTATATATTGGCCAGGGTTGGGGGCAGAGAGGAAGAATAGGGGAAGATAGAACTGGAAATGAAAATAAAACCAGATGAAAGGCATTGAATGCCATACCAAGAATTAGGAGTTTGTATTCCAGAAGTATGTTGAATAGGATGACATAATGAAAGTGATAAGTTAGGATGGCCATTTATATGCTGTAATGAAGAATGTGGGTTGCATTTGGAAAAGTAGAGTTAAAAGATGCCACCTTGGGCAAACCAATAAAAAAAAGTCATTGTAATAGTTTAAGCAGAAGGTATAATCCAAAAGTACAGAAACATAGTGGAATGGAAAAGAATATGCAGGGGAAATAAGTAGATTATTTGATGGGATGTGAGTAGGAAAATTAGTTGGCCCAATGAGTGTTCCAAAATTTCGAATATAGGTAACTTGGAAGAAGGAAAAAGAAATACCCTGAACAGAACTGTGGCAGTTGGAGGAGTATGTTTATTTCAAGACAAAAAGGTTAAGTTTGGACCCAGCAGATTCTGAGTAAGAAGTAGGATATTATATTTGTCCATGGGACATTCCTATCAAGTAGGCAGTTGGAGGAAAGGCCCCAGTTAGGATTAGAGACGTGGGAGTTGTTTGCAGAAAGGAGATAGTGCCACAGCAGTAGTTAAGATCACTGAGGGAAAGCTGTACAAAGGTAGAGAAGAGAGACAATTTCAAATCCCTGGGAATGTCTACATTTGGAATGTAGGATAAGGAAGACATGAGACAGTGACAGAATATAGAAATCAGTATTAATGAGCAATTTTCAGTGCTGCTAAAGGTAAAGGAAAACAGAGACTAAAAATGTCCACTGATAATCAGAGAATAGGATGCCATTGGCCACCTGGTACAGTTTTGTGCCGGTGATGTGGGCAGAAGTTTGTAATGTGTTAAGGAAATGGAGAATTGGAAACAGAGAGTGTAAAATTATTCTGTAAGTTTGCAGGTAAATCAAAGAGACAGGGAAATACCAAAAATTGTCAAGTATATATTTATTAAATATTAAAGGCAGGTGTTGAGATGTGTGTGTGTTTAAATATTAGAGATTAAAAATGTGTCCAAGTACAGGATAGAGAAAAGGAAATACCAAAGATCCTCAAAGATCATTTTCTCCCCAGGGACTGAAGAACAGAAAGTAGACTGAAGATATAAAAGGGGGAAAAATTAGAAAAAGAGGAAACATAAGCTTAGGTGGTAAATTCCTTATCTCAGTTATTTGCTTGTCTGCTGATCCTGTGGAAAGAGAATTTGAGGTCAAAGACCTGTGGATGGCTGGTGTGCTGAGATGGTCAGTAGGTAGTAATTGATATAGGTCTGGCATATCTATATGTGATAAATGCCAATAGAATAATAGTTTTGCAAGATATGTCATTAAGCCATTTATCATTTTGTGATAATTTTAAATAAAGTTCTCAAATCACTGGGAGATTACTTCTCATTTTGATTCAACCTCTCCAACTTTTATGCTAGATGTTGTATTCATTCTTTATCTAACATGTATAATATTTTATAAATGTTCTATCATGTGCAGTTATTATATATGAATTAAAGGGGAATCTGTTCCAAGGATCAGATTATCCAGTAGAAAATTACATACGTACATCATACTTTTCCGAGGCATCTAGAACATAAATTATTTCAAAGCATTATTATAAAATCAAAGCCAGTGTTATCCATTTGGGCTCTTTAGCAATGATTATATGTCAAGAGATAAAATGAGAAATATGAAATTCAAATAAATGAGCTTCCTACATAAGAGAGTTGCAGTTGTGTTATAAGATGGCCAACATATTCTACAATGTATTACTTTCAATTTGGACTACCCTTTTTATGGTAAACGTGGTGGGGCGGGAGGGGAGGGTAAGAGGAGATGGCTATTCAGCAAAAATAACCACTAAGGCTGCGATGGGGGGGGTGGGCAGGTTAAGAATTAATTGTTTGGACTGTACTGATGGAAGAGATAGAAAATATTTCAAGTTACAGTTGTTTATTGATGGAAAAGATATTCTTCCACCCTAATTAGAACAAAAGACCATGAAATTAAGTTAAACAGGACAGATTCAGATTTGACCATATAAGGGATTTTGGGGGGAGGAAATTACTGAGATTGTCATTTTGTTGGGGGGAAAAGGGGTGGGGGGTTTAATAATAATTTGTCTGCGACGCAGTTAAACCACATTTCTGCTTGTAAATGGAGGAAGAACCATATGGCCTCTTCCAAAAGTTTCCACAAGCTTCTGTGATGTGGTAAAATTATATACCATGTGTCTCTTGACTTCCAGACATTAATAATATGTGGATCCCAGAATCACCAGATTGACTTCATGAGTAAAATGTGTTTATATTGCACATATATTTCCCACTCTCACTAGTTATTTCAGCTTCAACTGCATCTCTATATTTATAGTTAGAAAATGGAATGAGGTAAGTTAACAAATCCAAAATAAACTGGTTTCAATCAAGAGAGAAATTGCCATTAGTTTCCCCCCACATTTTACCTGGTTTTATTAAATGGGCCCAGAGATATCACCGAAATGAGACTGTTGTTTATTCACAGGTATGCAATTAAGTCAACAAACACTTACTCTGCTTCAGTTCATAAACAGGCTTCATCACATTGATATGTATATTTATGCACACAGTGGGAGAAAAAAGATATCTAAATCTTGTCTAATTTCAGCAAGATAGATGCTCACTTTCCCTGATAGCTTCAGTTACACCAGGATCAATTTTAGTCTTGTCCCACCCATATCTGTCTTCAGACTCCTTTCCACTGTAGATCTTCTTCCCAAATTATTTAGACAGTGCAGCTCTTTTCACTTCACAAGTTACAAAGTCTAGTTTTTGGTGCATTTACCTCTCTCTGCTTACATTGTAGTTTGTTTTTTATACTTCTATTTTGAGTATATTAGATAAACCAGAAAGAAATGTATTTCTGAAGTTGTTGCTATTTTTTTTCTGTTTATTATCTTATATAAATCTTCATGCTTAGAAGACAAAGATGGTTGGTTACAATCCACTTGTTTATTAACTGTTGGTATGGGGTAGTTTTCACCTGGGTCACATAGTTGGGCTAACGTAAGATGTATTTACAGGTTTTCCATACTTAGGCATTGTTATTCATCACAGTCATTACTTTTTGAATGTGTGTATATGCACTATGTGTGTGTTTCAGAATCACAACCAGAAAAGGACGGGCTGGGGGGGAAGTGTGAGGCATGGGCAGGAACTTAAGTGGCTCTTGGCTATGAAGAAAATCAGCTGAGTACTTTAGGTTGAGGAACATCAAAACCTTTGGGAAATTCCACTTAATTATGTTCTCTGATTCCAAGCATGTTTATTTTTACTCACATTTCTTTGTGGGGGTCTCCTTTGCATGGATTTATAACTATAATTATTTGAATTGTGGGGCCACACACTAAAATTGAATTTAGTTCCTTCTCCTCCAGAGTAACTGGATTCCTGGGGTTTTGGGAGAAAACTCAGCTAATCTAACCACACTGGCCCATATTCCTACCCAGGAGTATCAGCTAGGTGGGCTAGGAGATACCACCATCAGAAGGATGTGCCCTTCCCCCACCCCACTCACCACATTCTTCATATCCCCTTTGGTTATTTCAACAGCTCGTTTCCCCCATTTGTATTATCCTTTTAGGCATTTATGTTTCTGATCCTTGGCTGGTCCTATGGGGCTAAGTTTTTCTAATATAAACTGAAACATTAACCAAAAGATATGTGTATGAATCTTTATTACCTCCCTCTTCTAATGTTCCTGTAACATTTCACCTCTTTTTTTTGTTTGTTTGTTTCCTTATTTTCCCCCTACTCCTAACTCCTTGATATCTGTCGGGACCCTCTCTTATATATCTGCAGGTAAAACTATATTATACTTTACTTTAAAGATAAGTAAAAGTTGGGCAGATCCTGAAAAACTAGTGAATTGGTAGATTGATTTCTCCTAAAAGTCCTGTGTCCTTGTTCAAGAAAAAAATTACTGATACTTTTTTAAAAGGTAAACAAGACTAGGACTCTTGTGATTCGTGGCAAGACTATCACAATGAGGGCAGGGAGAGATCACGTTCCACCTCAAATACAGTAAAGACACAGGATTTATAGCCAACAAACATGGGGGATAAAGAACTTGATCAGGTATCAAGGGTGGGAAGATTCTCACTACATGAATTTAGGAGGACTTGTGCTATGGCTGGGCTAGGCAAGCCTCAGACAAGGCCCAAGGATGAGGCCTAGTCAAAAAGAGGGCTCAGAGGAGCCTGTCTGTTTTGGTCAAGGAGAGATGTTTTCATCGTGGATAACATTATTCTCCCAGACCGAGCTGTATAAATGCTAAATTTCCTATCATTGGATAATATCAGAATCAAGATTTTCTCTTTGTCACTTGAGTAGAATTTATTTAGACATCTTGCTGTAACATAATCTTTGCTAAGAAGCGCTGGAATAGAGCTGAAAAGATTGACATCTTTAAGAGGAGGGAAAATGTGTATGCTACACAGTTTTTCAGTCTTTGTCTAATAATCAACTGTTATTTCCTTGAATATCAAGTGCCAACAAATGGTTACTGTGATACTCAAGAGTTTTAGAAGCTATCCTGAACCTGCATTGTGGTTACATCAAAAATTAAAATTGTAGAGAATAGGAATTTATATTTGACCAACTCTCATTGTTCCTGTCTGGTTTTCATCTCCACTTTTGTTTTCACTTTCTTAAATGATCTCCACTGAAATAACACCCAGAAATGCAACTTTGCAGCGTATGCACATTTTCTCTTTGAAGAGTAAAGGGCAAGTTAAAGAGGGCAAATGTGATGTCATTGGAGATCTCGTGACAAGAAGGAGTTTGAAATGGTCACTCAGTGATTACATTGGTTTCATCTGAAAAGTAACTTGGCTCAGTTTAGGAAATGCTGAATTTTAAAGAGAAGCAATTTTGAAAATATTTGTTAGAATGATTTACCAAATAATACATATGAGCTACTTCTAATAATTCATAACTAAAAAAAAAAAAAAAAAAAACAAATTCAGTGCTTAAATTACAGGCAGAAATAATCAACCGTGGTTTTGAAAGTGTGGTATGGCAGATGTCAACAAGTTCTAGAATGGATGTGAAACATTATTACTACTACTGTTCTTTTTTTTTTTTTCTTATTGCTCAATTAAAGCACTGTATCCTTATCTACTTAAGTATTTGATCAAAAAAGAGAAAGCTGAGGGGTGCCTGGGTAGGTTAAGCATCTGGCTCTTGATTTCAGCTCAGGTCATGATCTCGCAGTCATGAGATCGAGCCCACTTTGGGCTCTGCACTGAGAGAGGAGCCTTCTTGGGATTCTCTTTCTCCCTCTCTCCCTCAGCCCCTTTTCTGCTCATGCTCACTCATTCTCCCTCTCTCTCTCAAAATAAATAAACATTAGAAAAAGAGACAGCTGACTCTTCTCCATGGAATCTATTCTTGTGCTAAGTTATTTCTTGATTCCATGTATAATTTTCATTGGTTGTTTATATAAGAATACTAACAAACCCACTAAAACACTTGAGAATCCTCAACATATATTATAACTTAGTTTCCTGTGAGACAAATTATTTCTCTTAAATATATATAGTGCATTTTCCACTATAATTCCATAAACCAATGATTTTTTTCTCTTTTTCTTAACAAGATTCAGCTACCTGATAGCAAGATATCAGCACTGGCTGTGCTTTCACTTGTAACCACAACTGTGCCATCAAACTATCAGCAAATCAGACCTGCAGTAGTAACCGAATCCATAGTATGCCTTGATACATCTTCATCCATGATTAGTTGCATTATTAAAATGATACCAGATATTACCAAAAAAAAACTACTTGGAAAAATAACAGTATGAAACTAATAAAAGGCCATAGGATTTTTAACATATATTTCTGTAGGTCACTCTACTTAAATTCTAAATACATGGACATCTATTTTAATTTAATTTTCTGATGGAAAAAGAGATTTATATTAAGAATTTATAACTTCTTGGGGCACCTGGGTGGCTCAGTCAGTTAATCATCAGATTCTTGATTTTGGCTGAGGTCATGATCTCCCTGTCAGCATGGAGCCTGCTAGGGATTCTCTCTCTCCCCCTCTCTCCCTGCCCCTCCCCCGCTCACATGCACACATGTGTACCCACTCTCTCTCTCTCTCTCTCTCTCTAAAATATACTTAAATAATTTATAACTTCTCACCTATAATTAGTTACTTGTCGCCACTTTAATATCTCATGTTTTTAAATAGAATTGATTGTCAAATTGTCTAACATACAGTGTGTAAAGTGTGTTCTTGGTTTTTGGGGTAGATTCCCGTGGTTCATTGCTTACATACAGCACCCAGTGCTCATCGCAACAAGTGCCCTCCTCAATGCACATCACCCATTTTCCCCTCTCCCCTACCCCCCATCAACCCTCAGTTTGTTCTCTGTATTTATTAAGAGTCTCTTATGGTTTGCCTCCCTCCCTCCCTCTCTGTTTGTAACTATTTTTTTTCTCTTCCCATCTCCCATGGTGTTCTGTTAAGATTCTTAAGATCCACATATGAGTGAAAACATACGATATCTGTCCTTCTCTGACTGACTTATTTCACTCAGCATAATATAACATTATTCGGCTTGTATTGAGAGCAATAGATTCCACAGGTCTTGAGGATGGAATTATTTTGCTACCCAAGGAGAATTAAGCACTTTAGCTAGTCTTGGAAATCTTTACTGTAGACATGTGTGTACGCTGAGTTTTCTCTTCGTTAAATAATGTGACACTATCATTTTATTTTGTGGTATGCTGATTGAGACAGTAGCTCCCAAATATTTCTTGCTTCTAGGGAACTTTTGTGGACAGCAGATGATGGTTATACCCTAAGCACTATACTATCCTATCATTGCTTTAAACCTATTATTTACATTTGAATGTGTATAAATTGCCTCTCTGTATTTGGAAATTAAGAACTTTTTTAATTCACACCTAATAATGTAAAAAAAATAGCATTCACCTGAGGGGAATAATAATATTGACAAGTTTAAAAGTTGATAAACAGCTTTTATAGGTCCATATTTCCAAGTGTATATCTATTATGAATTAGTTGAAAATTTGTCTTTATAACTTGTAGAAGAATAAACATGATAATATTGGACACCAGAAAATTGTCTTTTTCAAAAATAGGAAATATAAGCCTTACAACATTCAAAGTTAAGTTCTACTGCATTTTTACAGATGGGGATACCAAGGCAGGGTAACTTGTCCAGTATGTCACGGCTAGTCATAGAGCCAGAATACAAAGCCAGACAGTCTGGCTTCAGAATCTGTGTTCTTAACTTTCTGCTTCTTGTATAAGATTGCCTACCAAAAATTCAATAATGATCACAAATAAAATCCTAGACACTGAAATCAGAGGACAGTTCTTATTTAAAAGGTGGTGATTCAAATTGTCTAGAATATTTGTATGTTAATCATTTTGAGGAGAAATGCTGTTTGGCAAAATTGGCAAATTCTTAAGGTTAATTCACAGACCCTTGAACATATGCTTATATCCACCACACTTCACAGTCTCTATAGATCCCAGTTGGAGAATCACTGGAGAAGTTACATGGTAGAGATTTTAAATGTAGAGAAGCAGAGTGCCTGTTATAAGTCAGTTTCTAAAATAGGCTCCAGGAGTATAATGAGAAACAAAGATGTTGTGATCCCTGCCCTCTCAGAGATAATAACAGATGTAGGCTTAGCATTTTACTGTTCCTTAATTTTTTCATGAGAGGTTTATCTAGGTTATGAGGCTTGAAAGTTTGCACATTCTATAGATTATACAACAGTACCTACAAACACATGGACTCAATCACCTTGTCATGTTGTGTGTTCAGAGCCCATTTAGGGACTTCAAGAAACATAGCAAACAAATTACTATTTTGTATTGCTTGAAATGTATTGATCACTTTGCCCTTGACTGCCTTGACTCATACAATCACAGTAAATATGCTGCTCATGAAAAGAGCAGCATATTTTCTTGAAAAGAAAAAAAATAACATACCTAGAAATATGTTAAATCAATTGTAGGTTTGTAAGCTGTCTGATAAAGTTGTATTAATAGACTATTACAGCAAAAAACTTTTATTAAGTAATTTAGAATCGATCTTTTCATCCTTAATGTTAATTTAACTAATTTTAGTATTTCTCTCATATATCTAAACTGAAGTTGCTGGATATGGTGAAGATGTTTGCGTAGTAGCAAGTGCAGCATGAAGATATTTTATGACTCAATTCTTTTTTCTTAATGTTTATTTATTTATTTTGAGAGAGAGAGAGAGAGAGAGAGAGAGCATGTGCAGGGGAGGGGCTTAGAGAGAGGGAGAGAGAATCCCAGGCAGGCTCCATGCTGTCAGCACAGAGCCTGACATGGGGCTGGATCTCACAAACCGAGATCATCAGCTGAGCCCAAATCGAGAGTCGGATGCTTAACCTACTGAGCCACCCAGACACCCATGACTCATTCTTTTTAAAACTTCATTTGAATTTTCAACTCTGCTTTAATGGAAATTTATTGCCTCTTCAAACATGTCATGCTTTAGCACCACATGTGCATACTGGAAAATGCTAGGACTAAGCAAAGCTCAGGAGGATGGGTGCCATCGGTCGCCGCAGAACAAGTCAGGGTCACTTGGTGAAAGCAGGGATACTAACAAAACACTATGATACATACCATCACTGAAGTTTGACAATCAAAGGACAATTTGTTATTGCAAGTTTTGAAGGCTTGTATTGAACTAAAAGTTTTGAAAACATAATGGTGCATAATGCTAACTGATCCTTGATCCTTGGTATAATGAAACATGTATCGGTTTTCAGAATTTTAATATGTTGTTAGGAATAGCTATGGTTTAGCCTTTATGTATTGCCTTTCAAAAGTATAAATCTTAATAATGATATATATTTCATGTGTATTAAGAGCACCAAAATTTACTAAATGTTTAGACATCAACTGTAGTCTGCCCATGATAAGGCAGCAAAAAAAAAAAAAAAAAAAAAAAAAAGAAAGAAAGAAAGAAAGTTGTATATTCTCAGCATGGTATTTCACAAAGAAACTTTGGTTTTTGCCTTCCTGTATGTATAAAGACATGTATAGCACATGGGATTTGTCTGTTTACTAAGTGTTGCTATAAATAGTATTCCTCAATGACCTCACTGGTTTCCGAAGAGTAGTCTATGGCAGGGAACACCTACTGGAATCATGTCTTATTCACATGCCCTAGTAGGCAATATAGTTTAGTCGTTTGGTCTCTGGAATCAAATGGTATGCATACTAAATCAGGCTTCACCTCCTCTGGCTCTAGGATCTAGGATCTAGGATCTAGCTTACATCCCTAACCTCGTATACTCACTCTGTAAATGGAGGTAATAATAACCACCTCAGGGATTTATTTTTGGAATTTAACAATACATATAAAGCACTTAGAATGCTGCCTTGTCCATAGGAAATTATTTACATTACAGGAATCTATGTATTCTTTACATAGAATAATTTTAAATAAAGCAGTCAGTTCCACTTGCCAGGCTATGTAGACAAAGAGCAGATTGGCGTTGCCCATCTCAGGCTCAAGCATCCTCCTTCCTCAGGACATTTATACTCACTTTTTCCTCCAGCTGTCATTTTTTTTCCTCCAGATAGTAGCATGGCTTATTCAGGCACCAACTCTAAAACTTGCTCGGATAGTACCTTATATCAGTGAACCTTCCCTTCCTGCCCAATATGAAACACTTCTGCACCCCAAATGTGCCCTGCCTCTTATA
Organism: Puma concolor; assembly: GCF_028749965.1. Taxonomy (NCBI): domain Eukaryota; kingdom Metazoa; phylum Chordata; class Mammalia; order Carnivora; family Felidae; genus Puma; species Puma concolor. The sequence goes on along the minus strand of NC_141673.1, from coordinate 36,525,783 downwards.
TCTTGCTGTACTTTTTTATTTTCCCTTGGCGCTTATCATCATCTGTAGTGTATATATTTCCTTCTATATTTGCATTATCTGTCTCCACTCCCTAGAACATGAGCTCTGCGATGGCAGGGATTTTATTCTCTGTACTGTGCTTTCCCCAGTACATAGAGTGGTTCCTGGAACACAGTCACTGTTCAGTCAGTATCGTGAAGGAATTCACACGAGGCTTTAGTCCTCTCAGCCTGTGCTGGCTTCCTGTCCTTTCATACTGTGGACGTCTTGCGGCACTGGGTGTGGTTCTGGTGTTTTAAATATGTTGTGTGCATCCTCCTCTCCCCCAATAAAACTTGGCCTCTAAATGTAAGACAACCACAGCATGGGCTACTCAGCACAAAACACAGTGAAATTTTACAATGCTGGAAATAAAACCAAAACACAACAAGACTGACTGCCAAGAGCAAATTGAGAGGCTGTATGGTAGCTTAAGAGCCATTGTAGTGATTCTTAAGAGGTTTTCAAGGATGATGTTGATTTTTAACTGTCATTGAATGTGGAACCTTGAAATCTTCCGTCCCTGTCCCTGACATGCATTCCCCTGCATCTCTTGGTTCTCACAGCCTCTACTGGAGAATCAGGGGACAGTGATCACAGTGAACTGGGAGCTCTAATATTAAAATGAACTCATACTCTCATGAAATTCATAATCACTCAGGTATCTTATTAAGGTCTGTTATTAAGTGTTCATACATTCAGATTGTAAGACTCAGCCCATGGTGGAAGTGACAATAAACCTGATAGAATAAACATATATAAACCTTTGGGATAGCTGCTACAGAGCTCTGTATTTCTAAATAAAATACATTTGTTATTTATTATGTAGAAGAACAACATAACTCTTAAATTTCTTTGCTTGGCCTGATGGCATGCATACTTCACAGGCCTCCTATTACTCTGAAAAACACAAACAAAATAATAAGGTAGAAGCTGATTTATAATTTGACGAAATCTTGACCATGGTTTTCAAAACATTTACCCCTAAAAGGGCATATCTCCCTCCCAGCAGGTAATTTACCCTATAAAAGACTTCTTGTTAAAAAATGACAGAAAGATTGCAGCGCAGAACATAAGAGTACATGAAAAAAAAATAAGAGATGAATAATGAGCTAAAAAGTTTTCCTCCCCATTAGTCAATTTTATGGAGGGGGGGAGGGAACCTTCATTTTATAATTTAGTTCCCTGTGCTGTTGTCTGTGGGTGACTGTTTCGATGTTTGTAGCCACAATAGGACAAAAGCACCAGTGAAAAAGAAAATGGCAGAAACAACAGGGGAGGTGCCCATATTGAAAGGGAAAGTGTGCCAGAGCCCTAATATGACCAGCCACAGCCCTGTGAATCAATGATTTTGTGTCAACCATAAGAAGAGAGAAAACCCATAGTCTCTAAAAGAGAGGTAGCCTGTACCTTAAAAAACCTGACTGTGGTCAAGAAATAATTTGAAAGATGAAAATAACAAATTATCTAAACTAGTATGCATGCTTTCCAGGAAGGGTATCTTTTCCCAGACTCTTTAGGATGGCTAGCCTGGTGGGGAGTCTGTTGGGTCAGGAAGCAAGAACCAGAGTGTTGCCTGCACCTCCTATGTGGGGTTTCGTTATAATGTTTTTATTTTAATGGAGTCATTGAATTAACACCCCATCCCTAGAGAAGAGCACTCAGTCTTAGCCCCCTCCACAATTTACATTTGCTATTTGTTCCCCCATGAGTTCCACTGACTGAAGAAAACTAAAATAAGGGGGTGGGGATCAGGAATATGATTACATTTTTTAAAACTATGCCTTTGAGAAAATGCCTTAATGGAGTTAGTATTTGACCTCATTTCCCCCAACAGGTAAGGTTTCCCAAGCATTAGCCTTTATCTGCCTAATCATTTTCTCATAGCCTTTTTACTTGCCTCTGAAAGAGCATAGCGTTTTAGTTATGGTCACAGTTTCCATCACGCTACAAACAATTTGACATCCTAGACTTCTCTTTGGAACTTCATTTGTTTGAAATCCTATTCATAAAAATAGCGGTGTGAATTTACTTGAATTGAGAAGAATGTTTTGTATGTATGCCTTGAAAATATTTCTATGTCTATCAAAAATAAGGTGGCATGGTATAGAATTGTTGAATCACTATATTGTACACCTGAAACTTATATGACACTATACGTTAACTGTACTGGAGTTAAAATTAAGAACTTAAAGAAAAAAGATACAGTGGCAGGAAAATATAGAATCCACAGAAAGAAATTAACATTTTAGAAATTAACCATCTGTTTGAGTTCAATTAACAAAAGATACTGCAAGGCCTCCCTTAACATGGTATTCCTGAACTGTTCCTGGAAACAATAGTGTGAATTTATTATCCAATTAAAACTGATAAGAAAGTTGGCTTTGACATTCATTAAATAAACCCAAGATTCTACATCCACTCTGGGACTCTTTGTTTTAAGTTATCTATAATTCTCTTGCTTACAATCAATGCTAATAAATTTTCTACCACAGCAAAGGCAATAGTGGTATAGTTCTTTTATTTACTATTGTGTGTGTTTTTTAAGTCTACCTCCTGTCATTGACCTTGAGCCCAAATGTTATTTGTTGAAAATAAAAATGCTAGTCCTGCCTTTGTGTAATATAGCGTCTCTCAGCCCTAGCTGCATTAGAATCACCAAGAGGACTTTTGTAAAAACTGAGACCTGGGTCTTACCAGATACTCTGATTTTAATCGGTCAAAGATAGAGCTTGTCATCCTAGTTTTTAAAGTTCCCCAGGTGATTCTAATGTGTAGTAAGATTGTGGACCACTTGGGGCGCCTGGGTTGGCTCAGTAGGTTAAGCATCTGACTTCTGCTCAGGTCATGATCTCACAGTTCAGTTGGTGAGTTTGAGCCCTGCTTCAGGCTCTGTGCTGACAGCTCAGAGCTTGAAGCCTGCTTCAATTCTGTATTTCCCTCTCTTTCTGCTCCCCACCCCTACCCCCCGTTCATGCTTGCTCGCTCTCTCTCTCTCTCTCTCTCAAAAATAAATAAACTTAAAAAAAAAGATTGTGGACCTACTAGTTTAAAAGCCATTCTGTTCTGGATTGGCTTTGGTTCCATCAGCCAGTTGCATCTAAGCCACTTACTATGCAATCTTGGGTTTGTAGTTTAACCTCTCTTTCAATTTCCTTTTCTGTAGCATAGGGCACTAATAGTACTGAAATCATAAAATCATTTTGAGAATCCAATGTATTATTGAATTTTAAGCCTTTAAAATGGTGCCTGAAACATAACGTGTACAATACAGGTTAGGTGTCATCAGCATTATCATCTCAATTTTTAAAAATCCAAGTGATAATAATCAGGCTTTGGATTGCTTCCTTATGTATACTTCCTAACTTGTACTCTTCTGAAACATCTGCTCATTTGTGCTTTCACTATACAAGCATATTCATTGTATTGCCCTTGACTTAGTTGCACTCCACCGGTTTTTACACATGGAAAGTCTGTGTCAACACTGCATCTACCAAGTCTATTGGTGCCATTTTTCCAACAGCATTTGCTCAGTTCATGTCTCTGTCACATTTTGGAGATTGTCACAATATTTCAGACTTTTTCTTTATCGCTTTTTTTAATGGTGATCTGTGTCAGTGATCTTTGATTTTACTATTGAAGCTATTTGGGGACTCCACGAACTCTGCCCATATCAGATGGTGAATTTAATCAATAAATGTATGTGTTCTGACTGCTCCACTGACCATTCTTCCATGTCTTTCCCTCTCCTTAAGTCTATTTCCTGAGATACAACAATATTGAAATTGGGCTAATGTATAACCCACAGTGGTCTTTAATGTTCAGGTGAAAGGAAGAGCCCTACATCTCTCCCTTTAAATCAAAAGCGAAAATTAAGTTTAGGGTGTGTGTGGTGTGGTGTGTGTCTCGTTATATATATATTTCTATTATATATACTGGGAAGCTTGTTGAAAGCCTCTGAGATAGGCTGAAAGCTAGGTTTCTTGGTGAGTTAGCCAAGTTGTAAATGCAAAGGAAAAGTCATTGAAAAATATTAAAGGTGCTACTCCAGTGAACACAAATAATAAGAAAGTAAAGCAGCTTTATTGTTGATATGGAGAAAGTTCTAGTGGTCTGGAGAGAATATCAAACCAGCCACAACATTCCCTTAGGCCAAAGCCAGGGTAAGACCCTAACTCTCTTCAATTCTATGAAGGCTGAGAGAGGTGAAGAAGCTGCAGAAGAAAAGTTTGATGTTGGCAGAGGTTAGCTTCTGAGGTTTGAGGAAAGAAGCCATCTTCTGGTCACAAAATTGTAAGGTGAAATAGCAAGCGCTGATGTAGAAGTTGCAACAAGCTTTTCAGAAAATCTAGCTAAGATAGTTGATGAAGGTGACTGCACTAAGTAACAAACTTGCTGTGTAGATGAAACATCCATGCCATGTAGAGCTTTCATAAGTGGAGAGGAGAAGGCAATACCTGGTTAAAGCTTCAAAGGACAGGCTGACTCTCTCATCAAGGGCTAATGCAGTTGATGACTTTCGGTATCAACCAATGTTTGACCATTATGCAAATCCTGAGGCAATTAAGAATTGTGCTAAATCTGGGGTGCCTGGGTAACTCAATCATTTGAGCACCCAACTCTTAATTTTGGCTCAGGTCATGATCGCACACTTCCTGAGTTCGAGCCCCAGGTCAGGCTCTGTGCTGACAGTGCAGAGCCTGCTTGGGATTCTCCTGTCTCTCTGCCTCTCCCCTGCTTACTCTCACTCTCTCTGTCTCTGAAAATAAATAAATAAACATTAAAGTTTAAAAAGAATTCTACTAAATCTACTTTGCCTGTGCTGTATAAATGGACCAAGCCTGAATGACAGCACATCTGTTTGCAGCATGGTTTACTGAATATTTTAGACCCACTGTTGATCTGCTTTGGAAAAAAAATCCTTTTAAAATATTACTGCTTATTGATAATGCACTTGGTCACCCAAAAGCTCTGATGGAGATGTGCAATGAGATTAATGTTGTTTTCATGCCTCCTAACACAACATCCATTCCATAGCCTACAGATCAAGGAGTAACTTCAACCTTCAAGTCTTATTTAGGAAACATTTCATAAGGCTACATAGTTGCCTTCATCTGAAATGGAAGTGATTCCTCTGATGGATCTGGGTAGTACATTAAAAACTTTCTGGAGAGGATTCGCAATTCTAAATACCATTCAGAACATTGTGATTCATGGGAAGAGGTCAAAATGTCAACATTAATAGAAGGTTGGAAAAAGTTGATTGCAACCCTCCTAGTTGACTTTGAGAAGTTCGAGACTCATAGTGGAAGTAACTGCAGATGTGTTGGACATAAAGCAAGAGAACTAGAATTAGAAGGGGAGCCTGAAGACCTAACTGAATTGCTGCAATCTCATGATAAAACTTGAACAGATGAGGAGTTGCTTCTTAGATGAACAAAGAAAGTAGTTTCTTGAGATGGAATCTATTCCTGAAGAAGATGCTGTAGAGATTGTTGAAATGGAAACAAAGGATTTAGGATATTAAATAAACTTAATTAATAAAACAGTGGCACAGTGTGAGAGGACTGACTCAAATATTCCAAGAAGTTGCACTGTGGGTAAAATGCTATCAAACAGCATCACACACTATGGAGAAATCATTTGTTAAAGAGTCAATTGATACGGCAAACTTCATTGTTGCCTTCTTTTAAGAAATTGCTAGTCATTACAGCCTTTGGCAACCACCACCCTCATCAGTCAGCAAAAAGATTATGATTCCTGAAAGCTCAGGCATTTTTTAGCAATAAAGTATTTTTTAATTAAGCTATATACATTAGTGTGTGTGTGTGTGTGTGTGTGTGTGTGTTGTTTTTAGACGTAATGCTGTTGCACACTTAATAGACTGCAGTATAGTATAAACAGAACTTTACATGCACTGGGAAACCAAACAATTCATTTGACTCATTTTACTGTGATACTCACTTTATTGCACTGGTCTGAAACCGAACCCACAATATCTTTGAGGTATGCCTATATTGTAAAACTTAATGAAACTCTTGCTTTTATTCTGGTTCAGCCATTTAAATGTTGTATTACCTTCACGAATTAACTTGATTTTTCTCACTATATCTGTTGCATAGAGTTTGTATGAAAATTAATTTTAAAAATTGAGTGATACATGGTAAGCGCTCAGTGAATGTCACTGTAATTATTGCTTTTATTAGCTTTATGTACTATTACTATTAGCTGTGGTGTTTCAGAAGACAACTAATTCACAATACAGCAGATCTATTTTTGTGCTTTTACCCAAACTAAGTAATCACTTAGGTACAATAAGCACTCTGAAACAAAATCAAACAAGTTGTAATCGCCTGTTCTTTAGCCAGCATGATGCCTCTGTGGGAAGTATAAGAACAAAAACATAAGCCATAAAACCTTTTAAATTTTAAATCCTTAAAATCTTTAGTCTCATCCCAAAAATCACTTTGAAGTATCACATGGTGGTAAGCCCAAGAAGCTCCTTGAAATTCTAAATTCTGACCTCTTATAAATCATGACCTTTCAGTAGGCAGTGCTAACTCTTGGGGTTTTCAGTCATGTATTTTCACTTGATAAAAGCAAAACAAGGAGTTGACTTGATAGTGTAAAAAAAAAAAAAAGGATAGAGTTATGTCTTGTGCTTCTTTTCATATTCTTTCTACCCCCTACGTTTTCTAGAATTCAATGCATATACACTAGGATTATAGTCAGCATGGTCTCCTGAGTTGTGATAGAAGACATGGAGATTAAAGGCATATTTAGCATTTTTATGGCTTCATTTTCACACCAAATACTTAATAATTTGGTTTAAAAGTCTATGCACAGTCCTACTATACTATAAGATTTTTACCATGGTTTAGGTGTTTTAAGTGTGGCCTTAAGATATCTTAATTTTCAGGGGTGCTTGGGTAACTCAGTTGGTTGAGTCTCTGACTCTTGATTTCGGCTCAGGTCATGATCTTGCGGTTCAGTTCATGGGATCAAGCCCTGCATCGAGCTCTATGTTGACAGTGTAGAGCCTACTTGGGATTCTTTCTCTCTCTGCCCCTCCCCTGCTCATCCTCTCTCTCTCTCTCTCTGTCTTTGTCTCTGTCTCTGTCTCTGTCTCTCAAAAATAAACATTAAAAAAAGATAACTAATTTTCAGAAGCATTAGAAGGGGAAGGTTAGATATAGATATACTTTCCTAGATTTAGTCTGTGTCTTGAAGAAATTATTTTAATCCATGTGCTGAGTGAAGGAGAAAAGAAAAAAAACAATGACAGTTGGAGAAATCAAATAAAATATATTCTAACTAAAGTTCTTTATTCTAACATATCTTGTGAAAGAGTGTCATATTCACGCCTTTTAGAAAACTCATTTGCTATAATTTAATACTGAAGGTTTTGTTTCCATTGTTATGAACTAAGAGTCATACAGCTGACACATCACAAATGTCTGAAAAAAGTTAACCTGTTTCACTAAGATGGTTCTTTAAGATCAACTCGCTCTTCTGACTTCCCAGAGTTTATGAGTGGTTCCATCATCTACCCAGGCTCTGAAGCAAGAGACAAAGCAGCCCCAAGTCTGCCATTTTGCTAGGCATTTCCATCTTTCATTTCTCAAATCTGCCTCCCCTTTCTCTATCTCTGCCAACACTGCCCTCATACACATCTTCAGTATGATTCTACCATTGCATGAGTTGTCTGCTTCCTTCTTAGACCCATTTCCTAGATTCTGACAGAGTGACATTTCTAACATGTAAATCTGATCATATTACTTTCCTGAATGAAGGGCACACTTGTCAGATTCCTTTTACACCCAGCACTCCAAGACTTCCTTTTGTATTATGAGACTCCATGAAAATGCTTGTTAGATCAGCAAAAACATTCAGTCATTTTGGATATAACCCTAGACCTCAACATACCACAATCACCAACTAAACTTACATTTTCTTTAATATATGACTGAATTTAACCTTTCACATAATTTCAGGGTTTCCGCCCAAAGAATGGTCATGTGTTCACAGAAGTGTCTGGGTGGTTTCTTAGGCACCATAGTAAGCCTTTTTCTGTCCAAACCCTCCCTGATCTAAAGCCCAGCACCTCCCTTCACTGCTCTTCTCCCATCATGCTTTGCCTCAAATTGCCTTCCTTAACTACCTTATGCACAGGGTACTGTTCTTTGGCTTGTAAGTAAACTTATTAAAAGATACTAGAATATGACCAAAGGTCATTTTACAGAAGAGAAAAATTTACTCCATGGTATTACCATCATTTTGTCAAATTTTATCCTGTTGATGAACATTACATATTTCTTTTTTTTCTTCCTAACTGCTGTTATAAACAGTGGTGCAGTGCTACTTTTTTACAAAGTATTTTATTATTTGGGACACCTGGGTGGCTAAGTCGGTTGAGTCTCCAACTTCGGCTCAGGTCATGATCTCACGGTCTGTGAGTTCGAGCCCCGCGTCGGGCTGTGTGCCTACAGCTCAGAGCCTGGAGCCTGCTTCAGCTTCTGTGTCTCCCTCTGTCTGTGACCCTCCCCCATTCATGCTCTGTCTGTCTCTGTCTCAAAAATAAATGAACATTAAAAACATTTTTTAAAATAAATTTAAAAAAGTATTTGATTAAAAGTTATTATCATCTACATTCCCACCAGTACAATTGCTAGATATGAATAATATCCACCTTTTATATTATCATCAACCTGAAAAATAAAAATTACTATCTGTTATTTCAAATCGCATCCTTCTGACTACTACTATGATAACATATTGTAAATATTTATAAATTAATCCTTTATGAGATTTATATGAGACTTTCAATTATATATCTTTTGCCCTTTTTCTTTACTCGGTTTTCTTATCAAGATGTCTATGTTTTCCACCATGACATGTGAGTTTCCTGTCTTGCTTAAGAGGACCTCTCTCACACTAAGATTTTGTTTTGTTTTTTTAATTTTCAGTTTAGATTTTTACTTCATGTGGAATCTACTTTTTTTAAGGTTTTAGGGTAGAGTTCATATAGAGATGTTGCACAACTATTAAGAACACACCCTGTTTATATCATCTGGAAATGTGATTAATGAAAATACATGGTGTAGATTTGTCACTATATTTTAACACCACCGATTTATACACATGGAGGAAGGGGGATGAAAGGATTAATAAATAAGAGACAATAAGAAAATAAATAAGAAAGGACAAGTAAGAGAGAAAAAGTATTAACATGTATGTATTGGTTTGGATAGGAAGGAAAAATGGAAATCATGAACCTTCTTTGGAAAAATACATTTGTGTTCCTTCAAGAGCCATGCTTCTTCTCTCAGTGCATCTCTAACCTCTGTCTTTATGGTTGCCATTATGCTATAGAGATAACCCTGCCTTCTCCCAGAAGGTATATTTTTGCAGAATTTCTCCCACACAAAAGTCAGGCCTACCTGTTCCCAACCTCAAATCACGTCTAAGGCCCTCCATCTTCCGTTCTGTTCATCTACCATTCCTTGGAGCATGAGCCTCTTTTCCATGGTCACAGCTGACTGCACACACCCCTGTCCTAATGTACGGAGAGCAAAAGAAAGTACATTCAGGGTAAGGACACCCTTTTATGCAAGTTACACACATCCTTTCCACTCACATTTCGTTGGTGAGAACTTCATTACATGACCAAACCTAGCCACAAGCAACAGTGAGAAATACTGCATGTAGCTGGCAACTATGTACCCAGAAAGAAGGAAAAACCAGATTGTAGTAGGGGAACAATCAGCAGTCTTCGCCATATTACTTATATTATTTTCATTGTTTACTCTTACCTTTCCATTCTGTCTTACAAGTTTCTATTTATAATAGGTTATTTTGCTTAGTTCAATTAAGTAAAAAAAAAAATATCCATGTTCTTGGTATTAAAAAATGAACCTTTTTATCATGGGTCCCTTATTAGGCATCTCTGAACTAGCATCACATTGTATTTACTACAACTGTAAAGAGACAAGAAAAAATTGGGATTCCGTGGTCTCAAAAAATAAACAAGGGGCAAAGTTAAGTAAAAGCATAAGGTATTCTTCCTCTATGATTTTGCAAATGGATATTTGAAAACTGACTTGAAATTTAATGGTGGTAATGTGGCAACATTTTAAAGATGTGATGTGTTCAGTATTGAAGCCTCAGGGATCCCCACATTGTCTCCTGGGAGGCATGTAAGTAACTAGTGCTAATTCACTGTGTGTGTGTGTACACGGTCATCTATTGAAGTCTGTTTTACCTTAGAAACATGTGAAATAGCACAATATCATGAATAATAAAACATTACAGAAGATAATCCTTGTAAATAGAAAATGCACAGCTAAATTTATTGTCATCAAGTCTGTAAGTAGTATTTTATGTATTATATTTTTATATTTTCTACTGTGGCAGAACTCAACCATGAAAGAAGAAAAGGGAAAGAGAAAGTAAAACACAACCCTTCAGACATCTCCAGACATTTCCATTTCCTTTGTGCCGGAGAGTTGAAACTGCCAAGTTCAGTGAATGAAACAGTACCTCCAGTGAATTCCCAAATGTATCATATAAAACAGGGAAGAAAAGGCACTAAAATATTTTTATAACTCTTGCTTCAAACTTTTTCTGTGTATTAAATAAGTTGTCAGCTTATTGTTGGGTTTGTTTCTGTGAGAGTCTAGAAAAGTAGCAAGGGATTGTGATCGATGGGTTTACGCTAAGCTTTTACCCACTAAATCTCTGCAGAGGAAACTCCTCTCCTGCTCCTCTTGCTCCTCCTTGAACAAAGGAGGAGGTAAATTAAGGTCTAGGAAATGAGGGGAAATTTAATAAGTTCCTTAAAACTAGGGCAGTTGTAAGCAGGGGAGGGAGAAGAGGCATATTTGAGGAATATGTAGATCAAATGGGCAGCATTTGATGATTCCTTAACAGGGCCATGAGAATAAGGAAGAGGGAGGCGCTTGTAGGATGGGTGACCAAGTAGATTCCAGCACTTGTTTAAATAAGGAGTCTTGTTTTTTATTTCTTCTTCTTATTATTACTTTTTTTAATAATTTATTGTCAAGTTAGCTAACATATGTGTATACAGTGTAGTCTTGGCTTTGGGACTACATCCCTTACATACAATACCCAGTGCTCATCCCAGTAGGCGCCCTCCTCAATGCCCATCTCCCATGAAAATGAATGAGTGAATGAATGAATGGATGGATGGATGAATGAATGAATGAATGATAAATATTAAAAGCAAAAACAACTTAAAAGAAGAGCATTTGTTGTGAGCCTCTGCTCCAATAAATGAGTTGGTATATAAAGCACCACAAGTGAGAACTATAGGCACACAGGACCTGTTTCATTAACCAGGGCTTTTCTGTTTAGCAAAGGGCGTCAAGAGAACCCCAGAGGTCTGAGTGGCTCTGATAAGACTACCCCACAATACACACCCTTTCTTCTCATCCTTAGGGGACTGAGGAGACCCTGGTCCCTGCATGTTCCTGGCAAGCTCCACATTATTGCTCACTGATACCCATAGCTCACCACCATCTCTGAGTTCTGATACAACTGCAATTAATCCTGTGTGCTGATGGACATTAACTAGACTTATTATGGTGATCATTTCATCATATATACAATATCGAATCATTATTTTGTACACCTAAAACTAAGATAATGTTATGTGTCAATTGTATCTCAATAAAAAATAATAAATACTAAATAAATAAATAAATAAATAAATAAATAAATAAATAAATAAATAGTAGGGGCACCTAGGTGGCTCAATCAGTTAAGTGTCTGACTTCGGCTCAGGTCACAATCTCACGGTTTGTGAGTTTGAGCCCCGCATTGGGGCTGACAGCTCAGAGGCTGGAACCTGCTTCAGATTCTGTGTCTCCCTCTGTCTCTGCCCCTCCCCTGCTCTCACTCTGTTTCTCTCTCTCTCTCTCTCAAAAATAAACATTAAAAAAATAATAATAAAATAAATAAATAAATAAATAAATAAATAAATAAATAAAATAGGGAATAATGAAGGACGAGCATATCTGATATGCAAGATAATTCATTTAAGTTGACTATTGGCTGTCCTGGATTCCTATAGGCAACTAAATATAATCTTAGGGGAGACTCAGGACTGGAGATCCAGATTTGGAAGTCATTGAAAAACCAAGGGAGGGGCGCCTGGGTGGCGCAGTTGGTTAAGCGTCCGACTTCAGCCAGGTCACGATCTCGCGGTCCGTGAGTTCGAGCCCCGCGTCAGGCTCTGGGCTGATGGCTCAGAGCCTGGAGCCTGCTTCCGATTCTGTGTCTCCCTCTCTCTCTGCCCCTCGCCCGTTCATGCTCTGTCTCTCTCTGTCTCAAAAATAAATAAACGTTAAAAAAAAAAAAATTAAAAAAAAAAAAAAAAAAAAAAAGAAAAACCAAGGGAGAACACATAGAATATATCTTCTAATGCAGAAAGAACACATAGGATAGATGTTTTAAACGCAGAGTCCTTGGGAAGATATCACTTTTTGTGATTCCCAAACTTGACATATTAGTGTCAGTTAGGAGATAAGTTTACAAGTGTGACTACAAGAAATTCTCCCAACAGGTGGGATGATTGTGTGTGTGTGTGTGTGTGTTTGTATGTCCGTGTATACATGTGTGTTTAAGCTAAAGCCTACAGTATTGGCTGATGGATTTGATGTAGGGTGTTAGAGACAGAAGTCAAGAAGACACCATGTTTTTTTGGCCTGAACAACTTTCAGAAGGATGAAATTGCTGTGTCCTGAGCTGGGAATGACTCCCCAAGGAACCAGTTTATTCAGTAAGTGAATGAGTGAAAGAAATAAGGAATGAATGATTTTTAATAGAGTTGTAGCTTTAAAACTTTATCATAGTGACTTAACCGATGATAATGTGTTTGTAAGCCTTACTAAACCATTGTAATGAACAAACTAATTTATATTTAGTAGCTTCCCATTTGCATGTAAGTCATGCATTCTAAAGTAGTTGGCCTTGCAAGTAGGTTAAATATGCCTCCAGGAAACCCACTTCACAATATTAATTTGCTTAACAAGCTCTTTCTCCTTAGATATTAGAAATGGAATTTTAAACTCAGATGAGGAAGACTGCCTCTAGATCTGAAGTTAGAACTAATGACTTCTTACTATTATAAAAATTTGACATCATGGGCACGTGTGTGAGTGAGATAAAAACCTTGCAAATGTCACAGATGCACCCCTTTGAACCCACACAGATACCAGTTGCTTTTATTCAATTCACTTTATAGGTACTTCCCAGATTTTTCAAATATGCATTTTACATATTCTGAAAGAGTTTGCAGTTTATAGTTTTTAAAGAAACAGTTTGTTAGGAAGCTCCTCGTTGGCATACACCAAAGTACAATGGTCTTTTTGGTGTGAGAGATAACAGGCTACCAGCGAAAGACCCCATGTAGTGACTCCTTCATTGACTAAAGTCCTTAAGAAGCCCCGAGGACCTGCACAATCTGGTTTCGAGGGATGTTTGCTGTCACAACTGACCTTTCTTTTTCCTTTGCTCTCTGAGCACTCATCCGCCTGGTTTTCTGTCAAGGTCTTGAACATGCCATGCTTAGTCCCAACTCACATCTTCGAATTTCTGCTTCTGAATGAAGGTCCCACTGATGAAGATCTGTTAATTTCTCTCATCCCTCTGATCTCATTTGCTCTGAAGCACATTTGCTCCCTACACTTTGCTTTGTATTTATAGTGCTTATTGTACTTGATACTTCTTCACTTGTGTGATTATTCGATTGTTCGTTTCCCTGACAAAGTATAGGCTCCATGAGGACAGAGTTTATGATTGTTTTGTTCAACATTGAACCATTACATCAGCACGGTGTCTGTCCATGGTGAGTGCTTAAGAAATAGGTACTGAATAAATATATATATGCCCAAAGTCACATACCTAACTAGTTTCATTCAAGTTCCTCGTCGTCTAAAGAGAAATTAGGGACAGATGAGTTTCAGTTTGTTTATGTGTCCTGGAAAGATATAATGAAGTTATTTATAACTAACTATTATGGGAAAATTGTCCTTCTCAAACACACATGCGCTCACACACACATACACACACACACACACACACACACACACTCACCACATGCAAACACGAATGGTAGCTGAGCCTATAAGATATCAATTGTAGTACAACTGTACCTTATTCCTCTGTTTCCCTCGACTTTATGTTTCCCCACAGCTCAAAACTACTTTCTACCCATCTGTACATGGTTGTACATGGTTGTGCTGTGTACTGTGGGGCACTTCAGGCACAGCACGCATTCTTTCATTTACCAACTATTTATTGAGTATCTGTTCATTATCAGCACTGCTGTAGGTATTAAGAACTAGCAGTAAACAAGGTAAATAAAGTCTCCTCTATTTACAAAAAGGATTTTTTTTCCTAGTAGTGAAAGGATTTAAAAAGATAAAATACTGGAGCATCCGAGTTTAGCTCAGATCATGATCTCATGGTTCATGAGTTCAAGTCCCTGTTTCAGGCTCACTGCTGTCAGTTCAGAGCCTGCTTCAGATCCTCTGTACCCCTCTCTCTTTGCCCTTCCCCCACTGGTATTCTCTCTCTCTCTCTCTCTCTCTCTGTCTTTCAAAAATAAACATTAAACATTTTTAAAAATATGAAATATTATTGAATGATGCTCACTATAAGGAAAATAAAGCAGAAGCTGTAAGAAAATAAGACACATGTTTTAGATTGGATAATCACTTTTTAGTTTCTCTAAAAAATGAGATAGAAATTGGGACTGAGATAGCAAGGAGCCAGCCATGTAAAAATGTAGGGAGAAGCCGCTTGTGTAAAGGCCTGAAAGCAGGTTGGAAATGAGGTTGGAGCAGAAGGAAGACCAAAGTGGAGGGACCATATGAGTGAGAAGAAAGGGCAAGAGCTGAGGTTGGAGAGATAAATAGTGATAGACAGGGATGACTTTGAATTCTAGTTTAAGTACAGAAGGAAACCTCTTGGGTGACTTAAGTGTGAGAACAAAATAATTTTATTTAAATTTTACAAAGCCGTCTGGGACTACTGTGTGGAGAATAAATTATAGGGACAAGCTGGAAGCACAGATTTAATTGGCCTTTGAAGTAGTCCATGCTGTAGAGGGTGATGGTTTAGTCCTAGGTAGAGATGGAAAAGAATGGAACATTCAGAATAACTGACTCCATCCATCCATCCATCCATCCATCCATCCATCCGAGAACATCACTTTCTCATGGATTCTTACATTAATTATCATATCTACTCTCCACTCAAGTTGGCCAAGCTAATAATTTCAGTTTTACCTTCACCTTTCCTTTTCTTCACCCTCAACCAACAGATCACTATATCCTGCCAGATAATGACCAAAAATGGCTTGCTATCATAGTTCTTCTTCATCTCTCTTTTCACTCCCTGATTTTAGGTTCCATAATTACTTGCCTGAAAAAATTTAACAGGTTTCTAACTACTTTCTCTGCCTCGGATCTCAAGTCCCTCAAATCCACTTTTCAGACCTGCCTCCAGAACTGCATCTTTCTAAATGCAGTGCTTTCAATAAATACGCCTTGACTTCTCATTGCTGGTAATCTTTTCCTACAATTTTTTTCTATCAACAAAACCACTTTTCTAACAAAAGTTTTAGTAGAAACCAAATATGTAAAAGATGAGCTCTTAGCAAGGGTACCCCATCCCCTGTCTCCGTGCATAAAACCACGGTACTACAAGGCACTGGCTGTTACTACCTCCCAACCTCCAGCACTACTCACCATCCAGGAACTCAATGTACTCTGAAATTACATGTACTTCAGCCTTTGTTCCTTTGAAATTCATCTTCCACCAGTACGTCCTGCCCTGTTCTTCTCCCTGGCCCCATGAATTAATCTTTGAAAATGTATATCAAATATATGTGTGTGTGTGTGTGTGTGTGTGTGTGTTTGTGTGTGTATATATGTGTGTGTGTGTGTGTGTGTGTGTGTGTATTGTAATATTTTCTTGAATAGCAAGGAAAGTAGAAACAACCTAAATGCCCACTGAGAAAACTTGTTAGAGTATGTCATATCTTTTTAGTGAATTTAGAGTAAATTGGAGGATGTCATATCTTTTAAATGACATTTTTAATGAATATGCTATAGTGAAAGAGAGAGGGATCCATTTCTGTTGCTGAGAGATAGTGATTTTTCTTCATAATCACCAGATTCTCATGCCAATATCCTTTTATAAGGGTCCAATATTTTTTTGAGACTTTTTTACTGTGCAAAAGAATGAAATATGACATACTCTCCTCTCCCAACTATTTCCCAGGGAGCTCCTAATTTCTTGATTAAAAGCTTAATTTCATTCTCTTTTCTTACACAGTAGGTGTTATTTTCTGGCATTTATGGTAAAGATTTATAACAGTAATGAAATTTTCCAAACTAAATAGAAACAACCCCATAGGCAAACAAATGAGTGCAATTTAATTTTTTTTTCTATAATGAAATTCTTACTGTGTACAATATCCATGCAGTCTACTCACTTTGGATTTTAAGTGTATACTTGTGATTTAGAGCCAACATTTATACACACGCTGTTTGGAATTTCCTTGTGCTACTATTAATATATTTTACATTTTCCTAGAGTCCAAATTCCTCCAGCATTAGGAAGGAGAAAGAAATATATTTGTATATATGCTGAATGCACAGATATTTATGTTTCCTCAGATGCCTCTTGAGAGTAAGCCAGATTAAGAGATTCTCCAAAGCCTAATACCGTTCTTTTTCAACTGAAGAATTCACAAAATAGAACTTATATTCCAAAATTAAAAGAAAAAAATACCATTGACTTTCTTACAGTTTTAGCTTACCTTACCTTTGTAAATAATGTATTTTTTGTCCTGGATTTATTTTTTTTCTGCTAAAGAAGTACCATCTCAAAGCTTGCACATTACCACTGGAATCTTACATCTTTTGGTAACATGCTGCAAAAGAATAGCTAACATTTCTGTAGAGTTTTACAAATTTACAGATGGTTTGTATACCTACTGTATTATTCCTCATAATACCCAGTAAGGAAAATGACAGCTGTTTCCCCTGGGGTTTGTGTTTTGTTTTGTTTGGTTTGTTTTTGGTTTTAGTTTTGGTTTTGGTTTTGGTTTTCATGTAGGAAACTGACTTGGCAATGTTGGCTGATTTTTCCAAAATCATACAGGCAGCAAATGCAAAAGTAGGGATTAAAGACCAGGTCTTCCCATTGCTAATCCAGAACTGTTCCCACTTGCTGACTATATATTTGGTTTTTGATACCTTTGTCCTAAAACATTTCATTTGGAAATAAATTTATCAACACCTTTATAATCTAAGGTCTTTCTGTTATTGTCAGCAAGAATGATCTGTTTGAACAGAATGTAATTATGTAGATAAAACAGCTTGGAGAAAAACCCTATTGTAATGTTTCCTAAACTAAGTAACTTATGTGGGAGCTATTCTATATTATACGTATTTAGAAAATGATTCTTTTTAACTAACAAATGCTAGCAAGAATGGGCTGCAATTAAGATAATCTTTTCATTTCTAACACCTAATAAACCCTGAAATAGCTCTTATGAAACCTCTGGAACCTTCTCCCAGAAAGTAAGCATGTCACTACCAGCACACTTGAGATGCTTCTAATTGATTAGCCAATTATTTTGTTATTGGATTGCTTTAGCAGCATTGTTGTTCAGACTTAATAATCTTAGTTTCCCTCATACTTTAGTGGCTATCTAAAAATAATATTGATCAGGGCACCTGGGTGGCTCAGTCACTTGAGCATCTGACTCTTGATATCGGCTCAGCTCATGATCTTGTGATTATGGGATCAAGCCCTATATTGGGCTCAACACTGAGCATGGAGCCTGCTTAGGATTCTCTCTCCCTCCCTCTCTGCCCCTCCCCTGCTCTCTCTCGCTCTCACTCTCTCTCTCTCTTTCTCTCAAAATAAATAAACATTTTTAAAAATAAATAAATAAAAATAATATTCATCACATTTTAATCACTATTCACTGACTTGATAGTCAATAGGACTATCAAATCAATAGGACTTGAGAAATGAAAAGCAGATTTATAAATCAAGCCCATTAAAATAACAGGCATTTAGCATGATTGCTAGTGACATTATTTTACATTCAAAGATAAAACTTCAATAGAATATTTGGTGTGATTAAGTAATCTTGGACAGCAGTGTTTTTGTTTTTTTGTTTTGTTTTTTAATGCCTAAGCAGTATAGTTTTAACCCTACTGTTTGTGAGCAATGGGCCAATTGTAAAGATATAAATTTTATGTTTCTTCAAGTAGATACTTACTTTTATTCTCAGAGCACATGAAGCAAAAAACAAAAGCTAACTCAACAATAATTTTATGACCCGGGGCACCTGGGTGCCTCAGTTGGTTACACATCAGACTTTGGCTCAGGTCATGATCTCATGGTTCATGAGTTTGAGCCCCACGTTGGGCTCTGTGCTGACAGCTCGGAGCCTGGAACCTGCTTCAGATATTCTGTTTCCCTCTCTCTCTGCCCCTCCCTTTCTCTCTCTCCCTCAAAAAACCCAAACAAAAAAATCAAAACAAAACAAAAACCTTAAAAACATTTTTTTTAAAGAAAAAGAGAATAATTTTATGACCCATATACTTTTTAGTGTGTTTCAGAAAAAGCATACAAAATTCATGTTGGTGCAAATAGATTTTCTGTATCTGTCAATACCTCTATCTGTCATTCTTTTCATCTTTCAGTTACCCTTATGCCTTTAAACTATAGTTATAAGATATTGTCAACCAGGTGAACCCAAATGCTTATGACACATATTATGAACTACTACCCGTGTTTACCAAAATGAAAACAATCACCATCATAATAAATTGGAATAGTAGAGTGGAAAGGGAAGGGAAAATGAAGTGGAGAGAATTGGGGTTTGGGCCCAGCAGTACTGAATACTTGCTGTGTTACCTTGAACAACTTACTTTATCCTTCAAGATCCACATTTCTCTGGTCAATGGCAAGGATCAAATGACACTGTATAAACAATGTACTTTGAACAATTTAAAAGTAGCAAACAAATGTAAAGTACCTGTGGTATAAATAATGAGAGATGATGATGATGACGATGATGATGATGATGATGATGATGATGATGATAGACTCTCTGACCCATTAAGACACTAAGACTAAAGAAGATGTAGAGGCTTTGTACATAATACATATTTAACAAATAATTGCATTGAGAATGAAAATGATTTGCCATGTTCAAGTTAACCATCAGCTAATGCTGATTTCCCTTGGGAAATTACATATAGAAAGCAGGTAACCAGTTAATATTGTAAGGATAATTCCAAATTCCTGCAGTTGACAGCGATTCCTAAGTGACTAGCATGTATACTGACATTTGCTCCTTGCAGCTGGGTAGACCTTTGCCACTTGCAGGTCCTTAGAGTGTGATGCCTGTAGGTGCATTTGTGCCCACATGAGAAAAAGTTTGATTGAGGTAGACAACAAGAAAAGTAGGGCAAGAGTCCCTTATCCATCCTGTGAACCTCAGTCCTGGCAGCATGGAAGTAGGCCATTTTTTTACTCTTTCTGTAAGTAAAGAAAGGAACAAATATATGTGTTCTGTGCAGAAGCAATTTTCGCCCCTCTGATTTGTTGCTTAATGATAGAGAGAATAGATGAAGGAAAGCAAATTCGTTCTCATTGTCGAAGTGAAATTAGATTTTATCTTGGCAAGACGTAGAATTGCTCTGCTGACAACATAATATCAAACTGAAATTTCCTTGAAATATAAGAAAGGGATTGTGTCAAAACACAAAGTGGTCATGCATGTGATAAGTGTTCTTTTTAAAAAAATGTTTTTATTTCAGTATCATTGACACATTAGTTCAGGTGTAAAACATAGAAATTAAACTTCTCTGTATACTATGCTATGCTTACCACAAGTGTAGCGACCATCTGTCACCATAAAATGCTATTACAATACCATTGGCTATATTCCCTATGTTGTGCCTTTTATTCCCATGATAATGTGTTCTTTATAGGAAAAGCACTACATACTTTTTTTTCTTTTAAAGCACTACATACTTTTAATAAACTGTACATTGTGTAGTGGTTCTCAATTGTAAGCTAAACAAAGTAGAGTCCTGCCCAAAGTGGTAACATTCCAGGAGGATGTCAAAGTGTAGCTCTCTGTATGCTTTTACTTGTGTTGTTTATCTGAATTTGCCACTTCCTCCCTTCCCTTGAATTTGAAAACATCCTAAGAGCAAGATCCACTTTCCTTCCCCTATTATTTAGAATGGAGTTATATACCAGATGGAGGCTACATAATTGTTATTGACCAGCTCTTCATTAATATGCTCTCGAATTTTGAAGCCAACTCTTAAAACTGTCAAAATTTCAATGACTTTTATAATTATAAAGACTTCTACTTCTTATCAGCACAGAAGACCACAGAAATTCTCTCCTCAGGCAGAGCATGGAATAGTATTTTTCCACATGAAGTGGTATTGGGCTTTCAAGAGCAAGATAAGAACCACTCTTCCAAGGAGGGAATAGTGGTGAGGAAAAGAAAGAAAAAAGAAAAAAGAAAAGAAAAGAAAAGAAAAGAAAAGAAAAGAAAAGAAAAGAAAAAAGAAAAGAAAAGAGAGAAAGGGAAACTTTGAACTGGACTTTGGGATACTGAGTAGTGAGTCACTTGTAAGAAGGGAAGGGAAGGGGAAGGGGAAGGGGAAGGGGAAGGGGAAGGGGAAGGGGAAGGGGAAGGGGAAGGGGAAGGGGAAGGGGAAGGGGAAGGGGAAAGGGAAAGGGAAAGGGAAAGGGAAAGGGAAAGGGAAAGGGAAAGGGAAAGGGAAAGGGAAAGGGAAAGGGAAAGGGAAAGGGAAAGAGAAAGAGAAAGAGAAAGAGAAAGAGAAAGAGAAACTTTGAACTGGACTTTGGGAGTCTGAGTAGTGAGTCACCTGTAGACACAGGGTTATCCTGAGCATGGAGTTCAATAACGACCCTGCCTTCTAGCTAATGAATCTTGTGCCTGCACTGATGTGGTGAAATAGAGCTTGTAAATAAGTCAGAACCCTCAAGGGTGAATGTGGTGGTTTTAGGTTGGTAAAATTCTCTGGCTATTTGTAGATGCAAATCCTCTCTGGAGGAGAGCATCCCCAATTCAGGCCTTCTGGATTCCCCAGACTAAGATCAAACAATTAATGAATTGAAGAAAACTCAAAAATCACTAGGACCCCAGGGAACTAACCACCATGAGTGAGAGTCAGCAGAAAGCAAATACTGAGACCTCTAAAAGCTACAGGTATTGAAATATCAGGAACAGAATATAGATTAGTTTTGTATGAAATATATAAGAAATAGACACTAGAGTGGTCTTGAATGCTTGAATTCAAAGCTCAAGGGTTAGATTAAATATCAGATTAGTCACAACTGAGAATATTAGTGAAATTGAAGGAACATGGGAGCAAATTACCTAGGATGCCACATAGAAAAGGAAAATAAGGAATTTGAAAAGGAAGTTAAGAAACTGGAGAGTATACAGTGAGAATATCTAATATCTATTCAGAGCCCCAGACATTGAGAACAGAATAGTGAATATACCAAATTTCCTTGTTGACACAGCACAATATACCCCAAATTGAATAAATAAATCGAAGTCTATACATAGACTCATCATGGTATATTATAGGAAACCAGAGGCAAGATGATAACCTGAGCCAAAAAGAAAATGTACCTTTGAAGGAATGCTAATTTGACCAAGAGCACATAAAATTAACATAACCCTGAAAGACACAAGATAATGAAATAATCTCTTTAAGATGTAAAAAGAAAATTTCTGTAATACTCTCAGCAGCTAGGAATATTTTTCAACAATGGTGGTGAAATAAAGACACATTATGTAATCAAAAATTGAAAAATATTACCATCAGTAATCTTTTACTAAAGAAACCTCTGAAGCATCTACTTTAGGAAGAATGGAAATTCCAAAAGGAGAAGTTAAGATGCAAGAAAGAGTGATAAGCAAATAAAACAGCAAACATGAATATAAATCTAAATAAACATGGTGTAAGCTAATGACAGTGATGATTTTTGTGTGTTTAATGTCGGAGCATAGGATGATGTGGCATCTTATTCACCTGTCCCTGCTTGATTTCAGCCAAAGATAAATGGCAGAAGGGAACTTTTTCGTAGGGTGTGTGGGACTTTTTTTGACTCATGCCAATGGGGAAGCCCAGCGGAGTCTTGATGTTATAATATATTTTTTAAATGTCAAGTATAATATCTAAACACATAATATTAACATATTATGTAAGTGAAAATGCATAATAATGAACAATGGAATGTGTGCTTGTAAACCCAATATAGAACTCTAAAACTAACCATTGCCAGTAACTTCCATCTACCTCTGTGCTTCTTCCCTATTCCATCCCCTTGTCTCTCCCCACATGAGATAATCACTACTTGAATCACCACATTGAATCCCGAAGTTTAGATTTCATGATTTCATTCAACCGTCTCACTACCTGACTACCATCTCCATCTCTGGCACCAACACCACCAAATTCGTCAGCTACACCCGGGACCTACAGTCCATGGAAATCACCAGTGTTTCAGTGTCCTTGCCCACATTATACCTCATATCCCTCCTTATTTAAATAAGTTCCAAGACCAGTCACTGATAATCACTCCATTGCACATAATCTTGACTCCTTTGCTTAGTTTTGTCTTATCAACACCTGGCTACATCCATCTCTGCCTGTTCCATGTCTGTATCTTGAAGCTAAACATAGCTAGAGCAAAACACAACTTGTTTTAAAGTTCAGGATCACTAGCCTCAAGTTAGCCCTCAGTGCCAGGTGGCAGTCATACTATCATTTTCTAGTCCATTCTCTCTGATATTTTTCTAGATAACCATACTTAACTCACTTATCAAAAATTTCCAGCATCTCTTTCCCCATCATCACACTCAACTAGACAACCGTGTATCCTTTTTCATTGAGAATATAGAAGTAATCAGAACTTTCATAAGCTTCCATCACCACGTCTAACCATCTATTAGCATCTGTGCCTTTAAAGGACACCCTTTTCCCTATTATTATAAATTGTCTATACTTCTTGCTAAAAAAAGTTTCTTCATTTCTTCCCTAGATGCTTGTGTTCTTAACTATTTAAGGACATTAGTCCAACAGTCGCTTCCCTCCTCCCTCTTTTTCACTGTCTTTCTTATATTAACAGATTTTTCCTTTCTCCCAAAATATTCCATCAGCATTTAAACATGTTATTTCTCCCCAAATTGGAAAACAAAAAACCTTTCAAGCCTGTTTATGCCTCTAGCTACCATTCCATTTTTTTCCTTCTCTTTATGGCATAACTTTCTATTTTCATTTGGAACTACTCCAAACAGGCTTTTTCTCCAATGATGTCACCAAGACTGCTCTTGTCAAAGTTACAAGAACAACACTCAACAACATTAAATCCATTTGTTCTCAGTTCTAATTTTACTTGTCCTATCAGTAGCATTTGACACAGATGATTACTCATTCCTCCTGGAAACACTTTCTTCCCTCGGTTTCCAGGATTCTTACCTCTGGTTCCTCTTAACCTTCATCCCCCTGGCCTGTTCCTTCCCATCCATCCAATCTCTTGACCTTGAAATTTTTCCTTTTTCTTGACCCGCTTTTCTCTGTATCTTCACTCTCTGAGATCACATTCTCTCTCATGACTTTAAATGGCATTGATATACTGATGACTCCCAAATTTAAATCTCCAGCTGAGAAATCTTCTTTGAACTCTAGACTAATCTACCTGGTGTTTACTTAGTATTTACACTTACACAGACCCTTCAAGCTACTAGTTCAGAATTGAACTCCTGATCTTCTTCCCACACCTTTTCCTCCACCTTCTTTCCCATTGCAGCAAATCACTTCATTTTCCTAGTTGCATAAGCCACCTCCATTGCCACTATCCTTGTCAAAGACATCAACATCACTGCTAATCTGTAATACAGCAGTTGACTCCTCCTTCATTGGTCTGCTTTCAAAACAACATTCAAAACATGTCAGATCATGTCATTCCTCGTGCAGTTTGCTCCCTCACCTCCAGTTCTTCACTCAGATGCTATTTTAAGACCTTTACAGATCCTCTTATTTAATGTCGTATGTGAGGGTTCAGCATACTTTTGTTGTAGCGGACCAGGCAGTAAATATTTTAGGTTTTGCACCCCTAAAGTCTCTGTCACAACTATTGAGTTATGCTGTTGCAGCATGAAGGTGGCCATAGACAAAATATACCTGATTAGGTGTGACTATTTTCCAATAAAACTTTATTTATGGACATTGGCATTTGAATTGTATGTAATTTTCATGTGCTATGATGTATTTCTTTCCTTTTGAGTATCTTCAACCATCTAAAAATCTACATTTTTAAATGGTCTAACTCTGGGCTGGATATGATTCCCAGGCTGTAGTTTATTGGCCACCCTCCTCACATACATTCCTTAAATGGTTTCTTTGCTGTAGTTTTTATCTTTTCATGCATCACAGTATAATATATTACATGTTTTGTTCATATTTTCATGTTTATTATCTATGTCTTACAAATAAGATATAAACACCATGAAGCCCAGGATTTTTAACTTGTTCTGTGTACTGCTGAATTCCCAGTATAGGTGCTCAAAAATTATACGTTGAATGAATGCATAAAATGAATGAAAAAGTTATATTTTCAAAAGAAATAAAATTGGCTATAATGGATGAGATAATTGAAGAACTTAATTTTATTTTAGAAATTATAGTTTTGAAGATTATAGAGAGATATCATTTTAATTTTTTTTTTTTCAACGTTTATTTATTTTTGGGACAGAGAGAGACACAGCATGAACGGGGGAGGGGCAGAGAGAGAGGGAGACACAGAATCGGAAACAGGCTCCAGGCTCCGAGCCATCAGCCCAGAGCCTGACGCGGGGCTCGAACTCCCGGACCGCGAGATCGTGACCTGGCTGAAGTCGGACGCTTAACCGACTGCGCCACCCAGGCGCCCCGAGAGATATCATTTTAACCATTCACAGACTGCAAAAGGCTCCATCGTTGACTTTCTTATTAAATTCTTCATTATTATTTCATTGTTATAAATATTTTTTTTCATCTTCCCTAAACCTCATTTCTTTAGTTAAGAGATACCTGTCTATATCAGTTCCCCTTTTCTTGGGATGGCCTTGCTTCCTGGTCTCTCGTTGTTCTCCAGGTTTTGTAGATAAATAGACCTACAAGATTAACCACATGGCCTCCTGCTTCTCAGCTGGAGGCTGCTTTTTCCATGGCCACTATAAGTGATCATGCCTCATAGCATCGTGGACTTAATATTCTAAGAATATTGACTTCATAGTTACCATTTCATTCCTACTTTGTTTTGGATGAACCAAAGAAGTGAACAAAGTTCTTGAAATTCTGTCGTTGACTGAAGTAAATAATAGTGTTAAATTATAGGCATTAGAGCATAGCTGTATTTCTCTAAGCCATTTCAAGATACTAAAATGGGATTTAATTATTATATGTAACGGACATTAAACATTTATGAGATAAATGGCCTACAATTTAATTAGTCAAGTATTAATAAGATAATTTGTTTTAAGAATAATTAATGTGTAATAGCAGAAAAAGATCTCGCTTCTGGTTTCTTACACAAAAGAATTAAAAAGATGTGCCTTCTACTTAAAGACCTTTTTGTTTTACTTGTTCAATGTGAATCACAGGTAGAGGTGATATGTAGTCAAGTTTTTCTGTAGCTAAGTATCAGATCACTATTCAAGGTTGTTGCATTGCCAATAATTGTTTTTTGGGGAGGTAAAAATGTACTACTGTGTGACTTTATAAACATATTCGATATATATTACATAATCATTATGCTTCCCTAACTCATTATTGAAGATGAGTCTAAAAGAAATCAGAGTTGGTGTCTGAGTATTAATCACTGGGTTTAAAATAATCTGTTTTATCCCCTCTTCCTTTTTCAATGTTTATTTATTTTTTGGGACAGAGAGAGACAGAGCATGAACGGGGGAGGGGCAGAGAGAGAGGGAGACACAGAATCGGAAACAGGCTCCAGGCTCTGAGCCATCAGCCCAGAGCCCGACGCAGGGCTCGAACTCACGGACCGCGAGATCGTGACCTGGCTGAAGTCGGACGCTTAACCGACTGTGCCACCCAGGCGCCCCCCCCCTTCCTTTTTGAGTCGCATTTGGGTTGTTATTTGTGGCATATGAGTGAATAAGTATCCAATGTATCTGCCTCAGGCCAAGTATTTGGACTCTGGGTCTGTGTTATTGCCTTATTGATTGCTTGTTATCTGCTTGCTTGCTTGTTTTATATTAACTGGATAGACCAAAGAAGGGAGGTAAGAAAGTAAGGGTGTAGCATTTTCAAAAATGAAGTTACTCAGAGAAGAGGTAATAACATTGGTAGAGTAGGTAAGGCAATACAAAATCTCTATCCTATACAATTTTGGAAGCTATTGTGCAGAAAAATGTCATCAAGCCAGTCTTTAAAACTTTCTTAAAAGTATGGAAATATGCTAACTGTTCAGGCTTTATATTAGATGATGGATGCTATCTGGATGTGGCAATCTCAGGTATGAACATCTCAAAAATAAAGGCAAAGTGTGCAACTGAACGTAGAGATCCTGAGGGTAATACATGAGCTTATACTGTGTGAGCAGCAGTGGTTCTGCCATTAAACCTCCCTTGATTTGCTGTAAGTTTAGATACACACAAGCCGTGTTTATTTTTACATTTTCAGCAGGTGTGACACTTTGGCAAGTGTATTGGCTTGGAGTACAGCATGGCTTCCCCGTGATTGGTGGGTCCTGATGGAACGTTTTCTGAAATGATGGGTGAAGACCTTGCATCATTATTTTTCCAAGCGTGTATCAACAAAGCCTTCATCCTATAAAAGTGCAAATAGAATGTTATGCACCAGGCACCATGTTTACATTTTATTTTTAGTTCCTGGAAAGATTTCTAGTTTCTGGAGGAATTGCTTGCTCCTTCTTGTTATGTTTGATCGGGTCATCCTAACTCAGAGTGTTAGCAAAACTTTCCACTTGCGGTGTGCATGAAGCCTGTGGTGAATTCTCTTTATGAAACACGTTTCTTCATGTTCGTTCTGCGGGTGGACAATTGCTGCCTTCTAATATCATGTTGAAATGTGATTGATCCAAATGATAGTGTCACCCTTGAATGAATCATGCTTCTTCACTCCATCTGTTTCGTGAGAGGAAAAAAAAAAAAAAATGTCTTACCCGTCCTTAGAGTGTGTATGCCTAACCTAAATTCCATTTAATCCACTGTTTTGAGGTCTGTGACATGCTCATTTCCATGTTTTTTTTTTGAAGAAAGATTATTTTCAATGAGTCCTATTCAAGAACAAGTCTGTCATTTCACCAGTATGCAAACTAGAATCTCTCAGTTGACCTCCCTCCGATCACACCCTATTTATTGGCAAACATAGAGGTCAGTTGGAGAAGTGATATATACACAGATTAAAAAAATTTTCCTGGCACCTGTCAAATCTTTACTTCAGTTGAAACTTTGATTCTGTCAACGTAGTATATCTGTAGCTCTTGCTACACTGTGTTTTTTTTTTTTTTTTTAAGTTTATTTATTTATTTTGAGAGAGACAGAGACATCACAAGCTGGGGAGGGACAGAGAGAGAGAATCCCAAGCAGCCTCCGCACCGCCAGCGCAGGGTCTGATGCCTAACCGACTGAGCCACCCAGGTGCCCCTTGCAGCATTGTGTTTTTAAAAATTCAGATAAGCCCCACATGTGTGCACCTAATCTTAGGTGGTCCACACGGGACCCCCTGAGTGCCAGCCCTAGTCCCCCATGGGGTCCCATTTCCACTCCGACAAGATGAAAGAAACTATCATGAACCAGGAGAAATTCATCAAACTGCAAGCACAAGTGTGCTTTGGTGGGAAAGGAACTGCTCGCCCAAAGAAGGTGGTTCATAGGACAGCTACCGCAGAAGATAAAAGGCTTAGGTTCTCTTTAGAGAAGTTAAGGTAAACAGTATCTCTGGTATTGAAGAAGTGAGTATGTTCATAAACCAAGGAACAGTGATGTACTTTAACAAACCTCAAGTCCAGGTATCCCTGGCAGTGAACGCTTTCACTGAGACAAGGCAGCCAGCTGACCGAAATGCTATCCAGTATCTGAAACCAACTTGGTGCAGCCTGTCTGAGTAGTTTAGGAAAACCTTGTGAATTTCTGCCCAATCTGTGGACGGAAAAGCACCACTCACTACCAGAGAGGAGGAGGAGGATGAAGTTCCAGACCTTGTGGAGAATTTTGATGAAACTTCTAAGAATGAAGCAAACTGACTTGGGTCAACTTCTGAAGAGGATAAAACTTGAAGAAGTTACTGGGAACTGCTATTTTATATTCAGACTGCTTTTTAATTTGTTCATAGACCTGATAAAATCTAAATCTCTAATAGTTTTAAGCCTAAGCCCCTTGGACAGTGCAGCTCTTTTCAGTTTTTGCTTATACACAATTCATTCTTTGCAGCTGATTAAGCTGAAGAAGCCCAGGAATAAAGTTTGAAACAAGGTTAATGAAGATCATTACCTAGTAAAAAATTAATTAATTAATTAATTAAGTTAAATTAATAATTAAAAAAATCAAAAACAAAAACTCAGATGATCATTTTACAGAACAAAAAGGGCCAGCCCCTCAAAAAGAAAAAAAAAAATTAAAAAGAAAAAAAAAATCTCTCTCTCCTTCTGTCTCCCATGACAATGAAGTTCTAAAATGTTATAAACTCAAATCTCAACTTCCAGCATACTCTGAAATACACTTTATTGGATATGAAATACCTGATATGTAATATTAGATATATAATAAAGCATCACTTTATTAGATATATTCGAACTCACGCTTCACACATACACACGTGGATGGCCCATACAGCTGGAAATCCTTCTGTGCAACACAATTATGATGGAGAAAGCATGAACGTGTTCTTCCCTCCCCTTCTTACCAAAGAGAAATGAATAAAGTGTAGAGTGAATTATGTTGCTTAGGGTACATTTGGACTAGAAACAGACAAGGAATTTGGTTCAAGGAAAAGTAAAAGAAAATGCTGTAGGTTTTGTGTCAGCTGTCTACATTAGTAAGGGAAGACAGCTCTTGGTGTTTTAGAGATAGAGATGATTTTGCCTGTGTGCAGATTCTTTCCTAAATTTCATTACTTTAGTGTTTTAATGTTTTTAACCTTCAGTAAGTTCTACTTATTTTTATTCTTCTAATCTTGCATGCACTTTAAGTCCTATATTTTCTCACTTATGTAGAACTTTTATTTGTAGTTTTACTTCAAATAATGAGCTATGTGCTCGTCGCAGATCAAGAAAAACAGCGCACTGATTGCATTTTATAACAGCTCTGAGTGAAACTGAGGTGACCAGGGATCTAGCTTTTCCATTTGGATCCTATGAGAGATGTTGTGATGAAATTAAGGGTGTCAGGAAAACCTGTCTTTGAAATAGGATCTTCTTTAGTACGCAGTAATTTCTGAGTTCATATTCTTAATTTAGTATGTGCACTTTAAAATCTGTTAGAAATAACTACCACCTTTGAAAGGACTCTGTTACGATCACTGTTTGCTATCCCCCTAACCACAGATTTTGGCATTTTGATTGCCATCGAAATGAATAGCACTCCACATTGTGTCAGTCACACCCTCATAAAAGTTAAATGAACATTCTTGCAACACCCGCTGGGATGGGACAGATGTAGGAGAGAAGGACTGAGCACACAGGATAAAATGTGTCACCGAGAAATTGAAACTACTCCCTTAACACAGCGTTGTGTCTTGCTTGTCACCTATACCTCTTTTGTTTTATTCAAAGCTATTTCAAAAACACAAATAGCGTGTTGAAATGGAGAATCACTGTAAATCATTTCTATTGTCTGTCAGGCTGTGCCTTGCCATTGCTAGATTCCCTATGTTGTTTTTCCTCACCGTATGTACACTTGGTAAATCATTTTAGCAGAGATACTTTATTCAAAATACAACTATAGTCAAAATATGACTACAAAGAACTATCATTTCTAAACTGAGACCATCGCATTGCATGTGGATTTCTGTTTTATCATAGACCTTTGTAACAGATATTTTAAGTTTATTGTATCAATATTTAATTTTTTAGTACATTTTTTTTTTATCCGTTTTGAGTTGGTCTCAAAGGTTCAACAGCACAGATCTCACTAGTGACATCTTATTCTCCAAACTAATTGAAATTCAGACTCTTCTATGTTAGGGCTCTCTCCAATGTTGGCTCTACTCTCAGTTTGCCAAAAAATACTTTTAAAAAGTAACAAGTTGATTTTGATGTGACACCAATTTCAAAAGTTTGTATGCCATTCTCCCTTTGGAAGAATTAAAGTCTTGAAGCAACCTGACAATTCATCTTGTGTAATAAATAGCCTAATAGCCTTAAGGAAGTAATCTCCCCTCTCCTCCATAGCTCACCCTTACAGACATGTCTGATTCTTCTCTGTAGCAGAAAGATTTGTATTCACACGCTGGACTATAAACACCCTGAGGGCAGTGAATCCCTTGGTGAAGTGTCTCCTATTAGTGTTTAGAGCAATGCTTAGAACAGTGCATGGATAAGAGTTACACTGACCTCATAAGTCTGAGGGACATCAATGAAATAATGAATGTACACCTTTTAGTGGTTTGTGAGAAGTGCCAAATGTGCAATTAAAGTTGGCTAAAACCCCATACAGACTAAAAAAAATACTGTTCTTATTCACCACTTATCTAGAGTATCTGACAGCAACCTTGACTTATAGTGGGTGCCTACTCAGTGTTTATTAAGTTACATTGAGATCAAGTTAGAATTTACCTCTTCTAGGTCAGCTCTTTCTGCTAAATCGTATATTTTTTTCTTCTTTCAGCAAGGATTCATTGAGAATTTCTTTCATATGCCAGAGCCTGGCACTAGCACTATAAAGACAGTTAAAATAAATTCACTGTCGGTCTCACTCTCCAGCAAAGACAGATGCTTATAACAAGTAGATATAATTCATTGTGGTAAGTGTTGCAATTAATGTATGTAGACAGTACTATGGGAACATACAGCAGCAAGCTATGATTAAGGGATTGTTAAACTCCCTTTTTAAAATGAGCAGAAGTTTGTTGAAAAGAAA
Organism: Puma concolor; assembly: GCF_028749965.1. NCBI lineage: Eukaryota > Metazoa > Chordata > Mammalia > Carnivora > Felidae > Puma > Puma concolor. Next base: position 36,494,525 of record NC_141673.1, on the reverse strand, counting down.
ATGGAAGAAGGGCTTTGTCAGAGAAACAGTCTGATAAAAAAAAAATAAATGCTCAAAATTGCACATGGCAGAAATAGAAGTTTCACATGGCTCATGCAGAATGTATATTGAGGGCTTATTTGGGGTGCCATGTCGTAATCTGTGTCTTAGCACCACCAGGCTGAAGAGTCTGGATTCTTTTCTGTAGGCACCTGTAGGTTCTGTAGGTTGACCCTTCAAAACCCCATTTATATTTTAAAAAAGACAGATGGCCAAGTGGGAGATAGATAGGGGTGAGCAGGAATCAAAGGTGGGAGAACAAGAGGTGGACAGTATTTAGGAACGGATGAGATGCCATGCCAGACGGTGCCAATAGAAATGGAGGGTAACAGAGAGGGAGAATATGACACATATTGTTCACTTAAATTTCTCTTGTTTTCTCTAAGTCGAATAGCTAAGAAGGGAGCCAGAAAGCAGATAAAGAAGAGAAGCAGGCCATAAAGAAAGATCAGATCTGTGTGGGGCTAAATAGGAGCTGCCAGCCTCTCCCACATCCAGTTGTCCAAGATTCCCGTCATTGCTGTGCGACACTTTTGTGGACCTGGTGCCCTTCTCTACTGCCCAGATTTGTGCCATCCTCTCACCCACGTTGAAGGTGCACCTATATCAAAGACTTGCCATTTTGTGCATAACAGATTGTCCATCTTGGAAACAGTGCTCATCTGGTTGTTTGTCTTGGGAAAGTGACTCTGACCAGGAAAACACTAGGCCAGACAGTCCTATTTAGGAGCTGTTTTGGGGTAGTAGGAGCTCTGTGGAATTCCCGTTCAAACACCACCATGTGGGTGACAGCCCTTACAAAACTGATTCTGTCTAAATGTTAAGGAACAGGTGTATCACTAAAAAGAAAAAGGAGAAAGCTAATAAATTTATGAAAATGGTATTGGCCTCTGTAGTAATCAGGAAAAAGAAATCAAACACAGAGTAAACTATTGTCTTACAACTTTCATTTTGCAAAAACTGAAAGTCAGACAATGTCAGTTGTCGTTAAGAATATGGAATAAAGTGTCCCCTGTTACATGTTGAGGCTAATGCATTTGATACAACCACACTGAAGAAAAATTTGACAATGTCTAGCAAACTTGCAGATCATCTGCTCCAACAATTCCAATCCTCAAAACTCTCCCAATAAATATGTGTAGAGATATTCACAAGAATATGGATGACAACCGTCCTCTAAAGCAGAGTTCATCCTTAAGAGAATGGGTTTTCATTCAATGGAATTGATATAAAAGAACTAAACTTTATATCCATCAACATGGATAAGTCTGCAAAACAAAATGTTGAGCAAAAAATCTAAGTTTCATGTGCGTGCTTGGCAGGATGACATCTCATGATGGGTGGTTTTAAAATCAAAACTTATAAACATATAAGATTATACATTTATTATGGGTACACAAAAAATAAAAGTGAAAATAGACATTGGAATGGTGAATACCAACTTCAGAATAGTGGTTTTCTTGAGAGAATGGGGGGTGAGTTCAGGAATAGGACAGTGAGATATTTGGGGGTTTCAGTTGTCTTTATAAATTTTCACTTGTTAGGCAAGTACATAGTTCTCTTGTATCCTCTCAAAGTTTTGTTTGTATACCTATAATATTTAGAGTAAAAACCCTGCATATGGCTTTCCTCACATATTCATTCATTCATTCTTTTAATCTATCACCTGTTAATCTATTCAGCTACCCATTCACGTATTCTTCTTTCTCAAAGTAATTTTATTTAAATAATCCAAGAAAGGGTGATTAGGGCTTAAACTAAGTAGAGAGAAAAGGACAGAGTATAATTAGAAGGCAAATTTAAGGGAGATTATTGGGTAAAGTTGTCAACACTTAACAACTAGATGTAAGTAGGTGTGTGTGTATGGAGTAAGGCAAGGAATCAAGGATAATTTATTCAGATCTCTAGCTTGGCATTGACAATGAAGCATGCCAAGAAGACAAAGGAAGAGGGGTAACGTTGGAATAGAGGGGGGATGTGGTATCAAACTTTGGGTTCATGGTACACGTTTTTCCATAATCCTGACAGATAATCTTTAATTCAGTAATTATTTATTGAATATCTGCCATGTACAAGGCACAATAAATAGAGATCCTTTAAGTTTATGCATAAATACTCTTTTTCATGAATATGTTTTTTTAAAAGTCCAAACCACTATTTTTTAGGCATCCTGGTGCAGTTACTGCTCCACTAAATTCAATTGGGTAAGCAATTTCAACTGAATACAGTTGAATGGCAGTGTGCAGCCTTCGTTGTTATTCTGTAACTACTTGAAAGAGAGTGAGAATCCATTAAAAACTTCAGACTGGGTAAACTCATTTAAGTTTGCAAATTACATTCAGAAGAGAAGTTAAATGTGGTTATCTTGAAAACATCCCCCCCAAATTGTAGTGTAGTAAATAATAATTGGATAAGGCTAACCTCAGAAATTCTTCCTCAAAAGTTATTTAGTTCATACAACAGTAAATATACAGCTATATGGATACATTGAGCAATTCTTTGGATGGAAATAAACATATTTGTAAAATTAGAAGTATTGGAAATATTTGTAATATTTGTAAATTTGTAAATTTAGAAGTTTGTAATTTGTAAAATTTGTAAAATTAATTTGTAAAATTAGAAGTTCAGATATTTCTGTCTTCATCTTTTTCAAAACTTCTCTTGCCTATTGATTTACCCTCACAAAAAGGAAATGGTCACAGGGAATAATGGGATAAGAAAGCCCAATTACTGTGTGGATTTCCAGCTCCCACCTAAGCAGACCATTTCAACCAAACCCTTTCCTTTTTCTAGGCTCTACCCAAATTTTCTGTTCAAAGTTCTAGATTTTAGTCCTGTTCTCAATAGAAACATGAATGTCCAATCCTGAATCCTCATATGGCTTTCCTATTCTTCCTCCGTAGATATCTTTCTCTTTCCAAGACTGCATAATAGGCAAAGACCAGGAAAATGACTTTGTCTTCTAATCCTGTGTGCTGAGGATACCCTGTGAGCTCAGCTGAGTTCTTTGGGAGCCTCAAAGGTGTTAGTCTAGAATCAGACCCGTGCAATCTTGCCTTCGCTCTACCCCACCCCACCCTATTATTTGAGTTTGCTTACTTCCTCCAGTGTTGGAGAAATAAACCAAAGGCCACAGTCAAGTAACAATAAAGTCGTAATTCCCTGGAGACTTGAAAAAAGATGTCACTTGTTGCCTCAGCATGGCAACCAATTAGCCCCTTTGATGTAAAGTGTCTGTCCTCTTTGAGGAAACAAGAAAGGTCTGGTTCTCCTTTCTAGTCTGTCATTTGTTGTACAGAGCCATAAACCCCATTTTACTGGGTTGCAAGCTACTGCCTTTGTTAACGTGCTGAAAACTTCATCAGCTGTCTTTAATCAAAGAAGATGTGCGTGAGGGATGACACCAGCAGTTGTGGTTGGGTTTCTGTTTCCCAGCCCATGAGTCACAGCTGGCAGAGAGCAAGGACACCAGTGTATCATCAGACAGCCAGTCACCTGAGCTTCTTTGATTTCAGTTATATAGCTAGGTAGTCCTTAATTCTGTTTAAAAACCTCTACATGCTTCTGTTTGGCTATGAAAAGGTTTTTCCTCTCCTGTCTAATAATATTTGGTCATTTATGCTTCTGTTTATAATAAAGTTTCATTTGCACATTTCCTACTCTAAATAATTGCCTGGCCAAAAGAATTCACTTTATGAGAGGACAGACATTTGATCTGACATTCTTTGTTCTGTATGGGACTTCATCCTCCTCTAGGAAACTTCGTCTCAAAAGATGTAAAATAATATGATCTAAGATCAGGAAATGACCTCTAGAACACTGCTTCTCAAATTGTAATGAGAGTGCAAAACACCTGGGGATCTCATTAAAATTCAGATTCTGATCCGCTGGTTGGTACCTGAAATTCTGCATTTCTACCAAGCTCCCAGGTGATGTTGATGCTACTTCCTGGACTAGAGGCAAGGCTAGAAGACCCATAGGCACTCAGTCCCTTGGGCATCCAGTCAGCTACCCCCGGTCGCGCTGTGAAGGCTTGTCTTTGAAGAGAGAAAACAACCATGTAACAGAAAGTGGTCTATATTGAGTTTTATTCTTAAATTTTTATCAAACACATGAAATTGTTTATGTCAAAGTAACTGTTGACAGTTTTAAGCAGTTACCTAAGGCTTGTACCTAAGTACTTGTTGATTAGGTCACTTTTGAGCATACATGCAAATTTCCTCAGTCTCCACTCAACTCAAGTAAGAGGCTATAGTGATGTTTTAAAAGCATTGCATAATGATGTAAGTTTGTAGGTTTGTAAAATAAAAACTCTTTTTTACTCTGGTGAGATAGACATATTCAGAAAAATACGTTACATCTAAACACAGAAATCTATAGCTGCCTAAAAATAGTATGTTCTTAAACATATGCATTTTTAGTTTACTTGGATTTTTACTGTTTATAGAGTTGGGCACCTGGGTGGCTCAGTGGGGTGTGTCCAACTTCGGCTCAGGTCATGATCTCATGGTTCGTGGGTTCAAGCCCGTGTCAGACGCTATGCTGACAGCTCAGAACCTGGAGCCTGCTTCAGATTCTGTGTCTCCCTCTCTCTCTGCCCCTCCATTGCTCACTCTCTGTCTCTCTCTCTCTCTCTCTCTCTCTCTCTAAAAAACAAATAAACATTTTTAAAAAAAGCACAATTAAAGAGTATATGTGAACTTCTATTGGATCTGTTATCCCATTTTAACCCCATAATGTCAATTTTTGATTATTTCTGCTTAATGAGTAACATGCTAGGGTAACATGCTAATGTAAACATGCTAGTAACATGCTAATGTAAAATTAAAGTTATTCCATGTGGCACCTGGATGGCTCAGTCAGTGAAGTGTCCGACTTTGGCTTAGGTCATGATTTCCCTGCTTGTGGGTTCAAGCCCCACATCAGGCTCTGTGCTGACAGCTCAGAGCCTGGAGCCTGCTACAGATTCTGTGTCTCCTTCTATCTGTCCCTTCTCCAGCTCTCTCTCTCTCTCTCTCTCTCTCTCTCTCTGTCTCTCTCTCTCTCAAAAATAAGTAAACATTAAAAATTTTTTTTAGAAAAGCAAAATTAAAGTTATTCCAAAAACACTATGATAACCGGCACTCAGAACTCATTTTGATGACAGATGTCACTTCCTAATTGTGTTATTTTAGATTAATATTAACTTTTCTTTTTAAAGAAAGAAGTGACTTGAAGTACTCTGAGGACAGAAGAATCTGGGCTGCAGTTCAGTAGCAATAGTAAAGCCTATTTATGTGGCTTGGTTTACTTCACCACCTGTCTTCACTTCTGTCTCTTCTGGTTTAACCTAAGAAAGTCTATAAAGCTAGTAAAGGTAGAGCCAGGTCACAAATCCACAGGGTTTGGATTCAGTAGTTACTCAGGCACACTCACAGGAAATTCTGCTTTCTGTTTCTGAGATGATAGGGAGACAGAAAAGAAGAGGAAAAAGACAATAATATTGTATTCTCATGTAACCTTAGCAGCAATTCTATGCAGCAAGTATTGTTATCATTCATTTCTATAAGAAATTGAAGTCTCGAGTGTTCCGTCAACTTGTCCGAGTGCACACATCTCTGGGGCAGAGCTGGCCTGGCACTCAGGCATTGTGACTCTGTAACTTTTGAGTATTTTTAATAATCCCCTTGAGTTGCGATTATAGTTAGGCACAGATACTTTAATAATAAAGTGATTCAAGAAATAACGACTATCCCACTGAGCCATCTGGTTTCTCTCAGCCCCTGTCGCTGGGCCTCTTCTATTTCTGGTTAGCCAGGAATGGTCTCCAACCGTGATTCTCTGTCTCCATTTCCTCTCTTCCCACTCAGGATAGCGGAAGTCTGAACATTTTATCTACTTAGCATCTCTAGTAATTCAGGCTGTGAACACACTTTGCCGTCACTGTAGTAGCTGTTTATTGATAGTTGTGCTGAGCTCCGTGAGGGAATAGAATTGAGAAATGCATCCATGCATCGAACGACTCAAGATAATAATGGGTGGAATGATAACAAAGTTCTGTTAGGAAGACAGAGTAGGTGGTGTTTTAGGTTTCCAGTGTGGACCTTGATTGCACATGTAATTTAGAGCTATGTTTATTTGGCTTGGGGTTTAAAATTAGAAATTGACCGTCTGTATTTTTCTTGATAAGTATGGCGTCATCCTGACCAAAAGGTTTTTGAAGGTCAGGAATAGCTTATATTTGCAACATTATTTTTGGAAGAGAAAAGAGGATGTAGACAAGTTTGAAAATAATGCCCTATAGTTGAGGACTTAAGAGGATTTTGCTGTACATCCACAGACATATAGTGTAGCCATTGGAATAAAAATTGTAAAGTATGTATAAAAACATAAAAATGTTTTTATAAAAACATGCATGTGCTATATACCTCAAGCAGATGAAAAGAAGGAAAAGTGAACTTGACATTTGCAAGTCTATTACATACATGTACTGTACCACATTGTTAAATGTCTCATTTTATCTTTCTGACAACATGAAAAAAAGTTGATGTTATTTTGGTATTTCATAAATGAAAGAATTGGGCACAGATATGTTAGGGCACCTCACCAAGGTCACAGTCAGTGGTTGAGCAAGAATTCAAACCCAGACCTCTTAAAGTCCAAATCTGATCATCTCTTTCCAGTTGGTTTATTCTGAGCTATTCAGCCCTGCCCCTAGCACTCTTTTTGGTTCACAAATAATTGTTTTTACAGTAAAGAGTGGAGTCACATGAATTCAGCTGAAAAAATGCATGCATTTTGTGAAAATACTAAATTGTAAAAATTATTGTGAATTATTTTACACTGCATCACAGAGTTGGCCAGGACAATTACTCTGTTGACACCATCTGTAAAATGAAAACACAATCTTAGCATAAACACATTTAGTTTTATCTGATATTTGAAATATGCATTTGTGTAACTGCCAAACTATTAGCTGCTGTATGTTCGCCAGAAAGTTCGAGCAACAAGACAAGAACAGAACTGCCTTTATTTGTAGATAGCAAGCAAAAAAAAATTTTTTTCCCTTTGGGAAGGACTTTTGTTGTTGTCAACCAATATCTCAGAATTTGGGGATGCAGACCCTTGTCTGAAACTAGTGGTACATAGTTTTGTTTGTTTTGTTTTTTAACTTTGCCTTTCATATGATAACTTTGTATTGCAAATATCACATACTATAAAAATTTTTGTGTTTGAGACTCACAACTACCTTTAAAGAAATAATAAAAAACTTTTCTGACAAAGGTTCCATTTTTCTGCACCACATTTTATCTGTTTTGGTATGTTTTTACTTTGCTGTGTTTACAATAAACATTCACCAGGAGAAGTTTAAAAATTTGACTTAAAAATAAGAACTTTGTCTCATTAAACTACTTGGGTTAGATTTGGAAAGGACATTAGTGGTTACATTTGAAATTTTTTTTCAGAGCGTTTACCCTGAAAACATCAGTAAAATTGTACAATTTTTTAACTTATTTACTTAATGTTTGTATAAATGGCCTGGAAGATTGCTAAGGAGAGCAAACAGAGTGGGTGGACATAAATTTGTCAACTTTTCCAACTTAATTTTTTTATTTCTTGACATTGAGTTGAAAAAAGAAGATCAATTCTATCTGAAATTGTATGACTTTTAACTGTTTCCTTAGAAAAGTGCAGTCTGACTAGGCGACGAGGTTTTCATATGTAACCTATGCCTTCTCATTAAAGAAGAATATTTTCGTAGCTGCCTGCACTATTTAAAGCACAGAGTAAACCAGCTGTTTGAAAACTTTTTGTTGTTGTTGTTATTCCTAGTTATCTTGATCTATTTGTATAAATTGCTAAATTGCTTCCATAAAATGCCTCCAGACATAAGGGAATCATTTGCATAAGTGGATGAAAACTTTTGTCTTCCATGAAGGAAAGCTTGAAACAAGCCTCTTAATCATTTCCCTCCCTCTCTGGTTCCAGTATCCGGCTGCTTTGATGAACCTGGGGGCTATCCTCCATCTCAATGGCCGTCTCCAAAAGGCCGAGGCCAACTACCTGCGGGCACTGCAGCTCAAGCCAGATGATGTCATCACGCAGTCCAATCTCCGCAAACTGTGGAACATTATGGAAAAGCAAGGCTTAAAGACATCCAAGACCTGACACAGGAGGGCAGTACCTCCTCCTCCTCCATATTTTAAAGCTGGCTTCGTTAGTGAACAGAACTTCCCAGCAGTGCTATGACAAGAGCTGGTATGGACTTCCAAGATGGGGGCAGAGGTCACTGAGGTCACTGCCACGTCTGGGAGTATTCACTCTGCTGTTGGCACAGCCGTTAACACCAAAAAGGGGAACATTGGAAACCTCCTGAAGGACGTAATTGTTACCCATAGAACTATTATTAAACCAGAGCACTTAAAACAGGATCTTACGGCATTGGGGTGGGAGGTGGGCAGGGAATCTAAGTTACAAATTTTGTTCATTTTTGAAAGCTAATTTAGAAATTATACTGTTCCTTAAACACTGTGAGAGGAAGTCAGAGTGTCCATTCAGCCCTGCTAAACTATTAAGATCAAGTGTTAATAGGGAATAATTAAAGTGTCGTGTGAATCCCAGCGTGCCGGCCGGTTGTCCTGACGCTGCTGTCTTCCCTCTTTGGGACAGCCTGCTTACCAATTTGTGAAACTTAGGGGAAAAAAAAAAAATTTTAAAGTATGTCAAGATCTGTCAGAATCTATAGTTGTTTCCCGACTAGGGCACATAACATTTTATTATTTGGATGTCACAGTCTTCATTTCTTTTAGACAGCATTTGCTTTTCAATGTTTGAGCTGAGGTAACCATGTTTCACACTGGCATTGCTGGAGAGGTTGGGGAGACCTTTTACATGTCCGGCAGGCAATTTTTATTTTTAATGTCACCAGCATTTCCCCCCAGACTGCCTAGGAGAATTCACTGTATTAATTCTTAGGCTTTTGAAGTAGCTATAGCTGGTTAATGCACATGCTTATATAAGGATTAAATCTAAAAGAGCTTAAAAGTGTTCTAATTCCAATAACTAGCCAGCAGCTATTAGACAAAAGGGAAGTTGCTGTGTGCTTCCCAGATGTGGTTAATGGTTAAAAAATCAAGTCTGAACAAAGGAGTGTATAATAATGGTTGCCAGTGATGTTATATTTTGGAAAGAATTGGTATAAAATGCTAATCACTTTCTGATAGGTTCCTAGACAGCAATGCTAATAAGTTTTTAAGGAATTATTTTTTTATATTTTGCTCGTCCCAAAACACATAAAAAATGAGCTACAGTATAGCATCAGCCTGTGTGTTTTTAGGTCTTCTGCCTTGCGCTTTTCACAGTTAAACTATTTTTTCACTAGCAAACTGGTATTTTATTCCTTTACCTATTAGTAACCACTTCAGTGATCATTACACAAGTAAAAATGAAGTAGAGAAAAACATTTATTGAACATTGTTTTGACTTGCAAACTTTGCTACTAAAAATTAACTTTGCAAAAAAAAAAACTGTTCACTATCAACTTCATAGAGAAAGTAGCTATACAATACCCTACATATTTATTTATTTATTATTCTACCATAGCAAAATAACAAAACTTGATTCATTAAGTCAGTTCTTTGCAACTGAAAATTAGCTTTTTTCTCCTTTCCTTCAACTTTCATGTATATATATTGAGCAGCAGCCCCACTAAAAGGAAGCTGGACATGCAAATACATCATATTTTGTTTTCTCCATATTTTATATGTTTTACTCTGTATCTGAATAAAGCGGGATAAAGAATTTAAAGTAGTGTTCCTACGGAATTAGTGTTTTTGTAAAAAGGTCAGATGTAGTGAGAGAGGTTTGTTGATGGCATTAGTAAGAAGGCCCTCCTAATAGGTATATTATTTTGTAAACATTTCATCGAAGGGCCAAAAAGTTAAATTATAACTAGATCACTGTGTCTTCAGAATGATATTTAACGTTTAACAACAGCAAACCCGTGGTCAAACCAAAAGTGTGGGTTGAAGTGTATTTTTCATCTTTTAACACATTGGCAATTGCAAAAAAAAAAAAATAAGTAAATAAATAAGGAATTTAATATAAGGATATAAAGATAAATTCAATGTCTAACAGTTTTATTTATTTAAATAGTTATTGACCTATGATGACTTCCTAATCTTAACATTTTATGTCTTTTTGTTGTTAATGTTCTTCCTTTCAGACACTTGGTTCTTAATAGGTTCGCTGATTGCACAGTAGAGGCACTTCGAGTTGACCCAGTCCCCAAGTAGCATTAATAATTGGGCCTGTGTCATAAAATGCATGGATGTTTAATAGCAAAATGTCCCTGACACCTTTCACTACAGGGCTGGGCTTAGTAACTGACCAACTTGGGGGGAGGGTGGGACGGGGGGCTATAGAACATGGTCAAAAAATGTCTCCGCTCAGGGATTTATGGTGGATTATTGCAGACAGTGCTAAAAATATAGAGCACAAGACAAGTTTACTAAATTAAAGTTTTATTTTTTGAGAAACTGTTATTTGTATAAATTATCAAGATTTGTAGGCTTTCCTTTTGTAGAAATAATTGTTTTATGTGCCAGAGAATTTCAATTTTGTTTTCAACAATAAAGCATTGATAACAAATATGTTGTATAAGCCTTTTTTAAATCTTCTACAGCAACAGCACTTAACGTTCTCATGGATTTTAACAGAAATTGAAAAAAGTTTTAAAAAGTAGATATAGAAAGTCAAACAGAGACATATCATGGCTAATGTATAATCAATAATAATTAATCATTAATTTTTAATCGTTATAACAATATTAAGGGTTCCCTATAACACCAGATTTGCCACCTTCCAAAAACAGATGGCACAATTTTTGTTTTATTGATGAGCTATAGAAACGGAAATATCCCAAGCATGACTCATTCATAGGTCATTTGGTTAAAATGGCCATATTAGAAGACCTGATACTCAAGTCCTGATCCTAGAGGAAAGCACAACAGTATTTTGTTGAGAGACAGGAGTACAACACATTCAGGTATCAGTTATAAGAAAGCATTGGGTTCTAGACAAAATTTGATAGTCTTGTTAAAGTTGTCATTATATAATAACATATATTGCCTAATCCCTTTATTAGGGATAAAAGTTAGCTACAAAGATTTTACTTTATGTTAAACGTCATATGGATGTGCAAGGTTGTATTCCAGCTTTACAAAAAAAAGCCAGGGGCGCCTGGGTGGCTCAGTGGGTTGGGCGGCCGACTTCGGCTCAGGTCATGATCTCGCGGTCCGTGAGTTCGAGCCCCGCGTCAGGCTCTGTGCTGACAGCTCAGAGCCTGGAGCCTGTTTCAGATTCTGTGTCTCCCTCTCTCTGACTCTCCCCCGTTCATGCTCTGTCTCTCTCTGTCTCAAAAATAAATGAACGTTAAAAAAAAAAAAAAAAAAAAAAAAAAAAAGCCAGAGCTCAGAGGTATGAAATTAACTTGTCCAGGTCACAAAGCTAGCAAGCAGCAAGTCTGTCCCCGTAGTGTCCTGTGCTCACATGCCCTGTGTCATGTGAGCACTCAGGCTGTGAACCCAAGTCTGGAGACGAGGTTTCTCGTCCCCTTTGGCATTTTCTAGCTATTCCATCTTCCACAAATGACATTCCCTACCCCTCACACTTAAGATGATCATGAAGATTAAAGGCAATTCCTGTGGTCTAAATGTTGATGTCCCCCCAAAATTCGTATGTTCATAGATTATGTTATTAGGAGGTGGGGGGAGCAGGCGAGTGACTAGTTCATGAGGGCAGATCCCTCAAGAGTGGGATTCATACCCTGACAAAAGAAGCCCCAAAGAAGTCTCTCGCCCCTTTCACCATGGGAATACAGTGAGCAGCATGCAACCCAGAAGTGGGACCTCAGGTGACCAAGCTGGCACCTTAATATCAGACTTCCAGCCTCTGGAAGAAAGAAGTTTCTGTTGCTTATAAGCTTTAGTCTTTGGTATTTTGCTACAGAAACCCAAACAAACACAGAGGGAGCACATGAAAAAAAAAAAAAATGTAAACATTTAGACTGTGAGAGCCAGAGAGGATTTCAGTGAACATGTAGTTAGACCTATTTACTTTCAACCTAAAGAACATAAGGTTCCCCCATACCAGGTGGCTTAACTAAGCTCCCCAAACTAGTTAGTGGTAGTTACATGACAGGCTATTGAAATCTCAATTATTAAGTGGTCTTGCTACATGCAGTAATTGCATAATTCTGTTTTTAATTTTTTTTTTAATGTTTATTTATTTTTGAGAGAGGAAGAGAGACAGAGCATGAGCAGGGGAGGAACAGAGAGAGAGGGAGACAGAATCTGAAGCAGGCTCCTGGCTCCAAGCTGTCAGCACAGAGCCCGACACGGGGCTCGAACCCACGAGCTGTGAGATCATGACCTGAGCCAGAGTTGGATGCTTAACTGACTGAGCCACCCAGGTGCCCCCAGTCTCTTTTTAAATCAAGGTACAGCTTTATCTTAGATTGAAAGCACTCTGCTTTGAAACCAGTAAGGGCAGGGGCCATGTCTTTCTTTTTTGGCATGGTTCCTTCAGCCTGGCACACTGTTGAGTAGAACATAAAATACACTATAAATTAGAATTCCATCTATTATTTGCTCCTTATCAACTAGATATTTTTGAAAGTCCACTTTCTAAAAAGTTGAGACTGGGAATTCAATAACTCTTTTCACTTGATGTTCTCACCTTAGGGCTGCGTTTTCACATAGTAATCATTTCTAGTACAAAGAAAGGAAATGCATCTCAGTCTCCGTTATGTTTGCTATTACAAGGGAGGAAACTGGGTTTCTGGGGACAGTTTAATTATTACAGTAATTCCAATTCATTCCTATGTACCTTTGGAATATGAGTTTACACTTAAATATTTTCAAAATTATAGAATTTGCTTCCTACTATTCACAACTCATGGGTGTTGCTAGAAAACGACGTAAGCATTGGAACTGCCATGCACTGTGAGGAGAGAAAAGTTGAAGTATTAATGCAATTGCACTCACTCTGCTCTGCTTAGCTTTGCAGTAGAGAAAGATGCATGTGGACCAGGACTTTAACCTTCTTGCCATGTCATTTTGGGTGGTCTTCCTGCACGATGTAATCACAGAGGCCTTTGAGTTGGCTTTCATTCCATTGGCCACGTCACCACATATTGGCCTTCTGCTGTTGTTCTGTAGAGCTTTGAGATGTATTTTTCCCCCTGATGTACTGCTGGGATTTAAATTTCCGTTCACTTGAAATTTCTGTGACAGTTTTCTTCTAAGTTTTCAAAACATTTCCTCAAGTTTTTATAACTGCTCCCTGGTATTATTGTGTTATTTGTCTGTTTCCAAAGAGTGGACAGAAGAGCTTTTGTTTAGCAAGAAAATTGTTAGGTCGAATAAACAGTTACGAATATGTGAGACGACTTGATGGGGTCACTTTAAATACCTATAGGGATCTAAGAAGTTGATATATCTGAAATGGTGTTCAGGAAAAGTGTCTAGAGATCCTAAAAGGAGCAAGAGAATGGATAGACACATGGGGAATTGACTAATAATTGCTGCTAGAAATAATTAAATTTTTGTCATAGAAGTGGAGGATTGGATTAGAACACTTTTGAGACTGTGTCCTTTTGGGCTGCCCAGTAATCTGCCAAAATTGAGCCACTGTGTTATAGGGAAAACAGTGTTACAAATAAGAGATTGGTTTACAATATAACCAATGAAAAAGTGTTCAACCAATTGAAGTCTAGGTTAGAACTGGCTATTTATTCCAATCTAAAATGTATTTTTCTCCTACCTCCTTTGGATTTGACAGGAATTGCAATCATTCAAGACAAAGCTGTCAAACATTCTCCAGACAGACGGAGAGAATAGAGTTCCATGTTCCAAGTAATAGCTCAAGACTTCTAGAGACCCTTTTTCTAATAATTTCTATCATGTGTCTTCCTTTTCCATCCTAAAGGACGCAAAATGAATAACTCCTCCGAGAACTTCCTCTTGGTAATATCACTGAGCAGCTAGATACTATAATGAAGTTGTCGAACATGTATTGAGAAGTCAAGCAATTTGTTTTCAAAAATACCAAAAATATTGACAAAGTGTTAAAATGCCTCTTTCATCTGGATCCTTCTCTTGTATCATGTAAAAGGCCATTTGTGACCAGAAAATCAGAATTGGTAAGGAAGGAGAAGGATGAGTATGTATTCATGGAGACAGGAAACAAGTGACTACCTTTAATTTTAATGTAGGACCTTGTTATAATCTCTTTTAGCAAACAATGGCCATATTGACTCTAACAATAATAATTAATTTTTTAACTCCGCAGACATCACCTTATTAAATTACATTAAGACAATTAATAATCTCAATAGGTTTTCATTTTTTAATTCTTTTTATTTTAAATATATTGTTTTGCTTACTGTTTGGCTACTTTATGTTTCCTTTACAATCGACTACTCTTTTGTAAATGTGCCTTTGCCTGTATACTTTGTGATAATGAAAATATGGGAAATTCCACCGGAATTATGGTGTTTCAAAATATATCTTTAGAAATCTGTCCTACACAACCAAGTATTGAGATGTTACTACATTCTATTAAAATTTAATTGAATAATTTTGTATTATATGAGATGGAAAAGTACATCAATATTATGTTTTATTATATCCCATCAGGTATCACTCTCCCAATTATCCTGTCAATGATATTTATAGAATGTGAATATACCAGCAAAGCCTATCTCTTTCTACAAAGTAAGTCAAGGAATTTTTTGGTTAATTTGTTGTCACTTCTGTTTCTAGAACTAATGGTTGTTTGGACTTGTATTTGTTCCAGAAGTTTGCTCTGTGAATGATGTTGAAGATGAGTCAGTCTGTTGCTATTTCTCAAGTGGTCACAAAGTGATATTCGTAGAAATGCTAGTAGTGACATCAGAGAGCAAGAGAAAACATTAGATTTGACTTGACCTCTGCACTTGACAAATGAGGAAGCTGTTGTTTGGGGCAGTCAAATGACATAGCTACACTTACACATTCACAATGGATCCAATGTAGCAGGGAACATGTTGAAGTATGAACTATATGTTACATGTTTCGTGGCCCAATACCAACCATCCAGAGTTTGTAAAAACATCTCTTCTTTGGAGTGGAGGGTAGACACAAAGCTTGCCAGGAAAGATTTGATCATGGATTCTTTATGGGTTGCATACATGGAAGATATTACTGCCTGAAACTCCTATATCACTAAAATTCTGTTTGGGTCCCTCGTTTAAGACATGAACTCCATTTCAGAATAAATTTATGAAGCATACCTAACCAAACACAGCTGGTCTAAGTAAAAGTGGTACACAGAAGTATTAGGGTAGATTAACCCATTTCAAAGGTCCATTCCTGTCATCTGATGACAGTGCTCAGTTATTTTTTCTGACCTGACCATGGTGCATCAGGTCCAAATGATTCAAAGTTCATTTGCCTATTGCAGCAGGTACAATGTGTGAGATTCCAGGACACATAGACGTATTAGATGGTGATCCTTCATGAAGAAATTGGCAAGTTTTTTTTTTTTTTCTCTCTCTCTCTCTATTTTACCTGAGTCATTCTATGTGCCATTAAAGATTTTTGGAGCATACTAGCTACCTGAAAGCTCTTTATAGGTCAGAGAATCATTGTAAAGTATGGATAGCATGTATTTTTCTATTGCAATATAACAGCAGTAAATATATTTGCTACAAGTCTTTATGATTATTGGCTGATCTATTTGATTCTCTTTCAATCTTGTCCACCTTCTTTCTGTCATATGCGTGTGTGTGCATGGGCACACACACACACACACACACACACACACACACTCACTGGGTAGCTGGGAAGTCTGCAATTAAACCTAAGTCCAAACATTTGATCCTCCAAAGAGGAAATCATTATGGGGAATGTGACATAATTTGAGGTGTTTTGATTAACAGAGGAAATAAAGTGAGAGCAAAACTTTTGTCCTTGGGTGAGTGATTTAAATCCAGACAAGCAGGAATCAAAAGGATATGAAGGAAGGCATTTCTTAAGATACTGTTATAAACACCTTAGCAAATCTCTTTTCACACTCTCCTATGCCTGTCACAATCAAGCAGCTGCTGTGATTCATCAAATCACTCTTTTATATAGGGCACTTTCCTGTCCTTCTGCAAATGGAATGCCACTCAGATAAAGAGAAGATATGACAAATGTAGATTTGTTACCCTCCATTTTCAGGGTAATTACCAAATTATCAAAAGAATTACCACACTGATCTTTAGATATTTTATTTTTAAATGTACTTCCTCTTGGTGATATTAAAATGATCAAACAATGTAGATTTTGTACAGAGAACAACACACTCCAATTCTGAGCACTGATGAAAATAAGGTGACCACAGTAACACTCCAGTTGTATCGCCTTTCTTTGGCTTTTGCTCCCCAGATGACATTTTGTCTCAACCTGGCGACTCCATTGAACTCGCTTCTTGAAATGTCAGGGCAGTGGGGCCTTTCTCATAGCTATAAATCTGAATGAACAGAGTTTCATCATCCTTTCACTCTGAATGTCTTATTTCCATTGTAATTATATTTTCTGTATGCAGAGCATTTTTGAGTTTTCAAAAGGCCTCATATTTTTTATATTTAGCTTTTGAAAACAATCTGACAAAGTAGGCAAGAGAAACATAATTATCCTCCAATCCAAACTCCAGATGAGGAAGAAAAGCTCAGGAAAGCCATATGACTTGCCCAAGGTCACATTCAGAAGGAAAACTGGTCTTTCTCCAAATCTTATGACTTTGGTTTAAACCCTGGACAGGCATTGATGGATATGGACATAATCAATACACTAAGGGTGTCCCGCTCCCCTTTCTTATTCTTAGTCTTTGGGGATCAGATAGGATGAAGGAGTGTTTCCATATGAAGTGCCTTCACTCAAAACTAGAGATGGATTCCAACTATATCCCTACATGGGGAAAGGATTGGGGAACAAGAAGAGGTCATTCAATTATAAGAATACGTGGGCTCACAACAATTTCATATTTTCCCAGCCACCTTATCTTTGTTTGTCAGTGCTGGAAACTTGGTATTAATTTTTTCTGTTACAATCTTGGGCCTCTTGAAGCTTGTTCTTGCAATCCAGCTGTCAGTTGAGCTCAACCTGATGAGCCATCCCATCTTCCATGGTGTGTTTGGTGCTGTTCCCCAGGTTTTGTGAATACCTACCTCTCTTGTTCTGAGACTCTGAGCCCCCTGCTTGTACTTTTCTCTCATGGCCTTTTACATTCCCACCAGTAATGTATGCAAATTCCAGTTTCTCTATATCCTTACCGGCACTTGATATTTTCTGCTTTTTTGATTACAGCCATCCTAGTGGATGTATAGTGGCATCTCATTGTGGTATTTATTTGCATTCCCCTGATGACTAACATCACATAATTTAAAAATTTAAAAATTTAATAACAAAAAGTTCTCAAGTGAATTGGGGAAATGAGAGACAATATTATAAAATATTGAATAAAGAGAATGTTTTTCTCTTTTCTCTAAGTAGCTTTAATATTATTAACTAATTCAGATAATGCCTGGCTTATAAAACTTAACTCTTTATTGGAGTTTGACTAAGGGACTTTTGCAATTCATCATGCTAGAACAAAGAAAAAAGTCCCCCCACCTTATTATACACCATATTGCCTCAGAAGAGAGTTATTTTTCATATACCTTATCTTACAAACTTATCCCATTCAGCTACACTTATACAAATAATTGTAAATGCCTCCTACTGCAGAATTTAATTTTGATTGATGGAAACCCAGTCTTGAACCTACAAAGAGCATGCTGCTGAGGGAACCAAAAAATGAGACAGATGTTTAAGAACATGTGTATTCTATTTCACCTTTTAACTTTAACTGGAGATAATAAATGAACACCAACAAAATAGTCCGTATGCCAAAGTTTTGGTTTTGAATTTGGTGCACTCAGTAAGATTCTTTTTCAATTAATAATAAACAGTAAACTTAGAATCCATAAATACCTGATATATATAATTTGTAAGGCGGTTAAAGTTAGTCACTTTCTGTGCAGACGTCTATGCCAAACCCTATTAAAAGTTTCATCAGGTTAGGAATTTCTTATCTAAAGGGTCTATGTGCCCTTGCTCTCCCCAAAATTGTCTTCAGTAGAGTGCACTTGATTAATGGACTGTTTCATTTTTCAGGATAAAGCTAACATTTTCCTTTTCCCAGCAATGCTAGCAAATTACTTGATTAATATCAAAAAGCTCTCATTCACACATAACCTTTGAATAAACAAGTTGTGATACTGTTGGCAACATGTTAAGAGGGATTCCTGTAAGTAGGCTATAAAGGAAATTGCCTTTGTAATTCAACGTATAAAGAGGAAGCCTGTTTTTTGCTTGCTACAAATCTCCCTCCCTCCCTCCCTCTCTCTCTCTTTCTCTCTCTCTAAGTGGAGAATGTATAATGAAATGTAGCCAAAGCAGAATATGCTTTCTCAATGCTGGGGTTCCATTTGCATTGCCTTCACCACTGGAAGCCCAGGAAGAAAACTGTGAAACACTTATGGAACTTGAACAGAGTTTCTAATTCATAATTTTACAGTTCTCTAGCTTACCCTTAAAGTGTGGCAACAGAGAGTAATCCACACCATATTGATTGAAAGATAACCCTCCAAAAGACTTTTCTAATATTAATTACTTAAAAACCCAGGGTCTGGATACCAGCTACTCTAATGGAGCAGAGAAAAGCTCTTTATGAATAAGAAAAAAAAAATGTAGATTAAAGTGGAAGAAAGAGAAAGGAATTAAAATATTATAGCCGTATACCAAATATTTTATACGAAAGCTTATGCATGTAGAAAATAAAAACTACTCTTAGTCGCAGCATTGTTAGCTGCCTATCCCGTGTTCATTTCTTCTTTAGAGATAACTATTAGAACACCACTATTAGAACTTTGTCGTAGCTTTTTGCCCAGATCCAGTTGATGGGTTGTCCTTGGTCCCAGCCAGGGATTGGCAAACTCTGGGCTCGGGGGCCAAATCAGGCCTACCATCTGTTTTTATATGGCCTGGGAACTGAGATTAGTTTGTACATTTTTGAGTGGTTGAAACAAATCAAAAGAAGAATAGTGTTTCATAATATGTGAGAGTTATATCAAATTTCTGTGTCCATAAATAAAGTGTTATTGGAATAGAGCAACACTCAATCATTTATGGATTATCTATGGCGGCTTTCATGCTAGAACGGCAGAATTGAGTGATTACAACAGAGACCGTATGGCCTGCAAAGCCTAAAATATTTACTATCTGGCCTGTTACAGAAAAAGTTTGCCGACCCTTGGTCTAAGCCAGTTGTGATAGTCCTGTCTCTTGCTTTTCCAGGCTCCAATCCAGCTGGCAGTGCCCATGTGACAATGAAATGCAAGCAGAGGTCTGCTGGGGAAAACTCTGGAAAGTCTTTGCTCTCTTCATAAAAGGCTGGCATCTTAACACCCCTCAGGTTTTGAAAATAAAAGTGAAATCTGGATGTGACAGCAACCATCTTGCAACCATGGGGTGATGAATATAAAAGTAAAAGCTAGCACCCTAGCAAAAAAGGAAAGGACCCTGAGTACCCGATAAAGTTTGTAAGCAGCTGAATCAAGGCCAATACCTGCTTTACTGCCAGACTTCCCATTATGTGAGAAAAATTACCCTTGTCTGTAAGGCAGTCCTCGTTGGGCATTCAGTCACCTGCAAGCAAATGCCTTTCTTACCGACATGCCCTCCTCTTTCTTTCCTTAGGTGTAGAACCTCGTCAGTCTTGATTGCATCGGAAGACTTGTGGCAGCTGGAGAACACTTCCCAGTATTTTTATAAAATGCCCAAGTGAGTAGCCATCCAATCTCTCCACAGGTAAAGTCACTTGACGTTGCTCATCCTACCAAACTAGTCTCCCCGGTGGCATTATCTTGATACCTGGGAAAGTGATTATGAGAACAGTCTATCTTCCTTTGTCATTACAGTTCACAGCAGAAGTTCGTTATACAGATGTTGATAGTGGCACCCTTCTCCCTGTACCCACCTCCCCTCCACCTAAGTTACACATTCTACCTTTTGTTTCCCTGGATTGTTTAGGTTAGAATGCCTTTCCCCACTTATATATATGTATTATGTCAGTTTATGTACTCAGCTCTGGGCTTCTTAAGGACAACACCATGTCTCATTGACCTCTGTCGTTCTAGCATCTAGCAGAGTGTCTCAGATAGGTGATGAAAAAATGAATAGAAGGAAAGTAGGCAGCACAGTTGTTAGATGAAAGAATACAATGTGGAACACAACAAATAATCCTTTTTTTTTTTTTTTTTTAATTTTTTTTAACGTTTATTTATTTTTGGGACAGAGAGAGACAGAGCATGAATGGGGGAGGGGCAGAGAGAGAGGGAGACACACAGAATCGGAAGCAGGCTCCAGGCTCCGAGCCATCAGCCCAGAGCCTGACGCGGGCTCGAACTCACGGACCGTGAGATCGTGACCTGAGCTGAAGTCCGACGCTTAACCGACTGAGCCACCCAGGCGCCCCAATAATCCTTTTTTAAAATTATTTAATGTTTATTGGTTTTTGAGAGAGAGAGAGAGCGCGCGCGCGCGCGCGCGCGCGCGCGCGCGCGCGAGTGGGGGAGGGGCAGACAGAGAGGGAGACCAAATTTGAATCAGGCTCTAGGCTCTGAGGCATCAGCACAGAGCCCGACATGGGGCTCAGACTCACAAACTATGAGATCATGATCTGACCTGACCTGAAGTTGGATGCCACCCAGGTGCCCCAAATAGTTCTTTAATTTAGCAGATATTTACTGAGTGCCTAATTTGTGCCCTTTTCTGGGTGATGGGGATAAAGTGATGAGTAAAACTAACATCATCACAAAAGCTAGCATTTATTGAGTACTTTCTAAATACTAGATACTATTCTAAGCACTTTACAAGTATTGGCTTATTTAATCCTGACAATAATCCTGTTTTGGGAGCACCTGAGCGTCCAACTTCAGCTCAGGTCATGACCTTGAGGTCCGTGAGCTTGAGCCCCACATGGGGCTCTCTGCTGACAGCTTGGAGACTGGAGCCTGCTTCAGATTCTCTGTCTCTCTCTCTCTCTCTCTCTCTGCCCTACCCCACTTGCACTCTGTCTCTCTCTCTCTCTCTGTGTCTCAAAAATAAACATTTAAAAAATTTTTTTCAAAATCTTGTTGTCATTCCCATTTCACAGATGAAAAACCTGAGACACAGAGATGTTAAGTACCTTGACTCAAATCACATAGTTATGTGCTTGAGTTAGAACTGGAATTTATCTGCAGTAGATCTAGTTCCAGGATACTACTTATTTTCTTACACCATATTTCCAAGCTGCTTCTCTGATACACTACGTGCAGGGAATATGGTATGAAGAAAACAAATGTCCTCCATTATGGGATTCCAAACCATAATAACGTAAGATACAGTTTGTACAGTGGAGGCCTAGATCCAGCATGCTAGGTTTTAAGTCCTGGCTATTGCATGTACTATATAACTTTGAGTGTATTAACTAACTTCTCTGTACCTCTTTTTCCTTATTAGTAAATTGGGATCATAATATTTTCTAACTTAAAGTGTTATTGTATGGATTGCATGAATTAATGCATGTAAAGTACTTAAAGAAATGCCTGGAATATTTTAACTGTAAAACAGAGTTTGGATATGATTACTGTTATTGTTGTGGGTGGTTTTATAATTATTACATTACAATAATAGTTACATAGCTATTATTACTATCCCTATGCTCAAAGAACATGTAATCAGACCATAAATTAAATTATCTCACAGATGATTGTATAGTAACAAATAGTGATTAGACATTAAGCAGGTAGATCAGTCAGGACTCTCCAGAGGACTAGAACCAAAACCAAAGCCAATGGCATAGATGATTAGATGATAGATAGATAGATAGATAGATGATAGATAAGATAGATGATAGATAGATAGATAGATAGATAGATGATAGATAGGGCTATTATAAGGAATTGGCTCACAAAATTATGGAGCCTTAGAAGTCCCAATAGTCCCAAGATTTGCTGGAGAGCCAGGAAAGCCAATGATATAAATTGTGGGCTAAGTGAGACTGACCTTTGCCCCAGGTCAAAGATAGACAGAGAGAGAAAATTCTCCTTTACTCAGTCTTTTGTTTTATTCAGTCCTTCAGTGGATTGGATGAAGCCTGCTTGCATGGGAGCATACTCTGTTTACCAATTTAAATGTTAATTTCATCCAGAAACACCCTCATAGACACATTCAGAATGATATTTCGCCAGATGTCTGGGCACCTGTGACCCAGTCAAGTTGACACATAAAATTGATCATCACAATCGCTTCTCGGCCTTTTGGCTAAGATCAAGTGTAAAATTGATCATCATAAGTCCACCTTTTGTTAACTTGGCACTGATATTCATCTCCTTAAACTATACTTAATCTCCAAATGCAGATCATAATTCCACTGAACATGACAACTATTCTGCAAATAACCACAAATACAGTAACCTCTTTCCTAGAAGAGAAGGTAAAATCCTTGAGTGATGTCTATTCCTTTCTTGATATCCCATAATTTAAGTACTATGATGTAAATTAACAATATTTATATTCTGGGATATGAAGTCAATGCATCTTATGTTACATAAGCATATAAGAGAAGGAAGAAAGCAATATTTGCTTAGTCTGTAGGTATACATATATATCACATACACACACAAACATATTCAAAACAAAATAAAGAGTAAATAGTCATGACAATTACAGTCTTTGTTTCTGTAACTAGTCACATGATCATAGCTGGTATTTATAGCTACCTTTCCCCACTACCCATTCTGCATTCCCTTGGCCTTTATTAAGTACCTCAGCTGGTCTTGGTTCTTTACCTAGTGGGGTGACCTAAACCTCCATTCCTGAAGGGCATGGATCATTAGTAGTCCTGTCTGGATTGGGTTTTTATACTTTTCCATTGACCTTAATCACAGGGCATGGTAATACTAAGAGATACCCTGAGGAATCTCTTCTATTCCAGATATACTCTTTCTCACCTCCATTGTGGAGTAGTAGTCCAATTTCCCCTTGGTGGTCAGTATCAGTCACTTGAGCCAGTCTTTACTTGTTGATTCAGAGGCATGAGGAGTTTAAAGTGGATGGGCACCATTCCTAACTTCCAGTTCAATGGAGTCATTGTTGTATCCCCTAGTGAAAGCATTCCTTCTCTGGAACTAAAACTCCCAAGCCAGTAGAGCATAAGGTGACAAGAATAGGAAGAAAAATTTTTCTTGTGGGTTACAGGCATAGCTTGGAGATATTATGGGTTTGGTTCCAGACCACCACAGTAAAGCCAATGTCGCAAAAAAGTGAATGTCGCAATAAAGCGAGTCAAATGAATTTTTTGGTTTCTTAGTGCATATAAAAGTTATTTTTACACTATACTGTAGTCCACTAAGTGTGCAATAGCATTTATGTCTAAGAAGGTTGTATGTAATGAAAGGAAATGATACACTGGAAACTGAAGTGGAGAATTATGAAAAAGAAAACATGAATACAAATGGAAAATTGAGACAAAATAAAAAGATTGCAAACCAACCTTTTTGTTTAATTCCTCAATATTGAGTGAGAACCCTTAGGAAAAAAAATATAACAGAAGCCCTTCTCAGAAGATTTTAAGGGGCAATAAAGTCAAAATGAAGACTGACGGGGTTTTCAGGAGCCCCGACATCTCATTGTAGCTCTGGCACCGTCTTCAAACCAGTTAGGAGCCCTTGGTCTCAGTTTTTTCTCTTATGAAAGGACACAAAATTGTTAAGTGAAAAGACTCAAAGTTAAGAATCAGCAATCCTTAAGTCTTTCTCTGTCACTTGACCTTGGAAAATTAAACCTTTCAAATCCTCAGTTTTTTAATCTGTTAAATGGAGATAATGTGGAACTGAAATGATACATGTGATGTGTTTCACAGAGCACTCCATGACATTTGAAAATGTTCTATAATGGGAGCTGTTTAAAAACAAGTTATCGAAGTAAGTCATCTTTAATGTCTCCTACGGTTCTAAATACTGATTCTTTGAATGGACTCATTTATCATGTGACATGTTAAGAACTGTGACTCTTTTATGTGTTTGCTAGAAGAATTTCTCTCTGAATCACACAACTGATTGCATTCTTGGTTTAACCACTAGGGGACTAAAGTGAAATAACTACAAACCTGCAGCAAAACGGACTGTAAAAGTGTAAATCCTTGTAAAAGAATGGGCTACAGATGAAAAGCTTTGCCTTATTTTCAAATGAAACTAAATTTGAGACAAAAACTTAAGCCAAACTACTACAGTGTAAAAGGAAAGCACGTAAGAGCTCTCTAGCTCTTTCTCCCATTTTCTGCTTTGCAAAACATGATAATAATTCTAATAAAGAGTTAATTAGAAAGCTACTTTATATCCCAAAAAATTATGATGAAAGGATAACTCTTCCAATGAACATCATTGAAGTTTATAAGAAGAAAAACAGAATACTTTTTCTAGGGCATATGATGGTTTGCTGGATGGGGTACTAGTGCGGAGAGATGGGGTCTGTAGTAATTGGCCCTGAAAGCGTCTTAGATGCTGCCAAAAGAATAGAAGAACTGGGGATGGGATAGAGACAAGATACGCCATTTATTGAAGACCTACTAAGTGACTCAAACTGTGTCAGTGGCTTCCCTTTGTTTTCTCGCTTGACTCTTTCATCATTCTGCCAAGTAGTTCAACTCTTTCTAACTTAGCAGGAGGGAACCAAGATTACAAGAATTACAAGGATTGAGAAACTGTCCAGGATTCAAACTGCTGATAGATAAGTAGATATACCGTGAGTAGAAAATGAGTTTGTCTGACTCTAAAACTTCTACTGTTTCTCCTCTGCCAGGCTGAGAGGGTGTTTCTCTTGGGGAGCCAGTTGCAAACCTATTACAGCCAGGCTTGCTGCCATTTATCACCGCTGCAGTACTTGCCATCCTTGTGATTGGGACACAAGGTGTTTAGCTGACCAGGCAGGGCAAGGAGTTTACATCTCCTCCTTGGTCTCTTCAGTGGGGTGCCAATGTGGGGAGCAGCAATAGTGAAAACAGTCTAGGCAGGTCCCAAGGATGCCCACAGATGGCCTCTTATCACACCTTCTCAAGTTCTCTGCAGAGAGGGGAGAGGTTACTGCCAACAATAATGTTAAAAGCCACTTGTCCGAAAGCAGTACTTTTATCCTTCATTGAGAACTTCTGTACATATACACTTTGCACACATATATATTTTGCATACACACACTTCCATTAATTCTCATGGCCATAATTTGTGGTTGTGAGGGGGATACTAAAGCAGAGAGATCGAAAGTGCTACCAAGTGCAGACTCACAGACACAAACCAAGGTCTCCTAACTACTTTCTATTACAATCCCAAAACTCTCTAGATGTCTGTCTGTTTTAATATAGTTTGCCAGTTTCACTGGGGAATTGCAAAGCTTACTTCCTGTTTGAAAGTAAGATCCTTTACTTCCTCAGAAGAAAGATTCTATATACAAAACATAATGGCATAGTAATGAGCTCCCTTGACTGAATCAACCATCTATGCATACCCTCAAGTATTACCCTCCCTTGGCTTCCTACGGTGTCCACAGTAAAGATCAACAGGAACAGTAGGAGGCTGGGAGAGCATAGAAATGGAAAGTTCAAGAAGGTTGAATTACATATAAGAATAAGCCCTTATGAATAGTGAAATCTTGGTTCAGAAAAACCACCTTTTTTTGGAAGAGCCCCAGGGTGGGAAGAAATGACCCTGTTACTTAGATACAGATCTGAAACTATGAGCGATCTCTCCCTTTTTAGTTTCTTGTCTTTCAAAATGTGTGATCTTGCTAAAATAGTCCTTGGCCAATTGAACATCCATGGAACAAAAACATAGATGGCATTTGAGTAGGTAGGAGATTCTGAGAATTTTTTTAGATGAAGCTTCTCTGTTTTCATGCTAATTGTATTTGATCACTGATACCTTGAGAGCAGTGCAAAGTATTCATGGGAGTTGGAACTAATGTGTATCAACAGTTTGATGTAAAAAATAATTTCTACCCACCTTGTATTTGCTGACAAGAGATGAGAAACATTGTTGTGCAAATATAATAGGAAAATCCCTTTTGGGGCTCCTGATGAATCATGTAGTAAAACATGAGATTTGGGTACGTGATTGATTCATTTTTATTCCGTTATTGAAAAACATCAAGAGCTGAAAACCGATGGAAGACCAACCGAGTTCATCACAGATATTCAAAATTATAGACGTGGAGAAAAGAAAACATCTATGGCAATGATTCTGAACTAATACGGAAAATGAAACATTACTTGATCTCAGATTACTTCTTTTAAATCAGCTTGGGAAATGACATAACCATATTTAATTCCTCTGAGAAGAATTGTTCGGTTCCAACCATCTGCTAAATTAAGCAGCAGTGATTATAATGAACATTTACAACAGTCCCAATTCAAAAGAGGATAATAACTTTATACATAAAACGAAGTCCTGGGAGGCTGTTGCAATCTCGAAGATGAAGATCAAAATTAGGAGAACAGATTTTTCAGGGTACTGGAACGCTAACGGTGGTGAAGGTCAAAGTGCACCTCACATTTCCTTAAATTTTTATTTCCTTTTAGGAGAATTAGCCACCAAGTTCCATCAAACTACCACTTGTCCAGATTCTTTCCTTTACCATGTTTCAAAAGACTACTAGTTTTTCTTTTTCCAGGTAGTAATGTAGATTTTGTTTCTTAACTCTTTATTTTCTCCCTCTCTGTACAGGTGAACGAATCTCTGTCATAACTTCTAACAAATTTTAGGAAGACCCAACAAATTAAAATAGCCAATCTGCCAAGTACCAGTAACCCTGAGAGATGTATTATTAATTACTCTGACAGTTCTCCTCTTTAGTCCTTAAATGGATGTTCAATGTTTCTGCAGTTTTCTGGCAGTGTTTATATATATGTGCAGGTCCACACACATTTTCCATGGAACCAGTTGCCTTATAATAGTATTACTAAGGTGACATAATAATAACAACAATAATAATAATAATAAAATAATGAGGAAGAGGAGGAGAAGGAAGGGGAGGAGGAGGAGGAAAAGTAGATTTTTGGCCTCGCCTGCTTGGGAATGCTGCCTATGTCCATTCTTCAACCAGGGAACCTATTTTCATAGCACAGGGTCACATTTTAAGTATTGACAGGACTCCTCATCAAAAAAATGAAAAAAAAATGTGCTTATGCATAGCCTCAGATTCACAGAAAATAAAGTGCCTTAGAATTTCTTTTCCCTCTAAATGCCAACAAAGCTAATGCAGCAGCGGCACTAAGGCATCTGAGAGAGAACTAATTTATGCTTTAGATTTTCAAAGACATCGTTCTAATTATGTTGCTGCCCCACTGACAGAATATGAAAGCCCGATAAAAGACTGACCTCCCTCTCTTTCCTTATGCACACACCCACCACTGTGAAAGATATTGAGTCTTTGCAAGAGTCTCACTTATGAAACTCCTTAACTGCACTTTACGGTCTATGGAACAAAGAGGTCTGGAAATTGATTAAAAGCACTAATTATTGTAATTGTATTTAGAGATGTGATTGGCAGGGAAGATGCCAGTAAAACTCTAAGGGTTCTCCATCTCTAGTAACATGCTTACATATTAATTTGGTAGAATTAAAAATTTTAAGATTACATAATGAAAGCAATATTCAGATTAGGAGTCCTAGTGAGTTTAATAAACACAGAGCTCCTAAATGTCCTTCCTTCCTTTTATATCATCAACTGTACCTAGTGGAGTCAAAGGGAAGTTTAACAAGACTTTCTTCCTCTTTCTGGGACTGATATCCTTTTTTTTTTTTTTTTTTTTTTAATTTTTTTTTTCAACGTTTATTTATTTTTGGGACAGAGAGAGACAGAGCATGAACGGGGGAGGGGCAGAGAGAGAGGGAGACACAGAACGGAAACAGGCTCCAGGCTCTGAGCCATCAGCCCAGAGCCCGACGCAGGGCTCGAACTCACGGACCACGAGATCGTGACCTGGCTGAAGTCGGACGCTTAACCGACTGCGCCACCCAGGCGCCCCATGGGACAGATATCCTTAATGCCATATTGGGATGATTCATTTCAAGTGATATTGAACTTTGTGAGACCCTAAGATCTGTGAGAAAGTATCTACCTAATATCCATCCATCCATCCATCCATCCACAAAACACTTATTCATTCAACAAATACTTCTTAAATCACTACCATATTCCAGACACATAGTGAGTAAGAAAGATATAGTTCCTTCTCTCATGTGGCTTATATTCAAAATAGAAAAGACAGAATACTGAAAAAGAATGATTGATTAGATACTTTCGACAGGCACTGTGTTAGCATCAACAATGAGGCAAGATTTTCACTCGAGTGCCTGTCCTAGTGACATTGTAACCTGGGCAAATGGAATCCTAGTCTTTCTAAAGGTTCCCACGCTACATCAGTGACTCTGAGGCAGAAGTCTCCAGACCCAGGAGACCACATTGCTGGTGTAGCATATATCTCTGTGGTAACCAGGGAGGATAAATGCCATAGCTTAGATAATGAACAGGAGTGTCAAGAAGAGGTAAGCAAGTGCTCAGTGAAAAAGCTGGAAGTGTACCACAGCCACACAAATGGCCATTGTTTTTGCTGAAAGACGTGGTGTTCCTTTCATGACAAATGTTAAATTGAATATCATTTTGCTTGTTTAAATGACAGGCGGTAGGGATTGTTGCTTTGACTTTCAGCAAAAAAAGTGAATGCACATCAGACGGAGAGAAGGGAATAGATGAAATACTGATCCTGCATCTATCTCCCTTTCCTCTCTAGAAGCAACGGTTATCTGAGGTTTTGCTTCTTCCCCGGGGCACTGACAGTAACTGCTTAGAGGGTCCACAAACTTTAATGCCCTCCCCGGTCTGAAGATGTTTTCCTTTGCCAACCTGCTCTGTTGCTGCAGATGCTGCTCTGGCAGACAGCAATAAATTTGCAGGTAAACAGGAATTTACAATCTACTTCAATGTTTATATACTAAAAATTGTCTTTCTGCTTTAGCTTTCCCAATAGTTGGCCTATGCTGAACTAGCTCTTCAATTCTGAGGCAATATTTGCTCTGTCTTGAAGAACCAGGTTCATAGCTGAGTGGATCTTCTGCAAATGAATGCATTCAATGAATTATTTATCGAAACTCTTGGGAATATAACCGCTGCCTTGACAATAACATAGCTTTGGAGTGAATTATGGGGTCTTAGGATACGGGCCCCAAGGAATTTCTGAGGAGGAAAGGAAAGTAATATGTTTCATAACAACACTGGGATAAGAGCAAGAAAAGTGAGAAAGATGATAGTTTTAAAGAGCTGCCTCTTTAGACTGCTTATGTTTTAATGATCCATGCCAGGTTTATATTCAAAAAGGATATTCTGGCAATGAAATAATTAACAGAATAACTAGAACAACTAGCCAAAATTTGGGAATTCAGTCAATTCAGGGACTTAGGATCATGTTGACAAAATAACTCATTTTATCAAAATCAAATTTTGGGGGGAGAGATATTTCCAGACATGTTTATTCAGCTCTGCACATTTACATAGCATAAATAAGTAATTTTCTTAAGATGTAGAACATTTGTAGCTACTGCTAAGGTATAGGCAAAGTTGAACCCAGATGTTTTTACAGAAAGTCATAGATTGTTTACAAAGCTTGATCTCTTTTTGCCTTATTGGAAGATCCCTTATTTGCCTCTGCCCTTACTTGTATATCAAACACAACTTGCATGTCTGCATTCTAGATGCAACTAATAGCATGTACCTATGATTTCCAGCTTTGCCACCTCACATGGAATTGTGACAATATTTTACTCATCAAGTCTTCATTTTGTGATCTAGTGACCAAACACTCAAGTGTTTGCATGATAGGGCAGCCATATGAGTAATGGTACTTTATTTTTATGTCTCTGCCCTACCCACTCTGTGATACATTGACACTTTTTCACAAGAGCTTGTAAACATAGAGCTCCTGACTAAGACATGGCATTCTGCCTTTGGGGTCACTTCTCTGATTGTTCCAGTGATGTCTCCTGCCCCCTCAAAGGCCTAGTGTTTGATTCCAAATCTGGTTGGCCCTGCTTCTGGCTTAGACCATTGTGTGACCTGTCCCTGTTCCATTCTACACCAACTATGACTCCAGATGTATAAAGCTGACTTAATATTATCTCAGACCACATGTGCTTCCATGGGTCACAAGGCCTTGCTGCTCTATGCTCTCAGTCTTTTAGAGATCTGTGGTAATGGGACTCTCATTTTATTATTATTTTTTTAAATTTTCATGCCTTTTGCCATAGATCTCCAATGGTCTATTAGGAGTTGGGAGCTGGACTGCAGGATCCAGCACCCCCTACCTAGCATTACTTACAAATGTTTCTCTGACCCTTTCATTCTTCGGTGACTCTTCATTGAACATCTACATACTAGGCATTGTACTAGGCACTGGAAATAGAGTTTTGGACAAGACAGGCATCGTTTTTGCCCTAAGGGGGCTCAGGGAATGATAGATACAAATAAATAAGCCACTCAGTAAATTATTGTTTAAAAGTAGATGTTGAAGAAATAATCACAAATGTAAGAGTTGTTTCAAAATGGGAAGTAGAGATTGCCATGAGAAGGTATAATGAGGGAAAACTAACCTCAGAAGGTCAAGGAAGGTTTCCTGAGGAAGTAATATCTAGGCTAAGATCTGAGAGATGAGAAGGAATAAAATAAGTAAGTGGCTGTGGGAGAAACTGGGGAAAAATAATGGTGCCTCAAATAGAAGGAAGGTGTGTGAGGATCCTACACTCCCAGAGAGTGAAACCCACCTGAGGAGGTCAGACGAGAGTGGTATACTCTCTTCAGTGAGACTGGAAAGGCCAATGAAAACCAGATAGAAGGGTCTTGTAAATCACAGTAAAAGGCTTGCACATTGTTCCCAGATAATGAGAAACCATTGAAAGCCTTATTAAAAATATTTCAAAATATGAAATATTCTAAAGGTCCAAAATAATGTAAAAACAATCCATTAGATGACTCTTAGTCACCGCTGAGCCTGTTATTTTGCATGTACTTCACTTTGTTTTTTTAGAAAGAAAATGTTTCATTTCAGCTAAAATCTCAAATCCATATCCTTTCTCCTCTTTCCCTTCCTTTCTTTCCAGATAACCACAATCCTAAAGTTGGAGTATATCATTCTTGTGCAATGATGAGGTATCTCGTGAAACTCAAGATATATAATCCCCATGACCCTGCAATTTGTCTTCTTGCTATCTGTTTTAGAGAAACTCTCATGCAAAAACACAAGAGGCATTTTCAAGAAACTTAATCACAGCAGTGTTCACCACAATAAAAAAATAAAAGTGGTACCAACATAGCAGCCCTCAGTAGAGGGATGAATAAAGAAACCCTGGTTTAGTCACACAATGGCATCCTATTCATCAGTTGAAAAAAATGTCTTAGAGCTTATGAATTGATGAAGATAACGTTAAAAAATGAGATGCTTCGTTAAGAAGGCAAGTTTCAGAAGAATATATAGTATATATTTCATGTATGAAAAACTTAAAAACATAAATAAAATAGTATCTATTATTTATGGAAACAGGTATATGTAGTAAAAATATAAAACCATTAAAGACTTCTAATCAGGGAGATACACAGTAGAAATTGCATTTTAAAAGTTCAGTCTGGTTATAGTTTTGAGACTGCAATCAAGAGGGTAGACTAGTTAGGAAGATATTACATCTTAACTATAGAGAACAACCTGAGGGTTGCTGAAGGAAAACGAAAAAAAGGAATCTACTATAGTAGGATAGTTGAACAATGACTGTAGCTGTGATTAGGGAGAAAAGTAGACCAGTTCTAGAGCTATGTATTTATTTGTTGTTTGTTTTTATTTTAGAGAAAGAGTGTGTGACCAGGGGAGAGGGGCAGAGGGAGAGAAAGAGAATCTTGAGCAGGCTCTATGCTTAGCATGTAGCCCATTGTGGGGCTCAATTACACGAACCTGGGATCATGATCTGAGCTGAAATCAAGAGTTGGACACTCAACTGACTGAGCCACTCAGGTGCCCCATCTAGAGCTACTTAAAAGGTAGAATTTTTAGGATATGGTTTTGGGCTATGACAGTGTGAGGGATGGGAAGGAATTGAGTGACTTTCAAGTTCCTAGCTTAAATAATTTGGTCACTCGTGCTTCTATTTACTGATACAGATGACAAGGACTGAGGTGACAGCTTTGGGAATGGCTGGAGATGATAACCAGTTTTTTTGAAAAATAAGTTTGAGTTGCTTTCTCCAAGCAGATACGTCAGGAATGTATGAAAATAGGTCTAAATGTCTATTGAGAATTTGGAAATTAAGATGGTTTGTGAATCATCGGCATATACCGTGGGAGGTAATTAATTTTGTAAGAGTAGCTGAAGTTGATTAAATAGAGTACATGGGATGAGAAAAATGTATGGCCTAGGACTAAGCCCTGTGGACAGTATGATGTCATGCTTGCCACGGAAGCTGGGAAGGAGAGGTCATAGACATAGGGGGAAAATAAAGAGGGACTATGGAGTGAGGAAGGCCAAGGGAACAAATTATTTCCAGAAAAAAGTTGTAGCTATCAGTTTTGAATGCTGTTAATATTTCGAGCAAGAGAAGGAATGACAATTATCTGTTGGATTTTGCTATGGTATCATTGGTAATACAAAATTGAGCATGTTCAATGTTACTTATACTTCAAATGCATACATACAGATATCATATATACATAAGTGAGCATTTTCAGAAGAATGTTTGAGCCAAAAGCCATGTAGGGTGTGTTGACAATTAAATGGAGGAGTGGAAATGGAGACAAACAAGATGTACAGACATCTTGGGTAGTTTGGGAAGGAAAGAACAATAATAGGTAGGTGCTAGGGGCCTAGGAGGGGCTAGGGAGAAAGAATAAGTGTTTTGTTTTTATATATTTGTTTCTTTAAGATCAGGCAAATTTGAACATGTTAAATTGCTGCTGTGAAGAATTCAGTGAGAAGGGAGAGGCTGAAGATGGACAAAAAGATAACCAGTGGGTGAATTTCCCCCCAAACTTCAGAAGATGAAATCCAAATCATTCAAAAATGATTTTTTTGTCGAATTAATTGCTAAATGAATTGGAAGAAGGATTGCATTTCTCCTGAAGTAGTGTGAGAGGAAGAGAGATGTATGTGGATGTCAATAGGCTTACTGATTTGGGTAGTGGGAAGTTGAGAGTTTTCATTTCTGATTGTGTCTAACATCTCTCTGAGGTGGGAGGTGAAAACATCTGAAGAAAAGGAGAGGGGAGGGTTTTAGAGGTTTTAGGAGAGCAGAGTGTGCAATATTTGTTGGGAAGAATTGGAATAAAGGCTGGATAGGGAAACAACATAGAATTTCTGTCACTGTTAAGTTCCAAGTTGAGGTTGGAGATTTTGAATTTATGGTGGTGCTAATCTCCTTGGACCACACTGTGTATCTACACTCTATTCCCTTTGGATTAATTCTTTCACAAGAGTCTTCTCATTTCCTCCCACAGACAGACTACCCCTCCAGATGTGCCACACATGGCTGAATTTACGGTCCATATAAAGCTTTGGTCAGCTTCTGGGAACCTACATTATTTTTTTTTAACTATCTCCAGCATCATCGAAAAACCCTATATGATGGTGCTATTCTAAAGCTTAGCTATCTCTAAGTGTTTTGTAGGCATTCATGAGCTTCCAAATTTGTTGTGTTTTTAAGCCCCTGAAGAAAGAATTCAGTATTTCAAAGCTCTCTATGAATGGCAATGTGAGACTAAAGAGTTCCATTTTTTTAGGAACGATTATACACTCTGTGACAAAGGTTTCACCAACTCTGTGCTGGAAATAAGGGACCTGCAATGTGCCTCTAGAGTGTGGCAATGTTTATGTTGTACACATTTTTATTGTTGTCATTTAGGCATATTTTTAATATGGGAAAATGTAATAGGTATTCAGAAGTCTGAGAACACTGAAGAGTATTCTAGTATGGTTACTGTGGTCTGATTGACTCAGCCGCATATTGTCACACATTTGCTTTTCCATATATTCAAAAGAACCAATGTTTTCTTTTTAAAAGTGACTTCATCTTCCATCATAAATGTCTCTACTCTAAGGCCTGGTGAGAGAATTCCTTGGAAACCAAAGAACATTTAGTCATTTAGTGTGTATGTGGGTGTTTTTCTCTTTAATTTATGAAGCCCTTTGAACGAGTAAATTAAAAAGTGGTGTGTTAGTATTCCACATTTGAGAATTTGTTTCATAAGCAAGTTTATAATTTACGGTGTTTGTGATCTTCTGTGAAAGTTATGTCTATGCATTGTGAATACTTGAACCATTTTTGCTGGATTTTGATCAGAAGGATATAGAATGATCTTCAGTTGTGGAGTGAGAAAACTTGAGTTCTGGTTTTAACTCTGATACTAACAACTATAACCTTAAGTCTTTGTCTGAGCCCCAGTTTCCTGACCTGTGAAAAGAGGAGTTTTATTAGGTGACTTTTAAAATATATTCCAGATCTTAATGTCAATTTTAGGAGTTGATACAGCTGTTTGGCAGCATTAAAAAAAAAAGCCTAATATTGTTAAGGTTATTAATTCTTATATGGTACAATTAAAAACATGCATGCTCAAGCCTGGGGTTTAAGGTCTTAGTATTCATTCACTCACACATATTTTTATTCAATAGTGAATATCAGAAATTTGGGGAGCAATGATGAACAAAGAATTTATCAGTCCTCAGGCAGTTCTCACTGTAGCTGGGAAGACAGACGTGTCAGCCAATTATTGGAATAAGTACAGATGATCCTGCAATAATATTTACATCTCAATCTTCTCTTCTTAGTATATCCAACTTACTATGTGAAATCTTCATTTGGTTATCTTATAGCACTTCAAACTTCACACAATTGACTACTCTGCTCTCAAAACCAATCCCTCTGATTTTTTGAGGGGGCGAGGGGAATAACAGCACCATTCAAGTAGAAATCTCAAAGTAGAAATGATCAAGTAGACCTCTAGGAGTCTTGCCTGATTTCTTCCTCTTCTTCATTATTTGCATCTAATCCATCAGCAAACTGATCAAATTATGTTCAGAGCTTTCAACTCCCATGGCTACCACCCTAGTCCACCATCATACCTTTCCTGGACCCTTGTAAGGACCTCCTTGCTGCTCTCCCTATGGCTAGTTTTGTCCCATTCCAACCTATTCCCCAAATGGAAATTAGAGCATTGTGTTAAATTATGAAT
The DNA here is from genome assembly GCF_028749965.1 of Puma concolor. Lineage (NCBI taxonomy): Eukaryota > Metazoa > Chordata > Mammalia > Carnivora > Felidae > Puma > Puma concolor. The sequence goes on along the minus strand of NC_141673.1, from coordinate 36,459,084 downwards.
TCAATCATGGTGCATGTATTCCTGGAACCTCTATTGACTTCCTGTTGTATCTCACGTGAAACCCAAGTACTGGCATGATCTGCCCATTCCTACATCTCCAGTATCATCATGACACTTTCCCGCTTGAACATAAAGCTTCAGCCTAGGTCAAGTTATTATTCTTCAGGTTTCCATTCTGATATCATTTTCTCAGAGATGATTTACTCTCTAAATAGATTGTACTTCCTCACCTCTTTGTGTATTTCATTAGCACCTGCTCTTTTTCCTTCAGATCAGTTACCATAACTTTGAACTTGACCGTATTTTTATTCCCTTATTTATTGTTTGACTTACCCACTAGAATGGCATCTGTGTTAGAGCAAGAGATTTGTTAGTTTCATTTACTTAGCTTCTATCATGGTTCTTATTGCATAAATTATTAGATATCACTTGCAAAAAAATCATCCCAGTTATTATGACATTTTTATATTTTGCAACCTGAAAATATTGAGGAAATTAAAGCAACAGGTATTTCTTGACATTTCTTATTAATAATGTCTCTAAGGCTGTTACTAATTATGCAAAGATTGGCATGATTAAAATAACAATTTGCAATTTGTTTATCATTACTTTCTTCATTCTTTAAAACCATGCATCTATGAAGAACCATAAAAAGAGAAATTATTAATTGTACCAAGTCCAATTCCATTTTAGTAGTTATTCATATAGCAAGTTGTGGAAGAGTTTTAATTAGTAATGCACTTAATGACTGTCTAACAAATTTTCATACCATTCAACTTTTACTCCTGTACTCAAAAAAATAAACAATGACCTTCCTTCTGATTAACTTTTTACTCATAAAAACCTAAGTACTAATATGCTGGTAAATTGCCATCAGTTTTGGTGTGAAGTAATTTACTTATTTTTGGTCTTTTCTATTACATTGTGATCTTATTTATTTTTACATAAGATCTAGCATCACATCATGATGCTAAATCTTACATTTATAAATAATTATTAAACAGAAGGGGAGATATCAAGATAATTTTTTTCATTTATATAGCCATTTGGTGTTAATGAAAATTTGTGGGTATGCAAATTACAAGCCTTAAGAAATATGCCTATGGATAGCTCACATTTTATAATAATAAAATATAGCATACTTTCAATAGTAGATATACAGAGGACTACTTAGACTCTGTTAATATAGAGCTATCTCTCTCTTGTGGTATTCTCATTTCCTGGAATATTTATAGCTCTCCTATAAAGGTACACCACATCTCCAACAATCTTGGTATGTAAGAGTCTATCACATACTAGGTGCCTAATACAATTTTGTTGACCCGAAGTGAAATAGTCCTCCAAGTTATTCTTCAGTCTTGCAATGCTTATACTCTATGCCATAGGAATTGTCAAAACAGATCAGAATTCTTTTTTTTTTTGTATTATAAAAATAGAATAATCACTAACATCTTAGGATTATTTAGATTTGAGTGCACATATTATGAAGTCAAAATTACAGAAGCATATACGGTGAAAAAGAAATTTCTGTCTCACCTCTCTTCCCCACTGCTCCATAATTCTCCAGGGATTTCTGGTATCACCAGTTTCTTGCATATCTTTAGAGGTATTCTACAGAATCCAGATGAGTATACATGTTCATTATATTTATACAAGTTAGAGATTTGGCTTTCATAATTTTTCACTATATGTTATACCTCTAATAATGTAGAGTTCCTTGTTCTTTATATGACTGCATAGGATCCTATGGAAGGAGGCTGCAATATTGTATTAACTAATCCTGTATTGATATTGAGTGGTTTTCGATCTTTTATTATAAAACTGCTTGTTTTCGTTCACTTGGGTGGCTATCACAAAATGCCACAGATGGGGTGGCTTATAAATGACAGAAATTTATTTCTCACAGTTCAGGAGGCTGGAGGTCCAAGATTAGGATGCAGCATGGTTGGATGAGGGCTCTCTTCTGGGTTGTAGAATTATCCTTGTGTTCTCACATAGCAGAAGGGACAAGAGAGCTCTTTGAGGTCTCTTTTGTAAGGGGTATCTTGCATTAGTGGGGACAGATTATAGCACTGCTGTACTGAATATTCATGGATGTTTCTGTGTGTGTATAATTTCACACATGCACATATATCTTTACCCAAAATATTTAGAAATAGCATTACTATGTTAAAAGCTATGTCCATTTTAAGTTGAATAGTTAATGCCACAGAGATTTAATGCCATTAATTTACATTTGGACTTGCAACATACAAGGATTCTTTTTCTCCATCTCATCAAGAAATTGCGGATCAAAATTTTGATATTTGTTACATCAGTATTATTATTATTATTTTTTAGACATTGATCTAGGACTCTAGCCTAAGCAGTAAGATATGAATCAGAAACAAGAGGAAACAATTTTTATATTTCTTCTGAATTCCTCTTTTAATCTATCATTACTACTTAAAACATTGGTTGCTTCAAACTCTAAATTGTTTTCCAGTGGTAAGAATGATGCAGTGCAGACCTATCATATATTTTTACCTAGTTCTTCTTGTGCCTAATGGCATATGTTTGTTAGTGTATGAACTAAGTCTGTGGTGATGGAACAAAGAAAGTCTAACTGACCTATAGAGGATTTTAATGCATTTTTCCCTGATCCATTTATTTCTTTTCTGTGTATTTATTTTTGATGGGGGGGGCATGCTTTGGAATGACATGCTTATCAACTAAAAGAATGTAGCACATGTTGGTCACTATTACCATTTTAATATGAAAATTCATATCCTGAATGGTGCCAATCTCTTTAAAAATTGCAGTTCATTTCAAATGTTATTTTTCTTCACTTACTTATTTTGCTTCACTGTGTAATGTGACACTGACAGAAAAGTTCAACAATAAGTTTCCTTTTTAAACAGCCATTTAGAAGCTCAACATCTGAAGAAGTTCATTATCTGTGTGCAACATTCGGTGTTGAACTAATTTGTAAATCTCACAAAAACCTTAGAAAATATTTTTATTTATTTATTTATTTTTTATTTTTTATTTTTTTTAATATATGAAATTTATTGTCAAATTGGTTTCCATACAACACCCAGTCCTCATCCCAAAAGGTGCCCTCCTCAATACCCATCACCCACCCTCCCCTCCCTCCCACCCCCCATCAACCCTCAGTTTGTTCTCAGTTTTTAAGAGTCTTATGCTTTGGCTCTCTCCCACTCTAACCTCTTTTTTTTTTTTTTTTTCCTTCCCCTCCCCCATGGGTTTCTGTTAAGTTTCTCAGGATCCACATAAGAGTGAAACCATATGGTATCTGTCTTTCTCTGTATGGCTTATTTCACTTAGCATCACACTCTCCAGTTCCATCCACGTTGCTACAAAAGGCCATATTTCATTTTTTCTCATTGCCACATAGTATTCCATTGTGTATATAAACCACAATTTCTTTATCCATTCATCAGTTGATGGACATTTAGGCTCTTTCCATAATTTGGCTATTGTTGAGAGTGCTGCTATAAACATTGGGGTACAAGTGCCCCTATGCATCAGTACTCCTATATCCCTTGGATAAATTCCTAGCAGTGCTATTGCTGGGTCATAGGGTAGGTCTATTTTTAATTTTCTGAGGAACCTCCACACTGCTTTCCAGAGCGGCTGCACCAATTTGCATTCCCACCAACAGTGCAAGAGGGTTCCTGTTTCTCCACATCCTCTCCAGCATCTATAGTCTCCTGATTTGTTCATTTTGGCCACTCTGACTGGCGTGAGGTGATACCTGAGTGTGGTTTTGATTTGTATTTCCCTGATAAGGAGCGACGCTGAACATCTTTTCATGTGCCTGTTGGCCATCCGGATGTCTTCTTTAGAGAAGTGTCTATTCATGTTTTCTGCCCATTTCTTCACTGGGTTATTTGTTTTTCGGGTGTGGAGTTTGGTGAGCTCTTTATAGATTTTGGATACTAGCCCTTTGTCTGATATGTCATTTGCAAATATCTTTTCCCATTCCGTTGGTTGCCTTTTAGTTTTGTTGGTTGTTTCCTTTGCTGTGCAGAAGCTTTTCATAAGGTCCCAGTAATTCACTTTTGCTTTTAATTCCCTTGCCTTTGGGGATGTGTCGAGTAAGAGATTGCTACGGCTGAGGTCAGAGAGGTCTTTTCCTGCTTTCTCCTCTAAGGTTTTGATGGTTTCCTGTCTCACATTCAGGTCCTTTATCCATTTTGAGTTTATTTTTGTGAATGGTGTGAGAAAGTGGTCTAGTTTCAACCTTCTGCATGTTGCTGTCCAGTTCTCCCAGCACCATTTGTTAAAGAGACTGTCTTTTTTCCATTGGATGTTCTTTCCTGCTTTGTCAAAGATGAGTTGGCCATACGTTTGTGGGTCTAGTTCTGGGGTTTCTATTCTATTCCATTGGTCTATGTGTCTGTTTTTGTGCCATCTTAGAAAATATTTTAATTTGATTTCTATTAGAGCATAATTTCTATCATGCCTGCACCATCTATCCTTTTTTTTAAACATGCCCTTTTGCATTAACGTGCCGTCTTAGGCAAGCTCGAAGAATCCTTTACAATAGTGCTTTATCATATCTATACCACAAATACTTGCTTATTTGTATGGTCATACTTATATTCATATATTCAATCACTTACTAACAAGCACTCAGTATGTTCACTGAGCTGATTCCTATGGGATTTAAACAAGATTATTAAACATATATTGCTTGTCTTTGGAGAGCTCATATTTTCAGATGTTGAAATAGAAACCATGTCAATACTTTCACTGGGAATTTTGTTTGTACCTCTCAGTTTCCTTTTAGACCTGAGATTAGATAGATAAGTAAATATATCTGTATCTGTATGCATTCTATATCTACATATATATAGGAGGAGAGAAAGAGTACAGTCATAAACATCTTTTAAACATTTTAAAATTACAGAAGTTTATGCTCACTGTATAGATATTGAAGAGTAGAGAAGACATAAAAAATAGAAAAAAATCCCATCCATTAACTTTTAGAGAAAGGCAACCACAACTCGTATCTTGGCATACTCTATATCCTTTTCGTCTTTTCTCTAAGTATGTTCTATTTTGTTAAGATCATACTATAATATTAACTTTTGTTGTTTCATTCAATGTGTAATAAATATTATTACAGTACTTTTTATTTATCTTTTTCTTTTTTTAATGTTTATTTATTTTGAGGGGTGGGGGAAGGGGAGAGAGAGAGAAAGGGAGTGAGAGAATTCCAAGTAGGCTCCACGCTCAGCACAGGGCTCAGGCTCACACATGGTGAGATCATGACCTGAGCCAAAATCCAGAGTCGGATGCTTACCTGACTGAGCCAACCAGGCGCTCTCTACAGTGCATTTTAAAAACTACAAAATATTCTATCTATAATTATACCATAATTTACTATGACTCTACTTTTCATTTTTTTTAATGTTTACTTATTTCAGAGACAGAGGGAGACAAAGCATGAGAGGGGGAGGGGCAGAGAGAGAGGGAGACACAGAATCGGAAGCAGGCTCCAGGCTCTGAGCTGTCAGCACAGAGCCCGACGCAGGGCTCGAACTCACAGACCGCAAGATCATGACCTGAGCCGAACTCCGTCGCTCAACGACTGAGCCACTCAGGCGCTCCACTATGACTCTATTTTTAAATACCTGGATTATTTCTACTCTATGTTAATATATAACACACTGTGATCACTATCTTGTGGTATGCATCTTTGCGTTTTTTTCTACTGGGTAAGTTCATTGGACCTTATGATAGAGATATTTTAATTCATTTGAGATGTGTTGTAGCATTCAGAAAGTTTAATAATTTTTAATAATAACTAAATTTACTGTGAGTATTTCAGGCATGTTTTCTCATGACTCCTTTTTAGTAGGCATTATTATTATTGATCCTTTAAAACTCAAGGTATTAGAGAGCTTAAGTAACATGGCCAATTTTACAAACCTTGTTTTTGCTGGGACCAGTTTTCAAGCCTAGATTTTTCTGGCCGTAAGGATATACTTAAATAATAGGTATGTAATTTCTCACAGTTCTGGATGCTGGAAGTCCAAGATCAGGGTGTTGGCTTCTTCTGAGACTGCTGTCCTTGGCTTGCAGATGGTTGCCCTTTCGCTGTGTCCTCACACGGTCTTTCCTGTCTGTATACATGTCTGTGTTCTAATCTCTTCTTATAAGGACACCAGTCATATTGGGTTAGACCTTATTTCACCTTAATTACTTCTTTTTTTTTTTTTTTTTTTTTTAATTTTTTTTTTCAACGTTTATTTAATTTTGGGACAGAGAGAGACAGAGCATGAACGGGGGAGGAGCAGAGAGAGAGGGAGACACAGAATCGGAAACAGGCTCCAGGCTCTGAGCCATCAGCCCAGAGCCCGATGCGGGGCTCGAACTCACGGACCGCGAGATCGTGACCTGGCTGAAGTCGGACGCTTAACCGACTGCGCCACCCAGGGGCCCCTTAATTACTTCTTTAAAGACTTAGTTATTATTATCTGTAGATGATATGACCATATAGCTAGAACTGTACCCCAGCTTGATTTGGCTGAAAATCTCTTCAAATTTTGAGGTATTTTTTACAATACCTCATTTACATTGATTTGTTCTTGCTCCTTTCTCTTTGGGTATCTCTAATCTTTTATCACATAGAAATATTTAGCCTTAGGATCAATTGACCATGAAACAGGAGGTTTTATATAATACAGTTTCAAAAATGTAGGTATTCACCCATTAATGGATCCTGGGATCAATGTGGGGGTAAGGCGAGTGTTTTGCACAAAATAGAATAGATCAGAAATTAAATAAGTTTTGTTTTGTAAAAGTTTTGTTACCATTCTGTGTGTGTTAAGTTGCAATAAAATGTATTTTTAATTGTAGGTATGTAACAAAATTTTTTTCCATCATTTTTTTTTTAGTGAAAAAAACTTCTTAAACCTCCTTCAGCTGGGGTATACTATTTATTCTGACAAATGGCCGAACTACTCCCTACCTTAACACTGAGACCTCTAAAGATTTTATTATATGGCATAGACTGACCTTGGGATTCAGGCAAATCCATCAGTATTAGAATTTCAATGGCACTGTGTGTAATAACTGCCCACATTGGCTCTTAGCTTCAGCTATATCTTCAATGGGGATCAGATGGTATTTCTCAGAGTTACTTTCTGGCAATGAAATCTGGGAGAGCTTCCATCTCCCAAAGGTTGAGCAATATTGGGTTACTTCTTGAACTTTTTCCTGTCAGCCTTGTGGTCTGGTTCTAGGTGAACAGTGCCTGGGTGATCATGATGATCTGGTTGCATCATACTTTATCACATTTAATGCAGATTTGAGAGCCCAAACTGGCTCTGAGGACCCCTTGGCTTGGGTTGGAAACTGATCCCTGATGCTGGGGACCTCAGTGGTCAAAAGGTCAACCTTCGGTCGTCAAAACAGGCCTACATCAGCCCACTATTCTGGTGCTTTGCATAATTTTCTTCTTCCCTCAGTGTAAACACCTTTTGATTTTCTCCCTCTTCTTTTTGGTTCGGCTTCACTAATCTGTTAGAGCTATGTAGGCTCTGGGGAATCCTAAGCTTTTTGCAGTCAGTCATGCCAATGTGCTTATACTTCATTTATTCTGACTTGTTCTAGTCATTTCCAATTCTTCAAACTGCACCCCACATAACCTTCCAAATCTTGATACAAAAATCTTTTGATTCTGTATAAATATTCAGAGCAAATCTCTTTCTAGTGTTTATATATGCTTATAAATAGAAAAAACCACACATCTCTCCATCTTAAGCTCTTTTAAATGAAGTGCAATTTTCTTCTATAGACATAGAGATTTGGGGGCATTCAGGTCCCATATAATTATAGTACTCAAATCCTATAAACTCCTAAGTCATCTCTGTTACCCATCTACTTGTGAGGCTTGATGTACTGATACAGTACTCAGATTTATAGTATAATGATGACTCTGAAGTGTTTTAGGTGTATAACATGCTAAGTATAAATGTTATACACCAAAAGAAGTATTTCCCCACACCCTAAGTTTTGTCGTTAGTCTGAGCCAGATCAGAGATTTCAATGATAAAAGTAGCTAAATCATTCTACAAAATAGATAAGAGACCAAAAGGGAAAGATTTTGAGATAACAAGGAGCCTGGTGGATCAAAACTTCCTTGATAATATACTTCATGACCTCCAGATGTTTCTCGCTCCAAGGGATCGTTTTTTGAATGATAAACAGACCAAGGCTCTGAACCAGTTCACACATTTCTGCTTCATACTCAGTGGTGTGTGGGAGCTTGCACCTGTTGACTCAGGAGAGCCATTTGTGATCAACTATTCCCAGCCTGGCCTTTAGTGACATCATGCTAGTGAAAACATCAATGTCGAAACTGGCCATAGTAGGACTATTTATACCACAGAAATCGGCAAATGTATGCAAATCAGTGCTTTTTGTTTTGTTCATTTGCCTTTAGAAAACATTTACCAGCACAAATCTGTTTATGTTTGATTTTTTTTTTTTAACTTTTCCTTTACTGGGAAATAACAATTTATTAAGATACATCATGTGTGGAGAGATGGGGTAAAAATGCAGTTTCTCATCTAGGTTTACACACAGATTCTCTTGGATTATTTCATTAGAGTAACATTTGCCAGCACTGTGTGCATCCGTATTTTCAATAGGAATGGCCAGTCTTGAACTCTACCTTAACTCTCTCACCTGTGAAAAATGAAAAAGTGATTGAGGGGGGTTTTCTGTGATCTTATTCTAAATTTGATGTCGTCTGTCATCACACCTCTTGTCAGCTCAATGTCCACTGACTTGCCCCTCTCAATCATTACAGGGATGTAATTTTGACTCAGTTCTAAGCTGATAATTCAACTTGCCACTCTATTTACAGCAGACCTGCATTTAGAGCACATATTCCAGACAGAAGCCCTCAAGGATTAATCTGAATATAGTTGGACTCACTTGGAAACCTCTGCTCTTGCTTTAGGTTGCACTGAGACCAATCTGCACATTCAAGGAAACAAACAAATAAGAACACCAATGTAAATTAAAATACCACACACATAATACCTACTTAACTCAAGAGCACAGACAACTAATGTAGACCTTTATCAAAAGTTTTGCGATTAGATCTGAGGTTCTCAAGTGAGGTTGGTTTTGCCCTCTGGGAGACAATTGGCAATGTCACAATTTGCGGGCAGGGATGCTATTTCTAGTAGCTAACACCTGCTGCTAAACTCATCAAATGCATTGGAACATCCCACAGTAAAGAGCTATCTAGGCCCCAGTGTCAATGTGCTCAGGTTGAGAAACCCCAGACTGGCTGGAAATGGGGCTTACAAGACTATCACCTTGTCAAACTTTCTTAAAATTCATCTTAATTACCTCTACTCTCTGTCTTTGGCAGCTGTCACGTCTGTTTCCACAACTCCAATCTTCAGGCTGCTCCACCCTTCCTCTCAGAGGCTGCGCTTCCTTTTCTCATTTGGAACAATCTAGCAATGACTTATGTCTTTTCTTGACTCCCAATTCCCCTGCATTCTCCAAAATTATCTTAACTTGCCACTCTACTCAGCAGAGCAGATGAGTTTCCTTGAAATCTATTTTCCTTAGGAAGTGATGAAAAAGGGGTAAGGGGCATTGTAAATAATAAACGTGGTTCTCTTCTTATATACATGGGAGAGTTAAGTGGATCTTACAATGCATGAGTAATATCTTTATGAATTTTATATTCGTTTTTTTTTTCTATTCAAGTTTGTCATGGTTTCTACTTTGTTCTTTATTTGGGTAATTAAAAGGTAATAACTCAGCAGGTGGATTTTCCCCCAGCTGTCAGAATTCCTGCTAAAGTATGATTTAGAACACCTTGACTCAAAAGGGACCTGACAATTAAAGTGGTTTTTTAAAGAATTGCACGACGAATGTTCTTCTTTAGAAAGTTTATTTTCTATCCATTACCATACTTTGAAATAGAATTACTAATTGTTATTCAACTATATTTCATTACAGTTAATTGGCTTCTAACATTTGAAAATGATTTACTCCCACCACTTCAGAAGCGCTTAATAGCAGCCCCTACATCATAATCTTGACAGAACAGCTTCATGTTCTTTCCTGATTACATTGTCTTTGCAATTCCAAATTTAACAAGGGGATTGCATTCTTGAATTTTTGTGCTTTGTGAATTTTTTTTTTAGGAAGAATAATATGGTCATGCTAAAAGAACGCTGTAAATTAGAATCTTAAATCTTTCTCCTTCCTAAATGATATTTCCAAATTTTATCATTCAGAGAGCAACAGGTACAACTGGCCTCTGGGAAAATGCAGGCAGGCTTTTACAAGAGCAGTTATACATGAGTGGGTATAGAAGCATTTCAGAGATAACTGATTCCTCCTAGACAATGTCATCTGCAACTCGTGGAAATCAAATGTGGAGTGACATACATCAAAATCACTGGAAACCTCATGTGTTTTCAAGAGGAAAAATAGGTAAGCAGAGAATGGGGAATGGAGCAGTTACTATCCCTCATTAATAAGAATCTAAACAATCAGATCAGACCATGCTTCTGCTACTGGGTATTCATAGGCAGATCACTTTACTTTTTGAAGCTTCTGTAAAATGGGAATAGTGCCTACCGTGAATCCCTCGCAGTCCTGGGTACATGATTCAGTGAGTTCATTATTATCGTCATCACTGTTTATTGAAAATCACGCATGTAATAGACACTATAGTAGATAAAACAGATGTAGGGGTGAACCAGGTAGGCAAGGTCTTTTCTCTTTTGTAGCTTATTATCTTGTACTCTGCCATTCAAAGAGCAGTGTGTGCTCATAACATCCACACCCCCTGGGAGCTTGTTAAAAATCCAGAATCTCAGGCCCTCCTCAGACCTCCTGAATCAGAATGTGTATATTAACAAGATCCCCAGGTGATTCATATGTACATTAAAGTTTGATAAGCACTGGTCTAGCAGGTATTATGAACACTAATTCTGAATTTAGGAAAGTGCTACACAAATATTTTTAGAAGGCCAGTTACAAAATAAGAAAAGGAAGATACACAATGTATTTAAAATTTCAAAGAAATATATGCATATGTTCTTCTTAAATCAGATAATTTCTGTTAAAATTATGGGGAAAAGATGCATTGTAATTATTATTTATATTATTATTAGACATTCATCTTAATACTAAAGGAGTTAAGAATAACGTCAGGAAAATATATGAGATTTCCAGAGGAAACTATCCATGGAAACCTCACATAAAAGAAGACAAGAGAGATGAAATTACCTGATTCAAATCAGTTTAGGTCATTCTTGGAAAATATTATCTTAGAGGACTTGCTCTTTGTGGAATTGCAAACAAAAAAAAAAACATAGAGGAAAACGTCTTCCCTTGTGTAGGAGAAAGTATAGTTAAGACAGATAAGAAGAAACAAAGAGATGAGAAAGGAAATAACAGATCGCTTGAGACAAGAAAAGGGTCTGAAAGGGAAAGAATAATTCAGAAAGTGTATACTTTGTGTCCTGTGGGTGCTCCAGACATCAAAAATAAGAGTATAATCTATTTCAAGGCTTTATATTCCTGAACAGCCAGAACAGCCACAAACTACTGCCAGTAATTTAGCAGAGATGCTGTGTCAAGGACAAAATCCACACCCACAACCTCATACTTAACCAAATTGCATGCAATTGCCTATGACAAGTCCTTGTTGGAATCCTCTTATCATGGCAAACATCCCTGGTATTCTAAACAGTGTCATGAAGGGGGAAAAATAAAAATATCATGAGCCCGGGGCACAAATTTTCTGTGGAAACAAGAAAAAAATTGAACAGCTCTACGAGAAACTGTTGTTCATATGCAAAGACAAGTTGTAAACCTCACAGACACTCTACATGTAAAATACACACTCTCAAGCATTGTTTTCTAAAAGTAAATAAATACACAAAGGTGACTTTTGTCATTACAGTGTAGTCAGTTTCAGTTTCAGTACTGAGAAGATTCCAGAATTAACCCTCCTATTATTGATTTTAAGTTTGCTGGAAGAACACAAGTACTGGAACACAGCCAAAGTATTGTGCCAACAGTGTAGGATTAAACACTCTAAATTCTGCTACTTGGACAGCACACTATTATTCATTGAAGGAGTGCTTAATAATAGAAAAGAACCCAATCCACTTCACCTGTCCTCGGGTGGTATTTACAGTGTGATACCAACGGAGCATCGATACAGCTATTTAACAAATATTCATTAGGCCATTAATATGTTTCAGTTGTAGTAAGGTGCACAAGTTTTCAATCAAATTAAAGATCTGAAAACCATGGTAGGAACCAAATGAACATCAATCTTTTGTGTGGAAACCAACCCCGCACTTATCATAGTTCCTGTAACTGGACTGTGTAACATCCCCATCAGCAATGTTATTGCCTAGATGTCACCAATAGTGAGAACCATTAATTGTAAGTCTATTGTGTGTCTGGAGTCTTGTATATATAACAGTGACATGGGGTATGGAGGTGAGAGCATTCTCAAATCAGAGAGGCAGTGGATGATTTAATAATGTTGAAGTGGTAAACAGGAGATAGATCTGAAGAAATTAGAGAAATGCAACGGAGACATTTAATGGAGAGACATTCCACCCTAAAACGAATTGAAGTTTTAGGAGACGATCAGAGAGGCCATGGGAGGAGCTGTAATTAAAGAGATAAATGGCTGAAATTTAAAAATAAAAAATGATGAAAGACACCTACTTCCAGGTTCAAGAAGCACTGTCCTACCTCAATATCTAGTAGGATAAATAAAAGAAATCCACATCTAGAACCAAGATGGTGCAAATATCAAATTCCAGAGACAAAGAACAGATCTCAAAAATAGGGGGAAGAGAGATTACTTATAAGGGAACTACAATTAGATGGACAGGCAATTTCTCAATAACAACGAAGAATTTCTCAATAATGTAACCGAGACATCTGGGAAAATTATCAAAATGTTACAACTGTCATTCTCTAATTATATTCTCAGTGATTTTTTTTCTTTTTTTCTTTTTAAATTTTTTTAACATTTATTTATTTTTGAGACAGAGAGAGACAAAGCATGAACGGGGGAGGGGCAGAGAGAGAGGGAGACACACAATCGGAAGCAGGCTCCAGGCTCTGAGCCATCAGCCCAGAGCCTGACGCGGGGCTCGAACTCACGGACCACGAGATCCTGACCTGAGCTGAAGTCAGACGCCCAACCGACTGAGCCACCCAGGCGCCCCTCAGTGATTTTTTTTCAAGAAAAAAAAAGATGAAATGTAGGTGTTTTCAAGGAGTAGAATCTTTATTGATAAGAGATCGTTAGTAGTGGAATGTCTATGGCATGTATTTCAAGATTAAGGAACACACTGGGAGGAACATTGACCTTCAGAAAGGAATGGTGAACAAAGAAAGTGATAAAGCATATAAGAAAACCTAAACAAACGTTTTACAGAACAATAATTATGATACTTTATATTAGAGATTTTTTTAAGTTTATTTATTTTGAGAGAGAGAGTGTGCGTGAGCAGGTTGGGGAGGGACAGAGAGAGAGGGAGAAAGAAAGAATTACAAGTAAGCATCATTCTGCGGAACCTGACACAGGGCTCAATCTCACGACTGTGAGATCATGACCTGAGTGGAAACCAAGAGTCCGACGCTCAACCAACTAAGCCACCCACGCGCCCCTATATTAGAGATTCTTAACCAGAGAAACTTGTGAACGTGTGGACTGACAGACTGTTACAAAAATGCTCAGAATAGCCTTTTGAATAATAAAAGCTACATACTAATTGCTTTGAAAAAAAACAAGTAGGAGGAAAAGGGTACAGTAATTTGCGGGGGTTTGCTATTGAGGGGAGAGCTGCGTAAGAGAAAAATGAAGCTCCCTCTGAGAGGTGACCCCTGAATGATCTAAAAGCCCTGACTATTTAAATCTGAAAATCAAGGGCAGGACCCCAAACTTGTGGTGACTTTAAGTATGAGCAACTGGCCAGTATTTCTCTTTCTCTAGTAATTTAAGTATGATAGTGATAGCAAGATTAAAAAAAAAAAAAAAGAAAAAAAGAAAAAAGATCAGTCTAAATTGCAGATGTGGATAATTGGACTGATATTTGAGAATCCTGCATTCTAGGCTGGACAAGATATGCAATTTTCTCTGCCTTCGATTTTATCGATTATAAAAGAGTTGAATTAGATGATGTCTAATGTTCTTTCTAGCTCTAAAAGTATAGGATAAAATAAAGGCCAATTCGGGGTAATTTTTCTTGAAAAGGTGATCAAAGTAAGTGAAATACATATATGTATGTGTAAAATTTTAAAAACTAGCTTGTTGCCACTTAATTGTTAATACCATTAGTAAATAGCAATATGCCTGTTCAAATATAAAGCAAGTTTTTCTTTAAAACAGTGGAATTTTCATTGAAATATTTTGTATATTCATATCCCTGGTTCAGCTGTTTGGGTTTTCATATGCATAAAGATCAATGTCCATTAATCAAATGGATTTTAATATTCACAGTGAAGTGGTCATTTGAAGTAGCCACATACTAATTTTCTACTAAATGAGAATCTTCTCAGGGATGAAGCAAAGGTGGTTTATGTTCCTCTGAACTGGGCAATAATTTCTCAGATTCTCATGAACCCATGATTTTAGTAACTGAATTCTGATACGAGAGAAAAATGGAAGACAATATGTTTTTATTTGTAGTATGATTGCAATGCCTGATTTTTAGATATAAAGTAAGGAACTGGGCTTTCTCCATAATTTCATACCCTAGCTTATCTCAGGCAGTCAATAAAAGGCAGCCAGAGTTAAATTTCAGTTTACGAACTAGAAGAATTATGCAGTATTCTTTGCTTCCTATCCTCTTTGAACATTTTAGTGGCATTAAACCTAACTTGTCAAAGGCACTGCCTCTAATGATTGTCAACATATCACAGTTCAGATAGAAAATGTACCAAAGCATCTGCAATACCAATTTTCCTTTCTTCTCTCTTACATTGGCCAAAAAAAATGAAACCATTTTTTTTCTATTATCATTTCATTGTATTGAAAAAAATTTTTTTTTGAAGTTGGCTTTTTCAAAGAAGTTACTTGAAACAAACATGTTCTATCAAATCTGATTCAGGTGTGGCTTTAAAGAAGGAGTTTCTTGGGGTGCCTGGATGGCTCAGTTGGTTGAGTGTCTGACTCTTGATTTTGGCTCAGGTCATAATCTCATGGTTGGTGAGATCGAGCCCTCCATCGGGCTCTGTGCTGACAGCACAGAACTTGCTTGGAATTTTCTCTCTCTCTTTCTCTGATCCTCCCCTGCTGACTCTCAATCTCTCTCTCTCTCTAAATAAATAAGTAAATAAAGAAGAAAGAAAGAAAGAAAGAAAGAGCAAGCCTCTGTGGCAAGGAACAGCTTCAAAGCTAAAAATCAACAGGCTACATTTTATAATTTTAAATTTCAAAATTCTTTTTATCCCTCATTTTAATATCTACTTCCTGTTTATCTCTGTCTGAATTAAATATATACTTTATTTAAATATAGAGGTGGAACTATGAGTGTGACTTTAATTATGAGAGTTAAAAAGAAAAGACTACATCTTGGCTACAAGTAATTAATACTCTTTGTATTTTTGAGAAATGAAAAATGATGAGCAGGTTTCAGGGTAATTTATGTATAAGAGGAAAGGTGAGGAGCTAATCTATTAGCATATTAATTAAGTAGAGTAAGATTAATATTTCATATAATCATTTGTTTTAATAAATGTATTCAAGCCCATTCTACCTGTCAGTGAGAGATGATGTGTTTCAGGTTTTAAAATGTTGTGGGACCCTATAGTATTTTTGAAATGTGTTTCACTGGGTATTGGTCCTGCATATAAAATTCCACATTTGTCTACATTTGTCATATGTAAAAAAATATTTCAGCATAACTACTGGTACCATTTGTGCACTGCTTTTCATTTAAAATAACAAAAAATATATATTTCACATGAAACTACACTTAAGTTTCATGTGAAATAATTATTTGACTTTTTTTGACCTTTTCTTATTCATTGATGCTTATCTAAGGCTGTTTTGTATTCATTTTACATATTTAGACAAATACACACATTATTTTCAGATTAAATTTGTTTACAGTTTATTTTGAAAGAGATAGTTCTGCACAAGACACTTAAGTTTTCCTCCACTTCTGAGATTCTGTGATTAATTAAGCTGATATTGGAATCTAGTCTGACTTTAGAGACTCACCATGAACAGATTAAGGGTAACTAGGCTACACTGTGGCAAATATAACATTTACTCTTCAAATTATTTTAGAAACAAATAAATGAAAATTGTAGCCATCTTTTATTAAGCATCTATTAAGTACCATGCACTATACTGGATTTATAAGTCACAATAGTCCTTTGAATAAGTAACAATATTTATAAGAATAAATATTAATAAGAAATTTAGAGGATGCCTGAAAGGGTCAGTCAGTTAAGTCTCCCACTGTTGATTTTGGCTCAGGTCATGATCTCATGGTTCATGGGAAAGAGCCCTGTGTCGGGCTCTCAGCTGACAGCACAGAGCCTACTTAGGATTCTCTATCTCCCTCTCTTTCTGCCCCGCCCCCACTCACGGGCACATGCTGTCTCCCTCCCTCCCTCCTTCTCTCCCTCTTTCTCAAAATAAATAAATATTAAAAAAATAAGAAACTTAGGTTCAGGGAAATTAAGTAAATTGCTCAAGGTTTTAGAATTATTAAGTAACAAAGCCAGGATTCAATCCCAGAATTTTTTGATTCCCAATCCTAGACTCTTCCCAATTTACCACTTCTAATGTCACCAAATGCTTCAAGATCATTAAACATTACTTTAATCAAAACCATAGGGGCTTAAATAATAAATATCTGTTATATATATATTTATATTTCATACAGTCAGAATATTATATTGTTATGTAAAGAGTTAGTTATAAATACTTTTGAAGTAATAATTGTCATCTTTTAAAATATTTTCTGTAAAATGCAACATAGAGTTCTATGAAAGGAGGTTGCTTGCCTGGTATTATCCACCCTGGGCACCAAAAACTTGATTGCAGCAGCCAAGTAAAGTCTACCTCATAAAATATCTAGAGTGAAATTTATAACAGAAATTCTTGTGGATAATGATTTAGCTTTAGGTCAATGAAATAAATGAAATTTAGAAATATATCACTAGAAGGTTTACCTAAGAATAGGAATATACCACAATTATAAATGATATATAGAATGTGATATTTTTATAAACATCCTATTATGCTATGCTGAGGAAATGAGGAGGCTCTTAGGTCACCGTGACTAAAAAAACTAAGGTCCACACTGTTTTCTTTCATGACTTCACTCGCTATCTCTAATCAACGACTTCCGTCCAGGTTTATAGCTCCCATTAATTTTTCCCTTTATGAATCTCCTTTGTAAGTGTATTCAATTTGATATTAGTTACTTAGCATTTCCCCTTGAATCTTTAAAAAGATTGTTAAATTCAACATATTCAACAGTGTCTAACATCTCCCATAGCCACTCTTCCTTCTGGATTCCCTAACCTAGCATACTGTAATCTCTCTATAGCTGCAGTCAGAAATCAGGCATCATGCCTGATTCTTCATTCTCCCCAGTGCTCTATATCTGATCCATTTCCAGTGCTTTTCTTTCTATCCTCTAAATAGCCTTCAAGTCAGCCTATTTCTCTCTATCCTTATTCCTTTTTTTTTTTTTTTTTAATTTTTTTTTTTCAACGTTTATTTATTTTGGGGACAGAGAGAGACAGAGCATGAACGGGGGAGGGGCAGAGAGAGAGGGAGACACAGAATCGGAAACAGGCTCCAGGCTCTGAGCCATCAGCCCAGAGCCCGATGCGGGGCTCGAACTCACGGACCGCGAGATCGTGACCTGGCTGAAGTCGGACGCTTAACCGACTGCGCCACCCAGGCGCCCCTCTCTATCCTTATTCCTACTTCCTGAGTCTAAGCTAACAAATCCTTTTCATTGGCGACATCAATGGCTTCCTAACTAGGCTCATTACATCCCGCTACCCACGCAGTCCTTTCTTAGCATGGTCACTAGAGAAATTATTTTCAAACATGATTTTTTATCCTTTCCCTCCTGTTCTTAAAACTCTTCAATGTCTTCACATTGCTCCTAGAGTCATAGCTATATTTTTAAACATGGTCTACAGGACTTTATATACATGATACACCTACCTCATCTTGAAACTCTTTCCAGTCTCCTGCCTATTTTACACCAGCTATATTAGTCTCCTTTCAGTTCCTGCTGTATGCCATATTCTTCTCTTCCTTAAGTCATTTCTTATTAAATTAGTTGGAATTAAGGTCTGCTGTGTGATGGAAAGCCCAATAACACCGGATTAAATAAGAGAGTTTATTTCTCTTTTACATAAAAGCTTAGGATTCTAGGGATATGTTGCTGAGACCCATGATTCTTCCACCTTGATGCTCCACCATGTGTATCCTCAACCTCACTGTCTAAGTGGCATCTCTGATTTAGGGGCAGGATGGGAAAAAAGACAAAGCAGAAGAGGCAAAGGGTACATGTACTCTCTTAATATTCCTAGAAGCACCATATAGCATTTCTGTATCCATACCATGTGTCAGTTTTACATGGATAGCCATACCTGGATGCAAAGAAAGCTGGGAAATGTAATCTTTATTTTAGGTGCACATGTCCAGCTAAAAATTTTTGGGCTAGACAATTTTCTTTAAATGTCTTCACTTCTTCCTCTCCAAGTTGTTGTGTCTGAATCAGTACCCTGGAATATAGACAATCATTCTACTACTTGAGAAGAAAGAGAAGATGGATATAGATAGACAACATAAGCATAAGCCAGGGATACACGAGTTCTCTGTATCCCTGTCACCCCATGTTACCCACCGCCCTTAGCCTGGCAATTCTTAAGCGCCTTATATCTCAGTCTGAAGCCGTTTCCTTAAGGAATACTTCTCTGACTGTCCCCCCATCCCCACATCCAACATTCCTATCCCAGCACTTAATTAGGTTTCCTAATTAGTATTTTTACTAGACTTTATTTTTTAAAGCAGTTTTAAGTTCACAGAAAAATTAAATGGTGAGTATAGAGGTCTTGTATACTCCCTGCCCCAACATATGCACAGCCTCTCCAACTTTCAACACCTCCAACAACAGTGATACATTTATAACAATATATGAAGTTGTATTGACACATCATAATCACCCAAAGTTCATGGTTTACATTAGGGCTTGCTTTTGGTGTTGTGCATAGTTTATGTTTTGATAAACTGATAATGATGTGTATCCACCACAGTATTATACAGAAACAATAGTTTTGCTGCCCTGGAAATCTCTGCTCTTACTACTCATCCCTTTCTTCCCCCTAATCCCTTAAACTACTAATCTTTTTTACTATGCCCATGGTTTTACCTTTTCCAGAATGTCCTATAGTTGAAATCATATAGCATATAGCCTTTCAAGGTTGGCGTCTTTCACTTAGAATTATGCACGTAAAGCTTCTCCATGTATTTTCATGGCTTGATAGCTCATTTCTTTTTAGTGTGAATAATATTCCACTGTCCGGATGCATTGCAGTTTATTTATCTATTCACCTACTGAAGGACATCTCGGTTGCTTCCAAGTATTGGCAATTATTAATAAAGCTGCTATAAACATCTGTGTGCCAGTTTTGGTGTGGACATAGTTTTCAATTCATTTGGCTAAATATCAAGGAGCATGATTGCTGGATCATATGGTAGGATGTCTGGTTTTGTAAGAAATTGCCAAACTGTCTTCTAAAATGGCATTTTGCATTCCATTTCCTATTGTTCCACATCCTTACCAGTTTTTAGTGTTGTCAATGTTTTGGATTTTGGCCATTTTAATAGGTGTGCAGTGGCATCTCGTTTTAATTTGAATTTCCCTGATGACTTATGATGTGAAGCACCCTTTCAAATGCTTATTTGCCATCTGTATATCTTCTTTGGTGAGACTAAAGTCTTTGGCCAATTTTTTAGACAGAATGTTGGTTTCCTTATTGTTGAATTTTAAGAATTTCTTCATACATTTTGGATAACAGATCTTTATCAGATACATCTTTTGCAAATATTTTTTCCCCTGTCTGTGGCATGTTTTTTATTCTCTTAACAGTGTCTTTTGGAGTGTAGAAGTTTTAAATTTTAATAAAGTCTAGCTTAGCAATTATTTTTTTCATGGATTATGCCTTTGGTGTTTTGTCTAAAAGTCATAGCCATATATAAGGTCATGTAGATTTTCTCCTACATTACCTTTTACAAGTTTCTCCTACATTATCTTTTAGAAGTTTTATGTTTTGTGTTTAGGTCTATGATCCATTTGGAGTTAATTGTGAAGGATTAAGGTTTGTGTCTCAATTATTTTTTTTCTTTTTTTTTTTTTCTTTCTTTCTTCCTTTTTTTTTTTTTTTTTTTTTTTGCATATGTCCAATTGTTCTACCATTGTTGAAGACAATATCTTGGCTCCATTGTATTGCCTTTGCTCATTTTTCAAAGATGAGTTGACTATCTGTGGACCTATTTTTGGGATTTCTATTCTGTCCCATTACTCTATTCTTTCAACAGAACTACACTATATTGATTACTATAGATTTATAGTAAGTCTTGAAGTCATGCAGTGTCAGTCTCTTCTCTGTTCATATTTTCTTCTGCTCTGTACATATTGTGTTGGCTATTCTTAGTCTTTTACTTCTCCATATAAACTTTAGAATCAGTTTGTCCATATCTACAGAAAAACCTGCTGGGATTTTGACTGCTATTGCATGGAATGTGTAGATCAAAATCAGAAGAACTGACATCTTGACAATAATGACTCTTTTATACATGGACATGGAGTAACCCTTCAGTTTTTAGGTTTTTTTAAAGATTTCTTTTATCAGAGTTTTATAGTTTTCTTCATATGGTAGGCACATATTTTGCTGGATATAATATTATTTTTTTCTTATTTATTTATTTATTTTAAATATAATTTATTGTCAAGTGGCTAACATAGTTTATACATTGCGCTCTTAGTTTTGGGGGTAGATTCCCATGATTCATTACTTACCTACAACACCCAGTGTTCATCCCAACAAGTGCTCTCCTCAATGCCCATCACCCATTTTCCCCTCTCCTCCACCCCCTCACCCCCACCAACCCTCAGTTTGTTATATGTATTTAAAAGTCTCTTAAGGTTTGTCTCCCTCCCTCTCTGTTTGTAACTATTTTTTCTCCTTCCCTCCTCCCATGGTCTTCTGTTAAGTTTCTCAAGTTCCACATATGAGTGAAAACATATGATATGTCTTTCTCTGATTAACTTGTTTCACTTAGCATAATACCCTCCAGTTCCATCCATGTTGCTGTAAATGGCAGGATTTCATTCTTTCTCATTGCCAAGTAGTATTCCATTGTATATATAAACCACATCTTCTTTATCCACTTGTCAGTTGATGGACATTTAGGCTGTTTCCATAATTTGGGAATTGTTGAAAGCACTGCAATCAGACAACAAAATGAAATAAAAGGCATCAAAATTGGCAAAGGAGAAGTCAAACTTTCACTTTTCACAGATGCTAGGATACTCTACATGGAACCTGAAAGACTCCACCCAAAAGCTGCTAGAACTCATCCATGAATTCAGCAAAGTCGCAGGATATAAAATCAATGTACAGAAATCAGTTACATTTCTATACACCAATAATGAAGCAACAGAAAGAGAAATCAAGACATTGATCCCATTTACAACTGCACCAAGAACCGTAAAATACCTAGGAATAAACCTAACCAAGATGAAAAAAGATCTGTATGCTGAAAACTATAGAAAACTTATGAAGGAAATTGAAGAAGACACAAAGAAATGGAAAAACGTTCCATGCTCATGGATTGGAAGAATAAATATTGTTAAAATGTCAATATTACCCAAAGAAATACACACATTCAATGCAATCCCTATCAAAATTGCACTGGCATTCTTCTCAAAGCTAGAAAAATCTTAAAATTTGTATGGAACCACAAAAAACCCTGAACAGCCAAAGTATGTTGAAAAATAAAACCAAAGCGGAAGGCATCACAATCCCAGACTTTAGTCTCTACTATAAAGCTGTAATCATCAAGACAGTATGGTATTGGCACAAAAACAGACATATAGGCCAATGGAACAGAACAGAGAACCCAGAATTGGACTCACAAATGTATGGCTAACTAATCTTTGACAAAGCAGGGAAGAGCATCCAATGGAGAAAAGACAGTTTCTTTAGCAAATGGTGCTGGGAGAACTGGACATACAACACTGTTTTTTTTTAAATGTAGTTATTCAGGGGCACCTGGATGGCTCAGTTGGTTAAGCATCTGACTTCAGCTCAGGTCATGATCTTGTGGTCTGTGAGTTTGAACCCCACATCAGGCTCTGTCCTGACAGCTCAGAGCCTGGAGCCTGTTTCAGATTCTTTGTCTCCCTCTCTCTTTTTTGCCCCTCCCCCACTTGCACTCATTTTCTTTCTCTCAAAAATAAACATTAAAAAAATTAAAAAATAATATTTAGTTATTCAATTATTTCCAAAAAATTAAAACCATCTACCTTTCCAGCTAGACTGTTAGTTACATGAGATCTAAGCCGATGACTGCATTGTTTACTATTGTATCTCTTTTGATCCATAATGGACACCTAAGAAATACATATTAAATAAATAGAATAATGAATGTTATATGTGCTGAGCAATATCACATAGTGAATGCTGGAGTTATCTTTCCAACATCTATCTATCCCAGATGGATGGTTCAGCCACATGGTATTAAATTACCCCTTGTCAGTGATTTGTCCCCAAAACAGCATTCTGTCCTATGAAATGTTAGAAGTGCTGGGGGATTTGGAAGAAAATAGTCTCATTCTTAAAAGAGCCACTGGAGGGGCGCCTGGGTGGCGCAGTCGGTTAACTGTCCGACTTCAGCCAGGTCACGATCTCGCGGTCCGTGAGTTCGAGCCCCGCGTCGGGCTCTGGGCTGATGGTTCAGAGCCTGGAGCCTGTTTCCGATTCTGTGTCTCCCTCTCTCTCTGCCCCTCCCCCGTTCATGCTCTGTCTCTCTCTGTCCCCAAAATAAATAAACGTTGAAAAAAAAAATTAAAAAAAAAAAAAAAAAGAGCCACTGGAAGAGGTGCCTTCATAGGCATGTTGCTGGATCTGGATCCAAAGCCTGGAAGTTGTGCAGCTCTTCTACCAGCAGCACCAGCATGAAGATAACACCAAGGATGGATGTGTGGAAAGACTGAGGGAAAATAAAGCCCAAACTGATCCTTGAATAATGTAATTGTGTTCCTGAATCAACCAATCCAGAGTCTGCTTTTCTCTGGATGTCATCTTCTGTGAAATAACCCATGTTCCGGTTGTTTAAGCTAATCTTAGCCTCTACATTAGGAGAGCAGTTGGGTATTTTAAAAGTCTTTAAGTTCAAAAACTTCCTGTGTGAGGTCTACCTAAGCTAAACACAAATACCCTCAATTGGATAGAAGCATAAAGATCATGATACTTCTTTGTTGACCCTATTTGATATATCCACCTTCTTCTCACACCCACTTCCAAGAGTACACTATGTGCTTTAGTTCTGCCCTAGGTCATCTTTCAACATATATCTTAACTAGATTCTGCTAGATATTAAGTATTTTTATTTTTCTATGTGTTATGTATATTTTCTTTAAAAAATCCAGGATATAATGCATATCACCACTTTAAATTATTGGGGTACAAAAATAATGACCTCAAATTTGACCACCATAAAAAATATAGTCTTATAGAAGAGTGTTCTTAGGGGCACCTGGGTGGCTCAGACAGTTAAGCGTCCAGTGTGGCTCATGTCATGATCTCGTGGTTCATGCATGGGCTCTGCACTGACAGTATGGAGTCTGCTTGGGATTCTCTCTCTCTCTCCCTCTCTCTCTCTCTCCCCTCCCTGACTTGCACTTTCTCTCTTTATAAAATAAAGAAATAAACTTTAAAAAAAGAGTGCTTTAAAATCTCCTCATATAGTCTTTGCCTTTTTAACTTTTTATTATCAAATTCCTCTATATTTTTTTAAGTTTACTATTTATTTTGAGGAGGGAAGGGGCATAGAGAGAGAAAGAGAGAGAATCCCAAGCAGGCTCGTGCTTAGCACGGAATCTAACATGGGGCTCAGTCTCACCACCGTGAGATCATGAACTGAGCTGAAACCAAGAGTTGGACACTTAACTGACTGAGTCACCCAGGCACCCCTAAAATTCCTCTATATTATACACATATATGCACACACATACATGTACACAGACCCCATCACAGTTCCTCTCACATTCTTTTAAACTTCAACAATTATCTTTGTGCTGCCTGTGTAACTTTGAAATGAAGGGAATTAGAATGTTAAGTGGATTAAAAGGTTAATTGCCTAATTTTAGTTTCTTTCCTGAAAGGACTATTGTGGCCTATTCAAGTTTCCTGTCTGGAAGCTAGGAATCTTTTGAAATATAGTTAAATGAATTAGTCTTTACCTCTAAGGTTAACTACTTTTACATAATAGTTCTAATGTTAGTTTCTTGGTAACTGATATTTTTCTTTCTCTTCTATTGTTTTTCAAAAATTATGATCTCTAAACTTTGTTTCTATTAACAATTATATTGAAATAATATTTTGGAAAATGCCATAAATATTTGAATAAACCTATTATACTTCCTATTTTTTTAAGATGCTTACAGTCTGGAAATAAATAAAAATATCTGAAAAATTAGAACTATTTCAGAAAATATTCCATTTTCTGTTTTTAACTCAATACTTATGGTGACAAAGTGGCCCTTCAAAGGTGTTAGAAAAATACTTAATTTGCAATATCTTGCATAGAAAAAACCTTTGATATGTCCCAGTATAATTCTCTAAAGTACTGGTGAAAAATTGCAATTATTCTCAGCATACCATTAACATTTAAGCATCTCACATTCAGTAATGGGAACTTGAAATGTTTTATGTCTTAAATGTCCCCAAAGTAGTATTTGCTTGAATTTTCAGTCTTTGCTTACATGATAAAAATAAAACTAGTATTGATTTGATTGGGCTCAGTTCCTTGAGTTTCATCCTGGCTGATCATACTTTCATATCTACACATTTTAATATCTTTGATTTGAATTCAGGGATATTTAAGACATGCTGTTTCTATGGGATATTAAAGCACTACTCTGAAGAGATGACATTTAAAAGCTTGACTATTGATTCCACTCCTGTATAATTTTTAGTAATTTATAAAAGTAGAGAAAAACCTGTGGTCAGGCTTTCAGAGTTAGTATCTCCATTTCATGAAGTTTTTTTCTTTTCTTTTTCTTTCACCAATTGAGAAGACAAGGTCTTTAGATAATGACTTTTAATTCTTCTTTTCTTTCTAAATAGTCACCTTCATTGGGAATGTTTAGACATTTCCATGAAGGAAAGGTAGTGGAAAGAAAAGTACCCAATGTCATTGTCAGGAAAGAAAGAAAGAAGAAAGCCAAAGTGATAGAGCCTGATGGAGTAAAGACAGGGGGAAATGCAACAAGAAGAGAGAAAAGAGAAATACAAACAGAGGATAAACAGCACAATGAAAAACGCCCATATTGCTGATGCAGTAAATTTGCTAGGCCAGGGTGGAATTCATCTGTGGATGAGGTGGTAAGTAAAGAGAAAAGGCAAACAGAGTTGACTGAGTTGGGCTGGGAACAGTCATTACCTCATGAGAACATTTATATGGTTTCTCTCTAAAGGCCAATAAATTCACACATGACCTGGCTGACGTGAAGCACTGAGCAAAATGGGTCAATACATCAGAGCAAGTCTGGTAGAGAATTGGTTCATTTCCCGTTTCTGTGGTTGTTTACAAAATTATGAAATATAAAATATGCACAGAAGAGTATGTTAAGGTTGCAAAGCGATGTTTCTCAAACCTAGCTCTTACGAATATTGATGCCCAGCACCTGAAGATAATTAAATTGATGCTGGGGCATCATGTTTTTTTTTTTTTTTTTTAAGCTCTTTAGATAGCATAATGTGCAGCCCAGATTGAGAGCCACTAGGAAAAAGAATGGTAATGAGATTAATGCTCCTATCCCCATCACAAGTTCAAGAAATATAACATTACCAGCTCCTTAGAAGCCCTCTATGTTTCTCTGATGGAATTACCAGCCACTCCCCTCCCCATCCCAAATATGCAAAGGTATCCATAGTCCAGGATTTTATATTAATCATTCCTTGCTTTTCTATCATGTTTCTCTACATATTTTAATTTTTAGTTTTCTGCTCTTAGATCTTTTTATAAAGGAAGCCAACGCTAAATACAGTCTTCTGTAATATAATATTTCACTGAATTAACTTTTGGAGGTGAATCTATTTGATGCATATAGGTTCCCCCCTCCCCCCAGTTTTATTGAGACATAATTGACATACAACACTGTATAAGTTTAAGGCATACAACATAATAGTTCTCTGGCCAAACAGATCCAGTGATTGTGCTCTGCAAACTATTGGCCCTTCTTGCCCTTCTCTCAGCTCCAGCTCCTCTGGGCCACACAGCTTCCAGATGTTCTTGCCAGCCCTTCTGGTCAGATGGGGCTGGGACCCACAGGGGATGGGTGGAGCTGTCTCAGCTCCCTTGCCTGGGTGGGAAGGGGAGTGAGCACTCCAGGCAACTCTAACAGACTCCAGTTAGAAGGAGTCAGGGTCTACCCATAACCTTGGCTATGAATTAATCCGCAGTCTGTGTGTAGCACGGGAACCCTTCATGCCAGCAAAACCTCCTGGCTTTGCTCTGGGGGCCATCAGCCCTGCCTACCCGTCTCTTGGTTTGGGCATTGCTCGGCTACATAGCTTCCAGGAATTCCTGCCAGCTCCTCTGGTCAGATATGTCTGGGAGGCACTCCCCACAGTAGGTGGGGTAGTGACAGCTTCTTGCCTGGGCGTGGGCAAACCACTCTCTTGGGATGGCAGAACTCCTCGTTACAGTATGTGAATCAAGCAGGCCTTCACTCTGTGGAGTTCCCTGGTCAGAGGCCACCACTAACTTGGTGCTGCAGATGAGTAAAACCACTGGTTGGGATTTCTGCTGAACTTCGTGTGCTGTTTGTTGCTAACCTCCCCCCCCCCCCCCCCCCCCGCCGCCCCGTTCTCCATCACAGTCAGTTTCCCAATGATGGAGCCTGAAGATTCCCCTGCAATCCTAGGGGCAAGGTGAAAGTAGTGACACGCACAGAGCCAGAGTGAAACACAGTGCTGGGGATGTGGGTGCTGGTGGTCCCTACTGGGTTCTCTTTTCCCACAGGAGTAGCTGAAGGCTCAGGGGAGTCCTCTTCATCATGTGGTGTCGTGCTGGCCTGAGAGAGGGGTGATAACAGCCAACATCTCTTTCACATCGGATGGAGTCTGTCTTGGTATCTGTGGTGCAGCGGGGGGCGCTTCAGCCTTATCCCCACATTCTAGGATTTGCTCAGCGGATTTGCTTGTTCTTGAATATCTGTTAGTTTTTCTTCCAATGTGAGGAAGTGAAATAAGAAATGACCTATGTCATCATCTTGCTGATGTCTCTTGAGTATAGTTATTGTTCTTTCATTTTTTATTGTAGAATAACATTCTGTTATATGAATATAAACCATTACTGTAATATCTTGTAGTACCTTCTGAACACTAGGCCTCTGTATTTTTGCCATGGCCAATTGATTGTAAGGAAATCTTATAAGATTGTAACTATGGACTAAGGGAGCAGGGACAATGCAGCAGCATTATCTGAACTGTTAATTCCTTGTGCCTTGAAGACTTACTTTAGGCTGATATCTTTTATATCCTTTCCAGTTAGTTGCGAATTGCTGTTCAGCCCCTTTAGAGCAAAAGGATAGTAGCACTACGCACATGACTTGGGATCTGCTGGTTCTCTCATCTACCACACCATGCAGAAACTGCTGCCCTGATAGAACAATGAAATGGATTTTTAAAAAAAAAATTTAATGAAACATTTTTTTTTAATTTTTATTTATTTTTTTTTAATTTTTTTTTTTCAACGTTTATTTATTTTTGGGACAGAGAGAGACAGAGCATGAACGGGGGAGGGGCAGAGAGAGAGGGAGACACAGAATCGGAAACAGACTCCAGGCTCTGAGCCATCAGCCCAGAGCCTGATGCGGGGCTCGAACTCACGGACCGCGAGATCGTGACCTGGCTGAAGTCGGACGCTTAACCGACCGCGCCACCCAGGCGCCCCAATTTTTATTTATTTTTTGAAGGAAAGAGAGACAGAGCATGAGCGGGGGAAGACCAGAGAGAGAAGGAGACAGAATCTGAAGCAGACTCCAGGCCCTGAGCTGTCAGCACAGAGCCTGATGCAGGGTTGGAACTCACATACTGTGAGATCCTGACCTGAGCTGAAGTCGGATGCTTAACTGATTGAGCCACCCAGGCACCCCTGAAATAGGCTTTTAAAGATGCAGCCAAAGTGCTTGCTTGGAGATGATTTTCTGCAAAGAAAGGGCACCATCCTCTAGAACACAGCATATATCTTAATTAGAAACATGAAAACGTGCTCTGTCTCAGTTAGAATGCAAAGAATCAGAGGCAATGACTGGAAATAGGAGTAGCTTCATTTACCATCTCTCTTGGTTATCCACTTGGGGATTTGATATTTCCTGAACCTGGGACTGTAAATGTATGCAGAGCCTAGTTCCCAGAGAAGAAATGCTTCCATCAGGGAACAAAGTCAGATTCTTGTGGAGTTTTATTCCATGGTTGCCATCTGATCACGGATGTGATTCTCATTCTAAGAGTCTAGCTGGCAAGAGAAAGAGTCGCTATATTGGCAAGGGTAACTGACTCTATTCCTTAGAAGAAGACGGAAATTCTGTTAAACAGTAAAGATAGAGAAGAGTGAGTTTAGAACCCAAATTATCCAGTTCTGTGTCCTTTGACAATTCTTTGCCCAATTTTTATGGTAAGTTGATAAAGGGAGCAGCCATGGCCACGGAAAGACCAGGGACCAGAGGCTCAGAATTGGTTCCAGTGTCACCCTACCACAATACACCCCTTAACTCAGCAGAGGAGCTAGTCAAGGGTGAATCTGGAATGACAAGCAGAGGAGAGAGACAATGAACATCAGAACTTTGTCCTTGTAAAGTTACATAGAAAAAGAGGCCAGAATCCTGGAGGAGTTTTTTCCCAGATGAGTGAACTTATGTAAAACAGGTAGATTTAAACACACCAAGTGTGGGCTTTAGTGGAGGCTGTGGTGAACCAGCCTGTGGTGAACCCAGATGCCCCACCTATTTCCCCAGCTGCTAGGAATGTTGACGGCTGACAACTCACAGCTGAGCTCTTGCTTGGTTGTCGGCCAGAGAGAGCTGCTTTCCCCAAGTTTATGTTTGTTCCCAAAGGCAACTGCATTCAATGACAGGTCAGCATGGAGGTAAAAATGCCCAGCTCCTTTGCCTCAGTTTGGGACGTCTCTGAAGGCCAGTTCCAACTCCACGGCTCCTACAGGATTGACTAAGTTCCTCTCTTGCAAGCATGTCAGTTCTATTCCCACTGCTCAGTCCTGCTTCCCTCCCTGACAGTGACTTTCTGAGAGCTCCCACTAACAAATCGGACTGCAGATCTTTTCATCAAAATCTGTTTGCCTGGATACCTGAACAAAGACAATGTCCTGCCATCTTTTTCATTTTTATATGGGTGTGCTTTCTCACTGTTTTTCTTTTTGCTTCAGTTTTTAAAAACCTATTTACTAGTTCACGGAAAAAAACTAGAGCCTAGCCTGGCTCACTCTTGTCAGTTGGACCCAGTCTGCTGTTCAGTTCCTCTTTTAATTTATTAATTTCAGATACTTTCTTTTTTATTGACAGAATGCTGATTTGATTTTTCTTTTACGGATTTTAATTCTCTCTCCACTGTTTGCCCTGTTTGGTCTCTCTTTTTCTCTATTGTTTTTAACATATTAACCATAGGTCTTTGAAAGCCCTTGTTTGTTACTTCTACTACCTGGTCATCTCCCCTCTGCTTTTTTTGTGAGGGTTGGTCATTTTTCCTCATCCCTTCATTTCTAGAAATTTCATAATGCATGTTGGACATTGTATATAATTCTAGAGGCTTTGGATGATATCATCTTCCTTTGTTGGTAAATAGAATGAAAGTTGGAGCACCTGAGTCCAATCAGACATCAATCAAGATTGGGGCTGGGTTTCAGTTTTAGTAAAGCCTGTTCATTTCTGCTTGCCCCTTGCTCCTGTTTGCTGTGCCTCCCTTCTCCCTGCATGGGGTTTGATTCTGTGTCGGTGGATCCATGTGTCAGATTTGGAAGACTGCAGAAAACTCAGCTCTGCGTTTCAGAGATCTGAGCCCAGCTCTCCAGTCTCCAACTTGCTTCAACATACGGCAATTTTCCTGAAGGCGAGACAGTATGTTTGAGGTAGGCCACTTCTACAAGACTTTCTGGAGATTTCACTTCGGCTTCTGGAAGCTTTTGGCTTAGTTTCCCAGCTTCCTGTATAAGCACCAAGGGGTAACAAATACTCGGTGAAGAAGAGGAGTTGTGCATTTCCCTCTGGTTTCCAGTTTGTCATGTTAGTCCCGCAGACCCACTCACTGTTTTTGTAGGTTCTCTTTCCCAAAGCTGGGGCTCTGACTGATCGAGCCAGTTCTTCAGCAAGCACCCAGAATCAGAAAGTACCCGTAGGGGAAAGAAAGATAAAAATCCTTGTTCACAGAAAAGGGTTTTTCTTTTTTGCTGGAGTTTTAGTGTGTTGCTTCTGAAGTTCTCTGATGCTTTATAAAAATATATTTATAATTTATCTGGCTCTGTCCAGTTTGCAACAACAGTACTTTCCTGTCCTGACCTATTCTGTTCTAGAACAGAAGTTCCCTTGTCATCGGCTTTTAATTCCATCAATTATACATTGTTAATATTATTGTTTGGTAAAGTCAAACTTTCAATGATTTGTTGTTTGCCATTTCCTGTCCTCACAAGTCATTTTTCATCTTAGCTTTTTAAAATTGATTTCTTAAAGTACATTCCTTGGAGGTTTCTTTAATGAGCATTTGTTGGTGGTAATATTCTTACTAAATGTTTGCATAACAGTATCTTTAATTCATCCCAATTCCCGAAATATGGTTTAATTGGGTATACACTTCAAGTTATTTTTTCTCTCTGCCTTGAAGACTTAATCCAATTCTCTCTTGCCTTCCATTTCTGAGAAATATGTTGTTGGTCTAAATGTAAGTACTTTCTAAATGTTCTGTTGGATTTTTAATATTTGCTTTTGTATTTGGTATTTCTTAAGTTTCTCTGGATAGGTCTGATTGTAGATTATTTATTTGACTTATTATTAATTTTTGTTGTGTTTGGGATGTATTCAGCTTCTGGAATCTAGAATAAGAGTCTTTTATCAATTCTGGAAATCTCTGTCGTTATGTACAACATTCTGTATGTCTTTTTCTTCAGCTCTCTTTCTAGAAGTCCAGTTAAATGTTTATTATATTGTTTCACTGTATCTTCTAAATCTTTCGCTCTCTTGTAAAAAGCTATGGCTTTTTTCCCAAGTTTTATTCGGGATAGTTTCTTCTGATCTACCCACCATCTTACTAGTTCTCTGTTTAGTTATATGTAACTAGTTCTCCTGTCGATTCCATTCAAAGTTTTAAATTTCAAGAATTTCTGTTTGGTTCTATTTCTAATTACCAACTTTCATAAGTATACTTTGGAACATCTGAATCCAGCTTACAAATTTCTTAACTTTTATCTTTTCCATATTTGTTTTATGTCTTTGCTACATTCTAAATATTTCATTTCCTTCAGTTCATTTGTTCTTCAGAGTTTACTTCCTGTCTAATCTGGAGTTTTTAAATTCATTTGTTACATTTTAATTTCTAGAAGTTATATTTGGTTCTTTCCAAATCTGCATGGGAAATTTAGAGATCATGGTAATGCTTAATTACAATTCTATTATAATGTTTTATTAATATAAACATTTATAATCTCTCTGATAATTCTAGTATATGTAGCTTTTGTATTTCTGCTTCTTCAGTTTACTGCTTCTGCTCTCTCATGCATGTGGCTTTTTTCCTTCTGTGGTTTGATATTTTTATTTGTAATATAATCCTACAATTGTATCTTTAAGAAAATGTGATCTTAGATTTAAATTTTGTTTCCAGGGGGAAATTTTGCGTTTCACCTGCAGTGTACCTGGGAGCTCTAACAATTTGGGGACGCTCTAATTTTTTGCTTGAACTTTTCTTCCCCCACCATACCTATTGGTATTAATTCCAGCATTATTGTATTCCCCCACCATACCTATTGAGGGCAGGTGTTTCTATTATTTTTCTCAGTAGAGCAAGATGTTTTTAGGTTTCTTTTTTTCCCCTCTTGGTACAATGATTGTAATAATCAAAATTATTAGACTAAAGGTATTTAAAAGTAAGCCCCCAAATTTCAGTGACTTAAGAAAATGATGGCTGTTTTCCTCATGCCAAGTCTGATGT
Source organism: Puma concolor (assembly GCF_028749965.1). Lineage (NCBI taxonomy): Eukaryota > Metazoa > Chordata > Mammalia > Carnivora > Felidae > Puma > Puma concolor. Next base: position 36,426,567 of record NC_141673.1, on the reverse strand, counting down.
GGAGTGGGCTGACTTCCCACATTTTTTAACTTGAGTATGTGGAACACATTACCTCTAGAGAGCCAGGTCTGGAAATGGAGTACATTATTTCCATCACATCCTACTGGCCAGACTGCTGTCACACAGACCCAAACAAACTGCAGGAGAGGCTGGGAGAGTCTTCCTCTGTGTCCACAAAGAGGAAGTGTTACGATGAACGTATGATATATTCTCAGCCACATCCACTCAGGTTGTGTCCAGCGTTACGTGGAGGTCTCCATTCTGATTTCCTAACTTTCAGGAGATTTAGAATTTTTTTTTTTCTTAATGCTTCCCTAAATCAGTGCTGGGGTCAGTTAAAATCAAACTGTGGATGCCAGTTTGAGTACTTCAGGGCTTGCTGGGTTTGTACTTTGTTGACAGTTCTGGCCTCTGAGAATTTCCCTTATTTTTCTGCCAGCTTATCCATGAATTTTTTAGAAGTTTTTTTTTTTTTTTAAATGTACATTTTGCACGCTATTCTTAGGTATTGTGTACCAGCAAGATTTCTGAGGGCAACTAATCTGACATATTGCAGAAAATGGAAATCAACTTCAGCTTTTGAGAGATTATTGACCCTAATTGATAGCCCTACACTGTGCTTCTTCATGTTGAGGAAGAAACTGGGTGATTTGCTCATTTCAAAAGAGTCTGAAATGTTAGGCCTACCAGATAGCTGCTCCTGCTCCCTAGTAGCTTGCTCAGTTTTATATTTTATATGAGAAAGCCAAGTTATTCCCAGACCAAGTTGTTTGAATCAAGTTTCCAAGGGTTGCTTTTATCCAGCTTTCAATTAGACCATGACTGGTATCACTTTTTTGTTTTTTTTTTCTTTTTAAGATCTACTTCAGGAAGTTATAGGGGTGTTCAGTCTGAGGATAAGAAGAACTGATTACATAACACAACATAAATTCATCATCACTTACATTCCAATTAAAATGAGGTAATATGGAGGCACTTGGGTGTCTCAGTGGGTTATGTGTCTGACACTTGATCTTGGCTGAGGTCATGATCTCACGGTTTGTGGGTTCGGGCCCCACATCGGGCTCTGAACTGATGGCATACAGCCTGCTTTGGATTCTGTCTCTCCTCTCGGCCCCTCCCCCGCTCCTTTTCTCTCTCTCTCTCTCTCTCTCTCTCAAATAAACTTAAAAAAATTTTTAAATGAGGTAATATAAAGAACATCAAATATTGAAATATATAGTATTAGTATCTCATTATTTAAAAAAAAAAATTCAGTAAAGCTCCCTTGTTAGGAAAAAAAAACCCTGAAGACTTAAGAATTAAGATAAGTGGGGGCTCCTGGGTGGCTCACTTGGTCAAGCAGCCCACTTTGGCTCAGGTCATGATCTCCAATTTACCAGTTCAGTGCTGACAGAGCCTGGAGCCTGCTTCAGATTCTGTTTCTCCGTCTCTGTCTGCCCCTCCCCTGCTCAGGCTCTGTCTGTCTCTCTCTCTCTCTGTCTCAAAAAACAAAACAAAACAAAACAAAAAAAAAAAAAAACACCTTAAAAAAATTTTAAGAAAAATATTCAGATAAATGGTCCAATTCAAGATTGTTCATTGTGAGTTGTCATAGTGGTAGATCACAGACTAATCTAAATGCAATGTTTAATTACTTGTAAAAATTGTTTCGTATTTTCCTCAGGAAAATGATTCCTATGACATAGTTGATTTTGCTTAAGCTCAATGGGTATTAACCGGGGCTATATATTCTCATATAGTGTCAAATGAATTTCTGTTGTAAAAACATGGATTAAAATTACTTTTGCCAATTTTTGCAAACCTTGAGGCAACATCAGATTGAGTTCCATTTAGAATTTTAAGTCTAAATTAGTTGTAATTAATTCAGTGATTGATAGTCTCTTGTGTTTTTGTTATAACATTTCTAAAAGAGTCTCAATTTGGAGAAAGTACTTTAGCCAAAATTTTCTGTTTTCATGAACTGATTTCACAGACTTCACCACAGGCATCTTTTGTAGAGTAGAAACAGTACCGTGTAAGGCAGACCTAAAATTGTGCCACTCTTTTATTGTAATCTTGTCTTTTATCCCTTCAAATCAACAAATTGATACTTCCCAATTGTTAAAAACTATTTTTCTATATTGCCTCCTTTAAATACTGCACTTTTCTTCCAATTACCAAGAAAATTTGATGTTATAAGCTTTGTTAATTTAAGCTTACCTTATTGTAGCCTCAAATCATCAAATTCATGACATGTACACCAATATGGTTGCCAGTGTGGTTCTAGAAGGTAATTATTGCTTTTTAAATAGGACCATTCTTGAATCATTTTCCTGTCTCATAGATTTGAGAGATAACATTCCCTCATTTCACTCATGTCTTTCCATGACAGTTGCATGGATAAGACACAGCAGTTTATAAATAGTACTTGTAAGTCCAATTAAAAAATAACATGTGGGGTGCCTGGGTGGCGCAGTCGGTTAAGCGTCCGACTTCAGCCAGGTCACGATCTCGCGGTCCGTGAGTTCGAGCCCCGCGTCGGGCTCTGGGCTGATGGCTCAGAGCCTGGAGCCTGTTTCCGATTCTGTGTCTCCCTCTCTCTCTGCCCCTCCCCCGTTCCTGCTCTGTCTCTCTCTGTCCCAAAAATAAATAAACGTTGAAAAAAAAAATTAAAAAAAAAATAACATGTATTAGTGTTTGTGTTAAAAAGGTAATCCTGTTCTATGGCCATTGTGCTGATTTTCTCTTAAAAGCTGTTTTTATTTTATTCACAATTTCAGCCTGGTTTCCATTCTCCATCACATAAGTCATAGTTATGACAAAGGGAAAAGAATGTCTGCGAAACAAAGATAAATTGGAGATAGCTAGGTACAGAGTATCAGCACCAATGGGCAGCACAGACAGGAAGGCAGAGGATTTCAGAACAGGATGACAGTGCTTGCATTGAAGAGGTCAGGAAGGATCCAAGGAAGTGGTAGGACTTGAAATAGTCTATTATAGTTACTCTACTTTTTTTCTTTTCCATGTTAAGACCCAAGCTTCTAAACATTTTACAGACGACTTCTTTTCTTTTCTTTTTTTTAGTAGGGTTATTTTACTAGGTTAAGTTGGCAAAAGAAACTTTTATTTATACATTAAGCACTTGGAAAAACACATCCTATAATTCAAGCTGGTAGATTTTTGTATCTTAAGGCAAATATTATCAGTGGATCCCACTGAGATTCTTTCACTAGAGAAATTTTTCTGTGTCCAAAATTTTGTCAAAAAACATTTGGAGGTTCTTAGAATTTATACATCGATCCCAGGTTAAGAAAATCTGCTTAATATATTATAATAACCCAATACCAAATGAATCAAGTTTGAGAGTCTTAAGAAAAAGTAGACTACAAGGAGAGTGAATGATTCATTTGAGTAGTTTCTACCACCTTCACTGTGTCTTTCTGTAGCTTTGTGTTGTTATTTTGATTAAAAGTATTAAAATACTGGGCGCCATGTATTCCAAGATGAAATAAAGTGTTCAGGGAGCCAGCTAGGTTAATGAGTTCATTAAAAATAGTAAGGCTGGTCCAAGATGGTAATTTGTCAAAGGGAGAGAAGTGATGAAAAGGAGGCCAAAGAGGGTTTTCAGAGATCCAGAATAACTAACTTCTGATGAAAGTTGTGTATATTAATCTGTTTGGGCTACCATCACAAAGTTCAACAAATTAAAAAACAAATTTATTTTCTCACAGTCCTGGAGGCAAGAAATCCAACATTAAGTTTCCAGCTGAGTTGGTTTTTGGTCAGGACATTCCTTCTGGCTTGCAGATGGCTGCTTTCTTGCTATATCCCAACATGGCCTTTTTTCAGTGTGTACATGGAGAGAGAGCTCCCTTTAAGGTGTCTCTTCTAATAAAAACATTAACCCTATTGGAGCAGGACCCTACCCATGTGACCTCATTTAACCTTAATTATTTCCTTAGAAGCCCCATTTTCAAAACACAATGACACTGAGGGTTAGGACTTCAACATAAAATTTGGGGGGGGGGTAGTCTGGGGAAGGGGAACACAATTTCCTTCATAATACTGTGTGTCTCATAGTAAGCTTATAAGCCAATAAGGAGTAGCCAAGAGTGTTTATCAATTCTAATTTCCGAGCCACCTCTGTTCAGCTCATCTGACCAAATGAATGTTCAAGAGTTTCACTCACATATTACTGAAACAGAATTTCTAGGATTTGGGCAAAAATCTCTATTTTAATAAGACCAGGTGATTGATTTGTACACCAAGTATTGAAAATCAGTAATTAGAATACTCAGTAAGAGTTGCTGCTAAAGAAAAATCAGTAGTGTCCATCAGAAAAAGCATTTTACTGAGCACTTACTAAACTCTTGTGTATAAATGCAAGCTTCATAAGTACCCTTGCTGATACTTTTGTTGCACTCAAACAGTGAAAACGGTATTCCTATCCTCCCCCAGTTTGCTAAGAAGTTTAGCAGTGTAGATTAATTTGATCAAAGGCTTTTGATCATTTGGGCCCATTTGAAAAAGAAAAAGAAAAAAAAAGAGGGGGTTGTCTGTGTGGCTCAGTTGGTTAAGCATCTGACTTCAGCTCAGGTCATGATCTTGTGGTTCATAGGTTTGAGTTTCGAGTTGGGCTCTGTGCTGACAGCTCAGAGCCTGGATCCTACTTCAGATTCTGGTTCTCCCTATCTTTCTGTCCCATCCCTGCTCATTCATTTTCTCTCTCTCTCTCTCTCTCTCTCTCACACACACACACACACACACACACACACACACACACACACACAAATACAATAAGCATTAAAAAAAATTAAATAGAAAACAAAAGAACTTGTTCTTTGCTATTGCAGTTGGCATAAATTCCAAGGAGTGATTAGAATTTAGTGACAAATTTTGAGAAAGGTAACAGATTTCTTATTGTGTAAGAGAATCCCAATGCATGATTAAGAAAAACAAAACTTTCCTTTGAATTTTAAATATTCCTCTCAAACTGCCAAATTTACATGTGAGGAGGATGAAAGGGAAGCCTGTCTTTTATTTGGTGGATTGAATATTTCTCTATCGGACATCCAGGGGCAAAAATCAAGCAGGAGAAATAAGCTGCTATTTGCAAAGTGTTAAAACAACAGCCAGATTGTTTCTTCTTCACTTACTGTGCACAGTATGGGCTGGCACCACTGTGGTAGCTTAGAAATCTCAAATGCTGTCAGGAAAAACAAACCAAACCCTCTAGATAGAATAAAAGGGTGAAAAAAACAAGCAAGGAAGAGACCAAGAATTTATCTGCAGTTAACAAAAGAATGATATATTTGCTAACAGAGTGGTGGAAACTGCTGTGTGAGGAGGGAGAAAGCTCAGGAAATGTCTTTCTTCCATTCTGCTGTCTTTGCTCCTGATTGCAGCATAAATGTTTGTTTAATTAGCAGTGAATTCTTTTAAGATGTAAAATTTCCTTAAATACCCCAAAGCCTGTATAGCCTACAAGATGGTGTGGGCTTGAAGAGTTCATGTATTTATTAGATGTTTCATCAAAGAAGTGGCTTATAACATTTTTCAGTGAAAACTGAGTGAATGAAAAGAGAGAGAGAATGGAAATTATCTTTTGTTACCCTAAACCAAAGCTATTTACCTGGAGTATACTATAGGGCAAATATTTCTTGTGGTAAACAATCTCTCTACCACTCTTTCTGTCGCTCTTTCCCCTGTAAAAAATAGACCTTTGGAAATTTCCTTGTGGAGTAGTTGTAGTATCAATTGCCCCCATTGTATGGACAATTTCAGCATAAAACACAAGTTTAAGTGCTTGAAGACATTCTGGTCACAGTGACTGGAAAGGTCAACTTCCTCCCCAACCCCACCCCATGAATCAATTAGCTGAAAATCTAAGTTGCTTGACTGAAATGATCAAATAATCTATTTTATTTCTTCTATTGTTTGACTGGTTGTCTGCATTTCTTTTTCTTTTTTTTTACTTAGTGTAGGACTGATTTTATCCTGATCATTTTGATAGAATTTTCAGGGAGGTAGCTTGGTGGTAAGGATCTGTCTTTTCCTCTCAATTAAGAGTGCAAATGGGTTTTCACTTTTAGAGGTTCAACACATTATGTGGGTTTAATTTAAAAACTAGAGATGAGAAAAGAGTTGGTACTACTAAGACATATTAAGTGTGAATACTTTGATAGAAATTTCTTGATAATAGACTTAATAAATTATTCATCTCAAAAAATAAAATTCAACTGAGTAAATTTCAAAGATCTTATTGGCTTTTTTCAATGATAAAAAGGAGCTCCAAGGAGCTATACGAAATGAAAAACTTTCATAGGCAGAAGGGAGTCAGACCAAGGAGGCAACAAGTAGATTGATTCTGTCAAAGTCACTTTCCTTTAGAGGATGACAGGGTCTACCAGGCAGATTACTTAACTAGTCCTCACCATTATAATTAATTCTGGTTTGGTGATATGGGGCTTAGCATAAGTGACTCCATTTTGGGTCCATGGTCTTGTTTTTAATACTCAGGAAATAGAAGGTGTCACATTAAAAAGCTTTTGCCACTGGATGACTAATCTGGACTGTGGGGCAATCATTTATATTTTTGTACCATTGAGACACTTAGAAAAGGCTCTCATAACTTCTAAAAGATGACAGAGGAAAAATAATGGAAAAATGGATTTAGAGTTAATATACTGGTTAACAAAACAAGTTCACATACCAATCCTGGGATATTACCATAAGCATAAGCTTCTAATCTTAAGGATTTAGTAAAAGTTGTATAGTTATATTTCTGTGAATAAATGCAGGCACTTCAATCCTTTCAGCCACTAAATCAATCAGCTAGCAATAAAGGGAGCTGAGTTGGAATAGGGAAGTAACTCAAATGATTTCATTTTTTTGGCATGAATGCATACTTCATTGTTTTAGCAAAGTTGTTTTGTAATCTGAGGTTGTCAAATGTTTTTGTATGTTTGTGTTCGACAGACTGCTCCTGGTTATGCTTTTGACTGGTAGGTAGATGCTCCAAAAATAGTTTTGAAATAATGAGTGAATGAATAAATGAAGCCTTCTTAAACATCCTAAGAAAAAAAAATTCAACTGACCCTTAAACAATGTGGGGATTAAGGATACTGACCGCCCAGGCAGTTGAAAATCTTAGTATAACTATTTTACTCCCCTAAAACTTAACTACTAATAGCCTGCTGTTTGACTAGAAGACTTATTGATAACAAAATCAGTGGATTAACACATATTGTGTATGTTTTATGTATTATATACTATAATCTTACAATAAAGTAGCTAGAGAAAAGAAAATGTTATCAGGAAAATCCTAAGGAAGGGAAAACAAATTTACAGTACTATACTGTGGATAAGAGGAAATTTGTGGTTCAAACCTGTGTTATTCAAGGGTCAACTACATATATATATATATATATATATATATATATATATATATGTATGTATATATATATATAACATTACATATGCCTAATATGTTTTATATTATATATCATATAACTATATAACTGTGTTTACTAGTATCTGGTGATTTGAATTGATTACCCTATTCTCTCTTTTGGTTTTTTAAGTACATTTAATTTTTAGCAATCTCTACGCCCAACGTGGTTCTCAAACTCATGACCCCAAGATCAAGAGTCACATGCTTTTCCAACTGAGCCATCCAGGCACCCCCACCCTATTCCCTTAAAAAATTTAATCCTCATTTTGTTCTGTGCTTTCCTTTGTCCCAAGATTCACTCTTCCATTGCTAACCTTTGGCTTAGCTTTTGTGATTGCTCCCATGAATGTTTTATTTCTTCATAGAATGTTTCTGACATACTTTCTCCTCCTGACTTAATTTCCTTTGTCTACTGAGGACACTTGGTCCATGAAGTCGTTAAACTAAATACTGCTCACTCTCTGATAGGCCCAAGTTTTTTTTTTTTAGATGTACTGTATTTTTAGATCAATTAGGCATTCTTGAAGTATTCTTTGAGTGATTTTAATGAGATTATTATTCTTCCTTCTCTCAGTAAAATCCATTCATTATTCCAGGCTGATAGTGTTGAACTGTGCTTTCCTACTTTTTGTGGCTCTCTTCTCAGGTCATTACTCACTCATATTTATCAAGAATTTTGCTTCTTCTCTTAATCTGTCTCTTTATCCCTCTCCCAAGTTCAATATCCCTGTTGCTGGCCTGCCTGATTAGTGCCTTTGCATTAGAATTTGTTGTTCCATTCCAAAAGGTGTAAGCTATGTTCTACTCATTACATGGTCAGACCATAGATCTGTGTATCCTCTGGAACTGTGAGACAACTGAAATTCCAAACTTCTTCAGTCTTTTTCATAACTAAAACTTCCAAACACCTCATCAGATTCCTACCTTTATCATGTTATTGAAAATGCCTTACTGTACTATTACAACCATTCTAACTCCTGAAACCTTCCTATATTTTCCTTAGAATACTCATCACTATTAAGAATTATATTATTGATTTGTTTGATTTATAAACTTTACTTCTCTCTCTAGAATGGGAACTCTTGAAGGATAAGAGTTTGTCTTGTTAACTAATAAGTCCCTAAAGCTTACAACAGTGCACAGTGTAGAGTGGAGATTATCTTTCAAAATAATGAGTGAATAAAGTAATTCCAGTGAATCAGGGTTTTGTTTTGTTTTGTTTTTTAAACGATTGTATATCAGGTTAACTCTATCTTGCAATTATATGTACATCTGCTTTTGCCGGGTAGAACTGGCTTCAGACTCAGTCTCCATGGTGGGAATGATTTCATCATGTGACTAAAAGATTATTTCCCAAGACTGTCTCGGAGGTGTGCACATTTTAGGGTGAATGTTCCTTTAGAGTATGTTTACAAATACAAACTATAGTAAATTAGGTACATGTATTTTATTATTGAGTGACACTTTATAGTCCTGTCCACTTCTTGATTACCCTCAGTAGAAAGACTGCAAACATTATAGAGCCAAAAGAACTGCACACTTAGTTCTTTGTAAACAGAGGTATAATTTAGAAGATGATGTATATGTTACAGAAATTTTGGAACAGAGTCTAGATAAATGATGCAGGAAACTCGTTTTACATTTCACCCAGAAGCAAGAACATCCTCTAATGCATTTTCGTTTTGGTCATCTAAGTAGGTTGCTTTATTTCCTTCCCTTTGCATTTGAGGATGTAACTCTACTAAAGAAATTTAATAAACAAATAAATGTAAAATGAAAAGTAATGATAGGAGCTTTCAACCAGTGTTGGCGTTATTTATTTATCAAGTATTATGTAGCGTGTAATTGAGAGCTCTGTGACATCAGGAACATTACATTCTTCCTCCGGTCCCTCCAAAAGCAAAACACTGTGCCTAGCATTTGGCAGACAACATGCTTGTAAAATGATCAATCAGATTTTCACTCGAGATCTGGTATCTGATGTACATTTGCATTCATTTTCTCAAAATTAGTTTTTGCTTTTCTGATCATCTTTTCTTGTTGTTAAAGGCACTCGTTCTATGAAGAGTTATTTCATTAGGGTTAAAAACTATGTAGCTGTAAATACACAGTCTCACAGGAAGTACATCTTAGAACCAGAATTTTAGGACTGGAGGGGTCATTAGAGAACAGTCAGTCCAAACATTTTATTTTACAGATGGGCAAAAATGTCCCAGAGAGGTAAGTTGACTTGCCTGGGGTTTTACAGCTTTTAAAATTGGCCTAGAATCTGGGTCACTTAGTGCTGGGCTCTTTCCGTTATATTAGATGATTGTGCACCATAGAGCACATTCAGAAAGTAGTAAACCTATGTTATGCAATGTTCTCTAAAGCAGGGACTCCCAAACTTTTTTGATGATACACCCTAAAAAGTAAACCACTTGAGAATACTCTCAGCATATCTAAAATTATCTGTTAATAAATGACTAAAGTGTTGTGTATAATTTTCATAATAGAAATTTAAAAGAATAATAGTAATAATACTCAAATAATTTGTTATTTTTATGAAGCGTACTAACATCCTTTTCTGCTTTCACCAAAAATAATTATTAACAGAATTTCTAAGAATTTGAATTTGAATATACATTTGAATATGCTTTGTTGTTTTTGAAAATCTTGGTTTGAATACAATTTGATAAAGTGACTTAAAAGTCAGGCTCAGAGTTCAGTTTGACTCTTAGTTTTAATGGCTTTCCTACTGGAAGAATATAGGGTATAAACTTCCAGTTGTGAGTAAGTGCTGGAGATCTAATGCACAGCATGATTAGTTGACAATACTGTATTATCCACTTAAAAGTTGCTAAGAGAGGGGGCACCTGGGTGGCCCCGTCAGTTAAGTATCTGACTTCGGCTCAGGTCATGATCTCGCAGTTCGTGAGTTCGGCCCGAGCCCTGCATCAGGCTCTGTGCTGACAGTGTGGAGCTTGGAGCCTGCTTCAAATTCTGTGTCTCCCTCTCTGCCCCTTCTTCCTCCCTCCCTCTCTTTCTCCCTCTTTCCCTCTCTCTCAAAAGTAAATAGTCAAAAAAACAAAGTTGCTAAGAGTAGAATTTAAATGTTCTCACCACACACACATATACACAATGGTAATTATGTGAGATGTTAAATGAAGCATTAATTGACCTTATGGTAATCATTTCACAATATATTCATGTATCAAAATATCACACTGTACACCTTAAACTTACAGAATGTTATATGCCAATTATATCCCAACAAAGCTGCAAAAAATACATGTAAAATGTAAAAAAAAATTCACTGGCTACAGCTAGTACAACATGATAATAACTTTTAAATTGCATTCACCAATTATGTAAAAATTTGTAGCTGGAATTCATCTTCTTCCCATCTCCTCTGGGATTCAATAATTTATTCTTATAAACAAAATCTAGATGTCAAACAAATGTAACTATTGAAAAACTTTCCTTTGGATAAAAGTGCACAGACATACGCTTCTATTGTTAAATGTTGATATGCATAAATTTTAGTAACTGCACGCACAAATATTTCCAATTTTTTTTCTCTAGTATGCTCTCTCAGCATAGTTTATTTGGAAAACAATTATTGTTTCATTTATTATTAAAATTGTTCTCTATACACATGTTCATTGTAACTCATATAAAAATTCACACTTCAAAAGCTTTCTAAATAATTTTAAGATTTTGAGCAACTGACTATCAAATCTGATAAGATTACCATTGTTGATCTTCCTATGGTTGATGGAGCTTGTATTTGAGAATAGGGAAAGAATCTGTTCTACAATTTTTGTATTCAGTTTTACCCCCTTCCCGTATCATCAACCCATAGTTTTTACAGAAATATTCTGTAGTTATTTGCCAATTTAATGAGAATTAGTCTAGTTAAAACTGGGTAGTATATAAATCTCCTCCCTGATTATCTGTCCATTGAGATACCCTCTGTGTTGAAAGCAAATGAATGGGTGAGACCCACTGTGACAAACCCTGTAGGGTCAAACCTTCCACCCTTCCTTTGGGATAGCAATCCTTCGGGACATAAAACTATCTGAATTGTGTTTTTGGACATAGACTGAACAAGATCATCAGTGTGAAATCATATTGACAGTTAAGTACCAGCAAATATTGACTTTTACCATTCTTTTAATTAAAAATATAAGTAGAAATTTTAATATTTTTTCCATCACCCTAATAAATCATTTTGCATACATGAATGGGTGCCTTTATTCCTCTTTACAGATTCTGTCTTTGTGGTGCTGCTTTGCTTATCTCGTTTGTATAATCTTAAAACCAGAATCAAGATTTTCCTATTCTAGAGAGAGATTATTCAAACTACATATATATCCAGATACAACTAAGATAATTATCTCTTTTTTGGTTCAGTCATGGCTTCTCTTTGGGAGTTGTCAAAATTTTGCTGATGCTTTGAGTGTCTTACTTTGATTTATTCTGGGATACTATTTTTTTTGTATTGGGGATTTAGAAATTTTTTGATTTAAATTTGAGTTAGCTAACATACACTCCAATATTGGTTTCAGGAGTAGAATTCAGTGATTCATGACTTACATACAATACTCAGTGTGTGTTGGGGATTTAATTACTATTTGCAAAAAAACAAAACAAAACCCCAATTCTATCATCTGTAATTGTTCAGAGTTTAAGTTTCATTGATACTTGTGATGTACTTTATACAATATGGCTAAAAAAATACCCAGTTTGGATTGTTTTCTTTATTTTGATTATTTTAGAGTGATTTTCATTTTGCTCTGTAAACTGTTCAAGATTATATGATTGGAAAGGTGATAAGTTCAGATTGGATGAAATGCTAATGATATGACTCTCAGTGTAGCTCTACTATGTACATGTCATATGTGACTGTCATTTAGGATTTTTTTAACATTCAATTATAATTCTTGAAAAAATTGGGGTTCTACATATTTTTCATTTTCCTTTATATAAAATTGAAAGCTATTATACTAGGCCTTTGAAAGGAGGATCTTAAATGTGATGATATAAATATAATTTAGGTAAATGAATACATAGGTATTCAACTATGTTATAATATAGATTCCTACCTTGCACCATGGAGACAAACTCAGAGCAAAGATTTAAATGTAAGCCTTAAAACTATAAAACTTTTAGAAAAAAAACATAGGAGTGAATCTTCATAACCTGGATTGGGTAAAGTTTTTTAAGTATGACAGCTAAAGTAGAAGCAATTGAAAAAATGGACTTCATAAAATTTAAAAATATTGTGCCTCAAAGGACTCCATCATGAAAGTGAAAAGACAACCCACAGAGTTGGAGATAGTGTTTTCAAATCATATGTCTGATAAGGGTCTAATATCCAGAATATATGAAGAATTTTTACTATTAACCAAAACAAAAGAAAAACCTTAACAAATGGGCAACAGATCTGAATAGACATTTTTTTCCCCAAAGAAGATATGCAAGTAGCCAATAAGAACATCAAACAATGCTCTACATCATTAGTCATCAGGGACATGCATATCAAAACCACAATGAAGTATCATTTCATACCCACTGAAATGATTATAATTTAAAAATATGTAAAAGGAAATAAGTATTGGTGAAGATGTAGACAAATTGGGGCTCTAATACATTGCTGGTGGAAATGTAAAATAGTGTAGTGCCTTTGGAAAGTAGGCAAATCCTCAGAAAGGTAAACATAAGGTATTTGACTCAGCAGTTCTACTTTTTGGTTTTTAAAAGAGCACTGCAAACAAATGTTCGCAGAATACCAAGACGAAAATATTCATATTAATATTATGATAGCCAAAAAGTAGGTACAACCCAAATGTTCATCAACTGATGAATAAACAAAATGTACTATATCCATATAATATAATTTGGCGAGAAAAAGGACTGAAGTACTAATACTTTCTACAGCATGGGTGGGTGTACCTTGAAAATTGATGAAAATTATTTCTCTCCCCAGAACAAAAAAATTCTGAACATACAGTCACACGAATTTTGCCACAAATTTCTGGGCATTTGCAAACCTCCTAAAAAATGTTCCCAAAATTCTAATTCTCATGACCCCAAGATAAAAATCCTTGGTGTAGGGGCGCGTGGGTGACTCAGTCGGTTAAGGGGCCAACTTTAGCTCAGGTCATGATCTCACGGTTCGTGGGTTTGAGTCCAGTGATGGGTTCTGTGCTGAGAGCTCAGAGCCTAGAGCCTGCTTAGGATTTTGTGTCTTCCTCTCTCTCTGCCCCTCCCTGGCTCATGCTCTGTCTCGCAAAAATGAATAAATGTTAAAAAATTAAAAAAATCCCTGGTCAAAAGATGCTGTATGAAATAATTTGATCACAAATAATCCCAAAGGATTTTCAAATATTTCATATTTTCATAATAGTTACAACATTTGAATGTTAATAACAGCCAACAACACAACTACAACAATGGCAACAACAAAACGACATTTACTGATACTTTATTCTAAGCTGAGCACCATACTTTAAAACCTTTTTCTCATTTAATTTTATCTGCATTACAGATGAATCAAAGCTCCCAACTTTCCTGTTTCTTTTTGTCCTATCTGCAAAATGATGATAATAAAAACCACTCTGCCTACCCCACAAGTTAAGTTGAAGTGTGTAATGTGGACGAGGCACTGGAGTAGAAAGTGAGGAATTCTTGGTATTACTTCAAGCTAATTCTGAAATTAGCTTATATGATTTTGAACATTTATTTCAAGCTTCTGAACATTAGTTACTTTATCTATAAAGTGAGAGTGCGGCTAAGGTAGATTATGCTTTTAATTTCCTTATAAGCTATTATGTTATTTTAACTTAAATTTGTGTTTATGCATAGTGTACACCTACACATGATATTTAAAGTAAGGGATAATTATTTTTAAAATACATTTAACAAATGTATTTCCAAACCAGATGATATTTTGGGGAGGGAGACTGAAAATATCCAGTGTGTATGGGCTCCAGGGACAGGACCTTATGGGGATTAGAGACGGTAGGAGTCCAAGATAAGAAAGGAAGTGGCTGCTTTGGCGATCTGGTTAATTCTCCCACAGCAAATGTTTTTTGTTTTTGTTTTTCCAAGGTGGAAAACAATTAGTGCTAACCATTTGCTTAAGCACCAGAGGGACTCTGCAAAAGGATTAGCTAGAAGCTTTTAAAAGAAGATCAAGTGACTTTTGAATGTATTTATGGAATAAAAGCAAAGTCTAAGCTGAGCTGTTCCCATGAAGTCTTATTTTCTGGGTGAAAATTTGCCTTAGCTATGACTTTGGTGTCTTCCTTCTGTCTGAGTGTTTCCTGAGTCACATGTTGAGGCAGAGAGAAAATATCCAGCTGGAAGATTGGTTCCTCTCTAAGAACCTTCTAGAGGAAAAATGGCAAGTGGAATTAATGCCTAAAGAATAAGTCTCTCCAAACTGAATTTATTTCTTCTGACAACCGGGCAAAAGTGCTCTGGAGATCAAGTTGTACCCAATCAGGCATTTTGCTACTGAACTATCAGTTATGTGGTTAGAAATGGAGAAAGATGTCTCTGGATAATTGAAGAGTAGTAGTCAAGAAAGGGTCTCGAGAAAATAAGCAATCGGGGAAAGGGGGAAGAATATAAAGAGCAGAAGGAAAAAGTGGAAGAAAGATCAGAGACACTGGTAGTTTTTACTTAGGGAGTAAATTGTATCTTACACAGAGATTGAGGGAATGGGATAGCGTTACAGAAACATTTAAATAGAAGATGTTATGAGCCTAGCCTTTTTCTCTTTTGTTTGCAAAGAAAAGGGCTTTCCAGTTTTAATGTATTCTTGTTTGAAATAAGAAAGTTTAAATGGAATGAATGCCTCTTTCCTTTGTTGGATAAACTACCACTTTAACGATTTTGAGACCCAATTTCAGTTTCCCTTCCTCTCAACCTTCTCCACTTCTGAGGAATTGGTCTCTGTTCCTTTATGCTTCTGTTATGCTGTATGTATTTCTCTATCTGTGAGCCACATGCCACGTTGAATTAGCAATCATTTGCTTATCTAAAGGTTTCCTGTAACACAATGAGAACCTCTTGACAGAGGATCCTGTTTATTAGCCACAAGCTAGGTCCTGGCACATTGAAGTCAGTCAATTTATGAAATGATTTAATGAAAATTTATAACCCAGGGTCTTTAAATTTCAGGAATGACCATACTGATGGTGACTGTGATGTGATTTTGTCATCTACTCAAAAGGATACTTTTATTTTGATTCTGAGGCTAGTGATACTTCAGGCCTTCTGAATTAAGCCTCTAGAATTTCATCCTCTTTGCAGGTTGAGGTAGCCCCTCTGCTCTTCTAGGGCACTTATATAGTCCAGAGGACAGGATGACACAAGAAAAATGTATTTCAGGATTTTGCAAAAATATGATCCACACAAAGTAAAGAGACTTAATAAAGTCTCAGCAGGAGTAAGATGAACATAGGTTGTAGGGAAGAAAGGGTAACACACAGACGCTAACCTAGAAATAGTGTAATGATGCTCAGTGAGCGTGAGTATTAAAAATGGGTCACCAACTGTCCTTACTATTCCCACTGCTCTTTCCCTGCCTTATGTATCAAGGCAAGTGGACATGGAAGACACCTCGTGGACAATCAGAGAAAGATTGTTGTTGACCTAGGTCCCAGTGGTTCCGTGGGTCTGAAATAACAAAATCAAACCATAGAAGGATGAAGGAAAGAACTAATCAAAAGAAAGTGAAAAGGCATTCCACTTGAAAACTGTAGTGAAAGGGAGAGAAACGTAAGCGAGCAGAACAGTTGGGTCAAGAAAATGATTGTCCTATTCAGAACTGAGAAAATGCCTTTTTTTAAAAATGTTTATTTATTTTTGAGACAGAGAGAGACAGAGCATGAATGGGGGAGGAGCAGAAAGAGAGAGAGGGAGACACAGAATCCGAAGCAGGCTCCAGGCTCTGAGCTGTCAGCACAGAGCCCAACGCGGGGCTCGAACTCATAGACCATGAGATCGTGACCTGAGCCGAAGCTAGACGCTTAACCGACTGAGTCACCCAGGCGCCCCGGGAAAATGCTTTTAAGTTTGAAAGTCTCATACAAAGACCCCTAAGTTCAGTAAGACGTGAACAGGAAGACAGATAACCAAACCACAAGTTACAAGCTGCTTTGTGAAACTATCATGAAATTCAAGACAGAAGAAAGGAAGAAATTTAGAAATTAACTTTTTCAGAAAAATGCTAATCTTTCATGTAAGATTAAATATTCTTTTGTACCAACTAAAGCCTGTGTCATTGGTTATCAACCTTATCAGCAGTGAGTTTGGCTTTCATTTCTCCAGTCCTCCACTGACCTTACATTTTTGAAAAATATTGCTAGCTCAATTACATTTATTAATAATGACACATTTCTCATTAAATAAATATTATAATAAAAGAAAACTGCCAATCAGAATTTCTCATGAGCATCAAATAAGAAGTGACACCACACCGATTTATTAAGAATTCAACTGAAAACAAAGATAATTTAAGTTCGGGTTAGTCTGTGCATTGTGATATTAGATAAGTACATACTTTATTAAGCTTCTAAATGTTATTAAAAATAGCTTAAGATGTCCCTCGCTTCCTTGTGTGGTTTCTCAATAGTGGCACTGTTGACATTTGTGGCCAGGCAATTCTTTGTTGCAGGGGGCTGTCCTGCACATTGTAGGATGACATTTGTGTCAATTTGTTGCAGGGGGCTGTCCTGAGCATTGTGGGATGTTAAGGAGCACCCTGGGTTTTCCCCACTAGATGCCAGTAGCACCCCCTACTCACGATTATCAAAAAGGCTTTGCAAATATCCCCTAGGGAGCAAAACTAACTCCAGTTTTGTTACAGAAAAGATCTGGGGTCCTGACTTGAGAGCCACTCACCTCAAGGGATCAAGCAGCCAGAGAAGTGAATAATGCCTAGAGCCAAATAATGCATCTAAAAGGAAGAATAGAGGAGATGGTAAAATGGAACGGTTCACCTTTCACAGGAAGCAAATGCTGCCTTAAGAAGCATTGCAAAGCCAGGCTGTCATTTTTGTAGTCTCTGATCAGGACTGTGTTCTACAGAGCATCAAATGACTTAAAGTCAGACCACACAAATTGAAAAGTAGGGGGAAGCCTCTTTGA
This sequence comes from Puma concolor, assembly GCF_028749965.1. NCBI lineage: Eukaryota > Metazoa > Chordata > Mammalia > Carnivora > Felidae > Puma > Puma concolor. The sequence goes on along the minus strand of NC_141673.1, from coordinate 36,408,989 downwards.
GGTCCTTCAAACTGATTGTTTAATTCAGAAAGAAAGAAGCAATTATAAAGAAAAAAGGAGGAGGCTATGGATTCATCAGTTCAGACTGCTTCTAATTCAGTGGGAAGCACTGCCCATCACAGGTTTGCAAAAGCAGAGGACCGATAAGAGTTTACAAGCTTTTCAGTCTTATTAGGAACAAACCTTAAATTACCTGATGTGCTGTCCAACTGTTAAAAATGCCCTCTGCAAGTAATGTGTATTGGCCATTTTCTTTCTATCACTTTCTGAATTTGAGGGTAGAATTCTAAGCAAAACCTTTCCTCCCACATGGCTCCATTGTATGGTATACATATCGTTTCCCAGTTTTCAAGACTTTAGTGGTTATTAAAGTGATTGGGGAGATTTAATAGTGTTCACCAATGTTCTATTTTTATATTTTGCCACAATTTTCTGCAGATTTAAAGATTAAGTCATGTTAAGAGAAGCTAAGAATTAAAATTCAATTTGAAATTTCGCTCATCATCACTATAGTTCTGTTAGCTGAAGAGTGAATTGCTGGGGAGTGTGCCCCTACGTGGGTTTGAACATGTACCAGGCCATATGTCACTAGTAGAACTGGTTTGAGCCACATATCCCTTGGGGCAGAGTAACTAGAAGTGATCTCAGATTCTGTGATCAAGTCACTAGTTGTAAACTACACAGAGGGAATCGGTATTGTCTGAGAAGAATGAACTCAAGGTTCTGACATCATCATTTTCACATATAGGAATGAGGAAGAGCCAGAACATGGTTAGGTTAGCTCCACTGAAGTCTCTTTTTACATAGTAAAGGGACAGTGCATTCTTATGTTACTGGTTAAGTGGTTTACTGTTAATGCTACTATTAATTACTTTGATTGCCTCCACTATTATCACTGCTAATCACAAAAAATAGCAGTAGCTTCCATCAATTTAGGAGGGTCTACTCTATGCCGATTCTTGACATTTATTAAAAACATGATTGGGGCGCCTGGGTGGCGCAGTCGGTTAAGCGTCCGACTTCAGCCAGGTCATGATCTCGCACTCCTTGAGTTCGAGCCCCGCATCAGGCTCTGGGCTGATGGCTCAGAGCCTGGAGCCTGTTTCCGATTCTGTGTCTCCCTCTCTCTCTGCCCCTCCCCCCTTCATGCTCTGTCTCTCTCTGTCCCAAAAGTAAATAAACGTTGAAAAAAAAATTAAAAAAAACAACAACATGATTTCAGATCCCACCCCACCCCACCCCCGCCATTGCCTGTGACTAGTACTAGCTCCAATCCGGAGATGAAGAAATCACATTTTGGAGAAATTACTTTCTGCAGGTCAAATTCTATTAAGTGGTAAAGCCTGAATTGAGCAGAATTGCCTATCTCCAAACTCCAAGCTTTTTGTTTTTGTTGTTTTGTTTTTTAATATATTGCACAGAATCTGTAACAGTTCCCATGAAGAAGACAAAGAAAGAGGCAAGAAGAATGCCAAAGAGCTAGCCTGTGCACCTGTTATTTCACAGAGGATCAAGAATATTCTAATTCTCCACCCTCCTGCTCAGTTGAATATTTGGGTAGAGAAGTCATTTTCTTTCCTTCTACTTGTTGTTAACCTTTTGTTAGCCTGTTTGTTCCCAGAGATGAGATCATACATATAGTCCAACTTTAGTGGTATATTTTAACATGTAGTTTTTGCCCCATTGCACGGTGAGGGAATGTTCAGTTTTGATGAGAATGAGAATCATGAGTACCCTTTTACTAATAAATGTGTTCCTGTCTAAAGCAGAAAGATAATCTAAATGACAAATCCAACCAGTGCATAATTTTGGTGATATTAACCAAGAATAAAACCTCCTGAGATAATTAGCAACGTCTTTATTCTCCTTGCTGCTTTGCATATTTATACAAGATCCTTCTCTGACAATTTGAATTTTTTTAAATTTTTTACATTCATTTATTTTTGATAGAGACAGAGCACAAGTGGGGAGGGGCAGAGAGAGAAGGAGACACAGAATCCAAAGCAGGCCCCAGTTTCCGAGCTGTTAGCACAGACCCCGACGCGGGGCTCGAACTCACAAACCGCAAGATCATGGCCTGAGCTGAAGTCAGACACTTAACCGATTGAGCCACCCTGGTGCCCCTTCTTCTTTGACAATTTCAAAGCCAAGGCAAATAAATATTTGTTTAAAAATACCCAGGCTCATATTTTCTTATATCTACTTTTGTAATGTTCAACATTTCTTATTGTGATAAATGTATGACCCTGCATACACATATAAACCTTTCTATTCATTTTAATTGTTGATTTTTGTCTATGATAAACATAAAAGTCACCCTTAAAATGTGGAAAGAAGAATGTGCTTGTGAAGTATCATCTATTTAACAATGTCTAGGAAGTGGCTACAATGTCCCCAGCTAGGTACTATGGGTAGCAAATGTAACTGGGTTCCTGCCCTCATTGGACACAGGTTGGGGGAGCAATATATATGCATATTTTTTTTTGGTTTGCTTCCCTACTACCCTACCTCTCCTGGTCTATTTATGCTTATGGAATACCAGGGGCAGAGGATTCAGAGTCAAACTGAATTGTATTAAATCTAGTTCTGAGCTCACCCTGAACCTCAACTTCCCATTTGTAAAATAGGACAATCATACCTACTCTAAGGGATCCGTGAGATGTCAGGTTGCGTGAACTACTGTATGTAAAGACACCACCCTAGTGCCTGAGGGAGAGACACTTAATATTAATTTTATTACCACCATTTCTGTTTCTTTATAGCATCTGCATCCCTGCCATCACATAGTATCCTCTGTGGAACTCTTGTTTATGGAGTCTTGAGGGATGAGTATCTGGATTCTTAATTCTGAGATGCAAGTATATTGGATAAGGAAAATGAGAGGCTTGAAGGCCAGAAACATGGGTATCAGGGGATCACATTTCTGAGGATTGAGGGTCCTCACCCTATGAGGCACTTTGTTTTACCACTTCCTGGAGGTAGAGTTTTCCGCCTATGTTTTAAAGATACTAGTAAATTGAAGTCCCCATTAAGTAAAAGCATAGCTAAATGGTAAAAGAAGGAAACCATTAATTTGGAGAACAGAAAAAAAAGCATCATGGGACTAAATACCTAGCTCTCGTAGAAACAAGAGCAGTTTTTCCTCCCCAAGTAGTTTTCTGGGTATTGTGGCAGATATCAGAAAACCATATGTGTTTGGCACCTAGTTGATGTTCGATATATATTTTCTGAACAAACAAACACAAATTAATAAAAAAAAAATTCTTCCTTTGATTAAATAAGATTTTGAAAGACTCCAAGAAATAAGGCAAGTTAGTTAATAGGTAATTGTTTTGTATTTATTGATATTGGTGACTATTAGAAACCTATACTAATTCTACTTGTATTAAAACTTTGGATGATACATGTTGGTTTCAGAGCTGTCAAGCCAAGAATACATAGGCAGCTATTTTCTTTTTTTTTCTTCCAAAATTTTATTTAAATTCTAGTTAGTTAACACATACTGTAATATTGGTTTCAGAAGTAGACCTTAGTAATTCATTACTTACATATATCACCCAATGCTCAGCATAACGATTACCCCCCTTAATACCCATCACCCATTTAGCCCATCCTCAGTTTGTTCTCTATCATTAAAAGTCTCTTATGGCTTACTTCCCTCTCTCTTTTTTCACCCTTCCCATGTGTTCTTCTATTTTGTTTCCTAAATTCCACACGAGTGAAATTATATGGTATTTGTTTGTCTCTGATTGACTTATTTCACTTAGCATAATACAATGGCAAGATTTCATTCTTTTTTAAAAATTTTTTGTTAATGTTTATTTTTAAGAGAGACACAGAGTGCAAGTGAGGGAAGGGCAGAGAGGGAGAGAGAGGAAGACACAGAATCTGGAGCAGGCTTCAGGATCCGAGCTGTCAGCACAGAGCCCGGCATGGGGCTCGAAGCCACAAACTGTGAGATCATGACCTGAGCCAAAGTCGGACACTTAACAGACTGAGCCACCCAGGCACCCCTAGATTTCATTATTTTTGATGGTTGAGTAATATTCCTTTGCATTTATATACCACATCTTCTTTATCCATTCATCAGTAGGTAGACACTTGGACTCTTTCCATAATTTGGCTATTGTTGATAGTGCTGCTATGAGTATCAGGGTGCATGTACCCTTTCAAGTCTGATCTTTGGGTAAATATCTAGTAGTACAACTGCTGGATTGTAGGGTAGTTCTATTTTTAACTTTTTGAGGAATTTTCATATTGTCTTGCAGATTGGCTGCTCCACGTTGCATTCCCATTAACAGTGTAAGAGGGTTCTTCTTTCTCTGCATCCTTGCCAACATCTGTTGTTTCCCGAGTTGTTAATTCTAGCCATTCTGACAAGTGTGAGGTGGTATCTCATAATGGTTTTGATTTGTATTTCCCTGACGATGAATGTTGTGGAGGATTTTTTCATGTGTCTGTTAGCCAACTGGATGTCTTCTTTGGAAAAGTGTCTATTCATATTTTCTGCCTATTTCTTAACTGGATTATTTGGTTTTGAGTGCAGAGTTTGATAAGTTCCTTATAGGTTTCAGATACTAACAGTTTATTAGGTATGTCCTTTGTAAATATCTTCTCCCCTACCATAAGCTGCCTTTTAGTTTTGTTGATCGTTTCATTTGCTGTGCAGTAGATTTTTATCTTGATGAAGTCCCAATAGTTCAGTTTTGTTTTTGGTTCCCTTGCCTCTGGTGACATGTCAAGTAAGAAGTTCCTCTGGCTGAGGTCAAAGAGGTTACTGCCAGTGTTCTCTTTTACGATTTTGGTGGTTCCTGTCTCACATTTAGGTCTTTCATACATTTTGAAATTATTTTTGTATATGGTGTGAGAAAGTGGTCCAGTTTCATTCTTGTTCATGTTGCTGTTTAGTTTTCCCAATACCACTTGTTGAAAAGACCATTTTCCACTGGATATTCTTTCCTGCTTTGTCGAAGATTAGTTGACCATACAATTGTGGGTCCATTTCTGTGTTTTCTGTTTTGTTCCATCCATCTATGTGTCTGTGTTTGTGCCAGTACCATACTGCCTTGATGACTATAGCTTTGTAATATAGCTTGGTCTTTGGAAAGATGAGGCCTCGAGCTTTGCTTTTCTTTTTCACGATTGCTTTGGCTATTTGGGGTCTTTTGTGGTTCCATACAAATTTTAGGATTGTTGATTCTTGCTCTATGAAAGATGCTGATGGTATTTTGGTAGATATTGCATTAAATGTGTAGATTGTTTTGGGTAGTATAGACATTTTAACAATATTTGTTCTTCCAGTCCATGACCATGGAGTGTTTTTCATTTTTTTTGTGTTCTCTTCAATTTCTTTCATAAATGTCCTATAGTTTTCAGAGTATAGATCATTTACCTCTTTGGTTAGGTTTATTCCTAAGTATCTTAATGGTTTTGGTGCAATTGTAAATGGGCTCAACCTCATTTTTTTTTTCCTTGCTGCTTCATTGGTGTATAGAAATGCAACAGATTTCTGTACATTGCTTTTATATCCTGTGACTTTGCTGAATTCATGTATTTCTTCTGGCAATTTTTGGCAGAATCTTTCAGGTTTTCTTCATAGAGTATCATGTCATCTGCAAATAGTGAACATTTGATTTATTTCTTGCCGATTTGGATGCCTTTTATTTCTTTTTGCTGTGTGATTGCTGAGGCTAAGACTTCCAGTACTATGATAAATAGTAATGGTGAGAGTGGACATCCCTGTCTTGTTCCAACATAACCTTTCCACAGAGGGGAAACTTAACTACCTGACTCAATTAAAATTTTTCAGACATCTTCTATCGCAAATTTAGCATTCTAATCTATAATGGCAATGCAATACCTTATTGAACTGACAGGATTTCATTCTATTATCATGAAGTCATATTCTGGCAACATTAGTCAGAAAATTGTGTTACCTTATAAAAAGAAGCATTATCCATTGGCTTAGGAACTTCTCCAAACATGATTAATTTATTCATAGCTTTAAAATGTGTGACATGGTACCTTCCATTTGAATGCTCTTGGCTTCAGTTTCCTCAACTGTAAAATTAATGACTTGATATTTGCATATTCTTAATTATTTAGATAATTTGGATATTCTTCAGGTTACTTCCAGTTGTAAAAGTCAGGTTCTATTGTTTAGTTATGTCAAAGGAAACTGTTCCTCATTGTTGAAATACATATATTGTATGTGTTCAAAAGTCCTATCCATATCCATAGTATACTGAATTATTCCTTCAAATTTTAGCTTGACTGATGATTCCATGCATGGGTGTAGATCAAGGATATGCAAATCATGGTCCTCAGGCTAAATGTGGCTTGCTACCTATTTTCATGAGTAAAGATTTTTATAACCTTGCCATACAATTTTGGGTGCCTGTGTATGGCTGCTTTCACACCACAATGAAGAATTAACTAGTTGTGAGAGAGTATATTGCCCACAAAACCTCAAATATTTACTATCTAGTCTTTTACAGAAAAAGGTTGCAAAACAAAAATATACTTTTATGTATGTATTCATTTTATTGAGTCTTTTACAGATTTTTATTGCTTGCCCTATAATAAGAATTTTTGTTGTAGGTATTCTTGGGTGTGTGTATTCGGTCTTTTTGGCAGTAAATTGCACCTTTGTTTCATTCAGTTTTCAATCTATTTTTCTGTTCCACACTAATATTTCAATTGATTTTACATTATGTAGACAATTGGTAACTAGTCATTGAACTTAAAAGCCAGTAATATATGGATAAACAGTTCTGCTGCTATTTAAAGAGGACTGTGAATTAGCTTAAATAAAATTTGTACTTTTGTCCACGAAAACCCTGTCAATGGATTGAAGAGCTCTATCTAGTTCTATATATCTTTAGGCATTTGTACTAGAATATTTCCTTTTTTTGCTAACATCAGAAGAGAATAAACAAGTTATAATTGGTCATAGATTATTTTTACATTGATCTTTATAGTACTTCTATAGACTGAAAAGTAAATCCTGTTTGATAAAATAGAGGATATTTACGCTGCTCTTTTCTCTCAAAAATGGCTTTTTCATTTAAGGGCCATTGCCGGTTTTCTCCTTGCTTTTCGTTCTTCCATTTGGTGTGGTGGAGGGAGGGGAGACTGGAGAAATAAGAGAATGGCAGAAGCTATCACGGTCTGAAGTGCAGGAGGAAAGGGCTCTGCTTTAGTTAACATTTAGGTCTGATTGTTACTTAAACTCCACAGTTCCCCTCATCTCCTCAGGAAATTAGACTTAATACAATTTTTACAGTTGAGTCTATTATATGAGAGGATGATTAATGAAGATGACATTTACCCTGATTGTTGTGCTCTTTAAAAAGACACTCTCCATGAAGAGCTTGCATTTCCAGGCTCCAGATGGAGATGACATTCTTTGGGGAAGAAATTGAGTTGAACTCCATTTCACTAACCACATTTCCAGGTACAGATTACTATCATGGTGTTTCTAGTCAGGCTCATCAGAAGAGATGTTTTCTTTGAAATGCAGCACGCATCAGTGTCTGAGCACTAAAATTATATGACCTCCTTCTCTCTCTCTCTCTTTTAAAGTTCACTGAAGACAGTAGAATTCTGCCTTAAATTAAACTGAATTGTTTGAAAAATTCCAGGAAACTTGTGTTGGAGAAGCTTCAAAGGGTTCAATTGGATCTTAAATTGGAGATTCAGGACATGAACATCTAAAAGCAGACAGGGTTTATATTCTACAAAGTTACCTTTCAGGTCAGGCAAGCAGAAGGACTAACCGATTGCTCTAGTCTTTAAGGGATTATGATGCCCTTGTCCCTTGGAAGTGGCATTCAGCTATTTTGTTAATCACCATGAGGTATCAAAAACCTTAAATCTGTTTTGGAGTTGCAGGAAGCTAAGCAGGCCAGAAATCATGCTAATCTAATTGCCGTGTGGTTTTGTAGATATAGAAATCAATGTTGAATTTGTACCAGGGGAACAAATTCAACAAAGGGGGAACTTGTCTGAGTTTCCTTCCTGGACAAGCAGATACCCTGGTTGCTGGGCCCATAGAGGATTTATTTGTTAATTAGTTGTTTATTAATTGAGTTTTTCACACACATCAACCACTGTGTGTATTCTCATGGAGCTCACAGTCTAAGTGAGCCCTAGAGGCCTGGTCTGAGCTCCTTTGTAGGTAGGACAGATCCACAGGACTGACTTGAGGACCCCAGATTATGACATCCAGTGAGATCTAAAAAAATATTTTTGAGGGGACAAATCTGAAAAAGAAAATTGAGGCAGATAGTACAAATGAGGCAAGACTGAGAGGCAGGATTTAGGTATAGGTCACAAGACTATATTAGAATTATTGGCAGATATGAAAGTCTTTGGGTTGGACACTAGGATAGAGAGATGGGATAGGGGCTGGGGCCAGTGGAGTGTGTGTGTGTGTGTGTGTGTGTGTGTGTGTGTGTGTGTGTGTATGTATGTATGTGGAGAAATCTTTCAGAGCATTGAGCTGTCCAGGAAGAACTTACCTTTTATTTTATTTTATTTTATTTTATTTTATTTTATTTTATTTTATTTTATTTTATTTTCTTATTTTATTTTATTTTTGAGAGAGAGAGAGAGAGAGAGTGCACAAGCTGGGGAGAGGAGCAGAGGGAGAAAACAAGAATCTTAAGCAGGCTCAGCAAAGAGCCTGATGTGGGGCTCTGTCCCCACTGGGATCATGACCTGAGCTGAAATCAAGAGTTGGATGCTCAACTGACTGAGCCACCTAGGTGCCCCAGAACTCACCTTCTTATTAATGCACAGTAGTCCAGGGGAAGAGCCTCTGAAATAAAATGCAGACTCAATCACAGAAAACTGTAAAGAAATGGTTTTATTACTTTTAAGTCTTTGTTTTACTATCTCAGTTTAGGATATCAAAGTTATTACCCAACAGTGACCCCTTATGAATAGTCTTAAGAATACATGTCATGGATTTGTAATTAGAGCATAAGTGTTTTCATATTCATTATTACACTTAATGTACTTTGAAATAGTTTGTGCCCACTCAGGTAAAATGCTTTCCTTGCAATTACATTTAGAGTATTGCTTAGTCAAGCTTTTCCCTGTGGGTTGTGAAAAACATCAACTTTCTTTTAATGTCATAAGTACATGATCACAAATCTCAAGTGACTAGAGTTCAAACTGAACCTTCCTTAGAAACATTTGTTTGCCACTCTAAAATAGGAGAAATGACATCTCTTTTCCATTCTATTTATTGTTAGTTACCACCAGGACATTGTCTCATTGGAATGAAAACTTATGGATCAGAAAGAACTTATGTATCAAAACCAATTTAGGAAGATACTACTCAGCATTAGGATATGCCGAGAATATAAAGAGACTCAAAGAGAAGACCTGTCTTCTTAAAGAGACGATGCATTTCCTCAAATATATTTTCATATTTCTATAACCTAGATGAATCTGATTATAAAGTAATTTCACCAGACACAATTATAATTTCTTTTATTCCTAAAGCTGTCATTTAATTAATGAGGGGCTGTGCAATTGAGGGTGTTTGGGACCTAAGAAAACATGGCTCTTAAGATTCTTTGATGTTTTCGTGTTTCAGAATTATCTGCTCTTTTGGATCTATCTCATTTCAAACCATAAGTCTGCAAAGCCTTCTAACCCTGGCAAAGCAATCTGGTAAAATCCATTTTAAAAACACTTTTGCTTGGCTACTTTATCCCTGTGCAGTTCCTTTTCCTGTTTCTTACAGGAACCATTATAATTTTTCTTAAGTTCTTCAATCCATCCTTGGACCTTCACTGTCAAAAGATGACCTTTGATCTTTTGGGATAAAATGGTCTTGCTCAGATTTTCTCCCAGTCTCCACCAAACAAAACTGCCTTTACCAATTATTACTTCTATTACTCCCCTGTAAGAAAATGATCTTTTCATCCATTCCCATCTCATTTGTGGCTTTGTCCCATTACTGACTCTCTCTTTCTATAACGTCTTCCATTTCTCTGGATTGATTCCTTCTCTTCAAACTAAATTTAAAAGAAAAATTACATAAACTACATTTAAAAGAAGAAAAAAAGATCCCCTTCCCCTACATTTATTTGTTTACAGGTTCCCTTTCATTTTATTTATCATGAACCTTATAAAAAAGATTAAATTCACTCTCACTGCTGCCTACCCCTGTCTCTTAGACATTTGTCACAGTACAGAAGTCTGAATTTACCTTATTTTGAAATTGCTCTCAGTGGTCAAGAATACTGCTCTGGTTACAATGTCTAATGATTTTTTTCTCAACATTTATACTTTTTTTTTTTTTTTAACGTTTATTTATTTTTGAGACAGAGAGAGAGACAGAGCATGAACGGGGGAGGAGCAGAGAGAGAGGGAGACACAGAATGGGAAGCAGGCTCCAGGCTCTGAGCCATCAGCCCAGAGCCCGACGCGGGGCTCGAACTCACGGACCGCGAGATCGTGAGATCGTGACCTGAGCTGAAGTCGGACGCTTAACCGACTGAGCCACCCAGGAGCCCCTCAACATTTATACTTTTGACACATACATAACTTATGCTGGTGACCTCCCCCAGGTAACCGCTACTCCTGTTTCTCATAGGAGTTTATTCTCAGCATCCTTAACACACTATTTTGAAGCATTTTTAGTTGTTGGTGACTGTCAAGTTTCCATATCATTCTTCATCTCTTTTGGCTTTGAAATTTCACTCACTTTATTATCTTCACTTAATCTCTGACATGTTAGCATGGCAAAAACATATCTCTCTCTGCATCCTGGATATTGTCACATAGAGGGGTACTTCCAACTCAAAGTGTCCCAGCTTACTTTTAAAACACAGCCACACAGGAGACTGCTAGTCACCATTGATTCTTCCAAGCCCATTACTAACTCAATACATTAAATCAACAGCAAGCCCTCCTTATTTTATTTTAGAAATGTCTTTTCCCGATCTCTCCTCTTTTTTCCATTTGTATTACAAAATTGTTAGCCCAGTTTCTCATTGTCATTAAAAAACATATTTAATTTCCTTAGCCTGTCTCAAAGCTGTTCAAATCCTATTTCTAAACTGAAACTTTCAGTGTATTCTCCTGATGCTTCTCCCTCATTCTTGCCACTGTGGGTCATATATCATCTCCTGGATAATAATTTAAAGAATAAAATGTTGAACAGCTTACTACTTGTATGCTTTTGATCATTTTCTTTTTTCCGTTTGCAGTGCTTGTGTTTTCATGGCCTTATAAAATTCTACCCGTTTATAAATTCCAATACAAGTATCCTCTTCTTTGTGAAAAACTTTTTGTGTGCTTAGGCAGAAATAACTCCTTTCTCTGTTTCTCAGCTATGGTTCTTTTGTTTTTAAGTAATAGAAACTCAGTCACATTAGATTAAATGGAGAGAGATTCAGGAGAAAGAAAATGTGCTTTACAAACATTAACCATTTGTATGAGCTGTCTATTGCTGTGCAACAAATTAGTCTGAAACTTAGTGGCTTAAAACAATACATATTTATTATGTCATATTTAATATGACATACTATTATGTCATACTTTATAAGGGGCAGAAACCTGATCATGCCTAGCTGGGTCTTCTTTATGGTCTCTCAAAAGACTGCAACAAAATGTCAGTCCAAGGCTTATACTTTTATTTGAAGCCTTGAATAGAAAATGATTGACTTCTGAACAGTCTGAGTAACAATACTATTGTCTGTGACAACATCTACAAATAAACAACAGGCATGATCTTTTAGGGTCTTTCATCAAAGTTTGGGGCTGTTGTCTTTGATACATATTTGTGTTATTGTGCCTTAACGCAAAGAGTTTGGTCTCATTCTGTGACATTGACAAGTGCTCAAAATGAGAGATATTGGTAATGGCCTCTCACACTATTTCTCCATTTTGGAATATTGTCCCTTAGGCACCTTTATATTTGGAATATTTGCATAGACTACAAACCTACCTCCTCCTTAAAGTTTGGAGTGATCAGTGATCATTCAACATACATTTATAAAATGTGTGTTATATATGAGTCAAAGGGATGGATATTAATGATACTATGAATATGATGCTTTCTGCTCCTCAGGGATTCTGTCCACTGGGGAAGACATCTTAGTAAACAGATATAAAACCATTGAAAAATGTATTGGATGTTTATAGGGAGAATGAAAAGTAATCTCCCTTTCCTTGAAGGTCTAAAGTATTTGTATTATAGAAATACTTACCTTAAATTACTTGTTTTAGAAGTTTCTATATTTGCCTCATGTCTTATATTAGCAGTAAATTCTTGAAGAGCATGCAACTGAATATTATTTCCTTCAAGTATCAGCTAAAGTATCTATTTCTAGTAAACTTTCTCTCACTTCCGCCTTCGTATGCCTCATTTTTCCAAAGCATATGGCTATATCTCCACCTGCTTCTCTAGACAATAATTTTTTTTTAATTGAGGTATAATTGACATATGACATTATGTTAGTTTCAGGTATATAACATAATGATTTGTTTTGTATATATTGCAAAATGATCACCACAGTAAGTCTAGTGAACATCCATCACCCTACATAGTTTCCACTTTTTTTCCTGTGATGATAACTTTTAAGATTTAATCTTCCAGCAAGTTTCAAATATGCATTACCCTGTATTTAACTATAGTCATCTTGTTGTACGTTACATCCCACAACTTATTTATTTTATAACTGGAAGTGTCTAACTTTTGACCTCCTTTAGCGATTTCACCCAGCCCTGCCCCTTCCCTGGCAACCACCAATCTGTTTGTTTGTTTTTTTTTTAATCCATGAGCTTAGTTTTTTTTTTTTTAAACTTTATTCCATATAAAAGTGAGATCATAAAGTTTTTGCCTTTCTTTGTCTGACTTATTTCACTTAGTATAATGCCCTCAAGAACCATCCATGGTATGCAAGTGGCAAGATTTCATTCTTTTTTATGGCTGAATAATATTCCATTGTATATGTACATTGTATCATCTTTATTCATTCATCCATCGGTGGACACTTAAATTGTTTCCATATTTAGGCTATTGTAAATAATACTGCCTAGAACATCTCAGTGTATATATCTTTTTGAGTTAATGTTTTCTTTTTCTTCAGATAAATACCCAGAAGTGGAATTACTAGATCATGTATTCTATTTTTGATTGTTTGAGGAACCACCATAATGCTTTCCATAGTAGCTGCACAAATTTACATTTCTACCAATAGTGCATAAGGGTTCTGTTTTTTCCACATCCTTGCCAACACTTGGTATTACTTGTCTTTTTGATAATAGCCATTTGACAAGTGTGAAGTGATACCTCATTGTAGTTTGCATTTCTTTGATGATTAGTAATATTGAGCATCTTTTCATGTTTCTGTGGGCTATCTGTATGTCTTTGGAAAAATGTGTTTGGAAAAAGGTCCTCTGCTCATTTTTAAATCAGATTTTTTTCACCATTGAGTTGCATGAATACTTCATATATTTTAAATATTAACCTATTTTCAGATATATGACATGGAAGTATTTTCTTCCATAAAGTAGGTTGCCTTTTCATTATGTTGATGGAGACTATAATTTTTTTTTTTATGGGAAAGAGTTAGAGTTCCTATTTTAATCCTAAATTTTCTGGTACTGTACTAGGTCCTGGCTACTGAAAATAAGATTCTTGAACTGGCCACATTGGTATCACCTCTAAGTTTGTTAGAAATGTTGGTTCTTAGGGCCCAAGTTAGAACTATAGAATTAGAATATGCATGTTTACGTATCTCCAAATGAGTATGTGCATATGAAATTTAATTAACACAGTGGTGGAGGATACAGAGTATCACAGCACAGGGTTTTTCAAATGTGTTTGAAGAGTCATTAATATCAGAATCTGAATCACTGAATTTTGGTTAGCGTGATGGTTTAGTGATGGACAATGGTGGTGGTAGTGATGGTGGTTTATGAGTTTGTAAAAATTCATGGCCCTTGACTTCACATCAGAATCTACTAAAAAATGTAACATTCATGTTTTTGTTTAACATGTTCTGCAAGTTAATTTTATTCTTGTAGAAGTTTGAGTAGAGTCTAGGTGAAGTGTTCAACCTCTGGAGTCAGTTCCCTGCTTTCTCCTTTATAATATGGGATAATGATATTTCCCATCTCTTTGACTTACAGAGTTGTTAGAAAGATTACCTGAGTTACTATACACACTGCTTGCTGCTTAGTAATCGTATGGTAATGTTAGCTGCTAATAGCTGTAACACATGCTTGGTATTCATCAAATGCACGTCTGCCTTATAAAGTTACTGGCAGTGGTAGCTACTCAGTAAATATTGTTTTTACTTAATTTAATTTCTTCTTGTTTACTCCTTTGCCCAAACTATATTTTGTAATTTTTTTTCCTTTCCCTGTTTCTTTCCTGCGACTCTCCTTTTCTTTGTACCTCTTGCAATATCCTTCATAGCGTTTAGTGCAAAGAAATTCCTTGATAAATTTGGTTACATGAAACATTTGCTGATTTCAGTAATAAGAGATAAGAAGGAACAGCAGGGCAAAGAAAGATAATACCATGACCCTTAGAGAAGAAGTGGGAGGAAGACAGTATCTAGATAATAAAGGTGCATGACTTTATAGCCAGTCTAGGAGATAGCCACAATTCAACAGGCCCTTAAAGTCAGCCACGGAAAATGAATTTTCACAGCCACCTAGTCATGGCAACTAACCGTCTGGATTGTTCTTAAAATCTTCTGATATCAGTGTACCTCTAAATCAATTTTTCCTAAATTATTTTTAAAGCCAAGGCATATTCAGTCCTCAAATTTCCATATTACTAAATGATTCATTGTTAAAAATCAGAACTTCCAAATGGAAATAATTTGTGAGCCCAGAGAAAGGAAATTTCAAGGTATGTTTTGGTAGGTAGAGCTTGTAAAGCAGCTTTACTAAATCAGAGGAGGTTCAAATTTAAAAGAGTACATTTATTTAAAATATGTCATTTTGTATCACTTCCTTCTTTAAAAGACTTGAATAGGGGTGCCTGAGTGGCTCAGTCGGTTAAGTGTCCAACTCTTGATTTCAGCTCAGGTCAGGATCTCATAGTTTGTGGGATTGAGCCCCACGTTGGGCTCTGTGCTGCCAGCCCTGTGCTTGGGATTCTCTCTCTCCCTTTCTCTCTGCCCCTCCCCCTTGCACGTGTGAACATACGTGCATGCTCTCTCTCTCAAAATAAATAAATACATGTTAAAAAATCCATTTGAATAGGTTAGCCTTGCGTTTGTAAGAAAATATGAACTCTGCTCTACACCAACAAGGCCTTTTGGATAGGCTTTTGCCTATATCTCTCATGTCTTAGCACCAACTACCTAGTTCACTGCTCCAGCCAGGTCTCTTTACCATTTCTTGAACACTGTATGGAAGTAACTCAGTAAATACTTATTAAATTGGATGGGTGGATAAATGAATGATAAATTGTTGAATGAATGGTGTGAAAATGAAATAATGTTTTGATTTTTTTTTTAATTTTGAGAGAGAGAGAGAGAGTGCACAAACTGGGGAGAAAGGCAGAGGAATGGAGGGAGGGAGGGAAATAGGGAAAGATTGAGAGAAAGAGAGAGAGAATCTCAAGCAGGCTCCATTTTCATGTGGAGTATGGGGCTCACTCCGTATTCATGCGGATATGGGGCTCAATCTCATGACCCTGGAATTATGACCCAAGCCAAAATCAAGAGTCAGACACTCAACCAGTTCAGCCAGCTAGGCACCCTGATTTATTTTTTCTTTAAGGCTTTGCCTATGGAACCAAATTTGAATAAAATATAAACAAAAGTGTTTGCTAGTATAAGCAGCAAGCTTGATAGAGTTGGGTTACTTTGTGTATGGGACTATATCATTTTTCCTATAGATTTAGGTTCCTTTTCTATGAAGCTGGGTCACAATTTCTCATTCTATAAAATAAATCTACTTCATTTAATCATTTGCCTTCCAAAAGAAATGTTTGCTTAAATCAGTTATTCCTTAATGTTTTAGACTGAAACTTTAGCTTAATTTTCAAGAGTGGCTAAATGTATACCTAAATGCATTTCAACTGGAATTCTTTTTATTAATTTGGGAAAAAAGGCAAAGATACTTTTTTATTAACTAAATTTATGGAAGGTTTGAATTGATAACTGAAAAGTTATTTTAGTGTTCTTTGGATATTTTTTAAATTAATAGCCTCTACCCTGGCAACTTTAAATATGCTTAAACATAGAGATTTAAGTTGCAAAAAAGGTCTCAGTTTAGCTTTGAATGAATCCAGAAATACCTTTGAAATATTTATTTCTACCACGAGAAGATCCTTTTTAATAGCCAATTTTATTTGACTGTCTTTTCTTCCTAATTTATAATTAATCCTTCTAGTAGAAGACTTGGTTTAGAAACAAGGTAAATAAAAATAATCTTTCTGCTTGTTGAGCCAGTTATTTGTCAACAGATGGTTATATAAACACACAGGGTCAACATTGCTGAAGTTCAAGGTAACTATGATGAGCCTTTAAAACTTCCCTAACACCACAGGGAGCTGGCCATGGCAAGGCATTTATCCACAGAATACCATACCTACAGAAAATGTTCACATATCACTGAAAACCTTTTTGTGCTACTGTCCTATAGTGACACCACAGATACAAATTAGTCTCTGTAAACCAGATGTTCTTACTCTGTGGTAACATTTAAGTGGTCTGTGGGTGAATGTTTGAGGGTCCTGGAAACCTCTGATATTGTATACGAAATTTTGAATAATTAGAATGTGCATTTTCTTGAAAGGGAGTCTGTAATTATTATCAGATTATCCAATATCTCCAATATCTCTATAATTACTTCTGCATCAGATGTGGTTTACTTGACTATATTTCTCACTAGAGTTTAATTACGACCAAATATGAGGTTTACTCACTGTTGAGACCCTGGTACTGAGTTCACTACTTAATAAAGAAAAGTCTGAGTAAGTGAATAAATGAATGTATGGTTGAGAGGATGTACAAATGGACTATATCATCTGTTTCTGGCATCAACCATCTTGTTATGATGGTATGGCCCTTCCATTCAACTTTTTACTTGGCTTGGGGGAGGGATTAGCCCCAGATTGTTTGCTCTGTTTCATGTTTGAGTCCATTTAATGGAGTGTTTATGCTCTTAAAATTTCTATAACAGATTTAAGAATAACTTTTAGCATATTGCATAGTAAAACCATTTAAATTCTTATTCTTGTGAGAATTAATGAAGCTAACAAAGTATTCCAAAGATGTCTTCTCTCCAAAATTGTTCTGTTATATTTTTACGTGCTTCCTTTGTAAAAGAATCATGTTCTTTTACACTTTTACCATTTTCATCCATCATTAAATTGACATTATATTTAATATAATAAACAAAACACGAGGAAAACATGTATAATATTGTAAAATATTCTCAACATTCCTTCTTTCCTGAATTTAATGACGATTTGATAAGGGGACCAACTGGGAACCAAAGTGCTTTCTTATGGTTTTCTGTATATTGCAATTCAGTAAAAATTTGTAAAACAACATTTGATATTGAACTGTTTTACCAGTTCTGCAGAAACTTTGTGCTTCTGAAGAGGGAAGGATGTGTGTATACAGGGAAGGGAAGCTTTAGAGCAAATACTTCTGATTAGACCCGGGCTTATATCCAGACTTGGAGGCATTTTGATGACACTTTCATTTCTTCATGGTGAAGTAGTAACACCAATATTTGGTTTGCCCCATTCTACTCAGTTAAGGAGCGGAACCAGTTCTTTTTTTTATTTTTTAATTTTTTAAAAAAAATTTTTTTTCAACGTTTATTTATTTTTGGGACAGAGAGAGACAGAGCATGAACGGGGGAGGGGCAGAGAGAGAGGGAGACACAGAATCGGAAACAGGCTCCAGGCTCTGAGCCATCAGCCCAGAGCCTGACGCGGGGCTCGAACTCCCGGACCGCGAGATCGTGACCTGGCTGAAGTCGGACGCTCAACCGACTGCGCCACCCAGGCGCCCCAGGAGTGGAACCACTTCTAACAGAGTTCCTTCTATTGTAGTATACAGACGCTGAATGGGGAATCGGGTATACAAAATTTCTTAGCCTAACAATATACTAAGATTCACAAATAAGTTCACATCTTAGGGTTAAACTATGTGCCACGTATCCTGCAACTGATGTACTTGGCGTGGAAAAAAAATAGAAACACAGATATGAACCATTCACATAGAAAGGAGCAGAGTGTGTGCTGAAGGATTAGGTATTTTTCTCTTAAGCTATTTTTGAATCAAACTAAATTATTACCTTCAGCTATAGAAGATAACCTTTTTCTTCTTTCAAAACCATTGGTATAAGACATTTTAGTAAAATAATTCAGTTGTGTTTTCATATATCTAAAATAACACAAAAAGATCTACCAACCAAGATTGTAAAAATATGTTAAAGCATCTGTTGTGAGTAGATTATGCTATCCCCCCACTTTGTTTCTATTATCTGTTTCATTAAGAGGCAATACAACTGAAGGTCTAAATTTTTGTTTTTAGACAAAATGAATGCTTTGAATATAGAAACCACGTTCGTAAGATTTAGAGAGTACATTAGTGGATTTTTAGAACTATTTTTGAAAGTAATTGTGGCAAGGCATGCTGGTTCTTTGTCAAAATTTGTTGGTTTGAAATTTCAATGTGAATATAAAAACTAAGCAAAAAGAAGAAATGAGAAGACACACAAAAGCTGCTATGCTGGAGTGTATAGAGTTAGAGAGTTGGCCCAGGACCCATGACAAAAGAATCCAAATCAAAAGAAAATTATACTGAACCAGAATACACAACCAGCTTTGCGAGTATGAATCAGCACGACTTTTAAATTTTCATATGAGTGGGGACTTTTATCTCAAGGAGGAATGTTAGGTGTTAACTAATTCTTCCCTTCAGTTTATGAAAAAGCAAAGTCAGATCAGGCTATGAATGGGCAATAATTATTTGTCCGTCCAAGGTCATATGATTGTTTCCTGTCTGAGCTAGAACTAGAATCCTGAATTCTTTACTCCACGTCTTTACCACAACGCGTTACTTTCCTGTGAAAGTTTATATCTGCTGAAATCTGTATATTAATATCTATGGTAAAATACATGTATTTTTATTGTAAATATTTATTATCTCCAAGTTACTGTGGTTAGAAATCGAGGTGCAACCCAGCTGGGTCCTCCTGCTCCCAGGATACCACAAGGCTGTGATCTAGGTGTGGGTCAAGCCTGTAGTCATCTCTAGGCTCAGCTAGGGTTAGGATCTGCTTCTAAGAAAGCTCACATGGTTTCTGCGGGATTCAGTCCTTCACACTGAGCACCTGTTGCTGTTACTCAGAGGCTGCCCTCCATTCCTTGTCACAGGGCTGCTCATAACATGGCAGCTTGCTTCACCGAAGTAAGAAAGCAAATGAGCCAGACAAAGCACAAGAGAAAGAGAAGGCACAGTCTTTTAAACTTAATTTTGATGTTTCTCTTCATTAGATGCAAGTCCTTAGATCCACTCACACATCAGGGCATGAACACCGAAAGGTAGGCATCACTACGGGCCATTTTAGATGCTGCCTACAACGCTGACCACATCCCATGCTTTGTGCTCTTATAGATCACTACGACTCCGTCTGCAGAATTTCCATGACGACGCTATTATGTGAATGGAAAAGTAGATTGAGGAAAAGGCAATGGGTGGTGGTAAAGGCTATTATCCTCATGTGCACGATTTTTCATTAATGGCTGTCATCTCCCTTGACTGCGAGTTCCATGAAGGCAGATGTTTTGTACTGCTAATCCTTGTCACTGTCCCCTTCCCCCAACCCACACACTATTATATATCCATGATCTTTTAGAGTTAACAGCACTAATAGGAATATAACAAATATTTTATAAATAAATGATTGGATTGTTCCCAGGGAATATTAGCCTTTCACACAGGTCCCTGCTGGGGGGGGGGGGGGTGGGGGGTGGGGCAGAAATTTGTGTATGAAGTCAAAAGCCAAAAGAAGTAAAGGCAGTTTCAAAACCTTTAAGAATTCTTCGGTGCCTTGTTTCTTCATACACCAGACATGCCATATAGTATATATTCACCTACCAAACATCATTATGAGCATGAAATTTATGAGAACACACAACCTCTTGGGAGCAAGGATAGAGTGTTATTTAATCACTCACCCACTGATTAATTAGTGCAGAGATCTTGAAGACCTGTGTGTGTTTCAGGTTCAGTCAATGCTTTAGGTGGTCTACAGTTAAATGTGCAAAATGTTCCTTGATGTGAAAGAGTGAAAGAAATTATTATCTAATCGGTGGATTAGGACGAAATATGAAAAGGCAATGACTGTTATATTTATATTTTAGGTGTGAAATGAATGGAAAGGACAAAAGTTTAAAGAGGGAAGAGAATTTTCAGTTGAACTGATCAAGGAAGTCTTTCCAACATTTCTGATAGTTCATTTGGATCTTCAAAGATGGCAGGATTTAGGTGGCTAAGGAGGGCTGGGGTGCAAGAGAAATTTTTGATGAAAATACTGTGGACATGGACACTTGGGTGGCTCAGTCAGTTGAGCATCTGTCTGTTGATTTTGGCTCAGGTTGTGATCTCATGGTTTGTGGGATCGAGCCCTACATTGGGCTCTGCTCTGGTAGCACAACGCCTGCTTTGGATTCTCCCTCCCTCCCTCTCTGTCTCTCTCTTTCCCACTCCTCAACTTGCATCCTCTCTCTCTCAAAGGAAATAAGCATTAAAAAAAATACTATGGACAGCAAAGAGGCTGACATCAAGAAGTTCAATACACTAGAGGGATAATGAGAAAAAAAAAAAAACAATGCTTAAAGGAGTTGCAGTAGCATTGAGGTTTTATTGGTTTTATTTCGAAAGGCAGAAATGTAAGGGTCAGAACAACTTGTTTTTCTGAAGGCCTTTAACTCTGGCCTGTCTCTAAGATGCAAAAGATACTGAGGGCAACCTTGGTAAATTTTGGAAGAAGTGGCTAGAATCCCTAGTTTGTTTCTGAGTTCTGATTACATGAAATTATCCTCTGAATCACCCCACTAATCCTTTGATTCAGATTTTTTTCTTCCTCTTACTCATTAGATTTCAGTTATTTGAGAAAGCGGATAAAACAAATTTAGACTGCGGAGTGAATGACTGATATTTATGGAACTCTCCTGAGGTGTTTACATTTAAAAAATAAAAGCATTTTCAGAAGGGGTTAGTGCCATTTATTTCTCTGAGAAAATGAAAGCTTACCCGGTATCTGCAGGTTTGGGGAAGGAAGTTAATCGTGTGCGTCCACCTCTTTTAAACATTTAGTTTCCTCACAGGGACCTCACAGTAGTTTGTGTTCAGTCCACACATCATATCATCTCTATTCAGGTGAAACCAACTGTACTTTGTTCACCGCACTTGTATAGGCCCCTACTTCTAGGGCACAGTGTATCAGAGGGTGTGTTAGCCTTCTCGGGCTGCCACAACAAAATATCAGATTCTGGGTGGCTTCAACAACCAAAATTTATCTTCTCACAGTTCTGGAAGCTACAAGTTCAAGATCAAGGTGTTGGCAGGTTTTCTCCTGAGAGGCTCTTATCTTTGGTTTGCAGAGGGCTGCGTTCTCACTTGTCCTTATGTGTCCTGTTCTCTGTGTGCATGCATCATTGATGTCTCCCATCTGTCTTCTCATGAGGACAGCCATTAGATTAGATTAGAACTATACCTTTAGGAACTCGTTCAAACTTCATTTCCTCTCTAAGGCCCCGTCTCCAAATACAGTCATATTAGGTTTTGACATGTGAATTTTGGGGACACAATTCAGGCCATAAGCGATGGTTACCTTTCACTAAGTAACTGCACAAAGAAGAATCCTAAGGTTTTTTCTGTGCAGTAGCCTTAAAATGTATGAAGTCAAGACCCAATGTATTTCAGTGTAATAAACATTTATTGAGCACTTGTTGGGGACCAAGAACTGGGTACTTAAACACTCCAAGGCAGCAAAGTCACTCTTACACCCCTGGCTTCCTCAATGTAACAGATGAAACAAAAGAGTAAATACAAAATTACAAGGTGTGATGATTAATTTCATTTGTCAGATCGGCTGAACCACAGTGCCCAAATATCAATTCTGGATGGTTTTGTGAAGTATTTTGTAGATGAGATTAACATCAAAATCAGTGGACTTTGAGTAAAGCAGATTGCTTTCCATAATGTGGGTGGGCCTCGTCTGTTTAGATGATGGTCTTTAAAAACATTTTTTTTAACGTTTATTTATTATCGAGAGACAGAGCATGAGCAGGGGAGGGGTATCTGAAGCAGGCTCCAGGCTCTGAGCTGTCAGCAGAGAGCACTATGCAGGGCTTGAACTCACAAACCACGAGATCATGATCTGAGTCGAAGTTGGACGCTTAACCAACTGAGCCACCCAAGCTCCCCTAGATGATGCTCTTAATAGAAGAGAAGATTGACCTCTCATGAGTGAGAAGGGATTCTGCCAGTGACAGTCTTAGGACTTGAACTAGAGCACTGGCTCCCAACAGGTCTCTAGCCTGCTGGCTCACCTTGCACATTTTGTACTTGAAGCCTTTACCAATCAAGTAAGACAAATTCGTTAAAATAAATCTCTCTGTGTACATATAAACACATCCTCCTGGTTCTCTTTCTCTGGAAATCCCTGACTAATACACCAGGTACATTTTAATAACAGAGTGTACTCTGTTCCTTCAGTCGGCTGACCTCCCTTCTGTGGGCTTCACCTGTTCAGAGGTGAAGATATGTCTCCTTCAGGAGGTAAGGACAGATGCAAGGAGCCAGAATGTCAGTTTAATTGAACTCTGTTCAAACCAGTAACCAGAATCGGCTTAGGTGGTGAGTTTTCATACCATATGGTTTGATGTTCAGGTCAGCAATTTACAGCTCTACAAAAATCAGAATAGATAGATGATCAAACTCTTCTTTTTTTTTTTTTTTTTTTTTTTCTGATTTAGTTGAGCCAGCTGTACTGCATGAACTCTTTGAGAGTCCAATGAGAATTGTGCATGGACATTGTATGTCACTACTAGGAGGGGGCATACATGTGATACAGTATGGGGTGGCCAGAAATATGTGCTAAGTTTTGTGTGATTTTATTTCTAAGAGTAGTATGAGGCTCTGTATCTCCAGAGCATATTTTTGATAGCTCACTAGATTAACTTTTCTAGTTAGCCTTCTAACCTTGTCTGAAGGGGATCAGTGATAAGCATTAGTAACTCCTTATTGGCATCTAGGGACTCTAAAATGCCGGGAAGAAGGTGACCTGCCATATATCATGTTGCGGGCCTTGGAGAGGATACCACTGCACAGAGCTATCTTCTCATGTGTTCATTCTCTGAAGCCACTGCTGGGGTCTGAAAGGTCTTTTTTTTTTTTTTCTGTGGGAAATCTCGTTGTAATTTGCGGTATATAGAGAAAATAAAAACTTTCTAAGGAGTATATAAATGGATGTTATATTTTTCATTCCTGAAATGACAAAGTCAACCAGTGGAGGACTATGTTGACCTGAAACAAAATAAGAGAGCTCTGGAGTTCACATTATTGTGTATTCCCCTCTGTTTGCATATAGTACCACAGGCTCCAAGAGAGCTGAGGAAATGAGAAGCTCTACTTAGAGAGTGTCTATAGGAAATAAGATACAAGAACCCATATTTTTAATACTTTTTTAAAAAAAGATTTTATTTTTAAGTAACTTCTACACCCCATGTGGGGCTTGAACTTACAACCCCAAGATCAAGAGTTATATGCTCTACCAACTGAGCCAGCCAGGTGCCCCTATTTTTACTCCTTTAAATGAAATATGTAATTATTACTCATCAAAGTGTTTCATTTCACCTCACCAAAAGCATGACAAACACATTGCCTTTTAGTATTTCAGCTTTTTACCATCTCCTCTGGCAGGGTTTCCCTTCAAGGACATTGGAAAATGTTTTGTTTTGTTTTATTCTTGTATTCCAGAATCCTAGCTTTACAGACAATTCTGCCAAATTCTCATTTTGCTTATGAGAAAACAGACATTCAGGGAGGTTAAGTGACTTGCCATTTATCACACAGCTGTTTTTATTTTATTTTGTGTTGCGTATGTGTGCATTTGTGACTAAGGTAAGGCTGTTTGTTTCCAGCACAGTGAGAAGATTCCAGATACAAAAGCGCAATGCTGTTTGCTACCCTTTGTACTACTTTCACTCGAGCTTTGTCTGCTACAAATCTGGTAAATTAAATAAAAAGTAATTGGTAGGGTCCAGTGTTGGAGTTGACTACTGTTCTAACTGAACTGATGGTGCAGTTGAATCAAAGCCAGTGGCTGAAATGGGCATTAGGGAATATAAAGACTGGAGTGCACTTTTCTTTAATAGAGTTCTTTCATTATTGAGAGAGTAGGAATGGCTCCCAGTCCTCTATCCTGTCTTAAACTATTGTACAAGGGATCAGAACAAGGATTTTGTTGTCAGACCTACGTTTTAGAGCTCTCTCTCTCTCTCTCTTCTGTTTTCTTTCTATGTAGTTTTGAGGAATGTATTAACTTTAGATAGAATGGCAACTAGCTTACAGAGACCAAATGGTGGAACAATGCCTATAAAGTTCTTCTAAGGTAGCTTCTACTGTCTTGTGATTAGTACTGCTTATATTTGTGATTATTGGTCTTTCTCCTCTGATTTTTCTTCATACAATTTTTCATCCTCTGTCTTTTTTGTAAAACCTCAAATGTATACTAGAGCAGGAATTGTTATGATCAATGAAAAAGACAGGGAATGGGGTGTGTGCCAGCATAGATGGAAGGCTCTGAAACCATGTTCATGAAAAATAAAAGATCCCTGCATACTTTTCTCCAGATGCATAAAAACAATGGCAGCTACCAATTATTAAGCACTTATTCTGTGAAATATTTACTAAGTGTTTTGCATGTATTAGCTCATTTAGTCCTCATTATAAATACTATAAAATTGCTATTACTTCAACTTTTGGACAAGGGCATTGAGGGTTATGGAATTATGTAATATGTTTAACATGAATTAACTAATTTCAGAATTTATATTTAAACCCAGATATGTCTGATTTTAGGCATAAATATCCTTAATAATTATCCCTAAGGATTATCATGTAGAATTCTAGAATAGAAAGATAAGAGTGGAAGTTTATAAAGGTTAAATCATGACATGCTCAGCTATATGAAAACCACAACTTTCTATGAGTCTTGGCCATCAATTTCTGCCATTGGCTCTACTGTTGAGCTCAGGAAAAATTGCAATAATTTGTTAGGAAAAAAAGGATATTTCAACAAGTTATGTGGGAACCATTGCTTGTTTATATGAGAAAACAATTTCTCATTCTAGAACAAAGATAAAGTTAGATAGATTAAAAGCCTGAATTAGGGAAAAAAGATACCTGACTTTTTTTTGTAATTGAGGAAATCTTTATGATAATAGAAAGGGGAGGGTTTCTTAATATGATCAAACCTTGAAGGGACTGATGAATTTAACTGATTAAAATGATTGTTGTATAAAAAGATACTCTAAGAAAAATGAAAATAAAAGGCAAAGGAGAAGATTTTTGTAATACACATATAGGCAACAAAGTTTTGTGTGCAAAACATAAAAAAACTGTTACAAACAAATAAGAAAACAACCTGAGAACAGCGTGAAAAATAGACAACGGTTATTTTATCAGTTAGGATTACTTTTGGCTACAAGTGCCAGAATGTCTCAAAATAGTAAACAGAAATTATTATTATTTTTCCCTCACATAAAGGAGTGACACAATAATCAGTCAAGGTCATCAGTAAATAATTCAGTTTGGGAGTCCATGGTCCTTTTACTGGGTTGCTCTATCATCCTCCACATGTCATCCTCCTATGTCCAAGCTGGTGAGTACTGCTCCAGGGATCATATCCATATTTAAGTCCCTGGGAAGGGAAAAGAAGAGATGGGTATGTTCCCTTACTTTGTGGGCATTTGCTATGTGGTATTACATACCACATTTATGCTTACATCTCTTTGGCCGGGAACCTGACACATGACTACACTAAATTTCTCTTGAGACTTGGAAATAAAATCTTTATTTTGGGTAGCCACAGGCCTGTCTACAAATAGCTCTGTTGCCAGGGAAGTCAGGTATTGGCTGCCACCTAATAGGCTCTGCTAAAGACACAAATAACTTCACCAAAGAGGAAATGCAAAAGGGTCGTACATATTTAAAAAAAATACTCAACCTCTTAAAAATCAGGAATTGTAAATGAAAGGAAATTGACCTATCATTTCACACATATTAGGTTGGAAAAAAACTTAGAAGCCTGAAGTGGTTATGTAGATAGAGAGTGATACAAATTCTTATTACACTATTTATGGAAGTGTCTAAATTGGTAAAAACCAATTGGCAAGCAATTTGGAAATATTTATCATAGCTAAAGATGTATACTTTTCAAACAAGCATTTCCATTTTTACGTATATAACGTCAAGATATCCTGGTGTGTGCTCAGGAAAAACATACTCAAGAATGCCATTGTAATATGCAATATATATATGCGGAATAGGGAAGAAGAGGGAGAGAGAGAGATAAGGCCCACTAGTACAGTCTGCTTATGTACAGACTAAGTAGAAATAAGTAGAGATAATTTATTTCATCATCAGGAGGATGAGTATATCTATTGTGGCATATCCATAAAATACAATACAGTGTAATTGAAGATAAAATAGCTAGAGCTAAATATGTCAATAAATTTCTCTCTCAAACAATGTTGAGTGGGAAAAGGAGTTGTAATAGGATACATATATTGTGATACAATTTTTATGAGGCTATTGATTATAGATCCACACAGGCATAATAAAAGTTTTTAAAAATACATGAGAATGAAAATAAGTCATGAGAACGACAAATACCAAAGGGAAGCAAGTGGTTACCACCTTCTAAAGCAGGAGGCAAGTGTTGAGGAAGAGGACATAGTGCCTTCCATTTTATCTGTAATGTTTCGTTTTCGAAGCTGGGTAGGGGGTACGTGAGAATTCATTATATTTTCCTTACCCTTTTGTGTGACTGAACTATCTCCTGGTAATAAAAAAAATCAAAGAGGAGGTAACTTCAGGCAATCATTAGAGAGGTAATAGATCTAGGAAAAAGAGGAAAAGAATGATCCAACTCTCTAACTCCCAGTTCATCTTCTCAAGTCAGAAGAAATCAGAGGATTAGTGAAGAGGTGAGCTCAAGGAAAGCATAAATCTCTCTCTCTCTCTTTTCCTGTTTGAGTGCCACAGATCCTTGTTTCTGCTTGTCCTTAAAGTGCTCAGCCAAGTGGCTATTATCGCAACAGCTAACACCATTTAAGAAGTTCCCAACACACTGTCTTCCTCAAGGCAGTGTCTGAGAGTAAACGAGTTGGTTGCTATGTGTGATATTTGCTCTACCTCTTTGGGGAGAAGGGTTGTTTGTACATGTGTAGGATTGTTGTTTGCTTGTCACTACCGAGAGGTGAGTGATACCACTGTTTAATGTGTAGGGACCAGAGAAGCTTAATGTAGTACAGTTCAGTAATGCACAAAATGTTGGAGAGCTCCTCTGCCAGTGGCGGGGTAAAGTAAAGATCCTGGTCGAACTACCCTTCAATCATACAAGAAGTGCGTGTGTGTGCGCGTGTGCATATGTTTGTGAATCATAATAAATTTATCACCTTAGAACTTTGTTTACTATCAGGATGGCAGGGACATAAAGGAATAAAGAAAAAAATACTTCATAAATTCAAGGAAATTATTCCATTCCCTCCTACACTTGAGATGTGTGACTACTCCAGTTTATAGACTAATTTCGCATAGAGTGTGTTCACCCTGCCTTGTTGTCCTATCCCTGTAAGCTTACGGTTTCTAGAGAGCTAGTTTTCACTCTTTCATATCCAAAAGTTAAAAACAAACAGAAATCCAGAAGGAATATTCCAATAAGCCACAGATTTTTTGAAACCGTACAGATCTGATTTTATGTTTACTAGCCTTTCAATGGCCCCTTACATTTGCTGTCTGCCACTCTAGCTTTTTCTATAACAAATGATCTCGTGATATGAACATTTAGACCAAGTATTTAAAAAACACTCTTTGAGGGGCGCCTGGGTGGCTCAGTTGGTTGGGGGACCGACTTCAGCTCAGGTCACGATCTCGCGGTCCGTGAGTTCGAGCCCCGCATCCGGCTCTGTGCGGACAGCTCAGAGCCTGGAGCCTGTTTCGGATTCTGTGTCTCCCTCTCTCTCTGACCTTCCCCCATTCATGCTCTGTCTCTCTCTGTCTCTAAAATGAATAAACGTTAAAAAAATACAAAAAAATAAAAACCACTCTTTGAGAGAAGCAAGAGATAGTTGATTTGGAAACGTTATTTCCTAAGCGTTGCCTGGAAGTGATCTGTACGGTCGAAAGTCTATTATTGATGCCAGGGAACTTTAAATCTGCAGATGGGGCAATTTACATTCACTGTGGCTGCTACCATAGCGGCTGATTCTTAAATTATTTATGCAAAGAAGGGAACTGTTCTGTTCTTTATCTGAAATTATGCCAATTGCATGCTTAACAAGGCTAAACTTTTCCCTGAAAATTCAGCTTCTTTTTCAAGCTCGTATTTTTTATCTTGTCACTAACTGTTCACACCAAGGAAGATGAATCATGATCACACAGTACAATGCTTTGCCAGACTCTTGAGAGGGTAATAAGTAGAAGCTGTGATAACAGATTCCATAAGTAAAACCTAACAGGTTTATACTTTAGTCGGTAGGCTATTAAAGCTTCTTGAAGTTATATTGCTGAATAAACAAGTTTGGGGCATTATTATTTTTGTTCAGCAGAATATATTCTCAGTCAAAAATTGGGGGGTTATAAGACTGTCATCCATAATCTGTTTGCTATAAAACTAATGAACTTCATGTGCCAAAGAAAATTCAGACATATCAGAGTTGAGATTTGGTTTACTAAGGAAATTGAAAGCAATATAGTCCAATTCATTTATAAGAAACATCAAATTTTAGAAAATCAGGATTACTTTGGACGTTAGTCACCATGCCCAAAGCAAACGACCACACTGAACATTCATATTCGCCAGGTACTGTTCTCTGTGCTTTTTTACATGTTATCTCATTTATTGTTAGCAACTCTCCGTAGCAGGCATGATTGTCCAGCCTCAGATGTTTAAAATGGCTCAGTCACAGCCAATAATAATTGTTCACAAAAACAGAACTAGATAGCTAAGTGTATTTAAAAACATTTTTTTTAATGTTTATTTATTTTTGAGACAGAGAGAGACAGAGCATCAACCGGGGGAGGGTCAGAGAGAGAGGGAGACACAGAATCCGAAGCAGGCTCCAGGCTCTGAGCTGTCAGCACAGAGCCTGATGCGGGGCTTGAACTCACAAACCGAGAAATCATGACTTGAACTGAAGTCCAACGCTCAACTGACTGAGCCACCAAGGTGCCCCTAAGTATATATATTTTTTGATACGATGGACTTCTGGCACAAAACTTGAGAATTTTTCATTTCTAAGGTTTTCTGTAGTACAGGAAGGAAGTTTGATTTCTTTCTTTCTTTCTTTCTTTCTTTCTTTCTTTCTTTCTTTCTTTCTTTCTTTCGCATTTCTTTTTATTAACAAGATATTAATTGGAACAGGTTTTCTTCCTTGGTTAGTGTGTGTAGAAGTGTGGTTAGCTCTTTGCCATAAACTGCATGATCTTTCAACAGCATTACTCTGTCTAAGTTCACATCAGGAAGCAAAATTCTTTGGAGAGAAAATAAACCAGAATTATGGGTATGACTGAGCAAGCATATCTTCATTTTTTTTCTCTTGTTCTCTTCCTACGCCAGTACCAACCTATTTTTACTAAGTGTTTACTAAGTGTACTAAGTTTACTAAGTGTCCTGTAAAGCTACTTAATTTCATCCTTCTATTTTCTTTTTCTCCTTCCTGAATATCCTAGCCATTTTTGCTCAATTTATTCTGCTATGTTAAATTGAATATTTTTCTAGTTCTAAAAACAAGCAAGTAAACAAATATACCTTTGGTGTATAGCTGATATTGCTTAACAAAAGAAAAAAGCTATGCATGGTTTAAATAAGAAAACATGTTTGGAATTTTGGGGTAGTTTGGAATATTGTTCACAAAATATAGTCATAGTGGATGCATGTCACATTTTTCTTGTAGAAAGGGTTTTGATTTGTAGTGATTAACTTCAGAAGATGTACAATATATTTTGGCCAGTGAAAACATATGTTTACGTGTGTAGAACTCAACACAACATCATAATACAATAGTGTATGGGCATTAAGTAGGAGGTGCGTGTAGATCAACTTTTCTTCCTCTAGGGATCCCTCCCCCCACCATTGATGGTGCTCGAATCCTGCGGGAGGATACCCCAGCCCTACTGAACACAGGAGTGGTCATGTGATTTTCTCCAGCCAGAGAAATATGGGTGGAAATGACCTGTCTGAGTTCCAGGCAGAAACTTTAAGGGCCTGTGTGTGGTTTTCCACATTGTTGTTGTTTTTTCTCTCTGCCAAAGATCATCAATATTCCAGATAGAGAACTGTATCCCAGAAAAAGTCAACATGCAGCTGAGCCTTAACAATCCTTGGCAAATACAAATCTTGAATGAAAATTAATCCTTGTTGTCATAACTCACGAAGATTTGGGGTCGCTTGTCATCTATCTAACTTACTCTAGCTGATTCTGACTAATAGTCATAATTTTTTGATGTTATTGTTTTACATTAAAATGATTTTTTATGTCATTGCTCAGAATATTTTTGAGATAACTCTAATGTAACTGACCCAGTTTCTGAGTGTATTTGAGTTTTTGCTCAGACCATTAAACAGGTTTTAAACCCACAACCAGTGTTGTCAAGATGATGAAATATCCTGAAGGGACATGTTTATATTGTTTTTCATTTCTAGTGTCTTGTATTCTTATTTTGCCAAAGAAACTTCAGATTGATCTACTCCATTTCCACATTTGTTTCTGGTATGAGATGAAATTCAGGGTTGGTAAAATTTTCTATAAAAATATAAGTGGATTTACACATTGTATTTTATTCTCTATCTCAATAACACAATTTGTCTCACTTTATACCCAGAAGCAAAAAAAAAAAAAAAAATTGGTGAAGATTAAACTAGAACCAGTGTGTTTAGACATGAAATCTATATAATTTCTGGGAAATTAGTAAACATTTGATTACCAGCTTTCTCCCCATTATTTACAGGGATCGGCATTAACTGTTTGTACAAAATCTTGTTGCTATTAACTTTTGAGCAGCAACCAGGAATTCCCACATGAGAAAGATTTTGATAGCATATTATTCCCAATTTCAGAAGTCTGCCTTTGTAATCTTGACTTGATTCACAAAATTGAAACTATCTTGTTTTCTCTGACTTAGAATGTGTGAGAAGTTTATTTCGATTGGTAGTTCATATGTACTGCCTTTGATATACCTAAGTGCCCTGAAGATCTGTCTACGTTTTGGGGATGTCTAACATGGACATCCCAAGAGAATTTTGTATATGCTAAACAGAGAACATTTCAGAGCTCAAAAATCCAATTTGGGTAAAATATCTGCCTAGGTTTGTTGTTGTTGTTGTTGTTGTTGTTGTTGTTGTAGTATAGTAAAAGAACACTCAAGGCATAATTTTCATTTATTAATGATGTGGATATAGAGAATGATAAATGATAGGTAGATAGGTAGGTAGATAGATAGTAGGCATCTGATGTTTATTTCAAATGGAAATAAGGATCTATATTGCTTTGTTAAAAATTTTCAGTTAGGGTCATCAGTTTAGAAATACTTAGGATATTTGTCTTGATTTATATTCTAGATTAGATAAAATGGTGATGACAACTTGTAATTGATAAATGGAGTAGCAGAAACAGACTTTCAATCTGAGGATCATATTTTTGTTAATGACACCCTACTTTTTACTAATACGGTCTCTATGCTGTCTATTCTTATTTTTACATATTAGAAGTAAATAACACTTGTATTCTATAAGCAATTACTTTTCATTTTGAACAATCACAATATGTTAGAGCTAGAACTGTTAGTGTTTATCTGGAGGAATCCCCTCTGAAACTGAGACACTAAGTGACTTGCCAAGTGTCTCATAGCTAATTAGGGGTCAGACTAGGAGGCCTGGCTCTCGGTTCAGTGCTCTTTCTCCTCTGCTATTAACCTGTGCCTCTGTATGGGTTAAGAAATTTAAAACTAATGAATTATTGTTTGCATTTGGGTGGGCCTGGGAGGAGTGTTTTGGGGAGAAAATAAAATATATAGGGAAATTGTGTGGAAATTTGTTGTTGCATGTGACTTTCAAGGAGAAAAGCAGCTTGGCAGTAAGAAATGTAAGACATAAGAAATCTTATTATAGTATGCATTATGACATATAAGGGATAGAAGGGTCAGGGGCAGGAAGGGACAGAGTAGTCTCTTGGCTACAAAGCTGCAGTGACTCTTTGAAAGAAAACCTAAACTGGCATATATATATATATATATATATATATATATATATATATATATGCGTGTATATATATATATATATATACACACACATATATACATATACGCATATATATATACACGCATATATGTACATATATGTACATATATGCGTATATGTATATACATGCATGTATACATATATACTTATACATATGTGTGTGTGTGTGTGTGTATATATATATATACACACACACACACACATACATACATACTGGTGTTTAGGGATGCCTGTCTGAAATATTAGGAGGCACACAGAATAAAAAGAAGCAATCTGAGCCAGATATGTCAATCTGGCCAGAAATAGAAAAATACTAGAATTTTTAAAAAGTAACTATAGACCCTTAAGGTAAAGTATATTTTTAAAAATTCAGAATACAAAATCATAGGAATCCTTGCTTTTAGAATGAATCTAGATGTACAGTGAAGTGTTATTTTTCTTACCCAAACACTTGACTAAATGGCCCCATATAGAGAGTGATAAGGTGGTTTGTTTCCTAACCTTTAACACTGGAATAAAAATATTCACTTTATGTACTTTCCAGGACCCTTGAGAGGTCAGGATGAACTAATATCTGAGGTGGTTAGGGAAAAGGTAAAAATACATGTAAATTTTAAGTCCTCCTTTTGTAAATAGCTGAGCATGGAGTAGTTTATTGCTTATAATTCACAGTAGCTGTACCAGGAGTAGAAAGTGACACTGGCAGGTTATTTATAATTATCTCAATAAAGGAAAATTTTGTATGCTTCATAGCCCTTGACAAGAAGGCAGAAGTTACTTACCTCTCACAAAAACGTTTTTTTATTGATATGTTGTATAAATTTATAAATATTTTTAGAATATATATATTTCAATATGGTGAAACTGAAACCTAAAGTCCCATTAGTTAAATTTAATACAGAAACATGGTTTGTTAATTTGTAGCCTCATTGTTATCCTCTGCCAACAGAAAAGGAGATGGTCTCAAGTAGCGACTGGTGCCCATTGTGGGTAACATTTGTGGCTACTTTTTATAAACTTAGGGTGATTGTTTCGCTGTTGGATGTGGCCTTTCTGGGTTCAATTTCTGCTTTAATAATTTGTCATTAGTTGTTTTTTTCTTTGATTATTAATAATCTGAATCATTTGGGAATGTATTTTATAATACAGTGTGTCAATACCATCTATAACATTAAATTAAGGAAATGTTCACATAAGATCCTATAAGCTTTTATGCTTCTCTTTTGAGATATGTTCATGAGAGAAAAACTATTTGATAGCAAGCCTACTGATGATATAAAATGTATGATTTCTTCTAGTTGTCTTGTGGCTATAAAACAATCAACACATTTTTCTATTTTGATGAGATAGTAATTCATATGATTAGAAACTTCCATATATTCTGGTCATAATATTTAAACAGGCATTAAAAATTAAAATTGATATTTTGTGTATAGGACAGTCACAAAGATGAGACATTTTCAACTGTGAAAAAAGTTACTTATTAAACTGTGATAGTTTTCATAAAGTAGACGAACATTTACTATAGATGAAGAGTATGTATGTCATTGTGCACACTATTTTATTAGGACATTTCCAGTAATTTTTTTGCAATTAGAGCTACCAATAAAATATGCATTATGTATATCCTCTACTTTCACCACACATACATACATATATATAATATTGTAAGAAAAAAATCTTTAATTTTTAATTTTTTTGTGTTTATTCATTGAGAGAGAGAGAGAGAGAGAGAGGGAGGGAGGGAGGGGCAGAGACAGAGGGAGAAAGAGAATCTAAGCAGGCCCTGCACCATCAGTTTGGAGTCTGATGTGGGACTTGAACCCACGAAGCATGAGATCACGACCTGAGCTGAAACCAAGTGTCAGAGGCTTAACCAACTGAGCCACCCAGGTGCCCCTATTTCATTTTCTATTCAATGTCTTTTTACAGGTTTTCATTTGAAATTTGATGTTTGTAGTTAGAGCTTTTACTGACAAATTAGTCTGCTAACCAGGGTCATTTACTGTAGTCAACTCCCCCCTGCCCTTTTTGCAGGCCTGTTATACATTACTCATTATACAATTAATGCTTATTGAATGGGTTCTTCTTTCAATAGGCAGTAAATTCCAGACACATTTCTACTCTGAGAATAGTAGGCAGGATTATTGAGATGACTGTGAAAATATCCATGAGAAATTCAGCTTTTAAGCATTATTGAGGTATCTCAAATTTTCTAGGAGACAGGACAAGAAAGGACTAAGAATCATGGAATTTAACAGGTATGATTAATTGAAATTCTAGTAAGAGTCAGCAGGGCTGAGTGTCATTCATCACACTGATTTGATATGAGGGATGTGTGACTTCAAGGTTAGCCAAGGTGAGCTGGGAATTTCAGGGGAGGGAAGGCTTTTCTTTATTCTCTTCTGAATGGAGACTATCAACCCATAATAGAACAAAAGAAAGCAAGGATTTAAGGAGGCTACCCTCTACGATACCAAATCCTATCTTTGGTTCATCTTCTAACTTCATTATTACTTTATTTAAATACTTTTGAACTTTCTGGCAAGAAAAAGTAGATTAGAAAATGAAACTTACTTAAAAATTTAAAGTCTTGGTAGTTCAATGTAAGGATCCATGCAAATATTTTTAAATCAAACTGCCATACCATTTATCAAATTGAAAGGAAAAATTGATGGTGTTGTTAGTATCTTCATAGGTCAAGGCATAGTACAACGTTCTCTGTGCTTGTATTGAAAGCCCCTAAGAAACAGACATAAGAATTGCTTCTGGAAATCATATTTGGAAAAATATGGCTTTGCCTGTAGCAAAGAATGCCTGTTATTACTTCATGTGTGAATTTAACCTACCTACAAAGGCATAGGCATTATTAAAAAGCAACTGACCTTCCATCTGGGCACCGGACTGTAAAATTTAGGACAAGGCGGGGGGGGGGGGCATCAATTATGTGCTTTCTGTAGACAGTTGCCCCTCACAAAGACGAGGGAAATATGGAGGATCACATTGGACTCCTTTTTCGAAACTCACTAAGCAGATGAATGAGTGATTTTTCCACCATGCAGAAAAGTAAGTAAAGTGTAAGGATAAAGGCCAGGAATTTTACTCCAGCAAAGTCTTTCCACCTGGAGATCTGAGGGGTAAAGAATGCACGTATGCCTTTAATATTTTAAAGTCTTGGAGATCTGAAATGAATTCAAAATCGTTAGCAATTAAATAGTGTGTTATATTGTGTTAGGTAATTAGAGTCACAAGAAAGATTATTAATTTAATTTCTGTCACAAGAGATCTAGAATTAACTTCCTTTGGTTAATATAAAAGGTACAGCAAAGTTTCAAAAAGGTGGAATTTATGAGCTGATTTTTCTTTGCTTTATTTTTGGGGGGAGAATAAAATATTTATTTTAATAACTCTTAATGTGGAGGGAAATTTTATCAAAAGAAAAAAATCCAAACATTTTAGATGCTATATTTTCACAAAACACTAGTTTTTTTTTTTAATTCTTACCCAAAAAACTGGACTGACTTTTCAAGTATATGTTTGTTATGAGGATGTGTATAAGACAAAATGTTTGATGCATTCCTTTTTAAAAAATCATTCGATACCAGAAAAAGTCTGCCTTCAAGTACGTTACATTTTAGTAAGAAGGGCACAAATAAACATAAATGCATGCATCAAGTAGTGACAAGTATGAATAAAGTTAAGTAGTAACAAATGTTTGAGGACCACAAGATAGCTATTATAGGTAGTTGGACTGACAGGTCCTTCCCAAGATAGAGTGTTAGAGCAAAGACCTGGGCGACGGCATGTGAATACCACTGTGGAGGAGCATTCTAGCTAAGAGAAGAAGAAGGGCAAAGGCACTGAAAGGGTATCAAATACGCTGGGCATGCTCAAAAGGCAGCAAAAACCTCATGTGGTTGGCATGGAAAAGGAAAAAGGGAAAGCAGAAGGTAATTATGTTAGTGGCTAAGGGCCAAATCATGCATCATAAGGACTTTAGACTTTATTTCAAACGCAAGAAGAAATTAGAAGGTTTTGAGCTCTAATAACCTGATTTAAATTGTCATTCTGGTTGCTGTATAGACTAGACTTTTGGAAGGTATGGGAGGAAGTGGGAGGAAATTCATTCAAAACATTTATTTACTGTCTATTATATGGCTACTGTAGGAATGGAAGTAAATTCATATTAGTGAATAAAAAGAGTCCCTGTTCTCCTGAAGCTCACGTAAAAATAAATATATGCTCTATTAAGCATAAGAATGTAGAAAACTAACATAAGGTTTAGGGATAGAAAGTGGTGGTGGAGGTGTATGGGCATATACATATGACATATAAAGGTCAAGGAGAATATTACAAATAAGGTTAACATTAAAGCAAAGACCAGAAGGGAATGCAGATATCTTGGGAAAGAAGCTTGAGAAGGAAGAAGCAGCAGGTGCAAAGGCCCTGGTGGAGCATATCCCTGAGAGGGAGCTGAGTTGGAGTGAATGAAAGAGAAGTGGTTAAATGAAGTCAGAGGATGAGGGTAGAGGTGGCAAAGAGTTTTCTAGTATTTTATGGAATTTATGTTGAGTGACATGAGAGATTATTGGAGGCTT
The DNA here is from genome assembly GCF_028749965.1 of Puma concolor. Lineage (NCBI taxonomy): Eukaryota > Metazoa > Chordata > Mammalia > Carnivora > Felidae > Puma > Puma concolor. The sequence goes on along the minus strand of NC_141673.1, from coordinate 36,371,850 downwards.
CTGAACAGAGGAATGGCATGCTCTGACTCATATTTTATTTTTTTTTTAACTTTTTTTTTTTTTTAATTTTTTTTTCAACGTTTTTTATTTATTTTTGGGACAGAGAGAGACAGAGCATGAACGGGGGAGGGGCAGAGAGAGAGGGAGACACAGAATCGGAAACAGGCTCCAGGCTCTGAGCCATCAGCCCAGAGCCCGACGCGGGGCTCGAACTCACGAACCGCGAGATCGTGACCTGGCTGAAGTCGGACGCCCAACTGACTGCGCCACCCAGGCGCCCCTTTTTTTAACTTTTAAAAAATATGGGGCACCTGGGTGGCTCAGTTGGTTGAGCATCTGACTCTTGATTTTGGCTTGGATCACGATCTTATAGTTCATGAATTCAAGCCCGGGGTCAGGCTCTGCACTGACAGTGGGGAACCTGCTTGGGATTCTCTCTCTCTCTCTCTCTCTCTCTCTCTCTCTCTCTCTCTCTCTCTCCCTCTCCCTCTCTCTCTCTCTCCTTCTCTCACTGCCCCTCCCCTGCTCTCTCTCTCTCTAAAATATTAGATCTCTCTAAATATTTGAGAGAGAGAGAGAGAGAGAGAGAGAGGGAACAAGCAAGTGCCCATGAGCAGTTGATGAGCAGAGAGAGTAAGAGAGAGAGAATCCCAGGCAGGCTCAGCACTGGCAGTGCAGAGCCCACACAGGGCTCAATCCCAGGAACTGTGAGACCATGACTGAGCTGAAATCAAGAGCCAGACCCTCAATGGACTGAGCCACCCAATGTCCCTCTTACTCACATTTTGAAAGTAACACTCTGGATGCTCTGTGTAGAATACATCATGGAGGAGCAAGACCAGATGGTAAGAAGCTAGGATGTTCTGGAAGATGGAGATTTATGCTACTCTGGTCCCCTTCAAGAAGGGACTCACTGTCCAGTGAGGAAGAATGTGGTTGGCTGACAACGTCTGATTGTTACCTTCATCATGGGTTGCCTCACTTTCTTAGAATGGCCTCAACCAATCACTGAGCAAGGTGATCGTACAGCCATTTCTACCTGGTGTGGGACCCCTGTAATGGGTAACCTTTTCTTCAGAGCCCTTTGGTGGGCTGGCAGACTCTGTCACGTTGGCATCACTGTCCACCAGCAGTCTCTGCCCGGTCCTGCTTCCTTGCTTTTCCTTTTACAGGTGTTACTTCTCCCCACCCCCCCCCCCACCCTTGCCCCACTACACTGTTTGCACTCCTAACTCCACCTCTGTGTCTGCTTCCTGAAGAACCCAAACTTCAACAGATGGAAAAAGTTAGATGAATTAAGAAGCTGTGGTGATAATTCAGGCAAAAGATGGTGGGGATTTGGGGTAGATTAGTGGCAGTGGAAATCTCAAAAAAAATATTGTGGACATACTTCACAGATGGAATGAACAAAATTTATGAGAGGGTTGAATATGGGTTGTGATAGGATGATCCAGTCAAGGTTGACTTCAAGTTTTTGACTTGAAAAATTGGAAACATGGGATTGCTTCTCTTTGCCAAAATAGAGAAAATGGTAAAAAAAAAAAAAAATAAAATAAAATAAAATAAAAGCAGGGTAGGGAGCTTAGAGAAAATTAAGAGTTCAATTGTAGCGTATTAATTTCACCATTTTAAGTTGGGTTTACAAGTCTGGATTTTAGTGCATGACCAGTGAAGAAGATATGTATTTGGAAGTTATCAGTCTATTACGGTATTTTAGCTACAAGAGTGGATGGGCACACCTAGAAAATGAGGGCAGACAGAGAAGTCTGTTTTGTAGGGTACTACAAAGTTTACAGATCAAAAAAAAAAAAAAAAAAAAGAGGAAAAGCCAGTTAAGAAGTCTGAGAAGATATAACCACTGAGTTAGCAAGAAGCAAGAGAGCATATATCAGGGGCTAACTGAACAAAGTATTTCAAAAAAGAAGGAGAGATCATTTGATTCAAATGTTGCTAATAGTTATGGTATAATGAAGACAGAAATCATCACTAGATTTGGAAACAGGGAGAAGTTGATGGCCTTGATAAGGATGGTGTTGGTGAGGTGGTGAACACTAAAGCCTGAGGGCTGGGAGTTCAAGAGCACATGCTGTGTATGAAAGGGAGGACAATGCAAGCAGAGCACAGTGCTTTAGACAAGTTGAGAAATAGCTGGAGCCAGTGTACTGCCAGCAGGATTTATTACATGATTACTGTTATTTTAATAAATACATTTATCAGTACAATATGCCAGACAGTTTCCTACATGCTCGATAAACATCTAATTTAACACTCATAACAACTCTAGTTGGAGACACTATTGTTATTTCTGTTGTAGTGGAAATTTGAGGACAGAGATATTACACTTACTAAGATCACACAGCTAGTAAGGTGTGCAGGTGGTGATTCAACTCAGGTCATCAGAATCAATAGCATTCTTTGGAGTAAGTTGTTCCAACCCTGTTGCTGTAGGTAGTGCAGGATGTCTGTCTGTTGGAGTTTATATACTGATGGGAATGTTAGTATAAAGAAAACCTGATGATAGAAGAGGGAGAAGGATAATTATAGGAGCAAATTCCTTGAATATGCAGGAAGGGATCTAAATGCAGTGCATAAACAGAGAGTTTGACCTTAGATGGATACGAGCAGGGATTATTCATCCATTGATAAAGGACAGAAGCCTAAATGTAAGCATGCAGGGGCACCTGGGTGGCTGAGTCAGTTAAGTGTCCGACTTCAGCTCAGGTCATGATCTGATTCATGGTTTGTGGGTTTGAGCCCCGTTTTGGGCTCTGTGCTGACAGCTAAGAGCCTGGAGCCTGCTTCTGATTCACTGACTCCTCCTCTCTCTGCCCCCCTTCCCCCACTCTCTCAAAAATAAATAAACATTAAAAATGTAATAAAAATAAAAAATAAATATTAACATGCAAATGCAGGTAAGATTTTAGGTTTGGTGCTAAGACAGTAAGAAAGTTATCTTCTGACTTCTTCTATTTTCTTGTGAAACATGAGGCCAGGCCTTCATTTGAGAGTGAGAAAAGGAGTAAAAGTGGTGGAGGATTTAAGGGAAAACAGAAGGCACAAGATAGTGGGTTAGTTGTTGTTTTGTGGATCAAATTTAAACATTTAAAGAATAATAACTGTAATGATTATTTGTAATATTGAGCACTTACTATATGCAAGTACTGTAATAAGGCCTTAAATGTATTAATTCATCAACTCCTCTCAGCAATAATATTACTGCTATTATATCAATTTTGCAGATAAGAAAATGAAGACATAGAAAGCCATGGAACGATTTATTGGTTAGGACTCTGTTAGCAAGGGACAAAAACCAAACTCACTGAGAAGCTCACTGGTCCGTAGAATAGGAGAGTCCGGGATGTCTAGTAGCTAAGTTCAGGCACTTCAGTGAAGTCATATAATCATTAACCTCTTCTCTTTGCTTCCCTCTGTGTTGGATTTATTCTCAATGTAGCTCTTTCTCAACACTCCGATCTCCCAAACCTTTTCCATGGGGGTAGCTTCCGATAGCCTTAGATTCATATCCTTAGAGCTTATTAACCTCAGCAGAAAGAGACATTCTTTTTCCCAGTAGTTGCTACACAAATTTTAGTCTGACTTGAGATAGATGTTGTCTTGAACTGATTGCTGGAACCAGTGGGGTAGAATTCACTGATTGGCCTGATTGGCCAAACCTCCATCAAGGAGAGGGTAGTATTGGTCCCACCTGAACTTCATGTGCTAAAAGTTGAAGAGGGATTGTTTCTTAAAGAAGATTTAAGATGTTATTACTAGAAGGGGCACTGGGTGCAAGGCAAGACAAAAATTAAAGTCTGTTATTATTACTAATTACCTTCAGTAAACTCACAAGGTTCTAAGGTCATCAAAACCAGCTTAATGAAAGATCATTGAAGGTTTGTCAAAATTTTATATATATATATATATATATATATATATATATATATATATATATATATTCTTGTAGGTTGAGCTTGTAGGTGCTAGTTGAGCAAAATTATCAGAATTTTGATTTATTCTTCCTAATACCTTTTAGTCATCTCCTGAACATGTGCCAAATTGCAAGGTTTTGCTCAGATTGCTTTACCAAATTGTGTTTCACTTTTGTTTTATTTAACTACAACTTGCACTTGTATAATGATGCCACTGGGGGAAGAATTTTCAATGGTGTTTGGAATAAATAATAACTATAATTTGATGCATGGGAGACTGTTCCCAAAAGTTACATAATTCATTTCAAGGCTCACATGGACTGAGATAAAATGGAAACTCTGTTTTGACTTGTGATTTTGCTTGTTCTTCCCTATTCTTATTTTCCCTTCAGTGATTAATTTTTCTCCAGGGAAAAGTTGAAATTTTATTTACTAATATGAATGACCAGGATGCCATTAGAAATCTAAATGGGGATACAAAATACCTGTTTCTGTTTGACTCTTTGAAAAGGTTTTAACATTAATATATATCTGAGAAACTGTCTGTAATATGAACTTGTTACTATCTCATCCCATAGTGGTAAGGATGTTTTGGAATTATTTTTTTGGAAAATTTCATACATGCAAGTCCTGATTATTTTCTAATGAACTCTGATTTATATATTACTCAGCTTCAAAAATTGTTAGCTCATGACCATTTCTTCCTTCTGTGTTATGATTGAGTTTGCACTTTATAAAAGTAACATTTTTTTTTTTTTTTTTTTTTTTTTTTTTTTTTTTTTTTTAGTGATAGTGACGCTGGCAGAACCAGTGTGAAATATAGTGAAGCTGCTGTCAGAAAACTATTTAGGTAGCTATTGTGCTTATCTAGGTGAGAACCTGAATTTAAGCAAATGAGAGATTGGATTTTAAAAATATATATGTAAAAGATACAATATCTACATAATCTGGCCATGGGTCGAATAACAAGATAGTCTGATAAGGGAAATATTGGTATAATTTTATTTTTGTGTTCTTCAGTTTAAACATCACCAATATGCTACCAAAGTATTTTGAGTGTTCACTAGAGCTATAACTCCTTTGTAGTTAAGACCTAAACCATGATAATACATTTACATAACTTTCTGATTAGAATTTATAATCGGATTAAAAATTTGTTATGAAGTTTCTTGGAATGAGAAAATAAAAATAAATTTTGTTTGATTTCCTGGTTTTTGGGAGAGGAAGCAGAACACATAGGAATGTACCTGACACAAAATAGAAGCTTAATAAATGTGTTTGTGGAAATAAGTAAATATATTGTTCAAAAAGTAGTTTAGAAACAATTTGTAAAATCTCACTACTTCTAGAAATTGCTTGGGTATGTTTGTAGTAGGAATCCAATAGAATATTTTGTCAATTGTACCTCAGTAAAGCTGAAAAAAAAAAAAAAGAATAAAAAAGTACATTTGTAAAAGTACAAATTAAAGAGGGAATAAACAGGGGCGCCTGGGTGGCGCAGTCGGTTAAGCGTCCGACTTCAGCTCAGGTCACGATCTCGCGGTCCGTGAGTTCGAGCCCCGCGTCGGGCTCTGGGCTGATGGCTCAGAGCCTGGAGCCTGTTTCCGATTCTGTGTCTCCCTCTCTCTCTGCCCCTCCCCCGTTCATGCTCTGTCTCTCTCTGTCCCAAAAATAAAAAACATTGAAAAAAAAATTTAAAAAAAAATAAAGAGGGAATAAACAATAAAAAGAAAAGGAAGCAAGTAGACAACCATCTGCCATTGTTGGTTTAGTTCTGCACCTGTGACGAGTTTGGGCTGGTCTGGTTCCATGATCCTGTGAGGAAAAGAAATCATTTTTATTAAATGTATTACACACACACACACACACACACACACACACAGTACACACAATCAGTATTCAGTGACTCAAGAGGTTAACTTACAGAATTACTTGGTTTAACACGTAGATATCACAAATGGAAAAGATAACATGACTTTGATTTCTAAAATTTGCATTGGAGCTTATACTGGCATTTTAAGCACAACAAACCATGAAAAGTGACTCCCCTCCTACTCGAACTTCACCACTTGTAACAACATCAGGGAGGAAGGCAGAAATCCTGTGCTTTGATCATCAAAATATAGTGTCTACATAAATTGAGCCCTTACAGGATGGAATTATGGGGGTTGATACTTACAAAAACACATTGGAATAGATAAAGTGCAACTTTATCTCTTCACCTTGGACATTTATAATTCCCACTGGAAGAAAAGCTTCCTCTACCCATCCCCTCTTGCCCCCACCCCAACACTTCCAAGGAACTTATAGTACTTCCAGTAACATGTTTGGTCACTAAACTGCCAGAAATTGGAGTGCAACACTGTTTATATACAAATCTGATTAGTATTCTTTGGAAACTATCCACTTCATTGGTTCTACTCTGTCTGAGATCAGATGGAGCCCTAAAGTGAGACCATTCTTATTTTTCAAAACCATAACCTCTTCTGGAAGCTGTTCTCTTTTTAATGAAGTGAACTATCAGGATAGAAAAAAGTCTTTTACTTGTCTTATGACTAATATACATGGAGAATTGATTTCCTGATATGAAACACATAATCTACTTTTGAAATAATGTTTCTCTTTAAACTAGGCAATAATTTATTTTAGGCTTTAAAATATCATCAGTTATTGTCTCCTTTTTTTAAGTTTATTTATTTTGAGAGAGAGAGAGAGTGAGCAAGGGAGGGGCAGAGAGGGAGAGAAAGAATCCCAAGCAGGCTCCAGCTGTCAGTGTGGTGCTTGAACCCATGAACTGTGTGATCATGGCCTGAGCTGAAATCAAGGGTTGGATGTTTAACGGATTGAGCCACCAAGGTGCCCCTGTCTCTTTTTTAACTTAAATTTTGTTAAGATTTTATGACTCCTTTAATTCTGGACACTCTGCTCCCTCTGGGTTGATTTTTGGCATCAACAGAAAGGAATGAAAAAAAATAAAAAAAGTCAACTTGGGTAAATCATGGAAAGAATCTCTTAAAATTAGTGGCCCCATCCAGTGACAAATCCCTTTTAATTCCAAGTAAATTAGTAACACTTTGAGATTTCCTGTATCCTTAAAAATGTCTCAAAAGTCCCAAGAATAGCAGCCACATAGCAATGTGATTCCTCACTTATATGTGCGAATGTTAACAAAAATAGCCATATGATGACAGCTTTTCAGTTTGGTTAAATATACTAGTCTAATTAAGAAATTAGAGTTCTTGGAGAGACACAGAATCTATTTGTTCATTCCTTCATTACTTAATTCAATAAATATTAGTGGGGCACCTGGATGGCTTGGTGGGTTGAGCATCTGACTTTGGCTCAGGTCATGATTTCACAGTTCCTGAGTTTGGGCCTGTGTTGGGCTCTGTGCTGACAGCTTGGAGCCTGGAACCTGCTTTGGATTCTGTGTCTCCCTCTCTCTCCCTCCCACTCGTGCTGTGCCTCTGTCTTTAAAAAATGAATAAAAGAATAAAAAAATAAGTATTATCAATAATCTGTTAAGCTTTGTGCCAGATACTTGAAGTATGAATACGCTACATCCATACTTTATGCCATATATATACCATTACTAAGTCCAAATTTGACTATAAGGATAAGCAAGGATTTATTTTTGTGCTTAAAATAGAATTCCCCCCAAATGGAGCTCAACTGACTTAATGAAACACTGCGTTAATAAGGTTTCTGCAATAAGTTTGATAAAAGTGAGTGCTATAAGCATGGTGGACCCAAAAAGACCCTGTAATAGTAGCATATTCAGCTGCTTTATCACATTCTGTTCCTGTATGTACTTTTTTTTGCAATAGTTTCATTACCTAAAACCGTGACTGACACTCAATAAATATTTGTTAGATAAATGAATGAAGCAGTAAATTACCATCGTCAATCATACTCATCAGAAAAATTTTCATTAAGCAGCATTTGTATTTTGGATAAATGGCCTCTCTTGCCCCAAATTAAAGAATCAAGTTGACAGGCAACCAATTAAACTCATAAATACACCTTTCTATTTTAAAATTCAAAATTGGTGATATAGTGTCAGGAATATAACATGATCTATGACACTAAACGATGCTATTAACTGAGTTTTAATGGTTATGCAGTCTTTTCCATGCTTAATTTATAAGTTTGTTTTGGTTTTGCAGTTATATAAGAGTTAGCATAAAGCATTTATAAGTTGCTATGATTGCTAGATATTGTTCTCCGTGAAGAAATAAGAAAACTAACCTGTCTAGACTCACTCTTGGAGGCCACTGTGGATTGTAAAGGGCAAAGAGTGACATTTATTGAGTACATGAATGGATTGGCACAGTCTTTAGAAGTGGGAATGAGGATGGAGAAGACTCAATAATCCATTTTGCTGTTTACACGATCTTCTGCTTCCTGTAAAACACTGGAATTTTTTTTTTTTTTTTTTTTTTTTTTAGTTTTCAGAGGTTGCTTGGACTGAGAGCAGCAGAGCATTTCTCTTTATTGTTTGAGTATAATCAGAAATACCAATTTTGAAATGAAAGTTGAAGCATGAAGAGTATAACTGAAAGACAAAATACTCCCTGATGCAGTATTTCTGTACCGTATGATGCAACTCCGTAAACCAACGTGTAGTTTTGAGCCCCAAATAGGAGCCTGCCACAAGTGTAGGCACTTGGACCCAGCAGGGTAGAAAACAAAGCCCCTGAGCATATGAGTTGACTTTATTTTTTCTATTTGAGGGCAGAGGGAAGAGTGGAAAAAATACTGGAATGGTAATTTGGATTTGCAGTGCGTAAGCAGATGCTATATGGCTTTTTGACGTGGGCAGGCATTTCCCCTTTGCGACTTCCTTGTGTGCAAAATGTGAAGTTGGAGCCTCTTCTTTTGGAAATTATTTTAAACTTACAGAAAAGTTCTAAGAATAGTACAGAAAACTCCCAAAAATGTTTATTCATAAAGCAGTTTCACTACCTGTTACAATAGTGTCTTTAGTTTCATATGTTAAATGTGGTTGTCATGTCTCTTTAGTCCTCTTATATTTGGAATTTTCCTCAGCCTTTCTTTGACCTTCATGACCATAAGTCATTTATTTATTTATTTGACCATAAGTCATTTAAAATTACAGGTCAACTCTTTTGGAGGAGTTAGCATTGTCTCGTGTTTCCTTTTTAGATTCAGTCTATTAATGTCATAGTAGGAATTTTGTGCCCTTTTCACTGTATTCCATCAAATGGCACTTTGGGTTGTTTTTGTCCCTTCACTGGTAGTGTTTGATCACTTAAATACGATGATATCTTCCAGATTTCTTCACTGTAAAGCTGTTCTTTTCTCTTTTATAATTAATGTGTATTCTGCGAGGGGATACTTTACACAACGTAAATTTCCCATTCTTCATTCCACTTTCACTCGCTAGTTTTGTTGATGTTTCTTGCCTGAATTAATTACTATGATTGCAGTTGACAAATGGTAATGTTCAAATTCTATCATTTCTTCTACGTTTATAAGTTGTCGTTTTTACTATATGGAACACTTTGCTAATTGTTTTAATGCACATGTGTAGATTTCATTATATTCGATAGGATATATCATTAAGTCTCCTGACACTAACTTGTCTCAATTTTGGCCACTGGGGACCCCCTTCAAGCAAACTTCTGTGTATGTCCAACATGGTTACATCATTTTTTGTGCATTTCCTTAATTTATGGATTAACACATTTTAGGCCTATTCTTTAATGTTCATGCCCTAGTCCTGGAACTAGCTTTTAATGCAAGGAGCCCTGGTAAATCTCACTGATGCATATGCTGATTGCTAGTGGGGTATCACTGCTCCCAGAGCTTCTTAATGTCCAGAGGTAGTGCATATGTATCTATATTATCTAGGTTTTCCCCTTTTCCTATATATAACTTCTTTCTTTTTCTGTGAAAATCTCTGTTTGCTTCTTTGTTCAATTTCCCAATCCCAGTGGCCTGTTATCCCACTTGGAAGCCTCCCTGACCTCAACCCCTGTCAGGCCTTTCTCCTTCCTTGATCGGGACTACCTAGTGGCTCTTCAAATCGTTAAGGAAGGAAGGAAATAATGAGGGAAGAGAGGAGAGTAATAATTTTGAGTGAGTAAAATAGTAGCTATGCAGATTATTTTAAAACCAGGATGAATGCATGAAAATTTATTAGGGTATTATAGTAGTTGGATTGGATTAATTTTGTGGTGTCTTATTAATAAAGTAAAATGCAGAATATATTTTTAGTTTTCATATCTGCTGCCTTGTCCCTTAAAATCTAACATTCTTCTCTCATGGCAATAGTAGCATCTTTGCACTCTACATTTGCTGTTTACACTGTTTTACAGTCTTCACTGGGGAAAGGAATGAATCATGGATTTCTTGATTTCATCTGGCTAACTACTAAGAGATATACTGTCCAATTTTTTTTAAAAAAAGTGTAAGCATTTTTAATTGAAACAATATGAGCAAATTAAAAATAAACTCACTAAAGGAGAAAAGAATCCAAAACTCCCAATAGTTTGTGAGCCTTGAAAGAAGTTAAAAGTGGAAATGTCCTGACATTCTTCTATTGAAAGGTTGAGCTTAAAAATAAAAGTGACCTGACAAACACAAACCTTGATTAGACATTGAACCATAACATTGCAAAAAACAAATAGTCTGAGAACAAATAAGTCTGAAAAAGATAGAGCACTGCTAAGGGGCAGGCAATATCTTCCATGGTAAAAAATAACAAATGATGGCTAAATGTATTTCTGCAGGAATTTATGATTAGATAATACTCTGGGGAGGTAGATGGCATAGGTAGCGGGTGTTCTAACTAATGAAAGAACCACAACTTGAAAAGCTTGCTTCTTTGATTGTCTCAGTTATTATTCATTCCTGTAATCTTTCTAACACCTGGAAATACACCACTTTTTACTTACAGGGGCATTATATTTTCAGTTTTTCCATGGCCATTTCTAAGTCTTCAAATTCTAGTTCTTATTTTAAAAGAAGCTAGGTTTTAAATACATAATGAGTTTCTCCGGCTGTTTTCCAGCATCTCTGCTCCTGATTTTCCCTCCTGCCATGACGAAGATGTTTCACAGACCTGTTCCTGCACTGGCTGGTGAGTATCAAGTTTCCTGAATGAGAAAATTGATTTAGTCACCAAAAATCTGCTTTTAGAGCACCTACTATGTGCAGAGACCCCCTTTGACATCACTGCCTCATAAAACATACTTGCAGTCAAAGGGAAAAGATTAGATAATGCATAATAAGTATAGTGTTAAGAATTCTCCTTGTTGTTTTGGCTATCTTAATAAGAGTCTTAGTTGCAAGTGACAAAAATTAATTCAGCTTCACTTAGAAAAGGAAGAACCATGGGCAGAATCTTTACAAGTTTCAAAAATGCAGCTGAAGAAATCAGAAAACAAATGTGGGGCACCTGGGTAGCTCAGTCAGTTAAGTGTCCGACTTTGGCTCAGGTCATGATCTTGCAGTTGGTGAGTTCCAGCCCCACCGTGGGCTCTGTGCTGACAGCCCAGAGCCTGGAGCCTGCTTCAGATTCTGTGTCTCCCTCTTTCTCTGCCCCTCACCCCTGCTTGTGCTCTCTCTCTCTCTCTCAAAAATAAACATTAAAAAATAAAATAAAATAAAATAAAATAAAATAAAATAAAATAATAAAAAAGAAAACATGTGTGGCTCAGCTGTAGGATACATAGCCAGGATCTGGATGGGGCTGATCTGGATAATGGGTACTTTATATAGAAAAAACTGGATTAAGATAAGGAGACAGTAGTGTGATTATAAGCATCTAGAGTACCAACAATCCCAGTTTGCCTGGGATAATTGTGGTTTTAGCACTGGAAGTCCTCTGTTTTAGGAAACCTTTTAGTCCCAGGGAAACTGCGATGGCTGGTCACCCTTCCGGTAACATTTGGCCAAAATTCTATCCTTGTACAAGAGTGAAATTTAAATATTTTGGTTAAAATCATGGAAATATATGCTTCATAGTCAATATAGAAAGCCTTGACATTGAGAGGTAAATTCTGTTAAAATAGCAATTTAGCAGGTGCTTTAACTTGTCACTATAGTTAGCCCATTGATCAATCTATTTAGACACAGCTACAGTTAAACTTATTTATATAAAATTTCGCCACATACTTTGTGATCCATACTAAGCTTCCCATTCACCCAACAGTCATCACTGGAATCTTCCTTCTACTACATCTGTTTCTTACCTCACAGTATAGACATTACACCATCTCTAATTTGCTGGCTAATGCCTTCTGATGGGTGCTTTTCTGAGTCTACCTGCATTATCTCATTTAATTCTTCCAACACCTCTATACAATTAACTCTCAGAAATTAAGTTACTTGCTCTTGGTTACATATCTAGTAAGCAGGAGAGCCAAAATTGAATGCATATTTCTTTTGACTCCAGAGTTCATGCTTCGACAAATTCATCCAGATTATTTCTCAGTGATAACTGACATTTTCTTTTTTTAATGTTTATTTTGAGAGAGAGAGAGAGAGAGAGAGAGCGAGAGTGAGCAAGAGGGAGTGCAGGGGGTGGGTGGGCATAGAGAGAGGGAGAGAGAAAATCCCAAGCAGGTTCCACACTGTCAGTACAGAGCTTCACCCAGGGCTCAATCTGACCAACTGTGAGCTCATGACCTGAGCCCAAATCAAGAGTTGGACACTTAACCCACTGAGCCACCCAGGTGTCCCATGGACATTTTTTCAAAACTGTTTTCAGAGAGACAACTCCGTTGAGGGTATGTCATATATGCTGCAAGAGGTGTCTATTGGGTAGAGTACCAGTTGTCAAACCCAGGGAGCTTTTATTTATTTTTTAAAAACATTTTTTTTCAACGTTTTTATTTATTTTTTGGGGGGACAGAGAGAGACAGAGCATGAACGGGGGAGGGGCAGAGAGAGAGGGAGACACAGAATCGGAAACAGGCTCCAGGCTCTGAGCCATCAGCCCAGAGCTTGTCGCGGGGCTCGAACTCACGGACCGCGAGATCGTGACCTGGCTGAAGTCGGACACTTAACCGACTGTGCCACCCAGGTGCCCCGAGCTTTTAAAAGTATCAGTAGCTATATTTTTCCCACAGAAATTCTGATTTAGCTGATTTGATGTAGGTTCTAACCATTTGACAATTTTTAAGAAACCTTATCAGGTGACTCTTGTACAGCTAGACTTGAGAAACCACTGGTGTAGTATATTGACTACTATCTCTGTAACCATTGAGGCATGAACAATTGAGAACAAGAAGATGATCTGAGAGAAGTTGAATGATTAGGTAGGAATATTATGGAAGATTTAACTACTATTGAATAAACAGCAATTGATTATATCACTTATATGAAGAATGATAATCTTTTTTTTCATGTCAACACTAGTATAATTAATTCAGCCATTTTATTACATTTATTATACCCATCCTGTTGGTCATCTACTCTTAACATGCACAGAAACAAATAAACAACTGAAAAGAAAAAAACAACTTAATAACAAGCCACCTTGTTGCTCCCTTAAATTAGATACCTTCCCTCAATGAAACTGTGCTATATCTGATAATGAGTGAGAATGGTGCAAATCATATCCTTAACTTTGATTTCTAAAAATACAATTCCAGTTTTGAACTCTTCCCAGGTAAGAGAGAAGTGACTATCAAGAAGTAGAATAAGGAGAGGATTCTAAGTCTAGACAGCTGGGAAGTGGAAGAGAAATCACAATTCCAGACAGATACGAGTGACGTGCAGGTGCTGAGGTATAAAGCAAGATAAATAGCCATAAAGACAGCAACAATAACCTGAAGATTTTTCATAACCAGAATCCTCTGTCCTAGGGCAATAACATTTCTGGAATCCTGTTAAGGCAGGACCTGATTCTTGGTTTAGCTAGTTTGATTGTCAGATTGAATACTTGAGTGCTGTGGTCTGAGAGACAGTAGGAGAGGAGTGATTTATGACAGCATAACAGATGACCTTAAATCTTTTTGATTGAATTCTCTCATAGTTAAAGATAGGACCATTATATTCTCTTGAAACAATTAACCAACTTACACTAAATTATCTGCATGACTGTTGATACATAGCAGTTTTTAGGAGTGAAAGAAGGCACACTGAATTCTTCTAATGTTTTCCTTCCCGATTTGCAATGACCACATTGAAATCTGAGTTGAAAATACTTTCTAGTATAAGACTATATATATCACTTATAGGAAAAACACAAACTGTATGAAAGCAGATGTGGTACTTCGGAATAACACCAACAGGGTAATACAGTTGTTAAATTGGCCCCAAATACCAGCACATACACTTTTTTAAAAAAGGTTGACAGGGAAAACATATCTCTTGGGAGTGTAGGCTAGACTATCTGTCAAAGGGAGAATTGAAACCATATTTCCATTAGAGGTGGTCATTGATCATTTGGTGAAGATTTCTGTAGACAAATTGCATAGACTATGTCATCTTCCACTATCTTATCTTACATATACAGACCTCAGACATTCTTCAAGGAAAGGCAATTTGGCACTCAGAATTCGGGCAGGATTGTTAAAAATGTGATTCCAAGGAAGGAGCTTTATACACATCAGTTGGAGAAAAAGTAGTTGGAGAAAACAGAGGTTGTGTGTTGGATCTGAGCGTCAGTAAATCAGCAATAGTATACTCTAAGGTTTAAGCCCAGAAGTAGCTCCAATTAAAAAAAAATTAAGAATTTTATGTGTATTTGGTAGATAAGGGGGGAAAAGAAAAAAACCTGTAAATGAATTAACTGGAAAATTAAAGAAAGATCTCTCTCTTTAATTTTTACTGGGAATCCCTCAAGTAAATATTACTACATTAAGAGAAATACCTTCGGGGTCCTGGGTGACTTAGTCAGTTAAGCATCCTACTCTTGATCTCAGGTCAGGTCTTGAACTCAGGTTCGTGAGTTCAAGCCCAGGCTGGGCTCCATGCTGGATGTGCAAAACAAAACAAAACAAAACAAAACAAAACAAAACAAAACAAAAACCCCCCAAACCCAGAAATACTTTGAGTCATCTAATGGCCTTTTCAGATATAAATATTCATATATGTAGTATATTAATAACATTATAATCCTTGAACAATAGTAAGAGACAGAAAATGTGTACATCCCTTCTCAGAAAATTGAGTTACCTGTTAAATTTTATAATTTGTTTGGAACAAATGACATAAGTCCTCACATTTTTATTTTACATTGTAAATCTCCTATGTGTATAATGTTTTTTTTCCCTCTGTGTATAATGTTAATATCTATCATAGTATCTACATAGTATTAATGTTTCATATTTGTATACAGGTAAGATAAGAAATAATGTCTATATTCATCATTATCGATATATAATTACTATTTTACTTTCCCCATGGACGTATTTTGTTTCCCTAAGAAGATGAAAACTTGCAGGTGTGGAATGTATGATCTACTTCCCTGTATTCTATGTTGTGTTTAATATAGTGCTATGCCTTTAGTTGATGCACACATTTATTTGCTAATAATCCATAATATGTACCTGGATAACATGCAGGAAATAGCTTAAAGAAATTTGGGGTGTCTGGGTGGCTCAGTCAGTTGAGCATCCAACTCTTGATTTCAGTTAAGGTCATGATCCCAGTGCCATGGGATTGAGCCCTGAGTTGGGCTCCTCAGTGAGTGTGGAGCCTGCTTAAGATTCTCTCTCTCTCTCTCTCTCTCTCTCTCTCTCTCTCTCTCTCTCTGTCTCTCTCCCTCTCCCTCCCTCCTTCCCT
Source organism: Puma concolor (assembly GCF_028749965.1). Lineage (NCBI taxonomy): Eukaryota > Metazoa > Chordata > Mammalia > Carnivora > Felidae > Puma > Puma concolor. The sequence goes on along the minus strand of NC_141673.1, from coordinate 36,356,161 downwards.
CTCTCTTTCCCTCTCCGCCATTCACTCTCTCAATCTCTCTCTCTAAAATAACAAAAATTAAAAAAAAATTTAAAGAAAATTTAAGTATTTAAATAGTATTAAATGTTAATGTAATTATTAGTTAATTCCACTAATTCACCTCCTCTGCTAGAGCCAATACCTGAGTTATTAGCAAACTAAAGACAATATGGTATTGTTTGGGAGTGGTATGCATTTTTTTCCCTTTCACTACCAATGTTCAAAGATAACATAAAACACTTAATAAGTGTTAAGTTTTTATTTGTCCTGACTGGTTATCTCAAAAAAATTTTTTTTTTTGCAAAGCATTTAATGCCTATATCTCATTGCCAGTGGACTTGAATCACAAGTCCACATATGAAAACACATATGAAAAAAGCGTTGTTGTTGTTGTTGTTTTTTTTTTTTTTTTTTTTTTTTTTTACCTGAAAACAACACAACTTGCTAACTTCTGATCCTTGTGGAGAGTGGACGCAAGTATGTTGTTTTGTGGGTCTTTAGTCTGAGCGATTTACATTAACCCATGCCTGCATGTACAAGAGCAAGTAGGGTTCTATGTATTGAATGAGGCAGGAGCTAAGGATGGGGGCAGGTGGGATGAAAAGAGGAACAGAACAGGATGAAAAGGGAACATTACAGCATCTTCCTGTGATTGCTGGCGAGGTGCCCTCTTCCTCTTTCTACCTCTCTGGTTGTGACTGACAGGGTTTTAACTGTGTCACAAATGTTTTTAATCTTGGCCATATTAAAGAATCTTGAAGATAAATGTTTCCTGGTTGGCTCTCAGGGATCAGTCTTGCTTGTGTATATTCATCATGTCTCTAAGCCTTGGTAAGTCACAGTGTGTTAGCTTAGGAAAGAAGATCAGGAAAATACATTTGGGGTCAAATACAATGGTAATTTGGAAACACTTGCCTGATCATAGCTTTGACCTGGAGTGTCAGTGTAGGAGGTTTCAAATTATTCACAGTCAAATATTTTAACTCATGTGATTATTTTCACAAATCCTACAATATGGACTGATTCCTCATTCTAGTCTACATAACTTTTTGGCCATTTGCATACACTTGAAAAACATGAGTTTTCAAAATGTTCATATTTTTTGGACTATGAAAGTCTGGACAATTGCAGTGATGAGTACTCATATCACTGTCATTGCCTATTCAATTATCAAGTAGGTCTTTTTTACTTCATATTGGAGCAGTTATTAAATGGGCAAGCTGATCTTAAAAAATCATAAAAAATGATTCCAATACATATCTACATTTCCTACATCTACATTCAGCACAGACTTTAATGCTAAAAAACTTTTGACAATGTGATTATTTCCACTGTTCCAAAATTTTAAAATTAATAATAGACCTTAGTGATTCATTGTAGTATTTTTAAAGTTTGTTATGATTATCAGATTATCTCTTTCTGTGAAATAAACTCAAATATCATTAATATTCCTCCTGAAAGTGCTTATTTTTTCCATCTTATGAAAAAAGCACTTTAAATTATCTTTAAGAGTTCCTTTTAGTTTATTAACTCCTATTTCCTCTACCATTGGCTTTTATTTTATTAAAGAAATTTATGTTTATTTATTTTTGAGGAAGAGAGAGGGAGAGAGAGCGAGCGAGCAGGGGAGAGAGGCAGGCAGAGAGAGAAGGAGACACAGAATCAGAAGTAGGCTCCAGGCTCCCAGCTGTCAGCACAGAGCCTGATGTGGGGCTTGAACTCATGAACTATGAGATCATGACCTGAGCTGAAGTTGGACACTTAAGTAACTAAGCCACCCAGGCGCCCCATCCTCTACCATTGACTTTTAGATACAGTCTTACTTTAACACACCTTTCCAACATATGCCAGAATAATGCCAGAATATCATGTTTAATATCTATGGTAAGCTCAAGGATATATTTTACATGGAAATGGTTTTTCGTTTTTGTTGGGAGTGACTTCTCTACAGTTTTAATCAAATCTGACTCAAAGAATCGAATCTCCCTGATGATTAGGTAATACAGTTAGGATGAGTGAGAGTCCATCTGCAGGAAATATAATATGAATTTCATTTACATTTTCATCCAGCCACTCGAACCGTACAGAGTAATGGCAAGATATTTTAAGGAGCCAAGGAGTTATAAAGTTTTCAAAAATAAGTTAACTGAAGAGAGTCATTTGCTTAGATGTTTAAAAACAAAATCATTACACTTATATTTTAGAGCTCTCCTGAATATGGCTAGTTGTAAAGAAAAAGGCTTTAGGAAAACAAAGCATTATTATTATTATTTCCACTGTAAAAAAGCCAAATCTAAAGACATATTCACATAGTTAATGCACACAGTATTTCACTGAATGAACAAAGACAAGACTGTCATGGCATTTCTCTTTGGTACAAGTCCTTTCCACTGCTTTGGCAAATGTATCACATTTTGAAAGGCCAGATCCTGAGGATAGAATAAAGCAATATAACATTATGAGGAAGAGACTTTTTCTCATGCTGTCATTAACATCCATCAAAAAACCAGTGTATTTTTTAATACTATTTTCAAACTGACTCCTTCCCATCAAACAAAATCACTTATGACTTCATTCATGAAAACAGGCTTTTGGTTTCCCATCAGTAAGTGGCAACCTGTTTTTGCCAACCCAACCAACAAGTCAGTCTATTTTACATCTGATATAAAATGCAGTTTCAGTCAGTGAAATCATTTATAGGAATAAAGCAAGAGAAGAAAGCTTAAAGTAGACAGAGGCTAACTATATTTAATCCACTGTGCATATTGGGCCATCCCAATGGAATCAGACATAAGTATTTCCCTAACTAAGCCTTCCTTCACCATTTCAAATGGAGTTATGAAGTATGTTTATTATGAACTTTTGAACTGTCTGAACTTATTCTACCCACTGAAATATTGCCCTGAAAATGCTCTTTTCAGCTAGTAACATGACAGCAAAAGCTGTGCTCTGTATCATTCAGCTGGAAGGTATTACTCTGAGAATTACATTTACTGGCATTAGCCTGGGTTCCTTGAAAATAGGTAAGCGGCATGGTGAATAATTAATATTGGCAGAGTCATTATAAACCTCTGTAGATAGACTCTAATGTACTCTACTGCGGTACATCCCAAGTACAAAGCAGCTTTGATTTAATTCATTGTCCATTCCAGATTTGTTTTTCTTTTACTAGCCTGCCCTCTATGCAAGACATCATATAAATAAAATGACTGTTTCTGGCTTGAATCATCACTAGACTTGAGTTAGTGGTTGCATGAAAGGCTAATTTAAACAACAGCAGGGCCACTTCCTTATAAAGAAGATGACCATCCTTGGCAGTAATGCTCTGTCCAATTAGAATGAATCATATTCACGTTATATGTAAAATATATCATACCAAGGTAAACTAAGAATTTGCTCTCATAGAGCAAGAATGAAAGAGAGCTTCAAAGGTCATTACCCTGTCTTCTAGCTTTCTGAGGGCTACAATTAAAAAGTCCTCAAGAATTATCTGCCAAGTCCTTAAAATTATTCAGACAAGTAGGCACCATGGTCTCCTTCTGTAAGTCATTACCAGGTCTGCCAGGCTTTATAGGCAGTAAGGTCTGCTTGCTATTTAACCCAGCCCTGAAAATAGTCTCTGGCCCAAGTACAGTGGTTCCAGAAAAAGATAGGCAGTGGATCTAATTTTAAAAATGGGATGGGAATAAAACAATTTAATTTTTTCTCTCTCTACTTTCCGGGACTTTTCCTTTTGATTTTCTTAGTAACCAGCCGTTTTGAAAAGCCTTAGCCTTTTAAACTAGTGGGACAGTCTCTAATATTACAATGTGGAACTTTGGCTGGACCTAACTGTACCCCAAATTAAAATATATTCCCTGAAGAAGAGTTTACAGAGAAGAGCAGCCACAGCCTGTAACATAAACCCCTGTCCTATCCCCCAGATACAACAAAATAATAATAATAATTTACATTTACTGAGAGCTTACTATGTATTAAGTGTCGATTTAAGACCCTCCAATGTATTAAATCCTCACAGTCCCCTGTGAGATTATTCTTCCCATTTGACAAGTGAAAGCATGAAGTTCTGAGGAGGTCAGCAACTGAGGAGGTCAGTGGGTGCTTAAATCACCCACTGTTCAGTGGCAGAACTTGGGTTTGAACCCAGGCATTTTGAAGCCAAGATCTGTATTTAACTCTAACCATTTGATAATTAAGAGTTTATATATTTCTAAGCTTTTGGGTGAAAAACAGATAAAAAGCACAGAACAAAGTGGAGAGCATCATAGTAACTATTAGGAATTTGTGAAGGTAAATAATTGTCTCCATAATTTATTTATTTTGAGAGAGAGAGAGAGAGCACAAGCAAGGGAGAGGCAGAGAGAAGGAGAGACTGAATCTCAAGCAGGCTCTGTGCAGTTAGCGCAAAGCCCAATGCAGGGCTCAAGCTCTTGAACTGTGAGATCGTGACCTGAGCCAAAACCAAGAGTTGGATACTCAACCAACTGAGCCACCCACGCACCCCTAATTGTCTCCATATTTCTAATAGGATTATGATTGATCTTTTGAGCTGGTGAGAGGCCACTTATCCTGTAGAGGCAGGAGAATTCTAAGGAATGGTTCTGGTACACTGTAACTCGCCATTTACTTTATAACAAATCCTGAGCTATATAAGTGATTGGAATGGTCTGTTTCAATGTAAGTTTTTTTAAATATGATAATGAAACTTTTCTTGGTGCCAAGAAGGAATATTCCAACAGGAAATTACTCATTCTTGAAGTTAATAATCCCTCAACTCCTTAATCCCATCAATGGGTTACTTAACAATGTTTCCAAACATTTTTGTTTATTTTTTTTCTCAAGTCAGCAGTCTTTTCCTTAATTTTTATAAAATATGATTTCAAACCTCCATCTTCCTGACACCTCTGACCCTCCATCTCCTCCTTCAATTTTGGTGATAGCTAGATATCGTACTTTAATGAGAATAGGATGATGTAAAAATTGCAATTTTCTCTTCTCCACCACTGAAATGACAAACATGCTTAACTTTTCTGATTTTCACTCCTTTCCGAGACTAGTCCTTCCACTTGTCCTAGGAACCATGTTCTATAGATTGCTCCCTCTCTTTTTCCTTTCCTTCCTCTGCTTCTCTTCCCTTTGTATTAATCTATATATATACATGACTATCTCTCTTATTCAAAACTAAATAAACAAAGCAAAATAACATTATCCTTTGACCTACTGTCTACCTCCAATCACCTCCTTATTCCTCTCGTTGCATGCAAATCTCACAAGAGTTGTCTAGTTACCTTCTTAGCTTGTTAACCTCCGAAAGCATTTCTCTTTTAATGCTTTCTGATTTCTGTCCCACAGTTTCATTAATATTTCTATTGTCAAAGTTACCACCTCTGCTATACAAAATGCAGTGAATAGTTCTTAGTCTCTTTTGGCATCATTTACTACTGTTGAGTATGCCTTTCATGAAACAGTCTATTCTCTGGACTGCCATGACACCACACTAGCTTGGTTTGCTTCTTTCTTTTTTTGCTCTCACCCAGTATCCTTACATGTTCTTCTTCCACTTGAAATGCAATTTTATCTTCCATTTTCTTCTCTCTTGTTGGAGAGGGGGCGTTCGGAATTCCCCTGAAAACTGCATCCAACTTCATGACTCTAATTCCCAACTATATGCTAATGATTTCCAAATAAATAATTCCAACCAGATACTTCTCATTAGCATCAGATATACTCATATACTCATCCAACTTCCTGTAGGATACCACATGTTATTCTGTCCAACTCCTAAAATTTAACACACAGCAAAACAGATACACTCATTTTTCTCTGCAATTCTCTTTGTGTTTTCTACCTCAGCCAATAGCAAATCCTTTACTCAATTCCCAACCGTAAACTCCGGTATTATTCTTGATTTTCCTCCTTTTCATCCCTCATAACCATTCAATCTCCATGTCCTGGGTGGTTAGTCTCTTAGGAATCTTTAAATCAGTCAGTTTTTCACCATAGCTGTGACTGACTCAAGCTACTACCATCTCTCACCTGGATTCCTGCAACAGTATCCTCCTTTGTTTCTCAACCTTTAATGTTGCCCATCACATTTCCTGGATCATATCCTCTCAAAAGGCGTCCCTGATCATATCATGCTTCTGCTTAACATTCTACAGTGGCAACCATTGTTTTTTACTAAACCTCAAATTAACAGAATTTACAAAACACCCCAATCAAGCCTTTGCTCAGTTCTCCAGCCTTGCCTTGTGGCAGATTACGTGCTTTCCATTTTTTGAACACATCATATTTCTATGAGCTCTGGGCTTTCCATCCATTGTTTTCTTGATATTCAACATACATTTCTCCAACATTCTTTGACTTTCTTTTTTATTTATTTTTTTAAGTTTATTTTGAGAGAGAGTGCACATGTGACAGTGGGAGAGGGGCAGACAGAGAGGGAGAAAGAGAGAATCTCAAGCAGGCTCCATGCTGTCAGCCCAAGCCAGACCTGGGACTTGAACCCATGAACCATCAGATAATGACCTGAGCAGAAATCAAGAGTCAGATGCTCAACCAACTGAGCCACTCAGGTGTCCCTTTTTCGACTTTCTTTTATAAATTGTGTAGATCAGTTTTTCCTTGTGATACTTTAAAACAATTTTTTTAATGTTTATTTATTTTTGAGAGAGAGAGACAGAGACAAAATGTGAGTGGGGAAAGGGCAGAGAGAAATGGAGACATGGAATCTGAAGCAGGCTCCAGGCTCTAAGCTGTCAGCACACAGCTGGATGTGGGCCCCAAACCCACCAACTGTGAGATCATGACCTGAACCGAAGTCCAACGCTTAACCTACTGAGCCACCCAGGCACCCCCCTGGGATACTTTTCCTTAAGTATTAAATCTGGGTTAGGCATTATTGGTATGGGTTTCCAATAGCATTCAGGCCTTCCCTGTCGGAATTCCCTTCCCACCATGTACACTATTTATAGTCATGCCATTTTAAATTATAAGCTTAATGAAGGCAAGACACTTATCTGGGTTCTTTGTGATAGGTATACGGGCTTATACACTTTCAGGCAATCTGTACTTAAATCCACTTGTTGAATACAAAACTAGATAATAAAAGCAACTTCATCTTTGGACAATAAAATTTATTATAGGAAATATGTGTATGTCTTGCTATACACACACACACACACACACATGCACACACACATATAAATTTAGCGATACTTTGCAATACAATATGTGGATCTGGACTATAGACATTTGAAACTCCACATTTGTGCCATCATAATTTATCTGATCCTGTGATTTTAAAGTCTGTGATTTTAAATCTTCCCAAGGTTGAGATGGGAATGTTTCAGGAGTCATTTAATTTTGGATACTTCGGGTCTCTGCAATATGTGGCCGGGTCCCCGGAAGAACAACAGGAAGGTAGTTGGGCTGCTATCCATTCACTTCCTTTCCCCAGGGAACAAAAAGGTGTCAGGCAATGTGGTCTGTTTGGTCTGCTGCCTCTCTGGATAAACCGACCAATGATATTTGCTTGGAAGAAGGGACTTTATATCTGAAATACCTTCTGCAGGATTTCCCTGGGCAAAGAATTACCTATGGGAAATCAAGTCCAGAATTTAGAAGGCATGGGTCCTGGAGAATGCCATGTAAGCCATGTAGTTCTCTGGGGTATAAAATGAAGATGTTTCATAACTGAAAGCTAAGTGAAACACCCCTCATTGTGTGAAGAACCTCAAGAAACTCACTTAGAGACCACACCTTTTCTGGGCCAAAATAAAACATCTGATGCAGGACAAAGGGCCTGAGAAAATGCTTTCAATGTCCTAAACCTCTCTCTGCTCCTTCTGAGCACTTTTATATTATTCCATATGGGATAAGATCTCTGATTCTTGTAAGTCCGATAGGACCATCTGATCCTATGTGGTGGTTTTGATTCAATACTACTTTAGGATAATTTAGCAGTTTTCTGTTGATATTTATAAGATAGTATATGACTTTATCAAGGCAGCTGGATTTATGATTCTCAATTTCCTTATGCAGAAATTTTTAGTTTTTCCATTTGATTATAAAATATTTGAAGGAAAATTCAAGCTCAGCTCTACAATTCATTTGTAACCCTAACAATTATTTTGTGCATTTTGAGAGGATTTAAATGGCTTTAAGTTTTATTTTGAAAAGCATACATATTCTTTCAGAGAACAGTGCTAAGGAGAGAAGTGAGTAATTGCTGAACTGAGAATTACAGATGGATAATTTCATTAGATATTTTAATTGAATATCTTTGAATAAAGTCCATCACACATTGCACTTGGCCTTACAATGTCAAAAAAACTAAGTATCCATTTATTACAAATGGACTGTGGTGACATTAGCTATTCTGGGAGTTCCTGGAAATATGGTTATTCTATCTACCTCTTAAAGGGAACAATGGATATTTATTGCCACAGAGGCTCTGATGAGTGGATGGAGGAAGGAATAAAAGAGGGGGAGCAGGAGCGAGTTATGAGAACAAGATGTATTGCCATGTTTGCAGCAAAGGCAGATTGAACACAACGAGTCTCAGAAGATAGCATATAAATCAGGATATTCTGACATAACAATATAGGAGAGGTCTTTTAATGGAACTGATTTCATAGTCTTGGTGAGTCATAAAAAGTCTATTTGAAAAACTGCAATAATAATTAGACATCTGCCAAGTTTTCACTATCAACGTTTGCTGGAGGACTGAAAACTTTCTGGAAATGTGTTTTTTAAAGACATTTTCTGAGCTAATCACAAAAGTTCTTTTTTTTTCCTTTTTTTTATTAGAGTATCCTGTGTAAACCCTTTAAACAAAAAGTTATTAACACTCTGAGAAGTAAGGGGAAATGTGGCATGGCTCCCTCTTGGAATTTCTGCTCAGTTAAAGAAGCCAGGAGAGATTTTAACTCTACTGAAATGCTGTTGTAATTTAAAAATTTATTTTATTTTTTTTACATTTATTTATTTTTGATAGAGAGAGACAGAGCACAAGTAGGGGAGGGGCAGAGAGAGAGAAGGAGACACAGAATCCGAAGCAGGCCCCAGGCTCCGAGCTGTCAGCACAGAGCCCCACGTGGGACTCAAACTCACAACCGTGAGATCATGACCTGAGCCGAAGTCGGACGCTTAACCGACTGAGCCAGCCAGGTGCCCCTGTTGTAATTTTAAAGAAGCCAAATTACTACAAGCACTTTAAAGTTCCTGTGCCATCTCTAAAACTGTGCTTTGTAACAATCAAATTGGAATTTGAATCTTGCAGATATACCTTCTAAGAAATTAGCAAGCAAGGGTGGAAGGAAACATATTTGCTCCATTTAACACAACACAAAAAAAATTATGTTAAATACATTAAATTTTGAGAAGTGTGAAAATTCCAATTTTGACATCCCATCAGCAGAATTTTTTTATTCATTGTTTTCTAAAAAATGAGTAAATTGGACTTTTCTGAAATATACTCGAGGAATGATCTCATGAATTAAGAGTCCTGTGAAGGAAATTTTTTTCCCTGCCCACTCACAAGCAATTACCATTTTATTTTCATAGCATGTTTTGATTTGTTTTTATGTGTGTATACAACACATTCAGAGATGGTAAAAGACAGGTCTTATAATAGTTTATGATGCTTCCATGAATTTAAGAACATTTCTTTACCTCCAACCAAAATGTTAAACAAATGTATAAAACTAGTAAGTTTGGGGCTATCAGTGTATTCTGAAATGCTTCTTGAGCACAGTATAGCCGTTGAGTTCATACTCTTTATTCTATAACTTTAGTCTGAGAGAGAAAGTCTGAAATGTGAGCCATTTTATCCTCTCAGAATGAGGTCCAGGCAGGTAACTGAAATGAGTGAAGGGGACCAGATGACAGGTGAAAGAAACAGCTCCAGGTAATATCTAAATGATGCAGTCTCTACTCATCTCAGCTGATGGTGGTCATGCAGGTGTATATAGGCCCAATGGGATAGAATCTTCCATCTCAAGAGCATTTCTAAATCCCTACTGATACGTGAAGTTTTTCAATTTTAAACACTGACCAGACAAATCCTGAACGTAGATGATTCGTGGCACAGTAGTTGCCACTTTTCCCACATCTAGTATTAGGGACTGTATATTCTACATTCCTTGCAAACTAAAAACAACAACAGTAACAACAACAACAACAACAACAGAAACAACAACAAAACCCTGAAATGTATCAACCAAAAGTTAATTAGCTTATCTTCTTGAAGTAACATCTTCCCTGAACTCTATTTAATGTTGTATATTTAGGTCTCATTGAGAATTGATACATAAAACAACACTATAAAGAAATATACCTGAATATGCTATAAAACTTGTCAATAGACATGGTCTATTAGGTATGAAATGTTACTCATATAAGGATTCATAAAACACATTTATTTTAGAATTCAATACCACTAAATTTTTTAAAGATAATGAGAATTACATAATACACAATATTTTAAGAATGAGGAAACAGGGGCACCTGAGTGGCTCAGTTGGTTAAGCATCTGACTTTGTCTCAGGTCATGATCTACGGTTCATGAGTTTGAGCCCTGTGCTGGGCGCTGTGCTGTAAGTTCAGAGCCCGGAGCCTGCTTCAGATTCTGTGTCTCCCCCTCTCTCTGTCCTTTGCTGGCTCACACTCTGTATCTCTGTCCCTCAAAAATACACACTAAAAAAATTTTTTAAAAAGAATGAGGAAATAAATAAGGAAGTGCCCTCAAAATTCAGTCTCAATCATGGTAATGGTATGACTTCAAGAGAGTGATCTTTAGTATCCATCTCATGTATAGAATTTCGGGTTTCCTATTCTCTCTTAAAAGCTTGGTGTGTGTGTGTACAGTTATGCATGTATATATATGTACATATATGTATGTGTATATGCATACATAAAAATGTAGATGTAAGTGTGTGTGTGTGTGTGTTTGTAAATTTTAAGTATTATTTAGTCACCTTCATTCTTTGGAAGCTGAGATAAATTTTAAATCAACGTTTATAAAAAGCACTTTGGAAATTTCTAAAAAGCAATTTGGAATTTTGATCCTTTATCAGAATCTTAAGACATCTGGATAAGAACCTAAATGGTGATAAAATTAGAAAGTGGAAAATGCTCTTTAAATGCCCTTCCTTTGCTTAACTAATCTACCCTAGTTTATTAAGAGATGATAATGGTTTAATATTCTTCCCCTGGAAAAGTCTTATATTTTAATAAATATATTTACTCCAAGCCTGAAGAAATATGAAACAGAGGTAATAGTAGACAGTATTAGAGAAGACATTTGAAATGCCTGCAGATATACAAACATTGGCTTTACTCTGCGTTCTTACCTATGTAGCTTCCTTTAGATAGATCAGCATATGTTTAGGAAAATTATATTTATTGTTGAAGATAATTATGCTGGGCAACTTTAGCCAGAAAATAAATATCTCAAGGAAATTTTGGAATTATTAGATTACACTTGTTTTAAAATGAGATATTTTGGAAGTACCTGGGTGGCTCAGTCGGTTACGCATCCAAGTCTTGATTTCAGGTCATGATCTCATGGTCGTGGGATTGAGCCCCCACATCGGGCTCAAATGTAGAGTTTGCTTAAGATTCTCTCTCCCTCTCTCTCTGCCCCTCCCTTGCTCTGTCTCTCTTTCTCTCTCCTTTCCCTCTCCTTCCCCTCTCCTTCCCTCAAAAATAAAAATAAAATGGTATTTTTTTTTCTTAAATTCACCAGGTAAAACTTTTTTCACCAGGATTATATTTTGGGGGTGGGGTACAACTTTGTGTGTATTGTAGGTATGCTTAAACTTTGTGTTTGAGAACAGCTTCAACATGTTTTTAATCTTTGTATCCTTTGTACCCTAAGGACAATAACAGGGATATTGTATGTTTCCTATAAAGGCTCATTGAAACTTTATTGAAAGTATACTGTATTTAAATAATTTTGAAGACATAGTGACATCAAAAATATTTTATGCATTACTGTATACTTATGAACCAATTCCAACATATTTTACTGATAAAGATTATTTCACACTGGAAACAATGTTTCTAAATGGTTATTGAGTAATTGCCCCCTTCCTATATTTTGATAATCAACGGAATTAGATAAATAAATATTGTATTACAATTTCACATTTAATAAGACCAATATTGGTTAACTCCTGAGATGTTCATAAAGCATAATGAGAATGCTATAAGCCAGTCTTGAAGAATATTAAAAACATGCACATTTCCAAGTTTGGATTCAGGTATATACATTTAAGCACTTTCCATTTATGTTACATATTATTGCACATGCCTCTGCTGTGATCACGCTAATTGTCTGACTTTTCACTGACTCCAGGAAGAACATTTTCTTTCAGTGATTCCGAGAAAATGTTTTTCCTAGTATCACTAATCTAGTTCAGTTAGATGGGGCTTTTTTTTTTTTGCCCGTAAAAGAGGTTTTATATTCTCAATGTAAGGGTTTATCCCTGTCCTGAGTGAATAATGGATTAAAAGATGGAGTTGCCAGTCTCCCTTCCTTCTTCCCCTCTCCAGTTGCTAATCTTCACAGGAGGAAGATTTGTACTCAGGTAAAAAAGAAAGCTCAGTAGTCACAAGTTTGCATCACTTTTCAGAAAGTGAAGGTGAATTATATTTTTAGATCTCCAAATGGCTACAAATTGGGTATCCCTAGGAATTGGTAGAGTGCATATTAATTAATTTATCCCAAATGCTACTTGTAATTAAGACCAGTTCAGAGGAAGACCTTCTCTTCACATAAAAATTTGCATTCTTCTTTCATCAGTTTGCCTTGCTGTAAGCCCTTTACTTATCTTCACACGTTATTTATAAAGAACATTGCTCTTTCTGTTCTCCATTCAATTCCGTGTTTCTCTGCCAAGTCTCATCCAGGCATCTGACACGTAACAAGCAGATACATAATTGTGCAGACTGATAGCTAATGAATAATTACTTTTTCTCTTCATTCACTTTAAAGAACATTTCTGTGGTAAATAAGTTACTCCTGTCAGAATGTAATCACGTTGCATGGGGGGAAGGGAACCAAGTGTATGAATTCATTAACATCTAGGAATTACTTGCCAGTCAGACTGAGTTAAGAGCTGGATGGGGACTTTCGAATTTGGTGTCTATTTAGAATTCTTCACTGTACAGGTCTACCATTGCCAAACATGTACAAAATGTTCACATTCCCATGGGGCATAGTGAAAAAGTCAAGTTGTTCACTGAAGATCTGTATTCTCATTTTAGCTTTGCTACTATTTGCATATCGTCTTTGAGACTCAGAGGAAGTCACTTGACGTCCATAAGCTTTTGCTTCCTCAGTCATGCCAGGTTTCTTTCATAGAATCCACAGGAGATTCAAATGCGATGATATATATGAAATTATTTCGTAGCCTAAAAAATAATATGTAAAGGTCAGGGCTTTTGCTCTTGTTGCTGCTTGTTGGGTTCTCTAAACATTCTGTGAGATAATCAAGGCAGATTCATTCATCTATTAAACAAATAGTTATTATTCACGCACAGTGTACTCAGTGCTGATCATTCAACAGTGATTAAATTAAACAGGGGCTTCTGCCTCCCTGGAGCTTCTGTCCTACTATCAGAAATGGAGGATATCTAGTTAAACCTATCCTACGTGACGATCATTTCCGTCCCTTATTCACTGATGGTGACAATGAGACAGGGTGATGGGTTCATGACTACTTAAGATGTGAATTCAGAATGTTCACTCTGAAGAGTAGACATGAACTGAGATCGGAGTGATGAACAGGAGCCAGTTACTCAAAGAACTGGAAGAAGAATATTTTAACAAAGGAAAGGCTGAGTGATCAAGGGATAGGAAGAAGACCTACGGAGCTGAACATAGTGAGTTAGGGGGAGGATGGCAGAAAATCTTCCTGTGTGGAGTTTTCTTTGCAGCCCATCCTGGACATTCTTGAGCGTCCCTGCTATGCATTCCCACCATGACCCCTGTTTTGTTTATCATATCACATTTGACTGTCATTGCTTTTTTTTTTTTTTTTCATTTCTCATGGAAGTTTTATTTTACCTTTATAAGAAATAATGTAATTGTTTAACCTTCTGTTACTTTCATTCGACTCTGAGCTGGGAGAAAAGCCAGGAATATTTCTTTCTTTCTCCTCATTGTATCCCCAGCACCCTGGTCCCTATTGGATGCAGAAAATTATTTGCTGAAATGGAAGAACTATTCAATCAGCTAATGAAGTACTATCCAGGTCAGCTAAATTCATTGTCTTCAGAATATTTAGTCCAGTATTCTTTCCACTATTCCTTACCACCTTCATTAGGTGGAATTGATCCCTGCCTTAAAGGTCTGACAAAGGTCTTCTATTTTCTAATTTAATATAGACTAGTGAGGATATGCAATTATTAGTGAAATGCCTGAAGTAAAGGCAAAGGCTTATTCCAGTTAGGGTAGCATTTGTGGAGAAAGTCTGTGGGATGAAATAAGACAGATGTATAGGGTTTGTGTGAATTAACATTTATTAGTAAAAGCGAATATTTCTGGGATGCCTGGGTGGCTCAGTCGGTTAAGCATCTGACTTCAGCTCAGGTCATGATCTCACAGTCTGTGAGTTTGAGCCCCGCATCGGGCTCTGTGCTGACAGCTCAGAGCCTGGAGCCTGCTTTGGATTCTGTGTCTCCCTCTCTCTCTGCCCCTCCCCTGTTCACACTGTTTCTCTCTCTCAAAAAGAAAAAAAATTTTTTTGAAAAGTGAATATTTCTACATGTTGTATAAGTTAAAGTACACAACTTCTGTTCCTGGAAGGTATGCCCATTTTAAAACAAGACCAGTGTGTTTGAGTCACTCATTCAAAATCATAAAGGTATAAGTTGCCTATGTAAGGTTTCACATCCAGGTTAATTTTACCCATTTGCTCTGCTGTACTTTGTATTTGCATAGTACTCTATGTTGCTACTGGGCTGTTATCAAAAAATCACATGTTTTTGTGTCTTTTTTTTTTTTTTTTTAAGATTACAGGTGTGTAGATGTTGATTTATTCACTTCCACTCTCTTGCTGGGTTGTCTGTGTAAGTTTTGAGATGCCTGTGGCCTGATGGCTGGGTCCAGCGAACTTGGGGGTCTTCTAGCCATAAATGTAAACAAACTTCAGTGGAAATTGACCCTATGATGTTAGACTTACTAACATCAAGATCCAGTTCTCATTAAAGAAAATGTGAAAGACAGATTTAAAGTAGGTGTGGATGGAGATAAAAAGTTGGCTTCTATAACTCTTGAAACGAATAAGAAATGGTGCTGAGATTTTAGAAGAAATGCAGAAAGAGAGCTGCTACCACCTTGTTTTCTGGTTGCTACCAGGCCATCAGTTTAGTGCTAATCCTTTAATAATGCACCATAAATGTAGTTCTCTAAATAATCATAATTCATTATTTTTAGCACTCGCATTTTAATCCCTTTTTTTTGACGCATGTTCACTATAACAAATTTGAATAATTAGAAAATAATTTTTTCTTGTTTCATGAACTCCAACTGTTTAGCTACAAATTGTTTTCACTTCTGCATTCTCTTTACTTATGGAGAATTCATTCTCTGTGCAATAGTCAGTTGGAAGAAGGAATTGATTTTAGGGCATAAGTCTTGAAATTTGGAAAAAACACAGATGCAGAGTTTAAAACTTTGATATATGATTAATACTATAGCTTACATTAGGCTTTAGAAACTATAAAGAAAAAAGGACAGGTACGGTAGCTAACAATAACACTATGAAAACTTTTTAGTAAAACATTTAATATAACTGTTACCTTTCCTGATGATGCAATTTATCAAAGTATTATAGAATAATTACAAACTTGGTCTTCATAGTTTTTAGGCAAGCAATTTTATTTAGAAAAATTTAGTGTGATATTACATATGAAATATAATAACAATTCAGAATTATTGAAATTCTTTTGGATAATAAAATTACTATCAAATGACTAGAATTATGATTCAATATAAAAAGTTCTTCTATAAAGTTCTGCTAAAAATACTTTCCACTCAAAACTATGAATCACAAATAATGAGGAAAGAGGAAAGATGAAAGTCCTAACCATCTTGCATTTGAGACAGAGAAATTATACAGTGAACATCAAAGAGATGGAAGCATACTTATTGAATGGGAATTTTCCAATTCACATCACTGATCACACTTCAAGAGAGAGCCACAAAGTATTTCCTCTAATTTAAATTGTAGTCACAACTTATAAGCTATCTTCTTGATTTTGTTTAAAGTTAGCTATAGGATCAGGGGGGGAAGATGCCTGGAGAATTTTCATAACATCAAGAAAAAATCGTGCAGTATAAGGCAGCCAAGAAGGTCTTTAACTTGCTTTGCAGCTAACTGCACAGACTTCCTGATTTTTCTATCATAAGGCCTGGATGTTCTAGGTGGTATATCCTCTGTCCAATAAACACATCTTCTCTTTTCTCATCTTCTCTATGACAGTTTAGATGAGATCGAGTCACCACTTGAACTAAGAAAACTCATCTTCCAAATTATTGAGCTTAGCTGTTTCAGGCCTTCTTGACTGGATCTTGTTCTCAGACTTAACAACCTTCTTCTATTCCATCTTGCCTCTTGTCTCTGTTTTGGTATCTTACCTGCAACCACAGTTACAGACCAGAGATATTCTCTCTGTCAGTATTGGACTTTCAGATCTTCTCTGATTGGCCAACTGCACCTGTGAGGATTAATTTTATATGTCACCTTGCCTCAGCTAAGGGATACCCAGCCAGCTGGCCAAACATTATTTCTAGATGTGTCTGTGAGGGTATTTCCAAAAGTGATTAGCATTTGAATCAGTAGACTGAGTAAAGAAATTGCCCTCCTTAAGGTAGATGGACCTTATCCAATCTGTTGAGGGCCTGAATAGAGCAGAAAATAGAAGGGTGAATTCACTTTCTTTGCTTAGGCTGGGACGTCCATCTTCTCCTGACCTTGGACACCAGTGCTCTTTGGACTTGGATTGGGGTTTTTACCATTGTCTTGCCTGTTCTCAGGCCTTCCAACCTAGAATGAGTTGCATCACTGGCTTTCTTGGTTCTCTTTCTTACAGATGTTATTTCTTGAGACTTCTTGGTTCCATTATCATGTGAGGCAATTCTTATGATAAATCTCTCTCTATATATATAAATATATATATATATATATATATATTTATATTTATATTTATATTTATATTTATATTTATATTTATATTTATCTATGTATATACTGTTGGTTCTGTTTCTCTAGAGAACCCTGATGGATTCAGCACCCATATCCAATCATGGGTTCTTCCCCAAGAAAGAGGCCAGGCAAAGGAGACTGTTGTGTTACTGTGCAATGGCAATGACATGTTGGCACATCTTTAATAACTTGCTCTCTAAAAACCAAAGTTGTGATTGCTAGCATTTTCCAGTTTCTGTTGTGTAAATAGTCCCATCATAGTTGAAATCAGACATTATTTAATGCAGAATTGTTAGAGATATGCATTAGTCTTTCATTATATTTATTTCCACTTTATAGATACAACAACAGTTGTAAATAAACTCAAGACCATAAGAAATAGTAAAAGGTAACAAAGCAGGAGGATGGATAATTATTACCTTTATTTTAAAAATAATTTATGTAGGCGTGCTTGGGTGATTCAGTTGGTTGAGCATCTAACTCTTGGTTTTGGCTCAGGTCATGGTCTCATGGTTTACAAGTTCTAGCCCCGTGTTGGGCTCTGCACTGGCAGTGAAGAGCCTGCTTGGGATCCTCTTCTTCCCTCTCTTTCTGCCCGTCCCCTACTCTCCCTCTCCATAAATAAACTAAAAATATAAAAAAATAATTTAAGTTTATGTAAGTTTATTTACAGTAGAACCTTGGTTTGTGAGCATAATTCATTCCAGAAATGTGCTTATAATCCAAAGCACTTGTATATCAAAGTGAGCTTCAAGAACCATTGGCACAGTTGTGATCAAGTGACCTTTGGTATCACATATTACTTGTTTTGCAAAGCATCGCTTGTTTATCAAGTTAAAAATTTTTAGAAATATTTACTTGTCTTGCAGAATACTCATGGAACAAGTTACTCACAATCCAAGGTTTTACTGATTTTGATTTTTAATAATTGCTTTTTTAAAAAACAGGTGGCACAACTCCTGAAAGTTTAATAAACTGCTCTCATAAACTGTTACAAACATGCTCCAGCAGACAACTAGGGGAGAGGAGAATAGCAAGAATATCATCTGGGAGGTTGTTGTCTTAATCTAGACACAGAGCATTGAGAACATAGATTATAACAGTGACTGAAGCATGGATATGGAGGAAAGCTCAAGAGATGCTGCAAGAGAAGAGCAAGAAACCACTCCAGGGAAGGGAGGTCTCTGAGCAAAAGCACATTTTAAGAGATGGTAAAGTATAATCTGTTGTTTTTTAATGTTCATTTACTTTTGAGAGAGAGAGAGAGAGTGCGAGCAAGTGGGGGAGGGCAGAGAGAGGGAGACACAGAATCTGAAGTAGGCTCCTCCAGGCTCTGAGCTGTCCACACAGAGCCCAATGCAAGGCTCAAACCCATGAACCATGAGATCATGACCTGAGCTGAAGTCTGATGCTTAACCGACTGAGCAACACAGGTGCTCCATTTTTTTTAAATGTTTTTAAAATATTTATTTACTTTTGAGAGAGAGGAGATGGTAAAGTATAATCAAATGCAAAGAAGAGATCTGGGATTGGGAGCAAAGTTGGAAACTCCATTTGGTTTTGATGAAAGTGCTGTTAAATTTCTAAGAGTTTTGGCAGAAGGATGATATACAGTTGAAGATGGTGGTTTAAAGAGGGAAGCAAGACTAACCATTTAACCACATTAGGAGTCAAGATGCTGAGCAAGGAGTTAGTGAACATAGACCAGTCTTTCAGAATAATGCATGTGTTTTAAAAAAAAATTTTTAATGTTTATTTTTGAGAGAGAGAGAGACAGAGAGACAGAGACAGAGTGTGAGCAAAGGAGGTGCAGAGAGAGGGGGAGACACAGAATCTGAAGCAGGCTCCAGGCTCTCAGCTGTCAGCACAGAGCCCGACATGGGGCTTAAACTCACAGACCGTGAGATCATGACCTGAGCCAAACTTGGATGCTTAACTGACTGAGCCACCTGGATGCCCAATGCATGTGCTTAAATAGAAGAGAGATGTGAATTTATTTTAAGAAGGAAAAAAAAGGAATAAACCAGTATAAGAAGTGATGTCAAGGTACTGCTCTTGTAGAGTGGTGTAATTTACTGTATACTGAATCTAATTTTTTTATTAAGAACTCAAGAGATAAAAATCAGTGCTAAAATGAGCTCTTTTGAATGTGATGTCGTACCATTTGAAAATGCAATAACTAATAGGAATTTCTTATTAAAAAGGACAAGATTAATGCCTAGAGAGATTGGAAAAGCAGGCCCAATGAGCACAATTTTTTTCTCTTCTTTTTCCTTAATACTTAGGAAAAATATATCTCATTAAGCTCACTAGGTGAATGTGGTCTCAATTGCATTTACTGGCTGTTAATTTATAATCTGTTCAGTATTACACTATTTCTTTCTTAAGAGAGTCCTGATACTGTAGCTGGTTTCGAGATTCAAGAGAATTAAAAAAGAAGTCAGAGCTGCCGAGTCTTTTATTGGCCAGCACTTCAACACTAAAGTGCAATTTCTTTTGATGCCCTATTGTTGAGGAGCCCTGGAGACCGGGTGTATTGTGAGGTCATCTGTTTTCCTTCAAAGACTGATGCTCCACATCTTCAAGACCGAGAAAGAAAGTGACAGCAGGCGTGTTGTAAATTTACAGGTCAAGAGAAGCTCAGTGGCGTAAATTACATTACTTTGAAGTCTATGTCTTTTGCTGATCCCTTTGGAAATCTAATTTTACTCAATAAATCCCTTCCATCATACAAATATTATTTTCAAGAAAAAGATGACATGACTTTAGGAAACAGAAGTGTCCACACTAGGATATAACAACGGAAAAAAGATTAAGTTTATTATAACTGTGTTTAAGGGTATAAATCTCTGTTGGGATCACTAAATAATCCATACTCAAATGACTTAATCATTTTGTCCAACATAAATACTGGGGTCCATACAGAGCGAGGGACTGTATATAGTTAGAGATTCAATTAGAATGTGGAATAGAATTGACTGCTTAGCATTTAATATCAAGAAATTACTGATTGGGATATTTGTATACACCTAGATTCTATCTTTTTTTCCTCCCTTTATACAATGATTGTCATTTAAAAGTGGTGTGGTGCAGTTCTAACTGGTGTATATCTTAGTCGTGAGTGTGTTTAAAAAGAAGGGCAGTTAGGGGTGCCAGGGTGACTCAGTAGGTTGAGGGTCCCACTTTGGCTCAGGTCATGATTTCACTGTTTGTGAATTCAAGCCCCGCGTCGGGCTCTGTGCTGACAGCTTGGAGTCTGGAGCCTGCTTCAGATTCTGTGTCTCACTCTATCTCTGCCCCTTCCTGACTCATGTTCTGTCTCTTTCTCTCTGTCAAAAATAAATAAACATTAAAAAAAAAAAGAAGAAGGGCAGTTAGCTTTGTGTTGATTTCTCATGTGGAAAGGGGGAGGTAGAAGAGAATGTAGGCTGCACTCTCAAAATCCCCTCCTGGTAGTTCTTAAGCTGCAAGGAGGGACATAGCAGGAACATTGAGAAGGTTAGGGAATATGGTAGGCAGCTTCTGAGAAGTGCCCCAGTGAGGACCACGTTCTGATCGTCATGTCCATGTACAATCCCCTTGCCTTGATTGTGGGCTGGACCAGTGGACTTTTAATGAATATAATGTGGCAAAAGTGATGAGATGTCACTTTAGAGACTGGATTCCAAAAGATTCTGCCTTCTGTCATAATGTCCTCTTTCTCCCTCACTTGCTTTCTATGACTATTGCCAGCTGCTATATTGTAAAGTGCCCTATTAAAAGATAATATGACAAGAAACTGATCTATGAGTGAGCTTGGAAGCATATCCTCTCCTAGTCAGACCTTGAGATGACTGCAGCCTGGGTTGATACTAGCCTGTGAGAGACCCAGAGCCAAAAAACGCCATCTAAGTTGCACCTACATACCTTACCTACAATAGATACAATAGATAACTAATACTGAGACAATTCCTTTTTATTTCTATTATGAATCCCATGCTTGCAAAAATAGGTATCCTGTAATTATATGTTGAACCAAATTAAGTCCACAGAATGATTGTATCATTCAGAGGCAAGGTGGGAAATAGATGACACCTCAAAGAGTTTCCCTAAGAATACTTTAATGAAGGAACTATTTATAGTGGGGTGGGAATGATTATAACAAGCAAAAGATAGCGAAATACTAAGAAAGTAACCTAGTGGGAAGCTGTTAACACGTATAGGTCGGAAGTGACCAGGAAAGAGAATGGTGTTATTGGAGTCCAGAAAAGGACTGAAGCTTTGGAAAACTGGCCTCCCTCTAGGAGCTTTTGCCTTAGAATGAAGTTCCCAGAGCATCAACAAGACTGGGAGAGGATATGGTGGAGGAATCAATACGTTGACCTCTTTCTTCCTGACTTTAGGTCTTCTCTCTCCATCTCCCATTGGCCAGACCCAATCAGAAGCCATGGGGCAAGCAAGCCTGGAGGATGTAGCCCTGAAGTCAATCTGTCAGGGCACAGAGACAGAGGACAGAGAAGGGTGTGTTATAGATACAACAATGTGAAGAGAGACTGAGCAGCACAGTTGGAGATTCAGTATAGCCTACCAATAGGAAGATGGTTATTGGTAAAGACTTGGTAGAGTGTATTCGAGGGAAATTGGATGCTACTTTTCAGGAAAACAGATGGCCTCTTCATTCTGGGCACAAACTATGCTACTGTTCCTATCTTCTTTTACAGTCGGGTTTGCCATATTATAGAGTTCCGGCAGTGGAAAAAGAATAAACTCAGATCACTTCCAGATCTGGCCCATATAAACCTTGTTTGCTCTTTGATTTATGCTCTTTTCTACTTCTTGCTGTGTTGGATGGTGCTCCTACAAGAACACTTTGCAATTTGACTGTTGAAGTTGGTGGACTGCCCTTAGAGGCATGCGTCCCTGAACAGCTATATGGAGCAAGAGCTAGCAGCAGAAATCATGCAGCCACTCAAAATTGTTAAGAAAACATGAAACAGATGATTATGTTTTAGACATTATATTTCTTGAGGGTTTTTTCCTCTTTTATCCTAGCTTATCTTTACTTATACAAGAGGACATGCATAAAAGCTTTGTTTTCTATTGTATTGTATTTAATAGGGCTCCCTATTATACACAAGAAGTCACTGACCACTTTTCCTCCAAGTAAGGCTGCCTCTGTACCTATATTTGCTTAGTATTAGCTAAGCTGGGTTAAGAACCTGCAGATCCAGTAAAACATTTCAGTTTATTTATTTTTTAAATTTTTTCAGTCTTTTATTTTTGAGAGAGAGAGAGAGAGCAGGAGCAGGAGAGGGGCAGAGAGAGAGGGAGACACAGAATCTGAAACAAGCTCCAGGCTCTGAGCTGTCAGCACAGAGCTCAACGTGGGGCTTGAACCCACGAATTGTGAGATCATGACCTGAGCTGAAGTTGGACGCTTAACCAAATGAGCCACCCAGGCTCCCCAAAACTTTTGTTTTAAAATGACCAAATAAATCTCCCCAAATGCCCAGTATAGCTGATCATATTTTCCCCAAATGCCTACAACATTATATGCAATCCTAAAAGTGCTTCTTAAAATTTTTAACACTTTTTTTTATGTTGAGATGTAGGATCTATGATGTCCCTTCTTCTAACATCTGGCTTGTGTACATAACACAAATAATATAACATGATTTCCAAGGCTGGGTTATAAAAGGTAATGCGGTTTCTACCTTGTTTTCTTGAAACACTCACTCTTAGAATCTAGTCACTATGTTATGAGGAAGCAGGCCAAAAAGACTAATCAGCTGCAAAATCATAGAAAAGGAAGATAAAAGTAAGGAAGGCTTGGAAGACAAAGCCAAGAACCCAGAAACTGGATCCAGGAGCTTAGAGGGAAGAGGCAGTAGGACTTAGCTTAACTAAGAAACATGCTGGATTTCACAACTGCCATGGAGCAGTGCTTGCTATGTTTCTCCTGTTCTCACTTTTGAAATAGCAGTATCTATAGGAGTTATTTAGTAAACATCCCACCTTTGTTTGTTGGATGTGTGTAGGCAGGTAACTTCATTAGCTCATAGGTTTTCTGATTGACAGAAATTGTACTGAAGGTGCTGTATCCAAGTAATGACATTTAAAATTTTTAGCCCCATATACACTGGACCTGATTTAAATAATAAGATTCTTAATGTGAGGCTGATGTTACAACTGGATTAGATTTAGGGATTTTAGAGGGGATAAAGAATACATTTTCCATATGAATATATAAATTGAGGGGGGGGGCAGAGGGCAGACAGTAGGAAATTGTATTTCTCAAAAATAGTTCCAAACATATTTCCCTCCTCTGTGCCCTTTTTATGACACATCCCTAACTCTCCTCCCATTGAGAAGTAGGGGAATCTATGTGGTCTCCCCTTTGAATCCGAGGTGTACCTGTGATGACAGCAGAAATCATATGCATGTCACTTCTGAGTCTAGATTATAAGAAAGAAAGCTTAGTCTTCTTGGGACTGATGCTCTTAAGACTCAAGCAAAATTATCCTAGCCAAGATTGGATCCTGCTGACTGAATTTCCTATCAGATATATGAGTTAACAAGACTTTAAGCCTTCATATGATTTCAGTTTGCAAACATTTGGTTACATCTAGCCTTTGAGTTTTCATAGCTAAAGCACCAGACATTGTAAGGACGGGGCGGGGGGTAGAGAGGTAGAAAGGAAGGTTGTTCTGGCTCGGCCCTCTCGGAATGCCTGGCCAACAGGATCTGTGAGCATCACACAATGGTAGTTTACACCACTAAGTTTGTGGAGTTTTGTTTTGCCACTATAGTTACTGAAGTTTCCTGTTTCCATTTATAGCCTAATAGCTCAATTCTTTAATAGACTGATTTCTGAGGTATCCAAAGAAAGATCTTAGAAATTTCAGCAACTTCACAGTCCTTTGGTCATTCTTTAGCCATCTTTCAACTAATTCTGGACTACTGGATGACTAATTACTGAGACCATTATCTTAATTACTTTACTTTTACCACTTCATCAATCAACTAATTTGGTGTGACTGTTTAACTGCCACAAGCATGTTCACCTTGAATGTACAAAGTATGTAGCATAGATGTGATGAATTCCACACACCTGGGGCTTTAAAAATGTCACCCATATACCCAAAGCATTGTTAATTTTATGTATGTATGTATGTATGTATGTATGTGCCTACCTATTTGTCCATCTATGTATGTATTTATGTGTGTATGTTTGTGACCTCTCTTAAAAAATGAGGAGCATGTAAATGAACCCTTGTAGTAAAAAAAAATGGTGAGAAACTCAAAGACTGTCATTTACTTTGTAGCTCTGCCTTGAAAATGTTCAAGGGTAGGTAGAAATACCACAGAGGTAGTGCAAAAATTGGATGGGAGTAGTAAATTAAATTAAATATCCCCCCCCTTTTTTTTTTTTACTATATTCCCTGTGCTGCACCTTTCTTCTCCATGACTTATTCATTCATTAATATTCCATTCAATAACTGGAAGACAGTATATTCCACTCCCCTTCATCCATTCCATCCATCCCCCTATCCCCTTCCCCTCTGGCAACCATCAGTTTGTTCTCGTTACTTATGGGTCTGTTTCTGATGTTTGTTTGTTTGTTTTACATTTTAGATTCCACACATAAGCAAAATCATAAGGTATTTGTCTTTCTCTTCTGACTTATTTCACTTAGCATAATACCTTCAAGTTCCATCCATGTTGTGGTAAGTGGCAAGATCTCATTCTTTTTATGGCTAATAATATTCCATTGTATATATATGTGTTTGTGTGTGTAATACATATGGTATGTACATATATATATATGTCCTCTTGATGAACACTTGGGTTGCCTCCATACCTTGACTGTTATAAATAATGCTGAAATAAACTGGGGTTCATATATCTTTCAAGTTATTGTTTTTTATTTTCTTTGGGAAAATACCCAGTAGTGGAATTATTGAATCATATAGTACTTCTATTTTTTTTTTATAATGAGTCACTTTATTTATTTATTTTTATTTATATATGAAATTTATTGTCAAATTGGTTTCCATACAACACCCAGTCCTCATCCCAAAAGGTGCCCTCCTCAATACCCATCACCCACCCTCTCCTCCCTCCCACCCCCCATCAACCCTTAGTTTTTTCTCAGTTCTCAACAGTCTCTTATGCTTTGGCTCTCTCCCACTCTAACCTCTTTTTTTTTTTTTCCTTCCCCTCCCCCATGGGTTCCTGTTAAGTTTCTCAGGATCCACATAAGAGTGAAACCATATGGTATCTGTCTTTCTCTGTATGGCTTATTTCACTTAGCATCACACTCTCCAGTTCCATCCACGTTGCTACAAAAGGCCATATTTCATTTTTTCTCATTGCCACGTAGTATTCCATTGTGTATATAAACCACAATTTCTTTATCCATTCATCAGTTGATGGACATTTAGGCTCTTTCCATAATTTGGCTATTGTTGAGAGTGCTGCTATAAACATTGGGGTACAAGTGCCCCTATGCATCAGTACTCCTGTGTCCCTTGGATAAATTCCTAGCAGTGCTATTGCTGGGTCATAGGGTAGGTCTATTTTTAATTTTCTGAGGAACCTCCACACTGCTTTCCAGAGCGGCTGCACCAATTTGCATTCCCAGCAACAGTGCAAGAGGGTTCCCGTTTCTCCACATCCTCTCCAGCATCTATAGTCTCCTGATTTGTTCATTTTGGCCACTCTGACTGGCGTGAGGTGATACCTGAGTGTGGTTTTGATCTGTATTTCCCTGATAAGGAGCGACATTGAACATCTTTTCATGTGCCTGTTGGCCATCCGGATGTCTTCTTTAGAGAAGTGTCATTCATGTTTTCTGCCCATTTCTTCACTGGGTTATTTGTTTTTCGGGTGTGGAGTTTGGTGAGCTCTTTCTAGATTTTGGATACTAGCCCTTTGTCCGATATGTCATTTGCAAATATCTTTTCCCATTCCGTTGGTTGCCTTTTAGTTTTGTTGGTTGTTTCCTTTGCTGTGCAGAAGCTTTTTATCTTCATAAGGTCCCAGTAATTCACTTTTGCTTTTAATTCCCTTGCCTTTGGGGATGTGTCGAGTAAGAGATTGCTACGGCTGAGGTCAGAGAGGTCTTTTCCTGCTTTCTCCTCTAAGGTTTTGATGGTTTCCTGTCTCACATTCAGGTCCTTTATTCATTTTGAGTTTATTTTTGTGAATGGTGTGAGAAAGTGGTCTAGTTTCAACCTTCTGCATGTTGCTATCCAGTTCTCCCAGCACCATTTGTTAAAGAGACTGTCTTTTTTCCATTGGATGTTCTTTCCTGCTTTGTCAAAGATGAGTTGGCCATACGTTTGTGGGTCTAGTTCTGGGGTTTCTATTCTATTCCATTGGTCTATGTGTCTGTTTTTGTGCCAATACCATGCTGTCTTGATGATGACAGCTTTGTAGTAGAGGCTAAAGTCTGGGATTGTGATGCCTCCTGCTTTGGTCTTCTTCTTCAAAATTACTTTGGCTATTCGGGGCCTTTTGTGGTTCCATATGAATTTTAGGATTGCTTGTTCTAGTTTCGAGAAGAATGCTGGTGCAATTTTGATTGGGATTGCATTGAATGTGTAGATAGCTTTGGGTAGTATTGACATTTTGACAATATTTATTCTTCCAATCCATGAGCAGGGAATGTCTTTCCATTTCTTTAAATCTTCTTCAATTACCTTCATAAGCTTTCTATAGTTTTCAGCATACAGATCCTTTACATCTTTGGTTAGATTTATTCCTAGGTATTTTATGCTTCTTGGTGCAATTGTGAATGGGATCAGTTTCTTGATTTGTCTTTCTGTTGCTTCATTATTAGTGTATAAGAATGCAACTGATTTCTGTACATTGATTTTGTATCCTGCAACTTTGCTGAATGCATGTATCAGTTCTAGCAGACTTTTGGTGGAGTCTATCGGATTTTCCATGTATAATATCATGTCATCTGCAAAAAGCGAAAGCTTGACTTCATCTTTGCCAATTTTGATGCCTTTGATTTATAGTACTTCTATTTTTAATTTTTGGAGGAACCATCATACTGTTTTGCACAGTGGTTACACCAGTTTGCATTCCCACCAACAATGCATAAGGGTTCCTTTTTTCTCCACATCCTTGCCCAAACTTGGCATTTCTTGTCTTTTTGACTCTAACCATCTTCATAGGTGTAAAGCAATATCTCATCATAGTTTTTATATGGATTTCCCTGATGATTAGTGATGTCGAGCATTTTTCATGTGCCTGTTGGCTATCTGTATGTCTTCTTTGGAAAAGTGTTTATTCAAGTCCTCTGCCTATTTTTTAACCAGACTATTTGTGTGGTTTTTTTTTTTTTTTTGGTGTTGCTTTATTTAAGTTCTTTATGGTTAAGTGTCCTTTTAATGACTTTCTCAACTTTGAGGTTTGTTGTGTAGAATTCTGCTTCAAGAACTAGGATTCACCCCAAACAAGAAATCAGTTTATAAAAAAAAAATGCTGTGTCTTCTCTGAGAGCTTCTAAATAGGCTTCTTTCTGTATGAAATTCACTAAACTGACATAGCTTCCACCAGCAATAATGATGAGGGAGGGCAAGAAGAGCCATGGACCCTACATGATTGGGATATTGCATGTTGTCCCAAAGTGAAGAGAGATTTTTGTAACTGTACGTTAAATCAGCTATATAAATTACACGTCATATCTCATTTTTTCTACTTGTTCTGTGACAGTGTAAAAATCATAATTTTTTTCTAGCTAGTAAATAAAGAATTGTGAATGCCATTTAATGAGGAGACATTCACTATTAATATATTCCTACATCCTGGATAATATTTTATTATTTGTATTTGCTTCTCTTTGTAGAGTGGGACACTTCTTTTCCTGTCCTGTGTCCTGTTGCTTAGATAAACTCTGCATTTTGTTGCCTTGCTATGAATTCTGCATTTCAAGAAGATGGTGATGTAAGGGGCAAAGACTGGTCAGAAAATATTGTCTCAAGGACAAATATGAAGTTGCTAATTCAAAACCTGCGCCCGACTATGGATTACCTGTTATGATTCTCTGGACCAAGGCATAGGCTGTAGTTTGTTCAGAGCACAGGGAGGTAACCAATGTGAGAAGCTCAGTTATGTCTGTTGCACTGAGATACAGACTTCTTTTCCCTCCAAATTCTAGTCAGTGTGCAATGGCTGAACATAATAATCCACGCCTCATTTCATCTATTCCAGTGGGATCTCCTGCTTGAGTTGAGGCTGATTTATAATATTTATAAGGCCTGTTGAAACTGTACATGAAAGATCTATTTTCAGGGATGCTGAAGGAACCTCCCAGGAAAGTATCTCATGCTCAAGACAGACAAAATCAAGGTAAACGAGCTTGCTCAGGGTACAGAGAAAAATCAACATTGAGTATAATGTCAGCTGTGACTCAGTCTCAAATATTAGAAACTTATTTCCAACTTCTAGTGGAATGACTAGTCATGGGTAGTTTTAAGCAGTGGAATGCCATAATTAAATTTTTAAAAATCATCACCATGGCTATTGTAGTGGTAATGGATTAATTTGGAAAGGTAGTTCAAAGATGGATGCAGGAAGGCCAGTTGGGAGTCAAGTCTAGCTAGTTAGGGGTGTTCTAGAAAAGGTTTAAGAACATGCTAGGGGAGGAGGAAAAGATTATTTTCATGTTCACTAAGTTCTATGCTATAAAACCACCTACCACGGCCAATTTCAAGCTAGCAGTACTTTAGCAACCAGGTCACCAAATTCCTAAAAATTTAACAATTAGCTCTTACATGCTGGCACTAGTTCACTCCAGCACACAAGAGAGTCCAGCTGGGAGATGAAGAATGCTAACTGGAAATGAGTTTCTGATATTTGGTACTGAAAGAGTCACAGGTGACACTGCAGTCAGCATTGGTAAGGATGTGGGGCATGGGGAATGTTTGTGAACTGTTGCTGGGAATGCAAACTGGTGCAGCCGCTCTGGAAAACAGTATAGAGGTTCTTCAAAAAGTTAAAAATAGAACTACCCTACAATCCAGCAATAACACTACTCAGTGTTTAAAAGAATAAAAAATAAATTTAAAGAATTAAAAAAATACTAATTCAAAGGGATACATGGACCCCAATGTTTATTTAGACCAGCATCATTTATAAAAGCCAAGATATGGAAGCAACCCAGGTGTCCGTAGATTGATGAATGGATAAAGAATGGAGATATATATATATATATATATATATCTCCATTCTTTATCCATATATATATATATATATATATATATATATATATATGTAAAATGGAATGTTATTCAGCCATAAAAAAAAAGAATGAAATCTTGCCTTTTGCAATGACATAGATTGAGCTAGAGAGTATTATGCTAAGTGAAATAATTCAGTCAAAGACAAATACCGTAAAATTTCATTCATATGTGGAATTTAAGAAAGAAAACAAATGATCAAAGGGTAAAAAATAAGAGAGAGATACAAACTTAACAAACAGATTCTTAACTATAGAGAACAACCTGATGGTTACCAGAAGGGAGGTGGGTCAGGGGCTGGATTAAGTAGGTGATGGAAATTAAAGGGTGCACTGGTTGTGATGAACACAAGGTGATGTATGCAAGTGTTGAATCACTACATTATACACCTGAAATTAATATTACATTGTATGTTAACTAACAAGTTTAAATTAAAACTTAAAAAAAAAAAAACTGTCCAATGACCTCTCATTGCAGATTTGTAGTAGTGTTAAACTGTGTCAATTAACTTGGAACTGTATATCTTAGAATTCCTTTCCCTATATGGTTCTGGGCTTGCATTGGCCACAGGAGAAATTTGTGCGATCCCTGAAATGGAAGAGAAGCAGCAGCCATACTTATGCTCAGAAGGTCAATGCACAGATGTTCTTGCCACTGCTGCCCAAGTGTCTTGTAGTGGTTCATCCTTGCTTGTCCTTATCAGCCGCAGTTTTTCCTTTGTTACTTCTTTTGTCTTTGCTTTTCTTCTCAAATGTCTGTTTTAATGACTTCAAGCTCAGAGCCAGACAAAGAAGTAACAGCTAGATAAACTGTTTAACCAACTCCTGCAATTGCATTAAGATTCCTTTTACTGTATCATTCCTAGTGATTCTATTTCTCAGATCGATTCTAAGTGATACACTTTGGAATGAAAACTAAACTTTTCTAGCTATCAACTGTACTTATAGCTAAGCTAGTAAAAACTCTCTTATAAACTGTTCTTTAACATGCTTCTGGCCTTGTGATGTAGCACCTTTTTCTTTGTCCCCCTCTATTGCCACACTGGCTTCCTTTCTGTTCTCAACACACATAATGATTTTACTTCTCTGGGGCTTTGTATTAGCTTCTCTCTCTGCCTGACCTGTCTGACTCCTCCTTTCCTTAAGCTTTCAGTTGACATGTTATCTCCTAAGAGAGGTTTTATCTGAGCGCCCAATTTACAGTCTGAGTTGAAGCCTGTTGCAATTTTTTGCAAAGCCCTGGTCACTCTATGATTTTTTTTTTATATTTATTTGTTAATTTTCTTCTTCTTCCAGCAAAATCTAAATGCCTTAGAGGTACAAATTTTTCCAACTTGGCCAATAGTAGATGCTCAATAAATAGTTATTCAATGCATGGTAAATTCTGCATTGTTGTTTTTCATTGTGTGGAAAACAGAGTGAAGGTAGTTTTTGATGACCATAATTCTTGGGAAAGCACAATATTTCTTAGTAAAAATGGTTTGATGATTACTTGGGACATAGGGATAAAGAGAGTAGTAAGAGACAAGTTGAGAAAAAAAGGAAAGGAAAATAGTGTTATATTATACACTGCATTCTCTGACACTTCTATCCATGTCTTCATTAAAAAGATTTTAACTCATCTGGGGCGCCTGGGTGGCGCAGTCGGTTAAGCGTCCGACTTCAGCCAGGTCACGATCTCGCGGTCCGTGAGTTCGAGCCCCGTGTCGGGCTCTGGGCTGATGGCTCAGAGCCTGGAGCCTGTTTCCGATTCTGTGTCTCCCTGTCTCTCTGCCCCTCCCCCGTTCATGCTCTGTCTCTCTCTGTCCCAAAAATAAATAAACGTTGAAAAAAAAAAAAAAAGATTTTAACTCATTAAAATTGATTGGATACATTTTTTTTCTTTTTTTGCTTACTTGAGAGTGAGCTCAGTTTTGCACCCATGTTAACAAAGAAGCAAAACAAAACTTAGGAGTATCAGAGTGCAGAATTAGAGGGACTCAGAGGAACTTAAGGCTCTGGGTATTAGAAATTACCTTCAACTGGGGCGCCTGGGTGGCTCAGTTGGCTAAGCCTCCGACTTCGGCTCAGGTCACGATCTCACAGCCCGTGAGTTCGAGCCCCGCGTCAGGCTCTGGGCTGATGGCTCAGAGCCTGGAGCCTGTTTCCGATTCTGTGTCTCCCTCTCTCTCTGCCCCTCCCCCGTTCATGCTCTGTCTCTCTCTGTCTCAAAAATAAATAAACGTTAAAAAAAAAAAAAATTTAAGAAATTACCTTCAACTGTTTCTAGTCTTACAGGGGTAGAACACTGGAATATTGAAGGTACCTTAGTTAACTCTCCTATGTCAGGGACACTCCATCTAATATGTACATCTCAGAAGTAAGTACCTTACTTTAGCTTAATAGTTAAGAGAATTTTCTTTAGATCCAGATTTGGATCCACATTTTCTCTACCACTTACTGGCTCTGTGACTCTCAAGTTACTTATACCCTTCTGTGCCATTGTTCTCCCATCTGGATGTTAGGGCTAATAATAGTACCTATTGTGATGATGAATTAAACAAAAACATTTAAAGCACTTAGAATAGTGCTTAGCACATAACTGTCAATCACTGTATGTGATTTTAATTGTTTTTAAATTTTTTAAAATGTTTTTTAATGTTTATTTTGGGAGAGAGAGAGAGAGAGAGAGAGAAAGAGAGAGATGCAGTGTGAGTGGGGGAGGGACAAAGAGAGGGAACACAGAATCTGAAGCAGGCTCCAGGCTCTGAACTGTCAGCACAGAGCCCAACATGGGGCTTGAACTCGTGAACTGTGAGATCATGACCTGAGCCAAAGTTGGACGTTCAACCGACTGAGCTGCCCAGGCACCCCATTTTAATTTTAATATGTATTAACATGTATATATTTTTCTCCAACCAGAATACATGTTTCTTGAAGTTGGATGTTATGTGTTATACGTCTTTGTTCTCCATGCCTAACCCACTTCTATAATAATGAGACAAATGTTTGTTCAATTATACGTTTTAATTTTAACTTTACTGACTTTAATACATAATCACTATATCATAGTTTATAATTAGTTTTGTCAACAAACTTTCACATATATTGTGAAGAAATATTCTGTGCTTTTTTTTTTTTTTTTTTTTTAATTATTTATTTTTGGGACAGAGAGAGACAGAGCATGAACGGGGGAGGGACAGAGAGAGAGGGAGACACAGAATCGGAAACAGGCTCCAGGCTCTGAGCCATCAGCCCAGAGCCCGACGCGGGGCTCGAACTCACGGACCGCGAGATCGTGACCTGGCTGAAGTCGGACGCTTAACCGACTGTGCCACCCAGGCGCCCCTATTCTGTGCCATGATAAAATTATATGCTAAAGATTTCATAGCATAACAATTCATTTTCTGGCATTGTTAGACAATACTCTTATTTTTTCCCCAATTTTAAACATTTTAACTATTATTATTTATAAAAAGATTAATAATACCTGTATGTGTTATGAAATTCAGAAGATATAAAAGGTTTACAGTGACATCAAATTTCCTCCCATACTTGTTCCCCATATCTTAATTTCTTTCTTATGACTATGCAACCATAGCTACATCTGGAAATAATCTGTGCCACACAGGACTATAAAGACAATGAACGCAAAAACACAGGCTGGATGCTTCCCTGACTTAAACAACGATCAATTGACTTTAGAGGTACAACCATATGTCCATGCATTACCCTGATGAACCATTAAAAAAAAAAATAATGTTTATTTATTTTTGAGAGAAAGAGAGAGAGCACAAGCTGTGGAGGGACAGAGAGAGACAGAGATGGAGAATCCAAAGAAGGCTCTGTGCTGTTAGCACAGAGACTGATTTAGACTCAAACTCACCAACCCATGAGATTGTGACCTGAGCCAAAGTCAGATGCTTAACTGACTGAACCACCCAGGCACCCCATACCCTGATGAGTCTTAAAAGGAGGAATAGCTAGATAAAGACATTTGGGGTCTTACTGTGTTTGTTCTAAGTACACAAAAATTTAAAAACCAAAAACATCAACAAAAAACTACTCAACATTAATTCCAGCTGCTTTCTATGTGAGTTCTGCCATTTAAATGACAGAGAAGAATTTCTATAAGCTCTCAAAGAAGGAACTAAAAAACCTGACGCTTATTCATCACCAATAATGATGCATTATCATTCAATTGTTTCCATGCAATATAAATTATTATATATAAACTGGAAATATTATAAAGAGCTAATTAAAAATATGGGTGGGGCGCCTGGGTGGTGCAGTCGGTTAAGCGTCCGACTTCAGCCAGGTCACGATCTCACGGTCCGTGAGTTCGAGCCCCGTGTCAGGCTCTGGGCTGATGGCTCGGAGCCTGGAGCCTGTTTCCGATTCTGTGTCTCCCTCTCTCTCTGCCCCTCCCCCGTTCATGCTCTGTCTCTGTCTGTCCCATAAATAAATAAAAAACGTTGAAAAAAAAAAATTAAAAAAAAAAATATGGGTTAATTATAATGTACTTGATCAAATTTTTCTGTGGGAACTTCTATATTGTGGTAGGGTAACTTCATCATACCCTCTGAACAGTTTTCTATATAAAATTTCATATTTCATGAATGTATTTTATTTAAAAATTGTTCATCTGAATAGAAATTTTTATTTTCCCTATTTTTCAGTAGATGTGTAAATATGTATATAATAGGAATATACATGAGTGATAAGTAGACATATGCATACTGCTGTCACAAATTTTTAAATTTTTTTTAACATTTATTTATTTTTGAGAGACAGAGGGATAGAGAATGAGCAGAGGAGGAGCAGAGAGAGAGGGAGACAGGCTCTGAGCTGTCAGCACAGAGCCCGATGTGGGGCTCGAACTCCCTAACTGTGAAAGCATGATCTGAGCTGAAGTCAGATACTTAACCCACTGAGCCACCCAGGCACACCTCCTGTCACAAATTCTTAAAAACACAATTTGAGGGGCACCTGGGTGGCTTAGTCAGTTAAGCCTCCTCTTTAGCTCAGGTCATGATCTCATGGTTCACGAGTTCAAGCCCCTCATGGGGCTCTGTGCTGACAGCTCAGAGCCTGGAGCCTGCTTCAGATTTTTTGTCTCCCTCACTCTCTGCCCCTCTTCTGCTCACATTGTCTGTCTCTCTCTTTCTCAAAAATAAATAAAAAACATTTAAAAATTTTTTTAAAAAAAACATAATTTGAATTACTGCATCTGATGTGTTGTTTCACTTGATTTTTAATAGTTTGACTTTTGGAGTCCAATACATCTTGGATTCATATTATAACTCCACAATTTACTAGCAGTATGATTTTGGACAAGTTTTCAAATTCCTGGAGATAATAATGGTTCACTTTTATTGAATGTTTATAATTTGTCTCCCTGTTCTAAGTGCTTCACATATATGAAATCAATTTTCCCCTTTTGACAAATGAAAAATCTGAGGCATGGAGAAGTTTTAATTGCTTGAAGATATAGGGTTAGAGAATGGTGAATCTAGAATCACACTTCAGACAGTGGGGTTCTACAGCCTGAGCTCTTTTACCAACTGCATCATACTGTCTCATAGCACAGAAATTGCATACCTCTCAGAGTGAGTATAAGGCTTTCAAGTGAGATAATGCACAGAGGAAATACACATTAGATAATACCCAATAGTTTGCTTCTTTTTAAAAAAAATTAACTGTGGCAAAATACACGTAACATGAAATTTACCATTGTAACCATTTTTAATTATACAGTTTAGGGATATTGGGTGCGTTCATGTTGTTGTGCAATCATTACCACCATCCAACTCCAATTTTTCACCTTGCAAACTAAACTCTATGCCCATTTAACAGTAACTCCCCATTACCCTCTCCCTCCAGATCCTGGCGACTGCTATTCTACTTTCTGTCTCTATGAATCTGAGTACTGTAGGTATCTCATGTAAGTGGAACCATGCAGTATTTGTTTTTTTTTTTTTTTTTTTATGACCGGCTTACTTCTTTTAACATAATGTCTTCAAGGATCATTTACATTATAGTGTGTATCAGAATTCCTTCTTTTTAAAGGCTGAATAATATTTCATTTTATGTATATACTGCACTTTTTAAATCCATTCATCCATCAATAAATACTTTGGTTGCTTCTTCCTCTTGGCTATTGTGAATAATGCTGCTATGGATATGGTTCAGAAACATCTCTTTATTTAAAATTTTTTTTGATGTTTTTATTTATTTTTGAGACAGAGAGAGACAGAGCATGAGCAGGGGAGGGGCAGAGAGAGAGGGAGACACAGAATCCGAAGCAGGTTCCAGGCTCTGAGCTGCCAGCACAGAGCCTGACACTGGGCTCGAACTTACGGACCGTGAGATCATGACCTGGGCCGAAGTCAGATGCTTAACCGACGGAGCCACTCAGGTGCCCCAGAAATATCTGTTTAATACTCTGGAATTGCTGAATCATATGGTGATTTTATTTTAATTTTTGAGAAGCCACCATACAATTTTCCATCATGGCTGCACAATTTTACAGTCCCACCAACAATGTACAAGCATTCCAATTCTCTATATCTAATTTTTTAGATAGTAACCATTCTAATGAGTATGAAGTGCTATCACATTTCATTTTTATTTGCATTTCCATTAGTGATGTTGAGCATATTTTCATGTGCTTATGGGCCATTTGTATATCTTTGGAGAAGTAGATATTTGAGTCCTTTGCCTATTTTTTAATTGGTTTATTTGATTTTTGATTGTGGAGTTGTAGGAATTCTTTATATGTTATGGAGATTAACCCTTTCATATAGATGAAATATTTTCTCCCATTCTGTGGTTTACCTTTCATTCTGTTAATTGTGTTATTAAAGCACAGAAGTTTTAAACTTTGATGTAGTCCACTTTATTTCTTCTTTTGTTTCTTGTGCTGGTGATGTCATATCTAAGAAATTATTGCCAAGTTTAATGTCATGAACTTTTCCCTTTATGCTTTTTCCTAAGAGTGTTATAGTCTTAGCTCTTACATTTACATCTTTGATACATTTTGAGATAATTTTTGTATATGATTTAAGATAAATATCCAACTTTATTATTTTTTTCGTATGTGGATATCCAGTTTTTTTAAACATCATTTCTTAAAAAGATTTTGCTCTCCTTATTGAATGGTCTTGGCACTCTTGTTGAAAATCATTTGATCACATATGTGAGAGTTTATCTCTGGGCTTCTATTTTGTTTCATTGGTCTATAGGTCTGTCTTTATATCAGTATCACACTGTATTGATGATTGCAGCTCAGCAATAAATTTTGAAATCAGGAAGTGTGAGAACTGTAACTTTGTTCTTCTTTAAGGTTGTTTTGGCTATTTCAGGTCCTTTTAGAATATGTGTTAATTTTAAGATGGAGTTTTCTATTTTGGTGAGGCATGCTGCTGGGAGTTTGATATGAAGTGTGTTAAATATATAGATTATTTTGGGTAGTATTGCTGTCTAGAATTCTAAGTCTTCCAATCTATGAATGTACATATCTTTCCATTTTTTTTTGCATCTTCTTTGAATTCGCTCAGCAAAATTTTACAGTATTTGGTGTACAAGTCTTTCTTCTCTTTGGTTCATTTTCTTTCTCTGTTCAATGATTTTTGATGCTGTTGTGAATGCATTTTCTTAATTTACTTTATAGATGGTTCATTGTTAATATATAGAAATGCAATTAATATTTGTATGTTGATTATTATCCTTCAACTTTGCTGAATTTATTTAATAGTATACAACCTTTACTATTTTTACATGCAACCAAAGTTTATTTAATATTTTTTCTAATTTTTAAATAAATGTTTCTAAAATTGTTGTTATTGCAGATAATGTTGAAATAAGTGTCATCATCAATGTGTCTCTCACTACATTGCTAGGACAAATTCCTAGAAGTGATTTGAGTACATAGTCTAAAGATTTTTTGTTAGTATTGGTAACTACTGCCAAATACCCTTTCAGTAAGGTTTGTTAAAAGATAATTTTCAGAAAAATGTAATACCATTACTTTCACACAAGTATGAAATGGACACATGTTAAACAACTTATTTTATTTATAAGAAATGAGGGGACCAGTCAAATGATATAAACATTTCAGAGGAAAAAAGAGCACAGGTTTATATGGAATAGACCACTAGTTTTTCCACAGAGGAGAGCAAGCCAGTTGAAATCACTAGCAGACATTATAGTATTTATATAGCTATATTAGTTCCCTACAACTTACAAAGAGTTGCAAAATAACATCAATAAGCATAAGACTGGAATGTGATAATCCAAAAAAATGTGCTACAGTGGATATAGTTTTCCACTGAAACAGACAAAAATTTTTTGTAAGTTTATGCCAATTTACACTTCCAATAGCATTCTACATTAGGTCCTGACTCACCTTCCTCTCGTGGCATTAAATATTATCACTTTGAAAATCTAGTAATTTAATAGAAAAAAGGTGTTATATAATTATTCATTTAGTTTACATTTATTTGATGACTTCTGTGACAGTGAATAAAGATTTTTTATGGAAAAGGAATTTAAAATAGAAATTAAACTCTAAAACTGTTATTATACAGTTCTTGTATATCACTTTCTAAAGGAAAGGCAATAAGAGAAATAAATTTAGAACAGAATTATCCTGAACAGTAATAAATATGTGTTCATAGTTAAGTGTCAGAAGATTTTAAAAGTAAAGTTAAATATTATAAATTATAAATTTCAAATAACCATTTGCAACCAGACTTTTGAAACGCAGTACAATGCCAATTTGATTATTCTCAGGATTCTCTCCTGATAATTAGAATCATTTCGCTTTTAGATTCTACTTTTTTTTCTATAAAGTATGCTCAGTGCAGAATAAGGGAAAGAATATTAAATGCTTAGTGAAAGAAAAGCTTTGTAAACCCATTTTTAGGTAATGGGTGTGGACATGACCAAGATGGCAATGTAGGTTGTTCCTGACTTCACTTTCACTTCCAAGAAGAACAACTAACAGCTATGCAAGGACAAGATACCACTGAGAGAATCCTAGAATGTGGAGAATCTAGAACTCCCTGCAGCACAGAGACTAAGAAAGACCCCATTAGAAGAGTAAGAGAAGGTGTTTGTGTTGGCTGCATGTTCCTTGCTCGAGTGAGTGCAGCACCATGTGGAGAGGTCTCCCCTGAGTCTCCAGTGCCTAGTTACAGTCTCTAGTTACAGTGGGACAGTTGTTCCTAGTGGACAACCAATCTCCCACCAAGCATTGTGTGTTGCCTCTCCCCAACATAAGACTATTGGCAAATTTCTCAACAGAAACTTTTCAGCAGAAGACAATATGACATATTCAAAATTTTGAAGGAAAATCACTGCCAACCAAGAATTCTATCGTTGGTAAAGCTGTCCTTCAGAAACAAAGGAAGGATAAAGATTTTCTCAAAGGAACAAAAGCTGTTTGTTACTGCCAGACCTGCCTTCCAAGAAATGCTAAAGAAAGTCATTTGGAAGTAAAAGAACACTAATAAACATCATAAAAACATAAAAAGTTAATATAGATCTCACTGGCAATGGTGTATATATATATATATATATATATATATATATATGGTCATGGTTAGATTCTGCAATATGGTAACAGTGGTGATAATTTACTTATAAGTCTACTTAAAAGTATATAACTATAGACTTTATAACTATATAACTTTATATAGTTTAACTTTATAACTCGATACTTTATAACTATATAAAGTATATAACTATAACTTTTAAAAGTTATAAAAACAAACAAATGAATGCAGTAAAAGTAACTGTAACCAGAATAATGTTATTAGTGACACAGTATGAAAGCATGTAAATTGTAACAGTAATTATCTAAAATGTGAGGGAAAGATAAGTAAAAGTGTAAAGTTTATAAATTTTACTGATGTTGTTATCAGTTTAAAATAAGGTGTTGGAAATGAAAGGTATTTTATGTAAGCCTCATGATAACCACAAAGGAAAAACCTAATTACACAAAAGCAAATAGTAACTAAACCAAACCAAACAACAACAAAAAACCCCACAAAACCCAAAAATCTCAGGGGTAGCTATATCACATTAGAAAAAATACACATTAAACTTAGGATGGTAAAAAGAGACAAAGAGGGGTGCCGGGGTGGCTCAGTCAGTTGGGAGTCTGACTTCAGCTAAGGTCAGAGCCTGTGTGAAATTCTCTCCCCCACACTCTCTCTGCTCCTCACCTACTTTCTCTCTCTCACTCACTCTCTCTTTTTCTCTCTCCCTTTCAAAATAAATAAAAACTTCACAAAAAAAAAAACAAAAAAAAAGAGGGGCATCTGGGTGGCTCAGTCAGTTAAGCGTCTAACTTCGGCTCAGGTCATGACTTTGCGGTTCATGAGTTTGAGCCCTGCATCAGGCTCTGTGCTGACAGCTGAGATCCTGGAGCCTGCTTCAGATTCTCTGTCTCCCTCTCACTCTCTGTCCCTCCACACTTGCATTCTGTCTCTCTCTCTCTCAAAAATAAACGTTGAAAAAATAAAAAGAGACAAAGAAGGTCATTTTTTTTTTAATGTTTATTTTTGAGACAGAGACAGAGTGTGAGTGGGGGAGGGGCAGAGAGAGAGGGAGACATAGAATCCGAAGCAGACTCCAGGCTCTGAGCTGTCAGC
This sequence comes from Puma concolor, assembly GCF_028749965.1. NCBI lineage: Eukaryota > Metazoa > Chordata > Mammalia > Carnivora > Felidae > Puma > Puma concolor. The sequence goes on along the minus strand of NC_141673.1, from coordinate 36,316,058 downwards.
ACAGAGCCTGATGCGGACTCAAACTCACAAACCGCAAGATCATGACCTGAGTGGAAGTTGATCACTTAGCCAACTGAGCCACCCAGGCGCCCCTGAAGAAGGTCATTATAAAAAGATAAAGGGTCAATGCATCAAGAAGATATAATACTTATAAATATTTATGCTCCCCACATTGGAATACCTAGATATATGAAGCAAAAGCTGACGAGGTAAAAAGAGAAACAGTAATACAGCAATAGTTCGGGATTTTAATACCCCACTGTCAACAATGGACAGATCATCCAGACGGAGAATCAATAAGGAAACAGCAAATGTGAACACTATAGACCAAATGGAGGCACCAGAAATACACAGAACGTTTTATCCAACAACAGCAGAATACACATTCTTCTCAAGTGCATATGAAACATTTTCTAGGATAGATCACATATTAGGCCACAAAGCGAGTCTTAGCAAATTCAAGATAATTGAAAATATACCAAGTCTCTTCTTTGACCACAATTACGTGAATCTAGAAATTAATAACAACAGAAAAACTAGGAAATTCACAAATACATGGAAATTAAACAGTGCCTTTCGGAATAACCAATGTATCAAAGAAGAAATTAAAGGGGAAATAAAAACGTTTCTTGAGACAAATGAAAATAGAAATACAGCATACCAGACTTAAGAGATGCAGCAGACTTTTCTAAAAGGAAACTTCAGGGGCGCCTGGGTGGCGCAGTCGGTTAAGCTCCGACTTCAGCCAGGTCACGATCTCGCGGTCCGTGAGTTCGAGCCCAGCGTCGGGCTCTGGGCTGATGGCTCAGAGCCTGGAGCCTGTTTCCGATTCTGTGTCTCCCTCTCCCTCTGCCCCTCGCCCGTTCATGCTCTGTCTCTCTCTGTCCCAAAAATAAATAAAACGTTGAAAAAAAAATTTAAAAGGAAACTTCACAGCAATAAACACCTATATGAAAAAGCAAGCAAGATAACAATAAGCCACTCTACACCTTAATAAGTATAAAAAGAAGAACAAATGGAGCCAAAAGTTAGGAGAGGATAGGAAATAATGAAGATTAGAGCAGAAATAAATAAAATAGAGTACAGAAAAAAAAAAACAGTAGAAAAGATTAACAAACTAAAATTTGGTTCTTTGAAAGATAACATTGACAAACTCTTAGCTAGACTAACCAAAGAAAAAGAGGAAAGACATAAATTAACAAATTATAAATGAAATGGAGAAATCACAACCAATACCACAGAAATTCAAAGGATTATAAGAAGCTACTATGAACAACTATATGCCAACACAGTGCTTAACGTAAAAAAATGGAAAGACTTGTAGAAATATACAATTTACTAAGGCTGAATCAGGAAGGAGTAGAAAATCTGAATATACCAATTACTAGTAGGGAGATTCAACCAATAATTGAAAATCTCCCAACAAAGAAAAGTCCAGCACCAGTGAGCTTCATGGGTGAGTTTTACCAAAAAATTTAAAGAAGAATTAACACCAATCCTTCTCAAAATCTTCCAAAAATTCAAAGAGCATGGAATAGTCCCAAACTCATTTTATGCGGCCAGTATTTTCCTGATACCCAAACAAGAAAAGGACATTATAAGCAAAACAAAAACAAAAACTATAGGACGTTATACCTGATGAATATACATGGAAAAATTCTTAAGCAATACTAGCAACAAACTGAATTCAGCAGCACAATAAGAATCATACACAGTGATCAAGTGCAATTTATCCCTGGCATGCAAGGATGGTTCAACATATGCAAATCAAATGAAATATCAAATTAATAGAACAAAAGGAAAGAACCATGTGATCATCTCAATAAATGCAGAAAAAGCATTTGACAAAACTCAACATTCATTAATGATAAATCTGTTAAAATGACAGGCATAGAAGGAGCATATCTCAATAAAGATCAGATATGACAAGTGCACAGGTAACATCATCATACTTAATGGTGAAAGGTTGAAAGCTTGTCTTCAAAGATCAGGAACAAGACAAGTGTACCCATTCTTGCCACTCCTATTCAATACACTACTAGAAGTCCTAGATAGAGCAATCAGCAAAAAAAGAAATAAAAGTTATCACAATTGGAAAGGAAGATGTAAAATTGTCTCCATTTGCAGATGACAAAATTTTCTATATAAAAGCTTCTCAACCAAAACTCTTAGTAGACTTAATAAATTCAATAAAGTTTCTGGATACAAAATTAATATATTAAAATTAGTAGCATTTCTATACACTAACAACACACTTTCTAAAAAAAATAATTTGATTCCATATCCAATAGCATCTAAAACAACAAGATATTTAAAATAAGTTTAAGGAGGTTAAAGAGCTCTGAAACAACAAGACATTGATGAAAGGAATTAAAAATCCACCAATGAAAGGTAACCCATGTTCTAGATTTGAAGAAATGATATTGCTAAAATGTCAATACTACTGAAAGCCATCTATAGAATTAAAGCAGTCCCTATCAGGATTCCAATGTCATTACTTACAGAAGTAGGCAAAAATATTTCTACAGTTTATATGGAACCACAAAAGATCCTGAATAGCCAAAGAAATCCTGAGAAAGAAGAACAAAGCAGGAGGCATCACACACCCTGATTTAAAGCTATACTATAAAGCTATAATCATCAAAACAGTATGGTTTTGTCTTAAAAACAAATAGACCAATGGACCAGAATCAAGAGCCTACAAATAAATCCAACCATATATGGTCAACTAATTTTTTGTAAGGAAGCCAAAAATAATCAAAGGAGAAAAGACAGTCTTCCAATAAATGGTGCTGGCATAATTAGATATTCACATATGGTAAAAATGAAACTGCAACCATATCTTATACCACTTGCAAAAATTAACTCAAACTGGATTAAAGACTTAAATGTAACACCTGAAACCAGGAAACTCCTAGAAGAAAACAGAGGCAAAGCTACTTTATGTGAATCTTGGTAATGATTTTTTCGATATGATATCTAAAGCACAAGTAACAAAGTAAAAAATAAACAAGTAGGACTATATCAAAAAGATCTGTCTAGCAAAGGAAACCACTAGGAAAGTGAAAATACAACCCATGGAATGGGAAAAAAATTGCAAACCTTGTATCTGATAAGGGGTTGGTATCCAAAATATATTAAGAACTTATATAGTCAATAACCAAAAAAAGCAATCTGATTAAAAAATGAGCAAAAGACCTGACTAGACATTTCTCCAAAGAAGATATATATGAAAGGCCATCATCAGGCCTAGTCATCTGGGAAGTGCAAATTAAACCACAATGTGATATTACTTCAAGCCTGTTAGAATAGCCATCATCAAAACGACAAAGGATAACAAATGTTAACATGGATATAGAGAAAATTCTTGTGCACTTTTGATGGGATTATAAACTGGCATGACCACTATGAAAAACAGTATAGTGAACCCTGAAAAAAATGAGAAAAAGAACTACCATATAATCCAGCAATTACACTTCTGGAATATACCCAAAGGAAATGAACACTAACTCAAAAAGATATCTGCATGGCCATGTTTATGGTAGCATTATGTATTACAATAGCCAAGACGTGGAAACAAGCTAACGTTCACTGATGAATGAATGGATAAAGAAGTTGTGGGGTTGTGTGTGTGTGTGTGTGTGTGTGTGTGTGTGTGTGTGTGTGTATAAACATATATACATAGTAAAATATGTATATAATGGAATATTATTCAGCCATAGAAAACATAGGAAAATCCTACCATTTGTGACAACAAAGATGGACCTTAAAGGCACTACGGTAACTTAAATAAGTCAGAGAGAGAGAGAGAGAGAGAGAGAGAGAGAGAGAGAGAGAGAGGGAGAGAGGGAAATACAGTAAAATCTCATTTATACATGTAATCTGAAAACAAACAGACAAACAAAATAAAAATCCCAACTCTAGAAAAAGAGATGAGCCTAGGGGTTACCGGAGATGAAGGCTAGAGGGGAAACTGGAGGAAGGTAATCCAAAGGAATAAAATTCCAGTTATAAGATAAATAAGGACTGGGGATGTGATGTATGACATGATGACTATAGCTAGCACTGCTGTATGACATGAAGGAAAGTTAAGAGACTAAATCCTATGAGTCCTTATCACAAGGAGAGTTTTTTCTTTTTCTTTGTTTTTATTATATCTATATGAAAATATGGCTGTTATCTGACCCTATTGTGCTAATCATTTCACAATATATGTAAACCAAACTATCATGCTGCATGCCTTAAACTTATCCAGTGATGTATGTCAGTTATTTCTCAATAAAATTAGAAAAATGAGATGTCTGTTACACAAGCTACTTTTATTACTGTGTATTCCTGTTGTATGTTCTAAGTTTGTTAAAAGAGAGTTTCTTCACTGGGAATTTTAATATTTCCACTGCTATTTTTAAGTTGTGTGAACTTTGGTTAAGTCACTGGACCTTTATCTTTATTAGTACAAATGGTCTCTCTGTCTCTTTGAGGGACTGTTTCAGAATCAAATTAATCAATGTATTTGAAAGCACATTCAAAAGTAGTGCTTTAAAGAAATAATGAGAAATATTTTAATGTAATTTTTGTATTTTTGTATTTTTTACTAACCTCTTCTCTCCACTCACTATAGACTGGCCTGTCCTCTTCTCCTTCACACCATTCAAACAGTAATGAGGGAATGATGGCTTTCTCTTCATGGTCTGCAGATAGAGACACTAAGAGTCAACAAAGAATTAAGTTTTTGACTTTTGATCTTTTAAGAAGATTATTGGAAAGCTCTAGAAAAGGCCTGCACTGAGAACCATGGTGTTCATTTTTATAGGAATGCTCCATCTGCTGAGCAAAGATATGTTTGTTAGCCTGGTACTAATTCCAAAATCTTTGCTTTAGACTTTCAGCACTAAATATTAGAGAACCCAGAGCTTAGAATATACTCCATAAACTATAGGATGGAGAAACTTTTGAAGATGTGAAAGCCCCTTTTTCCCATTAAAACAGGATAAAAGAATCAGGAAAATTAACTGGGAAATCTTGTTGAGATGACCAGAATCCAGCATGTCTGGGAGCAGCATATTAGAGTCCCATTCTATGTCCCATTGCTACTCCTAGGAGGATTCTAGAAATGAGTAGGAAAGATGGATGCCTGGAAAGGAACTCACAATGTGCTTGTTTCTGACAACCAGAGCTTCTGGGCTACAGCAAACGTAAATATTTTTAGCTGGGGCAGATGATTTAGTACAACATATAGAGCAACAAAGAGCAACTCAGCAGAAGCCAGAAACGGCAAAATACCATCCTGGGCTAAATGTAGAAATATTGAGTATACAAATGGACAATGGCCAGACCATACATAAAAACAGAACTCTGACCCATAATCTCTGCAGCAACCAGTCCAAGAAACCAAACCGCAACCTTTGTAGCAATCAGCCCCCAAAGGTTAAGACTTGGTTTAATACCTGCCAGCTTTTTTAGTTTTCATACTCTCCTCTGCTTCTAACTTAGGAAGAAGCTAAATAATGCTCCCCTGAACAATCACATAGGACGCCCCATTTCTAGTCTACTCTGTTCTTCCCATGCCAACACTATCTAATCATAGCCTAGCTGAAGCCTCTCTTTTTCGCTACAGAGCTTTCCAATCCCGTCTGCATTTGAGTCTCTGCCAAATGTTAAGTGATGATGGCTGACTCCCTTGCTATATAGCAGCTCTGAATAAATAGCCTCTGCTTGCTCTTGTGTGAGTGATCTTTATTGATTTTCACCAAGTACATTCCCCTCCTCACGCGTACAATTATATATTTAGGCTTATTCCAAATCTAGATGCCACACAGGGAAGAGGCAAAAAGCAATGGAAGAACCCTGAACTGGCTAAGAATTAACTTAGAAAAACTGAGTTTTAAAATCAAAAGAGACTGAGGTTTTTTTTTGCATTTGTAAGATTAAATATTCTAAAACCAGGCGGAACTGGGAGATTATGGACTAAGTTTAGATAAAAAGAAATAGATTTTATATATTTTTTGGAATGTACCAGTAGTATAAAATGTAATATATTGGAGAAAATCTTAATTATATTGGATATTATTGCCTATATTATTTATTTATACTAAATAATGAAGATACAGCATTTATTCTTTATTCATAGAATAAACACAATAAAGAATAACATAGCTACCAGGTGGTCTGGAAGCCCTAGTAGGGACACTAACACACATGTGATGTTGGAGTAAATACAATGATATGTGCTTATGCTATTATTTATGTCAGAAGTTGCTTAATCCAGGCATCATTACTATTAGAAGATATGGGGAGGTCCCTCTGTCCAAGGAGACCACTACAGTTCTGCTCTTAAATTTCTAAGCAGCTGCAAAATTTAAAACTTTTACAAAACTAGTACTTTTCTCATGAAGCTGTCTTAATAGGTGCTAGGGCGACAGGATATCTGAATTTTTTAGTGCAAACATCTTATCAAAATAACCGAGTACTTAAATTGTCCATCACTTCAGCTCCCATTCTTTTTGACAGTGAAATTAAGATAAAAAGCAATTTAAGGAGTTATATTATTTCCCAAGCCTACTATATTTAATCAAAGGTAGCAGTCTAAAATAAATAGGAAACAGATATGTAATTTACATAAAAGCTGCTAAAGCAGATGTTTTTTAACGTGCAATTTATTTCTTATAGAGCAATGAGAAATTTAAATGTAAGGTTGGGAGATTATACTCCTTTTTACCCCTAACTCAAGCTTATTTCACCAGGTGCTGTGGATTTCCTTTCTCTGAAAACATTTTTATTTTCTCCTTGACTAGCATGTGTTTTTCCCCATGATGTCATTCTTTAGAATGGAGAAATTATGAAGAGATGGGAAATGTCAGATTTCAATGTAAGTATCACATCCTATAGGGACTGAGAAATAATGGTTAAAATTACACAAAATTTGCATGTTTAAATGTGTTTCACCTATTTTTGAGCACCTAATGTATGCCAGACACTGTGCCAAATCCTGAGGGAATACAAATATAAATGGCCTCGCCCCTACTCCTAAGGAACTTTTAGGTGTATAAGAGAGAGAGAAAAAACAAAAACAAAAACACTGCATTTGTTCTATTTATATCTTCAATTTCTTTTAAAGTGTTGCACATAATTCATTAGATATTCTTAGGCAGGATGCTATGGTAAAAGCTATCATTTAAGATGTTATTTTCTATTCGTTTATTTTTGGTATATGGAAATAAAATTGATTGTGTATTGACCTTGTATACAAAGACCTTGTTAAATTTACTTATTAATTCTATAGACTCTTTTTAAATACAGGTTCCTATAGATTCGTTTGAATCATGTCATCTGTGAGTAATGACATTTTATTTATTCCTTTCTGATCCTATGCCTCTTATTCCTTTTTATTGTCCTATTGCACTGGTTAGGAATTTTAGTATAAAGCCAAATGGAATTGGTAGTGGTTGGCATCTTTACTGGTTCCCAATTCAGGGAAAGTTTGCAATATTTTACCATTAAGCATATGTTTCTTGTGGTCATGTTTTCTTTTTGTAGGTATTATTTATCAGATTAAGAGCAATTTATTCTTTCCTAAGCTTGGAACAATCTAAGCATTTTAGGCAGAAAGGACTATAATAATGTGCTTATGAAATACTGTGCTTAAGTAATACTGTTTATAAAATTGTTGGAAGTACTAGAGGAACAGGATTCAGTGAGCTAACAATGGAGGTATTGATTCCAAGAACACAGGCATTGCAATGTCTGTAATTCAGGGGTCAGAAAACTGATGCTGCCCCATCATGAGCCACTTCTTAATAGTCATGTCTCTACTACCTTACTTTCCAGGAGGACCAACAGCAAGATATTGGTTTATGCTTCACTTCTGCATTCTAAATGTGCCCTGAGTACTTCTAATTGGCAGAAGCAAATTTACATGTAGATCCTGGGTTGTAAGTAGAGGTAGAAATCTGCAGTAGAGAAGACATGTGGAGGGAGAAGGAAAGAGTGCTAGATGAGCGCTGTTGACCAATGGGCAGACCAATCTAGCAAAGTCTATCCCTTTAGCTATTCCCTTAGATAGTTTGTTTATTTTCCTGGTATAGGGACACACATGTCTGCATTCATCAGGGATTTGAACAATTTTAGGGATTTGGACAATTTGCATTGTTGTAGTTTCCTGTTAACATTTAATACTGGCCTTTGGAAATTTAGGGGATAGCAGATATAAGCTGCCCTCCTTTCACCCCTCACTTTGTGGCAGTAATGTCATGTCTTTATGATGTTCAGAATCAAACCCACAAGGCACTACAGTCATCTCATTTTTTAGTTGTTGATTTGTTGCCATTTGGATTGAAAAATGACCAGGTGGCAGTCTCAAATTCCAGTTCAGTGGAATAATTGCTATGTCCCCAGGATGTGTTGGGATTTTAGGTTTTACCTAAAAATTAACCAGCACAGAGTCCTATGGAGAAGAAACAAAACTGTTGGCATTATTGGGTGCAATAGTGAAAGGTAGTATTGCTATTTCTACCTCTTACTTCCAAGTTCCATGTGTTCTTGCTATGTCAATAACTTCATACAGAGAAAGTTGCAATCAAAGCAAATCGCAATACGTAGGAAAGCACCCTGGCATTTTAGATGCTTAAGTGATTCGTCAACAAGACCTTGAAGTCAAGCTGCTTTGGGGTGCTGAGTTACATGCTAACACCATGAGTCTTCAAGGCATGAGACTATTGATATACTCGTGTTGTTGAATAAGTTCCATAGTCATATACAATATGATACTAAACAGATGAATAACAAATTCACAAAGTCCTCAGTTGCTGATGGTGGCAAAAACATGCCTGGCTAACTAGGAAAGTCCAGACCTAGAATATTTGTATCTCAAATGGGGACAAATAGCTACATTGTCTCTGAGTTCCCCCTTCCCCCCCCCCCCCCCTCCGCCTCCAACTCTGGAATATATCAGCTTTGCCATGATTTCTAGGGTACTTTTTGATCATTAGGTCCAATGAGCATGATATCAATATAGCTGGTCAGTAAGATGATAAAGATCTCTGAGAACTGAAATATGATGAAGTTCAAGAGGGTAGATGTAGTCCTGAGATAAGAGAGTGGAAGTGACCTGTGGTCCTTGCCAGATGGAATTAAACTGATTCTTATATGTTGAGATGGGGGGGGGAGGGGGAAGTTTGTTTGATGTTTTGCTTTTTTTCTCATATGTAGATACATACTAGGTTCCAGAGACTGTTTTGAGTAAAGAGACTATACCCAGAATAGCAGCAGCTGAAATTTTAGTTAAGTTTGTGAAAATTGATTATGATGTTCAAAGATCTATCCTCTGATGGGACAAACAAGCGAGTTAAATAGGGATATGCTAGAAATCATCTGCATCTTTGAGATCGTTAATGGGGATACTATATTTAATTTCACTGAGGACTCCATACTTTAAGTGTGTATATATTTTAGTAGAAAGGAGCACTTCTATGGACTTACATCTGACTCCTCTAATTTTCATTCTATGAAATACCTTTCACTCTATGACTCAGAGTCAATATGGTAAACCTTCCAATTGCTGAGCTTGTCCACTCTATTCACATACTGAGCTATTGGGGGAAGTTACAGGGTGATTGTTCAGAATGTTATAAACTATTATGAAGACAAATTAATTTTAAAACTGCATTAATCACCTGACACTCAGAAGTTGCTAATATCACCAGTGAATACTGCATTATTTGTGGTATTGTTGCCAAATTCTTCCTTTGTTGTAGCTAGAATCACTTTCATTCAAGGGCCATGTACAGCAGCACAGAGCCAAGATTTGGATCAAAGGCTTTGATATTGCATTATGTAAAATCAATTGAGGATGTATTTCCCTAAACCTAGACTTTTTGTCTATTTGTTTGTTTGTTCAGATCATACAGGCCCCTCCCCGTCCTTTTAAAAATGTCATCCATCTAATTCTGTTCTAATTTTCCATTATTGCCTAGCAGATTGCCACAAGTTTAACCTTTTCAAACAACACACATATATTTGTCTTACAGTTTTCATGGTTTAGGAATGTAGGCATGGTTTAGTTGGGTGTGCTGCTCCAGGACTCAATCTCATTCAAATTTTTAAAAGAATTAATTTCCTTATAGTTATGAGATTGAGGGACCTGGATTTTGTTCTGGCTATCAGCTGGACACTGCTCTTTTGTTCCTAGAAGACCTCTATGATTTCTTTAAAATTTTTTTTAACGTTTATTTATTTTTAAGAGAAAGAGACAGAGCATGAGCAGGAAAGGGGCAGAGAGAGAGACACAGAATCCGAAGCAGGCTTCAGGCTCTGACCTGTCACCACAGAGCCCTATGCGGGGCTTGAACTCATGAGCCGTGAGATGAGGTGAGGCTCTGAGCCACAGCCAGACACTTAACTGACTGAGCCATTCAGGTGGCCCTACATTTTCTTAACTTATTGACTTCTCCAACCTCACCATTTACTTCATCAAAGACACCATAGAGAATCTATAGTCTCTCTTCTAACAAGAGGGCGCGTGTGTGTGTGTGTGTGTGTGTGTGTGTGTGTGTGTATAACAGCACATAAAATAGGAGTGATTTCCCATAACTTTGACCTTATGATGTATAATCACTGAAGATCCATTACCTTTATCTTTGCCATGAGATAGAGCCTCGCCTCAGGCTCTGCACTGAGCACTGAGCACATATCCTGCTTAAGATTCTGCCTCTCCAGGGGCACCTCAGTGACTTAGTTGGTTAAGCATTGGACTTTGGCTCAAGTCATAATCTGACAGTTCGTGAGTTCAAACCCCGCGTTGGACTCTGTGCTGTCAGTTCAGAGCCTGGAGCCTGCTTCAGATTCTCTGTCTCCCTCTCTCTCTGCCCCTCCCCTACTCATGCTCTGTCTCTCAAAAATAAATAAATATTAAAAAAAAAAAAAAGAGTCTGCCTCTCCCTCTCTCTCTCTGTCCCTCTCCTGCTCTCTCTCTCTCTCTCTCTCAAAAACAAACAAAGAAAAAAAAGGAAAACAAGAAACAAGTATTAAACCTAGGCCATGGTCAAGTTCAAGTTTTATGCAGCCAATTGAACAAATATCAGAAATACGCTCATTCGCTTTAACACATCCATTCCAGAAATGCTGATGAGTACAACGTAGATAACTTTGGCCTCATCTAAGTTCTTCATTTGTTGGACTAACATCTTTTGAAGCAATTTCCACATATTTTATCCAAGATTCTATTGATAAATATCAGTAAATAATTTAGCTACTTTGGTTTACAAATTTTAAGACAAAATTTGGCCCGAGATTAAAGCAAATAAAGTTAGATTGAATAGTCAATATAATAATGTATTAAATAGCAAGATATGAAGAGTATACAGTGAAAGTGTGTAATGGAGGAAGGGTGAGGACATTGCACTGAACAAAATCAAGTAAGTGAAATTTTTGTTTTGCTAACGTGTTTAGTGAATTTCTGAGAGGAGAATTATGTATACAGTATTTTCCATACTTTTAAAAGGGAGCTGTTTTTCCTTGAACAATTTATAAAACCTAGAAAACCTTGAATAATTTATAAAACAAATCAGTAAAAAGAGCAGAGCTCTAGGTGTAAGTAGACATACAATTTAGCCTTGTTTGGTCACTAAATATTTGTTTGATTTTTGGATAAGTTGCTTTACCTCAATGTGCTGCCTTTTCATCTGTAAATTGGAGGGTGCCTGGACACACTCCAGTTGTGTCTGCCCATTAGAATGTTATTGAATGAGTGAATGTTATTGAAAATGTTATATAAATCTTATTGAAAATAGTCATGAAATTATTTATGATGCTTCTTGATTTTCATGGAAAAGGCGGCATTTTTCAGCTAAATCTTTTAATGACAATGAGTGAAGAAGGGTAGAAAAATATGGTATTTTGATAAGTTTTATGATATATACAAGGAACAGGAAAACCTTTCCACATTTGAAGATAATTCAGTTATGAACAACTGAAGGCAAGCAAAAATCTAAATAATTTTTTCTCAAGGCTTTCCTAGCTTAGTATTTGACCTGTTTATACTCTTATACAAATCTAATCCACATGCTAGAATCAATCACTTAAAATCAGTAAAATGATTTGTGAGAACTGTTTGAAGTCCTAAAGCTCCCTGAATTCTTTTTAATCAGCTAAAATGTTCTTTCCCTTAGATACTGAGGGGTATATTTTTGTCAGAATTAAATCAACATAACATATGCCCAGTCACTTGGCTTAGGAAATAAGACCCTGAAGTGATTCTAAGTAGCCTCTTATAAGTTCTTTTATTTTATTTGCCTGCTTACCAGAATGGGCATTTCTTTTTATAAACTGCTCAGTGAAACTGGTGGTAAAAGCCATTCTCTGAAGGGAATGAGAGAATCTTCAATGTGTTAAGGAATTTAGAGACTGCTGATGGTAATAGACTCCCATTAACGTAAGGTCTACAGAAAATAAATGAGATCCCAGGTCATGCAGTTAGCTGGTGAAAAGTTAAAACTGGAATCTGTCTCTTTACCATGCCCATTTATGGAAAATAATCCCCTGGCCATTAAAATATCCTGTATCTTCCTATAACCCCTTTTTTTGTGTGTTTAATTGAAAACTAGAGATTTTAACACAGAAGTTTTCATATTCTTAAATTTATTTGTGAATGTTTAAAAATAAGTGCCATTTTAGTCTTCAGTAGTCACTTTTACATTTTTTACGTTAATGTCAAGTATTCACAAATTTTAAAGGACAAATTGAGTTTCAATAGCACCCTCCTTCCAAACACTGAATCTTTACATTGTCTACATCATAACAGGAATGGTGGAGATGTATTTATCCTGCCTGATGAAATCCTTAATTCTTACTATCAGCTTCCGTTTTTATCTAGCATAATCTGAGGGCAAAGAAAAATCATTATGGATCTCCTGGGTTTTGGCAAAGCTTGACCTCTTCTGAGAAGCGTGGCTGTGAAAAGGAAAGGAGTGTTAAGAGGGGGTGTTTGTTTCTAACTCCCTTGATGTTTGTAAAACACCTATCTTAAATGCTAGGGTTTATTGAGTGAAAACAAATGGTTCTAACTGGTTTTGTAAGTTTAGATAAAAGGGTAGACTGAAGAAATGAGTTTACCTTCCAGTGGAGCAGATTGGAGTGACCATTCTCATAAAACTTTTCTTTCAGTAGCTCCATATTTGGTTACTACTCATAACCGATTCTTTCTGGTAACATCTTTGTAAATGAAAAAATTAAACTGGGGAGGCACACATGGTTTTCACTTGGTCCAGTATTTTTAACAAACAGCCCATCTGATAGAGAAATGAACACTTTAAGAGATAAGATTTCTGGTTTTATTGGGAGGCAGAATTGGATGATCCAAAGAAAACATTACTCTGAAGATCTTTATTTGAAATTGCCTTTTCTGATCTAGTGAGAGAAGGTGTCTGCCCAGGCCAGATGTTATTTTGTTAGTATTAGGACCAAGAACGGAACACAAGTAGTCATATTTTCCATTTATCCTTGGGGCTGAACTCAGGCAGGCAAGAGTGTGACACTGAGGTATCTAGTAGGGAATAGGTACCTACCCAGGTACACAACTATATTCTTAAGTACTGTGTAATGTTCTAAAGGGAGACTGAGTTAAAGATCCTAATTTATAGTGTCAATAGTGTGATCCAAATATTACCTAAGGTATTTGTTAGAATGAAGTTTCCTGAGCTACACGACAGACCTATCTAATCAGGATCTGTGAAGTTCAGACCCTGGAATCTGCACATTTAAAAAGGACTACTGGTTTTATAGGACTTTCTAAGGTTTGTGAACATTTATCTAAAGGCCTATCTTGGGATGCTTTTAGGAAATTTTCAAAACTCCCCTCTTCTTTAAGAAATTACTATTTTTCTTAGTCCTTTTTTCTTCTTCTGAATACGTTACGTTCTATATTGTGATCATCTTGATATCAGGGAAAATTCAGTCTAACTTCTCACCTTATGTGTTGAATGGTGATGATTATGAATACTTTGTAAAATTTTACCTGAACTTATTTTTTTTTCCTGGAGTTTTTGTCAGTAGGAGATAGAAGTGAAATTAAAGATCAAGTATGACAATTTGACAAACCAATAGTGCTTTTGAAATATGGTTTAAAATAAAAACATTTAATCATTATGAGGAATGGTTTATAGGACAATACTTTTTTTTAACTATGCTTAGAAGCAATTCATTTTTTAATAGTTCTTTTTCATTTTTCCTCTAAACAAGGTGGACAAATTTCACAAACTTAAAACTTGAATCTAAAATTAGCATAGCTCTGGGATGCTTGGGTGGCTCAGTTGGTTAAGCAGCCAACTCTTGATTTCGGCTCAGGTCATAATCCACAGTTCATGGGTTCAAGTCCCACATGGGGCCCTGTACTGACAGTGCAGAACCTGCCTAGGATTCTCTGTCTCCCTCTCTCTCTGCCCCTCCCCACACTCTTACATGCTCTCTCTCTCTCTAAAAATAAACATTTAAAGTCAACATAGCTCTGAGAATGAGCATCTGTTGAAGAGAAATAACCTATGTTTGAGAAAGTAAACATTATATTTGAATTTTGGCAAATTAATGCAAATTCCCAATACTCTCAAGCTTAACTACAGATAGCCCAGATTTTTCTGAGTTTAAACTTTGCTTCTATTTATATATTCTGAGGACTTTTTTGAACCAAGAAACTCAGAAAAAAAGGGAGGGAGCAAGTAGGGAGAAACAAAAATGTATCTTCTGTGGCTTGAGTATAAAATATGAAAGTGTTAATGAGAAGGTATTTGTCTCAGAACTGGTTGGTGACAATTCATCCTGTAGTAAACCTTGCAATTTTTGGTTCTTCACTTTTCATAACAGATCTGATAGCGAAAGCAATCTTTTAATTTTATCAACATTGATTGTGGGGCAAAAAGAAACGGAACTACCTGACCATTATCCATTGTTTCCCAAACTGGTTTATCCTACATCTAGGATGTATGTAGGATGTATGTTAAAAATGTCGATTTCCAGGGGCACCTGGGTGATTCAGTCGGTTAAACATCTGACTCTTGGTTTTTTCCTCAAGTCTTGATGTCACTGTTTGTGAGTTCAAGCCCCATGTTAGGCTCTGAGCTGACAGCATGGAGCCTGCTTGGGGTTCTCTCTCTCCCTTGCTCTTTGCTCCTTCCTCCCCCGCCACTCTCTCTCTCTCTCAAAATAAATAAACAAACTTTAAAAATATATATAGATTTCTAGTAGCTCTCCTTCAGGTTCTGATTTGCTTGATCCATGATGGGACTCTTGGGAATCTTTCTTTCATTCATGTGTTTTTAAAGTTCTGCCCTTCTCACCTTTTGGGATGAGCACTGGGTGTTGTATGGAAACCAATTTGACAATAAATTTCATATTAAAAAAAATAAAAAATAAAATAAAGTTCTGCCCTTCTTATGATCAGGTAACTTTGAAAATACTATTCTAGTCTATTTTTTCTTTGTCAAAATTGTCCTTTTATTTTATTTATGTATGTGTTTATTAAAGCTTATTTATTTACCTTGAAAGAGAGAGAGAATACGTGCATGGACACGAGTTGGGGAGGGACAGAGAGATCATGACCTGAATCGAGATCAAGAATCAGACACTTAAACGACTGAGCCACCCAGGTGTCCCAAAATTGTCCTTTTTACATAGGATTGTATTTCAGAATTGACTAATTCTTACAATTTTCTTTTCAACTTTCTGCACCTTTTCTTTAAATTATTGAGCTAGCTTGCTATGAATGAAAATCAAGAGGTCTGGTTCTACTCCTGTTTCTGCCCCTTAATATGAATGAAGGCAAATTGTGTAGTTAGCTTTAATCTCTCATTTTATTCCTTGGATGCTTCTTTATTGTCTCTTGCGTGCTGGGTATTTATCAAAGGAAGGAATCAGGGCAGATATTTTTAGGTATTTTAAGTTTGAAGATTGTATTTACAGAACCTACTTTTTTTCTATTCTTAGAATCAGTTTTTAAGATATAATGGACTTCCCCCCCCCCCCCTTTTTTTTTAAATTGGCATGATATGCTATAACACACTCTGGGCTTTTGACCTGCAATTTATTTTAATGATTCTTAAGTCTAAATAGCCCAGTAGCCTTGAATGGAAGAATTCACGGATGTAGGTTATCTGTTGGACTGTAACTTCTTTGTATATTACAAAATCCCTGGCTGGATATAGTGTTTTTAAGATAACAATATTTTGGTAAAGTATTCTTTAGCAGCTAGAAGGATCCTCAGGTATAATTTAGTTTCTGACAGTGATAGAATAAAGGGTAGAACCTAGATTCATAGAATTTCACAGTCTAGCCTTAGTTGTACAGTATTTTCATCATTTAAAATAAAAGTAACTTGGTCTCTTGGGGCGCCTCGGTGGCGCAGTTGGTTAAGCGTCCGACTTCAGCCAGGTCACGATCTCGCGGTCCGTGAGTTCGAGCCCGGCGTCAAGCTCTGGGCTGATGGCTCAGAGCCTGGAGCCTGTTTCCGATTCTGTGTCTCCCTCTCTCTCTGCCCCTCCTCCGTTCATGCTCTGTCTCTCTCTGTCCCAAAAATAAATAAACGTTGAAAAAAAAAATTAAAAAAAAAAAAAGAAAAAAAAAAGTAACTTGGTCTCAAGGTTTGGCCATCTTGGAAATAATAATAAAAAAATAATCATATACTGCATCTTCAGAAGAGGTTTGCTGTGCTACAAGAACCCTGTGCTATCTTTATCAGCAAGAAAATAAAATGCTTTTTGATTCTCAAACTTGATTTTTTATTTTACAGTGTTCTTAATTCAACATACTACTGTCTTTTCTGTGCCAAATGTGCTGGAGATATAAGAGAGTAACACACATCCCCCCTACCCCAAATCTCCATTCTTAAAGGTTTACATTCTGGCAGGGAAATGTGCAATAAATTAAAAACTAAGGATATTATTCAGTTCATTAGAAGGTACACAGTCTATTACAGAGAAATAAACAGAAAAGGAGGGTAGGGTGTGATCAGAGGTAGTTAGGTGAGATGTTAGTGGAAGGGATGGTCTCATTGAGAAAATCTCTTCAACAAAGACGTGAAGTGAAGGAAGGGAGGTTTCAACCCACAGTGTGTACGTGGCAAGAATGTTCTAGGCAGAGGAAAGAACCAGTGCAAAGTCCTAAGGTTGGAGCATACTTGGCAACTACTTAGAACTTCTAGGACTGCAGTAGGACTGGAGTAGGGAGTGTAAGGCCAAGGTACAAGGTACAAGGTCAGAGAACTAATGGGGTCAGATCATGTAGGATATTGTAGGTCACTGTAAGGTTTTCAACATTTACTCTGAGGGATGTGAAAACCTGCTGGGAAGTTTTGTGCAACTTTGACTAAAGCATGCTAGTCAGTTAATAAGACTGCTGTAGTACGCCTCGATGCTTCTTTACCCAGTTTCTGTCCTACATGACCCTGCTGTGCCTTTGGGTAAAATGTGAAGCTGACTAATGACAAAACTTCCTAGAATAGTTTCAGCCCTGTCATAATGATGAAGTCATGTGACAGTGATGGAACTGATGCCATAAATAAATCAAAGATGTTCCCTTAGTATGAATGATCACCAATACATTATATATATATATGTGTGTGTGTGTGTTTGTATTTATGCATATTTAAATTTATTTTTATTTTAATGAATATTAGGTTGCCACTAATAAATATCATATTTTTATACTTATATTTTACTTGTATTTGGTTGCATTTGTGATTAACAAATGAGAACACAAAATAAGTGAAAATATCTAAAGTTTATATTTTAAATAACATTCACTTGTATTAAATAATATTTTAAATTTTAAATATTTGAGTATTTCAGTGATGGTTAGTTTCACTTTTAAATGTTTTAAACACAAGATGTCAATGTTAGATAAATTAACTTAGAGGATTTTTTTTTTTTTAATTTTTTTTTTTCAACGTTTTTTATTTTTTATTTTTGGGACAGAGAGAGACAGAGCATGAACGGGGGAGGGGCAGAGAGAGAGGGAGACACAGAATCGGAAACAGGCTCCAGGCTCCGAGCCATCAGCCCAGAGCCTGACGCGGGGCTCGAACTCACGGACCGCGAGATCGTGACCTGGCTGAAGTCGGACGCCTAACCGACTGCGCCACCCAGGCGCCCCTAACTTAGAGGATTTTAAATCTTAAATGTTAGCAGAAATTTAAAGAAGATGCTTCATTGCATTTATGATATTCAAACTAAGGGAAAACATTTAACATTAGTTTAGAATTAAAGTTTTCTTTTTACAAATATTATCACTACAACTTTGTTAACTTCTTAGGAAGCATTTGCAATGGCATATTCAACATAAGCTACTGAACATATATTAAAACCTGTAGAGTAATAAAACCTTAATATATTTTCCGACATGAAGAGCAAAATGTTATTTCTATATAAAGTTTAATAAAAAGGATTTTTAGATCGAACAGAATGGAATCATTTCATTACTATTTTTTCTTTTTTTTTCATTTTTACTAGGAAAATCTTTTATAGGTTTGAATAATGACTCATTAAATTAGGAAAGACTTTTTCTTTGTGAAACCATGTCTTTCTTTATGAACCATTGTATATACTAAAACATATAATAAGATATATGATGCTATTTTTAAATTAAAGGAAATATCCAGGGAAGCTCAAAAAGTTTATAGACTTCATTTCTATTGTTTACTTTGACAGAATAATAGCTTTTCTTTCATCTTTTTTTTTCCAACTGACATTAACCCCTCTTGTTTTCAGCTTAAACTTTTCCATCCATTTGGATACCAAAACTATATATCGGGGATGTAAATCAGTAGAGCCTACCAGTGAGGTAAACTGATTAAACTATATATATACATAGATAGAGTCATTTTCTAGGAATACATCTTGTTGCACAAATATCGTCTGAATCCACCATATGTTGTTTTAAATGCAAAGCACATTTTCCTGTCTGATATTTCCTAATCTTACTACAACAAAGTCAAATGCTTCCAATTTTTATAGACTTCAGAAAATGTTGTTCAGAAACACCCAGTAATTTATTTTTACATTATTTTGCAGTACAGCAAGATTACCTCACCATTGTTAACAGATGTTTTTGTCTCCACCAGAGTTTGCTGTTATTTCATCAAACACAGAAATACAAAGAAATGTAATAAGAAATGTATATTCTTTTCTCTCGTAACATTTTTCACAATCAATACAGTATTGGAGCAATGCTAATACTGCTGTGGTCCTTTGAGGCTGGAAGGGTTTGTAGTGTACCAGTGGTGCTAAGGGCTGGTGCCAGGATACATTCATGGAAACACTTAACGATAATACTGCTTCAGTAGAGGCAGTAATGGTATAAACAGGGCAAAGGAAATACCAGGATTGCAACAGATGCAATTGATTATATGCCTTGGGGAATATTCCACTCATTTATTTCAAGTCCAGTCCATGTAAATCAAAAGACTGTAATGTTGTCAGTAAGACATATCACAGACGTTGTAATATGCTGTGACAGTGCCCCTGGTTTACTGACGCAGCGGATCATGCCTTTGGACACGAGAAGCCTGTCTGAACCATAGTTCTTGCACTGTCAAGTGTAGAAAATAATCTGACTTAAGCATCTGAATCATTATGAACTGTGATATGGCTTGTTTCAAAAATAAAAGGTGATAGGATTGCTTTAGGTAAAGTTACGTATTTGCACTTGGTCTTAAATCTCTCACTAAGGAGACAATAATTTCCAGTAATATTCATAGTTGTCACCCTACAGTAGAGCAGTCACTTTTAGATACCAAGATAGACAACTTTGGAATATAACTCAAAAATCAGGATTTCAAATGACATGTTTTCCTGTAGAGATGCTTTCAGTAAGGAGAAGTTGCTTCATGAAGACCAAGTGTCTCTTCGTCACTTCTTTCCAGTCATTAAGTGGGCACTTTCCAAGTTAAAAATTTCCCTTCCTCTGTCAGTTATAGGTTGTACCAGACTAGGAAAGCTATGCAACATGTCTCAAATAAGATGCAGGGATAGCACAGAGATTAGGAAAAACAATTTACATTTCCTTTTATCTCTTGCTGATTGAAAGATCCAGCATACCCGAGATTCACCTTGAAAGCGTGAAATTAACCAAGTGGCTCTTTGAAAGCTAAGGCTTGAAGGAAATTGCTAAGTATTTTAATAGATGAAGGAGCTGGAAGTCTTATAATTAATGCTAATGTATGGCCTTACTCCTATGAAATTACACATTACATGCACATTAATTATGATTAGCATCCTTTCAATGAATAGCAAAGGAAATCATAATGATTTGATACTTATTATACAATGCTATCACACAGTCTTTTCTAAAGAATGGGCTTAACTTGCTCAATAGATAATAAAGAGATGCTAAATTCCAGTTTATGACTCCTTTCACTAGATAGTTCATAAAATAGGCAAGCAGTGAATGATTTCGCTTCGACTCTGCTCCTTTAAAAAAAAAATCACAGTGTGGCAATTTAACTTGTGACTTTGAAAAGAAACCTATCATTTTCTTTAAAGTGGAAAATAGAACACCATCATATTTTTATTATTATTCTTATACTGCATTTGATCCGGAGATACCACATAAGCTCTCATTCAATCTTGCAACAACTTGGGAATCACGGATGTACAAGTTTGGAACGTTTGGATGTGTTAATAATATACTTCCTTCTGCTTATATTAACCATATTGATATTTATATTACATGTTATCAGCCATGGATCATCGTCTATAAATTCAGAAGGAAAAGAAACGTCATAAACACACATATACATAGAATTAGATCAGACTTGGAGCTTGAAAACTATAAAATTTCAATCATTTCATTATTAGGGGCAACCATCCTTCTTGGTGTTGTGCAGAAACCTGGCAAACTGAATGCAGCCCTCTAGACTTAAGTGTATACATATAGTTGCCGATACACTCCTCATGGAGGCTTGCAGGTTAATCATCCCTGGTGCCTTTATCCCAAACGTGGACATGGGAATATTTTTTGAGTCCGTAATTTCATATGGAAGGCCCGGCTTCCCAAATGCAGCCTACAGGTGAAATCCTGCCACCTAATGGAGTGCTGCCAGGGACAGGAAATAGGATCCCACTCTTCTCAGAATCCGATAACCTTCATCACCCTGTTGTAAGGACTCCCAGCATTTTCCATCTCATTTTTGCTTGTCTCTATCCCTGTCAAAAAGCTGCTGCTGCTTCTTTACCCTATGATTGTTCTCTGATCCTTGAAATCTAGTTTTCAAAACACAAAAATTGAGGAGATCTGTAGTCAATTAATGCTTTGAGCCCTGCAACCGCAAACCTCTTCTGAGATAAAGGGGCAAAAAGATCTGGATACCTTCCGGGAATGGGGGAATGGAAAAACACAGTGAGAACAGAACACAAATTAATAGCTCAGTAAATTACCTTGTCTCATTGCTTACAAATTTCACCTGGAATTTTTCGTACCCATAGTTCAGTTTGGAATTATGCATCCAGAAGAACCGGGACACCAACAAAGGGGAAAATGTACACTGGATCAGTCATTTCCAATCCACAGGCTTTGTGTTTGATTCACAGAGAAACCTCAGTAGGCAAGTGAACCACACAGGAGGTGGAGGTTATGCTGTTTCTAGTATGTGTATATTTCTAAATGAACCGTACCTTTCTACAATCCTGATTTTATCAGCGAGCTCATGGCTATCAAACCACATATGAAATCTTATAAATGGTAGTCCCCCATCCAACTTTCATTGTATTCAGACATCTGTTGAAAGAATTCTTCCTTTGAGACATATTCGGGTTTTGCAGAACATTTAAAACTGAGTTGCCAGTTTGATCTGAATTTACTTATACTGCCATTTACTAATGTGGCATAGTGTTCATAACACATCTTCACCCCTTGGTGTAAAAATATTCAAAGCACAAGATGGAGACTAGACACAGGCAATTGGAATAAATGACTGCCTGAGGGTTCTGTCAGTTCAGTAGAGTTGTGCTAGCAGTGAAGATAATAGTTAATGCTTATATGGTGCATACTATGTCCCCTGATGGTTTTAAGGGCTTTATAAGTATTAACTGTTTCAGTCCTTCCAACTCACTGTGGCTGCTTTTATTAATATCCCCACTTATAGGTTAAGAGAACTGAGGTAGAGACTTCCAGTGATCGTCCAAGTTCACATAGTTCAAGGGAAGCTGATTGGGATTTGAACCTAGTAGTTTGAAAACTGAATTGCTTCTCTTAACCATTCCACTTAACACCCTAATTGTTACCTTTATTCCCATCCTTCCCTAATCCAATTCATATAAAATTTATGCATAAGCTTCCATTTCAGAAACAAATTAATAATTTTATGCCTAGTGGAGGAAAAAGTATTTCAAAGCATTTAAAATTAGTTTTCATGGGGCGCCTGGGTGGCTCAGTCGGTTAAGCGTCTGACTTCGGCTCGGGTCACAATCTCACGGTCAGTGAGTTCAAGCCCCGCGTCGGGCTCTGGGCTGATGGCTCGGAGCCTGGAGCCTGCTTCCAATTCTGTGTCTCCCTCTCTCTCTGCCCCTCCCCTGTTCATGCTCTGTCTCTCTCTGTCTCAAAAATAAATAAAACCTTAAAAACAAATTTTTAAAATTAGTTTTCATGTGATGCTTACATAAAACATATCTGATATTTATTCCTATTATGTAACATTAAGATCATAAGGAAGTACAATGCGGAGGTCTACTTTTTCACTTAACTTGACATCATGAGAAGTTTCTACTTCAGCAGTTTTTAAAATATAAGCTTATATTGTAAATTATATGAAGTTTTAGATAGTTCCCATTTTTTCACAGTTCGAGGTAAAGATAGAGAAAAATATTCTTGTGTTTCTGTGATCAGTTTCTTAAAACACATTTCCAAAGCGAATCTATGGGACAAATCTTATAAAAACATATATGGTTTTGAAACACTTTCCCAGACTGTCTCCTCAAAGTAGTCTTGCTTAATATCCCCACAAATAGTGCACAGGTGCCCTTTGCTATATAAGCTCAACAACACTGGGTATTTCATTCACATTTCTCTGTTACTAGCAAGGGCAAAAGTTTTGTTATGTTATTGTGCCGTTTTAATTTCTTCTGCAAATGTCTATTTTCCTTGGCATGGGAGATAAACATATTTTTCTTATTGTATTCCAGGTATCATTTCTATAGCAAGAATAAACAACCCTTGACTTTCTCATAAGTTATAAATATTTGTCCTAGTTTTCTGTTTGTCTTTGTTTTGCTTAACATGGTTTCTAAATAAAAAATTTTAAATACAGTTTAAACGTATCAATATTTGCCTTGATGGTTTCTTCCTTTATTTTCATGTTGAGAACAGCTACTCTCATTTTAATACTGGAAAAAAATAATATCTTCTTAAGTTATTTTTAGCTTAATTGATCTGGAACATATTTTGGCAAAAATTGATGTTAAATAATTTGCATATCTTAAAAATATTGACTTTTTTAGTTTACAAACTGCTTTCTTTTGCTTCTCACTAAATTTTCATAGCTTCCTTCGTATGAAGTCTACGATTTCTTTCCAATTTCATCTCAAAATATTATGTATCTTGGATGCAGTTATGAAAAAGATACATTGGCTGTCCAACTTTTTATTTTATTCTAGATTACAAACAAGATATGAATTACATATATACATGTTACATATTTATCTATATAATTAATAAGCTTCTTGAAATTCCTAATTAATTTTAATATTTTACAATTCTATTCATATAAGTTTTACAAAACTTGCAGGTTATACACAAGGATGGTCAGAACCATCTACAAAACAGATTTTATCTTCTTTTCTAATTGTTATATGTCATTGTTTTGTTTTATCACATATGTAGAACTTCTAGAATACTATTAAAAGGTGATAAAAACAAGTATCATTTTCTTGTTCCTTGTTTTAACTGTTCATTCCCAAGCAGAATATTGGCTGCTGTTGACACAATTTATTAAAAAATATTTAAGCTCCTAATTTATGCCAGGTATTCTAGAATTTCTAGAGAAAGAGCTAAAGAATAAACAAGGTAAATAAGTAGATGTATTGATTTAGTCAATGCTAAATGTTAAGGGTTAAGAAACAAACAAACAAAAAAACCAAACCAAAACAAAAAATCTTAGACAATGGAGTAAGGTATTTGGGTAGGTTGATTCTAGTTAGGAAAAGGGTAGCCAGGGAAGAACTCCTTGAGAAGACAATTTTTGAATAAAGAACCTAAGGATGTGAAAGAGCTAGCCATGTTGATACCTGGACAAAATTATTCCTGGAAGAGGAAGCAGCAAATGTGAATGCCCAGAGATAGGAGTTTGTCTAACATATTTGAATAACATGATCTTCAAAGATCTGAAAGTTAATGAGGCACCAGACATGTAGAATTAAAGGTTATAATAAGCACTTTGGTGCTTACTCTGAGTGAAGTTAAGAAAGGGCTCTTGAAGGAAACTTAATTAGGAGATTTTTTAGGAAGAAATATTGAATCAACTTTAACATGGAAGATTCTATTTAGAGAATTTGTACAAAAGGCTCAAATATTTTCTGTATCTGTAAAACAAAAAACAAAAGTAAAAAACAAACAAAAAAAGAAGGGAACTTTAAGTGGGTTATTGTAAAGTGAAATATCTTTCACCACAAGAAAGAGCATTGTACATTGGGGAAAACAGTACACCTGTCTTAAAAATTATTATGAAATGTAAATGAAATAATGTATAAAATATTCAGTTGACTTTTGGTAAATAAATAGTAAATACCCAAACTTGTTAGCATATTATTGTTAAAGTTATTTCAATATGTCATTACATAGCAAGAACATTGCCATAAGAATATGTATAATATTTGTAAGAAATGTAAATTTCCCTTTTTAAACTTTATCTAGTCATATACCTTATTTATGTAAATTTTCAATCATGTAATTTTAGCAGATTTTCTCAATGGTTACTTGAGCCTCATAGCAAACCTGGCTCTCTTGGGGGTAAATATTAGGTCTTTTTTTTAATAGACTACATTTTAGAGCAATTTTAGGTTCACAGTAAAATTGAGTGCAAGATGCTGATATTTCTTCTATACCACTTGCTCCCACACATGCACAGCCTCCTCCATTATCAATATCCCTTACCAGAATGCTACATTTGTTACAACGGATGAACCTACATTGACATACTACTACCATTCGAAGCCCACAGTTTTTATATTAGGAATTCAGTGTTGTATATTTTATGGGATTTGACAAATGTATAATAACATCTATACATCAACATAGTATCATAAAAATCCTCTGTGCTCCACCTACTCATCGCTAACTCCCTGCTATCCCCTGACAATCGTTGATCTTTTTGCTATCTCCATAGCTTTTCTTTTCCAGAATGTCATATAGCAGAAATTATACAATATGTAGCTTTTCCTTGGCTTTCTTTCATTTATTAATATGCGTTTAGGTTTCTTCCGTGTATTTTTATGGCTTGGTAGCTTATTTCTTTTTAACACTGAATAATATTCCATGGTCTGGATGTATCATAGTTTGTTTAGTCATTCCCCTATGGAAGGACAACTTGTTTGCTTCCATGTTTTGGCAATTATGAGTAAGCTGATATAAACATGCAAGTTTTTGTGTAGTCGTAAGTTTTGCATGCTTTTGGGTAAATATCAAGGAGCACTATTTCCAGACTGTATGGTAAGAGTATTTTTGTAAGAAAACTGCTACGCTATCTTCCAAAGTGTCTGTCCTATGTTGTATTCCCATCAAATATGAACAAACATTTCTATTGCTGCATATCCTCTAAGCGTTTGGTATTGTCAGTGTTTTGGATTTTGGTTATTTTAATAGTTGTGTAGTGATATCTCATTGTTACTTTTATTTCTGTTTCTCTGATGACATATGATATGGAGCATCTTTTCATACGCTTATTTAACCATCTAAGTATCTTCTTAGGTGAGGTGTCTGTAAAGTGGGTGTTTGACCCACTTTTTTAAGCAGGCTGCTTTTTGTACTGTTGAGTTTTAAGGGTTCCTTGTATATTTTGGGTAACAGTCTTTTATCAGATATGTCATTTGAAAATATGACCTCCCAGTCTGTTTCCTGCCTTTTTATTTTGTCAACATTGTCTTTTGCAAAGCAGAAATTTTAAATTTTAATGAAGTGCAGCTTAATTCTTTCTTTACGTGATTATACCTTTGATGTTGGGTCTAAAAAGTCATCACCAAACCCAAGGTCATCTAGGTTGCCTCTTATGTAATCTTGTGTTTTACATTTAGGTCTGTGGTCCATTCTGAGTTAATTTTTGTGAAGAGTATAAGATTTGTCTCTTCATTCCTTTTTTTTTTTTTTTTTTTTGCATTGGCTATCCAGTTTTCCCACACATTATTTGTTGAAAAGACTATTTTTTCTTCATTGTGTTGCTTTTGCTTTTTTGTCAAAGATCAATTGATGGTATTTATAAAAAGTCTATTTCTGGGCTCTCTATTCTGTTGCATTGATTTGGCTATTCTTTTGTCAATACCACTCATCTGGATTCTGCAGCCTTATAGTAAGTCTTGAAGACAGATAATGCCATAACTCCAACTTTGTTCTTCTCTTTCAATATTGTGTTGGCTATTCTGGATAATCTTAGGTAATTTTAAATATTAAAATGTGGGCAGGAAATCTAGTCTCTAGCACTAAAAGTGATCAGATAAATCAGGAATACAGTATCTTATTGTCTTTAAAATTTGCATTGTAACATGTGGGTCCGAGACAAAGAATATAACAAGCTTTTCTATTTTGAATACGTGGAATTATGCTGAATTTTCTGTGTTTCTTGGACGTGGTAGGAGGGAAATGATAACAATATTAAAGGTGTGTGTGTTAGTATGTGAAGCTATTTTGGCATTAAACAATCTCTGCATTTATTGTCAACGATGCCTGGGCTACACCGCAGACAATTTCACAAAGAAATATTTCAGGTTTGGTTGGCATAAAGGAGAGTCAGTGGACTCCCTTCTAGAATATCACATTAGCAGTTTTCTTGTACAGAATTCTAACTAGTGGTACCAAAGTCATCCTGGATCGGTGGTTAAAAGGATGGCTGCTCACTTTCTGCTCATGACGTGGATTTTTAGTGTTTCACTTTTCAGGCATTCTGATTGAGTCACTTACTTTCTAGAAACAAATGAAGAGACATCTGTTTTCATTAGTGTTATGTGTTATAAAATATGATAAGGGCTACCTGTGTTATCTCTTCCTTAATGTGGAAACACTTTTACTGACAGCTAGTTTAAGTTGAAAGTGACAAAAGGGCTTTATCTCTTGATCTCTCATCTCATACCAGATAAAAAATATCTTTAGTTATGCAGGTGTCCAGCAGTTTCCTGTAGTTTGCCCACAAAAAAATCTGAGATAAGCCACATTCTCTTGCTATAAGCCTAAAAGATTTTTGAACATTTATTTTTCCATTTGCAAAAATATCAAAAAGAAAACGGATGAGATTATCAGAAACAAGAGAACATTTCATAAAACTGTAGTTATCAATAGGTTCAAGCACTTCAAGTATTGGTTGTGTTTATTCTTGTTATTTCAAGATGACCAGCCCTATATAGGAAAGCCCCATTCTTGTATCCACAGCACGTATTCACTGAGCAGTGCTTTAATGTTAACAAAAGTTGGCATCCTGTGAGATTTTGTCTCTCTATTTGCTTTCTGAATAGTTTAAGGTTTTATTCCACATGACCAGTTCAGATTGTGGACTTCAAATATTATGTAAGGCATTTTCTTTACAATTCAGTCCTATTAGCAACAACAAGAACAAACCTTTCGGAGATACGCAGCTATGGAAGTGAACATATTTTTCTCCTTTCACTTTGATTATCAAGGACCTTAAACACAAAAATAAAGTCTAGTTGTTTTTTTATACCTATTATGCCTTATATATGAGAATTTTTGTTGTTAAGTCTTGACTTTTCCTTCTGATAGTTTTCTTTTTGGTTTTAATTCTTTAATTTTACTTTTATGTTCTTGTGTGTCAGCTGTCCCTCATTTTTGTGCGTAATAGTTGTGTATACATAGATGAATAAATGTTGCATACCAAAACGTTCCAGCTTCTTTAGAAACTTTCAAAGGTTTGCTACTCTTAGCCAATAAGTCTATCACAGAAAATTACACTCACTAGAGATAGACTAATAATCAGTCAGAGCTCAGAACAAAAAGTTAAGTTATGGGAGGGGAGTAGGCCAAGTCAAATGAAGTGTATCAGCACTTCAAAAGCAGCTGACAAAGAAGTTGTAAGTTGATATTACCAATCATTTAAAAGTTTTTTTTTTTTAATTTAAGAATTATACTTTTCTAGAAAACTAGTGCTTGATAAGGCATGTAATAATGATTTACCATAGACTGTCTCTTGGAAATACACAACCTCTCATATATTCTTTGAATTACAGTAAAGGAATACCTTTGTAAATGTCTTTCTATGTTAGATTTAAAAAAAATCAGTGTTATTTTAACATCCAAATTTGTATATATTTTTAATAATTTCAGAAAAAAGATAATTCTGCTTCCCCCTATAAAAACCATTTTCCACAGATCTTTGAAAGAGAACTTTATTTAACTATTGTATCCGGTTTAAAATAATATATTTCAGGAAATGAGAAGGCTAGAGACCATTTAACATGATTGAATGGGTGGGAAAATGTTTTTAAGCTAATAATACAAATAAAGTTGGCATTTGTTCTGGAAAGATGAATCAGAAGGGTAAATTAATAATAACTCAGTTTAAATACAAAAAAGCTATTTTATAAGGTAACATTCTCTTGCTCACCTGTTCTTCATCTTCCCAGGTTTGGACTGAAGGCAGAAATGGACTGTGTTTATTGTTAAGGCAGGAAAGACATAAGAAAAATGTGATTTCCAGTGTGATAGATCAAATTCTGACATAAATTGCCAAGGGTTGTTAGTTTGTTGTGAGTTCTTGATCCCTAGGGAATCACTAAGTTTTGATAGACAACTATGTGATTTGAATGATTTAAGCAGTGGTACTTGATACTAAATCCCTAGAAGAAATGAAAGTTGTGATTTTTTTTTTAAATTTACGGCTCAGTGATTTTATTGAAGCAGACATAACATATTCAAAGAGATATAGTTGCTTCTTCAAAAATTAAGCATACAGACAGATGATACGTTTCTATGATTGTATTTATTATAAACAGTCACCTAATATCTTTTTTAAAATTATAGTTGGCTTCAATGGCTTCCTATACCATGCTGCACATGCATCTCTTGAGATATTCAATATGTTGTATTGGGTTATATGTTTCTTTATTTCAGATAGTAACTTAATGACAGCCAAGTTCATGGTTAAAATCATTTGCATTCCCGGCACCTAGTACAATGCTGCATGATGCCTGCGATTAAGATGGAGATGAATGAAGAAAGAAACAAAGGAAAAGGAAAGAAGAAATTCACTTTCTGGCTCGTGTCTTAAAGAGCTGATCCTGTCATTTGGCTTGTAGCTGGGAGGGGGCAGAGAGTGTGCCACTGCCAAGTAATTCACTCGTTCCTCTTTCTTTTATTCAATCATCTTACAATTAGGACCTTTCCTTTCTTTTCCTCCAGAGCCAGGACCTCTCTGGAGTCTTGATGACTAGAAAATACAGTAAATATTCTGACAACCATCTCGCACAATTCTTATTTGTTGATTGAACAATGGAAATCTTAGCCAGGTGAAAGTATATTGATGCCAAAGTGGAGCATTCTCTGACAAATTGTCTCTCTATTCTTGCTTTTTATTTTCCATACGCACTTTTCACTCTCTGAGAGCCCTAATTTCAGGTCACTCTAAGGAAATTGTTCTAATTTAGTTGAAAATATTCCTGCACTTTCAATGTTCCTCTGCTCTAACAATTACATAAATTTCTCCTTGGTAGGGGGGGGCAAAAAAAAACCCTATTATTATGAAGACAGTGATCATTCATTGTGGTCCCACAAGGTATCACTTCATGTATGTTACTTCTTTTTTTTTTCTCTTTTTAAATTAGATTTAATATGTGCATTCACTCTTCTCCCACCTCCTTTTTTTTTAATGTTTATTTATATTTGAGAGAGACAGAGAGAGAGAGACAGAGAGAGAGAGAAGGAGCAAGAGCAGTGGAGGGGTAGACAGAGGGAGACAGAAGATCCAAAGCAGGCTTCTGGATGACAGGAGAAAGCCTGATGCAAGGCTTCAACTCAGGAACTGTGAGATCATGACCTGAGTGGAAGTTGGCTGCTTAACCACTACTGAGCCACCCAGGCACACCTATGTATATCCACTCTTTAGAGAGGAGGAAACTGAGTTCCCAAGCATTTAAAGAAACTGTTCAGTGTTACACATGAAGTTATAGGAAGAAGTAGGGATTTGAACCATAAAATTCTCATATGTTTGGGCTCATTCATCAGAATGTATATACTAATATAGTTGTTTTTTTTTTTTAACTTATGTTTGTGTATGTCTCAGATTTCATTTCCATTTTAATTCACAGTCAATGTTGAGATGACCTAGCTGAGACAATATCTATTAGAGTTCTGATCACAATGAATTGTTGCTCATTTACCTGTTTAAAAAAATAAATAAATAAAAATTAAAAAAGATTGAGTTCTCTGAGGCCAAAGTTGGGTCTTCTATCTTTGTAGTTACTTTATTATTTTAATTTCAGTTTTTTTGAGGTGCCAGTATGCTTTGTGTTTCGGAGGAGTATGAGACAGAGAGGGAATCAGTCAAGATAATTTAATTCTCTTGTCCGTAGTTGAGTTAGGAGTGTGATACAATGCAAAATGAGAGAAAGTGTCGTTTCCTGCAAAATTTTCTTGCCTAAATTAAGGAAAGAGTTTTCATGTTTCACTGTGAGAATATGATTTTTGGAGCTGTTTCAACCATTTTAAATATAAAAACCAAAATAAGGAGAATGGCAGAGCAGAAAGATGGAAGAATATGACTACACTGTTTTCTAAACTACTAATAGCCATTGAAATTTCTTAATCCCTTCTACTGGCATAAGTGATTTAATTAGAGCAATTACCTAATCTGCCATTTGTTCACCTCAGTTTATAATAAATTTTTCTACACAACCAAATGTGGGCACAGTTGTGGCAGAAAAGATTCCTTCTTCTAACTGGCAAACAACCAGGAACTTCTATAGCATTTAGGGAAGAGCCAGATGCTCGCAGCTCATTTGGAGCAGATTCAGCTGCTCCATACAGGTTCAGAACACTTAAAAACAAAACAAAACAAAAAAAAACGAAAAAACAAACAAACAAACAAAAAGCAATCCTATTCACCCACCTATGTAGGCCAAGACAATGACACAACATCAAAATCTCGGGGGTGCTGGTAAAAGTTAGCAACTGGTTTCCCTAAAACAAAATAAAACAGTGAACATTTATTTATTTATTTATTTTTTCAACGTTTATTTATTTTTGGGACAGAGAGAGACAGAGCATGAACGGGGGAGGGGCAGAAAGAGAGGGAGACACAGAATCGGAAACAGGCTCCAGGCTCTGAGCCATCAGCCCAGAGCCTGTCGCGGGGCTCGAACTTACGGACCGCGAGATCGTGACCTGGCTGAAGTCGGACGCCTAACCGACTGCGCCACCCAGGCGCCCCAAAACAGTGAACATTTAGAAACATATTATAAAATTTACGAACAACATAAAGGGTGTGTAGCACACAGTTTACAAATAGTGAAGTGTTTTTACTGTATCTTTACTGTAGGTTTCATAGAGCCAATTGATTCTCACATAATGCTTTTGCTTTTGCCAAATTTATGTATCTACAGAGAATCTGTAGTTGCAACGGATAGATGATTGTATTTCAACATTACTGTTGGTTGATATTTTTATTTGTGTTAAGAATAAGACAAAATGAAACTACAAACACATATGGGAAGTTCATTCACTTGCCAGTGACATGACCAACTTCTTTGCTGATTTGAATAACAGTTTTTAAATTCTAGAAGACTATTTCCTAATATTTTGTGCTATTCACAATGTTACAGATGCAGACATAATATACTTTGTTTACTCTGCTCTAGGAAGACTTGATTTGTAATGTTTGCCATTACTGTGGTATATTCTTGCGTTGGCTGACTTTGGCTACTGACTTTATGTCAAAGAACATAATACTGGGAAGAGGTGTGCACTGGCACACTTTAATATTTTTTTCCATGTAGAACTGAGGGAGATAAATAATAGCAAAGATAATGTAAGATATACTAAAATAACTAGGAGGTGATGAGATTTGAGTATTTAACACAGGCAAAATTTACTGAATTGTAAATTTATATAATTTAATTTTCAATAATAGGTGTGTTTGACAATCAGCTTGAAACGTTCCTGAAAATTAATCAGACTTCAGATACAGGTATGAGCCTGCTCAAGATCACTACTATACTATATGGTTCATCACAGAAATAAATAATACACTTGTTTTGTTCAGTTTATCTAGTTTTGAGTAACAACTGATTTAGAACCTCCCATTTCAATCAGATTTTTTTTTCTTTAGGCAAATAATTCTACAGGCAGATTGTTTTTGCTTTCTGCTCTCAAGAGTAAATACCAGTATTGACCTGATATAGTAGTTGAGGACCCCAAATCTAATTATTTTAAGCTGCTCATGAATGCCATATCCCCAAATTTACATAATAGACTTAAATATTATAACTTCTGTTATAGGCAATACTTGAACTTTCCTTCAAAGAATAGATGTCAGTCACAACCTGGGTATTAGGTATTTATTTTTTTGTGAGTCAAAATTCGGCAAATCGTTTTTGTGTGATACTCACATACACTAATCTTATTTAAATTATGTTATTGTAAGCCTGAAACTTTATATAATTTTTACTCAGCTCTTTTTTTCAAAGCTGATAAATATGTGAGGGTGATTTTCTTTCTACTCAATCCATATTAATTTAGTGATTCAAGACTAATATAGTCTTGACCTTTCAAGTCAAATAAAACAGGGAGCAAAATTAGGAAGTTAAAAAGTGATATCAACAGTTTTACAATACTATCTTATCATTTGTCTTTTTCCAATTTATGTTCAGCAAGAACAACTCAGTATGCTTTTATTCCTGTAGAGAATTTCTGGTTTTTAGAAAACATTCCTTTTTGGAGATGTTTTCTCAGTCATGATTGTATGCATCATTGCTCTGTCTTGTTTATAATAAGTCAATGGAAAGAAAAAATACAGAAATAATCTTTCCTTTTTAAAATTTCATATTAAATAAGAGATGAGTTGTATTTGAACTTGAGCAACCAGCTGGTGTAGAAGAAAGGATACATAAATTTGGTATTAGATCAAACAATATCTAACTGTTCCAAGCGCTTGAGAAACATGTGATAAAATGTCATTGAAATTGAGATCTCTCTTATCTCAGTAGGGTGAGGAAGCAGAGAAATAATTCTTTTTCCATAGTTCCAGCCTAGATCTAGCTGAATTTTGTCCATTCTGCCTTACTGACGTGTGTTTACAGGTACATTACAGATGAATACATGAGTAACTCCCTATGTAAAATGTTAAATAGGATAAAAATTTATTCCTATTGCTATAGACATAATACTGTTAATCTTGGAAATTTTGGCACAAATGTCTAGGTAATTCAAGAACAATCTTTTCTATTACCCAACTACATAATTGAGAAATTGGCAAATTGGCAAACTGGCAAATTGGTATTTGACAAGACTTTACTTAACAATTATCTTAATTTTGTACATGTTTTCTCTACTTATTGTCTTTATAAATATATAAAGTAGATCTTTTTTCTAAGTCTTTTTTCTATAGCTTTGTGCTAAAATATTATGAGTTATATTTCATAAGCATAATTTATCAATATCTCATGTGAAAAATTTTAAATATAAAATTCAAAGATTCAAATGTCCTATTTTCTTGTACTTGCAATAATTATTAGTGATAAAATAGATGGGCAATGCTTAAAATGTTGATTTTTTAAAAGACGTATATTAATTTAAATTCTTTTCCCCAAAATAACTTTTCCGGAGTATGTCTTGGTTGAAAGAATATACATCCTGGATGCATTTTCACTGGTCAAGCCTATGCATGAATTTTTTTGATAATTTCTAAGTCATTTAACAAGAAAAATTTATTTACCAATACTGATTATTTGCCACATAACAAAACAATGAAATCTGCTGCAGTGGAGAATCATTCACACATCCAGAATAAAGAAGGAAGATATTTTTAGGAATAAATTCTGTAGAGTTTTCTTACTGATAGCTTGATGCAAAATAAGGCAAAAGCAGACCTGGTAGCTTCAGGAAATGCCCCAAGACATTAGGTTTCAAGGACCGCCACATTGCCTTTATTCTTTTCCTCTCATTAAAAAGCCAGAAGACTATACAATGGCTACATTTTATTTAACACCTTCGTTGACAGATATTAATTAAATCTACTTACGTGTATATCAGATTTCTAGAGCCTGTATGTCCATTTGAATATATGCACATTAACTACACAAAATTAAAACAGTTGTTAATTTCCTTTTAAACTTTTATTTCAATATGCATATGTTAATATGACTCTTTGGGTTTGCGAGGAAGAGACCCATTCTAATTTTATCTAAATAATTTTAAGTCCTACAATAACCATGACTTGTAGTAAGGATCCATTGGCAAGAGAGGTGGACTGAACTCTTCACTCTAAACCAACTTCACAGGAATATTATTATATAGTCTGCATGGGACACAGAATGGGGACTTCACTGAGGATCTGGATTGAGTAAATGGGAGACTCCATTTACACTGTTGTACTTGGTAGGTACAACGTTTATATTGTAGCCTGTGTGGATGGCTCCCCCAATGCCTGGAGTTGGGCAAAGCATCATCCTGTACAATAGACATAGGTCTACTACACATGGTTATATTGCCTCCTAAAATAGCAGCTGTCAATTTCTCCTCTCACTCTACAACATGACTATTAAGAGCATATGTATGGAGTCTGTAATGTTTAATTTGATATGTCAACTTGACAGGGCCAAAAGATGCCCACATAGCTGGTAAAACATGATTTTTAGTTGTGTCCTATGAAGGTGTTTCCAGAAGATATTAGCATTTGAATCAGTAGATTAAATAAAGAAAATCCACTTTTTTTTTTAATGTTTATTTATTTTGAGAGAGAGCGCCTACAAGTGGAGGAGGGCAGAGAGACAGAGAATCCTAAGCAGGCTCTAGGCTGTGAGCACAGAGCCCACATGGGGCTCGATCTCACAAACTGTGAGATCATGACCTGAGCTGAAATCCAGAGTCAGATGCTTAACCGACTGAGCCACTCAGGTGCCCCAAAAGATCCGCTCTTACCGATACGATGGGCATCATCCAATTTCATCGAGGGCCTGAATAGAAACAAAGGTGGAGGAAAGGTGAATTTTCTCTCTCTCCTCTTGAGCTGGAATATCCATCTTCTCCTCCTGGTTCTTGGGCTTTCAGACTCTGGGACTTTTCACCTACAGTCTCTCTAGTCTCACATCGTCAGTCATATAACGGGAGTTACACCATAAGCTCCCTTAATTTTCAGGCCTTTGGACTCGGAATGAATTATACTACCAGCTTTCCTCGTTCTCCAGCTTGCAGACAGCAGATTATGGAACTTCGTCGCCTCCATTACCACATGAGCCAGTTCCTAAATTTCCTTTATATATGTCTCTACATATCCTATTGGCTCTGTTTCTCTGATAAACACTAATAGCTGACTGGATTGACATTTTTACATGTTTATTCATACTTTTATAATTGCTGTTCATTTATATAGTGATTACTATGTGCCAGGCAATATTTTAATCACATGCACAAATATTAACTCATTTGGTTCTCACAACCACAGAACCAGTATTCCAACCCAGGCCACCTGTCTCAGAGCCCATATCCTCAACCTGTTTTCGGCTCTAAGATATCAGGCTGTAAAACGCAGGTAAAAATGGTATCTTTCTCATTTTTTTTAAGCCTATTTATTTATTTTGAGAGAGAGATAGAGAGAGTGTGTGCAAGTGGGGGAGGGGCAGAGAGAGAGAGAGGGAGAGAGAGAACACCAAGCACGCTCTACACTGTCAAGGTGAAACCCGATACAGGGTTTGATCCCACAAACCAAACCAGGAGATCATGACCTGAGCTGAAATCAAGAAGCAGTCACTTAACCAATTAAGCCACCCAGGTGCCCCTCTCACTGTTTTTTAAGAATAGAGGAGTTCTTGGAGCAGTTCTTAACTGCTTGTTAAATTTATAGAGCAGTGCCTGGCACTTAGTAAGTCCTAAGTGTCAACTTCCCTACCACATGCACTCTGCCACTCTTTCTCCAGCCCCTGCATCAGAACGGTAACTTGATGATTCTCTCGTCATTATCAACAATCTTCTCTACTTTATCTCTTTATATGTTTTTGTTTTTGTCTGCCTTTTCTAAAACCTACTAGTCCTCTCTAGAGGACTCTCTACATTCAAACGCTCTGAGAAGGCGAGTCTGATTGGTTCCATTGGTCAATATCAATCTGTATAAGACTGCTAGCTTTTGAGTCAGTTTTGGAGTAATCTATACAGATGTCTAGCTTTTTAGTCTGATGCCCAAGCCTGGGCCAATGATCTGTAGCAAGAATGGCAGAGTCATGAAATAGCTCCTTAAAATAGAAACACTTGCATAATATATTCTCCAGTATAAACACATGTTGTGTGCTACATTTTTATGCCAAATATACACTCCTTTCATTATAAATATGCTTTATTCCTCAATTTAACTACTTGCATATCTTGCTTGAGATCTGGCCAAAGCATGCCCATCCAGGAGCACTGTGATCTACATCAACATGTAATTTCCTCATTTTTGCAGATTGCTTCGGACTATTTGCAAAGAAGCCAGCCTGATATTATTTTAGATTATATTCATAGTTTTAAAAAATTGGATAATTTTATTTATTATTTGTATTAGGACATGTAGAAAGTATTTTTTATACTGTCAAATATTATTTACTATTTATATGCATTGGTTTTGTTACCTAAATTTACAAATACAGCAGAGTCATCTCTAAGACAAAACTGTAATTTAGAGTTGGAAGTGGGTAATAAAATGGCAGGGCAAATTGTTCCCAGACTTTTATTTGGACGCATTGGTTTGAACTGGACAAAGGAAAGCAAAGTAGGTAAGCTCCTGTAGACAGAGACTGGAGGAGGATGAGTATTTTATGCCACAGCTAAGAAGCCTGGGTATGAGCCTTTATTGAAACAAAGATTGTAGCTTTTCAAAAAGCTGCAAAGTCTGACTTTTTTAAAAGTTTATTTATTTTTGAGAGAGAGTTGGGGAGGGGCAGAGAGAGAGGGAGAGAATCACCTCACTGTCAGCACAGAGTCCCATGTGAGGCTTGATCTCACGAATCATGAGATCCTGACCTGGGTTGGACACTTAACTGACACAGCCACTGAGGCACCCAAGTCTAATTTTTTAAGGGATTCTCTAAGGTAGAGACAAAAACTATATGGCCTCAGTAGTCAGATAATGAAAGGTGCTTTAAGAACTTTAAAAAGCTGAGTATTCTCCTCAGAGCTGTAGAGACAGGATAGCCTCAGCCCAGTACGATGAAGTGTATCCAATTCCACTTTTGCCACCTCTTTCTTTGGAACTTCTGAGGTGAAATGAGAGACCTGAATAGATAATCAGGGTTGTTCCAGAATAGGTCAGTGAAAGGAGCTTATGGGAGTCATCATCTTCAAGGGGTAGACATTAATGAAGGGATTTATCTGGTAAATGTATGGTGTTCAAACATATGTGTGGAGTGAATGATAGACAGAGGCAAAATTAAGTGTCAGTTAACACCCCTGAGATACCCTGAGGATGATATGCTAGGGATAAGACTGGAGATTTAGGACTAGAGAGGAGGTAGAAATATATAAGTAAAATTTGAATTATTACTGTTTGTGCTACTTATTTTGAATCCA
The DNA here is from genome assembly GCF_028749965.1 of Puma concolor. Lineage (NCBI taxonomy): Eukaryota > Metazoa > Chordata > Mammalia > Carnivora > Felidae > Puma > Puma concolor. The sequence goes on along the minus strand of NC_141673.1, from coordinate 36,278,120 downwards.
ACAGGTTGTTGAACTTGAGAAAATGTTAGTTGCATATTGCTTTCACATAGGTTATTTCTTAGTAACAATGAGAAAATGTGTAATTCTACAAAAAGGGATTATAAGCTTAGAGAGGACAGGCGTGTAAACAGTGAAAGAAATTCTGATGCTAGGGAATACACGAGGCAACTGTTTATTTTTTCCCACATTTATATACCCTGTTTGATCTTTTTCCTCAATATTGGGTGGATTTAAAAATCATGTAATCAACTTTTTAAGCTTTTTCTATATTATTTGTTTATAACACATATAGAGTAAAAAGATAATTCACATATTTAACACTTAATAAATATCTAAATATCTGTTAAAAAAAAAAGTTGAACTAAGCTCTTGTAAGGGTTAGGATCACAACTCTTGCACATATGGTCCTAGATCCCTTGTGGTATAGAAAAAAAAAAAAGACAATATTTGATGATTTCTGGTATATTCCAATGTTCATTCTCTTTGTTTCACTTTATCAGTTAAGATGTACAGGGCCCATCCTTATTCCCCATACAGCTATGGCTGGCTGCTAATGTTTCACATTAATGTAAATTAAAGCAGAGACCAGTTGGGTGGAGGAAACTTTGATGATGATGATGATGATGATGATGATGATGATGATGATGATGATTTGGCCACATTTTTGTGATACTCTATAGGAGTTAAGCAAAGTTTCATTTAATAAATTACCAAACTTTTTCCAGTCTCCTCTCAATTCTTCCTACTTTCATAGTAACCAGTAGATTCACAGAAAAGGGTGAGGATAGAGTAAAAGAAAAAGTCTTACTTAGGAATTTGTTGTTTCAAACTTTACCTTGAATCTCAATAGGTTTTAGATGCTTTCTTCTCAAATGGCCTTGCTCATTCTTTAATTTTCCGAACAAAATATGACATGGTATTCTATGACAATGCTTCTATAAAACAAAATGCATAAGGAAAAGCATTCTTTACTTCTTCCAATAACTTGATGGGCTTGTTTTTACAATACAGTTGGTCACAGCTTGGAGATAAGGTAAGGTAGCAATTCTGGAAAGTTTAAAAAAGCTACAGTGTCCTAGGCACAAACCAGTGTCCTAGGCACAAATCAGGATTTCTGGAGGTAGGACCTAGACATCAACAGGTTAAAAACTCCCTGGTGATTCCAAAGCGCGGCAAGTTAGAGACCCACGCAGCTATGGAAACATGATGGCCTGAGTAGTCCTTGAAGGTACCACTCTGCTTCTTGGTTTATCTATGATTCCATAGCTGAGCACCTCTGCCTCTGATTCAGGCAGACTGTGTTTAGATAAGACTTACTGACTTGGAATGCATTCAGAATTCTTAAGGTGACTTTGTATATCTCAGTCCTGATTTATTATGACTTGATTTATAGACTTATTCTAAGAAGGAAATCTTGTTTTCTTTGGGGATAGTTTTTAGGTGGGAAGAAAGGGTGCATTTATGTCACCAGTTGTAGAAAAATGTAGAAAGATAATAACAAAAGTGCAACACCACAGTCATTATTTTCAAGTAACTGATATTAAAACGATACCTAGAACATATTAAGCTCAAGAGAGCTTAATTTTAATTGCTTTACCTTCCAGCAGTAGAATTGGCTAAATAGATTTTAGGAAAATATTTTTCTTGGTAATTATCTCAGTAGAACTCTTTATTTTACTATAAAAATACTTGATGTTTGCAATTTTACAGAAAAATATTAGAGTTTTCCAGAACTTTCAAAATTTTGGTGGTTTGTTCAAACAGGGCAGGAAATTTGGTTCAGATTATTTGTGATCTGTCCATTTGAAAAGACACCACAGAAACTGGTCTGCCACTTGGGTGGGTGGCTGTGCAGATTCATTTCCCATCACAGAAGAGAAACTGTGATCCATTTTCTCACTAATGAGGACCTGCATGCCTTTTCTTTGTTCTTGTAACTTTCAGATTTAATTTTCTCTGATTCTTTTAGATAATGTACTCTAATAGAAATTTTTATTAATAAATTGAGCAATTAGGTAGAAAAGAGTATAGTATTGAATTGTTTGAAAATTCTTTGAAGTTTATAGAAAATCTCCCGCCCCCCCCCCCCCAACACACACAGTTTATACAGTTCAAAAGCTATCTAAACTTGCATTCAATTTCCAAACCTTTTTACACAAGGGGCCTTTTAATTTTTCTATTTACTAGACTTTACAGCTTATCTTCAAACAAAGTTGGCTTTGAAGCAATTTGTGCTGCTGCTTCAGAAGTATCCTTTTATACACATTGACTTTGATGTTTAATTATTACAAAGCAATCATAATAAAATTAAATTGTGTTGATGTTTTCTTGAATTGTTTATCTGTTACTTTCATTGCAGTTTATTTTAGCTAAATTATTATATATCAATATTTAGTTATAATGTGTGCATTCTGTGACTGTCACTGTTCTGGGAGGTATATTTTTTTTTTACTTAATTGGAAAAGGTTCAGGGTGCTTCTTAATGACTTAAAATTCTTAATCTGAATTATTCAAATATGTGAGAATGTGGGAGTTATGCTCTTTAGAATAATGAAAAGTGTTCTAAATTAAATAGAATGCTGCAGATTAGCAGACTGATTTTCAGTGGGGACACTGAGGCATGTGAACTACTCACATTAAAAACAAAACTACTCAGTATCATGGTAGAGTTCAGAACCAATCTGTTGGAAGTTCAGAAATGGCTTCTTAAGAGATACAGCTGAGTGAATGAAGCTGTTGACCTGAAAGCTGTCAGCTCTAATCCTAGCTTTAACTTTGATTTCCACTGTGACTTGGGTAAACCAGACAGCCTCTCTGCACATACGTTTTCTTATCTATAAAAGAAGGATGCTAACCCTTCTCACCACAGCTTACAGAACTCTTCTGAATGAAATATGAGTGTTCCAAATGAGTTATTTGCTCATTCACTTCAATACAGCGCTGAGATTTACAAGTGCGGTATCTTTTTTCCCAGATTTGATATATATATTTCTACCCGGATTTGATATATTTAAATTAAATTTTTATATAGATGAAAAATTTCAACGTCTCAATTGCTTGCTCCTTTCAGTAATGTTTAGTACACATTAATTATGTGTAGGTGTTTTTCAAATTCCTTATACTGGCTTACAGTCTAATGATGAAGGGAAAAAAATGTCTAAGAAAGGCAATTCAAAGAAGTGTCTTGGGTTTATGAGAGGGTTAGAAATAAGGAACCATAGGAAGGATATTTTTTCTGGTTAGGACAACGAAGGAGGCCTTCAAAGTGGAAGTCACATTTGATGTGTGACTTGAAGGATAGGTAGGATTTTAAATATGGAGGTGATGGGTCAGAACTTTTACTTTAGAGGGAAAAACAGGAACAAAATATGGATGGCCGAAATGTACAAGTACTGTGCACAACTAAACAGCTCTTTTTTTTTTTTTTTTTTAACATTTATTTATTTTTGAAAGACAGAGACAGAGCACTAGTGGGGGAAGGGCAGAGAGAGAGGGAGACACAGAATCTGAAGCAGGCTCTGAGCTGTCAGCACAGAGCATGACACAGGGCTTGGACCCATGCATCGTGAGATCATGACCTGAGCCAGTGTCGGACGCGTAACCAACAGAGCTACCCCAGTGCCCCTAAACAGCTCTTTTTGACTTGACTTGCATAGAAGGTGCATGTAAAAAAGTCCTAAAGGTTGATGTTACTAGGTAGGCTTGTAGTCAGACTCTGGAGCACCTTAAAGGTCAGATGAAAGACTTCCCATGTTACTTTGTTAGATGAGGAGAGTCATTAGGGCTTCTGAGCGACATAGTTGTAAGGGGAGAGGCAGAGTTAGCTACTGGTGTAATCGTTCAGAAATGGGCTATTATACTGAGTGTGGTTTTCCTTATAAGCAGCTGCTCAGTAAAATAATGGAATGACTAGCCCTGAAAATAATTGCCAGCCTTAAGTAGCTGACATTACTTGGAATTATTTTCTCATTAAATATATATCTAATAGGCAATTCCAACTTTCAAACTACATTTTTTTCCTTTTGGGAAACTAAATTTTTTTAAAGGAAAGGTATCTTTTTTTCGTTTCCTATGTCTTCCTTGCTCCTGCCCCGGGGTTTTTGTTATTGTTGCTGTTCAAATAAGAGCACTTGTTCTTCTGGCCAAAGAAGATTTTCTTATTTTTCCCCTCAATCAGGCAGTGAATTTATAATACTGTGTTTGTGATATCGTGTTTCTTTCCATGGGAAAGGATGTAATAGAGCATATTTAGCACTATGGACTTGATCCAGCTAAAAATATCGGTAAAAGTCTGAAATGTGAGGCTGTATATAAACATCTGCCTTGGTGTTGATGTCTTCATTGAAAACGTCAGCTTTCTTTGAAACTCAGAAAGCAATGAAAATGGCACAGAAGGGGACAACCTTGAAAAAGTAGCTTTTCGGCCACCTGATCTAAGTTGTTTGGTTTGTTCCTAAGGATGCTTAAGGAGGGTTTGTGTATTAGTAACTATCATCAAATAAAAAGATCCTTCAAGATCCCTGCTTCAGAAGTATGGTTTTAACTGCAGTATGAAAAGAAGTGGGAATATTAGCATGGAGAAGTTAAGAAGCTATTAAGAAACTGTTAAGAAACTATTGCCTTTAAATTCTTGTTTAAGCACATATAATGTTTACAGAGAGATCGGGTGCCCTGTAGACTATGAGTAACAGTCACTAACATGAATGGTGCTAGTTTATGGGCCAAACAAGCCCTGCAAAAAACAAGTATTTTTGGTAATAAGGGATGTTTACTTGATGTACCAAATTTCAGATGAGAATAGAGTTTCAATACTTTGCATATTTAGCTCAAATGATTATCCTTAAAAATAGGTTTGGAATTTTTTTTAATTTTTATTTTTTTCAGTTTTATTGAGATATAATTGGCATATAATATAGTGTAAGTTTAAGGTGTACAATGTGATAATTTGATAATTATCTATTGAGAAACGATTACCACAGTAGGATTAACACCTCCATCACCTCATGTAATTGCAATCTCTTTTTTTCTGCCAAGAATGTTAAAAATCTACTCTCTCAGCAACATTCAAGTATATAATAGAGTATTATTAACTGTGGCTGCTACAAACACTATGCTGTACATTAGATCCTCAGAACATATTCATCTTAAAACTGAAAGTTTGTACCCTTTGACCACCATCTCATTTACCCTAAACCTCAGCCCCTGGCAACCACTCACTATTCTACTTTCTGTTTCTGAGTTTGACTTTTGTAGATTTCACATATGGGTGATATTGTACAGCATTTGTCATTCTCTGTCTGATTTTATTTCAGTTAGCATAATGCCTTCAAGTTCCATCCATGTTGTTGTGAATGGCAGGATTTCTTTCTTTCTCATAGCTGAATAATATTTTATTGCTTATGTGTGTATAATATACATATGTGTGTATGCATGCCTATATTATATATATATATTATAATAGATTATTATATTATATATAATAGATGATGTGGATATTATATATATAATATATCATCTTTATCCATTTATCTGTACAGGAACAATTAGATTGTTTCTATGTCTTGGTTATTGTGAATAATGCTGCAATGAACATGAGAGTGCAGAAATCTTTTCAAGAACTGATTTCAAATATTTTGGATAAATACCCAAAAGTGTGATTGCTTGGGTCATAGGGTAGTTCTAGTCCTAAATTTTTGAGAAATCTCCATACTGTTTTCCATAGTGACTACGCCAATTTACACTCCTACAAGCAGTGCACAGGTGTTCCCAACACTTGTTATTTCTTGTCTCTTTGATTATACCCATTGTAATGGGTGTGAAGTGATATTTCATTGTGGTTTTGGTTTGCATTTCCCTCATGATTAGCAATGTTGAGCATCTTTCCATGTACCTGTTGGCCATTTTTATGTCTGCTTTGGGAAAATGTCTATTCAGTTCTTCTCATTTTTTAATCAGATTGTTTTTTGTTATTTTTCTATCAATACCTTTGTATTCCCAAGCAAAGGTAGAATACTCAACAGTACTTGCAAAGGAGGGATGATCTAAAATATGGTTTGTAGGGCACCTGGATGGCTCAGCTGGTTGGGCATCAGACTCTGATCTCAGCTCAGGTCTTGATCTCAGGGTCCTGAGTCTCTGTGTTGAGCTCCGCATTGGACTCTGTGTTGGGTATGAAGCGTACTTTAACAATAAGAAAATACATACATACATACAATAAAATAGGTTGTGTAATACTCAGTCCCTCACCTTCATCAGGTATATTAAAGCGTTGTCATAGAAGTGCCTAAATTTTGGCTGGGGGTTGGGGATTTCTTTGGAAAGAGTTGCTAGAATGCTGTTGACCTCTTCCCCTACCTGGGAGAGGGTATTTTCTCATCACCTAAGCCTAGAGGGGCTTCAGGAAGATTGGATGAAGAGCTTCACCTATGTCTCCAGTAATTTGTGGACTATGAAGAAGATGGTTTTCTAACCACACCTGAGAAAACCCAGAAGCAAGAAACTGTGACTGGGTTGTAGATTTGATGGTAGAGAAATGAGACATAGTAGCTCTGGGAATACCTTGTATGTCAAGAGCTATTCCAGGCCAAAAATCATCCTTTGTATCCCCCAGGAGAGAAAAAACAACCCCCCCCAAACAAACAAACAAACAATGTAAGCTTTTGTTAAGAGGAATGAAGGTGACCCCAAAATAAAGTGTTCTTATAGAATTCCTTAAATAAATGACATTCACCCACAGAATGCAGAGCCTGGGCTAAAGCCACTGTTAATGAGTTCCCAGAAATGGATGGGCTCTAAGGAACCCATAAATAAGCTTTAATAAAAAGAATATTTTTTCATTGGCAAGCCTAGAGGAAACTAGTACCAAATTATATCTGCACTAGTCAAGGGGGATTTTTGAGTTGTCCAGAAGAGGATTTTGCTTGGTATCTGCAAGACAGAAGTAAAAAATTCCCATTACTCTCTGAAGAATATTAAAATAATATACCATTATGGTAAATAGGGAAGTGTTGAGTGCACTCTAGTTTATTCTTGCTCTTTTCTGCTCTAAACTTAATTATCCTTCCTGAGTGCTATCCTGACCTCAGGCTCACTGGCAAATGTTTGGTTGTGGATGCACATGGCAAAGACTTCCCCTTCCGTGGTTAGATGTGCTTGATTTCTCAAATTCATTAATGAGTTCTCTGATTCTCAAAATTTTTTGTCAAGTCCTGCACTTTTTAAATTTCTTTTCTATATTTGTATAGTTTCAAATTCTTAAAATAAATCCCTTATTGTGTAAAACTGCCCACACTGCCTTTGAATCCTAATACATTTGTAGTCTGGCGGGCAAAAAGATTACATTTAAAGTAACTGTTTGGATGTGGCATAGATATCCACTCTCTACATTTTACTGGCATTGGCCAAAACAGGTCACATGGCCAAGATGAACCCCATTGGGATGAGGAAGAATCCTTGCGTGTGGGCATGAGTATGTGAATATTTGCCAAAATAATATAATCTGCCAACAGTACCATTCCCTAAGGCAATTACTAGGTTATATGTTTGGATTAAGCACTGAGAGCCCTCAGCAAGTTTTGAGGATGAAGACAATTCCACAGAAATCACATGACTGACTAGATGAGGATATTTTCCAGAGTCAATTTAGGGGTAGCTACAAGGAAACAAGGGTAATCTATGTGGAGCAGTGATTCACATATGTCCACTGTGATTAATTGCTAGAAAATGCAATAATTATTCATTTTGCAGTGAAGTTTCAACTGTTCTAAAATAATCTTTTCATATCTTTCTTTTTTTAAACCGGAATTAAAGACCTCCCCTAAGTGACATTAGCAACATGTCTGAATAAATCCTCCTTCATCATATCCCTCCCCACAACAACAATAATTTGGCATCCACCCACAGACAAAATTATCTTTGTAAGGCCTGTGGGATCCAGCACCATATATCAAGAGACCCAAAGAGAATCTTGCCTACCTTTGCATTGAGTAATAGGCATACACAACTTGGTCCTAGCTGGGGACCATGTAGTAGTCTATGAATTGGTTCTAGCCCCTCTCATTTGCAGTCTGAGGAGTCCTTGGTCGACATTCTCATAGGCAATCACCCATGGATGGAGGAGTCTTGTGGAAGCATTGCTTTCTAGCAGAGAAGCTTCGAAACAGTGTTGGAGAAAAAAAAATTAAGTTCAGATACATTAAAGAAGATAAGAGGAATGGTTTGACTTTAACTGCATCACCCCCCATCCATTGTAGCACAACTACTATGTCAAAAGTTGTAAATATTTTAAATTTTGATAAGTAGTGTGAAACATTCCCCTATTGGAACCTATTTCATCACAGCTTTATCAGCATTATAAAATTCTTTCTTTCTTTCTTTCTTTCTTTCTTTCTTTCTTTCTTTCTTTCTTTCTTTCCATTGGATGGAAAAATAAGATGCCATTATCACCTTGATTTATAATTCTTTGATCACTTATAAGTCCATGAGTATCCTCTAATATATTTGCTTTCTACATGTTTCTTTTTCTGTTAATTGCCAGTATTATTTTCCTAGTTTTAAATAGGGGTGTTGCCTTTTCCTTATATCTGTAGTATTCTCCCACGGTATATTGTACAGAGATGCTTCAGCACCATCTTAAGTTTTATAAGAAAATTTCCTTGGGTTTTTAATTATAATTATGTGGAATTTATAGGACATAATGGAGAGAATGAGCTTTTTGATAATATTAAGTCTTGCTATCTATGATTCAGAGATTCCTTATTACTCATCTGTGCTTTTTCTTTAACATTTAACACAGTGCCCTAAATATTGTCTGGCATTTTTGTTTACTTGAATTGTATGAAGTGATATATATCCTGGCTCCTGAGTGTGGGCACGTGTGTGTGGGCACACCTGCATGCGCGTGTGTATTTCTAATTTTTTTTTTTAATTTTTTTTTCAACGTTTATTTATTTTTGGGACAGAGAGAGAGACAGAGCATGAACGGGGCAGGGGCAGAGAGAGAGGGAGACACAGAATCGGAAACAGGCTCCAGGCTCCGAGCCATCAGCCCAGAGCCTGACGCGGGGCTCGAACTCACGGACCGCGAGATCGTGACCTGGCTGAAGTCGGACGCTTAACCGACTGCGCCACCCAGGCGCCCCATCTAATTTGAAAAATTAGTAAAGGAGACTTCCTCTTCTTTTGTTGGAAGGGAAAGAGGATGAGAAGATATTAAATTTCACGTTGGAATTAATGATTTTTTAGGGCTCGTACCTTTTCCTCCAAAATATGAATGAGTTAAAAAATAAATTTGGTAAGTCTAAGTGTGATAATACTTTATTAGTGTGACAATTTTAACTTTGGCATAATTTTAAATTAAAGCATGGCTATTCCTTTGCTGTCTACGGTATTTGTATAATAGCAAGACCCAGTGACTCAATATGGCTGTGTACTACAGAAATGTAATGTTCTGGGATGCCTGGGTGACTCAGTTGGTTGAGCATCAGAAGCTTGCCTGGGATTCTCTGTCTCTCTGTCTCTGTCTCTCTCTCTGCCACCCCCTCCTGCACTTTCTCTCTCCCTCTTTCACCCAAAATAGACAATCTTAGAAACAACGTTCTGAAATCCCATTTCTCCTATCCATTACATATGAGTGTAACAAACGTCTGATTAAATGGAATAGATTTAATAAAGCTCTGTATTTAAAAATATTTCAACTAACCCTGTCCCATTAGGAAAGCAAGCATATCATTTTAGTGACATTTGCACATTTTGAAGTCTCAGTTCTTTGAGTCCTGACGACTACCTGGGGAAAATAATGTAATGGTGATAGCTATTTCCCAGTTGGTTTTGTTGTTTGTTGTTGTTGTTGTTGTTGTTGTTGTTGTTGTTCTTGTGGAAGGTGAAAGACCTGATCTCAAGATATGGCATAAATAACTTTGAAATGACAGAAGGAAGAATTTCCTTAACAGTGAAAGGGCAATTCTCATGGAGGAGTTTCTGAGCATCTCTGCTCCTGACAAAAGAGCTTGTACGTATACTCTTTGGAAGCACAAGTTTTCCAGGGCTAATTTTATTGGGGTCCCTAAAACAATTAGGTTAGAGCAGGAGGATACATCTTTTCATATAAACCCTCATAATTTGGGTATATTTGGTAACTGGCCCTTCTTTTTCAAATCACCAACTTTAATAAAGCTTAGATAGTTATAGGATGGGAAATTTTAAAAATAAATAAAAGCTGCATCATAGTAACCTAGAGTCTGGAATGATTTAAAATATTTCCTTTGATATGAGTCCCAAATTCTATATAAGAGTAAAGTAATAATGCAGAAATAAAACATGGCGTGGCATGTCTAGAACTTTTATAACTAGCGTGACTTTGAAACTGAATGAAATGAGTAAGAGATCAAAGCTTAATGACTTCTGTTTTCTTCTCTTTTCTTTTGAAAAGGCTGGTGTTCTATAGAGAAACTAGAACAATCCATACTTCGAAACAAAATTATATATTTAGTCACTGTATAATATTGGTCATCTAATAGTGAAGATTCATAGGTACTTTAAAATAGAATTTCAGGGGCGCCTGGGTGGCTCATTGGGTTGAGCGTCTGACTTTGACTCAGGTCATGATCTCAAGGTCTGTGAGTTCAAGCCCCGCGCCGGGCTCTGTGCTGACAGCTCAGAGCCTGGAGCCTGTTTCAGATTCTGTGTCTCCCTCTCTCTCTGACCCTTCCCCGTTCATGCTCTGTCTCTCTCTGTCTCAAAAAAAAATAAATAAAGGTTAAAAAAAATTTTTTTAAAGATACAATTTCATTTATTTTTATTTTTATTGTATTTGTCAAGCTAGTTTAGAAAAAGTTGACTAGGCCCGTGCTAAAAAGAAAAAAATACCCAGGAGTCAAGCAATTCTGAGTATAATAATAATAAAGCATATTGTTAAATAAAATGGTATAAAAGTGATGAAGTTTTGGGGTGATGGTGGGGTAGTCCAAAGCTGATGGGCAAGAAAGAATTCTTGAAGATGTCTTTGGTGCAAAGAGGTGATTTTATTAAAGCATGGGGACAGGACCCATGGGCAACAACTGCACTGGGGTTTGACAGGTAATTCATTATATACCCTCAGGTTGGGAGGGGGTCAGGGATAGAGTAAGTCTCTAAGGAATTTTGGGAGCAAGGTTTCCAGGACCTGGAGGGGCTAGCTGTTACTAGGGAAACCCCATTTATTACCATTTAATAAAACCTCTGTCATGAGACCCTTCAGATGCATTTTTGGGAGCCATAAGCTTGGAGTATGATTGCCAGCATATATCTTGGGGCAGTTGAGGTAAAGGAAGTAGACTTACAGGATCCTCGAGGTTGGGACAATGTTAAGCCAAGATTCTCTTTTGCCCCTAGCAGTGTCATCGAGGCAGGTGAGCTCCTAGAGGGAGGTCACTCTGCCGGTTTCAAGGACTTATCAATGGGTTGTAGGCAGTAAGGGAATTTAATTTTTCATTTGCCTTAGTTTCCCACATCAGCATGGCAAGCACTTCAACCCCTTTCCTTTGTTCTTGGGTAGCCAGGAGTGTCCAAGGAATATCACACAGATCCCACCTGGGGTGCGGGTGGGGTGCTAGCTTGTGATTTGCCCCTCAGCCTGCCTCATGCTCCCTCATCAGAAGCATATTCTTCAGCGGAATGTGCTGAATCTGTAGAAAAGTATTACTACATGTTATGATAGAATGAAACATTATTAAATACCATTATTTCCCTGGGTATACAAGTTCTTTTATTTCAACATAACAGATTGTATGTTTAAGAGCAGGATTTAGCAATGGGTTATCTCAAAGAAGGCACAATAAAAAATTGATTTTGCTTTGTAAAATATTCTTTTTTTTTTTTTTTTTTTCAACGTTTATTTATTTTTGGGACAGAGAGAGACAGAGCATGAACGGGGGAGGGGCAGAGAGAGAGGGAGACACAGAATCGGAACCAGGCTCCAGGCTCTGAGCCGTCAGCCCAGAGCCCGACGCGGGGCTCGAACTCACGGACCGCGAGATCGTGACCTGGCTGAAGTCGGACGCCTAACCGACTGCGCCACCCAGGCGCCCCTGTAAAATATTCTTGATTTTGATTTCTGTAATAAATTTATCATCAAGTATGTCTTTTCACGGGGAACATTTCTAACAAGATTGCATCATTTGGGTGTGTGCAAACTGAAATACCTAATTACCCATGAAATGAGAAAGTTATGATTCTTAACTAGGCCTCTTTTCTCACCAAGACGCTTTCTCAGGTCTTCAGCAGAAATCAGTAACTTCCGTTACATCTGTAACACTGGCTATACCAGTGGCTCTCAAACTTGAGCACCTGGAGAGCTTGTGAAAACACAGAAGGCAGGAGCCCTACTGCAGGAATAACTGTTTTAGTAGATGAAAGGTCAAGCCAGGTGATTTGAATATCTCACAGTTCTCCGGTGATGCTGATAAGTAGCTTTGAGGACCATTGATTTATATACCTTGTGTGGCTTCTAGAGTCTTGTTTTTTTTCTCTCTTTAGACCTGAAGGTGCCTGCCTCTGAACCTACTGGTTTGGAATTTCTTCATATTTCCATCTTTAGGATGAACGGAAATCTGAGCAGGAGGGGTACACCAATCCAGTCCTTATGAAGTCAACGGTAGGTTCATCACATTTCTAAATTTCATTGAATGGTTCCTATTTCAAAGATAACTTTAAAATTTTTAATTGATTTCAGGGGTACCAGCCTTCTTCCTTTACAGTCATCTTAGTGTCTTTTATTTTGTTTCAAGTCAGTGTTCTAGTACAACTCCTGCCTCTATTCTCTTCTCATAGATTCTGCAAGTTCTACCCAAATTTTCCAAAACACTGCTTTGCTAGGACCACTCCTTCCTGAGAGATTTAGTGAAATACCATATAAGAATGTTTTAAAAATTTTAATGTATCATTTAAGTTGTTATTATGCTTACATTCTTGTGATTGTTCCCAATGCCTAGAATATTTCCCAGCTATTGACCTATAAGCTTGGAAAGTAGCCTTCCCCACCCCCCCCCACCCCAAATGTGCTTTCTCCTTTATCTTTCAAATCTCATAGTCATTGCTCAGATTCTCCACCACCCTCACATCCATGCCAAGGAATTTCATTTATTACTTGTTGACAGCAGAACTCAGGTTTGGGAATGTGGGCGAAGAACAAACCTCCAAATCCTAACTATGAAATTTAAGTCTCCCTACATTTTGCTTTTTACCTTTTAAATTCTTTCCCGGTTTCTAGAGAGGCTGGGTTTGTGTTCTCTACCGGACACACTTCTAAATCATTGTACATCACATTTCTGCTGCCTTAAGTTTACTCTTGAATTTTCCTTAATTTGCCTAAGTTCCACCCTTCACTTAAAGTGGAAATTTTGTACAATTCTCTACCCTATAGACCCTATGGGGTTTTTCTTGAGCCTCCCCAAACCCTAAAATGTCTTTGTCCACAGCTATGCTGTGATCTCCTTGCACAATCCTTCAGGATTTAGCTTTTTAAATGTTTCTTTTCTTTGCACCCAGTAGTGTGAAACTATGGACACTATGCAAGTTAAAATATCTGTGAGTGCTATTGTAGTAGATGTGCCTTTATGAATAATGTTTGGTGATCATTTTTTAACAAGTATCTTAGGAAAATAAAACAGCAATGATGCACCATGTTATTGAAACACACAAACAAAATTTGGGGTTCTTGTATTTAAAGTTAGAGCTTAGTAATTTTGCTGTGGTAATTTTGAAATGGAAGAAGTCTAAAAGAGAATGGACAGTGCCAATATCCTTTCATCATCTCAGGAGAATAAATTAACATTAATGTGGTCTGACCATCCTGATATCGAGCTGGTAATGTATGACACAGGCATGATATGTTAGCACAAATTCCTCATGACCTTCTCAGACTAATGAAGGAATTACAAATTCTGAATATATCCCTTGAAATGTTTTGTAATACAATGAAGAGTTTCACTTGAGGTGTGCCTATGGTTTTTCCTATTCTATCTCCTCAATTTTGATTGGGGGACTCCTAATTCTATTTAAATAGCAGTTACATATCATTTTTAGTGTTTACATTCTTAAATACATATCATTAGAACCCTAAAAAATACATATTTGCTTAATTTTAAACCCATAAATAAAATTTAAGATCTGAATGAACTCTGTTTTCTTTCTCAATTTTGCATCTATCCTTTTTTTTTTTTTTTTTTTTTTTTTTTTTTTTTCAATTTAGGCTTGACCCCTTCTGGTTTTCATTAGTATTTTCACTATAAAATTTCTCTCTTTTTGCTTATGGTAAGAATGAGGTGGTTGTTTAAATGTGGATGATTGTTTTACTACCCTTACCTCATTAAAATGTAATGAGCTACAAGAGAAGAAGTGGATGAAAGAAAAACCAGACAATGCTCTCATAGTGTATTTTGGGAGGTATCCATGTTGGCAAATGGTTTAAGTAGTTTGATTGGCTGGTCAAATTAGTTGGCCAAAGAAAGAAGCAATTTTCAGAAAGTGTTGGTTTGAATCATTTTTCTTGGTAGTCAAACCCCAATGCAAAGCTACAAAATACCAAGTCCAATCTCTATGGATGTGGCAAATACAGTAATGTATATGATCAGTGTAACATTCAGGAATATGTGATTGGTGTGGCAGCATAACCATATTTAGGGATTTCCTTTTATATGTCAGAGGAAGTAAGAAAATGAATTGTTAGCTCTCTCATGCTCTTGTTCTCATGCTCGCTCACTCTCTCAAAAACATTCAGTATTGTGTATGAAAAGACTGAAACTTTGGAACCAACTGGCATGATCAGTCTGAATTATTGGCCTGATGTTCATTCTTCCTGAATATTGCGCATTCTGAAGGAGTATGTGCCACTCTTAATCAAAGCTCTTGGTCCCAAAGGGACTCAGAAAATGACAAAAATGGTACAAATTTGCCTCATGACCCAGCATTTTAGAACCTCCTCTTCTCTTAAACTCAGCCATAAGCAGGAACTATATAAGATATTCCACAATTCTGCATTTCCTTAGATACAAATAGAAATACTTAAAGTTTTCATGATTGTTTGAGATGTGTTTGAAAATCTAAGTAGACTATAACGTATCAGTGTGACTTGTTTAACCAACTGTGTCCTTTGAGCCCTGTCCATCCCATTCACCATGACTAACTTCTTTGCACGAGTTGGTAGGCACTGTATAAAAGAAATGTCCAACGCATGACCAGTGTTCTTGGACTCAACTCTGTAGCATCTTTTATATGTAGTTCTGACGTGTTCAGAACTAGCTTACTAGATTCACTGACACCTGCAAGGTGGTATTGGTTCAAGTTCAAACAAGGTACCAGCAAGCTCATTTCCTATATATCCTTTCTGAGTAATTTTGTAGTCTGTACCACAATGTCTAGTTTTTTCTATATGGCAGCCATGCTGTCTATTGTATAAATATAGGGAAGAAGAAAACCAGAGGAAAATGGTGGAAAGAGTACAGGAAAGAAGAAAAACAGAGGATTTTTAGGATTTTTAGGATTTTAGGATAATAGGACTCTAAGGCTTTCCTTTTGTCCTTTTTATGAATCCATTCCATTTAACTGTAAAATGAATGCATCAAATATATCGATATGATTTATTTACCTTCATATGTTATATGCTTTGTTAACCTATAAGGATAAACACACAGTAAATATTCACAATACACTTGCTTATTTTTCCAAGTGACCTTCATTAGAAGGATGAAGTATTTTTTTTTTAATTTTTTTTTTAACGTTTATTTATTTTTTAGACAGAGAGAGACAGAGCATGAACGGGGGAGGGTCTGAGAGAGAGGGAGACACAGAATCGGAAACAGGCTCCAGGCTCTGGGCTGTCAGCACAGAGCCCGACGCGGGGCTCGAACTCACGGACCGCGAGATCATGACCTGAGCTGAAGTCAGAGGCTTAACCGACTGAGCCACCCAGGTGCCCCAGAAGGATGAAGTATTAATCTATTAGTACAGAAAATGTTTTCCAAGGGATATATCTAAAAATTTACTTAGAAAAAAAAGAATAAATTGACTCATTGCCCTGGCATAAGGTTTGACTAAGTAGCTTAATCATGGGAGTACATATTCTAAACTTCCAGATCAATAAGGTACCCACGCGAATCTGATTCCTTGCTTGGGCCCATAATTCTTTACCTCCTACCTTTGTCCCTTCTCCATTTGTACTAGTCCTCAGGCTATCATGACAAAATACCATAGACTGGATAGACAAACAAGATACTTGTTTGTCACAGTTCTAGAGGCTAGAAGTCCAAGACAAAGATTCTGGCCCATTTGGTTTTTGGAGATGTCTCTCTTCCTGACTTGCAGAGGGTCAACTTTTCTCTGTGAACTCACATGGCTCTTTCTTGGAGTAACTTTGGGGGGACAAAGAGAGAGACTGCGTGCACGCACAAAAGATTCCAGGTACACCTTTTAAGGTCACTAATCTTATTAAATGACCTCACTTAACCTTCATTATTTCCTTAGAAGCACCGTTGCTGAAATTAACCACACTGGCAATTAGGACTTCAATGTATAAATTTTGGGGGGACATAAATCTTCAGTCTATAACAACTTTTGTATTTCCACTTTCCTGGATAATAGGTCTTCCTTTTATGCTTCCTTTTATATGACACTTTGCAGTGATACATGGTATGTTTGTTTCTTCCTTCTTTTTAGTGTTTCCACTGTTGAATTGTACCAGGCAGCAACTCACACTCCAAATGTACAGGTGTTGCTTTAGATGGCAACTTCAATACCCCTAATATTCTAGGAGCCTAATCTCACTTTTTTATAGAATTCTTTTTTTTTTTTTCCTATTCCTCATTTTTCTGTGGTTGGAGAGAGAGGGTATGTGTATGGTTGTGGCAGGAAGAAAAATGGATGTGTCTTCACCTCCAAGATGTCCAGGTCCCAAGAACATGTGGCTATGCTACGTTAAATGGCAAGGAATTAAACTCCAGATTAATTAAGGTTGTATATAGTCTGACTTTTAAGTTCAACAGATTAACTGAATTTTCTGACTGGGACCAGTGTAATCACAAGATCCCTTTAAAGTAGAAGAAGGCGATAGAAGGGAAGGTCAGAGTCAGAGATATGAAAATGCTCTGCTGTGGGCATTATAGAAGGCAGAAGGGCCACAGAAGTGTAGGTGACTTCCAGAAGGTGGAAAAGGCAAGGGAAGTGATTATCCTTTAATGCCTCTAGAAGGAATGCAGCCCTGTCCAGATCTTTGTTTTAGCCTGGTGAGACTTCTTTCAGATTTCTAGATATGCAGAATAAATTACTTGTTTTTTTAAAAAATGTTTATTCAGTTTTTGAGAGAGAGTGAAAGATGAGGGAGAGAGAAAAAGAGAATCCCAAGCAGGCTCCGCACTGTAAGCATAGAGCCTGATGCAGGGCTCAATCCCACAAACCATGAGATCATGACCTAAGCTGAAATCGAGAGTAGGACACAGGGGTGCTTGGATGGCTCAGTTGGGTAAGTGTCAGACTCTTGATTTTGGCTCAGGTCATGATCTCAGGGTTTGTGAGTTCAAGCCCTACAGTGGGCTGTCTGTGTAGAGCCTGCTTGGGATTCTTTCTCTCTGTCTCGCTCTCAAAAATAAACTTATAAAAAACTTTTAAAAAAGAGTAGGGTGCTTAACTAACTGAGTCACCCAGGCACTCCAGTTATTTGTTACTTTAAGCCATTAAATTCGTAGTTATTTATTTTTTTTTTTTCCTACAGGCATAATAGGAAATGAATACCGTGGAAAACCTAGCAAGCCAATAAAGATAGTTGCTAAATGATCAGGGCCCTGAATTACTATAAATCTGGATAGGAGTAGCTTCTCAATACACAGAACTTTCCAGAAATCTCTCTCTCTTGAGAGCCATATCCCATCCTATAAAGTAACCAGTGTTATTTTTAAGTCTTATTCCTGGTTGTTGATTATCCCTGGTGGCCAGTAGAATTCATTTTCTGCTTCCCAGATGTTCCTTGCTGTTTGGTTCAATATGTGACATATATTACAATAATATGTAATTATTGCTTTAGTTGAGAATTTCTTTTGTGTAGTTTTTTTTTAAAGTTTATTTTTGAGAGACAGAGACAGAGTGTGTGTGTGGGGGGAGGGATAGAGAGAGAGAGAGAGAGAGAGAGAGAATCAGAAGCAGGCTCCAGGCTCTGTGTTGACAGCCTGACGCAAGGCTGGAACTCACAAACCTCAAGATCATGACCTGAACCGAAGTTGGACAATTAACTGCCTGAGCCACCCAGGCCCCTGTCTTGCATGTAGTTCTGGGACTGTCCTCTTGACAATAACTTGGGGTGCTCTACCCAAGACTTCTCAAATTAGTATTTCTGGGATTGGGACTCTGGTATCAACATACTTAATCAGAATTTCAAGTGCTTTTAATATATACTAACATTTGAGGTCACTTGTTCTAACTTACCACCCTATGTATGAAAAGAGTTTTCACAGATTTCTTAGATGCTAAAATATTATTTTTTTGCTTTTTAAAAATGTTTTTTAGTGTAGAGAGAGAGTGTGTGCAAGAGGCGGGTGGTGTCAGAGAGAGAGAGAGAGAGAGAGAGAGAGAGAGGATGGGGGCGGGGGTGGACACAGGATCCAAGCAGGCTCTGCATTGTCAGCTCAGAGCCCGGTGCGGGGCTTGAACTCAAGAACTGTGAGATCATGACCTGAGCCAAAGTCAGATGCTTAAATGACTCAGCCATCCAGGTGCCCCTATGCTAAAATATTATATTTAACACTAAAATAATTCCACACAGATAGGTACCAAGAAACAAAAAGTATTTACTTGTAACTTCCAAATGATAGTAAACTAGTAACTATATGTTTTTAAAACTCCATCAAGCTTGTATCTTTACACAATGTCTCCCACATAACCTGCCTAATAGCAGGTTTTTCTCCTTTTCAAGAAAGCCAACAATTTTCACATTTGCCTTGGGGTTCATTTATATTTTTATTGTTGTGTTTAATTATCATCATCATCATCATCATCATCATCATCATGTCATTCCTATACTTCTTTTTTGGAATATAGGCCTCAAAAATATAATGTGAGTCTCAATAGTTTGCAATATATTTTATGGTTAAGGATATATAGTTTCTTAGTCCAGGGGGCCACAGACCATGGCCCACTGCTTGTTTTTGTAAATAAAGCTTTATCGAAACACAGCCACATTCATTCATTTATGTATTGCCTTTGGCAGCTTTATTGCCATAACCACACAATCAATTTGTTGTGACAAATATCTTAGGACCCCAAAAGCCTAAAGTATTTACTACCTGGACCTTTACAGAAAAAGCTTGCCAAACTCTGCAGTAGCCCATTATCATTTTCTCTCTCTAAAATTTATTTCCTGTGTAAATTTTTTACGCCTAAATTGGTGATTTGGTTTTGTCTTTTTGGATTCTAGGGCTTACTGTGTTTCATATTTTGATAATTCTAGGATTGCAAGGTGGTTTAGCAAAGTAAAGTTTGAATTTGATAGAAAGGAATTCTTGACTCTGCTATTCAGAGGCTCTGTGAGGTTCAGATTCTCTGAACATTAGTTCTTTCATCTATTACTCATTGAGTTAATGCATAGGAAATGTTTAGCATATTCCCTTTGCACATGGTTTTTCTCTGTGACTTTGTAAAATTATCATTTGCTAAGAAGATCCCTGGATTATTGGCTAGTGGTTTAACAAAAGATCACAGGGAATTGGAATAAAGTTTATTGCTCACAGATCCATGGTATGTCTTGAGGGGCCACATGAAGAGGTCAAGGCAGGGTACAGTCAGAGAGTATAGCAGGACCTGGGTCATAGGGCTTCATTGAGGTCTGTTGGCAGAAAGAATGCTTTGGGGTTCCCAGACTAAGGCCAGATTGGTCAATTCATTCCAAATAGAGTTGGGTTTTGATAAGCCTCATGGGAATCCTATTTAAGGGGCATACAAAGGGAACCCTGGCAGGTGGAGGAAACTCTATCACACAGGTCACTGGAGAATCCAAACCAGGAACTTATATTTACTTTTGGCTCTGAAGGCTGTTATCTAGGTCACATTCTCTATGGAGGGGCTGTTGTCCATTCAAGACCCCTGCGGGACCCCAGCCATGCAAAATGTGGTTGAGGCAGTAATATTATAGAGTAGTTTAGTTAAACACGGTGTTTACTTTCACTATTTTGAATGATTTATTGTGTCAAAGTGAAAATAAAGTGCATAATATTGTGACAAGCCTACCTTTAAAATGATAGTTTTTTTTTATATATATTTACCTTGGAATCCATGTATATGCTTAGTATCTTCTATATTACAAACATACTAATATCTTTGCTCCTGATGTCAGTTTTACTACATGCTGTGAACTTATACAAATTAGTAATTCCTCTGAGTGTTAGTTTCTTAATTTATAGGACAGCGATCTTTTAGAAAGAATATAAATGGGTTATGCTTTTGATTCTCTACAAAGAATAGAAAGTATGATACTGAATAACTAATAGTTATAAGTGATCAATAATTGGTCATTATAAACATTATAAGAATTTTTTATTAGATAAATGTTTATGGAAAGTCTATTGGCAATACTGAACTTTTGGCTGGAAACTGTACATCTTGTACAAATATCAAAACAATCAAGATATAGTCTTTATCCTCAATGAGAGTGCACAGTCTAATATGGTGCATGTGTATGTAGTTAACTGCATGTTATGACAAGTGCTATAAATAGTAAAGGCAATTGAGAGTACTGGTCGAGGTCCAATGGATAAAAAGGATAATTGTACTTGTTTTGAAGATGGTCAGGGAAGGTTTACAGAGAGATAAACTTACTCTGAGTCCTGACATGTAAGTAAAGGTTTACAGTAATTGGGTATCTAGGAAAAGAACAATTTAATTTGGGGCAATCATATGTAGAAAGCATGAAAAGAAAACCCACTAAAGTCAAGGAAAGGAAAGACATTTAGGCTGGTTATAGTATGACACTTGGGGAGATCTAAGAAGTGAGGCTAGAGGTAAGAGTTAAGGACAGCTTACAGGAAATTAAGAGACACAAGGGGAGGGGGGGGGAGAGAGGAGAGAGAAGAGAATATGAATGAAAATCCCAAGCAGGCTCCACACTGTCAGTGCAGAGTCCATCATGGAGCTCAAACTCACGAACCATGAGTTCATGATCTGAGCTGAAATCAAGAGCCGGATGCTTAACCAACTGAGCCACCCTGGCATCCCAAAACATATTTATTTTTTTAATTGAATTTTACATTGTAGTATTTCTAAAAGGAATTTTGGAATCATGTGGATTTTTTTATGATAATCATAACAACAGCTGCAATTATGTTCTTGGCATTCTACATATTCAATCTGAAACTTTCCAACATTTCTTATAAATAAGCATTATTTCCCTCTCTGAAACTGAGGCTCAGCGAAATTAAAGTTCCAATGTAACACAAGTAAGTGAAAAAGTAAGGCTACATGGGAAGATTGTTTCTTTTCAACTTGATATTTTCATTGCTATATGCATGCTTTTTCTAAGATTAGTCTGTCTTCAGTTTATAGGATAGAAAAGAGAGGAGATGGGGGAAAATCAGGACAAAGTGTGCTGTTGAGAAGATAGTGCAATGTCATAAAAAAAGGGAAGATTTCTTCTCTCTCTTCTCATTTCCCCCTCTTGTACTACACTCTGCTTCTTTTACTTCCTCCCTGGCAGTTAGTACAGCGACCAAAAGTATGGGGCAAGGAGGGAGAATGGTAGAGACCTATGGAGAATGAGTCCAAAGTTGAGGGTCCCCATGGAGGCAGAAGATGGAAGATCTATAAAAAGAGGACATGGGGCCAGGTGGGACTGCAGGGGTAGCAAGAGGAGGAGATGGTTTATGTGCTGGGAGATGGGTAATATCAGACAAATAAGTAAATTGAGGAAATAAATGAATATAGTGAGTCAAATTTCTCAGCTGGAAGATATATAATACAATTATAGAGATGAGGAAGAGTTCAAAGAATCGTTAGATGATAATATGAAGCAGCAGTGAGAACTCAGATGTAATTATATAGATGTAATGCATCTGTTTTCTAGTTCTGAGAGGGCCTAGAAACAATGACCTCTAGGAGCAATGAGGGCCCTACGTGCCCAGGACTTGCTTTCTAAATATCCTTCATTAAAAGAGAAATGGCTGACTCCAGGATGAGAGCAGGGAAGGTCCAGGATGTGCCTTAAATGTCCTGTGCAAACAAAAAGTTGTCAAATAATAAAGATGTGCCAAAAGGACAAAATGTAACCTATGTCTAGGGACTCCCAATGGACAGGTAAAGAGTGACTTGGGTAACAAAATAATGATGGTAATAGGTCGCCACCCATTTCATAAAATAAAAGCTAATGCATTCTAATATACATTGATGAGTAAGCAAGTAAGTAACAGAAATAGGAAAGCTATTCCTCACATTATAATTTCAGTAAATGCCGAAAGTAGAAAATCACCGTTGGATAGCCATCAGATGAGGCTGATTCAGTAGGGAATTGCCCAGGAATGCTAAGATTAGTAGGCAGAGTTTGAGGAACAGGATATTACTATAATCTTGAAATCCCTTCCCACCAAATACTAATTAATTGCCAGAGAAAACTTGTGAATTTAAGATGTAGAGAGCTGTTAGATGCCACCAAAATTAGTGACCAGGTCTTCCAAATGGATATCACTCGTGTTGGGGTAGGTTGACATGTGAGTCCTGATGTGATGCAGCACAAAGAGCATAGCATCATTTCTGTGGTTTTCTTGTTAAAAATACATGCTCTGAATCTCATCATGAGAACTCTTTAGATGAATCCAGGCTAAAAACCATCCTCCATAGTGTCAGGCCTCTTCTCTTCAAAACTGTATGAACATGAGAGAAAGACTCAAAAATTGTTCCAGATTGAAGGAGTCTGTAATACGTGATAACCCAATGAAGCTTATTTCTAAGATACTGAACTAGAACAAAAAATAAGACCTATTTTGACTACCTATTTGTGGGCAAAATGATACACCATAACTTAGTGATACAAAGTAATAGACATTGTATTATATCTCAGGATATTTTAGGTCAGGAATTTGGGCCAGACTTATTTGAACGGTTTTTCTGTGAAGCGTGGTATTAAACATTGGCAGGTGGGCAGGTATGGAGAGCCCAGTGAGGCCTAAATCACATTGTTAAAGACTTGGCAGGGCTGGTGGGGAGTCTGTGCTCAGCTGCGACTGTCACAGAAAATGCTTAACTGTGGCCACTCCAGCTTAGTGGTTTTAGGGAATCAGACTTGTATCGGAACTCAGAGTTTCATGAATCCTATTGATAAGCAATCATTAATGTCAATCCTGATTCAGGAGTAGAAGCGTCAGATATCACATCCCAATGGAGAAATAGCAATGTTACTGCAGCCGTCTTTGATGTACCGCAGTGGGACAGCAAACAAATCTGGAATGGGGTCTGAGACGTCGGTGGTGTTATATCAGTGTTGAATACCTGATTTGGAGGGTTATGTGGTCATTATACAGATGTATGTTCTAGTTTTAGAGAAATATACACTGGAGTGTTTGGAATATTTGGGGGATAACGGGGTATCACATCCGCAGCTTGCTCTCAAAAGGCTCTGAAAAAAGACCCATATATGTGCGCACATTTATACACACATTGACACATTGTGCATGTGTACACACATGTATGTATATATGTACATGAAGAGACAGGTAGGGATGCAATGGGGCAAAAGTCATAAAATGTTAACAATCGGGTGTTCTGGCTGAAGGGGATATCAGAATTCTGGCTGCTTGTCTATGTGTTTGAAATTCAAAATATGAAACATTTAAATTTAAAAGAAAGGGGGAAAATGATGGGAATCTAAAGTAAAGCAGCTGCATGGACACGAAAACAAGAGGAAAAATTGATGATAAGACTTGGGTGGCTAAGTAGACATTAACATGATAGAGATGCACGGCTTGGAACGCTGTCACAAGCACAGAAGTTCCTTTGGCTGCTCATTTACAGAGAGAAGCAAACAAGCAAAACTTGCCAGTAATGCTGTAGCTCTAACATTCTGCTTTGTCCTTTAATGATCACCCTGGAAAACAAACAATCAGCCAAGTTTAGTTTTACAACGCACTGAGCCTATTTAAACAGTCAGATTTACTCAAATGGATAATGGATTTCTTAGTTCAGAAGAAAATCTGTGGCTTTTTTTTTTTTTTTTTTTTGGTGGAGAATTATTCTACGTAAGCATATTCCAAATGGATAAACAGACTAAGTGTGAGTAATGTGGTTTATTTTATGCATAGTACACTGGCACTACAGAAAAGATTCTCCCATGATAAAAGCGTATCTTACTGAAATGGAAATAAAGTATATTTTAGCATTAGAAAGTCTTACTTTCAAATGCAGTATAAAATGAGTGTGGTGGACTCTATATGAACTACTCAAATGTCAAAAGGAAAAAGTACAAAGCAATGAGTTTTAGAGCAAGGAAGTAGAGAACAGTGTTATAGAGAAGTACAAACCTATGAATAAAATGAGCCAGTCTTAAGTGAAAATATATGTGGTATGAATGCTACCTCACAGTATTTTGAAACTTTAAAAAAGGAAATAGCCCAGTAATTTCCACCACATCTCTGCTTGGGTTATAATGCTGACATCTATCTCCATGGGAGGTGCTGACATTTTGCTGAAACCTTATAAGAAGAGAACTCCTGCTGTGGATAGGAAATGCTATTTCACCAAAAATGAGAAATCAGGAGTCAAATACACTGTAAGAGAAGTTCTTATCAGCTTTATTAACCTGTAGTTGCTTTGACTACATTTTTAAGATGACAGATATTTTATTTCATAGGTAAAAAAAATAGATGGAATTGTGACAGGAATTATTTAGATTTATTTTCATGGGTCAGGGTGGTTACAGGAAATAATAAGATGGTGTTTTATTTTCTAAATTTGAATTATAATGGAAATCCTCTCAAGTGTTTCATAAAGCACCTAACTTACATCCAACAGCACCAGTAAGTCTGGCTATGATACAATCTGTTTCTAAGTGTGTGTGCCCATATGTGCACTTGTATCTGCAGTGGAGGAAGCAAGAGTGAACATGCGAACCAGATGGGATGAACATGAGAAAGGGTGACTGTAACTGGGAATTGCAAAGCCTTATCACAGTTCACCTCTTTGAATTTTATTTTCTGTATATATGTGTGTATCTATAAAAATCATAAAATTTCTGATATTGAGTCTTAAGAGCTCTGCACTAGTCTCTCGTATCTTGACAATGGTTACTTACTGTGTAACTATTATACTGTGAGCACTTAGACAACTTAAAAATGGATTATTAGATAACCATGTCTGCAGTAACCCATTACTGCATACCAAATTACCCCCAAAATTTCACGGCTTAAATCAGCAGACACTTATTATCCACAGTGTCTGGGGTCAGAAATCTATGCACTTGGCTGTGTGCTTCTGACGCAGAGTCTCACGTGGCTACAGTCAAGGGATGGGCCAGGGTTGCAAATAACCCAGTAGGATTATCTCCAGGTTTACTCACAGGGCTGTTTGCAGGTCTCAGGTCCGCTGTTTGTTGATGGGAGACCTCAGTTTTTGCCGGGAAAGCCTGTGCATAGGGCTGTTCACACACTGAAGTTTGTTTCCTCCAGAGTCAGTCAGGTAAGGGTGTGTGTGTGTGTGTGTGTGTGTGTGTGTGTGTGTATAAAAGAGACACAGAAACAGAAACTAAAGTCAGTCTGTTGTAATCTAATCTTGGCAATGACGTCTCATCACTTTTGTAGCATTATTTGTTAGAAGCATGTCACTAGGTCTAGTACACACTCAGAGGGATGCCACTACATAAGAAAATAAATACCAGGAGGTAGGACCACTGGGAACCCTCTCAGAAGTCTACCACAATGATGTTAAAACTTTGTTGGTCACCCCTCTCTCATGAACTTCTCCCTGTGCAGCTTTGTAACAGGCTCTAGCCAGCCACCAATTGTCATTGTCTTTTCCTACTTTTCTTCTCTCCCCTTTTTTCAGATTTCTCCTACGCCCAAAGTTTATGGTTTAAATTGGTGGTCACGACACTGAAAATTCCAAAGAGCTACACAGACATTTTTACGCCTTCAACTTCCTATGTTCTCTTTCCTAAAATCACTGTGCCTGAGATCTTCCCGGCCTCACAATGGCACTTTTCCCTGTAAAAACGAAAGATGATCCTCAGTTCTCTGACTGTCCCTCTTGCTGTTCCCCAGTCTTGCTGTGGAGACTTTCTCCTGTGTAAACCTCTGGCACACCAACAAATGGGAGGTATCTTTTAATGGTTAATTAAGGTATCCTAAAGCCTGAGTGCTTCCTGATTCCCCCCCTTGTGTCTATTTATTTTTTTAAAAGTGAAGCATGATTTTTTTTTAAATTGGATATTTTGATCTTCACAGATAGTCTGAATTCAGCTAAACGGTAATAAGTATATGTTTTGGATACAATGACAACTTTTCTGTAGATAATTTGTTTCCTTACCCTTCTCTCCATTCCAATTCCCACCATTAAAAAAATTATTTTCTGGATGGAAGAGTTCTTGAGAGCAAAAATTACTAAAAGTCATCTTCTTAAGTACTTAAATATAAGGGTCTAGAAAAACTGAGAATTGCTTATCTCTGGGATGTATAATTAGCTGGAAATAAAAATAGCTACAAAAAGCCAAAGCAGAATAGATTAGTGATGCTAATTTTTTCAAACTAAAGAGTTTTTCTGGAATTACAAAAATGATCCAAAGATTAAATTTACATGTTATTTCCTCAAGAGTTAATGTGTATAATCTATTTATTTTTTTAAAGTTTATTTATTTATTTTGACAGAGTGAGAGAGTGGGGGAGGGGCAGAGAGAGAGAGAGAGAGAGAGAGAGAGAGAGACAGACAGAGAGAGAGAGAGAACCCCAAGCAGACTCCATACTGTCAGCACGAGCCTGATGTGGGGCTTGAACTCATGAACCATGAGATCATGACCTGAGCCGAAATCAAGAGTCAGATGCTTAACTGACTGAACCACCCAGGCACCCCAATGTGTATAATTTAAAAATAAGCACAAACTGATTTTACCAAATCATATCATGGGGTATGTCGATTAGACTTCATCTTATTTCCTCCTATTAAATGCTCAATATTTTATTCTTTTTAAAAAATGTCTTTTAGCACAAATTTCTGGCTACTTAATATTTTCAGTACATTATAGGTTTTTCTTTGGTTAGCAACATAGAAACCTAGAACATCCAGAAGGATCATTAGGAAATAGCAGGCTTGAACAATAATATGAATAAATGAGACCTAACGGACATATATAGAACATTTCACTGACCAGCAGCAGAATACACATTCTTAAATGTATATAGAACTTTCTCCAGGATAAATCACATCTTAGGTCATAAAACAAAGCTCTGTATTTACAAAGCTTTATATTAACAAAGTTAATATTTTAGAAAGATTGAATTTAAGAAGATTAAAATTATGCCAAGTATCTTTTCTGACTACAGTTGAGTGAAGAATCGGTAGTAAAAGGAAACTGAAAAGTTGACAAATGTGTGGAAATTAAACAACACATTCTTGAACAACCATTGGGCTAAAGATGAAATCAAAAAGGAAATTAGATAATGCCTTAATTCAAACAAAACTGAAAACACAACATGCAAAAACATACAGGATGCAGCAAAAGTAATACTGAGACGAACATTTGTGGCAAATTCCTACATTAAAAAACAAGACCTCAAACAATGTAACATTTCTACTTCAAGGGAATAGAAAAATAATAAATTAAGCCTAAAGTTATCAAAAGGAAGGACATAAGAATAGAGCAGAAATAAATAGAAAATAGAAAATAGAAAAATGGAAAAAAATGAAAGCATTAGCTTTTTGAAGATAAAACCGACAAAGCATTACGTAACATAAGAAAAAAGGAGACAAAATCAGAAAAGATGACATTTTACAACTAATACCACAGAGATAAGCATTATAAGTGACTACTATGAACAATTATACGCGAACAAATTAGATATCCTAGAAGAAATGAATAAATTCCTAAAAATATACAATCTACCAAGGTTAGGCCATGACGAAATAAAAAGTGTCAACATACCTATAACTGTATGGAGATTGAATTGGTTATCAAAATCCTCTCAGAAAAGCCTAGGACAAGATGGCTTCACAAGTGAATTCTGCCAATCCTTCTCAATCTCGTCAAAAAATTGAAGAAGAGGGAACCATTCCAAACTCCTTTTATGAGGCCAGCATTACCCTAATGCCAAAGCCAGACAAAGACACCACAAGAAAATTATCCCTGAAATGCATATATGCAAAAATTGATCACACGCCATGACCAAGTGGGATTTATTTCTGGAATACAAAATTGGTTCAACATATGAAAATCAACTGGGATACGCCACTCTAACAGAATAAAGAATAAAATTACATAATTATTTAAGCAGATACAGAAAAGGCATTCAACAAAATTCAACATGTTTTCATGATAAAAACTTTCAAAGTAAGACTAGAAGGAAATTACTTCAACATAGTAAAGGCAATGCATGAAAATCCCAGTGCTAACATCATAATCAAGGGTGAAAGCTTTTCCACTATGATCAAGACCAAGGTATCCACTCTCACCACTTCTGTTCAACAAAGGACTGGAATTCCTAGTCAGAGCCATTAGATAAGAAAAAGGAAAGGGACGCCTGGGTGGCTCAGTCAGTTGAGTGTCTGCTTTGGCTCAGGTCATGATCTTGCTGTTTGGAGTTCGAGCCCCGCATCAGACTATGTGCTGACAGCTCAGAGCCTGGAGCAGACTATGAGCTGACAGCTCAGAGCCTGGATTCTGTGTCTCCCTCTCTCCCTGCCCTTCCCCCTGCTCATGCTCTGTCTCTCTCTGTCTCTCAAAAATAAATAAACATTAAAAAATTAAAAAACAAGAAATAAAAAGAAAAAAAAAAGAATCTAAATTGCAAAGAAGAGCAATTACCCTACTAGATATTTACTCACAGAATACAAAAATACTAATTCAAAGGGATATGTGCACCCCCAATGTGCATAGCAGTGTTACTTACAATAGTGAAATTATGGAAACAACCCAAGTTGTTTTGTGTGTGTGTGTATGTATATATACACATATACACACATACTAGAATATTAATCAGCTATAAAAAAGAATGAAATCTTGCCATTTGCAATGACCTAGATGGAGCTCAAGAGCATTATGCTAAGCGAAATAAATCGGTCAGGGAAAGACAAATACCGTACGATTTCACTCATATGTGGAATTCAAGAAACAAATGAGCAACATGGCAAAAAAAGAGGGAGGCAAACCAAAAGAGACTCTTAACCATAGAGAACAAACTGATGGTTACCAGAGGACAGGTGGGTGGGGGGGATGGGAGAAATAGGGGATGGGGATTAAGGAATGTGCTTGTGATGAGCCCTGGGTGTTGTTGTATGGAAGTGTTGAATCATTACACTGTACACCAACTGGAACTTAAACAAAAATCTAAAAAAAGAAATAAAATTGTCCCTGTTTGTAGATGGCATGTTCTTATAGAGAAAGAAACCTAAAACTCCATAAAAAAAAATCAGAACTATTAACAAATCAAGTAAAGTTGCAGGATTCAAAATCCACACACAAGAATTAGTTACATTTCTATGTAGTAACAATAAATTCTGAAAGGGAAAGTAGGAAAAAAACTTAAAATAGTACCAAAAAGACTAAAATAATTAGGGATAAACTTAAGGAGGTAAAAGACCTATATGCCAAAAATCACAAAACATGGACAGGAATTAAGACACAAATGGAAAGACACCCTGTGCTCATGTGTTTAAAGCCTTAATATTGTTAAAAGGTACACCATCCAAAGTGATTTGTGGATTCCATTCAATTTCTGCCAAGGTCCCAATGGCACTTTTTACAGAAAAGTAATGCTATAATTCACACTGAACCACAGAAAACCATAAATAACCAAATCAACCTTAATAAAGAACAAAGGTGGAGACATCATACTTCCTAATTTCAAGCTATATTATAAAGCTATCGTATTCAAGGCAGTATCATACTGGTATAAAGTCAGCCTTGTAGACTAATGGAACAGAAAAGAGCCCAGAAATGAACCCAGGCACGTAAGGTCAAGTGATATTGTATAAGGGTGCCAATAATACACAATGGGGAAAGAATAATCTCTCTCAATGGTGTTGGGAAAAACACATGCAAAAGGCTGAAATTGGACCCCTACTGTATACAAATCAACTCAAAATGGACTAAAGACTTAAATGTAAGACATGAAACTATAAAACTCCTAGAAGGAAAATGGTAAAACCTTCCAGGCTTTGTACTTGGCAATAGCAGCAGCAAAAAAATAAACAAGTGGAACCATCTCAAACTAAAAAGCTTCTGTGTGACAAAGGAAACAAGAGTGGAAAGGCAACCTGTGGAATGGAGAAAATAATTGCAGCTATGTATCAGGAGTTAATGCCCAAAACACACAAGGAAATCCAACAACTCAATAGCAGAAAAATTGATAACCAGGTTAAAAAATGGCCAAGGGATCTGAATGTACTCTTCTCCAAAGAAGATATGCAAATGGCTAAAAACTATATGAAAAAGTTTTCAATGTCATTAGTCAACATGGAAATGCAAATTAAAACCACAATGAAATATTGCCTCACACCTGTCAGGATGGCTGTTATTAAAAAACAAAAAACACATGTTGGGGTGCCTGGGTGGCTCAGTTGGTTAAGCTTCAGACTCCTGATTTCGGCTCAGGTCATGATCTCAGGGTCTTGAGATGACGCTTCGCCTCAGGTTCCATGCTGAACATGGAGCCTGATTAAGCTTCCCCTCTCGCCCCCCTCTTGCCCCCCTCTCATGTTTTCTCTCTCTCTCTCTCTCTCTCTCAAATAAAAAAATAAATAACCCTCAAACCCATGTGTTGGTAAGGATAAGTGTTGATGAGGATGAATAATTGGAACCCATGTATACTGTTATGATTCAAAATGGTGCCACTGCAATAGAAAACTGTATGGAGTTACCTCAAAAGGTTAAAAATAGAACTACCACATGGTCCAGCTATCCCATTCTATCCCAGAATTGAAATTATAATCCTGAAAAATATTAGTGCTCCAATATTCACTGTAGCACTATTCAAAATGGTCAAGAGACAGAAACAATCTAAATGTTCAAGGACAGATTAATGATAAACCTGGTATATACATATGATGAAATATCATTTGATCTTTAAAAGGAAAGAATTCTTCACCTGCCACAACATTGATGAACCTTGAGAGCATTATGTTAAGTTAAATAAGTCATGAGAAGACAAATACTGCATCATTCTATTTATAGGAGATCTAGTCAAAATAGAATCTGACGGTGGAATAGTGGTTGCCGGGGGCTGGGTGGAGGGGCAAATGGAGAGTTAAAATCAAGGGGCATAAAGTGTCAGCTAAGTAAGATGAATAAATGCTAGACATCTGCAGATATCATATCTATAATCAACAATAATATATTCTATACTTAAACATTTTAAGAGAGCATATCTCCTAAGTGTTCTTACTACAATAAAATTAAAAAAATAGAAAAGTGCAATCATTTCATAAAATGAAATTGATAATTTTTGTTTTTCCTTTTTCATCATTCATAAAAACTGAACTCGAGAGTCTTGGGAAATAACTGTATGTGCCAACAAATACATACTCCAAAGGAATGCCTCATTTCAAAATAATTTTTAATATTAGCTACTTCTAATGACTTATTATAAAACAATAAGAAATAACATATAGATGTATTTTTCTAAATTACAAAAATAGATAAACTGTTAGATATGTAATGCTTTTGATATATAACTTTTAGTAATATATCTTATCTAGCTGACTACTCATAGTTATCTTAGTGTGTTTTATAAAATTCATTAAATTGGAATTGAAAAATGAAGACAGAATATTTTTTTCTGATATAAAGTAAGATTTGACTGACCTGGATGTGGACTAGTTTTGCTAACTAGCTTATATGATAAATATTCATTAAAAATGAGCTAAATCTGCAGAGGCAAGGTTCTGATTAAAATATATTTAATAATTTAGTAGTATGTTATTTAGTGCATATTTAGCATTTAACAAATGTTTCATGATACAGATTGGAATACTTGAATACTGCCAAGTAGAAGAACATTTTCTTTCTAGTTAGAGGTCAAATCAGGATTAAAAAACTTCTTATGTTCGATTCTTTTCATATTGCTTGTTGTATAGGGGTCTATGACCTGAATCAATTTTTTTAATTAATAAACTTTATTTGTAGAACAGTTTTAGGTTTGTAGCAAAATTGAGTGAAAACCACAGTTTTCACACATACATAGCCTCCCCCACGATCTCCTCCCTTCACCACAGTGATACCCCAAGTCACTTTTTGACTACTTGAGGATCTGTGGAACAGCTAGATGTTGAATCGGTTTGACTGGACTTCAACACCCATGTTCATTTATGAGTGTAAACGAATGTTTACTAGTGTAAACTGTAAGATCTGTGGAAGTGAGTGGGAGAGGATCCACCCACATGGGGGTCTAGCCATGGTGAGCCTCTCAGATCTCAACTCTTGTATTTCAAAGCAGCTGTGCTATAAAATTTAAAATCTGTTTCACCTATTGTCTCGTAAAAATTCCTCTATTCTGTGATAACTTTGAATTTCGTGTGTATCTCTATTAATACCTGTTGCATTTTAAATTATTTATTGCTGGATGGTGTCCCTCAGAGAAGGAACCTTGTTTTCTTTCTTTCTTTCTTTCTTTCTTTCTTTCTTTCTTTCTTTCTTTCTTTCTTTCTTTCTTTCTTTCTTTCTTCCTTCCTTCCTTCCTTCCTTCCTTCCTTCCTTCCTTCCTTCCTTCCTTTCTTTCCAGTGTAAAGCACAATTGAAAGTATTAACACATTAACTTGGATTTAATAATTATCTTCAATGTGTGAGGCATTTAAATAAGTATTTAATGTATGGTAGTGTCTAGTCCTCATACTGACCGTATATAGACTATTCAGTCTTATTTTAATAAGAAACAATTAATTTGTACAAGGTCACATATATAGTCAAGCTAGTACATCCAATAAATGTTATAAATACTGTTTTGGAGACACAGATCATCAAAGTGAGGAAAAAAAGTGTCAAAATGTAAAACACTTCAAAATTAAATTTAGTGATCATTTATTCGTTTAACAGCCTCCTTGTTACATTTAGTTCTCATGAAAGAATTCATTTAGAATGAATTTATGATTAGATTTCTCACTTTATACAATTACTGAGAAATTATAACCAATGATAAATATTATTCACAAGCAAAGAGACAAAAAATAAATTTACTTTAAAATTTCAAAATTTTAGAGCCAATATATGTAATACGGCAGGTATTCACTTTTAAATATATTTGAAATGATAGGAAGGGGGTGTGTCTCAAATGTGAGGATGCTCAACACCTACCAAGCACTAAAATAGGGCACCAAAGCCAGTGGTAGGTTGTCATTTACCTTTATTTTTCTACTCTGCCTTCTGTGATGACTATGTTAATTGCTTAAATTACTAAGTGTTTTGGTAATTAAAACTATGTGGGATTTATTATCAATATATACTTTTTCTTACATAAATATTTACTAAGAACATACACATTTATGGCATGGTCCCATCTATAGCAAAACATTCTTGGTGGCTTGATTAAAATTCACATACTTTCAATGAGAACATTATTTTACATTAATTTTTACTTCCTGTGTTTTTAACAGTTAACTTTCTATTTAAGATCCTCTTTAATTATTAAATGCTGTGATTAAAATGTCTTTCCATAAATTGAGTCAGTTTGTCTAATAAATAGAGCTTTTAATGACTATTAACCTTTATTTGCATTGCCTAGCAATACAGATTGCATTCTGATACTAATAATTTCCTTTTTTATAGCTTTATTAAGACATATTTCATATGCTATACAATTCACCCATTTAAAGTATGCAGTTAGATGGATTTTATTTTTTTTCCCAGAGTTTTGTAATCATCACCACAATAGAATTTTAGCCAAATAAAAACTGTACATATTATTAGTGACTCCCAAACTTAGAGTCTCCCCACCCTCTGGAAACCACTAATTAACTTCCTGCCTCCATGGAGATACTTTTCCTGGATATTTCATGTAAGTGGAATAATAGAATATCTGGTCTTTTGTGAATGGCTTCTTTCACTTAGTCGAATATTTTCAAGGATTGTTCATGTTGCAGCATGTATCCCCACTCCATTCTCTTTACTACTGAATAATCCATTGCATGGATATACTACATTTTGTTTATTTTTTTAAGTTTATTTATTTATTTAGAGAGAGCACAAAGGGGAGAGGGATGGAGAGAGAAGAAAAGAGAGAATCCTAAGCAAGCTCCATGCTGTCAGCGCAGAGCCTGATGCAGGGCTCAAATTCAGGAACCATGAGATCATGACCTGAGCCAAAACCAAGAGTGGGATGCTTAATCAATGGAGCCACGTAGGTGCCCCTTTGTTTCTCCTTGAAATAGTCAATGAACATGTAGTTTATTTCTATTTTTTGACTACTGGGCTAATAGTCCTCCGAACACTTGCATGTAATTTTTTGGTGGAAATGCATTAGCTCTTCTCTTGAGTATATAGCTGGAATTGTTGGGTCATATTGTAACTCCGTGTCTACATTTTTGAGGACCTACCTAAGTGGCTGCACTATTTTACATTTCCAACAGCAATGTATGCAGGTTTCAGTTTCTCCACAACCTCACGAACACTTTTGTCTTGTCATTTGTATTTTAGCCATTCCACTGGTTGTAAAGTGGTATCTCACTGTGATTTTGACTTGGATTTTTCTAGTGACTGATGACATTAAACTCTTTTTTCTATAATTATTTTCTATGTATAGATCTTCACAGAAATGTCTATGCAAACACTTTGCCCTCCTAAATATTGGGCCATTTGTCTTTTTACTGCAAAGTATTTTATGTGTACGTATTCTGGATAAAAGCCTTTTATTACATAGGAGTTGCAAACATTTCCCTCATTCCATGTATTGTCTTTTCATTCTCTTGATGGTGTCCTTTGCATAAAACTTTAATTATCATGTCTAACTTGTCTAGTTCTTTTATTGCATATGATTTTATAATATCATATCATGGCATCATCACATCCACACGCAAAAGAATGAAGTCCGGAAACTACCTTATGTTCTACACAAATACTAACCCCAAATGAGTAAGAGATGCAAATGTCAGAGGTAAAATTATAAAACTCTGAGAAAACATGAGTAAATTTGTGACCTGGAAATATGTTGGCTCTTCTCCTACCTGATCCAAGGCACTACCTCTGCCTATGAGACTTGGTAATTGATGGTGCGTGTGTATATATATATTTTTTACATAGATTAATTTCATGGGATTCTAATTCTGTTACTGGAGCAAGCAGGCCCCTCTCTTGGCCAGGTACTGTTCTTAGGTACTTGATACATAAATAGAGAATAAAATTTATCCAAGAATATTATTTATCATATATTCAACCCAGTGATTGCCCCAGTATACAGAAATTACGTACATATAAATTTTAGTAAACATTATTAAAGATTCATTTCATTGACAATTTACATAATTGAATTTTTTTAAGTTTATCTATTTTGAGAGAGCGAGAAAATGTGCACAAGTGGGAGAGGGGTATTTTAAAATATTAAGTTACTTTATCAGGCTGTGAGCTAGATGAAGACTAATCAGTAAGGGATAGGCAGGAAATGGGTAGGGTTGGTAGAAAATGTCAAGGTTTCAACTTAAATGTAGTACTCTTAGGAAGGCTGAATTTAAGATCTATGAATTTATTCACAATGCTTAAAGAATTCTAGATTTCTATACTATTTCTCTAGAAGTTCCAGTAGTGCAGAGACTATGTCTATCCTTGTCATTAGTGCCTTCTATACAGTCTAGCAGAGTTGGTGCTCAGTGTATATTTTATTCAGTGAATGAATTATTAGAGCTGTCTATCTGAAGCAAGCACAGAAATTTTTTGTCTCATTTAAGAGCTTGTAAAATGGGGTAAATCAGAATAGTGCGGGAGACAACTAAAGGCTTCTTCCTTAGAATATTTATCACAACTTACTGTGAACATCTTCTTTTCCATTCTGAATTTTGCAGTATTTGTTAATATTTTTTTATACCAAGATCACTTTGAGAATTCAATGAGTGATGTGTGGAACCTCTCTCCAAAGTGGAAGAAGGAGGAATACATTTTTTTTTTTTTACCTATCTATCAATTAATACATTCACAATCTTTTTTCCCGTTTCTTTTTAAAGTTTTTATTTAAATTCCATTTAGTTAACCTACGGTTTAATATTAGCTCAGGTGTACAATCTAGTGATTCAACATTTCCGTACATCACCCATGCTCATCACAAGTGCCCTCCTGAATCCCCATCATCTATTTAACCCATCCCGTCAGTGTTCCCTCTGGTAACCATCAGTTTGTTCTCTATAGTTTCTTGGTTTGTCTCCCCTTTTGATCCCTTTGCTCATTTCATTTTTTGTTTCTTAAATTCCATATATGAGTGAAATCATGGTACTTGTCTTTCTCTGACTTGTTTTACTTAGCATAATACTCTCAGCTCCATTCGTGTCTTTGCAAATGGCAAGGTTTTGTTTTTTTTTTTCTTTTTATAAAGGTTTTTGGTGATGGGGAAGGGCATTAATTCAGTAACCCATTAAGGCAGTATCAGTCTGTTAAGGCTATTGCCATAATAATGGAAGTTGCAAAATCATTAAAACAAGCAAGGCTTATCTTTTATTCAAATTTATGTTCAGTGCTTATTAATTAGTCACACCTCTAGTCCTTGTGCCTAATCACTTTGGGGCTCAGTATGAAGGAGCTATCTCTTTCCATGACGTGCTGTTCATGTGGTAGAGGGAAATAGCTCGTGTTTGCAAATGGTACCGGGCATACTCACTCACCTGCTGTTGACTAAAACAAGTCACATGGAGAGCTTTATATTATTAATTGAGTGGGCAAGTATAATTCTCCTGTGGGAAAGGATCGCACTAGACATGCGGCCAACCCTGATTTTGACCACTCTTCCAAAGGGGGGAGCAGCAATAATAGAGGTTACTACAAGGTCTATCCATGACTGCAGAGTAAGAAATGATTTCATTATTTCCCCTGTGTGTATTAGGGTTCTTCAGAGAGATGGAATCAATGGAGTGCGTGAGCCGCACGTGTGTGTGTGTGTGTGTGTGTGTGTGTGTGTGTGTGTGTGTGTGTGTGTTTTAAGGAGTTGTTGCATGTGGTTATGGAGGCTGGCATGTCCAAAGATCATCACAGTGAAGACAGGGAAAAGCCCCTGTGGCACTTCAAGTTCAAGGGCGTCCTGCTGGCAGAGTCATCTATTGCTTGGAAAAGTCAGTCTTTTTGTTCTATCCTGGTCTTCAATGGATTGGTTGAGGCTCACCACTATGGAGGGCAATATGCTTTATTCAAAGTGCACTGATTTAATTGTTATCTCATCTAAAAATACCCTTACAGAAATATCCAAAATAATATCTGGACATCATACCTCAAACAAGTTGACACGTAACACTAACTATCGCAGTATGTATACAGTTATTTGAGCTTATTTATCTATATCATGAGCATAAGTCAACTTTCCCATAAGATTTATTGACCACGTATCAATTATGACATAATACTCAGCACTGGAAAAGGCTAAAGATATATGAGATGGTCCTTTCTAATTCATATTGGCAAAGTCCCTCATATTTTGTTGCTTGCTGCATTCCTAGTGCCTCGAATAGTTCTTTGTGCCATAGCACATGCATATAAACATTTGGTTAATGGATAAAAAATTAAGAAAAATCACTGAAATATCCCAAGGAATATTCAGGCATCTGTAAACAAACAAACAAACAAAAAACCTGGGCAATGTTAAGTGTCAAAATAAAAGGTCAACCGCACTCTGAGGAAAGTGAAAAAAATACAATTAGAGTGTCAGAGGTGAGTAATATTTGAGATACCTTGTATGACATTTAGATAGAAATTTAATCAGGTAAAGAAGAGAAGGGAAGGAATATTAAGTGTTGTGTGCTTAGAAAAGCAGGTGCAAGGATATTCGTTATAGTGTTATTGATAAACAAGCATTGAAATATCTTTATGTCCACCAATATGTGAATGGATAAACTATGATATATCCATTTTGTGGGTTATGATACAAGAGTTGAAAAGAAAGAGGTAGGATGATAGACTTTTAAGACATTGTAAGTTTTTTAAACCTGCATAACAATATTACATATTTTCTTTGGGTGGATCTCTGGATGTAAATGCATAGACATACATATAATAGAATACTTAAAAATAATGACTACATCTGAGGAATGGAATTGACAATGATAAGAAGAGGATTTTAGCATTTTCGGTAACACTTCAATGTTTATAAAAACTATATTCATGTATAGTATAATGAAAAAATTAATTGTGCAAAAGGAAATCTGGTAACTGGAAGAGTAAGAAAAATAACGTTAATCTAGTATGAACCGTGTAAAATAGGAAAATAAACTATGAATTTAAAGCCCTTAGGTGGTTATTAGAGACCCTCTTTATTGTCACTTTGTATGGGACAAATGCCATGGGAGAGGACAACGATGGAATGAAAATTAAATTTCAGGTAACAAAGAGAGTTGAAAAAAAGGGTAAATTGGTGGCAAATGCAAATGTGACTTGCTGAGTTGTAATTGGGCAGAGTAATTGACTAGTTCAGTTAGTTTTCATGGTGGCTTGGAAAGAAGACTTGGACTACTCATGCTAAGTGAATAAAGAAATACTACACATGACCTTTTGGAGGTACAAATAATTGAAAAATAGCACAAAAAGATGTAATTACGAGGGGAAAACAAACATTTGGTCCATGGTCAGCCAGGTTTTGTCGTAGAAGGAAATGCTATGATTCATGAAATAATTTCAACTTTGTTAAAAACATGCTAATGCTCTTTACATTAAGACATTGCATTTATTCTTAAACACAATCAAGAGCAGAAACAATATGTTCAAAGACTGTATATGAAAACACATGGAGTAGAATCCAGTTTCCTAGGAAGGAGTTAAGTATTTATAACATGAGCTATAAAATGTAACAGAATTAAATACTATAGTTAACCCCACCTCCTTTTTTTAACGGAGAGTGCTATATTCTTGTGAGGCAAGTAGGAGACTGTAGAGACAATAGGGGATAATTTAAAAAAATTTTTTTTCAACGTTTATTTATTTTTGGGACAGAGAGAGACAGAGCATGAACGGGGGAGGGGCAGAGAGAGAGAGGGAGACACAGAATCGGAAACAGGCTCCAGGCTCTGAGCCATCAACCCAGAGACTGACGCGGGGCTCGAACTCACAGACCGCGAGATCGTGACCTGGCTGAAGTTGGACGCTTAACGGGCTGCGCCACCCAGGCGCCCCAAGGGGATAATTTAATAGAATCACAAAATCTTAGATGGATAAAGGTGACGTGCAAATACCGTGACCACCATACATTGCCACTCCTTTGCTCTTCCTCTCCTTCCCACTCTTCCATCTTGGACACTTTGAGTTCATCTGTGCTACATGCTAAAATTGCTCTAGTCTTTGGGAATCTATTCTCAGTCGTGATAGTTCTATCTTTGAATTCTGTCTTTGAATATGTTGCCACGAACATTTCATTAATGTGGTTTTCCCATGCCTTGGCTTTACTGAGGAAATTGGGGGGTAATTTTACTTTTCTTAAAATAGCTTTTATAAGCTTTGTGTAAATAACATATATATACAAATATAATTTCAAGACCTAATGAACATTTTAAATGTAAATAAATCTCTAGGACTAGATAAATTTTATCCAATGTAAAATTATGGAACCAATAATCTGGTAGAACCTCTATGATAAAGGGTAAGGATGCTGAAAACATAAATAAATATGACCTTCTGGTGGGAAGAAAACCCGGTTTTTATAAAAGGAAACCATGCTTGACTCTTCTAGATCTTTGCGTGGGTAGCTAAAATAATTAAGGCTAGGTTGAATATATGTTATCTAGACTTCATTTAGATTTTGGCAAAGTTCCTAATCAAAGACTATTATTCTAAGTATGTGAATTACTGTTAAGGTGGGGACAGGGAGAACTTGTTTAGTCACGAGTAGGGAATTAGCTTAGTTATGGAAAGCAACAATGAACAGACATTTTCCTCCACAAATAAGAATAAATAATAGCAGAGTCTTCCTCAGATGCTGATGGACCCAGAATTACCCTAGTCTGGGAAAAAGACAATCCACAAAATCCCCAGTCTCCATATGTTTTGGAGTTCATGCATAACAAAATGCCTTTTTAATAGGTATACAGCTGCAGAAAGAGCTCCCAAGGCAGGGTATGTATAGAAAAGTTTCATATGGCTTTAAATATGACCAAGGTTAAGAAAAAAATCATCTAAACTCTGTATATATTTACAAGAGAGCAGGTCACAAACTCCTTTTATGACTTAGAAATGGGATTTTCATTCCCCCATGTAGAAACAAAGGCACTATTCCATAGGCAGTGTGGTTATCACAACTATGGGCATCGTCAGAAAGAGTAATTGAAACCCAACAGAGAAGAGGGGTCTATGTTCATCTCTCATAAACCCTATACCCTCCTTAAAAATTGTGAGAGTTTTCACTTTCCTTACCTAAGGAAAGCAAAAGCAATCAGAGTTTAATAATTTACTTGATCAGGGAAAGGGATGAGGGAAGATAAG
The DNA here is from genome assembly GCF_028749965.1 of Puma concolor. NCBI lineage: Eukaryota > Metazoa > Chordata > Mammalia > Carnivora > Felidae > Puma > Puma concolor. Next base: position 36,237,334 of record NC_141673.1, on the reverse strand, counting down.
TGAGGATAAACTGATAGAAATTGGCAACAGCCATAAGCATTATATGTAAATTATAAACTTATATACTGGACACCTGAACTTCTCTTGAAGCTTGAAAAACAAGTTTAGGAAGGAATGAAAAGAAAAAAAAGATGGTAGTTAAGTTTATGAAACTCACTATTGTCTTTAGCACAGGTAAAAAGAGTGTTATTGAGAAACTTTTATCCCAACTGCTGTTGTAGATTTGATCATTCATGTTTTGGTTAATGTTACAAAGGAAAATCATGCCTTTCACTAAACTTCCTTTAGAGTAGTTGTTAGACATAAAGGGATGACTATTTTTTTTTTTTAATTTTTTTTCAACGTTTATTTATTTTTGGGACAGAGAGAGACAGAGCATGAACGGGGGAGGGGCAGAGAGAGAGGGAGACACAGAATCGGAAGCAGGCTCCAGGCTCTGAGGCATCAGCCCAGAGCCCGACGCGGGGCTCAAACTCACGGACCGCGAGATCGTGACCTGGCTGAAGTCGGACGCTCAACCGACTGCGCCACCCAGGCGCCCCAGGGATGACTATTTTTTAAAAATTATGTGGAATCTACTAAGAGAGGAATGGTAGGAAGGACATTCATTAAAACAGGGAGTTTTGCAACAGCCTCCATATGAAAAAAAAATATGAAATTTCCATATATGTTGTCACCTGCACATAACATCAGACTTTCAGGGTAAAAAGATACTGGCTTCATTTTGAATATGGAAAAATTAATCCTGTTATCTTAAAGCTTCTGCTGAGTGTTGTTACAGAAGATTCTAGTAATGATTTCATTTGCTATTATAGATAGGCACCACAGCCACAGAGTAGCTTAAAAGAAAGTTTATCCAAAGTGATGTACTGGGTTGAATGGTGTCCCCCCACCCCCTCCCAACCACATCTGATTCATTTCTTCCCCAGAATTTCAGAATGTGACCTTATTTGAAAATAGCTGTTGTAGATGTAGTTAAGATGTGGCCACACTAGAGTAAGGTGGGCCATTTATCCGATATGACTGATACCCTTATAAAAGAGGGGAAAAGACACAAAGACAAATACAGAGGGAAGAACGCCATGTGACAACAGAGACAGAGACTGGATGGTGAACCTCCAAACCACAGAACACCTTGCCAACCATTAGGAAGAGGGAAGGAAGGATCCTTCCCAAGAACCTCCAGAATAGAGCTTGCTGACACCTTGATTTCAGATGTTTAGCATCCAGAACTTTGAGAGAATAAATCCTGTTGTTTTAAGCCTATGGTAGTTAGGGTTGCTGTAACAAATGCAAGTGGATGGTTGTGGCATCTAACTTCCTTCTGCACAATATGGTAGTGATATTGCCATTGTTGGCAGGGGTGTTCAGGTGTGCTTTCCTTTCCTCTCTAATATAGACCTTGACTGTTTAGCCTCTGGACTCTGGAAAAAAGAAATGCTTTTCTTTGAGATATGTGGTGTGTGAAAGAGAAAGAGGGAGACAAGGTGGGAGGAAGAGGGAGATAGGGTTCTAGAAGGAGACTAGTTTCAGATTACCAAAACCCATTCTTCTTCTGTCCCCTTTTGTTGCTGTAGACCAAATAATGGACTTTGAGAAATGTACTGCTTATTATGACCCACATAAGGCCTGGTGAGATAAGGGGACAAACACCAAATCAAACAGTATAAATTATATAGTTTACTTAAAGTGTAGTAGATATGTGTACTCAGCAGGTTTTCAGATAAGAATGGATAAAGAGAAGTGACCAAGGTCAAATAAATCAGGGGTATTCACTATACTGTTCCCTGCCTTTCCTTTAATCGAAGCAACAACAATATCAAGCCTACCATTTTTCCATTTACAAGACTCTGTGGTGATTTTTGTGGCAGAAGAAACGTATCCTTCTTTGCGCTGACCAATCAGAAGTAAATGTATTGTTACTGGTTCCAGTGGCCAGTAAACAAGTGAAGACCCTAAGAGTAGACATGAATTATGTTTTCTATATATACTAGTGGTGGGTGACATTTTGAAAAGGAAGGGGAAAGCTGATATTGAACTTAAAAATGAATCATTTATTTTTCAAAGATTTGTTGAAAGTTAACAATTCTGCTAATTGCCACATTTGTTCTAGGCTGAGGGGATGCAGTGAGAATGATACAGACAAGGTATCTTCCTTTAGCAACTTGAGCTATTTCAGCACCACTGTAACTTCCTAAAGTTTGCCAAAATGGATATTGTCAAAATGTCTTTTTAGGGGTGGTCTTTAGGGAGGGTACAGAAAAGAGTTTTAAAAATAATGTTTCATGTCAATCAGAATTTCCTTGCTTAACACAGGTTTGAACATTGTGTTAGATTCTAGAGTCAGAAAACAAGTCTCATTAGGAATATATTGACTAGTAGAAGGACAAATATGTACACAATTAAATGGTTTATGTACCATGGTAGACACATACACTGGTTTAATGGGCACAAAAGCAGGAATGGTTGAGTTTACAGGACAGGCTGGAATTTCATGAACTTCTTCGTAGATGGAATGATAGGAACTTAAAAAATGAACACAGGGAAAAGGAAGCAGAGATGCTTAGTTGGTGAAGTGCAGAAGAATGAGACAGGTAACACATTCACATGTCTTACATTGACATCTGTAATATGGCCCTTCCACATTTGTTCTGACAACAAATTTTCCACATTATAGCAAGAGCAAATTTTTCCAAATGCAAATATAATTATATGGATGGTTTCCCTTAGCCTTAGAATAAAGCCCCAACTCTTTATAATGTTTCCACGGCACTATGAAGTTATGTGAAGTATGCAGTTTAAAATATTTGTGTATCTACGTTGTAGTCCTCTTTAATTACTCTCCACCCTTGAGTAAAATTTTTGCTCAGCCTTTTTGTAGAGAACGGCTAATTCATGAACCAGAAGATATGCAGTCACATAAAGTGAAAACTCCAAGTAAATTATTCCCTGAAATGCATAAATAATGGGGCAGAAAGATGTACATTTCTGAGCTTTAATTATCCAGATAATTAATTCCATTCTCCATTTTGTTCTGGTAACTTTGATACACACGTTAGGTTGATCAAAAAAAATAGTTGTCAATTTTTCTACTTGGCAGGCTTTTGTTTCCTAAATTATATTGGTCACTATATGTTCTTCCATTATTATCATTCAGAACAGGGCATTAAAGTTTTTCTTGGCCTGGTACTATTCATCCTATAGATATGGCTTTGTTTTTAAGATTTTTAAGGCAGCTGATGTGATTATGTACTTCTTGATAGGTTTTGTTAGATAAGTGTGAGTTTCATTTTCTTAAGGCAATTTTCTGGTATGTTTTGCTTTTATAAGATCAATAACCTTTGTGTATATTTTTGCATACATTTTGATATTTTTCTTGCTGTTTACTTTTAGTCCATGCTTGGAAACTTTTGATCTTTGACTCTGTTACCACTGTGGAAAGAATTATTCAAATCTCTCAACTACCAGGGCAGACAATCCAAGAAAAAGATAACATATACAAGCTGTAAGAAAAATAAATTCCCAATCAACGTGTTTTTTTTTTTTTTTTTTTTTTTTTTTTTTTTTTTTTTTGCCACAGTTACTAAAAAGTCGGAGAGGCTATATTTATGTGAACTCTACTAGAGAAAAATATTTCACATAAAAATATGTCTTTATATGGGACTTTGTGTGTGGGTTGACTTGATTAAAATCCATTCAAAATTGGAAAGGATTTCATTTTACATTTTAAAATCAGTGTTTAGACATGTGTATAGTTTAGTAAACATTAGAGAAAACAATACATTCTAAATGTATCTATAAATATACACTTTTATTGTAGCTTTTTAGAGGGAAAATTTAGACCTTAGGTCTGCAAACACAATTCCCTTCGTAATTACTGAGAGTTTCAACTACACATCATAGAATAGAGTATCTCATTAAATTTATATTATTTAGAGGCCAAGGATTGCAATTATATTAAATTTTGTTGGTTGATTGGTTGGCTGGTTGGTTTTTATCTAAACCAAACTATTCTCATACCTACCTTTGGTGTGATACACATTTGTTTTGTCCTCTCCAGTCACTCCTTTTTTTTTTTTTTTTTTTTTTCCCTCAATGTGTGTTAAGTACCTTTTCTGGTAGAAAACACCAACACTTTATATTTTGGCTTTAAATTTTTTTTAACGTCTCTTTATTATTGAGAGACAGAGAGAGACAGAGCATGAGCATGGGAGGGACAGAGAGAGGGGAGACACAGAATCCGAAACAGGCTCCAGGCTCTGAGCTGTCAGCACAGAGCCCGACTCAGGACTCAAACTCACAAACCGTGAAATTATGACCTGAGCTGAAGTCAGACGCTTAACCAACTGAGCCACCCAGGCGCCCCTATGTTTTGGGTTTTAAATTATGTGGAAAATAGTGTTGAATTTCTTTTTATGCCAAGAATTAGCATAGCAAGTTTGGGTTTTATAATTTTGACAGAAAATATAATTTGTCTCTGATATCTTTCTTTTTTTCTGGAATTTATGACTCCTTTTAATATACTACAACTTAAAAATATTTAGTTTTCTTACACAAATAGGTTTCAAGCATTCATGTAATTAATATTTTTAATCTTAAAATACAGAGAAGAGTCACAAAATTTTGCATGGATATTAGAATTTAAGTCTGTTTTATCTGTAATAGCTTTGTATGGTATGTAACAAATTACCACAAATGTGTGGCTTTAAACCACACACATTTATTGTCTCAGTTTCTATGGGTTGAAAGCCCAGGCATGGCTTAGCTGGTTCGCATCTGGAGCTTTTACTGAGAAAGGATCAGATTCCAAGCTCCTTCAAGTTGTTGGCAAAATTGATACCCTTCTGACTCCAGGATTCATGTTAGCTTGCTTTTTTAAAACCAAGGACAAAGAGGGGGCATCTGATACTGTAGAGCAAGTTGACCAGCAAGACTGAGTCTTTTATGACATTGTCATAGAAGTGACATTTGACCTTCTTTCCCACATAATACAATCATGGGAACAACATCTCATTACGTTTACCATATTCTGTTGGTTAGAAACAAGTCATACTCAAGGAAATGAACACTGAAGATAGAATCATGGAGGCCACCTTAAAGTCTGTCCACCACACCACATCGATTATATTGACTACATGAAGAAAAATAAACATACTTTGTTTTGATACACAGACCTGTTTCCTCAGTTTCCATTTCAATGTGAATTAGTCATAACTGTATGGTATATGCACCATTAATTTCTAAGCAAAGAACTACATAGTAATGGTATTAGATCCTATACCCTCTTTTGTAGTAGATGAGTGATTCACCTTGAATAAAGCTAGAAAGAAAAAAAAATAGTACTTTTATATTTTGCTCCTCTTATGTCTTTATTTTTTTGCACAATAATTTTTATAAATATAAGTACAGGTTCATGGTACAATACTCAAAAGGAACAGATTGAGTATAGAAGTATGCCATTAAATGAGAAATCATAAAAGTAACCACTATTCACTACTCCACCAATTTTCTATACATATACAAGTCTATGTAAATGTATATATACATATACTTTTAGATCTTTAAGTTGCTATATATTCTTTTTATAGAACTTCCTTATATCCTGATTATCTACTTATAGAAATAGCAATAGTGGGCACCTAGGGGGCTCAGTCAGTTGAGCGTCTGACTCGTGATTTTGGCTCAGGTTATGATCCTAGGGTTGTGGGATTGAACTCTGCATGGGGCTCCACACTGAACGTGGATCCTGCTTGAGAATATCTCTCCCTCCCTCCCTCTCTTTCTCTCTCTCCTTCTCTTCTCCCTCACTATCTCTCAAAAAAAAATCTCAACAGCTCTATTTTATTCTCTTTAATAGCTTTTTAGTATTCCTTTTAAGTATATGTCATAATTTGCTATGATTAAAATTCTCTACAGAGATGACTTTTTTTTTCTTTTCCATTTGTGTGCTAAAATACCATCTTTCTATTAGCTGGGCTTTTTGTGGCTTTAAAATGTCATAAAATCCAATTAAAATAAGCTTAAACAGAAAAGGAAATTTGCCATCACAGTTCAAAAAAATTAGGAGTACAACTGACACCCAGTGTGATTGGTTCCATGCCCTCAACTAATGTCATCTGTAACTGGTTTCTCTACATCTCCGGGCTTGGTTTTCCTCTGGCTCATTTCTCATTAGGCTGGCTTTCCTTTCAAAATGTCAGAATGGCTGCCAGCAGTACCAGACTTATAGCCTTGTCCCAGGAAACCAGCTGAAAAAAAGTGATCTTCTCTTCTGTTTCCTCAATCAAAACTTATAATAATGCTCTTTGGGTCTGATTGGTTTAAAACTCTTGACCAATTGTTGGGGTCATGGGAGATGATATTCTAAGTGTTCAAGTTTGGGTCATACTCTCATACGTTACTTTGGGAGCATGGGGTATCAGCCCTGCTGAAATACCGTGAACTAAGAATGGAGACATGGAACAGGAAAAAAAGTACTATTTCCTTGTGAGTATATTTGTACTTTAATTGGTGTTTTCTAGGTAAATTATTAGAAGTATAAATGCTAGGTTAAAGTATGTGTGCATCTTAGCTTTTCCTGGATATTTCCAAATTTGCTTCCACAATAAGTACCTCAATTTATACTTCAGGAGTAATGTCTACTTAGGTCCATTCTAGCCTTAATCAAACATAATATTTTCTAATCCAATATGTGCAAAATGTAATCCCACTGCTGTTCAATAGTTCTTTCTTTCATAATGACTAAAGATGAACATGTTTTTAGTTTTCTATGTACCTTGTGTGTTTTCTGTGACCTCCCTATATATATGGTTTTCTAATTGTGCCAGAACTAATAACATAATGGAAATGTTAAAAATAAGTGTAAATATGTCAAAATTTTATTTAGCTTGAAGATAATTTTACCTTTACAAGGATAAGATTTATGACGTGGTAACTTGGATGAGGCAAAGAGGGGTTATAGAGACGGAAACAAGTTATCTCTAAGGCCACTTCTTTTTTTTTAGCATTAAAAACAACTCCTAATATATTCCTCAAATAAGGAAAACTAAAGAGTAGGATGGAGCAATATAATGTTACAATCTGAGCAGAGCTGATGAATCAGTAAGAGGCTTGAAGTAGGTTTTTCAGGGCATGGCAAAGAGTGAGTGTAGCCAATGTTTTCATGCAGCCTGGAGGAAGATAGGTCATGCGATGGACTTTAAGCTGAGAGTTCAGTGTTTTGAAGACTGGAAACCTTCAGACCTGTCTCAGGATAGAACTGGCCAAAGACAAACTTCAAAGTCAATGTAGAAGAAAACAAAGAGTAAAAAAAACCCTGTGATCTAATGCCTAAAACATTGTTTTTGCAGAGCTCAAGTATGTAGAGGTCAAGAGAAAGTGTTACAATTTCAACAGTGACAACAGTAACAAAGATTTTTTTCCTGGTAAGTTTTGCAGGCTTTTAAACTATGATATTGGTGTCTCTGAAAGTTCAGATGTGATATGCAAGCCTACAATAAAAGCCTGAGACGCTGTGGAAAATGCAAAGCCCCATGTTAAAAGATAAGTTTTTTTTTGAAGAAAAGAGTAAAGAGAAAATGATGGGTCAGGCAACTCATGACTAAAGTGTTTGTTTATTAAGAGTGATGTCGGGATTAAAAACAAGAGCCTAGTTATATAACAAATGAGAATTTTTCACGTGTATATGTATGTATATTATCAGTGAATGATGAAAACATATGGTCAAAGCAATGAATTACATTTTCCCCTATAGCCTAAGGAAAAACAACAACCAGATGTATGTTTCAATAGGCATTTTTATTTATTTTTTTTCACTCAGAAATGTCTCCTTTTATTTTTTTTTATTTTTTTTAAGCTGGTTTTTCTTTTTTTTTTATTTATATATGAAATTTATTGTCAAATTGGTTTCCATACAACACCCAGTGCTCATCCCAAAAGGTGCCCTCCTCAGTACCCATCACCCACCCTCTCCTCCCTCCCACCCCCCATCAACCCTTAGTTTGTTCTCAGTTCTCAACAGTCTCTTATGCTTTGGCTCTCTCCCACTCTAACCTCTTTTTTTTTTTTTTTTTCCTTCCCCTCCCCCATGGGTTCCTGTTAAGTTTCTCAGGATCCACATAAGAGTGAAACCATATGGTATCTGTCTTTCTCTGTATGGCTTATTTCACTTAGCATCACACTCTCCAGTTCCATCCACGTTGCCACAAAAGGCCATATTTCATTTTTTCTCATTGCCACGTAGTATTCCATTGTGTATATAAACCACAATTTCTTTATCCATTCATCAGTTGATGGACATTTAGGCTCTTTCCATAATTTGGCTATTGTTGAGAGTGCTGCTATGAACATTGGGGTACAAGTGCCCCTATGCATCAGTACTCCTGTGTCCCTTGGATAAATTCCTAGCAGTGCTATTGCTGGGTCATTGGGTAGGTCTATTTTTAATTTTCTGAGGAACCTCCACACTGCTTTCCAGAGCGGCTGCACCAATTTGCATTCCCACCAACAGTGCAAGAGGGTTCCCGTTTCTCCACATCCTCTCCAGCATCTATAGTCTCCTGATTTGTTCATTTTGGCCACTCTGACTGGCGTGAGGTGATATCTGAGTGTGGTTTTGATTTGTATTTCCCTGATAAGGAGCGACGCTGAACATCTTTTCATGTGCCTGTTGGCCATCCGGATGTCTTCTTTAGAGAAGTGTCTATTCATGTTTTCTGCCCATTTCTTCACTGGGTTATTTGCTTTTTGGGTGTGGAGTTTGGTGAGCTCTTTATAGATTTTGGATACTAGCCCTTTGTCCGATATGTCATTTGCAAATATCTTTTCCCATTCCGTTGGTTGCCTTTTAGTTTTGTTGGTTGTTTCCTTTGCTGTGCAGAAGCTTTTTATCTTCATAAGGTCCCAGTAATTCACTTTTGCTTTTAATTCCCTTGCCTTTGGGGATGTGTCGAGTAAGAGATTGCTACGGCTGAGGTCAGAGAGGTCTTTTCCTGCTTTCTCCTCTAAGGTTTTGATGGTTTCCTGTCTCACAATCAGGTCCTTTATCCATTTTGAGTTTATTTTTGTGAATGGTGTGAGAAAGTGGTCTAGTTTCAACCTTCTGCATGTTGCTGTCCAGTTCTCCCAGCACCATTTGTTAAAGAGACTGTCTTTTTTCCATTGGATGTTCTTTCCTGCTTTGTCAAAGATGAGTTGGCCATACGTTTGTGGGTCTAGTTCTGGGGTTTCTATTCTATTCCATTGGTCTATGTGTCTGTTTTTGTGCCAATACCGTGCTGTCTTGATGATGACAGCTTTGTAGTAGAGGCTAAAGTCTGGGATTGTGATGCCTCCTGCTTTGGTCTTCTTCTTCAAAATTACTTTGGCTATTCGGGGCCTTTTGTGGTTCCATATGAATTTTAGGATTGCTTGTTCTAGTTTCGAGAAGAATGCTGGTACAATTTTGATTGGGATTGCATTGAATGTGTAGATAGCTTTGGGTAGTATTGACATTTTGACAATATTTATTCTTCCAATCCATGAGCAGGGAATGTCTTTCCATTTCTTTAAATCTTCTTCAATTACCTTCATAAGCTTTCTATAGTTTTCAGCATACAGATCCTTTACATCTTTGGTTAGATTTATTCCTAGGTATTTTATGCTTCTTGGTGCAATTGTGAATGGGATCAGTTTCTTTATTTGTCTTTCTGTTGCTTCATTGTTAGTGTATAAGAATGCAACTGATTTCTGTACATTGATTTTGTATCCTGCAACTTTGCTGAGTTCATGTATCAGTTCTAGCAGACTTTTGGTGGAGTCTGTCGGATTTTCCATGTATAATATCATGTCATCTGCAAAAAGCGAAAGCTTGACTTCATCTTTGCCAATTTTGATGCCTTTGATTTCCTTTTGTTGTCTGATTGCTGATGCTAGAACTTCCAGCACTATGTTAAACAACAGCGGTGAGAGTGGGCATCCCTGTCGTGTTCCTGATCTCAGGGAAAAAGCTCTCAGTTTTTCCCCGTTGAGGATGATGTTAGCTGTGGGCTTTTCATAAATGGCTTTTATGATCTTTAAGTATGTTCCTTCTATCCCGACTTTCTCAAGGGTTTTTATTAAGAAAGGGTGCTGGATTTTGTCAAAGGCCTTTTCTGCATCGATTGACAGGATCATATGGTTCTTCTCTTTTTTTTTTTGTTAATGTGATGTATCACGTTGATTGATTTGCAAATGTTGAACCAGCCCTGCATCCCAGGAATGAATCCCACTTGATCATGGTGAATAATTCTTTTTATATGCCATTGAATTCGATTTGCTAGTATCTTATTGAGAATTTTTGCATCCATATTCATCAGGGATATTGGCCTGTAGTTCTCTTTTTTTACTGGGTCTCTGTCTGGTTTAGGAATCAAAGTAATACTGGCTTCATAGAATGAGTCTGGAAGTTTTCCTTCCCTTTCTATTTCTTGGAATAGCTTGAGAAGGATAGGTATGATCTCTGCTTTAAACGTCTGGTAGAACTCCCCTGGGAAGCCATCTGGTCCTGGACTCTTATTTGTTGGGAGATTTTTGATAACCGATTCAATTTCTTCGCTGGTTATGGGCCTGTTCAAGCTTTCTATTTCCTCCTGATTGAGTTTTGGAAGCGTGTGGGTGTTCAGGAATTTGTCCATTTCTTCCAGGTTGTCCAATTTGTTGGCATATAATTTTTCATAGTATTCCCTGATAATTGTTTGTATCTCTGAGGGATTGGTTGTAATAATTCCATTTTCATTCATGATTTTATCTATTTGGGTCATCTCCCTTTTCTTTTTGAGAAGCCTGGCTAGAGGTTTGTCAATTTTGTTTATTTTTTCAAAAAAACAACTCTTGGTTTCGTTGATCTGCTCTACAGTTTTTTTAGATTCTATATTGTTTATTTCTGCTCTGATCTTTATTATTTCTCTTCTTCTGCTGGGTTTAGGCTGCCTTTGCTGTTCTGCTTGTATTTCCTTTAGGTGTGCTGTTAGATTTTGTATTTGGGATTTTTCTTGTTTCTTGAGATAGGCCTGGATTGCAAAGTATTTTCCTCTCAGGACTGCTTCGCTGCGTCCCAAAGCATTTGGATTGTTGTATTTTCATTTTCGTTTGTTTCCATATATTTTTTAATTTCTTCTCTAATTGTCTGGTTGACCCACTCATTCGTTAGTAGGGTGTTCTTTAACCTCCATGCTTTTGGAGGTTTTCCAGACTTTTTTCTGTGGTTGATTTCAAGCTTCATAGCATTGTGGTCTGAAAGTATGCATGGTATAATTTCAATTCTTGTATAATTATGAAGGGCTGTTTTGTGACCCAGTATGTGATCTATCTTGGAGAATGTTCCATGTGCACTCGAGAAGAAAGTATATTCTGTTGCTTTGGGATGCAGAGTTCTAAATATATCTGTCAAGTCCATCTGATCCAATGTCTCATTCAGGGCCCTTGTTTCTTTATTGACCGTGTGTCTAGATGATCTATCCATTTCTGTAAGTGGGGTGTTAAAGTCCCCTGCAATTACCACATTCTTCTCAATAAGGTTGCTTATGTTTATGAGTAATTGTTTTATATATTTGGGCGCTCCGGTATTCGGCGCATAGACATTTATAATTGTTAGCTCTTCCTGATGGATAGACCCTGTCACTATTATATAATGTCCTTCTTCATCTCTTGTTACAGCCTTTAATTTAAAGTCTAGTTTGTCTGATAGAAGTATGGCTACTCCAGCTTTCTTTTGGCTTCCAGTCGCATGATAAATAGTTCTCCATCCCCTCACTCTCAATCTAAAGGTGTCCTCAGGTCTAAAATGAGTCTCTTGTAGACAGCAAATAGATGGGTCTTGTTTTTTTATCCATTCTGATACCCTATGTCTTTTGGTTGGCGCATTTAATCCATTTACATTCAGTGTTATTACAGAAAGATATGGGTTTAGAGTCATTGTGATGTCTGTATGTTTTATGCTTGTAGTGATGTCTCTGGTACTTTGTCTCACAGGGTCCCCCTTAGGATCTCTTGGAGGGCTGGTTTAGTGGTGACAAATTCCTTCAGTTTTTGTTTGTTTGGGAAGACCTTTATCTCTCCTTCTATTCTAAATGACAGACTTGCTGGATAAAGGATTCTCGGCTGCATATTTTTTCTGTCTAGCACACTGAAAATCTCGTGCCAATTCTTTCTGGCCTGCCAAGTTTCAAAAGAGAGATCAGTCACGAGTCTTATAGGTCTCCCTTTATATGTGAGGGCACGTTTACCCCTTGCTGCTTTCAGAATTTTCTCTTTATCCTTGTACTTTGCCAGTTTCACTATGATATGTCGTGCAGAAGATCGATTCAAGTTACATCTGAAGGGAGTTCTCTGTGCCTCTTGGATTTCAATGCCTTTTTCCTTCCCCACTTCAGGGAAGTTCTCAGCTATTATTTCTTCAAGTACCCCTTCAGCACCTTTCCCTCTCTCTTCCTCCTCTGGGATACCAATTGTGCGTATATTATTTCTTTTTAGTGTATCACTTAGTTCTCTAATTTTCCCCTCATACCCCTGGATTTTTTTATCTCTCTTTTTCTCAGCTTCCTCTTTTTCCATAACTTTATCTTCTAGTTCACCTATTCTCTCCTCTGCCTCTTCAATCCGAGCCGTGGTGGTTTCCATTTTGTTATGCATTTCGTTTAAAGCGTTTTTCAGCTCCTCGTGACTGTTCCTTAGTCCCTTGATCTCTGTAGCAAGAGATTCTCTGCTGTCAGCTATACTGTTTTCAAGCCCAGCGATTAATTTTATGACTATTATTCTAAATTCACTTTCTGTTATATTATTTAAATCTTTTTTGATCAGCTCTTTAGCTGTTGTTATTTCCTGGAGATTCTTCTGAGGGGAATTCTTCCGCTTGGTCATTTTGGATAGTCCCTGGCGTGGTGAGGACCTTCAGGGCACTTCCCCTGTGCTGTGGTGTATAACTGGAGTTGGTGGGCGGAGCCGCAGTCAGACCTGATGTCTGCCCCCAGCCCACCGCTGGGGCCACAGTCAGACTGGTGCGTGCCTTCTCTTCCCCTCTCCTAGGGGAGGGATTCACTGTGGGGTGGGGTGGCCTGTCTGGGCTACTTGCACACTGCCAGGCTGTGATGCTGGGGATCTGGCGTCTTAGCTGGGGTGGGTAGGCAAGGTGCACAGGGGCAGGAGGGGCAGGCTTAGCTTGCTTCTCCTTAGGTGATCCACTTCAGGAGGGGCCCTGTGGCAGCAGGAGGGAGTCAGATCCGCTGCCGGAGGTTTGGCTCCGCAGAAGCGCAGAGTTGGGTGTTTGCATGGAGCGAGCAAGTTCCCTGGCAGGAACTGGTTCTCTTTGGGATTTTGGCTGGGGGATGGGCGGGGGAGATGGCGCTGGCGAGCGCCTTTGTTCCCCACCAAACTGAGCTCTGTCGTCAGGGGGCTCAGCAGCTCTCCTTCCCTTTGTCCTCCAGCCTTCCCGCTTTCTGAGCAGAGCTGTTAATATGACCTCCCAGATGCTAAGTCGCGCTTGCTGTCAGAACACAGTCCGTCAGGCCCCTCCGCTTTTTGCAAGCCAGACTCGGGGGCTCTGCTTGGCCGGCGAGCCGCCCCCCGCCCTGGCTCCCTCCCGCCAGTCCATGGAGCGCGCACCGCCTCGCCGCCCTTCCTACCCTCTTCCGTGGGCCTCTCGTCTGTGCTTGGCTCCGGCGACTCCGTTCTGCTAATCCTCTGGCGGTTTTCTGGGTTATTTAGGCAGGTGTAGGTGGAATCTAAGTGATCAGCAGGACGCGTGGTGAGCCAGCGTCCTCCTACGCCGCCATCTTCCCTCTCCCAGAAATGTCTCAATAGGCATTTTTAAAGCCATTCAAAAGTAATTTCTTGATTTAATAATTTATTGCACATCTACTGTGTTGTGGACATTGTATTTGTTAGTGTACAATAATATAAAAAGAAAACACATATAAATCTGCTCTGCTTACTAAAATTCTTAGTCCTCTAGGGGACATTGACTACAAACAAAAACAAAATCAAGCAAACTGGTAAATGAGTAAATGTAAATTGTGGAGTACTATAAAGAAAATTATTAACATTTATTGAGCATTGACACAGCAGGGCCAGAACCAGTTCTATGTGTGTACTAATTAATTAACTCTATGAGATAGATACTACTATTTTTTTGTGCTTTAAAAATGAGGAAACAGGCACACACAAGTCAAATGAGTTGTCCAGCCTTCTATGGTAGAAAGAGATAAAGCTAGGATAGGAGCGTGGGTGGAGTCTACACTCTTAATGCTTAAGCTTATATGACCAGAGAACAGTTAAAGAGATGTTCTTATTGATGAAGTGACATTTGAATTGAGACTTGAAGGGTCTGACAGAGGCAACCATGTTGAGAGCCTAGAGAACCACAGCATTTCAGGTTACATAAAAAAAATGCTTTAGGTCCCTAAATTGGGAAGAAAACTGGCGTTTTGTAGTAGGTTAATTGATGTTAATAGTAATCAAAAGAATGTATAAGATTGGAGACATAGTGAAGAGTCTCACTTTGCAAGGACTTGTAGGCCAACATTGGGAGATTTATACAAGGGGGAGATGTTAAAGGATTTTACAAAGAGGCTTGCCCTGGTGTGGTTCATCTTTAATTGGGTTCTGTGTAGGAGACCCTTCCTGTGGAAGTCACAGGAAAAGCAAGGAAAACCGTGGGCTATTTTAGTAGCCTGGAAATGGTTTTGACAGATGTAGTGGGAGATGAGATGTTGAGGAGTAGACATACTCAAGACATATATTTGAGGGAGAAATCATGGAATATACTGACAAATAGAGTTTGAGTGGCGAGGTAGAGAAAGGAAGTTTGCATTATTCCCAGTTTTCTAGTATTATCACCTCTGTGGTATTGCCTTCAGCAATTTGGGTATGTGATGGTACCCTATATACCGAGAAAAGACTGGGATAAACAATTTGTAGAAGGCTGGGAGGTGAGTTCGGTTTGGGACTTATTTAATTTGAGATGTCTGTGAAAGATGAAGTTAAATGTACTAACTAGGAAACTGGATATGAGTGTCTGGAATGCAAGTAGATGTCTGTGTAGGAGATAGAGCTTTAGAGTTGTTAGTATAGAGAGAATATTTAAAACTACTGGGAAAAAGTACAATATCCTGGTAAAGGGCTCAATACCAAACATGGAGAAACTCAGCAATGGGAGATGGTAGGGAAAAGATGCCACTGAAGGAGAAACAAACAAAAACAAAACAACGGAGAAAATATAATACAGAAAACAAGAGAAAAGAGTTATTTCAGGGAGTAGAGGTTGGTCATTAGAGTCAAACAGTTTTGAGCCATCACATAGGCTGAGAACACAGTAGTCTACATATATTCTGAATATAATAACTGGCAAGTATTATAAACCAATAGGCAGCACATTAGGGCATGCCCTTCTGTTCATGTGCTTCAATTTGTTTAATAGTCAGTTGGTTATCTGCTATATTTTATTTCTCTGTCCTGTAATTCATTGCAAGTTTTTCTCTCAAAAAAATCAAAAACACAAAAATTGTGAAACATTTGCGATCAATGCAAAGCTAGTACTATCAAAATATCTGTCCCTGAATAATGAGTCCAAGAGTGCAAATATTTAGAATCCCTTTGAGAAGCGGCCAACTGATTGGCTTGGAGACTTAGGATTCACATTCAAGAATGATCCTGTTGGAATCAAACAAAAAAGGGCCAGCGCTTTCTGAGCTAATTGTTTAAAACTAGATTTTTGCTCCAACTGCCATAAATTGGAAAATGGATGATGTGAGAATTTGTAATTTAAAACTTCATGAACCATGAAACTTTCTGGAGACTTTGGTCAGTCAGTTGATTTACTAGAAATGCTGAGACCACCATTATCCATAAACTATTTTCCCACCACTATGGCAATGAAAGAGAGGAGAAAAACATGCAAATTGCTCATTTATGGTTTTTTTTAATGTTGCTTTCCTAAATTACTTCTAAGCTCACTGAGTCAGATTTCTATAACATCTTTAATTATGATGAAGTCTTGGCTTAAAAAAAGAAAAGTTGTTTAGTTAGAACTTCATAATTGGCAATGAAACATTTAACCAAAGTGCCAGCTCTCATATTTGTTATGTTGCTCTTATTTGGAGTATGGGAACAGCATTATAGAGACTTGCAGAATTTGATATTGGAAACTTAAAATGTTAGTATTGAGATTTGTAAAATAATTCCAAAAAAAATCAAGCATTATGCATAACTTAAAAACATTATAAAATATGTAAAAACTTTGAATATATTTGGATAATACAACAATAATAAAATGGAAGATCAATGGATTATACAGGTTCTGTCTTTTAATGGGAGAGACAATGTGATCTGTGATGGAAAATCAGCTGTTTGTGAAGCATCAGATGTTAATAACTTTCAAGTATGTCAAGTAAGGGGAATCTAAGGGGACTTCTTTTGAGAAACCAAATTAACCAGTACATGGTATATGTGGCCTTAAAACATTTTCAATTCTGAATTTTTCTAATAGGAATCTTAATTAATGAGAAATTAGCATTCTCTACAATGTTCTCATAGCTAATTTTGATAAAACCGATCATTTCTTTACTAAAAAAACACATTGTACTTTAAAAAAAATAAGGACTAAGTTCTAGGAGAAATAATTCTGATGAGGAGTCCCATTGTTTCAATAGGGGCTGTAGTAAAATTAAAAGAACTGTTTCGGGTTTCTTGTTTCTTGTTCAAACTTTGCTCTGCAAAGATTTACCAAAACTAAGGATTCAAATGCTGTGGGTGAAAATTACTCTTTGATCTCGTTCAATCTTTTGTGATTAAAGATGCTATAACTTCCTTATAATTCTTGTTATTTAAGCAGCATGCTTTTCCCCATTCCAAGATAATTCACACCATCTTGATTTCTGAAACTTTAATCTTTTTCCCTAAGAGAGTCATGTTAATATTCTGATGACTTGGTCTTTGCTACAAATGATTAGGGATGAATTCGAGATTCAAAGTAACTTGTGACACTTATTCTCCTCTTCTCTCCCTACTTCTTTTTTTCCCCTCCCTCCCCCTACCCCCAACTTGTTCCTTCTTACTGTTTTAAACAGAGAACAGAACCCATAAGCCTACACCTGGATCAGTTTATGAGGAGACACGTCAGCGTTTCTAATTACATATTGATAGTAAATGCAGAGTAGATTGTTTTAAAAAAAAAAAGATTACGACACACATCATTCGTCTCAGAGGACTGGCAATGTTGCATTGTGTTTAGTCTTGTTTTAAATAAAGGGTGATGAAATTAATATTCTTTCTCTAAAAAATAACTAGTTTATTTTATTCTTGGTCTTTTTTTTTTTTTTTTAATGTTTATCTATTTTGAGAGAGAGAGCAAGCAAGCGATGGGCAGAGAGAGAGAATCCCAAGCAGTCTCTGCTCTGTCAGCACAGAGTCCAACATGGGGCTTGAACTCACAAACTGTGAGATCATGACTTGAGTCCAAATCAAGAGTCTGACACTTAACCAACTGAACCAGCCAGGCAACCCAACTTCTAGTCTTTCTTAAAGTGTATTTCCTCTGCACATAGTGTCATAAGTTGCTGATACAGGAGACCTTTCACAAGAGGTGATATCTTTAGTCTTGTGTTTTTTTTTTTTTAATTTTAATATGTTTTTATTTATTTTTGAGAGAGAGAGACAGAGACAGAGCATGGGGGGGTGGGCAGAGAGAGAGGGTGACACAGAATCCGAAGCAGGCTCTAGGCTCTGGGCTGTCAGCACAGAGCCTGACGTGGGGCTCGAACTCATGGATTGTGAGATCATGACCTGAGCTGAAGTTGGATACCCAACTGACTGAGCCACCCAGGCGCCCCAGTCTTGTATTTATCAAGGTACAGAATTTTAGGCAGATCCTCTTATCCCCTTTAGGAAAGGCCTTATCTCCTTCAAAGCCTAGGGGCTGTTCTGGAAACAATCTGATTGTAAAGGTAAATTCAAATATGATCAAGAATAGCAGTTATTTCAAGTTTACACTAAATAAGGGTTTGTAATCTTGGTTTTGTTTTGTTTTTGTTTTTTTGTTTTGTTTTGTTTTGTTTTTGAAAACCCAGGTTTTATATTTTGGAGAATAATTCATGTTTAACAGTTAAGAGTTAGTGGCTATATTCTTCTCCCTTTTGTCTCATATGAAAGTTCACTGTAATGCTCAGAGTTTGTAGATACGTGATAAATCTTCAATATGTTTAATTCCTTCCTTGCACACTTTTTAAGTCTATTTTTTTTGTTATGCTCTCTTAATGGTTTGTTGGTAGTTCCTGAATTTATTTATTTATTCATCTTTTAATCAATGTGACCTCTTATATAATGCAAATATAAAACTTTCTTGTCATCTACTTGGACTTTAAAATTTTCATAAAGATTAAAATAAGAACAGATCTTATATGTACAATAGATATGTGTAAAATCTGATATTGTGAATTATAATAGATATAATTTTATCTTAAAGGAAATTGATAACTTTTAAAATAAGTCATTTTATGTCATATCCTTATGTAGAAAACACAGAAAATGATTCCTAGGTGTTTGTAATTAAAAACCAGTAATTAAGAATCACTAAAACCATTCCTGATCTTGAAAAAGTCATGAATGTTAAGTATGATAATTTACTTTATCTTGAATTATAACGAACTTTTGACATACATGGATTTAATAGTTTTAAGTTCACATTCCTTATAATCTAAAATGATTGACATTAAAAGACAATTTTATAATAAAACCAAAAATCATTGTAAAAGACAAAAATCAGATGTTTATTCTCAGAGATTTATTGTTTAACAATCTGCACAAATAATGATAGATATTTTGGTAAAATACAATCATACATTAGATATCCTGCTAATACGGACTTTTAAAATAGATTCTGACATGGCTACCTTGATGAAATAAACATATATATAGAGAGAGGTAGGTAGATAGATCGATAGATAAGTAAATACATATACAAATATTATAATTTCTAAAACAGTGATTACTAACTTGCAATGAAGTCAAAATAAATGAAAAAAATTAAAAATAATAGTACAGGTATTAAATCATGTAAAACTCAGCTCTTTGAAAAGACCCATGACCAAAACAAACTACTTGTTCATCAGTTATGAAAGAAATGAGAAACCTTAGGAATGAGAAGAAAAACATAATTTCCAAATACAGAAAAGCTCAAAAGAATTAGAAGAGGTTATCTCAGAGAAATCTGTTTTGTACCGGAGAAGATATGGATGGTTGCCTAGCAAAGCAAAAGACACGCACGCAGAACTGGTAGAAATATGGAACACGTCAGTAAATAGGTCAATGTGGAAGATAATGGAAGATAATGATTCATGATCAGTCAAAAAAAAAAAAAAAAGGACTAGGTAAGTTCACTGCTGAGTTTACTTAACTTTATGTAACTGAGAAAGTTATGTACATGCCTACACATAATCCATGTGTATTTTTTGTGTTCATGTTGTGTATGGTTATTGCAACAATAGAACTACGGAATGAATCATAGCAGTAAAGTCTTTGGAGAGGGATTATGTGACAGGAAGGAGAGAAGAGAAATAAACACCTTAACACATAAAAGATGAGGTAATTTCAGATGGTAATGAAATAAGTTTCAAGCAAGCATCAAAGAGAGAGGAAAAGGTAACACAACATTTAAAAATAATGTGGCTTTTAATGGCATGTGCTTATTTAAAATAATTTTAGGTGAGATGTATGTGAACAAATGGAAGAGGAAAGAATAAAGGCAAGAAGGGAGGAAAGAAAGGAGTAAACAAAAATATGATTGGAGCAGCATGTTTTTTTCCCAGGTTACAGCCCACAAACGATTTTCTCTTTTATGGTGGCAAGAGAGCATAGTAAAAGATCTATTGTTTTTAAAGTGATCTCCAGATGTAAAAAGTCTGAGATTCACTTGTATGTTTGAGCTAGTCACATATTCCCTTTGAGCAGGGCTACCCTCACTTGTAGAAAAGAGTATTGAAGGTCATCTAAGTCCTTTGCCTTTTCTAACATTTTCTGATTTTCACTCTTGTCTCACATTTCGCCACAGGTGGGCAGTGGGAAGGAAAATGTATGATTGGTGCATGTCACCATAACATCAACCTTGTAGCCCTAGTGACATGGCCTCTTATCTGACCTTCTGGCTTTCATCCTTTTAAAATTTTGATCTCTTTAAATCTTCACTGACAATCATGGACAATCTCATCAAAAGACCAGTGTCATTCAAAGCCATATATGAACGACCCAACGCTAATATCATCCTCAATGGGAAAAAACTGAGAGCTTTCCCCCTAAGGTCAGGAATGAGACAGGGATGTCCACTCTCGCCACTGTTATTCAACACAGTATTGGAAGTCTTAGCCTCTGCTATCAGACAACACAAAGAAATAAAAGGAATCCAAATTGGCCAGGAGGTCAAACTTTCACTCTGCACAGATGACATGATACTCTATATGGAAAACCCAAAAGATTCCAGCAAAAAAACTGCTAGAATTGATTCATGAATTCAGCAAAGTTGCAGGATATAAAATCAATGCACAGAAATCGGTTGCATTCCTATACACCAACAATGAAGCAACAGAGAAATCAAAGAATCGATCCCATTTACAATTGCACCAAAAACCATAAAATACCTAGGAATAAATCTAACCAAAAAGGTGAAAAATCTATACACTGAAAACTACAGAAAGCTTATGAAAGAAATTGAAGACACAAAAAAATGGAAAAAGATTCCATGCTCCTGGATAGGAAGAACAAATATTGTTAAAATGTCAATACTACCCAAAGGAATCTACATATTCAATGCAATCCATATCAAAGTAACACCAGCATTCTTCACAGAGAATAATCCTAAACAAATAATCCTAAAATTTGTATGAAACCAGAAAAGACCCCGAATAGCCAGTGATCTTGAAAAAGAAAACCAAAGCAGGAAGCATCACAATCCCAGACTTCAAGCTACACTACAAAGCTGTAATCATCCAGACAGTATGGTACTGGCACAAGAACAGACACTCAGATCAATGGAACAGAATAGAGAACCCAGAAATGGACCCACAAACGTGTGGCCAACTAATCTTTGACAAAGCATAAAAGAATATCCAATGGAATAAAGACCGTCTCTTCAGCAAGTGGTGCTGGGAAAACTGGACAGCGACATGCAGGAGAATGAACCTGGACCACTTTCTTACACCATACACAAAAATAAACTCAAAATGGATGAAAGACCTCAATGTAAGACAGGAAGCCATCAAAATCCTCGAAGAGAAAGCAGGCAAAAACCTCTTTGATCTTGGCCACAGCAACTTCTTACTCAACATGTCTCTTGAGGCAAGGGAAACAAAAGCCAAAATGAACTACTGGGACCTCATCAAAATAAAAAGCTTCTGCACAGTGAAGGAAGCAATCAGAAAAACTAAAAGGCAACTGACAGAATGAGAGAAGATATTTGCAAATGACATATCAGATAGAGGGTTACTATCCAAATTCTATAAAGAACTTCTCAAACTCAACACCTAAAACACAAATAATCCAGTGAAGAAATGGACAAAAGACATGAATAGACACTTCTCTAAAGAAGACATCCAGGTGGCCAGCTGACACATGAAAAAATGCTCCACATCACTCATCATCAGGGAAATACAAATCAAAACCACAATGAGATACCACCTTACACCAGTCAGAATGGCTAATATGAACAACTCAGGCAACAACAGATGTTGGCGAGGATGTGGAGAAAGAGGATCTCTTTTGCATTTTTGGTGGCAATGCAAGTTGGTGCGGCCACTCTGGAAAATGGTATGGAGATTCCTCAAATAACTAAAAATAGAACTATCCTACAACCCAGCAATTGCACTACTAGGCATTTATCCAAGGGATACAGGTGTTCTGTTTCGAAGGGACACATGCACCTCCATGTTTATAGCAGCACTATCAACAATAGCCAAAGAATGGAAAAAGCCCACATGTCCATCGATGGATGAATGGATAAAGAAGGTGTGGTATATATATACAATGGAGTATTACTTGGCAATCAAAAAGAATGAAATCTTGCCATTTGCAACCACCTGGATGGAACTGGAGGGTATTATGCTAAGTCAAATTAGTCAGTCAGAGAAAAACAAAAATCATATGACTTCACTCATATGAGGACTTTAAGAGACAAAACAGAGGGGCACCTGGGTGGCTCAGTCGGTTAAGCATCCGACTTTGGCTCAGGTCATGATCTCACAGTCCGTGAGGTCATGATCTCACAGTCCATGAGTTTGAGCCCTGTGTTGGACTCTGTGCTGACAGCTCAGAGCCTGGAGCCTGCTTCAGATTCTGTGTCTCCCTCTCTCTGACCTTCCCCTATTCATGCTCTGTCTCTGTCTAAAAAATAAACATTAAAAAAAATTTTTTTTAAATAGACAAAACAGATGAACATAAGGGAAGGGAAACAAAAATAATATAAAAACAGGGAGGGGGGCAAAACAGAAGAGACCCAGAAATATGGAGAACAAACTGAGGGTTACAGGAGAGGTTGTGGGAGGGGGGATGGGATAAATGGGTAAGGGGCACTAAGGAATCTACTCCTGAAATCATTGTTGCACTATATGCTAACTAATTTTGATGTAAATTTAAAAAAATAAAAAAATTTAAAAAAAGACCAGTGTTATTCAAAACTAAAATAATGTCTAAAATCAACCTTCAGAATTTCTTAAATTGAAGCATACCTTTAAAGCCATGTTGTATTATAGATTATAATTTGTGACAGACAAATCACTTATAAAATAAATTTATTATCTTAGAAGATAGAAAAAGATATTTGTCACGTGGGAATCCCTGGAGAAGAAAAATCTCCTGCCTAAAAATTGTGAATTATACAAATATCATACTAATGCATTTTGATTTGAGCATACAAAAAAATTCATTTCATTTTAGAGAAAATACCGATGATGAAATAAGCATAGCAAAAGAAAACTAAGAAAAAAAGAACTTATGAATTCTTTTTACTTAAAAATTAAGAGTTTAACA
Source organism: Puma concolor (assembly GCF_028749965.1). NCBI lineage: Eukaryota > Metazoa > Chordata > Mammalia > Carnivora > Felidae > Puma > Puma concolor. The sequence goes on along the minus strand of NC_141673.1, from coordinate 36,214,312 downwards.
TGAATAGTAGTTTGATTCTGTCTCCTGAGAGCTAATAGTGTTATAAAAAATTTAGACACAATGAACTTTCCCCAGAATCTTGTACACTGTCTTTTCCCTTCACAACTGATCTTTCAATTGAGAAGATTGGTCTAATTGCCACTTGATTGAGGGCAAAGTCTTGGATAATCCACTGATTTTAATGTTAATACCAGAAGTACTTTTATTTCCTCATTTCTGTGAAGTTTAATATAATAATTTTACATCTTAATATTTTTTTCCTAATAGCTAGTGTTGTAAAATCCTCATTATATGGCAGACATTGATCTAAGAACTTTACCTGTGTTAATTAATTCTTCTACAACTGTATGGATTATTACCTATTGTACAGATGAGGAAGCTGAATCACAGAAAAGTGAAATAACTTGCTAGTAAATTACAGAGCTGGAATTAATATCCAGCCAGAACCAGGATTAATCTTCTAGTTTCTCTTGTGAAAATGATGCTGACATTCCATACGTTCTTTTGTGTTTTTTTTTTATTTTAAAATTTTTAGTCTTTATTTGAGAGAGAGAGAGAGAGAGAGAGAGAGAGAGAGAGAGAGAATGAGTAGGGGGGGGGAGGAGCAGAGAGAAGGAGACACAGAATCTGAAGCAGGTTTCAGGCTCTGAGCTGTCAGCACTAATTCCAATGCAGCGCTCAAACCCATGAACCATGAGATCATGACCCCAGCCCAAGTCGGATGCTCAACCCACTAAGCCACCCAGGTGACCCGTCCATACGTTTTTTTAAATACATGTGAATTTCTCTAAAAAATGGTTACAACACTTATATTCACATGTTCACTGATATGTAGAATCATCATTTAATATCTTAATGTGTTTCTTAACTAACTTAGAGTCAGAATTCTGTTTTTTTTCCCCCAAAGTATTTAAGGCATTAGAATACATAATGTTAAAAAGTGGGAGTCTGGAACAAGAGAGAGAATCAAGAGCTGCTTCTAGATCATATTTAAGAATTCTGTTAGGATTCGAAAAATTCCCAAAAATTTTCAACACCAACAGATAAATTTAGATCTCAATTCACTAAATATTTGAATACAGCCTTTTTAAAAAGCCATTTTTAGGTTGAGTGGCTTAATAAAGTAAGACTAGATCTTATTATTTAACTAGATCTTTTTTTTTTTTTCCTGCTAAAGGTTTTAACATCTCTCACTTTATCAGCAACATATCCTTTCATGGATGAATTTTGTAGACCACAATTAACCATGAATAAAATGATCAATATTGTCATTTTGCATTTATAAAGCACATTTTCCTTGAGTGTATGCATATATAAGACATGTGTGTCATAATGCAGAGGTAATGCCTAAAGGGAAAATAAATTAACTATGGCTTTCAAAAGAGTCTTCATAGCTTATAAGGTAAGGAGAAAAAAAGTTTAATCCAGCAGAATTCCCATTAAGGACAGAAATATCATTTAAGAGAAAACCTTGAGGTACTCTTGTGATATGGCAGCTATAGGGACAGTTGATTTGGAGTTTCCTGTGACAGTTCTGAGAGAAAGGCTAAGGTAATAGAAGAGGGATAAAGGAGTCAGAGAGTGTGCAACATGTTTGAAGGCAAAGAGGACAGTACCCCTGCTCCCAGGTGGAATTGGCCAGTGTATTTGGGAGTGCACTGGGGAGGAAATAAAAGCAGTCAGAAGACAGACATAAGTGAGTATAAAATTTAGCAGATGCAGTAAATTAGGACAAATTGATTTGAAAAAACACAAACTCTAATGGTTCTCTAGAAAGGACATGAAGAAAAGGAAGGATTCAAGATTCTCCCATTACAGATTGGACATAGGAATCTTCTTATGAAAGAATATGTGTTCTATTTACACTTGTAGAGAAAGAATGATTGTATAGGACTAGTGAACTGGGGAACAACTGGGTGAAATTATCCATTATCACTTTGTCTTTAATTACAACTTTAGATTTGATGAAAAATATTGCACCCAAACTAACCAGTTTGGTGAAGTTCAGTTAGAACTGATCATTTGTATGCTTTACAGTTTTAACATCATATTGTGATTTTTAAGTACTTACATTGACAATGAGACTTTAAAAGTGTTAGACAAATGACCTGGCCTGGCCTCTGCCCCACTCTGAACTCACCTAGTACCCTTCTCCCCACTGATCACCTTTTCTCCAAACTGGTTCCTAGGACAATTCAAACCAATTCCTACCCCCATAGATACATTCCCTTTTTTTTTTTTTTTTAAGTTTTCATTTAAATTCCAGTTAGTTAATATACAATGTAATATTAGTTTCAGGTTTACAATATAGTGATTCAACCTTGCCATATATCACCCAGTATTCCTCACAAGTGCCCTCCTTAATACCCATCATCTGTTTAACCCAATCCCCCAAACACCTCCTTCTAGTAGCCATCAGTTCTCTATAGTTAAGAGTCTGTTTCTTGGTTTGCCTCTCTCTTTTCTCTCTCACTCTTTTTCCCCCCTTTGCTCTTTTGCTTTTTTTCTGAAGTTCCACATATGATTGAAATGGTGTTTTTCTTTATCTGGTAAACTTATTTTATTTAGCATAATACTCTCTAGCTCCATCCATGTCATTACAAATGGCAAGATTTCATTCCTTTTACTGCTAGGTAATATTTCATCGTCTTTATTCATGCATCAGTCAATGGACACTTAATGGAGCAACATAAAAAGAAATGAAGGAATCAGTCCCATTTACAATTGCACCAAAACCATAAGATACCTCCTAGGAATAAACCTAACCAAAGAGGAAAAAGACCTGTACTCCAAAAACTATATAACACTGATGAAAGAAATTGAAGATGACACAAAGAAATGGAAAGACATTCCCTGCTCAGGGATTAGAAGAATATTGTTAAAATGTCTATACTACCCAAAGCAATCTATACATTTAATGCAATACCTTTTATAACACCAAGAGCATTTTTCACAGAGCTAGAACAAACAATGCTAAAATTTGTATGGAACCACAAAAGACCTTGCATAGCCAAAGCAACCTTAAAAAAGACAAGCAAAGCTGGAGGCATCACAATTCTGGACCACATTCTTCTAGTGTACCTTTTTCCTGGAAAGCCCAAATCCTACCTTCTCAGAGAGACCTCCCCTGATAAACCAATCTAAAATAGAGCAACCTTCTGGCTTGGACTTTATTACATGACCTTGTTTTACCACCATTTGAAATTACCTTGATTTTCCATGTGTTAACTTGCTTATTGCTTGTTGCCCATGGCACAGGACCCTAAACCTAAACAGTTTGGTGCTGTATCATCAGGACCTGAAATTGTGAAGACATAAATGTGAAATGCATAGATTGAAGAGGGCATATACTAATAGAGAAAATAAATTTAAAATATACATATACAAAGTAATTTATATATAAAAGCAAATGCAAATTGTGTGTATAATCATTATAGTTATGTTTAAACCATGACATGCTTCAAAGTTTCTTCAGAACTACTAAAAGTAAGTGACAGTTAGGTCATGTATATTTGTCATGTTTTCCAAATTAGAGAAGGCTGGAGTAGTCCTATTTAACATCTGTTTGTGGTAGGCAGAATAAGTCCCTGAAATGTCTGTGCCCTCGTCACTGCAACCTATGAATATGTTATGTTTTATGTCAGAACAGACTTTGCCAATACAATTAAGGTTACATACCTTAAAGTAGGGAGATTATTCTAGATTATCTGGTTGGGTCCAACTCAATCACATGAGCCTTGAAAGGAGATAATATTCTCTGGCTGGAGTCAGAGATGTGGTAGAAGAGAAGGCAGGGAAGATGCTGCAGAAGCAGAAGGCAGAGAGATTCCAAGTAAGGATGTGATGCACCCTTGCTAGTTTTGAGACACAGGGGGCCAACCGCAAGGACCGGAGAAAGAAATCTAGGAAAGAAAGACAACATGTAGGTAGTAGTCAGCAAGAAAACATGGACCTTTTTCCTACAAGTGCAAAGATCTAAATTCTGCTAACAGTCTAAATGAACTTTGAAGTGCCTCTAAGATGTGCCTGTAGACAGGAATACAGTCCTGCCAACATTTGAATTTGGTTCTTGGGACCTGGCCCATAGGGAGAAGCTGGGGCACACTGTGCTAATACTTGGGACCCATGGAAACCATGAGATAATGAATGGATGTTATGTAGGCTGTTAAGTCTGTGATAATTTGTTATGGCAACAGAAAACTAATATATCTAATAATAAGTATAAGAATAATAAGGAAAATGGAAATTTCTGTATATTAGGAACTTTGCTAAGGATTTTATGAGCATTTTGTTTAATTTTTATTCATGAAGGAGTGTACTTGGCCCGTTTTGAGAAGTCGGTTTAACCCAAACCACTTGTCTTTGAGAACCACACCTCCTTACTCACACATAGGAGTGGACCTTTGGCAAGAATGTTAGTATTTTGTGAACCTCTTCCTTTTGCCTAAGAGAATCAAAGGTGAACACTTGACTTAAAATGGCTTAAATAGATTATAGCCTCTTGATTTGAAGTTGAGTTGAGAGATTTTACTTTCTTGAACAAAGGGGTATGTAAAATCAGTAATTGTGGAGTGGCATTTACATGGAATGGAAAGATAGAATAATGAAAATGGACAGAAAAAAATAGTTACCAGAGATTATTGGCCCAGAGGGCTATGTGTGTAAGGTTGGGGGCGTGGGGAGAGAGATTTAAAAAGTGGCTTCTTAGGTTTTAGACGGCTTTCCTGTTTGTCTCGGTTGCCTCTTGAGGCCCAGCTGTGTTTCTGGACTGCCGTTTCATTATGGAAAATTTCTCCATTTATCTTAAACTAGCTTGAGTGGAGTTTTGCTACTCCCAACCAAGAGAATTAAGTTAATTAAGGCAGGCAGTATGATTAAACTTTCATTTAAAGAGATGTTGTATTCATTAAGGTAGGTTAAAATGATGTAACGAACAGGCTGACTGAAATTCAAAGACAGTACACCTAAGTAAAAGTCAAGGAGATGGTTTCTGTCAGCAGGAGACTCTAGTGGGGATTCAAGGAACCACTGGGCTTCTTTCAGTTTGTTGTTCCACCATCCCTTAGAGTCTTTATTGTTATTTGCTTCCAGTTTGTATTTCAGAAAGGGAATGGAGGAGACACATTGGTTTCTTAAAATACTTAGTCCCAAAGTCTCATCTGTTTCTTTTCTGTTCATGTTGCATTGGCAAGAACTGGTTATATGGCCATAACTTACTGCAAGAAAGGTTGAGAGATAATAGTCTAGCCAGGAGCCTAGGAGAAGTAAAAGTAGTTGTGATGAGCAGCTAGTGGCCTCTGGCAACAGATGTTTAGTAACTTGTTCAGTATTACACAACTGTTATTGGCAGAGGGGGGGATTGGAACAGATCTCTGAATCAGGAAATGTAACCATTTTTCTCTAGTCCAGTTTGGCTTTACCAGATGCCTTCCATCTGTTTAATTAGATGATTTAAAGTTCCACTAAGCCTGTTAGCTGGCCAGTTCGCATGTCTGTCCTTGTCAATTTACTTTTAATTGAGATAATATCACAAAAAAAATTCAGTACTTGGTGTATTAGGAGGGGGTCAGTGACAAATTACAAAAGAACAGGTAAGACGTCAGATTACTCATCGCAAAGCATAGAAATATGACTACCAGCTGGACTATTTAATGACATGGTACCCGCACACACACAAAAACTGAAACCCTTTAACTTCTTTCCTATGAGTTTCTGATAGTTTAATGACATGAAATCATTTATTTTCACTCTATTAGTATGAAACAAATAAGTGGTAATAGGTAATCAAATTCATTTCAGTTGGCCTAATATATGAAAAGACTGAATATATTCTAGTATTCTTGATTTTTTCCTGTTGTTTTCTAAGGTTTTTTGGTGATGTACGGCTGGGATAACCAGAATCAGGGTCTGGCACTGAGCCTGTAGGTATGGGGCTTGGATTGAGTGCATGGTGAGACTAGGCGTGGCTGTGTAGATGGTCGAAGTTTACTTACACAGGCATTCTTTTGGTAGTGGGGTGGATTGCACAGTCTACAAGTTAGTCATATTTATTGTTGAGGTGAAATAATTGCCAAAAGAGTTCCAGGATGAAGAAATGGAGTCGGAAGAAAAGAATCATGGGTAATTGATGTAAGTATACTAGAACTGTTTCCACCTGCTCAGGCCAGCAGTTAGTGTGCGTCTCTTCCAATTGTGCATTCAGTGTGATATGTTGGTTGCTGGAACATGGCCACAATAAGAATATTTACAGAAGTTTGTGTATGCTCCCCCTCCACCCCTGGGGAAGCTGATTGTTGAACATTTACTTGCTATGATTAGTCAGGGTTCTCCAGAGAAACAGAACTAATACGGCAGAGAAGGAGACCTAAAGGGACTTATGAGAGATTGGCTCACATAAGTCCCATGATCTTCCATCTGCAAGTTGGAGGCCTGGAAAAGTCTGTGAGGTAATTCTAGTCCAATCTCAAAGTTTTAAGAACCCAGAGTGCCAATTTCTGAGGAGAAGATAATGTCCCAGAGAGCAATTTGCCCTTCCTCTGCCTTTTTGTTCTATTCAGGATCTCCATGGATTGGATAGTGCCCATCCAAATTAAACGAAGGTAATCCTCTTTGCTCATTCAACCAATTCAGATGTTAATCTCTTCTGGAAACATCCTCACAGACACAACTAGAAATAATGTTTTACCAGCTATCTAGGCATCCCTTAGCACCAACTGACACATAAAATTAACCACCACACCTGCACACACCTGGTAATATCTATAATCAAGGTAGACAAACATGAATATCTTAGAAGTTTCCCCCCCACCCCCCGCCAGGTGATAGTTACTATCTGGGCCAGGGTTTAGAGGAACACTTGCTGATATTAGGGTAGGAGCCTGAGAAAAGCAAGTGTCAGTTAATGGGCTACTAGAATGGAGAATTGACAATCAGTATGGCAATCATAACCACTGGGGAATATGAAATGACTTGAGAACCCCATGCTCAGAATGGAGCACGAGAGCATATATGGTAGAGTAGAAACTAATACATATGGGCAAACTCTATGAGAGTCTCAGGGCTTGTGATATTCCATTACCCCAGGGGACCGATGATTTGATAATAAATTCTGTCGTACGTACTATTTAGAAAATGTGTGGAGAAAGTAAACCCACCTGTACATGATGGCATGAAAGGAAAGTATTACCCTAACTACAGTGTTGGCTAGGAAATTTTCTATGAGTTGAGTCAGCATCATTCCCACTAATTTGGGGAGCCATTCCATGATACACAGATATACCTTGCCATTTGCCAAGTTAAAGCTATCAGCCCTGTCTCTTTTGTTCTCTTTCCATTTTTTTCCCCATAGGTGATTAATACATCTGCTCACCTTTCAATATATAAATCCTGAGTGAAACCTGAATTACCTCATAGACAAAATAGTACCTCTAAGCTAGAGTTAAATCTCTTTAAAAAAATGTAAATGTTTTATTTATTTTTGAGAGGGAGAGGGAGACACAGTATGAGTGGGGGAGGGGCAAAGACAGAGAGGGAGACACAGAATCCGAAGCAGGCTCCAGGCTCTGTGCTGTCAGCACAGAACCAGACAGGGGGTTTAAACTCGTGAACTGCAAGATCATGACCTGAGCCAAAGTCCAACATCTAACTGAGTCACCCAGGTGCCCCTCTCCTGCCTCTTAAGAACCAGGTTGGTGGAGGAATAATGCATAGGCATAAAAATTGATTTGATAGTCATATTTTTGGTGATAGCAATAACGACTAGCTGGGAATGTATATAGGATGTGAAAAACTTCATTAAAATTATAGTAGACATGGTTATGTGGGAAGGCTGTACCAAAGGGATTGGTCTTTATGCAATTAAATAATTACTTTGTGTGCTAGTCTATTGACAGAGTTTGTTGGGAACTAGTCTGGGTTACAATAAAAATAAGGTTTTCTTCCTGATGCATTCTTTAAAGAGAGAGAGAGAGAGAGAGAGGCGCCTGGGTGGCTCACTTGGTTAAAGTGTCTGACTTCGGCTCAGGTCGTGATCTTGCAGTCCCTGGGTTTAAGCCTCCTGTCAGGCTCTACACTGACAGCTCAGAGCCTGGAGCCTGCTTTAGATTCTGTGTGTGTGTGTGTGTGTGTGTGTGTGTGTGTGTGTGTGTGTGTCTGCCCCTCCCCCAACTTGTGCTCTCTCTTGCCCATGTGCTCTCCCTCTCTCTGATATAATAAATGAATAAACTTTTAGAAAAGAGACAGAGAGCATCTGATGGTAGGTAACCTGGAGGAGTTAGAAAATACTTTGTCAGCTTGATGAATGTATCTCAACATCAGAACACTTATTTTCTCTTTCACTGGGAGAAATCATTATCAAAAGCTAAGAGTATTTTCGAAAAATCCTACCCCAGCATCAGGTCAGGGACCTTTTGAACTGTCACCCAGGTGTCTTCGTTTCTGCTAGATACAGAAGTATCAGGCCTGAAAACTGTACTTGTGCACTCTAGGCCAAACGAAACCAAAACAAGGCATTGACGAGCAGAATGTGGAAATACTTTCAAGTGGGCATTTTGGTGAGTGGAGAACTGAAGGGCAGGTCTAGCTAATTTAACTTGTTCTTTCTTCTTTTCTCTCTCTCTTTCTCCTCCTCCCTCCTTCCCTTCCTCGTTCCTTCCCTCCCTCCATCTCCCTCTCTCCCTGCTTCCCTTTCTCTCTCTCTTTCTTTCTCACCTTCCAGAATGCTAGGGGGAAAAGTGCCTTCAAAACCTGAAAAATCTATGGAATCTGGAAAAAAGGTCAAAATTTTTGATCAATTTCAAGCTCAAGCTTTTCTAAGTAAATTGCTCTATCTAACTGTGATTAGAGTATGATTGTTCCCCATCTCCTCACTTCTTTTAGTTATTAAAGCTGATCCAAAAAGACGGGGAGGCAGAAACTGAAGGTAAGAGAGGGTAAAACAATATTCCCTAGAAGGGCACATAGAAATGACACTGGCTGAGGTTCAAACCTGCTAGTGCCAATGAAAATATAACAAAACAGATGTAAGTTTCAATAGTAATGTTACATGCTTTCAGATAGCCTCCGGGAGATGCTTGAGGCATGCCACCATGATTAGCTGTCATGGACCCGGCAGTGAAGCAGTATGGTGACAGGGAGGAAACGCCTCAGATAGCAATGTTAGTTCTTTGGCTCTATTCTGTTTTTCTTTCTTTCTTTTCTTCACACCTCTCCATCTCCCTCCCCCTGCATTGACCTCCCCTCTCTTCTTCTCTCTCCCTTTCCCCCGTCTTTTTGTCTTTCTCTTATTCCCTTTTGCTCTCTTTCTTTCTCTCTTCCTCCCCCCTGCCCTTTCTTTCTGCTAGGGTTCTGAAATATAACCATATCTAGGTAATGGTATCATTTAATTGGAATTTCCTTAATGGATAATACCAGCATTCAGTAGGTAGATTCTGCCACATTTATTTACTAGATTTGGAAAGAGTTCAGAAAGGTAGACACTTCTGATTGCAATGAATTCTGATATTTTTTGAGTTATAGTTCGACTTTGTCAGCAGCAGCATCAATGCCTGGATAGCCTTCCTTTTAATATTCTGTGTCCTGACACAAAAGAAAACAGATAGGCTAGTCACTGTTTCCTATTTCTCTTTCATCAAGGGTGGTACCTAAAGTATTCCCTGCATCAAAGCCTAAAACCTGATTTGGGAACCTCCTCAATATGTTCAGATTGGAAGGAAAAAAAATGTATGGAATACACACATTCACACCCCGCCTATGAGTGTGTTTATATGTAGATATATATTATGAATTTATATGCATTGTGAGAGATATATATATATATATATATATATATATATATATATATGGTGTAATCTATTTTCCTTATTGATAGTTGTGCCGGAAAAAGAACCAGGCAAAATAAAGTAAAATTGCATTACAGTGAATGAACATCTCATACTCTGAATTCATGATGCCTTGATCTCTACTTGGGAACCAGTGGCAAGTGCTGGTCAAGTGACTTTTAGCAGACAACGAATGGCTAGTGAGGACAAACAAAGAAGCAAATAAAGTCCCCTACTATTTACTACCAACAGAATGGCCTTATGCAATTTATTAATCTCAATTTTATTAATTTTAATTTGGAGATAATGAATTTTCTTGAAGTATCTTATTTAAATAACATGATGTTTTTAATAGAATGCTAAAAAGGAACCGCAAAGCTGTGACAGGTGCTCGCTTATTCATGGTGTATAGTTTTAAGATGTTTCCACATAGGTATCAATTATCTACCTTTCTGTGAAATATATGGTCATCAGTATCTAAGCATTTGGTGAGCACTAACGCTGAAAAACATACACCATCACTGACTACACCTGACTTACTAATTACAGAAATTACAAACATTTGGGGGTCAGTGACTGCTAAAGAAAGACGCTTTGAGGATTACACCTGAACACTAAAGGATTCAATGACTTACCTCACAATTGTGACAAGAAGGTCTGGTTGCATCTAAGAAAGAAGATGCTGCATTGAAGATCTGCAGATCTTTTTGAAATTTGAGAATGGATAGCTGATGCTGATGAACATTCAAAGTACTAGATCATTTCTTTTGAACGCTTTGGTTTTGTCGTCCCTGGACCTTACTGACTCATTATTATTACAGACGATAGTTTTGAGAAGATAGAGCAATTGATCTTCATCAAGATAAGTCTGGGAAACGAATTCCATTAGATTTTGGTGATTGTGATCAGTCTAAGATTGAGACGCAACTCTTGTAAATTTGAATTATTGACCCTTATATGGGCCATTATAAATAGATTTTAGAAATTTAAGAATTGGGCTGCCTTTGGGGAATAAACTTATAATAATTCACTTGTATACACTATCATTGTCCATTCAGAATTCAGGTTCGGTGATGAAGGGTTATAAAAGCAACTTTCATTTCAATATTCATTATAGACCATGTCTTAGCGAACAAGATTCATATGACATTTTATTTGTCTCATTAGCTGGAAAATGGTATCAAGTTATATGTATTTCCACAATAAGCCGTATACTTACTTGAGTTTGCATATTGGCATAATTATTTCTTTGCCCTTTATGCCTCAGTTTCTTCAGATGTATAAGGAAGAAACTGTAGCTAGATCAGAATTTCTGAGAGGATTAGCATAGTGTGTAGCTCGTATAAATGTTACTTACTTTTAAAGGGTTCTAATCCCACTCTGATCAAAAGTCCTCTTATTCATTTCCAGTCTCAATTCTTTAAAATTCTGACATTTAGTATCTCCCAAACTTACAGTTGTTCCATCAGGAGACAAATTGTCTTGCCATGAGCACTGATTATTGGGTTTGCCAATGTTTAAAGTCGAATTTGCACTCCGTTTTGTTTTCTATAAAAGATTTTGTTCCCTCCGACATATTTCGTAAAATACTGATTTCCCGATCTTTACATGTTCACCACAGAAATGAATTCTCTCTGCTGACTCCACTCTCTGTCACAAAGGGGCAAAAGGAAAGCTTTTATTTTTGCTCTTTTTCTCAAGGAACAGAGATTTCTTTGGAGCCCCAAAGCAGAAAACATGCCCCCAACGGAGCTGCATCAGGACACTTTTAAGCACACTGCTTTGAATGTTCCCAGGTAGCAGCAGCTCAGGAATGTTAGCGTTTGAATATATTAAGCTTGCTATTGTGTACTACCCTAAGAAGACCCCATAAAACCAAACTTTTAATCAGTAAATATTCCAATAACCATCAATAGCAAGGGTTCAAAGTAAAATGCCCCGGAACCAAGACAAGAAGCATACGTGAATGAAGCTGGAAAAAAACACTTCTTCTTTCAGAAAAATAATAGCATGATTATGATGGTAGATGGCAACTTCCAGGTAGTGAAAGAAGTCCCGTCTTCAGTGTGGAACCGGCCAGTATAAGCTTGTTAGTGGGAAGAGTGAAAAAGGTGCTTCCCTGAGGGAAAATGTGCCTAGCCTTGCCAGTTGTTCCCATTTTAAAACAGGGCAAGCACACAAGAAAACAGCCAGAAGTCTATCTTTTTGTGGGAAATTTATCTTTTTATGTGAAATAGCTAGTTGTAGAGAAATTAATGGTAATAATCAGTAACATATTTAAGAAAAACTGATGGTCCTATAACTGTATGGATCTATGGTTCATTTCTGGTCAGCAGTTGATATGTTTATAAGCAGTAGAGAGGATTAAAGCTGTGACATTTCTCGCTTTATGAAGGCTTCATTAACCGTCACTAATTGTACTTAAAAAAAATCTTCATTGTTTAACTTGTTATAGTTAATTTGTCATGACTTACCTCCTTTATTTTAACAGATTTGTCAAGGTATAATTGATGTACAACAAACTGCACACATTTCAAGCATATAATTTGAGAATTTTGACATGTACACAGCTATAAAATCATCACCACAATCAAGATAATGCTCCCGTCACCCCTAAAAGTTTCTTCATTTACCTTTGTGATCCTTTCCTTCTGCACCTCCTCTCCCCCATTTCCCTATCCTCTGGCAACTGTTGATCTGCTTTGCCTTCAGCCCTCATGTTAAATTAATAGGCCCTTATTATCCTTTTAATATCTATAGTATCTGTAGGTATGTCACCTTCATTTTTCCTGATATTGGTAAAATGGGTCTTTTGATTTCCTTATTAGTCTAGAGAGAGACTAAACATTTTTACTGGTATTTTCAATGAACCAGATCCTAGTTGCATTGATTTTTCTCTTTTTTTCATTTTCAATTACATTGATTTATTCTTTTTATTATTTCTTTTTTCTTTCTGCTGACTTTGGGATTAATTTGATTTCTTTAGTTTTGTTTTTAGTATTTTAAGGTAAAAGCTAAGATAATTGATTTGAAATCTCTTTTTTTCCCATAGATATTTATTTAATGCTAGGAATTTCCCACTAAATAGTACTTAGCAGCATCCCACAAATTAATATGTTGTGTTATTTTCATTTAGCTCAAAATAGCTTCTAATTTCCTTCATGATTTCTTCCTTGCCACATGAGTTAAAAATGTGTTATTTAGTCTCCAAATATTTAGGGGTTTTCCAGATGTCTTTCTCTTACTGATTTCAATTTTAGTTACACTGTAGTCAAAAAACACATTTTGTCAAAATGGATCATTTTACATTTTGAGACTTTTTTATGGTGCAGAATGTGGTCTATAATGTTTAATGGCTGTATGCACTTGAAAAGAGTGTGTGTACTGTTTTTGGTAGGTGGAGCATTCTATAAATATCAATGAGATCCAGTTGACTGATAATGTTGTTGAAATGTTGTATGTTCATAAAGGTTTTTTGTCCACTCTTTCTATCATTTATTGAGAGAAGGGTATTGAAGTCTCCAACTATAATTCCAGATTTGAATTTTAATCCTTGTAGTTCTAGTTTTTGCTTCCTCCATTTCAAAGCTCTGTTGCTGGGTGCAAAAATATTTAGTGTTTTTATGTTCTTTTGATGAAATGACCCCTTTATTTTTGTCAAATGACTTTCTTTATCCCTGATAATATTCTTAGCTCTGATCTACTGAGCTGATACAAACACTGAAACTCTATTGGATTATTTTTATCTTGTTATAACTTTACACATTCTTATACATTTAACTGATATGTGTCTTTATAGTTAAAGAGGATTTCTTATAGTTGGATCTTTCTCTTTTATCCAATCTGACAATCCTTGCCTTTTATTTGGAGATATTTAGACCACTTACTTTAATGTGATAATGATATGGTTAGAAGTTTTTTTTTTTTTTTTCCCCAGTTCAAAATATTTTTATTTATTTATTTTTTTTATTTTTTATTTTTTTCAGTTGATAGTTTTTCTTTTATTACAGTTCATTCTTGAACAACATGGCTTTAAACTGCACAGGTCCACTTACATGTGGATATTTTTCTTTCTTCTTTTTTTTTTTAATATGAAATTTATTGTCAAATTGGTTTCCATACAACACCCAGTGTTCATCCCAATGGGTGCCCTCCTCAATACCCATCACCCACCCTCCCCTCCCTTCCACCCCCTATCAACCCTCAGTTTGTTCACAGTTTTTAAGAGTCTCTTATGTTTTTTAATCCATGAAATTAAAAATAGTATCAGTTTAAAATATAATCCACATTAGAATCATAAATAAGGTATATATCCTTTTCTTCATAAGGGCCTTCAAAATCTGGTGAATATTTCACAGCTGCAACACACTGGCCAATTTGATTTCCCTGGCTCTCAGCTCTACTTCCTCAATTCAGGGAGGCTATGGGATTCCAACTGGATTGCCCTTTTTGAGTCATGGCCTGGAAAGTCTCTAAAGAGAGTATGTGGCTGCAGTCTCAGGTCTTACCTTATGTATTGCTTGTGACTCAGAGATAACTCTCCTTTGTCACTTGATAATCAACATCTTTACCATTGTTTCCTATATTTTTTCTTGTTTTTTATGTGTTTTTAGGTGAAGATAAATGTGGCCCCTGATCCTCTAAATTGCTCAGAAATATAAATCTCACTTAAAAAAATATATGTATGTATGTGTGTATATATGTATATATATATATGTGTGTGCGTGTGTATATATATATACACACGCACACACATATGTATATACATAACTTTCTACATAAATGTTATTTCCTTTCAACCTGACTCTGTATATAATTTTTGAGGCAGTGACTATTTCTTATAAATTATCTTGTATGTAGTGTACAAGTATACTTGTATACTGTAGTATACATCAGCAGATATTCTTGAACCTGAATATTAGAGAATAGTGACCATTTAAACAAATAATATTTAAATAATGCTATACCAAAATGTTAAAATCTACTTTTCTATTGGTTGTTTTATTGTTAACCTTCCCCTTAGCTAAGACAATTTTATATTATTTGACTGCAAACATGTTTTGAGAGTTTATTATTTTCAAGGCATAACTTACAATACAAAATTTCAAGTGTAATGAAGGAATTGTACTAATTGAGCCTCAGGACAGTTATATGTCATCCTTTATACATCTTTGAGAATTCACTCCTATGTGCTTTTTCAAGATTATTTTTAGTTTTTATGTAAAAAAAATGTGGTCTTATATAAGCCATTATCATCCAATTATTAGGAGTTAATTTGAGATTTATCCCTATTATTTTTCTAGGTATGATAGTTCTTTGTTTCTTTCTCCCTTATTTCCACTTTCCTTCCTTCTTTCCACTTCCCACTCCTTCCCCACTATGTGTCTTTTTAGGGTCTCTTCCAATGCTTATATTCTGTAATTCTCAGAAATCTGAGAAATTCGTTATAAGACTAAAAGTTTATTTATAATTCCTGAAAAATGACTTAAAATTGGTTAATTTCCAGAAAAATAATACTATTTTCTTCCTAGATTAAGCTAGCTTTATTTTGTAACATAAATCAAAGTATACAGTTTAATTATTTTTCATTTTTAAAAGTTTTATGACACATTCTTACCACTCCCTTATGAAATGGATAGTTTACTGTTTCCCTTTTACAGTGAGGAAACCAGTGAGGAAATCAGGCAAGCTTACCTCCAACACAAGAGCTTGTCTTCAACTTCCCGTTAAATCATACTTTTTCTGTTACAGGCAAGTGGTTATTTAAAGTCAAGGATACAGCTGGTCTTTCCTTGAAAGGTAAATAAGGGAGAAATGGATAAAATTAAAGAATTGGTTGAGAAAAAAGATAAAGAAGGAAGGGATAAAGGAATTTCAAAGAACTACTGACCTACTTTCCTCCTTTTGACTGAGGAGAATTAATTCTGACTCTCAGTTAATTAGAGATGTATAGAAACCGTTGACAACAAAAAGGAAGGGGTTGGTCTAAGTGAATGAGAGGAGTAGACTTTGATGTCACTATGGGGCTTTACTCATAATCTTTCAAAAGGGATTCCTCAGTTGGTAAGAGATTTATGTGTAAATAATGTTGG
The DNA here is from genome assembly GCF_028749965.1 of Puma concolor. Classification (NCBI taxonomy): domain Eukaryota; kingdom Metazoa; phylum Chordata; class Mammalia; order Carnivora; family Felidae; genus Puma; species Puma concolor. The sequence goes on along the minus strand of NC_141673.1, from coordinate 36,198,402 downwards.
GAAGCCAGGTCAGGAGTGTTCTCTCTTCCTCTCTTCTTTCCATTCCCCCCAACTCTCACTCCCCCTTTTCCTCCCTCCCTCTCTCTCCCTTTCTCCCTTTCTCCCTTCCTTCCTTCCTTCCTTCCTTCCTTCCTTCCTTCCTTCCTTCCTTCCTTCCTTCCTTCCTTCCTTCCTTCCATATATAAAAAAATATGGAGCACTTATTGGAAAGTCAGTGGAAAAGATATGGGGTAATAATTGATTGCTATCATGTGCTGCATTCATAGGAGTACATGGTGACATGTTAGCAACTGATCAAATTATTTTGTAGATCATTCATGAGGAGAGCTATGTTTGGCTCCTGATTTTTATTGCTCAACTGTATGTGTCAATCACATTAATCAGAAATTTGTCAGATTTTTTTTTTCTTTCACTTTTCATAGTATATATAATCTCTTTTAGGGGAGAAGAAAATATACTTTCTGTGAATGTCACAAGAGATAATGAGTTAATGTCCAAAGAATTAATTGGAAAGTCAATATTGTGCCATAAAAATAGACAACAGATATAACCATTATTTTCCCACTTTTAGAAGGTAACTAATGGGTTAAAATCAATCATGTTCAAATATATGATATCTAGTATTCTCCAGTGTCTTCTAGTCCTAAATAATTTATAAGGGATTTTTAACTCCATTTCAAATGTTTATGTTTTTAAATTGTATTTATATAACATCATCTTATTGTGACACCTTTTCAAGATAAAGAGCAGACTGGAGACAATTTCCTTATGTATTTAAAAAAAAACAATTGCTGATATTAGACCAAGTAAACTAGATAACCACTTCAATACTCCATTTTTATATGGATATAGATATACTTGAAGGTATTATTCTTTATCAAACAGACCCAAATCATGTTTGCAAAAAAGAATGAATTGGAAAGCTGGATGACTTAATGTAGTCAGCCCATCTGAAATTTTTAAACCTCAAACCTCACTTTTTCTTAATAGTAAGGTTTGGGAATTATTAGCCAGACAATTGTCTCAACTCTCCATTTAATTTAGATCTATTCATGCAAAGTCTCAGTGTTTGAAGAATCTGTATATTTCACTTAGAAGTAGAATACATTGAACAATGTATTAATCCAATAATCAAGGATCATGGGCACCATTATACTAACTGTTGCCATACGTACAAAAAGAACATTGAAAAATTTTCAACTAAGTATATTCAGTAGAAGTTGCCAAAATCTTGAGCATTAAATACACACACACACACACACACACACACACACACACCTTGAGAGACTATATGAAAAATATTGGAAGATCTTTTGGTAACCCTCCCAAGAGGTATTGTGTAAATAAAACTAGTTCTTGGTTTCAGAAAATCAAAAGAGCAAAAGTTTAGGGGAAAAAAATAGAAGTAACGTTGAAAAAAAAAACACTTCGGGTGAATTATATTTAAAGTAGCATTATATTTTTCTCATTATCTAGAATCTTATTTTCTTCGTGTTTCAAATTCTATAATTTTTAGGTACCCAAAACTACTACAAAACTGCATAAGATTTCCATAACAGTTATCTAGTTGTATGTAAAAATCTACCCCAAACTTAGTGGTTTCATACAACAGTGATTTATTATTTCTCTCTACTACTGTGGGGTTAATAAGAGTTTCCTCTGTTGGTTCCCCTTGAGCTTAATAATGAGCCTACATTCAGCTGAGGGTCAGCAGGGCTGCAACATACAGGGTGGCCACATTCATAGGTCTCTCAGTGGGTGCTACTTGTAGGTTAGGACACTGAGGTGTTTTCTTGAGTTACTATTTTGTGCTTTCTTTATATACCATACATGTATTCATTTAGGGCTTTATATGCTGATATTGTACAAATGGCTATGCCAATATGATATCAAAATAATAATTATTATTATTATTAACAAAAATAATAGCCCAGAAACACATCACTTAAAAAATGATATTTAAGCAGTATTTATTTATTTATTTATTTATTTATTTATTTATTTTTTTTTTTTTTAATTTTTTTTCAACGTTTATTTATTTTTGGGACAGAGAGAGACAGAGCATGAACGGGCGAGGGGCAGAGAGAGAGGGAGACACAGAATCGGAAACAGGCTCCAGGCTCTGAGCCATCAGCCCAGAGCCCGACGCGGGGCTCGAACTCACGGACCGTGAGATCATGACCTGGTTGAAGTCGGACGCTTAACCGACTGCGCCACCCAGGCGCCCCATATTTAAGCAGTATTTAACAGAATGCTTTCAAAGTGAATACAGATTGTTATTTGAACAATAGCAACACACTGTGAATCATAATTTTCATGTCAAGTTAAGGCCTCATCAATTGAAGGGTATTTTGTGTTTTAATTTCAGAATGATTTTAGAAGAAAAAAATACTATGGATCCCAGTTTATGGGTGAAAAAAAAAAAAAGGAAACTTCAAGAAATACCTTGCATAGATTCACACATTGTATGAACATTTATACATAACACTGTATTTTAATTTATTCATAATCTTACATTTTTATTGCTAATGGCTAATGTAAGTAATGTTGGAGATTTCTGCTGTAACTGCATTGTTTAATTGCTAGCATCTCCCCCTCCTTGGGGCAGAGTCACTTCATCTTAACTTTAGCTTATAGTCCAAATTGGAACTGACATATTTTCCGTGGCATTTGCTCCCTGGCCACAGCAGTGGTTTGAGAGTTGGGGACTAACTCAAGCCCAGGCAGGCGTACATTCCCCTTTCCTGGGAGATTTCAAACTTTTGGTGGAGGGACAGCATTTTCAGCTCTGTCACTAAGGTGTGAAAATTTAAACCCAGTAGTTGTTGATGCATGTTGTGACTAGCAGAAGGTATCTTTTAGCAGCAACAGAGAATTAAGCCAGCCAACAAGGAAATGTAGAGGTGAGAATGGGAGAGACAGTCTTGATGGTGTCAAGGGCCTGAGGCCTGCAAAATTGCCCTAGGCTTCTGCCTTGCCAAGAATCCAATATTGCTGACATCACAACCAAATCATTGCATACTACATAGAATTTTATTTTGATAAACGCCATTATGTAAAGATTTAAAATATATATATTTTAGGGGCGCCTGGGTGGCGCAGTCGGTTGAGCGTCCGACTTCAGCCAGGTCACGATCTCGCGGTCCGTGAGTTCGAGCCCGCGTCAGGCTCTGGGCTGATGGCTCGGAGCCTGGAGCCTGTTTCCGATGCTGTGTCTCCCTCTCTCTCTGCCCCTCCCCCATTCATGCTCTGTTTCTCTCTGTCCCAAAAATAAATAAAAAACGTTGAAAAAAAAAATTTTTTTAAATATATATATTTTAAATTCTCAATTTTTTTCAGCATCGAGGAATGATCTTTCTCTTCATGAACAATGATTTGTAGTATCTCTTTATTTATGCATTCAGTTCATATATATAGTCCAGACTTTCTATTCAGATGCCAAAGTGGACATTTTAACCTAGTTTATGCCAAAACGGAACACAAATGATAAAGGATTATCCCAAAGCACAGACTGAATTGCATCATTCTCCTCCACTAGAAAATGAGTATAGCGGAAATATCCCCTATACAAGATGTATAAGAATATTAAAATGCTAATTTTGGAAGGAAACATCAGGATTAGGTAATGGGTAGTTGAGGAAGTCAGGAATGGAAATAAATTGAAGTTGATACATTACGTGTAGATCTCAGACTTTGAAAATTGGAGCAAAACATGTCTCATTGCTTGTATTTTTTCAGGCCCTGGATTTTACTTTGTTTTTCAAAGACAGTCTACTGGTGTTTTTTTCTTTGACAGAAGAACTGAGTGGCTTAACATTGATGATTGATGCACTTGTCTCTTTCTTTTGAATTTTTCCAGAGTTAAAATCCAAAATCTAAAAAATTTCCCTAGCGGGATTTTTACAAATATTTTTAAATCTTGGATCATTTTACTATAGCACTGGTGACTATAAGAATAAGTAACACCTTTGCATCACATTGCACAATATCTTTTATTGCATGATTTTCTACTTAGTTCAAACCTCTTTATGACTCCTATAATTACCTCGTGTTCAGTTTGCCTATTTTAAAAGTGAGTATAGTGACTAGCTAAGACCCTCAGAGGGATTATAAAAAACATACATTTAAAAGAAATTGAGAATTCTGACCTATTACATGTATGTTCTACGAACAAATGTGTTTGGTATTATTTGTTATTATTGGTACTGTTGATAGAGGCTGGTAACTAAACCCATAATTAGAACCAACTGTGAGAGTATGGTAGTATCTTAATTGATTTAGATATTAAGAACTGAGGGGTAAATTGCACATCACAAATAATTACCACATAGCATAATGTTCTGTTCTCCAACATCCCAATGTCTGTGCTGTTATTTTAACAGTATGTTAAAGGTATAAATGTGCTATATGTAGATGCCTTGATTTTTTCTCCTGGTGAATTTTACGGTTTCAGAGATGTTAGAATCTAAAATCCTGACCTCTAAAGATCTCTAATTTACACATTTGTTCATTTATTCATTAATACTTTCATTATTCCTTTATTGAAAAGATATTTATTTACTCCCTTTATGCATTGACTACTGGACTGGGCTCTGAGTGGAAGTGTTAGATTTCTCATGTGAATAAAAGAGTTTTTTTGTGCATAGTGCTCAGGTAAATTTAAAAGTTATTCTAGAATTTTTAAATTGTCCTAAACTTATTAGCATTTGAATGAAAATGCCTCCTGTAAAATCCATTTTCTTTGTTCCTTAGGATAACAGGAAACTCTCTTTTTTCCCCTTAAAAATATAAATATCTCATAAATTGTTCCAGCATGCTAACATTTTTGTGAAATATATGGCTAAGGGAAGGAGAAAAACCTCTAGGAAGATATGGTTTTATTCAATTTAAAATGGAATCTATAATTTGTAATTAATGTTTCTTGTCAATAAATGTCATAAATGCCTTTAGCAATATAGTATTTTGTGATCTTTTATATATGATAAATACAAAGATTCTGCACCGGAATAGGTGGAAAATTGTAATTAACAGAACTTCATTCCATAGGGTTACTTATGTTGGCCCAATACAAGTTGAAGTTGACCAGTAATTTTGAGGATTCAGGTAAAATTATAACCACACAGACTTGGTTGGTACCAGATGTCTAGGTATTCAAAGGTTCCTAATTCAGAAAAAAATTATAATGAGATGATTTTTAGCACATGTACATCAGAGACCATTCTAAGTTAACGTTTTTAAGCTAACCCTCTCTGGGTGACCAAATACTGTGGGAAATCATGTTAACAGCAAAGTGAAGCAATTTTACCTACATTATGATAAATCAACATTTTAACAATCGTTCTTGATTTTTATAGTAAACCATAGTAATAGTTTCTAAATGGAGCCATTTACTTGTCTAAATGGCAAAGTCCTTCAAACCAGCACAGAAGGATCACAGCTTCCTGGGGTATTTAGCTTTCAGAGTTCAACTTATATCTATACAAAAATTGAATTGAATCTGTTGACAAGTCAAGAAGAATGATGGCTTTGGGGAATGTCAGATTTGTTTTGTGTAGGAATAACCCTGTGATTTTCTTTGCCTTCGAGGGTTTTAGTGAACGATAATAAAAATCATAAGACCTGAAGTAGGCAACCAAATTTACTAAAATAAAAACCCAATAAATACTTTGGATGTTGAGAAAAAGCTGATCTTTTCATATTAGGTTGATAATGAAAAACTGAAAGTGCAGTTTATCTTTCTTAAAAATATTTATAGGCAAAATGTGGATTTGTCTATATATGTTTGTTTCCTTTATTAAGAAATATCTTAGTATGTCTTTTACCTTGCTTAAAATATATCTCAAAGGTTTAAATGGTTAAATAATTATTTTAATAGATATTTCCCACAGCTTATTATGTGTACAGTAGAGTGTTATATTTTCTGGGGGATATATAGGTCTGTAAATCTTAGAACTTGCCTTAAGGAGAGAGTTTTCGTTGGTAAATTAACCAATATCACCTCATCTCTTTGAAAATATGCTGATTTATGTCTGGGATGTGCTAATTGCCCATGGCGACTCTTAAATATCCATGTACTTTTGCTGTCACTAATTGAGTTGTATGCGTACTAAAAATCAGTTAGGCGTATTCCAAAATTTGCTTTTGTAACAGGCATTTTAATTTAGAGTCATATTTTGTTTTGAGTTGCCAAGATTGCTCCCAAATTGGGCATTTCTCTGGAAGGGCTCAGTATAGTTGTAATCATACTTAGTTGTAACCCAACTAAGATTTATTATAGTGAAAGGATACAAAGCAAAGTCAGCAAACGGAAAAAGTATGCATAGTGCAAAGTTAGGAGGAGGCCTGGCACAAAATTCCAAGAGTCGTCCCCCAGTGGAATCACACAGGATGTACCCAATTCCTCTGGCAACTAGTTATGACAACACATTTAAGTGTTGTCTGCCTGAGAAGTTCATGTGAGAGTGAGGGGACACGGTTTTTGACAGTCTATCACATAGGCGTTCTTTACTAGCACATACCAAAATTCCAGACCCTCAGAAGGAGAGCAGGTGTTCATTATAAAGTATATTGTTTTCACAAACAGATTAGGCACAGTCAGCCATTTTTCTCGTTTAGAGACAACTTTATACCAGTCTTAGGAAATTGTTTACCTGTCAAGTTCTCTAACACCAGCCATGGGTCAATTTTGCAAATGAAACTTTTTTAAGGATAGCTGTCTCAGGCTGCTAGGATGTCTTTTCTGCATGTATATATACCAATGAAACATAAAAATGACTACAGAAAATTATTTCAATGAAAATGGAGTTAGTATTTTGAAGAATGTAATAATGGCCATCTTAAACACTAATTGCAGCTGAAATAGTTATGTGCTATACCATTATTTATCCAACTTTTATGTTTACAAGAATCACTTGAAGATACTGTTAAAGTATGAATTCATACAGACTTAATTCTGGTATAGAGACTGAGACTGTGTTTCTAACGAGTTCCAAGGTATACTGATGAAGATGCTGGTTGATGAAGTGTGTTTTTAGCAACAAGATTCTAGAGGAGACTAAAGGACTACAAAATAATTTAAAAATCAAGAATTTTTACGTTGACATTTATCACTGCACAGATTTCTGTAAGCTGCTGCTCAATATTAACTAAAATGGAGATCAATAGGCAAAGCACTAGGAGAATGGTTTAGGAGAGACAATTATGCAGAAGTCTAATCAATAGATCCACACTCAAAAGATCTTGGCTCTACACTAAAATATTCATGAATGTATAATTACATATTTTAATCTAATATAAAATATTCATGATGTGAATGTCTCAATGTTAACAATTCTCCATTTTTATATATCTTTTCAAGTATTTGATTACTTGGCAGTTGTGTTGAATAGCAGGGCGTCTAGTAAATAACATAAAAGTGAAGACCCAAGGAGGGAACAAAAGGGTATAGAGATTGAGGTTGGAGAAATTACTACAGTCAGAAATGTTCTTTTGTAAAGGAGGTGGCATTTGAACCTTGGAGGGCTTGAAAGATGAGTAGATTTGATAAGCAGTGACAGAAGTAATGGGAAATAATGACAGGATCTTTTCCTAGAGAATTAGGATTTATGGAAGAATATAGTTGAGATAAGTCTGGAAGGTAGATTGATTGGTTCCAGATTGTAGAGCCTTGGTGGACAGAGAAAAAACATGCATTAATAACAAAAATAATGGGCTCACTATTCTCTTAGACCCCTATTCAAAATCTCCATGGCTTTCCCTAACATTTAGAATGAAACCCCAGGTCTTGTTAAGGCCCCTAATGGATACCTTACTTGATCTGGATTCAGACTGCTTCTCTGATAGCCATACTGGTCTTCTTTATATTCTCAAACAGGTTAAACATAATACCACTGCAAGGCTTTTGAAACTGCTGTTATCTCTGTCTGGTAGAGTCTTTCCCCAGATATTCTCTTGCGTTTTTCTCTCTTAATAGCCCTATCTAAAATAGTAGCTACCCATCACAGTCTGTTCTTTCAGTCTGTTTTTGCTATTCTGCACAGCACTTTTATACTAGGAACCTGGTGTTATTTTTTAATTTATGTGTATACTTTTTTTTCCTGTAACTATTACTTGAATGTAAGTTGAGTTCATTGAAGTATCTCTAGAGCCTAGAATAGTGAATGAAACATAATAGACAGTAAATATTAGATGAATAAACAGGTGTCATAATTTATTCATTGAATTTTTTCTTATGTCAGAGCTGATTTAATGTGATGTGATCAAAAGTCCTATGAAATGGATGGTTTTAGTGATATAAGGTTTCTTCCCAGAGCTAGAACAATCCGTGATGTACAATAAGTGTTCAATAAATATTAAATGAATCAATAGGTATTCTCATTTATTATGCATTGACTTTTCCATTTCATGCCATAGCTAATTGTAGGCAATAAAATGTGGCCGCATGTTCACAGGAGTTACGTATCTCTCCAGTGTTATTCTCCGGTTTCATATCTGAAATTACTGAACTGTGGAGTATTGAATATCAGAAAATGGGGTCCAACCAGAAGAGGTAGAGACATTGGCTGTACCGAAAAATAAGAAAATAGAATCAGAGAGTAAAGATGGAGGTTATACTAAAGAGGCCAACATTTTAGTTTACCAGTATGAGAGCAAATATTAATGTTGTGTGTTCCTATGTATATATACCTAGAATATTTGTAGCCTAGTACCCATTAACATACATTTTATTTAGACCACTGTTAAACATGAACATATGCACCAAACATCCCTTGGGCAGCCTTTAAATTCGTTAGGTCTGAGGGGTGCCTGTGTGGCTCAGTTGAGCATATGACTCTTGGTTTCAGTTCAGGTCATGATCTCCTGGTTTGTGAGTTTGAGCCCTACATCAGGTTTTGTGCTTTCAGGATGGAGCCTGCTTGGGATTCTCTCTCTTCCTCTCTCTCTCTCTCTCTCTCTCTCTCTCTCTCTGCTCCTCCCCCACTTGCTCTGTCTCTGTCTCTCTTAAAATAAATAAACTTAAAAAAAATTCTCTAGATCTTTGCTTGAAGTAGCATTCCAAAAGCCCACAATTGCTATTGAAAGAAGGAACTCACAGTTAAAGAGATAAATTAAAAATGTAAAAACCCTGCATTTGATATATCTGTGGGTTGTAGGATGGGGTAATACGCCCCCTTCAGCCTTTAGCTTTCAGGGGTATGATAAGTGGACAGGTGTCTTCAGATGTGAAGATGAATGTCCTCCTAGTCGAATTCTGGGCTCAATTATGTGATTTACTTTGGCCAAAAAAATGAGGCAGAAGCAAAATTGTTCAGTTTGAAGCCCAGGCTTCAAGAAGCCTTAGATATTTTTACTTGCCCTCTTGTACCTCTGCCCTTGCCATAAAGAGAACATGCTGGGTGCACCTACTGATCCCAGGAGGAGAATGAGAGACACATGGAACAAACCCACCCACAGATGCATGAGCGAATAAGCAATGATCAGTCAAGTTCTATATAGATTCACTGAATGCCATAGATAGGAGAAATGCATGTTTACTGTTTTAAGTCATTTAGACCTAGGGTGATCTGTTATGCAGCAAAAGCCAATTGATATAGGCATTACACCACTGAATATCCTCTTTGTGTTGAAACCTCTTCTCTTTACATTCATTATACTTCTGTCTCTCTAATTCTTCAGACGTTATTTACACAACTTCCTTTTCAAGTTCTATTTTCCACTCATAGAATTATCACCTTAGATTTAGGTATTTTCTGAATTTTATGCCTTAGTTTTCCCTTCCGCCTCTCTCTTAGGCTGTTTTATAAGATGCTGATGAGAATATACTAATAAAGTGTTTTTTAAAAAAAAGAAAAAAAATATTTGGCTTAAATAAAACCAAATTAAATGTTATTCTTCAATGGTTTCCCAAAAGATTTTAATATGCTTTTATGAGTTGAATTGTGTCTCCTAAAAATTTGATATCCTAAGCCCCAAGACCCCAGAATGACCTTATTTGGAAATTGAATCATTGCAGACGTAATTAATTTTGTTGAATATAGCTATCATAGAGTAGGAAGGATCCTTCATCCAACGTGACTGGTGACGGTGAGAAAGGGAAATTTGGACATAGATATGCACATAGGGGTAACAACTATGTGCATGAGGACTGGAGGTATGCTGCCAGTAGCCAAAGAACTCCCAAAAGCTGGGAGAGAGGCCTGAAAGCTGCTGCTGTACCCCTCCAGATTGATCAGAGCCTTTGCCACACCTTAATTTTAGATGTCTGGACTTTCGAATCATGACACATTACATTTCTGTTGTACTAAGACATCCAGGTTGGGCGGTCTGTTACAGCAGAGCTAACAAAGCAACACATTTGCTAATATACATTTTAATTTTTAGGAAAGAAGTGTGAAATTTCTCAAGCTTATTTCATCAGGTACTGTTCCCTTTACAATGCTCTCTTATTTGTGTCTTCAGGAGAAGTATTTAGTAGACTTCTAAGTTCAGCAAAGATAGCCTGGGAACATAGATCCTTTTCCCATATTTCCTATCAAATATTTGCTTGATGGTGTATGTAATTCCTTGTGATAATTCTCAAGTGATATTTGGCAAAACCGTGATTCTAAGACCAATGTAAAGAGTAGTTAAGAGTGAAGCATTCTTCCAAAACTCTTTTAATACCGAATGTGTCATGCTCCTACTTTTTTAACAAAAACATAATATTATTCATATTCAATGTCTTTAAAATATTAACCACAAAGTGCTGAGTCTCACAGCACTCTCAGAAAAATTATCTTTTATTTGAGCAAAAATTTCCCACCATCATTTCCTATTGATGGCTTGGTGCACACAGCCTATTAGGAAAGAGAAAATAGATGTGACTCTTGGCCTTTCTGTAAAGGGAAATTTTTATTAGCTTTACTGCTGCTTGGCTGAAATGAATTTTAGAGAGAGTGATAAGGTTTCCTGCAGTGTGTTTTATATAACTTTTTTTTTTTATCATCAAACATGAAGCCTATGCTGATAGATCACCTAGAATTTATATTGCCCTTTGTGTTTAATAGGATTAGCCTAGGTATGACCAGTAACTCACTATCATTTTAAGTTATTATTCAACAGAAATTGTTTGTATAACACTAATATATTCTTTTTGAGCAAGCTGTGTTTGGAGATAATCGTAAATTTCAGTACTTGATATTCAGTTGTCCGTGAGACTGTGATTCTCGAGGGCTTAGGTGGCTTTTTACACATTCTCATATTTCCTGTGGCCCCACTACAGAGAAGGCATACAACAATATCTTTCAAAGCTTGTTTCAAAGTCTTGAAAATTTTTATTTTAAAGATTTCACTATTTAGGAAAAGTAATGTCTGGAGGCAAGTGTAAAAGAATTGTAGAAGCTTTGAAAGTAATTTGGCAGCATTGTCTTGGGGAAAGATAAACGGGTTGCAAGCTGGGAATGCCTGTGCTCCAATTCTGACACTGGAGTAAACTTAGAACATCTCAACCTCTGACACTTCAGTCTTCTTATCTGTAAAGGAGGAGGGTTGGACAAGATAATTTCTAATTGTAAAATGTTACAGTTTGAGCCTAAGTGGAACCTATAGTTAAGTCTGAGGCATGTCTAAATATATCCAATGAAGAGGTAACACAGACCTATTGAGAATATATCTCCTGATGTGATTAAAAGGGATGGGGCAGGGTCTCTATGGAAAATGCTTGAATATAGGACCTTAGGGGAAAGACAGTTGGTGGACAGTGTGTGATCTAGTTTTCAGGTCAATTGAATAAACTGGTGTCAATGCTTCATAAGAGCTGCAGTAGGTGGGGCTTAAAGGTATTGTCTTCAGAGGTATTGCAATAACTTCATCATAAGTCATTCTTTGTTATCATTTCCATATAAATACTATAAGAGATACCTCTGCTGTCTTGGTCATTATTTTAACCTCACTATCTGTTCATTGTGCTCCACCTGCCCCTGTCAAAATGTCAGTTTTCTTTGAGGGAGGACAAATTGTTTTTTTAAAAAATAATATTTAAAATAAATATACACAACATTTTATAGAACCACAGAAAAATAGGTACTTTATCCTATCGGGGGGGGGGGGGGCGCAAAGAAAAACTGGCCATCTTGCTTCCCAAATAATATATATATACAATTACCTTCCCAAACTTAAGCTCTGGTGGATTATCCATAGGAAAAGAGACTATGCAGCTGACAGTCTCTAGGGAAAGCAAAGTATTGTTATTACATGTAACTACAAACAAAGCCAATATTTTCTTTTTACTGAAAAAAGAAATGCATTGGCATGTTTTTAAAAAGAAACTGCAACTTTAGAGGCAAACACTCTTCAACAGGGCTTTCTGTGCCACAGCTTCTGTGTAATCCTCAAGAGCAAGGAGGCGCATCTTGAAATAACACAATATTTGAAGGATACAAAGCATATCCTCCAGAATGTACAATTATGAGAACTAACTTGATACGTGTGACAAAAAGCAAGAGAGACTTAAGAGGAAAACCTAATCAGGACAAATATTAATAGTTACACTAATATTTATGTAATTTTTATATAAAAATGGATACTTCAAGGAGCTACTAAATTTGAAAAGAGAAAAAATAGTTTGTTTCTAGCTGTAGTAGAAATGACAGTGCTCTGTGAATACAGAATATAATAAATTCCTTACTTGATATCAACTAAAGTTTGTTCCAGGTTCTAAAAGCATTAATTTCCATCTGCACTGAGTAAAGAAAAGAGGTGTCAAAACACATAAATCAAGATTAGCTTACATGTTGAGCAATGGAGATGGAATGAATGAAGGGTGACATAACTGACTAAACTCTGGGAAATTTCTGTATGATTAGAGCACTTGTAGAAAACTACTGCATGATACGGCAAGCAGTCTCTTATAAGTATGCTTAACTGGGAAAACCTGAAATAGGTTTGCCACTAGTCCTATTAAAGAGGAAAGAAATAAACATAATCATCTGCTGTTTTGTATCATCTGCTTGCCCCATCATTGCATTTCTTTTATATATTACAGTTGACTCTTGAACAACAGGGGGGTTAGGGCAGCTGACCCCTACATAGTCAAAAATCCACAAACAACTTTTGACAAAATATTACTAATAGCCAACTGTTGACTGAAAGCCTTGTTAATAACAGTTAACACAAATTTTGCATTCAGTATGTATTATATACTATATTCTTACACTAAAGCAAGCTCGAGAAACAGATGAAGACAATTACCAGAGAAAATTCATTTATAGTACTGTACTATAGTTATCAAAAAAAATTTGTACATAAGTGGACTCATACAGCTCAAACCCATGTATTAAAGAACCAGCTGCATAATGTTAATTAGCATGTTTCTTAACAAAAGTTTGGATTTCCGATAATCATTTCTTTTTTTAATTGAAAAATGTTTTTATTTGTTTTACATTTATTTTTTTTTGAAAGAGAGAGACAGCATGTGAGCAGGGGAGGGGCAGAGAGAGAAGGAGACACAGAATCTGAAGCAGGCTCCAGGCTCTGAGCAAGTTGTCAGCACAGAGCCTGATGTGGGGCTCAAACCCATGAACTGTGAGATCATGACCTGAGCCAAAGTCAGATGCCTAACCTACTGAGCCAACCAGGCACGCCTTAAAAATTTTTTTAACATTTATTTTTTTAAGAGAGAGACAAAGTATGAGTGGGGGAGGGACAGAGGGAGAGGGAATCACAGAATCAGAAGGAGCCTCCAGGTTCTGAGCTATCAGCACAGAGACCAACGTAGGGCTCAAATTCACACACAAGATCATGACCTGAGCCCAAGTTAGATGCTTAACCAACTGAGCCACCCAGGTGCCCCATAACATCATTTCTAAAAATTGTCACAAATTATGATAAAGTATCAAATAATCAAATAAGTGAGAAATACCAAATAATAAGTGGGAAGAGGGGAGATAGGGTACAGCTTTCTTCTCTCTAAAGTGGAAACTTGGGGCACATATATTAAAGCATTCTGACTACATAAACATTTTGTGCAACCTACCTTCTAATGTACAAATATATAAGAAAGCAGGGTTTATCCCAAAGGTAAGCTTAGCCATATTCTTTTCCATTTCTTCTCTTTCACATAGAATTAAAAATACTCAACTCTCTGTCTTTGGAAACTGGTTGAAAGGTTGGCTTCCTAATTTGTGGAGTCCAGTGCAAAATTAAAATGCAGGACCTTATGTTCAAAAAGGAGGAAAAAAATATTAAAGTTTACAAAATGGAAGGCTTTTCTCTTTCTTTCACGGTCTCTCAACTTGCCATTGTATTTTCTGTTTGTTATTTAATGTCATTATAAGAAAAAAAATGTGATTATTAGCATAAATTTTACTATTCATATTTATATTGTGCCATATCAGTTTATAATGCACACATAGGAACATTTCATGCGTATGTATAACCACCAAAATTAAACAATTTATATCTCATACATATGGAAATTCTGTACAAACTAACTCAGCTGTTTGTAGTTCACTTCTTGATATGCACGCATTCTACCAATGCACTACCTTCAGCGCTCAAATGGGTAAGGAAATGAAAAAGAACTAAAGGCTGCTCTTTGTTTCCCTTTCCTTCCACATGGTCATGGTCAGTGTAAATGCTTAGCTAATAGAGGGAAGTAACACAAATATGAAAGCATATAGTAGGACTCTAGTTCGTTTTTCTTAGAATGCCTTTACCTTCTGTCTGCATTTGAAGCAAGTTCTGGTTCTAGAAAGTGTGACCTCTCAGAGCTGGCATGCTCTGCTTATTCAGTCATAGGTGGTACACATTTACCTTTTGCTCACTTGGAACCTGGTGCAACCCCCGTGAATTGTGTGCCCTCCGGACTTCGGTGCTCACAATGTGTCGCAACCACCGCATGTGAGTGTAACAGTGACTGACAAGCATGTTGTGCCTACCTTTTCTGCTAACATGCCTGCTCCACTGTTCCATCAGTCATCGTTAGCAAAATACAAGTTGAGAAATGAACTTATTAAGAATTTGAAGAAGGCAACAACAGAGCATTAAACCAAGCTGAGGCCCTTAAGAGCATGGGACTGTGCGATTGCCCAGCTCACTCACTATGTAGCTAGCTAGCCCTGAGAGGTCGTGTATTTTATTTTTACTCAGGGAAAATGTGACACTCTGTTGTACCTTGAGCCCACATCAGTCATACCTTGTTTGAATTGTCGTTGTAACATACATAATTTGAACATTGCATTATGTATATTTTAAGGAAGAGGTGTGGCTATCGACGCATTTTTCCCAGAACCATATACTGTATAATAAGAACTAAGCCTATATACCATTAATAACATCCAGTTTGTAAATAACTTCAATAACCCAAATTACTTGTTCACTAAGACATAAACACCAGGCTCACCGGAAAACATAGCCCGCCTGAGAAATGTGCCAGCATATGCCAAAGCTTTCCAACAGGTGAATTCAAAAACATAGAGGCCCATGTTTATCTTGTTGCTGCTTGTGTGTGTCCATCTCTCCCTGTTTTATAATAATAATGAAATTCTTTTGCCAGCTATCTTGGCCCTATCCACTGATGTGGGTTTTTTGTTGTTGTTATTTTGTTTTGTAGGTTTTGCTTTGTGTACTCTCTTTGCATGTTTTAGCTGACCCACCAGAGAAGTGTGATGACAATTGGATTGAAGTGTATGTCCATGGTAGACAGGTTGAAAAAATAAAGAGTTGAGTGAAGTAAAGAGTTGAGGAGGATAGAAATAAGTAGAGGGATGAGGGATCTTGGTGAGGAACACATTCTGTAACACTGAAGAATTGGTAAGGGGAAAGACAAGAATTTGTGGTTGAAAGGGGGACCTTTGGAGGTTGGAAGTTATAGGAGTTCATGGTGAGGACGAGATAGGAGATGTGACAAGGTGGGTGTGTTGGCTGACCTAGACTGAAAGGGGGAAAGTGAGTAGGACAAAAAACTTGTATTAGATCTGATTATTAGAGAATAGAGAATGCTTGTCAGAGGTTTTAATAATCACTACAGGGTCTTCAAATCTTGAAATGTTTTTCTTCAAGTACTAAAAGGTAATTTCATGCTTAAAAGCTGCCCCATTAAGGGAGCTATTATTTTACCTTCTCAATGCCCTAATCATCCACAAATTGAATTAAATGCACTGGTTGCCAGATTTTCTTTTGAATTAATCATAATTACCCAGCAAATTATTTTCAAAAATAATCATGTTGCAAAAATATATTTGGTTGTGGCGTTTGCTTTAATTTCATCTACGTTTATCAGTTAGTCATATCCCCTGCTGACCCTTTTTTGTATTTTACAGAAACCTAATATAATTAGACTTACAGAGCAAGAACATCTTGCTGTACTCATGTTTTTGTGATATCATAACTGTTTAGAAAATATTTTTAAAAATTCAGCTCCTGTTTAAGATTTCAAATAATCAATTTTCTTAATTATTCTAATCAATCAATTCTTTTACTTATGATTTTCCCTGTAAATAATTTTCTACAAAGACTAATCAGACTGGGGCGCCTGGGTGGCTCAGTCGGTTAAGCGTCCGACTTCGGCTCAGGTCATGATCTCATGGTCCGTGAGTTCGAGCCCCGCGTCCGGCTCTGTGCTGATAGCTCAGAGCCTGGAGCCTGCTACGGATTCTGTGTTTCCCACTCTCTCTGACCCTCCTCCGTTCATGCTCTCTGTCTCAAAAATAAAAATAAACATTAAAAAAATTTAAAAAAATACTAATCAGACAGCAAATATTATGAATGGAATGTTTTGTCTTACTGGGTTGGTCTGGTACTATTTCACTGTTAACCTTTTGGTTCCTTTTTGGAACATACCATTTTTTCCCCCTGAAGTATCAATTGAGGAAAACTAAAGGTGTTTGCCAGACACATTTTAAAAGCTCACATACAATTTTCTTTTAGTGAATCCCATGGAAAATGCAAGAATGTAAGAATTTATAGGATAGGTTAATTATATATTGAATAGAGGAAGGTCATTTTTGAAAAGTAGCACTATATATGAGCCACTGACTTTTGTTTTATTACAGAGAGAGAGGAAGGGAAGAAGGGAGGGAGAGGGAACATGAAAGGGGGAGAGGGGTAGAGGGAGAAAAAGAGAATCTTAGGCAGGCATCCCATTCAGCAAGGAGCCGGATGCTGGGTTTGATCCCACGACCCTGGAATCGTGACCTGAGCTGAAATCAAGAGTTGGGTACTCAATGGACTGAGTCACCCAGGTGCCCTAGGCCACTAACATTTTTAATATCTGGGCCTATTTGAGAAGTAACATTAGACCTATTTTCTAATTTTGAATCTTTAAAATTTTTAACACTTTAAAATAAAAATCTGTTCACTTAAGGTATTTCATTTCAACTTTGTAATAACCCTAAAATATTTTCAATCTTAGGTGAATAAACTGCTTACAATGTTAAATAAGTTATAATTGTTTAAAACAGACTTAAAATAGTTGATTTCTTTAAATGACTTTGTCAGAAAGGGACATAGAACCGTAGATACAAACTTAGAAGTCAGGAGGATATAGGTGATATAAAATCCTGGCACAAGAGGAGCCCGGAAAGTACACCCAAGGGAACTCCAAAATTTAGAGTTTGAAAAGGTAAGGAGAATCCCACAGTGTAAACTCTTCAGGACTTTCCATGAACTAGGAGTTGAACCACGAGGAGATGACATCACAGAGGCTAAGTGACTCTTAGGAGGAGACTGTAATTAACTGTGTCAAATGCTGTTGCTAAGACAAATAGGAAGATGACCAAAAAAAAAAAAAAAAAAAAAAAAAAAGGCGACCATAGCATTTAGTGATGAAGCAGATAACTGCCAACTTTGTCAATTATTGTTTCAGTGGAATCGTGAAGATGAAAGTCTGACTGACTGAATTCAGAGATGATAGAAACGTAATAAATCTTTTTTTGCTAAAAGAGGAGTGTAGGTCCTAGATGGAAGCTGAAGGACCATGTGAATATCACAGAAGGATTTTTGTTTTGTCTTGAGATGGGAGATATTTTAGAATGCTTGTCTGATGGGATGATCCCAGGCCAAAGAAGCATTTATGAATAAGAAGAGAGGGAGTCATTAACTGATGAATGGATAAAGAAGATGTGCTGCATGTGCGTGTGTGTATGTATGTTTATAATGGAATATTACTCAGACCAAAAAGAATGAAATCCTGCCATTTGTAACAACGTGGATGGAACTAGAGTGTATTATGCTCAGTGAAATAAGTCAGAGAAAGACAAATATCATATGATTTCACTTATATGTGGAATTTAAAAAACGAAACAGATGAACATAGGGGAAGGGAAGGAAAAATAAGATAAAAACAGAGAGGGAGGCAAACCATAAGAGACCCTTAGATACCGAGAACAAACTGAGGCTTGCGGGAGAGGAGGTGGTTGGGGGTGGGGGCTAAATGGGGGATGGGCATTAAGGAGGACACTTGTTGGGATGAGCACTGGGTGTTATATATAAGAGATGAATCACTGGGTTCTACTCCAGAAACCAATACTACACTGTATGTTAACTTGGACTTAAATAAATTTTCAAAACGGGAAAGGGAGGATGCATGGAATGCAGGAAGGTGTAGACATAACATATAGCATAATGGTGTGGTGTAGGTACTCCAGTGTTTGGAGAATCTAATGGTCCCCTTGGTGGACAGATGGCTGAGGTGATGGGGAAGTCCGGTTTGGCAAGCAGGAACAACACAATTCCATGTAGACCACACTCAGTGTTTTAACTAGATCACAATCATATTCTGGAGTCACATTTGCCACAGATGAACATGAGGAAGCCGCACTGGTGGATACACTGTCGTCTGTATCTGTAGTACTCTTCCCCCTGGCCCTCTCCTGGGTGACACTGGAGCTCAGGAGCCTTTATGTGGAGGCATTGTGCTCTATGGCAGATCATCATGTGTAAATTTAGCTAGCTCTAAGTTGATGCAAGACACTTTGATCAGAGGCTTTTCCTAAAATCTTATGCTCTATTTTGGGGAATACACATTTTTCTGATTATTTTCATTGCCTGGCACACACGAGATGGGTAAGAGAAATGTCTGAAGAAGATGACCTTTTTTGATTCCTATGAAGCTGCCAGTGTGATTTTTCATTTGGGTTTTTCAGCTCACTGAAGTCTGAGTACTTGATCACAGGAGGCTGTGTTACCTTGAATTAATGCTCTAAGCCCATGAGATGGCCTTGATGGCAAGAGATGCTGTGTCTAGATGTGTGACTTCATATCCATTGAGGCCAACTTCATGGAAAAGTAATTTCCAAGACAGAGATTATTTGGCATATGGTCCTGGGTCAGAGGGATGGTGGTATGGGATGCAGCGATATCACATGGTGCTGGGGAATTTGGCTAGTTTTCCCTACAGCTTGCCCAAGCAGGGAGGGAATGGGAGAAGAAAGAAATTCAAGCTGTTGAAAAGACACAAATATGTAGCCACTGGTAAGAACAGGTCAGTGTACTACCCCCGACTCTCCTCCTTGAATGAAGTCTTTTCCTGGGATGAGTTTGCTCAGTATAGCTAAGTTAAATATATGAGGGTTCCTCCCCCAGTATCTTGCTGATTTTCTGGAGTCACTTTAGGGATTACAGTTTCTCTAATGGCATTATAGAAAGGCTTGAACAAGGAGTGAAGTCAAATAGGGTCAGATCAGTTTCATGACAGGGCACAGCATTTCCCCTGTTGGGCAGTCATGACAAAATCTATGGGGAAGGAGGCAATTTCCTTTCTCCATGAGGACCACACTGTCTACCTAACTTGAATGTAACTGGTGGCAGTGTCTCACCCAAGTAAAGCAGAACTGTCAGCTGCTAAGAACTCTGATGCAATGTGTTTTCTAGCACTGTGCTCGTTGTGAGGGACCTTCTCTGAGTCAGCGCCACCACATTTAGGCCTTTTTTCCAGTATAGGCACCCACACACCTTCCAGATAATCCCTCTTAGATTCCTTCTCGTTGTTCCCATATATTTGGAATGCCATCTACTGTCCATCCTGGTAGGTCCTCCTAACTCTAATAATTCCCAAGATCCTTTTTATCCCTCTACAAAGAACCCTAGCCTCAATTTTTCTTTTATTACTGATCCTAATAAACCAGTAATCCAGAGCCCAAACTATTAGCGATCAAAAAACATGTTTCTTTTTCCTTGAGGACAAAGAGACAAATCTTCAAATGTTCAAATATTTACTCAAAATACAAATAGAGTATTTTCATGTCATTCTATGGTAAGTGAAGTAGGGTCTGACTCTTCACCTTATACTTTTGGAATGGGTGTAGCAATTCTAAGCCCATCAAGCAAAACACAAAGAGTTAAGTTCCTTTATCCAACCCAGCTGCATATTTGTAACTTGCTCTACTCCATCTAGAACAGGAGATTCCAGATGTTGTTCTGGGTGATTGACAGAGGATTCCTCAAGCCAGATGCACTTTGAGGCAACCAAACATATTTAAGATTCTCTGAAAAAGCATCCACTCAGGTCTAACAAACAGAAGAGGACATAGGTAGAGGAAGGGTGGTGGAAAAGAGGGAGAAAAGAAGGCAGAAAGGAGAGAAAGGAAAGGAACTAGACAAAAGTCCACAAAACCTTTTGTACTCCAAGGACCTTGTGGTAAGGAATCAAGGGTAGCACTCACAGTATGAGACTTTAAAAATCTGTGGCAAAAGAGAAATTCTCTTATTTGTTCAAGTTTTCTGCTTTACAATGCACTCCAGGGCTTCTGCAGGGGAAGGTCTGGTCAACCCCTGATGAAAGGTACTGACAGAGGTTAAATGCCATAGGTTGGAGAGTAATCTTGTTCAGAAGGAATGGGACTCCACTTACCAGAGAGGTTAGGCAGTAATTCTGGGCTTCCCCATCTGCAAACACTTTAGGCGGGAGAGCCTATTAGCCTGTGATTTCATGCAGCTGGGGTGTCACATTTGGGTAGGCTTGCCAGGAGGAGGAGAGGGACAGGTTGTATTTATAGCAAAAACCAGGTGTACAAAAGAGGAGAGTTCTTTTTGTTTTGTTTTTGTTTATGACGAGAGTAGAACCTATGCCTGCAACCCAGAAAGGTAGAACACTAGGAAATGGAGGGAGAGACATTAAGAAGGAAGAGTCAACAGGCTCAGTGACGGAATGAAGATGAATAAGAAAGGAGAAGGAAGAATAAAATATAGTGATGCTGACAAAGCATGGATCATCATAGTGATAATGATATCAGCTCACGTAACGAACGCTTACTGGACTCAGGTTACATGCATTATAAATGCTCTTTACAAAAATATGAGTGAGGACAGTATTACGATCCCTACTGCATGGGGAGAACTGAGGCTGGGAGAGGTTAAATTGTTTGCTCAGGTCAAACAGCTAGTGATAGAGCTGGGCCTCAGGTAGTTGTCTCATTTCAAACCTGTGGTCTCAACAGCTGTTTTCAAGTGTGGAAGCCAGGAAAATGGTGATCCCATTAAAAAAAAACAGAAAAATGAATAATTAGTCTATGTGTGGAGGCTAGAAGGATGAGAAGAGGGGTCTAGATCGATTGTTTTTGTTATTACCATAGTGATGCACGCACCTTTTACAGATCATTACTGCCTTCATGTTAAAAATAAGATTTGAGTGTGTGTTTGCAAGTATTCTTTATATATACAGAATAGCCAGCGATCCTTCCAAGGCTTAAACATCAAACCTAAAAATTCCTCAGCTAAAACCATCCATTCTTATTTATTTCTCTGAACATAAATTAGTGGCCTGCCACAGCTGACATCTGTAGAAAATCACTATGAAGAAATGTCTCTTCCTCAGTGTGATTTGGTAGTATTTGTTACTTTTCATAACACATTGGGGAAATATGTTTTTCCACATGACATATTTTTATTTTTTTCTTTGCTTATTTTTATACTAGATTGTTTTGCTCTACACCTAACCCATTGTTCTTTTCCTTCAATGTTTCTTCCAAATAAACAATATTGCTTTCTGAAGTAGTTATTTTCAAATCTAAAAATAACCTCCCATGTGTCTTCAGGGTACCCTTTTAAAAATATGTCTCCTTTGAGATATTTTCAGTGGATGCTTATTTGGTTGTCTAGTTCTCTATTTATCTTCTGACTGTATCACTAAAATGGACAACAAGACCTGTGCTGACCCTAGTCCTATGGTTAGGTGATTTAAGAAAAAAATAAGCATCTGGAAAAGTTGAAATGGTGATTAGGATAATAGCCTGGGTGAACTATTGTGAAATCAAGGCCCATATTTCATTAGTAAAATTTACTCTGGGCCATCTCATGGAATGAAAAGTAGAATATTTATTTTGAACTTTTGCTTTGAAATATAGCAGAGCCACTTGATTAAAATATAATGCCAAAGTAGACTTGAAATCACTCATGTGGACCCATAAAACATTACTTTTTTATCAGCACTGTAATTATTATTTTTTGATTGTCATTGTAAGAGCATACTGAATCTATTGCAGTGACACTTCTTTTTTTTTTTTTAATTTTTTTTTGAGAGAGAGAGTGTGCGAGTTGGGGAGAAGGGCAGAGGGAGAAAGAATCCCAAGCAGACTCCACATTCCACATGGAACAGGGTGCAATGTTGATCCCATGACCCTGGGATCATAACCTGACTTGAAATCAAGAGTCAGATGCTCATCTGACTGAACCACTCAGGCACCTCTGCAGTGACCACATTTCTAATTCTGTTCAAAAAATGATGAGCAATCGTTTATCCTCCCTCATGCCTCCATATGGCTACACATTACTACTTGAAGCTCTTTTATGCTTTCTACCATTTTGTGACATGTGTCATGCTTGTTATTAATTGTTCATTGCTTCCTGAAAACAGTGAACACTAATGTCTGGTTCACCATTGTTGATCTACTGTTGGTTAGGACAATGTCTGAAACGTAAGTATTCAGAATATGTGTAGAATGTATTAATGAATGCGAGACATTATTTGAGAAGGTTATATACATAAACACAATGACTTTGAATGTAGTTAAGTAGAAGATAAAAATCCTCTAAGCCCCTCAAGCTGTGGGCTTGAAATATATGGTTATGTTTCTCGTAGAAGTTTGAGCTTAACAGGAAATGAAGTTTCCATTCTGAATTACATTGTGTTTATCTTGATATAAAGCCTTAATAAATGTTCTAAAAGATATTTTCTGAAAGTTGATTCATAACCAATACTTTATGACAATTTCATATTGAAGATAGTTTATGGATTTGAGTTTGTGATTATTGTGATAGTTTATGGATTTGAGTTTGTAATTATCTTTACCTTTCAATCTCTAATAATCACAATTTTGATTTTTTATAATTATAATGCAACATTTCTGGGAGTTGCTCTTCCAATTATGGAAATTGAACTGAGTGTCCTGGTTCTTTCTGCACAGGGAAATACTACTTAAAACAAATATAAAATTTTGTGTACCTATTCATGTGATTAGTCCATGGTAGGGTTATTATAATTCACTTTATTTCTTTTTTAATACATAGAAACCAGTATGCTTAATAAACACAACTTATGATGTAATCAAGGCACCATATAATGGATTTTTTCTGCCTTCCACCATCCCAGTTAACTTTTCCCAGTGAACTAATTTTCCTTTTTGCTGGATAAAAACTCCATTAAATCTGAGTTTTCTGCTCAGACCTCTGTCTCTCTAAATTGCATATAATCTCAAATAAGAAATTACAATGTTTGATGCTTGTAATTAAAATCTGAATTTGCATGCCTTAAATCTATTCTTGGTCTACCATTACCCTATCTCAACTTGCAGAGATCTGTTCTAGACTGGAAATTACCAGAAAAAAATGAAGAGGGATGGAAAGTGAGATTGGCTTCTCTTTTTCCTTTCTGTGAATAACTGCTGCTTTAATCTCAATAAGGGAAGAAAGGTTTGGTCAGGGGCTAGGACAAAATAAACCTTCATTTGCTGTGGTCTCATAATAAGCTCTGTCCTGACCTGTGCCCTGGAAAATGGGACACTCTTTTGGGCTCTTTTCAGGTTTGCTTCTGGTCCCACCCTTCTTGGGAGGAGGCATCGCTATTGAGAAAGGTCTTTGGTCCCTCTAAGCAGCCTTAAAGGGGAGGACTCGAGATGGCTCCTTGCCCTTTCTCTCTGGTGTGGCATTCACCAGTGTGCAGAAAGCACTTCTTTGGATCCTATGGCCTACCAAACTCTAAAATGCAAGCAGATTCTTCTTGAATGTGTCACATAAGCAAAGACTGAACCCGTCTCTCATAAGCAGGAACTAGATCCCATTCATGGTTTAGATTTCTCAGGTTTCAGCCAAGTATCAGCCCTCTGTATCTAACAATTTTAGCAAATAATTCTCTTCCTTCCTTCCTTCCTTCCTTCCTTCCTTCCTTCCTTCCTTCCTTCCTTCCTTCCTTCCTTCCTTCCCTCCCTTCCTTCCCTCCCTCCCTCCCTCCCTCCCCTCCCTCCCTCCCTCCCTCCCTTCCTTCCTTCCTTCCTTCCTTCCTTCCTTCCCTCCCTCCCTTCTTCCCTCCCTTCCTTCCCTCCCTCCCTCCTTCCTTCCCTCCTTCATTCCTTCCTTCTTTCCTTCCTTCCTTCCTTCCTTCCTTCCTTCCTTCCTTCCTTCTTTCCTTCCTTCCTTCCCTCCTTCCTTCATTCCTTCTTTCCTTCCTTCCTTCCTTCCTTCCTTCCTTCCTTCCTTCCTTCCCTCCATTCCTTCCTTCCTTTTTTCCTTCCTTCCTTCTTTCCTTCCCTCCTTCATTCCTTCCTTCTTTCCTTCCTTCCTTCCTTCCTTCCTTCCTTCCTTCCTTCCTTCCTGAGCACAAGCGGTAGAAGAAGAAAGAGAACAATCTTAAGCATGCTCCATGCCCAGCACGAAGCCCAAAGCAGGACTCAGTCTCACGAATCATGAGATCATGACCTGAGCCACAGTCAAGGGTCCAAGGCTTAACTAACTGAGTCACCCAGGCATCCCAGCAAGCAATCTTGAAAACAGTCTTTCTCATTAGGGGAATTGAAGCCCCTATCTCCTCCTACTGTGCTAGGAGTTAGAGGTAGGATTTCGTGACTGCAACAATACCTTTTCAGCAGTCCTTCCTTCTCTTCTCTTTGTTCTCTAGTAATCTTTGATCTGGATCAGGGGCTCAAGTACCATGGGACAGGTTCTCTTGCCTTTCCATTCTAAATTCTGTTGGGGTAGGAGTTGTAGGGAGTCCGACCCATACTCATTATTGGAGCCCTACTTGAAACTGAGACATAACCAGGTACATCCTAATATCCTGTTGTACCAATAATTAAAAGTATGAGGTGTGAGGACCAACTAGGTTGAACCATAGAAAAGTGCTGGTACTGGACCATTCTGCTTTACACAAATAGCAATCTCAGCAGTATAGGATGACGCCATTTTAAATACACATTTGAATAATTTTACTAAATAGCAAGGGTCCACCATTATCTGAAATCTTTGGGTTCAGATAGATTTCAGAGTTCATAAGATTTTTAGATTTTTGATTTATGTTTTTGAATATAAGTGAGTGCATATTTTATAATATATCTGTGGCTCTGGATTATAAAGCTCTCTGATTTATGTATTGGGAATGTGTTTGGTTATGAAAAAATCTGTCTTATTTGTAATGATAACTGTGGTTTCTGGCTTATAATTTGCATTTCCTAGAGAAATTTCTGTCATCTGATGAAACTTCGAGGTCATATGTGAACTATAGATAGAAGATACACCATATTCTGTCCAAGATATCTTTAAATCTCAGCAATGTAATAATATCATCATAAGGCCTCCATCATAAATTCATTTCACTTCACACTGCATTACCAATTGATTCCACCCTCCGGTATGTGAACATACTAACTTATAAAATCATCATAAGAAATTATGTTAAATTTTAGAGACAATATTAAAATGAGCAGAGATATCTCATAGTTTTCAATTTGCTCCTCATTCATTTCTTACTAGGAATGTTGATAATTAAAGTCAAAAGTATTTGAATTTATTAGCTGCTACACCTAGATTTCCCAATGGTTTATTCCTTTCTTGTGCTACCTTAGACTTTCTCAAATTTGAGTGCACAGAAGCATTATACTGTGGGAGTGCACACAGACAATATGTGTATTGTTAAGTCTTGCTGATATTAAAAAATTCCAGGGTAATTTTTACCTACATGTGGTTTTCACTTAAGGCTTTGATTTTCGAAAATGACCCCTGCCCATACCTGAGAGTTGGCATGACAGTGACAGGGCTCCTAAGTGCAATACAACCAAAGATTGATTAGTGAGGACTTGAATGGCAATTCCTCTTTGTTAAGTATGTATAAGCAGCTGCTACCTACTGGCTTCTGACTTGTCTTCTAGGTGTGCTCTAAGCAGGACCATCCATTTAGCTGTAGCTCATTATACTTGGCACTGTAGGATCTCACTTAACCTGATTTCTTCTTTATACTTTCTGTAAACAGAAATTATATAAACTTTGGGAACTGTTTAATATGAGAGCAGGGGCAGTACAGACAGAATACTGCTGTCAGGCATTTAAGAAGCCACTTCCATATGTTGACCACTGTTAGCGATGTGGTCTTTAGCAAATCACTTAACATCTCTGTGCCTTTTTTCCTGAAAACGGAGCTAACTAAAAGCAATGGTAATGGCTTAGATTTGGATGGTGTTTTGCTTCTAAGAGTTACACTCACTAAACTTCATTTGATTCTCATAATACCGCTATGAGATAATAGCTCAGACAGAATTATTCGTATTTGACAGGTAAAGCTTCTACTCAGATATGTGAGATATCTTGCCCACAGCCACAGACTCTGTTTGGATAGTCTTCACAATATGTTCTGGATTTGCATCTAGAATCTAGATTTTAAACTCCAAATACAGTTGTTTTCTCTCACTCCCCCACCCCAACCGTATCACTTTTTTTTCAAACTTCAAATGGCATCACAAATTACCTTATTTTTTAGCTTGTGTTTCTTTTAAATTTTTAAAAATTTTTTTAGGTTTTATTGATCTTTGAGAGAGAGAGAGAGAGAGCAAGCATGAGCAGGGGAGGGACAGAGAGAGAGAGGGAGACACAGAATCTGAAGCAGGCTCCAAGCAGGTTCCAGCTGGCAGTACAGAGCTTGACGCGGGGCTCGAACTCACGAACCGTGAGATCATGACCTGAGTCGAAGATGGATGCTCAACCAAGTGAGCCACCCAGGCGCCCCTCTTTTTAATTTTTTTTTAACATTTGTTTATTACTATTTTGAGAGAGACAGAGCGTGAGTGGGGGAGGGGCAGAGAGAACGAGGAAGACACAGAATTCAAAGCCAGCTCTGAGCTATCTGCAGAGCCCGAGGTAGTCGGGCTTGATCCTGAGGTTTGTTCTTTCTTTGTTAAAAAAGGAGATTAGCAAGCCATAGAAAGAGGTTGAAGATATACTGGCACCAAACTGAGAACTTTTCTTAATGAAATCAAAAGCTTTGAAACAGGACAAATCTCACACTGTGTGGTTCAATGTTATTCAAGGCCATGCCTGTAGGCCACCCGAAATCAATCTGTATGCCATCAGTATTTGTCCCACATTGTGGAGAACACTGTGCTCTGTCTTACCTAACATGACCTTCTCTTAGGGTTATAGTGCATTTGAGGTAATACATGTGAAAGCACTTTAACAACATTAGCTAATTCTGGAGAGTGAGTGTAAACACAATGCCATGTATATGATTCACATTTAATATTACATAAAAACTAAAAACATTCATTCATGCTTTCATTTTGTTTTTTGGTCACTTCTGCATTAAGAGGGCTATATGGATTCATTTAATTCTTTCTAATTTTGTTTTATAATTTATGCCACCATGTATCCTTTATGTAATGTTTTATGTTGATATGCAGTGAAACATACCCAGAAAAGTACTCAAACCATAATGATACACAGGCATATAGATTTTTACTAACTGAACACAGCCATTTAGCAGATCAAGAAACAGATGACTGGTTGATTAGAAGCACTCTAGAAACTCCTTCCTGTCCCTTGCTTGTCCCTACCTTCCTGAGAGTAATTCAGAGGTTGACTTCTAACAATACAAGTGACCTTCACCTGTTTTCAATTTGATAATAGAATCATAAATTAGGTATTCTTTACTATCTTGCTTGTTTCCCCTAACAAGTTACTTCTGAGATTCATCTGTGTTATTTCCTGTAGTATTTATCCATTTTACTGTTAATGTACATTTAGGTTAATTTCCAGTATTTCCTACCACCAAAAATATTGCTCTGAATATTCTGTACATATCTTTTAGGAACATACATGTGCATTTTTTTGGTGAATATCTAGGAGCAGTATTGTTGGGTCAAAGGCAATGCATATACAGAGTATAGAGTTTAGAGGAAAAATCGTTTTATTTATTGTTCTCATCTTCTGCCAACCAATAGTAACTTGTAACTGGATCTTGATTTCCTTTTGAGGAAAGATTCAACTTCAGTATATAGCAATTTTAATGTAATAGGTCAAGTTTTTCTACTCCAGGAGCAGAAGAAGGGTTCTTGGAGGCCTCTTTTACTAGAACTTTACTAGAATTCTCCTTTCTCCGGCAAGAATATAGAGGCCTAAGATGTAAGCTTATTCAGTCAGATTCATTCTCTCCCTCCTTCTCTCTTTTTTTCCTGTGTGGGAAAGGGCTTTGAAACTTGAGTAGAATGATTCAAACAGAGCAAATGCTTAGCATTCAGTCTTGGTAGCAGCAGTGGCGATTTGGGAAGTCTGGTAAGATTTGTGTTGCTGGTTTCTTATCAGTTTTAAGCCTGATTGTTTGGCTTCCCTTGATCCTGTAAGCTCGTGTACCTCCTTCCAACACATTCCTTTTTTGATGAAACTATCCGTGCTGGCATCAGTTGCTAACAACCTAAGAAACCTGTGTCATAGATATGCTCGTATACCACACACACCACTAACAACTTCTCTCTGGCTATGTTACAGTGTTCCATTTAACTGTATTCCGTTGAATGTGATAAACTTGTAAAGAATCTTGGCATCTACATATAGATGAGGACATCTAAAATGTACGTATTCATGATTTCTGAACAGAGTGGAAATGCTTCCTAAAATGAGGTGTAGTGGAAAATGGGGACGATTATGCTTCTCTGACTTAACCTCATGGGAGAGGTAGATATTCAAAGAGAGGGGATTTAGTAGTATAGATAGTTTTGTCTCCTAAAGTTGATATTTGCTGGCTCTAATCATAATTATATATTTTTTATGAATGTTGTACTGCATTTCAGAATAAGGGCCTTAAATGGTAGTGTTCACAGTATCTGTTTTTATCAGGAGTGATGAGAAGAGGTAAATAAGTGTCATTGTCATTTGCTGTGAAATTAACAGCTTGTGAAAAATTTCTACCCAGTGTAGTGTTTCATCTGTCCAACTTTTGTTAAGTCTGCTTAAAGATTTAACATTGTATGTTTTACTTATTAAATTTTAAACCTGACTACTAAAATTTGGAGTTGACTGCACACAAACGGGCATTGTAAGACTCTGCCCTAGCTTACAGTTGTTTGTAAGCTTGAGCTTCTTTGGAGCGTGCATTTTATGGAGTTGGGTAAAGTTTGCTTCAGTTCACGTGTTGCGTCTCAGGTATCCGTCCTAAACAGAAGAGGACCTTCAGGTCCCCTTTCACAGGATTGATTATAAGAACAGAGATGATGGCCACTTGAGTCGACCTCATTTAAATCCTTTTTCAGCTGACTGACCATGCCATCGAGTGTCCATAGTCTCCAGCTCTGCTTCCCCCAATTTGAGCTTATTTTGCAAATAAAAGGGCTTATTTGAAAAAATCCTAGGGGTATATTTTTGGAGATTCGAATCCGAGGGCTGTGGGTGTTAGCCCTGGAGTTCCAGGCCATGCAGGAGAAGTCAGAGTTGAGCTGTTGAAAACAGCACAAGCAATGACTAAACACGTGGGTGCTAGGGAGAGATTGCTGGAGTCCATTTCTGCTACCATTTGTCTGCTCTGTCTTCTTAGACAACTTATCCAGCCCATTAAGGGTCAGTTCCTGATAAGTAAAAAGGGGACTAGAACCGTGTCTACTTGGCTGTGATGATTAAATCTCTAAAGCACTTAGTCTAAGTTACATTAGATATTAACCATTATTACAGGTTCCTCCATTGTAGTCCTGAAATGCTTCAAAGAATCTGGATTTCTAATGACAAAATGTGCACTCTCAAAAATCAGACAATACCTTCCTGGTATACTCTGTCAAAGCTTCTTGTGCCTGTTCTTTAATGCACTTACCATAGTGTTTATACTTCAAATGTTGTGACAGCTTGTTTGTTTAGTGTCGGTTTCCCTGAGACTTACATTTCATCAGGGCACGGATTATGTTTCTTTTGATAATGAATTTATTTGTGATACATAGGCAAATTCCTGATCTATATTAAGTGCCAAATAAATATTTGTATAAGGAAAGAATGGATGAGCTGATGGATGAATTGAAAATAGTCATCCAGGGGATCTATGGAGATACTAAAAGACCATTAAAACTGAAGAGGACTAATTTACTTATAGACTCTAATTTTGCTCACATTATATCCTCAGTGCCTATAACTGATCCTCAAACACAGAAGTGACTGAATAAATATTACGTTGAACAATATGAAACTGCCAATATCCAATTACTTCTGCCCTACAAAAATGGCAATTTCATGTAGATCAATGTGGCATTTGTAGAACAGATTAGTAAATAAATATTTGAATCCTATAGTAATTCCCCATCGTAGCTTTAGTTTTAAATATATGTTTATGTGTATTTGTGTGCCTTTATTTTGCAGCACAAACAATTGGAAGCTGTGTAATACACATTGAAGAGTTCTAACCATATTTATAACCTCGAGATTCTAGTACTAAATACTAAAACTTGATTATTTCAAGTAAAGCAGTCTAAGAAAAACTCTTCAGATATTTACCATATGTGGGAACTGCAAATCTTAAATTTTTCATTTGTGGATCAAAGAATCAAAACAAAATTAAGCCTCCTTAAGATGGTCTCCTTAGAGTGTACATTGCTTCCCCCCACCATGTCAGACTGTATTTAGGAACAGATAATCTAGCTCATAGAATTTTGTATAGCAATACTTGAAGAGTATGTATTTTTTTTATTTTTAAACTTAGAGTTTATTAAAGATGCCAAAATGATTTGTGCAATGACTGAACCCATTAAGAAATGAACAATATGCCTGTTTTCTACTCTGTCATAATGATGAACAACTATGCATCTATGGATTGGGTTTCTGATAGCAACTTACAGTTTCCTCTTGCATAGAAAGTACTTACAACTATTAACCTTGGAGCTAAGGGACTGGTCCCTCTTCTGGTGTGATTGAAATTATTCTTCTAAATTTTACTTTTTCCTCCTCTGAGTCTCAACACCTATGATATTCTGGACTGAGATATCTGCTTTCGAAATTGGCCCATTATTAATAACCATCTTTATTTTTTTTATAATTCTTATGTATTTGATGAAAGCATACTCATAAAATGAGATATTATTTGTGATTTATATAGAAGACTTTGTGTCCCTTCCATCAATACACATGTCACAAAGTCTAAGAGCTTGTTTTGGCTTGTTTGTTTGCTTGTTTTTAATGTTTAAATTTGCATTTATTCTTAGTTAATGGTAATGGGTGTAGTTTCTTGGATATGTATGTGTGTGTGTCCTTATTTCTTCTCACGAACAAATGACCTTATGTCTTGATACTGTGGCCACAATAGAGTAAGAAGAAAGACCAGTTCAGCTAGAATGCAGAATCAGGTTCTCTGATTCTGAATCCCAAGTTTTTATTTTTTTGTAATTCCAAAATATCTTCTAAGCTCATTAAAACCAGTCAACTACAATTTAAAGTAAATACCAGTGAAAAGAATCTTTATTAAGTGCCAAGTAAAGTGTCTGGCTTGTCTTTTTTTTTTTTTTTTAAGTTTGTTTTGAAAGAAAGTGTGCACACGTGCACCTGTACTCAGGCAGAGAAGGACAGAGAGGGAGAGAGAGAATCCCAAGCATGCTTTGCACAGTCAGCACAGATCCCAATGTGGGGCTCAGTCCCATTAACCATGAGATCATGATGTGAGCTGAAATCAAGACTCACTTGCTCAA
The DNA here is from genome assembly GCF_028749965.1 of Puma concolor. Lineage (NCBI taxonomy): Eukaryota > Metazoa > Chordata > Mammalia > Carnivora > Felidae > Puma > Puma concolor. The sequence continues at coordinate 36,166,300 of NC_141673.1, read as the reverse complement.
CTGACTAAGCCACCCAGGTGTCCCTGGTTTGTCTTTTAATAATTATGTTTGGAAGATAACCTTAAAGTGAACATTTCAGCATTTTCGAAAGAACTCTATTCTAGCTGTATCATCAGTGAAGACCTAATCTGTGTTAAAACCTCTCTAAGCAAATGACTCCACAACTTTCCTAAAGTCAATCTGACATTTACCCATTTTTATTGTCAGAATATTTCGCTATATGATTAAGCATCTTGTGCTGCTCTTTAATCTTCTACCTTGTTCAATCTGCAGTGTACTTTGGGAATAATTATTCATGATTCTCTGATATATTAAGTCTTCTGATATCTCAAACTCTTATTCTAGATCTTTCCTCTGAGTCCTTCCTAACCCTTGTATGTCTTTCTTTACTTAGGTAATTTAGAAAGCTTCCCTCTCCATCTATGCTCCTATTCTATTATAAAAACACCTCAGTACCTCATTAGCTTTAATAGTAGAATCACACCACTGATTTATATTTATTTAGCGTGTTAATCAGCATGACCTTCAGTACTGCAATTTCATCTTGGGAGACTTAAAGCACAGTGTTCCCCTTAATTATTTGTTTGAACATTGTATTTTTATTCATTCAGTTTCATTTCTATTGTCTATTTGTACCTTGTTCGTTAATCCAGTTAAAGTACAAAATGCCTGCATTTTCACACTATAATTTAACACTATTAAGATATTAAAATTTAGCATAGAATATATGACTAATTTTGTTCTTTTCACTGTTAAAGCTTATATTACCTTTTTGACCTTCAAACTTATAAATATGTAAATAAGTTTAAAATTTAGAGATGGGCACCAGTAGGCAGTTTATACATTAAAATGGATATGCTAAAATCAAGGTTGTTTTTTTTTTAATTTCCATGTAATATATTCAAACATAAAAAAACAACTGAGCATAATATTTATAATCTTGTTCTAACTAAATGTTTTAAATCAGTCCAGGAGGGAGGAGGAGTCAACATGGTGGAGAAGTAGGGGGGCCCAAAGTTCCCTCATCCCTTAAAAACAGCAGTACTGAGGCCAGAAGACTTGGAATTCCAGGAATCCAAGCTACAGAGTGACAGAAACATCTCCATGGGTCCACGGGGACAACTTGGTGGGCCATAGGTGCGTGATTGTGAATTGGGAGGGATAAAATGGTCAGCACAGGCACTGAGGGGAGGGATCCCCTTCTGTGGAGAGACAAAAGGAAGAGAAAGAGAGGCTGTGGAAGTGTAGGTTTGTATCTGGACAAGAGAAAACCTCTCCAGACTATGGACTGGGGAACAGAAAGCACAGAGAAAGAACCAATTTCCAACATGATCCTGGGTTGCGGGACTTTGTCTAGACTGGGCCCAGCTGCCCTGTGTGCCTGCTGGGGCGATGGCCAGCCCTGGACTCAGTAGCTAGCTCAGAGGCGCAGTCAGAAAGAGGAGTCCCTATCCTTGAGTGCTGTGGGAAGAAGGTATATAGCCACTTCAAGGACAAAAGATCCTGCCGGTGCCTGCCAGCCAAAGGCTCTTTGTTGGCTGGCTGGCCGGCCAGAGTGGCATTATGCCAGAACTGGGGTGTGTGGAGTGGGATCCTTTAAGGTATCAGAGTTTGAATCCCATTTCAGCCCCTGTGAGGCATGGGAGACTGTGGAGCAGGACAAACCAGCCCACTCACATCCACATGACACTGTGAGGACATACCAAACAGAGTGGTCTGGGATACCTGGTCCAGGGAGGAGAGACTGGGTTGTCGTCATTTTTCTCCCCATCACCAACAAGGTGGGGCTTCAGGGAATGGATAGCAGGCCCACAGTGGAGGTGGACCCACCTACACAAACCTGCCCCTCCCGTCCCTGGTAACTGTGTATCTACCAGAGCAAGACTGACACTGACCAAAGCAGATGGCCCCTCCTCCAGACCAGCACAGACACTGGTTCCAAGGCAACATCAATTATTGGTCCAGTGGTTTTGCATTTTCTGATTTGATCCTTGGTCAAATTATTTTTATATATAAACTACATATATATAAAATTGTTTTCTTTCTTCCTCCTATTTCTCCCTTTTCTATTCTGGTTGTTGGTTTGTTTGGGCACACATTTTTAATCTATTCTTTTTACAACTCTTTTTCATCTCCTTCTTTAGTTTCCTCTCTCTCTCCCTCTCTCTGGATCAAGCTGTGTAGTTTCTCTGATTATCTGCTTGGTCAATTCTTTTTTCTTTTCTTTTTCCCCACCCCTGTCATTTCCCTCTTTGTATGGGATAAGGCTTCTTCTACCACCACACTTTTTAAATTTTTTCCAAGGTTTCTCAATGAACAAATCAAATCACACTTGGTGGAATGTCCAAATCACCACTACAAGTAGGGAGATAAAGCAGCCAGAGTCGCAACAACAGAGAGCATGCAGCACACTCCAGAAACACCTCGTGAAGGGCCACACCCTGGACAGTGTATGACCCCTTTTTAATATAGTAGTGCTCGCAGGTGCAGGACACATAACAAGCTGTTAAAACACGTGAAGGACAGAAAACTAGCCAAAATGATGAAACAGAAGAATTCTCCAAAAAATTCCAGGAAGAAATGACAGAGAATTGCTCAAAACAGATATAAAAAATATATCTGAGCAAGAATTTAGAATAGTCATAAGATTAATAGCTGGACTTGAAAAAAGCATAGAAGACAGAATCTATTGTTACAGAGATCAAGAACTAGGAAATAGTCATGATGAATTAGGGAATGTTGTAAATGTTGTAAAAACAAACTAGATGCAGTGACAGTAAGGATGGAGGAAGGAGAGGGGAGAATAAGTGAAATAGACAATAAAATTATGGAAAATAATGAAGCTGAGAAAAAGAGATAAGAAAATACTAGACCATGAGGGGAGAATTAGAGAACTAAATGATTCAATGAAATGTAATAATATTTATATCATAGCAGTTCCAGAAGAAGGAGGAGGAGGGAGAAGGAGAAAGAAGGAGGCAGGAAAAGGAGCAGTGAGGAGGAGGAAGGAGGAAGAGAGAAAGAGAGAGAAAGGGGCAGACATCCTAATCCAGGAGACACAGAGAACTCCCTTCAGATTCAACAAGAATAGGTCTTCACTAGGCATATCTTGGTGAAATTGGCAAAATAAAAAGATAAGGAGAGGATTCTGAAAGCAGCTAGGGACAAAGGGACCTTAACCTGCAAAGTGTAGACACATAAGAGTAGTAGCAGGCCTGTACACTGAAACTTGGCAGGCCAGAAGAAAGTGGCAGGAAATATTCAATGTGCTGAATAGTAAAAATATGCAGTCAAGAATCCCTTATCCAGCAAGGCTGTCATTCAGAATAGGAGAGATAATGGCTTTCCCAAACAAAAACTAAAGGAGTTCATGACCACTAAGCCATCCCTGGAAGAGATCCTAAGAGGGACTCTGTGAGTGAAATGCCACAAAGACTACAAAGGACCAGAGATATCACAAGCATGAAACCTACAGATAACACAATGACACTAAATTCATGTCTTTCTGTAATAACTATGAATGTAAATGGACTAAATGTCCCAATCAAAAGACATAGAGTATCAGAATGAATAACAAAACTAAGATAAATCTATACACTGTCTACAAGAGACTCATTTTAGACCTGAAGACACCTTCAGCTTGAAAGTGAGGGAATGGAGAACCATTTACCATGCTCCTGACAGTCAAAAGAAAGCTGGAGTAGCCATACTTATACCAGACAAACTAGCTTTTAAACTGAAGACTCTAACAAGAGATGAAGAAGGGAATTATACCATAATTACAGGGTCTATACATCAAGAGCTAACAATTATAAATGTTTGTGCCCCCAACTTGAAAGAACCCAAATATATAAATCAATCACAGACATAAGCAATCTTATTGATAAGAATATGGTAATTTGCTGGGTACTTTAATACTCCACTTACAACAATGGACAGATCATCTAGGCAGAAAATCAATAAAGAAGCAATGGCCTTGAATGATACACTGCACCAGAAGGACTTGACAGATACATTCAGAACTTTTCATCCAAAAGCAGCAGAATACACATTCTTCTTGAGTGCACATGAAACATTATCCAAGATAGAGCACATACTGGGTCACAAAACAGCCCTCAATAAATATAAAAGAATTGAGATCATGTCATGCACATTTTCAGATCTCAATTCTATGAAACTTGAAATTAATCACCAGAAGAAATTTGGAAAGCCTCCAAATGCATGTAAAAGACATCCTACTAAAGAATGAATGGGTCAACCAGGCAATCAAAGAAGAAATTTTAAAAAATATGGAAACAAATGAAAATAAAACATGACAGTGCAAACCCTTCAGGATGCAGCAAAGGCAGTCCTAAGGGGAAAATACATTGTATTCCAGGCCTATCTCAAGAAACAAGAAAAATCCCAAATATAAAACCTAACCTCATACCTAATGGAACTAGAAGAAGAGCAGCAAAGACACCCCAAATCCAGCAGAAGAAGAGAAATAATAAAGATTAGAGCAGAAATAAGCAATTTAGAATCGAAAACAAAATAGTAGAATAGATCAATGAATCTGTTCAGAACTTGTTTTTTGAAAGAATGAGCAAAATTGATAAACCCCTAGCCAGACTGCTATAAAAGAAAAGAAAGAGAACCGAAATAGATAAAATCTTGAATGAAAGAGGAGAGATCACAACCAACACCACAGAAATAGAAACAATAATTAGAGAATACTAAGAAAAGTTATATGCCAACAAACTGGACAACCTGGAAGATATGGACAATTTCCTAGACACCCACACAACACCAAACCTCAAGCAGGAAGAAATGCAAAATTTGAACAGACCCATAACTAGCGCAGAAATTGAATCAGTTATCAAAATTCTCCCAACAAGTAAGAGTCCTGGGCCAGATAGCTTTCCAGGGGAATTCTATCAGACATTTAAAGTAGAGTTAATACCTATTCTTCTCAAGCTGTTCCAAAAAACAGAAACGGAAAGAAAGCTTCCAGACTCATTCTTTGAAGCCAGCATTACCTCGATTCCCAAACTAGACAGAGACCCCACAAAGAAGGAGAATTACAGTCAAATATCCCTGATAAACATGGATGCAAAAATTTTCAACAAGATACTAGCAAAGCAAATTCAACAATATATTAAAAGAGTTATTCACCATTATCAATTGTGATTCATTCCTGGGCTGCAGGGCTGGTTCAATATTTGCAAATCAATCAGTGTGATACATCACATTAATAGAACAAAGGATAGAACCATATGATCCTGTCAATAGATGCAGAAAAGGCATTTGACAAAATACATGATCCTTTCTTAATAAAAACCCTCAAGAAAGTTGTGATAGAAGGAACATACTTTAACATTATAAAGGCCACACCTAGTATCATCCACAATGGGGAAAAACCAACATCTTTCCCCCTGAGATCAGGAACACGACAGGGATCCATTCTCACCACTGTTGTTTAACATAGTGTTGGAAGTCCTTGCATCAGCAACAGGCAAAAACCTCTTTGACCTCCGCCGCAGCAACTGCTTACTCAACATGTCTCCGAAGGCAAGGGAAATAAAAGCAAAAATGAACTATTGGGACCTCATCAAGATTAAGACCTTCTGCACAGCAAAGGAAACAATCAACAAAACTAAAAGACAACTGATGGAATGGGAGAAGATATTTGGAAATGACATATCAGATGAAGGGTTAGTATCCAAAATCTATAAAGAACTTACCAAACTCAACACCCAAAAAACAAATCATCCAGTGAAGAAATGGGCAGAAGACATGAATAGATACATTTCCAAAGAAGACATCCAGATGGCCAACAGGCATGTGAAAAGATGCTCCACATTGCTTTTCGTCAGGGAAATACAAATCACCACTTCACACTGGTGACAGTGGCTAAAATTAACAACTCAGGAAACAATAGATATTGATGAGGATGTGGAGAAATGGGAACCCTCTTGCACTGTTGGTGGAAATGCAAGCTGGTGCAGCCGCTCTGGAAAACATTGTGGAGGTTCCTCAAAAAATTAAAAATAGAACTACCCTACAACCCAGCAATAGCACTACTAGGAATTTCTCCAAAGGATACAGGAGTGCTGATTAAAAGGGTACATGCACCCCAATATTTATAGCAGCACTATCAACAATAGCCAAATTATGAAAAGAGCCCAAATGTCCATCAACTGATGAATGGATAAAGAAGATGTGGTTTATATATACAATAGAATACTACATGGCAATGAGAAAGAATGAAATCTTGCCATTTGTAACAACGTGGATAGAATTGGAGGATATTATGCTAAATGAAATACATCAGTCACAGAAAGACACATATCCTATGTTTTCATTCATATGTGGAATTTGAGAAACTTAACAGAAGACCGGGGGAAAGGAAGGGGAAAAATACTTGAAACAGAGAGGGAAGCAAACCATAAGAGACTCTTAAATATAGAGAAAAAAATGAAGGTTCATGGGGGCGGGGAGCTGGGGGAAAGGGGAAATGGGTGATGGACATTGAGGAGGGCATTGTTGGGATGAGCACTGGGTGTTGAATGTAAGCAGTGAATCATGAAAATCTATTCCTGAAGTCAAGAGCACACTGTATACACTGTAGGTTAACTAACTTGACAATAAATTATATTTAAAAATAAATAAATCAGTCCAATAAGATAGATTTACTCAACTTTAAGGGTAGCAATAAAAATATATTTTGGAAGATTGCATTTTTAATTTAGCAAATGATCTACAACTTTTATTTTCTTAAAGTTTATTTTTGAGAGAAAGAGAGGGAGGGAGGGAGGGAGCACGGGTAGAGAGAGAGGGAGACACAGGCTCCAGGCTCTGAGCTATCAGCACAGAGCCGGATGGGGGGTCGAACTCATAAGCTGCGAGATTATGACCTGAGCTGGAGTTGCACACTTAACTGACGGAGACACCCAAGCATTTGTTTTATTTATTTTAATTCTAAGAATTTAAATCAAGCAGTGTAACAGAATATAACACTTTATACTAGATTTTAGGAGGAACTAATTAGTTCCTGAGCATAACTGCCTTCTCATAAAATAGTTCTGAAATGCCAAATAAAACTCATTAAATTTTTTTAATGTTTATTTTTGAGAGAGAGAGAGAGACAGAGTGTAAGTGGGGGAGTGTCAGAGAGAGAGGGAGACAAAGAACAAACAGCAGGCTCCAGGTTCTGAGCTGTCAGCACAGAGCCCAACATGGGGCTTGAACCAAAAAAACTCATTTTAATAGAAAAATCTTTTTGAGTCAATCATGTAGATTATTTATTGTATTCAATTAACAGCATTAATTTCAGAGACATGTAGAGAAATAACATATATGAAAAGAAAAGAATTATCTGAAAAATAGATAAAACAGTATAGATGCAGACATGAGTTAAAATTCTGTTATTTTATCTCTGACTAAATCCCACAAGGAGCATAAAATTTTTAAAAAATGCTAAGAAGTATAGCATATTAACCTATCAGAATACATTTGTAAACTTATAATGAAACAGTCAGAAATGGGTCAGGATCTGACAGTAGCAACCAGAAATATAATTTACAAAGTTTGTGGCAGAGAGATAAAGGTATCAGATTTAAGACGTGCAAAGATCCGGAAAGGGGCAGGCAGTGCCACTTGACTATCCAATAAATAGTCTGGAGATAGAGGAAAGTAGGCAAGTTCTGGGAGGGAACCTAAATAGGGAGAGACTGACAGATCTCTAAAGTCTAGTAAGACAAGTAGAATTCAGAATATGAGGGTCAGATATTCAGGAGTAATATCATGACCAAGTAGGGCTTATAAGTTCTTATCTTAGAATCCCTGATTTTAAAACACAAACAAGGGACGCCTGGGTGGCTCAGTCAATTAAGCTTCCCACTCTTGATTTCGGCTCAGGTCATGATCCCAGGGTCATGTGACCAAGCCCTGGGCCAGGCTCCACACTGAGCATGAAGCCTGCTTAAGATTCTCTCTCTCCCTCTGCCCCATTCCCCCACTCATGCTCTTTCTCTATAGAAAACAAAACAAAAACAAAAAATAACAAAAACAAAAAACAACCTTGCAAAACAGTTTGTACTTTCTGAAGTTCATAGAATAACTGACAGTTTGTAAGTGTTAAGTTGGGAACCAGGTACTGAATGCAAGTACCTTATATGTGTTATTTCTCTTAATCCTTAGTGTATGTTACGGGGATTATCTCCATTATACTTATGCAAAAACAGAGGAACAGAGAGATTAAATCATATGCTGAAGATCACACTAGTAATGAGTGAAGTCTGGATTGGAATTCAGATAGTTAGACTCCAGAGCTACCTATATACTATTTTAGAACAAGGTGAGGTGAGAATCTAAGGTGAATATGATCATATTTGAATGTAATTCATCTTTGGACACCATGAAGTAGTGGGGACTAAAGTAACTAGAACTCCTACATTTGAAATTTATAGTTAAGTAGAATATTCCTTAGTATATTTTTTTCTTACGTCAAGCCACAATAGACCTACTATTCACAACACAAGAGAATAGGTGACAGAATCTTCAATAGAATGAGAAAGGTACATTGTTGAATTTTGTCTTGGATTCATCTAAAATCCCTTGTTCTCATATTCATTCATTCTTTACAATTATTCTCCTCTATGTGGCAGATACTATATTAGGGACAGAAGATTTAGCATGACAGAGAGCATGTCCTTATGAATTTATAGTTTATTGGTGGAGATAGTTGATAAATATATAAATATGTGTGTTACAATATTTCTTTGAAATAGTTCTATGAGGAAAAATAAAGCAGACTGAAGGTAGAGAGTGAAAGAAGTTTCTTTTAAAGGGTGTTCATAAGAGGATTCTCCAAGGAGGTAAGTGTGAAAACAGATTTAAAATGAATGACCAAGGCTTTCAAACATGTAGAGGAAAATAATTTAAGAGAAAAGAATAAGTGTAAGTACATTGCGTTCAGAAAACAAAGGGAGGAGTATTGGAAGATGAGGTTTGAGAGACAGGTAGGAGTGAGATCATTGAGGACCCACTAGATCATAGCATAATGTTCCCATGGTGAACCAGATAAGAAGCCACGGGGGGTGTTTTACATGAGAAGTGTCATAATGAGATTTTTAGAAAATTAAAATCACTCCAGCTACTGTGGAGGTAATGCCTTAAACTAAGACGCTAGCAGTGAGCATAATGACACGTAATCAGATTGATACATTCTAAAGGCAGAATATAATATTAATTGCTCATGATTTAGGATTTGAAGTTTGGATGTTAAGAGAATAAAAGTATTTCAAAGGTTTTAGCCTGACCTAATGGTGGTACCAGTTTTGAGGGGATAGAAATAATCACGTTTCCATTTTAGAAACATTAAATGTTAAATGTCAATTAGGGATCCAAGTGGAGATAGAGATTTGGCAGTCCAATGAAGAGTCAAGAGATAGTGGGGATGTTCTAAGATAAGCATACAAATTTACACAGATGGTTTCCAAAGTCTTAAAACTGGATGGCATTGCCTAGGAGGTTAGGGTAGACAGAGAATGCACAGAGGCAGTGATTGAGTTCTGGGATATCCTAATACTTAATAATCAGGAAGAGGAAGAAAATGCAGAAAGTGAAAGGTAACAGTAATATAAAATAAAACTCAGGAATAGGTAGTATCTTAGAATTGAAGAGAAGAAAATGTTTCCAGAAGTAGGAAATGTCTGTCGTATGCTGCTCAGAAGTTGAGTAAATTAGGAGTAAATATAGACCATATAACCATAGAATTTACCAACATGGAAATTGTCATTATCCTTGAGTAAAACAGTTCAAAGGAATGACTGTGATCAAAGCCCTAAGAAATCAAATAGAGGCAGCAAACATAAACAAACCCTTTGAGGAATTTTGCCAAAATGCAAATAGAGAAATTGGGCAGTAACTAAATAAGCACAGAAGGTATAGATTTCTTTTTTCTTTACTGAAAGTTGTTATAGAATGTTTATATGCAAATAGAAATGATCCAATAATCAGAAAAAAATGAAATTTACATTTGAAAAAGAAAACCGATGGAACAAAATTCTTGAGACAGAGAGGAGGATGAAATATATATAAATGAATGGGTCTACCTTAGGAGGATACAGGGACTTTTCATTTGCTGTAAGAGAAAGGAAACTCACGGTATATAGGTACAGATTAAAGCATGATGGCAGATGATGTGAGAAGAAAAGTTCAATTTTGTTTTCCTCAGTTTGCTCAGTGAACTAAGAATGTGGTTATCACTTAAGAGTGAGGTAGGGAGATGGGTGCTAGAAATTTGAGGAAATCCAAGATGGTGTGAAATAATCTTCTTTGTGACTGGGAAAGTAAATTCCCTGTGATATGTGTTAGAATCACAGAGCACTGCTGAGTCCCACTTGACATAAATGGTCCCAGGTGTAAAGTGAGACTAACCAGCATGGTTGTGTATAGTTTCCAGTCATGTTGAGCAGCGTGGGTGCAGGCATGGTGTGATAAGATATTTGGGTTTAATGAGGAGTGAGGTTTTTTGTTTTGTTTGTTCAAGTAAGTAGAATAGATGAAGGTTGTAGACCAGGATTCTAAACTGGATTTTTTTTTTAATGATAAATGAAGGGGCTGACTGCCAATATGAAAGTGACAGATCAATGGATTAGTGGTCTCAGTGGGTTGAAGAGTTATTGGAGTGGAACTAAAGATTTGAGTAAGTGAGCTGGAAAGATAGGAACTGGTGTTAGAGGTCTGGACCTGTCTGAGGTCTTTAAAGTAAAAGGAGAATGTTAGCTATTACAGGCTACTGAAGACACCAGCAGCTGGATCTGCTATGGCGGCTGCCTGCACTGAAGGGCAACATTTTTCTTTCCCATGCGAATAATTTAGAAAGATGGGTGTGCAATTCACATGTGGTATGACCTGTGATTCACACGTCGTATGGAAAAATTGAACCTTGTTTTTGAGATGGCATTTGTACACTCCAAAAATAGTAATGAAGGTAAAATTAACACTCCTGTGTTAATTCAGGAAATGCAAATCAAAACCACAATGAGATACCATCTTGCACCTGTCAGAATGGCTAGCATCAAAAAGACAAGAAATAAGTGTTGGCATGGATGTGGAGGAAAAGGGACCCCTTGTGCACCGTTGGTGGGAGTGTAAAGTGGTGCAACCATTGTGTAAAATAATCTGCAGGTTCCTCAGAATATTAAATCTAGAATTACTATATGATCTAGAAATTTCACTACAGGGTATTAATGAAAACATTAATTTTAAAAATATATACTCCCCTATGTTTATTATAGCATTATTTACATTAGCCAAGATATGGAAGCAGCCTGTGTCCATCCATTAATGAATGCATAAAGAAGATGTAATATATATCTAACCTGTAATAGATAGATGATAGATAGATAGATAGATAGATAGATAGATAGATAGATATGATATTTATATACATACAGAAGAAGGAGATGTTGTCATTTGCAGCAACATGGATGGACCTAGAGGGTATAATGCTAAGTGAAGTAAATCAGTGAAAGACAAATACCATATGATTTCACTCATATGTGAAATTTAAGAAAAACAAACAAAGAAAAACGGAGATAAACAAACAAAAAAAATACCAGACTCTTAAATATAAGATGATGGTTACCAGAGGGAAGGTGAGTAGAGGGAGGGGTGAAATAAAGAGGATTAAGACCACACTTATCTTAAATTAGGATGGATTTCTTTTGTTCTGTTAATTACTCTAACCCAGGCACTTAAAGCAACCATTCATTATGGAATGAGTAATGAAGGAATGGATGGAACGATCTATCAATTTTTGATATTTTCAGTTTGGTCTGTCAGAAATGATAAACAAAATTTTTAAAAAGTACACTTACCTTGATGAGCAGTGAGTGTGTAGAATTGTTGGATCATTATACTATACACCTGAAATTCATATAACACCATATGAATTCAACTTCAATGAAAAAATTAACACTCGTGTGAATGACTACTGAGATATTCTGTATTGTGATGTTTTCAAAAACTTCTGGTCTAGTGGTGCCTGGGTGACTTGGTTAAGTGTGCAACTAGGTTTGGCTCAGGTCATGATCTTGTGGTTCTGTGAATTTGGGCCCTGTGGGCTCTATGCTGGTAGCCCAGAGCCTGCTTAGAGTTCTCTCTCTCCCTCTCTCTCTCTATCCCTCCCCCACTCACGCTGTCTCTGTCCCTCTCAGAATGAAGAAACTGAAAAAAAAAAAAACCACACATCTAGCCTATAACTCAATTCTGGATTATTTTTACTGAAGTTCTAAAGTTTGGATGATTGTATATACATGACCACAAAACACATTGATACAGACCTGAAGTCAATACAGTGAGAGATGATTTAACAAGTATCTATAATTTTGAGACAATGGTTTAGTCAGTATCTTATCAGTACAAAATTATTCTTGGAGTTTATTTGATTTATTCTACTTTGTTTTATCTTAGTGATCATAAATTACCCTTTTGCGTTAGATTTAGTTTATATATCTATAAGCTCTAAAAACAGTACATTAAAAAATATATTTGCTGTAACTCTTGAGTTTTTCTCTAACATACATTCTTAGTACATGGAAATACTAAATCATTAATGAAATATGAAGAAGTATAGGAATTTGATAAAAATGTTAGAGTGTTATCACTTATTTTACCTATATGTGTATACATATATAAAAATATAGTGGTACTTTTTGCAGAAACTAAATGGCAAATTCATTCAACGTAGTTATTTTGGAAAAAGACTGTATACATTTCCTCTTGATACTAAACAAATTAGTTTTATTTCAGAAATTTAAAAACAAAACATTTACTATAAATGCACATTTATTATAATTTCCAAAAAGGCATGTACTTTCATCAAAATAATTTTAAATATTTGGGACTCATAACAAATTCTTGGCACTAGTTTGTCATCGTAATTTAAAACATGTTTTTTTTATATACAAAGAACATATCCAATGTTTTTATGTAATTGCTTCCCTAACAATCATATGGTTGGATATATTTTATGAAGTAAGCAAATGTTAATATTGCCAACTAGTACCTTGTGAATGCCTTTGAATTTAATGGATTGTAAGATGGTTTCCAAAGTAGATATTCATTTAATAGATATACACACACATATACAAATTAAAGCTTTTCTTTCTGACATTCGCAGTGATAGTCACACTTACATGAAAATTCAATGCCCAAAAGCAAAATCTGGGAAATTTAGTACAAAAGTATTGGAGAAGAAGCTTATGTTCTTCTTCTGTGAGGATTTTGGCATTCTTTTTAATTCTAATTTGTTTATGTAATCTATTGCTGCTTCTGTGTGCATCTTAGTATTAAGAATTTTGTGTTTGGATCACAGAATCATTTTGTTATTTTTTTTTAACGTTTGTTTATTTGAGGGAGAAAGAGAGAGAGAGAGAGAGCATGAGCAGCAAAGGGGCAGAGAGAGAAGGAGACACAGAATCCGAAGCAGGCTCCAGGCTCTGAGCTGTCAGCACAGAGTCCTACACAGGCCCGAACTCACAAGCCAAACCGCGAGATCATGAGCTGAGCTGAAGTCAGACGCTTAACCGACTGAGCCACCCAGGTGCCCCAGTATCACAGAATCTTAAAGGTTGAAGGGTGAGACTCTTAGAGTTCTGTTTACTATCTGGGGGAAACTGTAGTCCAGATAGATTGAAATTTGCCTGAGGGCCACATAGCTAGCAAAAGGCAGATTCTGAACTCAAGTTTTCAGACTTTAGATCTCGTGCCCTTTTCGGGTCTGCTGGAACAGACCTTGAAGGATTTGAAGGGTATATTGAAAGAGCCTGATCCGGAGGAAATTACTCTGGGAGAAGAAAGCAAGAGCTTTATGATTTTCTGCTAGGGAAAAGGCAAAATACAATGCAGTGTTACTTGAAGTTTGGAGGGAAAAAGAATGAATAAAATATGGATAGCTTTAAAAGAACATCATATAAGTCTGCTAGTACATCAATCCAGTGTTTATTTTGAGCAGTTGGTGACATTTAGAAAGAAGTGAGACTTCCAGACATTTTCAGTAGGTGGTCAGTTTGACATTTCTATATAATGCCTCTCTGGGCTAATAAAACTTGACTATTCCTGCTGGTTCCATTTTGATTTTATTCTTTCTGTTCATTTAAAGCAACAATTTGCTAAATCACAGTAAATAGGCAAATGCTGAAAGTCAAGTGTTTATACATGCTAAAATTTTTTAAGCCTGGACTTTTTTGGTTTTTTTGCATAACAGATGGGAGAAATGTGAGTAATATCACTGGAATTCTGTAGCCTTATTTAAAAAAAATCATTTAGTGGCATTTAAATATTCAGTTTATGTCTAATAAAACAAATCATATTTTTAAATAAGCCCCACAATTATTATCAAAACAGATTCATGTGGCTTGGCAACTAGCAAAAAACATGGACATCTGTTATTGGGAAAAGAAGTTAAAACAAAATAAATTGAACCATAGTGTATGTTGCTATAATTTAGTAATTATTATTTTGAACCACACATTTATCCTACCTGACATCAGCTGGACTTCTGCAATGATGTCCTCTTTACAGCATGTCATGTCACCCACAAATTTGTTTCAAAAATTATCCAAATTTCTCAAACCCCAAATTGTAGACCCGCTACTCTACCCAGTACCATCTTCTTATAACTTGTCTAGTCACCTATACGTAGGTGAATATTGTTGCAATCCAGTTAGTTCCCTCACTTTTCTTATTTTCTCCCCTGTATTTAATTTACTTTCATTCCTTCTCACCTCCAAATCAGGAAGTATTCCTGCTCCCTCATATGAGACTGGGCATATATCTTTGCTGTTGAGTACACTGTGGCTCCTAAGATCTTTTCATACCAGTCAACTTCTTTTTAAAAGGTGTAATTGAAATAGGAGGTGCGGGGACTCGGAAACTGGCTCTGCTTATCCCCATCCAAGTCCAGACACTTATGGAGCTTTGCCCTCTTTACCTTCAGGTCTCTCGTTACCCAGGACTTTACCCTTTTTGGAGAACATATGAGTATCTTAGGACATTAAACAAGGGATTCCCTGATGCAAGTAGTTGTGGGCAGTATTCATCCTGCTAAAGACTGGCCAATATCACACAGGTATCTGTAGAGGCTATTTTACCTGTGTAACTGCTTGCACTAAGAGGAAACTGCTTTAAGTAGCAGCTCAGCACAAGTAGTGTGTCCCTTCTACAGGGGCTGGTGTAGACAGGATGTGCTTTTGGAAGAAGTGAGGTAATCTTATTGATGTTTCCAGTCCCTAACTAGAATGATCCACTCAGGTTTGGGAGGCTCTCCCTTTTCTGCCTTGTGGGTTTTCCTTACCTTTTCTGCCAGAATTAACACTATCAAAAAATAACTTAAAATACAGTTGTTCGTATACCTCTAAAAATAATGCTTATGAATAAATCTAAGGCTGTACTCCTTTAGAGCTTTGATTTCTGAGCCTTGATCCTCCTCCTGTTTTCCTTTCTGGACAGTGCCTATTCTTCCAAATTAAAAGACTTTGCTTTTACATGGCTATCAATGAAATGGGCCTCACAAGCCAATTTGGAAGACAAATCTGTTCATTAACTCCCTGTTTTTTCAGCAGTGGCAGTCTTAATTCCTCTAATTTACTTGCAGTTGAACAGAGGAAAGTTTTGCATAAATATTTGGACATAAGAAAAGCAAATTATTCTATTTAAAATGTTGTGCATCTGAAATTGCCCCTATACTCTTTGTATTGGATCTTTAACTTTTCATGTTCCAAACTTTCCCTTTGAAATGCTCCAACAATAATAATGATGCTGACAAACAACAAAGACGAGCCCTTGGACTTCTTAACTAATAAAGGCATCAACCTATTTCTCTCCTGTTCACAATCTTGTTCTCCATGCCAAATATCTTGAAAAGTGAAATCTATTTATTGGCCACAGACTTCATTGCTTGTAATTGTCTCCCTGTTCCTAGAAACTTTGATTTCTTACTATAGATATCTTAAGTATATATTTGCTTAAATATCACGGTGATAATATGTGTGACTTTTCCCTGAATTGGTCTGTCGCCATTTCTGCAAGGAAACATCCATTTTCAAATCCATTCATGCTGAGATGTTCCCAATGCAGGTGAATTGTTTCTCCTTTTAGTCAAGGTTAATTTCTGCACTTATCTTCTGGCTTCCACTACCAATACCATTTCCTCTCCATCTCCCTGCCATTCCAGAATCAATTGTTTGCTTTTTTTCTCTACATCTTTGAACTCCCTGGCCCTCTCTGCTGGTTTATTAGCTTTGTTTCCTTTTCTGTCTGTGTTGGACCCCTAAGTAGCAGTATTCCCCAAATTTCTTCTCTCACTGCTTTTCTCACCTTGCTCTTTCAGTCTTTCTAAGGGTTTATATTTACTTTCAAGGCTTCAGGAACCCATATTCTTAGTTGGTCACTCCCAAATCTAAATCTAAACTAATAATACTTCAATGGTATTATTTTAGCATTACTTCAGTAGCTATATTAATGTGGCTAACAATGCTAAGAGATCATAGAGAAAGCACACACAAAACCTATATATTACCCAAATTGTATTTTCTCCCTTGGAGCCAAACAATTTGCTAACTGAGGCACTCAGTAACACAATGTTTTAAATTTCCATTTGTTTTTGTATTCTCTAGTTTGAAAACAAAGCACCTGTGAATGCTGGATTTCAATATGACTTGTAGTATGTGGTATAAAATGCTTTTTGAGCTGTTTCTGAGCACAGCATGGAAGTTTGTTATTGACTTTTTGTTCGCTATGATTGAGACAGCCCCTTCTAAATTATTAAAGGACAAGTGATTTCTTCAAGGTATTACTTTAGGATATTTCTTGACTTGGGGCTATTTTTTTTTCCTCGTTCTTTTCACACAAAGTTAAATAACTTGTTAGTTTCTAGGAGTTTTCTTACTTGTGGGATTGTCTTAAGGAATCTTATTGGTATTTTTGGTTCAAGAGTTAGAATATGAACAAGTGAGTTTCATATCTTTACACCTATGTTTGCTGAATAAAGCAAACATATTTCTGATTTCCATAATGTTAGCTGGTGCCTAACTTAATTATTATTTTAACAGTAGTAAAAGTAGTCAGCTGGGGTGCCTGGGTGGCTCAGTCGGTTAAGCGTCCAACTTCAGCTCAGGTCATGATCTCACACTACGTGAGTTCGAGCCCCACATCGGGCTCTGTGCTGACAGCTCAGAGCCTGGAGCCTGCTTCAGATTCTGTGTCTCCCCCTCTTTCTGCCCCTCTCCTGCTCATGCTCTGTCTCTTTCTCAAAAATAAATAAAAACATTAAAAATTTTTTAAAAAAACTAGTCAGTCTTTACATTAGGTGAAAATATTGAAATCAATGGAGGTAAACAGATATGAACGGACACAACTTAATTTTAATGGAATTTGTAAGGCCTCAATTCTTGCATATGTTAGGGACATGGGTAGGAATTTAAGGTGAGAGAGTTAAGATGTCAAATTCTCTTCAGGAGAGAATATGAGTTGTTTAAATTTAAGAAGCCTACCAACTTGCCCAAAGTTAAATATTAAAATTTCTCCATTTATTTCTCTTAAATGAGGCAACTGTTTCAAAAAGGAATAATTAGTAAGCAATATTAAGGAAATAAGATATTATGGAATATCTTGTCTTTAGATAGACTAAGTTTGCTTAATTTTCTCTAGGAGAAAGAATAGTTATTCAAAGCTCTATCTGTAGATATGTAAGGAGTTAATGTCAAGAATTTTACCACACAAAAACACTTTAATCAATAGAATACACATTATACTATATGCTCTTCAAAATACAAAGGATGATAAGAACTAAAACATTTCAGAGGACATGTTTTTGTCTTCTAAATTTCTAGCAATGTTCAGTTTTAAAATCTAATTTTTTTAATTTCTTAAATTTTTTAAAATGTTTGTTTATTTTTGAGAGAGAAAGAGACAGAGCACGAGAGGGACAGAGAGAGAGGGAAACGCAGAATCTGAAGCAGACTCCAGGCTCCCAGCTGTCAGGGCAGGGCCCCACGTGGTGCTTGAACTCACAAACCCAAGATCATGACGTGAGCCAAAGTCAAGACACTTAATTGACTGAGCCGCCCAGGTGCCCCATTTTTAAAGTTTTTTTTTAAAGTTTATTTATTTATTTTGAGAGAGAGAGAGAACCAGCACATGCTCACACCAGCAGGGAAGGGCAGAGAGAAAGAGGGAGAAAGAAAATCCCATGCAGCCACCGTGCTTTCAGCATAGGGCTTAACACGGGCTCATGAACCATGAGATCATGATCTGAGCCAAAATCAAGAGCCAGATACTTGGGATGCCTGGGTGGCTCAGTCGGTTAAGCATCCAAATTCGGCTCAGGTCATGATATTAGGGTTCATGGGCCTGAGCCGCACGTCAGGCTCTGTGCTGACAGCTCAGAGCCTGAAGCCTGCTCAGGTTCTGTGTCTCCCTCTCTCTCTGCCCCTCCCCTGCTTGCACTGTCTCTGTCTCTCAAAAATAAATATTAAAAAAAATTTTTAAAAAGCCACATGCTTAACTGACTGAGCCACCCTAGGTGCTCCAAAAACCTAATTTTTTTTAACTTTGTTGTTTTCATGTATTATTCCTTAAATAAACAAACTAAGTCATAAATATACATAAAATCATAAAACTTTGATTTGGGGAGAAGTGGGGAGTTAAAATCAAAATGATGAAATAAACAATTTTCACATGAAAACTTTTTGGTGCTGCTAGAGAAGACAACATTCATTTCTCAACAGACAAAAGGACATTTAGCAGGACTTGAATAGCAGGAACTCTGAGACAGAGCTGGTAAATCAAGAGTTTGAATGTTTGAAAGTGCACATTTCAAACCATATTAATTTTCAAAATAAAAACATAATTCTTTTTTTTTAAATCTATTGAAACAAAACAAAAAAGGATTTTAAAAGTAAAATCAGGCTATTGTTTTATAGCCTAGAAATAAATTATTTCAATTGACAGGGAAATTGCAAATCTCTATAAAAATAGGAAATGACTTATTCTGAATCCCACAGACCAAGTGAGGAATCTGTTGTTGATACTAAGAGTTGCTCAGAAATTAAGCCACTTTATTTGGTCCTTGGCTACATCAGCGTCAGTGGGTCATGGATCTATCTACATGGGTCATGTAGATCTATGGAGGCGATGTCTCAGGAACTAGTTTCTAGAAGATCATATTTTTTTGTTAAGTCATAGGTTCTGATTCAGTAGCCATAATGTACACATAAAAATTCCTCAGGAAGGAACTAATCCCCAGGTGATAGTTTTCAATGCCGCCAGTGATGATATACACACACGCGCACACACGCGCGCGCGCACACACACACAGACATGTGCGTTTATATGTGTGTGTGTGTGTGTGTGTGTATAAATTTACTATGAAAAAAATTTACTGTTAATTTAAGTTATAGGATTTGAGTATATAGCTACTTTTTAGTATAAATTCATTTAGAAATGGACTAGCAGGTTTGCTTTGTTTTAGATGGTTTACTTACTAGCTGTTAGAGGTGGTAGAGTGTTGAGTAGACCATAAGAAGTTTTAATATAGGAGGAATTGGACAGGAATAATATGTATATAAATAGAACACAATAGCCATTTTGTTCAACTCTTCTTCCTTATTGTCTGAAATAATGCCTCTCACATAGTGGTACTCAATATATATATTTGTTGGATGAATAGGTATGATAAATATCATAAGAGAAAAGAAGTATTCCAAGGGTTAAACTCATGGTTGGTAGTATATGATATTTGCAGAGTACTTCATGAGTCACACTCCTGGATTAGCTCACTGCTGTGTTCAGTGGTGTTGGACATGAAACCTTGTGATGCATAGTAAGCAGATATGAGGCATTACATTTCTTTCTTTCCCCCTTTCATTTGTTCATTCATCATTCAATTGTTTACTGAACACCTCTCAATGATAAGACCAGAACGCTGATATAAAAGAGATCTTCCATTAATGAGGTCACCATGTATGAGGAGATAGGAAAATAAATAAGCAGTTAAAATAGATCATGATAAATGCTATGAGAGAGAGTATATGCAATGTGTCAAGTTTGGTGCATCCGATTTTGTCTCCTGTCTTCAAAACTCAATTAATCTGTTTAAATTTATCTTTCAGAGTAACATTAACCCTGAGTTTAGTTCCAATTCCTCTCTTAACCTTCTCAGATTACATTGTTAACATAACTATTATACATTCCATGTTGAATGGATACAATTGTCTACAACACACTTCACATTTTGATTTCTCCTTGGCTGCAACATAATTAACACTCCATTCCATCCTCTCTTGTAATTTCTTCACGTTATTATGTGTCTATCCTAATAACATATATGGAACTTGTCTTGTTAATCGACTCTATCTTTGTAAGTCATATACATGCACGTTTGCTTTGGACTTTGACTTTGATACAAGGTGGGAAATTGATTCAATTTTCATTTTGCTTGGCATTTCTTTCAGTTGTTTCATTTTTACTTGTGAGGTCTACTTTAGAGTTTTCCTTTATGTATTGTATGTATTCCTAATCTGAGAGATAGTGATGATGATAATACTTACTCAGTAAGGTTTATGCAAAACTTAAATGTGTTAATATCTGTAAAATGCTTAGAATGGCATTTACTAATGCCAGATATTATGAGATGCTACTGACAGTAAAAATGGCCAATATTCAGAGGTAGATCCACACGAATATAATACAGCTTAATCTTTAGGATCTCTTGTTTGGACAGGTCCCTTTTTGGTCATGCATTTTTGGCAAAACCTCCAAAAGTAGTGCAGTAACAGCAATTAGTTGACACCATTGTCTCTTCCCTTTATGACTTTCCCCCTAGTATAATGCCTGTGGATTGGCCACAGGCATTATTGGGATACAGTTAAGGGAAAGTTGAGCTGGGAATATATGTACTTTGGGTTTGGTAGGCTATAGTTGGCTAGTTTATGACGCCTTTGCTTAATAGCTAAGTAGTTAGCTCTGTCAATCATGAAGAGCGTTCAGGAATACTTCTATTGTCCATGATGCAAACCTACCATGGCATCCTAACAGAGCTAGAGGTTGTAATGAAATGTGAACTCATTCTATGAATCTCAACACCAAAATATGTGTAGTAGAGGAGATAGAATATGAAATGTGTGAAGCCAGAAGCTAGTTTGTAGAAAAACTTCTATCATAGAACATATAAAATTGGGGGGGGGGGTTTGTGTCTAATCAATATTTTGTTAAAACCATCAAGAATAACATATTGAAATCTATTTCCATAATCTTTCTATTCCTTACAGAAAAATTATAACATAAATTTCACGTGAAAGGACAATTAAAGAGTATGCAGCCACATGTAGAAGAACATTTGTATTAAGGAATTAATGTTCTTATTTTTTTAGATTTTGTGATGTGGATATTTTTCAGCATTTTAACTTTGTAGTTCTTTGTGTTTATCTTCACATTCTAAATAAATGAACAAAATGTATTTAATTTTGAATTCGTATTATTATTTTTCAGTATAGTCCTCCAAGTTATAAAAATTTTAGTACTCACAAGACCTGCGTCCACCGCAGCTAACATACAATGGGCGATTTTATGTGCCAGGTTTTTTTTTTCCTTCAGTTTTTTTGACCTATAGTTAACCTACAGCACAGTATAAGTTTACAGTTTACTGCGTAGGGATTTTACTTACATTTATTGTAAATTTAATTAGCATCCAGCATCTGATACAGATACAAAAAAGTTTTATTCATTGTGATACAAACTTTTAAGGTCTACTTTCCTAGCAACTTTCAAATATACCGTATACCAATGTTAACTACACTCATCATTTGGTACATTCCATACCCAGTATTCATCTCTTTTAACTGGAAGTTTGTGTCTGTTGACCATCTTCACCCAGTTCTTGTACCCTCCACTCACCATCTCTGGCAACCACAAATCTAATCTTGCTCTGTGAGTTTGTTTTAATGTCCACATAGAACTGAAATTGCACACTGTCTTTCTCTGACTTCTTTCCTTTAGCATAATGCCCACAAGGTCCATCTGTGTTGTTGTACACAGCAAAACGTCCTTGTTTTTTTATGGCTGAATAATATTCCATTATATAAACCACAACGTCTCTATTCAGTCATGGATGGACACTCAGGTTGTTTGCAGTTCTTGCCTATTATAAGTTGTGTTGCAATGAATGAGGGGGTGCAGATATCTCTTAGACATACTGTCTTAACACTGAGAGTTTTAACCCTGATTCTCTTCTCCTTCTCTGCCACCCAACCTTTAACCCATCTTTTTTTTCCCTCCTCTAGTGTAATGATAGATTTCTAAATCTCTACGAGGCATTTATTTCCCTCTTACATTTTGTTCCTCCAAAGTATCTGACACTTTGAGAAATTATTCATAATTCGATCAATTAACTTAAATCTCTGATCCTTGTTTTTTTTTTAATTGAAAGTATAGTTGACACACAATGTTACATTAGTTGCAGGTTTACAACATAGTGATTCAATAACTGTTTGCTATGCTGTGTTCATCCTAAGTATAGCTACCATGTGTCATCATGATACCATAACACCATTGGCTATATTCCCAGTGTTGCACCTTTTATCTCCATGATTTATTACTCCATAACTGGAAGTCTGTATCTCCTGCTTCTGCTTACCCACTTTGCAGACTGCCCTATCCTCCCTCCTCTATGGAAAGCATCAATTCTACTTTCTGCTTTTTATTTGCGTTTATTCATCTGTGTACTAGATTCCACATGTGTATGAAGTCATATGACTTTTGACTTATTTCACTTAGCATAATACATTCTATGTCCATTCATGTCAAAAATGGCAAAATCTCATTCATTTTTATGGCCAAGTACTACTGCAGTGTGTATGTGTGTATACATATCAATGGATATGTGTACACACATACACAACCCACATCTTTTTTTTTTTTTTTTTTTTAATTTTTTTTTTCAACGTTTATTTATTTTGGGGACAGAGAGAGACAGAGCATGAACAGGGGAGGGGCAGAGAGAGAGGGAGACACAGAATCAGAAACAGGCTCCAGGCTCTGAGCCATCAGCCCAGAGCCCGACGCGGGGCTTGAACTCACGGAGCGCGAGATCGTGACCTGGCTGAAGTCGGACGCTTAACCGACTGCGCCACCCAGGCGCCCCAACCCACATCTTCTTTATTCATCTGTAAGATGGACACTAGAGTTGTTTCCATATCTTGGCTATTGTAAATAATGCTGCAGTAAACATAAGGGTGCATAGTTCTTTTTGAAATAATGATTTAATTTTCTTTGGATGAGTAGTGGAATTACTAGATTATAGAGTAGTTCTATCCTTACTTTTTGAGGAAGCTCCATGCTGTTTTCCACAGTCGTTGTATCAATTGACATTCCCACCAACAGTGCATGAGGGTTCTTTTTTCTCCATACGCTTGCCAACACTTGTTACTTCTTGTCTTTTTGACTCCAGGCATTTTGACAGCTGTAAGTAATACACATTGTGGTTTTGAGTTGCATTCTCTGATGATTAGTGATTTTGAGCCTCTTTTCATTAGTTTGTTGGCCATTTGTATGTCTTCCTTGGAAAAAAAAATGTATATTCAGGCCCTCTCCCCATTTTTAATTAGATTACTATTATGCTTTTTCAGGTGTTCGTTTGTAAGAGTTCTTTCTGTATTTTTCATATTAACCCCTTATCAAATGTATCATTTGCAAATATCTTCTCCCATTCAGTATGTTGCCTTTTTGTTTTGTTGGTAGTTTCTCTGAGCTTCTTATTGTGGTGTTGTCCCAATAATTTATTTTTGCTTTCCTTTCACTCGCCTCAGGAGACATACCTAGAGAAATGTTGCTAAGGCTGATGTCCAAGAGATTATTGCTTATGTTTTCTCCTAGGAGTTTTATGGTTTCACGTCTCACATACAGATCTTTAATCCATTTTGAGTTTATTTTCTTGGATACTGCAAGAAATAGGTCCAGTTTCATTCTTTTGCATGTAGTTGTACAGTTTTATCAGTACCATTTATTGAGGAGACTAACTTTTCACCATTGTATATTCTTGCCTCCTTTGTCATAGATTAATTGACCATATAAATGTAGGTTTCTTTCTGGGCTTTCTAGACTGTTCCATTGATCTATGTGTCTGCTTTTCTGCCAGTCTTATGCTGTTTTGATTACTACAGCTTTGTAGTATAAGAAATTGTGAAATCTCTAGTTTTGTTCTTCTTTCTCAAGATTGCTTTGGCTATTCATGGTCTTTTGTGGTTCCATGCAAATTTTAGGATTATTTGTTCTAGTTCTGTGAAAAATACCACTAGAATTTTGATAGAAATTGCATTGAATCTGTAGGTAGTTTTAAGTAGTATGGACATTTAATAATGTTAATTCATCCAATCAAGGAGTATGGAGTACCTTTGCATTTGTTTGAATTGTGTTCACTTCTTTTTCCATCGCTGTTTTATGATTTTTTAGAGTACAGGTCTTTCACCTTTTGGTTAAGTTTATTCCTGGGTATTTTATTCTTTTTTTGTGTAATTATAAATAGAATTGTTTTCTTAATTTCTCTTTCTGCTATTTTATAATTAGTGCACATAGAAACACAGCCAATTTCTGTGAATCAATTCTTTATCTTTCAATTTTATTGAATGTATTTATTCTACGTTTTTTGGTTGAGTCATTAGGGTTTTTCAATATAGTATTACATCATCTGCAAATAGTGACAGTTTTACTTTTTCCTTACCAATTTTGATGCATTTTATTTCTTTTCCTTGTCTGATTGCTGTGGTTAGGACTATGTTGAATAAAAAATGTTAAGAGTGGGGGCGCCTGGGTGGCGCCGTCGGTTAAGCGTCCGACTTCAGCCAGGTCACGATCTCGCGGTCTGTGAGTTCGAGCCCCGCGTCGGGCTCTGGGCTGATGGCTCAGAGCCTGGAGCCTGTTTCCGATTCTGTGTCTCCCTCTCTCTCTGCCCCTCCCCCGTTCATGCTCTGTCTCTCTCTGTCCCAAAAATAAATAAACGTTGAAAAAAAAAATTAAAAAAAAATGTTAAGAGTGGACATCTTTTTTGTTTCCTGATCTTAAAGGAAAAGCTATCAGTTTTTCACATTGAATATGATGTTACCTGTGGGTTCTTCATACATGGACTTTATTATGTTGAGGTATGTTATCTCTAAATTTACTTCATTGAGATTTTTTATCATGAACAGATGATGGATTTTGTTAAGTGCTTTTCCTGCATCTATTGAGATGATCATATAGTTTTTATCTTTTATTTTGTTGATGTGGTGCTTTACATTGATTGATTTCCAAGTAATGCATACATACATCCCTGGTATAATATCATTTGATCCTGGTAAATGATCATTTTACTATATTGTTGAATGCAGTTTGCTAATGTTTTGTTGAGGATTTTTGCACCTATGTTCATCAGTGATATTGCTTTATAGGTTTCATTTGCTGTAGTGTCTCTGTTGGTTTTGGTATCAGGGTAATGCTGGACCGACAGAATGTATTTGGAAACTTCCCTTCCTCTTTTGTTTTTTTAGAATAGTTTGAGGAGAACACATTAGCACTTCTTTAAATGTTTGATAGTATTCACCTGTGAATCTATCTGTTCCTGGACTTTTGTTTGTTGGGAGGTTTTGGGTAATTTATTCCTTTTATTACCGGTAATTGGTATGTTCAGATTGTCTATTTCTTCATGATTCCATTTGGAATATTGTATGTTTCTTAAAATTCATTTCTTCTTAGTTGTCCAATTGGTCAGCCTATAATTTTTTAGTTCTTTATAATTCTTTGTATTTCTGTGTTATCTGTTACTTCTCCTTTTTTTTCTGATTTTTAGCATATTTGTGTTCTCTTTTCCTCCTCCTGAGTCTAGCTAATGGTTTATTAGTTTTATTTATCTTTTCAAAGAACCAGCTCTTGATTTCATTGACCTTTTCTATTATTCTTTTAGTCTTTATTTCATCTCTCATCTTATTATTTCCTTTCTTCTACTAAACTTGGACTTTGCTCTTTTTTCCAAGTTCCTTTAAGTGTAAGGTTATATTGTTTATCTGATACTTTTGTTTCTTGAGGTGGGCCTATATTAGTATGAACTCCCCTCTTAGAACTTTTCCTGTACCCCAAAGATGTCACTTGTCTCCGTGTATCTTTTATTTCCTCTTTTATATCTTGGTTGATCCTTTGGCTGTTTAGTAACATGTTGTTTAACTCCACTAAAGCCTCATGTTTCTTGGGTTTTTTTTTCCATTTTTTTTTCTGTGATTGATTTCTAATTTTATACTGTTATGGTCAGAAAAGATTCACAATATGATTTTACTATTCTTTGTTGAGACTTGTCTCATGGTCTAGCATGGGCTCTATCTTGGAGAATGTTCCATGTGCACCAAAAATAATGTGTGTTCTATTGTTTTTGAATGGAATGTTTTGTATATATCTGTTAAGTCCGTATAGTCTAATGTGTCATTCAAAGACACTTTCCTTATTAATTTTTTCCTGGATGATCTATGAATTGATGCAAAAGTGTGTTTAAGTTCCTTATTATTACTATATTACTGTCAATTTCTCTTTATGTCTGTTAATATTTGCTTTATATATTTAAGTGATTTGTGTTAGGAGTATACATATTTATATTTTCTCCTCTTGTTGGATTGACTCCTTATCATTATTATTTTTGAAAATTTTTATTTATTTTTATTTTAGAGAGAGAAAGCGCATTGGGGAGCAGCAGAGAGAGGGAGACAGAGGATCCAAAGTGGGCTCTGTGCTGACAGTGGAGAGCCCAATATGAAGCTTAAACTCACAAACCATGAAATCATGAGCTGAGCCAAAGTTGGACACTTAACTGGCTGAGCTACCCAGGTACCCCCCTTTATTATTATATAGTCCCTCTTTGTCTCTTTGTCTTCTTTATTTTTGAGAGAGAGAGAGAGCATGAGCAGGGGAGGCACAGAGAGAGAGGAGACAGGGTTCCGAAGTAGGTTCTGTGCTGACAGCAGACAGCCAGATGTGGGGCTCCAGGTTACTAACCAGCAGATCATGACCTGAGCCAAAGTCGCATTCATAACCCACTGAGCCACCCAAGTGCCCCAGATGTGTCTTATTTTTTATCCATTCTGCCATTCTCTGTATTTTTATTGAAGCATTCACACCATTAACATTTAAAGTAATTATTAATAGGTGTGTGCTTATTGTCATTTTGTTAATTTTTTTCTGGTTTTGTTTTTTGCAGTTCTCTGTCCCCTTTTTTTTTGTACTCTCTTTTCTTGTGATTGATGTCTTTTTTTTTTTTAAATAAAATAAGGGTCCAAATTTATTTTCTTTTTGCATGTGAATATCCAGTTGTTTCCCAGCACCATATTTTTAAAAAACTATTCTTTGCCCACTGAATTATCTTGGCACAATTCAATTTATCAAAAACTTGGACTCTGAGTTCTATATCGTTGACCTATATACATCCTTATGATACACCCTGTCTTGATCATTGTGGCTGTGTACTAATTTTTTAACTTTTTTTTTTTTTTAACATTTATTTATTTTTGACAGACAGAGAGAGACAGAGTGCAAGCAGGGGAGGGGCAGAGGGGGAAAGAGTCACAGAATCCAAAGCAGGCTCTGGGCTCTGAGCTGTCAGCATAGGACTTGATCCCACAAACTGTGAGATCAATGACCTGAGCTGAAGCTGAATGCTTAACAGACTGAGCCACCCAGGTACCACAGCTTTGTACTACCTTTTGAAAGAAAAAGTGTAAATCCTATAATTTTGTTCATTTTCAAAATTGTTTTGGCTTTTATGGGTCCCTTGCATGTCCATATGGATTTTGAGATGAGATTGTCAATTTCTCCAAAAACCCCAGCTGGGATTTAGATAAGGATTGAGTTGAATCTGTACATCAGTTTGCCCTAATTAATGCCCTTTTAATTCCTTCTTAATAATAAATCTTTTGATTAATGAAACTGGGATTTAATTCCATTTATTGAGGCTTTAAATTTCTTTCCACAGTGTTTCATAGTTTTCAGTATATAAAGCTTTTACTTTGTTATATTTACTTCTCTGTATATTGTTCTTTTTTATGCTATTGTAAGTGGAATTACATTCTTTTTAAAAATTTTAATTCTTGGGGCGCCTGGGTGGCTCAGTTGGTTAAGCGTCCGACTTCGGCTCAGGTCACGATCTTGCGGTCTGTGAGTTCGAGCCCCGCGTCGGGCTCTGGGCTGACAGCTCAGAGCCTGCAGCCTGCTTCGGATTCTGTGTCTCCCTCTCTGTCTGCCCCTCCCCCATTCATGCTCTTTCTCTCTCTGCCTCAAAAATAAATAAAGGTTAAAAATTTTTTTTTTTTTTAAATTTTAATTCTTGTTAGCATCCAAGTGTTTTCTATATCAGTTTATGAGTTTCAGCTGTACCATATACTGATTCAACAATTCCATATGGTACTCAGTGCTCATCAGGAGAAGTGTACTCTTGGGGTGGACTGGGTGGCTTAGTAGGTTAAGCAGCTGACTTCAGCTCAGGTCATGGTCTTGCGGTCTGTGGGTTTGAGCCCCACGTCAGGCTCTGTGTTGGCAGCTCTGAGCCTGGAACCTGTTTCTGATTCTGTTTCTCCCTCTCTCTCTTCCCCTCCCCTGCTTGCTCTCTGTCTCTCTCTTTCAAAAATAATAAACATTAAAAAATTAAAAAAAAAAAAGAGAAGTGTACTCTTAATCCAATCACCTATTTCCCTCATCCCTCCACTCTCCTTCCTTTCTCTCCTCTCCTCCACCATCCATTTGTTCTCTATAGTTAAGAGTCTGTTTTTTGGGTTGTCTTCTTTTTTCACTTTATTGGTTTTGTTTCTTAAATTCCAAATATGAGTAAAATTATATGGTATTTGTCTTTCTCTGGGATCATTTTGTTTAGCATTATACTATCTAGACCCATTCATGTTCTTGCAATTGGCAAAATTTCATTTTTTTATGGCTGTTTTTCTATTTATGTATATATACCAATTCTTCTTTATTATACATCTATTGATGGACACTTGGGCTGCTTCCATTATTTGGCTGTTATAAATAATGCTGCTATAAACATAGTATTTACATATGTATCCTTTTGAAATATATCCTTTTGAAATATGTATCCTTCTGAAATAGTGTTCTAATATTTTTTGGAGAAATACCCATTAGTATGATTACTGGATCATATGGTAATCAGTTTTTAACTTTTTGAAGAACCTCCATATTGTCTTCCACAGTGGCTGCATTAGTATGTATTCTCACCAATGGTGCGTGAAATTTGCTTTTTCTCCACATTCTTTCTAATCCATGTTACTTCTTGGGTTTTGATTCCAGCCATTCAGACAGGTGTGAGGTGATACCTCACTGTAGTTTGATTTGCGTTTCCCTGAGATGAGTGATGTTGAGCATCTTTTCATGTCTGTTGACCATCTGTATGTCTGCTTTGGGGAAATGTCAGTTCATGTCTTTTGCCCATTTTTAAGTAGAAATATTTGTTTTGTTTTGTTGTTTTTGGTGCCCATCTGTATAAGCCTATTATATATTTTGGATATTAACCTTTTATCAGATATATTATCTGAAAATATCTTTTCCCATTCAGTAGGTTGTCTTTTAGTTCTGTTGATTGTTTCCTTTGCTGTGCAGAAGCTTTGCATTTTGATGTAGTCCCAGTAGTTTATTTTTGCTTTTGTTTCCCTTGCCTCAGGAGATATATGTAGAAAAATATTATCTCCAATGTCAGAAAAACTACTGCCAGTGTTATCCTCTAGGATTTCAATGGTTTCAGGCTTCACAAATAGGCCATTAATTCATTTTGAGTTTATATTTGTGTATGGTGTGAGAAAGTGATCCAGTTTCATTCTTTTGCACACAGCTGTCCAGTTTTCTCAACACCATTTGCCGAAGAGACCATTTTTTTCCCATTGCATATTTTTGCCTCCTTTGTTGAAAATTAATTGACCATATAATCATGGGTTTATTTATGGGCTCTCTATTCTGTTCCACTGACCTATGTGGTTTTGTCTGTACCAGTACCATAATGTTTTGATTACCACAGCTTTGTAGTATATCTTGAAATTTGGAACTGTGGTACCTCTAGCTTTGTTCTTCTTACTCAAGATTGCTTTAGCTATTTAAGGTCTTTGGTGGTTCCATACAAATTGTAGGATTGTTTGTTCTTTTTCTGTGAAAAATGCTGTTGGTATTTTGATAGGGATTGAATTAAATCTAGATTGCTTTGGAGAGTATATACATTTCAATAATATTTGTTCTTTTAATCTATGAGCATGGAATATGTTTCCATTTCTTTGTACTATCTTCAATTTCTTTCATCAAAGATTTATAATTTTCAGAGCACAGGTCTTTCACTTTCTTGTTTAAGTTTATTCCTTGTTATTTTATTATTTTGAGTGCAATTATAAATGAGATTGCTTTCTTAATTTCCTTTTCTGCTTTATTACTGATGCGCAGAAATGCAACAGAATTCTGAATATTTCCTGTGACTTTACTGAATTCATTTATCAGTTCTAGTAGGGTTTTTGTGGAGTCTTTCA
Organism: Puma concolor; assembly: GCF_028749965.1. Taxonomy (NCBI): domain Eukaryota; kingdom Metazoa; phylum Chordata; class Mammalia; order Carnivora; family Felidae; genus Puma; species Puma concolor. Next base: position 36,135,725 of record NC_141673.1, on the reverse strand, counting down.
GGTTTTCTATATATAGCATCACACTATCTGCAAAGAGTGGAAGTTTTACTTTTCTTTACCAATTTGGATGCCTTTTATTTGTTTTTATTTTCTGGTTGCTGTAGCTAGGACTTCCAGTACTGTGTTGAATAAAAGTGGTGAGAGTGGACATTCTTATCTTGTTTCTGACCTTAGGGAGAATGCTCTCAGTTTTTCACCATTAAGGATGATGTTAGCTGTGGGTTTGTCATATATGGCCCCTATTATGTTGAAGTATGTTCCCTCTATACCTCCTTTGGTGAGGGATTTTGTCATGAATCGTTGCTATAATTTATCAAATGCTTTTTCTGCATCAATTGAAATTATCATAGGATTTTTAATCTTTTCTTTTATTGATGTGATGTATCACATTGGTTGATTTGTGAATATTGAACCACTCTTATATCCCAGGAATAAATCCCACTTGATTATGGTGAATGATTTTTTTAGTGTATTGTTGGACTTGGGTTGCTAATATTTTGTTGGGGAGTTTTGCACCTATGTTCATCAAAGATATTGGCCTGTAGTTCTTCTCTTTTGTAGTGTGTTTATCTAGTTTTGGTGTCAGGGTAATGCTGGCCTCATAGAATGAAATTGGAAGTTTTCCTTTCTTTTCTATTATTTGGAATAGTTTGAGAATAATAGGTATTAACTCCTTTTTAAATGTTTGGTGACACTCACGTGTGAAGCCTTCTGGCCCTGGACTTTTGTTTGTTGGGAACTTTTAAATGACTGATTCAGTTTTATTGCTGGTAATTGGTCTGTTCAAATTTTCTATCTCTTCCTGATTCAGTTTTGGGATATTATACATTTCTAAGTTGTCCAAACTGTTGGCATATCATTTTTCATAATATTTTCTTAAAATCTTTTATATTTCTGTGGTGTCAGTTGTTGTTTTTCCTCTTTCACTTCTGATTTTATGAGTCCCTCCCCCTTCTCTCTCTCTCTCTCTCTCTCTCTCTCTCTCTCTCATGAGTGTTACTAAAGTTTTATCAATTTTACTGATATTTTTAAAGAGCCACCTGGTTTCATTGTGGTTTCATTTTAATGACCCATCCTGATCTATTGATCTATTGTGTTTTTAGTCTTCTATTTCATTATTTCTGTGCTAATCTTTATTATTTACTTTTATCGCTCCTTTAAGGGTAATGTTAGGTTATTTATTTCATATTTTTTCTTACTTATTTAGGTAGGCCTGTATTACTATAAACTTCCCTCTTAGAACAGCTTTTCTTATATCCCAAAGATTTTGGATCCTTGTGTTTTCATTTTCATTTGTCTCCATATAATGTTTTATTTCCTCTTTGAGTTCTTGGTTGACCATTCATTGTTTAGTAGCATCTTATTTAACCTCCATGTATTTGTGTTCCTTCAAGATTCTTTTTTCTTGTAATTGATCTCTAGTTTCATAGCATTCTGGTTGGAAAAGTTGTATGATAGACTTCAATCTTTTTGAGTTTGTTAAGACCTTTTTGTGGCCTAATCTTTGATCTATTCTGGAGAGTGTTCCATGTGCACTTGAAAAAGATGTATATTTTGCTGTTTAGGATAGAATGTTCTGAATATATCTGTTAAATCTATCTGTCCAATGTGCCAGTCACACATTTTGTGTGTGTGTGTGTGTGTGTGTGTGTGTGTGTGTGTGTGTGTGTTTATCCATTTTGTCACCCTATGTTTTTTGTTGTTGTTGTTGTTAGTGTTTAGTCTATTTACAGTCAAAGTAATGAATGATTAATAGGTGTGTATTTATTGCCATTTTGTTACCTGTTTTATGTTTGTATTTGTAGTTCTCTGTTCCTTTCTTCCATTGCTCTCTTCTCTCATGATAAATTGGCTTTCTTTAGCGATATACTTGGATTCTTGTTATTTTTTGCATATCTATTACTGTTTTTTTGATGTTGATTTGTGGTTACCAATTGGTTTGTATATAACCTCCTCTGTATAGCAGTCTATATTTAGCTGATGGTTGCTTAAGTTTGAATCCATTCTTTATTCATTTCTCTTCCATATTTTAGTTATATGGTATCATACCTTAAATACTTTTATTTTGTGAGCCCCTTGACTGAATTTTATAAATATACTTATTTTTACTGCTTTTTGGCTTCTTAATTTTCTTTCTCTTACTTATGGTCTTTGTTTTCCACTCAAAGCATCCCCTTAATATATATGTATGTATGTATGTGTGTGTGTGTGTGTGTATATATATATATATATATATATATATATATATATATATATATATATATATTATGGTTTAGTGGTCAGTGGTCACAAATTCCTTTAACTTTCCTTTGAGGAACTTTTTATCTCTGCTTCTATTCTGAACCATATCCTTGCTGGATAGAATATTCTTGGCTGCAGATTTTTTTTTTTTTTCTTTCTGCCACTTCCTTTTCTGACCTGCAAAGTTTCTGCTGAAAAATCTGCTGATGGCTCTATGGGATTCGCCTTGTATGTAACTGTCTTCTTGTGCTGCTTTTAAAATTCTGTCTTTATCACTACTTTTTGCTATTTTAATTATTATGTATTTTGGTGTGGACCTCCTTGAGTTGATTTTTTGGGGTTTCCCTGTGCCTCCTGGATCTGGATTTCTGTTTTCTTGCCCAGATTTGGGAAGTATTCAGTTATTATTTCTTCAAATATATTTTCTGCCACATTTTTCTCTCTGTTCCTTCTGGGATACATATAATATAAATTTTATGATGTTTGATAATGTTGCTGAGTTCTCTAAGTATGTTTTCATTTTGTATAACTTTTTTCTCATACCTGCTCAGCTTGATTACTTTCCATTACTCTGTACTCCAGGTCATTGCTTCATTCTTCTTCTTCTATCCTACTATTTATTCCATCGAGTATGTTTTTAATTTCTATTATTGTGTTCTTCATATCTGATTGTTTCTTTTTTTTCTCTTTGTTAAGAGTCTCACTGATGTCCTCCTTCCTTCTCCAGTCCAGTGTCTTCATAATAATTAAATCAAATTCTCTATCTAGCATATTACTTATACCCCATTTTGCTTAGGTCTCTTGCTATGATTTTGTCCCATTCAGTTCATTTGGGGTATATTCCTCTGTTTCCTCATTTTGTCAAACTCTGTGCTTGTTTCTATATGTTAGGAAAGTCAGCTTTGTCTCCTGCTCTTGAAAGTAGTGACCTTATGAAGAAGAGGTCCTGTTGTGTCCTGTAGTGCAGTGTCTCTTTTTTATTGGAAACGATCATTTCAGAGGTGTCTTCTATGTGTTACATGCATTCTGCTATTGTGGCTGAACTGCTTTTTCATTCAGTCCAGTCATCTGCCATGGTCTCTTTGCTTATCATGGACAGTGTTTGGTTCTTGTGGTGTTAGTGGGCCAGTCTGGGGCCACCTTGGGCTTGAGTTGTGTCAGAGAAGGCATTTGCCATAGATGTAGTAGCACCAAACTGCAGGGTACTATCCCTATTTTGTCCCCCAAGAAGCTTTTGTTGGTGGGCAAGGCCTGCAATCATACCAATTGTCTGTCCCTATCCCACTGCTAGAGCTGTAGCATGACTGGTGTGTGTGGTTATCTTTCTTTCTGCCCAGGGCAGGAGTCTCTTTGGAGTGGTGCTGGCCTGCTAGGACACTTTTCATGCTGCTAGGTTTATGGCACCACTTTGGATGGGATCCAGCCATGAGTGCCAGTACAGCACTGCCAGTACTGAGGCTGGCCACGTTGAAGGGGGTAGATCTGCAAAGTGCAAGGTTTGGGAGACACAGTGTTAGTAAGGTCTGCACTGGTTTTCTGCGGGAGGAGACCCACCGTGCTGGGACTGAGTCAGTCCTAGCTATAGGGGATGGATGTGCTCAAGTATAGGGAGGCAGTGTGTGGTATAAGCAAGTTAGGTAGGGTGCTGTGCTGATTCCTGTAGGTAGCCATGTGTTTATGCTGGAAGGGTGGGGGAGGGAAATGGTGCCTGTCAGCTCCTTTGCTCCTAGAGGTGTCCCCCAAAGATCTCTGTTCCTCCAGGACATGCTCTCAGATTAATAAGTAACTCTCTCTCCCAAATGCTCCAGGTGTTTTTCAAACTGTAGCTTCTATACTGTATCTCTGCAGGCTGTTTATTGTGCTGTCTCTTTAAAGGTAGGGATTCAGTTTTCTTTTGTCCCACTGACTCTCCCAGAGCTGAGATGGCTGATTTTTTAAATCCCATATTTTAACTCCTACTGGTTGTGCAAACTCACAAAATTTAGCATCTGGTTTTCAAAGACAAATATTATGGGAGTTAATCTTCCCAGGGCAGGCTTTTCAGTGTGATAGTCTGTTTCTTTCCCCTCTTTGCATCAGCAGCTCATTCCCTCAAATGGACAGTCCCACAGATCTGTTTAGTTCTCAACCACGTCTCTGCCCTTCTTGCCCTCTTTGATGTGGGCTTTTCTTTACATTTAGTTTTGGAGTTTGTTCTGCCAGTCTTTGGGTCGTTTTCTGGGTTATTTACTCTGGTGTGAGTTTTATCTAGTTGTATCCATGGGATGAGGTGAGCTTAGGGTCCTCTTGCTCCACCATCTTCCCAGACTCTTCCCTGTGATTGATGTCTTTCTATAGTGTTATGCTTGTCTTTCTCTTTATTTTTAGTGTATTTATTCAAGGTGTTGGGTTAGTGGTTACAATAGGTTCATAAATCACATCCTAAGTATACCTAAGTATACAGCACTATATACTGTACTAAGTTTATGGTCACTTAAGTCAAACAGATTTTAAAACAATTTATTTATTTTTTATCCCCCCCCCCATGTTTTACATATATGCTACATCTTTGTATGAGCAATTTACATCTTTGATTCATAATTCTGTTACTTCTTTTTTTTTTTTTATTTTTTTTTTATTTATATATGAAATTTATTGTCAAATTGGTTTCCATACAACACCCAGTGCTCATCCCAAAAGGTGCCCTCCTCAGTACCCATCACCCACCCCCTCCTCCCTCCCACCCCCCATCAACCCTTAGTTTGTTCTCAGTTCTCAACAGTCTCTTATGCTTTGGCTCTCTCCCACTCTAACCTCTTTTTTTTTTTTTTTTTTGTTCCCCTCCCCCATGGGTTTCTCTTAAGTTTCTCAGGATCCACATAAGAGTGAAACCATATGGTATCTGTCTTTCTCTGTATGGCTTATTTCACTTAGCATCACACTCTCCAGTTCCATCCACGTTGCTACAAAAGGCCATATTTCATTTTTTCTCATTGCCACGTAGTACTCCATTGTGTATATAAACCACAATTTCTTTATCCATTCATCCGTTGATGGACATTTAGGCTCTTTCCATAATTTGGCTATTGTTGAGATTGCTGCTATGAACATTGGGGTACAAGTGCCCCTATGCATCAGTACTCCTGTGTCCCTTGGATAAATTCCTAGCAGTGCTATTGCTGGGTCATAGGGTAGGTCTATTTTTAATTTTCTGAGGAACCTCCACACTGCTTTCCAGAGCGGCTGCACCAATTTGCATTCCCACCAACAGTGCAAGAGGGTTCCCGTTTCTCCACATCCTCTCCAGCATCTATAGTCTCCTGATTTGTTCATTTTGGCCACTCTGACTGGCGTGAGGTGATATCTGAGTGTGGTTTTGATTTGTATTTCCCTGATAAGGAGCGACGCTGAACATCTTTTCATGTGCCTGTTGGCCATCCGGATGTCTTCTTTAGAGAAGTGTCTATTCATGTTTTCTGCCCATTTCTTCACTGGGTTATTTGCTTTTCGGGTGTGGAGTTTGGTGAGCTCTTTATAGATTTTGGATACTAGCCCTTTGTCTGATATGTCATTTGCAAATATCTTTTCCGATTCTGTTGGTTGCCTTTTAGTTTTGTTGGTTGTTTCCTTTGCTGTGCAGAAGCTTTTTATCTTCATAAGGTCCCAGTAATTCATTTTTGCTTTTAATTCCCTTGCCTTTGGGGATGTATCAAGTAAGACATTGCTGCAGTTGATGTCAGAGAGGTCTTTTCCTGCTTTCTCCTCTAAGGTTTTGATGGTTTCCTGTCTCACATTCAGGTCCTTTATCCATTTTGAGTTTATTTTTGTGAATGGTGTGAGAAAGTGGTCTAGTTTCAACCTTCTGCATGTTGCTGTCCAGTTCTCCCAGCACCATTTGTTAAAGAGACTGTCTTTTTTCCATTGGATGTTCTTTCCTGCTTTGTCAAAGATGAGTTGGCCGTACGTTTGTGGGTCTAGTTCCGGGGTTTCTATTCTATTCCATTGGTCTATGTGTCTGTTTTGGTGCCAATACCATGCTGTCTTGATGATGACAGCTTTGTAGTAGAGGCTAAAGTCTGGGATTGTGATGCCTCCTGCTTTGGTCTTCTTCTTCAAAATTACTTTGGCTATTCGGGGCCTTTTGTGGTTCCATATGAATTTTAGGATTGCTTGTTCTAGTTTCGAGAAGAATGCTGGTGCAATTTTGATTGGGATTGCATTGAATGTGTAGATAGCTTTGGGTAGTATTGACATTTTGACAATGTTTATTCTTCCAATCCATGAGCAGGGAATGTCTTTCCATTTCTTTAAATCTTCTTCAATTACCTTCATAAGCTTTCTATAGTTTTCAGCATACAGATCTTTTACATCTTTGGTTAGATTGATTCCTAGGTATTTTATGCTTCTTGGTGCAATTGTGAATGGGATCAGTTTCTTTATTTGTCTTTCTGTTGCTTCATTGTTAGTGTATAAGAATGCAACTGATTTCTGTACATTGATTTTGTATCCTGCAACTTTGCTGAATTCATGTATCAGTTCTAGCAGACTTTTGGTGGAGTCTATCGGATTTTCCATGTATAATATCATGTCATCTGCAAAGAGCGAAAGCTTGACTTCATCTTTGCCAATTTTGACGCCTTTGATTTCCTTTTGTTGTCTGATTGCTGATGCTAGAACTTCCAGCACTATGTTAAACAACAGTGGTGAGAGTGGGCATCCCTGTCGTGTTCCTGATCTCAGGGAAAAAGCTCTCAGTTTTTCCTCGTTGAGGATGATGTTAGCTGTGGGCTTTTCATAAATGGCTTTTATGATCTTTAAGTATGTTCCTTCTATCCCGACTTTCTCAAGAGTTTTTATTAAGAAAGGGTGCTGGATTTTGTCAAAGGCCTTTTCTGCACGATTGACAGGATCATATGGTTTTTCTCTTTTTTTTTGTTAATGTGATGTATCACGTTGATTGATTTGCGAATGTTGAACCAGCCCTGCATCCCAGGAATGAATCCCCCTTGATCATGGTGAATAATTCTTTTTATATGCCGTTGAATTCGATTTGCTAGTATCTTATTGAGAATTTTTGCATCCATATTCATCAGGGATATTGGCCGGTAGTTCTCTTTTTTTACTGGGTCTCTGTCTGGTTTAGGAATCAAAGTAATACTGGCTTCATAGAATGAGTCTGGAAGTTTTCCTTCCCTTTCTATTTCTTGGAATAGCTTGAGAAGGATAGGTATTATCTCTGCTTTAAACGTCTGGTAGAACTCCCCTGGGAAGCCATCTGGTCCTGGACTCTTATTTGTTGGGAGATTTTTGATAACCGATTCAATTTCTTCGCTGGTGATGGGTCTGTTCAAGCTTTCTATTTCCTCCTGATTGAGTTTTGGAAGAGTGTGGGTGTTCAGGAATTTGTCCATTTCTTCTAGGTTGTCCAATTTGTTGGCATATAATTTTTCATAGTATTCCCTGATAATTGTTTGTATCTCTGAGGGATTGGTTGTAATAATTCCATTTTCATTCATGATTTTATCTATTTGGGTCATCTCCCTTTTCTTTTTGAGAAGCCTGGCTAGAGGTTTGTCAATTTTGTTTATTTTTTCAAAAAACCAACTCTTGGTTTCATTGATCTGCTCTACAGTTTTTTTAGATTCTATATTGTTTATTTCTGCTCTGATCTTTATTATTTCTCTTCTTCTGCTGGGTTTAGGCTGCCTTTGCTGTTCTGCTTCTATTTCCTTTAGGTGTGCTGTTAGATTTTGTATTTGGGATTTTTCTTGTTTCTTGAGATAGGCCTGGATTGCAATGTATTTTCCTCTCAGGACTGCCTTTGCTGCGTCCCAAAGCGTTTGGATTGTTGTATTTTCATTTTCGTTTGTTTCCATATATTTTTTAATTTCTTCTCTAATTGCCTGGTTGACCCACTCATTCGTTAGTAGGGTGTTCTTTAACCTCCATGCTTTTGGAGGTTTTCCAGACTTTTTTCTGTGGTTGATTTCAAGCTTCATAGCGTTGTGGTCTGAAAGTATGCATGGTATGATTTCAATTCTTGTAAACTTATGAAGGGCTGTTTTGTGACCCAGTATATGATCTATCTTGGAGAATGTTCCATGTGCACTCGAGAAGAAAGTATATTCTGTTGCTTTGGGATGCAGAGTTCTAAATATATCTGTCAAGTCCATCTGATCCAATGTCTCATTCAGGGCCCTTGTTTCTTTATTGATCGTGTGTCTAGATGATCTATCCATTTCTGTAAGTGGGGTGTTAAAGTCCCCTGCAATTACCACATTCTTATCAATAAGGTTGCTTGTGTTTATGAGTAATTGTTTTATATATTTGGGCGCTCCGGTATTCGGCGCATAGACATTTATAATTGTTAGCTCTTCCTGATGGGTAGACCCTGTCACTATTATATAATGTCCTTCTTCATCTCTTGTTACAGCCTTTAATTTAAAGTCTAGTTTGTCTGATATAAGGATGGCTACTCCAGCTTTCTTTTGGCTTCCAGTAGCATGATAAATAGTTCTCCATCCCCTCACTCTCAATCTAAAGGTGTCCTCAGGTCTAAAATGAGTCTCTTGTAGACAGCAAATAGATGGGTCTTGTTTTTTTTATCCATTCTGATACCCTATGTCTTTTGGTTGGCGCATTTAATCCATTTACATTCAGTGTTATTATAGAAAGATATGGGTTTAGAGTCATTGTGATGTCTGTATGTTTTATGCTTGTAGTGATGTCTCTGGTACTTTGTCTCACAGGGTCCCCCTTAGGATCTCTTGTAGGGCTGGTTTAGTGGTGACAAATTCCTTCAGTTTTTGTTTGTTTGGGAAGACCTTTATCTCTCCTTCGATTCTAAATGACAGACTTGCTGGATAAAGGATTCTCGGCTGCATATTTTTTCTGTCTAGCACACTGAAAATCTCGTGCCAATTCTTTCTGGCCTGCCAAGTTTCAAAAGAGAGATCAGTCACGAGTCTTATAGGTCTCCCTTTATACGTGAGGGCACGTTTACCCCTTGCTGCTTTCAGAATTTTCTCTTTATCCTTGTATTTTGCCAGTTTCACTATGATATGTCGTGCAGAAGATCGATTCAAGTTACGTCTGAAGGGAGTTCTCTGTGCCTCTTGGATTTCAATGCCTTTTTCCTTCCCCAGTTCAGGGAAGTTCTCAGCTATTATTTCTTCAAGTACCCCTTCGGCACCTTTCCCTCTCTCTTCCTCCTCTGGGATACCAATGATGCGTATATTATTTCTTTTTAGTGTATCACTTAGTTCTCTAATTTTCCCCTCATATTCCTGGATTTTTTTATCCCTCTTTTTCTCAGCTTCCTCTTTTTCCATAACTTTATCTTCTAGTTCACCTATTCTCTCCTCTGCCTCTTCAATCCGAGCCGTGGTGGTTTCCATTTTGTTATGCATTTCGTTTAAAGCGTTTTTCAGCTCCTCGTGACTGTTCCTTAGTCCCTTGATCTCTGTAGCAAGAGATTCTCTGCTGTCAGCTATACTGTTTTCAAGCCCAGCGATTAATTTTATGACTATTATTCTAAATTCACTTTCTGTTATATTATTTAAATCCTTTTTGATCAGCTCATTAGCTGTTGTTATTTCCTGGAGATTCTTCTGAGGGGAATTCTTCCGCTTGGTCATTTTGGATAGTCCCTGGCGTGGTGAGGACCTGCAGGGCACTTCCCCTGTGCTGTGGTGTATAACTGGAGTTGGTGGGCGGAGCCGCAGTCAGACCTGATGTCTGCTCCCAGCCCACCTCTGGGGCCACAGTCAGACTGGTGCGTGCCTTCTCTTCCCCTCTCCTAGGGGCGGGATTCACTGTGGGGTGGGGTGGTCTGTCTGGGCTACTTGCACACTGCCAGGCTTGTGATGCTGGGGATCTGGCGTCTTAGCTGGGGTGGGTAGGCAAGGTGCACAGGGGCAGGAGGGGCAGGCTTAGCTTGCTTCTCCTTAGGTGATCCACTTCAGGAGGGGCCCTGTGGCAGCAGGAGGGAGTCAGATCCGCTGCCGGAGGTTTGGCTCCGCAGAAGCGCAGAGTTGGGTGTTTGCGCGGAGCGAGCAAGTTCCCTGGCAGGAACTGGTTCTCTTTGGGATTTTGGCTGGGGGATGGGCGGGGAAGATGGCGCTGGCGAGCGCCTTTGTTCCCCACCAAACTGAGCTCTGTCGTCCGGGGGCTCAGCAGCTCTCCTTCCCTTTGTCCTTCAGCCTTCCCGCTTTCTGAGCAGAGCTGTTAACTTATGACTTCCCAGACGCTAAGTCGCGCTTGCTGTCGGAACACAGTCCGTCAGGCCCCTCCGCTTTTTGCAAGCCAGACTCGGGGGCTCTGCTTGGCCGGCGAGCCGCCCCTCCGCCCCGGCTCCCTCCTGCCAGTCCGTGGAGCGCGCACCGCCTCGCCGCCCTTCCTACCCTCTTCCGTGGGCCTCTCGTCTGCGCTTGGCTCCGGCGACTCCGTTCTGCTAATCCTCTGGTGGTTTTCTGGGTTATTTAGGCAGGTGTAGGTGGAATCTATAATTCTGTTACTTCTAATTGTGGCCTTTTTTCCCCCTAAGGAAGTCCCATGGACATTTCTTATAAAGCTGATTCACTAGTGATGAGCTCCTTTAACTTTTGTTTGTCTGGGAAACTTTTTATCTCCCCTATTGTAAATGATAACCTTGTCAGGTGGAGTATTCTTGGTTTTGGTTTTTTGTTGTTGTTGTTCCTTTTAGCTCTTTGAATATATCATGCCACTCGTTTGTGGCCTGCAAAATTTCTCCTCAAAAATCACTGGATAGTCTTATGGGGTTTCCTTTGTACCTAATTTTTTGCTTCTCTCTTGATGCTTTTAAAATTATCTCTTTAACCTTTAACATTTTAATTATTTCGTGTCATGGGTGGATCTCCTCAGGTTCATCTTATTTGGAATTCTCTGTGCTTGCTGAATCTGGATGTCTGTTTTCTTCCCCAGGTTAGTAAAGTTTTCAGCTATTATGTCATCAAATAAGTTTTCTGCCCTTTCTCTGTCTTTTCTCTTTTTTGGGTTCCTATAATATGAATGTTCATTCACTTGATGCTTTTTTTTCTTTTTACTTTTCAGCTTGGGTGCGATCATTACACTGTTTCCAAATCGCTGAGCTATTATCCTGTATCGGCTAATCTACTGTTGATGATCTCTAGTGTTTTTTCATTTCAGTTATTGTTATCTTCAACTCTGATTGGCCTTTTTTTTTTTTTTTTTGGTATTTTCTGCCTCTTTGTTGAAATTCTTACTGAGTTTTTCCACTCTTTTTTCTAGTCCAGTGAGCATATTTACAATGATTACTTTAAACTCTTTATCAAACACATTATTTATCTCTATTTCATTTAGTTCTTTGAGATTTCATCTTGTTTTTTCATTTGGAGCATATTCCTCTGTCTCTCCATTTTGCTTGATTTTCTGAGTTTGTTTCTATGAATTATATGGAACATGTACTTCTCCTAAATTTGAAGAAATAGTCCTATATATATATATATATATATATATAGTCATCTCCTTTGTAGACTGTATGTGCCTGGTGACTTTAGCTAGTTGGCTGGAGCTGTGGCTGATGTTGTCTGGGGGTTCCAGGGCACTCTGTGATAGGCTGCCCTGGTGGGAAGGCTGGAGCTAAAGTATGCGACAGGGTGGTTCCAGGGTTTTCCATGTGAAGGGCACACTGGCAAGATAATTGAAGCTAAAGTAGGTATAAGCTAGGGTATCCTGGGGTTCTCTACACAGAAACTGCCTTGGTGAGGTGGTTGGATCCAAGGCAGAATGCAGGCCAAGGAGTCCCAGGGTGCTCTGTGCAGGGGCACCTTGGTAGTACAACTGTAGCTGAAGTGGCATGGTCTGGCTTGGTCCCAGGGCTCTCTACACAGACAGCACCCTGGGAGGATAGCTCAAGATGAAGGGGGTGCAAACTACAGCATCCTGGGGCTCTCTAACTAGCGCACATCCTGGTAGGACAACTGAAGCTGAAGATTGTGCCAGCCAGAATGTCTCAGGGTGCTCAGTGAAGTGGATGCCCTGGTTGAGTGACTAAAGATGGAGTAGGCACAGGCCAGGAGTTCCTGTGTTGCTCCACCCTAGTAGAGCAGCTAGAGCTAAAGCAGGTATAAGCTAAGAGGTTCTGGAACACCCTCCCCCCCACCCCGTGAGGGTGCTCTAACAAGCCATCTGGAGCCAAAATGATGTGGGCCTAGAATGTTCTAGGGGTGGTTTTCATGTGGTCACCATGGCACCATGACTACAGCTGTAGTGAGCATTGACCAGTGGTATCCCAGTGTGCATTGGCCTGGGATTACCTTGGTGGGATGGCCAGAGCTGATATGGATTAGGGACCTGGTGCTCACTGAGGCAGTAGGCCAGTTAGGGTACCTGGACCCTGTTCCCATCCATGCTTTCAAGGTAAAGGGAGAATGTAAACCATGGTTCTTGCCAGCCCCTCTGATCCAGAGTGTTTCAGCAGCAGCCCCACCATTTGACAGGGTCTAGGGCTAGATCCTCTATATTCTAGTTACTCTTTTAAACTGTGGGCTTTTATTTCTGACCCCAGGGTGTCTGGGGCAGTATGGGCTATGGGCTCATGGCTCACTGAAGTGGCTGGCCAGCTGTGGTGCCTGGACCTTGTTCCCTTCTGTACTATCATTGTGAATGAGGAACATAAACCATAGTGCTTGCGTAAACCATAGCCCTTCTGATCTGGAGAGAATTACAGCAACTCCCCTTCCTTTTGTGGCATTCTAGGACTGGATATTTTATATGCTAGTTTTTATTTTAAACCCAGGCTTTTTTTTTTTTTTTTTTCCTGTGCTCTAGGGCAGACAAATCTGCTTAGGGTCTTTCAGTACTGTATCTCCCCACTACTGTTCACAACATCAGTAACTCCTTTGTTACTGTGTCTCTGTCTTCTGATTCTCTATGTGGTCTGTCTTTTGTTGTGCATAAGCTGTTGTCAGCCTTCATTCTTCTTCAGGAGGAATTGTTCCATAAATAGGTATAGATTTGCTGTGTTGGTGAAAGAGATGAGTTCGGAGTCTTCCTATGTTGCTATCTTGGACCTGAACAACTCTCTGATCCCTGTTTTAAGCACAATACTGCCCAAGTAATCAATTATATCTTACTTTTATTGATCGTAAACCTTCACAATGCATTATGCACATGGGGAGCATTAAAAAAATTCCAATGCCCAGACAATATTCCAGACTTATTAAATCAGAATTTCTGGTAGTAGGACCAAGGTATCAGTGTATTTTAAGGGTGAATCCAATATGTAGACAGATTTGAGAACCAATGGTTTAGTTGAAGAATCTTTTGCTTGTTTGTTTGTTTTTGATTTGGGGTAAAAATAAGGACTGGTTCCCTAATAGGGAAGAAAGCACCGAGGAATTTAAAAAATGTGCAAAGTACAGAATCTAGGGATTTCCAAAAATGGAACTCTGTTTTGTAACAGTGGATTGAATAAAGGTAGAAATGTGAATTCTTAACCTGTTACTCTACTAGTTTTGTGAGCTCAGAGATGCTATTAAAATTCTGTGCAATCTCGGGGCACCTGGGTGGCTCAGTCGGTTAAGCCTCCGACTTCAGCTCAGGTCACGATCTCACGGTCTGTGAGTTCGAGCCCCGCGTCGGGCTCTGAGCTGATGGCTCAGAGCCTGGAGCCTGCTGCCGATTCTGTGTCTCCCTCTCTCTCTGCCCCTTTCCCGTTCATGCTCTGTCTCTGTCTGTCTCAAAAATAAATAAACGTTAAAAAAAAATTTTTTTTAAATAAAAAAAAAAAATTCTGTGCAATCTCAAGATCTTTATTTCTAATAGGAGTTAAATATACACCCTGTAATTTGTTATAAAGATAGACATAACAAATGTAAGGTAACTGTTAAATTAACAGTTAATATGATATTGTTAATTATAAAGGCTTATATCAGTGGTTGCTTCAAGGCCACTGCAACTCTTAATTGCGTACAATTGTATAATACTCTCTAATTGTGGAATTCTCTAAGGGACAGGCCTCTTTTGCCTTGTCCATGGCTAGAATTGTAGCCCTCCTAAAAAGGCCTGATACAGACTATCACTTAAAAATATTAAGTGGGTGGGGTGCATGGATGGCTCAGTTTGTCAAGCATCTGACTCCCGATTTCAGCTCATGTCATGATCCCAGGGTCTAGATCAAGCCTCGCATCAGTCTCTATGCTGAGCATGGAGCCTGCTTCAGATTCCCTCTTTCCTTCTGAGTCTCTCCCCCAGTCAGCACACACTCTCTCTCAAACGAAGAAAAAATTAAATGGGTGAATAAATAAAAGTGTCAGGTAGCATAATCTTATTGGTATAAAACAGAAGGATGACAGCAGGTTATATGTTTCTTTTGTGCTTTCTTATAATCTCTTTTTCTCTTACTTGATAATATAATAATAACAATATCCTTCTATGAGTCAGGTACTGTTCTAAGAACTTTACAAGATTAGTACTTACAATCCTATGAATTGTGTATTACATTATTTTCCAGATCAGAGTGGTGAGGAATAGAGAGGTTAAGTCATTTTCCATGTCATAGAGATAGAAAGCTGTTGCCTTGGGATTTGAGTTTAAGAGAATAGATCGGCGAATAAATATTATCATTTCACCTGTGCAGAAGTAGCCATTGCCATTTCTATGAACTACTTGAAGTCCTTGAATCAGTTGTTAATCTCTTAAAGTTCCAAACAATTTTAATCCTCTAGGTTTCTTGAAAACTAGTCATAACTGAGGGGAAAAAATTGTGTAAAGAGATATAATCATTATAGTTGCCTGAAAAATACTTTTTACTTTATGATGTTATTAATTTTTATTTGGCTTGGACAAAAACACATGGACTCAAATCAATACTGCTATTATTTCTGTTCTATTTGGATATTCTACTGCTGGAAGCAATGATATATTTAGACTTTTCCTCTTTAATATTATGTCACAGTTCATTAAAGATTTAACAGTCATATTTAAGAGTCTTTACATTGGAACATTAGGTTTTACTTATTAAAAAATGCTCATTACTTGTAAGGTATTCATTAAATGAGAGCTCACAGAGTTTGATTTTCTCCTAAAAAGTAGTGATAGGAAGATGTATGAAATGGATTAGGCAATTTGATTTTCCTTAAAACTCTTTAAAAGATAGAAATCATATCAAGATAAAATTTCTCTGGACAACACAGAACTCAAGAAAACACCAGATATATTTCTGACCTTTAATTTATAATGAGAAAAATATCCTCCAAGTCTGAAGTTACTTTCAGATGGATAAGTAAAACAGTTGATTGCCTTTTAAAGGGTAGGGTTTTTTTTTTTCCAATACTGTATTTATAATAATTTTTAACTGAGTTGTAAGTCTATCTCAGCTTTATTAGTTTTGGGTTGTATGGTTATAGGCAAATAAAGAGTATTGAATTGCAAAAATATTTTCATGTATCTCAGCAAAACACAACTGGAATTGTTGCCATTCCTAATGTTGAGGAAATTGTTGCCATTCCTAATAATATCAATATGTTTGTCCAAGATGGATGGTACATGGTTTTGATGATGAGCGACTGGCCTATGTAAGATTTGGAGAAATAAAATGGCCAATCTCTCTCATTCCAGCAACAGATGTTTCTCTGCTAATATTGAAACAAACATTTCCCTTGGAAACATCTGTCAGAATAACAGGTCTATAACTGAAATGAACGTTGAGGATATTAGAATGTGCCAATTAAAAAAACACTCATTTGCTGAAAAAAAAAAAAAGACGATTTAAAAATAAAAGACTTTGAGGCACATTTAAATGCATAAATCTAAACTATAAATCCCAGTTAACAATATATATCATTAAATGTGTAGAGTATTGCACAACATTATGTGTAAGCAGCTGCTTTTATGTGATATTTAACTTGAAATACTGAATATATCTATTTATGGTTTCTGTTTGTGCACCTTGCCAAACAATATGGCTAATCTTTTAATTTGCATAGTTTTGATTTAATCTAACAAAGAATTAAAACATGATCTATGAAGAAAGTATAAGAGAGATGTTTAATATTTTGGAAAGTAGTATTTAAAAAAAATACTCGTTTTGTGCAGGCATAACATGGAGCTATGTCTCTACAGAGGCCCATACTAAATTTAATTTCAAAAAAAAATAATTTCAAAAAAACACAAAACAAAACACTGAATGTTTTCTTAGAAGTTGACTTCAATGGTGCATAAAACTAAAGAACTTGGATCTCTTCAACCAGTTCAATGTATTGATCTCATTTATCCCATTGGCAAAAATACTTAGTTAATGTAATTCGTACTTACAAAGATTAATTTAATATTGATATACTTGAAAAAAATTACATCTACTCTTTCTCCATAAGTACAACTGCATTTTAAATTGTAATTTTTAAAAATGCTTTTATTTATTTTTGAGGGAGAGAGTGTGTGCACATACATGTGCGCACACAAGTTGGGGAAGGACAAAGAGAGAGGGAGACAGAGGATTCAAAGCAAACTCTGAGCTGACAGCAGAGAGCCCAATGCAGGGCTGAAATTCACAAACTCGGAGATCATGACCTGAGCGGAAGTCGGATGCTTAACCAACTGAGCCACCCAGGCACCCCAAGATGCAATTTTAAACTTTGACTTTTTCATACAGACCCACATCATCAAGTTTTTGTAGTCACCTCTGTGCTTCTGCCCAGATTCACATTGCAGTTCCTCACCTTTCAATCAAGCAAAATGTGACACAGAATCTGTGTGTTTACCTTTTACTCTTAGGCACACAAGGAGACCGCATTTTCCATTCTCCTTACGGTTTTACATGGAATGTGGACAAGAGTGATTAATAAATGTCACTTCAAGGTTCAGCTTCCAAAAATCTATATGTAATATTTGACTCTCTTAATATTTATTCAGTAAATGAATGGAGATACTGGATGAGGTCTGAGCCACAAGAGGTAAAAAGCCTGCTCTTTGAATAATCACCTGAAGTGCTTGCCAACAGGAACATCTGCATTGGAGCAAGGAATACACTTATTATATGTTGCTACTAAGATTTTCAAATTTGTTATTACAGCAGCTAGGATTATTTGCTCTAAGGCACACCAATAAATTACAAATTATCACTCAATGTTTCTATGCAGAATATAGTGTCATTTCAAATTCTAAAATCTTAGAACAGAATTTTAATATGTGTTTCCAGTCAGTTCCCCTTTGCAACATTCTGGTTTTTCTGTTAATGTTATCATCATGCTAGAAGTTAGTTGTCAAATATATATATATATGATGCAACCTCTCTAGTTTGGGATTTCAGTGAGACTGAGAACAGGGGCATTTCAAAATCTGACCATAGAAGAATTAACTCCTCTACAGATATTTGATACATTCAGTTGTTATATTTTATGAGATATGATTTGGCAGCAAATCAAATTCTTTATCATGATATTTATACTATAGTATAACATCTTAGAACTTGGAAAGGCAGCTAGCTAAGGCCATAACAACTATATTCTAGCATAACATAATTTAACATCTTTGAGATTATTGTATTAGTTCATGCTCATCAGAATTCATTAGAATAATGTATTAGTATCGTCATGAAAGCTATCCAGATACTCAGTTCCTGATCTCATGGCAGTGATAACTCATATGGATATCATTGAGGAGTAAGATAAAGAAAGAAAAACCTCCAATCACATGAGTCATGCCATGTCTCTGCATGTAGACAATGTGTGTAATTCTTACCCCCCTCCCCCTTGCTCTTGAAAATAATCAAAGGAATAGCTCCAGACATGTGTATTACAAAGAACTGGTAAGTTTCTACCACTGTGGCAAGGCTGGCAGCTGGGCTACAGTTGTTAGAATGCCAAATGCCAGACGTGGTGTGATTAAATCCAGTATCTAATCATTTTGTTACAGTAAATTCACAAAGCAGTCTGATTACAGCATGCCCTGTCTTCATGGTGGTACACATGTTATACATTTGCTATAAAATTGCTAGTGTGAATTTGTAACCAAAACATATTGTTTAAAACGTATTGTTTATGAAAGAATTGTTTCCTTTATGTTTTTTAAAAACTGATTTACATATTATAGTCCTTCTGGTAAAAGCCATATTAATTAGACACCTAACTATTTTACTTTAGCTTTTGCTTTCGTATTTAACTAGAAGTGCATTTTTTCTGGGTTTTTCTTTATGCCTACAATCAAATTTTCCTATCTAAGATGCAGAAGTCAACTATTTAAAACTATAATATTCAAATAACACTTAGAAGAAATATATATTTACTTATTTTCTGAAATACAAATATTAGAGTTGTTTAATATGTACATATTAACAAGTTTACAAAAATAGATTCTGTAGCTTTAGGATATAATAGAAGAAATAGACTTACAAGTTACTTTAATATCTTGGCCAAGAAAATATATAGAAACATTTTAAGAAAATATGTCACATCATTTTATTTGTTTATGCATACCACACTAATAGGCAATAGAACACATTTATCAAACTCTCTTGACAATGTGTAATACGTTAAATGAATCATTAATACTTGGCTGTGAATCTGTTTTTATAGTGCTCTTTGTTGTCAATAGTAGTGTATTTGCTATAAGTATTCTTTTAGCCCTTTTCTACGTGAGAAAAACGTATCTAAAATTTTACTTCTATTTTTCCTTTGAGGCAGTTTCCTTCCTTATTTTGTCATTGTATTTAAATGTTATCAATCCTGATTAATTGGGAGAAAATCTGTGAATTTTTGTATTTCACTGAGAGGAGATCATGGAATGAAAATTTGGGGTCTATTAATGTATCAAATTAGCCAGAAACATGTTTGTGAACAGAGTCTATTTTAAACTATCAACACACATTTTAATGGATGTTTGCCACAAATCCTGCCATTTATTTTCTAGCTGGACATTTCACATCACACCAAGGAAGTTCCATATTTGGCTCCTTACCTGTGAGCACTCTTCCTGCTCTCACTCCTATGGATTGTGTTGTCTTCAGAGCTATTCTGTCTCTTACATCATGAATTCCTCCTGATTTTTCTCACCAGCTTGTCTTTCCTCTCCACCCAAGCATGAAACATCCAACTCTGTACTCATACTTGGATAAACAGATTAACATGCAAAATTGATCTCAATGTCCCCTTCCAAGCCTACTGCTGCCACACTGATCCTCATTTCAATAAAAAGCATTATCAGATCTTCACTTTTTCAGCCTCCAATCTTAAAAGCCATCCTTGTATCCTTATTCTGTCATACTTCACATCTATTCCATCCATTAATTGTGTAGTTGTAACTTTAAAATATGTCCATAATCTAGCATTCCTTTTTATCTCTAATGCTGTCGTTCTCATCCAAATTACCACCTTCTCTCGTTTTAAACTTTACCCTGCAGTCCTAAGTGGTCCTACCTTTTTTCTACTCTTGCCCCACAGAGAGTCTTTTCACACAGCAGCTGAGCAAATCATGTCAATCTCCACACTGAAAAATTTCCAATGAGCTCATGTAATATTTGGAATAAAATCTGACACCCCAGAGATGCCCTCAAGGCCAATAATTTGGCCATTGTTTCTGCTTTATCTCCTACACTTATTTTATTTGTTTGTTTGTTTGTTTGTTTGTTTGTTAAGTCCACTGCGGCCACTCTGGACTTCTTGCTATTCTTTGAAATGTTCAAGCTCAGTCCACCCCAAGGAATTTGCATTTATATGTTCTCTCGGACAGAATGTTATCTTCAAATTAAAGACTTCTTCCTAAACTTCATTCAGGGTTCTGTTTAAATATTCCCCTTTCCTGGGGCACCTGGGTGGCTCAGTTGGTTAAACATCCATCTTTGGCCCAGATCATGATCTCACAGTCCATGAGTTCAAGCCCTGAATCAGGCTCTGTGCTGACGGTTCAGAGCCTGGAGCCTACTTAGGATTCTGTGTCTCTTTCTCTCTCTGTCCCTCCCCTGCTTGCACTGTGTGTGTGTGCGTGTGTGTGTGTGTGTGTGTGTGTGTGTGTCAAAAATAAATAAACATTAAAAAAAAATTCCCCTTTCCTGGTCATCTCATTCTCCAGCCCCAGTCATTACCTAACCCCTTACACATACTTTCTTTTCTTAATAGCTTTTACCACTACCTAGAATTATAGTGTTTAGTTTTTATTGTCTGTCTTCTCTGTGAAGGTGTTCAGATTGTGTCACCCTAAAATATGGAACTTTCTCACATACTATTTTGAATTAAAGTTACTTGAGAAAAAGCAGGTGCAAGAAGGGCCCTCTGAACCTCTTTTTTTTTTCCTGAGAGTAGGAGATAATACCCCTTCCCTATACCACAAGGAATGAAGACATTCTTATCATCAGAGATGGGGAATCAAGGCTGAGAAATCTGTACACACTAACATTGTGAAGTTAACCCTTACCTTCCTATTCAGTTCTCAACAATTTACTACCTCTAACCCAGCCCCTTAGGGACTTTACCAATATATTGTTTATTTATAAATTCTTAATTGTTTATTTTTAAATTCTTCAATTTATTGTTTATTTGTTTAAGATATAAAAGCTTTCTGCTTGAGTCACTTCTTCAGGTCTTTATTCTTCTGTGAAGGCCTCCGTTTATATGTGAAAATTTACTAAAACTTGTGTGCTTTTCTCCTGTTTCTTACTATGTCAGTTTAATTCTAAGGCTCAGCTGGAGCCTCTTCACCCAAAGAGATTGGAGGAGATCTTTTCCTTCCTTTCATCTATTAAAATTTAACTCTATGAAGTATGGTCTCTGTCTTGTTGACTGTAGTATTTTCATTGTCCTCAAAAGTTTCAACAAATGTTGGCTGAATAAGTAAATAACTAAATCAAACCATAAATTACAACTCATATATTTTTATCATAGCTAGTTGATAATGATCCTTTTAGTTATTCTGATCAAAGTACAATTTATTCTTCTACCTCTGAGCCACTGAAACACCAGGAAAGGACCTACAGTACACAACTCTAGTTTTTTTCATGGTTTCTCTATTAATTAACTGTGTTGATCTGCTTCCAGCTCACCCCTCTGCCTCAGCTACTAACTAGCTTTCAGGTGAAAGTTAACTTTATTGAGCATCATCTGTAGCAGTAATTTTTAAACTTTATCATGTGTCAGAATCACCTGAGAGCTGGGGCACTTGGGTGGCTCAGTTGGTTGGGCGCCCGATTTCAGCTCAGGTCATGATATCCCAGTTGGTGGGTTCGAGCCCTGCGTCGGGCTCTGTGCTGACAGCTCAGAGCCTGGAGCCTGCTTCAAATTCTGTGTCTCCTCCTGTCTCTGTCCTGCTTATGCTCTGTCTCTCTCTGTCTCTCAATAATAAATGAACGTTAATTTTTTTTTTTTAAAGAATCACCTGAGAGCTTATTAAAACACAAATGTCAGGGCCTGTACCCCAGAGTCTCTCCTTTAGTGGGTCCTGGGGTGTGGTTGGAAAATTTGTATTGTTAATTAGCCTTCAAGTATAGCTGATTTTACCAGTCTGGGGACCACAATTTGAGAATCCTTTATCCATAAGAATGGATGATAGCCATCTCCTTTTGTTGACTTCTTTCCAGATAGGCCTGGGGAAACTGCAGTGAAAGTTTTCTGTAGAACAGGATAAGGAATGGGAACCAGGGCTCTGCTAGCTGTGTATATTTGCTGGAAAAGTACAGCTGTGAGAGGAAGTGTCCTGAAGAGTTTTCTGGACAGTATTTCAAATTTCAAATTTGCCAAAATGAGGAAGAAGAGGTTAAAACTGAAAAGGTAGATATAAGAACAAAGAGAAGGACAGAAAGGAGGAGGAAAAAGAAGTGGGAGGGGATTTGGAACAACTGAGATGCTGACCTATGTAGAGACTCTGAAAATACACAGAATTCCTGAAATGCCTGAAGGAACCAGCTGAAGCTAATTTGGAGAAGTTGGTGTTTCCAGTAAACGTTCCTATGGTATTTATGGATTCAGATTGAGAGAGAATTGTATGGGGGCATGAGAAAGAGAATAAAGAAACTAACACAAAGCAGAGATCCCTCATCTCCATCATGTTTAAAGACTTTGATACAGTTGGTGGATTCTCACAACCCAAATCTGCTATTAGGTTCCTAGGGTTGTCTTAATAAGGTGCCATAAACTTGGTGGCTAAAACAACAGATATTTGTTCTATCACAGTTCTGCAGACTCGAAGTTCAAACTCAAGGTGTCAGTGAGGCCGTGCTTTCTCTGTAGATCTAGGGGAGAATGCTTTGTCTTTTCTTAGCTCTGAGTGGTGGCCCACAGCCCTTGGTGTTTCTTGGCTTGTGGCTGCATTATTCCAATTGCTGTTTCTATGATCACATGGCATTCTCCTCATGTCATCCATTTTTCATACTGTTTCTGTGTCTTCTATTGGTGTTTTCATAAAAATTAAGTTTAAAAGCAAAACTATTTTGGAAAATATTTTAAGCGAGGAAAGATTTGAGCCTTCCTTTCATTTTGGGTGTGACTCCCCCCAGTACTTACTCTTTGCAAATAATCACTTGTGATCTACTTGTTACTATCCTCGTGTTGTCTTACCTGTCTTCTCTGTGTTCTTTACCCCCTGGTTCACCTAAACTTGAGAGCTTCTAATGCTTTATCACAAGTCTTCAGTCAGGTATAAAGTCTCAACTATCAAAAACATTAACCTAGTGGATTTTGATGGGAATATACAAATCATCACATCCCAGGGATTAATAATAATACCCAAAAGCTTACATATATGTAATGATTGCTAAGTGTTTGTTACAGTTCTGAGTGTTTTATACATTAACAGGCTGATTTGATTTTTTTACCTATTTGAAATTAAAAAAAAAAGAAAATATGCCCCTCACCCCAGCTTTATTATTGTAATCCCAGTGTGTTTTAATAGCTATAGTGAAGGATGAGAAAGTCAATTTGTTAATAAATGGAATGGGCAAAATTAATTCTGTATCCGATAGGTGTTTTAGTATTCTTCAAACAGGACTGTGGAGGTGGTTATCTACTCTATTGCCTACCTTTATTTATCACTTTTATTTCTACCCTCCTATTCAATCTAATTCATATAAAATAAGGATATAATCATTATTTTGCTAAAATATGACTTAATTTTCCAAATTTTGTATGTGTATGTATGTGTATAAAGAAAGGCATATCTGTTTATAGAAATTCCTGAGTTTAATGAAATTATTTATTTTGGGCAAAAAGTAATTTTTAATATTAGACTTTTATCATGTCAATAAAATCAGTGTAAACTATTTTGAATGGCTCCTGATTTCTACAAAATCTTACTGAATTTTTTTTTTCTTGATGAAAATGTTTTAAATTTTGCTGAAGTTTTTCCAAGCAGAGCCTTTTGAGTGCTACAGCATGCCCCTCCTATGGCAAAGCTTCTTTGTAACTATATATAGTAATATCAGGTTTATTGGAGATTCTCAGCTTTATGAAGTACACACTTGAAAAGAATTTATTTTCTTTAATCAATGCTCCCAACTGTGCAATGTCAATTTTCCTTCCCTGCTGGGTAGCAGATTTCTAATGACGTCTTGGGCAGATTCCATAACCTCTTTTTACTTTATTAAAAAATCTAGTTTGCAACTCCAATCTCATATCCTCTCCTCATCACAAGGCAAGCATGGTTTGGGGCCTAGGAACTTGGAAAGAAGTATGATCTGCTTTCTCATTTCCTTACTATCAACAAGAGTCAAATGGAAGGTCATAGTCTGTCTCTCTGGGACATATGTCTCACTTCTGTCTTCTGCTTGTATGCTTCTAGCTGCTCTGGGAAAAAATACAGAGCGAAGAGACAGGAATCTCTGTTTTATTTGGCTTGAAGGGACAGTGTTGTTTCTTTTACTGTCAACTATCTTATTCTGGACAATGCTGATAGGGCATCATAGTCCTGGGTGATAGACCTCTAACTTGGTAGGCCTGTTGGGAATATCTGCACTGTAAATTTTCCTTATTTATCATTACATATATTCATTTAACACACTTGTATAACTCTTATTCTGTACTATAACATGCTCTGCATGGTTTATAAATAGTTATTAATTCAATTGTCTAAAAATGATATGAAGTAGGTGTTGCTGTTATTTTTCTTTTTCCTTTAATGTTAGAGAGAGAGTAAGCAGGGGAGAGGGGCAGAAGGAGAGAAGAGTATCTTAAGTAGGTTCCATGCTCAGCACAGAGCCTGATGTGGGGCTAGATCCCTCGACCCTGGGCTCATGACCTGAGCCGACATCAAGAGTCCAGTGCTCAACTGACTGAGCCACCCAAACACACCAAGTACTGCTATTATTTCAATAGGAAAACTGAGCAAATTGTGCAAGATTGAATATCTAGTAATTAACTGACTTTGGATTTGAACCCAGACAATCTGGCTCCAATGCCCTTAAATAGTATATTAGGATGCTTTTGTGTGGTTGTCTCTGGCTTCAGACAACAATTTAATAGAAAATTGGTAATAATGGTCTGGAGCCAAAAGTTTTCTAGACTAAAGATATAATTTTATAGATTTTGGAGTCATCCATATATATATTTGATTTTTGAGTTGCGAGAGTATATGAAATCTCTGAAGGGGAGAACCCAAATGGGGAAGACAGTACTATTTAACAAACATGAAGGACACCAGAGAAGATTTTAAAGGACCAGAGAGATCAGAAGATTTAGTATCTACAACATACAGAAACATGGACATCTCTAGACAAGCCAATAGCTGGGTGTCCATTCCAACCTCACTATTAGTGGCTGTTCTTCATTTATTCAAAGAAGCTAAACATTTATATGGAGGTATTTTGGAAAAAGATATTGCCTCAGTTTGCATAAACTGCAGCAAAACAAGATTTAGACTTGATAAAACTTACCTCCATAAAACATTGTTGTCATTGGAGAGTGAGTCAAAGCAGAATTTCCCTCAAGCTCAAGCAGTTTAATCAATGATATACCCAGGGGTAGTCTTAGAAATTCATTTTTCTTCACATATTCGGTGACATTTTAGTGTTCTTTATGTAATGGCATCCTGAACAAGTAACTGGCCTAAGTCTTTGTTGAACCCCGAAATCCCTGGAGCCAAAGACTGGAGTTTCAAGCGGAAACGAACAGCTGCAAAATGTTCAAATATGTCCAGTGGATCAAGAATTGGGAAATTAGATTCTGTAATTAGAAGGTCATTCTGGTTTTGCAAGAGAAAATTAGGGTCATTCATTTCCCAGCTGCACTGTATGCAATTTTTAAAATTTGACATCTAAATATTTGATTTATTTTGGATTTTTTCTAATGTGTGATACGACAAACAGTTCCAAATTTATTTTTGTATTTATGGTTATCCAGTTTCCCAAAATCTTTTATAGAATTTTTTTTTTCTTTTCCTAATTTGAGATCCAAACATTTTCATAAAGTATTGCGTGTGTATGTGTATATGTATGTGTGTATATATATATATTATATATCTTTATTTGTGATGTTTTATTCTCCAGTAGTCTGTATATTAATATACTATCTTGTTTTAATTATGGAACTTTAGAGAGTATTTTAATAGTAGTGGGCTAATTATCCTCATTGCCCTTCCTTTAAAAAATTTTCCTGGCTATTCATGTTTGTTTACTTTCCATGTCATCTTTAGAATAACCTGCTTAGTTAAAAAAAAAAAAAAAAAGTGTGTGTGTGTGTGTGTTTTTAAATTGACCTCACCTTAAATTATAAATTGTTTGAGTATTCTTCCTTCATGAGTATTTTTAAGTTTCTAGTCAAAGACTTAATTCATTTCTGGTTAAACTTATTTGTAGATACTGTATCTTTTTTTCACTCTTACAATAGCTTATTTTCTTTTATTATAGTTCCATTATCTCTTTTTGCTGGTTGCTGTTGATGGTGGTTAATTGAATTGCTCATTCCTTATGGATTTTGACCCAAAAAATAATCCTTCAATATGATTCAAACTGTTTTATTTAAAACCTAACCATGTATGCATCTTAATATTTTATCCCATACTCTGTTTTCTTTTTTTAAAAATTTTTAATGTTTATTTATTTTTTGAGAGAGAGAGAGAGAGAGTGAGTGAGAGTGGGGAAGGGGCAGAGAGAGAGAGAGGGAGAATTCAACGCAGGCTCCAGGCTCTGAGCTGTCAGCACAGAGCCGAAATGGGCTCGAACCCACCAGAGTGAGATGGTGACCTAAGCTGAAGTCTGACGCTTAACTGACTGAGCCAGCCAGGCGCCCCTCTGTTTTCTTATATAATATTTTTTGTTGATTCGTTTGTGTTTTACAGTTATGTAGTCATATCATCTGGAAATAGTAAGGCAGTCTTATTTCCAAATTTTATCTCTTTTCTTTTTTGTATCAAAGTATTCTGGCCAGTAACTGAAGTATAGTTTTAAATGGTAATGTGATAGAGAACATTTTTATCTTTTCCATACTTTGCTAGGGGAAATTTTTAGTTGTTCTCCATTAAGCTTTTTGAGCTGAGATAAATATATTTTGTCATGTTAAGAAAATGTCTATAAATTCCTATATGTTGACTATTTTTATATTTAATTAATATCTATAGATATTATTACATTTCTCCTGAGGCTTGTTAATATGATAAGTTATATTAATCATTTAATTTTGAACAGTCCTTATATATGGAACAAAAATCTCATGAAAATTATATATTATTTCTGCAATGATCTGCCAAATCCTATTTGCAAATATTTTATAATTGATGTTTCATTATAATTTATAAATGATTTGGGTCTGTAGTATTTTTATGCAGGGCTTGACAGATTTGAGAACCTGTGCTATGCCTGTTTTGAAAAATAAAATTAGTATTTTTTTTTAAATATATGGTCTAGAAAAGTTTAAACAGCTTTGTAATGCTATACTAGTTAAGGATTTATGTTTCCAATGTAAAACCATCTAGGCTTACCACTTTGGGGGGAGATCTCATTTTACCAACATTATTTTTCACGTGGGAATCATTATGTTTAGGGTTCTATTGCAAATACAGTCAGGGTCCATTTTTTTCATTTGATCTATGTTTTAAATCTATTTTATTAATAAAGAATTTTTATGGTTTTTCTAATTTTCTAATTTTTGATATTATATCCCATATTTTAAAACTGTATGTGTTTGTTCTATATTCTTTTTTTATGACCAGATTGGCTAGTAGTTTGTTCACTGTATGGTTATTTTTAAAACTAGCTTTCAGTTTTATTGGTTTATTTTTTCCAGGTTTATTAATAATTTCTGCTTTTATCATCAATAATCATTTTCTATTTTTTTCTTTGGCTTTATTTGTGTTTTTTTTAACATTTTGAATAGGTTTATTTATTTTATTATTTCTTTTTATTGACATAAAATTTATAGCTATGAATTATCTTTTTAATACAGCTTTAGCTATATTCTATAGATTTCAATATAGAATGTCATTATTCAAACATTTTATAGATTTTATAACATTTTGGCTTGATTTGCTTTTTTTATTAGAGAATTATTTAAGGAAGAATTTATTAATTTTGATTTGTAGCGTCTTTTGGTTTTCAGATTTTGATGTTAATAGTTTCTAGTTTTCCTTTTCTTTAATCAGATAATAGTATCTGGAAAATATGCTTTGGGATTTAGGGAGTTTTTCTTTCTTTTTTTGTTTTGTTTTGTATTAGAGAGTTTCTGGTTATATTTATTGGTTTTTGACTATGTAAGGAGTATCTTTTTACATGTGGATTTCAATATATTCAATGAGCTATAGACCTAAAACATTAATTATGTTTTTAACTCTGTCTTTACATTTGATTACTATTTTCATTGGTATTATTTACCTACTGAACTTTCTGGGCTAACAAAATGAATTGTTTCCTCACACTAGAGGTTTACTAATATTCCTTTACTTCTACAATTTTGCTTTATAATATAGACTTTGTTTTTCTTAGTATATACATATTCCAAACTGTTATAACTTCATCATTAACAGCATTCTTTAATATCATAAATTGCCTTTCCAATCTCTTGCAATGGTTTTGACATAAATTCAACTTTTTTTCTCTAAATTTATTGAGGAATAATTGACAAATATGATTATATATTTAAAGTGTACAAGGTGATAATTTGGTAAAGATATACATTATGAAATGATTACCAAGATCAAGGTAATTAACACATCCATCATCTTACTTTTTTTCTGTTATGTGAGTGCTTAAGACTTTTCTCAGCAACTGGGGTGCCTGGGAGGCTCAGTCAGTTAAGCATCCAACTTTGGCTCAGGTCATGATCTCACATGGGCTTGTGGGTTTGTGCCCCATGTCAGGCTCTGTGCTGATAGCTCAGCTGGAACCTGCTTTTGATTCTGTGTCTCCATCTCTCTCTGCCCCTCCCCTGCTCAGGCTCTGTCTCTTTCTCTCAAAAAAAATAAATAGACATAAAAAAAAAAAGATTTATTTTCAGCAACTTTCATGTATACTATATTATTAACTGTAGTTACCATGCTATGCAGGCTGTTCTTTTCCTAATTGAAAGTTTGTACCTTTGACTCATATCTCCCCATTTTTCCTCAAACCACCATTCTATTCTATTTCTATGAATTTGGTTCTTTCTTTCTTTCTTTCTTTCTTTCAGACTTAAATGTAAGTGATATAATATAGTATTTTCTTTCTCTTATTTCACTTAGCTTATTTCACTTAGCATAATGTCCTCTAGGTTTACCCATGTTATTGAAAATGGTAGGATTTTATTTTTTTATACTGAGTAATATTTTATTGTATAAATACCCTAATTTCCTTATTCATATATCTGTTGAAGGATATTAAAGTTGTTTCCATATCTTGGCTATTGTGAATAATGCTGCAATGAAGATAGGAATAAAGATATTTCTGAAATAGTTATTTCATTTCCTTTGGATATATTCATAGGAGTGGGATTACTTGATACTAAAATCATTTTATTTTTAATATTTTGAGGAAGCTCCATACTGTTTTTCATAATGGCTGTACCAATTAACATGACTATCAAACATATATAAAGATTCTCTTCCTCCATATTCTTGGCTTGTCATCTCTTTTAAAGAATACCCAACTTAACAGGTATGAAGTGACATCTAACTGTTTTGATTTGCACTTCCCTGATATTAATAATGTTGAGCACCTTTTCATATACCTTTTGGCCATCTGTATGTTTCCTTTGGAAAAATGTCTATTCAGGTCCTTTGACCACTCTTTAATTGAATTAATTACTTTTGTGCTATTGAGTTGTATGAGTTCTTTATATAATTTGGATGTTAAACCCCATATCAGATATGACTTGCAAATATTTTTTTCCCATTCCATATGTTGCCTTTTCATTTTATTGTTTCTTTCATTGTGCTGAGTTTGATATACTCTGACTTAATTATTTGAGCTTTTGTTGCCTTATCCAATAAATTATTTGCAAGAACAATGTCAAGAATCATTTTCCCATGATTTACTTTAAGAATTTTATGGTTTTAAGTCTTATGTTCAAGTCTTTCATCTATTTGAGTTGATTTTTGTCAGTGCTGTAAGAGTCCAATTTCATTCTTTTGCATATGAATAACCAGTTTTTGCAACACCATTTATTGAGAGACTGTCATTTACTTGTGTGTTCTTGACCCTTTCAAAAATTCTTTAACTATATATATATATATATATATATATATATATATATATATATGGATTTATTTCTGATATCTCTATTTTGTTCCTCTTGTCTATCTGCCTGTTTTTATGCCAGTACCATAGTTTTTTGATTTCTATACTTCATAATATAGATGTGTGAGGCCTCCAGCTTTGTTCTTAAGATTGCTTTGATTATTCAGTATTTTTGGTTGCATACAAATTTTAGGATAGTTTTTTCCATTTCTGTGAAAACTAAAATTGGAATTTTGATAGGGATTGTGGTAAGTATGTATATCACTTTGAGTAGTGTACATAGATATTTTAACAGAATTCTTCTAATCCAAGAACACAGTGTATCTTTCTATTTATTTGTGTCTTCCTCAATTTCATTCATCAATATTTTACAGTTTTCAGTGTAAAGATGTTTAGTCTCCTTCATTAATTTATTTCTAAATATCTTATTGGTTTCAATGTGACTATAAATGAGATTGCTTTCTAATTTCTCTTTTAGGTGGTTATTAGTATATAAAAATGCAATTGATTTTTGTATGTTGATTTTGTTTCCTGAAACTTTACTGAATTAATTTAATATAACATTTTTATGGAATGTATATTTATATATTTATAATATATATAATATAAATGTATATATATAAATTTATATATAAAATATCATGCCATCTGCACCAAAGATAATTTTATTTTTACCTTCTGATTTGGATGCTTTTTATTTTTCTTGCCCAGTTGCTGAAACTAGATTTTCTATATTACTTTTAAAGGTTTTTTGTAAAATGTTTGTTTATTTTGAGAGAGAGAACGAACATGAGTGGGGGAGGGGCAGAGAGAAAGGGGGAGAGAGAGAATCCCAAGCAGGCTCTACACTGTCAGCGCAGAGCCCAACATGGGCTCGATCTCACAAACCATGAGATCATTACCTGAGCCAAAATCAAGAGTTGGACACTTAACAGACTGAGCCACCCAGGCACCCCTTCAAAATTATTTTGATTCAAGTGCTGAGAGTGCACATACATTACTTTCTACTGATCTCAGGTGCAATATGATGTTAGCTATGGATTTGTCATATATGGCCTTTATTATGTTGAGGTACATTCCTTCTCTATCTGATTTGTTGAAGGTTTTTATCATGAAAAGATGTTAAATTTTGTCAAGTTTTTTTCCTTGATCTATTAAAATGACCATGTGAATTTCACCCTTCATTCTGTTAATGCCGTGTATTACAGATGATTTGTGTGTGTTGAACCTCTCCTCTAATATGCATTATTTTAAAAGAGTACGCTCAGTTAAAGTTATTTTTCTTCCAACAGGAACTCTTTTCTCTTACTTGAATAATACTTGGTTTTAAAAGATGTATATAAAACATTCCATCCAAGAAAAATAGAATACACATTTTCTTCAAGTACACACAGAAGAATCCCCTGGTTAAATCACATAAAAAGAGAAAACAAATATTACAAATTTAAGAAGACTGAAATAATACCAAGTATACTTTCCAACTAATATGGTACAAAACTAAAGATCAACAATAAAACAAAGTTGGAAAATCTACAGTGTAAATATTAAATATTTAAATGTAAATATTAAGCAACACACGATTGCACAAACAATGGGCCAAGTAAAAAATCAAACAGCAAATCAAAATATGTTTCAAAACAAAAGAAAAAAACGTTATTTTTTGATGGAATGCTCTATAAATTCTAAGTCCATCTGCCCTAATGTGTGGTCTAAGTCCAGTGATTCCATGTTGTTTTCCTGTCTGGATGATCTATCCTTTGAGTAAGTGGAAACATTTAAGTCCCCTGCTATTCTTTTTTTTAATACTGTCTACTTCTCCATTGACTGTAATACTTGCTTGACATATTAGGTTCTTCTATGTTGGAGGCATAAACATTTACAGTTATTTTTTTTCCTTGTGTTGGATTGACACTTTTATCATTATATAACTACCTTACTTGTTTCTTATTTATTACAGTACTTTAAGTCCAATTTATCTAATATAAGTATAATTACCCCAACATTCTTTTGGTTTCCATTTGCAATAGACACCTTTTCTGTCCCTTCACTTTCAGCCTGTGTGTGCTTATACCTGAAGTGAATCTCTTATAGGCAGCAAATAATGGTCATTTTTTAATGCTTTCAGCCACTGTATATATTTTTATTTGGAATGATAATTATGGATTTATTGTCATTATGTTTATTGTTTTCCAGCTATTTTGCAATTTCTTTCTCCGCTTTGCTCTCTTTCTTTGTAATTTGTTGATTTTCTTAGTGGTAGGCTTAGACTTTTTTGTGTGTTTTGTGTCTTTACTAAACGTTTTTGCTTTGTGGTTACTATGAGACTTACAAAAAGTATCTTAGAGTTATAACAGTGTATTTTATTTATTATTTTTTAAATATTTATTTATTTATTTAAATTTTTTTTTTATGTTTATTTATTTCTGAGACAGAGAAAGACAGAGCATGAGTGGGGGAGGGGCAGAGAGAGAGAGGGCGACACAGAATCAGAAGCAGGCTCTAGGCTCTGAGCTGTCAGCACAGAGCCCGATGCGGGGCTCGAACTCACAAACCATGAGATCATGACCTGACCCGAAGTCGGTCGCTCAACCGACTGAGCTACCCAGGCGCCCCTAATGTTTGTTTATTTTTTAGAGAGAGCATGAATGATCAAGGGGCAGAGAGAGAGAGAGAGAGAGAGGGAGACACAGAATCCGAAGCAGGTTCCAGTCTCTGAGCTGTCAGCACAGAGCCCGATGTGGGTCTTGAACCTACAGACCACGAGATCACGACCTGAGCTGAAGTCAGACACTGAGCCAACTGAGCCACACAGCTGCCCCCTAACAATTTATTCTAAGCTGATAACAACTTACATTTAAATGGATTCTAGGGGTGCCTGAGTGGCTTAGTTAGTTAAGTGTCTGACTTCGGCTCAGATGATCTCATGGTTTGTGAGTTCAAGCCCTGCTCTCAGTGCAGAGCCTGCTTGGGATTCTCTCTTTCTCCCTCTGTCTCTCTCTCTCTCTCAAAATAACTAAACTTAAAAAAAAATCTAAATTCTTTCTAACCATTTAGGTTCTATATCAATTTGCATTTTTTTCTTTGTATCCATTAATACTCATTGTAATTATAGTTATTTTTACTTTTTGTCTTTTAACCTTCGTATTTATTTGTAAGGGATTAACCTACCACCCAGACCATTGTTAGACTATTCTGAATTAACTATGTATTTACCTTTATTAGTAAGATTTACACTTCTATGTTTTCCTGATACTAATTAGTGCTCTTTTATTCCAGCTTACAAAAGTCCTTTTAAATTGCTTGTAAGCCTGGCCTAATGATGATGAACTCTTTCAGTTTTTGCTTGTTTAGAAAACTCATTATTGCTCCTTTATTTTGACTGACAACTTTTCCTGGTAGAATATTCTTGTTTGGCATTTTTTCTTTCAGCACTTTAAGTATATTGTGCCACCCTTTTCTGACCTGCAAATTTCTGCTGAAAATTCTGTTCATAGTCTTATGGGGGTTCACTTGTTCTTAACAAGTTGTGTTTCTCTTGCTGATATTAAGATTCTCTCTTTGTGTTTAACTTGAAATTTTTTTACATTTATTTTTGAGAGAGAGAGAGAGAGAGAGCACACACAGGGGAGGGGCAGAAAGAGGGAGACAGAGGATCCAAAGCAGGCTCTGTACTGTGAGCACAGAGCCCTATGCAAGGCTTGAAGTCACAAACTGCAAGATCATGGCCTGAGCTGAAGTTGGACGCTTAACTGACTGAGCCACCCAAGAGCCCCTTAACTGCTGATATTTTAATTATAATGTATCTTTGTCTGGGGTATTTGGATTTATCTTATTTGGAATACTATGGACTTCCTGGATCTGGTACCTGTTTTCTTCCCCATGTCAAGGAAGTTTTTAGCCATTATTTCTTCAAATAAGCTTTTTGACCCTTTTCTCTCTCTCTCTCTCTCTCTCTCCTTCTTGATCCCTGTAATGTGACTATTAGTCCACCTAATGTCATGATCTCCTTTAAGTTCTGTAAGTTATCTTCATTCATTTTCATTCCTCCCCCCTCCCCGGACTTTTTTTTTTTTTTTCTTCTCTAATTGGATGATTCCACTGCCCTGCCTTCACGTTCATTGATCTAATAGTCTACTTTTGAAAAGCTCCGTTGAAATCTTCAGACCAATTATCACATCCTTCATCTCTGATTTCTGTCTGATGTTTCCTATATTTTCTATCTCTTTGTTGAAATTCTCACTGTGTCTATGCATTGTTCCCCTGACCTTAGCATTTTTATGATCATTACTTTGAACTTTTTTTTTTCCAGGAAATCTCTTATCTTCATTTCATCAGTCTTTTTTTCCTCTAGTGTTTTACCTAATTTTTTCATTTAGAACATATTTCTCTGTTTCTTCATTTTCATTGACTCTATGCATTAGATAAAACACTCACCTCTCCCAGTCTTAAATTAGTAGCCCTGCATTGATGAACCTTATTGTTGAATCCTGCTCTCACTCTTGGTTATCTTTCAAACATGTGATTTTTCTCTTAGAGGTTTCCATAGCGGAATGTGTGCCAAAAAATCTCTCAGTGCAGCAAGGGTGAGCATATCAGCACTCAGATGCAGGCTGACTTTAAGCTAGCAGCAGATTCTGAAGGATGCAAATATACCTCTTTCAGGGGAGGACTGGGAGGTTGGCTTTTCTGTCTGCTCCGTCTGTACTGAGCCCTGGTGGGGTGAGGACAAGTGGAGCCAGTTAAGGATTGTTTCTTGGTTTGATGATGCTAATTGAACACACAAATATGAGTCGTGGTGGACACAAAACCTGAAGCGACAGACATGTGAACAAACTCATGCATGGAGACATGTGCAACCTGGGGTGGGGCAGAGGGAGAGAACAAAGTTGGCGTCGGCTGGCCTTCCCAGTTTCTGGAGAAGATTATAGTCAGTGTCTCGATATGCATTAAATGAGAAGCCTATCCCTGAGCCTGAAGCTTTTAAGATTTGCAAATAGGCTTCTTCCACGATAAATCTTAAGAGTTTCATTGTGTTTGCTCTGTGCTGCACACTGAAATGATAGTCAGTTGAGAATGGTTTCTCTGTCCGATACACTCCTGTGGAACCCATGGTTACATCTCTACTGGCCACCAGAGCCAGGTGATCAAGTGATAACATCCCCTCATGGTACCTGTAAAAGCTAGGACACCAGACATGTGCATAAGATCCTCTCCAGGACATAATGGCAACCTGGAGTGTAGCAGAGTGAAAGTATAAAGTTGGAGCATGCTGGCCTCCACTCTCTCTGCAAGGTGCATTTTAAGTTAGAAGCCTGCCCCTCAGGCTGCAGTTTTAAGAGCAGCTAATAGGTTTCCTTCGGTGAAAGAGTGGTATTTTCTGCCTCTCACTGAGTCCTGGGGAAAAGCCATGATGAGTCCTTGTGAGCCTCTTAAAACGTGTTCCTTTTCTTTTCTAGTATAATTAACAAACAGTGTTATATTAGTTTCAGGTGTACAATATAGTAATTCAACAATTTTATACATTACTCTGTGCTCATCAAGATAAATGTACTCTTAATCCCCCTTACCTGTTTTACCTGTCTCCCCACCAACTTCCCTTCTGGCAAACATCAGTTTGCTCTCTGTATTTAAAAGTCTGGTTTTTGTTTGTCTTTTTCATTTTTCATTTGTTTCTCAAATTCCACATGAGTGAAACAATATGTTATTTGTCTTTGTCTGACTTTCCTTAGCATTATACCCTCTAGATTAATCCATTTTGTTGAAAATGGCAAGATTTTATTTATTTTTATGCTGAATAATATTCCTGTGTGTGTGTGTGTGCGTGTGTGTGTGTGTGTGTACAAACACACACACACAGACACACTTCTTTATCCATTCATCAGTCAATGGTACTCAGACTGCTTCCATATCTTGGCTACTGTAAATAATGCTACTATAAACAGAGGGGTGCATATATCCCTTTAATTAGTATTTTTGTATTCTTTGGCTAAATACCCCATAGTGCAATGGCTGCATTATAGTATAGTTCTATTTTTAACTTTTTGAGGAAACTCCATACTGTTCCACAGTGACTGCAGCAGTTTGCATTCCCATCAACAATACATGAAGGTTCCTCTTCTCCACATCTATCATTTCTTGTGGTTTTGATTTTAGCCATTCTGACTCTGACAGGTGTGAGGTGATATCTCATTGCCAGGTGTTTCTGTTTTTTTTTTTTTTTATTATTTTTTTGAGAGACAGAGAGAGAATGAGCAGCAGAGGGGCAGAGGAAGAGGAAAGGGGATCCCAAGCAAGCTCCACACCCAGCATGGAGCCCAAAGTGGGGCTCCATCTCATGACTGTGAGATCATGACCCGAACTGAAATCAAGAGTTGGATGTTTAACCAACTGAGCCACCCAGGTGCCCCTCATTGTAGGTTTGATTTGTATTTCCCTGATGATGAGCAATGATGAGCATCTCTTCTGTTGGCCATCTGGATGTCTTCTTTGGAGAAATGTCTGTTCATGCCTTCTGCCTATTTTTAGTTGGAGTATTTGTTTGGGGATGTTGAGTTTTGTAAGTTCTTTGTGTATTTTGGACACTAACCTCTTATCAGTTCATTTGCAAATATTTTCTCATGTTCTGTAGGTTACTTTTTAGTTTTGTTGATTGTTTACTGTGTAGAAGCTTTATATTTTGATGTAGTCCCACTAGTTTATTTTTGTTTTTGTTTCCCTTGTCTCAGGGAACCTATCTAGAAAAAAAGTTGCTATGGATGATGTCAGAAAAATTACTGCCTGTGCTCTTTTCTAGGATTTTTATGGTTTCAGATCTCACATTTAGGTCTTTGTTTTTAATTTTTTAATTTTTTTAATATATGAAATTTATTGTCAAATTGGTTTCCATACAACACCCAGTGCTCATCCCATAAGATGCCCTCCTCAATGCCCATCACCTACCCTCCCCTCCCTCCCACCCCCCATCAACCCTCAGTTTGTTCTCAGTTTTCAGGAGACTCTTATGCTTTGGCTCTCTCCCACTCTAAGCTCATTTTTTTTTTCCTTCCCCTTCCCCATGGGTTTCTGTCAAGTTTCTCAGGATCCACATAAGAGTGAAAACATATGGTATCTGTCTTTCTCTGTATGACTTGTTTCACTTTGCATCACACTCTCCAGTTCCATCCACGTTGCTACAAAGGGCCATATTTCATTCTTTCTCATTGCCACATAGTACTCCATTGTGTATATAAACCACAATTTCTTTATCCATTCATCAGTTGATGGACATTTAGGCTCTTTCCACATTTTGGCTATTGTTGAGAGTGCTCACATTTAGGTCTTTAATCCATTTTGAATTTATTTTTGTGTATGGTGTAGAAGGTGGTCCAGTCTCATTCTTTTGTATGTTCCCATTCAGTGTTCCAAAAATCATTTGTGGAAGAGACTGTCTTTTTCCCATTGGATATTCTTTGCTGCTTTGTTGAAGATTAATTGGCCATATAATTGCCGGTTTGCCTATGGGTTTTCTATTCTGTTCTATTGATCTATGCGTCTATTTTTGTGCCAGTACCATACTCTTTTGATTACTACAGCTTTCTAATATAACTTGAAGTCAAGAATTGTGAGGCCTCCAGTTTTGCTTTTCTTTTCTCTTTCAAAATTGTTTTGGCTATTTGGGGTCTTTTGTGGTTCCATTCAAATTATAAGATTGTTTTTTCTAGCTCTATGAAAAATGCTGTTGTTATTTTGATAAGGATTGCATTAAATCTGTAGATTGCTTCAGTTGTATTGACATTTTAACATTTGTCCTTCTAATCCCGGAGCAGGGAATGTCTTTCCATTTCTTTGTGTCATCTTCAATCTCTTTCATCAGTGCTTTATAGTTTTCAGAGTACAGATATTTTACCTCCTTCATTACTTGGTACAGATCTTTTACCTTCTTGGTTATTCCTAGGTATTATATTATTTTTGGTGCAATAGTAAATGGGATTGTCTTCTTAATTTCTCTTTCTGCTACTTCATTATTAAGGCATAGAAATGCAATGGTTTTCTATATTTTGATTTTGTATCCTGCAAACATAGTGAATTCATTTATTAGTTCTATTAGTTTTTTGGTGGAGTTTTTAGGGTTTCCTACATACAGTATCATGTCATCTGCAAAGAGTGAAGTAAAACGTCTTCCCTACCAATTTGGATGCCATGTATTTCTTTTTATTTTCTGATTGCTGTGGCTAGGACTTCCAGTACTATGTTGAATAAAAGTGATGAAACTGGACATCCTTGTCTTGTTCTTGATCTTAGGGTAAATGTTCTCAGTTTTTCACTATTAAGTATATCAGCTTGGATTTTTCAACATATGGCTGCCATTCTGTTGAGGTATGTTCCCTTTAAACCTACTTTGTTGAGGGATTTTATCATGAACGAATATCGTACTTGTAAAATGTTTTTTCTTCATCTATGAATGATCATATAGTTTTTATCCTTTGGTTGATGTAATGTATTGATTTGCAAGTGTTGAACCACCTGTATCCCAGGAATAAATCCTACTACACTGTGGTGAATGATTTTTAAAATGTATTATTGGATTCTGTTTGCTAGTATATTGTTGAGGAGTTTTGCATCTGTCAGAAATATTGACGTGTAGTTCTTCTTCTTCTTTTTTTTTTTTTTTTGGAGTGCCTTTGCCTGGTTTTGTATCAGATTAATTTTGGCCTCAAAGAATGAATTTTGTACACTTTCCTTCCTTTTAGATTTACTGGAATAGCTAGAATAAAATAGGTATTAATTCTTTAAGTGTTTAGTAGAATTTGTGAAAACCTCTGGTCCTGGAATTTTTTATTTGTTAGGAGTGTTTTGATTACTGATTAAATATCATTGTTAATTTGATCTGTTCAAATTCTTTATTTCGTGCTGATTCAGTTTTGGGAGGTTGTATGTTTCTAGGAATTTATCCATTTCTCCTAGGTTGTTCAGTTTCTTACAATATAATTTTTATAATATTCTCTTAAAATACTTTGTATTTCTGTGATGTTGGTTGTTATTTCTTTGCTTTCATTTCTGATTTTATCTGATTCTCTCTTTTCTTGGATGAGTCTGGCTAAAAGTTTATCAATTTTGTTGATCTTTTCGAAGTACCACCCTCCGGTTTCACTGATTTTTGCTATTGTGTTTTTAGTCTGTATTTCATTTATTTCTGCTCCAACCTTTATTTCCTTCCTCCAACTAGTTTCGGGTTTTGTTTGTTGCTAATTTTCTATCTCCTTTAGGTGTAAGGTTAGGTTGTTCATCAGAGATTTTTCTTGCTTATTGAGATAGGCCTATATTGCTGTAAACTTTCCTCTTACAGCAGCCTTGCTGCATCCCAAATTTTGAACCATTGTGTTTTCATTTTCATTTGTCTCCATGCATTTTTTGATTTCCTCTTTGAGTTCCTGGTTGACCCATTCACTGTTTAGTAGCATTTTATTGAACCCCCATGTATTTCTGTTCCTTCCAGAATTTTTCTTCTGGTGCATTTGTAGTTTCATAGCACTGTTATTGGAAAAGAGGCATGGTATGTTTTCAATCTGTTTGAATTCATTGGGACTTGTTTTATGGCCTAATATGTGGTCTATTTTGGAGAATATCCTGTGTGCACTTGAAAAGAATGTACTCTGCCATTCTAGGATAAATGTTCTGACTATTCTAGGATAAATGTTCTGATTAGATCCATTTGGTCCAATATGTCATTCAAAGCCTCAGTTTCCTCATTGATTTTCTGCCTAGATGATCTATCCATTGGTAAAATGGGTGTCAAAATCCCCTACTCTTATCATACTACTCTCAATTACTTTCTTTATGTTTGTTAATAGCTGTTTTATGTATTTGGGTGCATATATACTTAAAATTGTTATATGTTCTTGTTGGATTGTTTACGATTATGTAGTGTACTTCTTTGTCTCTAGTTGCATCAGATAAATGCTTTTCCATCCATTCACTTTCAATCTGCATGTGTCTGTAGGTCTGAAATAAGTCTCTTATAGGCAGTATATAGATTGGTCTTGATTTTTTACCCATTCTGTCACCCTATTCATTTTGATTGGACTCTTTAGTCCATTTATATTCAAAATAATTATTGATAAATATGTACTTATTGCCATTTTGTTATTTGTTTTGTGGTTATTTTCATAGTTCTTTGTTTCTTCTCTTGCTCTCTCATGGTTTGCTTTCTTTCTTTAGGATCAACTGAGTTTAATTTCTATTTATTTTTTGCATATCTATTGCCAATTTTTGATTTGTAGTTACCGTTATGTTTATATATAACATATTATGCATATAGCAGTATGTGTTGATGGCCACTTAGGTTGAACCCACTCTATTCCTCTCTCACCCATGTTTTAGGTATATGGTGTCATAATTTATGTCTTTTTATTCTATCAAGTCCTGGTCTGATTTTTATAGGTATATTTAATTTTACTGCTTCTAACATCTACTTACAGTCTTTCAATTCAACTCAAAATGTCTCCTTTAACATTTTGTGTATAGCTGGTTTACTAGTCATGAATTCCTTCAAATTTGTTTGGGGAACTCTTCACCTCTCCTTCTTTTCTGAATGATAGCCTTGTTGGATAAAGTATTCTTGGCTGTGATTTTTTTTTTCTTTCAGCACTTTGAAAATATCATTCCACTCCCTTCTGGTCTGCAAAGTTTCTGCTGAAAAATCTGGTAGCCTTATGGTATTCCCCTTGTGTATAACTGTTTTCTCTTGCTTTTAAAATTCTCTCTTTATCAGTACTTTTTTTTGGCATTTTAATTACTATGTATCTTGTTGTGGACCACTGTGGGTTTATTCTGTTGGGGGTTCTCTGTGCCTCCTGGATCTGGATTTCTGTTTCTTTCCCAAGATTCAGGAACTTTTCATCTAGTATGTATTCAAATAAATTTCCTGCCTCCTTTTCTCTTTCTTCTCCTTCTGGGATCCCTATAATGCAAGTATCATTACACTTGATGGTGTCACTGAATTCCCTAAGTCTATTTTAATTTCTATCATTTTTTTTTTCACTCCTGTTCAGCTTGATTGCTTTCTATCACTCTTTCAGGTCACTGATCCTTTCTTCTGCTTCCTCTAGTCTACTATTTATTCCATTTAATATATTTTTAATTTCATTTATTAAGTTTTTCATCTTCAGTTGGTTCTTATTTATGCTTCCTATCTCTTTGTTGAAGGGCTCACTGAGGTCTTCCAATCTTTTCTCAAGAGGAGGGAGTGTCTTTTTTTTAAATTTTTTTAATGTTTATTTATTTCTGAGACAGAGAGAGATAGAGCATGAGTGGGGGAGAGGCAGAGAGAGAGGGAGACACAGAATCAGAAACAGGCTCCAGGCTCCAAGCTGTCAGCACAGAGCTCGACGTGGGACTTGAACTCACAAACCGTGAGATCATGACCTGAGCTGAAGTCGGTTGCTCAACCGAGTGAGCCACCCAGGCTCCCCTAGGGAGTATCTTTATGAGCACATCTTTAAATTCTCTAGCAAGCATATTGCTTATTTCTGTTTTGTTTAGGTTTCTTTTTTTTTTTTTTTTTTTAATTTTTTTTTTCAACGTTTATTTATTTTTGGGACAGAGAGAGACAGAGCATGAACGGGCGAGGGGCAGAGAGAGAGGGAGACACAGAATCGGAAACAGGCTCCAGGCTCTGAGCCATCAGCCCAGAGCCCGACGCGGGGCTCGAACTCACGGACTG
Source organism: Puma concolor (assembly GCF_028749965.1). Lineage (NCBI taxonomy): Eukaryota > Metazoa > Chordata > Mammalia > Carnivora > Felidae > Puma > Puma concolor. Next base: position 36,094,200 of record NC_141673.1, on the reverse strand, counting down.
AGAGATCGCGACCTGGCTGAAGTCGGACGCTTAACCGACTGCGCCACCCAGGCGCCCCTTTTTTTTTTTTTTTTTTTTTAAATTTTTTTTTTGTTTAGGTTTCTTGATGTAATTTTCTCCTATTCTCTTATTTGGGATATGTTTCTCTGTCTCCTTTTGTCTAACTCTGTTTCCATGTGTTAGGAAAGTCAACTACATCTCTTGCTTTTGAAAGTTTGGCCTTATCAATAAGAGCTTCTGTAATACCCTGCAGTACAATGTTCCTTGTTCATAAAAACATGGCACATCAAGGCTGTCCCTTATGTGTGTTACATATGCACATACTGTTGTGGCTGAGCTGTGTTTGCTTTCAGTCCAGTCATCTGCAGTGACTCTCTGTCTGTTGTGGACAGAGTTAAGTCCCTGTGTTGTTAGTGGGCCAGTCTCGGGCCACCTGGGCTTGAGTTGAGTGAGACCAGGCATTTGCCAGAAATGCAGTAGCACCAAACTATAGGGCAATTTTCCTGTGTTGTTTCCTGAGAAGCTTTCATTGGTGGGAGGGGCCTGTTGTCAGACCTGAGGTCTGCTTCCAGCTTCCTGATGGGGTTGCAGTTGATTTCATGTGCATGACTAGTTTCTCCCTTTCCTAGGTCAGTTATCACTTTAACGTGATGCTGGTCCCCGTCATGGTTGCTTAAACACTGCCAAGCTTCTGAAACTGCTTTGGATGGGTTCTGGCTGAGGCCTGTGGAAGGGTAGTTCCACAGGAGAAACCAGGGGTGCCCAGTGTTAACAAGGTTGCACAGGTTTGCTGTGGGTGGGGACCTAGAGCTGCTTTAGAAAATTCCTATTGCAGGGCTGGAGGACATGAATTTGCTTGACTATTCATGTAAGTGGGGGGGGAGGGAGGGTAAGTGGTGCCAGCAAAGTCCATTTTGGGAGGTAATCTGAAGCCACCCCAAACTCCTGCTAGGCCCACCAGATTGGACGGGACAAGTTAGCAGAAGCTTGCAGGGGTGGGACACTCTTAGCCTTAGCAAGCTAGGCTAAGAGTATTTGTACTGAGCTGGTTTCCACAGCTCTTGGTGTGTCTAGGCTGATGCACAGGAATGGGAAATGGCACTAGCCCATTCCTTTGTTCCTGGAGAAATCTCCCAACAACCCTCTAGCACATGCTCTGAGATTAGTAAACAAATATCCCTCCTGTATACCCCAGTCATTTTTCAAATGCTTCACTGCTTTTGTGGTTTACTCCTCAGGGCTGTTTATTATGCTGTCTCTTCAAGGGCAGGGACTCAAGTTTCTCTTGTCCCCCTGGTTCTCCCAGAGCTGAGCCGGCTAATTTCTAAGTTCCAGGTATGAAGCCCTACTGATTGTAAGAACTCACAAAATTAGGCCCCTCTGGTTTACAAAGCGAAATATTATAGGGATTTTTCTTCCTTGTGTGGGTTCCCCATGGCTGGGCTGCCTGGGGTGAGAGTCGGTTTCTCTCTACCCTTTGTACCTATGGCATCCCTCCCTCCTGCAGACAGACCCATGGGTCCCTTTAGCTTCTGACAGCATCTCTGCCCTTCCTACTCTCTTTGATGTAGCCTTTTCTATACATTTATCTGTGGAGAACCTGTTCGGCTAACCTTTAGCTAATCTTGTATATTATTTACACTGATGTGTGTGTATTTAAGTGTATTCATGGGACGAGGTGATCTTGGGATCCTCCTACTCCACCATCTTCCTAAAAGGTGTTTCTTAGTTCACTTAGCATTAAGATTTCATAGATACAACCCACATTGGCTTTTATAGCTAGATGTTTTGAGGCCCATCTCTCAGATGGTGGTCTTAAAAATTGGGGAACCAGGGGCTCAGTCAGTTAAGTGACTGACTTCAGCTTAGGTCACGATCTCATGGTTCATGAGTTTGAGTCCCACGTCAGGCTCTGTGCTGACAGCTTGGAGCCTGGAGCCTGCTTCAGATTCTGTCTTCCTCTCTCTGCCCCTCTCCTGCTTTCACTTTCTCTCTCTCTCTCTCTCTCTCTCTCTCTCTCTCTAATAAATAAATAAATAAACAAACACTAAAAAATATTTTTTAATAAATTGGGGAACCAGATGTGGGATCCAAATCTTTCACTGCTCAAGAATTTGGGAGTTATATGTTTCCTCCTGAGTATATTTGTCAGCCTCTCCTAAACATTGCAATATGGTGTTTTTTTGTTCATTTGATGTATAGCAGAGACTCAGCTAGTGTGGATTTCTTTCAGAGGTAATTGTTCCATATGTAGCTACAGATTCAGTGTGTTCTTGGAGGAGGTGATTTCAGGAGCCTGCAATGTTGCCATCTTGAGCTGAAACCCACTCTTCTTCATTCTCATTTTTTCTTCTCTGGATAATATCAAGAGATCTCTCTTCAATTTTGGATATTCTTTCTTTTGCCTGATTAAGCCAGTTGTTGAAATTCTCTATTATATTTTTAATATTATTTATTGTATTCTTCAGATCCAAAATTTGGTGGTTTTTTTTAATGATTTCTACCTGTTTGTTGAACTTCTCATTTTGTTCATGCATTGTTTTCCTATTTATTGAGTTGTCTGCATTCTCTTGAATTTCACTGAATTTGCTTAAAATAATTATTTTGAATCCCTTTTCAGGCATCTGACAGGTTTCCACTTTTTAGTGTTTGGTTATTAAAAAAAATTGTGTTGCTTGGCAGTATCATATTTCTCCTGTTTTTATTTCACATTTCTAATATTTTTGCATTGATGTCTGTGTATTTGAAGGTGTATCACCTCTCCTAGTTTTTCTGGACTGTCTTCAATTACTTAAAGGTGGCTGTGAGGGTGCTAGTCGTGTGAAGGGCAGCATCTTGATTCCTGGAAAGGCACAGTAGTTAAGTCTGTGCAGCTTCATCAGTTGAGGTCAACATCAGCAAAGACTGGGGATCTTCTGTGGTCAAGGATGTGGAAGTACTGTGGTTAGCACTGGTGGAAAGTCCAGGACTACTATGGCAAGTCTTCAGAAGTAAAGGCTTCTGGTGTCCTCATGTTCTCCTTTTTTCCTTTGGGAGGAAGTTCTAGCCAAGGTAATCCTTCTTGGTGCCAGATACGGCATGCTGGCGCTCAGATTAGCAGTGGAGCCAGGATCCTAATTAGTTACCCACAGAGAACTGCCAAAACTTCATAATTTGGAGCACAGAGGCACTACTGCCAGTGTCTGAGGTGTGAGTGTGCAGATCTCCCATGGAGCTAAGTTCTCAGTCTGTGGGGATCATTGTAGTGATTGAGGCTCTAGGGGGGCAAGAAGAGCATCAGTATTGGCTCTGAGATGACAGGGTGCAACAGAGGCTTGGTCCCAGTGGGCAGGGTGCAGAGAATCACACCTGGGGATGGTGTATCACAGTCTGAATTCTGGCCCTAGGAGATAGTTGCACAGAGGAGCAGCAGTGCAGCCTTGGTAATGTAACATCATAGACATTATTGGAAATCTTGTACTGGGGCATAGGCCTGCAGTAAAGCAGCCTGGTTATGGTGGAACAAAGCCCTGATTTAGGACCCAAGCATGGGGTGTAGAGCAGTGGAAGCTTAGCCTGGTAATGGCTAAAGGGACAATTTGGGACCTGCGGACTGGGTGCAGAGCAGCAGCTACAGCTGTAGTGGAGTACAGCACAGCAGCAACTAGGGCACCTGGGGGCAGGTCTCATTGCAGCAACCACTCCAGCCCTGGGAGGAGACATACCAGCAAGGACTCCATAGCACTGTCAGCTGTGTTCAGTGTTGGTAAAGACTGTGGGGTTCCTCAGTAGCAAAGGTTTTAAATGTTCATCGCAGCGAAGCTTGCTGGGGATTCTACTGCTCTCCTCTTCCCCCATGGGATACATCCCTCTGAGAGAATCCCTTTTGACATTGAGTTGCTCTAAACTAGGGGATGGGGGTGATATGTATAAAATGCTTCCTATGCTTTCCTGTGTGGCCATTCTCAGGTTTGAACTTCAAATAAAGCTGATGCTTGTTTTTAGTCCAAAGTTTTCCAAAGCTATTTCCTCAGATTTATTGTATTTGTGGGGAAGACATATGTTGGGACCTCCTAGCCCTCTATCTGCTCAAATTTGACTCTATTTTATAAATCCCTGAACCCTTTTGTTTGTTTTAAAAGAATTATAAAATATTACACTTCTTTTCTTTTTACTCTCTGAACCCCTTAGTTTGATAGGTTTTTGTTTTATAGATTTGGATTTTGCAAGGTGAAATCTCAGTATCTTTCAAACTCAATCTCTCCCTATCTCCCTCCCCTACCTCTCTTTGACTTTAAAGAATTCAACTGAGATTATTTACTGTCTTAAGACAAATATATTTGTATTACTTGTGAAATGGGTTTTAACAAATATACAATTTCTCTTTTAAGATTTTTATAACATAAAAATGTTAAATGATTTTTTTTTTCTCAAAGGTTAGAGAAAAGATTGGTAGCCTAAGATAGTCATTCCTTTATCTGGTGCATATTTACTGAATATAAACTATGTGCCCAGTACTCTTTACTGAAAAAAATGTAGAAAGATCCCTCTTTTTTGGAGGAGCTCACTTTTGCTTAGTAGGACTGACATCAGACCTATTGAATATGTAAACTATGTAGTTAGCATGTGGATAATATGTGGCATGAGACACCAATCATAAGTATAATATGAGTACAATAAGAGTATAATAAGAGAAAATCATGAAGATTTTTGAATGAATGAGTTAGGGGTTTCAATGGTAAATGGGGGTCGAGGTAGACCTCATTGGAAAGAGAACATTTGAGCAAATACATGAATGAGATGAGAAGTTATCTGTATAGATACTAGAGGAAGGGCATTTTGTACAGCCAATTACTCCTTTGAAGAAAGCAAATGAAGATGGGTAAAAATATAAATGCAATTTTGAGGTGGAATGCACATGTCTAGTTTTATTAGGAAAAATAGAATTTGAACACATCATTTGAGGATGGGTTGAAGATATATGGGAGTTGACAAAACATGGAAGAGTCATTGTGGGAAAGGAAAATGTCATAAACTAGGGATGAGTAATATTTGTGTTCAGGAACCACTTGGGCTGATAAGAGAATGGATGTTACTCATTTTTAGTAGAGTCATTCAGTACAAATAGGCTATTTTCTGTGAAATGCTGTTTGGACTAGATGAGGCTAAGAAAGGGGGCTATTGTTGTTCAGTATATACTATATGGTGGTCTTTTGTGGACTGCTTTATAATATCTCAATACTACTGCATGAATGATTAATTTTACATATGAGGTAATAGACTCAAACAGAATAAACTATATGATGTTAAAATGTTAGTAAATATCCAAGCCATCATTAGAACATAGATAGTATTGCTTAGGAAAAGAAATAAACAACAACAACAACAACAACAACAACATATACTGGTTGTTTTTTAGGTGGTGGTTTTATTTTATAAGGTAAAATTCCAAAGAGCCATGCTGATGCAAAGTGAGAATTTCTACACACTAGGGACAGAGGCAAGTGTGCCCACAGGTACTAGCGACCCGGAAGTAGGCGACAGGGAAGGTATGGAAGCAAGTCACTTCTTCACACAACAGAAGATTTCAGTTGTTCTTATCATTGGGGTTTCAAATTTTATAATGGTTATTAAAAATGTTTATAAATCTTTCAGTCACTTACTGTTTTTCTATTGTAGTATGAAAAAAACCCAGAGTTGTTATAAAGTGCATTTAAATGTAATTCCTCCTTTTTCACTATTTGCTAATATATTTTCTCACTAAAGTACAGCATTAATGTGAAAATCCAAGACACTCTATTTGTGGATTTTTTAAGGCTTATATTACACTTGCAGATGAAAATGCTTTCAAAATTATTTATATCAAACATTATCTTTGTGCTGCTTTCTCATGCATTGCTATGTTGTAAATGCCATTATGGATATCTTGCAGTAGCTATAAAGCATTTTGAATGGTATCTTAAAAGTAATACCAAATATAAGTGATACCATTGGATACAATTTAATATTGTGGGAGTTTAGTATTTTGTAGTGGGAATGTGATAATATTTTAATCATTCACTCTTTTGTTGAAAGCAATTCTGATTGAGATAACAAATCATATATCATTTGGTCTGCAATATTAATGACTCACCCTTGAATTTTTATATCATTATCAATAACCACACATACCATTTATGTGGTGCAATTCTGTTTCAGTTTTCACTGCTAGATTTTTTAATATTTTTAAGTCAATATAGTGGCATATTTCATAGAGATGCTTCAGCAACTATCTAGACATATTGTAAGGTTGATAAATAGGAATTATCTTAAATTCATTTGCAATGAAATTGAACAGCTGACCCAAGGGCTTAGGTTAAGAGAAGCAAGTGAATGTATTGTACAACATCATTTTTTATTTCTTTTGGGTTTGATTTTTCTCTGTGATTTGTAATGAAATAGATTAATGGCCCCAATTCTATTACTGATTAAATGGATTTGACTTGGACCTTTAACAGGAAAGTCACAATAGCAGTTAGCTTCAGATCAAAAGCTTTAAAATAAAAATGAAAGACTGTTTCAGGGAGAAAAAGAACTAGGCAATAATATAGGGGGAGGCCTGTTTAAATTCAAATGGAGCATTTGATTAAATGCAAGAATCACACATGTTGTGGATTAGCTGGCATGTATAAATTAGGAGCTGTTAAATTATGAAAATACTTCATGTGTAAACCAATTTCTTCAATTTTTCAAATATATTTTGAATAGTTACTATGGACCAAGTATTTTTATTAACTGATGTTATAAGTTGATTTACATCCTCACCGCAAAAAGATATGTTGAAGTCCAAAATCCATCTTACTTGTGGAGTGTGGCCTTATTTGGAAAAGGGTATTTGCAGATATAGTCAAGTTAAGATGAGGTCAGTAGGGTAGGTTCTGATTCAATATGACTGTTGTCCTTATAAGAAGAGAGAAATCTGGATACAGATAGACACTGAGAGGAGAATGGCCCATGTGAAGACAGACAAGACTGGGAGAAAGCCGTTTGATAATAGAGACAGAGATTGGAGTAGTGCAGTTCTAAACCTAACAAGTCTAAGGATTGATAGCAACCACTAGAAGGGAGGAAAAAGGAAGTATTTCTGCCTTACATGTTTCAGAGGAAGCACGGCCCTATTGATACCTTGATTTTGGAATTCTTGTTTCCAGAACTGTGGGAGAATAAATTTCCGTTCTTTTAAGCCATCCAGTTTGTGGTACTTAGGTATAACAGCCCTAGAAAACTAATACAGAATTACATATTCTAATATTGAAATATAGGTTATATATTCTAATAGGCTCTGGAAAAAGCTAAATGATTTGATCCATTTGTGAAGTAAACTGCAGGATCCCATTCAGATATAATCATAAATATTAAATATGTACATATAAATATTACTAAAGCAAGACACTTTATTAGCCACTAGTAATTTAAGACTCAGACACGGTAAAGACACTTAAGGAAATTAAAGTATTATTAAGAAAGGAAGACCTATACCACCCTCACCCCCCCAAAAAATGTCCAATACAAAAGAACTTTCTTACTCTAGTAAAGATACAATTCCTTAATAATTTCTAGTGAAGAAAAAGCTATATTTGATTGGAAATGCTTCAGGGAAGAGGCATGAGTTTTTGATAGTTTGATATACAAACTTAGAGGGAAAGACTTGAATAGGGAACTATGCAGACAGAACCACAGAGGCAGAATCCACATGAGAGTGAGGTATTAAACACTCGTGCTCGCATCTATGCTAAAATTTTTTAGCAGTGACAAGTGCACTGGGCAAACTTCTGACATTGAAAGTGTATTTTTTGTCTATTCCTTTCTAATGAACTCAGCCTCTGAAGCAACAGGGAGAGGTTTCTACAAAGTGCATCCTCAGAATAGACAAGATAAGAGTAAAACAAAAGGAAAAAAAAAGGAGTCCAATTCTTCACCCTGAATATCTGTAAACCCATGAACTTCTGATTGCAAGAAACTCATGCTTGAGATAGAAAAGTGTATTTATTTTCCTTTCACTGCCGGAAACTTTCATTCAAATATGAAGAGCCAGAGCCTGTTGGAATTTGAGCCAAGAGTTGGTAATTTAGAGTAGGAAACTGAGGTTTAGACTGATTAGCGTATGGGAAGAGAGATCACAAAGGAATGTGACTAGACCTTAGAAACAATGGTTCTTTGGGAAGTGCCCACCCCTGATTTTTGGACTAAGCCCAAAGACTGGAGTTGATGAAGTAAATCCCTAGATATGAGAAGACTAATTGCTTGGCTTCCCACAGTATAATATAGAAAGTGGGTAAGCCTTATGGAAAGCCCATTGTCCAAAATGGCACCCAGGAGATTCTTAGTCAGATGAGTATGAGGTCAACCATACAAAGTCATGAACTTCTAGAATAATGTGGGAAGATAACCAGTGTTCCTGAGTACCCAACCCCCACAAAAGATTCAGAATTATTGGGAGCATCAAGGTGCCAGAAAAAGAATTATAGTTGGGACAAATTGGAGGCAGATTGTAGAATTCTGACCATTAAAGACTGGTATGAGGCCACAAACTGGGTCAGTAAAGGCCATGAAAATAGTGTGGGCCACATGGAGGTGAATTACATTTTGATGCAGACCAGATAGCCAGAAAGTGCCATTAGGACCAGATGTCTCCTTTCTAATGCTGGGATCATATATAACTTCACCCCAGGATTTAGATGAATCAGAGAGAAATTAAGGAGAACTACATCTGTGTATATTTGAGTGTGCCTGGTGATCGTATGTATGGGAGGTGGAATTCTAAGAGACTGATTTTAAAACAGAAGTAATTTATTTACCATGAATTGGTAGAGTTGAACATTTTTGACATTCATACAATGTCACAGTAATTGCGGTTATAAAGTTATATTTTACACATCTGATTTTGCGGACTGTTTTCACTATATAGTTGATATCTACTGAAAGAAACTGAGACATGGGGTATGATAAATGATAATTTAGTCCAACATCTTTTATTTGGCCAGGGATGAGTAGTGATAAAGAGTCACATTTGTGAGATACCATGTTTCTGCCAGATTTAGGCTGAATAATTTCATATTAATCTTTATACTATTTAATTTTTTTTTTTACTGAAGTATGATTGACACACAATGTTACATTGGTTTCAGGTATAGAACATAGTCATTCAACAAGTCTATATATTATGCTATGCGCACAACTATACCTACCATCTGTCACCATACAATGCCATCACAATACCATTGATTATATTCCCTATGCTGTACCTTTTATTTCCACAAATTATTCATTCCATAACTATAAGCCTGTGTCTCCCATTCCCCTTCACCCATTTTGCCCACTCCCCATGCCCTTCTCCTCTGGCAACTGTTAGTTTGTTCTCTGTATCGATGGGTCTGTTTCTGATTTTTGTTTGTTTTGTTTTTTAGATCCTATATGTAAATTAATGGTATTTGTCTTTCTTGGGCTTATTTCACTTACCATAAAGCATAATATCTTCTGCATCCATCCATGATATCACAAAAGGCAAGATCTCATTTTTTTTATCGCTGAGTAATATTCCTGTGTGTATATATACACCACATTTTCTTCATTCATCTATCAGTGGACACATGGATTGCTTTCATATCTTAGCTATTGTAAATAATGCTGCAATAAACATAGAAGTACATATAACTTTTTGAATTAGTGTTTTTATTTTCTTTGGGTAAATACCCAGTAGTGGATTTACTGGATTATACAGTATTTCTATTTTTAATTTGAGGAATTTCCAAACTGTTTTCCACTTTGTGGCTGTGCCAACTTCCAGTCTCACCAACGATGCACAAGGTTTCCCTTTTCTCCATATCTTTACCAACACTTTTTATTTCTTGTCTTTTTGATTCTAGTTATTCTTATTAGGGTGAGGTGATATCTCATTGTGGTTTTGATTTACATTTCCCTGACAATTAGTGACATTGAACATCTTGTAATGCATCTATAAGCCATCTGTATGTCTTCTTTGGAAGTTGTCTATTCAGGTCCTTTTCCCATTTTTGAATCAGATTTTTTTTTTTTTTTTGTGGGGGAGGTACTGAGTGTATAACTTCTTCTTTGGATATTAACACTTTATTGGATTCACTTGCAAATATCCTCTCCCATTCAGTAGGTTGCCTTTTTGTGTTGGTGGTGGTTTCCTTTGCTCTGCAAAAGCTTTTTAGAGTAGTCCCAATAGTTAATTTTTGCTTTTTTTCCCCATTGCCTCAGGAGGCATATGTTACTAAGTCTGATGTCCAAAAGCTTACTGCTTCTGTTTTCATTTAGGATTTTTATGATTTCAGGACTCACATTTAGGTCTTTAATCCATTTTCAGTTTGCTTGTGTGTATGGTGTGAGAAAGTGGTCCAGTTTTCCCAGCACCAGTTATTGAAAAGACTATCTTTTTCACATTGTATATTCTTGTCTCATCTGTTATAGATTAATTGGCCATATAAGTGTGGGTTTATTTGTGGGTTATTTACCATGTTTCATTAATCTATGTGTTTATCTTTGTGCCAATACCACACTGTTTTTATTACTATAGCTTTAATCTTGAAATCTGGGATGGTGATACCTCCAGGTTTGTTCTTCTTTCTCAAGATTGCTTTGATCAGCCAAAAGATTTTGATGATTCTGTCAAAATCACTGTTGATTTTGAGTTAGACACAATGAACATGCTTAATATTAACAGTCATGTGAGTAGCTCAAACTAAATTGATTAGTACTAATTACAAAGATGGCTAAAATGTAACATTCCCTAAACTATGTTTCCCATCAACTCTTTTGACTATAGACCCAGTTATGTGTCCATAGCATATTTAGAATGTTTTCCAAATTCAATCAATGCTTGAGTAAAGTTCAAAATATTCTAAAATACCATAGGTTTTTCTTGGGAGAAAAATACAAGTTAGACAGAATAGTTTATGTTTTCATTGCTTGTAAAATACATTAAGGGACTGAGAGTTGGAAATGGAATCAGGATAGGTTTTCTCAACATTATACGTATTACTTATGATAAAATATGGATGGCTTTATATTTTATAGCAGAATTATTTTTATTGTGGATATCTATGCTTTTCCTTTAAACTGCTTCTGTTTCTTGGTACAAAACTCATATTTTACATGAAGGAAATTCTGAAATGACTTATGTGATTATTTTTTTCTATTCAGGAATATAAAACATTTGGTGGTAATAATACAAAATAATTTTAAAAAGTATCCATAAGAGGGCATAGGTCTAGCTTCCTCTGCTTGGCACAGCTGAAACATTGATTTGAATCCTCTTTTTGAAACTTTTAGTACTTAATTTTTCAATTGTATTTTTTTTGCTCAAGTTCTGCATTAATGAATACAGATATGGAATGCCTTTTTCATATTTATATAGTCTTAGATCATATCTAATAGAATAATTCTCAAGTTTTCAAATTCCTGCAAAGTTATTTTTTAAAACATGCATTTTGCTGCTTGAGGTAAATATCTAACTATGCTTTTCAGAATTAATGTGTAAATCAGTATGTTCAAAATCTGGGGAAAGAGTAATTTAATACACATACCTAATGTCTAGAAATGTGCTCATATTTAAACTATTCCCTGCCTTTAAAAATTGTCTGTTTATTCATCAGGCTGGAGTGAGGGTCCACATCAGGCATAATTCAAGGGAGCAGAGTGAGTCAAATTAGAAAAAAAAAAAAAAAAAAGGTCAGTTGGGCCCTTGGGTGGCTCAGTCAGTTGGGTGACTGACTTCACTCAGGTCATGATCTCACAGATTGTGAGTTCGAGCCCCATGTCAGGCTCTGTGCTGATAGCTCAGAGCCTGGAGTCTGCTTCGGATTCTGTGTCTCCCTCTCTCTCTCTGCCCCTCTCCGGCTCACATTCTGTGTTTCCTTCACAAATAAATATTTAAAAAATTAAAAAAAAATAAGGTCAGTACTTGTGGAGTAATGTTAATGTGAGATCTAGAAGGTGAGTACAGGACAATCAATAGTACATTAAACAAGTGATAAGGAATGAAGTTGATCAGAAGTTTCAAGAATTCAAAGGAAAAGTAAGAGAAAACATCAGGCCATTCTATTTTGAAGCAAGGGTCCCTGTCAACTAGGTGATAGGCAGGTTTCGTATGAAACAAATATTTATGAAAAAGAATCTTCAACAGGCTACATACAGTCTTAGGTATCAATAGGTGATGATGATTTTAAAATGTGCATGCTACTATTTTGGCTTTGTGGATCATGCTTCTGTTTTCTCAAATTGAAAAATTTGATTCTGCATTTTCCTTTGCAATATTGTCTAGAATGACAAAATAAGGTTATAATATGGAAGTGGAAAGCATTTAGTATGTTTCACATAGGTAAGCAATAGTGTGTTGACCTGATTATTCTATGCCCAGCTATTTGAACTGAATCAGAAAGTTACCTTATGGTCACTAATCAGTTTGTTTTGTTTGGGCAGAACAAAATATTCTAAAATGTTCAATTATAAGATTCCCAAGAATTAGATTACTGGAGACAAGTAGAAAATATGCTCCAGGGGCGCCTGGGTGGCTCAGTCGGTTAAGCGTCTGACTTTGGCTCAGGTCATGGTCTCGTGGTTTGTGAGTTTGAGCCCTGTGTCTGGCTCTGTGCTGAAAGCTCGGAACCTGGAGCCTGCTTCAGATTCTGTGTCTCCTTCTCTCTCTGCCCCTCCCCCACTTGTGCTCTGTCTCTATCAAAAATAAATAAATGTTAAAAAAAATTAAAAAAAAATATGCTCTGAGCTGCTGAGCCCAATTCAGGTTGCACGAAACAACACACCAAATCAATATATTTTGCATTAAAATTTTCATTTTCATTTTTCATTCCATTCTTTATTCAGCAAGCCCACTGCTATTTTTAGTAGACCACAGTGTATCACTAGTTATATATTTTGGGCTATTCATAGTGTATTTAATTAATGCCCAAGTATTTCATGTAAACACAGCTAGAAAATTTAATAGGATCCATTTTAAAATGTACACTAGATTTTTAAAAAATATTTATTTATTTATTTTGAGAGGGAGCATGCATTCCAATTAGGCCTCATGTGTCAGTGCAGATCCTGACACAGGGCTCTATCCACAACTGTGAATGAGATCACAACTTGAGTCTAAATCAAGAGTAGGACATCAACCAGCTGACTAGCCAATGCTTTGTGATTATTTACCCTGTTAATAAAAGTAAATTTTTGGTTAAGATATATTCAAACTCCCACCAAATGTAATTTATATCTCCTCTTCAAAGAATACTCATTGCTGGTATTTACAATAAAGTTTATTTCTTCAGCAAACAGTAAATAATGGGATGTAAGCAAGTAGCAACCCAGAAGGATACTTTTCATTATTTTTTAATACACAGGAAGATATTTTTCTCAGTAACCAAACTACTCCTTGTTATATTGGTGCTTTCAGATCTCAAATGCAAGTGGTGAAATTTATTCTTTGGTACATCCATTTGTTTCATTATTCATTGTTTATTGAGGAGTGAGCATTAAGCATCAGAGAAATTACAACATATTGATGCTATAAAAATAAATAACAGAAGGCCTTTGGTTCCAAGGAGCATATAGTATAGTGTAGTGGGTTATCATGTTAACCGTGTTAACAGCTAATACAGAGTTTTAAACATTCACATGTACACATGTATTAACTTATTTACTCCCTATGACAATTCAAAACAGTGACCCTTTTGAATGTAATCTTCACTTTACAGAGGGGGAAAAATGAGTCACAGAAACACAGTAATTAGCTTTAAGGCACACACCTAATCAATATCCACGCCAATATTTGAAACCAGATAGTCTAGCACCAATGTCTGGGCTTTAACCCACTACACAAGAAAAAAAAAATGCATAGGATGATGTTGGAATGTAGAGAAAATTCTCATCAATCAGGTTCAAGAAAATCTTTAGAACAGAGCTTTAGTTTTGATGAAGGAATAGGAAGAATTCCCTGAACAGTAGAGACTGTGTGATGGTGTAAAGAATAAAGTCTTTGTGTTCGTGTGGAAGTGTTCATGTAGGAAAAAAAGAAAGCAAATAGAGCTAGGATTTTAGGGAAAACATCAGGACATGATGGTTCTTGAATAATAATCTGAGAAATTTGAACTTGATTCTGGAAGTCGGGGTAAGTATTGAAATATTTTAAGGGCAGTAAGCAAGGCAGCAATTTGATAATAATTGCCTTTTAGAAGGTTCATCCTGGTAACCATGAGGTAGATGAAGGGGCCAATTGAAAGGAACCATGAAAAAGTTTGTAAAAACTCAAACGTAAGTATTAACAGTAGAAGAAAAAGGAGACAAAGGGTGTCTATTTTCAGTATTTTAATTGGCTTTCATTTAATCATTTCTTGTGTGCTGCGCATTTTATTTGCCACTTTATATGTGTAATCTCTCTAATTCCTAAGCAGTTGTTCTATGAGGCTGATTTTTTTTAGTGATGTTTTATATTGAGGTAATAAGGGCTTAGAGAATTTAAGTAGCTTACTCAAGGTTTACAGCTAGTCAGTGATAGATTTGGGATTCAAATCTATGGCTTACATTGTTTCTAGTCTATGATGCTGGTTGCCATCAGTCTTTAAGGACAAAACTGCAGATTTCAAAGAAAAGTCATAGTGGAGTGGTAAATTAGAAGTGTGAATCTATATTAATACTCATGTTTCTAGTATTGCTGTGAATTTTGGCATCATGTCACCAAAATGTGGGAAAAAAGGAAATTCTAATACAATTTTCTCAAAAGAGATGTGTTTAATTGCTGCATTCATTTACTATCTCTTACTCCTCAAAGTCTAATTTGGCATCAGGCACCTCATCTGATAGATGATCAGCAATACTGTCTTTAAATCCAAAGAATGTTTTTAATTCTCTTATTAGCCTGCTTCTCAGTAACATCTATGTCTATTTTCCAACTAATTCCAACTTCCAATGGAGGCTGTCTCAATAGACAGTCTCACCATTTGAATTTCTTACAACAATGACTTGATTTTTTTTTCTTACCTCACTGTATCTTTGTCAAGCCCATCACTATGGGCCATTAAATAAAGGAGTTGGTTAAGCTTAGTGTTAGTATCTCTTCTAATCTCTTATGTTTTCTTTCACTTTTATGACTTCAGTTATTATTACCTGTTCAGAGATAGCATGCACGTTCACAGGTCCCTTCTTTGCTATACCTTCCTGGCAATTTCAAAGCACTCAAATATAGTCAAACAGACAAAAAAATCATGATATTCTCCCTTAGCTATGTTTTTTCCTCAGCTTTCCTAACCTCTGTGAATAGCACTACAATCCATTTATAAGTAAAGGATTTAGCAGTCATCTTGGACACAGCATTCCTTCTCACCTTTCATATCTAAAGCATCACCAAGTCCTGTCAATTGCATTTCTTAAATATTTCTTACATCTTTTATTTTTCATATTCATGGAACACAATATCCCCTGCTGTCCTTACTGCTATCATGGGGTTCTTAATAGCCTACAAACTGCTCTCCCCCTCTTTCTGTAAGCTTTCCTTTAATGCATTCTCCGTAAAACATTGGAAGGTGATCCGTTATAGTATACTTCCGGTCACATTCCTCCTATGCTTAATACCCTTTAAGGATACATATTGCTCTTAAGATAAAGGCTAGAATTCTTACCATGGCCCTCAGGACCCTACATCATGCAACCTCTAGTTTCTGTTCTAACTTCATGTTGTACCCATCTTCCTCTACTTTCTCTCATCCAATCTCACTGTCCACCAATAGTGTCAGACTTACTATTTGCATATATTGTTCCTTTTCTTTAGAGCACTTCCTCCCCGCCCCTTAACTATTGCTTTGAAGTTCACATAGTATTTCCTCTAGAAATTTTTCTCTAATCTCTTTCTGCCAAATCCCCCTGTTAAGGGCCCTTGAGTTCTTTATCTGTTACAATTTTAGTTGTCCAATAGACAAATTAATATAAAATGTGAGTGGGTTACATTTACAGATCATTTTCTTGAACAGAATATTGTTTAAAGCTAAATAGCATGTTGATCTTCTACAAAGTCTGTTTGCTCTTTTAGGATGGAATTTTGCACCGAATTTATCGACACACAGTTGTATGTGTGTGGGGGGAAGTTTGTGTGTATAATTATGTGTGAATATTTATTCTTAATGCATTCAGATTTTGTTATATCATCTTATGGGTCAAATCAGTGGCAGAAAAATATGAGAAAGACATATTTTCTCTCATATTTAGGGAAGGCTGTGTTGTGTTTAACAGATTTGAGAAAGACCAAATTGGGCAACTGAGGAGGAAAAAGACACAAAGAAAAATGAGGTTGACATATGAAAAAAATAATCCCAATCCCAGTCAATTTGAAATAAAATATTGTAAGCCTGTTGGACTAGAGATATGATTTACTACAATTATATTTAGGTTTGATTTGGTGGAGGTAATCATTCTTTGATGCCCTGCCTTGTGACTTTGAATTGCCTAGCTAGCTTCATAGAAATGGCCTAAACTTGCTCTCATTTTTCCTATTTATGAATTTAAGTTTTCTCCTATGGTTTTTATAAGAAAAAATGCTTTTCTTTGGCTTGCCAAAATTTTTAGAAACAATAAACACAAGTAGACATCTTCCTCAAAACTCAGACAGAAATCAAATAAACTCTTTTTAGTTGAGAACTTTTATTTTTCTGGAGTATAAAAGAGGATATAAGACAAGTATGTTGAACTTTCAACACCACAGAGAAACGGATCAAAATATTGCAGATAAATGTTTCATTCAAACTGCAACTCAGTTTTTATAATTAATGTTATCTAAATGGCATGGATAATTTTCAAAGAAAGCTTTACAATATAGGTCATACTCAGATGAGAACAATGGACTCAAGGTTCCTATCAGATAACCACATTTGAACTCTAATAAAATTCTAACAGCTTTAACTTTGAAGGAAACCCAGTTGGGGTAGCATTCAGGAGTCTTACAAACTATGGAAAATGCAACTTGGATTAGGAGGGACCATGGTAGGAGACACTAAAGTGAAGCATTATAATACATCTTGCTGAAGGTATCTGCTTACTTTTTGAAAATAAAATTGTATACTTATAGAAACATAGATATATTATGAAATAAGATGACAGTCCACATGCATTTTTAAGACCAAACATCAATTTAAAAAAGTCGGGCACTTGTGGTAGGCCCTGGGTTAACCTTCTTACTCTCCTTTGATGTCTCAGTGTTTTGATGGAAAAGTTTAAGAAACCACAAATAGGCAATCTCCCAGGTCTCTTTAAAGTTTAATTACATAATCTCTATAAATATTTCTAATAGGACAACATAAAATATAAATATGGCTGTGGTAATTCACAATTAATTCATGACTCCTTCCTAATACAGCAACTGAATGGCATTCTGATTAAAGAGGGATGTGGCACAGTGAAAGAACATGGGTTGAGAGCAGAGAGATCTGGCTCCAAATCTTCATTCCATTATTTAACATCTTGGATACTTATTTAACTTTTAGCTCTCTTTCTTTGTCCATTAAATGGAGATGGTAATACTATTTTTTTTTAGTATTGTGATAATAGAGACAGAATTTTGAAAGTAAATGGCTGTTTCTACACATGAGGTAACCATCACCCTAAATATGTGTTCTTCTTTTATTGAGTGAATGAAATTCTACTGGTAATAGTTGACTATCTTATTCATGTAGGTATCCTTAAGATATAAAATATTTATAAATTGTGTTCAGCACAGTCTTTGAGTTAGTGTCTGGGTACACCATTTGTTTTATCCCACCTTGAAGATTTTTTTGTATGATAAATATGTATTTTTGATTTGACATGATCTTCATGAAAAAAAAAGTTTGCCTTGTTTTTGTGTCCTGTCATTTAGTGTTCTGGTATGAGCATCCTGGGTATTTGATCGATAATTGTTGGATCTCTAATGTAAACAGTCTCACATCCAATTTTCCTATTTGGGTTAATGAGGGTTTTATAACAAATAAATCATTAACCCAAATGGGAAAACTAAAGGTGGACCTGTTTGAAGAGATTCAACAAGTATTCATTGCATAATCCAGGATGACCAAAACAGCATGCTAGCAGCAAGGACAATACAATAAACATTAATAAAATTAATTAATATAACTAATTATAATAAATGCAATTAATTATAATAAATTAATCCAACTATAATTAATATTATAATAAAAACAATTAAGGCATAGTTTATTCCTCATTCTTATCTTATTCAAAATCACATCCCAATTCAAGCTGTAATTTTCTTCTCACATCCTTTCCATTTGCTCTCCCCTTCCTCCAGTTGCTTACTGCCCAAGAATAACAATTTTATAATTATTTTTAATTTATTTTATCTCCTTACCCTTTTCCCATTACACTGTTTTGCATTCCACTCACATACCAATCTTTAGCTGCCTTCTGGAGCAAGACTTTCTGTTAGTTCTCTATTTTACTCCTCACTCCTGAGTCTCTCTGGATAGGTGTCTGATCTACAGAGCCAAAATTTCCTGTGGCTATTTTAAAATTGATGAGGGTTGCTCAAAGAGCTAGTTAACCCATAGAAGGCTCATGTTATTTGTGTTCTTCTACAAATTTGTAGTAAAGAAGAAAATATGTGGCCTTTTATCATATTGCTCTCTTTCAACTGGTTCTGAAAAGGGATATTTGTTATCTCCAACATTTGGTGCATTCACTATAACATTTGGTAAAGAGAAGAAATAAAATTTGGAGACCAAATAACACCTAGAGACAAATGCATTGTTTAGAACTGCAGAAGGTAAATTTACAAGAATGGATGTATTTGGATATATTATTTTGTTTTCTTCTTTTCTATTTACTAATTGAGTTTGTTACAAAAGAATTTTTTTTAAACAGCCAGATAAGGAAATACATAGGATGAAGCCTGGACCATGAGCACAAGAGCTTCTGTCCCTGTAGAATTAGGGGATGCCACCCTCCTGGCACATGGACATGACTTTTTTTGTTTTGTGGTAAAATACACTTAAGATTTACCATCTTGACCCTTTTAAAGTACATGGTTCACTGTGTTAAATACATTTTCATTGTGCAACCATTACGACCATTCATCTTGTAAAACAAACACTATACTCATTAAGCAATAACTTTCCATTATCCTTCCTCTCCCCTAGACCCTGACAACAACCATTGTGTTCTGCCTTTATAATTTTGACAACTCTAATTACCTAAGTTTAATAATAGAGTATTTGTCTTTTTGTGAATGACTTATTTCACCTAGCATAGTATTCTCAAGATTTATCCATGTTGTAACATATTGCAAATTTTCCTTTTAAGGCTGAATAATATTCTAAGTATATACAGTATATACCACATGTTGCTTATCCATTCATCTGTGTCCATGTTTTAGCGACTATGAATAATACTTCTGTGAATATGGCTGTGCAATATCTCTTTGAGACCTTACTTTTAATTCCTTTGGGAATAGACACAGAGGTGGAATTGATAGATATATGATAATTCTATTGCTAATTTTTTTGAGTAACTACCATATTGTTTTCCACAGTGGCTATATAGTTTTTCATTTCCATCAACAGTGCACAAGGGTTCCAATTCTCCCACATCTTCAACACTTGCTTTTTTTTTTTAATATTTTTGATAGTAGTTATCCTAACAGGTGTGAGGTGGTAACTCATTGTACTTTGTTTTTAAATGCTTTTCTGGTTTGAGAAATCATTGGTACACATTACCATTTAAGTTGAAGGCAGACAGCATAATGGTTTGATTTACAGATGTTGTGAAACAATTACCACAATAGGTTTAGTTAACATCTATCATCTCATGTAGATACAGATTTTTAAAAATATATAGTTTAGATTTGCATTTCCCTAATGATTAGTGATGCTAAGCATCTTTCATTGGAAATGTGTATATCTTCTTTAGAGGTATGTCTGTTCATATATCTTCTTTAGAGGTATGTCTGTTCAAGTTCATTGCCAATTTTGAAGTGACTTTTGTTGCTGAGTTTTAGGAGATCTCTATATTACATATTATCTACATATTAATCTCGTAACAGATATAGGAGTTGCAAATATTTTATTCTGGGGGTTGCTGTTTTACTCTATGCATGGTTTTTTTGCACACTTAAATGTTTTTTCATGAAGTCAAATTTGTATTATATTCAAGAAATCATTGCCAAATCCAATATTGTAAAGATTTTTTTCTAGTTTTCTCCTAGAGATAGACAGTTTTTTGGTCTTAAATTCAGGTCCTTGATCCATTTTGAGTTAATTTTTGTATATGGTATTAGGTAAGGAGAATGCTATTCTTTTGCCTCAATATCCAATTTTTTTCAGCACCACTTGTTGAAAAGACAGTATTCTCCCCACTGAATGGTTTGGGTACCCTTGTAATAACTTATTTTACCATATATGTGAGGGCTAATTTCCAGCCTCTCTTCTATTCCAATGCTCTACATACCTGTCTTTATGTCAGTACCAAACTGTTTTGATTACCATAGCATTGTAGTAGGTTTGAAATCAAGAATTGTGTCTTCTGGTTTTGTTCTTCTTTATCAAGATCCCTCAAGATTTCTTATGAAGTTTAAGATGGGTTTTTCTATATCTGCAAAAAATGTCATTGGGATTTTGATAAAAAATTATTAAGTCTTCTAATCCAATAACATGGACTGCGTTTTATTTATATCTTTAACTTCTTACAGCAATGTTTTGTAATTATCACTGTCTTTCATGTCCTTCATTAAATTTATTCCTAAATGTTTTTTTTGATGACATTGTTTTGTAATTTCCTTTTCAGATTGTTCATTGTGTCTAGAAATGTAACTGATTTTTTCATTTTGACTGCGTATCCTGCTAGTTTTCTGAATTCATTTATTCTCATAGTTTTTCTTTTTCTTTTTTTTTTTTTTTAATCTTTGGGGTTTTCTATGTATAAGATCATATAAATTGCAGATATAAGTTTACTTCTTCCTTTCTAACTTGAATGCCTCTTTTCTTTTTTTCTTCCCTCATTGCCCTGGCTAGAAATGCCAGTACTATGTTAAATAGAAGTGGTGAAAGTATGCATCTCACTTTGCTTCCAAACTTAATGTTGCAAGGAAAGTGTTTCCTCTAAGTATGGTGTTCACTGTAAGTTTTACATATGATTTTTATTATATTGAAGTAATTTCCTTCAGTTCCTAGTTTATTGGGTGTTTTGTCATGAAAAGTGTTGGTTTGTCGCTTTTTATGCAGCAATTGAGATTATTATCTTTCTTACTCTGTTGATGTGGCATTGGTCAGTTTTATATGTTGAATTATGCTTGTATTCCAGGAATAAACCTCATTTGATCATGGTGTTTAATCCTTTTAATATGCTGTAGAATTCTGCTTGCTAGTATTTTTGTATCAATGTTTATAAAGGATATGTGTCTGTAAGTTTTTTTTTTTTTTCCCCCTGTATCTTTTTCCGGCTTTTGCATCAGGGTAATTTTGATCTCATAGAAAGTGTTCTTTTTTTTTCTAGAAAAGTTTGAGGAGGATTGGAATTAGTTCATCTCTAAATGTTTGGTAGAATTCACTAGTGAAGCCATCAGGTCCAGGGCTTTTCTTTGTAGGGAGATTTTTGGTTACTGATTTAGTGTCTTTACTAATTATAGGTCTATTCAGATTTTCTATTTCTTTATGATCGAATCTTAGAATGATTTGTGTTTTGTTGATATAATATTCCTAATACTCTATAATCCCTTTTATTTCTGTATTATGGTTTTGATAATTTGAGTCTTTGCAACATCTAGCTGAAGGGTTGTCAATTTTGTTGATCTTTTCAAAGAAAAATCTTTTGGTGCCACTGATTTTCTCCATGTTTCTACTATTTCCTTCCTTCTGCTTTTATGAGTTAAAGACTAGATAAAAAACAAACCAAAATGATTTGAGATCTTCTTTTAATATAATTATTTATAGCTATAAATTTCTCCCTTAGCACTTCTTTTCCTGTGTTAGTATGTTGTATTTTGTAAGTAAGTGTTTTCTAATTTCCCTTGTGATACCTTCATTCATCCATTGATTTTTTTTTTAATGTATTATTTTCAGTTTCCACCATTTTGTGACTTTTCTAGTTTCCTTTTGTTTTTTATTTCTACCTTCATCCCTTTGTGGTCAGAGAAGACACTTTGTATGACATATATATCTTTTTAAATCTACCATGACAATCTGTGGCCTAATGTAAGGTCTATCCTGGAAAATGTGTATTCTGTTGTTGGATCATTCTCTATGCATGTAACATTTATTTGGTTTGTTGTGTTTTTTAAGTCCTCTCTTGCCTTATTTATCTTCTGGTTTTACTATTCATTATTTTAAGGTAGGTATTAAAGTCTCTGACTAATATTGTAGAACTTTTTCACCCTTCAATGCTGTCACTTTTTGTTTCATACACTTTAATGATCTGTTATAACAATCATAAACATTTATATACCTAATATCTTCTTGTTGCTGAACTTTAATATATAATGTCCTTCTTTATCTCTTGTCAAAGAGATTTTGTCTTATTTAAAATCTATTTTGAGGGGAGCCTGGGTGGCGCAGTCGGTTAAGCGTCCGACTTCAGCCAGGTCACGATCTCGCGGTCCGGGAGTTCGAGCCCCGCGTCAGGCTCTGGGCTGATGGCTCAGAGCCTGGAGCCTGTTTCCGATTCTGTGTCTCCCTCTCTCTCTGCCCCTCCCCTGTTCATGCTCTGTCTCTCTCTGTCCCAAAAATAAATAAATGTTGAAAAAAAAATTTTAAATCTATTTTGATTTAAAAGTCTATTTTGTCTGGGGGTGCTTGGGTGGCTCAGGTGTTTGAGTCTGACTCTTGATCTCGGCTCCAGTCATGATCTCACAGCTTGTGTGTTTGAGTCCTCCCTCAGTCTCAGTGCTGACGGCATGGATCCTGCTTGGAATTCTTTCTTTCCCTCAAAATAATTTTTTAAGTCTATTTTGTCTGATGTTAGTATAACTACTCCTATCCCATTTATTTCTTTTTTACTATTTTATGGAATATCTTTTTGTATCCTTTCACTTTTAACCCATTTTTGTCTTTAGATCTCAAGCAAATAGCATATTGTTAGATGACGGTTTTTGTAATCCATTCTGCCAGTCTCTGTCTTCTGATTAGAGAGTTGCATCCATTTATATTTAAAGTAATTGCTGATAAAAAAGAACTACATCTGTCATTGTGCAATTTGGTTTCTATACACCTCACTGCATTCCTGTCCCTAATTTACTGTCTTTTCTTATGTTTGTTTTGTAGAAAATGTTTTAATTCCTTTTTCATTTCCTTTGTATGTATTTTTTATAGCTATTTTCCTTGGAGATTATAGCTATAATCCTTGGTGATTATATTCAATATCCTAAAGTTATAGCATTCTAATTTGAATTTATATTACCTTACTTCCATAACATATAAAAACTACTCTTTTACAGCTTTGTTTTCACTCTTGGTTGTTAATGTCACAAAATTACTTCTTTATACATTATGCGCCCCAAAACAAATATTTCTTTTAAATGCATTAGTCTCTTAAATTATGTAAAAATTAATATTTAGAGATACTAGCTTTTACGTTAATTTTTAAATGTATTAATCTCAAATCATGTAGAAAACAAACAGCAGTTACAAAGCATTGTTATAATACTAGCATTTATAATTTTTGCATGTAGTTATTGAAATCTTTATTTCTCATAAACATACAGTTATTGACTAGTATCCTTTTATTTCAATTTTTAGGACTCCTTTGAATATTTCTGGAAGGGCTGGTCTAGTAGTCACAGAATTTCCCGGCTCTTGTTTAGCTGGGATTGTCTTCATTCTGCCATCTTTCATAATAGACAGTTTTGCTAGATATAAGATTCTCAGTTGATAGTTTTTTTAAAGCATTTTGAGTATGTTAGCCCATTGTCTTCTTTTTATCTTATTGTATATGACAATTTTCTTTGCTGATTTCAAAATACTCTTATTATAATGTGTCTCAGTGTGGGTCTCCTTGAGTTGATCTTATGCAAGTTCTTTGAGCTTCTTGGATGATTATATTCATCTATTTAATCTCATTTGGGGAGTCTGTAACTATTATTTCTTCAAATGTTCCCTCTGACCCTTTCTCTCTCTTCTCTTTTTGAGACTCTCATGATGCATATGTAATATGTTTACTTCTTTCCTCTTGCCTGGTTCTTGGTTGTCTCTCAAATCTTTGTAATTGTACCAGGAGAGTATTTTTATTGGCTTTCTGTAGATGAGGGTATGCTATGACCTGCCAGTGTGCTAAAAGGGAGGATTTTAGTTAGTACCAACATTCAGGCTGATTGGAAGTCAGACCTTCAAGCAGCATCTCCTGATGCCAAACAAGTTTGCCACAAGAAAATAGAATTATAGGACAATATCTCGATGAACACAGATGCAAATTGAAATCAATAGTGCAACATGATTTATTCCAGAAATGCAAGGATGATTCAACATCTACAAATAAATCAACATGATACACCATATTAACAAAGCATAGAATAAGAATATATATGATCATCTCAATAGGTACAAAAAAAGCATTTGATAACATTTAACATCCATTTATGATACAAGCTCATAAAGCAAGTAAAGAGGAGCATACCTCAATAAATGCCATATGTGACAAGCCCACATCATCTTATTCAGTGGTTAAAAGCTGAAAGTGTTTAAGATTAAAAACAAAACAAAAATGACCACTCCTGACTCTTTTATTTAATACAAGCAAGAAATAAAAGCATCCACATCATAAGGAATTATTACTATTTGCAAATGACAGAATATTATATACAGAAAATCCTAAATATTCCATTAAAAAATATTGCTGAAACTAAAAAGAATTCATTAAAGTGGCAGGATACAAAATCGGTATAAAAATTTGTTGCATTTCTATTCACTAATAACATCAAAAAAATCCCATTTGCAGCTGCATTAAAAAGAATAACTAGGAATAAGTTTAATAGAAGAGATGGAAGGTCTGTACACTGAAAACTATAAGACATTGAGGGAAAAAAATTGAAGAAGATACCTGATGTTCTTGGATTGGAGGAATTAAAGCTTCCTACTATTTAAAACAATCTAAAGAGTACAAATATTCTCTGTCAAAATTACGAAGTGGAATTTTTCACATAAATAGAACAATCCTAAAATGTGTATAGAACTATAAAAAAAACAATGAATAGCCAAAAGCAATCTTGAAAAAGAAGAACACAACTGGAAGCATCATGTTGTCTGATTTCATACTATATTATGAAGCTATAGCTTTTAAAACAGTATGGTATTAGCACAAAACCTGACACATAGATCAATTAAACAGAATAGAAATAAACCAACATTTACATGGTCAATTAATATGACAAAAACAAAGAATATATAATGGAAAAGGATAGTCTATTCAGTAGTGTTGGGAAACTGAACAGCCACATGCAAAAGAATGAAACTGAACTATTATCTTACCCAAAAACTAATACAAATGGATTAAAGACTTCAGTGAAGTACCTGAAACCATAAAAGTCCTAAAACATAGGCAGTAAGATATCTTAGATGGGTCTTAGTGATGCATTTTTGGATTTCACACCTTAAAAGCAAAGGCAGCAAATGCAAAAATAAGCAAATGAGACTACAAATGAAAAGATCCATAAAGTGAAAAGGCAACCTATGGAATGGGAGAAAATATTTGCAGATTATATATCCAAGACTTTAATATGAGCTAGAGAAGAGAAAACAACTCATATAATGCAATAGCAAAAATCTAACAATCTAGTTTTTAAAAAAATGGGTGGAGGCTCTGAATAGACATCTTTCCAAAGAAGACATACAAATGTCTAACAAGTACATGAAAATATGTGAAATATCACCAAACATTAGGGAAATGCAAATCAAAACTTCAGCGAGATATCACCAGTCTGAATGGCTACTATCAAAAAGATAAGACATAACAAGTGTTGGCAAGGATATGGAGAAAAAGAAACACAGACTATCAATGAGAATGTAAATTGTTACAGCCACAATGATTGAAATAGTACGAGGTTCCACAAAAAATTAAAAAATAGAACTACCAGCAATTCTACTTCTTAGTGTTTTCGTTTTCCTCAGATGAATACTAACTCAAAAAGATCTATGCACATTCATGTTCATTTCAGTATTCTTTACAACAGCCAAATTATGGAAATAATCTAAATATCCACTGATGGATGAATGGCCAAAGAAAACATGTTATATATATATGTATACACAAATAGGCACATGCATACACAAAATGGACTATATTTAGCCAAATCTTGCCATTTGTGACAAGGATGGTCCTTGAGGCCATTATACTAAGTGAAATAATTGAGACAAAGAAAGCCCTCCATTCAGAGGTGGAATCTAAAAACAAAAACAAGCTCATAGGTACAGAAAAGAGAATTGTGGGATTGGAGGATATAGAAGTCAAAGAGTATAAACTTCCAGTTATAAAATAAATGTTGTGGCATGCTGTGTAGTTAATATTAACTTTTGCATACTTAAAAGTTTCTAGAAAAATATATCCTAAAAGTTCTTATCAAAAGAAATAACCACCATGTTGGTAATGGATGTTAATTGGACTTATTGTAATCATTTGCAATATATACACCTATCAAATCAGTTTGTTGTACACTTAAAATTAACATGCTTTATGACAATTATATCTCAATTAAAAAAAATATAAAACTGATTATATAGATATGTGAGTGGGGGAGGGGCAGAGAGAGAGAGGGAAACACAGAATCCGAAGCAGGATCCAGGCTCAGAGCTGTAAGCAGCGAGCCCAACTCGGGACTTAAACTCACGAACTGTGAGATCATGACCTGAGCCAAAGTCTGACGCTTAACTGACTGAGCCACCCAGGCACCCCAAAACTGATCATTTTTAGTGTTTTTCCATGGATGGGTTCTTGGTACTGGTACTTTAGCCAAGACAGTGTTTCAGTGGAGGAGATAATCCTATTTATGGCAATATTTGGCATTCTACAACAAAACCCCAAATATTCTTTCAGTCATTGTGACATCAAAAAAAATCCCTCCTACAATTTTAGACACCTCCCTAGTTTTGGGACTATGCCTTTTAATGAAAGAGGATAGTTAGAAGGATAATAAAAACTTTTGTTCTCAAAAGAGTAAAGAATACATTTTAGAAGAATTGAGGAATGTAGGAAAAAAATAGATGAACTTCATAGGAAACTGCATATTTTTAAAGCCATGAATACTATTTTGAAAAATAACAAAAGGTACATGCTTTAAAGATAGATACTTTGGGGCACCTCTGACCTCGGCTTAGGTCATGATCTCACAGTTCGTGAGCTCAGGCCCCACATCGGCACACAGCACACAGCCCACTTTGGATCCTCTGTCCTCCTCTCTCTCTCAAAAATAAATAAAACATTAAACACACACACACACACATATACATATGTACTTAGATGTAATTTCTTTTCAAAAAGAATGCTGGAAAGACCTAGGTTTTAAGGATTACTGGGTTAGGAAAGTCAATGGGAACTCAAAAATATCCAAAAGAATTGGAAAAAGAGATCTCATGGGAAGTGTGGAATAAATAAACCAGAGAACTAAGACTTAAAAAAAATGTCATTTACTCTGTCAAGTTGCACATAGAAGATTAACAAGAAAGCCAATTGGGAAACCACTGTTTAAAGATCAGGACAACTATAGATTAAGGTTACATACAATTTGGACAGCTTAAATACTGAAATAATTATTGAGTAATTTTCAAGGTGAGTCAGTTATTAAAATGCAGATGTTGCTTGTGCCCTGGGGAAAGTACTTAAGAAATTTATGGATTAGGAATTTAAGAGAAGTTAAAGGAATATGGTGTAAAACTAAAGGGAAACAGGCAAGGCCACAATTAGTAGAAACAAATCCCAGGCTAGATATTAGAATGAGGGAATTTCCTCTAGATGGAATAACTCTACCCAGGAGAGGTAAGGTCTTTTGAACAATAAGTGGTAGTTCATGGCCAGGCCAGCTGTAAGTATGACAAATGCATAGGAAATAAAACAAAGAAGCTGTGAAAGGTATGAAAGGTAGTGACCGTTGTTGTTCTTTGTATTTCTGATCTGTTTACTCAGAGCAGATGGCATTTATCATTGAACTTAAAGCATACATGTATGAGGACCTGGGAAAACACTGGGACGCTGTGTTCACATTTATATGTGATGTGCATTGCTTGTTAATGCTTTTTTTTAAATTATTTTTTAAATTTCATCCAAATTAGTTAGCATATAGTGCAACAATGATTTCAGGAGTAGATTCCTTAGTGCCACTTACCCATTTAGCCCATCCCCCTTCCCACAACCCCTCTAGTAACCCTCCATATTTATGAGTCTCTTATATTTTGTGTCCCTCCCTGTTTTTATATTATTTTTGTTTCCCTTCCCTTATGTTCATCTGTTTTGTCTCTTAAAGTCTTCATATGAGTGAAGTCATATATTTGTCTTTCTCTGACTAATTTTGCTTACCATAATACCCTCCAGTTCCATCCACGTAGTTGCAAATGGCAAAATTTCATTCTTTTTGATTGCCAAGTAATACTCCAGGGTATATATATACATCTTCTTTATCCATTCATCAATCAATGGACATTTGGGCTCTTTCCATACTTTGGCTGTTGTTGATAGTGCTTCTATAAACATTGGGGTGCATGTGTCCCTTCAAAACAGCACACCTGTATCTCTTGGATAAACACTTACTAGTGCAATTGCTGGGTCGTAGGGTAGTTCTATTTTTAGTTTTTTGAGGAACCTCCATACTGTTTTCCAGAGTGGCTGCACCAGCTTGCATTCCCATGCTTGTTAATGCTTTAATAGTTAATCAAAGTAAAGATAACTTAAACCAAATCTGAGTCATCAACCTTCTAACTTTGCTCAAAATGAATGCTCTCAGCTAATGCACAACTCATATGTTTTAAATCCATTACTTTTGTCATTTCTATATGTTGAATTTGGAGACCTATACTGGAATGTTAAGAGTACTAACATGTTTAAGTTTCTAAATAGAAAGCAGGAATATAAATAAAAGGAACCCAAAAGGTAAACACTCTTTCCAAGGAGGAGAAATAGGTAGAATAAATATGAATCAATTCTGGGGCGTTGGGAAACTGAAGATAGCCATGAATGATTGGATGGGTCAGAAAACTGTTGAGAGGGAGTAAATGACTGGGGTTATTCACATTATAAAGCTGTGCATGTTGCCAATAGAATTATCTGCTATAAATGTAAATTACTCTTAGAAGAAGTCAGAGGTTTTAGAACTGGTTAAGACTCTAATTGTATAACAGATAATACTGATTAAAGAGAGAGCAGACTAGTCCTATGGTTTTGGTACTTTGCTAGGTACAAGAGTATCTACCTCATATCCAGGGGTTGGGGAACGAGTCCATGGGACTTCATTTTTGATACTGGGGTTTTATTTTGTATGGTTAAAGGCATCCTTCCTTTCTAAGACTGAAAAATCTGAGAGGCGGTGAATTCTGGGGCTACCAGTTCAAGAAGCCAATTTAAATCTGAATATGGAGTAAGTAGGTTTGTGAGATCCCCTTAGCCTAATAAAATGCTAGGAGTCTGAATTAAATATTAACAAAGAGGGGCGCCTGGGTGGCTCAGTCAGTTAAGCGTCTGACTTTTGCTCAGGTCATGATCTTGTGGTCTGTGAGTTTGAGGCCCATATCAGGCTCTGTGCTGACAGCTCAGAACATGGAACCTGCTTCAGATTCCATGTCTCCCTCTCTGTCTCTCAAAAATGAATAAACATTAAAAAAAAATTTAATTATAAAAGATTTGAGCAATAGACAAATTGACAGAACTTGAATCATGTCCTACCCATCTCTTGTACTTCCACAATTATTAAATCTCTGAAAAGAAAGTAGGAGAGATTTAGGTAGTTCTGTATACCTATCTTGGATAATTCATATAATTTCTGTATGACTATAAATCTAGCCATGTTTTACTTTTTGAAGGGTCCCTTTGGAAAACAGATCATACAGTTATCACACAAGTATAGAGGACTGAAAGCAAATATCAAACAATTGATCCCATGGTAGCCAGAGATTGTTTATAAAGGAAGTTCATAGAAATGGTAAATTTTTATAAATGAGAAAAGTATGTAGATTTAGAAAATACATTTGATATGTGCCCCTGAAAGAGACATGGCAGTACAAAATTGCATTTTGTGACAAGTTATGCTCCAAATTTTCTTATGTAAGGAAATTTCAATAGATGTATGAGAAGACCATCAAGTGTAAAATTATCTTATTAATGTCCACATCAAAGGATAACAATAAAAAAATAAACAACTATATTAAGGACTTAAAGATGGTTCTTTGGAAGTTAATGGGAAAGCGGCAAGTAATAGCTCAGAATTAACTATCCTGGAGGAAAGGGACACCTGGGTGGCTCAGTTGGTGGAGCCTTGACTTCAGCTCAGGTCACGATCTTTCAGATCCTGAGTTCAAGCAAGCATAGAGCTTGCTGCTGTCAGCATGGAGCCGCTTCAGATCCTCTGTCCCCCTCTATCTCTGCCCTTCCCCCTGCTTGTACTCTCTCTCCCTCTCTCTCTCAAAAATAAATAAACAAAAAACAAAATAAAACAACAACAATAAAAAAACCTATCCTGGAGGAAAAAAGATAAATGAGGACAAGGCCGAGTTAGTTAGGTCACTGCTTAGGCCAGCAGTGAAATATCTACCACTGATTTTACTAGATTCTGCCAGGGCTTTAAACACAACATAATGAAACAACTCTTCCTAAAGACCCACGTTATATATGATACTAAGATTGGACAGTCCATTGAAAAATAATAGAAGGCAGCTTTCCTGAGCTAGTATATATACATTTCAGAACCAAAATATCCCTCAACTGAGATAGACACCCCAAAGTTTATTTCTTTAGATGCAGAGAATGTTACAGAACAGGCCTTTAGACAGGCCTTAAAGCCTAAGCTATCTTCTCTCAGCTTTATTAACAAAATTGATATTCTAGAGTCTTTCTACATCTTTATCTGACATAGATTTCACTTTAGGAGGGGGAAATTGGCATACTTATTATATCCTCTCAAACTCAACATTAGCCTATATATTTTAAAATCCTGGTCTCTAGAATATTTGTCATTACAACCACATGCCCAGTACAGGACATGGAATACAGTAATGTTTATTGGAATAATGCGTTTATTTTAGGACATTTTAATTATTTTAATCCTTATAATAGCTTTCTAGATGAGGTATGAAAACCCTATTTTAACAAAATGGCAAACTGTGGTTTCAAAGGTTAAATGACTTGGAATTAAATCTATGTCTGTTCCCAATTTTTATCCCTCTTCCCTATGCCAGGCTTTGTCTCCAAAGAGAAAGGAAGCAAGATCATCATTTTGCTAAATAACCCAGAAATTACATTGTAATTGGAGATAAACTAAACAGACAGGTTGAGAATTTGGAAAGTCTTCTTTAAGTTTTCATTTTAATTCCATTTAGTTTTAGGTATATATTTTGGAAAGCCTTAACACCAGATTAAGAAGTCTAATGATGTTGATTAGTTATTGAGAGTCATTGGAAACATTTTGAGGTGAATCACATGATTATGTAACTTAGAAGGTGGTAAACTGAAGTTTAGAGACCATTTGGAAGGCTGATGCATACTGTTCTGGTGCATGATGTTATAGAAGCCTGAATTAGGTTGGTAACAGTAGAAATGGAAAATGCTGGAGTTTTAGGATATTTTTTAATTAAGAAATATTAAAAATATTGTTGATGTATTATTAATTTTAGTTTTGATTTCCATTCTGTCTTTGTTACCAAAGAAGTCCATCCAAGTAATTATACAGTCCCAGATTACCCATAAAACACCTAACACATGCCAGTAAGTGTTCCGTTTACTCACTATGAATCTGTGAGTAGAACCATGGAGTAATGTCATTTCTCAAAGGCAAACTCAGTGCTCCCACTTGTAAAGTGGTGCCAAGATTATAGTTTACCAGCAGTTTAAAATTAACATGAACCATTAATCTTCTTTCTCCTTAAGGCACCACTTTGATTTTGCTACTTCTCTACTAGAAAGTCATCCAAGGTCCCCATTATCTTCCAAAACCCATAATTCATTCATCAAAATGTGAGCCCAATTGGATTTTTATCCCTATTAATTCTACTCCTTTTACAAAATTGATAAAACTAAGAAAAAAAAAAAAGGATCAACATACTGTGTACTACACCCAACTTCCAACTTTTATCTTCGTATCTTTGCTAATAGGAATCCCATTTTCAGTCCTGGACCTGAAGCAAATCTGCCCAGGTTTCAATCTCTGAGACCTTGAGCAAGTTCTAGGATTTCCTGGTACCTTGATTTCTTTTTTCTTTCTTGCATTGTTTTTAATTTGTAAGTATTAAATAGGCATTATATAGTGAGACATGATAATGTGTGAGTTAATATATTACCTAATATTAATATTGTTATTTTGACTAGTAGGTCTGATCCACTCCAAAGAAGTAATATTACTTGGGGTGGCTCAGTCAGTTAAGTATCCAGCTTTGACTCAGATCATGATCTCACAGTTTGTGGGTTCGAGCCCTGCATGGGGCTCAGAGCTGACAGCTCAGAGCCTGGGTCCTGCTTCAGATTCTGTGTTTCCCCCTCTTTCTCTCTCTTAAAAATAAACATTAAAAAAAGAAGTAATATTTCTTGAAGTAAAGAAACTATAATTTTCCTTTGAATATTTTGCAATTGATTTAATTATTATTGATATCATAACTTTTATTGTGAGGTATTTGGAACAAGAGAAGGACATGGCTAATTAGTTTTTGAACAGCTAAAGATATCCGATCTGTTTCTCTAAGCAACTAGTCAGTGTGTCAGAGGGAATTCCAAGAGCTATTTAAGATATATGAAGAGATATGAATACTAACTCCTGAGGTCTTTATTCCTGTTGTCTAAGGAAGCATAAAGGCACATCCTAGGTGATAAAAATTTACTCCTCCAGACTTGACAATTTTACATCAGAAATGAAATTCAGTAGCTCACCCTAATTTTCTAATTAATAGCTAAAAACACTAAAGATTTTCTATGAGCAATTCCTCAAGTAAGTATAGGAACTAAATAAATAGGTAAGGATTTTTATTATCAGACTACCTAAAGAATAATCTATTTAAGATAATTAATACATCTTGAGCAGGGGATATTGCTAACTGGGCAATGAGATCTTTTATAAATTACATACTAGGATGTAACCCTATCATTTCAAGTAAAAAAAAAAAAAAAAATCTTGCTGTTTCAACTCTTAACTATTGAGAACAAACTGATGTTTACCAGAGGGGAGGTAGATGGGGGAAGAGTGAAATAGATGATGAAGATTAAGGAGTGCACTTGTCATGAGGAGCACTGGGTGATGTACAGAATTGTTGAATCATTATATGTACACCTGAAACTAATATAACACTGTATGTTAAAAATTCTGGAATTAAAATACAATACAAAAAAATGTTTAAACAGCTTGCTGTTTCATGAAGTTCACGTTGGTGTTTGCATTCTTATTATACAACATTAGATCTGTTGAATGCCTTCTAGTATGACCCAATTCATACTTTTTTTTTGTTAATTTTGTGCCATAGACAAAATTATGTCAAGAAGTTAGGTGCTATGCAGTCATTCATAAGAGACCTGAATTTTAGTCAATAAATCCATTCTACATAAACAAATATTTGCATTCTGAGATTAAGTTGGCAGACAATGCATGTGAACATCTTTAGAACTGTAGCAAAAGATGATTGTTTATTTGGTGTATTGGAAGAATATTTTTAAAAGAATGAATACTTTTGAAAAAATATTTGTTTATAACAAGTAGTTTGAAATTATAGAAAGGTAATCTAGGTGTTGATTGAGATCGTCCCTCTTGGCACTTCCAACTATAGAAAGGCAGTAAAAATACAGTAGGTTGCCTGACAATCACAAAAGTTTAGGAGACAACCAAGAGCTATAAGGTTCATCTCCTACATAAGGCCACTTTTTGATGACTGGAGGATGTGGCTGTTTTTTCTAATGTGTAGAAATTAACATAGATAGTCAGGAAAAGTGATGAAACAGGGGAATATGTTTCAGATGAAAAAACAAGATAAAACCTCAGAAAAAGGAACTTAATGAAATGAAGATAAGTGTTCAAAACAATGATCATACAGACGATCACTGAGCTTGGGAAAATAATGAAAGAATAAATGTAAACTCCAACAAAGAGAAAATAAAGTATGAAATAGAAGTCAAAGAGTTTGGGGTGCCTTGGTGTTTCGGTTGATGACCAACTTTGGCTCAGGTCGTGATCTCACAGTTTAGGGTTCAAGCCCTATATGGGGCCTTGCACTGACAGCACGAAGCCTGCTCTGGATCCTGTGTTTCCCTCTCTCTCAAAAATAAATAAATTTTTTTTTTTTTTAAATCCACAAGAGTTAACAATTACAACTGAACTGAAAAATATGGTAGAGGAGTTC
Organism: Puma concolor; assembly: GCF_028749965.1. NCBI lineage: Eukaryota > Metazoa > Chordata > Mammalia > Carnivora > Felidae > Puma > Puma concolor. Next base: position 36,059,689 of record NC_141673.1, on the reverse strand, counting down.
AACAAACTGAATGAAGCAGAAGAAAAAAAAAAAATCAATGAACTCAAAGACAGAACAGTGGAACTACCTAATAAGAGCAGCAAAAAGAAAAGGGAATGAAGAAGTGAAGATAGCATAAGGGACTTGGGAGAAAACATCAAGCTAATCCCTCTTTACATTATAGGGGCCCAGGTTGGAGAAAAGAGAAATGGGGCAGAAAATTTACTTGAAGAAATAATGGCTGAAAACTTCCCTAACCTGGGCAAGGAAACAGAAATGCAGATCCAGGAAGCCCAGAGAGTTTCGAATGAGATGAGCCTTCTGAGCTGAAATGCAGGGAAAACAGTAACAGGAAAACATATGAAAGTATAATTCTCACTGGTAAAGGAAAACACAGAGTAAAATTCAGAATAATCTAATATTATAAACATAGTACATTAATCACACATAAAGCTTGTATGAAGAATAAAAAAAGTAGTGAAGATAATTATAAGTACAATAATTAGTTAAGGGATATACAAGATAAAAATAAATTATGACATCAAAAACTTAAACATGAGGGAGGAATAAAAATGTAGAGCTTTAGCATATAATCAATCTTAAGTTGTTGGAAACAAAACATGGACAGTGTTAAATTGTTTTATGTAAACCTCATGGTGAGCACAAAGCAAAAAATTATACTAGATACACAAAAGATTGAGGAATCTAAGCATACCACTACAGAATTTCATCATCACAAAGGAAGAGAACAGCAGCAGAAGAAAGGAACAGAAGAACTACACAAAGGCCAGAAAACAACAAAAGGCAGTAAGTCCCTGCCTACCAATAATTACTTTAAATGGATTAAATTCTCCAATCAAAAGACAGAGTGGCTGAATGGATTAAAAAACAACCTGTCTATATACTGCCTAAAAAAGACTCACTTCAGATTTAAAGTCATACACAGAATAAAAGTGAAGGGATAGAAAATGATATTCCATGTAAATGGAAATCAAGAGAGCTGGAGTGACTATACTAATATTAGACAAAATAGACTTTAAGACAAAGACTATAATAAGAGGCATAAAAGAACATTATATAATAAGGGGACAGTATAAAAGAGTATATAATATTTGTAAATATTTATGCAACCAACACAGGAGCACCTAAATATATAAAGCAAATACTAACAGATCTGAAGAGAGAAACAGAGTGAAATACAATAATAGTAAGGGACTTCAGTACCCTCATTTAATCAATGGATAGAATATTCAGACGAAAATCAATAAGGAAATATGGCCTTAAATGACATGTTAGATCAGATAAACTTAACATATACAGAATTTACTACTCAAAACTAACAGAATACACATTTTTCTCAGGCAAACATGGAACATTATTCAGAATAAAGCATATGTTAAGACTACAAGACAAGCCAAAACCAAAGACATTACCAAAACAAACAAACAAAAAACAAAACACTGCAGGCAAATATCTCTGATGAACATAGACACAAAAATCTTCAAGAAAATATTAGTAAACCTATTTCAACAATACATCAAAAGGATCATACACCACGATGAAGTGGGATTATTCCAGGTTCAACGTCTACACATCAATTTGATATGATACACCACATTAATAAAGAATTAAAATTCTGATCATCTCAATGGATGTAGAAAATCATTTGACAAAATTCAACATCTATTTATGATAAAAACTCAAGGTGGATAGAAGGAATATATCTCAATATTAAAAACCATAAATGACAAGCCCACAACTAACATCATACTTGATGGGGAAAGCTAAAAGCATTTCCTGTACGAACAGAAACAAGACAAGTATACCTACTCCTGCCACTTTTATTCAACATAGTATTGGAAGTCTAAGCTAGAGCAATTAGTCAAGAAAAATAAATAAAAGTAATCCAAATTGGAAAGGAAGTAGTAAAACTGTTACTGTTTGCAGATGACATAATATATAGAAAACTCCATGAATAAAATGCATGGAAAAAAAACCCCTCTTAGAAATATAAAACAATTCAGTAAAGTTGCAGGATACAAAGTCAATGTAAAAATAGCTGTTGCATTTCTATACAGTGTGGAGCCTGCTTGGGACTCTCCCCCCCGCCCCCCACCGTCTCTATCGAAATTATAAAAAAAATAAACTTTAAAAAAAAGTTTGTATCCCAAAGGAAAAAAAAAAAATTGTAGCTATGTTTGGGGACAGATGTTGACTAGACTTATTGTGGTGAGTGGTGATCATTTTGCAATACATACAAACATCAAATCATTATGTTGTACATCTGAAATTAGTATATATTAACTATACCTTAATGAAAAATAAAAATTAAAACAATATTTTAAGAATTTACAAGCCAGTTATTAAACTGCTGGTAGCTTGAAATTGGCCATGGTGGGAGGATGTGTACCACAGAAATCAGCAAACACTATAAATTAGGATTTTTTTTTTCTGCCTAAGAACTGGATTACCAGTGTACCACTACCCATTCTTTTGCTTTGCCTCTTTGGTTGAACAGCCAGGTGGGTACTAACTGAGAAGGCCTCTGTATCCCTTATTAGGGGTGAAGACAAGAACTTAATTTAACAAACCCTACTTGGGGCCACCTCGGTGACTCAGTATTTTAAAGGTCAGATTCTTAATTTCAGCTCAGGTCATGATCTTAGGGTGATGAGACTGAGTTTTACATCGGGCTCTGCATGCTGTTGGAGACCACTTGAGATTCTCTTTCCCTCCCTCTAAAATAAAAAAAACAAAACAAAAACAACCCTATCTATATATCCATGTCAATGTCAGCTTTCTACCAATAAGAAATAGTCATTGAAAGATCTGATTATTCTTTCCACAGAGACTGTTTGTTACTCTGATAAATTATCATAGGTCCCTTTGGAGAAACATTAATACTGTCTAGACTTGCTAGGTATTGCAGGGGCCTTCCTCAAGAGGACCCAGCCACCTTTGTAATTGGTTGGCTCTTAGATGGAGAACTGAGACAACTAAAAAAACTAGGGGAGGGTTTGATTATTTTCCATTGTAATGACATCCCTCTGCTCCTCTATTTTTGTGTTTTGTAGGTTTTTATACTTCTAGAAAAAGTTGCAAGGATAGATCAAGGCTCTCCTGTTTACCCTGTGCAGATTGCCCAATTGTTTATATTTTGCCCCTCCTGCTTTCCCATCGTCTTTCTCTCTCCATGTGTGTGAACATTTTTTTTTTTTCCTGAATCATTTGATAGTAAGTTGGAGATAACATGTACCCGTTAGCCCTAAATATTTTAGTTTTTATTTCTTAAGAAGATATCCTGTTAAAAAAAAGTTTATTTATTTTGAGAGAGAGAGAGAGAGAGAGAGAACAAATAGGGGAAGGGTGGAGAGAGAGAGAATTCCAAGCAGGCTCTGCACCATCAGTGCAGAGCCTGACACGGGACTCAAACTCAGAAACCATGAGATCATGACCTGAGCCAAAATCAAGAGTCGGTCACTTAAACAACTGAGCTGCCCACATGCCTCAAGACATTCTTTTAACAACCATAGTATAACTGGGGTGCCTGGGTGGCTCAATTGGTTAAGCATCCAACCTCTGCTCAGGTCATGATCTCACAGTTCATGAGTTTGATCCCTGCATCAGGTTCTCTGCTGTCAGCAGAGAGCTTGCTGGGATCCTTTCTGCTTTTCCCTCACTCTCTGCTTTCCCCCCACTCACATGTACCACGTGCACGCACCCTTTCTCTCTCAAAATAAATATTAAAAAACCCCATAGCACAACTATCAAAATAAAAATTGAGAGTAATATAATCTTGTTATTTAATCCAAAGCCCATATTCAGATTTCATCAGCGGTCTCAGTAATGTTTTTCAAAACTGTTATATTGTCCAGTTCAGGTTCTAATCTAAGAATACATACTACATTTAGGTATTCTGTCTCATTAGCCTCCATTACTCTGAAAGAGCTCTACAGGTTTCAGTTTCTTTTTTTAGTTTGGGCTTTGTGAAGAATAGAGGGCAATTATTTTATAGAATGTCCCTCAACTGAAATTTTTCTGGTATTTCCTTGTGATTAGATGTAGATTATGCATTTGGGGGGGCATGGATATGACAGACGAGAAGTGAGATCCTTCTTCTGGCATTATATCAGGAAATGCATGGTATCAATTTGCCCCAATTATTGGTAATACTAGCTTTTATTACATAGTTACAGTGGTGGTGTCAGCCTGTGGAGGTTTCTCCATTATAAAATTCCACTCTCTTCCTTTGTTCCTACGTAATGTGTAGGGAGATATGTACTTTGGCTTTATGCAATTATCCTGTTCTTCATTTAATTTTCGCCCTCTTGTTTTAATATTTACTGTTGGTTTTCTAACAACATTGATTTTCTTTTATTTTTTTTTAAAGCTGGCATTTAGCTCCAATAAAACAATACACCAATGCATGCATATAAATCACTATGGATTTATGTATGCAACATTTTTTTCTTGAATGAGTTAAAATTCATTGCTCTCAATATTTATTTTGATGGTCCTAGATTGACCATTGTGAGTCCCTCAAGATGATGATTCCTGTGTCTTTTTCACATGTCCCATAATTCCTAGATCATTTTTCTTTCTAGCATAACAAAATGTTCCAGTCTTCCATACTTTTCTCTTCTTCAGCTCTAAAATCAGTCTTTTTTCTTAGAAGCCTAGGTTCCTTTTAGTGGAAAAAGGTGCTGAGGAACAAATATTTGACCTCTAGCCTCTAGGTGTTTGCATTGTTCTTGGTACGTAATCACTTATAGACTTTTGCAACAGACTGAACAAGTTAAAAAGAAAAAAACAACCTCCTCTGTAAACATGGTATTTCATTAAGGAGACCATGCTGAGTCTTGCCCCTGTTATTGCTCTAGAAATAAGGAGGAGGGGCGCCTGGGTGGCTCAGTTGGTTAAGCATCTGACTTTGGCTCAGGTCATGATCTCAGCGTTTTGTTTTTTTAAAAATTTTTTTTTCAACGTTTATTTATTTTTGGGACAGAGAGAGACAGAGCATGAACGGGGGAGGGGCAGAGAGAGAGGGAGACACAGAATCGGAAACAGGCTCCAGGCTCCGAGCCATCAGCCCAGAGCCCGACGCGGGGCTCGAACTCACGGATCGCGAGATCGTGACCTGGCTGAAGTCGGACGCTTAACCGACTGCGCCACCCAGGCGCCCCGATCTCAGCGTTTTGTGTGTTCAAGCCCTGTGTCGGGCTCTGTGCTGACAGCTCAGAGCCTGGAATCTGCTTCAGATTCTGTGTCTCCCTCTTTCTCTGCCCCTGCCCCCCCTCTCCACTCTGTCTCTCTCTCTCTCAAAAATAAATATACTTTGATTTTTTTTTTTTTTAAAGTGGGGTTGTGAGAATGGCAAACTTTGTATTTCAGGGTATTTGCCTTATTTGGGGACTTTGCATGTGATTATTCTGGACAAATCAGTTTCTTTGTTGCAATAGGCTAAAGGAAAAATAGCCACGGTTCATAGTGATATAAAGAGTTTAAAATAAATTACTTTTCTTTCTGGAGTAAGGGCTCTAAAAGATCTTTTTCTCTAAGTATTTAGAATCAGAATTTAAACTGTTACAAATTACAAAAATGACCCTGAAAACTGTCTTAGTTTACAAGTAAGTATATTTATTAAGACACAAAAAGTTATTCATCTATGGTGTTGGAATTATGTATGGTAGAATCCAAAGTAGAATATTTCACTTGGTTTAATGGTTGTTTAACATATATATTTTATCATATCAGCCATTATATATTTAAAATTTTTTTAATGTTTTTATTTATTTTTGAGACAGAGGGAGACAGAGCATGAGCAGGGGAGGGGTTGAGGGAGGGGGAGAATCTGAAGCGGGCTCCAAGCTCTGAGCTGTCAGCACAGAGCCCGACACGGGGCTCGAACTCATGAAGTGTGAGATCATGACCTGAGGTGAAGTCGGACACTCAACTGACTGAGATACCCAGGCACCCCAGCCATTATATATTTTATACTGGATGACTGAATGACTATTCAGAGAAAGACTACTCTGTATTCTTCATACATAGGACAAACATAACCTTTCTGCTCCATAATATTAAGGATTTGATTGTAAAGGCACATATCCTAATTCTGTGTGGAATTTGATATCTGTATAACACACATTATCCAGTTACCAAAGGAAAATGAAGCTGGCAAGTGTGTTGCTGGTCCACAGCTACATAAATATAAACATTGTGAAAGGAGTAAAGTTTTATTTTGGGGTCATTTTTATCTCCCTACATGTTTGTGTCTTTCGATCTGCTCTCATTTTAATGTCATCAGGCAATTTTCTGCCTCCTCTCTGGAAAAAATTGATGGCAATATATTTGTAGTGAAACCTTAGAAGCCAATTTTGTTTTTCCTACCCACGTATTCTCTTTTCAGTGACTTTATAAATCTTTGTTTTTCCTGTTTATCTAGAGTCCTCTGACACCACACTTCAGTGAATTCTAGTTTTCTTCCTACCTGGCAGTAGTTTTTGCTAGTGGCTCTCCAAGGACCATGAGAATATCTGGGAAATGTAACTTGTCTGTGGAGTAGCACAAATTTGGCTCTATATCCATCTGAAAAAATTTTCTAGCAGCACAGTTAATTGGCTCAGAGATACCAGACAAGGGTTGTATATTTTCAGAATAAAGCCTAGGTATATATTTAGAGAGAGTTTAAATAATTTTGATGTGATTTCATGTTTATTTATATCACTTAGATTGTGAAAAAAATTTAGTTACAAGCATAACAATTTGATTATTCACATAGAGTAATGATGTTTGGGTTAGGTTCATTGTATAGAGTGAGTTCAAGCTTGTAAAGTTTCTGTATTTTACCCACACTATGTAAGGATATAACAACTTCACACAGACTTTGAATGTTAGAGATATAAGCTAATATCTCAGAATGATAAATGAGATATTTCCGGTTCTTAACAGAGGAGCCAGGCCCCAAATGAAAATAGAGGTGTTCTAAAGATAACAACAAACAATTGTAGACATAAATATTTTTCAGGATTTGTTAGAAGGCTATACAGTAAGCCCTGCCATACTTGACTATTAATCAAATATCATTTCCTTTCTCAATCTGATCATTCCTAGGTGATTGCAGAGAAAAGGAGGAATAAAGGTATAGATCATCTTTTTGCTCCTTCAAATTCCTTAAACCACGGGTCTAGCCTAAAATGGAGAAGAGAATATATTGTGTTTATTTGTATTGTGTCTAAATTGGAAACATGCTCTTTTATCACTAAACCTTCACTTTGTGTCCCTTAAGAACAAAACATTCCCTTACATAACGATTACATAATTATCGAAATCATGATATTTAACATTGGTACATTACCTAATCCACAATCCATATTAAAAAATTTCATATGACTGGATGGGTGGCTCAGTCACTTAAGCATCCAACTCTTGATTTCAGCTCAAGTCATGATCTCACAGTTTGTGAGTTTGTGAGGCTCTGTGCCGTCAGTGCAGAGCCTACTTGGGATTCTGTCTCCCTCTTTCTCAAAAATAAACACTTAAAAAGTGTTGCATCAGAAGTACCAAAAAAAGTTTTTATTTTTCTTCTTCCCTTTATATCTTTACCATGTTTTATATATATGTGTGTGTGTATATATATATATATATATAAAATATATATATATATATATATATACATATATACATATGTATATATGTGTAAATGGTATACATATATACATATATAGGGTAAAAATATATATATTATAATATAGGTCTACTCTGTTGTGGAATATCTCTTAATATGGATATGTCTAATATTTACTCATGATCAGTTTCAGCTATTACATTTTTGGCAGAAATATCACACAAGGTATATGATGTCCTGTTCAAGGCGTCATATAAGAGACACATGATGTTAGTTTATCATAACATTGTTATTAATTTGATCATGTGGTTAATGTTATCTGCAAAGTTTACCTATTGTTATATCAGTATATTTACCTTCATTATTAATAAATAACTTGTGGGGAGATACTTTGAAGCTATGTAAATATTGTGTTTCTTATCATACGTATGCTCTCCATCATTTTAGAATTTTATTGATGATTTTCTAATTCTATCATACCTTCTATAATTATTGGTTGACATTGTACTGCAAGGAATAGCCCTCCTCCCCTCCTAGCTGCAGTGTTTCATGAATTCCTATTTTACTCAAGGGTCTTTAGTTCCTTATCATTATGGTTTATTTTTGATGCTTGAAATATCCTAGATTGTCCAGTTTCAGTGCCTTCAAGCTGGAATCTATATACTTTTTATATGTTCCCACCATTTTCTTTTATTTAAAAAAAATTTTTTAAATGTTTATTCTTGAGAGAGAGACAGAGTGCAAGCGGGGCGGGGCAGAGAGAGAGGGAGACACAGAATCAGAAGCAGACTCCAGGCTCTGAGCTGTCAGCACAGAGCCCAATGCGGGACATGAGCCCACAAACCATGAGATCATAACCTGAGCTGAAGTCAGATGCATAACCGACTAAGCCACCCAGGCGCCCCTTCCCACCATTTTTTAAACATTTTATTCATTTATAGCATAACAAGATGTTCCAGGAATGATTCACTTTTCCTGCATTTAGATTCAGCTTTTTTTACCCCCAAGGGTCCAGTTTCCCTTTTACGGAGAATGACCTTTAGAAACCAATATCTGGTCTCTAAAACTGCTCATTGTTACTGGTATATCATTGTTTTTATGTTTTCTCAGTAGACAAAGCTGAAGAATCTTCTTCAGTGTTATCCCTAACTCCTCTTATTTTTAATTAATTTACTTGTTCAAACCTAAATAATATGCAAAGTACTTTAAGAATTGATAACCTATGCCATTGCAAATATCAAACTTAATAATTAACAATTGTTTGTAGTTTAGGTAAATTTTACATATAGTAAAATGTTCAAATTTTAAATGCACTTTTTCTATTTTTAACAAATGCATATGCCTATATAACCCACATCTTATCAAGACATAACCATTTCCCAGAATCCAGAAAACTCCCCTCTGCCCTCTTCCTATCAGAAGAGCTAAATCAGAAATGAGATTAGAATTATAAAGTGTACTGAACCGCATTTTAATAACTAACATGGCTGATAAATTATGAAGATTTTCCAAGATTTAGTCTAGAGAAAGGAAAACATTTTTTGTTCATTTATATGCTAACACATGATTAAAATAAGTGATTGGAAAATATAAAAGTATTTTGTGTACTGCTTTACTGAACAACATGCCATTACACAAGTTTTGACTTCAATAAATCCAATCCTCTTTCTTTACAGCTAAGACTACTGAAGCTGAGAGGATCTAGAATTACCTTAGTTCACAAAGTGGCTTTATACTCTCAATAGGATTAAATGTTATGGATTTCTGCATACAACTTGAATATTTTTTTCATACCCTTCTTAAACAGAGGTCTAGTTTAGCTCCAGTTAAAAAAAAAACAAAACCTATCCAGGTTATCAGTTCAACCTCATGAATGTACAACAAGCTCCAACAAAATCTCATTCAATTTCTCATTAACATATCACTGGGTACACAGTAAAAGATCAAACACTGCAGCACAAAAGCCCAGACTGACAGATTACTTAATGAGGGAATCTGGAAGGAATGGACATAAATTGTAAAGCAGATTGAATTTATTAACAATTAAATATGCTTATGCTTCAACACAAAATGAACCTTGGGTTCACTTCATGAAACAGAGTATAATAGATGTTGCCAATTTATTATCAAATCTTCACTCCCTTTCTATAACAGAATTAATTGATGGACTTTCCAATTGACTTTACCATGGATGGCTTTTACTAGAATGGGCAGAGTATCTTTTGCTGTCCCACTTATTTTGACTTGGATTGTGTTACTTGCTTTGGCCAATAGATTGTGGACAGATGTGACAGTGTACCACTTCCAAGCAAAGATTTTAAGTATACTGTTTCCATTTGCTCCTCTCGGACTTCAGGTGCCCATAAGGAAGGAGGAAGACACTTAGATCTGAAAAGGTACTCAGATGACCAACAGATCAAGACGCAGGCAAAATAAATGTAACTCTAAGCCACTGAGATATTGGGGTGGCTATTTTTGCTATTGTTTCATAGAAAAAAAAACAGGTTAATGCACAGATATTACCTGGAAATAACGCACAATGTTCAGCACCAATTTCTGACTTAGGGACACAAAGTATATCTTCCTACCCCTCAATTTCTGTTTGGAGAAGAAGCGTACTCTGTTATTTTCAGCTCACATTGCAATGGTTGCTGCATACAGGCAGAGAATTCAAATTAAAAAAAAAAAAAAAAAGACTTCTTGGTTTGAATGGGCAATTGTTAAATGGTACAATAGACCACTGAGTAGTTCAGGATATTGTACAAAATACAAGTACCAGATGAACATAACTTTAGGTAAGTGCTGCCCCATGAAGTCTTTGAAAATAGCAGAGTGTGCCAGTAATAGTAGTTTGTCATACACTGTGTCTGTCTATAAGGATAGAAAATAATAGGACAGACATAAAATGCCACCTGATAGAAAAAATGCTGATGAAATCTTAAAGAATCAAGTGGGCTGAGGACATCAGTGTACATTCCAGTTATAGATCTGAAAAAAGACCTCTATAGAAATGAAGAGAGATTGAGATCAAGAAAATGTTTTTATTCTTCCTATTGGCACACAATGAGTCTTGACTGATGATGAGTAACTGGAAATACTGTTTTTGTTTTTTTTTTGTTTTGACTAATCATATGTAAGGAGAAAAGTAATGCAAAAAAAACATCAGGCTTATGAAAAATGAGTGTTATGTGTATGAAGAAAGGTGTTGGAAAAAGCAGTCAGTAAACCAAAAAGAAAAAAATCCTCTGAATAGAATTCACTACTAACTACAAAGAAATTTCTATGAAACCATTTGATAACCCAATGGTATAAAATAATACAGAAAGAAAATAGAAAAAGAAGTTCACAAAAAGGATGAGTTATTTATAAATAACAGTAAAGATGTGAAAAAGGTGACAAGGAGATTATATATATACATATACACGTACACACACACATATACACTCACATTTGGCAAAATAAAGATTAGGAAAAATGACACTTAATGCTATGATAATATCTTTTGGAAGCATGTGTCACAATTTAAATTATTCCTATTTTTGAATTTAAGGGGTTTTCAATTTTTGAAATTTAAAGGTTTTTACTTTTGAAGATATTAACATTTTTATTTTACATGACCATTTTCTTTATGAAATTTAAAAATATTTTTTTTATTTTTTAGATGTCTATAACCTTTTATATGTATGACTATGGACAACAGTAATTGCATTCTTAAATCCCTTTCCTCTGATGATAAATAAGACTTTATTTTTTAATATATAAAATATTTCTATTCTGATTATTTCCTGATTATACTGCATAAATTGGACACCATATAACTTCAAAAGGTTTACTCATGTTCCACAAAACATACGATTACCCTCTCAAATATTGATAAATTGCTGTTATGCTGGTTGTACTAATTTATATACTCCTATAAACAATGCCATTTGTCAGGCTTTTGCCAACAGTGAGTATTTTATCATTTTTTTAAGTTTAATTATTTTCAGAGAGAGAGAGTGATAGCATGAGCAGGAGATGGGCAGAGAGGGAGAGAGAAAGAATCTGAAGCAGTCTCTAAGACTCTCAGCACAGAGTCCCATGTAGGGCTCGATATCACAAACCATGAGATCATGACCTGAGTCAAAATCAAGAGTCGGATGTTTAACCCACTGAGCCACCCGGATGCCCCAACACTAAGTATTTAAATTGTTTAAGCCTTAGGAACTTGATAACGTTATAGTAATCCAGGGACCTTTTCTGAAACTCCTGGGAAAGAGAAGCTCTCTTTCTTATACGGTGGAATTGGGAAGCTATAAGCCTGTTATAGTCAACACCCCATGGGAGACAAAATAAAGCTCACACAGAAGAACACACACACACACACACACACACACACACACACACGGTAATTTTGATGACATCACCTGAATTTTAGTAGTTTGTATTACTTCAAGCAGTATCCCAGATTATTTTATTTATATGTAAGTGAATTCCTTTGTCTTAAGGAAAAAAAGTTTGAGTTGGAATTCTGTAATTTACAATAGAACGAGGCATACTAACACATAGGTAAATTGTTATTATTTTCATCTATGTAATTTGAATACTTTATTGTGATTACAACTTGTGTTAGCATTGTGAATTATGCTGAATATGTTCAAATATACATCTGCAATCTAAGTTTTTCAGAGTTTTGATTTCAGCCATTTAAAAGCTCTCCAATGAACTTGACTTTGCCTTCTGTTTTCAACATCAGTTTTACTCTGATACCCACATATTGGGATTTTAAAATAGATTTTCTTGTTTTGTTCTTGTCAACTATGCATATAGTGCATGAATGTCTAGTAATGAAGTATGTATGAATTCTACTTTGTTATTTCTGTTTTTTACATACAGAAAAATAAATTGTAAACTTAGCCTCTGAAGAGAGCAAAAATAGATGTTCCACTTCCTTAAACAGCAAGCTTATTTTGTCATTTTTCATTGAATTCCTTTTTTGTTGTAAACAATCCTATCACTTATTTTAGGGAAATAATGTATTCCATCTGAAATAGGATTTCCTTTTTTCAGAAATACACTGGCAACTTAAGAAAAATCTCAGATACATCAATGCAGTTGTGAAATGGTTTGACTTTAATTTAACTATTTCTAGTTATTAAACAAAAAATTATGGTATGATTGATGGGTCAGAGTTCATCAATTCATTTTGACCTCATATACATTTGCACATTTCAGTTTTTTATTTATACTCTATTTTTACACAATAATCTTTTCAAATAAAATGCTAATATAAATGTGTCTTCACCTAGGATGCTTGGAGTCTTTATGTATAATTATCTATTAAAAAGGGGAGAATTCATAATTATAGCCAACTGGACTGAAAGCAAACACAGCTTAGCCATAACAGTAGGGTACATGCAGCACACATAGGAGATAGCTCTAGAGTGCCTGGTTCTGATGGTGTTACAGGACAACATAGTATCTCTTCTATGCAAGGCCACTACTTTCAGGACCAGGAGACATAGAGGACCTACCTAATACAAATAAACAAACACAAAGACTTAGACAAAATGAGGAGACAAAGTAATGTATCCTAAATGAAAGAATAGATAAAAATAACAAGCTAAATGAAATAGAGATAAGCAATATACCTGATAAAGAATTCAAAGTAATGTTCACAAAGATACTCACTGGAATTGAGAAAAGAATGGATAATTTTAGTGACTTCAACCACAACAACAAAAAATATGAAAAAGAGCCAGACAGAAATGAAAAATTCAAAAACTAATAAAATATATTAGAAGTCAATAGCAGATTAGAGGATGCTGAATAGATCAGCAATCTGGAAGATCAGCAGAATATAGTTCCATGCAAGCAAGCTGGAGAGAAAAAAGAAAAAAAAAGGAACAATGGAAATAGGTTAGGGGAACTCAGCAACAAGATCCAGAATAATAATATTTGCATTACAACCATCCAGAAGGAGAAAAGAGGGCAGAAAACTTATTTGAAGAACTAATAGTTGAAAACTTCCCCTAATGTAAGGAAGATAGCATACATCCAGATTCAGGAAGCACAGAAAGCTCTTAACAAGACGGACTTAAAAGGTCTACACCAAGACAGATAATATGTCAAGTGGCAAAATGTAATAATAAAGAGTGAATTTTAAAAGCAGCAAGAGAAAATAATTACATACAAGGAAAACCCTATAAGGGTATCAGCTGATGTTTCAGCAGAATCTATGCAGGCCAGAGGGAGTGGCATGATATATTCAAAGTGCTAAAAGGAAAAAAAGAAACAAAACAAAACAAACACCCTGCAACCAAGGATACCCTATCTCACAGTTATCATTCAGAATAGAAGGAGAGATAGAGTTTCCCAGAAAAGCAAAAGTTAAAATGGTTCATCACCACTAAACCAGCTTTACAAAAATGTTAAAGGAACTCTGAGTACAAAGAAAAGGCCATAAAAGTAAGAAAATTATGAAAGGAAGAATTTCCAGAGATAAGTGCAAACATATAATAAGGGTAGTAAATTAATCACATACAAAGCCAGTATGGATACTAAAACACAAAAGTAGCAAAAATCACTTATATCTACAAAAAGCAGTCAAGACATACACAAACAAATGTAAAATATGACATCCTATACCTAAAATGTGGAGAGAGGGAGAGTAAAATTTAGTGCTTTTAGAATGTGTTCAAACTTAAAAGACCTTTAACTTAATATAGACTGCTATAGACATATGATATATGAACCTAATGGTAACCAGAAATCAGAAACCTATAATAGATAAACACATTAAGAAAAGAGAGAAAAAGAAGCCAAACATAACACTAAAGAAAGCTGTAAAACCACAAGAAAGACACCAAGAGGAGGATAAAGGAACAGAGAAGAATTAACAAACAATAGGAAAACAAATAAAAAAATGGCAGTAAGTATATACCTATCAATAATTACTTCAAATGTAAATGTACCAAATTCTTCAATCAAAAGACGTAGGTGAATGGAAACCAATTTGACAATAAATTTGATATATTAAAAAAAAAAGATGTAGGTGACTAAAGGTATCAAAAACAAGACTCATCTGTATGCTGACTACAATAAACTCACTTCAGACCTAATGATATCCGCAGACTGAAAGTGAAGGGCTAGGAAAAAAAAATACACCATGCAAATGGAAGTGAAAGAAATATCAGACAAAATAGACTTTAAAACAAAGACTGCAACGAGACAAAGAAGTTCACTACATAATGAAAAGAAACAAGTAGATAAAACAATTGTACATATCTATGCACCCAACAAAGAGGCACTAAAATACATAAAACAATTATTAACAGACATAGGAAGAAAATGATGGTAAACAATAATAGCAGGGGACTTTAAGACCACGCTTACATCAATAGATAAAGACAAAAAACAAGTAAACAGATACTTTAAACAACACATTAGACCAGATGGACAGATAGATCTCAAAACAGCAGACAACACACTATTTTCAAGATCAAATGGAACATTCTCCAGGACATCTTACATGGTAGGCTATAAAATAAGACTTAATAAATTTAAGAAGACTGAAGTCCTATCAAAATCTTTTCTGACAAAAATAGTATAAAACTAGAAATCAATTACAAAAAATAATCTGGAAAATACATGGGGACAAATAAAAATAAAAACACAGCCCTCAAAATCTTTGGGAGGCAGAAAATAGAGTTTTATGAGGGAAGTTTATTGCAATACAGGCCTACTCAAGAAATGAGAAAAATCTCAAAAAACTAACCTTACCTGAAAGAGCTAGAAAAAGAACAAGAGAAGCTAGTAGAAGGAAAGAAAAATAAAGATTAGAGCAAAAGCAAATGAAATAGAGATGTGAAACAAACAATAGAAAAAAGCAAAGAAACTAGGAGCTAATTCTTTGACAAAATTAATAAATAACCCAGAGAAACAAGAAAAAAAAAGGACTCAAATAAAGGAAATCAGAAATGAAGGATGAGAAGTAACAACCAACACCACAGAAACACAAAGAATTATAAGAAAATACTATAAAAATCATATTCCAACAAATTGTAAAAGAAATGGATACATTCCTAGAAATATACAATCTCCCAAATTGAATCAAGATAATACAGAAAATTTTAACAGATTACTACTAATGAAATTAAATCAGTAATTCAAAAATTCCCAACAAACAAAAGTTCAGGAACAGACAACTTTACCATTGAATTCCACCAAACATTTAAGGAAGAGTTAATACATACTTTTCTCAAAACATTTCAGAAGATAGAAGAAGGTAAAATTGAAAAACTCATTCTATGAGACCAGCATTTGTCTGATATCAAAACCAAAAGACATTACAAACAAACAGACAAAAAACACTACAGGTCAATATCTCTAATGAACATAGATGAAAAAAATTCTCAACAGAATATTAGCAAACAGAACTCAATAATACATTAAAAAAATCATTCATCATGACCAACTAGGATTTTTTCCAGGGATGTGAGGTCATTAAATATTCACAAATCAATGTGATGCAACAAGAGGAAGGAAAAAAATACATATTTCAATAGATACAGAAAAAAATATTTGACAAAATCCAACACTGCTTATAATATTTACAGGGAACATACCTCAACATAATAAAGGCCATATATGAAAAACTCACAGCTAACATCATACTCAGTGGTGACAGCCTATGAACATTTCCTCTAAGATCAGGAATAAGATAAAGATGTTCACTCTCACTACTTTTATTCAACATAGTATTGGAAGTCCTAGCCACAGCAACCAGATGATAAAAATAAAAGACATCCAGATTGGTAAAAGCCAATCTGGTAAAAGCCCTGAAGATGTCACCAAAAATCTATTAAAACTGATGAATTAATTAAGTGCAGGTGCAGGATATAAAATTAATACACAGAAATTGGTTGTGTAAAATAAAGTTGCAAAAAGGATATTAAGAAAACAATCCCATTTACCACTATATGCCTAGGAAAAAAAATTTAACCAAGGAGGTAAAAGATTTGTATATGCAAACTATAAAAACTGATGAAAGAAATTAAAAGACTAACACAAATGGATAGTCTACACTCGTGAATTAGAAGAATTAATATAGTTAAAATGTCCATATTATCCAAAGCAATCTACAGATTCAATGTAATTTCTATCAAAATTTGAATGGCATTGGGGAGCCTGGGTGGCTCAGTTGGTTGAGCGTCCAACTCTTCAGCTCAGGTCATGATCATGAGATTGGGGCCCAGATTGAGCTCTGTGGTAAACATGGAGCTTGCTTGGGATTCTCTCTGCCACCCCCGTCAAATTAAATAAATAAACATTTTAAAAATTCCAATGGCATTTATCACAAAAGTACAACCAATAGTCCCAAACTTTGTATGGAACCACAAAGGACTCAAAATAGCCAAAGCAATCTTGAGAAAGATTAACTATAAAGCTATAGTAATCAAAACAGTATGGTACTAGTACAAAAATTGGCATGTAAACCAATGAGACACAATAGTGAGCCCAGAAATAAACCCATGCTTATGTGATCAATTAATCTATAGCAAAGGAAGCAAAAATATACAACAGATAAAAGACAGTCTCTTTAACACATGATGCTAGGAAAACTGGACAGCTAAATGCAAAAGAATGAATCTGAGCCACTTTCTTATAATGTAAAGAAAAACAGAATGGAATAAAACCTAAATGTGAGACATGAAACTATAAAACTCTTAGAAAAAAAAAAAAAACTAAGCAGTAATTCCTTTGACATCAGCCATTTCTAGACATGTCTCCTCAGGCAAAGGAAACAAAAACAAAAATAAACTATCAGGACCACAAAAAATTAAAAGCTTTTGCACAGCAAAGGAAACCATCAATAAAATGAAAGGTAACCTACTGAATGGGTGAAGATATTTGCAAATGATATATCTGATGAGAGGTTAATATTTAAAATACAGGAAGGACTTCTACAATTCAACATAATAATTTTTTTAAAACGGGAGCAGAAGACCTGGATATTTTTGTAAAAAAGACATGCATGCAGATGGCCAATAGACACATGAGAAGATGCTCCACATCATTAATCATCAGAGAAATGCAAATCAAAGGTACAATGAGATATTACCTTACACCAATCAGAATGGGTAGAATAAAAATAAAGAAAAGAAATAACAAGTGTTGTCAAGGACATAGAGAAAATGGAACCTTTGTGCACTGTTGGTGGGAATATAAATTGGTGCAGTCACTGTGGAAAACAATATGGAAGTTTCTCAAAAAATTAAAAATAGAAATACCATATGATCCATTAATTCCACTACTTGCTATTCACCTAAAGAAAAATGCTAAATCAAAAAGATACACATATCCCT
Organism: Puma concolor; assembly: GCF_028749965.1. Lineage (NCBI taxonomy): Eukaryota > Metazoa > Chordata > Mammalia > Carnivora > Felidae > Puma > Puma concolor. Next base: position 36,041,737 of record NC_141673.1, on the reverse strand, counting down.
ATGTTTACTGCAATATTATATATAATAGTCCAGATATGTAAGTGACCCAAATGTTCATTGATAGATGAATGGATAAAGAAAACATGGTGTGTCCTGTGACTTTGCTGAATTCATGTATCAGTTCTAGCAGACTTTTGGTGGATTCTGTTGGGTTTTTCATGTATAATGTCATTTGCAAAAAGTGAAAGCTTGATTTCATCTTTGCCAATTTTGATGCCTTTGATTTCCTTTTGTTGTCTGATTGCTGATGCTAGCACTTCTGACACTATGTTGAACAACAGCGGTGAGAGTGGACATCCTTGTTGTGTTCCTGATCTCAGGGAGAAAGCTCTCAGTTTTGAGGGTGATATTAGCTGTGGGCTTTTCATAAATGGCTTTTATGATGTTTAAGTATGTTCCTTCTATCCCGACTTTCATGAAGGTTTTTATTAAGAAAGGATGCTGAATTCTGTCAAATGCTTTTTCTGCATCGATTGACAGGATCATATGGTTCTTTTCTTTTATTAATGTGATGTATCACATTGATTGATTTGTGAATGTTGAACCCGCCCTGCAGCCCAGGAATGAATCCCACTTGATCATGGTGCATAATAATTTTTTTTTTTTTTTTTGCTGTTGAATTCGATTTGCTAGTATCTTATTGAGAATTTTTGCATCCATATTCATCAGGGATATTGGCCTGTAGTTCTCTTTTTTTGCTGGGTCTCTGGTTTAGGAATCAAAGCAATGCTGGCTTCATAGAATGAGTCTGGAAGTTTTTCTTCCCTTTCTATTTTTTGGAACAGCTTGAGAAGGATAGGTATTATCTCTGCTTTAAATGTCTGGTAGAATTCCCCTGGAAAGCCATCTGGTCCTGGACTCTATTTGCTGGGAGATTTTTGGTAACTGATTCAATTTCTTTGCTGGTTATGGGTCTGTTCAAGTTTTCTATTTCTTCCTGTTTGAGTCTTGGAAGTGTGTGGGTGATTAGAAATTTGACCATTTCTTCCAGGTTGTCCAGTTTGTTGGCATATAATTTTTCATAGTATTCCCTGATAATTGCTTGTATTTCTTAGTGATTGGTTGTAATAATTCCATTTTCATTCATGATTTTATCTATTTGGGTCATCTCCCTTTTCTTTTTGAGAAGCCTGGCTAAAGGTTTATCAATTTTATTTTTTTCAAAAAAACAACTCTTGGTTTCAATGATCTGCTCTACAGTTTTTTTAGATTCTATATTATTTATTTCTGCTCTGATCTTTATTATTTCTCTTCTGCTGCTGGGTTTGGGGTGTCTTTGCTATTCTCCTTCTATTTCCTTTAGGTGTGCTGTTAGATTTTGTATTTGGTATTTTTCTTGTTTCTTGAGATACAGGCCTGGACAGAAATCAGTTGCATTCTTATACACTAATACTGAAGCAACAGAAAGACAAATAAAGAAACTGATCCCATTCACAATTGCACCAAGAAGCATAAAATACCTAGGAATAAACCTAACCAAAAATGTAAAAGATCCGTATGCTGAAAACTATAGAAAGCTTATGAAGGAAATTGAAGAAGATATAAAGAAATGCAAAAACATTCCGTGCTCATGGGTTGGAAGAATAATATTGTTAAAATGTCAATACTAACCAAAGCAATCTACACATTCAATGCAATCCGAATCAAAATTGCACCAGCATTCTTCTCGAAGTCACAACAAGCAATCCTAAAATTTGTATGGAACCACAAAAGGCCCCGAATAGACAAAGTAATTTTGAAGAAGACCAAAGTGGGAGGCATCACAATCCCAGACTTTAGCCTCTACTACAAAGCTGTAATCATCAAGACAGCATGGTATTGGCACAAAAACAGACACATAGACCAATGGAATGGAATAGAAACCCCAGAACTAGACCCACAAAAGTATGGCCAAATAATCTTTGACAAAGCAGGAAAGAACATCCAATGGAAAAAAGACAGTCTCTTTAACAAATGGTGCTGGGAGAACTGGACAGCAACATGCAGAAGGATGAAACTAGACCACACTCTTACACCATTCACAAAAACAAACTCCAATAGACAGGAAATCACCAAAACCCTAGAGGAGAAAGCAGGATAAAACCTCTCTGACCTCAGCCGCAGCAATTTCTCACTTGATACATCCCCAAAGGCAAGGGAATTAAAAGCAAAAATGAACTATTGGGACCTCATCAAGATAAAAACCTTCTGCACCGCAAAGGAAACAATCAACAAAACTAAAAGGCAACCAACAGAATCGGAAAAGATATTTGCAAATGACATATCGGATAAAGGGCTAGTATCCAAAATCTATAAAGAGCTCACCAAACTCGAAAAACAAAAATACACCCGAAAAACAAATAATCCAGTGAAGACATGGGCAGAAAACATGAATAGACACTTCTCTAAAGAAGACATCCAGATGGCCAACAGGCACATGAAAAGATGCTCAACGTCGCTCCTTATCAGGGAAATACAAATCAAAACCACGCTCAGATACCACCTCACTCCAGTCAGAGTAGCTAAAATGAACAAATCAGGAGACTATAGATGCTGGCGAGGATGTGGAGAAATGGGAACCCTCTTGCACTGTTGGTGGGAATGCAAACTGGTGCAGCCAGTCTGGAAAACAGTGTGGAGGTTCTTCAAAAAATTAAAAATAGATCTATCCTATGACCCAGCAATAGCACTGCCAGGAATTTACCCAAGGGATACAGTAGTGCTGATGCATAGGGTCACTTGTACCCCAATGTTTATAGCAGCACTTTCAACAATAGCTAAATTATGGAAAGAGCCTCAATGTCCATCAACTGATGAATGGATAAAGAAATTGTGGTTTATATACACAATGGAATGCTATGTGGCAATGAGAAAGAATGAAATATGGCCTTTTGTAGCGATGTGGATGGAACTGGAGAGTGTTATGCTAAGTGAAATAAGTCATACAGAGAAAGACAGATACCATATGGTTTCATTCTTATGTGGATCCTGAGAAACTTACCAGAATCCCATGGGGGAGGGGAAGGAAAAAAAAAAAGGTTAGAGAGGGAGGGGGCCAAAACATAAGAGACTCTTAAAAACTGAGAACTGAGGGTTGATGGGGGTGGTGGTAGGGAGTGGAGGGTGGGTGATGGGTATTGAGGAGGGCACCTGTTGGGATGAGTACTGGGTGTTGTATGGAAACCAATTTGACAATAAATTTCATATTTATAAATAAATAAACAAACAAACAAACCTTGAAGAAATAAAAAAAAGAAAAGAAAACTTTGTGTGTAAACACACAGACATATATACACACACACAGTGGAATACTACTCAGTCATAAGACAAGTATGAGATCATCCCATTTGTGACAACATGATAAACCTAGAGGATATTATGCTAAGTGAAATAAGTCAGAGAAAGACATATAACATATGATTTCATTTATATGTGGAATCTCAAAAACAAGACCCATACAGAGAGCTGATAGTTGCCCAAGGGGAGGGAGTGGGGGATAGACCAAATGGGTGAAAACAAGTAGGAGATACAGGCTGCTAGTTATGGAGTGAATACATCATGTGGATAAAAGGTGCACTTTACTCAATGGTAGTTTAATATACTCAATGGTAGGAAATATACTCAATGGTAGTTTAATAGAATTGTATCATGGCGGACGGTAGCTATACTTGTGGTGAGTATAACATAATGTATACTCTTGTTCAATGACTAGTTTGTACACCTGAAACTAATGTAACATTGTGTGTCAACTTCAATAAAATACACAAAGGTGGGGGCTAGGTGCCTCTGTCTGTTAAACATCTGACTTAGGTTCAGGTCATGATCTTGAGGTTCGTGGGTTTGACCCTCATATCAGGTTCTGTGCTGACTGCTCTATTTCTCTCAAAAATAAATAAACATTAAAACAATATACAAAAATACAAAGGGAACAAGGATAAAATCTAAAAGGAGTAGTTGTCTTGAATGAAGTGGACCTTCACTGATTACCTAAAATGGCAGATCATAATCAACAATAAACTGATAACAAAACAGCAAAGTATATCTTGAAGTTACTAAAATTCAAGTACAGAGTCTTATAAGCATTTAGTTTTAAGAACCCAGCTATAGTAGGAAGAAAAACTATTTTGGCCATGACTTCTCCAAAAGCAATGGAAAGTGCCAGAAAGTTATTAAATATCTGCAACAGAAGTAGTTGTCAGAGTGAGGTCTGTGCTCCTTAGAGGGCTCTAAAAACTTTCGGTGGCTTATAAGGTCAAGTGTTTTGTTTGTTTTTTAAAGTTTATTTATTTTTGAGGGGGTGGAGAGGGCATGCACCTGTATGAGAGGGAGGAACAGACAGGGAACCCAACCAGGCTCTGCATTGACAGTACAGAGTCTGACATGGGGCTCGATCTCATGAACCATGAGATCATGACCCGAGCTGAAATCACAAGTTGGATGCTTAATCAACTGAGCTACCCAGGTGCCCCTAAGATCAATTGTTTTTGGGTTTTTTTTTATAGATATATTAAGATATCAATTCTTTTTTTTTTCATTTTCTATGACTGCATAAAAGAGATTTTGAGAGACTATGTGACATAGGATATTGCAAGAGATTGCAGAAGTGGAGAGGAGTGTCCATTCATTTTCTATTAAACTGAATATTCAATAGATTTGCAAGAGTTTAAAATGATGTGGTCAGAAAAGATGTTTGATGCAATGTTAATCTTCTTAAATTTATTCATACCTGTTTTGTGGTCTTACAGTATGTACTGTTGAGAATATTCCATGTATGCTTGAGAGGGTTTTATTTCTTGAATTAACAACCTTGAGTCAGACATTTCAATTTTCTAAACTCTGGTTGCTTTATTTATAAAATAAGCAATGTGCTATGGTTTTATAATTCCCAACACCACCCTCTCTGTGATTCTAAGTGGGGTTCCCTCTCTTGCCAGTACTGTCAGAATTTCTCTTCTGCAATTCATTCTCCCAGAGCATTTTAAGTGAGGGCTTCAGCAAATTAATGCATTTCCTCTTCTAGTTACATTTGCATTTCAAATGAGGACTACTGTAGAGATTTATGTTTGGTAATCCTTCCCCAAAACCCACACTATCCAGAAATATAGAAAACGGTGGCCAAATAAGTGGAGGACATATTCTGGACATATTTAATATTTATTATACAGCAGGCATTCTGCTAGATAGTGCGGTTATCTACAAAGGATATAGCAAGCAGCTAAACAAAGGGATAGCAAAGGTATAGCATAGAAGAAAAAGGTGCTTAACAGAACAGGCTAAGATAAATGTTACCAGAAGCATATACAGAAATAAGTAAAGCTTATTGCCAGGGATTTGTGGGAGTTTCTCAGAAAACCAAATGACTAAAGGACATGTCCTAATTTCTAATAAGAAGAAGAAGAATATTTTATCCTAAGGAAGAGAAATATTAAAATTCTTTTCCTAACATCTAGCTTCTCCAAATAGAAGTCTTTGTATATATCCCTAACATTCCAACCAAATATTGATAGCTTGGTGATTCATTCATTCTACAAACATATGAAATATCCAAAGAATATCAAGAAAAGTAGAGCAAAACATCTTTATCTTCAAAAAGATCTCAATTGTCTATTTTTCAAAGTCACTTTACTCTTACATATCTAACATTTCTTCTGGTGAGTAATTGTGCCTGATGTTTTGTTTCCTCAACTCAATTTTCTTTCTGGCTCACTTCATCAGAATTGAGAAAGTACTTTTCCAAACTCTCATAAACTGCTGTTCATTTTTAAATATCACCCCCTCCCATCTTATATATTTTCTCTAGGTGTGTTTTAAAGAGTGAAGAGCCACGTTCAAATTCCAGATTTGTCAGCTGCATGCTAGGGAAACTTGGGCCAGCTGCTCAATTATTCTGAACATTCAATGCTTTATAAATTATAGGCACTGTATGTAAATTTTCAGCACAATACTTGGTACATAGTAGACATAACAATAACTAGATCAGTTCTCTACATGTAATGTGAAGGTTGCCTGCTCTCTCATACCACTGCAAGGTAGAGAATATACTCTGCCTCTACAGCTCCCAGTCACTGGTAATCTAATTAGTGTTGAGGTAAATTCCTGTCAGGTTTTCCTGCTCCAAACTGAAAGATAGGGGAGAACTATGCAGCCTGATTCTGCCTAATCCTGTGTTCTTTTAACATTTTTTTATTATTACATCTGGAACTCAACTTTTGCAATTAAACATCATAAATGCATTGCCATTGTCAAATACTCTTTGGTTTTCCCATTTAAAAAAAAAAATGGCTGTGAAGAAAATAGCCTCTTGTGTCTCACGCATGAATTGAAGAAGACCAAAGGATATCAGATAAATATTCATAATATCAAGTCTTCCTCCAAAGGTCACTTCCTCTCTTGAACCTTTCTTTGACCTAGATTCCTACCATTCTCCTCCTGTATTAAACATAAGTTCAATTTTATAGTCTTCACAGATATTTTCAGTACCTTCTTACCTCCTAGAAGAAAGCAAACTACGGACTTTGTGAGTGATGCACACTGGCATTTGGCAATTTACTTAAATACCAATTTGATTTGTGGAGCTTACTCATTTTTGCAGGAAACATACAGTTCAGCAAGTAAAAGTCAGAATTATTTTCCGTATCACATGGATCTGACCACGTAAGATGAAAATAAAAGCAGCAAATGTGTTCATTAATTAATGGGGCTTAGGATGGTGCACGCCTCCCTTAGCCTGAAATGAGATCATGCGTTTCCCTTGAGATATGATCAAGTGACTTTCTGAATAAGGATAAAAGTGTTATTTTTCTATCAGCTCTATTTTATAATTCTAGTAAAAGGCTATCAAATTTTACTCATGATATTTTTAAACCTATTTAATAGTCCCAGTACTATTCTATGTTAATGACATAGTTTTACTAGGAATTGAAGTTGGGCTCAAAGGAGTATAATTTCCAAGGGCATATTTCAGAGTACTTCATAAGTTATTTTATTCGTTCGGTCTCACTTTATTGGCCTCTTTAATATATTGGCTGTATTATAGTACAAGGCTCACAGTAGATCCAAACTCTTCTCGCAAAGACCCTGTGTTTATATTTACTATGCTTTAATTCAAGGTGCCCTAAACATATTAAGGGTCCTGGTGGTTCAAATGACAATGTGAAAATTCCAAGGTTATTTGAGAAGGCAATTGATGTTACTATAGGGAAGAATAGCAGTTGCAAATACATATTATTATACATTTATTTAAATATTATTTTAGACCAGGTCCATAATGAATTATCCACATTTCCAAGTCCATAAAGCTCTAAAAACTAAAGGACTTGCTTTTACTTTTCAATTTTTTTGTTTGATGCCAAAATTCATTTAGCAGCTAAACCTGACACAAATAGAAACGAGGCTATTATCAAATTTTTATTTATCCCACTTAATATGAATGCTCCTATGTTTTGCTATAGATATATTAATGTAGAGAATATCGTCCAAGACTTTTCTGGGTATTACATAGTAAGTGGTATATATGTCATACTAAATTTAAAAATTAGTGTAGGATAGTACGCATAAAGACTAATATACATGTGTATTAGTTTTCTAGAGCTGTCATAACAAAATACCATAGACTGAGTGGCTTAAACAACAAAAGCTTATTTTCTGGATGCTAGAAGGCTAAGACCAAGGTGTTGGAAGATTTGGTTTCTTCTGAGACCTGTCTCCTTGGCTTGCAGATAACTGCCCTCTCACTAGACCTTCACATAGTCTTTTTATTGGGCACGTTTGCCCTTTTTTTCTGTATGGCCCAACCTCTTCTTCTTATAAGGATATCAGTCAAATTGGATTAGGGCCCATCCTAGGGGCATAATATTAATTTAATCACTTCTTTAGAAACCTTATCTCCAAACACATTAACATTCTTAGGTATTAGGGCTTCAACATATAAATTTTAAGGGGACACAATTCAGCCCATAGCAACATGTACAGTTTGGTAAAAGTTTCACACACACACCATTGCTGGCACCACAGAACCCCCCTGTGTTCCCTTCTAGTCACCATCCATGCACCACCAAGGGGAATCTATGCTGACTTATATTTGCATAGATTAAATATTTTTTTCTCTTGTATTTTATATTAATGGAATAATATATGCTCCTGTGTTTGGCTTCTTTCAATTAGCTTCACACACAATGACTTGTATAGCTGTAGATGGTTTATTCAGATTATTTACAATAATTGATTTTACTGGTAAATCGGTTGTTCAATTTACCACTAATGAGCATTTGGACAGTTTCCAGTTTGGAGCTACTGTAAATGACACTGCTATGAACTTTCTTTAACATGTCTTTTAATGAATACTGTCAAAGAGCAGAAATGTTGGGCATAGGGTACCCTTATGTTCAGCTCTAGTAAATCTGCTACACTGTGTTTCAAAGTTGCCAGACAACTTGAAACTACCATTGAACAATATCATGCATGTGGTGTCTATTTCATAATGAAGGATACTATAATTCAGACTATAGGAAATCAAAGATGTCATAGGGAGAGAGAGAATGGGAACCTCCAAAACAGTTATTGATGATTTTAAGAAGTAATACATACATTAGATTAGAATGCATAGTACTATTATCCTAACACTAAGAAGGATAAAAATGAACATTGTTGTCTTTTATAACACTTAACTTAATGAACACGAACAATAGCTATTGGTTTTAAATGATCAGAGATCAGAAATAAAAGAAAGAAATTCCCGACTCAAGGGGCAATGTTTAGACCATATTATAACTGATTACCAAATAAAATTTTAAGGCAATCTTTCTTCCAGGAACAAAATGATTTTAAAGCAAAATTTTAGTGCCCGGTGGCTCAGTTGGTTAAGCATCTGACTTTGGCTCAGGTCATGATCTCACCATTCCCAAGTTCAAGCCCAATGTTGGGCTCTGTGCTGACAGCTCAGAGCCTGGAGCCGGTTTCAGATGCTGTGTCTCCCTCTCTCTGCCCCTCCCCTACTTGTACTCTGTCTCTTTCTGTGTGTGTGTGTGTGTGTGTGTGTGTGTGTGTGTGTATGTCTCAAATAAACAAACATTAAAAAATAAATTAAATAAAATTTTAAAATGTTGTGATGATTTCTTAAGAATCCAAATATATCACTACCCTCCAAACTTTGAAGAGTGTTCATGAAAATGAGGGTGCTTGTCACTTCTCCATTTGCTCTCAATTCGTTCCCTGAACTTCTCCCAACCTAATTTGCATTGATAGTTACTGAATCCCTTAAATTATCTTTCCAAGGATCATTTACTAACACGGTTCTAGTTGGATTAAGCCAATAGAAACACCATAAGGAGTTTGGAGAACTCAAAGAAAGCAAATGATTAGCAGTCAATTTCTACTCCATTTTTCCAATTCCCATCAGGCAGCTTCCACCATAGTTCCAATTTCCACTGGTTGGACGTGACTCTGGTCATATTGTTAGGTAGAAGCTAGACATGAGCAGTGGAAGGACCACCCCAAGATAGAGTCCCAAGTCTTTGAAGGAGAATAATAGAGGCACAAGCTTTGAAGGGGGATTATAGAGGCAAGGACGGTGATAAAACAAACAAACACTGCACATTATAAGCTGAAGAGTTCAACATCCTAACCTTGTGGCTTCCAAGACCTTGGGTCTGACAAATCAAGAGCCACAGGTGCAGAGAATGTATTCTCCTCTTCCACCTCTGCCCCAGGGTAACCCCTAGACTAATGATAATGCATTTGCATTGTGGGAACAGACCCAACTGATGAAGAAAGGTTGCCATGACAGTTCCAGTACAAACCTTGCAGGATCAACACTCTCCCAAACCTGGTGGGAAGAGTTTCCCAAAAGATTGGAAGCAGCCTCCATTAGATACCACCATACTGTAGGTCCCCACTCCTCCCAGCCCAGAGACACCCAATAATATCCAAATCCAAAACAACCTAGGGGATAGTTTCATCTCAGGAGCCTGCACACTCTCTCACCCGGAGTGTGTACTTTCACTTTAACAAACTACTTTGTGTTTGCTACTTTCCATCTGGCTCTCTTAATTCTGAGCATGGATATTTACATATATCTTCTTGTGAGAGATCCAAGGACCCAGACCTCCATTCATACAATACAGACTGTCTCACCTGTAATCATCCTTGTTTCTTTTTGATTCAAATCCAAAGGTGATCATGGTCATCTACTCTTAGTAATTTGGGGTTGCCTCACCATCCTTTGTTTGGCTTCCTAGCTCTTCTATTTCCTTGTAATTAATTCACTCTATTGAACTACGTAGGACGAGCTGTTTTGCTAGTTAAACCCTTACCTTTACAGTCTTAGTACTAGCTAGTGGTTCCACTAGCAGTGGTTCCAGACTCTCATTGTGGAGTTCTGGGTTGTATTGCTCTCCTTATGGAGACTGATCATGTAACAGCTCTTTCTTTTTTTCCTAAAGGAAAATGTAATGCTAGTAATCTATGACATGCAAATGCATCAGGATTTTTATATCATCACATATCACTTTTGAGATAAAATCCCAATTTAGGAAAATCTTTGAGATCTCAAGTATTGGCTGGCTGCTTCTAACAATTGTGAAGAGCTTTATAAAAGACAAAAATAGGGGTGCCTGGGTGGCTCAGTCGGTTGAGCGTCCGACTTCGGCTCAGGTCATGATCTCACAGTCTGTGAGTTCGAGCCCCGTGTCAGGCTCTGTGCTGACAGCTCAGAGCCTGGAGACTGTTTCAGATTCTGTGTCTCCCTCTCTCTCTGCCCCTCCCCTGTTCACGCTCTGTCTCCCTCTGTCTCAAAAATAAATAAATGTTAAAAAAAAATTTTTAAAAAAAGACAAAAATAGGCTCAGGTTTTTAAGCAGGCTTTTAAATGGTCATCTCAAGAAATCAGAAAACGACAGAGTTCCCATTATACCTTAAATACGTATCTTATTTTGTAATAGTTATAAGGCAGGCATGGCTAAAAGTCTGACCCAAAATCTAATTAGGCTGATTACAGAATTAAAACATAAATCAAATGCATAATACTGCCATGTTTTTATTTTTATATTAGGATTTGGGCATTGCTTTGGAAGAGTGGAACTGGGGATCAGAAAAACTGGAAAGACAAATCTGAAGAGAGTTCAGCCTTCAATTTTTGCCCAACCTTACTCACCAGAAGAACCCTTCCTTCACTCTCCAAGGAGACTAGCCTTTCTTTTCTTAAAACTTTGCAATAAGGTTATCTGAGATGTTTATTTACAAGAAAATACCTATTATGCTCAACTTTATACCATTTGTTGCTTCAAGATTGGCAATTAGAAGAACATTGGAAGAAATTTTGATGAAATTTTGAAGAAATTTTGATGACTCTTACAACTCTTCTTTGATTAGATATTAAAATGTATTTATTGGTTCAGATCTGTGGAGTTGATAAATGGAAATCATTTATCATAGGCATTTATGATAGGCTTGCAGAAAGTATATGCTAAAAAATCAAAAGGTACCAACTAGTGTCTTACTTATGATAGAAGATATTCATCTAAATATGTGGCTTTTTTAAAAGCTAATTAAGCACTTGTTTAAAAATAAACTGGTATTTTACTTGATATATTGTAAAAAAAATTTTGAGTCCATGTTTTTATGAAAGTTGAAATTATTATTAGTCATTTGTCATATTAACTATAATTTTAACTTATGCTAAGGAGACTGGGAAATAGAAAGGTTGAAGGATTTTACAGTGGCACACATGATCAATGATCTTTAAGGTCTCATTTTCCATAATGTTCTATTGTTTATATCCTGGCAGGTTCTGTTTCTGTATATCTATATTATGATGAAAATGTATGTGATTCACCTATGAATCCTGTTCCAACAGAATTAACTTATTCCTCTAAGATTCATGAGATTAGGAATTATGTTGGTGTTTATATCTTCCATTTTATTCAGCATTCCTTTTTACATAACATTAGCAATTTGTAGTGGTCATTCTGTTTTCTGCTATTTCCAGTTTTCCTCCATCATGGCGCAGAGTAGGAGTAAACTTCTTTACCTCTTAAAGTTAGGCATGACTGTGAGTTGCTTAGATGATGAAAAGTCATCAGAAGCACCTGAAAGTATCATCCCTGGGACATCTAACTTTTTCTCTGTCAGAGTAAACAGAGATGCTGTTCATGGTCTCTAAATGTGGACAAAAAGAAGCACAGTCCTTTCTTGAAGATATAGCATTGTTTTAATCCCCTGAGATTTTGGGGTTGTCTGTTAAAAAACAGTTTTGGGGGTTGTCTGTTAACCAGTACAGTACTTTTTAATCCTGTCTTAATCATGGCATCTTTTCTTCATTTAAAGATATGCCAGATGGTAACACTTGAAGTGGCTGTTCTGGTGAAAGGGCTGAAGGGCTTGATTGTTCAGGATCCATTAGTCCATCCACTCCTATGAGCTGAGCTGTCTAGGGCCATCCCTCTGGCTCCATCAAAACTCAGTTGAGCACAGTTTAAAAACTGAGTCAGATATCAGGAGACTTTGGCTTAATCACATCTAATCACATCGTATCTTTATTAAATATTTTATTCTTTTAAAAATATCTCAAATTTATTTTCTTACAGGATATATGTACTGCAGGTGTAATTCTTAAATCCTATCTCATATTGGTTGTAGGATAAGATTTGAAATGAGGGATGAAAAATATTTGGTTTGGCGTTATGACTTTGTGGGTGTGTATGTGTGTTTTAAGAAATACAGTAAAAATATATAATGAGATGGTACCTTTATGGTTTCTGATCAAATGTATTTTCTGATTCATAAAGCACTATGAGAATATAAAGTTATTATTTTAATTAAGATAATGCATTTAGAGAAAACAAGTTTAAGACTATTTTTTAAGATGATGGGCTCTGAGCTCTTAGCTCCAATCTGGGAAAAGGAAACTGAATGACTTGGCTTTTTTCCCCCTTAATGTGCACAAAAAGACTAAAACGGCTGGGCAGCATTAGGAAGGGTAGGAAACTAACACAAAACATAAGCTTATCCTACTGTGAAATTATTGTGAGGCCCCATCTGCAATATTCTATAGTGTGATTGCTAGAGAAATGAAAGATATAATGTAGATGGAAAAAGCTTAGGAAGAGGTAATTTAAATGGCCAAGATGATGGAATGTCTCCATGAAAAACCAGAAAATTAGGACTCTTCAGTTTGAGAGAATGAATGTGAGGACAGTAATGATTAAAGTGAATAAGCTAATCTCTGAGGCTCATTCTAGCACAAGGAAATCTTGAAGGAAATGACTAAATAGTAATGATAGCTCACTTTATTGAATACTAACAATTTACCAGATTCATACTAAAGGCTTTATCCATGCTCATGCAACCCTCAAAATAATTTTATGAACAGAAACTATTATTTTCCTCACTCTGTAGATGAGGAGACTGAAGGCAACCTAGTTAACTTATATAACACTGTATTAAAAACCAGGGCTAGTATCTGAATTCTTAAGGTAAAGATAAGTGAATGATTTTCAATTATATATAAGATTCTTCTAGATTGTTCATTAAAAATATGGATTCCTGGTCCATCCTAAGCTACTTTAATTTAGTGTATCTGGGGTGAAGCCCAGAAGTATATATCTTAAAAATACTCGGCACCTGGATGGCTCAGTTGGTTGAGTGTCCCACATTGGCTCAGGTCATGATCTCACAGTTTGTGAGTTTGAGCCCCACATTGGGCTCTCTGCTGTCAGCAGAGAGGCTGCTTTGGATCCTCTGTCCCCCATTCTCTCTGCTCCTCCCCTACTTGTGCTCTGTCTCTCTCAAAATAAATAAACTTTAAAAAAATAAAAATAAAAATACCACAGGTACTAATATAAATGTGTTCATGACCCACATTTGGAAAAATACCAGTTTGGTAGGTAATTACTTTCTGGCAATCCATTTAATGGATGTTTGACTTTGGCCAAATAATTTAATTTGGAAAACCTCACTTTCCTAATCCACAAAAGATATAATAATACTAATATCATTACCTTTTACCAAGCAATCATTTTTTTCAAATGTTGTTTATTTTTGAGAGAGAGAGAGAGAGAGACAGAGTCTGAGAGGAGGGGGGGCAGAGAAAGATTGAGGGAGACACAGATTCTGAAACAGGTCCCAGACTCTGATCTGTCAGCACAAAGCCCAACACGGGGCTCGGGCTCAGGAACAAGGAGATCATGACCTAGACCAAAGCCTGACGCTCAACCCACTGAGACACCCCGGTGCCACAAATATCATTACCTTTCAAAGGACTAAACAAATTACCCATTAAAAGTGCTCATCATGGAACAATACATATTAGTTCTTATTTGTAAGCAAAGTTAGCTATGGCTGTAGTACATCCATAATTTTTCTACTAAGTAAAATTGCTGCTGCTTCTTACACAAATTTTGAATCAACACAAACATTTTAACTTTCCATATGAGTTTGCTAAATTTATTACATGGCCCATTCTCTAATTTTTTAAGTACTTTCTTTTTTTGGTAGTTTTGACATGTTTTGATATTTCTGTAATTTACCCTTTTCCCTTATGTAAAACTTCCCTTGACTGTTCCAATCCACAATAATCACTAGCTAGGTCCATTTATAGAATCCCTGCTACTTGTCAGGCACTTTATACCTCACAAGGTAAGTGTTACTATCTAAGCTTTATAGGAGAGTCAAACAATGTACTTAAAGAAGAGGTATAAAATTCAGGACCCAGAAACAAAATGAAATTCTACTGCTAAAACTCAAGTTCAGTTCACTACACTATCTCTTTGACTCAAAGCACTTTACACTTTCTACAACTCACTGGTTTTACAATTTTCTGGTGACATTACTGAATAATTTTTATATGTACTTATCAATTCTAAGAATTGTTACATCTTATAAATAACTGAAGAAACCTATACTTCACATAAATTATTTTTAACCCTCAGAACTACTATATAAGTTGGATGCATTTATTCCCCAGTGCCCTGAAGTCAAAAAGGTAGAAGCTGAAGGAGATGATGATTTGAACACAAGATACACAAGGTGTATACACCTTGTGTATCTTGTGTCAAAGTCTACTTTTTACTTTCATAATCATTTATTTCAAAGTTATTTGAGTGTTTACAATAAACCAGGCTCTAACAATAGCTTGGGATATACTTGTGCACATAGTAGAAAATCCCCTGACTTTACACAGCTAACATTGTTTTGGAATGTGGTCTCTCCTTCTTTGTCTTCATTGTGAGTTGTTTGCTGGCAGCAGCTAAAGATAACCAACAGAGCCAGGTGCAAGATTTCTCAAGCAGAGCGGCCTAAAGCATACTTTTAATTGAGTAAACTTGTAGTAGCTTAACTCAAAGGATAAGAACACATTATTTATTAGGGCAAGTTAGTAGTTAGCTTTACTCCATCCCAGGGTTTGAGAGTAATCTCTTCTCCCAGATTTCCCCAATGCAAGGCTGAGTGAATGTTATAGCACTTTTAGAATAGTTATTCTAACAACTAAAAAAATACTTATCTCATTGCATTAAAATCAGTTGTCTTTTTTTTTCCTTAAATCATGCTTTGAGTTTTTTGAGGGCTAGCTTCAATTTTTTTAAATTTATATCCACAGTAATATCTAGCTAATAGCAGAAAGGAAACAAATTTCTGTTGAAATAAGGAGCCAGATATCTTACCTAGTAATCTAATAAGTGCATGGCATTCTAAGAAAGGAAGGGAGAGAGAGAGAGGGAGGAAGAAAAATATACAAAGCACATACATGAATCCTTATAAATTGAACAACTCACACAACTAGAATAACAATCCCTTCTAAGACATGAGTAGTCAGGGGGCTTAAGCTTAAATTTTCAACTCTGCCACTTTCTATTTGATCTGAGATAAATTTAACCTCTCTAAGCTAAAATGTGTTATGTACAGAACTCATAAGATTAGACAGTCTTAAAACTAAAATGAGATAATATATGTATAATTACAGATATGTCACTGTATGTGAAAGTAGGAATATATAATAATACCTTCTCGTGGGTTATCAACATACTCATATAAAAAGTAGTATAGTTCAGTGATTTAGAAACCAAGCTCTCAAACCGAAAGACTGAAATTAAAATCCAACTCTACCACTGTATAGAAGTGTGATCTTAGACATATTTCTTGAAATCCTGAACCTCAGTTTCCTCAATTCGAAAAAAAATTGTTACTTATACCTATGTATAATGTTGCTATCATAATTACATGAGAAAATGTACATAAAGTTATTAGCATAGCGCCATAAATTAGGAAGCCATAAATAGTTCAATATCTCATTTTTACACATGTGTACAATTAAATGTTACACATTCCAGCATCATGCTAAAAGAACATGAAAAAGACTAAAAAATATCCCATGATATTTTTTCTTTCTTCTACTTAAAGTTTTATTATTTGTATAGATGTCAATGACTGTGAGAATGTCCATTTCTTTTTTTTTTTTTAATATTTACTTATTTTTGAGAGGGAGAGAGAGCACAAGCATGGGAGGGGCAGAGAAAGAAGCAGACACAGAATCAGAAGCAGTCTCCAGGCTCTGAGCTGTCAGCACAGATCCCTGACACAGGGCTCGAACTCATGAACCCCGAGATCATGACCTGAGTGGAAGTCAGATGCTTAACCGACTGAGCCATCCAGGCGCCCCAGAGAATGTCCATTTCTAATCTTTAATATACAATTGTTAAACAGCTGTTGCTCCAGAGGAACTGTATTTGCTTTTTCTGTTTGATTTAATAAACAGATTCTTAAAATATAGTCAACTAACCTAATTCAAATATTAATTGAATAATTTTTTCCTGCATCATGAAAATGATAGAAAACAAAATATATTGCTTTACTGTTTATTCATATTTAGTATTTGAACAAAAGTGAGATCAAGGCTTTGAATCCAATGTTTTCTCACTCCTTCTAAATAGGCAAGACCATGTAAAAATCTGCATTTGGTTTCCCTTACACATCTTGAATGTATTTCATGTATTTTTAAAAATGTTTTCTTATGATCTATTTTCTCACCAATCTCCACATGCCTGATGGAAGATGTAAAAAAGCTATTCCATATGCTTTGTGTAAAATATGTTGGAGAAAATTGGGCACGAAATGGTCTACTTAGAAAAAAAAATAGAACAATTGCATGATTTTTCCATCAGAAGAGGCAAATTATATTTAATTGGTCCTTTCGGCTTTAAATTTCCAGATTCAAAATTCAGGTGATTTAAAATTTAGTAAACAATTATATAATTGGTCTTTTACTATTGGCTTATAAAGAGAAGCATGAGTTACTAGAGATGCAGTTTCTAAGGTAATTTATATCAAAGTTATGACAAATTAAGAATTATGCAAAAAACATGTGTAAGATTTTATCTATTTTAATAATTAGTAATGTATGCACCAAATAGCTCTCATAAAGAATTCAAGCAGCTTAAAATGAAATAATATTTCCTATATAGTTTTATAGTTTAATGTTCTCTAGACTTTATAATAAGGGGTTCTTCAATTGGATATTAGTTGATAATCCTCCTAACCCAAGAGAATTATTAATTATTATCCTTTTACAGATGAGGAAAGTGAGGTGGAAAGCCATGAAAGCCATGCAAGTTTTACAAAAGTGAGTAGCCAAAATTAGGATTTAAATTCTGATCTAATTCAAATGTAAAGCCCTTTCCACTATTTATCAATGTCTCTGTAGGACCTCCCCTGGAACACATCACTCACAAGTCATTAAGTCCTCTAAGTGATTCCACATATACACAGAGAGAAGAAAGTCTAATGATACATAAACTACAATAAATTAGGTCTTTAGTGGAATATGTATTATTATTTTCAAATATAACCAAAAGAACGTTATCTAGGTAAACTTCTTATAAGATACTGGCCCAAGAAGTTACCAAAAGAATACATGATTTATGGTCAATAGTTACCCTTACTCTACAGAAGCAAATCAATTAGTACTCCTTCATTTCCTAACTCATGGTAATGATATTAGAAAATCAAAATGATCTGTCTCCTAGATACCTTTCTCTCATTTTGTTAAAATCAACACAAATATATTAGTCAGAAATTAATAATAACATCCACACTAATTCGCTTTTGTTAATGTCTGAATGATGGGAATATGGACCAGAATGGTCACAATAGAAAAGTGAATGGATGAAAGAAATACAGAAGACACATTTGATGATACTTGATAAGGGACTGAATACAGAGAGTGAGGAAGAGGAAGTTGTCAGTGGGGACCCCTCATTTTCTGACAAGTGAAA
Organism: Puma concolor; assembly: GCF_028749965.1. Classification (NCBI taxonomy): domain Eukaryota; kingdom Metazoa; phylum Chordata; class Mammalia; order Carnivora; family Felidae; genus Puma; species Puma concolor. The sequence continues at coordinate 36,023,495 of NC_141673.1, read as the reverse complement.
CTGGAGGAATAGTAGGGACCCTCAGAAGGAAACTGAAAGAGGATGAGGTGTGAGGTGACTGAATAAGGGGTGACTATAGCCATCCATGCTGAGAAAAGATTAGGGCTAGAAATAAAAAAAACAATGTCCTTAGCTAAAGAAGTTGGTGAAGAGGGGTGCCTGGGTGGCTCAGTTGGTTAAGTGTTCGACTTTGGCTCAGGTCATGATCTCACAGTTTGTGAGTTTGAGCCCCATGTCCGGCTCTGTGCTGACATCTCAGAGCCTGGAGCCTGCTTCGGATTCTGTGTCTCCCTCTCTGCCTGCCCCTTCCCCACTCACACCCTGTTTCTCTCTCAAAATAAGTAAACTTTTAAAAAAATTAAAAGTTTGTGAGGAATAAATGCATATGGCTAAGAAATGAAAAGTGAGAAGTATGACTCACAACCAATCTTTAAAAAAAAAAAAAAAAAAAAAAACAACTCCGACATTGAATTACACAATAGAGAAGAATGAGCCTACAAAGTAGGTGACCTAGGAAATACTAGAGATGTAGGAGGAAAGCCTATATAATTCTACTAACATAGGTGGAAAGGAATCCAAAATGAGAGAGAACATTCACTAAGTCAAATGCTGCTAAAAATAAAATGAATTAAAGCCTGAAATGTCCATTTTATTATATAGAAGCTTCCATATTTATGTTTCCAATTTAACCTATTAATGTATGGTTTTTGGCTATTATTTTCATGCAGAAATGTTCTGCTGGGAAATTAGTTGATAGGTTCCATCAGCTCTTCAGCTTGTAAGCATTAATAAATTTAATTCAATGAGAAAAATGTATGCAGAAATAAGAATACAGGTTCTTTAAGGCTTAATAATTTCAAAACAAGTGCTTTATGTAGGCCCAAATTTATCTTTGAAAGATATTTGCAAGTTAGTATAACAGCTTTAAAATAACATTATTTCTTGAACTCTAAGAATAGGTAAGATTAAGTTAAATAATTTAAGTAAATTTAATTAATTAAAATATTTGCAAAGAATGAAGATTACATTGAGGAATCAATATTCTTTTTGAAATCCTTACTATGTATATTTTGAGTTATTTTTATCTCCTCTTTTTGACCTAAGTACTGTCTAAATACACAGAGTATTTGCTCTGAAAGTATCTCAAACATCACACACACAAAAATAAAGTTACCTTTAAGTCATATGTAACTGAGGTCCATGGATTTCTAGTTTCAATCAGAATAGAAAGTTATAATTTATTGTCCAACTGAGAGTTGCCTCAATATGGAAAATAAAATTTCATAGAAAGCTTTTTGTGGATTCCTAAGGGTGTGGATATGTATGCATGTACACAAACACATAGATTTTAGTATTTCCACATGTGGATAAAGTGCAAATATAAGATATTTACCATACTATCATAAATAAAAATTAAAACAAATCTGTGTCTTTGTGTTTGGGTTTTTAAGTTTGAATGAATAACACTTCTTTCTTCCTTTCTTTTTTTTTTTAACGTTTATTCATTTTTTGAGAGACAGAGACAGAGCACGAGCAGGTTGGCGGCAGAGAGAGAGACACACAGAATCCAAAGCAGGCTCCAGGCTCTGAGTTGTCAGCACAGAGCCCAATGCAGGGCTCGAATTCACAACTGTGAGATCATGACCTGAGCCGGAAGTCCGACGCTTAACTGATAGAGCCACCACCCAGGCACCCCTTTCATCCTTTCTTGAATTGGGAATTGAGACATAAGGCATAAGAGACAAAGATAATGAGATGAAAATAACAGCTTTATGAGAGAAAGGCTGTTTAGAGAATTTGCTTTAAATTTCTGCATAGAGCGCTTACTAGTATTTCAAACTAGAATTAAATATACATAAACAGACCTAAAAATTCAATGCTTCCTCTGGCAAGCTTCAGGCTGAAGGCATAAAAAGTTGTGATTGTTGAAGCTGGCACCAAAATAGAGGGGGGGGGGAAGAGGAAGATGAATTGAATGTATATTAATCCTTCTACAACATTTAACAAGTAATTCAGTTCTTTGTTTATGGAGATGAGCCTGTGAATTAATAAGGAAAGAGGCCAAGTATTGCTATAAGCCATAAGGTCCTTTTGCTTGCAAATCTGAGCAAAGGAGAAAGGTGGTTCCCCCACTCAGTAGTATGCATTGATAAAATACACATAAATTAATTTTAATAAAAATTTATATGTGGATATATCAAGTATACCTTAACATTTCAAGTTTCTTACATTATATTTTTTAAAAGGATGAAATTCTTCCATTCTAAGGGAAAACAAGAATTTAACTAGTAACAAAGACTAATAAGCAAGTAAAGACTTTTATTGATGCAATGAACTTAAATTTCAGCAAGTACATGTGACCAATGAGAAAAAGGGTGGCCAAAAAAAAAATAATACATTTGCAGCATGAAGAATGATTATCTGAGAAAATAGGAGGAACCTATTTGTAAATATGTTATATTTTAATACATCCATCTCACACATACCAAAAAAATATGTTTCTATATCAAGAAGACCATGTATGTGATATATATACACACACATATATGTATACATATATTAGATTTTATTTTTATTAAATATTTATTTGAATTGTTTTATATATAAAAATCATTTCATATATATGGTCTTCTTGATATACATATGCATATCATTAGCAGATATCAAAATAAAAAATATCATCAACATGACAATGGTGATCTACCATTTGCTAACTTTAATGTTAATGGTGATATGTCAACACCAATGTCAATATAGCATATAAATTCCATCCCAGTCAAAATAATCCAATATCCAGCAAATTATTCTAATGTGAAGACACTCTTAATGGCAAAAACAATTTGCATCTTAACTGGTTTTTAGTTTTTACTATGACATCTGCTATAAAAGGAAGCCACTCAAGAGTTCTTGCCTTTTCTTTACACCTTTGACCTCTCCTTTTCGCTGCCAGTGATTTCAGGCCTCTCAGTACTTTATTGATTCTCTATGGAGAATCTATGGGCCAGTTTCAGTCCAACCAGTAACTGTTATACTTCTGAACAGAAAATAAAATCAAAAGTTGAATCTCTAACTTACTATGATAGACTCCAAATATAAGAAACTAGAAAAAATGAGGCTAGAAACATATGAGAGACAGAAATAAGTGCTAGTAAAAATCTTAAAGCCACTTCACCAATGTTAACAGCCCATTCTGGAGAGGATTTTGGCTTCCTTGCCAACTTGTACTTAGAAGCACCTCCTCTCATCTCAGTCACTGACATTATCCCTGCCACACTCTCACTTTATCACCCATTGGGGCTACTTGTTTCTTTTATGGCAACAGAAAAATGACATGGAACACTGTGCAGAAATTCAGCAGTTTCCCAGATCTCTTTCTTTGCATCTATCGTTCTCAATGTAGCAAGTAGAGGAAAAACCTCAAAGTCAGTGAAATTCTATAATAGCCTGGTTGACTTTTCCTACCCATGAATACGTTGATGGGTTGTACAGGTTCACAGAAGAGAGTATACACTCTATAAGAAAAGTGAACTTGTTTTATTTACTACTACATTCCCATTTTATAGACACATAGGGGATGCTAAACTAATATTTGAGAGATAGGAAGAGAGGGAAGAAGACACTGGTATAAAATTGTGGTAAAATATGTAAGAGGCGAGAGTTAGAAGACAGAGCTTGATTATAGAAATTAAGAGAAAAACTGGGAATTTATTTTCAATACTTGAATCTCTGAGTAGATCTTATGTATATGGAGAATAATCAGAGGTTATTTTCACAGTGAGAAAGTTCCATTGAGACTCACTGATTTTTGGCTGCCATTGCCTATGTAGTCTTTGCTTGTAAAATGAGCTAATTATAGGTCAGAAGAGACACATTTTAGCTCTTTCAAAAGTGGACCAATATGCAGGAAATTCTACATGAAGCATTTCCCCCCTACTTATCTACTGCCCTACTTGGTCCTTTTCCTCTTTTCAGCTACTTAGCCACACGGCAACCTAGAGATGTTTTTCTTAAGCACGAGGTCTCGGACTTTTAGTTCAAGAGCCTTTGCCCCAACCTGCTTCTTCTCTCCAGGCATTAGGTGGTCAGGTCTGTAAGTCTTCCAATCAAAAATTTGATGGGAAATCTCCCACCCTTCTTGAAGTCCTTCCAGGAAAAAGATTTATTCAATCTCATACCCTGAGTGAAGAAATAGAATATAGTATCCTATCAGCAACCACAGGCTCAGTTCATCTAATTGCCTCACCTCCTACTTGGTAGGAATACCAACATTTGCTTAAGTTTTAACAAGATGCCTGCTATTGCTAGATGCAATGTAGATCCACCACATATGAGCCTTCTCATCCTCCTGCCATCAAATTTTTCTTCATTCATTCAAAAGTATTTTGGTTCAATGCCAAGCACAATGTTAAGTACTAGGGGGGCAATTATGATTTTGACTGATTTTACCCTCTTCCTAGAGCCCCTTTGGTGGAGGAGGTAAATTTAAAATTCTTAAGCAATAAATATTTCAGAATTCTAGTAAATGCTATAAAGGAAACAAAAAAAGGAGGCTAAAATAGAAGATAACTGAAGTCTTGAGGAGCAACTTTAGATAGAACAGTCCCAACTATTTCCTTGGGAGGTAACATTTAGTCTGAAAAGTAAAAGAATGAAATCGCTAAGAGCAGAACTGGGAACAGAGCATTTTAGCATGCACCCTGATGCAGTCATGGAAAAGTACTGTGCTCCATAAAGAGCCAAGTGTCCTACCTGGAGAACTTTTTGATGGATTTCTGACTAAAAGAGCCAAGTAAGATTTTTTTCATACTGCAGACTGTTTACACCAGGAGTCTTTCGATGTCTCCGGCATTTCCCCATCTGACTCTGAAGCTAAAGACTATTCCCACAAAGCATCACTTTCAGCCAGCTGTCAATCCACCAATAGTTTCAAACCATACTTACTAAGACACTAGATAGAAAGGACTTAACAGTCTGGGGTATTTCTGTTCTCAAAGTGGATACAAGAAGACAATAAATCCATTCAAATGCAAAGGAGTGAATCTCTAATGGATCACCTGGCAGAAGAGTGAGTTGAGTAGGTAATACTCACCCACTGTTACAGAAGCTAATTTCATAAATCTTTTCCTATTAGGGTTCATATAAATTGAGACTTATATACTGAAGAAAGTAGAGAACTGATTATTTATATTAAAAAATGAGTTTGGTTCTAATTTAAGTGAATTACACACACACACACACACACACACACACACACACACACACACACACTGATCAATGTTCTACTCTGACCCGGTCACATTCCAAATTGTTCCCTCTACCCTTTAGTCAATTCAAGCTATTAAGTCATTTTAATTCATATTAACTCATTAAGTTTGAGAACAAGTTTTTGTTTTCTGAAATAATTATCTATGATATTTATCTAGAAAAAAATAATTCTATGACTGTGTTGTTCTATGGCTATTAGCTTCAGCAGAGAACACTTTGTTTAGCTCTGTCAATCCCTGACCACTGCTAAATTATCATACAATTTACGTTAATGCTCTGAATAGTTTGACACATTGCCCCATAATCACTTAATTTGTACCAATACAACATGGCTTATGATTCAATAAGTAAACACAGATTTTTAAGGAATGTGTATACTCAGTAGCATTTTGATTCCATAAAATGCTTTAAAACTATTCTTTCAAACATTTGGGGTTTGGCAAAACATAAAATGCCTTGGCCAAGCACTCTTTCTCCCAATTTTTAAGCCCAGTGCCTTTCAAGGGAAATTTAATTCATATGTTTCCAGTATATTTACACTTAGTTTATTTAAATGGTGTTTTGTAAGAGCTCTGTGAGGTCCAAGAAGTCAATAACCAGTTTATAAAGTGTTTTAAATTTCCTGTACATTGAACCAGGTGAGCAGATTTTGTTTAAAACAATAAAAATTCATGAATTTATTTTAAAATGTAATATTATATAACAATAATATTCAAACTGTAAAAGTTACATGCTATTCCCAAATAGGTCTCAATAATATGGCATTAGATGCCACCCAAGTATTCCTTGTGTAGGACTGGGCTAGAATAGAGTTGAGGGAGCCAGTTGAGATCAATCCAGGATGTAAAAGAGCTGATCTGTGGGTGGATGAGAAAACAAGTTATGGCAAGGAAACTTCTCTAACTCTTTTGGAAGTGGCTGGCTCGACTACCTCCTAGTTTTCCCATTTACTAACTGTAACTTTGGACAAGCCACTTAACTTCTCCTAGCCACTCTTATTTTCTTTTAATCTAAAAAAGGTGATAACACAGAACAATTTCATAGGGCTAGAGTGAGGAATAAGTGAACAAAATAAGGGTAAGGTTATAGGTCTTTATGAAATGGGGTGGCATACAATATGTGTTCAATAATAAAAAGGATAGTTGTGTGCATCTGACTTAAGATTACCTACAGTAACTACTTCAGCTAAACTGCTTTTAGTTAGGTGCCCATTAGTTGAAATCCATTTTAAAAAATTATTTAGGTGATTCTGGCTTACATAGGAAAATGAACAGGGCAACAGAAAATAAGCTAGAATCAGAGCAAAATGAGAGCTTTCTAGATTTGTCTATAGTGTTGGCTAGTGAAAGGAATACCAGCCCAGGAAAGAAGGCAAGAGTTCCAATGCCCCACAGTGCTATCAGCTTTGTGATTGCAGGTAAGTTACATAATGGTGCTGGCCTCCAGCATTAGCTGTGGCTAGACTAGTTGACCCCAACTTTCAAATAGAGTAGTTCTATTGTTTACCTCAGCATTAAAAGAGTCTCAAAATTTGTCATGAAAGTTAACTAATGAGAATTAGTTTTTCTAAACCTATCAGGTCAGAGACTTTATAACTTAAGCTTTACAAATATTCCGACTGTTGCCAGACATATCATTCCTCTTCACTTTCTAAAAAATACATGGATGTGAAATAAAGAAAAAGTGCATCTAAACTGACCCATATATGCAAGTATGCATCATATTTATATTTTCAAAAATTGGAAATGTAGAAAGATAATAAATACAAATATAAACGTAACTCCAAGTATCTGACAAGGAGTAGCTTGGAGGAATCCATTTCATATCGGTCCATTTCGCTTTTTCTAACCTTTAGTTCAAAAAAACTTTGAAAGTAAAGAATATATTTTTGTTATCTAGAAGAGTAAAAGCATTTTCAAAACATATGTTTATCACCTGTTTATTATCTTTTATCATATGGTATAATCACTTCCCTCAGGCATAGTTTGGTCACTCTGCAGTTGGAGAAAGGGAGCATTTCCAGAGTTAGTCTAAAGACTGAGTTCAGGCCACAGTCAAAACAAGAGCTCTAAAGCATCATTAGTCTATCAACCACAATCCATGCCACAGCTAATCACCATTCAAATTAAGAGTGAATTATAAATGCAAAAATAAAAATCTCACATGAGAAGTTAAAGCACATTGTTAAGGATCCTAAGAACAGTAAATGCAGAGCTAAAATTGTGACTAAATTATCTTAGTCCAGAAATATTTCTACTTCTAACTCAATATCTGTCTTTTAGGGTCTTTCTTTTTCTCACATTACTGCCAAGACAAATTCAGGAAGAGCATATATTCTTAGCCAGATTGAGCCAGGCACGTAATTATTTTTAGATTAAGGCACAGATTCTTTGTTCTCTTTGAAAACACCTTCTTATACTCACTTCTTTGAACTTTTGCCTCAGGTTAATAAAATAATCATAACCTAATGCATATGGAATGGCTTTGTCACTGTATCGCTTCTGTGAAAATAAATAATCTTATTGTTGTCACCTTAAAATATACCCATAATTTCATATAAGTTATGTAACTTTTGTCTCTCCTTTTCCTAAATATTAAAGAACATAAAAGTTTAAGAAATTAATCTGCTTTTCAGATGCTAACATTCTTGTTGAATGGAGAATATTCGCATATATGATATGCTGAAAAGCAGGCTTCTGACCATACATGCAACCAGGACTTGAAGCAGAGAGAGAGGTCTATGGACTAGAGCACTCTAATCTACTTTTGGAAGCTACAATGGACGCCACACATGAACCCACCCCGGTGCCTAATGCCACAAATAAGATTTGGCCCTGATGTGGTTAATCATTCTCCAGTCTCACTTATTCATATCTGCTCCAGGCACAGCAGGAGAATTCTGATATCTAGACTACTGTTGTTTGGACCAGCTGTCTCCCAAATTTTTATTCTTCAAGGTACCAAAGTAGTGCTGATGAGCATGCAAGAGTAGAGTGGGGAGGGTCTCCTCTGTGTCCATGGTCACCATAGGCCCCAAGCTTCTCTGTGCCTAGATATAACAGAGTTTTTGAATGCTCTATGAAGCAATGCCTCTAAGCATACCTAATGCCCATTTCTCCTGTTAAAAAGCCAGCATAAGAAACCTGGTGGTGGGTAGGTACACCATTATACAAATGTGTCCCTCTCTTCTGACTGTATCAATCCTTATCTTGATAATACCTCCTCTAAATTCAAGTAAAAATTACACAAATATAAAAGAACTGGGAAAACACGGGAAGACAGGGGAGGAAATGGTATTGACACAATCAGCAGTTCACCAAAAGTCAGGAGATAAACTTACGTAAGTTTCAATCTTCAACTCTGCAAAAATGTAAGTGATATCCTGAAAATGAAATGTTAGCTAAGGTATAAAACAAAGTTTAAAACCAAGTCTTGTTATGGTCAATACCAACTTCCTCAATTAAATTACAAAGAATTCTTACAAAATGATGAGTGCTAATCCAATAATGCCTGATAGGATTATTTGGGATTCAAATCAACAGTTAAAACAATTTTGTTAATGTTTATTTATTTTTCAGAGACAGAGCACGTGTGGGGGAGGGGCAGAGAGAGAAGGAGTCACAGAATCTGAAGCAGGATCCAGGCTCTGAGCTGTTAACACAGAACCTGATGAGGGGCTCAAACCGATGAGCTGTGAGATGATTACCTGAGCCCAAGTTGGACGCTTAACTGACTGAGCCATATAGGTGCCCCTAAATCAACATTTTGAAGCCAACTTAATTCACTGGACACACCAAAGACAGAACATGAAATTGCTCAGAATCCATGCAATATTATTTGTTCTGTGAACCGACAGGAGTTACTTACTTTGTATTCGTTTATTTTCAAATTATATGTGATTTGTTATTTTAGAACAATTTTTGTTTCAGAAAATAACATCCACTAGTATTTGCATGTATATGCAATAAATCTAAATATTTTTAAAATACATTAATTTATATGGGATTTTTTTCTCTTTCTGAGCCTTTTTTTTAGTTATAAAGGGATTGTTTTAGATGACCTCTAACAACTCTTTTATATTTAGTACCCAATAATTTTATAAAATTTATTCTTAAACAAGTGTACATGTATATACACACACAAGGAATATAAAGTAAATATGTTACTTATTTCTCATAAATATTTTGCAAAGCACATTTTGAAACCAGACAAAGAAATTTGCTGCCAGAAAAATACATACTTTGGAAAGAAAAATATACTATAACTTTTCCAGAACATTTTTAACACTAAATGTACAAATCTACTTATCCTTTACAATGATACAATTAGAATTCTGAAAATAAAATTTGGTTTAAAATTAATAAGATGGGGCACCTACACAGCTCAGTAGGTTAAGTGTCCAACTGTTGGTTTCAGTTCAGGTCATGATCTTATGGTTTCCTGAGTTCAATCCCCATGTCTGGTTCTGTGCTGGCAGTGCGGAGCCTGCTTGGGATTCCTCTCTCCCTTTCTCTCTGCCCCTCCCCTACTCATGCTGTATCTGTCTCTCTCAAAGTAAATAAATAAACTTAAAAAAATTATTAAGATAGGGGGCCTGGATGGCTCAGTCGGTTAAGCATCCGACTTCAGCTCAGGTCATGATCTCATAGTTTGTGGGTTCGAGCCCCGCATCAGACTCTGTGCTGACAGCTCAGAGCCTGGAGCCTGTTTTGGATTCTGTGTCTCCTCCTCTCTCTGCCCCACCCCCACCCCCATGCTCATGCTCTATCTCTCTCGTCTCTCAGTAATAAATAAATATTAAAAAATAAATAAAAATAATAAGATAAATTAATAAGATAAAAAAGAAACTTGTGTTAGTCCCTTTATCATTATAATCCCTAGAATGGAATGGAGCAATACAATTCAATTTTTTAAATTGCAAAATTCACTATTAATGCTATGAGTTGCCTTTTGATAGATCCATTTAATTTTTAGGACATTAGGAAAACATTGGCTTTAGCTATAGCGTAAAATGTCCCTAAAATATGCCTCCCTCAAAAACAAAATATCATAGCAAACACACAGATTTCTTCAATAGGCAAAGTTCAGAGCTCTGCTTTAAGTACTATATTTCTTTTAACCCTCGTGTTATTGCAGAATAAAATGTTACATGCTGCATTTGAAAGGAGAAACAGAACAAAGAACTAAACTTCATGATGGGTTATGACTTTGCTTTTATATTTAGGAATTTTAAATGTATCCACACTAAGGTTTCTCACTTCCTTTTTTAAAAATATCATCAGTGACTATTCTTTCTTCCTGCCTTATTGCATTTCACACATGAAAAAGATTAACACACATGTACCATGCCACTCTCTGTATGTTAGCTACTTTTGTATGTTTCTACTTTTGATTCCTTTATTCAAAAAATCAAAAACAGTTTAAAATACATGGTTTTGGAGAAATCCAGGTGAGAAATTCTAGGCTGTCAGTGGACTTTTGCCCAGAAATAGAAATCACTGTGACTCATTTCAAAAAGCAATTTTCACAGCCTCATAAATATCTGGTTATAAAGGATAATCTAGATACTATCATTAAACCCATTTTCAGTGTTCAAAGAGACACTTTTTTATGATTTGTGGAATTTTTGTTTGCCAATTTTTCATTCAAATAGCCCTTTGTACAAATTAAATTCAACTCAATAATCACATCAGTGATACATATCAAAAATAAATATAAACTGATCTCAAAGCACTCAAAATTAAGCACAGAAAACAGAATGGAAGCGAATAACAATTTTTTTTTTCTTTCTCACTCTTCCCGTGGCTTTTCTCTTCCAGATAATAAAGTGAAACACTACAGCCCCTCTTTTCTTAACATTCTATGTCCTGGTTTTGCAAGACACACGACTCTACACTTTCTAACTTGGATGACTATTTCCTTCACTCCTAAATACAGGCGTCTGCATGATGTTATAGAACTTCATTATAATCCTGGAGACTGGAGGCACCCCAATCATAAATTCTCTGATATTTGCTAAACCCAAGCACCTCTCAAACACTCGATTTCAAGTATCATTAGCTAGTGGCACTAACCTTTCAAAAAATCATTTTAACACATACAATTTATGTCCCTAGATAAAACTTTTCTTATCACCACAAATTCTCTATAGTGCCTCACCTCTTACCACTGGTTACCTACAGCACTGAAACAATCATGACTGTTCAATCACACTTAAATTGCTGTCCTTCACAACTGTACCTACATCTGCTCCTGCCCTCACTGCCTTTTTTCCAACCTTGGAAGACTAGGTGCATCTTCTGTTATTTAACGATGTTAATTTCACGTCTACTTTTTTGTGACATACTCTCCCGATTCTTTTCAATTCTCTTTCTCAATAACAACCTAAGTTCTTTGGGGAGAGAACTTACCATATTTGAGTCATGGTAAGTATTCAAAACTAAATGCTTGCAAATATTAATGGCTGATTTATGTGTTTGGCACTAATTATCTATGGAGTGTCAAAACATGGTGTATTTCATAAAATTGTATTTCTTTTCAAGATTGTACAGTGAATTAATACTTATCAGAAATAATCTGCTCCAGGGGCAGTTAAGCTTCCAACTTCAGCTCAGGCCATGGTTTCGCAGCTTTTGAGTTCAAGCCCGGCATCAGGCTTGGAGCCTGCTTCAGATTCTGTGTCTTCTCTCTCTGCCCCTCCCCACCCCCCGTTCGTGCTCTCTCTCTCTCTCAAAAATAAATAAAACATTAAAAAATTTTTAAAAAGAAATAATCTGCTCCAGGCACATAGCAGTAAGGAATAAACTATAAAAATGGAAAGCCAATAGGACATATCTGGGCTTAAAAGTAAGATTACTACTTTCTCCCCAGACTTAACACACACACACACACACACACACACACACACACACACACACGCAAAGAGCAAGGCCACTGCCACAGCCCTGCTGGGCTCAAGTTTTGGAAGTATGCAGTGGTTACCAGAAATAAGGACCATCCTATGGGAAAAGGGATGGAAATGGCATCTAGTCAGACAGAACCTCAAGCCAGACTCAATCATTAAAGCTGGATTTGATCCTAATCCTGATCAATGTAAGAAATAAGTCAATCAATAATCTTCAGTGACTAAACCCATCGGTCCATTGTCACATAGACTAGGTCTGCAAAGTCCTTAATATTTACAACAAATAAAAAACTGTAAAGTAGTATATTAAAAAGTGTATCTAAAGAAACTCCTGAGTTTGGAAGGCTAAAACATATGTTACTAACTAATGGGTTAAAGAGAAAATTAAAAGTAAAAATTCAAAATATTTAGAAGACTATTAATATAAAAACTTTTAGTATTCAAGGGAAAAAGGCTTTTATTTATTTTTTTTAGTGTTACAATTTTTTTTTAATTTTAATCCCAGTGTAGTTACCATATAGGGTTATATTAGTTTCAGGTGTACAATATAGTGATTCAATAATTTCATATATTACTGCTCATCTTAAGTGTATTCTTAACTCCCTTCACCATTTTTAATTAATATTTTAATTTTAATTCCAGTATAGTTAACATACAGCATTATAATTGTTGAGAAGAAGGCTTTTAGTGATCAAAATGTATAGTTTTAAAAGCACAAAATATTTATTATGTTCTCTACACAGAATCTATAAAAAGAATGAAGGAACATGTTAAAAATTAGAAGAGGGGCACCTGGGTGGCTCAGTGAGTTGAGCATCTGACTTTGGCTCAGGTTATGATCTTGCAATTCCTGAGTTCAAGCCCAGCATTGGGATCTCAGCTGTCAGCACAGAGCCCACTTCAGATCCTCTGTCCACCTCTCTGTGCCCCTCCCCCACTGCACTCTCTCAAAAATAAACAATTTTTTAATTTTTGTAAAATTAAAAAATTAATAAGAATTAGAAGAAATAATAAAGATTAAATGAGAAACAAAATAAACTAGAAATCAAACAATGGGCACTATTTTAACACCACAAGTTGCTTAGTCAGGGCAAAAAAGATTTAAAGCAAATGAGAGAGGCAAACTCGTACCAATGACAATAACATCTTATAAAGCACTAGGAAAAAGAGAAATGGCCTGAAAGAGTTGTACTAGGAATGGAAAGGGAGCTATACGTACAGAAAAAGTAGATATTAAACAATTTTTGTCTCTAGGTAAAAATATATAATTTTCTCTTTTTTTTTAAGTTTATTTATTTTGAGAGAGAATGAGTGTGGGCAGAAAGAGAATCTCAAAGAGGCTCCACACCATCAACACAGAGCCACCGTGGGGCTCAAACTCACAAACTGTGAGATCATGACCTGTGCTCAAATCAAGAGTCTGATGCTTAACCAACTGACCCACCTAAGCACTCCAGTAAAATAAATAATTTTCTAAACATAGATAACCAAAGTTGATTCAAAATGACACTAATAATATACTAATACAGAAAATCTAAGTAGAGCAATAAGTATTAACTACATCACATCTATTTTCAAGTATATCCTATGGTCTTTATCCCCAAAACAGAGCCAGGCCACTCTCTGAGTTTTCTATACCATCAACAAGCAGAAAATTCATGTTATATACATTTTGTTATTCCAGCAAATAGAAAAAGAAAAGTGCTCCAACTAATAATTTTATAACTTAAACCTTGCTAACAATTAAGAACAAATCAAAGAGAAAAATATTCATAGAGCAATTCCAGTTATCAAAATATATAGAAAAAAATCAAAACAGATTGCTAAGCAACTTAATCTAGCAGCAATTTAAAAAATAGGCTATAGTCAAGTAATGTTAATGGCAAGCAACATTAGAAAATTGAATAAAAATGAGCACATTCACAAAGGGAAAAACCACTCCCCAAAATACCAAAAAACAAACAAACAAACAAAAAAAAAACACCCCACACATTTGATAAAATCACTCATACTGTTATTTAAAACTGAGTCTTTGCAAACTAGGAATACAAGGTTATATCTATAATTTGATGTTTATTGTGCCCAAATATACAGAAATCATCTTACTTAATGATAAAATTTTAGAAGCCAGCTATTTAAATTAAGGTAAAGTGCCACTTTCATTTAACTTTGTAATAGAAGTTCTAGCCAAGTTGATAAAGAAGAAAAAGAAAATAGTAAAAACTGGAAAAGAAAAAGCTCTTTTTATTTGCTCTTTTTATTTGTTAATGTGCATAACATAAAACAAGAGAATCTAAGAAAAACAAGAATGAAAATTTTAGTTCAGCAAGACTGTTGAATACAAGGACAGGAAAAAAGATATCCTGTAATAGTAAAACTAATTAAACATTAGATCTCATTTATAACAGAAATCAAACACAAATATCTGTGTATATGATGTGCTCACACCCACAAAATCAAGATACCCAAGTGATTTAACAGTTCATACATAAGGAAGTCTAAAATTCTAAAATATATTGAGGTTGAACAACCTCACTTTTAATCAAAGAAAGCATGCACAAAAATGTTTATCACAACATGTATAATAGCAAAAATAAAGCAATTCAACTAAAATTAATTTTTAATTGAAATTTAAAAATGTTAAAAAATGTATAAAAGGATTAAACAATTGCTACTTATTCACACAATGGAATACTATATAGCAGCTAAAGTGAGTGAAACTAGAACTATGCATATTAATATGGAAAAAATGTTTTAGGATAAAAACAATTTATAGAATACTAAAATATAATATTTCTATAAAGATAACATATTTCACATCTCTACTTTTCTTGCTTAAGCACATACTCCTATTTGATTAATGAGTATGCATGCATGAAATGGTGAAACACTGGGACACCTGGATGCTCAGTCAGTTAAGCGTCTGACTCTTGATTTTGACTCAGGTCATGATCTCACAGTTCATGGGTTTCAGGCCCATGTCAGGCTCTGTGCTGATGGCAGGGAGCCTGCTTGGGATTCTCTTTCTGCCTGTCCCCACTCATATGCACATGCACTTTCTCAAAATAAATATATAAACTTTAAAAAAAAGTGAAAATTTTCAAGATAGTGATTAACTCTGGAAAAAAGAAACGACAATGGAATTAATAGTAAAGATTTAAACAGAGTTTCAACTGTGCCTGGAATGTTTGATTTATTAAAAAATAATTTCTATGGAATATGGAAATATATTGTTTTGCTAAAACCAGTGGATAGTATATTGTTTTCTTTTTAATTTAAATTCAAGTTAGTTAACATATAGGATAATAATGATTTCAAGAGAATTTAGTGATTTATCAGTTACATACAATACCCAGTGCTCATCCCAACAAGTTCCCTCCTTAATGCCCATCACCTATTTAGCCCATCCTCCCCACCAACATCCCTCCAGCAACCCTCAGCCTGTTCTCTGTATTTAAGAGTATCTTATGGTTTGCCTCCCTCTCTGTTTTTATCTTATTTTTCCTTCCTTTCCCCTATGTTCATCTGTTTTGTTTCTTAAATTCCACATATAAGTGAAATCATATGATATTTGTCTTTCTCTGACTGACTTATTTCACTTAGCATAACTCGAGTTCTATCCACATTGTTGCAAATGGCAAGTTTTCATTCTTTTTGATTGCTGAGTAATATTCCATTATGTATATATGTATGTACGTACATATAACACACACACACACACCACATCTTCTTTATCCACTCATCGGTCGATGAATATTTGGGTTCTTTCCATAATTTGGCCTTGTCTATAGTGCTACTATAAACACTGGGGTTCATGTGCCCTTTTGAATCAGCATTTTTGTATCCTTTGGATAAATACCTAGTAGTGCAATTGCTGGGTCATAGAGTAGTTCTATTTTTAATATTTTCAGGAACCTCCATATGGTTTCCAGAGTGGCTTCACCAATTTGCATTCCCACAAGCAGTGCAAAAGAATTCCCTTTTGTCTGCATCCTCACCAACATTTGTTGTTGCCTGAGTTTTTAATTTTAGCCATTCTGACACGTGTGAGATGGTATCTCATTGTGGTTTTTATTTGTATTTCCCTGATGATGAGTGATGTTGAACATATTTTCATGTGTCTGATAACCATCTGGATGTCATCTCTGGAAAAGTGTCTAATCATATCTTTTGCCTATTTCTTCACCAGATTATTTGTTTTTGGGGTATTGAGTTTGAGGCGTTCTTTATAGATTTTAGATACTAACCCTGTACCTAATATGTCATTGAAAGTATATTGGTTTTAATGTTATTTACTATTTTGGTTCTGTTAGAAATATTCAACAATTAAAAAAAAAAAACCATAACCAAAGTATCCTTAAGATAGATTTTATTGTTTGCCAATCTTCACTCACCTATTCTTCATGGAAAAAATATCCTTTCAACCCAATGATGTGGCACTTGGATTTTAAGTTTGTTTTGGCCAGTGGAATAAGGATGGAAGTGACAAAATGTGTATTTTGAATAAAAGCTGTGAGAGGCATGGCAAGTTTCTGTCCCCCTTTTGTGTTCCTGTACTTTCCCATGAAAACATCACATCCCAGATGGGGTGCTACATCATTCTGGTCTTGAATGAGAGGACACATTGGAGCAGACCTACATCTGACATTGTACTTTGATAAGAGTCAGCATCTAACCCACAGGCACCAACATAAAATGTGAGTGAGAAATAAATCCATAGTTACGTAAGCCACTGAAAGTCAGAAGTTATTTGTTACAGAGCCATTTTACAGCAAAGCTGTCAAACAGAGTGCAATATTATTATGGTATAGAATATTAATGAAAAACATTATAAAATTACATATCAGTATATAAAACTGTCTCATGTATTCAATATCAGAGGCATGTTCATAAAATGTACCAACTGACTTTGATTTGAAGTTGGTTCTTATTCATCACCCCAACCCAATATACAACATGAACACATGCACCATGCAAACTTCTACAATTAATAATCAGCAAAAAGTAATCCTATAGTTAACATGCATAATTCATTCTAAGGAAGAATTGTATGTGGCTTAAATATTAGAAACTATAATGTACATTTAAAATTTAAAACCAGGAAAAAATATATAATTTTGAATTTAGTACTGCAAACCTTTTCTCATTTTGGGTACAAACTTTTGAGGTTAATTTTAATTAAGTAAATATCACCCATAGTCTGTCACATAAGTTTATTTTTAGAGAAAATAGTTTTTGAAGTATAGGAATTCTTACAGTAAGTGATTATGGGAAATTTCTAAGTTATCAAGCAAGAGTTTTTGTTTATTATACTTAGAACAAAAGAAGAAATTCTGAATTCTCTCTAGTGGAACTAAAAGCAGGGAAAAAATAGCAAAAGTTTGGATTCCACCCAATCACTGAGCCACACAATTGCAGAGTCAGAGATCTACCATCCATTCTACTCCCAGATATTGACAATGTGAAAAACTGTCACCCTGTCCTTGGTGGTAATCGCATTTCCTATTCAGAATAACCCTCCCTCTAAAGGCAATTAAAATGCTAATTAAAACATATTTAAAAAATTAATTTGAGGGTTGGCTGGTGACTCAGTAATTTGAGCATCTGACTCTATTTCAGTTCAGATTATGATCCCCAGGTTGTGGGATGGAGCCCCACTTCAGGCTCTGTGCTAGGTGTGGAGCCTGCTTAAGATTGTCTCTTTTCCCCTTTGCCAATCTCCCTCACTCACAATGTCTCCACAAAATAAAAAAAAAAAAAATTAAAAAAAAATTTTAAAAGCTTCAAAGAGTTGATTAAGTTAAAAGGACTCAAAGGACCAAAATTTTAGTATGGAATTATGCAGAAAGTCAAGCACAGCTCATAAGCTCACTTTTTCCCTAAAGACATTTGCCAGTGATGACGATATTGTACTGATGTTTTTCTGATCTTATAAGGCATAGAAACAGAACCAAAGCTCTGGGCCTTTCCATGATAGGGAGACCATGTATATCCATCCATCAAGAAAGCCAGAACTCCAAAAGCTACCCTCGATGTAACAGTGAATCAAGAGAAAACCATCCTCCACTCTCCATTCCCAAGAGACTTTAAGAAAAGTGATTTGGCAATAGCAGAGTTGCAAGTATGTAGTGTGTGTAATAAAGCTGTCTCAGTTGTGACTACAATATTCTATCAATATAAACACAAAAGTGCTGACTGCCACCAGGGAAAGACATCACATCTAATCAACATCACCCTACCATGGTTGCCTAATTTGCATATACATAAAACTGGAGCCAGATGGTTGGGGTACCAGAGCCAGATGTACATAAATCACATGAAGGATCAACACTTTAGAGTTGTCTGATTTAAATACAGGTGAACCTCAGAGCCAGTTGGGTAGGAAAAATAAACATGTGCACTTATCATAGTTAGTATCACCTTATTACGGTTTACTAAGTATATAAACCCCAAACCTTCACCCCTTTGATACTTGTTCCCATTGCAAGGATTTCTTCACTTTCCCAACAGTGAAGGTTCATATTTTCAACAAGAAGAGAACCTCCCTTTGAGAAGAGAACTTGTTAAGAATCCCATAGTACAGTGATGAGTTTGGGGCAAGGGTTTGGAGTTGGGGGAGACAGATTTAGAGAGAGTATTAAAGGAGAGAAAGCATTGAGAAAGAGAGTAGGGGCATACAAGTGAAAGCAAGGAAGAATTTATATCTGCTAGATGACTAATGGACCATTAGAGATACCTATCTGGATAAGGTATTTTACCCCTACCCCAATCAAATGTATACGTGTGTGTACACACACACACACACACACACACACACACACACACACACACACTGTTAGGAAGTCTTAATTTAAATGAATGATATATGTTTACATTAGATAATCTCTTGTCCTATAGAATAATTTCATAATAGATATAAGCCACTTGAAAAAACTAACTCTGGTTGGTTATACATTATTTTATTAAAGATAGTAGAGTGAATATAGTACAGTTTATTGCAGATCTTATACCCTCCTCTGCCTTGCTTTCACCATAGCTTTAACAAATTATGACAAAAACTATCCCTCAGAAACTGAAACCACATTTAAGCCTTCTCAAATTCACATTACCTAAGTAGTCAAAAAAATTATGAGTTTCAATTGCCCCTAGTAACTTAACAAAAGCAAAAGATAAATTTTCTCTGAAAGTTTTTAACTTCATCTGAGTCATAGACAACTCTTACCATTTTCCAAGCAGAGAAAAAACTCCCAATCAAAATAAACTGACCAGCATACTAAAGAACCAACTATACAACAGAATGCAGAAAGTGACTCACAATGAGTTGAAATTTTCAATTCCAGATTATAAATTGACAAAGATATTAAAATGTTTACAGAAATTAAAAAACAAGATTGACAATTATCTGTAGGTACTGGAAAACTATTAAGTTTTTAAATATAGAAAAACAACAGTTAAAAATTTCTGGAAGCATAATAAATTTAAAAACTCAATGGATTAGACACAGATGAAGAAAACAAGTCAGAAAAAACTAGTCAATATGTAGAGAGACAAAGAAATAAAAGATGGAATTAAATAAAACATGTCTAATCAGAGCTCCAGGAGGATGGGAGAAAGAGAAGGGGTTAGATGCATATATAAAGATATAAAGTCTGAGAACATACTAAACTGATAATGTATACTAAGTCCAAACAATCCAACATAGGATAAACAGAAGACTTTCACACCTAGATGTATCATAGTGAAATTTTGGAAAACCAATGGCAAACAGAAAAAAAAAAAATAGAGAGGAAAAATATATGCTTCAAAATAGTGGTAGTTTGATGGACAGCTCCTTTCTCAATAGCAATAGAAGCCCAAAAGCAGTAGAATGATAACTTTAATGGATGGAAAATAAATAAAGGAGAGCCTTTGAAATTCTATGAAGACAAAACTTATTTCAAGAATAAAGGCAAAGTAAAGATACTTTCAGACAAAACTATGAGAATTTATCACAGGCAAAATTGCACTAAATTCTACAGGATATACTCTATGCAAAAAAGAAGTCCCAGACAAATGGGTTGGAAATAAAGAAAGAAAGCACCGGAAGTGATAGATACATGGCTAAATTTAAACAAATACTGAAACAAACAGATAATATAATGTTTAATGGGGTTAAATATGTAGAATTATAATTTAGCACAGGAATAATTTGTCAAGAGAAGGGTAAATTATTCTGTGGGTCTTACATTGTCTTGAAAGAAAAAAATATTGATTAAATTTAGAATACTGAAAATATACATATTATAATTTCCATGGTAACCCCTATAGCATTAAAAAAATATTTCACAACTAGTAGCAGGAAAAATGCATCATAAGACAAAATTAATTGCAGAAAAAAGGCCAAAAAGAGGAAAAAGAATACTAGAATCAGCAGGAAAACAATATGTAAAAACAAATCAAATTACATCAGAAATCAATATAAACATAAGTAGCCTAAATTCTCTAGCTAAAGACCAAAGATTTTTCAGACTCAATTTAAAAGTCAATAGAGAAATAAAGTTTGGAGATGAGCCAAGAAAATACTAACCTAAAAGAACTGGAGTTGCTATACGATTTACTGAGAAAATAAGATGTAAGTAAAGGCACTAGCAAAAAATAAAGCCTTTTGCTTATAATAAATAAAAATTCAATTATTGAGGAAAAAATTACAGTATGAATTTTCTATTAATCCTTTCACAGCTATGTCTATCATTAATGAATCTTACATATATAATGTTGAACAAAATAAATCATTGAAATAAACCTACACTATGATTCTAGTTATACATTTTTTTGAAAAGGCAAAACTAAGTGACTTTTTTTCAGGAATAAATATACATGTGGTGAAAAAAAGAAAATCAGAAATTGAAGTAATACAAAATTCATGGTAGTGCTTTTTCTGGGAGAAAAGAGATACAATAAAAGAAGTTCATCTCAGGGAGTCCTATGTGGATGGCAGTATTTTCATTGTTAAGTAGTGGTAACAGGGGTGCTTACTTTATCGTTTTCCTTTAAAGTATGTATGTATATTTGTATATTTCTATCTGTATATATTTCACAATTTTGGAAGATGTGAAACTTAAGAAAACGATAAATGACATATTAAGGCAACACCGCTAGTAGTCATAACTATAATCTCTGGTTCCTGTTATATATTTTTTTTCTTTTACAGTATGTCTTACTTAACTTCCTTGTTAACATCTCTTATTCTCTATATTTTTCAGTGGCCCATGTTTATCAAGATAGATGTTTGTACATACTTCATAGATTTGGGGGGTACTATATGTAACATTTTTATTTTATCAACTCATTTACTAACTCAAATATGCATTCCTGTGTAACTAAATAGCTCCTTAGTGTTATACCTTAATTTGTGATTATCTTGGACAACTGTCATTTTGACTGACCTAAATCTCTTTTTCCTTTATTCTGTTAACAGAATTCTTCTTTACCATGGGCATATTATTCCAGGAGTTTTATTTATTTATTTATTTATTTATTTATTTATTTATTTATTTATTTATTTATTTATTTATTTCAATATATGAAATTTATTGTCAAATTGGTTTCCATACAACACCGAGTGCTCATCCCAAAAGGTGAGCAATACCCATCCTCAATACCCATCGCCCACCATCCTCTCCCTCCTACCCCCCATCAACCCTCAGTTTGTTCTCAGTTTTTAACAGTCTCTTATGCTTTGGCTCTCTCCCACTCTAACCTCTTTTTTTTTCCTTCCCCTCCCCCCGTGGTCTTCTGGTAAGTTTCTCAGGATCCACATAAGAGTGAAAACATATGGTATCTGTCTTTCTCTGTATGGTTTATTTCACTTAGCATAACACTCTCCAGTTCCATCCACGTTGCTACAAAGGGCCATATTTCATTCTTTCTCGTTGCCATGTAGTACCAGGAGTTTTAGATCAAGCTAACTTTTTTTGCTCCTGTCAGAGATGAGCAGATGACCTAGAACCTGGACCTGGTCTATGAGACTACCACACCTCCCTTACCAACAGTGATTGCTTGGCTTAGGCATGTGACCTTACACAGGCCAATAAAAGCCACCAAAATGTTACATTAGAATTGCTGGGATATTCTCCCTTTATCTAGAATTATGGACATTGAAAATTTTGTAAGCCTGGAGGGACCAGTGGCTTTTGTCATCTCACTGCTAAAATCAGCCCGAGAATGTGGCCCAGAGAGAACACAATGGTATCAGAAAATGAAAAACAAAAGAAATGGATTTCTGATAACATTATTTTGTTCCCCTGGAACAAGTAATGTGAACAGGTAACTGCCTATTTTTGTTTGCTTATGGAAATATGAGTTGGTTTCTGCCACTTGTGACTAAAAGTGTTGACTATCTCAATCTTCACAAAAACTTTAAATTATGGATTGAAACTTAAAGGCCTAAAGGAGCCGGGCAAGCAAATGGGTTAAGCAAGCCAGATAAATGGTTGTTACCTTTTTCTCCCTTGTTTCCCAAAAGAGTAAAAAAATTCTAAAAGCACAGTTTAAAAAAATTTATGTTTTTCTGTGGGTTTTTTTGGGGGGTGGGGCTTGGTCTTAGCCAAATGCTATAAGTGATAGAACAATTGACATTGATGGATTTGGAAGGTTCATTCTCCATCAGAACAGGCAGCTGCTACAGACTTTTGCCATTCAAGCACATAGGCCCAGTGTGGATCTACTTTCTAATTTTTCAAGGGAAGATGGATTCTTAAAATTATTTTTGAGAAATTCCTCAATTTTTAAATGTGGCAATTAATTCAGGTTTGTTTTAAAGACTGTGTGTGCCAAACAAAATACTTCCTCAGATAAGATTCACGTCTGGAGCCAACAGTTTGGATCCTTTCCCTCATGGTAATTACCGCAGTATGCTATTTTTTCCTTGTCGGTATGATCTTTTAGACATTTTTATCATTCTCTCCCTCTCGTCCCCCACCCACCCATCCACACACATCAAAAAATTGCTTCTACCCTCCTTGAATTCAGCTTGACCATGTCTACTTAGTAGTTAAAAAAACTCTAACTTGGTTAGTGAAATTAAATAAGAAAAATTGTAAGGTAAGTTTTTCATTCTATAAGGAAAAGATTCATGGTTTATATCAGTTAATGACTATTAATTGCTAGTCCTTTGATAAAATTAATAAAAAATAGAATAAAATGGTCAGGAAGTATTTTTAAACAGTAGACATGTGTTGCTAAATATAGAGAAAACACCTTAAAGGAAAATTTAAGTAAAAAGTATTAATTATATTATGTGGTTAGGTATATTTTGGAAGACATACATACACACACATCACAGTTTCTGAAATAAGAAAACATTGTATTAAATTAAAATTAAGTGTTATTTAGTTCACAAAGGGAATTGCTCTATTGAGAAAAACAGATTAAAGTTCCAACAGGATATGGATACATTGATATTCTGTTGGATATTTTTCCTTCTTAATATCCTAAAACAGAAAGGAAGACTAGAAGAGAGTTTGGAAATATTGTTTTTCAGAAGAAAAATATCTGAGTTTATTTGGTTAAAGAACATTAATAATGGATAAAAGCGACGCAGGAGTCTGTTATTCAAAGAACATTTTGGCAAAAGGACATTCCTCTCTTTTTCTCAATAGCATAAAATTAAAGATTATAATTAAAATAAATATATGTAAATAATTTAATATTGTCCCATTAAGAGTGAAAGCAAGGGACATTATCATCACAGAATTCATAAATTGGCTTGGATAGGTAACATAATTCATCAGCAGAAAAATTTGAGTTCATTATGAGTGCTATAATAAGGAGCAGCCAAATAAACCAAGAAGTTATAACTCATGGAATCTGAAACACTGTTTAGGATACAACCAGCCTATAAGTCACAGTAATAATCTCTCTGTGAAGGTGGTAAGATCATACCTCTACAGATATGGTCTATAAAGAATTTTTATCAGTCAACTACTGCTACATTACAAACCACCTCAAAACTTGGTAGCTTCACATGATGTCTTTGCTTTATTGTTTACAAGTCAATGCCACAGCTGGCAGGTCTCCTGGTCTTATCTGGGCTTCCTCATGCATCTGTAGTTAGCTAGGAGACAGATATGGAACTGAGCTAATTTTGTCTGGAATCATTCGCATATTTGGAATTAGTCTTCCATTAACTGTGTCAGATCAGCTCCCCTGCTTGTGCTCTCATCCTCCAGCAGGCTAATCCAGGCTCATTCTCATAGCAAAGGCAGAAGAGCAAGAGAGAGAGAATAAACATGTGCAAAGATTCTTAAGTCGTAGTCCCTGAACTAGTGCAGAATCATTTCTGCCACAATCTGCTGGCCAAAACAAGTCACAGCCCAGATTCAAGGATGAGGGAAATAAACTCCAGCCTGTAATGTAAGGAACCACAAACTCTTATGGCAAAATGTGTAACTACAAGGAGGGTTGAAAAATTTGTACCATTGTTGTAATCAGCCCACTGAAAGACATCCAGCAGAGATAATGGACATGAAAGGCCTTTGAAATTTGTTTAAAAGAGGAAAGCCAATGGATAAGCACCTTACATAGGTCCACTCTGCACACACACCCACAATTCACACACTCTTTCTCTCTTTTATTCCTCTTAAAATTGGTGTCTTTTACTCTAGCTCCAAAAGTCAGATAAGAAATGCTTTAGCTAAAAGCTATTACTTTTACAGCAACATCAAAGAGAAAGTAGAAAGCAGTGGTGGATTAATTATGAAAACTGCTTTCCAGGTGCTAAACCTGTTAAGGTAGTACACTGTCTATGGCAGATAGCATCCCATGGCAAAGAGACAAAGAGAGTGCCATGATGGCCTATGGAAGACTAACAATTTCTTAAAAAAAAAACAAAACAAAAAACACACCTTATTCATTTTTTTGAGAGAGAGAGAGAGAGAGAGAGCAAGTGTGTGAGCATGGGAGGGACGGAGAGAGGGGAGAGAGAGACTCCCAAGCAGGATCTACACTCTTAGCATAGACCAACCCCCCCCCCCCCAACGTGGGGCTTGATCCCACGAATTGCGAGATCATGACCTGAACTGAAATCAAGAGTCCGACACTTAACCAACTGAGCCACCCAGGTGCCCTAAAAGTTAACAGCTTCTTCCAAGTAACAGAAATGCAAGACTCCATTGTAACCAAACTGGCTTCAAATACAGAAAATAATGTGTACTTAACACATACGGATTTTTATTAGTATTAACTGATAGATGCTCAGGGAAATACCAGGTTTCAGAGATGCAGATTCCACATCAAGCTTTGCTTAATTAGACAATATCGAACGTTCAATTTTGAGGGACTCTTTTTGAATGTTAACTTGTATTTCATTGACTATATTATGTGTGAATAATTGAGTCAAATATCTTCCTGGGGCACTTGGGTGGCTCTTGAACATCCAACTTCAGCTCAGGTCATGATCTCACAGTTTGTGAGTTCAAGGCCCACGTTGGGCTCTGTGCTGACAGCTCAGAGCCTGGAGCCTGCTTAGGATTCTGTGTCTCCTCTCTACCCCTCCTCCACTCACACTCTGTCTCTCTGTCTCAAAAATAAAGAAACACTAAAAAAAAATCTTCCTAATATTTCAGGGTATAATTTATTTACTAAGGCTGTAAAAGTTACAGAAGTTTTTCTGTTTTTTACATTGGTCTTTAAAGTGTTCTGAAATTTACTTAAAACTTACCTAAAAGAACACTATCATCACATATCCATTATCCCTACTCTCAAAACTTGTTACCATTTTAATTTTATCAACCCTCCCTAATTCCCACCTCTCTCTCTCATAGAATCAATCTTTATGCCCTGTGTACTTAATTTTGCTCTAATCCATCCTCTTATTGCCAGTGTCATAACCCTCGACTGCATCTTATTTCTCAGAATATTGCCTAAAATAGGAATTTTATTTAATCCTTTCCAATTTACCTACATAATTTTATCCACATGAATATTCTAAAACACAAATCTCTACAGATCATTTCACTCTTTTATATCCTTCCAATACTCCCAAAATGCACTGGAAAAAGTAATGACATTATTAAGACATCAAAAGCTTCCATGGCATATTTTAGTCTACCTCTATATTTCATTCCTTCCCCTTGCTGTCTAGTCTACATCAAGATTCAAATTCTTTTTTTTTAATTTTTTAATGTTTATTTTTTGAGAGAGACAGAGAGACAGAGCTTGAGCAGGGGAGGGGTAGAGAGAGAGGGAGACATAGAATCTGAAGCAGGCTCCAGGCTCTGAGCTGTCAGCACAGAGCCCGATGCAAGGCTTGAACCCACAAACCGTAAGATCATGACCTATGCCAAAGTTAGATGCTTAACTGACTGAGCCACCCAGGTGCCCCATCAAGATTTAAATTCTTACAGATCTATAAAATTTGTATCTATCATTCCCTATGCTGCAAATAGCCTGCGATTTTTTTCTGATTACTTATAATATATCCTCCTTGTTTCATCTTCAGAGTCATGTCTTCAAAAAATCTTTCCCTGACTCCATCTGCATGAGGATTGGTCTTCTGCCTGTGTGTCTCTCATAACACTTACTATTCTACCTGGCTGTTCCAGTCACAAAATGGCTATATATTATTTGAGGAAATGTTTCTTGATGTGTTTGGTGTGTGTGTGTGTGTGTGTGTGTGTGTGCAGTTTTAATAAATATTTACACAATAGTTGTCATTTACCCAACAGAAGCCAGAGACAAAATCCAAGATTCCTTTTATCCAGTTTTTTACTCTCAAAAAGTGAATCTTAAATATCTCAATTAAATGTTATTCTAAGAGTATCCAGCATCCAAAGTATAGAAACTAAAAAATGGCTGGTTTTAAAGGAAGACAACATAATTCTGAGTTTAATAAAGTGATCGAGAAACAAAAAAGTTGGAGGAAACACAAAATTCAACTAGTAAAATACCATCCACTGTAACAGCATCCCTTGTAATGTCTACATGTCTATTATGAGTGTGTTCCCAATTGCATTTTATAAAGAATCATTTACAGAATGTTCAATATGTCTGTCTTTACTAGAAAATTATTCTTACACTGTTTAAGCAATGAGTATTATTTTTAGGGCTTCCTTGAAGTTAATATCTTTTTACCTTCACTATAAACAAAACTAAAATCAAATGGTCTTGAACAAGTTTATGCTGTCTACTTAACAGATTGCAAAATGTCTTCAAAATGAATTTTATTAATAAAAAAGGCACGATTAGCCATTTCAATGTGATGGAAATAAAATGAAACCATAAAAGAAGCAAAATAGCTTCTTTTATTATATATTTGACATTATAAAAACTCGTTTCTGTTTACTACTTATGTTAGAATATTATGAATTGAATCATAGCCTTAATCCATATAATACTGCGATGATTTCCAGAGTAATTCAATCATAGACTAAGGGCAAATGATAGCCACTCAACTTTTAATCACTTTACAAAGCTATAAACACAGATGGTAGTGAAATATAAAATAGTAAGACCTATAAAATAATAACAGCTTTTTCTATCATTAAAGTAACTTCCATTGACAGTTTTAGGAGATATTTTAAAAGAAGTTAATGTATTGTGATTAACACAACAAACAGTAACTCTGAGACTTGGAATTTTATTTTTTCCCAGTGCAGACTTTATAATTCCTGGCAATTTTTTATTTTAGAAAATGTTATTTACCTATTTAACATATATATGGACATGTTTTTTATTGTTGCTTACATACTTAACTCTTCTGCTCATCTCTCAACTATATTCCTGACTCTGTCATAGCACACTATATCCTTGTCTTCTAATCTCCCCTTTGTATAGGAAATGCTACATGGTGGAATTGGTGTATTCTCCAAATAAAGAAGTTGTCAAAAGACAGAATGGTCCACGTTTTCCCAAGTAACTGCACATGATGAGGAAACATTTTGTTGGGGATTTTGCAGCATAGACTGTGTAGTAGATATATATATATAGTCCATACAAAAAGCAAGATAATATTCTTTAGTGACAGGGGTTATAGGATATGTAGTAAAAGTGTTGCAAAGATGAAGTACAGGTACCCCTCTATGATCTTTGAGAACAGTTAGTAACGTGGAATTATTTGTGGTCACATATATCCGTGAAACAATCTCAGGACACGGTTGGTTTGTGGCTACATTTGCTGGTAGCAGAAAATTCTGTCTAAAATTCACTTAAGCAATAAGGAATTAAATATAAAACAGATGACAGTTGATGGCATTCTAGGCAGGGTCTTCTGGTACACTGTTACCACATCTCAGCACTCCTCTCAGTCTTATACTTTGTGTGTTGACATTTTAGTTGGTTGGGAGTGAGATGGTCACAGAAATTCTAAGGTTAACATTTTTATTCATCAGTGTTGATCTGAGGAAAACGAGTGTATTTTTTTCACCTCTCCATTTCATTAGCATGTAAACCTTTCTCAGAAGCCCCTATATTTCTCCTCATTGGTCAGGGTTGTATCATGTGTCAAACTTGGTTGGGTCATATGTCAATAATTCCTAATAAAGTAGTTGTGACAGGATGAGCTTAGATCAATCACTGGGGATAAAATGAATATTAGGAAATTAAGCAAGAACATGGTATATTGAAATACATTTAGTAATTCTGTGAGGAGAATGAACTTCAAAAGCAAGGAATTTGTCTTTGTTGCTTATCATTTTTTTTAAATTTTTATTCCAGTTAACATGCAATGCTATATTAGTTTCAGTATAAATATAGTAATTCAACACTTCCATACATCATGCTGTGCTCATCAGGACAAGTGCACCCCTTAACCCTCATCACCTATTTAACCCATCCCCCAACCCACCTCCCTTCTGGTGACCATCAGATTATTCTCTATAGTGAAGAGTCTGTTTCTTGGTTTGTCTCTCTCTCTCATTTTTTTCCCTTTATTCATTTGTTTTGTTTCTTAAATTCCACATATGAGTGAAATCATATGGTATTTGTCTTTCTCTGATTCATTTTGCTTAGTATTATATGCTGTAGCTCCATCCAGGCCATTGCAAATGGCAAGATTTCATTATTTTTATGGCTGAATAATATTCTGTTGTGTGTGTATGTGTGTGTGTGTGTGTGTGCACACACACCACATCTTCTTTATCCATTCATCCATCAGTGGATACTTGGGCTGCTTCCATACCTTAACTATTATAAATAATGCTGCTATATGTTGCTTATCATTGAATTTGTATCATGTGGACCTATTTTTTTCCTACTTGATTATGAGAATTGATACTGCAGAAGAATTACATCTTTCTCCAACATCTGTAAGTATACAACCCATTACTATGTGGTAGGGAAAAAAGCAGTTTTTCATATTCAGTATTTGAGTTTTATCCTTCCAGATACTTCCCAAAAGCAATGATACTTAAGGATAAATGCAGATCTGTCTTTGTAGAGATAAAATGACTAAATGAGGGAATACATCTAAAATGATGAGTACATTTTATATTCCTCTTTAATGAGGTTAGATAAGGTTGACCTCAAAGTCATAAAAGTGAGAGAGGAGAAAACAAGATGACCAAAGGTGTACTGGATACTCTCTATCAATTATGTCTGTACCCTCTCTAAAATTTGCTCAATGCCAATTTTGGACTGTTCCTTTTTTAAATTACAAATGTCTATTGCTAAGCTCCAGTGTTATTTGTACTTTCAAGTGCCTAATGAGTTCTTGATTATATTCCACTTATCCTACTAGGAAAGGAGTCTATATTTAAACCCTACCTGATTTTCTGAGGCTTGCTGTCCTCACTCCTGAAAGTTGAATTATTTCCTCAGTCACTGAAAGATTTTATGATATAACACTGATATAATTACACCATGGCCATAACATTGCTATCCATGCCTCTTATGTATATACTTTTTCTGTGCTTCCAGGCACACTGACCTCTAACTCACTATATTTATCTCAAGAACAACAAGTACCAACAGTAGTGATTATAAAGATTGTGGAGTTAATTTGTTATTTTCTATAGCTCTACAGAATCTATATAGGGAAAATAACTAAAATCTACAATCTTAAAGTAGGAACATATTTGTAGAAACATAGAGCCTGTATGAACCTTTGAAGGACTATCTTATTTCCAGTGATAGAAGAGCAAATATGGCTGAAGATGTTTAGGTTGGATTGTAGGGGTGGCAAACTTTCAGTACCAATTATGTAAATGTGCTTAGGGTCACTACTGAAAAAGTAACAGATCTTGAGATATAGGCTAGGGATGTTTGAGCATACATGGAAGAGCCTAACAGTTTTGAACTTCCAAATTCCCTTGAGCTCCTCTTGGACAAGGCAGCCCTTTCCTTTCTCAGAAATGATCTGTCCTTTGTATAAAAGCCATTCCATAGTTACTCAGAGAAAGCTACCTCATAAGCTAATGCCAATTCTCCTCAGGATAATCTCTTTCTAGAATATTGTCTCCAGGTCTATATGTAGACTCATAATATTATTTAGTTCAAACAGACACTGACTTGTGTGAAAAAAGATGGATATTTCATCAAAATGTTCTCAGATCTAAGCATTGTATCTGTAGGAAGTTGGAGAGTATTGTGGAGTACAGGAAAAAAGAGTCGGACTATAAGGAAGAAGAGATACATGATCAGGTATCATCATCACTCATTATGCATGACTTGGTCACATTGACTTCATTAACAGGGATGCGCTCACCAAGGATTTGGGTTTTTATATGTTGTCTTCAGCACCTGACTGGTGTTATTCTTAACAGTGGTTAGATTGCTGGTCAATGCTTGGACTAAGCAAATGTTAATAATCAATAAGGTTGAAACAACCACTTCAAAAGAATAGGATTGAGAAAGGAACCAACAGGCTACTGAAATGGTAGCCTCTTAGGATCAACCTGCTACCCCAACCTTACAGAAGTCCAGAAAACACTTCCTTCTGAAAGCATTAAGAAATCCCTTGGGTTGGAGTGGGTACCACAACTGTTGAAGGACTCTGCTAGTTCTATGTGCAAGTTATAGAGACAGTGGTAAATACTTAAATGGATTGGGTTCCCCTATCTCAAGAGAAAACAATGGGTATAAAATCAGACAGTATTATCCAGCTCTCAGAGAAAAGATGGGTGCATGTGCACTATAAAGCAAATGAGAGATAAAATCAAAATCTAGTGGTTTTCAAACTTTGCTGCACATTAGAATCACCTGGAGACATAAAAAATATTGTAAAGCCCAGATCAACTCCATACAAATTAAGTTACATGTTATGCAGTGACAGCTAGTAATAAGTATTTTTTAACAAATCCCTAGGTAATTACAATGTGAAACAGATTTTGGAAAACAATTGGTTAAACTGTTTTGCATTTTTTTTTTTTGACCCTTAGGATCTGTGGCAAGGATCTATTGATCAGTTTCCCAGAATATAAAAGTAAACACATAGGATGTTTAGGGAAGATGGCGGCATAGGAGGACACTGGGCTCACTGCGCGTCCTGCTGATCACTTAGAATGCACCTACACCTGCCTAAATAACCCAGAAAACCGCCAGAGGATTAGCAGAACGGAGTGTCCGGAGGCAAGTGCAGACGAGAGGCCCACGGAAGAGGGTAGGAAGGGAGGCGAGGCGGTGCATGCTACACAGACAGGCGGGAGGGAGCCGAGGTGGAGGGGCAGCTTGGCGGCCAAGCAGAGCTCCCTAGTCTGGCTTGCAAAAGCGGAGGGGATGGACGGAGTGTGTTCTGACAGCAAGCGGGACTTAGCATCTGGGAGGTCATAAGTAAACAGCTCTGCTCAGAAAGCGGGAAGGCTGGAGGACAAAGGGAGGGAGAGTTGCTGAGCCCCGGGACTATAGAGCTCAGCTTGGCGGGGAACAAAGGCGCTGGCCAGCGCCATCTCCCTCGCCGATCCCCCAGCCAAAATCCCAAAGGGAATCAGTTCCTGCCAGGGAATTTTCTTGCTCCGCGCAAACACCCAACGCTGTGCTTCTGCGGAGCCACCTCTCCAGCCGCGGGTCTGACTCCCTCCCGCTGCTACAGGGCCCCTCCTGAAGTGGATCACCTAAGGAGAAGCGAGCTAAGCCTGCCCCTCCTGCCCCCGTGCACCTTGCCTACCCACCCCAGCTAATACGCCAGATCCCCAGCACCACAAGCCTGGCAGTGTGCACGTAGCCCAGACGGGCCAGCCAACCCACAGTGAATCCCGCCCCTAGGAGAGGGGAAGAGAAGGCACACACCAGTCTGACTGTGGCCCCAGCGGTGGGCTGGGGACAGACATCAGGTCTGACTGCGGCCCCGCCCACCAACTCCAGTTATACACCACAGCACAGGGGAAGTGCCCTGCAAGTCCGCACCACTCCAGGGACTATCCAAAATGACCAAACGGAAGAATTCCCCTCTAAAGAATCTCCAGGAAATAACAACAGCTAATGAACTGATCAAAAAGGATTTAAAAAATATAACAGAAAGTGAATTTAGAATAATAGTCATAAAATTAATCGCTGGGCTTGAAAACAGTATAGAGGACAGCAGAGAATCTCTTGCTACAGAGATCAAGGGACTAAGGAACAGTCAGGAGGAGCTGAAAAATGCTTTAAACGATATGCAAAATAAAATGGAAACGATGACGGCTCGGACTGAAGAGGCAGAGGAGAGAATAGATGAACTAGAAGATAAAATTATGGAAAAAGAGGAAGCTGAGAAAAAGAGAGATAAAAAAATCCAGGAGTATGAGAGGAAAATTAGAGAACTAAGTGATACACTAAAAAGAAATAATATACGCATAATTGGTATCCCAGAGGAGGAAGAGACAGGGAAAGGTGCTGAAGGTGTACTGGAAGAAATAATAGCTGAGAACTTCCCTGAACTGGGGAAGGAAAAAGGCATTGAAATCCAAGAGGCACAGAGAACTCCCTTCACGTAACTTGAATCGATCTTCTGCACGACATATCAGAGTGAAACTGGCAAAATACAAGAATAAAGAGAAAATTCTGAAAGCAGCAAGGGATAAACATGCCCTAACATATAAAGGGAGACCTAAAAGACTCGTGACTGATCTCTCTTCTGAAACTTGGCAGGCCAGAAAGGCATGGCAGGAGAACTTCAATGTGATGAACAGAAAAAATATGCAGCTGAGAATCCTTTACCCAGCAAGTCTGTCATTTAGAATAGAAGGAGAGATAAAGGTCTTCCCAAACAAACAAAAACTGAAGGAATTTGTCACCACTAAACCAGCCCTACAAGAGATCCTAAGGGGGACCCTGTGAGACAAGTACCAGAGACATCGCTACAAGCATAAAACGTACAGACATCACAATGACTCTAAACCCGTATCTTTCTATAATAACACTGAATGTAAATGGATTAAATGCACCAACTAAAGACGTAGGGTATCAGAATGGATAAAAAAACAAGACCCATCTATTTGCTGTCTACAAGAGACTCATTTTAGACCTGAGGATACCTTTAGATTGAGAGTGAGGGGATGGAGAACTATTTATCATGCTACTGGAAGCCAAAAGAAAGCTGGAGTAGCCATACTTATATCAGACAAACTAGACTTTAAATTAAAGGCTGTAACAAGAGATGAAGAAGGACATTAGATAATAGTGACAGGGTCTATCCATCAGGAAGAGCTAACAGTTATAAATGTCTATGCGCCGAATACAGGAGCCCCCATATATATAAAACAATTACTCATAAACATAAGCAACCTTATTGATAAGAATGTGGTAATTGCAGGGGACTTTAACACTCCACTTACAGAAATGGATAGATCATCTAGACACAGAGTCAATAAAGAAACAAGGGCCCTGAATAACACATTAAATCAGATGGACTTGACAGATATATTTAGAACTCTGCATCCCAAAGCAACAGAATATACTTTCTTCTCGAGTGCACATGGAACATTCTCCAAGATAGATCACATACTGGGTCACAAAACAGCCCTTCATAATTATACAAGAATTGAAATTATACCATGCATACTTTCAGACCACAATGCTATGAAGCTTGAAATCAACCACAGGAAAATGTCTGGAAAACCTCCAAAAGCATGGAGGTTAAGGAACACCCTACTAAAGAATGAGTGGGTCAACCAGGCAAATAGAGAAGAAATTAAAAAATATATGGAAACAAACGAAAATGAAAATACAACAATCCAAACGCTTTGGGATGCAGTGAAGGCAGTCCTGAGAGGAAAATACATTGCAATCCAGGCCTATCTCAAGAAACAAGAAAAATCCCAAATACAAAATCTAACAGCACACCTAAAGGAACTAGAAGCAGAACAGCAAAGGCAGCCTAAACCCAGCAGAAGAAGAGAAATAATAAAGATCAGAGCAGAAATAAACAATATAGAATCTAAAAAAACTGTAGAGCAGATCAACGAAACCAAGAGTTGGTTTTTTGAAAAAATAAACAAAATTGACAAACCTCTAGCCAGGCTTCTCAAAAAGAAAAGGGAGATGACCCAAATAGATAAAATCATGAATGAAAATGGAATTATTACAACCAATCCCTCAGAGATACAAACATTTATCAGGGAATACTATGAAAAATTATATGCCAACAAACTGGACAACCTGGAAGAAATGGACAAATTGCTAAACACCCACACTCTTCCAAAACTCAATCAGGAGGAAATAGAAAGCTTGAACAGACCCATAACCAGCGAAGAAATTGAATCAGTTATCAAAAATCTCCCAACAAATAAGAGTCCAGGACCAGATGGCTTCCCAGGGGAGTTCTGCCAGACGTTTAAAGCAGAAATAATACCTATCCTTCTCAAGCTATTCCAAGAAATAGAAAGGAAAGGAAAACTTCCAGACTCATTCTATGAAGCCAGTATTACTTTGATTCCCACACCAGACAGAGACCCAGTAAAAAAAGAGAACTACAGGCCAATATCCCTGATGAATATGGATGCAAAAATTCTCAATAAGATACTAGCAAATCGAATTCAACAGCATATAGAAAGAATTATTCACCATGATCAAGTGGGATTCATTCCTGGGATGCAGGGCTGGTTCAACATTCGCAAATCAATCAACGTGATACATCACATTAATAAAAGAAAAGAACCATATGATCCTGTCAATCAATGCAGAAAAGGCCTTTGACATAATCCAGCACCCTTTCTTAATAAAAACCCTTGAGAAAGTCGGGATAGAAGGAACATACTTAAACATCATAAAAGCCATTTATGAAAAGCCCACAGCTAACATCACCCTCGGTGGGGAAAAACTGAGAGCTTTTTCCCTGAGATCAGGAATACGACAGGGATGCCCACTCTCACCGCTGTTGTTTAACATAGTGTTGGAAGTTCTAGCATCAGCAATCAGACAACAAAAGGAAATCAAAGGCATCAAAATTGGCAAAGATGAAGTCAAGCTTTCACTTTTTGCAGATGACATGATATTATACATGGAAAATCCGATAGATTCCACCAAAAGTCTGCTAGAACTGATACATGAATTCAGCAAAGTTGCAGGATACAAAATCAATGTACAGAAATCAGTTGCGTTCTTATACACTAACAATGAAGCAACAGAAAGACAAATAAAGAAACTGATCCCATTCACAATTGCACCAAGAAGCATAAAATACCTAGGAATAAATCTAACCAAAGATGTAAAAGGTCTGTTTGCTGAAAACTATAGAAAGCTTATGAAGGTAATTGAAGAAGATATAAAGAAATGGAAAGACATTCCCTGCTCATGGATTGGAAGAATAAATATTGTCAAAATGTCAATACTACCCAAAGCTATCTACACATTCAATGCAATCCCAATCAAAATTGCACCAGCATTCTTCTCGAAGTTACAAGCAATCCTAAAATTCATATGGAACCACAAAAGGCCCCGAATAGCCAAAGTAATTTTGAAGAAGACCAAAGGAGGAGGCATCACAATCCAGACTTCAGCCTCTACTCAAAACTGTAATCATCAAGATAGAATGGTATTGGCACAAAAACAGACACATAGACCAATGGAATAGAATAGAAACCCCAGAACTAGACCCACAAACGTATGGCCAACTCATCTTTGACAAAGCAGGAAAGAACATCCAATGGAAAAAAGACAGTCTCTTTAACAAATGGTGCTGGGAGAACTGGACAGCAACATGCAGAAGAATGAAACTAGACCACTCTCTTATACCATTCACAAAAATAAACTCAAAATGGATAAAGGACCTGAATGTGAGACAGGAAACCATCAAAACCTTAGAGGAGAAAGCAGGAAAAGACCTCTCTGACATCAACTGCAGCAATGTCTTACTTGATACATCTCCAAAGGCAAGGGAATTAAAAGCAAAAATGAATTACTGGGCCCTTATGAAGATAAAAAGCTTCTGCACAGCAAAGGAAACAACCAACAAAACTAAAAGGCAACCAACAGAATCGGAAAAGATATTTGCAAATGACATATCGGACAAAGGGCTAGTATCCAAAATCCATAAAGAGCTCACCAAACTCCACACCCAAAAAACAAATAATCCAGTGAAGAAATGGGCAGAAAACATGAATAGACACTTCTCTAAAGAAGACATCCAGATGGCCAACAGGCACATGAAAAGATGCTCAACGTCACTCCTTATCAGGGAAATACAAATCAAAACCACCTTAGATATCACCTCACGCCAGTCAGAGTGGCCAAAATGAACAAATCAGGAGACCATAGATGCTGGAGAGGATGTGGAGAAACGGGAACCCTCTTGCACTGTTGCTGGGAATGCAAATTGGTGCAGCCACTCTGGAAAACAGTGTGGAGGTTCCTCAGAAAATTAAAAATAGACCTACCCTATGACCCAGCAATAGCACTACTAGGAATTTACCCAAGGGATACAGGAGTACTGATGCATAGGGGCACTTGTACCCCAATGTTTATAGCAGCACTCTCAACAATAGCCAAATTATGGAAAGAGCCTAAATGTCCATCAACTGATGAATGGATAAAGAAATTGTGGTTTATATACACAATGGAGTACTACAGGGCAATGAGAAAGAATGAAATATGGCCCTTTGTAGCAACATGGATGGAACTGGAGAGTGTGATGCTAAGTGAAATAAGCCATACAGAGAAAGCAGATACCATATGGTTTCACTCTTATGTGGATCCTGAGAAACTTAACAGAATCCCATGGGGGGAGGGGAAGGAAAAAAAAAAGAGGTTAGAGTGGGAGTGAGCCAAAGCATAAGAGACTTTTAAATTTTTTTTTTCAACGTTTTTATTTATTTTTGGGACAGAGAGAGACAGAGCATGAACGGGGGAGGGGCAGAGAGAGAGGGAGACACAGAATCGGAAACAGGCTCCAGGCTCCGAGCCACCAGCCCAGAGCCCGACGCGGGGCTCGAACTCACGGACTGCGAGATCGTGACCTGGCTGAAGTCGGACGCTTAACCGACTGCGCCACCCAGGCGCCCCATAAGAGACTTTTAAAAACTGAGAACAAACTGAGGGCTGATGGGGGCTGGGAGGGAGGGGAGGGTGGGTGATGGGTATTGAGGAGGGCACCTTTTGGGATGAGCACTGGGTGTTGTATGGAAACCAATTTGACAATAAATTTCATATATTGAAAAAAAAATAAAAAATAA
The DNA here is from genome assembly GCF_028749965.1 of Puma concolor. Taxonomy (NCBI): domain Eukaryota; kingdom Metazoa; phylum Chordata; class Mammalia; order Carnivora; family Felidae; genus Puma; species Puma concolor. The sequence continues at coordinate 35,985,767 of NC_141673.1, read as the reverse complement.
ATAAAAGTAAACACAGACAGCCTACCACAAATATTATTTTATATAAATTAGAAGAAAAATTCTGAGCCTTCTGGGTTGAAAGCTACTGTTATTACCATAGTGAGAATTCACATATTGTAAATCAGAAAGTGACCTAAAAAGGCTCAGGAAATGAAGGAAAACACCAAACATGATTGAAAAATGTAGGACTGAAAATAGCAATAGAGTTAGAGATCCTTTGTTCCAAGAGATTAAGTTATCAAAGTCCAGTTATTCTTCATTGAACACCTTTGGCGATAGTTTTTTGTTGTTTTTTAACTTCGAAAACCTTATGCCATAATTACTTACAAGTATATATTGATTTGTATGTATTATGATATAGAATGCTATCTAAATGTCAAAGTGCTCAAAACAAATGCTACAATAAACTTCAGAAGCTGAAGAGACTATAGGGGATCGAAAATAGAGTCTATGAAACTTCCTAGAAGTGGTGATACACAGGTGTAAAGGTCCGTATAGACAGTATGAGCATGCCTGCTTTCTTCTCTCTGCTAACCATCACACAAACGCTGTATTCTATCTTCCATTTATTCTGGAGATGGCAGAAGGGTAAAAAATTGGGCCCCAAATTTTAAGATACATTTTCAAGAAAGTAGACTGATGGGAAGGTTTTCTCTTGGCTAATTTCTGTTTTCAATTTTAGGGTTTCCTTTAAAAACAAAACCCAAAACCAAAAAACTCTCTCCTACTAATTTATATAGCAGCTCTCTTCTTTCCCTCCTTTAAATAGTCACTTTTAGGCAGAGTGAAGACTTCTATTGTATTTCATTATTCTCCTCAATCTGCAAATCTAACTCCAATCTCCCATAAATTACCTTCTTGAAATCACCCAGGAACTTTGTCATGTCCAATAGCCTCTCCAGTACTCATTATTTTACTCTCATCTATAAAGTGATATCATTGCCCAAATCCATCTACTTTAGCTTCTCTGTCTTCTCACCTGGTGGTCTTCCTCTTCTTGTTTTTCTAACTGTCGACATTCCATGTACTCTCAAACATGAATGTTCCCTATTCACTCCTATTCTTTTATCCTGAGAGAGTTTCTCAGCTCAAAGCTCCAACATTGCAGGTGACTTTTGAACAGTTAAATTCACTTGTTACTTATTCAGGACTGCAACAAGGAATCTTGTATTATACTCCAAATAGTTACCACAATTTTGAGTTGGGAGTGTTGCCACAGCTTCCAGTTTCTAGTACAGAATCCAGTAATTATTTGTTTTTCCTCTCTGATCAGAGTAATTTGATTATGTGACTGTTATGCAAAAGGTTTCCTTTAATCTATCTTTCTGTCCATTCCCTATGACAATTGCTTTCATCTTGCTGGGATTAATACAGTAACCTTTTTATAGATCTACTTGTCTTCAGTCTCTTCTTACTCTACTTTTGTAACATATGGTCACTTGATTAATCTTAAAGTATGCCTCTCTACACAAACATATCCTCAGGATAAAATTTGATCTCTTAAGTGAGGCTTTCAAAGTCTTTCCTCATCCAACCCCACTCCTCCCACCAACCTTATCTAATCACTGTTGCATACAAATATTCTGTAGCCATTTTATTGTCCTTTTGGTTTTAGTATCTTTGTTCAGTTCTGGAGATATTTCTTTCATAACTGCTTCATATACTATAATATCACTGCCTGCCAACCAATAATTTTAAATTTTACTTTCTCAAGATTAAGAAATAAATTATGATATAGACACAAAGTATACTTCTATGAAGATAAATGGATAATTTAATAAGAAAATGTTCATAGTTTATTGGTAATTTTTAAATTATAAAATGTAAATTATACACATATACAGATATCATTATACATATATGCTATATTGATATAAATTTATGCACCTAAATATTTGTAGAGTTTTCCTTTTAATATTGGGATAATGAGTGACTAGTTTCATTCTTCATCCTTTCACATAATTTTGGAGTTTTCTCAAAAATACTAGTTTTGTATGTAATGATAAAAGAAATAGGTGCAGGATTGATAAAAACATTAAAATGTACATGTAATACTTTATATACATTAGAATATTTCTGGCATAAAGTTTTTTTGAAAGTTTGTATAGTATTTTTCATTATATATATTTTACATTCTCTCAATATACATATTATTAATGAGTCCTAGCTCTGTGGTTTCCATCATGAGGTTTGGTCCTGGTGTTATAATCAAAATCTGGTTTCAAGGTAGGTATTATGTGGAATATTAGAAATGGTTTTCTGCCCTCTGCTAGAAACACTCTAGGCTATTATACTGACATTTTTGAGGAAGCACAGTTTAAAACTTTTCTGCAAATGGTTTCTGGGTCTCTTATTACTAGCCCTTGAATTGATCATCAAATGTCTACTTACAAAAGAAGGAATCAAAGCTGATTTTTTCCTTCAGTCGTTACTTTGATACTTGGAAAGAAAAAGCTGTTGTTACACCTTCATTAGATCTTCAAAAAAAATCTGCATTTTGTTTAATAAAAAGAGCAACTAGAAAAGTAGGCCTAAAAGACTGTACAATTTAATCGTATAAGGAAATTTTCATTATTCACACAGTCTGGTGTATGATTTAGCTCAACGGGAGGTAGCGAGGAAAAGGAAAACAAGATGCAGCCTCTGAGTCCAATTAACTAAAAACTGATCATCAAATACATATTATATATTCAACATTGGATATTTCCCCCTACTTATTCTGATAGGGGCATTTTTCATGCTACTTAGTTCCTTTGAAAGTACTGTTGAACCAATTTATAGTCCTACAACAATATGTAACAGTGCCAATCTTTTCCTAAGTAATGCTATTTTCCAAAGTATGTTCTTGATTACTGCAAATTTATATCTCTCCCCTCTTTCTCTTTCATACTTAGAGCCATATTTCAAAGTACATGGACATCCCAAAGCCACTTCAGATTTAGTTAAAACTAAACTGAATTCATTACCTTCCCCAAAAGTTTGCACCCTTTCCTGTTTTCTATATCCACAAATGATGTCAGAACTGTCTACTTCTCCAAGCTTACAGCTTCAAACTCAACTTCAAACATATCTCCCCTTTCTTCCCGATTGAGTCCTACTAATTTTTCATAATTGTCTTTCAAATATTCTTTCCAGTTAATGCTATTGTTTTATATCTACTTTTTCATAAAATCCCATATCCCAAGTGGTTCCTTTCTACCCTCAACAATTTTTCATACAGTCATGAAAATTACCTTCATAAAAAATTAAATGATAGACATTTTACTTTTTTTTCATTTTTTAAGTGTGTATTCATTTTTTGAGAGAGACAGAGAGAGAGAGAGAGAGAGAGAGAGAGAGAGAGAACATAATCAGGGAAGGGGCAGAGAGAGAGGAAGACACAGAATCTGAAGCAGGCTCCAGGCTCTGAGCTGTCAACACAGAGCCTGATGCAGGGCTCAAACTCATGAACCATGAGATCGTGACCTGAGCCAAAGTCAGACACTTAACTGACTGAGCCACCCAGGTGTCCCTAAACAATAGACATTTTAGAAATTAACTTCTTGCTTAGTATATTTTATCACTTTCCAATGATTATTACAAGTCAAATTCCTGAACGTGACAAACTTTCTACAATCTAATTTTTCAAATCAGATTTCTCATCTACCTATCTTACTCTTACTATGCAAGTCAAAACTCTCTCAAAGAGCCACTATCTGAACCTTGCCAAAAGCCAGCACCAATTGTAACTTATATGAGTAAGTAATGTGGAACACCCCAGTTCTAGTCAGGCAACAAGATGAAAGCAGTCCAGGTGGTACCATATGGAGCAAACAAGACTAGTCCAGCTAAGCCCAGTCAACTCCCAGAGAATCATGACAAAAACAAGTGAAGTTGTTAAGTGACACACCAAGAAACAAATTACTGAAATAGTTTTTCCACAAAAAGATTTCATTAACTATGCATTTATACATAATGCATTTAGGTTCAATCCAAGCAGGCTTCTAATTCATTAGTTTTCACTTCATTCAAATTTCTACCCCTAAACATGTTTATTTTACATTTTCTATCTCCAAAGATCTGTTTATTTCATATTTAGAATGAAAAGAATATTTCCTACTCTCTTATCCCTGAAATCTCTAAATCTAGAATTTAAACTTGTGTCATACGGTAGAACTAAGATTGGTTCCATTAAAAGGAAACAAGCTTTCCAAGTATTTGCTTGCCAAATATTTATTGATTTTATTTTTTTATTTATTTAAAAAAAAAAATTTTTTTTTTAACGTTTATTTATTTTTTTGGGACAGAGAGAGACAGAGCATGAATGGGGGAGGGGCAGAGAGAGAGGGAGACACAGAATCGGAAACAGGCTCCAGGCTCTGAGCCATCAGCCCAGAGCCCTACGCGGGGCTCGAACTCACGGACCGCGAGATCGTGACCTGGCTGAAGTCGGCCGCTTAACCGACTGCGCCACCCAGGCGCCCCAATTTTTTTTTTTTTATTTATAAAAAAGACAAACAGTAACTTAAATAAAAATAGCAAATATTAACCCTGAATCCAAGGAATACACATCTACACAAGGATGCAAATAAGTGAAGAAATGATTATGGTAGTATTAATCCTATTGAGCTATATATGGGTTGTAAAGTAGGCAAGTACTAAAGTCTTAAAAGAAAGAGGTAGTAATAAGAACAATTTCATATGAGAAGAAAACTTTTAGTCTGGAGTTCAAAAAAGAAATAGCCAGCAGGACAAGCAAGAATAGGTGTATTTCCTGACAGAGCAATTAACATATAAAACTAATGATCCAATCTATGAAAATTTTAAATATACTTGAATATATGCATGGTGAATATTTGACCATGACAAGGGTCAGAAATGTATACAAGGGGGCAAGGTGGCAAGATATGTGTGTGTTCTCAGGAAGAATTTCAACTGTATCTTGCAGGCAATGAGGATAGGAAAATTTTTATATTAATCATTGATGTTATCAGATTTCTATTTTACAAAAATCTCACTGAACACAAATTAAGAAATTGGTATAATGGTAGTAAAGATGGAAATTGGTATAACAGCTAAGTAAATATTAATGCAGTAAAGCAGGTTAAAATACACATATGTATACACCTAAACAGTGATATTGGGCATTGAAATAAAGGAACATACATACGACCAGCTTGGGAGGTAGAATATAAGGGTTTGTTTACTGGAACTGTGAGTGTGAGAAGTTTACAATAGCTCTTAAGTTTTCCAGGCATTTTCAAGAAATCAAACCTAGAAGCAACCACATATAAACAGAAACTGATGAGTTTGAAGTGTCTATGGGATAGCTGGTAGAGATTTTAGAGTAAATAAAATTCATATTATGACACTTTGATTTTTCTACCTTTTAAATTTCATTATCAATAAAAATAGTTATTACTATATACATCATATGAAGTCTTATGTTTGGGTTAAAAATATTATAAATTATTTTTGTACTATAGGAATTGTGTCCCTACCTCCACAGTTTAACACTTCAGAAGACATTTAAATAGGCATAAATTATGCTATGCTTTCCCTTTCAGAGTGATCTATTAATAAAATAAATATAACCATTTGCTTAAAATTGCATGTATCAAGTCTGGGCCAGGGTATGGAGAAACTGGAATTCATATATTGCTGGTGTAAATATATATTTATACAAGCCCAATGGAAAATGGTTTTATCCCTCCACTAATTCTCAACTTATATATATTCTATGACCCAGAAATCCTATTCCTATTTTTATTCAACACAAATGTGTACCTATGTGCACATAAGGTATTTACAAGAATGTTCATATTAGTGTTATCCATCACTGCTGTCACCTTGAAACAGTCAACTTCCATCAATAGCTAAATGGATAAACTGAGGTATATTTTACATAATTGAATATTACACACAATGAAAATGAATGAACCACATTGTACAACATGGATTAATCTCAAATACAATATATTGGGTAAAAGAAGTCAGGCACTCAAAAGATACTTACTGTTTAATAACACTTTATAAAGTTCAAAAGCAAAATTTATTTATGGACTTTGGGGAAGAAGGTAGAGTAGGAGTATCCTAAGCTCACCTCATCCCATGGATACAACTAGATAACATCCACATCAGTGTAAATAATCTGGAAAATGACCCAAGGACTGGCATAAGAGACCCTCCACAGCTAAACATATAGAAAAGGCTACATCAAAGAAGATGATAGAAAGAGAGAAGATGAGGTCAGGAGCCAAACAGACCCATGGGGCTGTCTGTGAGAAGGAGGGAGGACACGGTAGGTATGGAGAGGCAAATGCCTGGTTTTACAAAAGACCAGACATTGGAAACTCACATGAGGAAGATGAATCCCTATAACATTTGGCTTTGAAAACTAGAGGGGACTAACAATCAATGGGACTTAACCCCTGGAACTTTACATAAAATAAGGAGCTTGGCTCTGAGAGAGCCTGGAGGGCAGAGCTTCAACCCTTAAAGAGACAACACAATCAATAGCCCTTCTAAGATGCATCATAGAAGCAGCTGTTTGAAAAACACCTGGGGTATAGGGCAAGGAGATTTATTTACTAATCTCAGAGCATGTGCTAGAGTGGCAAGAATCTTTGGGAGACTTCTCAAAGAACAAAAGAGCAGGTTGATAGCATTTCTCTCCTCCATCCCCCAGCCTAGATACGTGGATACCTATAGCACCAACAATTTCCACCTACTTTGTTAACAGCATGCCCTGCCCTGTGTGCTTCTGTGAATCTGCCCCTCTCAGACCCAGTGGGCCTTGTCAGTTTTCCCAGGCAGTACAGGTCCTCTCTTGCAGTGGGTCAGCACTCGCCTTGCTGGTACTAGACCCCACCCCCCACGTTCTCCTACAAACTTGTCCCCTACAATTCAACCTTGGCCTGATGCCACCCAAAGTTGTGGCATAAGTCTGACAGTGTGTAAGTGGCCCCAACAGGGGCCAGCACCACTCCAAAGTGACTACTGCCCTGGAGAGAGGGGAAAGTAACAACACAAACCAGACCAACTGCAGCCCCAACAATGTGCTGGGGGCAGATAACTGGTCTGACTGGACATCCTACTCACCAAGGTAAAATTCTCAAGGGACAACACAGGGAAAGCACCTGCAGTTCAAGGCTACTGCATCTGGGGCAAATGTCTGGTCTTACTAAACTCAAGACCAAGGTGGCTCCAGACTGTTCCACTAACACAGAGACTGAACCCTTTCCATAACAGACAAAAAGATCCACTGCAGATGACTAAAGGCAACTGCACCTCAGCTACACAGTAGGGTGCACACAATACCTATAGGAGACACCCCTGATGTACCAGGTTCTGATGAACAGGGGACATTGCACTACAGGGCATGACAGGACCTCTTCTTCATAAGGCCACTACTTTCAAGAGCAGGAGACCTAACTGAGTCTCCTAACACACAGAAATAGAGACAGAGTTAAACAAATGAGGAGACAGAAAAATATGTCCCAAATGAAAGAACAGGACAAAAATCACTGCAAGAAAGCTAAATAAAACAGATAAGTTAATATGCCTGATACATAATTTAAAGTATTGGTCAAAAAGATAACCAGTGGATTTGGGAAAAGAGTGGGGGACTTCAGTGAGACTCTCAACAAAGAGATAGAAAGTCTAAAAAAGAACTAATGAGAGATGAAGAACTCAATACCTGAAATTAAAAATATACCATATGGAATAAATAGTAAATTAGAAGAATCAGAAGAACAGATTAGCAACCTGGAGGACAGAGTAATGGGGAGCAATCAAGTAGAAAAGAAAAAGAGAAAAAAATAAAAAGTAAACTAGAGTATGAGGACTCAGGGACAGCATCAAGCATAATAACATTCACTATATAGGGATTCCAGAAAGAGAAGAGAGAGAAAAAGGGGCTGAGAATTTGAAGAAATAATAGCTAAAAACTTCCCAAACAGAAAGAAGGAAACAAATCCAAATCCAGAAGGCAAAGAGAGCCCCCAATAAAATCAACCCCAGGAGTTCCACACCAAGGCAAATAGTAATTAAAATGACAACTATAGTGATAAAGAGTGAATTTTTAATAAGTAGCAAGAGAAAAGAAAACAGTTACAAGGGAAACCCCATAAGGTTATCAGTTGATTTTTCAGCAGAAACTTTGCAGGCCAGAAGAAAGTGGTATTATATATTCAGAATGTTGAGGGGGAAATCTACAGGCAAGAATATTCAGCAAGACAATCATTCAGAATAGGAGAGATAAAGAGCTTCCCAGACAAACAAAAGTTAAAGGAATTCATAACCACTAAACCAAACCACCCCTACAAGAATTGTTAAAGGAGACTCTAAGTGGAAAGAAAAAAAAAAAAAAAACAGTAAGTGAGAAAAGTAGGAAGCACTGAAGCAGTAAAATTAAGCATATCTATAAAAATCAGTCCAGGGATTCACAAAATAGAAGGATGTAAAGCATGAAGCTATATTGCTAAAATGTGGGACAAGGAGTAAAGAATGGATTCAAACTTAAGCAACCATCAACTTAATATAGACTTCTATATGCATAAGATATTATATATAAACCTAACAGTATCCACAAATCCAAAACCAGTAACATATATGCAAAAAATAAAGAGAAAGGAATCCAAGTATATCACTAAAGAAAGCCAGCAAAGGGGCGCCTGGGTGGCGCAGTCGGTTGAGCGTCCGACTTCAGCCAGGTCACGATCTCGCGGTCCGGGAGTTCGAGCCCCCCGTCAGGCTCTGGGCTGATGGCTCAGAGCCTGGAGCCTGTTTCCGATTCTGTGTCTCCCTCTCTCTCTGCCCCTCCCCCGTTCATGCTCTGTCTCTCTCTGTCCCAAAAATAAATAAACGTTGAAAAAAAAAAATTAAAAAAAAAAAAAAGAAAGCCAGCAAACTGTAAGAGAACAAGAAAAGAAACAAACAGAAGAATTATAAAAACAAGCATATGACAAGTAACAAAAAACTACCTATCAATAATTACTTTGAATGTAAATGGACTAAATGCTCTAATCAAAAGACATAGAGTGACAGAATGGATAAAAAGCAAGACCCATCTATTTGCTGCCTGTAAGAGACTTATTTCAGACCTAAGGACGGACACAAACAGACTGAATGTGAGGGGATACAATACCCTTTATCATGCAAATGGAAGTGAAAAGAAAGTCAGGGTAGCAAAACTTGTAATAGACAAAATAGACTTTAAAACAAAGACTGTAACAAAAGGTCAAGGGGGATGCTATATAATCAAAAAGGGAACAATCCAACAAAAAGCTATAATAATTGTAAATATTTATGCACCCAACATAGGAAAACCCAAATACATAAAGCAGCTAATGACAAACAAAGGAAGTAACTGAGAGTAATAAAATAATAGTAGGCGACTTAACATCCCACTTCCATCAATTGATAGATGATCTAAACAGAAAATCAACAAGGAAACATTGGCTTTGAATAACACATTGGACAAGAGGGATCTAATAGATATATTCAGAACATTCCATCCCAAAACAGAATATACATTATTTTCAAGTGCATATGGAACATTCTCCAGAACAGATCACATGTTAACACACAAACAAGTCTCAATGAATTAAAAAAGACTGGTCACACCATCTGTCTTTTCCAGCCACAATGCTATGAAATTAGAAATCAATCACAAGAAAAAAATCTGGAAAGAATACAAATACATGGAGGTTAAATGCAGTGCTAGTCAACAATGGGTCAATCAAGAAATCAAAGAGGAAATCAAAAAATACATGGAAACAGGGGCACCTGGGTGGCTTAGTCAGTAGAGCAGCCAACTTTGGCTCAGGTCATGATCTCACAGTTCATGAGTTCAAGCCCCACATTGGGCTGTCTGTTGTCAGCACAGAGCCCACTTCAGATCCTTAGTCTCCCTATCTGCCCCTCCCTGCTCACACTCACTTTCTCTCAAAAATAAACACTAAAAATTTTAAAAATAATACATGGACACAAAAGAAAATAAAGACACAATGGTCCAAAATCTTTGGGTTGCGGCAAAAGCAGTTCTAAGAGGGAAATTTATAGCAACACAGGCCTACCTCAAAAAGCAAGAAAAAAATCTCAAATATACAACCTAAAGTTAGATGTGAAGAAGCTAGAAAAAGAAGAATAAAACCCAAAACAACTAGCAGGGAGGAAATAATAAAGAGCAGAAATTACTGAAATAGATACTTTAAAAAAATCAATAGGAAAAAAATATCATTGAAACCAGGAGCTGATTCTTTGAGAAGATGAACAAAATTGTTAAGCCATTAGCCAGACACATCCAAAATAGAGAGAAAGGACTCAAAAAGTCAGAAATGGTGGAGGAGGAGGGGTGCCTGGGTGGCTCATTCGGTTAAGCATCCGACTACAGCTCAGGTCATGATCTCCCGGTTTGTGGGTTCGAGCCCCATGTTGGGCTCTGTGCTGCCAGCTCAGAACCTAGAGCCTGCTTCATATTCTGTGTCTCCCTCTCTCTCTCCGCCCCTCCTCCACTCGTGCTCTCTATCTCTCAAAAATGAATAAAAAATGTTAAAAATGTTTTTAAAAAGAGAAACAATGGAGGAGAAATAACCACTACCACAGAAATACAAAGGATTATGTTATGAACAATTACATGCCAAAAAATTGGACAACCTAGAAGAAATGGATAAATTCCTAAAAACATGTAAGATATTAAAACTAAATCAGGAATAGAAAATTTGAACAGATCGATTACCATTAATGATATTGAATCAGTAATCACAAAACTCCCAACAAAAAGTCTAGAACCAGACACTTCATGGTGAATTCTAACAAACATTTAAGGAAGAGTTAATACCTATTCTTATCAAACTACTCATAAAATAGAAGAAGGAAAACTTCCAAATTCATTCTATGAGGCCAGCATTAACCTGACACCAAGACCAGATCAACACACTACAAAAAAGGAGAGCTACAGGCTACTACCTCTGATGAACATAGATGCAGAAGTTCTCAACAAAATACCAGAAAACTGAATTCAACAATACATTAAAAAAAATCATTCACCATGATCAAGTGGGATTTATTCCTGGGAGGCAAGGGTGGTTCAGTATTCACAAATCAATAAATATGATGCATCACATCAAGAGGATAAAAACCATATGATTATTTCAATAGATGCAGAAAAACAACTTAACAAAACACAATATCCATTCATAATAAAAACCCTCAACAAAGTTGGCTTCAGCCAAAACATACCACTTTGTAAAGAAAGCCAAATATAAAAAACCCACAAGTAACAGTATACTGAATGGTGAAAAACTGAGATCCTTTCCCTTAAGATCAGGAACAGGAGAGGGATGTTCACTGTCACCATTTTTATTCAATATAGTATTGGAAGAACTAGTTCTGGTGATCAGAAAAGAAAAAAATATATAAAAGGCATCCCAATTGGTGTGGAAGGAGTAAAACTCACTCTCTGCAGGTAACATGATACTATATGGAGAAAACCCTAAAGACTCCACCAAAAAAACTACCATACCTGATAAATCAACTCAGTACATTCACAGGATACAAAATCAATATACAGAAATCTATTGCATTTCTATATACTAATAATGAAATAGCAGAAAAAGAAAATAAATAAAAAATCCCATTAACTATACTGGAATTAAAATAACAAAACAAACCCAGAAAATACTCCCATTTACAATTACACCAAAAATAATACAATACCTAGGAATAAATTTAAGCAAGGAGGTGAAAGACCTGTGCTCTAAAAACTATAAAACACTGATGAAATTCAAGATGACACAAACAAATGGAAAGATATTCCATGCTCATGGATTAGAAGAAAAAATAGTATTAAGGTATCCATACTACCCAAAGCAATCTATGGATTTGTGCAATCCTTGTCAAAATATCAACAGCATTTTTCACATAACTAGACCAAATAATCCTAAAGTTTATATGGAACTACAAAAGACTCTGAATAGCCAAAGAAACCTTGAAAAAGAAGAACAAATTTGGAGGTATCACAATCCCAGCTTTCAAGATATACAACAAAGCTGTAGTAAACAGAATAGGATGGTATTAGCACAATAAAATTGACATATATATATATATATATATATATATATATATATATATATATATGTCAGTGGAACAGAGGAGAGAGACCCAAAATAAACTCACAATACAGTCAATTAATCTTTGACAAAAGAGGCAAAACTATGCAGTGGGAAAAATACAGTCTCTTCAAGAAATGGTTCTGGGATAACTAGACAGCTCCATGCAAAAGAAAAAAAAAAAAAGAAAAAAAAAAACTAGACCACTTTCTTACAACATACGCAAAAATAAACTCAAAATGGATTAAGGAACTAAATGTAAGATCTGAAACCATAAAAATCCTGAGGGAGAGCTGTAGCAACATTTTTCTAGGTGTGTCTCCTTTGGCCAGGGAAATAAAAGCAAAAATAAACTATTCAAACTACACCAAAATAAGAAGCTTTTGCACAGCAAAGGAAAGTGTCAACCAAAGGACAACCTACTAAATAGGAGAAGATATTTGCAAAGGATATATCTAACAAGGGGATAACATTCAAAATATATAAAGGACTTACAGAATTCAACACCAAAAAAAATCCAATTAAAAAATGGGCAGAAGACATGACCAGATATTTCTCCAAAGAAGAAATACAGTGGTCAACAGACATGAAAAGAGACTCAACATCACTAATCATTAGAAAAACACAAATCAAAAGTTCAAGGACACCTGTCAAACTGTTAAAATCAAAAACACAAGAAACAAGTGTTGGCAAGGATGGGGAAAAAAAGAAACACTCGTGCACTGTTGGTGGGAATGTAGCCACTGTGGGAGAAACAGTATGGTGGCTCCACAAGGAGTTAAAAGTAGAATTACTGGATCATATGGTAATTCTATTACAGGCTATTTACCCAAAGAAAATAGAGACACTAATTCAAAAAGATATAAGCACCCCTGTATTTATTGCAGCATTGTTTACAATAGCCAAGATAGGGCAGTAGCCCAAGTGTTCATCAATAAAGAATAAAGAAGCGGTGGCATATGTATATACAATGGAATAACACGCAGCCATAAAAGAGAAAGAAATTTTGCCATTTTCCACAAAATGGATGGATCTAGGGGATATAATGCTAAGTGAAACAAGAGAGCAAAAGACAAATGCCAAATGATTTCACTCATATATGGAATCCAAAATACAAAACAAATGAATGATAAAAAAGAAAGACAAACAAAAAACCAGACTGCTAAATATAGAGAACTGATGGTTGCCAGAGGGGTGAAAGGTGTGGGACAGGAGAAATTAAGGTACGTAGGTAGCCAAAGGAATTTCAGAATACATTTATCATCATGAGCACTGAGTAACGTACAGGACTGTTGACTCCTTATATGGTACGCTGCAAACTAATAGAACGATGTATGTTATTTATCCAGGAGTTAAAATTTTAAAAATTAATTTATGATTTCAGAAGGTACTCTAGTGACTTTTCAGAAGGAAGTAAGGTTCAGTGATTGGACATAGGAGGAGTTCTTCATTGCTGATTATATTCTACTTCTACTTGGGGGAAGATATAAGCATATTAAAGTTCGTGATAACATATTAAGTTGTATAATGATACTTTTACAGAAGTTTTATATAACTTTTCTAAACATTTATGAATATTTTATTGTATCATAAATGGAAATAGAAATGTATTTTTAAAAAGAGACGATTACGGTCGTATATGCGCCCTGTGCGAAGCAAGACAAAATCATCAATAGTCATTGGGTTTTCCAGTAAGGTAATCAGAATGCTAATGATGTACAACAAAAATAGTTCTGTAGTATGACAGAAACAAAACTCCACAGCATTTGACAAAAAAAGAGAATGTGAATTTAGGAAGGAGAAATTATTTATAGTTAGTTTTTTCCAAAAGTTTTACCATGAAAGGGGAAGATTTGAAAAGTAGAGGTCAAGAAAGTTCTATAGCATGTTCATAAACAGGTGGGAATACACACTGGAGAAGGAAAAATCCATAAAGCAAGGAGAGAGCACAGCTGTATAAACAAGAGAACGTGGGAGAAGAGCAGCAGAGCCTCAGTGAATAATACGTCAATAGCAGCAGATGAGGGCAGAGAAGAAGTTTCAGCACAGTGGCTGGTGTGATAGATTTAGTACCATGAAGACCAGGGAGTTTATGTCTGCTTGCTTTACCTGAATTAAGAGAAAAGAGAGTAAAAGAAGCATCAGGAGAGAAGAGAGGGTTGGAGTGGTCATTTTGGAAAGAGAAGAACAGATGGTAGCCGCGATACCCAGTAATACAGTTTTCTTTACCATTACTGTGTAAATTCAAACATTAAGTCATTTTCAGAGACTTAAAAGAACAGAAGACATCGTCCTTGATTATAAAAAAGTATCAATTTAGATGTGTTTAATTCTTAAAATTACCATATGATTAGAAGCTACAGAGGCCCTTCAAGCTGATCCTTAAATTGAACTAAACAAATATCTAAAAGACAGTCTGGCAGTGCTATTATCTAAGTGTAAAACCATTTTTACAATATTAAAAAAAAAAGACATGTTCTAAGACTAAATGGATTTGGTATCGCTTCGGTTATATATACAATCTATTTAATGATTATCTTAAGTCAAATAGTAGGATCGGATTGGAGATTTTAAAAGATATAATTATGAAAGAAAGAAAAAAAAGAACATTTGGTCTTTGGGATGTTTTCTGTCAATCAGGGAAGATGTACTTGGAAAAAAGTCATAGCAATCATTGCAAAGAATATCACAAAATAAATAGGTACAAAGCACAGCACTTGGTGATGGCAGTTGTAACAAAGTAATTATTTATTGAGGTGATTACGGATTTCAGACACTAAACACAAAGAAGGCGAGCACCATGCCTTTCTCAGTAGATTTCTATTTCATTCATTAAACAAATACTTATTAAGCACCAGTTACATACTAGGTGCTGTTTTTATATGCTGGGGATAGAGTAGTAAATGAGATAGATATCCGGGCACCTGGATGGTTTAGTCAGCTAGGCATCCGACTTCGGCTCAGGTCATGATCTCACAGTTCCTGTGTTTGAGCCCTGCGTCGGGCTCTATGCTGACAGCTCAGAGCCTGGAGCCTGCTTCAGATTCTATGTCTCCCTCTCTCTCTCTGCCCCTCCCCTGCTCACGTTCTGCATCTCTCAAAAATGAATAAACATGAAAAATTTTTTAGAATGACATAGATATCATCTTTATACTGAAGTGGCTTACCTTACACTAGCATAACCCAAGTTATGTCATCTAGAGGTGGACATTTTAAAGAAGTTACAAAGTGACACACAAAGTTGGAAAGGCAAGGGAGCCAAGTAGGATCTACTATGAACATAGAAACCAATGGCAAGATACCAGGAAAAAGCAGGGGAAGGGAATAAGATTAAAGACAGGTAGAGTAAGGTCTGTAAACCTTTTGAATGTCATGTGAAAAAAGGAGTTTTATTCTGAAGGCTTTGTGAAATTACTGAAGGGTATCAAGCAAGGGAGTGACTTAGACTTTTATTTTAAAATGATTGCTTGGGGGCGCCTGGGTGGCGCAGTCGGTTAGGCGTCCGACTTCAGCCAGGTCACGATCTCGCGGTCCGTGAGTTCGAGCCCCGCGTCGGGCTCTGGGCTGATGGCTCAGAGCCTGGAGCCTGTTTCCGATTCTGTGTCTCCCTCTCTCTCTGCCCCTCCCCCGTTCATGCTCTGTCTCTCTCTGTCCCAAAAATAAATAAACGTTGAAAAAAAAATTAATTAAATTGATTGCTTGGACAGTGGTGTAGTCTGAGTTCAAGTAGAGAGAGACTAAAATTAAGACAGCATTTTGGTAGGAAAGTAGAAAAGAAGAGGGAGAAAAGAAGAGGAAAAGAAGAAAGAGATAGAAGGGAGAGAAAGAAATGCAGAAGAAAGGAGGAAAATTTAAAAAAATTCAGATGAAAAATAAAACAAGTATTCTGTGAAGGAAATAGATGGCAAATTCAAGAGATAAGAGTATAGCAGAATTATTTAATCATGGACCCTACATCAAGGCTCCCTGCCTCCTAATCCTATCTTACTCCTGTGTGACCTTGGGTATTATCTTCCTTTGTCTCAAATTATTTGTAAAAGGATGATAATAAAATGTAACTCATATGATTGTCAGTATTGGATTAATTCATGTGTTTTGCTTTGAATAGTACCTGGCACATAAGTGATCCATAAATATTAGGAAAGAAAATTAAAGAGCAGAAGATGTCTGTTTGGGGGATATAAAAACAAAAAAAATGCATTGAAGATGACCTCAGATTTCTCACTCCATTAATTGTACTGATGATAGCAGCAGCAATTTGGAGAGGGATTAAAAGGGGAAGCAGATTTGAAAGATAATAAGTTCAATGCTTAACATGTTGATTTTGAATTACCTAAGGGGCATCTTATTAAGTTTGCTCATTAAGCAATTGCATTTTTAATCAGGACTTCAGTGAAGAATTCTGTACCAAAGATAAATATTTGTGGATCATTTCTGTGTAGAAGCAGATGAAGTCATTCACTGCAGATGCTATTATCTAGGGACACTATACAGATTTACAAAAGAAAGGTGCACCTAATATACACAGAATGAACAAAAAAGAAAAGTGAGAAGGCATAGTCAGGTTTGAAGAAATATGAAACATGTAAAGACATGAAAGGGATAAAGATTTCCAAGAGTTCAAAATTAAAAAATGCTGATATAGCAAATAGGATAAGAATATAAAATCACCTCACTTCTTTCTCAGTCATCACTAGCAGAGTCATTAACATCTACCCTTCTCCCAATGGTTTGCTGAAGGCCAATCTAGACTTTTTCTATCATGCTCCTCAAAATGTGACAATTTCTCAATCCAAAAGTCATGTTCACATTTTTAGGTATTTGTTACAGCAGCTCCTCACTTACATAATCCAGGATTCATATTAGTTTCCTATTGCTGCAATAATTCCTCACAAATATAGTCACTTAAAACACAAATTTATTGGGGCACCTAGGTGGCTCAGTCAGTTAAGAGTTTGACTTGATTTCAGTTCAAGTCATGATCTCACTGCTCATGAGTTTGAGCCCTGCATTGGGCTCTGTACTAATTGTGAAGACTGCTTGGGATTCTCTCTCTCTCACTCTCTCTCTCTGCCCCTGCCCTGCACACATGCGTGTGCATGCTCTCTCTCTCAAAAACAAAGTTATACATACATACGTATTTATTATTTATTATCTTACACTTCTGGAAGTGAGAAGTCCAAAATTAGTTTTATCGGACTAAAATCAAGGTGTTGATGAGGCTGCATTCCTTTCTGAAAGGAATTACATTGGAAGTTTCATTTTCTTGCCTTTAACCAACTTCTAGAGATTGCCTGAATTCTTGGCTTATGGCTTCCGCTTTCATATTTAAAATCTGAATGGCTACTCAAGTTAGCTCTCGATGCTGAATCCTTTTCTACTCTTCCCCTCTAAGGAGTCTTATGATTGCCATCAGCCTCACCCAGATACTCAAGAATAATTTATTTTCAGGTCAGCTGATTAGCAACCTTAACTTCATCTGCAAATTTAATTCCTTCTCTTCACATAACACATTGACAAGTTCTAAGGGTTAGGATGTGGACATCTTTGAGGGCCATTGCCCTAACTACCACATCATTCTTGGCATAATTGAATGTAGTTCTAGGAATGTGATAGTGACATAAAGTGGATTACATTGCATTGAGAATGAATGGATGTTTAAGGAAGGAAGACAACTTATCAAGGAAGGGAAGACAACTGCCCTTATTAAGAAATATAGTTAATAGAAAATAAGAAAATTAAAATGGAAAAAAAACTAAAGCAGTAACTTCCTTCTGTTGCTTGTCACTGAGATCAGCGGTACTGTAACATGGTCATAGGGTGGCAGGTAGCGGTTTGTGGAAGGAAGCGGTTTTAATTGGGCTTCTTTGCTTCTGTGGATTAGATTGAAAGTGGTAAAGATTTAGATCCTGATACGTGTTGAAATGCAAAAATAATTATCATAGTACAGCAGTTAAGAGAACAGGCTCTTCAATAATATTCTTTGTAAAGGGACATCATAACATTCACCAGAAAGAATATTTAAAGCAACCTGATATTATCAAGTGTTGTGTGAATATGGAGCCATTGAAACTCTCATACTCTACTGCTGGGAGAGCAAACCAATGCAACCATATTTGATGATAAGTTGAAACTCTTTCATATAACTTGAAAAATCAGTTTGTTGAATAAATGTTGCATTTATGAAGAACTCCACTCCTAGGTATATAACTGGCATAAATGCATATATATATGTCAACCAAACAAATAATAGTTTTGTCAATCTTATTTATAATAGCGTAGTCTGGAATAAATCAAAATGTACATCAAAAGAATATAAGTTGTTTTAAATTCATACCATGGAATAGTATACAAAATTAATTACTATACACAACAGGATTGAATCTCACAATCTGAGTGAAAGTAGCTGGATTCAAAATAATGCCTATTTTAAAATTCCATTTATATAGAGCTCTAAAAAAAAAAAAAAAAAAAAAAAAAAAAAAAAAAAGATTAAGTCCGCATAGTGGAAAACGTTGGAAAGGAAAGAAACAGTGACTGGGATGGAATTCAAGAGGGCTTCCATGAAGCAGCTCAAGTTTTCTTTTCTTTTTTTTTAACATTCATTTATTTATTTTGAGAGAGAATGAGCACAAGTGGGGGAGGGACAGAGAAAGGGAGGGAGAGAGAATCCCAGGGGGACTTTGCACTGTCTGCAGAGCCCTATCTCACCAACTGTGAGATCATGACCTGAGCCGAAATCAAGAGTCAGATGCTTTAATGGACTGAGCCATCCAGGTGCCCAAGTTTTCTTTCTTAATATGGGTGATAATAACATGAGTGTATTCACATGAAATTTGTCAAGGATTATATTTATGATTTGTGTACTTTATATGTTTACTACATAAGTTAAAAAGTGGCAGGAAGTAGGATAAAAGTAAATTCAGAAGTACTAAGGAGATAAGAGATGTTTGTACCACCTTGATGTGAAAATACTAAAGGTATTTGGTAATATGGGTGCAGACGTTCATTTATTTTTTTTTTTAATCCCAAAGTCAAAGTTAAAAAGAATTGGCAATGTTCATAAATTTCAAAACCAATCTATAGCTGTTTGCTCATATATTTTATTAAAATTGGAGAATATAAATGAGAAAAACAATTTGCTTGAAAAATAAATATTATTTTGGCCTATAAGCAAAGAAAATTTCAAAATGGCCATTGGAATTCCAAAGGAGTTTTGATGCAACTAAATATAAGTTGTCATGTGCACAGATGTTACTACAGTTTACCCTATATTAAGTATAATTTTAGCTTGTGATATTTCTTCTCTTCAAGCAAAGGCTATGATCCCAAATGAAATGCCAGATGGCAAAAAGATTGTAGCACATACTCAGTGAATAACCCCCCCCCCAAAAGTTTAGGGCTGTGTTCAATAAACCATTGTTATATTTGGCCTAGATTATTTAAATATTAAGCAGGATGCAAAGCCCAGAGAGAATATTAACAATATTATGGCTTTTATAATTTACATAAATTTCTATAAATGCAATCATTTCTTTTTCTAATTCCCCAACTAGTTTTCCTTTTAATTTACTGTGATTACCATAGAACCCTCATTTCATCTTTTTCCCCAAATAAATACTGAAATGTTGGACTAAGTTCTGGATTATTTTATATCTATCTTTTGACTTCAAGTGGGCGTAGAAAGTATTTTGTTTTAAGTATATTTTGTTAAGGAATTTGGCAACTGAAGATGATCAAGGTTTTCTGGAATCTCTATGTAAAGCAAGTTGTTAGTTCTGCTAAATAAAAATGATGAATTAATTTTTAAATTTAAGTAAGTATGCAATTTAAAATCTTTCTACTTCCTAGCAGGAAGGAACTGATGATTTATAAAGACTTTGATAACTGCTAACACATACAAATGGAGTATGTTCAATACAAGACTAGGGTGCTTATTTTTACTGAAGGTATATCACAGAAAACCATCCCAAACAACATTTTATCCTGTGAATTCAAAACAAAGAAATTCAACTACAAGTGTTTTGCTTATAAAAAGATTCACTAAAAGTAAACATGGGAAGTGGTAAAACTTGCACTGACCTAAGACCAGTTCATGATTTCTCAAAGTAGTTTATTTGGGAAAGAGTATCATCAGAAAATTTAGTTCCTCATTCTAAGTTTATCACTAATTAACTCCATGACCTCGAACAAGACAGCTAAAATTTTGGGTTTTCCCTTTCCTTCTCTTTGTAGGCATTTGCATTTGATGTTAATTATCCCCATGATCATATTTATCTCTAAAAGTCCATAAATTAACATGAAAATTTAAGAAGAGTATGTGTTTCTGCTTTATTTTAAAACTTATCTTTTATGCTACTTATACATAATAATAACCAAATCATTAGTTTTCAAATGTTTTAGCATTAGATAGTATCTTTGAAATGAAATCCTAGAATACACCAAAGAAACGAAAGAATTAAAAGTTGAAATGCTCCTATTAAGGTGTTGGGAAACTGCAGGTCTCAATCTCTGGTTAAGCTTTCTCTTCTGACTCCTGAATAGGACTTTCCAGAATCTCCAATGCTTTTTGGAAAATAGTTCAAAAGACTGCTACAGTAGACAACCTCTAATAATACATGCTCTGGATTCTAGGATTGTGGTATGGAAACTGTGAATGTGATATGCTATTACCTATTTTCCACTCTTTGTTTTCTCAAGAACAATATGTGCCCGTCTTGTTCTTCTCGCCAACCACAATAATTAGCCATCACATATTGAGTGATCCTAATAATTTCACAAATGAGATGCCTAAATTCGATTTCAGTTTAATTAACTTCAACAAATCACATTTTCAAATGTGCTATTTTTATTTCTTCAAATATGTAATATCATAGACTACTAGAACTAGGATATATATTATCAACGCTGATAAAATAAAATTTAACCTATTGTGCAAATACATGAGGGACAACTATTTTGGTAGTAATTTAACATGAAAAGCCCTCATTTCTGCCTCAATATTACCGTTTACACAAAATTTCTGTAATTAACCATCGTGAAATATTGCCTACTCAGAAAACAATCTGGGATATTTAGAACAGTGATAAAAACAATAAAAACAGGAATCAGACAATACAACAGGATTTGAAATATATGACACTTCACTTTGTATTAGGATCTATTCTTAATTTTGAAAGTAAAAATTAGTTACATAGATAGGTAGACATAAAGATTGAATAAAATTCATGAAACAGAATTTCTACAATGTGGCAGGGAACTTACAATTTTGTGTATTATGTGTTCAATAAATTATTCTTCAGTGTTTCACATAAAATTAAAAATATAATTAAGTTGTATTCAAAGAAAAATTACCACAAAATACAGAGGTCCAATAATGAACTTAATATTAGAGTTATTCAATTTAAGGGAGAGGAAACAAATCACAGAGACTCTTAATGATAGAGAACAAACTGAGGGTTGATGGAGGCAGGTGCTGGGAGATGGGCTAGATGGGTGATGGGTATTTATGAAGGCACTTGTGATGAGCACTGGGTGTTGTATGTAAATGGTGAATCACTGAATTCTACCCCTGAAACCAATATTGCACTGTATGTTAACTAAAATTCAAGTAAAAATAAGTACATACATAAATTGATTTAAAAAAGAGAAAGCAATGATTACATAGGCCCCAAAATAAAGTCTACATTTCTATAAAGTAGAAAAAAAAAAACACAACATTTAAGCACCTGTCGTGTAACAAAAATTCATTTTTTAAAAATATTTATTTATTTGAGAGAGAGAGAGAGCACACATGAGAACAGGGAAGGGCAGAAAGAGAGGGAGAGAGAACCCCAAACAGGTTCCACACCATCAGCGCAGACCTCAATCCCACCAACTGTGAGATCATGACCTGAGCCCAAATCAAGAGTCAGATGCTTAACTTACGGAGCAACCCAGGTGCCCTCAGAATTTCAAATTCTCAAGGTCATAAATATATTCTTTTATTTGGATTCTATATCTTACTTTAAACAAGGTAACAATTTATCAAATGACTGATGAAATACCAGGTATAGTGAGGATTTATTTCATTTATCCTCACAACAAAATCCTGTTACATACAGTGAAGTGAGAAACTCAGTGGAAGGCGTTCTATGTGCTCAGGGTTGTGTTAGTTTGCTAGGACTGCTATAACAAGGTACCAAAACTGGGTTGCTTAAAATACTAAAATTTAATCTCTAACAGTGCTGGAAGATGAAGTTTGAGATCAAGGTATCAAAAGGGTTTCTTTTGAGAGCTGTGAGGGAGAAATCTGTCCAATACCCTTTTTCTAGCTTTTGGTGGTTTGCTCTCAATCTTTCGGGGTTTTTGTTTCTTTTACTTTTGTGTTGGCTTCTGATGCATCACCCTGATCTCTGCCTTCATCTTCACATGGTATTTTCTGTGTGTTATCTCTGTCCCAAATTTCTTTTTGTTCCTGAGGACACTGGTCATGTTGGATCAGGGACTCATCCTACTCCTATATGACCTTTTAATAATTTATATCTACAATGAAGCTGTTTCCAAATAAGGTTACATTTTAAGGTACTGAGGGTTAAAATTTTAACATAATTTTTTTTTGGAGAGGGGAGATATAATTCATCACACTGGCAGAACTTCAGTCATATAACATTGATAGAATTATGATAGAAGAAAGCAGAAGAAATGAATGAGTATTAGAAAAATTACTTTATAAGCTCTTTATGTTCACGGTTATAATCTTCCTGCTTGAAATTACAAATCACAAGGATGATGTACTTGGAGAAAATACAGTGTAGTGAGACAGTGATCAGAAAAGAAAAAAATTAAAAGTGGGACTCAGAGAAGACTATCTAGCCCAGACTCTAAAAGAGCTGAACTCAATGTGAGTGCAAGTATTACAGTCATCTGTTATGGCCAGTGAAAAGGAGTTGGACAATGCAACCATATTGTTTAACAAACACACAGTAGAAGGGTGACTGTGAAATCACTAACTCTTGCTCATGGGACCACAGGGGAACTCTACACAAGACTCAGTAAACCAAGGTTTAGCCATTTAGGGAAACAAATTGTTAAGGAAAAGTTTAAGCTTGACCAGAGATGTCTAACCAACCCACAAAATGAAACCAGAGAAAACTTACTATAGGCTATTCAATAAAGATATATAATGACTAAGAAAACAATTCAGATGAAATAGAAAATCTTTCATTATAAAGGGCCAAAAAATATGGTACTTTAATATCTGGACTCAAGAAAATGTAAATAAAATCTGAATGTACCATACAAACCTAGAAAAGTAAAAGTATGGGGCACCTGGGTGGCTCTGTCAGTTAAGCATCTGACTTGGGCTCAGGTCATAATCTCAAGATTCATGGGTTTGAGCCCTGCATCAGGCTCTGTGCTGACCAGCTCAGAGTCTGGAGCCTGCTTCAGATTCTGTGTCTCCCTGTCTCTCTCTGCTCCGCCTCCACTCATGCACTGTCTCTCTCTCAAAAACAAATAAATATTAAAAAGAATTTGTATTTAAAAAAAAAGAAAGAAAAGTAGAAGTGCAAAAGAATGTATAGTCTAATTAGAACAGATTTAATAGCTATAAAAATTGTGAACTCATTTATGTTATTTATAATGAGCTCACGGAAAGATCCATATAATTTACTAGTTGAAATTTTATATTGAGTTCAGCTTGTAGTAATCAGTTATACTCACATATATTTTAGATTTCTCAGTCCTATTTACTATTCACTAATTAGTGTATTTCATTTTTCAACATGGAGAGTTGATTATGTGTCAGTTACTGTAATAAGTACTCATATACAAAGATGAGTAAGACTGAGTTCCTTCTTCCAAGTGTTCATAGTCTTGTGCCAAGATTGAGCAATGAATAAAGGTTTTCAAGAAACCTAGGAAAAGTAGCTAAAAAAATAAATCTCACTGAGTTTCACTAAGGAACATAAAAAATTTTCAAGCCAAAGTAAGTAGAAAAGATTCCTTCGGTTCCTGGAGACCCAGCATCTTGCAGATGATGTACCTGTGCCTGCTGGTGAGAATGATAGCAAAAACTAAGATACCTGTGTATACACATTCTGTTGCTAAGTCTGACAGTTTATCGATCATTTAAATAATTTACTTAACCAAGTGTCCAAAGAGGCATCTAGTCCCAATTAGGAAGAGCAATTGACAAATCATTTAAAATTTACACGGGGTACATCGTTCCCTGATGATACATGACAAATTTCATCACTTACACAGCAGAAGCAATTTCTTTGGGCAAATTCAAGACAATATTTGTATTAATCAGTAATTCTTTAGATAAGCCAAAAAACTGTCCTCTACAGACTGAGAGAATGTAGAGCATTGTCAATTAGATAAACAAATGTGTTACGACTTATTCCTTAGAATTCTATGTTTTCTTTTATAACGAAAATTTAAGTGACTATTTCCTTCCTATTATCAGTAGATGGAAGTGTCTGGGAAGGCTATTAAAGCTAATGCTATTGTGATAGCTTCTAGCCCAAATATTCAAATAGCATATAGTCCAATTCTCAGCCTGAAAACAACTCCTATTTCTGCATTTGTCTCTAAAATGGGAATGAAAATATAATGTGACACAAAACATTACTGTGAAAATTAAATGAAAAAGTATATAGAAAGTTTTTAGAATAGTGCCCGGCACCAAAGAAGCATGTAGATTAATATTTATTATTACTCTTGAAATTCCTACATTAATGATATTCTATAATAAAGGACAAAGATCAAAGAGCGATTTCTTAGATATTTTTCTTTAATCCATCGGCATGAAGTTTCTTTACCTGACAGCAAAAAATACTCTTTACTTATAATAGCATCCCAAAATTAATACAAGTCAATTTATACATCAAATATGTATCAGAACCAAGGGGTAAGTTGATTTAGTACGTTGTTAAGGGTAGGGGTTCTATCGTCAAAAAGTTTTCATTAAAACTTTCTCTCCCTTTTGTTAGTCACATAACTTTAAATTATTTAACTTCTCTGAAATCTAGTTTTGTTGCTCTGAAGCAACAAAAATGCTGAAAGTGAGGGAAATAATAGCACCTTGCTTATGAGGTTACTGTGTGAGCTGAGAGAATTCAAGTTAATTATCACTAAGTAAAGATTACCTTTGTTCACTGCTACTGAAAGGCTAAAAGAATGACAAACAATTACCATCCTCAGGGAGCTTATAAAAGCATTATAAAAGAGGTATGGTTTTTTTTTTAATAAAAATAAATAGTTAAATCTGTGGAATTTAGGCAAAGTGATACAATTTTTAGTAGGATTCAGTTTCAAAATTGTTTATTTTTTAATGTTTATTTTATTTTGGAGAGAGACACAGAGCACGAGTTGGGGAGGGGCAGAGAGAGAGGTAGACACAGAATGCAATGCAGGCTCCAGGCTCTGAGCTGTCCACACAGAGCCCGAACATGGGACTCGAACCTATGAACCGTGAGATCATGACCTGAGCCAAAGTCAGATGCTTAACCAACTGAGCCACCCAGGCACCCCTAGATTCAAAATTCTTATTAGAGTTATGAACTATACAATGAATACATACATGTAAGATCATACCTCAATGTATGCTATTATCAGTCTGTCCCTTACAACACTTTCAAATGTTTTTGGCTCTGGTGAAGTTTGAAAAAAGGAAAGGAGATTAGTATTTGAAGTATAAAATATAATTATCTCCATGGGAAATTTTCTTGTATACTGAAGTTAATGTTCTTTTATTATAAAAACGTGGAGTTATTTTATTACCATAGGTCTTCTGTATCTTTGTTTTAGATTTCATCAAAAATACATAAGACAGGATTAATTTCTTCTTCTTCCAAATATGAATGGTAACAAAACTTAAATACTTTGAAGTCAAAGAATATTCATACTAAAAGTTTTTTTAAATACATAATTGTATGCCTAAGTTACTATTAGAATGGCTGCTTGTCACAACTAGTATGATTTTTTATTAAGAATGAAATTTTATTGCATGAATATTATTGCAGTATAGTTATTTCACTTTACAACCTATCTTGAAATTTCACACATCTCTCTGGATTTTGAAAAAAAATTCTTATATATCAAGAACATTACACAATTCAGGGCTGTTGGGTGCTAGTTTTCTCCTATCTCTCCTTCCTGCGAAGAGAGGGAACAACACGGTAGAGTCCTTGCTTCAGCTAATATGGTCACTTTAACTTAATGAACACCACCTGGAGAAAAGAGAAACCTGAACATTTCCATACATCTGGGCACAAATAACACGTTGCTACAAAACTGATTAATAATTGTATTTAGGAGGCCACAATTAGCTGTATTTATACCTTGGTACCAATGGGACAGTAGAAAATGAATATTTATTATCCCACCCTTGCTTTAATTTGACAGGCTGCTAACTAATGTTATAACCTGTGTATTTGTGGAAAGGTTAATGTAAAAAATGGATGCTTTTCATTTTCTGTAGTACAAGGTAAACAAGCACACTAGATGATTAAAAACAGGTCTTAAATCCTGTTTTTATTTGTATAACTTTTAAAATATTATTTATTTTGAGAGAGAGCACGCACACACATGTTGGGGATGAACAAAGAGAAAGAGAGAAAGAATCCCAAGGAGGCTCTGCACTGTTAGCATTGAGCCTGACATGGGGCTCAATCCCACGAACCATGCGGTCATGACCTGGGCCAAAACCAAGAGTTGGACACTTGGCTGACTGAGCCACATAGATGCCCCTGTATACACATATTTTTAAACGTTTGTTTATTTTGAGAGAGTGAGTATGTGCATGCACATACACGCAAGCGGGTAGGGGCTGAAAGAGCAGGAGAGAGAGAATCCCAACCAAGCAGGCTCCATTCACAACACGGAGTCTGACACAAGGCTTTATCTCACAACCATGAGATCATGACCTGAGCCGAAATCAAGAGTCAGCCGCTCAACCGACTGAGCCATCCAAGCACCCATTTGTATATTTTCAGTAAAAAAAATTAATGTTTTTATGGTGAAAAGAGTCAGTGTGTTTCCTGTTAAGATCTACATAGCCTTGAGACTATTTTCAACCTTAAGTAAACTTTTAGAAATACAGTTGTATGTGTTTTTTGTTATTTGTTGTTGTTTTTTTTTTTTTTTTTTTTTTTTTTTTTTTTTTTTTTGTAATTCTATTCAAGTCTAAATAAAGTGTGGATACCTTGCTTTAAACAATTCATCCTGGGGCGCCTGGGTGGCACAGTCGGTTAAGCGTCCGACTTCAGCCAGGTCACGATCTCGCGGTCCGTGAGTTCGAGCCCCGCGTCAGGCTCTGGGCTGATGGCTCGGAGCCTGGAGGCTGTTTCCGATTCTGTGTCTCCCTCTCTCTCTGCCCCTCCCCCGTTCATGCTCTGTCTCTCTCTGTCCCAAAAATAAATAAACGTTTAAAAAAATAAAAAAATAAAAAAAATAAACAATTCATCCATACCAGAGTCCTTGGGAGAAAACTTGATTTTACACATTTAACAAAATAGAGAAATGATAAGAGGATTCTCTTTCAAGTTCTATAGGTGAAATTTTAAGGGGCAATTTAAAACAGTCTTATTCACTAACCCTTTTTCTAAAGAGAACAATTATAATCAAAACAATTTTTTTCTCTACCAACTATGAAATCTCAGAATATTTTCTCTTTCCTTACCTCCTTTCCTCCTTCCCCTTTCTCTTCCTCCCTTTTACATGAACATATAAAACCAAAACCTCAAGCTGTATAACTGTAATGTAAATAATGGTAAATATGGATAATGGACAAATAAGAATGTCTTTTATTTTTCTAATTCCTCAATTTTTCTCTATTCATATTTCTTTTAGTATGATTAGAATAGCATTTAGTGAGGTCACACGTTATGTAAATATAGTCATGTTTTATATGTACTACCAATACTTCTCAAAATTTAATGCATATACGTATCATCTGGGGATTTTGTAAAATTTCAAATTCTGATTCAGCAGATCTGTAGAGAGATCATGCTAACAAGCTCCCAGTGCTATTGATGAGGGAGCATAGGCAAGCTGACAGGCCACAACCCCCATCCTTCCACCCTCAGGTGTGATATGTGTGCTATTCCTAGGGCACCCAAGGCTGCCCAAGAACAAAAGAAAGGGGAAAACAAAGGGTTAACTGACAGAGATCATAGTCCTGCAGGATCTGAGTCTCCATTTTTTTTACAAATATTTTAGTAAATCACAAGAAAAAGGCAATCTTATCAATAGCGTTATCTCCAGAAACCTAAAGACTCCTTGTCATGGAGCCCCAACATCACCTTCCATAGTGATGTGGGAAACAAAGGCAGAAGGAAATGGCAGATAGAACTAAATTTCCTTATAACCTGCAGCCCACTGACAAACCCTTGAAGCAGGCAGAATAAAATGTTTCTCCAGGAACTCCCTACTGTCTCAATGCTAATGCTTTGCTAGAGGGAAAACCACCTTAGCTTGACAATAGCTAGGCCTCCAATAACCTGTGAGTCTTCTTTAGCCTATGAAAATCTCATTAGAAACTTCTGTGGGACATAACCATCCCCAACTCCAGAGTATGTAACCAGTCTCTCCTCATGGCCCCAGGGCAGCTCTTTTTGCCCACAGGTCCTGTCCCTGTGCTATAATAAAATCACTTTTTTTGCACCAAAAACATCTTCAAGAATTCTTCCTTGGTCTTTGGCTCTGGACCCCACAAACAAGCCCCACTACCACTCTAAAAACCTTATCACTGTGGTCTAAGGATTGTGTTCAAACAGAAAAGAAGTAAACCATTTACTCCTCCCAATATCCCTCAGAGTAGGCACAGCTAACATTTCTGTCTCACAGGATCCTCAAGCCAAATAGTTTAAGCAATTTTCCCAAAAGGGTAAAAAAAAAAATTATATAAAATAGAAAGTTAAGAAGTGTAATGTGTGTATATCTTTAGGCTCCCACACTTTTTATCCCAACACTATACTGCCTGACAGTTAATTAAAGCAAACTATTGACATGTATGTTCACATGGGTAAATTAAAGTGAGAGAGGGAATCTGGAAGAGAGGAGCAAAGGGGAAGAGGCAGAGGTGAGCTAGAAAGGAAGAGAAATGAGGGAACAGGAAAGGCAAAACAGAAGACCAAGTTTATGATAAAACATGTGTGCTAGTTATATCCTTTCTATTTTAAGAATCAAAATCTGCAGTACAATCACCTGATAATTACATGTAGCAATATTTGCTTGGTAATCTCGGAAAGTCAATGCCTAGTAAACTGAATTTGTCTCATTTAATTAGGTTTGTCCTACTCCCACTCAGATATTATTGATTGACTATCACTATGGACTGTTAGAGTTTATTTGAGCTCAAGTTAAAGAAAGACACCTGGAATAATTTGATCACATTTAAGGGAATTTTCAGCCTATAGTGAGTTTGGTTCACCATCTTTAAAGTTGTTTTTACAGAGGAACACCTGGGTGGCTCAGTCGGTTTAAGCATCCGACTCTTTCCAGTCAGGTCGTGATCCCAGGGTTGTGAGATTGAGCCCTGCATTGGGCTCCATGCTGAGTGTGGGGCCTGCTTAGGATTCTCTCTTTCTCTCTCTTTCCCTCCCTGTCTCTCTCTCTCTCTCTCTCTCTCTCTCCCCCCCCCCCCCATCTGTCCCTTCCCCCTCACTAGCATGCACACTCTAAAATAAAAAATATAGGGGCATCTGGGTGGCTCAGTTGGTTGAGCATCCCACTTTTGATTTCAGCTCAGGTCATGATCATAGGATTGTGAGAGCAAGTGCTGCATTGGGTTCCTCACTGAGGGTAGAGCCTGCCTGGACTTCTCTCTCTTCTCTGTCCCTCCCCAGCTCTCTCTCTCAAAATAAGTAAAATAAAATAAAATATAAAATAGTTATTTTTAGAGATAATACTCCTTTACTTTTTATTATAATCATTTCTTCTTCATTAACGTCAAAGACTCAATTTGATATTGATGTTGTAAATACAAAGTTACACATCAAATCTGTTAAAAATAACACAAAAGATTGGGATGATATAGGAGGATTAGAGCTTTTAATACAGTCATTGAGTGCTTTCTATGTGACAGTAACTATTATAAATGCATGCTGGGTACAGAGTGGTAAAAGAAAAAGACATAATAAACTTTTGCCTAATGATGCTTATACTCTAGTAGGAGAATGAACAATTAACGAGTAGATAATAAAATGTCAGGTAATGATAAGCACCAAGAAAAAAAAATAAAGCTACAAGGGTAAAAGATAATGGGAGGGAAGATACTATTTTAAACAGGGTACTCAGGGAAGGCTCTTGTGAAAGTGGGTATTAGAACAGAAGTCTGAATGAAGTGAGAGAGGAAGCCAGATACATATCTAAAGGAAAAGCATTCTGTGTTTAGTGATGCAAGCTGAAGAAACGTACACAGGAAAGAACTTTCTGTTTGTGAAGAACATCAAGATAGTCAGCATGGCTAGAAGTGGTGAAAGAAGACAGAGAGGAGATAAGGTAACATAGGTGGCTGAAATAAACATTAAGTGGAAGAGTTTCATTCAGTTGAGGAGTAATATAATCTATACTAATTCCAGACTCTGCTTTGGGAGAAATCCATGAAAGCAGCATACTCCTCCCCCATCACCCACCCCCAATCAACCACATATTGCTACATGAGTGTGAGGGCAGAATAAGGAGAGAGATTAATCAGATAGGGTTAAGAATTTTGTCAGAAATATTTCAATACATAATATATACATGTTTGCATACAAATACACACACACACACACACTTTGCCAACATAAGTGCTTATTTCTAGAGATATGCTGTTAGAAATTGCTATATTTTTATCCAAATGCAAATTTGGTTTGGATTTTTTTTTAAATCATTGAGCATTGTCTATGTATCAGGAATAGTTCTTAGTGCCGGCAATACACCAATAAGCAAAAAAAACAAAAAAAAAATTGCCTTTATATCTGTTTACATTTTAACAAAACTAAATGATGTACACACATGAATACTAATAAGAAACACTGCAGACAATAACATAGATGTTAAATATTTAAAATAATATGTTACCTAAGAAAAGAAATGAGAACAGGATGAAGGAAATATTCAACACATAGGTGAAACTTTAAGAATTGCTACGTTAAAAATAGAAAAATTAGTTAAATAGGACAGAATTAAAGGTACTTGACAAAAGGAAATAAGGATTAAAGGAAATAATGTGAAGAATAGAAGTCAATCTTGAAAGTTCATATGTCTGTTACTTCTTAACTTCACTTTTTCTCTCTTTCGTGCTAATTCTCCAATTCCATTCTAGTATACCATCAGTGCTGGGGGCCAAATCACTCTATCATTTCCTTAAAAAGTCCCACTAATGTGTTTCTTTGTGTGTAATAACTATGTCCCTAAAGCAAAGGCAAGATTGTCTACTTAGAAAACCTTCATATTTGTCAATCATGTCGTCTGCAAACAAAGAGATTTAGGTCTACCTTCTTAATCTGTGTATTTTTATCTCCTTCTCCCTTACTGAATTATTAAGAACTTCCAGTGTGATATTGAAAAGGAATAGTTAGGGGAGACTTCTTTGTACTTTACATGATCTTAGTAGCTTAGGAGCTTTGAGTTTCTCCCCACTTTAAGTATGATGTTAGCTGTAAGGTTTTTTTTGTAGATAGTCTTATCAAGCTGAGTGGGTCCCCTCTTTTCCTAGTTTTATGAAAATTTTTATCATGAGTGGGTGTTGGGTTTTATAAAATTATTTTTCTGCATCTATTAATATAATCCTGTAACTGTTTTTAGTCTGTTGATAACACTGATTTTCAAATGTTTAATTAGTCATGTGTACCTGGGATAAATCCCACTTGTTCTTGGACATACAATTCTTTTATGAATTACTGGATTTGATTTACTAATATTTTATTGAGGATTTTTTGCTTTTATGGTCATGAGAAATACTGGTCTGTAATTTTCTTGTAGTGTCTTTGTCTGGTTTTGGTGTTTAGGGTAATATTAGCCTTATAAAATGAGTTAGGTATTCCCTCTGCTTCTGTCTTCTGAAAGATTATGGAGAATAGTTATAATTTCGTTACATTTGGTTGAATTCACCAGTGAACCCATTTGGGCTTGGGGTTTTCTGGCTTGGAAGGTTATTAATTATTTATTCCATTTCTTTAATATAGAATTTTTCAGATAATCTATTTGAGTTTTAGCAAACTGTGTCTTTCAAGGTAGTAGTCTATTTCATCTAGATTATCAAATTTGTGGTCATAGAGTTGTTCATAATATTTCTTTCTTATCCTTTTGGTTTCCATAGGATCTGTAGTGATTCCTCTATTTATGATACTAATTTATGCCTTTTATGCTTTAACTTTTACTTAGCCTGGCTAGAGGCTCATTGATTTTATTGATCTAAAATAACAAGATTTTTGCTTTATTTTCTGTATTTCCTATCTTTAATTTCACTGATTTCTGTACTAAGTTCATCTCTTTACTTTCAATTTAGTTTACTTTTCTTTTACTAATTTCCTAAGGTGAAAACTTATGATTGATTTTCCATTTTTCCTTCTTTCCTAATATAAGCATTAGATGCTACAAATTTGTCTGAGCATTGCTTTCATTACCTCTCATAAACGGATAAATTTTTTGAAATAAATTAAAATGAAAACAGTTAAATTTCTCTGGAGATTTCTTCTTTGGTCCATGTGTTATTTAGAAGCATGTTGTGTCATCT
The DNA here is from genome assembly GCF_028749965.1 of Puma concolor. Taxonomy (NCBI): domain Eukaryota; kingdom Metazoa; phylum Chordata; class Mammalia; order Carnivora; family Felidae; genus Puma; species Puma concolor. The sequence continues at coordinate 35,952,965 of NC_141673.1, read as the reverse complement.
CCATGTATTTGGGGATTTTTCTAGTTACTTCTATTGATTTCTAGTTTAATCCTATTATGGTCTAGGAGCAGACATCCTCGGATTTCTAGTTCTTTGAATGTGTTCAAGTATGTTTTATGAATTAGAATGTGGTATCTCTTGGTGAATGTTCCATGAATGCTTGAAGAATGGGTTTTCTGCTGTTGTTGGGTGAAGTAGAGTCTACAGATATAAATTATATTTAATTGTTGATATTCTTACTGATTTTCCGCTGAATCTATTTCTGAGAGAGGGGTGTTGCAATCTCCAACTGTGAAAATGGCATCTTCTATTTCTCCTCACAATTCTATCAGTATTTCCTTCATATAGTTTGATTTCTGTTGCTAGACACACATAGGTTAAAAATTGCTGTCTTTTAGGAGGGGCCCCTGGGTGGCTCAGTCGGTTAAGTGACTGTCTCTTGATTTCGGTTCTGGTCATGATCTCACACATAAGGATTCACACTGATAGAGCAGGGCCTGCTTGGCATTCTCTCTCTCTGCCCCTCCCCCAACTCACATTCACTCACTGTCTCAAAATAAATAAATAAACACTGAACGCAAAAAGAACTGTTATGTCTTTTTGAAGAATTGACCCTTTTGTCATCATATAATACCTTTCTTTGATAGCTTTTCTTACTTTGAAGTCAGTTCTGTGTGAAGATACAGCTACTCTTGCTTTTTTTTTTTCTTTGATCAGTGTTAGCTTTTCTCCATTAATTTACTTTTTATCTATGTGTGTCTTTGTATTTTAAAGTGGATTTCTTATAGACAACTTACAATTGGGTCTTCTTTTTTATCTACTCTGACAATCTTTGTCTTTTAATTGGTACATCTAGACCATTGCATCAAAAGTAATTGATACAGTTGGATTAACATCTACCATATTTATTACTGTTTTCTATGTGTTGCCCTTGTTTTTATTTTTTCTTCTACTCCTTCTGTGGTTTTTTAAACATTTTTTTTTAATTTTTTTTTTCAACGTTTATTCATTTTTGGGGACAGAGAGAGACAGAGCATGAACGGGGGAGGGGCAGAGAGACAGGGAGACACAGAATCGGAAACAGGCTCCAGGCTCTGAGCCATCAGCCCAGAGCCTGACGCGGGGCTCGAACCCACGGACCGCGAGATCGTGACCTGGCTGAAGTCGGACGCTTAACCGACTGCGCCACCCAGGCGCCCCACCTTCTGTGGTTTTAATTGAGCATTTTGTATGATTCCATTTTGTCTGGTTTCTCAGCATATCAGTTAATTATATATTTTTTTACTTTTACTGATCACCCTAAAGTTTACAACATATAAGTAACTTATATGTACTTTTAAATAACACTGTACCACTTATTAGGCAGTGTGAGTACCTTCTAACAGAATAATCCTAATTCCTTCCCTCAACTTCTTGCATCATTGCTGCATTTAAATATAAGCATACACCATGTATACACACACACATAAGATATATACATAAATATAATCAAATACATTGTTGCTGTTATTATTTTGAAGGAACCATTTTCCTTTTCTATTAGGTGAATTAAGAGTAAGAAAACTAGAAGTTATTTTACTTTCACTTATTCCATCTTTGATGTTCTTCCTTCCTTTATGTAGATCTGTTTCTGATCTATGTATTTTTTCTCAATCTAAAATACTTTCAATATTTCTTATAAGACACCAAAAGCAATGAAGTCCCTCAATTTTTATTTGCTGTGAAAGTATTTCTTTCACTTTGAAGGATAATTTTGCAGTGTACAGAATTCTAGGTTGGTGATGTTTTACTCTCAACATTTTAAATATTTCATTCCATTCTTTTCATGCTTGCATGTTTCCTGAAGAAAGGTTGGATGTACTTCTCTGTTCCTCTATAGGTAAGGCACTTTCACCTTTTCACTTCTTTTAGGACTTTTTTTATGTTTGATTATCTGTGGTTTGAAGGTATTATGCCTATGTGTAGTTTGTTTGGAATTTCTCCTGCTTGGTGCTCTGAGCTTCCTGGATCTGTGATTGGTGTTTGAGTATAATTAGGGAAAATTCTCAGGCATTATTGTTTCAAATAGGTCTTCTGTGTTTTTTTCTTCTCTTTATGGTATTCCCATTACATGTGTGTTAAACCTTTTATAGTTGTCCCACAGTCCTTGAATACTGTGTTCTTTCCCCCCAGCGCCCACAAGTCTTTGCCTTTTTCATTTTAGTTTACAGATTTTATTGATATATCCTCTATTTCATAGATTCTTTCTTCAGTGTTCAGTATACTGATGAACCTATTAAAGGCATTCTTCATTCCTGTTTTAATGTTTATCTCTAGCATTTCTTGTTTCTTAGGATTTCCATCTCTTACATTGCCCATCTGTATTTTCATGCTGCCTAATTTATCCCCAGAGCCCTTAGCATATTAATCATAGTTTTAAATTTCTGGTCTGAAAAATCCAAAATCCTTTCCATTTCCAGTTCTGATGCTTGCTTTGCGGCTTTCTGTTTTAGAATGGCTTGTACTTTTTTTCTTAATAGCTGGATTATGTAAAAGGAATTGTTGTAAATACGGCTTTAACAATGTGTTGGTGAGCTGTGGGGAGAAGCAATATGTCCTGTATGTCCTATGAATAGCTTAGTCTTTTACTGAGCCTATGGACTATGAACCTCAAAGTTTCTTACCCCCCACAACCCTCTGACCTTAGGTAGGTAATATGGCTAGAATGGTCTAGTGTTGGTTATTTCCTTCCCCAGATCAGTGAGGCTCTAATGACATCTTAACGGGTTAGGTTCTAGTTAATTTAAACTCTTGAGGCAGATCTTGTCAAGAAAACAGGGTCTTTGGTATATTTCAAAAATGTTGTTCTCTATTCCTCCAACTAAAAGCCTAAGGGTATTTTTCTTTTATATTATGGGAATCTGGTTGAGCTCCTGGTGGTAAATCTCACAATATTGTGGACCCTTTATGACTGGGTCCCCATGGAGTTCTTAACTCTCACTGTTGTCTCATCTGAGCCTCCAGCAATTTATCAATACCAGTTCAGGTTTTCCTACCCTAGCACTGGTTGATTCCCTGGGTGATTTCCAATCATGAGTCTCTGCTCTGGTAAGCCAGATTCCCTGTACAACCCTGGGTACAGTGGTTTGCCCTATGACTCACTTCTCTTATGGATCTAAAAAGAGTTGATTTTTCAACTTATTTGGAGAGAGTGACAATTTCCAAGATCCTTACATAGACAAGCCCAAATCAGAAGTTCTTATCATTCTTCCAAGTAGTTATCTTGTTTGAAAACTCAACCTAAGAGAAGTTGGCTTAATGCAAGCTCAATTTAAGAAATAACTGCAGTCAAAAGCTCTCCCACAGATATACCTGCTAAATGAGAGGGCTTAGATTTTACTCTCAACCAACAGGATTATGAAAAGGTCCTCTCACTGATTTAGGCCTCTGTTTTCCCCATCTGTAACGCGAGGATAATGCTAATATTTACCTCAATAGGTAGCTATGAATCTTATTAATGAAGACAAAAATGACAAAAGAAAGGATATGTGAAAAGTTGCCAAGAGAACAGATCATAAAAGTTCTCATCTCACACACGCACCTGCACACACACACACAGTACTATATCAAGGCAGTATATATTTTTTAAAGTATACATTTGTAAAGATCATGAGCTGAAATATATTTTAAAATAAAATATCAGGAGCTCAAAGATATCCTCAAGGACAAGATTTCTTTCTGTTTCTCTGTTCTGCCATCCTCAGTATGAGCTTCAAAGTCTGGCTCCCCTTGGTGTTAGGATGGCTGCCCATGGCAAGCAGGACCATATGTTGTCCTATACACATCCAGTAGTGGGGGTTGGGGAAAGTGGGGGAAAGGGGAAGAAATGGAGAGAGAGATAGTTGAAAAGGACTGCAAATAGAGCTATAAGGCAGGCAGACTACTCTATGTAAGTAATCGTTTATCTCCAGTATTTGTCAAGCAAAAGTTCACTACTTGTCAGTGATCCCACAGAAGATCTATCCAACATGTGGAGAAGGGAAGACGGGACATTTGGATACAATGACCAAATAATTTATCATTCACATTGGGAAAAGTGAAGAAGGGTAAATGAGAGCACAATAATAATTATGATGGGCAGTGATCGTAAGTCTGGACTGCCTCAAGCAAAGTCCTTCTTAGGACATGGAAATTAAGACATGGCAATACATATAAACATTATTTTCAGAATGTTTTAGTTAGCTTTTATGGAGACTAGATACAACACGAATTTTTTTTTTCTCTAATGGATAGACAAGTCATAACTTTGGCAGCAAAAATTTAAGTTCAAAGTTCAAGTCAGATAAAATAAATCTAAAGCCCAACTCTGGACCTGTCTTTGATGTCATTACAGAAGACTGAAAAGCTGATACTAGAAAGTAACATAATTAAATTAGAAATATAACAATGTTGGGACTCCTGGGTGGCTCAGTTGGTTAAGCGTCTGACTTCAACCCAGGTCATGATCTCACTGCTCGTGGGTTTGAGCTCCACATCAGGCTGTGTGCTGACAGCTCAGAGCCTGGAGCCTGCTTCAAATTCTGTGTCTTCCTCTCTCTCTGCCCTCCTCCATTTGCGCTCTGTCTCTGTCTAGCTCTCAAAACTAAAACATTAAAAAAAACCCTAAATAGAAATATAGCAATGTTGAAAAAAATTAAAACCTAGCTAAAATGCCATATTAAAAAATTGCAAAGCATATCCAAAATTAAAGGTTAAAATTAGCATAGTTGTAGATGATTCTTCTAAACATGTAGGGGGGAAAAAAATCAAATCTTGGTAACTAAGAAACAAGTGTGTAAGAGTGCCGACAACTGACTTCATCTTTGGCCCTCCATCTTGTTCATGCCACTAATAATCTGCTTCAGCTATGTGTTCCAGGCCCCTTGGAGGTTAAAATATGCTCTTACTGGAATAAGGCTTGTTCTGATCTTCCCTAAAATGGTACACAGAAGGTGCCACTTCAGATAACCAGTAGAGATGATTGGTACACAGATGGTACCACTTTAGAGAACTACACTTTCATTACCACAATGCCCCCTCACTCTAGAAAAGCTGTGGGCTAAGCCCTGGACACGAACTGAGAATACCTGTGTCATGCCTGGATCATCTGTCCACCCGATTGCTGCCATCAGTAAATTTCCCTAAATAAAACAGTGTCTTGCTTTGTTTTTCAGTCTCAAAGGGCCTTCTCAGTCTGGAGGATTCTTTACTGTCTGTCCTCCACCTTCTAACACAAGTATAATTTATATACAGGACACAATAGAGGGACTAAGAAAACAAAAAAAAATGCTAAGAATCAGGAGGTTCTAATTGCTTAAGATAAATTTTTACGTTATGCTGTCAGCTAGAAAGAGCTACAGGCTATCTAATTTCTTCTTGATTAATTGGCCTCAGGAAGTAATCCTACTTATTGTTCTCATTATATGTTAAGAAGAAGCAGGCTTGTGAGGAAGAGATTCCTTTAGTCTACTCCCAGAGCAGTGCTAAATTCAAGGAAACACCTAGCAGGAATGCATATCCTATTAAAGCTATTCTAAAATACTTAAGGGCAGGGCAGAGCAGAGGCAGAAATGAAAAGATATCAAAAAGAAGAATACATTAAAAACATCTTTTATATAGCTATCCTTTTCATTTTAATCATAAAATGGTAGGATCAAAAATCAAGGCCTTTTTCCTAGTTTTTTCAACCTGAGTAGCAGTCAAGAGAAGGTTTAATCCTTTTTATTCTTAGGTGTTCTAAATTTAAATCATTTTAAAATCTTCCACTTCTTTGAAAAATGTTTATTTGCTTCTGTGGAAAATGTGGCAGTACATGTGAGAACAGTACCAATAAAAAAATTATAAAATAGTTAAAACAATGATTTCTTTTAAAATTATAGGATCTGAAACACATTTTTTTAATGTTTATTTATTTTTGAGAGAGATAGAGACCAAGTGCAAGTGAGGGAGGGGCAGAGAGAGAGAGAGAGATGCAGAATCTGAAGCAGGCTCCAGGCTTTGAGCTGTCAGCAGAGAGGCTGACGCGGGGCTCGAACTCATGAATCGTGAGGTCATGACCTGAGCCAAAGTCGGACACTCAACCGACTGAGCCACCCAGGCGCCCCTGAAACACATAATATTTATCACAAGCATTTGCAACAACCTAGAGGTTATGCAAAATACTGGTAATATTCTAAAGTAAGTTCCAGTCTCATATTCTGCACAGACTCAGACTCAGTGGGTTCCTTTTTTAAAAAGGCTCATATCAACCAAATAATCGGTCTGTCTCGCTTCTGTTTACTTTTATAAGCACAGGGGAATTCTATACCCCTAACTTCTTATTCAGGAAATTCTAGTGATTTTTCATAAAACCCCCAATTTCAATTTACATGTCTGACATTTCTCCTGGCTGCTTAATTTTCTTATATCTTAAATGAAGCTAAGGACATTGGGCTTTGGCTTACAAGGTCAACTGCAAATTCTCACTCTGTCTCCTCTGGAGCAATGACTACAGAATGTAGTGGTGCACCTTAACCTGCATAGTAACTGACATCATGGTCGTGACATTACTCTGTTCTCAGTGCCTTCACTAACCTGATGCCAGTCATTTGGTCTCTGTGCTTTGGAGATGGGAGAACTACTAATCAATATTTCTGTGAAGAAAAAAAATAAAATAAAATTGGCAGGTGCACGTAGGAATCTGCAGCTCTAATTCCTACATCATAAAGTTGAAAACAAGCATCTCAGAATGTAATGTTTTTAAACTCTTCATTCCACACTGTCAAATTCTGGTCTCAACAGTGAAAGTGGATCTGTACAAAAGTAGTAGAGGTAGTTATTTGCCCCCTTAATTGGCAGCATCATGAAGAGTAACACTCTACCAAGTATATTGGGGCTTTCATTCATTCATTCATTCATTCATTCAAGTATTAATTCAACACACATGATGCACAAGCATAATAAAAATATGCAACGGGCATTAGACCAGGCCCTGAGAGGAGGCCACTCTACTACCTTCATGAAGATTACAGTCTGGTGAGATACAGGATGTTAAACAATTATGTAAATAGTTACCTTATTATAATCTGTCTAAATGAAAAACAATGAATGATTATACAAAAAGTACCCCCAAGGAAGTGACTTTTAAAGTGCAATGTGGGGGCTCCTGGGTGGTGCAGTCGGTTAAGCGTCCGACTTCAGCCAGGTCACGATCTCGCGGTCTGTGAGTTCGAGCCCCGCGTCAGGCTCTGGGCTGATGGCTCGGAGCCTGGAGCCTGTTTCCGATTCTGTGTCTCCCTCTCTCTCTCTGCCCCTCCCCCGTTCATGCTCTGTCTCTCTCTGTCCCAAAAATAAAAAATAAAAACGTTAAAAAAAAAAAAATTAAAGTGCAATGTGGAGGATAAGACAATACAAACCAAATGGAGAGAGTAGAATGTAGAGAAGCCTAGCAAAGATTCCAAGATGTGACCTACATAGTGAAGTAAAGAAACATATCAAAGGTCAGGGTGGCAATTTTTAGGCTGATGTTGGTAGTTACATACCCCTATTGCTTCTATTATGTTTTTGCAAGTTATAGGTTTTTAAGGGAAAAGTGTTATGTCTTAATACCTTTAATTGCACATTTTTCCCTGTATTGAACAAGATGCCCATATTTTCATCTTGCACCTCTCTGCAATTTATGTAACCAACTCTGACTCCTGAGCTATGAAGAGAATGAATTAGATGAATATAAGATGTTGCATCTTCCCATTACAAAGGCAGAATCTTTCATTTCCCCCAAGTTGGGCTGCTTCCTTCCAGAGCATATGTATGTTAACAAAAACTTTGGAGAGGGCCTTTCTAGTTCTAAAACACTAGATTACATATGCACCCATATTTCAGTTGGTATGGTCATTTATTTGCATAATAATTATTCTCAAAATAATAATAATAAATTATATTCATAATTTATAGATGAATATATAGATTATATAATTTACAATTATATAATAATTTCATTCTCAAAATGATTCTCAAACATTTCAGTAACTATTTCTTATAAAATATGTTGCATGTTACTCAAATTGGACATAGCTGAATTTTAAGATCAAGAGAAAGCAGATTTTCAAGACATTATAGAGAGAATTTATAATATGGAAATAAATACCACATATCTACAATCCACATGGAAGTTTAATAAAACATATGAAGGGGCCAGAGAGGAGGGTGAAAACTAAAATGTGATAGTGCTTTAATTCATGACTATATTTGCAAGGATTTCAATAATGTTTCAGGGTGAATATTTGAATACCAAATCTATTTGGCAGAGATCTTTCTATAAATCTCATCACTTTCCAGAAGATAAAGATAAGAAAGGTGTTTCTAGGATTTAGAAGCCAGATATTTTGGTATTTCTTATAAATTAATGTTTGATATCTTTTATAAAGAGCTTTTGAATCCCTAAAGTAAAATAAAAACACATTTAATTAAACATGCATTTGCTTTACTCCAAATCACCTCAAAGTTTATACATATTCAGAGTTACTTTATCAAATGCCTTCCCCTCCCCCCTCAACAAGCATGTTTCTAAATAATAACTGCTTCCTAGATTATGGACCATAAAGAAAGGCATAACATATGTAGGATGTTTTATAATTTATGTTCACAGAAAACATCCTTTTTCTTTTCCTATTTCACAAGTCAAAGTACTGTCTCTATTTCTCTTCAGAGCAGAACAAGGTATAATGACTGTTACATGATTGAAATTTAAAGAAAGGAATGCTAACGATAAGATGATATGTAGAAAAGAAATTAGGAGACAAAAATATCAAAAGAAAGGGTAATAAGAAAAAATATGTATCAGGATTTCTAATAATTTTTGCTTATTCAACAATTATTCAGTGCCTACACTGATTTTCTTTGGAAGAGGCACTAATGACATAAGCACAAATAAAATATCAATCTTAACCTCACGGCTTCCTGCCTGGTCAGAAGATTGTGTGACGAGTTTTTGTAGCACATTTTGAACAGTAGCGTACCTCATGCAGAGCACAAATCTCTCAGTTGTCAATCCATCCCAACAAACATTTCTCCATATAAGAGGCAAAAACTCAGTATGATTTCAAATGAATCTACAATTCAAAAGTAAATAAAATGTGTTTATTTAAAACTAAAGTCCTCTAAATTATCAAAATATAAAAAAAGTATGTTCCTGGGGTCCCTGGGTGATTCAGTAGGTTAAGCATCTGACTTTGGCTCAGGTCATGATCTCGTGCTTTGAGCCCACGTCGAGCTCTGTGCTGACAGCTCAGAGCCTGGAGCCTGCTTCAGATTCTGTGTCTCCCCTTCTCTTGACCCCTCCCATGCTCGTGCTCTGTCTCTGTCTCTCAATAATAAATAAACGTTAAAAAATGTTTTTAAGGTATGATCCTTACTAACTTAAGGCTTTATAAGTAAAAATATCAAAATTTGAAATGGAAATCTCAATAAATAAATCTCTAGTTCCCTGACTCACTAGAGTAACTAGCCCTCTTCGTGTACTCTCTGACACATGTTGATATACCTGCTGGCTTTGAGCAGACACATGGAAGTGGTTCACCAGCCTATCCACAAATTCTGCTGCCTCTAATCGACTTCAATGTGATCAAGTGATTGTTGTGTTTGTTCCCCAAACTCTTATATTAGATGAACTTGTTATTTTAACTACATCATGTAATCAAGTACTACATAAGCTGGAAAGAAAAATGTGTTATTTCTATGGTAACTGAAGTGAATGTTCTGGAAAGGTTTAATAGAAAAAAGAAGAGCTAATGTAAAAATTGCTATCTAATTAGGTGTGGGTGAGGTGTGGGTGAGTAAAAGTTTGAAAAAAAATAAAATGTTTACATATAATTCCATGTGCTGTCTTCAGCAGCTCATAGACTAAAACTGAAACAATACAAAAATTAACATGTCCTCTGTTCACAGATGACACACGAATTTGTAAAGTGTCCCATTAAAAACATGTAGTTCTGTGTGCAAATTGTTTCATATTTTAAGTTCTTGAGTCCACTGTGAAGAAATCAAAGACAAGTGCATAGTGGGTGTAGTTTACATGCCAAAGAGGACAATTTTTTGATGACAAGAGTGACAGACTCCTATTAAAGCAAACAAAACAAACAAGTTTTGACCTTTAAGAAACACTTTATAAATAAAATGCACACTTTTATATTTTAATGTTAACAAATTTGATCATGAATCCTTTATCCCCTATTTCATTCTTTTCTAAATTGATCATTTTTTTATTCTAAAAGCATCAAAGAAGAGTATATTTTAATAGAAACAATGATTTAGTTCTAGACTTTCACACAAAGAGATGGAATATTAAAAGAACACACTACATTTTAAAAGACTGTCTTGGGGCACCTGGTTTGCTCCATTAGTTAAGTGACCAACTCTTGGTTTTGGCTCAGGTCATGATCTCACAGTTCGTGAGTTCAAGCCCAATTTCAGGCTCTGCACTGGATTCCCTCTCTCTCCCTCTCTCTCTCTGCCCCTATCTCTCTGTCTCTCTAAAAATAAAGTTTAATAAATAAATAAGAGCTGTCTTGTCTAAAATACATATATCACTGAGGTTTTCAAGATAATTTTAAGGCACAGTTAAAACTGAGTGCCTATTATTCTTTGCACAAGGCAGGAAGATGTGGATCTTAAAACATTGAAGAAAACTTAGTTTCTACCTTGTTCCTGTAGACAAGAACAGATAGAAGGGGGGAGGGTGGGTTGGGAAAATGGAGTAGGGGGATTCCTGAGCTCACTTTGTCCTACAGATGCATCAAAATCTGAGAAAGAAGGCTGAATTGAAAAGGGTAGGAGGGGCAGAGAAACAGTTGGGAACCAAACTTCCAGTGAGACTTACCACAAACAGGAAGGATATCATAAGCATGGAAGTAAGAGAATCAGATGCCACATCGGGCATCCCTGGCACTGAAGACCTGTACCAGAAAGATGAGGGCCCATAATGTCTGGCTTTGAAAGCCAATAGGGTTTAACTCCAGGAGAGCCAGAGGGCAGTAAGAAATTAAGTCCCCAGACACAACATAACAATAAGTAACTCAACCCTAGACACAAGTGTACATTTCTCTGGTGTATGCATGGAGGAAGTTTATTGGCTAGAATGTGTGTTGGAGGCACAGGGGCCTGCAGATCTCTCCTGGAACAAAAATGCTAGGGGGTGCATTTCTTTCCCTCCCCTAGCCTAGATAGCTAGACACTTATGAGTGCCAGAACTACCACTCTTCATCTACCTTGATGGCACCACATACCCCACCCAAAATTCCCCTGTGAAACTGCCTCATCTAAACTGCCTGCCTGGCCAGGCATCCCTCCAAAGCAGCTCCTGTCCTCCCACAACCTGCAGGCAGTCCTGGCAGGGACCAGTGCCACTCCAAAGTGACTCATGTTCTGGGGAGGGGGGAAGAAATCCCCTCACATCAGGGTGCCTGCAGTTCTAGCAGCCTTGCCTCTCGGCCACACAGGAAGCTGTGCCCTCTGGTACCCACAACTATGGCAGAGAGGTTAACCACAGGCAGCTAGGCTGACTACTGGCCTTGTCCATTAACTAGTCAAAGATGTCCTCAAACAGGCCTCTCAAAATCTGATGGGTCAAACTCTGCCCACTGTGCCCACAACAGGCAAAGTGAGTTATCAAAGCCAGCTAGGCTGAAGCCAATTACAACTTAGCCAGAACAGTAAGGTACATGCATCACACACAGGAGACATCACTTGAGTATCTGGTTTTAGTGACTAAGTGGCACTGTGCTAAAGGGCACCCCAGGACCTCTTCCATACAAAGCCACTACTTTCAAGACCAGGAGACATGGCTGCCTTACCTAAATACATAGAAACGGTTAGACAAAATGAGGAGAAAGAGGAATATGTCCCAAGTGAAAGAACAGGACAAAAGTCTGGGCTAAATGAAACAGAGATACACAATATACCTGATAAAGAATTCAAAAGTAATGGTCCTAAAGATACCCATTGGACTTGAGAGAAGGGTAAATAAACTCAGTGAGGACTTCAAAGGGGGGAAAAAGTAAAGATTTATATAAAAGAACCAGTTAGAGATGAAGTATTCACTATTTCAGTAACTGAAATAAAAATATACTAGAGGGAATCAACAGAAGCTTAGAGGATTCCAAAGAATGGTCAGCAATCTAGAAGACAAGGTAATGGAAAATAACCAAACTGAACAACAAAAATTTAATAAAAAATGAGAATAGATTAAGGGAATTCAGTGACATCATCAAGCATAATGACACTTGTATCATAGGGATACCAGAGGAGGAGAGAGAGAAGAGGTAGCAGAAAACTTACTTAAGAAACAGCCAAAAACTTCCCTAACCTGAGGAAGGTAACATATCCAGGATAGGAAGCACAGAAAGCCCCTAACAAGATGAACCCAAGGAGGTCCGCACCAAGACATGTAATAATTCCAATGGGAAAAAGTCATGATAAAGAGAATATTAAAAGCATAAGAGAAATCCCATAAGGCAGTCAGTAGATTTTTCAGTAGAAACTTTGCAGGCCAGGAAGGAGTAACATGATGTATTCAAAGTGCTGAAAGGATAAACAAAAAGCAAAAAACATACAAGGAAGAATACTTTATCAGAAAGCTTATAATTCAGAATAAGAGACAGTTCCCCAAGCAAACAAAAGTTAAAGGAATTTATGATCACTAAACCAGCCTTGCAAGGAATGTTAAAGGGAATTATTTGTGTAGAAAGAAAAGACCATACCTAGAACTATGCAAAGTAGAAATTTCATAGATAAAAGCAAACATAGTAAAGGTAGTTTAATCACGTATAAAGCCAGTATGGAGATAAACACACAAAAGTAGAAAAATTAATTATATCTACAAACATCAGTCAAGGCATACACAAAATAAACAGATGTAGAATATGACATTATATACATAAGATGTGGAGAAGGAATAAAAATTTAGAGTTTTTAAAATGTTTGAACTTAACCATCAGTTTAATATAGACTGCTATACATGTGATACATAAATGAACCCAGTAGTAATCACAAATCAACAACCTATAATAGGTACACAAAATAAAGAGAAAGGAATCCAAGCATGACATTAAAGAAAGCCATCAAGGGAAGAGAGCAAGAAGAAAAAAAAAAGGAAGAGAAGAAAACTGCAAAAACAAGTAACAAACTGGCAATAAGTACCCAGCTATCAATAATTACTCTAAATGAAGTGGAATAAATGTTCCAATCAAAAGCCATAGGGTGACTGAAGGGATTAAAACACAGGCACATACACACACACACACACACACACACACACACACACACACACACACACATCTTTTTGTTGCCAACAAGAGTCTCACTTCTGACCTAAAGACACATACCAACTGGAAGTGAAAGGGTGGAAAAACAACACGCAAATGGAAGAAAAAGGTAAGTTGGACTTTTAATACTTCTATCACACACAATAGGCTTTAAAGGAATGTAGCAAGAGATGAAGAAGAGCTCTATATAGGGATAAAGGGATCAATCCAATAAGAACACATAATTGTAACTATCCATGCACTTAACACAGGAGCACCTAAACACATAAAGCAAGTATTAGCAGACATAAAGGGAAAAATTTAATAGTAAAACAATAATAACAGCAGAATTTAACACCCATTTGCATCAATGGGCAAATCATCCAGACAAAAAAATCAATGAAGAAACAGTGGATTTGAATGACACATTGGACCTGAAAACCTAACAGCAGAATAAACACTCTAAGTACACATGCAACATTCTCCAGGATAGATCACATAGAGGCCACAACAAGTCTTGATAAATTTAAGACAATTGAAATCATAACAAGTATCTTATCCAATCACAATGGAATGAAATTAGAATTAGCAGAAAACAAAATCTTTAAAAAACACAAATGCACGGAGACCAAACAACATGCTACTGAATGAATGGGTCAACTAAAATTAAAGAGGAAATCAAAAAATATGTGGACACAAGTGAGACGGAAATTGGTCCAAAATCCTTGGACACAGCAAAACCATTTCTAAGAGCAAAGTTTATAGCAACATAGAACTACCTCAGGAAGAAAATTCTCAAACAACTAAACTTCATACCTAGAGGAGCTACAAAAACAACAAAGCCCAGAGCTAGTAGAAGGAAGGGAATAATAAAGATTAGACCAGAAATAAGAGACAAAACAAAACAAAACAAAAAGATCAGTAAAACCAAGAGTTGGTTCTTTGAAAAGATAAAAATTGATAAATCTTCACCAGATTATACAAGAAGAAGAATCAAGTAAAATCAGCAAAAGAGGAGAAATAACCACCGATACCACAAAAATACAAATGATAAGAGATTATAAAAAAAATTATATGCCAACAAATGGGACAACCTAGAAGAAATGGATAAATTCTGAGAAACAATCTTCTAAAACTGAATAAGAAATACAAAATTTCAACAGACCAATTACTAGTAATAAAATTGATTCAGTCATAAAACTCCCAAATCCCAAGACCAGATGGACTTTGGAATTCTACCAAATATTTGAAGAGTTAATACCTACTCTGAAATTATTCCAAAAAATAGAAAAAGAAGGAAAACTTCCAAATTCATTCTATGAGGCCAATAATACTATGATACCAAAGCCAGACAAAGACATTACAAAAAAAGAAAACTACAGGCTAATGGCTCTCATGAACATAAATAAAAAAATCCTCAACAAAACACTAGCAAATCAAATTCAATAATACATTAAAAAATATCATCCACCACAAATGAGATTTATTCCAGGGATATAACAGTGATTCAATATTTGCAAATCAATCAATGGGATAGATTATGTTAACAAATATAAAACCATATGATCATATCCGTTGATGCATAAAAAGCATTTGACAAAATACAACATTTATTCATGATAAAAACTCTCAAAGTGGGTTGAGAGGGAACATACCTCAACATAACATAATACATAATAACATAATATAGGCCATATATGAAAAACCCACAGCTAATATCATATTCCAAGGTGGTAAGCATTGAGTAATACATAGAATGGAATTACCATGTTGTACACCTAAAAAGTAATAGAATATTGTATGTTAATTATACTTCAATAAAAAAATAGAAAAAAACTGATAGACATGTGAAACAGCTTATTGATAAAATCATCTAGTGCGATTGAAAGTTTCCCACTACTGTAGTATACACAGTGAAAGAGAATTATTAGCATTGATAGCCACAATTTCAGATTTAGAAGTACAACCCAAGTATAAGCTAGTATTGTCCTCTTAAAATTTACATAATAGTTACAAAGATATAAAACTACTACATAGTAGGATACACCCTATCTTTCTCACAAACCAGAAATTCTTATTTCACTTGTGTGTATCCTAATCGATTTAATACTAAATTCCTATTCAGATTTCTTAATCTCCACAGCACCTCATCTCCTATAACTGTTGCCTTTAATCTGCTCCACATAAACCTGTATGTTTAATGACACAATAGTGCTCACACGTTAGTTTTCATGAGAATCGCCTGAAGTTGCTTTGAAACACAGACCGCTAAACTCTATCTACCGAGCTTCTGAAAAAGGGGGTCTGACTGGAGCCTATAATTTGTATTTCTAACAAGCTTCCAGGTGATGTTGATGTTGCTGTTTCAGGCACACATGCTCAGAATCACTGAAATATAAACCCTTTTCTTTGATTTCCCCCAAATCATTAACACAAAATTTTGTTTGACCTGCTCCATTAGAAATGAGAACAAAAGGAGCATATAATGCATTAGAATGGATAAATTAGTACTGAGTATTAAGCTGTTGGATTCTAATAGATCTGTTGGCCACATTATAAATAATTTTTCACTAGCTTCTCTTCTCCATGAGATTCAGTTTTCCCGACCCTATCTTGTTAACCTCCTGTTGTTCTTCTTCCCTCTAGTTGTTGGAGCCAACACCAAAATTCTTAACTTTTTATAAAAAGCACCTGAACATTGTTTAGCAATCTCTTTATAAACCATCATGACAGAGATTCAAACTTCTCTTTCAAAATGGCCTTTCAAGCTATTTGGAAGGATGAGGAAAAGCCTCATAAAAATGTTGATCCCAGCTATTTTAACATTTTTCACTTTACATAGATGATGGGCTCAGATTTGCTCATCTTCAGTTGAAATGCTACTCTTATAATTAACAGCTAAGACAGTAGAAAACGAATATCTTCCCCTTCTTTCTTTGGTTACACAACTCCCAGGTGAAAGAGAGAAATGCATTTTTTTTTGACAGTTATTACAGTGGTGGCACAAACAGGTAGCAGACTTGATTCAACTGGGTCACTATGGGATTCATTAGCACCAACATGTTCATAAAAAGGGGACAGAAATAAAATTGTGCAAAGTCAATTCTGAATATGAATGAGCCAAGGGAAGACTAACCTACCAAATAAGATGAAGAATTCACCACTAAACTGAAGGCTGGGTAGCGAAGGTTATGTGTACAAATACAGTAGGACGTTGGAGGAGACTTGCGCCCTCAGACTGACTGCATTACTCTTACAGGATATGAGAAAATTGAAAATTTGATGGAAACAAACCATAATAAGTAAAATAGCATTTTTATTCTAATTCACGAATATGTAGGTGCATTTGGAGGTTGATTCCAATTATGTTTACAGCAATTTCACTTTCCTACTGAAAATATTTTAAATAATCTTATAGAGAATTTTCAAGTGTTTTAAGTCATACTATAGATCTCTGACCTCATGACTCTTACCTGTTTCCACCAAGGTTCCTCAGGGGAAGGAGAAAATGGACTCTTACAGTAGTTCTGAAGGTAGCAGCAAGCATGATATTCCTTTAAAATGCCATATTTAGGGAATATAATCCCTAAATTTTCCTAGTAAATTAGCACTCTGCCTAATATATATATTATTATGTGTATACATGTGTATGTATATATACATATTACTGAATACCAACTTACACAGGAAAAGATATACAAGTTTGCTCTTACCTAGAACATCAATCTTGAAATGGCGTTGCATCCAAAGATGTGCCTTCCTTTCAATGTACTGGAAAAACAAGTATTTATTGATCTCTCTCAGAGAATGCCAAATAAATATCCTCGGCATGTCACATAAACAAATTTGCTAAACCAAGTTCTCTCTCACTTTCTGTAGTTGTCCCCAGAATCCTCTTCTCTCCCCCGCCAAAGCATATATTCAATGACGTTAATTACCCAAGGCCATTCATCTGGTTCACAGCTCATAGAAGAGATCAAGCAACACCCAGCTGCTCTTTCCTTGCAAATAATCCACTTTGCAACACTAATTACAGGGACAATATAAATTTGCGGCTGAACTTGTATCGTATTTATTATTTTTATTCTCTTGCAAATGCAATGAATACATTTGGATTCAAAACTCCTTAATTTTAATCCAGGATGTCCCTCTTACTAGGTGTGTAATTTTGATAAATCTCATAATTTCTAGAAACTTTCTGTTTACTTTTATGTGAAGACAGAGCTAATGTAACAGGACTCTCAAATTTGCTAATAAATATGACAATGTGTGTAAGGTAAAATACTAAATAAATATGTGATTATTTCTGAATATTATATAGCAATGCAAGGGCAATCACACAAATATGAAAGTATGGAGACATAAATTAATGTATTTTCTAAGATATAAAAGCGCTTAATGGAATTTTAAGAGTACTGTTTATTATATGTAAACAGAAGAAAGAAACTCTTGACATAATGAATGAGATTAATAATCACATTTGAGTAGTGATGTCTATTCTAACCTGAAAAGAATACATAGGATTTCACCATCTGCAAGGCTTCATAATTTAAAAATATTTATAATCCTCATAGAATTAAATAAGATTAATTGAATATCATAATAACTCAGGCTAGGATATTTTAAAAACATACATTGGGAGTGTCGTTTTTAAAATCAATATAATTCCAACAAACTTCTTCTATTAATGACTACTGATTCTATTTTACCTACCAGCTTGTTGATGAAGAGCCATTTTTTTTCTCAAGCTTTAGCATGTACTGGAATCATCTGGAGATATTGTTGAGCCACAGATCTGCCGGCCCTACTGGGCATTTCTGATTCAATGCATCTGCGCTGAATTTTTAACAAGTTCCCGAGTGCTACTCCTGCTGCTACCCATTTGGGGACAACATTTTGAGGACCACTGATAGGAAGGCTAATGGATCTACAATGATGGAGCAAAGCACAAAGGAATGGCTATCAAATTCTATGAAAAATCTCAGATCAAATCTCAGTACATACGCACTGTACTTTTAGACATAGATATAGTGTGTGTTGCTTCTTCCTCTCAACAGTACTACATACACATATGTATGTATATATATTTACATATAAATATTAATTGTTTTCCAGAAGTATAGAACCATACTTCTATTACTTTATAGATATAGATATATTAATAATTATTTTCGGGAAGTACAGTTTACTTTCACTATACAACATTCTTTGTGAAATAGGAACCAATTTATAAGCTGCTGAATGGTGTGATAGAAGTTGGGATATAGAGACAACTACTATAAGAAAGAGGTCCCCAAATACATTGGTGGAAATAGACAAGAAGTGTGTGCCTCCCTCCTTTAGAATCTAAATATAGGCAGGCAGGCTCTGGCTTCTGGGCTAGCCAGCTATGCACAAAAAATTGCTTTCATTTCTGTGTCAAGGTTGAATCTGCATTTGTGGTTCTCGAGCCAGAAGAGGAAAAAGTGGAGTCAGAACACACGGCTTGTCTTTAAGTTGAAAATGACCAAGAAATTGTACAAATAACTTCTGTTTTATATCCTGTTGGCAAAAACTTGGTTACGACAGACACACCTGACTGCAAGAGAGGCTGCGGGTAGAAGGGAAGGGAGAGTCCACTCCTAAAAGGAAACAGGTGAGAACGGATCCTGCCCTTGCAGTTTGACAGTATCGACTACAGGTGGGAATATACCAGGTGAAATAAAGCTGTTCCAAATTTAGTGGAAATAAAAGGCCTTGAGTAGACTTAATAGATTCTTTAAATAATTTCTGAAGGAGGCTACTTGCCTAAGAGGATTTCAGTATTTTCAATTTAACATTCCAGAGATAAATTAATGGGCCAACTTATTTTTAAAGAAAACAATTTAAGAAACGACAGAGTAAGGGTGCCTGGGTGGTTCAGTTGATTGAGCGTCCAACTCTTGATTTCTGCTCAGGTCATGACGTCGGTGTTGGTGAGTTCAAGTCCTGTGACAGGCTGTGTGCTGACAGCACAGAGCCTGCTTGGGATTCTCTCTCTCTCCCTCTCTCTCTCTCTCTCTCTCTCTCTCTCTCTCTCTCTCTCTCTGTCTCTCTCCCTCCCCTGCTCTTTCTCTCTCTCTCAAAATAAATAAACTTAAAAAAAGAAAAGAAAAGAAATGACAGAGTAAGCTTCTTTTCTTTTCCTGGGTGATATGTTTTTGTGTATGGATATGTGTTTAGGAGGTGAAAGGAAAGAATACTGTTACTATTGTATAGTATTTTTCATTTCATTTATAACCTAATATAATTTATATGTCTACTAATAAAGAGAAAAAGTTTCTTTTTCTTTTTTTTAATGTTTATTTATTTTTGAGACAGAGAGAGAGAGATATCATGGGGGGGGGGAGGGGCAGCAAGAGAGAGAGACACAGAAGCCGAAGCAGACTGCAGGCTCTGAGCTGTCAGCACAGAGACACAAGCCGTGAGATCATGACTTAGGCCAAAGTCAGCTGCTTAACCAACTGAGCCACCCAGGTGCCCCTATTGTTCTTTTATTTCATCTTTGATAATTAGAAATTGAGATTGCAGCAGAATTTTAAAGACCCCCGTATTTTCTTACTTATTCCATGTTTCAGTGGGTGCTAGGAGACTTAGGTGAAAGCAAGCCTTTTTTGCATGTCTAGCTCTGTCAGGTAAGCAACCGAGTCACCTTCATTTTGCTTAAACAGATGTTCTGCTCAAAAGTTATTTTTATTGCTCTCTCTACTATTTCTTCAGTGTTCTTACTCTTTGTTTTCATTCTTGTCCTTCGGAAAAGATTAAAATTCGAAAGTACAATAAAGAAACTATTGCTAATATGTTTTGCTACAGCAAGGTAAGGTGGTATTTATAGGCACGCTGGCCTCCTTTCCACTGAGAAAACAAGGAATTATATTAATGGAACAAATGCCTAATATATACAGTCTGTTCTAGAGAGCATTTGAGTGTAAGAGTAGTCATGAATATCTGAGCATACGATTTCTTCTGAAAAAGTCATAGGACATTGATATATCAAAATAATAAACACTTGTCTCAACTGAACTTTTATGACTTTGTGTAACTGCAGGACATAGATCAGCTCTTTCCAGGTGTATAAACTTCCTACTGTGAAATCTGACACTTTATATAGTGCTTTAACACCTATAAAGTCCAGAGGTAGTGACAGTTTTCTGTACTTACGTACAATATTCCATTGGCAAGATTTTGTTCCATGTATGTAAAAGGCTGAGATGAAAGTTGGAATACTAAGGCAAGATTGGATTCGCATTATACTCCGGGTTGTGTCACAGATTGGAAGCAGTGTTGTGATATATATTTTATCACGTAAAATGCTGGAGAGCTGACTGCAGCAACTATAATGGCATTGCCCTGCTCTCCATCACTAGCAAAATTCTGGCCAAACGCCTTCTGCAGAAACTCAGAAAGCATCATCAACCATTCTCTTTCAAATTATGGTAAAAACTCTAAAGCCCAACCTACAGTGGATGCTGTGCTCACTTGGGGAAGAAACTCAACTAGGTTAGTGCTACCCTTAGAAAACATAGCTGGCAGAAAATTTATTTTAAAATCTAGATACAGAAGTAGGATGGAGAATGGGACAGCCAGCCAGTTAGAACAAGAAACAGTGCTGATTTGATAATTGGCAAAACATTAGTTACACAGAATTAATTACAGCTTACATTCAAACATATAGCATATCTGTAACAATGATAACTTCTAATTAAGTACCAAGCCAAGGAAGACTTCATTTATCTAATTAATCAACAAACCTCAAGTATATGGTGGGGAAAGGAAATTTACCTAGGAAAGATGATGTGTGAGCGGAGAATACTGTTCACAGGCTATAGAAAGCTTAACTGTCTCTGTCCTTAACATCTTGCCATGTTACAGTAATTCAACATAAAAAAAAAAAAAATCAGGTTTTATCCTAGTTCATTATTTGTGTCCTTTTTAATACCATAAGAAAATAAACCTCACAAAAATAAATCTCTCTTAAGAAGGTTATCTGTAGATTTATATTAGCTTAATATACCAGTCATTATTTCTTAGTTCCTACCTTGTTAAAACATGATCATTTCTGTTTTATCTAATTCACGTGAGCTTTTCTCCCATATTTGGATCTTTGCCCTCCAACCTTTGACTCTTTCGTATTTGTCTAGATTGCATAGCTGAGCTCTACTCCTCTTTTCCTGTTAATGAACCCCCTGGCCTATGAAATCATATCTGGCATTTACACTTAATATTCATAAAATAACACTTATCTAGACAACAAGGGCATTTCACCAAGTAAAATTACACTTGGGGAGAACTAATTATTCATTTACATCGAACTTTGAAGTTAATTAATATATTAGAAGATAATTTTAAGTGGAAAACATGGCATGGGGAAAAGAGAATGAGAATGGCTATAATAAGACTGGAGGAGAATAAGGGAAATAGCAAAGATTACAACACCAAGATCAGCAAAGAAGAGACCTTCAGTGATCTGTGGTGTAGCAAAGACTGAAACTAATGTCAAAGGATTGCATAAAGTCAGTATATCACCTATGCACACAATCAATCCAAACAATAAATATTTCTCAATTTACCAGTTCATTGAATTTTTCAGGTCCTAAATAAAACCTAATGTGAACTCAAAGCGGGTTACAACATTATGGAGAACATTGAAGAGTGAATAATAATTGAGGAAATGATAAAAAATGATTATATTTGTTTGTATTTGGGCGTGATTGGAGACGAGGGGCTGAGATACTGACAAACTCAAGCGATGCTCATACTAGTGGACAGTGGACCACATTCAAAGAGGGAAGCAATGATGCACACTTCCATTTCCATGATGGCGTCAAGGTGGTATAATGACGTCCACGACGTACTGTGCACTCTGGGTTAAAAGGAGGAAGACATGAACAGAAGTTTGACCGGTATCACTCTGTCTTTAGGGTCAGAGTGCAACGAAGAGAGTACAGAGTGAGGAACAAGGAGACTGCAAGCAGCATTGCAGCCACTTGCTCTGTCTGCTTATGTGAAAGAACAAAGTACAAGATCAAAGCTCAGATGGTATTGAGTTTCTTTCCACATTTTCAATAGTTGGTCATATCTTAACCTTCTGAACTGAATGAAATCACAGGTCAACTCCTTGTCAATCCTGTAGGAGACAACCATCCAATCTTATTTATTCTTCAAGTCCGATTTAGATTACACCCTTGTGGCTGGCCTACATTGATCTTTTCCCTTCTCACATTTTCTAGAGTGCATTGTATGTATCACATATTTAGGTGCCAGATGTTATAAGATCTTTTATTATCTTTCCTTTGCTTCCATCACCTCTACAGGTTGATCATGAACTCCGTAAGGAACAAATCACAGCGTTCTTATTCTAACATCTATTGTTCTAACAGTTCTAACAGCTAATACTGTGCTTGTAGGACCTTCCACTAGATTAGATAGGAATCAATACCCTCTGGTAACCAAGAAACTTGAGTAAGAAACTTCTGGGTTTCTTACTTAAATATTTTTATGTAGTCTTTTTAAAATGTATTTTTAATAGTTTCATGGAATAAAAATGATTATTGTTTTCCTACTTGGATTTAAAAGCCAATAAACAGGGATATATAGAAAAAGGATATTTTCATAACAAAGTTTATTTTCTCAGGCAGAAGGGTTAAGTTTATTTCACTTTATATAATTTGATTTAGTCCATTTCCATCTTGCTAAATGTGAACCAAATATACATGGTTGATATCTTATTTTGAATAATTGGTAAATGTCTCTGTTAAATGTTTTAAAATTATACTTGACATAATAATATTGAAAAGGAAGAACTGATATTTTAACAGCAAAAGGAACGATGGTCAGATTCCTTACCAAATTAATTTGATTTTTAAATACTTATTTCATATTCATTAAGTCTCAGTACTTTAAGGAACTCATTCTTTAAAATATTTTAGTAACACAATGAATAATTTGTCAAAAATGCTGATCTAAAGTGTTTATCACCTACATGTTAAGTATGTTTACAAATGTTAGGCTTTCCCTTTAAATTGCTGTACAGCTCTAAAACAAAGGAAAACTGATTATTGGTCAACTTGTTAAACAATTGTCAGTTCTGCCTTACTATAATAAATAAAATAAATAACCCAATCATTTTCAAGCAAGCACTGTGTTCCATTTCCTATAGGCATGCAATTCCTAAAGGAATACCAAAAATAGTTAGCATTATCACTGCATTTAGGACAAAAGAGATACTATTCAGCTTCATCATTCACCTCCTAATAGCTTGCACACTACTTTAAAGTACTCACATACATGCCTAACAGCAGAGTGTGATAGTTCCTGGTTTACATCTCAGGCAGGTTAATAGGTCTTCAGACTTCATTTAGCACCACATTTTCAGACCATCATAAGTTTTAAACTTACTTCCATGCTGACAGTTTAATGTTCGAATAAGCAAGGAGTTAACTCACTTTTAACTTCTAAACCCTAGGACCTCTCTCTTAGAGCTATAAAATTGACATTTCAGCATGAATATTTTTTTTCATGATGTGTCTTTCAAACTTGCACATGTTACAATGTCTAAAACAGCTGGCCGTGTTTACATTAAAAGCCTTTCAAAATATTTTTTTTTCTTTAGGATGCCATTTGTGCAGAAAGGAAAATAATCAAATGGACTGTCTTTTTCCCATCCTTCCTTCCCTCTCTTTCTCTCTCCTTCCTTCCTTTCCTCTCATTCTTTCCTTCTGATTTCTCTTTTCTTTCCTTCTCTTTTTTCTTACTTGCTTTCTCCTTTAAAGTACTTCAAAGTAACTTTAGTGATTATTCACAGCAGAGTGAGGAATGCCAGCAGATTAAATCTCCACTCTGCATTTAATTCTTGTCAGGATTTCACATGCATATATCAGAAGTGAAATGTTCTACTATATATCATGCTTAACCAACTAGAGGTCAAAGGACTAAATCATTGTATTCATGAAAGTAAAATGTTGTGCTTTCCAATTGCCTTCACTTTGGGAGGCTCTCACTTCCAATTACCAAAGTGACCTTCAAATTTGATATTGACCACTTTATAGTAAAATTTATTACAATTGTGACATTACAATACAAAATATGAAATGACATGGGCAAAACAGCTTTAAAGATGGGAGTAACATTTTTTTAGACTCTAGTAATTTTGTATT
The DNA here is from genome assembly GCF_028749965.1 of Puma concolor. Classification (NCBI taxonomy): domain Eukaryota; kingdom Metazoa; phylum Chordata; class Mammalia; order Carnivora; family Felidae; genus Puma; species Puma concolor. The sequence goes on along the minus strand of NC_141673.1, from coordinate 35,928,496 downwards.
CAATTTTCTGTTTGGTTGTCTTTTTCCTGATTCTTTTTATTGCCTTTATCAAAATACTGTTTACATACCATTTATAAGATTATATTACTATTTAAATGTATAAACTTTTTAGGTTCTTAATAGAGAGTCATGGATATTGAAGGATTCACATGTTTTGTAAAAAGATGTTCTATACAACATATTAATATTTTACATTTTATTAATGTGGGGAGAGGGGCACACTTGTAAATTCCAGGTTAGCTAATAAAAATATTTTATTTTTTGAATTTTTAATGTTTATTTTTGAGAGAGAGAGAGAGAGAGAGAGAAAGAAACAGAGTATGAGCAGGGGAGGGACAGAGAGAGGAAGACACAGAATCTGATGCAGGTTCCAGGCTCTGAGCCATCAGCACAGAGCCCGACATGGGGCTCAAAATCATGAATGGTGAGATCATGACCTGAGCCGAAGTCAGACTCTCAACAGACTGAGCCACCCAGGTGCCCCGACAATAAAATATTACATCAATGTTCCATAGCATTAATTTGGAACTTTCTAATAATACAATTCCAAGATATCAGTAAGAAGTAAAAACTAATAATTATTGCCTGCATACTATCTGCTAGAAAGATGAAAATAAATAGTAATTGAGTGTGCTGTAGAACAGAACTTAGGTTTTTCCCAAGTGCTTTAATGTTTACCCCTCAGAATAATCCAGGTTATATTAAAGAGAAACACATCACAGAGAAATCAGGTAACTGTGTCAAAATCACATAACTAGGAAGGGGGAGAATTTCTAAGTAGTAGTTGACTACTTGTCTTTAAAATATTTCCACTGTTATGTTCTTATGACGGTAGGATGCTTAAAATCAACCAACTCTTATCTACCACTTTTACCTGTAGATGAGGACACTGAGGCCCACAGATATGCCAGGACTTGACAAAGCTCAAAATGAATAAGCAAACAGACAAATAAATAAATAGCCTATCTCATTTTGTCATCTTTTCACTATTCTAGTCTTTTTTCCTGTATCTAATTTATTTATTTATTTATTTATTTATTTATTTATTTTTAACGTTTATTTATTTTTGAGACAGAGAGAGAGACAGAGCACGACTAGGGGAAGGGCAGAGAGAGAGGGAGACACAGAATCGGAAGCAGGCTCCAGGCTCTGAGCCATCAGCCCAGAGCCCGACGTGGGGCTCGAACTCACTGACCGTGAGATCGTGACCTGAGCTGAAGTCGGAGGCTTAACCGACTGAGCCACCCAGGCACCCCATCCTGTATCTAATTTATTACGAGCTGATCATTTACTTAATGAAAACAAAGCTTCATGCAAAGGCCGGGGCAGTTCTGCGGACCCCATGCCAGAACCCAAGGAAGTCATTTTACACAGAAGACACTTATTGCTATGCTGAGAAACATAGACTCTATGTAATTTTTCTGTGAATGTATTTGCTATGTAAATTATATTCATGCTATTAGGCCTGAGAGTAAGTGGATAAATGGGGGAAAGCTGAACTGATAGAGTATTAAAGGAAAAAAAATCTGCTTATTTTTGTCTGTAGTTGTAGAACTATCTTTCAGCAGAATTACCATTACTGCACTTCTGGTTTTACAAAGTCAGTAGAAAATATATGCCCATTGTAAAAAAAAAAAATCAAACCAAACATATAGAGTAAAATTTGAAGTTCCTCTTTACCTTTCAATCCAGTTCTATTCCCCTGGTTAACCACTGTTTCCAATTTTGTATGCTTATAAAACATTTGCTTTGTAATTAGGGCAATAGGTAGATATTAGGGAACTTTATTGACAAAAAATATTACACCAATTTAAAGAAAGGTTAAAAAAAAAAAGAATAGGAAAAAAAAATGTTTCCAAGAGACAAATACAAAATAAGATGATAGACTTAAATATAAATATAGCAATAATTAGATTAAATGTGAACAACCTAAATGCTTTGTTATTAAAGAAAAGGGTTATCAGACTCTGCTAAAAACCAAGTTCAATTATATGCTATTCGGAAGAGGTATATCTAACACAAAGGGCACAGAAAATTTGAGCATTACAATATGGGGGAAAAAAGTTAAAGATGGATAGAGAATATATCTTTTTGTAGATATTTTGAAGATGATTTAGAATTTAAGGTGGGGGGAAAATCAGACACCCAGAAAGTCCTCTTGTAATTAATTAACCAATAGAAATATGTATATATGGGCACCAAAAGCCATGTACTACAATGTCCATAGCAGCATTTTTCATGACACCCCAAAACTGGGAACAATACAGTGATGAGCAAAAGAAGCCAAAAAACAAAAAGAAAAAAAAAGTATATAAAGTTTAAAAAATAAAAATAGCAAAACCAATCTAAGATGTGATGATGATTACATTTTGGAAGAGGGTATAAATAGTTTGGGAGTCTGAGGGCAGCTTCTGCACTCTGGTAATGCTCTATTACCAGAACCCGGTAGTAGTAGCTAGTAGCTATAAGGGTGTGTTCACTTTGTGATAAGTCATCAAACTTATTCATTTTTCTACACGTGTATTGTGCTTCAGTTTTCAGTAAAGCAATTATCATAAAAAGGAAAAAAAAAACAGATAAAGAGGAACATATTATAATGATGAAATGTTTAACTTTCCAGAAAGATAAAACAAATTTAAATTTGCATGCACCTAATAACATAATCTCTTTAAACACTTAAAGGAATATGAGATATAGGCAAATCCATAATCAAGTGGTAATCAATAATAGAAAAAAAAAGCCTCATAATAGCTGGGGGAAAAAAAACTTTAGGAAAGTTATAAAAGTTTTGATGAATTTGATTAAAACAAGACCTAAGGAATATATTCAGAATTCTACCCCCAACAACTGCAAAATTAGATATTTTTCCAAGCGCACACAAAACACACTTATACAAATTAATCATGTTAGCATATTAAAATAAAATTTCAACAAGTCTCAAAGGACCAAATTTTTGTGAAAGTGTACAGAAAATGTTTACAAATCACAATGCAATTAAGTTAAATTATGTAATAAAATATAATTGTGAACATCATTATATGTTTTAAGATTTATAGATCTAAGTAATCCCTAGGTCAAAGAAAAAAAGCAAAAAATAAAATAGAAAATACTTTAAATGGAATTTTAATAAAAATGCAACATATCTTGTGGGTTGCAACTAAAACTGTACTTAGGAAGAAAGTTACGCCTTTAAAATTAACACTGGAGGAAAATGAGGCTGAAAAGTAATAAGCAAATTGACCACTTTCAAAAGTTTGAAAGAAACCTTAAGCAAATTAAAATAAATGAGTGAGTATGAGGACAGAAATAAGAACCTAATTGTGGAAATTAATGAACAGAAAAATAAATAAAATAGAAAGGATAAATAATAAGAAAATTATTAAAGAATATCAATTTGTTATAATCCTGGCAAATTTAAGAATAAAAAATAAATACCAGGAGTGAAAAAGTGATTGTAATTACATTTGATGTAGGCATTAAACATCTAATTAAATAATACAAGTCCTTTCTCAAATTCAAAATTCAAAATTACGGGACTTAAGAGAATGGGATATTAGTACAGGGATTAAAAATAAATCAATTTAATTTAGAGGGAAGAAAGAAATAGTCCTACACATTTGTCATTGTGTGACTTAGAGACTGCAAAGCAGTGCAGAAAAGATAGAATTTTCTATTAATTACACTGATATGATGTGAAGCTACTAAAAATAATGAAAACAATCTTTTCTATAACATGAAAGTCCTCCGGGTTACATTATTAGATAAAAAAACATAAGATGCAGAAGAGTAGGTAAAGTATGCTACATTTTATGTAAAAGTAGCTGGAGAAAAGAATCTGTGTTTATATTTGCTTCTATGTGTATGAAATGTATGAAAGAATATATAAGAAACTAAAGTCAATGGTTACTGTTGGGGTATGAGGAAAAAGGTACATAGTTCAAAAATTAAATACATTAAACGTGGAACATTGGCACTGGCATAAGAGGATATCCATATGGGGGGAAAAGTCAAACTAAAGTCACAAAACTCAATTCTAAAAAGATCACAGGTCTAGGGGCACCTAGGTGGCTTAGTCGGTTAAGCGTCCGATTCTTTTTTCTTCTTTTAAATTTTTTTCAATGTTTTTATTTAATTTTGAGAGACAGGGAGAGAGAGCATGAGCAGGGGAGGGGCAGAGAGAAAGGGAGACAGAGATTCTGAAGCAGGCTTGATGCTCTGAACTGTCAGCACAGAGCCCAACATGAGGCTCCAACTCAAGGACCTCAAGATCATAACCGGAGCCAAATTCGGAGGCTTAATTGACTGAGCCACCCAGGTGCCCCAAGCATCCAATTCTTGATTTCAGCTCAGGTTATGATCTCATGGTTCATGGGATTGAACCTCATGCATCTGGCTCTGCTGTTACAGCATGGAGCCTGCTTGGGATTCTCTCTCTCTCTCTCTTCCTCTCAAAATAAATAAATAAACAGTTAAAAAGATTATAGGCCTAAATATGAAATACTAAAGGTTTTAGAAAACAGAATATTTTAACCACCTTGGTTTAAAGAAAAATTCCTTAAATAAAAATAAAAGGGTTGACGACAAAATAAAATGTTGATAGGTATCAAAATTAATAAATTTTATTTATCCATATTAAAGAGTGAAAAAAATAAACTTTAGAGCAAGCAACAATATCTGTATTATATATTATGAGCAAAAAATTACTATACCAATTATATAAAGAATTCTTGGGGCGCCTGGGTGGCACAGTCGGTTAAGCGTCCGACTTCAGCCAGGTCACGATCTCGCGGTCCGTGAGTTCGAGCCCCGCGTCAGGCTCTGGGCTGATGGCTCGGAGCCTGGAGCCTGTTTCCGATTCTGTGTCTCCCTCTCTCTCTGCCTCTCCCCCGTTCATGCTCTGTCTCTCTCTGTCCCAAAAATAAATAAAAACGTTGAAAAAAAATTAAAAAAAAAGAATTCTTATCATTTTGTAATTAAGAAATAAATAAAAATTGAGGCAATACATACTATGACACTTTGCAAAACAAAAAATACATATTATAACCAATAAACGTATGTAAAAGTATTCAACCTCACATATAATAAGATCAACAATCAAATTTCATCAAAATAACAGGTACAATAAATTGGGGAAAATTCGAAATTAAAGTCTGATAAATGACAAGGATGAAAGAAAAATGTTCATGAGTAAATACAGAATCCACTTTCTAAAGGGATTAGTCATTTTCTATTTAATTTGAAAATATACAAGTATGCAAGTTCTACAACCATCCATTTCCATCTTAAATGTGCAATTGAGAGAAAAACATAAAAGCGTACCCTATAAATATAGCTTTATAACAACAGAGAATGCCTTAATATGACATTCAAAAATACCTATATATATTTAAATAGCAAGTGCTCCAAAATATATTTTTGAGTAAAAGTAAAATTTACATTTAGTAGTAACATTTTGAATGATATTAATGTGAAAACTTGTAAAAGTTCTTTATATTTTTATGTGTACATATGAATGCATGTAAGTGCACTGATACATTCTCTTAATGCGTGCCAACTGAAGTGCCAGCATGATTATCATCAGGAGGCCATAGGGGTGGACTCTGATAGGGCATGATAATCAAAAGGTTTAGTTTATTGACATTATTTATAATATCTTTACAAATTTTGGGAAGAATTTTTCTTAAATTAGGCAGTTAAAAAGTGATTTCAAACAAAAGTAAATGAAAAAGGAAACCAATCTAAGAAATGCTGGTTTTAACTGTCCAACATTTGACACCATATTCAAGACTTGATTGAGCCACTTAAACTTGCTATTACAATTCTCGTTGAAAAACAAATTCGATCACAAAATTAGATTGTAACAAAAGGGGAGTGCCTGGGTGGCTCAGTTGGTTAAACGTCTGACTTCAGCTCAGGTCATGATCTTATCGTTTGTGGGTTTGAGCCCTTTCTTGGGCTCTGTGCTGACAGCTCAAAGCCTGGAGCCTGCTTTGGATTCTCTGTCTCACTCTCTCTTTGCCCCTCCCTGGCTCACACTCTGTGTTTCACTCTCTCAAAAATAAATAAACATTAAAAAAAACTTTTTTAAAGATTGTAACAAAAGAATGGCTAAATTTAAAAACTTGTGAATTGCTGATTCCACTACTATTTTAACCATTTAAGCTATACTTCTAAAGGAATTTTTCAGGAATAATAAATATCTATTCAGAGATTAGTCTGAATTTTTTGATAAAAAGTTTTTCAATTAGTTCTAAATTCTAATTTAACTGTTTAAGGGAAAATTCTTGTTTAATGTTAACAAAGTACATGAGAAGTAGAATGAGAAAAAAAATAGTGACAAAATGTAGAGAGAGACTGAAAGTTTTGAGAATGTCAAATAAAAACAAACAGTTGAAATGCTAACTTCAAATGAATATTTAAAGTGTATTACAAAGAAATCACTCTTTCAAGACTATTTCTATCACCTGTTTATAGTCTGCCTTATGTTTAAAAATAGAGTTGCATTAAATGTCATTGTATCATACTCTCTCTAAATTGTTTTGTCCTAAGAAAGACAAAACAAAACAAAAATGCCATTACCATGAGAGTCCCCTTAATCAAAGAACAAATACTTAAGGGAAAATAACAAACTTTGCTTCTGTAACTATCCATGGATTTGAAGGGAGGTGATTCTTGTATTTCCATTAATGTTTTTGAAGTCTGGTTTTATCTTTGAGGAACCATGGTGAGATTTTCTTGACAGAACAGTTCATATTCTTTTTCAATCTGGACGCTGATAGGATTTTTCCTGCTGGTGATGGTTTAGCTCTCAGAAATAAACAAAGGGAGAAACAAAACCTGAAATCCCAAAGGAGCACCAAGGAGAGAGGGTGGGGAGGGGAAGAAAGAGAGACTTAAAGGGAGGAAGGGAATGAGGGACATAATTAACACCATGCCATCATTATCTAACAAGCAAAACACATTTTTAAAAGTTTATTGTTGGGGCGCCTGGGTGGCGCAGTCGGTTAAGCGTCTGACTTCAGCCAGGTCACGATCTTGCCGTCCGTGAGTTCAAGCCCCGCGTCAGGCTCTGGGCTGATGGCTCAGAGCCTGGAGCCTGTTTCCGATTCTGTGTCTCCCTCTCCTTCTCTCTCTGCCCCTCCCCCGTTCATGCTCTGTCTCTCTCTGTCGCAAAAATAAATAAACGTTGAAAAAAAAAAAAAAAAAAAAAAAAAAAAAAAAAATTAAAAAAAAAAGTTTATTGTTCTCTCAGTTCTACTCCCTCTGCCCTTACTTTCTCAATTTCTCTGGTCTAATATGCTGTTGCTTGCATTAAGCCCTCATAAGTGAAAACTTTTGTGTTCTCACAGAAAGAACATTTATAATAATGTGCTCACAGTTTTTAAATATTGGATAATGGAAACTAAAGTCTCTTTCTATTTCTTTCTCTCTTCTATCCTTCTCTTCCTTAAAAGGATAATAAAAATATTTCGGTTTTAATTATTTAGAGGACAAACTGATAAATGCACCCCTACACACCTACAAAAACATCAACTAAAATCAGGAGTTGATAGACTTAGCTTAATTACATCTTGGGAAAAAATTATTAGAATTTATCTTCTTAAACCTGGGGGGAGAAATAGGGGAGGGATGTTAAGAAATAGGGGGAGATGTTAAGAGTAACACAAATATGTCTTTCAAAGGTTAAACAATTATATTTGTTGTGGAAAAATGTGGACCTAAATGTAGTTAGGATAATCCATTCATCACAAAAAGCAAACTTGGAATTAGGACAAATTGAGGATTAAACATTATTTTAAAGTGAATTTTTAATCCAAAGTTTTCATATCAATTTTAAAACAAAGAAAAAGAAACAAATTACTTGTTTCACGTTACGCAGATCACAGCAAATCTTAATTATATTTTGATTTCACCTTTCAACCTGTTGCTTTCCCACTGGGAAAATATGCCCATACATCTGGGTCAATTCTTTTGGCAGACTTACTCAATTGATCTAATATGATGTATAATAATTAGCTTATTTTTTAAAACAAATTCAAAATACTGACCAAATTCACTGATGTTGACAATAATCATTCACTGAAACAAAGCTATGATCTAATAAACTAAGGTAGTACAAAGAGCATAATCCTTGAAATCATATAGATCTAAGTGAAATAGATTCAAGTTCATTCTCTACCACTTATTGGTTGTTTGATCCTAGAAAATTGATTCAATCTTTCTCAATCTCTTGTCTATAAGAAGGGAAATTGAAATGTACGTTGTAGTTGCTCTGAGAATTGCATGTGATAACATGCATGAAGTGATCAGTCTATGACTGGTCTATGGGGGAATTTCTATTAGTTTTCCTTTTTTCCCTTTAAATATTAAATATATATTTGTTATGTATTTAATGTCATACATTTTCACAGCTCAAAACTCAAATGGACAAAAGAAAAAAAAGTAAGGTGTCTCCTTTGTCCCATTCCTTGGTGGAACTGCTGTGACCAGTTTCTCATGTAAGCTCTGGAGAATTTTTATGCATGTACAAGCAAGCACACCAATGTTCTTCTTTCTTCTTTTTATGCATAAAATAGTGTTAAACAATAAACATAGTTCTGTAGTTTATTTTTACCTTTATGGATATTTTGAAGATGGTTTCATGATTAATAACTAAAGAACATCCACATTCTCCCTTATGATAGCAGAGAGAGGAGCAATGTTTTCTTACGTGCAGATATTTACAGAACTCTTGCCTAGTGAGGCTGCATCTGGTGGTAGTGAAGATAAGATAGACAGGAGTTTGGATCTCAGCTCTGCCACTTAACTGGAGGAAACGTCAGTGTGCTTATCTGTATTAAAAAGGGTACAAAACCAGTGCCCACCTTGTGAGTTGTCACCAGGAGTAAATAAGATAATGCACATCAAAATCTTAGCTCTCTGCCTGGCACACAGTAGGTGTTCAGTAAATGGTGGCTGCTATAACAAGTAATATTAATTATTAGCTGTGCCAAAGAATGGAGATTGCTAAAGGTTGTAGCACACATATCCTGTGGACACTGGCACCATCTATTTAGAAATAGCCATGCAAACTACTTCCTTCTTACAGATTGGTAAATGGCAGTCATTCTACCAAATCCTTAGCATATTTTAATCAGTATTTTGGAAAAGCTTTCCTGAATAACTCCAAAATGTCTCCTTTTAAGCATTCTTTACTGTTGCTCAAGCTCATAAAAACAAAAAGAGCCTGCTCCTACCCCTTATTCTTTTATTAAAGTGAATTTAAATTTACTATGGTGTTCAAAAAGTAACAGCCTGTGGAAGGCATTCTGCAGTAAGAGAGTCTCTAATTCAAGATGCATAAGCATTTGATCACCTAGAAATTGTCCTTCAATTGAATTTTAAACTTTTATTTTTTTTGAACACTGACTTTTCTTAGATTGAAATAAGCTCAGCATAGAAAGAGAGTGATTTCATATCTTGATAGATTATGAAGGGATACTTACATTTCAGTTTTAAATTTTAAAAGAATTTAACAACATTCTACTTACTGTTCAGAAAAAAATTCATGATTCATAATGATCTTTATAGTTTATTAAAGATTGCCTTGTAGAATATCCAAATTAAATTTGATAGTGATTTGAAATAGTTTTCCTTTTGAAAATGGTATTTCCTGATCATATATAGCAATAAAATCACCACATAGAATTTGAGGTTCAATGATGTAAATCATGAATTGTATTTTTATATTCCAACCTTACTAAGATGTTATTATCATGCAACTCCAAAAAGATGTGTTAATGCCTTTTAATAGACAAAAGTGTACCTTTTATAGCTGTTTGTATTTTAAGGTCTTAAAACAGACACATTAGAAAACACATTAGAATATTGTTTAGCGGATTTTGGATACATTAATTCCCTGGAGACTGAGGCTATCAGTGAATATAAGAACACACAGAAAAAAGTTTCAACCATATTCATATCCAAACTTTCTAGAGAATTTGATTATTATGTCTCAACTAATTCACCTTAAAACTAACTACTTATTACTAGGAGAACACCTGGTTTCAAAGGGGGGGGGGAAATATATATATATATATATATATATATATATATATATATATATGCTTAAAAAAGTTAATTACATAAAGGACGAAAAGAAAAGAAGGGAGAAGAAAAGAAAAGGAAAGAAAAGAAAAAGGCTCTAAACATCTTTTCACTGGAGCTGAAGTTTGGAAAAGAGGAGTCGAAGATAGTTTCTTTAGATTCAGAGTTAAGCCATCCCATTTAGATTGTTTTGTCAATTGTTTAAAGATTTTCATTTGAATAGCTACACTTCCTTCTTTTTCCTCAAAACACTTGGGATTGACAATATAACAGCCTGTTTACTACTCACATTCTGGACCTAGGATCCCTGGGTTCAAAACCATTCACTGCCGCTTCTTGTAAATTGAGACTTACTTAAAATCTTTTTCCTCCTGTCTATCCATCATGATGATAACAATAGTATCTACCTTCATAGCATCATGGTGATGAGTAAATGAACCAAAATTCATAAGGCATTGTGGGGGAATACAACATTTTACCTCTATTCATAGGGTGTTCTGGGCCTGAGAATTAAACTGACACAAGACATATTAACAGGAGAAAAGCACACACATTTACATGTTTTATGTCACATAAGGGCCCTCATAAGTAAATGAAGACCCATTAAATGAAGACCCATTAAAGGGCAAAACCTGAATACTTTTATATGGGATTGAACAAAGAGAGGCAATTGTGGAAAAGTAACTAAAATATACAGGGAGGCTAAACAAAAATTCAAATTATTCCCTGAAGATCTGTTTGTATAGAATTCTCCTGGCTTTGACTTGCCACTCAAAAATATTTTCTCTTGGCACAGAAAGGGCATCTTGCCCATGGAAGTTTTTAATCCCGTTTTCAGAAGAAAATGGAAGATTGGAGTGCCTTCTTTCATCTGCTGTGTGATTAAGTGCCTTTGGGTCAAAATAATCCTCATGCTAATGTGGCATAATTTGAGGTGGCATATTCTTCTACTTTTCAGCACTTAGAACAGCAGCCAGCCTGTAATACATGCTCTATGAGGGTTATTTACTATTTATTTGGAATATGTTAAGAAAACTTTTGTTTTTATTTTTCACTTTTGTTATAACATTGGGAAAATACAATAACATTTCACACTGGAAAACTCTTGCAAGGAAGGTCCTAAGTCACATTCTTTTGGGAGCCTTCAATATTAGTAACAATAAGGACAACAACAAATATAAGAACAACTAAAGATAATACAATTTTTAACTGCCAGGCATTGTACAAAATGGTATATACGCACTTTATTCTTCTTTAAACTTTGCATCTACCTTGAGAGATGGTTTTTCTATTTTATGTAGTAAAAAAGGAAAACTTAATTGTGTTTACAAAAATGTCCAAGAATCACATAGTTAGGAAGTAGCATAGGCAAAACTGGATTCTAAGATCACCGTTTTCGAAATTCATACACAACAAATAAGATAGGGTTTCCTAAACAGCAACCATCATCATACTTTTTGCCATTTTATTGTATAAGAAAAATAAAATGACACTATTTAAAATAGAGAAAATATAAATCCAGGGATTGGTTACTCATATGAGGGAGGAGCTGAGAAGGTAAACAGGAGGTGGAGAGTCTATCTAGAAATTAGTAACAGCAGAAAGCCAACATGGAAGGGCAAGTGACAAGACCCTGCGGACAGTGTATGATCTGAAGAAACTATGGTCAAAGCAAGTGTGACCTGTAGGAGCCAGAAGAGGCACACAACCAATGCCAGAAATACTTTCTGAGGCAGAGAAAATGCAATAAATTCTCAGTCATATCCCTTCCTTACTCCCATCAATCTCCCACTGAGAGCTCTCATTAATCAAAATAACCAGACTCCCACTCACATGGGAACCTGGGACCCAGAGGTGTAGAGGTTCAGCCCACTGTGATACAAAGAACATGCAAATAGATGGCAACAGATGGAAAGGCATTTGCGCCTCGATCAACCTATTCTTATAGGTATAGTTCACTAGATATCTTTCTTCCAGTTGACTAAAAATTCTAACTAAATGAAGATTTGTAGTAAGGAAATATCCTATCATTACCTGAATAGGAATCAGATCATAGTCATAAATAGAAAGTAGTCATAAACTTAAAAAAAAAAAATTAGCTTTGAAGTCAGAGAGACCCAGTTTCTAGTCGATTCTCTATGACTTACTAGTTGCTCAATCCTGGCCAATTAATTCAGTTGTTTCCACATTTCTGTTATCTATAAAAAGGGAAACTAAAAGCTACCTGAGGCCTCCAGGCATTAAAGTCATTAATAGCATCAAACTGAAATTTGTTCCATTATATAATAAAAAAGAAATTAACTTTCCCAATATGTATGAGTCATTATTTACAGCTGTGTGTAGGTAGCCCCAAATCATTCTCCGAACCATGGCTCAGAAATACTTAACAGGTAATTCTGCCTCTCTAAATATATAAACGTAAATGTGTTATCACTTTCAGATTTGTTAATTTAGGATATACTGATGCTACAAAATGATATAGATTCCATTTCTCCTGATATTTAATAAGCATATACAATGTTTATATGTGTTTATATAATGTGTTGTGCTGAATTGTTGCAGAAAAGAAAGATTAAGATTCTATAAAAAATTTATTCATATTTACAGGCAAAATGTTATTAGGGCATACTTAATAATTTTAGTGGCTTTCTAGAATTTAGATATTACACGTATTCAAAGTATTTAAGAAAATGAGATTTAATAAGTAATTCAAGCAGAAAATAAAGTTTAGAAACAGAAATGGCACACAAGAGTAGAAATTAAAATTTTATTTTAATATACAACTGTAATCTTGATGTTTTACCTAAATTCTAAAGCCTTGGTTTATTAATATCTCAAAATCATAGAACACAGGGCTTTCTTTCAATTAGTTGAGAGGGTGGTATCTTCAGGGAACAATACCATTTTGTAAAATGATTCTATGTAAATATCTGGAGTTAAGGGATCCAGCTGTCTTGGAGTCCTTTGGATGAAATAGTAACAACTCCATGGAAATAGAATCTTCCATTTCCAGTTGGGCAGAGATACCATGGTATACTGTAGCAAGAGATGGAGAAGCACACAGTAGGATTGCTACTCCCAAAGAAAAATAGAAAATCAATAACAGGAAGACATCTTAAAATGTCCAAATATTTAGAAACTCAACAACACGTTTATAAATAACCCATAATCAAGGAGAAAATCAAAGTTAATTTAAAAATATTTTGAATTAAGTAAAAATAAAAACAACATGTGAAAATATACAGGGCACTGATACAGCAACACTTAGAGGGAAGTCAATGAAACTGAGAACAGAATGGCAATAGTGAAAACGAAACTTCCACTGAGAATTCAAATTTTAACTACTTGAAAAAATTCCATTTCAGTTATACTTAATCTTTAAAGACATTTTTTAAAAGTTTTCAGCAAAAGTACTTTGTTGGGTTCTTTTAACAATATTCCAAAATAGCATTTTTCCATGATTTCCTTTGAATATTTTTTACAAATAAACAGGCCCAGACTTCTGTAGCTTTGATCTAAAAGAAGTTTATTATTTTTAGCATTTTGAGGAATCTCCATACTGTTTACCAGAGTGGCTGCACCAGTTTGCATTCCCACCAACAGTGCAAGAGGGTTCCCATATCTCTGCATCCTGAAAAACAGCTGCCATTTCCTGTATTGTTAATTTTAGCCATTCTGACTGGTATGAGGTGATACCTCATTGTAGTTTAGATTTGCATTTCTCTGATGAGTGATGTTGAGCATCTTTTCATGTATTTGTTAGCCATCTGTATATCTTCTTTTGAAAAATGTCTATTCATGTATTCTGCCCATTTTAACTGGATTATTTAGTTTTTGGGTGTTGAGTTTTATAAGCTCCTTATATATTTTGGATACTATTCCTTTTTAAGATAGGTCATTTGCTAATGTCTTCTCCCGTTTCATATGTTGCCTTTGGTTTTGTTGATTGTTTCCTTCACTGTGCTTTATATTTTGACAAAGTCCTAACAGTTTATTTTTGCATTTGTTTCCTTGCCTCAAGGAGACATATCTAGTAAGAAATTGCTATGGCTAAGGTCAAAGAGGTTACTGCCTGTGTTCTCCTCTATTATTTTGATGCTTTTCTGTCTCCCATTTAGGTCTTTCATCCATTTTGAATTTATTTTTGTGTATGGTATAAGAAAGTGGTCCAGTTTCATTCTTTTACATGTTGCTGTCCAGTTTTCTGAACACCATTTGTGGAAGAGACTGTCTTTTTCCATTGGATATTCTTTCTTACTTTGTCAAAGATTAATTGACCATATAGTTGTGGGTTCATTTCTGGGTTTTCTATTCCGTTTCCTGCATCTATATGTCTGTTTTTTGTGCCAGTACACATACTGGCTTGATTACTACAGCTTTGTACTATGACTTGAAGTCTGGAGTTGTGATACCACCAGCTTTGCTTTTCTTTTTCAGGATTGCTTTGGCTATTCAGGGGCTTTTGTGGTTCCATACAAATTTTAGTACTGTTTTGTTCTAACTATGTGAAAAATGCTGGTGGCAGTTTGATAGGTATTGCTTTGGGTATTATAGACATTTTAACAATTATTTGTTCTTCCAATCCATAAGCATGGAATGATTTTCCATTTATTTTTTTTAATTTTTTTTAACATTTCTTTATTTTTGAAAGCACAAGCAGGGGAGGAGCAGAGGAGAGGGAGACATTGAATCTGAAGCAGATTCACAGGGCTCGAACCCACAAACGTGAGATGATGACCTGAGCTGAAGTCGGACGCTTAACTGACTGAACCACTCGGGTTCCCCATGATTTTCCATTTCTTTGTATTATCTTCATTTTCTTTTATCAGTGTTTTATAGTTTTCAGAGTACAGACATTTTACCTCTTTGGATAGATTTATTCCTAGGTATCTTATGATTTGGGGTGCAACTGCAAATGGGATTGATTCCTTGATTTCTCTTTCTGCTGCTTCATTATTGGTGTATAGAAATGCAACAGACCCTATACATGGATTTTGTATCCTGCAACTTTACTGAATTTGTATATCAGTTCTAGTAAATTTTTGGTGATCTTTTAGGTTTTCTATAGAGTATCACATCATCTGCAAATAGTGAAAGTTTGGCTTCTTCCTTGCCTATTTGGATACTTACTACTTTTTGTTTGTCTGATTGCTGAAGATAGGACTTCCAGCAATATGTTAAATGACAGTGGTGAGGGTGAACATCTCTGTCTTTCCTGATCATAGAGGAAAAGCTCTCAGTTTTTCCACTTTGAAGATGACATTAGCTGTGGGTTTTTCATATATGGCCTTATTATGTTAAGGTATGTTCCCTCTAATCCTACTTTATTGATGGTTGCTATCATGTATGGATATTGTACTTTATATAATGTTTTTTTTCTGCATCTATTGAGAGGATCAGATGATTCTTATCCTCTATTTTATTAATGTGGTGTTTCATGTTGATTGATTTGCAAATATTGAAACACCCTTGCAACACAGGAATAAATCCCACTTGTTTGTGGTGAATGATTCTTTTAATATATTGTTGGATTTGATTTGCTAGTATTTTATTGACAATTTTTGCATTCATGTTCATCAGGGATATTGGCCTGTAGTTCTCTTTTTTAGTGGAATCTTTGTCTGGCTTTGGTATCAGGGTAATTCTGCCTCATAGAATGAATTTATAAGTTTTCCTTCCATTTCTATTTTTTTTGAATAGTTTGAGAAGAATAGGTATTAACTCTTTTTTAAATGTTTGGTAGAATTCAACTGTGAAGCCATCTGGCCCTGGATTTTTTTTTCTTGGGACATTTTTGATTACTGATTCAATTTCTCTGCTGGTTATTAGTCTGTTCAATTTTCTATTCCTTACTGTTTCAGTTTTGGTTGTTCATATGTTTCTCGGAATTTATCCATTTCTTCCAGGTTGTCCAAATTGTTGGCACATAATTTTTCATAATATTTTCTTATAATTGTTTATATTTCCATGGTATTAGTTTTATTTCTCCTCTCTCATTTGTGATTTTATTTATTTGGGTCCTTTCACTTTTCTTTTTGATAAGTCTGTTATTTTGATAAGGGGTTATCAATTTCATTAATTTTTGTGAAGAACCAGCTCTCGGGTTTCATTGATCTGTTCTAGTGTTTTGTTTTGTTTTTTCTTTTTTTTTTTAAATTTTTTTTTTCAACGTTTATTTATTTTTGGGACAGAGAGAGACAGAGCATGAACAGGGGAGGGGCAGAGAGAGAGGGAGACACAGAATCGGAAACAGGCTCCAGGCTCTGAGCCATCAGCCCAGAGCCCGACGCGGGGCTCGAACTCACGGACCGCGAGATCGTGACCTGGCTGAAGTCGGACGCTTAACCGACTGCGCCACCCAGGCGCCCCTTGTTTTGTTTTTTCAGTTTCTCCATCATTTATTTCTTCTCTAATCTCATTATTTCCCTTCTTCTGCTGGCATTAGGCTTCATTTGTTGTTCTTTTCCTAGCTCCTTTAGGTGTAAGTTTAAGTACTTATTTGAGATTATTTTTACTTGTTGCTTCTTGAGGTAGACCTGTATTACTATATACTTCCATCTTATGACTAGTTTTCCTGCATCCTAAAGGTTTGAACTATCATGTTTTCATTTTCATTTACTTTTATGTATTTTCTTATTTCTTCTTTAGTTTTCTGGTTGAACCGTTCATTCTTTAGTAGCATATTGTTTAACCTCCATTTATTTGTGGTCTTTTGACATTTTATCTTGTGGTTTACTTCAAGTTTCATAGCACTGTGGTCAGAAAAGATACTTATTATGATTTCAATATTTTTGTACTTGTTGAGGCCTGATTTGTGACCTATTATGTGATTTATTCTGGACAATGTCCCATGTGCACTTAAAAAGAATGTGTATTCTGCTGCTTTAAGATAAAATGTTCTGAATGTATCTGTTAAGTCAATAACCCATAGTAAAGACTCCTAAAGTATGCAATATATTTGATGAATAAAGTAAATGAAATGACTATATTAAGAAGTCAGAACAATTAATACTATAAGGGATAGAGAGGGACATTATGTTATAAGGAAATCAATTCACCAAGGAGGCCTAATGATCTAAAATGAGTATGTCCATAATAATAGGGCTTCAAAATTCATGAAGTGAAAACTGGTTCCCTGAAGGGAGAAATAGACAAAACTACAACTATAATTGGAGACTTCAACATGCCTTTGTGAAAATTCACTAGATGTTGACAGAATAATAATAATAATAAGGGTATATATATAATAATAAGACTATATAATAAGAAGATAATAAAGTTATAACATTATCAACTTGGCATTGATATTTACAGAAAACTGTATAAGAAAAGCAGAATACACATTTAATCCAAGTACACTAAAATGGACTATTTGCTAGATACACCACACTCTGTGTCATAAAAAATAAACCCAACAATGTTAAAATAGTTGAAATTATACAAATCATTTTCTCTGATCACCAATGAATTAAACTATAAATCAATAACAGGAAGAGAACTTAAATGTCCAAATATTTGGAAACTCAACAGCACGTTTATAAGTAACCCACAATCAAGGAGAAAATCAAAGTTAACTTAAAAATATTTTGAATTAAGTAAAAATAAAAACATGAGAAAATACACAGGGCACCGATACAGCAACACTTAGAGGGAAATCAATGAAACTGAGAGAATGGCAATAGTGAAGACAAAATCAATAATATCAAAAGCTTATACATTAAAAATATCAACAATAGGGGCGCCTGGGTGGCGCAGTCGGTTAAGCGTCCGACTTCAGCCAGGTCACGATCTCGCGGTCCGTGAGTTCGAGCCCCGCGTCAGGCTCTGGGCTGATGGCTCGGAGCCTGGAGCCTGTTTCCGATTCTGTGTCTCCCTCTCTCTCTGCCCCTCCCCCGTTCATGCTCTGTCTCTCTCTGTCCCCCCCAAAAAATAAATAAACGTTGAAAAAAAATTAAAAAAAATATCAACAATAAACTTGAAATGGATATAGACCTAAATGAAAAACTTAAAAGTTACAGAAGAAACACAGAAGAGCATTTGCGTGATCCTGAAATAGTCAAACCTTTCTTAGGAGACAAGCCATAAAATTCTATAAAATCATTTGGTAGTAATTTTTTTTTATAAAGTTAAACTTGCCATATGATCAGCAGCTCCATTCCTAGCTATTTACCCAAGATAAATGAAAACATGTCTACAGATATCCTGTAAAAGAATGTTTGTAGCAGCTTTTTCATAATTTCCCCGAACTGGAAACAATCAAAATGTCCATCAACTGGCCAACGAATAAAGTACTGTGGTACAAGGATATTCTAGTCAGGAACATAGCTATGGATTACTGAAACATGCAATGAATTGAAAAGGCCTCATGTGAAGTGAAGGAAGCTGGACATAAAGACCATGCATTCTACAATTCATTTATATAAAATGTCCAGAATAGGCACATCCATGCAGACAAAAAATAGATTAGTGTTTGCCAGGGCATCGGGTGGGAAAAAACAATTGATTATAAGGGTGCATGAGGGAACTTTTTGGGGTAATAGGATTATTCTATATTTTGATTGTAATAGTGATTTCACAACTTTATACATTTGTCAAAATTTATAGATCTGTGTACTGAAAAAGGGTGAATTTTACTGTATGTAAATTAAATCATGATGAACTCGATTTTAAAAATAGTAAATAAGAAATATAGAATACCCTTTAGCAGGTTTAATATCTAAATATTAGTATTCTTTCAACAAGAGCTCAAAAATATGGAGGGGAGAAAATTATCAAAGATAGATGAAAACATTCTCACAACAAAAGGAAATAAATTTCCAGATTAAAAAGGACTGCACATGCGCGCGCACACACACACACACACACACACACACACACACACACACACAAACATACAGCAGAGATGCAAATACAAGACTCATACCATGGTCATGAAAACTCAGATCAAGAAGAATAAAGACAAGAATGACAATAGCCTTCATTTGGGGAAAAATAAAAGACCACAAATGGAATGTCAAAAATCAGAAAGGCATCAGTCATCAGCAAAGGTGGAAACTAGTAGACAATAGAGCTACAGTTTCAGAATTCTATTCTGAAAACTACTGCAATTTAGATTTAGTCTTCAACAGATGTTAAGTGTTCTGTATTTTTAAATACACACGTTATCAATAATTTAATGTGTATGAATCCATTCTTAAAAGGCTCTTGTAATATACATCCCACCATTATAAGGGAGTACATGAAAAAGTAGACATAGGCACCAGGAATCAGGAGATCTAGCACCAAAATGGTGAAAGAAATTCGTCTACTGATCTGCACTTGAATTTCTTTCATCATATTTTCTATCACATTAGCTAAACAAACCATTAAATTTTAAAATATCAAACAACATTTTGTACTTTGTACCTTCTAGAAATGTTTTATAAATAATGGACTGAATCTGTTCTTAAAATAAGTTTTATGTATTATTCCTCCTATATCAGTGTACACATTCCTCAATGTATATGATGTGTTCAATTTTAGTTATTAGTGTTTAAACTCTTTAAAACAATTTAATAGTATATAATTATTTCTGTATAGAAATCTACAATTTCATGTAAATACTTTCTTTGACTTTGAAATGATTACAAAGTCAAGAAACAGAATATGTAACTGCTGAGCAGTACTTTCTTTGCTATTTTGAAGATGAGTTGCTTTGGACAATATTAAAAACAATCCAATTCATCAATGACTTGTCAGTTTTTAATATGTGATGACAGCCTGTCAATTGCAATACTGTAGGAAAGCATTTTCATTACTAAGTTGACATTATAACTTGATGAATCCTGTGTTTCAATGACAGTCATTCTTTGCCTTTCAACCAGCATGTTTTATTTAGAATTCAGTACAAGACATATTATGATAAAGGTCATCGGTTTAAAAACTATGCCCTTTCTGGTCTTTTCCCTTTAAAATGGAAAACACCAAGCACAATTTCTCACATTTAGAAACTTGTATTTTTAGGATGTTTGATTGGTTGACTTACATAATTGCAAATATTTTAACGATATGCAAAATCAAGATCCCACTCTCCAAACTACATGTTGCAGAAATCTTTACTTTGAGATGCATCATCACAATGATTAGCAAATGAAATGTTAAAACTAATAAATAAAGGCAATTTACCATAGTGAGAAAGATAACACTTGTACAAAGCTCTAGATTTATCTTAACAAATAAAGTAGGTGTGATTCCACATCATCTTAACACATTATTTTTACATGTAAAATTATGCTAGTAACCTGAATAGAAAATAAGATATTCATAACTAATTTTAAAGTACATTATATTTCTTTGAACCCCCAAATTACACAGAATCTCATCACTATCATCAATATCCAGCGCTCCTAGAATTTAATTGACTAGTTTGTGCCTGAAATTGCTTTGATGGAAGCTCCCAGTAATCCCATCTTTATTAATATTATGTGAGGTTGTTCTCGTAGGTTCCTTTGTCAGAGAATGGAAAGCAAATCCAAAAAGTCGAGACACAACTCCTAAAGTGGCCCTATGGCTTTGCAATAAAAATTTTGACTCTATAAAGCTGTGAAGATGAGAGCAATTATATGCTGAAGGGACTGAGATGCTGAAATATCTTGGGAATGAGAATTCTGTATTGGTTCCATGTTTTATTTAAACATCGGCTAAAAGCAAAAATCAAGTAGCCGCTAGTACTGAATTGTAGAAATAGGTTAGAGACTAATGCTCATACATACATATATATTTGAGGAATAAGGCAAGTTGTTTTTGTGGCTAATTTCATGTTTAAGGGCACACGGTTTGGACATAAAAAGACCTGAGATTGAAAATCTGCCACCTCTTAGCTGCATAAACTTGGACAAATAATTTTTCTGTACTGAACTGCTATTTCTTGATCTGTGCATAACTGTATTTCTGTAGTAGTTTTTCTCTGGGTAATTACCCGTGCTCATACACTACAGAACATCTATCCCCTTTTCACAGCCTTCCCCAGTTTCTTTGTGGAGTCCATGGGAATGTCTCAAATGTGCTTATGAACGGAATTCTTATGTTCATTGCTCCCCAGTCTTTTCATGATTTGATATTATTGCAAATCCAACTTTGGCAAGATTCCTGCTGGTGCCCTCTTTAGGATACTTCCTTGTCCTCTTCCATTGCTCCTCATTCAGCCTTCTTCCCTTACAGGCCTCTAACTCTATGAAAAACCAGTTCAGGTGGATTGATGTTCAGTGGCATCAAATGTCCACTGGTTCTTCAAGAAGACCAGATGCTTCGTCCCAGTTAAGACTCAGTCAATTTCCGTGCTGTGTACAAAACTGGAATAAGAATTTATACATGCAGGTTTGTGTGAAGGTAATTTAAGTGTAGTCTTTACATTTCTTCTGTGTTGCGAACCCTGTAACAAGTGCTAAAATGAATTAACCCATTTGAAACCTATATAGTACAGACCATTCAAATGACTAGTTTGCCCATTTCATAGATGAAGCAACTGCAATGTAAAGAAATTTGTACAAATGGAAACAGCTAGTATATAACTGAACTAGATTTTGAAACTTGCCTGATAGAAAGCATGTTCCTCTCTCTGTGTGTCATTATTTATCTCAAATTATCTGACTCAATATTCCTAACAATACAAATACAATACAATACAATACAATACAAATGATATGCAAATTTGTGGTAGTGTCATTTTTATTTTTGTTTTAACCATTACTATGAAACCAATAATCCCCCAAGTCAAATATAACATTTGGGAACCACAAATTTGTGTCAATTATTTAAAAAAATAAATACAAGAAAAGTTATATTTATAACACTGTTCTGGAAGAGAATTTGAAAAAGGTATAAATGTCTATCCATGGGGGAATATTTAAATATGCTGTGGTGGATCCAAATAATCATAAAAATAATAATCGTTCATGTCAGAGGAGAAGTTCTCAACATGTGTTTTGTGGACCTTTAGGATCTCCAAAATCCTTTCAAGGGTGTTCCTTGTGAAAATGATTTTCTTACTAAAAATGTTACTTTTAATTTTCATCGTGTTAACATTTGTGCTGATGTTGCTACAGCAATGGTGACTGTGACAAGCCATCCCAAAGCTTAGTGGTTTAACACAACACACAACAAATATTGTACTTCTTACAATTCAGTGAGTCAGGAATTCAGCGGTAGTTTGCCTGGGTGGTTATGGCCAGTTTCTACTGAAACTAGATCAGATGTTGGGCAGGGCTAAGTGCTATGAAGTCTTGACTAAGACTGAATGGAGGTTCCTCTTTAAAAAATGTGTCATTCATGTGGCTAGCTAATGTTGCAGGCTATTGGTGGAAGACCTCAGTTACTTCCCACTTGGGCCCTCCACACGGTTGTTTGTCCTCACAGCATGTGCCAGCTTCCTCCAAGAGAACCAGCCTAAAATGTTAAGGCCTTTTATGATCTAGCCTCTAGATAGCACCCATCACTTTTACAATATCCACAATATCTTGTTAGTCACACACTTCAGCCCTATTCAACATGAAAAGGAACTACTCAGGGACATAAACAGCAGACAGTGAGAAGCATGAAGGGTCATTTTGGAGGCTGGGTACCACAGAGAGTGTCTGTAGGCCACATAGCTTAAATCTAAACACTGACATCATATTGTACTTTATCATATTCTTCAACATCTATGTATATGTTCTTAAAATATATATTCTAAATTTGGCTGCTTTGGCTATTAAATGGAGCATTGTATATATTCTTTTGTGTCTTGTTTCTGTCAGTTACCATTATAGTCGTAATATTCATATACTTATTTTCCACTATCTTAAAAGCCAGAAAAGAGGGTTTGAGTCATACTCAGTCACATATCTTTGTCCCACTCATCTGTCTTCTACTTATATGGGTACATGTGATTAGATTGCATGTGCCTAGTTAGCCAATTATAATATCCTATCTCAAAATCCTCAAACTTTATCACATCTGCAAGGTCCCTTTGGCCATGTAACGTAACATATTCACCAGGTTCCAGGAGTAAGGACAAAGACATCTTGGGAGGCCATTATTCTATTTACCAAATAGGTCCAGACAGGCTTTTAGAAGTCTATGAAACTTCCAAGAAATAAAGCATTAAAACAAATACAAGAAGTTATGCAGTTCTCTAACTTATCTTAAATCCAGTACTAAAATCAGAGAATAGGACACACACAAACATGTTAAGTAACTCTCATCTTTGCAACTACCCTTAATAGGTATATAATATTAGCAAATCAAAGAAACAGTAAACTAAGGGAATAACAAATTCCAATCATACTGAATTTATCCCTGACATGCAAAGATATTTCAACATTACAAAATCTATATACTATTTCAATTCATCTATAGATACCTCAAAGGAGAAACATATTCACATTAATGTGTGTGTATATGTATGTATGTATATATATATATATATATATATAAATGTGTATATGTGTGTAAATATATATATATTCATCTGCATAAATACAGCGTAAGAATGTAATGAAAGTCAATTTGAATCATGATTAAATAAGAAGCATTTGAACAAACTAAAAATAGAAATGCACTTTATCTACCACAAATGTGCACATACTTAACAAAAAATCTGTTAAGAAGATAGATTTCATGTTATGTGGCATTTTATTTAAATTTCAGTATAGTTAACATACAGTGTTATATTAGTTTCAGTATCTGTCATGACAAATGTACTCTTAAATCCCTTCACCTGTTTAACCCATCTCCCCACCCACCTCCCTTCTGGTAACCATCACTATGGTCTCTATAGGCAGACTCTTCTTTCTTGGTCTATCTCTTTTCTTTCTTTGTTCATTTGTTTTGCTCCTTGAATACCACATATGAGTGAAATATATGGTATTTGTCTTTCTCTGATTTGCTTCACTTAGCATTACACTCATTAGATCCATCCGTGTTGTTGCAAATGGCAAAACTTCATTCTTTTCTGTAGCTGAGTAATATTCCATTGTATATATGTGCCACTTCTTTAACCATTCATCATCTACCAATGCACACTTGAGCAGCTTCCATAATTTGGCTATTGTAAATAATGCTTCCATAAACATAGGTATGCATATATAATTTCAAATTAGTGTTTTCATATTGTTTGGGTAAATACCCAGTAGTAGATAAAAAGAAGCCTGAATGTATAGAGAGAAATGTCATTTTCATGAATGAGAATACGCAACATTTAAAGGTGACAATTTTCTTATAATTGATTGATAAACTCAATCATCACAATTAGATATTCAAGTATTAAAATCTGAAATGCACATAAAATTCAACTTTCGTTTTCCCTACAATTTATTTCTCTGAAATTTATGTTTACTTCATTCCCTTGCTTAGGGTTTTTCTACCATAAGATGATAGTATTCTTGGTAAAGGTGTGATTGTTGACCAGAAATGAATGATAGCTAAATGGACACTCAGAAATGTGGATAAAAAGATTTATCGATCAGGATACAGAGATGAAGAAGAGGAGGTAGAAAAATAAAATATACTGAATGCTTGTAATCATACAGATCATTTTTTAAATATATTTAATGCTTATAATCTTGTAGATTAGGACTTGTTATCCTTCCTTTACACATAAGAAACCTAAGGCTAGGAAATTCTAGGCAAATTATACAAGATCATATACCTAGTAAGTTGTAGCTTAAAGGTTTAAACTCTTTTTTTTCTAATTACAAAGCATACCTTCTAATATAGACAACTATGAGAATAAATTTCACACATGATATTTGCATAAAGGAATTACATTATTTTAAAAACATAACTCATAAATAAATATTGTAGGAGAAAACAAAAGCAAAGACAGAAGGTATGCATTAAAACACCTCCCTCTCCAGAAAAATGTGGTTCAAAAGTACTCATAGTAACTTAGCAATGTTGCTATAGTAGGGACACAACCTTAAGTGTCAAAGCAGAAGAAAATTTGTGAATAAATTATGCTTAAAGGTAAATATATTACCACAGACTGCATGGTAGCATAGGCACTGAATTTCTTTTTATTTAACTGAAACAATTCCTATATTTGATGTACATAGAACATTAATTATTTTTAACCTGTGATAGCTCTTGAGGTAATATTAATATTCAAAATTCCCTAAAATTACACAGGATTTCCTTCAAATTCTGAAACATTATAGAAAACACAAAATTTCATTTCTTTGTGCCACCAAAGTTTGACCAAGGGTAGGTCCTGGGGAGACCTAATTTAGGAATTTATGTTTCCTGAAAGAAATGCAGGTAGGTAAGGACCTACAGAAAATAGCTTAAGTGTTACACCTGGAGATCATTAAGAATAATCATGATTCCCCATTTTATATTCTTGTCTCCTTTGTCATAGATTAATCGAATATATAAGTGTGGGTTATTTCTCTGTTCTGTTGATGTATCTATTCTTGTACCAGTATGAGTTTTTTGATTACTACAGCATTGTAGTATGTCTTGAAATCTAGGCTTGTGATATCTCCCGCTTTCCTCTTCTGCACTGTTGGTAAAAATGTAAATTGGTATAGACACTGTGGAAAATGGTATGAAGGTTACTCAAAAAATTAAAAATATAAATACCATATGATCCAGTAATTCCAATACTGGGCGTTTAACTAAAGAGAACAAAAACATGCATCCCTATGCTTATTTCAGCATTATTTACAATAGACAAGATATGGAAGTAATCTAAATGTCCATTAATAGATGAGTGACTAAGGAAGATATGACTATATATAATGGAATATTATGCAGTTATAAAAAAGGATGAGATCATGCTATTTGTGACAAAATGGATATACCTATAGGGTATTATGCTGAATGAAATAAGTCAGATTAAGACAAATACCACATGGTCTCACACACATGTAGAATCTAAAAAACAAAACAAATCAATAAACAAAAAGCAATATCAAGTATATAAATACAGAGAACAAACTTATGGGAAAGGGGCAAAATGGGTGAAAGGGAGTAGGAGATACAGGTCCCCAGTTATGGGATAAATAAGTCATGGGAATAAAAGGCACAGTATAGACAATATAATCAATGATACTGTTATAGCACTGTATGGTGATAGATGGTACCTACACTTGTGGTGAGCATAGCATACATATGGAGAAGTTGTACTTCTTGTACACATGAAAATAATGTTACACTGTGTATCAACTATATTCAAATAAAAAATATATACAATAAGAAAATATCATGATTGAAAGTGGAGGTTATAGGAAGTTAAGAGTGGGGATGTCCTTAATAATTCTTTTTTAAATTTCCTTAATAATCTAATATTTTAGAAGAAAATGTTTTATGTTAGATTATGTGATTATATTATTTTATTTACAAAATTTCAGAGCCTAAAATTATCAAAAACACATGATATTCACCTAACTAACAGGTGGCAAACTTTGGTGGCACAAAGAAATGAAATTTTGTGTTTTCTATAATGTTTCAGAATTTGAAGGAAATCCTATGTAATTTTAGGGAATTTTGAATATTAATATTACCTCAAGAGCTATCACAGGTTAATGTATAGCCGCTAAAAAGAACTTTGCTAAATTACTAATCTGACTATGGAAATTCCATGAATTATAGGCAAATATATATTGTCCTACAACTGATCAATGAGGCCTGTGAACTAGATTTTGCATGCATGTATAAAGATAATCATCATATAAATGTAATATTGGGCATTATCAGAATCTAAATTATGTTAAAATCAAAGAATCTTTTAAAATATGTTTTAATTATTATTTAAATGTTTTAAATTACCATTTCTTAAGCATATATACAATTAACATTAGATATTAAATACATGTTTAAATTTATTAAATAATCACATTAGCCCTTGGAAATTGACAAATCAATCATGACACTTTCTGCAACTTTTACATGAAAGTTATATTTTGTGAACTATTTTTTGTATATATATTTCTACACATTTAATATTTGCTAAACTATTTTTGTGATATAGAGGTGATTTTTTTGAATTTTGATTTTACATTGTGCAACTGAAAATAATGCTTGTGTTGCTAAATGATAATAACATTTTTATTTCTGCATTATTTCTATAATAACACTGAAAATATTTTAGAAGTACAGGTTGTGTCAAATTCCTGGATTGACTTTTCAGCTGCACCAATTATGAAGCCTGTGACATTGAGCATGTTAGTACTGAACTTCACTAAGTCTTATTTTTTCCATCTTTGAAATGGAAGATACAATAGTACTTAACCCAGTATGTACTTAACCCAATTAAGAATAAATAAAATATTCATAAATGTCTGTCATGTAAATAATGCTCAGTAATTATAATACTTTATTCTTCAGTGTGAGATCTTATCTTTACCAAAAAATAAGATCCCATTAATACTTCTCAGATTATACTTCAATTTATTAAGAAGTACTGTAAAAAATCCTAATTAATAAAAATACTCAAATATTAGGTGCTATAAATCAAATAACTGACATAGAAATTGCATTTTGAGTAGATACCACAATTAAAAGACAAAATGTCTCCTTTGCAGGTTTATTTTGGTCAGAAGTGGAATATACACCAAGCTTTACCTTTGCTTAACAGTACAGAAAGAGCAAATGAAATTAAACATTCCTCTGTTGTTTTTTTTTTTTTTTTTACCCTTGTAGGAAGTTATTTAAATTGTAACAGATTTTATTCACAGCATGTTTTTATTGAGTCATATCTTAGGTAACTGATTTGACTCATGTTCAAATTACTAACTGCCTCGTTTTTGAAACCAAATCTTAGTTTCTTCTTTTACAATTTTTTTAAGTTTATTTATTTATTTTGGGAGAGAGAGAGAGAGAGAGAAAAAAGACGAGTGGGGGAGGGGAAGAAAAAGAAGGGAAAGAATCCCAACATGGGGCTCAATCTCATCCGCGACATCACATCCTGAGCCAATATCAAGAGTTGGACACTTAACCAACTGAGCCACCCAGGCACCCCTATGATTTTTTAACATACTATTTTTTAAACCAGTTTTAGATTTACAGAACAATTGAGCAGACAGTACAGAGAGTTTCCATATAGTCCCTTTTCCCCCACCCTCCAGTTTTTCCTATTATCAACATCTTGCATCAATGCAATATGTTTATTAAAATTGATGAGCCAATTTTGATACATTATTAACTAAAGTCCACAGTTTGCCCTAAGATTCACTCTTTCTGTTGTAAATTCTATGGGTTTTGACAAATATAAAATAACATGTATCCACCATTATATCATACAGAATAGTTCTACTGCCCGAAAAAAATTCTCTGGGTTCTGCCTATTCATTCATACCTCCCTTCTGCTGAACCTCTGACAACCACTGATCTTTTTACTGTGCCCATAGCTTGCCTTTCATAGAACGTCATATAATTGGAATCATACAATATATGGCCAGTAGAATATCTTCTTTCACTTAGCAATATGTATTTAAGTTTCCTCTAGGTCTTTTTTGTGACTTGATAGCTCATTTCTTTTTAATACTGAATAACATTCCATTTTATGGATGTGCCACAGTTTCTTTACCCATTCACCTATCCAAGGGTATTGGGTTTACTTCCAAGGTTTAGCAATTATGGCTAAAGCAGCTATACACATTCATGTGCAGGATTTTTGGTGAACATAATTTTTCAACTAATTTGGATAAATACCATGGAGCATTATTGCTCGATCACATGGCAACACTTGATCTTATTAGAAATTGCCAATGTATCTTCTAAAGTAAATAACAATTTTGCATTCCCACCAGCAATGATAAGATGCCTTAAAATTCTTTTAGGAAAGAGAAAAGGGGGTTATTTCTAAATTTTCAATAAATTTTTATTTAGGTTGTAAATTAAAAGGAAAAAGGGCTTTTGTAAGGTAGTGCAATAATTTATCCAGGGCATTATTTTCAAATGGTCATTTGAAAAAGAAAGATGAGGAGACAATGCTATTGGTTTCTGGTTGAAAGGTAATTTATAGAGAGAGAGAAAAAACTTTTCCTGGGTAAAAGAACTAGGTATATGAACTTCAAATGAAACTGCTCACAATAATTGTTAATTAATGTAATTTGATCATAAACACTTTGTTTTTTCTCACATGAAGTCATCATTTCACCCTGAAACATTTTTATGGGTATAATTGGATAAACAGCATTTTTGTTTAGTTTATAATTCTTTCAACCAAGGAACTTATTTTTATCTCATATTTAAAATGGGCTGGTTTTATGCTGGATAAATGCAATTTTTGTGTGCACAAAACCTGTTTGCTTAAGAGTGGGAAGATGAACTATTTATGCTCTCCAGCCATTCAGGTGTTCTGACTACTTATAGGTTCTGCTCAAGTCAAAAAGAAGAGTCAGTCATACTACATGTGCATTGCAGCATAGCTTTAGGAGTAAGCAGAAAATAAATTATTTGTTTTGATAGTATAGTATGTTAATGTAGTGTATTACCTAATATTATTTATTTAAAAAATAATTATTATTTGGCCCTTCACCAGTGAATTTTTATTATGTTCCTTTTTACAGATTTCAAAACACTTTGCTTTCCTTTTGAATTATCTATAAGTGTTGTATGTTTTTGATGACTGAGTAATCATCTGTGTCTCCTTTGAGACATAAGGTATTTGGTGGGTAGGGAAGTCATCAAGGTTAGGCCTACAGAATCAGATCTCCCGGATTCAAATACTGGTTCCATCATAAATCTTAAGAATATCACTTCCGGGCACCTGGGTGGCTCAGTCGGTTAAGCCTCCGACTTCGGCTCAGGTCATGATCTCACAGTCCGTGAGTTTGAGCCCCGCGTTGGGCTCTGTGCTGACAGCTCAGAGCCTGGAGCCTGTTTCGGATTCTGTGTCTTCCTCTCTCTCTGACCCTCCCCTGTTCATGTTCTGCCTCTCTCTGTCTCAAAAATAAATAAACGTTAAAAAAATTAATAATAATAAAAAAAAGAATATCACCTCCAAAACCTCACTAAGCTCCATTTTCCTCAGCTATAAACTATGAGCACGTCCCTCACAGTTTTCTTGCAGGATATACATCAGCACGGAACAGCACCTATTTTGCGAAGTGCCATAATAAAGTGTATATAAATGCCGACTGCCGTTACAATAATTATGGCACAATGTCTGTCACATAGCACACATTTGATGAATGAATAAAAGAGCATATGGAAAGAAGGAGAAACGCTATTATTGCAAAAAGAATCTTTGTTATATTTGAAAGAAAACACTCTACTAAAAGATTTTGTTTGATCTTCTATTTTCCAAGGGAAATGAATGGACAGGAGTGGTATTTTTCATGATGGAAAATACCCTTGCCATGACTTCATCAATTTTCCTCAAAGAAACCCCATCACTACACATGCTGCTTTTAGTGAGTTCCCTGTGCCTGTTTGCTGGTACTTCCTTCACACATTGGAACATTTGAGTCAACCCAGACAAACTCTGCCCACATAAAATATCAACATAAACTGTATTAAAAGTACATTTTAGTTCCTGAATTGGGCATGTAAAATATACCCTCATATCCCACATAAAAGTTTTGAAGATGTTGACCATCTTCTTTGACGGCAAAAAGCCTCCTGTCATTCACCCATACCACATCTTGAACCTCATTTGCAGTGTGGAAAATAAGCTTCGATTGTGCCATATTCCAAATTTCCTATCCTTTGAGGGCCCTGGCAAAAGAGATTTTATCCTTTGCTGTTCATGTGATAATACTGCCATGATTTCATTGAAGTTACCTCATAAAATATAATGATAAACAGAAGGGTTACCCTTTTTTTTTTCTAGTGGGAATACTTTATATAAAGAAGTATAATTTCCCTTGTGGTTTGAAGTACCATATGGCTTTTTCCCACTTGCTTTAGACTTTTTTTTAAAGACAATAAAGATTAGATTTATCCTTTAAGGTTTAAAAGACCCCAAAAGTTATCACAGCTTTCATCATCAGGCTATAACACATAGCTTATACAATATACCCACTCTGAGGAAAGCTAAGATAAAATGGCAATGTTAACAGGTTCTAACAGCTGTCACGAGCATTAAATCAGGGTGTGTGTTGTTCAACATCAGGTTTTTTCTGTTGTTTCTTTTTCTTTAAATCGATTTTTTTACTGTGCTAGATTGAATTATTTATACATTTGTAAATGAACATTTATTTGACTCTATTTTCAAAAGCCACAAAATGCCACATCAAAGCCATCCCAATTTGGTTGTCAACATAAGTGAAACATAATGGGTTTTCTTATTCAAATGGCTTTCTTATTCAAATGGGTTTCTTATTCAAACTCAGAAGAAATATTTCTCTAATTGAGAGATTAGGCCAAAGAGCTACAAGGCCAAAGAGCTAAATAAACTCTTTTTTTTAACATAACCTCCTGATTTGGTGATCACACACTACCTCAACCACATTTATCTATGTATAAAGTTCAGTGAATTCTTAACACTATAACCCGAACTAGCTAAGCCAGGAGGCTCTCAAACATTCACTCTCAATGTAGCATGACGGTGGGGAACCCACGGTTCTGTCTTCGACTTTAGTGTTCTAGTTACTTCCTTGACTTCTTTGACTCCTAATGATACGTATCAATAACTAAAAAAAGGTACCTGATAGACACTTCCTTGTGCCATTGTCAAATCTTTGAACTTTTATTCACTATACTTGAGCCCTGCCTCACATCTTCTTTTAATACTTTAGGACAAAGCCAGTGCAAGACAGTGCCTGGCACAGGAGCTTTTTGTTTGTTTGTGTTTGTTTTTATGTTTTGTTGCTGTTCCTACGAAGTCTTGAAACTACTCGGTCAGTAGCAACATAGAAGTAGAATTCCATGGATTACAAATTTATTCAAGAAATTCAGTCCTAAAATGCTTTATTTGAAGACATTAATGCTTGAGATTACCAAATATCTTTGTGTAATTTTTGTTCAGTACAATGATGACTTTATTTCCCTGCCTCTAGTGTTGTTACTGTGCTTTTCTTTTGAACGTACTTTATATTTCATTATTTTGCTATCACTTACTTAGTCACAATTTTCTTACACCAAACTACTTGAAAAAGAAACATGATCCAAAAGAGCTAGATAAGATAAAATTCACATATGTAAAGCCTATGTGCATGTGTGTCTATATGTGTGTCTATATGTGTCTATACTTAGTTTTTGCCCAAATTCTATTCTATGACTTTATCATCCCCATGTTGGATGTTAAATCAACAGATGGTTTAGATTTGTTTCTCTATTTTAAATATTCAGTATTAGAAAAGGTTTCTATCAAAGTATTTAAATACAGCACTGGCTTAGGAAGAGAATCCATGGTAGGAGATGAAGAAATGGTTGCGATGAATCCTCGCACATGTACATTCACAGTATCCATGAGCTCTGAAAACTTACTTTGACTGAGGTTCATATAAACCCAAAAGGAAAACAGAATAAAGTGAAACGAAAAATAATAGAAAAGTCCAATGAGAATTATTAAATATATTTTCTATACTTTAGATAAGAACCACTCTGAGACATTATAATACATGAAAACTTTGATCCTTTTTGCATTTAAATCTTAAATTTCAAGAAAAGTTTTATCAATCTTGTATTTAATAGTCCAAGCCCTTTTTAGCATTCATTAAGTATTTATTTGTATCAAACACTGAGCTATGTTTGTCACAGTAAGAGAACTCAGAAGAGTCCTTAGAGTTAGCCCAAATTTGTGGAGGATCATTCAGTCTCTCTCTGGGTCTTGATTTTCTTATACGATGTATTACATGACTTTAAAGTAATTTCTATCTTTCGTTTTCTACAATTCAGATGGCTCTAATTTTTTTTGCTTTTCTCCAAGACACCATTTCCTCTTCAGTAAATCTCAGACCATGTTCCTTGAAACTCCAAGGATCTGGGAAAGCATAAGCATTCTACAACAAAAAGAAAAACCAAAACCAAACAAAATAAAAAAAAATTCCAAGACATCCAGGGAAACAGAAAAGCCAAGGCAAAATTAAAGAGCCTCAAAATCACCTATCATCAGGGAAATGCAAATCAAACCTACAATGATGTATCACCTCACGCCTGTCAGAATTTTACTTGTTCTTTTCTTTGATGTTATTAGGCCAGAAGCCCGATTTCCTTTTAGAACACCCAAATTCCTTAAGACCTCGGACAAGTGCTCAGGGCATCATAGAATAAACACCAGCCCAGAACATTGGACACTTGGCTTCCAGTCCTGGTTCTGTCCGTCATTCCCAAAAAGTCTTTCAATTATTAAGAAATCCTGTTCCCTCGTTTTCAAAAAGAAGAGCTTGGATTACAGGACCAATACAGTTCATTTTTTGTCTAAATTATTGAACACATTTTTAGTGACAGTTTTAGGTTTTTATGCATTCAAAATCTTTCCTCTGTAAAAAGATGCATATGATCCCTCCTTAGAAGGTGAAGAACAATTTGGTAGATTTAGTAGAGTATGGAAATCAATTGTAGTTAATAAAAAGTAATAGGACTTTCTTGACCACTGATTGGTTTCTTTTATTTTAAAATTGTTTCTTATTTGTGTCTCTTGCTTAAATTAGGTCCCTCAAAAGACAAGAACAATGTCTTCTTTATTCCCCCATTAAATCCATAGTAAAATTCCTGGCATATAATAGTAGTTTAACAATTTTTTGGAATACATAAGTGAAAATTAAAAAGAGAGATCCCTTATAATAGATTCTTAAAACTGTTGGGGAAAAAAATAATACTTAAGGGATGGGGATGGGTAGAAGAGATACTATAGTTTATTTATTTGAAGGACAGTTTAATACGAGGTAAGAATATTTCATTTTTATCCTTTATCACACCTTCCTGGTGTCAAACTTCTAATTTACTTAAATTCACTTTTAGTAAGTGCCTACCCTATTGCTGGCAAGAAAATAGGATTTAGAACCAGAAATGGATACCAATTCTGACTCTTTCATTCACTGTTATATGACCCTGAGCAAGTACCTCAGATTCTGAGTTGCAATATTCTCAATTATATTGCGGGGATAATAATTCCTATTTTCTAGGGTGCTACCAATGATTAAATTAATGAATGGAATTGCTCACAAGGGAGCTCAGCTCTGAGTAAGCACTTGATATAGCTTTCCAAGTAGCATAATTATTTGTGTTCAATGTATTTAGTAGGTCTGCAATGAAAAGCACTGGGTCTGAAATGTTAAAATTGCTGACATATTGCTATTTAAGTAATAACTTTGTCTCCTATAACAGAAATTTAGTGTCTCACATATCTAGAACTGGAAGTCCAAAAACCAAGGCCATATTCTTTCTGAAACCTGTAGTGGGGAGTCCTTCCTGTCTCTCCCTAGCTTCTAGTGATTTGCTGGCAATCTTTAATGTTCCTTGTCCTTTCTCTTTTTTTCCCTTTTTTTTCCTGTGTGTGTGTGTGTGTGTGTGTGTGTGTGTGTGTGTTTTAATATGCTCTCAAAAACATCAGATAGGGGCGCCTGGGTGGCTCAGTCAGTTGAGCGTCTGACTTCAGCTCAGGTCATGATACCACGGCTTGTGGGTCTGAGCCCCACGTCAGGCTCTGTGCTGACAGCTCAGAGCCTGGAACCTGATTCTGATTCTGATTCTGTGTCTCCTGCTCTCTCTGCCCCTCCCCTGCTTGTGCTCTGTCTCTCTCTGTCTCTCAAAAATAAATAAATGTAAAAAAAATTTTAAAAAATCATCAGATAACTTTAGAATGCATGTAAATCACATTTAGTAAAATCAGTTAATTCAATCTTATGACTCAATTTATGAATAATAATTATGGGATTAAAGAACACGTAGTGATAGAATAACCTCAAGTTAATCAGGAACAACTTGTTTGGTACATTTCTAATTTACCCACAGGTATATATATACATTTATAGCCTTTCTAGCTGACCATAACTGAGTAATGTATGATTGGAATTAAATCACTAACACCATTATCATCACTAGCTTATTTAATATTTGTTCACCAGAAAGTCAATTCCAACCATTGATAAATATCATTATTGACATAAAAATGAATAACTTAAAGTGTTTTTGGCAGCCTATGGCAATTACTGTCACATTGTCTTTAAGTTTCCAAATTATTCAACAATGTTAAAGGAGTGATAAGATTGAGTCTCAAACATTACTGTTTTTCAGTAACGTTTGTTATTAGCAGACTGTTTTCTTAAGGATTTCTTGAAAATTACATTTTCTCTGCATTAAATAGTACTCCAGTAGCCTAAGAGCTGATATTCTGTTTTCTTTAGAACCTAGCATACCCTAAAGTCTTGCTGGAACTAAGGAATAAAACCAATGAAAATTAAAGCTGTTTCCTAAAAGAAGAATTTCTTTTTCTTTTGCTGGCCTCATGACTTCATCTTGGTTATATAATAAGGTAATGAGTCTAAAGGACATTTGTTGGCATGTAAATATGAAACTATGAAATGTTGATCAATCATTTATGTTTTGATTTTTCATTCTCATTCCCTATTAAAGATAAAATATATTGGTAGATTTTATATACATACATTATATATTATATTATATATCACATATATTTATTTGCATGCAATAAAGTATATATGAAATATTTTGCTTCCTTATTCTACGAATTAGTCAAACTTTTTTACTAGTAAGATAAATGCTACTGTAATGAATTAAAAAGTTTAAGAAAATGCATTAAGTATTTGCTATGTGGGTTGTACTGCCAGACATTGTTAATGAAGTAACAACGTACAAGGTGGGTTCTTGCCTTGGAAGACATTATTAATCTGTTGGGAAGACAAGCTAGAAATATGAAAAGATATAAATAAATCTAAGAAACAATATGTGATAAATAACAACTGAATGCTACAAACTATGAATTCTATATTAGTTTGCTAAGCTTGGCATAATAAACTACCACAAGCTGGGTGGCTTCGGTAAGTAAAAAAAGTGATTTTTCTCACAATTCTGGAGATTGAAAGTCCAAGATCAAGGCCCTGGCAGATTCAGTGTCTGGTGAAGGCCTATTTCCTAGTTAGTAATGAATGGTGAATATAAACAAATTCCCTTCTCATTTGCAGAGTGGTGGCAAACACAGTCATGTGGATATTCTACAGACAGGAGAGAAAGCAGTGCTGTCAATGTACTTTCCTGGGATATGGCAAAGGGCCAGTGTAAAGAGTATATTGGGAGTAGTGTGCATAATTGTACTGAACAGAGTTTGACCAGTAGCATCACAACGCCGTTAGGCCCAAGAGGACAATTTGGGGGATAGGGAGTCATGCATTGAGTAATGTGACTGGAACTGGTTGTCCATTATCTTACCATTGGAGGGAGGTGACAGAAAAGGCACCATCGAAAGCAGCCATTCAGCCTCCCACATGTAAAAGAATCCTCACAAAAACTGTCGAGATGAAAAGACTTAGTATACAGAAGTACAAAGTGAAGAGAATGCAGTGACACTGGCAGCCAAATGAGCAGAAAGAGTACACAGAGATTTTATCCGGAGAGGGTGAAGCACATTTGAATTCTTTAATCCTATGAGCATGGGTTGAGTATTTAGAAGGTATCAGATACGATGCAGGGTAGGAGAAACACTAAATTAAATTAGACATGGTCCTCAGAATCAAAGATCTTACAGTCTAGTGGGATAGCATTGAGTATATTATAAATAAAAAGTGCTCTAGTTGCTATAATCGAAGTGTGCAAAGCATACACTAGGTTCACCAAAGAAAGAGTGGCCAAGTTTAGGTATCTACAAAAACTCCCTCAATGTATATGGTGTCATGTAATATGACAACATATGTCGTTAAATATTGAAGGGTGAGAAAATGAAGTAAAATTCTCAGAGTCCTACATGCCAATAAAAAATATGATATAACCAGGAAGGGCAGTGTGCAAAACAGAAGGGTGTTAAGGACTAGTACCAGAACTCTGGCAATGTAGAATAGGAGCTGGGAGCAGGAGGCATACAGACAGAATGCCTCCTGGAACTCAGTTTGCCATTTACTGTGTTAACACTCTTAGTCAGTGTCTTTGTGCCTTAATTTCTTCTTATGTAAAATGTTTGTTTGTTTTTAAAGGTTAAACAATTTGATATGTGTATGTAGTTACCCAAGACTGATTGGTTAATCAGAACCTGTTCTTCTCACAGAGAGGAGTCACTCTTGGACACAGAGGAAAGAAACTAAAAAAACTGGATAAATATTCCACTCTTTCTAGTGAGGCAATTTTATTCAAGTGTTGGGTAATATGGAATAAAAAGTACCTGGTTATTTTTTTTTATTAAAACCAAGCTGCATATGATTTAAATATAATGCAAAATTCTTGGGATATTTGCCCATTCTCCTTAGCTGGAAATATTTCTTTTTTGGAAAAGATAATCACAGCACTAACTATGATCTAGAAAGTCACCCATTCTTAGTATAAAGGAACTGGCAGTCAAACAGGATCAGGTCTTATAAATATTTAGTTAATATTTAATATACATCTGCAGCATATGTATATAAAATTTTCCCATAGTATTGTTTGGGATTTTGCATTATTTTCTAGAGTCTCAGGTTAATGAATTCATTGGATATTTCAAACAAAATTAACCAAATTTAACACAAGAAAATGTAGGAAATGTTTCCTGTTGTCTGGGAAATTTCATTTGGGCTCCCAAACTGATAACAATAGTTACAGAATAACTCCGTACAGTGGCCAGGAACTGCCAGAATGTTTTATCTGGGATTCTTAAAAAGTAGTCAGTTGAGGTCCTGGGCATTACCCTATCAATCATCTATCTTCAGCCTATATAAAGAAGAGACTAGGCAAGACAGCCTCCAAATAAAAGCAACCAGTGTGTTATATTAAACTAGTGTTTATATGCGCTAGCAGCAACAAAGCTCTAGTCCACCCCTCTTATTGTCCAGAGCTTGATTGCAATCCATTGTGAGGACTGTGCAGGGCGTTTGATGTCGGCTTCAAATGGGACAGCACCACTGCAACAAGAGCAGACATTGGGATGATTTTAGACAAAGAAAGGCACTGAAAGAATGGATTATAGAGAAAAAGGCAGCGTCATAATTAGAGGATATATCAATGTCAATGCTCCATCTGTGGCTCCATAAAGAGCTGCCATGACGTGAAATAGAGAAATACAATTTTCACAAAAGAGAAAATTCTCAAGTGGTTTCTTAATTCCTCTATAGGTGCCATGGATTGCAGTTTTATTTTATTTAATCTCACAGAAAAAATTTACTTAGATGGAATCTCACATCCAACAATAGACTAGATTGTTTGAGGCCAACACTCATGCTGAGAATAATTCAATAAACTGAACAAAAGTTTTAAAAAAGTCTCTTTTGAAGCCTCAGGAAATTACCAACACAGTGAGAATATGTTGTGCAAAGAAAAGAAGAAAAGATGAGAGAAGTTAACTCAAACCTAGAGGCCACTTTTTTTTTCCCTTAAGCAATTGCTGATTCCGAAAGTGACATTGGTGGCAAAAAAAGATAACAAACCGGGTGGAATTTTTAGAGGTCTCATAGGGCTCAGGAGAAAAGTCAGAAGTCTGAGGAGAAAGGCCTCTGGTAAAAACTATGGGCTTGTGGTGGGAGCACACGAGGAATGAAGATGAACCAGAAATAGACTAACTGTCAGAAGGAATAAAGCCGGTATGTAACTATCTCAGTCCATCTTTGGAATGGGGCTAATTTGCCTCCAGAAGTGTTTCAGGCCATAAGTAAAAGTTAATCTTCTCTAAGGGAAAATAACATTGATCAGACTTGCTAGGAAGTTATAAATTTTATTAGCCCGTCTTTCCTTTTATGTGTTTGATTTTGTTCATTGATAACTGACTCCTTCTCTCTTTTTTTCTTTCTTTTCTTTTTCTTTCTTTCTTTCTCCCTCTCTCTTTCTCTCTCTTTCTTTCTAAATGTAACTTGCTGGTATTTTTCACCTTAATTTCTTGAGATGGATGCTTAGATCACTGAATTTGTTGCCTTTTTTATTTTTACATATATGCATGTAAGGCTAAATAAATTCTTCTTGAATAATAGTTGAAGCTTAAATTTTCTGAATGAAAGTTAAAAGAATTCACTATTTTTATATATATCTAATAAATTACATTAAATACATTATTACATAAATGTAAGTCTTTATAATCTATCTTATTTGATACCCACTTGATCTAGCCAACTGTTGAGAGGAATATACTAAAATTTCCTCAAAAACTACTTATACCTCTTGATTTCTTTTATATGTTATATAGTTTTTGCTTTACATATTTTGCTGGGGAATTACTTTTGCCAAAACTTCTTGGTAGCTGTATTGCCATTATTCATTTTGTTCTTGGTAATGGTACAATGACCTTCTACACTTCATTGACTGCTTCGTGCCTTGTCAACAAAATTGTTTTAATACTAGTATCACAATGGTTATTTTCTAATTTCAAAGCATTTGCTTGAGATATTGGTCAAGACTCTTGCATTGGCAAGTCCCTGAAAATGAAAGTCGAACTAGTTTAAGGAGAAAAGGAAATTTGTTGGCACAAAGGACCAGTGTAACTCACAGGACTGAGGAAGAGCCATAACAACATGGCCTTGGTGACTACACAGAGTCAAAGTAGCTGCTACTTCCTGATATGCAACTTCAGTCACTCCTTAGCCTTTCTCGGCTTTATTTCCCCTAATTTTAGCAGGTCTTTCACACATGATAAATAATATAACAGACTCAGAATTATATCCCTCTAGTATGGACCCAGAAGCAAAGCCTCAAAATCTAGACTGATAACGAAAGGCAAGAGCACGCCTGAAGCTGCCTGACAGGAAACGCACCTCCGTCCTCCTCATTCCCACCCTAGGCCAGAGTTGTTGGCACTGAGGGTGGAGAGAAGATGGAAAAGCTTGCTCAGCAGTTAAAGTAGTAAACACAGCTGTACCCAACACCTATTATACATTTCATCCTATTTGCCTTTAACTCCTTGATTGTTTGGTTTTAGCTGTGTCTCTTAAGGATAACAGCCACTTGGTTTTGTTTATATAATCCAAGCGGAAGTCTGTTTATTTCTTTAAGAGGTGACTTGACTTTCTGTGTGTGTGTGTGTGTGTGTGTGTGTGTGTGTGTGTGTGTTATTATTTTCCCAAGTTTTTTATTTAAATTCCAGTTAGTTAATCTACAGTGTATATTAGTTTCAGAGATAGAATTTAGTGATTTATCACTTACATGCAACACCTAGTGCTCACAAGTGCAAGAGGTGACTTTATCTCACTCAACCTTTCACTTTTAAAGAGTATGTTCACCAATAATTCTGTCTTTATCTTTATGTAATTTATATGTAATATTTTCTAACTTTAGCCTTTTTGCTGCTTTCCTTTTGCCTTTTCCATATTTTCTTCTCTACTTTTCCTTTTTTCTTTCTCTGTGGAGAAACATATAGTAGGCTCCCTTTTTAGCTCTTATGGTGGATATGTTTATATCTTTAAGTGAATACTTGCGTCTGTGTTCCTTAACCCATAAATTTCAGAAATAAACCAGTCTTTTTTGCTGTGTGATAATAATATTTTCTCTGGGAACAAGGGAGATGCTTGGTAGGTAGTGCAGTGAACAAATGCGAATTTGATTTGTAAGTTTAATTTTTATAGTGTGGCTAGTTAAAATTAATTTAAAAAGCTAAAATTATGTCACATCCTTTTAGAAAAACTGTGTAGAATTTACAACAGTATATAGTACCCTCACTTTGGGTGTACAGAAATGAGACCTCCTTGACATTTTTATATTTGAAAATGATCTGATTTATACTATCGAATGTTTATAGCATTCTTTTTTGTTTTAATGTTCAGTAATGTCGTCAGGATGTTGTGTTGTTTAATGGTTGACCGTTTCTTTCATTTTTTTTTTTTTTTCGTTTCTGATACACTATGAACCCTATCAATCTACCGGAATACTCTCTCTCTCTAATTGCTAGAAAATAATCTTCCATTATATATTTTTATATCCATTTCTTCTTTATATTTTATTTTTAATTTTTAAAATATATGCATTATATGCATTCAAAGTTTATATCATTGTCTTCATAATACTGATTTATTGTTGTTGTTTTGTTATATGTGGGGAGGCAGTTCTTATGATTGTTCTATGAGTGTTCACTTTAAGAAAGGAAGATCAATGCAGGTCTAATGACTCTAAACTTTTGTAAAAGATCGATAATGAAGAAATAGGTATTATGACACTGAGAAAGTTTAAAATACATGAACAATCAATCACTATGCCAATTCTAAGACTTGACCTCAAGGGATCCAGTGCCTTCTGTTTTCTTTCTTGGAATCTTCCCCCTGCCATGAAAACAAACCCAAACTATCGTCCTAGAGGATGGGACGAATCAATTAGAGATGACCATTGAAACTGATGTTCACACTGTCTGCAGATGCGTGAGGAAGGCCAAACCGTGTTTGGTGATTCAACCCAAACCAGCAGAACTACACAGCAAACATTGTAGGATCATGAAGAGTAACAAGTTTTTCTTTTGTCTTTTCTTTTCTTTTTTCTTTTCTTGTTTTATTTATTTTCTCTTTTTTACTGTTTTTCTCTTTTATGTTTAATGTTTTGCTTTTGGTTTTTTCTCATGTATTTTTATTGTTATATTATTTATTTATTTGATCTATCTATGTATCTTACTCAATTTTACTTACCTGTTTCTTTTAAGTTTTTTAAGCCATGAATTTTTGGGTAGCATTTTATACAGCAATAACTACCCTACATAATTAGAGTATCAAAACCATCACTGTGTCTAGTAGATGAACACTTCTAAAAATTGTAAATCAAAGAAACTAGCTAGAGGCAGGTTTTAATTTAGGAGCACTTAAAGAGACTTGAAGAGTGATTATCAATGTATCATGCCAGGAATAAATCTCCAATGAGTTTATGGTATAAGCAATTTCACATACCATCAGTCCTCATCTGCCCTTTCTAGTGGTGGTTCAGTTGGTTTTATTAGTCTTGGTAATACATCATCTGAATTAAACAACATATGTGAGTATGTCGATGAGGAGCTCAGTTGAAATATTTGGATTTAAGATACAAATTGTGAGGTGGTAAGCACATAATTAAGTCCATGGGGACAAGAACAGGAGACACTATTCCCTTTGAAAGACTAAGGGTTTTCATATGTTTCTTTGCATCATGGAACAATCTGACAAGACTGGGCCTCTGCTCTTTATACTTTCTTGTCATGAGGTTTACTCCAAGGCACTTACTGTAAGAAAGAGTGTGAAAAATGGAAGGGGAGAAATCTAAGGACAAGTTCAAATTCTGCAACAAGCCATCTATCGGTGAGACCTAACATTTCACATTTGTAATCTAAGCCTCAAGTTTTCCCATCACATTAAAATTTTCAAACCTTATCCTTTATAATTCAGGATGGCTTTGTGTGAAAGTATAAAAAACCCAAACCAAACTGGCTTTAAAATGAGAAATTTTATTGTTTCATATAACGTGAAGCCCAGAGGGATAGAAGATTTTAGATTCTGACTCTATTTCCCATGATTCTGTTGACTTTGCTTTCCTCTGTGCATTGGCTTCATCCTCATGTGGGTGATAAAAAAACTGCAGTCATTTTTAGTCCCACCTTCATGCATAACACCTTCCAGAAGAAGGGAAAAAAGAAAGAATGTTTCCATCTCAGTATTCCAATCAAGCATCCCTAACTTACTAGGTTGCTCTGGCTATATGCCACTACTGAAACTGTGAATTCAGCTAAGGAGACACAATGGCTGATTAGTTTACTCTGAGGTTCACTCTTGGGATTGACTTCCCCTGAGTCAAATGGATTCTGCATAAGAAGAGTAGAAATCCAGATAAAAACAAGGTTCTGTTAGGATGGAGGAAAGGCACATGGGAGCTTGGTTAGTGAGCCATAATTCTCACTATATGGTTTACATAAATAATATTCCATTTTTGCTTTAATACATCTGTGATTGACTGTATTATGAAGAATTACAAAGACATCCTTCCTATTTTGAAGACTGAGTCAGTTTTTAAAGGATTTCTTAAACAATGAAGAACATAATACTTAAATTGTCACTAATTGTTATTGGGTTTATGGGGGATAAAGAAAGTGGTTTTCCTTTCAACCTCTGACCAATCCTCCTAAAAGATTTTTCCATTCTTTCATTTCTATAAATGGCTTTGAAGAATAAGTGTAAAGAAGACATATAGAGAAGAAGGAATAAAAATTAGAAAAAAAGGAAAGTGATGGAGAAAACTCCCTGTAATGGGTAGCATATGTTTAAAGTAGGAACCAATTTGAAAAGTAACAGAATAATGAGAGTAATTCTCCTATGCTCTTATACCTCTCGTCACCCTGAAATAATTTAACATTTGAAGTAGGCGTAATTTTATTCATCTCATAGATGATAAATTTGGGACACAGAGAGGTTAAAATTTCTTTCCATTGACCCATAATTCTAGGAAATGTCACAGGTATGTGATACACCATCCTTATTCTTTCCATTCTTCACATTAACACATTTAAAAACAAATACAAACTCCTGGTAAAACTTTATAAGTTTTTACCCAAATGTATACAATTTCAAGAATTTTCCTTATTTTAGGCAATTAAAAGGTTTCTATATTATTAGAAAAGCTTGTAGGATCTTCAAAGCATGCTATTGAGGTGAAATGTTGAGCAAAGTATGTAATAGTGATTTCATAGATAAAAATAATTTCTTGTTGCAATGCAACATATATAGAAGTGTATTCATTAGGTCATTTAGCTTGTTAGGTGCAAAATCAACTTCCTAAATCTTTAGCATGTAGAAAAAAATATCTCAGACTCTGAAAGTTACGTTGGAAGGTGTGGGAAATGTAAATATTTTAT
This sequence comes from Puma concolor, assembly GCF_028749965.1. Lineage (NCBI taxonomy): Eukaryota > Metazoa > Chordata > Mammalia > Carnivora > Felidae > Puma > Puma concolor. The sequence continues at coordinate 35,884,581 of NC_141673.1, read as the reverse complement.
CAAATGAAAATAATTTCACTGGATACTTCAGGATGTGTGTGTGTGTGTGTGTGTGTGTGTGTGTGTGTGTGCTGATAGTCATATTGCAATAATATCAACCATAATATCAACATAATACCAATGTCTTTCCATTATCCTAGTGACATATCTAAAGAAGAAAATCTAGATTGATCTTTCAGGCTTAATGGTTAATATTCTCCTAGAAGTTATTTCTTTTTTATTTTAATTTTTTAAATATTTTTATTTATTTTAGAGAGAAAGAGACACGGAATGATCAGGGCAGGGGCAGAGAGAGAGAGGGAGACACAGAATCTGAAGCAGGCTCCAGACTCTGAGCTGTCGGCACACAGCCCGACACAGAGCTCCAACCCACGAACTGAAATCATGACCTGAGCCAAGTCAGATGCTCAACCGACTGAGCCACCCAGATGCCCCTCCTAGAAGTTATTTCAAATATGTAACTATGATAGGATCTTCTGGTAATAAATACGTCATATGATAAAGAAAGGTAATAGGTAACAAGCAGATGGAGGGTAATACAGTAACATTAAGAGAATCTTGAAATCAAAGCAATTTGCTTTATCAAAGCAATGGACTTGATAACACACAATGTACTTGTTCTCACCTCTACCTTTAAGTAGCATTAGGATTTAGAGATAGTCTATGTAAAACTTCAAATGAAAGATAGATTCAGGAAATCTATGTTACCATTCCCTTACCAGGAACATAATGTTGAAAATTTTTCCTTATACTTCCTCATTCACCAATTAACATCATTTCTGTCATCAACAAACACAGTATAGAACATTATATTACTAGAGATGGTTGAACAAATGTCTTTGAATTGTACTTTGGTTCACCAATAAAAAACAGGGACTATGTCTGTGCAAGTCAAATAGTACATTACAGGATCTTATATACTTGTTCACTGGTTGTAATATTTTTAACTTTGTCATTTATTTGCCTTAAATCTGAATGCTTAATCCCCAATCACACCACAAGTTCATTCATTTTTAAATGTATTTAAATCACTGAGAAACAATGAACACATGGTATTACTGGCCAAATAATGATTCTGTCAGGCTATAACAATAATCTACAATTTATTCATAAACACCTTCAGAGTAGACATTTCTTACTTATCAGCAAATTATACAAATGCATGGCACTGAATCATGTATACGGCAGCACTTAATAACTGAGTACGGTGTGATCTTATCTGATTTAATTCCTTAGATTCTGAGAAATCAAAGGTATTTATAAGTATTTTACCTCATTAATTCCATTTTTTTACTGAATGGCACAATTTGTATATTCAACCTCCTTAAATTCAACAAGTATACCTTCTCAAATTCAATGTGTCCTAAGCCCAAATCATTGTTTTCACTCTCAGAGTACTAATCATCTAAAAGAAATATCTCATTCTGCTACAAGTCTCCCATTATTCCTATTTTCCTAAGATTTTAAATTTTGGTATAGCATCCTTTATAACATCCTTCATGTCCTTTCCTTTCCTTTTAATTCTTTCTTCTACTATTGCAATGAAGCCTTCCCATTTTGACGAAAACTAGTTCTTTGTCTCTCTAGCTCTTGAAATATATTTTTGTAGCCCAACCTCTTTCTAAAATTCGACTTGCATTCATAGCATGTAGCTCATTCATTCATTAGTTCATTTCTCTAACAAATACATTCGATTGCTAAAAAAAAAAAAACAAAAAATAAAATATGATGGCTTACAAGAGATGGAAGGCTTAGCATGAGAAATAACATTAGAGTTGAGATTTGAAGAAGGAGTAAGAAATAAGTACAGGAGTAACAGAATTAGAAAAGACCAAAACTAGAAACAGCACCTGAAAGCTTAGTGTGGTTGAAGAACACACAGCAAAAGAGAGTGATGTGCAAGGAAGTTGCCAAGGAAGGAAGGAATTTCTGTTTCAGGTTTCCCTATTGCTTTCCAGATAAAGGCCCAGTTTCTTTTTTTTTTTTTTTTTTTTTTTCAACATTTTTTATTTATTTTTGGGACAGAGAGAGACAGAGCATGAACGGGGGAGGGGCAGAGAGAGAGAGGGAGACACAGAATCGGAAACAGGCTCCAGGCTCTGAGCCATCAGCCCAGAGCCCGACGCGGGGCTCGAACTCACGAACCGCGAGATGGTGACCTGGCTGAAGTCGGAGGCTTAACCGACTGCGCCACCCAGGCGCCCCAAGGCCCAGTTTCTTAAAGCAACATGAAAGGATCCTGTATGGTTGTGTGTGTGTGTGTGTGTGTGTGTGTGTGTGTGTGTTTTCACTTCTGGCCCTTCTATTTGAACTAAGATAACATGGCAGGGTGATAAAACAAATGAGGGGGTCTAATAGACCTGGGCTTGAATTACAATTTCAATACTTGCTACAAATTAGGGGCAAGTTAAATACCTTTTTGCTAACTAGCAAGTTACTTTACAATGTGATCATTAACTGTCAAATGGCATTCCTAATACCTTGCAAGGGAGCTTTGTATGAGTATGAAATAATTTAGCATATGTAAGGTGTCTTACTGTTATTATTGTTAACTAAGATAAAACATAAAATTAACAACATTTCTGAAGTAATAATGTTCATTAGAGGTAATGTTATTTTTACTCTATTCATATTCAGTCTCAGACCTCCAGAAAGCAATTTTAAAATCACTCCATGATGTTACAGTTGCACTGAACCACACAGAAGTTAGGTACTGACATTAGACTGTACTCCTGATCTTAGAAATTTAACTGAAGAAATTAAAACTATCTTTAAGGTGACTTACGCACATACTACAGCGGCTTTTGAAAAGGAATTAACTGTATTCTCAATGACTTCTATAGTTTACCTTTACATATTTTCTAAAGGAAGCAATTTTATAATACTTAGCATCAATATTCAGATATAAAATGGCATTAGAGGGCCAATGAGTTTATTAAAATATGCTATTTCACATCATAGTTTTCCATAACATTGCCATAAACTTACCATTTAAAAATTTCTGAACAATAGGAATAGCTAGTTAGAAGTCAAGAATTTAGATGTTTGGGAAGATGGCGGCGTAGGAGGACGCTGGGCTCACCGCGCGTCCTGCTGATCACTTAGATTCCACCTACACCTGCCTAAATAACCCAGAAAACCGCCAGAGGATTAGCAGAACGGAGTCGCCGGAGCCAAGCACAGACGAGAGGCCCACGGAAGAGGGTAGGAAGGGCGGCGAGGCGGTGCGCGCTCCACGGACTGGCGGGAGGGAGCCGGAGCGGAGGGGCGGCTCGCCGGCCAAGCAGAGCCCCCGAGTCTGGCTTGCAAAAAGCGGAGGGGCCTGACGGACTGTGTTCCGACAGCAAGCGCGACTTAGCGTCTGGGAGGTCATAAGTTAACAGCTCTGCTCAGAAAGTGGGAAGGCTGGAGGACAAAGGGAAGGAGAGCTGCTGAGCCCCCTGACGACAGAGCTCAGTTTGGTGGGGAACAAAGGCGCTCGCCAGCGCCATCTCCCCGCCCATCCCCCAGCCAAAATCCCAAAGAGAACCAGTTCCTGCCAGGGAACTTGCTCGCTCCGCGCAAACACCTAACTCTGCGCTTCTGCGGAGCCAAACCTCCGGCAGCGGATCTGACTCCCTCCTGCTGCCACAGGGCCCCTCCTGAAGTGGATCACCTAAGGAGAAGCGAGCTAAGCCTGCCCCTCCTGCCCCTGTGCACCTTGCCTACCCACCCCAGCTAAGACACCAGATCCCCAGCACCACAAGCCTGGCAGTGTGCAAGTAGCCCAGACAGGCCACCCCACCCCACAGTGAATCCCGCCCCTAGGAGAGGGGAAAAGAAGGCACACACCAGTCTGACTGTGGCCCCAGCGGTGGGCTGGGGACAGACATCAGGTCTGACTGCGGCTCCGCCCACCAACTCCAGTTATACACCACAGCACAGGGGAAGTGCCCTGCAGGTCCTCACCATGCCAGGGACTATCCAAAATGACCAAGCGGAAGAATTCCCCTCAGAAGAATCTCCAGGAAATAACAACAGCTAATGAGCTGATCAAAAAGGATTTAAATAATATAACAGAAAGTGAATTTAGAATAATAGTCATAAAATTAATCGCTGGGCTTGAAAACAGTATAGCTGACAGCAGAGAATCTCTTGCTACAGAGATCAAGGACTAAGGAACAGTCACGAGGAGCTGAAAAACGCTTTAAACGAAATGCATAACAAAATGGAAACCACCACGGCTCGGATTGAAGAGGCAGAGGAGAGAATAGGTGAACTAGAAGATAAAGTTATGGAAAAAGAGGAAGCTGAGAAAAAGAGAGATAAAAAAATCCAGGAGTATGAGGGGAAATTTAGAGAACTAAGTGATACACTAAAAAGAAATAATCTACGCATAATTGGTATCCCAGAGGAGGAAGAGAGAGGGAAAGGTGCTGAAGGGGTACTTGAAGAAATAATAGCTGAGAACTTCCCTGAACCGGGGAAGGAAAAAGGCATAGAAATCCAAGAGGCACAGAGAACTCCCTTCAGACGTAACTTGAATCGATCTTCTGCATGACATATCATAGTGAAACTGGCAAAATACAAGGATAAAGAGAAAATTCTGAAAGCAGCAAGGGGTAAACGTGCCCTCACGTATAAAGGGAGACCTATAAGACTCGTGACTGATCTCTCTTTTGAAACTTGGCAGGCCAGAAAGAATTGGCACGAGATTTTCAGTGTGCTAGACAGAAAAATATGCAGCCGAGAATCCTTTATCCAGCAAGTCTGTCATTTAGAATAGAAAGAGAGATAAAGGTCTTCCCAAACAAACAAAAACTGAAGGAATTTGTCACCACTAAACCAGCCCTCCAAGAGATCCTAAGGGGGACCCTGTGAGACAAAGTACCAGAGACATCACTACAAGCATAAAACATACAGACATCACAATGACTCTAAACCCATATCTTTCTATAATAACACTGAATGTAAATGGATTAAATGCGCCAACCAAAAGACATAGGGTATCAGAATGGATAAAAAAACAAGACCCATCTATTTGCTGTCTACAAGAGACTCATTTTAGACCTGAGGACACCTTTAGATTGAGAGTGAGGGGATGGAGAACTATTTATCATGCGACTGGAAGCCAAAAGAAAGCTGGAGTAGCCATCCTTATATCAGACAAACTAGACTTTAAATTAAAGGCTGTAACAAGAGATGAAGAAGGACATTATATAATAGTGACAGGGTCTATCCATCAGGAAGAGCTAACAATTATAAATGTCTATGCGCCGAATACCGGAGCGCCCAAATATATAAAACAATTACTCATAAACATAAGCAACCTTATTGAGAAGAATGTGGTAATTGCAGGGGACTTTAACACCCCACTTACAGAAATGGATAGATCATCTAGACACACGGTCAATAAAGAAACAAGGGCCCTGAATGAGACATTGGATCAGATGGACTTGACAGATATATTTAGAACTCTGCATCCCAAAGCAACAGAATATACTTTCTTCTCGAGTGCACATGGAACATTCTCCAAGATAGATCATATACTGGGTCACAAAACAGCCCTTCATAAGTTTACAAGAATTGAAATCATACCATGCATACTTTCAGACCACATTGCTATGAAGCTTGAAATCAACCACAGAAAAAAGTCTGGAAAACCTCCAAAAGCGTGGAGGTTAAAGAACACCCTACTAACGAATGAGTGGGTCAACCAGGCAATTAGAGAAGAAATTAAAAAATATATGGAAACAAACGAAAATGAAAATACAACAATCCAAATGCTTTGGGACGCAGCGAAGGCAGTCCTGAGAGGAAAATACATTGCAATCCAGGCCTATCTCAAGAAACAAGAAAAATCCCAAATACAAAATCTAACAGCACACCTAAAGGAAATAGAAGCAGAACAGCAAAGGCAGCCTAAACCCAGCAGAAGAAGAGAAATAATAAAGATCAGAGCAGCAATAAACAATATAGAATCTAAAAAAACTGTAGAGCAGATCAACGAAACCAAGAGTTGGTTTTTTGAAAAAATAAACAAAATTGACAAACCTCTAGCCAGGCTTCTCAAAAAGAAAAGGGAGATGACCCAAATAGATAAAATCATGAATGAAAATGGAATTATTACAACCAATCCCTCAGAGATACAAACAATTATCAGGGAATACTATGAAAAATTATATGCCAACAAATTGGACAACCTGGAAGAAATGGACAAATTCCTGAACACCCACACTCTTCCAAAACTCAATCAGGAGGAAATAGAAAGCTTGAACAGACCCATAACCAGCGAAGAAATTGAATCGGTTATCAAAAATCTCCCAACAAATAAGAGTCCAGGACCAGATGGCTTCCCAGGGGAGTTCTACCAGACGTTTAAAGCAGAGATAATACCTATCCTTCTCAAGCTATTCCAAGAAATAGAAAGGGAAGGAAAACTTCCAGACTCATTCTATGAAGCCAGTATTACTTTGATTCCTAAACCAGACAGAGACCCAGTAAAAAAAGAGAACTACAGGCCAATATCCCTGATGAATATGGATGCAAAAATTCTCAATAAGATACTAGCAAATCGAATTCAACGGCATATAAAAAGAATTATTCACCATGATCAAGTGGGATTCATTCCTGGGATGCAGGGCTGGTTCAACATTCGCAAATCAATCAACGTGATACATCACATTAACAACAAAAAAGAGAAAAACCATATGATCCTGTCAATCGATGCAGAAAAGCCCTTTGACAAAATCCAGCACCCTTTCTTAATAAAAACCCTTGAGAAAGTCGGGATAGAAGGAACATACTTAAAGATCATAAAAGCCATTTATGAAAAGCCCACAGCTAACATCATCCTCAACGGGGAAAAACTGAGAGCTTTTTCCCTGAGATCAGGAACACGACAGGGATGCCCACTCTCACCGCTGTTGTTTAACATAGTGCTGGAAGTTCTAGCATCAGCAATCAGACAACAAAAGGAAATCAAAGGCATCAAAATTGGCAAAGATGAAGTCAAGCTTTCGCTTTTTGCAGATGACATGATATTATACATGGAAAATCCGATAGACTCCACCAAAAGTCTGCTAGAACTGATACATGAACTCAGCAAAGTGGCAGGATACAAAATCAATGTAGAGAAATCAGTTGCATTCTTATACACTAACAATGAAGCAACAGAAAGACAAATAAAGAAACTGATCCCATTCACAATTGCACCAAGAAGCATAAAATACCTAGGAATTAATCTAACCAAAGATGTAAAGGATCTGTATGCTGAAAACTATAGAAAGCTTATGAAGGTAATTGAAGAAGATTTAAAGAAATGGAAAGACATTCCCTGCTCATGGATTGGAAGAATAAATATTGTCAAAATGTCAATACTACCCAAAGCTATCTACACATTCAATGCAATCCCAATCAAAATTGCACCAGCATTCTTCTCGAAACTAGAACAAGCAATCCTAAAATTCATATGGAACCACAAAAGGCCCCGAATAGCCAAAGTAATTTTGAAGAAGACCAAAGCAAGAGGCATCACAATCCCAGACTTTAGCCTCTACTACAAAGCTGTCATCATCAAGACAGCAGGGTATTGGCACAAAAACAGACACATAGACCAATGGAATAGAATAGAAACCCCAGAACTAGACCCACAAACGTATGGCCAACTCATCTTTGACAAAGCAGGAAAGAACATCCAATGGAAAAAAGACAGTCTCTTTAACAAATGGTGCTGGGAGAACTGGACAGCAACATGCAGAAGGTTGAAACTAGACCACTTTCTCACACCATTCACAAAAATAAACTCAAAATGGATTAAGGACCTGAATGTGAGACAGGAAACCATCAAAACCTTAGAGGAGAAAGCAGGAAAAGACCTCTCTGACCTCAGCCGTAGCAATCTCTTACTCGACACATCCCCAAAGGCAAGGGAATTAAAAGCAAAAGTGAATTACTGGGACCTTATGAAGATAAAAAGCTTCTGCACAGCAAGGGAAACAACCAACAAAACTAAAAGGCAACCAACGGAATGGGAAAAGATATTTGCAAATGACATATCGGACAAAGGGCTAGTATCCAAAATCTATAAAGAGCTCACCAAACTCCACACCCGAAAAGCAAATAACCCAGTGAAGAAATGGGCAGAAAACATGAATAGACACTTCTCTAAAGAAGACATCTGGGGGCGCCTGGGTGGCGCAGTCTGTTAAGCGTCCGACTTCAGCCAGGTCATGATCTCACGGTCCGTGAGTTCGAGCCCCGCGTCAGGCTCTGGGCTGATGGCTCGGAGCCTGGAGCCTGTTTCCGATTCTGTGTCTCCCTCTCTCTCTGCCCCTCCCCCGTTCATGCTCTGTCTCTGTCTGTCCCATAAATAAATAAAAAAACGTTGAAAAAAAAAATTAAAGAAGACATCTGGATGGCTAACAGGCACATGAAAAGATGTTCAGCGTCGCTCCTTATCAGGGAAATACAAATCAAAACCACACTCAGGTATCACCTCATGCCAGTCAGAGTGGCCAAAATGAACAAACCAGGAGACTATAGATGCTGGAGAGGATGTGGAGAAACGGGAACCCTCCTGCACTGTTGGTGGGAATGCAAATTGGTGCAGCCGCTCTGGAAAACAGTGTGGAGGTTCCTCAGAAAATTAAAAATAGACCTACCCTATGACCCAGCAATAGCACTGCTAGGAATTTATCCAAGGGACACAGGAGTACTGATGCATAGGGGCACTTGTACCCCAATGTTCATAGCAGCACTCTCAACAATAGCCAAATTATAGAAAGAGCCTAAATGTCCATCAACTGATGAATGGATAAAGAAATTGTGGTTTATATACACTATGGAATACTACGTGGCAATGAGAAAAAATGAAATATGGCCTTTTGTAGCAACGTGGATGGAACTGGAGAGTGTGATGCTAAGTGAAATAAGCCATACAGAGAAAGACAGATACCATATGGTTTCACTCTTATGTGGATCCTGAGAAACTTAACAGGAACCCATGGGGGAGGGGAAGGAAAAAAAAAAAAAAAAGAGGTTAGAGTGGGAGAGAGCCAAAGCATAAGAGACTGTTGAGAACTGAGAACAAACTAAGGGTTGATGGGGGGTGGGAGGGATGAGAGGGTGGGTGATGGGTATTGAGGAGGGCACCTTTTGGGATGAGCACTGGGTGTTGTATGGAAACCAATTTGACAATAAATTTCATATATAAATAAAAAATAATAATAATAAAAAAAATAAATAAAAATAAATAAATAAAATTCTTCAAATGGTTTAAAAAAAAAAGAAGTCAAGAATTTAGAACATTTTTGTTTCTGTCATCTTAACAATTTTACTGAATATCAGTTGACTAAAATTAATGACTATAGCTACATATACAACTTTCTTTGTATTTAGGAAAACGTCCAACATGAAGCTTACTTCATAAACTATTTATTTAAAATATTACTGAATAGCATGTGTTAAAAGTTTGAGTAGTATAATTAATGTTGTGGTTTGAAGTCCATAATGGAGGAAAGCTGTGTAATTAAGAAAGGCCTGCCATCTGGTCAGGTTGTGTTTCACAGGGAGACATGACCTTAATGAAACCATTAGGCCCAAATTTTGTTCTCACCAAACGAGGCCTAGAAAACATAGATTAACACAAATAAAACACACAAACAACTGCTGCAAACCAACTAAGTGAATAAACACAAAATGAAATCTGAATCTTGCCCTTTACATGTTCAGTGTTTCTCCCCTGTGTATAAGTTATCTACAACTGCTTTTCCAAGCATGCATTCCAGGAATACCACATTTGTAAAGGCAAAGGTAGCTGACAGCTAGAATCAGATGGATGAAAATAACTAAAAAATATAAATTAATAAAAGTTAATGAGAGTAATGACAGGTGTAATTGCCAACTTCCCTCCTCTAAATTAAAGATATACATATGCTAGAGATTGATCAGGAGTTCATCCTAACAACACTAATAAACACTACACAATATTATCTCTAATCTGTAAGTCTCACAAGAACAGGGCTTCTGTCTTAATCATCTCTTTTCCCTGACACTGACATACTTCTGACAATTTTACTGAAAGTACACATTTTAAAAATTCAATTCATTCTTGGGGTGCCTGGGTGGCTCAGTCTGTTGAGCGTCCAAATTCAGCTCAGGTCATTGTCTCACAGTTCGTGAGTCTAAGCCCCACATGGGGTTCTATGCTGACAGCTCAGAGCCTGGAGCCTGCTTCAGATTCTGTGTCTTTCTCTCCCTCTCCCCCTCCCCTGCTCATGCTCTGCCTCTCCCTGTCTCTCAAAAATAAATAAATGTTAAAAAAATTTTAATTCATTCCTTCTTTTCTATTTTTTACCATTTCAAAAATGGCAGATTTCCCTTTATGGAAGTCATATTTCTTTTGTTTTTTAACTTTCATAATGCTAGCAATTTGGCCATTTCTACTTAGGGGTAACACTAACTACTGTAATGGATAAACCTCTATATCTTGGTGGCAAAGCAAAATAAAGTCCTTTCTCACTCATAAAAGTACAGTGTGGGTTGTCCAGGTGGATCAGCTCTCCTCCAAGTAGTGATCTTGGTTTATTCTAACCAAGTTAGAATAACCATAACTCCCACATTAGTTCCCAATATGGTTAAAATAATCATATTCTAACCATAACTCCCAAGTTGTCTCTTGGGTTCCAAAGAACCTGAAAAAAGAAGAGTAAGAATTATTCTAAATGAGAGTTTATTGGAAAGACTTTGGAAGTAGAAATTCTGCTTTAGTTCCATTGTCTAGTGTCCAGTCATATGGCCATACTTACCTGGTTGCAATGAAGTTAGATAAACAGTGTGCAGATGGGCATCCGACCAATTTTCATATAATACACAATTTCTCTCATTATTAGTTCTACTTGTGTTTCATTACTTTTCTTATAAAGATTGTGATGATTATCTAGCCTCATCTGTATACTGTAGGTTCTAAGGAATGATTTACTCTTGTCATTTTTTTATGTCCACCTGCCTTCAGTTTGTCAGTATTTCAGCAGATACATAGCTTGCTCCATACCATTCATGCCTCCAGAAACATGGTAGCTCCTTGGTGAAGCTCTACAGATTTTCTAAACTGAGATCAAAACCATTAACCATCCCCATCACTTTCTATGCCCTTATCTAATTTAATTTTTTTGATGCTGTTTTATTTTATTATTTTTTAACAAAAATTTTTGGCAAGTTGGTTAACATACTGTGTGTACAGTGTGCTCTTGGTTTTGGGGGCTATATTCCCATGATTCTCGCTTACATACAACAGCCAATGCTCATCCCAAGTGCCCTCCTCAATGCCTATCAACCATTTTCCCCCTCTTCCCTGTACCCCCATCTACCCTCTAATTTAATCTGTAACCACAGAATTCTTCATTAAATGAATTCTATAATTTAATTATTTGCACATTAATTTTCTTTTATTGCTTGTCTTTTTCACTGTAATACACACACCATGAGCATATAATTTGTTGGTCTTCTGATCCATGAATATCCCTAGACCCTAGAGTAGTACCTTTTTTCTGGTACTCCCTAAATATTTTATTTAATTTCACATATTTTCCTTCCTGTAGGTAAAGCTTAATGAAATAACTGTGATATAAATTGTTTTTAAAGAAGCTTCATAGATATGATTAAAATTTTTGAAAATACTAAAGGTAAAAAGCATAAAAACTAGAGTGATGATAAAATATTTTCTATACAGTGATGATTCAAAAAATAACAGCTCAAAATTTTTGATTTTTCAAAAATTATTGATTTGTGAAATCATAATAATATGTTATTATCATAGAATCATAATTACTGAAAGTCTCTGGTATCACTAGCCCTCTCACTTTGGGTACAGCCATATTTTGATCACATTGACAAATAGAAATAAAAATAATCTCCCAAGAAAATCTCTTAACTTTTGGAAACAGGTGAAGACAGTAATGATCTATACTTTCCAATAAAATATTTTTTAAAACCCTACTATATTTACCTTCATATTATATGCTTCAGTCATAGAAATAAAAAATAGAAAACATATCTGAAAAATAGCTATTATCATCCTCCTTGCCTTATTGTAATGTGTGTTTTAATCTTATAAAATTGTTTTTCTGATTTACATTATTGGGCTGGATAATTCCTCTGGTATTCACTGCCCCTTTTTTAGCAATATCGTTTGTGAAAAAAAATTATTTACAAATAGCAGGGAAAGAAGAGCCATGGGTTCGATTTCTGGCCTAAAACTTACTACATGTGTGAACTTGTACAAATGATACCATTGATACCTCTTGGATACCGTTTTTCCTCTTCAGTACTCAATTTAGTAATTTTTTGTGGGGATTGGTTAAAATAATATAAAAAAAAAAGTATGATATCACTCACCATATCCTCAATAAAAAGCTACAACCTCCCAATTTTCCCTCACATTATTGACAATAGCCATGAAAGATTCCAATCATGCAGTAGATACCCCTTTTCATTTTTCTCAATTTACTTCCCCTTTCTGTTAGTATTATTTTGCTTTGTGTATTTTTGAAATTCACTATGATATTTTTTTAATGTGATGCAAAAATGCAAAATGGAATAGTAGCTATAAGAAGCGATTTCCTATTTTGCTCCCAAACTGCAAAGTCCTTACCACATCAATATATTTTTTCAAATAGTTTTTTTTATTTCCAATTTTAGATGTCCATTTTAATAATGCAAGCGAGGCTTTTCACAAGGCCTACTTTTCAAATCTATTTATCTTCAGAGAAAGCAATGAGAAAAGCATTTAATTTGCTTCCTACAGGGTAGATTAAATTGGTTCATTTTATTTCTCATTTCATTATTGACACCTTTTGTCAAAAAGAAGCATTACTTTTAATATAAATTCCAAGATGTGGGAAATACTTTGTTGGATTTACACTGATCTTCCTTAAGAATTCATAATTATAGCCCTTTCCCTACGATTTTAATTACTTTTCTAGAATTGGTGTAGTATTACCCTTTGCTAAAATTTTGAATTCTAAAAAAGATGCTGGTAAATATCTTTTTGAGATTAACAACCACAATTTCTCCTCAAATGCGAATTTCTCCTCACCTAATAGCTTCAGCAGTTAAGCCAACATGCAGCAATAAATTGTAGGACAGTAAAGATGACATCAAGCCTTGAACGTGTTCCACTTACACATACACAGCAAGAGGCAGAGACAAGAATGTGGTTTATAAGTTATGTTTTGAATTGGGATAAAAATTGAGAAAACACGGTCCTGTGATTTCTGTGTCAGGGTGTGCTTAAGAGTGAATACCAGATAAAAACATTCTTGAAAATTTAAATAAAATGTTGACAGTCCCAGAAGAAGATAGCTATGAATCAGTGAGGTAAAGATATGCATACCAGGAAATTTACCCAATGCTATAGTACCTGGGTGTCTGAAGTTAAAGAGACCATAAATGAATAAATTGATTTATATTAGTTTATTTATATTCCTCATCTGACTCACATGCATTGACTCTTAACATTGATGAGAACTAATCAACCAATATACTATTATGAAAAGATATATAATCTAATCTGACTAATCTCATTAATTTCTAAAAGTATTATAACAACTAATTATTCACTTTCATAATTGCTTCAGCACAGAGCACAAAGCATCTGGGGGAAGAAAGATTTCTAAGATCTCTGAAAAGGTGGCATTAGAATAGAGATGAGACATAGTCACAAGCAATTATGACAGAAACTATAAAATAAGTGCCATAAAAGGTATAAAAAAAAAATAGTGCTTTACAGGTTTAGAAGGGGCTGCAATTTCATGCTGTGATTAGATAGGAATGAACCTGTGGAGTGGAATGACAAATCCTGGGAGACATATATAAGATTTGATTGTCCGAGATGAAGAAACAATAGTTAAGTTTAGGAACTCTACACACAACGGGTTCTTGAAACTGTCTGAAAGCCACATGTAAAAGTTGGAAAAATAGACTTCTATGTTATAAAAATGAACTGTTACTAGAATCCTAATGTACATTTATAGTATTTGCCATAGTATTTTGACAAAATAATTCCATCTCTGCAATTTTTTAAATGTCTTGGCCAAGCTTAAGCAACAAGGGCAGTGATAAGAAAGCATTCTCACTGGCCGGTTTCTTAGGAAGCTTCTGTTAACCACTTCAGGAATAAGACAATCTCTTCCAATAGGATACCCACATTGCTTGGACATCCTGAGGATCCCTCTCCCTTAGTGAGGTTGCTTCTCTTTCCCTTTCCCCTCCCTGCCTCTATAAATGGGAGGTGCCTCCCTGCATGTAGCCAGAGTTCATTCAGCTTGGGACTCCTGGAACATGCAAGGACAGAAGATATGGAATATGTATAGGATAAAGAAGAAAAAAAGGAAGAAGGGAAAAGGAGAGTATGGGAAGTTATATCACTTCTGAATCTGATTCAATGTTTGTCATTTTTTTATAAAGCCAGATTTTCTTCCGTTTAATATCCAATAATTGCAAGTAAATCTATGAGTATATGTACATGTGTGTTTGTTGTAGTGTAGCTTCTTTATCTGCATGTGGACAAGGTTCACAAGCTTGCTGCATTCTGGAAGAATTTGGCTTGTAGAGAAGTTTGGATTGTCAAGAAAAAATATACAGATACATAGAAAAACAGATAGACACATAGATACATAGATACATAGATGATAGATAGATAGATAGGTCTTGAACATCAGGCTAAGACGTTTTCAGTAAGCCATGAAATATAAAGGAAAGGCAGAAACTACCACTGACTCAATTCTTTCTATATACAACCACTTCCCTTCTTCTTATCTAAACCTCCAAAGGAAAATATGAAATTGGTGTTATTATCCTATTTTGCAATTGCAAAATTAGAGGCAAAAACATCCACAAAAGTTAAGCGACTTATCTAGAAAGGCACAAGTGGCTGAAGTAAGATTTGTCCTCACGGGTATTTGCCTTCAAATCCTAGAATTCTTCCTACGTTGGTGAAACAAGACTCATATGACCCAATTCCTGCCACCACACCACACTCTTGTAGATTAGTGTTTATGCTTATGCATTACCTCAAATTTAATTGATCCACACATTTCCTCCTCCCTTAGACTCTAAATTGACTTTTTTTTGGAAACTATTATATCCAATCAATGAATTTACCTGTTTCTTTCCTTGATACCAGTAAGTGATCCACAATCTTCAACTATAACTGGGAAGTAGATTTCATATTTTATACTGAGTAATCTTAAATCATGAGCTTCAGACTCATGCACATCATCTCTGTATGTTGAATTTCCTCCACATTTAAAGTTACTTTATTGCTTCCAATTTTTTCTATTATTCATTAGTGTACCGCATATTTTGAGTTAATAGACTCAATATTGACTGTACTTGTGGGGTTTAGGGCTGTTCCTAAAAAAAATATGAATCAATATCTTCCGCTCCATTTTCCCCTCAAGTGTGATTTGGCTATATGCACTTTAGTATAAACAGCCACAGGCTGGTTATAAATCATTCTACCTATCTTCCTACTGACAGTCTGCAACCAGGTTGGTAGATTTCCCCAAGGGAACAGAAAGCAGGGCAACTCTAGGTCAAGATCTGCATTCCAACTGCAAGTGCTTACAGCTGGAATGTGCCTGCCTTTTAAGGAACAGAAGGAAATGTCCACAGAGAGTGGTTTTAAAAGATGCAATTCAATTTTAAATGTATCCATGCATTTCTGTTTAGGGACTTTAAATTAAATTACCATTTAAAGTTAACATAGATATCTTATTAATGGCATTGAGACCATCAGCATTTGAGCGTTTACAGATCAGGCCAAGAATGTTTAAACAAAGAAACAGTGTATATAATTTGTAATAGTGGGCAAATATGATTATACATGCCTATCACATCTCACTTGCTAAAAGTATATATTTTATCAATCCTCCATAAAAGCAAAGCATAACAATGATTAAACCGTATTCTATAAATTACAAGTGTTAATAAACATTATACTAACCGAACACGCCATCCCTCAGATATGATATACCTTAAAATTGCATAGTGCACTTATTGTTTTGTAAGTACTTTGACATCACTGCGACAAGTGCTCTGGTTGTTTTAAAGGTGAAGTGCACTTTTGTCATCCGTACCTGGTCCTACCTATGACACACATTTTTGAGGATTAGAGATGCAATCTCTCCTCGAGTAATATTTTTTTTTTTTTTCTGGAGGAGATCACGAGGCAAGTAAAGATCAAATTTACAATCTTGATCTCAATGTAACCATGTCTGCATAATCTAACCTCACTGTATAATCTACTGGAATAGATATACTGTATACCTGCAACACTAATTAAATAATCAACCTATGCTAAGGCATTCCAGAATATGAACTTCCAAGAGAAAATGGAGAATAATGCAGTATTTGACTATGTGGTTTTAGATATTCAGGAACCTTGTTCTGATCTAAAGTAAGCTTGAGGAAAATTTTTATCCTGTAAGTATTAGTTTCCTTATTTTTAAAATAAAGATAAAAATTGTACCTAGTGTGTGGCTGTGCAGGTTCAACATGGAAATGTAAAGCACTTAGTATTGGCACATAGTTAATGCTCAATAAATGCTCTACCATCCATGAATTTTCATGTTTCATTTGCAGATAATTAAAATAAAAAATAAATCTGGTAACTTTATTTTTTTAGTTTGGTTTAGATAGGATATCTTTTGGTCTTTTATTTAATGAGTGCTTTTGACTGTCAAAGGCTATCATGTGAATGTTTAGTATCAAAGTTCCCCAGACTATTGTCTTTCTCAAAGGCAGATGGTAAATCTGTCAGCAGTAGCATTCGGAACAACAGCAACCCAGATGCTTTTAAGCACTGCGTGTGAAGCCGCTCCTCCCATGAAGAGTACCATTGGGCTAGATGCCAAAGGAAGGTCCCCAAGGCAATTAGCTGCTTCTGAATCCAACTCTGGCTGTCTGGAAAGTCAAATGAATGCAGCTTGCTTAGCCATACACCATTTAATGCAAAGAGCATGCTCCTTATTTATAATCAAGCCTGTCTTCCATATTTCAACCTAGCTACATTCGAGCAAGAAATCTGTATGATCTTTATGGTTCATAGAAGAAGGTTTTGCATTACTTTATGGATATTAGTGTCCTTTGTAGATAAAGTAGACCTATTAGACTTAATGACCACTTACCTGTAATTATTTTGCACATGCACAATCATCTTTAGTGATTCATAATAAACTCGATGTTTATGAGTCCCTAGGTATAATTTAAACTATGACTACAGTGAGCACAGGAGACCTACTCATAAGTCCTAGGTAAAGCCATCAGTCTCTTGTTCAATATTACTATAATATTCTATAAAATGATACAGGGAGTAGAAAATAATGTCACCCAATAGAAGTAAAGTAATATTCATATTTATGAAAATATTCCTATCTTTAAAGAACATACTTCTAAAGCACATCGATTAGTCAAATATTACTTGTAGGTTTTGAAGAAATTCAATAAAACCAAAATATTCATTGCACCTCCACTATGTATCATGCACAGCTATAGGCACTGTGGATTCATTTTCTATAAACTTCAAAAGAAAACTTCAAATAGCTTATGATTCCCTTTGTACAGGAAAGGGACTTGACCATGGCCACAGAGCTTAGTAGATGCTAGAGGGGATAGGTGAATCCTGGAAGTTTCTTGTTCCAAAGACAGTGGCCTTTTGACTATACCATCCAAAGAAGAAATAGATATTTTAACTTTTGCAATGACAAGTTTTCCATATTTGAAGGCATAGTTCATTTTTTATTAAACATCAAAACAACTGGACTCATGGTGCGGATGTGGGAGAAAGTCTGAAGGCGTTAGGAACAGACAGCAATGATTTTAATTATGGCCATGTTGCATCTTGAAAGTCATCTATCCTCCTCTACAAAGAGATGAAGATACTTATCTTAAAGAGGTGTAGCAAGGACTGAAGAAGACAGTTAAGGCTTGCATAGTACCGGGATTACACAGATTATAAAGTGAAACTCAGTGAATTTAACTAACTCTATTAGGGTCACAAGAATTCGTAGCAGAAATGTGTTCAAACCCGTACCTTCCAGATGCATTCAAATTGAGAAATCATGAGGGGAATAGTAGATTATAAAATTTGAATACATTATAAACAAATCGGGTACTATTCTCTATTGTAAGAACGACAACATTGTTAGAAATGATAAAATAATAAAAAGAAACAATATCCTCCAGAATACTTAAAAACAGTATTTAATGTATAATTTATGTTGAATGTGTGCTGTTATATATCTACTAGAGATATCATAGAAAAAGAAGAAGAAAATAAGACTGGAAAGATATACCAAATTATAACTGATTTTTATCTCTTTAGTTTTTTTTCTTATCTGTAGTTTGCATCCATATATTTTCCATAATGAAACATATTACTTGGATTCTTACTCAAGGAACATGATCTGAAGTAATTACATTCTGAGTCTCCATTTCATTTTTCTAAATATGCCTTTTCATTATACCCTGCTCATTTTATCTTGAAAACTGAAATGTTCTTAAACTCCTAATTTGCATTGAAAGTTGATTTCTTTTTTCTGCTTATGGTTGTCACTTCCTAAAAGGATA
This sequence comes from Puma concolor, assembly GCF_028749965.1. Taxonomy (NCBI): domain Eukaryota; kingdom Metazoa; phylum Chordata; class Mammalia; order Carnivora; family Felidae; genus Puma; species Puma concolor. The sequence continues at coordinate 35,865,972 of NC_141673.1, read as the reverse complement.
TTAAAGTAATGGCTAGGAAAAGCTCTTGCCATGCCTCAAGGAGGAAACTGAGCCCAGGATTTAGCTATGGAAATAAATGTTGCCTTCTATTATCCATGGCATTAATTCCTTAACTTTACTATACATAAGACTCTTGTAAAATATCAGTGAAAATTCAGAGGCAATGGCCTACTCTCAGACATTTTGATCTGGTAGATGTAGAGTGGATTCCAGACTCTAAATCTTTCAAAAACTCTCAAATGATCTGGTAAAGGGTCCTCAGGTCTCTCACTGAAGTTTTGTTCCATAAGAATTGTCCTTCCAACAGTTGTGGCATATCGATGAATGCAATGTTGAAGATATATATCTGGGCATAAATATATTGCTTTTCAAATAAGAACCAGAGGTAAGTGAAGAAAAAAACATAAAAAATATATTTTTCAAGAATAGATTCTTATATCAATTAGGATGGTCTTGGTTAATTTGTAGTAATAAAAAAGATCCCAAAATGCCAGTGAATAACACATTTTTTTTTCTCATTCATGGTTTAGGCATAATATAGACTGGCATTGAGTTATGCTTGTTGTAGTCAAAGACACACTGATGGAAGTTTCCAAAAATCACCTCAGCAGTGGTAAGAAATGTGATATATCACAAAGTGGCACTCAAAACTTCTATCAGAAAGGGCACTATAGCTTCTACTTATATATTATGTTATAGAAAATCACATGGTTACACTAAAATCAAATGGGGTGGGGAAAACTCACTTGTATTATATGTCCACAAGGAAGATGGCCAAAATGGTGGATATTTTAATGACTATCTCACATGCCAAACTCAAACAGTTACAACATAATGTAGTAGTTATAAACCCCACATGGGGATTCTTAAAGCTCAGAAAGTAAATCCTAGCTGTACAACTTACTAGCTCTCTGAATCTGATAAGCCACTCACCCTCCATAATCCTCAGCTTTCTTACCCCTTGAATCTTTCAGCTCTTTCAGAAACCAATGCATGCATATATAAATGTTGCATAGTATCTAACATGTAGTATGAACTCATGATTATTAGCCTTATTCATAACTATGAGTTATAGTAAATGCACCAAAGGGCACCGGGGTGGTTCAGTTGGTTAAGTGCCCAACTTCAGCTCAGGTCATGATCTCGCAGTTTGTGACTTTGAGCCTCGTGTGGGGCTCTGTGCTGACGGTCAGAGCCTGTAGCCTGCTTCGTATTGTGTGTCTTCCTCTCTGTCTGCTCCTCCCCTGTTCGTGCTCTGTCTCTCTCTCTCTGTCAAAAGTTAACATTAAAAAAATTTTAAAAAATAGATGCACAAAGATATTCATATTCTAAATTAAGTTAGTGTGAAAATGTAAAAGATACTCATTATCACTAATACCATACATATTTATTTAGCTCTGACTATTCACAGGGCACTAGAGTAGGAAAAACGAAGGACACAAAAATAAATGAAATATGGCTTCTGATATGAAGATTACTACAATCAATTTGAGGAATCAAGAAATTAGGGAATAAACACTAGCCAGTCTAATACAATACTATGAAAGAGAGATGGAGAGCTATGATGAAGATGAAATCAGACTTGAGAAAATGGTAAGTATTGTTTGGAAGAAATGCATTTCTGTTAGTATTGTGAAACAAAAATATTTTTATTTAAAAACAATATTTTAATGTTTATTTGAGAGAGAGAGAGAGAGAGAGAAAGAGAGAGAGAGAGAGAGCAAGTGGGAGAGGGGCAGAGAGAGACAGGGAGACACAAAATCCAAAGCAGTTTCCAGGCTCTGAGCTGTCAGCACAGAGCCAGACACGGGGCTTGATCTCACAGACAGCATGATCATGACCTGAGCTGAAGTCAGACACTTAACCAACTGAGCCACCTAGGCGCCCCTATTTTATTTTTTTAAGTTTATTTCTTTATTTTGAGCTAGATAGAACACAAGCAGGGGAGGGGCAGATAGAGAGGGAGAGAGAGAATCCCAAGCAGTATCCACACCATCAACACAGAGCCAGATGCGGGGATCTAACCCATAAAACTGTGAGACCATGACCTGAGCCAAAATCAAGAATCAGACACTCAACTGGCTGAACCACCCAGGAGCCCCAAAGAAAAATTTTAATATAGTTAAGTAGCCAGTAGAGAAAAATGGAGAAACACTCAAATACAGGAGATGGTTTAGGAGAGATAGATGAAGGCAAACAGATGACTGAAAGCGAAGATACAGATATAGATAGATTAATAGGTGGAAGGATGGATGCATTGGTGGATATAGGGCATAGCCTGCAGATACTCTTCTTGGAGAGATTAGTTGGCTTAATTACCAGCATGTCATTGAAAGGATTCCCCTCACATTGGCTAGAGTGAAGACTTGTATTTCCATATACAGATTTGAGTGTAAGTAGAGAACTGCTGCAAGCATATTGTCCTCACTTTGGTAATTGGGTTATCCTATTTTCTAAATTCAGTTTGCATGTGGAGGGGTGTTTTGTACAGTCAGATAAAATTCTCCAAATTACTGTTGCACTCTCAGCATTTGAGTTTGAGGAAAGAAGTCCAGCAGAAGGATGGAAGTTATAGAACAGTGTCTCAGGGATTCAGGCATGCAGCGATTTCCACAGATGTCGAGCATGGCAATTTGCCACAGGGAGAACCAAGGTCATTCATGCACCATTGTCAGGATTGTGGTGCACAGATTGTGAACTTAATGCTTCTCTCATTCAACCAGTCATTCTTCTTGTCTTCCAAGTGCTTTATATTCAGTCATTGTTGAACTCTATAAAATCCTTTGAATACACAAAAACTATTAAGATATACTATCTTTTTTTTATTAAATTGAAAGATTGAAATCATTCAGAATTCTACTCATAAATGCCTGCCAGCCACGGAACTATTTAGCTTGATATATAACTTAAATGGGCCCAGATACCATCAGATACGAGATTAAGGCCTCAAGCTATCTAAAGCAAGAAGAGAAATTCCCCTTTCTCAGTAGGTGAGGTATCAAATACAAAAACCTTTATATTCAATTATGGCACTTGAACTCCTGATTGAACCATGTCTATTGCTGCCAAGGAAGCAGGCCAACCTTGCCTGTGGTATAAATTAATCAATTATATTTCATTTAGATGATTTTTATTTCATGATTCTCAGGATTCCTTAACAAGGCATTTACATTTTAAACTCAGATATCCAAAGAGTGGACATTAAAAAAAAAGACAAAGTGAACATTTTTATTTAGAAGATGAAATAAAATGGAGGATAAGAATTGCAAAGGTGTATCACACAAGATCTAATAATTGAATTTTATAAATTCATTTATAAATAAATAGCAACCATTTTTTCTGTACCTTCAATTTTTCTCTAAACGTAAAGATGCTCTAGAAAAATAAAGTCTATTAACTTAAAAATCATGCAACCATCAATTGCCTAGATTGGATAATCTAGAAAGTTAGCTCACATGAAAAAAAGAAAAAGAAAAATAGCTACTCTTAATACTTCCATAAAGCAAGATAACTTGTACATACACATTTACCAATGTTTAACATGTCCATGGTATCAGAAAAAAAATTGAAGCACATGTGAGGTGAGTTGGAAAACCATTAACAAAGTGTTTTCCTTCCTCGTTATACATTTTAAGTAATTTTAGGATTTCCAAAGCATTAGGAAAGTTTAGGCCCAATTACCTTCTCTAAAACTCAGATATCTACCATTGGAAACATGTGCACATTTTGTTAAAGTGATTTGGTTGAACAAATGAAATATCTAGCATGATATTCCATAATATATTTGCAAATATTTTCTGATACCTTCCTTTTGAAAGGTTCTATGGAGAAACAAAAATGAAAATGACATCTTAATCACATTAGAAGTTTATAATCTAGGAGTTTAGAGGAAAAATGAACATCTATGATTAAACATGAATCTGCATATGGAAGCTTTAGTGGTCAAGAGTTATGACAGGAAAATTCATAAACACTGCTCAAGACTGAGCACTAAACATGGCTGCTTCTCTCAATAATAAGCTACAATAAATCATTGCTTGAGCTCAAATTCCAGCTCCAGTTTATATTGAAATGATCAATATACAGGGATAATTATGAAACAGAGAAAAACAATGCATTTTGCAAGCCATGATTCTTAATGGTAAAAGACTCAGTACTGCCAGGAAATAAGAAACCCCAAGAGACCTGAAGTATGTTCATCGTTTAAGTTGGAGGATATGGACATATGGCAATCAAATTCCTGATCAAAATGTTTGGAGGCACTTTCATGCCAAAAATACTCTTTTGAGCGTCATCTATTTAGACACTCATATGCCTCCAGAACATGTTGGCCAAAGAAACATATTTCCATTTATGTCCTGCCAAGTCTCACTCATTAGCTAAAAATTCTCATTTTGCAGCTTTTATAAAAAGGACTCACAGTACCATGTTTCAAAGTTAAGATTTTTATGATTTGTTTTGTTTGTTTTTAACTTGCAATGTTACCAAAAGTACTGCAACTTAATTTTTAAACTTTAACTTCATCCTTGCCCTTTACTAAATCCTTGATCACAGATGCTAATACATTTTAAAAGATATTCATTGGGAATGTTCTCTGGCATTGCTCACTCTCTGCTCATAAGCAATGATATAATCAAGAAATCAGGAAGAAAAAACTAGTACAGAGGATATGAAATAAATGGATCCGAATAATCCACCTATAGGTGAATCATGAAGAATTCAAGTATGTTTGAAAAAATGTAAATAAGTTACTTAGTTATTTACCCTAGTTTTATCGTACCATGAATATTTTTTTGAAGTTCATTTATTTTGAGAGAGAGAGAGGGAGGGAGACAGAGAGCACGAGTGGATGAGGGGTAGAGAGAGGGAGAGAGAGAGAATCCCAAGCAGGCTCCACACAACCACCGCAGAGCCCAACGTGTGGCTCAAACCCACGAACAGTGAGATTATGACCTGAGCCAAAATCAAGAGTTCAATGCTTAACTGACTGAGCCCTCCAGGTACCCCACAGTTCTGTTTTTATTTATTTTCAGAGAGAGAGAGAGACGGAGAGAGAAAGCATGTGGGGGGGGGGGAGGAGCAGAGAGAGGGAGAGAGAGAATCCCAAGCAGGCTTCACACCATCAGTGCAGAGCCCTACATGGGACTCAAACCCTTGAACAGTGATATCATGACCTGAGGTAAAGTCAAAAGTCAGATGCTTAACCAACTGAGCCACCCAGACACCCCTCCGGTACCATATATTTTTACTCCAGTCAAGTTCTTCCATTTTTCCTTTGTAAAAGGAGTGTTTGACTGGATGGGAGTTGAAATCCTTTTCACATTCCTAGGGTGTTGCATACTTCTAAGCAGGATAGACCTAGGCCTTGTATTCTCTCCTTTACCATATATAAATAAATGTTTAAGAGTGAACATAAGGGGTGCTTGGGTGGCTCAGTCGGTTAAGCATCTGACTTTGTCTCAGGTCATGATCTCACGGTTGGTGAGTTTGAGCCCCACGTCGGGCTCTGTGCTGATGATGGCTCAGAGCCTGGAGCCTGCAGCCTGCTTCAGATTCTGTGTCTCCCTCTCTCTCTCTCTCTCTGCCCTTCCCTCACTCGTGCTCTGTCTCTGTCTCTCAAAAATAAATAAGCGTTAAAAAAAAAGAGTGAACATAAAACTGGGACTGACAAGGATAACGATTCCTTAAAGTGTCAAATTGCATTGAGTTTCTGTTATACTTTAGAAATGGGCATTATTAGAGAAAAGAAATCACAAATAACAAGCTACCACAAACCTAGGGACATAAAAAAATAAGTTTTCCCAAACACAGTGGCTTAAACCAACAGTCATTTATTATCACATATTTTCTGTAGATCAGAAGTCCAGGCATGTTGTAACTGGGTTCTTTTGTTAGTGTTTCACAAGGCTGAAATCAAGGTTCAGTCTAGCTGCATTCTTATCTGGAACTCAAGCTCCATTTCCAAGTTCATTGGTTGTTGGCAGAATTTAGTCCCTGGTGATTGTAAGACTGAAGTCTGTTTTCCTACTGGATGATGACTAGAGGCTGTTTTAGGGGGCCCTGCCACATAGTTCTCTCCACAAATGTGTCAGTTTTCTCCTTTACGGCCAAGAGGAGACTCTCACTTCAATGTTTTGATCATGTCTAAGAGTTAAGCTGAGTAAGTCAGGCTACCCATGGTGATCTCCCTTTTGATAAACTCAAAGTCAACAGATTAGGGACCATATTTACATCTGTAAAATCCTGTCTGCCATATGAGCTAACATAATCACCAGAGTTATTTGTCACCCTGTTGTAAACTGAAGAAAAGGTGACTTAAACAAGTGGGAAGAAATTGGGTCATCTCAGAATTCTGGCTACCACAGACACCAAAATATATGTGTGATAATATGATAAAATTTTACTAAAGTAGAAGGGAAAAGATGCAAATTGAAGATAACTTCAGACAAAAAAAAAAAGGAAATCTTTTGTGACTATGAAAACAAATTAGTTCTTGTAATTTTTTTCTTCTCGCATGAATACAGAATTTAGAAAGACCTAGTAAATCTTAATATTATCATAGCAATTTCATTTTATTTTACAGTTTGATTGTAAATCCTATAGTTTGATGAAGATCATATATTTCCCATAACAATGATTAAAGAGATAAAGTATCAGAAATCAGAAGCCATTTTATCCTCTGACTCGGTGTTTGTTTTTTACCATAGAGATAAATAGTTTTGAATTCCTCCTCATAATTCATTTGTGGCTAACAAAATAGGCTTTTTTTTCCCTGAGATATCCATTCTGTGATATACAGTTACATTTTTCAACAAATATATTTGTTTGGGAAGCATAACATTTACCTTAACTCTCTCTGGACTGTCAGTGAAGTAGTTAGGGTCCATTCTCCTAGTTGCTCTGGACATAGAAAAAATAGAACATCAGTATTTATATTCAAGAATAGATTGGCCTCAGTTTGCCAATGACCATACAGCTGAACTGTCAGGTAACCACTCTGTCTGAAATTATAACTTTTTCTTGTGATTGAATGGGTGGACAACATGTTTTATCTTTTATTTCATATTATTCTTGGAGATATTACAGAATGGTTGTATCACACCATATAGAATAACAACCTTAGATGAACTAATAATTATTACTGAGATTTATAAGCTGTTATGTCTTTTAATTCCAAGGCTTGTATAAAATTGCCCGTAGCTGAAGAGGCTTATAAGGAATAATAAACTTAAGGACAAAAATGCAAACAAAATCAGGATTTTACAGCAAAAATAAAATTTCAGTCAGGCATTATCAAAAAGATGGCCAAAGTAACCTAATATGAAAGATGAAAGTTTCATAGAGTTATATCTACAGCTCAGTAGGATCAATGGGGTGGTAAATGCCACATAGCCCATAAGACTTAATTCTCAAAATATGAAAAATAAAAGTAATGTTTGCAAAGAGTCTGGAATTCTTTAACTAAACATGCTATTTAGGAACCAAAATTGGATCCTGACTCAGCCCATGCTCTTTATGGAATATGCTATGCTTACAGTTTTTTAAAGTAATGATAATATGCCTATTCTAGAATATGGGAATCACATTATCTCATAAACTTTGATGAGTTACTCATTTAGAGACCAAGAATGAAATATAAGAGAAATGTGTCTGAAACCAAGTTACATAAAGGGGTATGGTTCTATCTGTAATCCTAAAGTCAAATTTATGCCAATCCAAATTAGGAGATAAAAGTTTTTATTGCATATACTATACAAGTTTGTATAACATCAATATTAGGTGTAAGTGAAAATGGTAATAACCATAAGCTGTGTGTGTGTGTATGTATATATATGTATACATATATATGTACATATATATGTATACATGTATATACACATATGTATATATGTATACATGTATATGTATATATACATATATACACTGTATATACACTGTAAACTCTTGATTTTGTGTGTATATATATCTGTATATGTATATATAAATATAGTACTGTATATACATATACATATATATGTATATACAGTACTATACAGTTTTTGTAGTTCTTTCACAGTGTCTCCTTTTATGTGAAGCCTAAAAATTAATATTATTCTCATACATTTATCTATTCAACAAATAATTAGTGAGATTCTAATATATGCCAGAATTTCTGGTGGTTAAGTGGACATACAGTAGCTGTAGGGGAGAAAAAATTTTACCTTTACTCTGTTAGTTTCTATAAATGGGGCTTATAACTCATACTGATAAAAGACAGATTAATGAAAGAAAAGAATGCTAGTTTTATTTAATGTTAATATTTTTATATTCATAGGGGCTTCATGGAAGGGAAAAACTCAAAGAAGTAGTTGGATTTGAGGGCTTATATGACATTTTAACAAAGGGTGATAAATTGTGGAGGAGTGATTAACAAAGAAAAGGGGGTTTGGGCTTCTTGGGTGATCAATAGTGGAAAGGTAAATATATGGGGAAACTAATGACAGGTAAAGAATATTTAGTATGGTTTATTTATGCAGCTCCATCTCAGTGCTATCTCCCTCTGTGGTGATAAGGGCCACATTCCTCTCACTGGTATGTGAGAGGGGAGAATGTTTCCACAGGGGAATGTATGCCCTGCTTTTAGGCAGATGGTGGGGGTGGCATAGAGCTTTTCCTGTGTCTGCTTTTTCTCAATTGTCTTCAATTCAAAATGATCCATAGGCCAAAGTGGCACATTTTGGGGTGACATGATCTCCTTCAACAAACAGACAAAAATCACTATAGAATGAGAGGAAAAGTGCATGTGCTTTTAGCAAAAGACCTTGGGGTCTTTGCATTTGCTTCTCCCCCTCCACAGACCACTCTTTCTCTTTCTCATCCCAACACTTGCATTTTTATTCTTTCATGTTTCATTTTACATGTCACCATTAAGAGATTTTTCTGATCAACAAGAATAAATTAGTTTCCTTGGGTTATTTTTTAAATCATAAACTGTAATTCTGCTTTAGAAGCCACATTAGGGAGTTGTCATTTTGTTCTTTTTTTTTTTTTTTTTTTTTTTTTTTTTTTAACAGCAGAGGAAGATGATCCTCATCTTGCAAATGAGGAAACAATCTCAGAGAATAAAGTGAAACACTAAAAGTCAAAGTTAGTAAACAGCACAGTGGGGATTTAAATTCTCTCAAACAGACTTAATTTTTTTTTTAATATACTATTGTGTCCTAATAAACTCCTTAGAACTGTTGTTCTTAACTGGGAGTGGTTTTGCTCCCCAAGGGCCGTTTGGCAATGTCTGGAGACACTTCTGCTTATTACCACATTCAGTGTGTGTGTGTGTGTGTGTGTGTGTGTTGGAGGGAGCATTAGTCCTACTGGCATCTGGTGAATTCAGTACAAGGATGCTGCTGATAAGCACCCTACAATACACAGGACAGCTCCCACAACATAATATTCCTTAGTCAACTGTATCACTTAGTCAACTGTATCACTATTAAGAAATAATACTTTAGAATAATTTGAAAAATAAAAGCAATACTTAATTATGTCATGTATTTTTTGACATACAAAGAGTAGAAAAATAACACCGAAGTTCTATTACTCCAAAGACTTGCATAGTTCAATGTGAAGTAATATCAACTAAATAAAGTACAAAGGTATGTAGAATTCTCTGATATTCAATTCATGGTTTGATTTGACAAATGTATATTGAGTGTCTACTATGTGTCAAAAACCAAGGAAGGTATATGTGCATTCTGTAGCCCTTTTAAAGGATTGCTCCGAACCTCTCTAGCATCTTGTGAGTGATTTTATAAGGAAGCATATGTTAATTTGAAGATCAATTTCTAATTTTGCCATACAGAAGACTTGAAAATGAAATTGTCAGTCTTCATATCCATGAAGGTGTGAGAACTGTGTTTTAAAAGCAACCATCTATTATAAACTATCAGATAAAAGTCACAAATATTTCAAGACTATGAAGTATCCCAGAAACAACTGTATTCTTTCCTACCATTCATGGCTGTGAATAAGAGACCAAGTCATGTGCAAAATGGATAAAAAGTGCACTCAGAAATAACAGGTCATTTGGGGTAGGACATCTATGCTCACTTCTGAAAGATGTAGTGCCTCGTGTACTAGCAAAGGCTCCTGCATGCAGACTGCCTGCAGATGCCACGTGCAGATTAGAAAGCCCTGAAAGCACCATTAGAGCAGAGTGGCCCAGCCCTCAAATAAAGGTTTGGGACCAAATCATTGGTCGAGAATGGCTGGCAGCAGCACTCTCTACCTAGCATTATTCACCAGTCAAGCACAATCCTTTTGTTTTTGCAAGGAACGCCTGGTTTGAATATTCGCCTTTGCATTCTCTAATTACAATCTCAAAATCAGCCATCAGAGATGAAGAAATTACCTAAAAGGGTTATTTAAAATAATGGCAACCTAAATATATATATATATATATATATATATATATATATATATATATATATATATAATAAGCACAGGTCACTTTTTTCTGGATTAAGCCAAATCGACTTGCACATATATCCACTGCTATAGAAAGCTATTATTAATACTTCAAGCTAATTGTTTTTCACTATAGAAATGATCACTTCATGATATTCTTGGCTTTAAAATTGTTTGTTGTCCGTCTCTCTTAACTCTAGTTCTGATGACAGCTTGATTAAAAGCATGGAGCTTGTTTGTCTTATTTGAAACTGTATGCCTTGAACCCAGAAGGGTACTCAAGAACCTGCCAAATACAAGTACTTAATAAATATATGTGAAATGGAAACATGAAATGGAAGGAGAAATATTGGTGATTTTATTAACAATGTGTATGTATCAGGATTACATGAAATCTGTATTAGTCTGCTATGGTCGCCATAACAAAGCACCACAGACTGGTGGCTTAGCAACAGAAATGTATCTTTTCATAGTCATGGGAGCTAGAAGCCCTAGATCAAGATGCTGGCAAGGTTTTGTTTTGTTTTGTTTTGTTTTGCTTTTTCCTGAGGCTTTATCCTGGGTCTACAAATGAGTGTCTTCTGTGTTTTTACATGGTCTTCCTTTTGTATGTGTGTCTATGTTCCAATCGCATCTTTTTATAAGAAAAGCAATCATATTAGATTATGTCCTACCCTAATGACCTCATTGTAACTTGATTACCTCTTTAGAGGTCCTATTTTCAAATATAGTCACATTCTGAGGTACTGAGGGATGAGGCATCAACGTAGGAATTTGGGGGAACAACACTTCATCTCATAACAAAATCTATTGCAAAGTGATTGCACTTTTTTTGCAATATGTGGCTATTAAGCACATATCATTTTACAACTATATACAGGTCTCTGAAATTTTGTAGATTAAAATCTGTAATGTATACTATACTGTTTGCTTTATCATTTTCATAATTGACAGTAACCCCTTTTTACAGAGTCCAAAAAAATAAGATCTCATATTAATTAACCTTAAAGCAAACAAGATAAGTTTTAAGGACTGGAATTCTAAAACTATATGTGTTTAAATTTACTAGAAATTTTTAGTTTATTAATTTGAAATATATATATATATATAATTTCTAAACATAAGAAATTATAAATCACAGTGTCTACAATAAATAAAGGATGTTTTCTAAGTAAATGTGCTATGTATCTGGTTAAACATATAAAATATTTGAAGTAAAGCATAAGAGGAAAGTACTTTATTTACCCACTTAAAATTATGTTTTATTTTTTTGTCTTTTGTTTTTTAAGTTTATTTATTTATTTTGAGAGAGAGACAGGACAAGAGCAGGGGAGGGGCAGCGAGAGAGGGAGAAAGAGAATCTCAAGCAGGCTCTGTGCTGCCAGCGCAGAGCTCAATGCAAGGCTTGAACTCATGAAACTATGAGATCATGACCTGAGCCGAAACCAGGAGTTAGACACTTAACTGACTGAGACACCCAGGCACCCCAGAAAGATCATAATTTTCAAGTCTAAGTATCTTACAATTTGAAATTTGAAGCCTCGACACAATTTTTTTCATTTTAATTCTGGTGAATTTTGTTTGATAAATATGTATGTATTTTATTTTATTTTATTTTTTTTAATTTTTTTCAACGTTTTTTATTTATTTTTGGGACAGAGAGAGACAGAGCATGAACGGGGGAGGGGCAGAGAGAGAAGGAGACACAGAATCGGAAACAGGCTCCAGGCTCTGAGCCATCAGCCCAGAGCCTGACGCGGGGCTCAAACTCACGGACCGCGAGATCGTGACCTGGCTGAAGTCGGACGCCTAACCGACTGCGCCACCCAGGCGCCCCAATATGTATGTATTTTAAAGCTACCCTCCAAATAAGAAAGATTTAACATTTATGGTTATTTAAATTTTTTTTTTTTTTAATTAGACTTCACACCCAGCATGGAGCCCAACACAGGGTGTGAATTCAGAACCCTGAGATCAAGATCTGAGCTGAGATCAAGAGTTGGATGGTTAACTGACCAAGCCACCCAGGTGCTCATAGAATGTATGGTCGGTTATTAACTGAAATAAAAAAAATAGAATACTGGCTTTATCTGAAATTATAATGGGAAATTATTTTCAGAGGCACTAAATAGGGATAACTTAAAAATTAGTCATGAGAATATGTTCACAATAAGAAGCATTTATAAACATATTTCCCAGAACAAAGGTGAGACAAAGCAATACATTTTACATATCACTCACTAAAATACAGAAAAAATTGAACTGTGGGTTAAATGGAATTAATGCACATATCATTTTACAGTTTGCAAGTACTTTCTGTTCCAGAAAGCATTCATTGCAATGTTCATCATTAATGAAAATGTTAGGAGCATCTTTCTTAGATTTTCAGTTGAAGTTTTCAGTTGTGGCCTAGGTTTAGGTACCTTTAATTCAGGATTTTATAAAGGTAAGAAAAGGAATAATTGCGGACTTTTCTGGGTTGAATTTTATTCTACAAAATTCATATCTTGAAGTCCTCACCTCCAGTACTTCAGGATATGACTGTATTTGAAGATATGGGTGGGCCTTAATCCAATATGACCAGTATCCTTAAAGAAGACAATAGGATACAGACACACATGGAATGAGTGAAGACAGTGTAAGGACATGAGAAAAGAACCATTTCTACATCAAGTTAAGAGGACTCAGAAGATACCAAACCTGCCGACATTTTGTTCTGGGACTTCTAGCCTATGAGGAAATGAATTTCTGTTGTTGAAGGCATTGGGTCTCTGGTTATTTGGTTATAGCTCCTTCAGCAAACTAATACAAGGACCTTTGAACCTGAACTACAAAAATAAAAATACACATATTTAAGTATATAACTAATGGATGCATGATTATTTATAAACAAGGTAATAATACACAATGTTGTTCTGGTATTGAATTCTAATTCTTCCTTTCCAACGAGTTGTGGCAATTTTTATCCAGGTAACATCTCCACTTATTTGTCTTGTTCTCAATGAGACTTTCATCTGGCCCTCTATTTTGACATCATGCAGACGTCTGTCCAATTGCTCACGTATCACTCTAGCCTACATCAAAATGATTCTTTAAAAAGAACACATATAATATGATTACATTGATAACAAATTCTAGAAAATGCACACTATTCTATTAGTGACAGAAAGATCAGTGGCTGCCTGTGTGTAGGAGAGTAGGGAGGGGAAGGAGAAATTAGAGCATGACTTCTAATATCATTGCAAATTAGTCTTTTTCATTATCTAATAAGTCATTCAATTTTGATTTTTTTTTTTAAAGATGAATTTATCTTATTTATTTTTATTTATTTTTTGGGGGGGGACAGATAGAGACAGAGCATGAACGGGGGAGGGGCAGAGAGAGAGGGAGACACAGAATTGGAAACAGGCTCCAGGCTCCGAGCCATCAACCCAGAGCCTGACGCGGGGCTCGAACTCACAGACCGCGAGATCGTGACCTGGCTGAAGTCGGACGCTTAACCGACTGCGCCACCCAGGCGCCCCAATCGACTATTTCTCTATCAGGAACTTACTCATGGGTTCATATAACATTGGAATATAAGCTTTTCTGTTTCAATAGTTCTGAAAATGCCTGGTGTGTCTGCTTAATCGCGCGCGCGCGCACACACACACGCACGCACGCACACACACACACACACAATGGGTTTTTAAAATCTAGACTAAAGCTCCCTACTCCACACCATTATCTTTCCCTATGCCCAGTTCTGTATTTCTGTGAATGCACCTTTGGGAAAATAAAGTTTTATAGCACCTGATTTTTGTTTTCAAAGGAAAAAAACCATTTGTAAATTGAGAACAACTGCCAATTGTTCAGCTAATACTTGGAAAGTCATAACATTGCACAGAAGTCTTTGAATTCTTTGACACATTTTTGTCTCTAATGTTCAAAAACCTCGCCAGAATGGAATTTATTGGATTCGTGTTTAAGGCTGCTTTCTTACAGGCTCTGCTATCATTGCCATTGTAGAATTTATTTGCACACTAACTCCGTGAAGTGAAATTGGCTATTTCCATTTTGCATTTCTCTGTAAGACCTTACAAAAGATTATGACTTGCAGTAGCTTATGTGGAAATTATGGGAATTGGAGAACTTCTGTTCTTTCTAATACAATTTTTTCACTTTCTTCTTCCATCCAGTTTATAATATCTACTACCCTTAAAGAATGTTTTGGTCTCCATTTCAGTAATCTATGCTTAACGTCATTAATATATGCAGACAAAAATAATTGAAAAGTACATTCAAATGTATTTTAAAAATTACTTACCACCAAAAATTCATAATTGACATGATGATTATTATGCCCCTGAATATAGACTTTTTTACTCTTTATCCATTTGCTTTGGGCTTTTGTTTCCTAAAGAATAATCATTGAACAAGGCTCCTAATTCCATAACTTGTATTGTGACTTGATAAATTTCAGAATTCTATTAAGAAATATTCCATAAAAATCTGTAATTCTCCAAACAACCTGCATTGATTTCATAAAATTAACAATGTATAAGGTGAACATTTTCACTACAATCCTTTTGAAGGGGCATCAATATTTTATTCATTTCTAAGAGAAAGACTTGAAAACTCATTTTTTTTTCTTTTTGTATTCTCAATAAAATGCTTTCTTACTATCTGAATAACAGACCTAGACAAATCACTTTCTAGGTAGAGGCCTTATTACATTTCTCATATCAATTCATACTTTATAATGTACTTCTAAGGGCTGTATTCTACAAAAAAAAAAGTCAAGGGCAAAATGGACTTTTAATTATTAACTAGGCCTTATATATAGTTCATAGTTGACCTGGCCTATCAAGGATTAGAAAATCACAAGTTTTTCCCCCCAAGAATATACTATTCTAATTGTAATTTCATAAACTTTGCTTTAAAACACTGCAAACATCCTTATGAGTTAAACTGCCATTAGCATCATGCCATATAAATGCATCTTTTATCATAACCTAGAAGAGATTTGTGATTTGTGATTTAAAATATCTTTCCTTTACCTCTCCATAGCCACAGAGCCCTTCATATCTGATCTGAATTAGCACTATTTTCTTCCTCTTTGGTTAAACAAAATCTAAGTCACAGTATTTTAAAAAATTCATTTAAAAATATTCCTATCAGGGAAGCCTGGGTGGCTCAGTCAGTTAAGCGTCCCACTTCAGCTCAGGTCACCATCTCGCGGTCCGTGAGTTCGAGCTCCGCGTCGGGCTCTGTGCTGACAGCTCAGAGCCTGGAGCCTGTTTCAGATTCTGTGTCTCCCTCTCTCTGACTCTCCCCCGTTCATGCTCTGTCTCTCTCTGTCTCAAAAATAAATAAACATTAAAAAAAAATTTAAAAATATTCCTATCAAAACGGGAATGATGGCTAATGCATGACCATCATTAGAAGAGATGAGTTTATCAGATGTGTGAGTCAAACTGTGAAAGGCACAGAGGAAATGGCTGTGTACCTATGAGCAGGTGACTCAAAACACTCTACACCTCGGTTTCCTCATCTTCAAATTGGAAGTGGCACTAACCAGCTTACAGGTGATGTGATGAGGTGAGATGATTTGGAACATAGCCAACGTTACTTGGGGCATACTATTGTTGAATCTTGAATCTAGTATGGGCACACTGGCAGTGAAGCATGGGAGGCAGGAGACATGAATGCAAGCCCACCTAGTGTTTACTCATGCAAACTCAGGACATGAGCTGTGTTACATAATACCTGGAACAAAGCAAAGACATCTTGAGTAACGGGATGACATGGGAGAAAACAGAAGAAGGCCAGTCACCAAAAATGGAGACATAGACCAGAAGTCATTGCAAAGACACATTTTACCCAAGTATAGTTTTTTTTTTTTTACTTAATAAGTTTCTCTAAATATTGTAAAGCTTGATAGTCTGAAGTATATAATATTAAAATCATAGGGGTGCCTGGCACCCTTAGTCAGTTAAGGTCTGACTTTGCCTCAGGTCATGATCTCGGGGTTCATGAGTTCAAGCCCTGCATCCAGCTCTGTGCTGACAGCTCAGAGCCTGGAGCCTGCTTCAGATTCTGTGTCTTCCTCTCTCTCTGGCTTCCCCTGCTCATGCTCTGTCTTTGTCTCTCAAAAATAAATAAACATTAAAAAAATTTTGTAATAAAAAATAAAATCATATTATAACGCATTTTTTATTATTGCTGAATGGAAACTACAAAAAATATTGAAATCTCAATAATAATGCTATATTCATGGAGAA
Organism: Puma concolor; assembly: GCF_028749965.1. Classification (NCBI taxonomy): domain Eukaryota; kingdom Metazoa; phylum Chordata; class Mammalia; order Carnivora; family Felidae; genus Puma; species Puma concolor. The sequence continues at coordinate 35,849,266 of NC_141673.1, read as the reverse complement.
CTCCATATTAGAAACCATTCATATGGTTTCTCTTTCTAATGTTAATTGTCAAGGTATAGTATCGAGGTGATAAATTCAGGTTTAATGTGTAGCCTGACATTCAGTTTTGTAGACTGGAGCTCAGGCACCAAGAAAAAACATTCAATATAGAAACTAGTAAGTAAATAGTTATTTACTAGTTACTACTAGGAAACTGTAAGCTATAATTAAAACTGCAACTGTTATGGCAAAGGGGATTCACTGTTGTCATGGAAGCATGGCTTTATTAATTCCTGTCTTTCAATAGATAAAATCAATTAATTCTCTGTGATTGTCAAGATAGGAATGCAGATTTTTTAACAGTGTTTAATATTTTAACAATATTAACATATATTAATATTGTTATATATGTCAATTGTTACATACTGTATGGAATATAGTATAAGCTATAGTTTATATTATATATGACTATATATTAAATACTATTATTATATATTAATATCTTATTAAACTAACATACAGTATGAACTGTTTTACATAATACAATACCTCAAAGTTAACAATTAAGTCTTAGATACAAAGATGACTTAATTTTCTGATATGCATGTATCTATCACTAGCCTACTATAATAACATACTATACTGAATACATATATTATGAAAATTGAAGAATATTAAGCAGCTAAGGTGAGGCAGCAACAAACCATAAATGGACCAAAGAATTATGAGGTAAAGTAAATCACCCCACCATTTTCCCTTGAGATGGGAAAGAAACAAAGCCTAACATATTTGCCGTGCCAGGAAAATCTGTATTTCAAATATCTCATTGTCCCAATAACTACTTCTCTGCTTAGTAAGTTAATTGCCAATTATTTGTTTGCAACACATGGACATTATGTATCATGCTGATTTCCTTATTTTCAAAACTATATCTTTTATTATAAAATAAAATATTGTGTATTCCCTTTATGTTTCTAATATTAGAGTCACCAAATTCTCAAACTAGCCTGTACATCATTGGTTCTCAACACCTACAGGGTGATATTTGGCAATGTCTGGAGACATTTTTTTTTTATTGTCACACTGTGTGGGACTGTCATTTATTGAGTAAAGACCAGGGATGCCGCAGAACATCCTACGATGCATGAGACTGCCTGCTACAATAATTATTTGGCTCCACATGTAAATAGTTCCAAGCTTATGAAATACTGCTGCAGAATAAACAAGTAAAAATGAAACAAAACATCATCAACAACTGTAACAAAAGAATTTATTTTTTTGGCATGGAGAATAGAATGAACAGGCCAATTTTTAGGTTAAACAACAATTTATGTTGCCTTATTTTTTTCAGGGATAGCAATGAGTTCTACTTCTTTAATATCAACTTTAAGATTGAAGAGGAAAAATTTCACCATGAAAAGGAATCAATAGAAATGAGGAAATGAAAAATGACCAGGCCAGTGTTACACATGGAAGCATGTGGCATCAGAAGAAACTGTGATGCACTTTATTCTTTGAAAAGTGTGTGAAAGTATTGCATTATTTTTTAAGTTTCATTTGGGTTTAATTTTCTCTACACTCACAAGGTGACATCTTGAGATTGTCAAAGCTTCACAAGTCTGTGAAAGTTAGTTTGGTCCTTTATTTCACCCTCTGCCAAATCTATAGCTGCAAAATTCACTCTTCTTTATCAGGAGTATTCTTAGCGATTTTACCATATTTATACAATGTTTAGATTTGGTAGCTGATGTAAATGATTACATTTTCCCTTACAACCACACTGACATTTATTTAGCATTGGATTCAGCTTTTCAAATTTATATAATCATATATGCTAACAACTCACAAAGCTATAAAACCTCTTATACAAATCTCAAAGCAGGATACATTAAACATAAATATTATTTTTAGAATCATACCACCATTGCAAATATGCTCAAGTGAAGAACTGGCTGGGAATTTGCTTTCATGTATTTTGAGAATCTCAAGATATATTTTTAGAAACTATAAAAAGCTACAGAAAGATTGTTGCCAGACACACCAACAGAAGAAAAAAAAAGGACAAAATTACTACTTTGAAAAGTTGCCATTGATGGTCACATATATGCAAGCTCAAAATTGGGACCTACCTCTAAAATTATTCTCAGTTCAAAAATGTTACAAATCAATTTTCTCCAGCCTCTGATGTATGTGTGAGCATTTTCTAGCATCTGCCTGTATGTTATTACAGTAGTTTCATGTGCCTTTACATATGTTCACCAAATTTAAACCTTAATATATCAGAAAGACATAACTGCCTTTATAGCATTTTAGATCCCTTGAGCAATACATTGTCTCAAAGACATGATGTTCCCACATCTGTGAATAACAATATAAGCCTTATTAAAATAGGTATTGAGAAAATAATCCCCAACACACTAGCATAAGAAAGACCAAATGAATAACACATTTAAATGAATTTATATCAAATAAAAAGCAAAGAAGATTAGTCTAAACATATTCAAAATGCTTCAACTCTGGGCTACACATTGCACTACAGAGAAATGCAAAAAAGAAGAAGAAGGAGAAGGAGTAGGAGGAGAAGAAGAAGAAGAAGAAGAAGAAGAAGAAGAAGAAGAAGAAGAAGAAGAAATTATCATGTATAATTTTAGACAATGTCCAAGTGCTCCTTACATATCAGTATCTTCCCTAAAAATAAATTGACGCTAAACTGTCTTAGGGATGAAACAGTTAGGGTGCTTGTTTTTTGCTAACTTGCATGAATCATGGCATAATACATGCACTTAACTTGACTCTAATTGACTCATTATCATATCATATCAAATAATGGAATGATATCAAGGCAATTTTATCATACAAAGCAAGAAGACAGGAAGGAGTAGTTACTGCAAATAGGAGAGAAAAATAATCTATTTAGTTCCCATATTGTTATTGTGAGAGCCCTACTATTAGGGCTCTAGAAAAGTGTTATGAGTTGTTAACATATACAATTATGTACATGTAAGAAGCTGCAGCCAGTGCTAAATCAATGTCAGTCACTACTGTTACAATGCCAAAGGGGCTCCTATAATTTCTGTTGCTGGACTCAAAAATCTGTGCAATCCTCTGACACCTTTATTGACTCTTAGAGCTCAAAAATATTGAAGCCTCACTAATACTGTTGCAGAACCAGATAGTTTTCGCTGATCTTAAGCTCAAAATAAAATTTTTCACTGGAGGTACTGTCAATAGAATGTTCAAGAAGGCAATGCTTCAAACTTTATTCTCCTTCCAAGGTACTCAATGATCCGTTTTCCTGTTAAGTCACTTAGGAGTGTCTGTTAACCAACCTCAACTTCCGCATGTTTTATCTCACTTTAAAAAAAAATTGAAACCACCAGACTGAGTCAAAATGGGCATAAGCAAACACTCAGACAATTTTCAGGAAAAAAAAATTCCCTACTGTCACAAATTTTGTGTAAGTCAGAAAAATTCTGCCAACAATTGACATCCAGAGAAAATGGATAGCACTTTTGATGATGGTGAACATCTTAGAAAAGATTATTAATTGTTTACTCCATATTTATTAAACATTACTTAATCAAATGATCGATATATTCGAAGTCTAGATAAATTTATTATTGTAAAACCCTGAGTTTCTTGGCTCATACTAATTAGCATAGTTGCTTCTTCCAAAGATTTGATTTATCTTGAGATGCTTATCACTTGAAATGCTCTGGAACTTGAAGAGTGGCAGACATCATTCAGATCATCAATGTACTGCCCACATATTAAACTGAATCAAACGGGAGAATGACATCCCTACCCTACTCTATTTGGGTGAGCAACCCACTTATATGTCACTTATTTCAAATTAGCTCTTTTCTGTGCTCCATTATTTCCACTATAGCAGATGGTATCATGTAAGTGTTACTATTTGCTGTTGGCACATTACATTCCCTTCTGATGACCAGATGTGTCTTTTGGGCTTCAGTTCTCACAGGTCTACATATTATTATTCCTTTTTTCCAGTATACTGCCTAGTTAGTAGGTCAAAACCATGGGATTAGCAAGAGAATTATCCTGGACTATTTATTACAAGATGAAAAAGACAGAGGGAGAGAGAGACAGAAACAGGAGAGAGACGGGGGGGGGGGGGGGGGGGGGGGAAGGGAGAGGAAGAGGGGGAGAGAGAGAGAGAGAGAGAGAGAGAGAGAGAGAGAGAGATCTTTATTTTATCACATCAATTGAAAATCCCACCATATAGAGTAAATATCCAGATAGCTGAACTGAGATTTTTTTTTGATCTGTTAACATATGCCTCGAAAAGTTTTCAACACTTTACTATCATTATCTCCTACCCCCTGAAATTGCCCCCCAACCTTAAAAAAAAGTCCTATTTTGCCAGGGAAAGCTACAAAATGTGAGAATGAAAAAGTTAAGACGCTGACCCTCAAGAAGAATTTAAGGCCTACATTAAACAAAATATTTTTTAAATTTAAGTAGAAGTTACCTGCTATGGACAAAATAATGAAAAAATGAAAAAGACTTGTTTTTAGGTATCAGTTACATGATCATATCTTTCCATTAATAAATTTTAAAAAGACAAAAAAGATGCCTTTTTGTAGAAAAATGAGCCTTTTCCCTTCAATAGTCTTTTAAATTTTAAAAAATTGATGTGGACTATGGTAATTAAAAGGAATTTACCACACATATAAAGCAGGGTAATAGGTGGCTCTGGATTGAAAACTGGATTATAAAACTCATTCAAAGTTTTGTTTTGTTTTGTCTGCTTGTGTTCTCTAAACAGGAACCAATTAAAAAAAAGTGCTGCTAATTGCAGAAGAATGTGAGGTCAAAGACAGCTATTTGTGAAATAAGAGAAATAACAAATAGTTCATATGCTTATAGCAATAATCCAATGGAAAGGAAATAGATGCTTAGAGTGAGATTAGGGAAAATTTCTGAAAAGATGTTCTCAGTTAAGCAAGAGAGTTCTGGTGCACATGTGAAAAGCTCCATCTCTGGGGAAAAGAGAGATCACCCATTCTATAGGAACAGAAGAGAAGATGAAGGTATGAGCTTTAAGGAAAAAGATTGGTAGATGTGGTAGTAGAAACACAAAAGATTTCTCTTTTGTTTATGTTTCCATGAAAGAGAAAGTACAGTCACCACTTGGGAGCATGGATGGGAAAGAAATATTGGATGTTGGAAGACAGAGAGATGCAGTTATTTGGGAGAGTGACAGAGTGAATACCAGGCAATGTTATAGGACTCATGTGCAGCATGAAGGACTGACTTGAGGTTAATGAGCCTAAATTTAGAATGATTCTTGTCACCATGGCTGGATGGTTTTCAACAACCACAATCAGAAAATATGTGATGGATTACAATTTAGGTAAGAAACTATGCAGAACTCAAATAGGCAGATCCATGTTCAGAAAGATAGCCTTTGTTTTACTTCAAAGTAGTGGTGAGTAAATGCCATGGCTATGTTTTAATTAACATTTAAATATAGGCACATTATTTCCAAGATTTCTTGTTTTAACTAACAATGGATGACTATATACCATTAAGAAATGTTTTGAATAAACAAGCCTCAGGAAAACTCAAGGTATATAAATTTAAATTATAGGGATTAATGACTAGTCAGACAAGAAGCATCTTACACTGCCAAGAGACCATGAGAAGCCATATTTTAAACTATTATTTAGATTAGCAATATAAATGTAAAGGAGATCAGAATAAGCTTAATAAGAGACATATTGGGAAAACTACTTAAAAATTCACTAACAAAACTAAAGTAAAATTTAATGTCAAGTGAGATAAAATTTTCCATAGTATGAAAACGGAATTTTACAAAATAGCAACACTTTTTCTCAAATTAATTTTTTTCATGAAATTCTACTGAAATTTCCAACTGTGCTTTTATTAGTTTTTTTTTTTTTTTTTTTTTACAAATTATTGTGGTAAAATATACATAGCAAAAAATGTATTGCTTTAACCATTTTTAAATTTTTATCGTATTAAGTCCATTCACATTGTTCTGTTACTATCACCACCATTCACCTCCAGAACCTTTACAAATTCTCCAACTGAAACTCTCATTAAATAGTATCTGCCCATTCTCCCTTCCTCCGAGTCCCTAGAGACTACCATTGTATTTTCTGTCTCTGATTTTGACTACTCTGGGAACTTCATATAAGTGAAATCATTCAACATGTGTCCTTTTGTGATTAGCTTATTCAACTTATCATAATGCTTCAAAGTCCTTCCATATGTCAGAATTTCCTTCCTTTTTACAGCTGAACACTATTTCATTTTTTAAAATATATTCCATTTTTTAATATATTCATCTGTTGATGGACACTTGGGTTGTTTCCATCTAGTGGCTATTGTGAATAATGTTGCTACAAACACGAATGTACAATTATCTGTTTGAGTTTTGCTTTCATTTCTTTTGGATAAATACTCCAAAGTAGAATTGGCACTTGTGTTTTTGAACCATAAAAAATAGTTCTAATCTTAATCTGGAATAATTAAGAAACAAGAACATATACACAAAAAAGCTTTGAAAAATAAAGGCTGTACTGAAAACTGGAAATAATGTTAAAACATATTATAGAACAATAATCAAAAATATATTCATTTAAATGTAGCAGAATCAATATCCTAGAAATAGAACATAAACTTTTAAAATAAATTTATTTACCAGTAAGAAAATGCAAATCAAAGCCAAACAACTTCACAACCACTAGGATGATGGTGATAATAATAATAATAATAATAATAATAATAATAATAACAACAACAGGTATTGGCATAAACGCAGAGAAATTAGAAACTTCATACGGTATTTGTGGAAAGGTAGAATGGTGCAACCACTTTGAAAAACTGTCTAATGCCTCTGTAAAATGTTAAAAATAGAGTTACCTACCATATGACCCTTCAAAGTTCTACTCATAGGTATGTCTCAAGAAAAATAAAAGCATATTTCTTCCCAAAAAGTTGTACAGGAATGTCCATAGAAGCATTACACTAGTAACCAAAAAGTAAAAACAGCTGAATGGTCATCAACTGATGAATAGATAAAATGTGGTATATTCATACAATGAAGTAAGACAATAAAAACTAATGACATACTGATACATGCTATAACATAGACGGCCCTTCAAAATATTCTGCTAAGTTAAAGAAGCCAGTCAAAAAGACAACGTAATGTCTGAATCCTTTTATATGAAATATACAGAATAGGTCAATCTACAGTGACAGGAATGGGTTAGTGGTTACCAAGAGCTAGTTGAGAGGGAAATAAAAAGCGACTGCTGAACAGTATGTGGTTTCTTGTTGGGTAGTGAAAATGTTTTATTGATTGTGGTGTTGGTTGTACAACAGTATAAATATACTCAAAACCATTGTATGGTATGTGAGTTATATTACAATAAAGCTGTTTTCAAAAAAGAACCTTAATATTAAAAAAATAAAATACTTAGTCAAAAGGAAAAGGTTAGCTTATATAAATATTCCCTGAGTAATTGATATTTTTTTTACATCAAAGAAACATTATTTTGAATTGTTCCCATTCACAAACACAAATAGATGTCCACAAAATATTAGACTACATCTGAGGTGAAGGAAAATCTATGTGATTGGGAAATATTCTCTAAATTAATGTCTAGGGAAAATCACAAAGAAAATTATCAATAATTTGGATTTTATATGGATTTTATAAAAGTCTTCTTTGAAGCATTATGGAACATATATCAAGAAATCAAAACCATTTATATCATATTGTCCCACTAATTCTACTTCCATTTATAATTTCTAATACAAGAATATGAACTATAAGCAAAAATACATGGAAACTATTTTTCATTATATTTTCAAATGTAATGGGAAAATAGTGAAAAAAATGAGCTTATCCATGAGTTACTTAAGTAAATTACATATATTTCTTTTTTTTTTTAATTTTTTTTTCAACGTTTTTATTTATTTATGGGACAGACAGAGACAGAGCATGAATGGGGGAGGAGCAGAGACAGAGGGAGACACAGAATCGGAAACAGGCTCCAGGCTCCGAGCCATCAGCCCAGAGCCTGACGCGGGGCTCGAACTCACCGACCGTGAGATCGTGACCTGGCTGAAGTCGGACGCTTAACCGACTGTGCCACCCAGGCGCCCCTACATATATTTCTTAAACAGATTACTATATAGCTACCAGAATTCATAGTTAAGTTTAAGAAATGGGATAAAGCTGACTTTTTAATAAGTGGAAAAATACATTATTGTATATAAATCGGTACTCCAGTATATTGAAAAGATAGAAAATCAAGGGAAAATGAGAAAACAACAGTGATTGACTTTAACAGGATTTAGCTCAATTTCCCTACTTTATTCTATTTTCTGTTGTTTTCAAGTTTTTACAATAAACATATTGAAATAAATCATTAGAACAATTTTCATCATTCAATGTAAGTTTTTTAAATTGTTTTACCTAAAGTCATGGAAGTACATGGTAAACGTATACTATTCTGATGTAATTTTGATTAGGAAAATTTTATTTTTAGGCAGCGGTATATAAGAAAAGACAAAAAAGAAGATCATCAGGGGCTTCCTCGATTGGTTTAAGAATGTTTTATATACTTTTTAAAAATTGTATCTCATTTTCTAAAAGTTTTAAATTAAATAACTGTACAAATTTTCATATTTTCACCATAAATTGTTAATTTTATTTAGAAAAAGTAAAATAAATGCTTAGTTTATGGTAGGAAATAAAACAAAATGGATGATTTTTTTTTCTCTGTGCTTTCCATCGTTACCTAGAAAGACCTCACTCAGAAGACCTCACCTTGGAAGGTGTATGTTGCCTAGGTTTCTAAGATGTGAATGATCGTATCTAATTATTTGCTATGGAAAGAGTTCTGTGACCTAGGAATAAAATAGTCACAGGACAAAGTTATAGATAGAGGCATAAAGGACAGAAATACCAAGGAAATTGAGGTAGATAAACATATCAGAATCTATATCCAATAATGCCAAATGGTTAATCACAGGAAGATATGTGAGTGCCCAAGACAAACCTTAGGGGCGTCCCAGCTTCACCCTGATTTATTTCATTTAATACAGACTTGGTATGCAAAGATTGTTATTATAATACCTGATAAATCATTATAATGAATGGGAGCTTAAAATATTTGGAATATCAATTAGTAAGAGAAAATGATCACAACCTAAAATTAGCATATATTTGGCATAGACAATACCTATAATGATTTTTTAATATCTCATAACATTACATATACATATATATACACACAGTTTGAAGTATAATTAACATAGAGTGTTATATTATTTTCTAGTGTACAACATAATAATTAAATAATTCTGTACATTATTCAGCACTCACCATGATAAGTGTAATCACCATCTGTCTTCAGATGTTATTATAATAATTCTGACTATATTCCCTATGCTGTACTTTCATCTCTGTGAGTTTATTTTATAAGTGGAAGTGTGTACCTGTTAATCCACTTTATCTATATCATCCACCCATGCCCACCAACCTCCTCTCTGGCAATCACCAGTTTATATTCTGTATTTATGATCTGTTTATTTTTTGTTTTCTTTTAGATTTCACATAAAAGTGAAAGCATATGGTATTTGCCTTTCTCTGACTAATTTCACTTTGTATAATACTCTCTAGCTCCATCAATGTCATTACAACTGGCAAGATCACATTCTTTTCTATGGCAGAGTAATGTTCCATTATATATATTGTATGTTTTTTCCATGGGGGGGGTAAATAGTAGTGGAATTATGGGATCATATGGCATTTCTATTTTTAATTTTTGAGGAACCTCCATACTATTTTGCACATGACTGCACCAATTTATATTTCCTCAGAAGTACAATTTATATTCCTACCACACTTGTCAACACTTGTTATTTCTTGTCTTTTTGATTCTAGCCATTCTGACAGATGTAAAGTTATATCTCATTGAGGTATTAATGTGCATTTCTTGATGACTAGTGAAACTGCGTCTCTTTTCATGTGTTTGTTGGCCATCTGTATATCTTATTTGGAAAAATGTCTATTCAGGTACTCTGTCCATTTTTTAACTGGATATTTTGGTTTATGGTGTTGAGTTGTATTAGTTTGGTTTATTAGTTGTATTAGTTGGATATTAATTACTAGTAGGATATATCACTTGCAAGTATCTTCCCCCATTCAGTAGGTTGCCTTGTCATTTGTTGATTATTTCCTTCACTATGCAAAGGCCTTTATTTTAGTGTAGTCCTGATACCTTATTTTTGGTTTTGTTTTCCTTACCTCAGAAGACATATCTAGAAAATATTGGTATGGCTGACTTTTATGGTTTCATTTAGATCTTTAATCCATTTAGATCTTTAATCCATTTTGAGTTTATTTTTTGTGCATTTTGTGGTCCATTTTCATTCTTTTACATGTATGTCCAGACTTCTCAATGCCATTTGTTGAAGAGACTGTCTTTTTCTCATTGCATATTCTTGCCTCCTTAGTCATAGTTGACCATATGAGCATGAGTTTATTTATGGGCTGTCTATTCTGTTTTATTGATCTATATGTATATTTTTCTGCCAGTACCATGCTATATTGATTACTACAGTTTACTAGTGTTATCTTGAAATCTGTTATCTTGAAAACAAAACCTCCAGCTTTGGTCTTTTTTCCCCAGGTTGCTTCAGCTATTGAGGGTTTTGTGGTTCCACACAAATTTTAGGATTATTTGCCCTGGTTCTGTGAAAAATACTGTTGGTGCTTTGATAGGGATTGAACTGATTCTGTAGATCACTTCGGGTAGAATGTATATTTTAACAATATTAATTCTTCCAACTCATGAGTATGGAATATCTTTTCATTTTTTGTATCTCCTTCAATTTCTTTCATGAATGTTTTATAGTTTTCAGTATAAGTCTTTCAACTCCTTGGTTAAGTGTATTCCTAGGTATTTTATTCTTTTTTTTGCAGTTGTAAATGGGGTTGTTTTCTTAAATTCTCTTTCTTCTATTTCATTACTAGCATACAAACATACAACAGATTTCTGTATATTAATTTTGCATCCTGTAACCTTACTGAATTACCAGTTCTAATAGCTATTTGGTAGAGCCTTAAGGGTTTTCCATAGATAGTATCGTGTCATCTACAAAGTGAAAGTTTTACTTCACTACTGATTTGGACGCCTTTTCTATTTCTTTCTTTTTTTTCTGACTGCAGTAGCTAGGACTTTGAGTGCTATGTTGAATATAAGTTATGAGAATGGGCATCCTTATCTTGTTCCTGATCTTAGAGGAAGAGCTCTCAGTTTTTTGCCACTAAATTGCATGTTAGTTGAGGGTTTTTCATATATGGCCTTTATTATGTTGAGGTATATTCCCTTTAAACCCACCTTGTTGAGAGTTTTTATCATGAATGGATTTGTACTTTGTTAAATGCTTTTTCTGCATCTATTGAGATGATCATGTGGTTTTTATCCTTTCTTTTGCTGATATGACATATCACGTTGATTAATTTGTGAATTTTTAACCACTCTTGCACCCCTAGAATAAATCATACTTGATTATGGTAAATCATTTCTTTTAATGTAATGTTGAATTCAGTTTACTAATATTCTGTTGAGGATTTTTGTATCTGTTTATCAGAGATACTGGTCTATAGTTCTCTTTAGTGGAACCTTTCTGTTTTTGATATCAAGGTAATGCTGGCTTCTTAGAATGAATTTGGAGGTGTTCCTTCCTTTTCTACTTTTCGTAATAGTTTGAGAAGAATAGCTATTAACTCTTCTTTAAATGTTTGGCAGAATTCGCTTATGAAGCCCTCTGGTCCTGGGCTTTTGTTAGCTGGCAGTTTTTCGATTATTGATTCAATTTCACTGCTGGTAAGTGATCTGCTCCAATTTAATTTTCTATTTCCTCCTGCTTTACTTTGGATAGGTTATATGTTTCTAGGAATTATCCATTTTTTCTAGATTGTCTAATTTGTTGGCATATAATTTTTCATAATACTCTCTTATGATTCTTTGTATTTCCTTGGTGTTGGGTATTATTTTTCCTCCTTCCTTTCTGATTTTGAATCTTATCTCTTTTTATGTTGATGTTTCCAGCTAAAGGCTTATCAATTTTGATTATCTTTTCAAGGAATCAGCTCCTGGTTTCATTAATCTTTTTGATGTTTTTTTTTTTTTTTTTTTTTTTTTTTAGTCTCTACATTATTTATTTCTGTTTTAATCTTTATTACCTCCCTTCTACTATTTTTGGGCTTTGTTTGCTCCTCTTTTTCTAGTTCCTTAAATGTGTACAGTTAGGTTGTTTATTTAAGATTGTTTTCTTGTTTCTTCATGTAGGCCCGTATTGCTATAAACTTCCTTCTTAGAACTTCTTTTGCTGCATCTCAATGATTTTGGACCATTGTATTTTCATTTCATTTGTCTCCATGTACTTCTGAATTTCCTCTTTGATTTCTTGATTGACTGATTCTTTGTTTAGTAGCATGTTGTTTAGTGTCCATATATTTGTATTCTTTCTAGATTTTTTTTCCTCTAATTGATTTTTCTAGTTTCATACCACTGTGGGCAGGAAAGATGCCTATAATCATCATTTTAATTAAGTGGGTGCATTATATCCTCTAGTTTTATGTTTCCTTAAGGGATTGTCCCAAGGTTCCTTGGAACAGTGTAATAAACAACAGAGGTCTTCTTTCAGTCTTGATTTTAGAAAACTTAGTTTACCAATCCTTATATTAAATGGCTAACCACATGGGCAGAGAGTGGACAACTGGACAAATTGGATGGGTGCATTTTATGTATATTAAAGTCTACTGTCAATGTGTATATAGATGGAGTTTGATTGGATATAGACAATAATTATGTTTCTTTTTTTAAAATTTTTAACATTTATTATTTGAGAGAGACAGAGAGAGAGAGACAGAGGGAGAGAGGGAGGGAGCACATGCACACAAGTGAGGGAGGGGCAGAGACAGGGAGATAGAGGATCTGAAGCAGGCTCCACCCTGTGAGCACAAAGGCCAATGTGGGGCTCAAACTCACCAACTGTGAGATCATGACACAAGCTGAAATCAAGAGTCGCTATTTAACCTACTGAGCCAGCTAGGTGCCCCGACAATAATTATGTTTCTCAATATACTTCAATGCATGAGTGCCAAAAAAAGAAGATGGTTTAACAACTTGCCAATCTATGTCAAAATAACTATGAAGAATACTATGATTTTGAGGTAATACAGTATCTTAGGAAGAAAGGCAGAATAAGGGGGTATGTGTTCCCATCCCTAAGGAGCTCTTAAACATCCAATTACACTATCTCCTACCAGGATGATAAAGATATAAAACAAAACAAAACAATGTCTGGTCTATATAATTTACAATCAAATGTTAACAAATGTTCGGTAGCCAGAAAAAAAAATCAGATAAAATATGAACACAGCATAATACCATATGGCAAATGTACTTTACTGCACAGATGGCTCATAGAAACTTACTGAAGTTGGTTGGAGATTTACTATACTCACATAAGTTAGGATATATAAATTGTGGCAATACAAAAGAGGAGATTAAACAAAAGAATGAACAAAAAAAGTGTATAAAAACATGCCATCATAAAGCATATGAGAGTAGATGTGAATCAGGAGAACAATATAATGATTTGAAAATATTTTATTTTATTTATTTTTTTTTTTTATTTTTTTTTTTAAATTGAATAGAAGAACCTGCTAACAGATTGAAGTAGGACTGAAACTGTTTCAACGTTTATTTATTTTTGGGACAGAGAGAGACAGAGCATGAACGGGGGAGGGGCAGAGAGAGAGGAAGACACAGAATCGGAAACAGGCTCCAGGCTCTGAGCCATCAGCCCAGAGCCTGACGCGGGGCTCGAACTCACGGACCGCGAGATCGTGACCTGGCTGAAGTCGGACGCTTAACCGACTGCGCCACCCAGGCGCCCCGAAAATATTTTATTTTAAATTAATGGCAACTCACACCACATGACTTAAAGATGAGAATACTGATGCCATATTATAGATGACAACAAATGAAGATTTATGAGCAATTAATCAATTCCGATTATTAAATTGATAAAGTGGCACAACATGGTAATAGTTTAAGAGTAGTTTAAGGATGAAACAGATCTATTTCAAAAACACTGGATATATTGCTCCAAATATGTGATAGAAATTTTATTGTCTTAAACACAGTTGTCTTTTTTAATTACTTAATTGTCTTGAGAAATGAAGAAATACGTTCTATTTAAGATGATAAAGCAGTACAAAAAGTCCCTAATGAAGATCACAGGTAATATTAATGATGCAGTTAGGCACACAGGCATCCTACTTAAAGTCCTATGATGAAAAGTAACTATATAGTCTTTTTTTAATCTACTGAAAATAATGTGATGCATTCCATCTGCTTTGCCAATTGCATTGTCAATTTAAAAGCATATTCAATATGTATTCAAGCATTTCTATGTAACAGTTCTCTAGCTAACAAATGTCTCTAAAATATAATGTTATTATTTTTGTACAAAGCAAAATTGCAATCAACTCATTATGTAGTCAATGCACATAAAGCCAGATTTTTAAGGACACTAACTTTGCAGAAAAGGTTGATATATAATTGTAATATTTTATTGGTTTAAAATAGATAATTTATTTAATGGAAATACATGCTCATAAGAAATTAAACAGTACAGAAGTGTATTAAGGGAAAAGCAATAATCACTTTCTGGACTCACTCTACTTACCCACCTCACCATTTCCACCTCCCATAGGTAACAACTGCTAACCCTATTTTATGTATACTTTGAGAAGATTTCTATCCACAAGAAAATTCAGTGTGTGTGTGTGTGTGTGTGTGTGTGTGTGTGTTTACATTTGGGTGTGTACAAATATATACACACTTGCTTGGAAAAAAACATATATTCATATATATGTATATATACATGCACATATGTATACTGAATAATATAAAAATCATATATATATATATATATATATATATATATATATATATATATATATACATATACATATAATTAGTTTTCAATTCCTGTGTTTTGTTGTATCCTATAGTTATACCATGGTTGGTTTCACATAATTGTACTTAGACCCAATTTTGCAGTATTATAAATAATGCTGCAATGAACATCTTGGCATAAATATCTGTGGTAATTGTGTTACTCCATCTGTAATGAGATTAAAATGGAATTTATTCATCAAATGTTATGCACTTATAAACATTTTATATACACTGCCAAGCTGCCTTCCAAAATGACTGACCCAATTTATATTCTTATCATTTTCAACACCCTTACATTTTTCTCTGCTTCCATTCTCCAATTTGCCATATGACACAGTGATCACTTTAAAATGTAAATCTGTCACTTCTCTGCTTAAAATGTCCCAATACCTTTCTACTGTATTTGGGGCTGCTCAAACAATACCACAGATTGGGTGGCCTAAAAAATATAAATTTATTTTCTCATAGTTCTGGAGACTGGAAGTCCAAGATCAAAGTTCTGGCAGTGTTGGTTTCTGGTGACACCTTTCTTCCTGGCTTGTGGAAGGTCACCTTTTCATTGTGTCCTCATGGACTTTCTTCAGCATGTGCATGTGAGATCTTTGGTGCCCTTTGCTCTTCTTAAAAGAAAAGTAATCTTATCAGATTAGAGCCCACCCTTATTATCTCATTGAAACTTAATGACCTTCTTAACCCACAGTTATAAAATAAATCATGAGGATTTAATATACAACATGGTGACTATAATTAAAAATACTCTATTGTACACTTGAAGGTTGCTAAGAGAGTAGATCTTTAAAATTCTCATTACAAGAAAAAAATTTAGTTATGTGTGGTGATGGATGTTAACTAAACCTATGGTGGCAATCATTTCACAATATATACATATAGCAAATCATATTGTATAACTAAAACTAATACAATATTATATCTATTATATCTCAATAGAAAAATTAATTAGAACAAATAAAATCTCTGAGGGCTTCCATATTGTGAAAAAGCATAAGCCACAAGAAAGGACCACATGTAGTCTTTCCAGTTAATAGTTTCAGCTAAGTAAAGCCTTCAAGTATCCCCAGTCCAGGGATCAGACATGTGAGTGAAGAAATCTACAGATGATTCTGGACAACAGCCATTAAAATTCCCCCTCTGCTATCGGAGACTTACCAGCTGAGACCACAGACACTAGAATCAGAGAAAAGCCATCTCTGCTGTATCCTGTCCAAATTTCTGACACAGATAACCCACGATGATAGTAAAATTATCATTTTATGACACAAAATTTTGGGATGCTTTGTTACACGCCAATAGATAATTAGAATGCTTTGAATATAGTCACATTTTATTTTTTTAACCTAAATTATTTTATATCACTCAAAATGATTATTCAACTAGTGACAGAAAATACAAAAGTAGAATAAAAAAAAGTTTAAGAGAAAAAAGTAAAAAGAGGGACTTCCAGTTACGGCAATATGAGAAAATCGGCAATCCTTCTCTCTAATAAAACAAGTACATATTTCCACTTCGAGGAAAATGGAGTAGATATATTTTTCCATATTCCTGTCAGCAAGCAGTAAGGACAACTCTAAACTCTGGACATAGTCATACCCATATCTATATATCTATATCTATATCATCTATCTATATCTATATCATCTACCTATATCTATATCTGTATCTATCTATCTCTATATCTGTATCTATTATCTATCTATAATCTGGATCTATATCTATATCTGTATCATCTATATCTATATCATCTATCTATATCTATCTCTATGTCTATATCTATCTATATCTATAATCTGCATCTATATCTATATATATCTATATATCTGCATATATCTATATCTATATCTATAATCTGTCTCTATATCTATATCTATATCTATATCTATATCTATATCTATATCTATCTCTATCTCTATCTATATCTATATCATCTATATCTTATCTATATCTATATCTATATCTATATCTATATCTATATCTATATCTATATTTATATCTATACACATACATATATACAGGCCTAAAAGTTAGATGACTTGTAGGACATTATGCATGTTGCCACCATTCCTTGTGCATTTGACTTTGCATATTTAAATATCTGTGCTATAGCTGCATGATCCAAGGGTTTCTAGTCCTGTTTTGATAAGTGAGGTACCAAAATATAACAAGTTTTACTTCTGCGTTTCATTAGGATTTATGTTTTGACTTTGATTTTATGATTTCTTACCCTATTTTTATCAAAGTGCGGGTTCCTCAGAGGACACAATGGCAGAGGAATACCATTAATTGAATACACTGGCCTGCAAATATTCAAAAGGTGATAAAGAGGGAAAAATACAAAAGTTAGCAAAATAAAATTAAGATAAGGTTTGATGTTAAATTGACATTTTTCATATCTTTGATGTGTTCTAATGAACCCTTTTTCTCTCTTCTCTTCTTTTCCTCCATCTCTTCACTTTCTTCCCTGTCCACTAACCCCTTTCCTCCTCTTCTCCTTCTTTCCCCTTCCCATCTACTCTTTATTGTTGTATGTATTATTTAATGTAGACTATTTCATATGAATTTCATATTGTCATTTGCTAAAGACTTCCTGTACACTGGAAACTGACACATGCTATCTTATTTAACTTAGCCTTACAAACACATTAAATTTGTAACTTAAAAATTCCTAAAGAGAGAGAGAGAAAGAGAAAGAGAAAGAGAGAGAGAGAGAGGGAAAGGGAGAGGGAGAGGGAGAGGGAGTGTGTGTGCATGTGTGTGTTTGCACATTAAGACCTTGACACTGGGTCATATGCTCTATATCCACTATTTCATTTAGTCTTTGTAGGAATCCCATGAAGTAGGCACCCTCTTCATCTATTTTGGAAGAAATTAAGCCCATCAATGGATGAGTAAAACTGTCTAAACATGACTCCCGCAGTGAGTTACATAACTGAGATGCAGTTTTAGTTTTGTTTGATTTCACTGTTCTAGTTCTTAATTACCTCAATTCTCTCCTGCATTTCACTAAAACAAGGCTTAGCATTTTTGTCATCCTAATTTCAAAGAAGTCACACAGTAAGTAACTAAAAGAGCTAGCTAGAACTTCTGATTAATAATGAAAATTAGTTCTTTAAAACATGTTATATCAATTCCTTGACTACCAAAAAGGCACCATAAAATTTAAAAATGTGATGTATACTTTGTACTATGAGAGGTACGTAGTCTGATTGTGAAGACTGGCAGATACAAGTGTTTTCGCAGATTATAGGAGTGAATTCCTAAATAATTGCATTTTAATCGTCTCTGTCATGGACTTTTGATTATAACTTGCCATTACTTTTATTGACACAGTCTGTGGCTGATAAGATCTCGTAGAGCATTCTTGGTATAATACCAGGAGAAGGTCCTGTCTTGGTCTTATCTATTATTTACTCACTTCTATATCTTATTATATTCATAGAAAATAGCTTATTTGAGGAATAGAATGAACTACAAAGACAAATTATAAGATAAAAACAGAGAGGGAGGCAAACCATAAGAGACTCTTAAATACAGAGAACAAACTGAGGGTTACTGCAGGCAAGGTAGGTAGGGGGATGGGTTAAATGGGTTATGGGCATTAAGGAGGGCACTTGTTGGGATGAACACTGGGTGTCATACGTAGGAGATGAATCACTGGGTTCTACTCCTGAAGCCAAGATTACACTGTGTGTTAACTTGAATTTAAATAAAAAAATAAATTCAAAATTATGTGTAAATTATATTCAGGGGAAAATTAAGACTGAAGTAAAGAGTGAATAATTCAGTAACTATAATGTTTGAATTGCACTCCTATTCCATCCTGGTCTTCAGTAATCAAACTTCCCTTGGACTCATTAGTTATTTCAAACAAAATATTTATTAAGTACCTGTTGAGATACACCAGTGAATACAAAACGTAAATCAGTGAATAAAAGAACAAAAAGGCAGACTTCTGACCTCGTGGAATTCTTATTCTAGAAAGTTTGACAAGTAATAATCAAGAAGTAGAAAAAATATAATTAGTGCATTGAAATGAGAAGTATAAATGAGAAGAATAAATAATAAATTGTGCACAATGGGGTGGAAGTCAAAGTAAATCCTATGGTAAGAAAATAACCACAATTTTTAAAACATAACACTTTTCATGGATCACTTTGAGACAAGTTCTTATCACAGAGCCTTTGGAACTTGGGGAATTCTTTGGGTCAATATCAAACGTGATTGCTATTTCACTGATAAAGGGAACCATAGATTTTGGCTAAAGATTAGGAAGAATGTACCTGTGAAGAGGATCTATAAGAATATAAAATCCTGAATAATAATAAAAGATGACTTCCGGTGGGTGCTCATTATTCAGCATTGTGCAAAGTTCTGTGAGTTATTTTTAAGAAATATTTGAAATAATCCTAATGACATAGACAAATGTTATGCCCATTTTTCAGAGGAATACAAGGGGACCAAGGGAATTAATGTGTTACCCAAGGCCAGAAATGTAATATGTAGAAGAGGAAAGTTTCCTTAGACACAATTGCTGAGACCAAGTTTTTAACTACTATTACCTCTCATCTAGATAGGTATGTATCTTTACACCCCAGAATCTCTAAGAGACTCAAATAAAAGAAAATTATTCAGGTCTCCATCCAATTATGTCAACATGAAGCAAATGTGGTCATATGTGTTCTAGCAGAAAAAGTGTAGAGATAAAAGTTGTAGGGCCCTTTGCCTTGAATCTTCCCTCCGTAACATGGTAGTAGGAAGTTACTGAAGCAGTAATGGAACTGGTGTGGCAGTGGGATAGAAGTTGTAAAAGGTCCCTTCTCTCTGAGTATTTCTTTAGGTTTGTTTGTTTTATCATTGAGGAATCATTATTTTCTTTTCAATGGAATAGGTTGTATCTCTGTCCATGTGGATGTTTATTTAATTACATAGCTTGTGTATGCTGAAGGTGAGTTGTCTGTTTTTTCTTTCTCTCAATAGTTCTTCCTGGTAACTCCTTTAATGTAATGATACCTCAAATTTATATATAGCAGGAGACTTACTTAGCAAGCAGGCTGAAAATAGAAATTCAAAGTTGCTTGCATAGGAAAGAAAATTATAATTTATATGAAACACAAGGATGTATTTGTTGGAGGATATGGTCTCCCCTTGATGTATGCATTTTCCTAGATTAGAGTGTGCATATAAAAAAGCTTCTCAAATAATTTACAGGTTAAAATTTGGTGTACTTGAAAGTTTGATGGTATATTCAAGGTGTTTAGGGAAACATCTTGTACAGACAAAGCATCTCACTTTGTCGTTCAATAAAACTCCATTTGTAGAAGAAACAAAAGCTATTGTCTTTAGATAGAATTTCTCAAAATAAGATTATTAGTGTTTGAAAATATTTAATAATGAAGGAAATGCTCTCAGAAATCAAAACTGCCCCCACTCCACCTTTCTTCAGGCACAGAAACAGTATGGTAGTGAAATTAATTAGAAGGATTAATCTCTGTACCACAAAACATTTTTCAAGATGCATTTATTTACTATCACACCTTATTTTTTATAATCAGTGAGTGTCATAGTATAACATTTCTAAAACAGATCGGCTCATTTTTATTGTTTTAACTGTAATTGTTCTTTGTTTTAAAAATTTGTTTAGGAATTTAATTTTTGCTAACTTAAATGATTTTCTGAATATTCCATCAGTATACACAGGACACTCTTAAGAAGATTTACATCAGGATGTATAATGGAGTCAGAGGAATCTTTTTATTTTTTGTTCACCCTGCCTGAATTTTAAATTTAAGAATATGTATTTACTATAAAATGTAAACCCTTCACCAAAAGTAAAAGGCTTTCTGAATGGAAAATATAACTTTGAACTGCATTGTATTTTATTCTACACAAAAGATTATCACTATCGTGGCTGTTAAGAGTTCCATAACAAACAGAATATATTTAAGATATTTGTCATTATCAGCAACATCTCTGCTGCTGAAGATTCTCCTGGATGAGCATGTAAAGCTTCTCAGCACCTTTGACAATGACATAAGCATGTTATTCTTCATGCTCTTGGCCCTCCATGGCTAAAACATATGCTTTGACATGCGTTTCTATAAATATGGTGAGCCGTGCTGTTATCTACACTGGTGTCTTTAAAAAAAAACTCACATTATATAAAAAGAATTTAATCTTGGTTGGAGATTTTTTTCTTTCTTTCTTTCTTTTTCTTTTTCTTTTTTTTTTTTTTTTTTTTTTTTTTTGGTTTAAGCATCAAAATCTCCAACCCACACTGTCCATCTTTCCAGCTCATTCTCTCTACAATGTGAACAATCCTTCAATTCCATCAAGACTTAAATCCATTAATCCTAGCATGCTTTTACTTTTTTCAAGAACATTTCCCTCCTTTCCAGAATAAATCATATGCATTTATTTTATGCATCAAATTCCTGCAGTCACCTTCAACTCCTTTACCTCTTACTTGCAAAGCCAGTTCAATTTAAATATCTGTTTTGTACCTCCTTGTTCTGGGCCAGTTGGATACAGCCGCAGAGTACTATATAATCATACTCACTTTCTTATATTAAATTTGCATATGTCGGGGCGCCTGGGTGGCGCAGTCGGTTAAGCGTCCGACTTCAGCCAGGTCACGATCTCGCGGTCCGGGAGTTCGAGCCCCGCGTCAGGCTCTGGGCTGATGGCTCAGAGCCTGGGATTCTGTGTCTCCCTCTCTCTCTGCTCCTCCCCCGTTCATGCTCTGTCTCTCTCTGTCCCAAAAATAAATAAATGTTGAAAAAAAAAATTAAAAAAAAATAAATTTGCATATGTCAAATCAACTCATCCTATTTGTGCATTCACATTGTATTCTCATACAGGGTACTATCTAACCTCGACTTTTTATGCAACCTTATAATACCTCCAACTCTAGGACTCTTATCCCAGCAATAGGTAGTATATGCTAAAAATATTTGTTGATGAATGAACTATATGGTGACCATATTGAATTTGTTTTGATTTTTCACATCTTTTCACATTGAATTATCCAAAAAGAAAAAATAAATAATTTCTTGAAGACATGTTCTTTTCTTCCTCTTTTTTTTTTTTTTTTTTTTTTTTTTTTTAGTGTTTTTTGATGAGGGACCATAAACCAAGCTGAGGGCAAAACACAAGCTAGCATATCCTCCATCCCCACCACACCCCACCCCTTGTCCCTGTCCCAGGTGGGACATGTGTGACATTCCGCAGGCTCTCATGTCTGCCCAAGAAAAAGGAAAGGATGGAAAACAAATGGTTAAACTGATAGAGTTTCCATCAGTTTACAAATATCTTAATAATTTTGTAAGAAAAGGGCTATCTTATTAATAGCCTAATCTCCAGGAACTTCCTACTGTCTTAAGGATAATGCTTTGCTAGAGGGGAAAACAACCTTAGCTTGACAATAGCTAAACCTCAGTAATTTGTGATTCTTCCTTAGCAGGTGGAAATCCCTTTAAGAAACTTCCTCTTGACTTTGCCTCCCCCAACTCCACAGTATATAAGCAGTCACACTTCACAACCCCAGTGTAGCGCTTTCTGCCCAGGGGTCCTGTCCCTGCACTTTAATAAAATCACCTTTTTGCACCAAAGACGTCTTCAAGAATTCTTTCTTGGCTGTTGGCTCAGAACTCTACCATCACTCCAAAACCGCATAATTTTTTTAACTATTCTTTTTGTTCTTTTATTTAAGCCTACAAATTATCTTCTTAAGATTTAATTCAGTCTAGTTTATAGTCTTATTCTATTGGGTTTTTTTTTTGTTTGTTTTATGTTTGTCACTCAACCAATAGTTCTAATTATGCTTTCTTATTTTTCTTCAGGATAAAACAATACTATCTCCGTGTAAATTGCAAAATAGTCCCCAATAAAATAATATGTACTATTCAGAAATAGACAAAATTTTATTTTACCTTTGTGCTTAATATGCCATAATGATAAGGGACAGTAGGGAAAGTTGAGGGCAAAGTACAGGCTAACAGCAACCTCCCCTCCCCTCCCCCACAAGGTGGGATATATGTGATATTCCTTGGACACTCCTGGCTAAGAGAGACACTCCTTGGCTAACCCAAGAGTAGGAGTTAAGGAAAGAGATTTAAGTACTTGCCATGGCAATGTAGGAAACTAAGGCAAATAAAAAATTAAATTCCCTTACTGCCTACAAGTCCTAGAAACCAGCAGAATGACCTCCCTCTAGGAGCTCAGCTGCCTCGAGGATGACACTTTGCTAGGGGCAAAAGGGAATCTTAGCTTAATTCCAACCTTGAGGATCCTGTAAGTCTACATTAACATATAAAAATTTCTTTGTAAACTTCCTTTATCTCAGCTGCTCCAAGATATGCTGGCAATCATACTCCAAGCTTATGGCCCCCTGATATACATCTGAAAAAGTCTCATGACAGGTTTTACTAAAGAGTAGTAAATGGTGTTTTCCTAACAACACCTAAACTCTCAAGGTCCTGGAAACCTTGCTTCCAAAGTTCCTTAGAG
Organism: Puma concolor; assembly: GCF_028749965.1. NCBI lineage: Eukaryota > Metazoa > Chordata > Mammalia > Carnivora > Felidae > Puma > Puma concolor. Next base: position 35,825,723 of record NC_141673.1, on the reverse strand, counting down.
ACTTACTCTATCCCTAACCCCTTCCCAACCTGAGGATATATAATCAGTTACTCATTACGACCCCAGGGCTGCTCTTCCTGCCCCTGGGTCCTGTCCCTGTGCTTTAATAAAATCACCTTTTTGCACCAAAGACTTCTTCAAGAATTCTTTCTTGGCCATCAGCTCCAGACCACGTCACCATTACCCCAAAACCCCATCAATAGTGTGCTACAAAGTTTGAATATATCTCTATAATTTCCCATTTATAGATGTAGTTTGCTTTAAGAAAATTGCTGTATTTCATGTATTTTATATCCTATTTGTAGTTTGTTTTTTCTAAATGGAAAATGAAAAAATCAGTAATTTTCATATTATATTATTTTATTTGTTGAAAGCTATACTTATCAGGTGCTGTTAACTTGCTATTAAGTTCAAGAGACCACTATAATAAAAGGAAGTAAATTATATAATCAAATGTTTCTTTGTGCATACCTCACAAATACACTTTACATAACATAACTTCATAGCATCATGGTATATTTTAAAGTAAAGGTAACAACTTTAAAAAGGAACTGAATCAAATACAATATATAAAACTATGAGAAAGGGAAATGAAATTGTCACTTTATTCATGTCAGTTTTAATCAGCACTGAGATGTATTGGTTACAGGCATGGTTGCTGTAAGTCATGTGGGAACGAACAGACACTAACCATGGCCAGTCAGGCTCTCCGGGTCGGGGGTCCCTCGGGGGTCTTGGGGATCCCGGGCGAGCCCCCAAATGTTATGCCCAGTATTCGTGATCCCCAAAGACCACCAGGGAGCTGAGTCCGATGCAAAAGAAAAGAGCCTTTATTCGAGCTAGCTCCAGCTCAATCCCCTACCTGCACCGACGCAGCAGTGAGATACTGGGGAGAGAGAGCGAGTTTCAAAAGCACAAAGGTTTTTTTTGGGGTCTAGGGGCAGTTGGTGAGGAAATGGCTGTGGCCTCAGCCAATTGGCTGGGGAAGGGTCATGGCCTCGGCTGATTGGCTGGGGAAGGGTCAGAGTCCTGTTACGCAGGTCACAGGGCGTGTTTTGATCAGGAAGTTTGAAAGGGTGAGCAGGAGATTACTCAAGGGGAGGTGGCGTGGTCAAGGTAAAGGACACAGAACAAGATGGAGTCGGCTGGCGTAGGCCCACCCTTTCAGTTCCAGGCATGGTTGCTGTAAGTCATGTGGGAACAGTACCGAATCTTAGAGGAGTAAGAACTCAGTCACCTAATGTTGTCATTTTCAAACTTTAAAAGGAAATTTGGAAAGGAAATTTGATAAAATACTATCTTACATCAAATGTGAACAGATAAAAACATAAGTGATATTGAAGCTTTTCAGTTCAGCTCTGAGATTAACAAATATTGATTTAACAGCTGTCCTTCTGATACATGAATATCATCTACCATAAACTTGCTAATTGGCTATTGCTTTGACTTCCCTTGATAGTAAACTCCTTTTTCCCATTATAGTTTGCCTTCCCCTTGCTGATTGCTCTTGAACAGATCTGCTAGAATTTGACTACACGCACCACACACATTTCAAATGTGGCCTAATTGAATTAAAATGATCTTTTCCCCATTATGTTGGAGACTTATGTCTATTAAAGCAACCAGAAACACTCTAAGCACACATTAACTTTTTTTTTTTTTTTGGCAGCCACCAAATAATTTATCAGGAGCTATGTGGCCACATCAAAAAATATCCTTAATATCCAAATAGTCATAAGGATATTAAGTAAAAGCAAATTTCCCCATCTTTCATGCTTTTTTCCCACCATTCCCCTTCTTTCCTTCCATTTTATTCATATATTTATACATATACAAACACAGATATAGATTTACATATAGATATAATGTAGAAGTTATATAAATTACATAATGTATAAATTAATGTATAAAGATATAAAATTCTTTGAAGTAGCTGCTAGAGTCATGATGCATGTTCTTCTGGAATCACCCTGAAACTAAATAACGGGGTCTCAACGCCCATGACTGTATGGCTTGACAATACCTCCTTGTATGCAACTAATGATCAGTGGGTAAAAACTTCATTTAGTTGAGATTTTCAGAATTCTTCACCAGTACTTTTTAGAAAAGTGCAGGATTTAGAAAAAGAAGACTGGCCTCTCTCAGGTGTATCTTCCATGGGAGAAAGAATTGTTGGAAGCCGTGACATGAACTAATAGTAGCAGGTAATCTAAAGAGAATTCAGACATCTCTATGATGTGAAAGAGTGAAACTGATATGCAGATAAAAATTAGACAAAAGGGGTAGAGAAATAGAGAAAGAAGACAGAGAGGGAGAGAATGATGAATATCTGGTTCTACAAGTCCATAACGCCTAGACTCATGACTTGTCTTTGGTTTTTTATTACATGAGAAAATCAAATATGCTTTCAATAAATTCCCTTATTTTATTTAAGAAAGTTCAAATCAGTCTTCTGACATTTAGAATCAAATGAGAAAGGTCTAATGCAATGTACATTTGTGTATATGTTCTTCTGGTGTGTGTGTGTGTGTGTGTGTGTGTGTTTTTCATTAAGAAGGTTCCACACTCAGCATGCAGCCAATGTGGGGCTTGAACTGACAACCCTGAGGTCAAGACCTGAGCTGAGATCAAGAGTTGGATGCTTAACCAACGTCCCATGTCTATTCATTTGTACAAAAACATTCTTACTAGGGGCACCTGGGTGGCTCAGTTGGTTAAGCGTCTGACTTCGGCTCAGGTTATGATTTCATGGTTCATTAGTTTGAGCCCTGTGTCGGGCTTTGTTCAGATAGCTCAGAGCCTGGAGCTTGCTTCTGATTCTGTGTCTCCCTCTCTCTTCCCCTCCCCGGGTCACACTCTGTCTTTCTCTCAGAAATAAATAAACATTAAAATAAAAAATATAGGGGCGCCTGGGTGGTGCAGTCAGTTAAGCGTCCGACTTCAGCCAGGTCACGATCTCACGGTCCGTGAGTTCGAGCCCCGCGTCGGGCTGTGGGCTGATGGCTCAGAGCCTGGAGCCTGTTTCCGATTCTGTGTCTCCCTCTCTCTCTGCCCCTCCCCCGTTCATGCTCTGTCTCTCTCTGTCCCAAAAATAAATAAACGTTGAAAAAAAATTAAAAAAAATAATAAATAAAAAAAATAAAAAAAATATATATTCACACTATATTGTTCTGTTTCCTTTTTATTTTTTTTTCAAATTTAACAATGTGTCATGGACATTATTCTATGTAGTTGAATTTTTGGCATTTATTATCAATAATCTTATATCTCATTAGGTATTGCAACACATTTGAGCCTGCCCCTTTTGTCTGTCATGTTCAACTTCTTCCCTTATCACTATCACCCAGTTAATTATTACAATGCTGTTCCTAAGTTTTTAAAAAATGTAATATATTTCATTGTTTTTATTATTTATCATCAAGGGTGAGTCCTTTTAGATCACTGAGATCCCAAACCATAGACTACTTTCTGTGATTTATAAAGCTGATAATTTAAATACAGTCCAAGACAAAAAGTAGTGACTCAAGAGTAAGACAAATATAAACAAGAATGCCAGCTACCATTTATTTACAATATGCTAAGAGTGTTCTTAACATGCCTTAGCATATTTGATTTTCACCCAAAACTTCTAAATTAGTCATTGACCAATTCTAAAGAGATTACATTCCTTGTCTAGGGTCTGAGAGATTAAGGCATTAAATAAAGTTCAAACCAATGTTTTTCTGACTACAAATGTGTATCGAAAGAAAGTACAGTGAATTAAGATGTGGGGCATCACACATCTCTGAAATAAATTATACGTGATAATTTAAAATATAAGTTTTGGAATAAATCCAATTTAGGGCAACACAGGGAAGTTCAATAATAAAGAAGTAAAGATCATACTATTTGCCCCAAAGTAAGTTTAGAATTACAATTTGCTCTTTTTTTTTTTTTTTATGTTTATTTTTGAGAGAGAGAGATAGACAGTGTGAAGGGGGGAGGGGCAGACACAGAAGAAGGCACAGAATCTGAAGCCGGCTCCACGCTGTCAGCGAAGAGCCCGACCTGGCGTTTGAAGCGAATTAAGATTGGTCCTTAAACAAACTCAGTTGGTATCCTTACCATTTCCATGGATTTCAGAACACCATGTAGAACTTTTTTATCCTGTTTTTTTATAATTGGAAAGTATGATCATAGGGATGTCTGAATTCTCAAAAAACACACCAAATTTTTAAATTAAAATAATGCCTTGGTGTGCCTGGGTGGCTCAATCTGTTAAGTGTCTGATCAGATCATGATCTCCCGGGTCGTGGGTTCCAGCCCCACGTCGGGCTCTGTGCTGACAGCTCAGAGCCTGGAGACTGCTTCGGATTCTGTGTCTCCCTCTCTCTCTGCCCCTCCCCCACTCATGCTGTGTCTCTCTGTCTCTCCTTCAAAAATAAACATTAAAAAAATTAAAAAATTAAAAAATTAAAATTAAAATAATTCCTAAAAGAAAGAATGCTTAGAATGGAGGAAGTACATTGCAAAAATAAGAGACAATGTAAGAAGACTAAGTGAATATTTCACATTTTCCTGGTTTATTAGACCACTGCTTGACAAAGTAAGACATGATAACAAAAGGGACTGAATGTGAACAATGTGTAAATTGAGAGATCCACTGTAGGAACATCTCCATTTGGAAAGAATTACTCACCTTATCTCCTCTCATCCACCGTCCCTCACCCTTCTTTTTTTATTTTTAATGTTTTATTTATTTTTGAGAGAGTGAGAGAGCACAGAAGAAGACTGAAAAGGTGTATGAAAAGTAAACTGGCAGAAATTTGGAAATAAATGGAACATAATAATAAAGATGTTTTTAGACACGAAAACTATACTAGAAATAAAAATAAAATATAAATACAAATTTTATACAATAAAATAAACTAGGCAATGAAAGCTAAAGTCAAATATGTATATTATCAGCTTAAAGAAATGTTATGAAACAAACAAAAAGACAGTAGCAAAGAATCTGATTAAAGAAATGATGATAGGTAAGGAGAAAAAAGGAAATTCATAAGCATAACTGCAAATTCTTTAAAACTAGAAGTAGCAAATACACTAAAAAGTATTCTGATATAAAAGGAGGAAACTTTTCTAAAATAAAGCAATACAGCAGAAGCAGATTTTGAGATGAAGAATGTATGAAAAGGATAATGAGTTTTTCCAAGATAAAACCAATATGGGAGTGGAGAAACAGAAAGAGAAATGGAAGGAAGTCAAACAGTGGTATGATACCTAGTAAAATACCAGAAGAGAGAAACATGAATACAATCCCACTGGGCAGCTCTGGAGACAGTACAGCTCATATCTGAGAGTTGTTCCACCCAGAGGCAAGGGAACCATAGCATTTATATCCTGAGTGCATCAGTCATTGCTTAACAGCTACTCCCAGTCCAGGTGGGGATATAAATCCTCAGGAACTCCAGCGTGTCAAGAGCAGGCAAAATGAATCCAGTAACCTGAGGACAGCTGCTAACAGAGAGACTCAGGTGCTCATTGTTTTGAGTAAGAGCACACTGGGAGCTGGTGCCCATGAGGATGATAAAGGTAATTGAAATGATAGAGCCAGAACACAGCATTTACTACGACTTGTATCTTTCCATTGAAAGGACACATCAAGCTCCAAGAAGCCTTGGTACATGATGATCAACAACGTGATATACTGTTTCATTGTTTTTTTTTTTCATTTTTTAAAGTTATTTATTTATTTTGAGAGAGAGGAAGAGAGCAGGGGAGGGGCAGAGAGAAAGAGAGAGAGAGAGAGAGAGAGAGTGTAGAGCCTGCTTGGGATTCTCTCTCTCCCTCTCTCTCTCTCTCTCTCTGCCCCTGTGCAGCTCATGTGCTGTTTCTCTCTTTCAAAATAAATAAATAAACCTTAAAGAAATAAAAAAATAAAATAAAAATAAAAGTAATGTATATTTTCAGATAGCAACAACAACAACAAAGTCATCCAAAATTGGTTAAAAGAAATAAAGCTTTCACTATTTGCAGATTACATGATACTGTATGTAGAAAACCCTAAAGATTCCACCAAAAACTACTAGAATTGATAAATGAATTCAGTAAAGCTGCAGGACACAACATAAATATACAGAAATCTGTTGCATTTCTATACACTAATAATGAAGCAGTAGAAAGAAAAGACAAATATCCCATTTACAGTTGCACCCAAAATAATAAGTACCTAGGAATAAAAGTAGCCACAGAGGTGAAAGACCTTTACTGTGAAAACTATAAAACACTGATGAAAGAAACTGAAGATGACACAAAGAAATGAAAAGACATCCCATGCTTATGGATTGGAAGGACAAATATTGTTAAATGTCTATACTACCCAAAGCAATGTAAACATTTAATACAATCCTTATCAAAATACCAGAAGTATTTCTCACAGAGCTAGAAAAAACTGTTTACATATTTCTATAGTCTCTCCCATGATGGGGTGAGGTCTTTTTTCCCACTCCTTGAATCTGGTCTTGCCCAAATGACCTGTGTTAACTAGAAGAATATGATGTGACTTGTGCACGTTTGAGCCTAGGACTTAAGAGTCTTGCAGCTTCTTCTCTCTCTTGCAATACTGCCAAGATTGGAAATCAGTGTAAACTGGATAGAATGACCACATAGAGAAGAAACTGGCAAACAGCCTTTAAAACCTCAGACATGTGAATGAGGCCATCCTAAGACCATCCAGCACCAGTAGGTCTATCAGCTGACTGCAGGTGCGTTAATAAGACCAACCCAGACCATAAAAACGTCTCAGCTGATCCCAGTCCATATTACTGACTCACAGAATTAAGAACCCAAAGAAAAAAAATGATTGTTTATTTGAACCATTAATTCTGGGGTGGATTGTTAGATCATACAGGCTAACTAATTAAGTGCCCATGAAGAAACGGAGAAGTAAACAGATTGTGGCAAATAGCTAGCATTTTTGTGATACTCACTGGAGAAAAAGATCTAAAATTATCTAGAATTTCACTACTTTCCAAGTTTCTTAGTGGTAAACATTAGCACTTTGTTATTATTTTCAGGTTCTATTAAATACCTAGAGGAAATAATATTAAAGAAAGATTGCGGCACTTAATTTAGAATATTCACAAATCTTATACTGTGCAATATAAAGAATGCTGAAAGCTGATGCATACATCACCTGTTATTCATCGAATCTCTTTTTCTGCCTTATGGTTTTTAACTTTAGTAAGAATTAGATTCAATGCCTAGATTAAACTGTAATAGATTTTATAGACTAAGTGCTTTTAATTGAAGGGAATATAGTCAGAATATGTACACTTGGAAAATACACATCCATTTTGAAATTAACAAAGGATAATCTACCCAAGAAGGAATAAGGGTAAAAAGAGAGAGAGTGGAACGTAAGGAAAAAGCTAGTTGACACATGATGATACACTAATATTTCTAAATATGTCCCACTACCCCAAATATTTTGGCACTATATGGTGGCAACATTTTCCAAACCAAATATCAGATACACAAATGTATGGATAAAGACTATTTGCAGAATATTAGATAGAGTTTTGTAGACTGAAACAAATGGATTGATTCTATATAATATATAGTTTATTATATTTGTATCTTTGTTTTGAGTTATACAATAAAGACTTGATATCTTACAGTAAAATTTCCAACTAATCTGTAACAAAGCCTCAATTTTAGGCAACAAAAATATTTTCTTACTTAATATAAGCTAATATATAGTTTCTAGACTAAAAATAAGATATTTCATCAGTTAAATTACATATTTTTTAAGTAACTCTCAAGACAGATACTTACAAATTCAAGTAAGATAAAATTTCCTTGTTTTAGTAAATAAGTAGGTTTTGCAAATGATTCACGTTGCAATAAAATAAAACCTGTACTATAATAACTTCAGCTTCAGCAAACATAAACAATTGTAATTTTATAAGACAATGTTTATTAATTAAATGTATGTCCTAAGTTTACCTTAAAAAGTTATATATATATTCTGTTATTTGGTTATTATATATATACTATAATATATTATAATATTATGAAATTATATAAAATTATATACATAATATAATATATATGTGAATGTATATGTGAATATATGTGAATGTAGTTAAATATATATGACTTTATATATAATATATAATTATATATACATATATATGTATAATTTCCTATTATATATTGTCTCTCTGAAAGACCCTAATGCAGACGAACCTTATGTTTAATGAAAAAATAATTCATTAGATGAGGTGAGAGACAGTGGGCTCTTGTTGTGCTCTATTAAAATCTGTCTTACTTTTTTAAAGTATTGTACAAACAAGTAATTCCCTCTTAGCATATAGCTCTGGCACCATATTCCAATCAAAGAACTTGCTAAGTATCTCAGAGACTTTAGCGAAGTTTTCTTCCTAGCAGAAACCTGCTTAAATCTTCCTACTAGGAGGTAGTAGCTGTTGAGATCTGCTTTAACTGTTGGTGTTGTGGGATAGAAGAGTAATGTCTACTAATGAGATGCCTTGTCTTATTTCACATCTTTAAAAACATTAGATAGGTAGTTATTATGATTTATTATGATGATTGCTATGATTGCTATTGCTAATTATATTCCTATTATCTCCACTTTAGTGATGAAGAAGTTGTACTTATGGACACTAAGTACCTTGCCTATTTGTAGCAAAAAATTGCCCAGGTCAGAATTTAACCCAGGTTTCTGTGGTTACAGAGGTAGTATTCTTAGCTGTACCAAAATAATAAAAACAAATAAAAAATGGCACCAAATATCTGTATTTCACCAAGAAATCAAATTCCCTCATTTTGAATCTGCTTCTCATTTACCAAAAGGAATGAAATATTTAAGTAAAATTATAAGAAAATATACGTCATTTTAAAAGTTGTCCTGATTTGCTCTGTAAGGAGGAAATAAAGTTTTACAGTCTTGTAAATGTCTTTGGAATCATGAAGATAAAGTGGAATGAAACTTTAAAATTTATATCCAGGTTTTAATATTAACTGTTTATTATCTGAACTTTTTATTACTTAGAATATTATGAGATTAAAAAATACCTTTGAGGACTATTATGTGAATTTAATTTTTCTGGAAAAATGGCATATTTCATTTTGTTATGGAAATATTCATTACAATGGAATTTTTATTATCACAGAAGAATGCTTATAGTATTAGAGTTGTAATACATTTTAATGTAGATATTAAATATTTAAAGCTTTTAAAATATTATTTAACTTTACTTCAAAAGAAAAATAAAATACTCAAGTATATATGTATACACAAAAGGAAGTGGTATAACTAACTTATTTATTGTACTCTAGTTTTTCATTGGCATTTCACATTACCTTTTGAAAAATCTGGGATTTTTTTGTTATTGTTATTTTTCCAATCAGAATTTTAGTAATGTGATCAATACTTTATTTTTGTTTTTCTCCTATGATGTACCTTCCTGAGCTTGAAATATTACAGTATGCTGTATTTCTTCAATTGTCCCTCCAGATCTCTCACCTTTGCCTATCTTGATCTCTAACCAGGATGTTGATATTCATAAATTACATCACTGCAACCTGGACTCTGCCTTCAGTTTAAGTTGTGCCAATGGGACGCTAATCAGGACACTTGGGAAGGAGGAAAGAGAAGTCATATATTTATTTTCTGGTTCCTTGAAATCACCAGGACTCACTTTCCTGAAAGGGAAGATCACTGTTATTCTCAGTGAGGTTGACTGTACATGCATTTCCTTCCTTCCAGTTTCCAGTAACAGCTCTCCCCTTGTCCCTTGGGCCTAGCAGTGATGACAGCCCATTGCTCTAGCTGTGTTTCTGCACTATCCGTTTTACTTCCTCCATACATTAGACTAGTGTAATTAATCCCTTATACATAAACCCTCTTCTAACTATTGTAATGTGAGAATACATCTGTTTCCAGTTGGTTTCCTTATAGACTAGCAAAAACAAAGCAACTAAACTCAACTAAGATTTATTTTAGAATTTATATGCTTTTCCTTAATATTTGAACCTAGCAGTCATTACTGAGGTTGGTTCCTCCAGAATACTGTGAAAATGGAGATATCAATTTTGATTCTATAAATCACTTCATCCAAAAAGTTTACAACTATTAATTATAGTATAGTTTATTAACAGCAAGCATAGGTATAGTTACAAAGGCAATATACTTCTGGTAAAAAAAAATGCTTATTATTCACCCATATTTGTAGACAGAAGAGTATGGAACAATAAATGTTGAAATTATTAAGAGTATTCTGACAATACCAGGATTTTGGCCTCTCATTTGGTTTGGCTAGAGACCATGAGCTCACATTTTACCTGAACCCTGTCTGAACTGACATAAGCAAAACTTACAGGTTTCGGTTCACAGAGATTGAGCTGAACCTTTTTTGTTTTTGTTTTTGGGACATTTTAGTGAATTCATTTTGCCATCCATTAGTTTCACTTAGAGGTTTGGGTTTGCTCTTAAAATAATTTTCAGAAATTACTTCTAAAACCTTAGAAACGTTAATCATTTATCAATAGTACAAGAAAAGCTGAACATACTAGTCTATGAAAGAAAATATAGATTTTTTGCCTTTTAAGACATTTTATAAATGTCATTATGAACCCTTTCCATTTATTTCATAATTATCCACTTGATTATCCTTTTACCATGAATTTTGTGAGCACAGCATGGTCATCCAGCGTTACTTCAATTCTAATTATTGACTTTTTAAACACAGTTAGATGTGCTTATTCAGTTACCCAAAGACTAAGCATTTTATTTGACAACCATTCTCTTTTGTATCTCGTACTTTTAGAAATTGCCCAGAGCCAAGGTTTAGATAGGTATGGCTCCCCTCTCTTGGGTGGGCTCCTTTTGATGTGCACACCAAAGTTATTCCTCTCCACAGATCTTGACTTTTTTTTTAATGTTTATTTATTTATTTTGAGAGAGAAAGAGAGACAGAGAGAGAGAGAGAGAGAGACAGAGATAGATAGATAGATAGATAGATAGAGAGAGAGAGAGAGAGAGAATTCCAAGCAGGCTTCACACTGTAAGCATAGAGCTAGACACGAGGTTCAATCCATGAACCGTGAGATCATGACCTGAGTCCAAATCAACAGCCAGATGCTTAACACACTGAGCCACCCAGGCACCCAAGATCTTGACTTTTGTGAATGATTATATTGTTCTGCTGGCCCCCTCACCCTCTTCACACCTCCTTTGCCAGGATGCGGCCCTATACTAGGTTCATTTGATTAATCTAAGGCATATTTTAGTATTCCACAGATGGGGAGATAAACTCAGACTAATTATGTCTCCAAAGTTTTACTCCTATGGATTTGTACTTTCTTGTCACTTTTGACCTCAGTAAATATTCCTCATTACCTTCACAAAACTAGAAATGAGAAACTATGTTTAAAACTATAGTTTAAAACTGGGGTGCCTGGGTGGCTCAGTTGGTTAAGAGTCCAACTTCAGCTCAGGTCGTGATATCATGGTTTGTGAGTTCAAGCCCCGTGTCTGGCTCTGTGCTGACAGTTCAGAACCTGTAGCCTACTTCAGATTCTGTGTCTCCGTCTCTCTCTCTCTGCCCCTCCCCTGCTCACGCTCTGTCTCTCTCTCTTAAAAATAAATAAACATTAAAAAAATTAAAAAAAAAACTATTTTAAAACTAAAGGCTGTTGTAAAACAAAAAAACCCTACATTTGAAAATTATATTTTAAAATATAGCTATATTTAAAAACATACTTCATCCAGTGTTTATAGCTGTGTTTAACATTTTCTCCGAACATCTGCCTCACAGCATTGTTGGAAATAGAAGTCTAAACATACATACTCCTGGAACATATTAAAAAATTTTTTTGAATCTATATTTTTGTACATACAATATTCTTAGAAATAGATTATGAACAATATGTTCATGCATGCATTCTCAAATATATGTATCAATACAAATAATTTACATTATAAATATATAATTGTGTATATATATGAAATGTGTTTAAAGGAAATAGTTAAAAGAAACAAATTAATTAGCTAGTTAATCATTCCACAAATTGGGTACTTAGCATATTAGCCAGCTGGCACAATTAATTGATTTTCTATGAACTGAGTGTTGTGGAATTGCCATGCAGTGAATTGAAGAGGTGAATTGCTATTCTGGTAATGTTCTTTTGTAGAATGAGCCTATATCCATCTGATATGCCTCTCCAAAGAAGAATCTTCCTTTTGTCTGTGGAATGTAGGTAGACAAGAAGGACAGTTTTCCTTGTTGCAAGGGCTAATGGAAGAGATCTGAGATCCTTAACTGCTCTTACACAAACTTTCAATCTTTTTTTGGATTTTAGTTCCATTTCCTCTCCATCCTCCAAAGGTACTTGTTGAGTCAATTATTCATTCTTGCTGGAGTTTGGGGTCATAAATGTACCTTCTTGCTAAGTTCGCCCTAACATAGGCACTTAGGTTCCAGATTCTTATGCTAAGTAAACAGTCAGTACTTCATATCCACTTATCTTGATAAATTTTGTTGACATCCTTTTTCTGCTATTACCTTTTCGACCATTTGTTTGTTAATGTGGATTATTTCTTGTAAGAATTCCTTCATCACTGCTTTAATGAAGCTATGAGAAGGATGAGAAGTAAGAGCTTATATAATCCTTCAGGTTTAACTTGATGTCTCTCCCTGCTAGAAAACTAACTTTAAAATATGTAATAAATAATGCAATGATAAACCTCCTTGAACTGACATATTGTAGACAATAACTTAAAGATGTTGACATTCTAAGTATTAACTTAAGCACTTTTATTAAATGTGTTTTTTAAAAAGCATTTAGACAATTCCAGTGTATATTTTATTTTCATACATACATTTAATTTTATTAGAATAATAACTAGTTCCAAATGGGTTCAAGACCTCTTGGAAATTTGAGTAATATGATATATGTTTTAAATATTTTACATGCTTGTTCATTTTCTAAGAATAGGTCTTTCATTAGATTCTCAATCTCAAGGGATTCTATAACAGCCAAAAATTGATATATTGGATAAGTAGAATTGGGATTAAAATTCTCAAGTTCTTATCTACTAAGCCTTGGAACCATTCATGAACAATTACTGTACATAAGGAAATTCCAAGGATTATTACAACTTGAATTATGTGTGTTTAAATTTTCATGGGTTTCACTGAAAAAATGACTGTCAAGATGCTCTGTTTTCAACTGCTACCCACTGTAATCTAAGTTTGGATAAATATTTGATAAAATGTGGGATAGATTAGCAGTAATTGTTGCACAATATGAAAAAATCCCTTGTACTTCATCTGTATAGCTTATCATTAAAATACTTTCCTTTTCTCATACTGATGTGAAGTCCTTTAAAATGTATCTCCATCCAAATCTACTCATTATTGAAATGAGCTGAGAAAAATATTGATTGGTATCTTCAAAACGTTTTGATGATTTACTTGTTGTAATTATTCATTTATAATATTTTTCTTCCATTTGTCAAGTATATGGTTAAATACTTTTAAAACCTTATTTCTATATATAGTACATCGAACATCATCTTCATTCATACCTATGACTTAAGATTTGTGATTTTATTTTACCACCATGATAAAATTTCATTAACAGGTTTAGTTATGGGGTAAATATTTTGTTCAGAATATGTAATAAGTCTTGAGAGTGAAATTTAAAACAGTGATAGATTTGAAAAGCTTTTTACAAAATAAGTTTCAAAAAATTTTTTTAACATTTATTCATTTTTGAGAGACAGAGACAGAATGTGAGTAGGGGAGGGGCAAAGAGAGAGGGAGACACAGAAACTGAAGCAGGCTCCAGGCTCTGAGCTGTGCAGAGAGCCCAAAGCAGGGCTTGAACTCACGGACCAGGATATCATGACCTGAGCTGAAGTTGGACACTTAACCGACTGAGCCACCCAGGCACCCCCAAAATAGGAAGCTTTTAATTAAAAAAAAGTATATAATAATATAATAACTTATAGATAATACTGATTAATTATATCAGTCATTCATAATTTAAGTAGAACAAAATTTTCAAGATTGGTAAATCCAAATTCATTTCTTGTAGTTTTTAAATGTAACATTTTTAGGAGGGATTATATACTATTTTTAACAAGATGATTTTCATAGCTTTCTATTTAATAAAATAATATTGTAAATAGATATAACAATTTTATATTGTAATAAAGGCAAACTGGTATACTCCTTCATTTGTTTATTTTATTACTCATTTCTAGTTGTATAGTGGTGACATCTTTAAGTCTATTTTTCCTTTTTTCACAATAACTTTTGTCAAATGAAAGAAGCCAATATTTTTTTCCACTTAATAAGGTGAAATGTACCATATTTTACATAATTGAGAATATGCTGCATATATAATTTTATGTTTTTTTTTTCTTTTTTGTTTTTGTTTGTGTTTTATTTGTGTAAAAAAACATATATACATGTTCCCATGAAATTGCTATCTACTTAAAATATTCTTTTTGTTTGTTTTTTAGGTGTGGGGTTGTATTTTATCCTATCTGATGGATACATTATAGTTTGTTTAACCAAATTTGTTTTATAATTTTCATTGATATAAATAAGGATGTAGTGAATAGGTTCCATATAAATGGCTCCTACTTACTAAGAGCTCATTCTCCTCAGTCATCCCATGGCATGACTGCATTTATACCCATTGTGTAGATGAAGATTTTGCAAGTGGTGGATCTGATATTAAAATTGTGACAAATTGAAATTAAGACCTGAAATAAAAGTTGAGCAGAGTCTATCCTTATCGCAGATTAGTTGTTTATGACAGATGCCCTATTAAGTTACTAGATGTGGATATTTTTATGTCTCTTAGAAACTGCTAAAATACTTTCTCAGAATAATTGTTACAATTTAATTTCTATGACCTATTTACAAGCATGGCTTTGAGTATTCTCACTAGGGGGGAGAATATTCATTTCATAAGAAAATGGAGAACATTTGTTATTTTGGCTAATGATGCTTTCATATTCTCTTCTTGTAGTAACAGTGCTGTAGTTCCTTTTACAGAACTAGATACACTGCAATTGTCTTCACTTATCTTCACTATTAAGCAAGGTGACTTATTCTCTCCCAAGGAAGGCACATGACCCAGTTTAGAACAACTACAGTCTTTTGCTCTTCATTTTGAATTTTTTTTTTATTTTTTTTTATTTTTTAAGTGTTCAATAAAGGTAGCTTTTATTCATTTGTTTATTTTTCATTCTGCTTACCCTGTGTTTAATTTTCACTTCTTTTTATAGTTTCCTAAGGTGGAAGCTGAGATAATGATTTGAGATCTTTCTTCTTTTCTAATGCAAACATTCAATGCTATAAACTTCTCTCTAAGCACTGCTTTGGCTCCCTTCCACAAAGTTTGACATCTTGTATGTTTATTTTCATTCGGGTCAAAATTTTTCTAATACATTTTGTGATTTCCTCTTTGATCCATGAGTCAATTTCCAAATATTTGGAGAGTTTTAAAGATATATTCCTGTTATTAAGTTTTCAGTCTAATTCTCTTATTATCAAAGAACATACCTTATATAATATTAGTCCCCTTAAATGTATTGAGAGGTGTTTTATATGGCTCATAATAAAGTGTATTTTACTTAGTGCTCTGGGTGCTCTTGATAAGAATGTGTATTCTTTCTCATTGGGTGGAGTGTCCTATAAATGTTAATATGGTCAAGTTAGTTGATGATGTTGTTCCAGTCTTCCATACCTTAACTCATTTACTGTCTACTTTTGCTATTTACAGGAAATGAAATGTCAACATTTCCAGCTGTAATTGTCACCATAAGATGTCAGGCATTAATATAATCACACCAGCTTTCCTTTCATTAGGGTTTGCATGGTATGTCTTTGCCATCCTCTTATTTTTGATTATTAAAATCTATTTGTTAAGTGGTATCTTTCAGGCAGCATATGGTTGGCTATTGACTTTTAATCTGATCTATCATTTAATTCAAATGTCTAGACTTATACATTTAATGTTGTTGTTAGTATCATTGGTTTAAATCTTCCATTGTACTTGTTTTCTATGTACCTTCTCTTTTTATTTCTTATTAAAGTTTATTTATTTTGAGAGAGAGAGAGAGAGAGTGCATGCAAGCAGGGGAGGGACAAAGAGAGAGGGGGTTTGGGGGGGGATCCCAAGCAGGCTCCATGCTGTCAGTCCAGAGCCTACACAGGGCTTGATCTCACAAATCATGAGATCATGGCCTGAGATGAAATCAAGAGCCAGACACTTAAATGACTGAGCCACCTAGGTGCCCCTACCTTCTCTTTTTTAAAATTCATTTCTCCATTTTTAAAAATTTGGTATTAGGTATTTCTATTATTCTGTTTTATTTTTACTTTTGGCTTATTAGCTATAACTCTTTTTTAAATTTTATTGGCTACTCCAGTATCTTATATGTATCTTACAGTATTCATTTCTCTATGTTCAAATGTATTGATATTCTCTTTTAATATTGTCTAATCTGCTCTAAATCCCTCTAGTACATTAAATATATACATATACATATATGTGTATATATATTATTCTTTACAAGTTTCATTTGGGTATTTTTCATATCTTCTTTTTTTCTCTTTATCATGCCTATTTTTACCTCTACCTCACTGAACATATTTAAAATATTTATAACAGATTTTGAATTTTGAATAGAAAATACAAACATTAAAAAATGTAGGAGCCACTCAAACTGTCAGTAGCACCATGAAGTTACTGTCATTATTTTCTGTTATACCAATTGTAGAATCCTCCTGGACTTATCTTTCCTTAGACCTGATTCTTCACTTTATTTATTTTTTTTTCTGTTAACTCATATTTGTTAAATAATTTTTTTTTTTTGCTTAAGTTAATTGTAGTAAGTTTCTATAGCACATGTTAAAGTTGCCATTGAAAATTTCTTTTTGGGACACCTGGGTGGCTCAGTCGGTTAAGTGCCCAACTTCAGCTCAGGTCATGATCTCTCGGTCTGTGGGTTCGAGCTCCGCGTCGGGCTCTGTGCTGACAGCTCAGAGCCTGGAGCCTGTTTCAGATTCTGTGTCTCCCTCTTTCTCTGACCCTCCCCTGTTCATGCTCTCTCTCTCTGTCTCAAAAATAAATAAATGTTAAAAAAAAATTAAAAAAAAAAGAAAATTTCTTTTTTATTAAATAACACTTCTTCACCAAAATTTTTCTTTACCAGTAATTTGTGTTGACATTTTCATAATACATTAACGCCTTTTGATTAATGTACACTTTTTTATTGATTTCTTTGTATATTCCTCTTCTAATAGAAATTGCACTTATTGAGATTATATAATTTAATGAGATTATGTAATTAATATTGATGTATAAATTATTTCCTCAGACAATTATTTATTGATTTTTAAAAAGAATTCATTTATTTGCTTTGGGTGAATATTTCTCCCTATAGCACAGTACTAAAATTATTCTTTAAATTTTATAAAAACTCTATATTTAGACTCCCTGATTTTTTTAGATTAATTTCTTAGCCATTCTTCTAAAAGTCTTGAAAGCTATTTTATAATTTTAATAAGCATTGTATATGAGTTTATAGATTTATGGTAAACTATCTTCTTTATATTTATTTAAGTCCTGTTTTATTTGGAAGAGTTCTTCAAAAAGGCCCTACATATGCTTTCTTATGTTTATTTCTATTGGCATTTTTGTATGTGTGACTGTTTTAATGAAGAATTTATCACAAAAAAACCTGGGTTACTTATGGTATGAAAAAAACACAAATATCCAACATACATACACATCTGCATATACATAATCATACATGAATCATATACATATAAAAAATACATCTACATGGTCTAGGCTACCTTATTGCCAGCAGCTGCCTTGCTCACTATTCTACCTTCCTTGGGTACAATTTTTATTTAGTGATTGATCAAAGGGGCAGATCACAGACCCTGGTTGTCTTGTCAACATTTTGCCATTGCAGCTTCAGAGTTCTACAGGCATCAGGTAATGTCTTGCTGTCCTGATTTCTTTGCCTATAGCATTCCCAAGAGTACTCCCCTATAAATCTACAAAGAAAAAATCCATCTCTGAGTCCATTTCCTGGGGAACCTGACTAAAAACATAGGAATTTACATATCGAGCCAAATGTGAACTTTTGGCTTTGAGGGTATAACAGGGAAAGGAGTTAAGCCTCAGGGCCTCTCTAAGGTGGGAAGACTAATAGGAAAATTTCATCACTTTAGGCTTGGACCAAATATCCACAGAGCAAACCTGAAAAGAAAATCAAAATGCTCTTCCCAGCCCCTCAAACGTATATACACACAGAGAAATACAAAAAGGTTGTTCTGATGCAAAAGATAGCCAAGGGGAAAAAACTTTCTATCCCTGTGTTATTGTATAGACAAACAAATAAAGTGAGATTTTCCAGGGCAGGGACTATGTTTTTGATATACTTATATCCCTAACGCACTGTCAAAAAGCATTAAATATTTGCCAAGTGAACGCTTAGAAAACAAGTATGTTTTGTACCAAGGCCTGAAACCAAACAAATATATTTAAGGTAGTAACATACATTTCTGACTTCTATAAAAGATTATAATGTTTAAGGGATGGTGTGAGTTTTCTTGTTAGCATGGTAATAGCAGATTTAATTTTTTCAAGATACTGCCCTAAGCTTCCATTTAAACAACTAAAGTTAATAAGACAACATGAACACTGTAAATTTTCTTGTTGTTTGAGAAAAAAATGTGTAGTGATTTGAATAGTGAACTAAAGATGGCCTAGTTAAATTTGCATAACATCTGGTCATTATACTAACTTTATGCTATACTTTAGATGAGCAGCAGAAGGTAAAATCCTTTTTCAAAGGAAAAACAAAGCAATAGCACTCCTTCCTAGAATATCATTAAAAATTGTCTTAAAACATACAATAGAAGCACATATGCCTCAATAAAGCAATGAAATCTACAAAAGAAAAAAAAGACTTATTATGGTCACTAAAAGTTTGAGTGCATACTGTATGTGTGTGTGTTTGTGTGTGCACATGCATGCATGTGTATAATAAAATTTCATTTTCCCATTCCATGAATACTAACTAAATTCAATTCTCTAGAGAGAAACTGAAGAAACTGTATCATTGTTCAGGAAGCAGGAACTGGCTTTTGATAAAAGGCTTCCCTTTCTCTTCTACAATGCATGTGGGACCTTCACAGTTGATTACTGTAATATTTATATAATGTAGGTTTGACGTACAATTGAGGACTATAACACATTTAATACTGGGAAAAGTTGGCTAGCATCAGAAATTTTTAATGAATTGGAAAACAGCCTACTTTGTTTCGTCTGAAATCAAGAAAGAGTGCCAGGTTGGTCACTAAACACTACTCAATTTCTTTTAAAAAGAATGTTTAGGATATTTTGAGGGGGTAGTTTCCAAAACTCCTTCATCATTATATTATAAAACACAAATGAAAATGGTGCCTTCTAACAGACCCCATTAACCAGAGTATCAGATTGATGGCCTTGTTCTTATGAACACAAAAAAATAATTACATTACTCTGTTTTTTTTGTTTTTTGTTTTTTCACATCACTACTTGTTGTTGTTGCTGTTGTTGTTTTGGTATGGATATGGAAAGAAATTTTATTACACTGATTTGGAAAGCTTAAATATGATGAGAGTCCTTTTGTTTTGTCATGCCTCAATTTATTTGTAATAAACACTATTCTGTTCTGAATAAGAACTATTCAGATGGGTATTAAAAAAAATAAAATTAAAAGGTAAAATATTCACAAAACTAGAAACCTATTTAGTATTAAGGGCTCTAAATTAGGTTAATAAACAACTTAATTACTGCACCATCTCCAAATTTCCATTTATTGCTCCTTGCTTTTACTGAGTATATAACTTGCACAAGTTTATTACAGCAACATACAGGAAACATATTAAGAAAATAAAAATATGTATTAAAATCCAACTGTCTATAAGTTTCATTGACATCACACATCCCCCAATATGATGTATGGAGAAGGGCATATCACTGTTTTGGTATTCTTGCCAAAAATGTGCCACATCAATCCAGTTATGAGAAAACATCAGACCATACAAACTGAGGGATTTTCTGAAAACAAACAAACAAACAAAAAAACCAAAAAACAAACCTGACCAGTGCTTCTCAAAGTTGTGAATGTGAAAGATAAGGAAAGACTAAGAGATGTTACAAATTATAAGAGATTGAGGAGACATGTGAACTGCATGCAATTAATGTATGATCGTGATTGAGTCCTGGAAAAGAGACAGGACATTAATGAAAAAAAGGAAAAACAAATACTTGAATACAAATAAAGCTTATTGTTTAGTTAATTGTATTGTTTCCATTTTCTATGCCCACATTTACACACATGTCTTTGTAGGAGATTATTTGTACTATTTTTATAACGGATAACTTTTCAAAGAGCCATTTCTGTTTGATTTCTTAGCCTAATCCATCCCAACCAAAGGAAACTAAAGTTAACAACTAAGTGGGTTTCCTCTAGCACCTTTTCCTATTTACCCATATACAAAAAACTGTTTCTCTCTCTCTCTCTCTTTTTTTTAATTTGAAGGAGAGAGAGCACTATCTGGGGAGAGGGGTAGAGGAAGAGAGACAGAGAATCCCAAGCAGGCTCCACACTCAGTGCAGAACCTAACACGGGGCTCAATCCTGTGACCCTGGTACCATGACCTGAGCTGAAATCAAGAGTCGGATGCTCAACTGACCAAGCCACCCAGACACCCCAAAGACTGTCTCCTTCACATACACACATACACACACACACACACACACACACACACGCAAACACACACACACACACACACGCAAACATACACACACACACACACACACACACAGGATTTAGAGTGATTGTTTCACAATGGTAATATATTATATATTGTTCAAGTCACATTTTGCCTTACGTTTTAAAAATACCTCATGAAAATCTATTCAAGTCAATGGCGTAGATATAAGTAATCACATAGGTAAAT